>NC_090921.1:802802281-805302281 GCF_040938575.1 Ambystoma mexicanum
GGCGGTAGACACCTGCTCAGCACCTGGACTGATGCAAGGAAGAGAGTCTGGGCCTTGGTTTGCCAGAGGCGGCTTAGTGCACGGAGGCTGTGCCTTAAGTCCCGGCCCCAGCCACGATGTTTCCGAGTGCAGAACTTCCACCGAACGCACAAATGGACGTCGCAAATGGAAATTCCGGCCCCTGTTTCCAACTAAAGTTTTAGCGGCACTAAGGCAAGTGCAAGTAACGGAATTAGTCACCCGTACCTCTGCACAGGTAGAGGCTGGTAACGCAGCCCGGCCAGAGCTCCGGGGTGGCCGTGGCACCTTCCCCGTCCTCGGAGTAATGTAACCCGTGTGGGACCAAGTACGAAACGCAATGCTGGTGGCAAGGGGCGCCCCGAGCATGCCCCTTTCCCCTGTGGGACTAGAACCACTAAGAGCGGCCGGTCCTGAGTTCCATGGCATTGATGGGTTAGTCCCGGTCCCCGTGGCAAGTGTCACCCGTGTGTGGCCAAAACCCCAAGCCCACCGGTGGTCGTGGGGAGACCCGGCACGGTCCCCATGCCTCCCTGGAGGGAAAGGTTCCTCAGCCATGTGGACAAGTATCCTGTAAAATGATTTCAGAAATTTCGCCACTCTACTCGCAGAGAGCCATCTGGTCGTGCAATGCTTTCCAATGGGCCCGGATGGGAAGGGCCTTTGGCCCCCACTGGCAAGTGACTGGCAGGTGCCCACGGGCAGGGAGCGGCAGCACACCACCCCGGCCGTCCTCTAGCTCTGGCCCGGGCCGCCCTGGAGCTCTGGGGGGGGGCCCTTTAGAGCTTTTCCCTCCAAACTGGGACGGTGACCCTTCTGGGGCTCCCCAGGACCACTGCAGGGCTTGGGCACGGACAACCCACATGCTAGGCAGGTGCCCGGGCAGCACCCTCAGCTGCCTTGGAGCTCTGGCCAGGCCAATTTAGAGCTTTCCCCTCTGTCTTAGAACTTTTCCCTCTGGGCAGGGACCGGGACCCTGCCGGGGCTCCCCAGGACCGCTGCTGGGACAGATGACCTACAGGGCACCCCGGAGTTCTAGAGGGGGCTCCTTTAGAGCCTTTCCCTCTGGGAAGGGATGGGGACCCCCGCCAGGGCTACCCACGACCACAGCAAGGCTTGGGGACGGTGGACACATGTGGGAGATGGGCCCTCACAGCCCCACAAACAAAGCATTTACCTAACTAAAAGGAGGTGGGACTTTTATCCGTCCAACATGGGACAGAGTCCTCCAAAATGGGACCATCCTGCAGAATGCGGAACAGTTGGCCAACCTACCTTCGAGCCCAGTCATCTGGTAGTTGGCCATAGGAATGAATGCAAGGACCAAGTGGCCGGGCTGCTCTGGAAGTCTGGATAGGCATCTGTAGTGAAAAGGGGAATCCCGCACCCTCCCTTGGGGCCAGCCCTTGGTGCTATAATAACTCCTAATCACCTTCCCACACAAGTAAGTTTGTACGAAGCATGATGAACTCAGTCTGGAAGAAAGCCAATCACACAGAATATACAATGCTTGCATTTATTTCTATAATGTCTAGTGAGAACTAAGCATCAATTTACAGTAATATGGGGATAAAAGTGCAAGCTGAATAATACCAATTGTCAGTCATAGGTGAATATGCAATTATTTATCTTACGCTCCTAGAAAATGTAGATGATTAGATCACACCCGGGTCCCTCGCCGCTACAGGTGCCCGGCATTCCTCGAGAGAGGAGGGGAGGACTGGCCAAGCCCCCCACAGTCCTACACCAGAGCGGGGATGTGATGCTAGGAGTCTCGGCCCAGATAGTGCATGGCTGGTCGTCCAGGCACTGTTCCTCTTCGTGCGCGCGTTTCACCAAACAGCCCAGATGAGTCCCTCCCTCACTGGCCCAGGTATGGTTCTCTTATTAGGGGCTGCACGTCAATCACTATGACATACCAGCTCTTCGAGAAGCTTCTGGGCTCATCCTTCCGGGCAGTAAACATGTTTTCGCCTGGAAGTTACAAGACTGGAAACAGCCAGTCTTGGCTCCCAGGCTTCGTGCACGTTGTTTTGGGGAAGGCCTGGCATTCCTGTGTTATCAGTGCACCTGGCTCGCAGAGCGAAGACGAGCAAGGCTGTGCAAAGCTGTGCCTGGCTCCCAAGGGCTGCGTAGAGCCTTTTGCAAAGGCTAGATGTTTATGTCTTCAAGAAGGGCCTTCGCAGTTAACCCCTTACAAGCATGCAGGCTCACCCAGTTCGAGAGGCCTGGCTGATTTCAGCATTTTCCTCCACGCTTCGAATAAGCTCTAATACACACAAGATAGCTCAATAGGTTAGTGCAAATGCAGGTTACTGCAAGCGCCTAGAAGCTTATAACAACATTCCACCCCTTTCGCAGTGAGGCCTGAAAATGCTGACTCAGTTCCATGATTTAGAAGCATGTACGGTGTGCTGTAGGCCGATTAAGCGTTTTTCTAGCGCAGTCATTCTAGTATAAAGGAAAGACATTCTGCGCAAGAGCCCAATGAAAACGATGAGGATGAATATTAGGGAAATCTGCAGCCACAGCAATGGATGCAGCATTATATTAAGCAGCTTAGTGGAGGAGGGAGACCATCCAGTGAATACATCCCACCAGTGGTGAGTAGCAACCGATTGCAGATGGTCAGCAGTCTTGATTAATTGGTTCCTGTCTATCATCAGCTTGCACTCTGCAGAAATAACTGAAGTAGCTAGCATCTGGAAATCTATCCAAGCAGTTTGGGCAAATTGTCTAATAGCTTGAAGCCGGGCAGTAATCACCCCATAGGGTAGAGTCCAGCAAATGCGTGAGCTCGGAATGCAAAGTAGTGTGAGACCCCTGGGTTAATGAATATAAGGTGTGAGTAACAATGTCTAAGATAGTCACAACCTGATCTACGCAAAATACTTGAGGATTCCCTAGTAACCTGTAATTGTTAATAAGCAAGGAATGATTAGTAACTACGCAAGCTTTATGCTGATCTATTTGGAAAATGTCAGTCCCATTAATGTGGTATTGCATCCAGGTGCACTCCCCTGCTACGGGATACATGCATGGGTCCGGAATCCTTCCCGTTTGGGGACACACCCACCCCTGATCCCAGGGCATGGAGGTGTGACTGTGGATGGTGTCGTTTTGGCTGTCTAACCATTCCCCTCGTATCTGCGGCACCCACCAAGAACCAATGATTTTCATAGGCAACACTATAAAAGGACACCATATTTCTAAAGCATAAGCGGTTCCACTAACTTGCATTAAAGCATGGCATGTGTTATTCATGTAATCAAAAGCAAGCGGTTTAATCCATATGTTTGCTGGTAACTGTAGCTCTGTGTGCCAGTGGGTTGAGGATAGTCGCCCGCATTCGGAGCGGAAAGCCAACACCTGCTGATTTAACAAAGTTTGCCATAAAATGCATCGTGTGTCTTTAGCAGTCTTGTTGACCTGCCCTATGGCAGAAAAAATCTCTTCATAGCTAAAATTCTGCCATCTCCCAATACTTGTAGCAGTGTTGCGCAGGGTAGGGCTTATCAATGGGCACCAATGGGCCAGGATTTTTATATCAGCGCTGTCATAAGAACCCATAGTGGCTAACTTATTGCGCACAGTTTCTATATCAAAAGCATTTAAAGCTCCTGTTCCCACTCCTGCTGTTAGGCAGAAACCTGTGCAGTTCCCTTGGGGACCACTGCAAAAGATTTAGGACTACAGGTGTTGGCAGTAAACCCACTTAGTAGCAGTCTGTACCACCCAGATTTACCTGGTAGCTGTGGCTGAGCAGTCAGACTTCCCTCAAGAAGAGTTAGGCAGTATGCAAAGTATACACAATCGGCACTCAGATACAAAGCACAAGCAAACACTGACCAGAGCTTTGGTGTCAAGTATATCATTATTTATTTAAAAACACACTTATTGACACACTCCAGCACTAATATTGTAAATCACTCTAAACACAGTTACTATTATTATATATACATCCCTTATTCCTTATCAGACAAATCTTCGTTAACACCACTTATTTCCAGACAGAGGTGAGCGCTTAACTATAGATGGCACTCCAATAATTTAACGAAAAAGGGAGGGAAAAAGGCAGAATGTAGAAAAATACACCACACTAATACTCTTAAGCAAGGCAGGAAAGTCAAAAGTTACTTGTGAGCCAAAGTCCATAGGCCGGGCCTATTGGAGAGAGCAGGGCAAAATGCACCCAAGATCACACAATGACAACAGGCTTAAAAAGACTTGCAGGGAGTTCAGAGAGGTCTTAGTTAGGCTCAGAAAAGTTTAGCCAGGGTGTCCCAGGCTAACCCAGGGTTGAAAGCCGGGGGCTAAATCTACCCCGTACAGTCGGTTGCAAGGGAAGCCAGGCGGAACACGGTACCTTAGGTGGAAAGGATCCTCCAGCGGGGGGAGTTGTTCCTGGCAGCAGGTGCAAGTCACGGCGTCATCCAGAGGAAGAGAAGATCTCGACGTGGAGGAAAGATGAAGGCGTTGCACTGCCAAGGAAGAAACCAGCCGCAGAGTTTTCCGGTTAAAGGTACTACCCTTTGATTCGCGGTAGTGGTAAAACGTGGTATCCTGGTTGCCGGGGTGCTTGGCACAGGCAAGGTGGCCACGAGTTGTTCCAGGAAGCGAAAAAGGAAGCAGACTGGTTATCCCCACCAGTCGAACGAAGAAGACTCTCCGGGCTGGAGATCTCCTCTGTCGTTGGGAAAAGTGGTGAGACAGTTCAGCAGGGCTCCACCGGTGGTGTCGTCGTAGCAGGTCGGCTCAGCTTCTCCCTCGTCGGATTCTTAGGTCTTGTGGCGACTTCGGAAGTTCCAGTCCCCAAAGCCCTGCTTTTATGCAGAAAACCCCCATTCACTCAGCCTAGCTGTCACTCAAACATGCTAAGTGGTGAGCCGGCGGCTCACCACTTGGGACAATCAGGACGGAGTGCGACTTGAGTTGCTTAGGCAACTCAGTCCAGGGTGCCTAAACCCCCCCCCCACACCCTCTGTGGTACCCAGACAGAGTGGCACCACTTTTGGAGGCTTCTGTCGAGAAGCCCGCCAAAAAGTGGAACAAAGGGCTCGACTTGGGTTGGAGTCACAGAAGAGAACACAAACGCCATTTTAGAACCGAGTCTTGGCAAAAAATACCAACCGGAGAATTAATATTAATTAAATAAACCGGCGGTATGTTCGAGGCTATAGGAATTAAATAATTAAAGTTGGTAGCCTCGAACAATGGGAAAATCCCATAGGGATATATTCGCGGTCGAATATAAAAAGTAGTATCCACTGCCACCAGCCAAAACTCGATCGGGGGGATGGAGACGTGCCCCCTCGACTAACAGACCCCGGGCAGTCGAATTGCCCCGGCCAGTACGTCCACAATATGATGGTTTGTACTGGTTCTGTTCAGAATGTGAGACTAGTAAAGTCAATGGTGACTTTACATGCCCTGGGAAACAGTAGTCAGTCCCAGGGTATGGAGTCTATACTGGGGGGTCACCATGACACCCTGTGTTACTGCACTGAGGGTGCTGTGTAACACACATCACAAAAACACATGAGGCCCTATGGAGCAAAAGACCCCATAGCCCATTAAACACATCTAGAGTCAAAGAAACACACTCAAATCATGCCGAAGAGTGAGGGTAAAAGAGTCTCACTCTTGGCAGGAGAAAAAAATAAACCCCAAAAATCCAGCAAAGCTGCTGGGGGACTCCCTAGGTTAGGAAATTCAGCCTAAACAGAGAATTCTCCCTAACACTCGCCCCCCCCAGACTAAGGGACAGCAGGATTTAATCCACTCCGGGATGAACCTCATACCTCTAGTCGATGACATACATCCTAGAGAGTCCATCAGCATTTTGATGGTGACACCCTGACCTGTGCTCAATGGTGAAATCAAACCCTTGAAGGCAGATTGACCATCTCAATAGTTTTGGATTTTCCCCTTTCATTTGCATCAACCATCTCAAGGGTTGGTGGTCAGTCTGAATGACAAAAGTAGAACCATACAAGTATGGCCTAAACTTCTTCAGTGCCCACACAATAGCGAAGCATTCTCTTTCAATTGTTGCCCACCTTGTCTCAGGATCCTTCAGCTTACGGCTGATGAAGCAAATGGGGTGCTCCCTACCCTTCTCATCCAGTTGGCTAAGGACTGCACCTATACCTACATTGGAAGCATCAGTCTGTACAATGAAAGTTTGGTGGTAGTCAGGAGCTCTTAGTACTGGTGCTTGGCACTGAGCTTTCTTCAGGTTTTCAAATGCCTGATTGCACTCATCATTCCATTTAACCTTTTTAGGGAATTTAGGAGAGGAGATCACATTCAGTGGAGAAGCTATGGTCCCATAGTTCTCTATGAAATTCCTGTAATACCCAATGAGGCCTAGGAAGGCTCTGACTTGGGTTTGAGTAGTAGGTGTTGTCCAATTCTGCACAGCTTCAATCTTGCTGAGCAGAGGCCTTATTTCTCCACCTCCTACCTCATGCCCAAGGTAGACCACTTTACTCTGTCCAATTTGGCACTTACTTGCCTTTATGGTCAGATGGGCCTGCTCAAGAGCCTGCAAAACATGTCCCAGGTGGTTCACATGTTCCTCCCAGGAGTGGCTGAAGACTGTAATGTCATCCAAGTATGCCATGCAGAAGTCCTCCATCCCAGCTAGAACTTGGTTTACCATCCTTTGAAATGTAGCAGGTGCATTTTTCAGTCCAAAAGGCATAACCTTGAATTGGTATAAGCCCACTGGGTTGGAAAATGCAGTTTTCTCCTTGGCATGGCCTGTCAGGGCTATTTGCCAATAGCCTGGCGTAAGGTCAAATGTACTGAGGTACTTGGCTGCGCCAACCCTATCCACCAACTCATCTGTACTTGGCAAAGGGTGGGCATCAGTCTTGGTGACTGCATTAAGAGCTCTATAGTCCACACAGAATCTCAACTCTTTGGATCCTGCCTTTGGTACTAACACAACTGGGCTAGACCATGGACTAGTAGAGGGCTCTATTGCCCCGAGATCAAGCATCTTCTTGACCTCACCTTTGATGTGGGTTCTGACATGTTCTGACATTCTGTACCCTCTGCTTTTGACTGGCAGACAGTCACCAGTGAGAATATCATGCTGGCCCCAAGAGGTCAAGCCTGGTGAAAGTGAGAAGAGGGAGGCAAACTGATTTAACATAGACTTGCACTCCTCTTGTTGCTCAGGTGTCAGATGTGAAGAGAGATTAACTCCTTCAACCTTTTCGTCCAAAAGTAAGCCTCTAGGGAGGTCAGGTAGAGCTTCACTCTCCTCCTCCTCTTCCGATGAAGCTAGAAGCAAGGCTCCTACTTCAGGTCTAGAGACATAGGCTTTGAGGCGGTTGGTGTGGAAGACTCTGGGAGCTTCCCTGGGATCCACCAGATAGTTGACATCTCCAAGTTTTCCCACAACCTTGAAGGGTCCCATCCATTTGTCTTGCAAGGCCCTCTAACAAACCCAAGGTGGGAACATTAACCTTCACTGGTACCTAGAGGTAGAAACATATAATATAACAGAATTGTACCAGGAGAAAGAGAGAGACTAAAGAAGGTGGGCAGCAGAATGTGAAACTCAAATCATTATGTTCATTTTATTTAGATTTGTCTAAAGAACATATAGAAACATTGACATTTAATTAATTCTTAAAAAACGTTTTACTAATCATGCATCCATACACTCATTCACTAATATAGTGTCTAAAAGATACTAAGAAGTTACAACAACTAATCATTTCATGAATCTACTTCTTTTCATTTTGTTGTTAGTGAATCACAACAGATCATTTCATTAATCTACTTCTTTTCATTGTGTTGTTAGTGAATCACAACATTTTAACATTGTTGATAATAGTTCATTCTAGATAAAATATCTTTTAGACACTATATTAGTGAATGAGTGTATGGATGCATGATTAGTAAAAAGTTGTTTAAGAATTAATTAAATGTCAATGTTTCTATGTTTTTTAGACAAATCTAAATAAAATGAACATAATGATTTGAGTTTCACATTCTGCTGCCCACCTTCTTTAGTCTCTCTTGTTATCCTGGTACAATTCTGTTATATTATTGCAAGGCCCTCTGCCTTGTTGGGAGCATAACGAGAACTAGCTGGTCTTGAGTGAACTCAACCATGTTAGCCTTCTGATCATGCCAATGCTTGACCAGAGCTTGTCCAGCTTTCAAGTTGTCACTTGCTTCTGCCATCATGTGTGACATTCTCCGTCGGAGACCTATCACATAGTCAGACACTCTGACTGGCTTGGGGGAAGGAGCACTCTCCAACCCCTCCTTGATCAGGGCCAATGGACCTCTGACCGGATGGCCATAAAGAAGCTCAAAGGGAGAATAATCTACTCCCTCCTGAGGGACTTCTCTATAAGCAAAGAGAAGGCATGGTAGTAGAAGGTCCCACTTTCGTTTAAGGGGTTCCTCTAAAGCACCTATCATGCTCTTCATGGTTCTGTTAAACCTTTCTACCAACCCATTTGTCTGAGGGTGGTATGCTGTTGAGAACTTGTAAGTAACTCCGCAGGTTTTCCACATGGCTTTCATGTAGTGGGACATAAAATTTGACCCCCTGTCAGAGATTACTTCCTTAGGAAACCCAACCCTGGTAAAAATACTAAGGAGAGCCTTAGCCACAGCCGGAGCTGTAACAGTCCTCATAGGAATTGCCTCAGGGTACCTAGTAGCATGGTCTACTACAACAAGGATAAACCTGTTGCCTGAGGAGGTTGGGGGATCAAGGGGACCAACAATGTCAATCCCTACCCTCTCAAATGGGACTCCCACAACTGGGAGGGGCACTTAAGGTGCCAAATTCTTGGAACCCACCTTACCAGAAGTCTGGCAGGTATGGCAGCTCTGACAGTACTTATCTACTTCAGCCCCCATTTTTGGCCAATAAAAGTAGAGAGAGAGCCTTTCCTTGGTCTTCTTGAAACTCAAGTGACCAGCCAAAGGTATCTCATGGGCTAGTTGTAAGAACTGTTGTCTGTTTTCTTGAGGTACTACAAGGCGCTTGTAGTCTCCAGGTTCAGACTCAGTTGGTTCACTGTAGAAGAGGCCATCTTCCCAGTGTAACCTGTACTTCCCTGGCTCTTGCCCATCAGCCTGAGAAGTTGCCTGTTGGCGGAGGCCTTCCAGAGTTGGACTTTCTCTTTGGCCCTTACGGAAAGCTGATCTGCTGGGTCCACCTTCCGCCAGTAAAGACTGCAGTTCAGGATGGTCAGCTGGATCTAAATCTCCAATAAGGTCTTGGCCTCCTACTAGCTCTTCTTCAGAGTCTAGTTCACCCACACAGGGTTCAACCACCCTCTCAGCCTCAGCTGGAGGGGGGGTTACTGGTGTAACTTTGGACAACCTGGGGGAAGTCCTTGTTGGAAGCACTGGAGTGCTTGCTGCTGGCGTTTTCCTTGGAGTCTTGGGTTGCCCCTTGGCTCCTGATCTGGTTAAGACTTTAGTAGTTTGCTCCAGTGGAGGAGGAGTGATATCTTTTTTCATCATCTCCTGAGAAGAACCTCTCAAGGTTTTCTCTCTTGCAGGTTTAGTGAGCTCCTGAAACTTTTACTAGGAGGTCTGGGGGTATGTGACACAACTCCAAGAGCTTTCAGGTCATTACCCAACAGAACCCTTCCTGGCACCTCGCATTGTACACTGACAGGTATCTTTACAGTCATATCATTGCACTGGATGAGAACTGGTAACTGGGGACACATCTGCACAGGCCCTCCAGCTAACTTGGTGAGGCATTTGGGTGCCTTAGCAACATCCTCTGCCTTGAAAAATGATTCATCCACCACAGTTATGCTGACCCCAGTGTCCCTAATGGCAGGAGTCTCCTGACCATTCACTTGGACACTGTCCTTATAATACTCTTTAGTATCATCTGGGATATAATTATATACATCGAAATTCTGTTGTTCCCACAACCCCAGAGAGACTAAAGAAACACTGGCTGAGACTCCCATGGGTTCATCAGCCAGCAGTAGAAAGTTTCCACTTGCCATTGGGACTTCCTCTTCTTGAGCGAAGGCTAAGGAGGCAAGTTGGATCCCTGAAGGTTTACCCTTACATCTGGGATCTCCTTTCACATGGTCAGTGGCCTTACAAACATACCAAGAGCCAAAGGCTCTCTGGAATGGAGGCTTGTTCTGACCTCCTTCTGGTTTGGGACCAGAAGGTACACTAGCCTGATTCGGTTTCCCTTGTGGCTTACCCTTATGGTTTTGTTTGGGGCCCTCTTTGGAATTTGCAGTATTAGAATTCTCTTTGGAGTCCTTTTTAGGCTGTTTCCCCTCATCCTTTTTCTGAGTTAGCCCAGAATCCTTGTGAGTGGCCCTGTTGACAACCCACAAGTCAGCAGCCTTAGCTAGTTTTCTGGAATCTAATTCCTTTGAATCAGCCGGCTCACCACTTGGGCCAATCAGGACGGAGTGCGACTTGAGTTGCCTAGGCAACTCAGTCCAGGGTGCCTAAACCCCCTCCCACACCCCCTGTGGTACCCAGACAGAGTGGCACCACTTGCCTGCCGAAGCCTGCCAAAAAGTGAAACAAAGGGCTCGACTTGGGTTGGAGTCACAGAAGAGAACACAAACGCCATTTTAGAACCGAGTCTTGGCAAAAAATACCAACCGGAGAATTAATATTAATTAAATAAACCGGTGGTATGTTCGAGGCTATAGGAATTAAATAATTAAAGTTGGTAGCCTCGAACAATGGGAAAATCCCATAGGGATATATTCGCGGTCGAATATAAAAAGTAGTATCCACTGCCACCAGCCAAAACTCGATCAGGGGGGACGGAGACGTGCCCCCTCGACTAACAGACCCCGGGGAAGTCGAATTGCCCTGGCCAATACGTCCACAATATGATGGTTTGTACTGGTTCTGTTCAGAATTTGAGACTAGTAAAGTCAAGGGTGACTTTACATGCCCTGGGAGACAGTAGTCAGTCCCAGGGTATGGAGTCTATACTGGGGGGTCACTATGACACCCCTGTGTTACTGCACTGAGGGTGCTGTGTAACACACATCACAAAAACACACGAAGCCCTATGGAGTAAATGACCCCATAGCCCATTAAACACATCTAGAGTCAAAGAAACACACTCAAATCATGCCCAAGAGTGAGGGTAAAAGAGTCTCAATCTTGGCAGGAGAAAAAAATAAACCTCAAAAATCCAGTAAAGCTGATGGGGGACTCACTAGGTTAGGAAATTCAGCCTAAACAGAGAATTCTCCCTAACACCTGCCGCTCCCGCAATTTATGAATCTAACCCCCTAGCTACGCGCAATTTGGTGATGGGCCATAGAAATTGACTCCATTTGTAGCAGCTTGGTAATACCAAGGAAACATTGCCTTGTGATAAATCTATGTCTAAGTGTACCTCTGTAATGATAGACACGTGCATCACGTGTCTGCAATTTAAGTGTTGTCTTACTACTGGAAAATCTAGCATGTTCACAGTTTCTACTTTGTGCGATTTGTAAAACACCATTCTCCAAGTGGGATGCCTACCATATACAATATTGGTTTTAGATACAAACACCATATTACCATCCAGCAGTGGCTGTTGCAACGTACAATTGTATGAAATGCATTTAGTCAAGTTATAGTCCAAAAAATCTTGGCGAGTACACTCGCTGCAGTTCTTGGGACAGAAGAAACATGAAACATCAAACAAATTATTGGATCCATTCACTGAAACGTTTGGGCCTAAGATTTCATAAGCACCAGTCATATGAGTCAGTGACAAAAGGTGTCTGACAATATGCCAATCTATCACTTTTGCAGTTCATGTGGATACTCATTTGTAGCGCTTTTCTCACAGGTTACGGTGCGGTTGTAGTTATCACGCAGGACTGGAGCATCAGGTGTAGTGCATGCGATTCTCAGAGTCCATGTAGCGTCTTGCATCAACCCATTCTTTACAGAGAAAGCGTTTGCTTGGCAAGCCAGGAGCACGCACAGCAAGGCAAGTCCATCCCCTTCATACTGCTCTACGTTCGTGGTGTGAGCCTAGTAGCGGGAATATAAACAGGCATGTCAGAATTTTGCAAAAGTACAACATAAGTACTTCCAACACCTTGGCTTAACACTTCCCCAGCCTCAGGCTTTTTGTTGGGATGGTGAACCCACACCTTTTTTTCCCGTGCTACCGAAGCCTCCTTCCCCCCTCAGTGTAATGTCTGGGGCTTGCTTACTTTGAACCACTAGGGGAACAACTGCTTGCTCACAAATGAATTGTGCAATTCGGTCATATTTGGTTAATGGTACTGCAGATGCACCAGCGTTATGTAAGAGTATCGAAACAGTCCCTCTATAATCAGGATCAATCACACCTCCCAAAATGTCAGTGCCTTTTTTCGCCAGGCTGGATCGTGCAGCAGTACGTCCATAAGTGCCAGCCGGCAATTGGATGCCAATACCCAGCGAGATGGATTTGGTTTGCCCCGCTGGTATAACATCATCCTCATAGATAGATAGATCGTGCCCAATGCTGCTTGCAGTGGGTTGCACAGGCAGCTTTGCTTCTTTGTCGGTTTTCCACACAACAAGAGTCTTTGTGGATTCCACCTTCTCACTTGTCAGTCTCACAAAGGGTGTCTGGCGGTTTCCCAACAGGCGATTGTTCAGTTCAAACAGCGCTTGTGCCAGGTGTTTGGACCACCCCTTGAGAGTGTGAGTCTTAGTCAGTTTATTTATTTGTTGCTTGAGGAGCCCATTGCTGCGCTCCACCAAAGCAGAGGATTCTGGGTATCGACTGATGTGCAGTGTCCATTTGATGCCTGGTTCTAACGCCCAGTGTTACACATTGTGTCCAGCAAATTGGCTGCCTTGGTCTGATTGGATTTTATCTGGGATGCCATAGTGCCTGATGAGGTATTCCATTCCTTGCAAGGTAGCCCGTTGATCTGCATGGGCGAATGGATAAGCTAACAGCAGTCCAGACTATGGCCCTCATTACGACCCTGGCGGAAAGTAACTGACATGACCGCCATAGCGTAAATAGCGTTTCCGCCATTGCACGATGGAGCAAAGTGCGGCCAATTCCGACCCATCGGGCACGAGCACCATGCCATGGCGGAAGTGCAAAGTCCGCGATGGCGGAAATGACCCCAAAACGGTCCATACCGTCGTCGTACGGCGCC
Source organism: Ambystoma mexicanum (assembly GCF_040938575.1). NCBI lineage: Eukaryota > Metazoa > Chordata > Amphibia > Caudata > Ambystomatidae > Ambystoma > Ambystoma mexicanum. Next base: position 802,815,454 of record NC_090921.1, read on the forward strand.
CTAGGTGCAATTCCGCCACCCATCTTAGCGGTCACCGTAATGAGCGGTCAGCGCAAATTACGGTCACCGTAAATATACGGAAACGGAACTAAAAACATGGGGCCGGAACGGGAAACAGGACGCCGTACACCTATAAAATCAGAATCCCAACACAACCATAAAAAACCGACCCGGAGACACATCCCAACCCGTTAGCCACCCCATAATAAAAAAGAAAAATGGGAAAAGTTGCTAAAAAAGCGTGCGATCGCAAGCGGCAGGTCCACTTCTCCCATGAGGAACTCATCGTGCTCACAGAGACCCTCCAGGAGAACGCTGCCGTCGTCTTCTCGACGCAAATGACCAGGACGGCACTTGCGAACAAGAAGGACATATGGGCCCTGGTGGCACAGCGGGTAAGTGCGGTGGGGACCGCACCCCGCAACCCACAGCAATGCAGGAAGCGATGGGACGACTTGCGGATACGCGTCCGGAGCATACTTTCAGCCAACCGCAACATTGCCACAGCTACCGGGGGAGGATCTGATTCACCCATCAAGTTGACCCCCTGGGAAGAAATCTGTGCCTCCACCATTGGAATGGAGAGCATAGAGGGAGTCGGAGGGATGGAGAAAGGAGTGCAGACATCCGAAGAATCAGGTAGGTGGGCCAAATTAAACAACGCTAAATCCACAAAGTCCAATCATGTGAAGCACCATGTGTCCCCATAGTGCAATAGAAACACATGTCCAGGAGAACGTCCACATACATTGCCATGATAGCGCCCTGTAAAAGTCAGATTAAATACATAAATAAGTAAAAATCCTAAAAACACCCTCTGCATGTGCAGCATGCACACCCTAACTGCAGGCTGCAAAATAACTGCACCCTCAATCCACACGAAAATGAGACCTCCCCCAAGGCCCTGACCTAAATCACCCTCAGGTACCACCCCAATGCATGTGATACATTGCCATTCCAATTACAACAGACCCATAAATAACGCTTGCCCTCCTTTACTCCACCACAGGGTCCGAATCAAACGACGAGCTTCAGGACACCCCTACCAGCACACCTGCAAAGAGGGCCAAGACCAACGGCCAAAGACCCTCCACCTCAGGTGCACGGATCAAGACACGTCAGCAGCACGAATCGAGTGGCAGCACACTGGAGGGGACATCAACAGGCACCCCAGCAGCCAGCATGTCCACAGCAGCAGCACCACAGGTCCCCCCAATGGATGCCACAGAAGGCACTGCTTCTGGTGGCAGCAGCACCATAGGTGACACTGCTTTCATGCCAGCATGCTCCGACACAGAAAACGGTGCTGTAGATGTAGGATCCATCCATGACCTGTCCCAATCCCCCTGTATGTTTCATCCCGTACACCATGAGGACACCACGCAGGGGCACCCACAAGACGACGACTGGCCAACCCCCACAAGGCCTGTGGCAAGGCAACATGAGGTGATCAGCCCCTCTGTGACACCACCGGAAATGGGCATGGCCCAGCAGAGGCAACAGTCCCTCGAGCAGATGATAGTGCAACAGCAGCAACTGGCCACGCTCCTCAAGGAGCATGCTGATGAATGTGGGGGTTCTAAGGCAGCCATTGAAACATCTACTGAGACACTTAGGGCAGAAATGGAGCGAAGTACAGAGACACTAAAGGCACAAATTGAGGGAAGCACCGAGAGCCTGAGGGGACAAATGGAGAGAAGCACCGAGAGCCTGAGGGGGGAACTGCATGCGACGTCCAAAGATGTATGTGTTGAACTTGCCGCTGTGCGCCGTGTGCTCACTGAGCTCTCACAAACCCTTAGGGACATGCATGGACGTGAGCAGGCAGAGACATCATCCGTTGCAAGTTCTGTCCAGGGCAGCCCCCAACGCAGATCTGGGAGGAACCTGCGCTCCACAGGCAGGGGTGCCCCTGATACCCGGAGAGGGGGCTTGCAATAGCGTCTGACCAATGACAATGAGCATCTCTGGACACTGGTGTTCTGGGGGGAGGTAGGAGGGTGGAGGGGGTGTGTAGGGTTCTTCCGGGTGGCGGGTCGATTGGGTGTGTAATACCATTTCACATTTGCAATACATATATACACATTAATCCAATGAGATGTGTGGACATTGATCTTTGTGTACGAGGCCTTTCTTGGCGTACAGGCCACATTGTGCATGTTCCCGACACACACAGTGCCACAAGTCCCGTGTCCATGTAACAGCCACCAGGCGTGAGTACTAGAAGCATGCATCTATGATATTCTGACGAATCTCACGGGCCTCCTGTGCCTCGCGGACTCCTTGAGGTGCTGCCACATCCCCACCCTCATCATGACCATCTTCAGGTGCTTGCAGTTCTGCGTCAGGGGGCATGGCCACATTTCTACGTACGCACATGTTGTGTAGCATTACACATGCCATGACCATCTTTGCAACCTTCTCATGGCGGTACAGGAGTGCCCCGCCAGACCTGCTGAGGCAGCGGAAACGAGCCTTCAGTAGGCCGAATGCCTGTTCTATGACTACACGGGTACGTGAGTGGGCATGGTTGTAGTCCTCCTCATGCTGGTTCTGTGGGTTCCGGATTGGTGTAAGGAGCCATCTCTTCAGTGGATACCCGGCATCACCTGTATGTGGACAAAGAAGGATGTTTGTGGAATAACATTGCTACGTACGCATCCCCCCCCCTTCCTGCCACGTCATTGACGCATCACCTACCCCACATTCACATGCATTAAATGAGACTCACCGAGTAGCCAGGATCGGTGCCCTGCGTGTCGCTCCATGTAGCGTGGTACTGTAGAGTTCCTCAAGACCATAGAGTCATGGGTTGATCCTGGAAATCGGGCACAACAATGTGTAAAGATCCTGTTGGAGTCACACACCATTTGTACATTGATAGAATGATATTGTTTCCGGTTGCGGTACTGGACCTCCATGGCATGTGGGACAACCAATTCCACATGGGTGCAGTCGATGGCACCAATGCAATCCGGTATGCCGCCAAGTGCATGGAATCCCACTTTTGCGTTTGTGAGCTCCTGCTCCGAGCGTGGTAAACAGATGTAGTCGTCTGCGTGCTTCAGGAGGGCATCAAGCACTTGGAATAGTGTCCGTGACAATAGTGGCTGTGAAATGCCATGCAACTGTCCGACTGTGTGCTGGTAGGTGCCTGTGACCAGGAAGTGGAGTACAGACACCACCTTCAGTAGGGGTGGGATGGCGGTTGGGCTATCTATCATGCTGACAAGGTCAGCGTGTGTCATGTCGACAATGGCGGTTATGGTGTCCCGGTCCAAACGGTAGAGGGTGTGGATCTGCTCAGCAGTGAGGTTGAACGGATTGGCACGGAGGCGTGGGATTGCGGGCTGCCTGCGTGGTGGTAGTGGCTGTGCTGGTGGGCCTTGCTGCCCCTGCCTTGCCCTCCTCCTCCTCCTGCGTCTCCTCTGTGCGGCCGGTTGTTGCAGTCGTTGGTGTTCGTCTTCTTCTTGAAGTTGGAGTACTTGCAGTGCTATCAGGTCCCCCAGGCCCAACATCGCTAGTCCTGTCGGTAGCATTTGGGAGTGGGTGTGGTTGTGGGAGGGGTTTGGGTGTGCAATTTATGTGTTTTCAGGCTGTATAGCCTCCACCTGTGGTGATTCATTTCACCTGTGCCAGCTGCAATTACTTTTGGGCGAGCACGTCCCGCACACAACGCTGCTATTTGACGCATGGCATCTTGCAATTACAATCATGTATGTGATCCCGATGGCAGTGAAATATTGGTTAATATGTTGATTCTGCTATGGTCCCATTGTTTCACATACTATTTTTGCAGTTGCGGACAAACTTGTGAAGGGTCAGTGGAATGTAGTACTCGATCAACGGTGGACCCTCATGCAGCACTGTACCGACGTTCACCGACGGGCGGGGAGTCCCATTTGTGATTGAAGCCAGTTGCCATTTTCACACACAGCCGCACTACATAGATGTATTTGTTAATCCAAGCGTTCACAGATGCCTTTTCGACGTGATGTTGTAAATGAGGAATTCGAAGGACAGCGCTTTTGCTTTTCAACTAGCGGCGAGGAGACGCCCACAGGTCTGACTGGAAATGTAACGTTCTATTGTTGAATGTCCTTGGGACAGGGCCCATGACGAGAATGCAATGATTGATGTGAATTGAATGGGATGCGCAATAGCGTAGTGGACGATGAGGCAGGACGTCCCCAAATACATGTTACTTCACTACACTAGTGAACCGGGCAGGAGCACAGTGGATTTTGCAGACTGCATTACGCACAGACTCAATGGAAATTTCAAATGTAATGTGAGTAAATATTCAGGCGTTTCTATTCCGGGATGAGGGAATGATGAATGGATGCATGGACAGATGATTTAATTGAGAGTTTGTCATGTGCATGGCTTTTTGATATCTATCCCCTTCCCCTGCGCTATGTGATGCAAAGCTGCCATAGTGGGTCCATCATCTGTCTGCCCTTGTTGAACCCTCCCTGTCTCGACGCGCCTTCAAACACTTGTGTCTGTGCACGTTACTAATCACATCTAATGGATTCTGTTTTGGCAAACGCAGGCACACATACACTCGTTAGTAATAGTGTATTGAGCTCGATTTATGTCGTTATGATTCGCAAGTGATTTTTTGGTGACATTAATCCTTTTGAGTGTGCTAGCATGCATATGGTTGTATATTTAGTGTGTTGAATGAACTGAGTAATTCATATGAAGTTCGGATGCCCATGCTATTATTTTTTTCTTTTGGGTGACAGGTATCTCCTCCCCTTTTGCCGCTGCCATCTGTACGCCACTCCTGCAGATGGGTTTTTCAGTCGACACCTGCAGCTTCGAGTTAATCAGTGGAGCACCATTACGATCTTATGGGACGATCGCCAATGGGCCACATGCCCTTACGCAGTACTAGTGGCTAGGAGCAACATATGTACCTTTCTGCTGGACTAGTGCCTACTTCATGGGACTGCCCTGCGGTTCTAGGCGCTTCCGTGTTGCCTTTTTGGTCGTAAATGTAGGCCCTGTGTACCATGAAGGAACAGGGCGTCACACAAGTAGAAGCTGGTCATTCATTGCGGATGCAGCCCACAGTGATGGAAATCATTTGGGAGTTAGTTTGCGAATAGCTGTATGGGCTTGGTGATTTGGATGTGCATTAAAATTATGTTCAGATATTGACCGTGTGGCCTTATTCTTTACTAGTGATGTTGCATATTCCGATTTGTGGCGCGATGTATTGTGAGATGATCTGCATTGGGTTCCGGCTTCTGAGTGGAGTTGTGTGGTACTGTACTGGCCGCGTTTGCCTACGAGGAGTTGTGCAATGTGGGCAGGGAGTGGAGTACAAGCACTCAGTAGGGCCATGTACGGTTGGTTCGCGATGCCGTAATTCTCACCATGGCGGAAAGGTACTTTCCGCCATGCTTGATGGCGTTGAGTACATGTCCGCTAGGGTCAGAATTCGCGTACCGTTGCGCCATGGCGGAAATTACGGTTTTGCAAGGCGCGCGTGCGCGTGCTTGGTGCAGTTAGCGTTGGCGTTCACTACGGTGTCGCTAATGGCATCGTACTTTACGGTGACGGGTCATGATCGCAACGAGCGGTATTCGATGGCGGTATTTCATTTCCGCCTTCGTTTTTGGAATTCTGCCAGGGTCGTAATGAGGCCCTATGTGTCTACCATGGTCAACACTTAATGCTTTCCATTCTCGGGCGGTAAAGGGCCAATGTAGTCAACTTGCCAAACACTAGCAGCTCTTTCACCTCTTTTCAAAGGGCCTTGAGGCTTCCTCTACAGAGCGTAGTGTTTCACTTCGCAGCACACAGAACATTCGGAGGCAGCTTGTCTGGCTTGATCCATGGTAATGCCCAATTGTCTCCTTTTAGCCCATTGATATGTTCCTGTTTGCCCTAGATGCCCTGAGGTTTGGTGTGCCCAGTCCGCCATTCTTTGCAATACCTCAGCTTCTTCAGGTGTTGTCACTGGGCGAATCTTTGCCATTTGATCCACTTCGTTGTTGAACAGGGCAGCCAGTGAGGTGTCAGGGGGCATGTGTGCATCGACATGCCCAATGCAGATTTTGCACCTCTCACCTTTGCACCACATCTCTTCCCAGAGGTCCGGCCCTCCCCAGATCAGAGTGTTCTTGATCTGCCAGCCGTCTCTTCTCCATGCCGGTGCCCAATGCGTCAGGCCTTGATACGTGGCCCAACTGTCTGTGTATATGTATGCAGTCTCTGTCTCTTTCGCCTGTTCAATCACGGAGGCCACCGCCTGCAGTTCAGCATATTGACTGGATCCTCCCACACCTTCTCTCATTAACAGTGTTTCTCGGTGGGGCCGGAATGCAACAACTTGCCAGTGTCTTTGCCCTTTATCATACTTTGCGGTGCCGTCCGTGAAGCATGAAGACTTTTGTTCTTCCTCTGTCAATGTATCATAGGCGGGTGCGACTTTGAAGGGAGATTCTGGCAGAGCCACAGGGGTGCTCGGTTCAGGCATCGCTTCCAAGTTCACTGCCACCAGCAATTGTTCTTGCAGTCTGGAAACCCCTGTGCGGCCAGCTTTCGCACGTTGCTGTAAATACCATTTCCATTTGACATGAGTGGCGTCTTGCGCTCTGCCACTTTTTCCGCTTGCAGCAGTGTTGCACACCCAGCCCATAATCGGAATTTCTGTGCAAATTGTCACTGGTTGCTCGCCTGTGATTCTTTCAGTCTCGACTAGAGCCCAGTACACTGCAGCAACTTGTTTCTCAAGCGGAGTGTATCTTGTCATAGGATCTGTGAGCTTTCTTGACCAGAAACCTTGCGGCACTCTTTTCTGTCCTTGCTTTTGCCACACGCTCCACACAGCAACATCATTGTAGACAAGAATTTCGAGTTCAAAAGGATCAGTTTTTGTCATGGGGCCCAGCGTGATGTAATTCTGCAAAGCGTCCTTAGCCTGCTGAAAAACAGACTGTTGCTCTAGGCCCCATGTAAAATCATGTTTCTTTCTGGTGACCTTGTAGATGGGTTTCAGTATCAGGCTTAAGTGAGGTATGTGATTTCTCCAAAAACCCATTAACCCAATGAATCTTTGTGCCTCTTTTTTATCTGCTGGTGGAGCCATCTGCTGAACCATGTCAATTACAGGGTCGGGAATTTTCTTTACTGACCCAGACCAGATTGCACCTAAGAATTTCACCTCTTGAGCAGGCCCCTGTACCTTTTTGGGATTTATGGCCCACCCCCGGTCTTGCATGTGTGTGATCAACTTTTCAGCAGCTTTTTCTACATGTTCTTTCTCAGCACTGGTCAGCATGATGTCATCAATGTAATGAGCAACATACAATCATCCAACTGCACCATCTTTAAGTCTCTGGCAATCAATCCATGACACAGAGTGGGACTATGCAAATACCCCTGGGGCAATTTAGTAAAGGTAAATTGTCTGTCTCCCCAAGTGATAGCAAATTGGTCTTGTGATTCAGTGTCAATATCAATGGAGAAAAATGCATTGGCCAGGTCAAGGACCACATGCCATTCACCCAATTCTTTCGTAATGTTTTCAATCAGAGTAATGATGTCTGGCACCGCCGCAGCTAAGGGCGGCACCTTCTTATTCAAAATGCGGTAATCAATTGTCAGACGCCACGCCCCATCAGGGCAGCGGTCAGGCCAGATAGGCGAGTTGAATGGACTGACTGCCGGACTCATTATGCCAGCTTTTACCAATGATTCAATAGTTTCACTGATCTCTTTATGTCCTCCTGGCAACCTGTACTGTTTCACGCACACTGGCTCAGCAGGAGGAGGTAAATGCAAGAGGGACCATTTGGCATACCCAACCACAACGGGGTTAACAACTCTCACATGGACCTTCTGATTGTCAAAAACAAATTCACCTAAATCTGTAGTCACACTTTTGCCCAACAACACATCCATACCAAGGATATACTCTGGTATATCTGCAATCAAGACATTTGCTGTGAAAGGCAATCCCTCGCCAATTGACATTTTTACATTAAAGGCTTTTGCAACAGTTTCTGCTCCCCCAAAACCATTGACTAGAACTCTGGGACCAGATAATTTACTGGAATTGCCATTCAAAATGGTTACCTCAGCTCCCGTGTCTAATAGAGCCAAGACGTGTTTTACTTTCTCATCCAAATACAATGTAAGTGGCACAAAAGTGCGTCTGTCTCTGGGACTGGTTCTCTTTATTAACCGTACCTCAAAGACAGAGCCAGCCCTTCAATCAAAAATGGGGTCTGGGACCTCCCACTTGTCCTTTGCTAAATCAGGGTAACCTTTTGCTCGCACTTTGGGCGTCAACACCTCTTCTTCAGAGGGTGCAGAGGGCTTAGTTTTTCCCGATCCCTGTTTTCTTAATTTCTTCAATTTCTCAAGCAGCACAGGTGTAGCTTTACCGTCTATCTCTTCCCTTGGAATTCCCGCTTTTAGCAGGTCCACCCACATTTGTCTGCGCGTGACCTCAATGGTGTCAGTTTTCTCTTTAGACTTTACATTTTTGCCACACTTTTTCTCTGAGTCATTACTCGCAGCCACTAGGCGCGCCGCTTTGCGCACATCCAGCCCTTCTAATTGCCCTAACAGAAGTGCTACTTCACCAATGGGTTTGCCTTGCGCTGGATCCAGCAATGAAAAGAATGCTCCCTTCATATGGCTCGGAGCGTTTCTCAGCAAGCGTGCGCGCATCCCAGCTGTAAACAACTCCATGTCAGGCCCTGCAAAATTTGCACTGTACAGTGCGCACTGTAAACCCATCTCTCTAAGCTGATCTGTTGCTTCTGTTATTGATCCCCAAACGCCCCAATTCTCTTCCATATCCATCAGACTCCCATACAAATTCAATAGGGCAGTCTGAAGCCAATTGAACAAGGAATTAGAGCCTTGCTGCCCGAGCGCACCGCACACTATCTGCCCCAGCATTACATTAGTAGTGAGTGAACCCATCTTTAACAGTTCTTCTGGGGTTAAGAAGATGCTATCGGCACCCGTATCCCACAAACGTAGATACCACTTCAGAAGTGCTTCACCTGCCCTCTGTCTAAATAACAATCTCTAAAAGCTCTGTCTGTGTATAATCGCAGACAATCCTAGTATTCTGAATGTTTGAACCGCCAGCTTGGCCTTTTGACTTGTTAGTAATTAACGGCCACGCTTGATAAACACATTTCTTTGGAGCACATTCCAGCTCCTCTTTGTCAGAGCAGTCTAACTCTGCAAGCCTGACTTTAACAGATTCATCCCAGTCAAATATTTGTTCAGTTTCGCTGTCACTAACTTCACCCGACCATAGATTTGGGTCCCAGTTATCTTTCCTAATTAGTGCACGAATCCTTATCTTTGACGGATTGCCCCACAGCTGTCTGCACTTGTGCGTGGCTACACCACAGCTAAGGAGGCACACATGTCCTCCATCTGATCGGCCCGCTTAACGGACGATTCAAGGGTCTCTCTCATAATTATTTGTTGCTCCTGGAGCAGGGAAATTTCATTAGTTAATTTGCGAATCTGCGCATCTTTAAGCAATTCATTCTCATGCAACGTCCTGAGCGCCTGCAGGAATAACCAGCCTATGTTTCCTGCTGCTTTTAGCTCCCGTCTGCATTTCCCAAGTGGCAAACTCTCCAAGAACTCACTAATTACCGCCGGGGAAACATCATTTTCAAGCATGTCCCATGCCCTCGGTGCCGAGTACCGATGCAAAATGTCTGCTACACCCGACCAAGCATTTGTTGCCGGACATCCTGGAATGTGACAGAGTGCACTATCTCCCACATTGCATTCATCTTTTGCTTGTTTTTTCCAGAAAGGCATTGTGCTCGTAAATCCTGCCGACTACGCCAAATGTAGTGAAAAGGGGAATCCCGCACCCTCCCTTGGGGCCAGCCCTTGGTGCTATAATCACTCCTAATCACCTTCCCACACAAGTAAGTTTGTACGAAGCACGATTAACTCAGTCTGTAAGAAAGCCAATCACACAGAATATACGATGCTTGCATTTATTTCTATAATGTCTAGTGAGAACTAAGCAGCAATTTACAGCAATATGGGGATAAAAGTGCAAGCTGAATAATACCAATTGCCAGTCATAGATGAATATGCAATTATTTATCTTACGGTCCTAGAAAATGTAGATGATTAGATCACACCCGGGACCCTCGCCGCTACAGGTGCCTGGCACTCCTCGAGAGAGGAGGGGAGGACTGGCCAAGCCCCCCACAGTCCTACACCAGATCGGGGATGTGATGCTAGGAGTCTTGGCCCAGATAGTGCACGGCTGGTCGTCCAGGCACTGTTCCTCTTCGTGAGCGCGTTTCACCAAACAGCCCAGGATGAGTCCCTCCCTCACTGACCCAGGTATAGTTCTCTTATTAGGGGCTGCACGTCAATCACTATGACGTACCAGCTCTTCGAGAAGCTTCTGGGCTCATCCTTCCAGGCAGTAAACATGTTTTCGCCTGGAAAGTTACAAGACTGGAAACAGCCAGTCTTGGCTCCCAGGCTTCGTGCACGTTGTTTTGGGGAAGGCCTGGCATTCCTGTGTTATCAGTGCACCTGACTCGCAGAGCGAAGATGAGCAAGGCTGTGCAAAGCTGTTCTTGGCTCCCAAGGGCTGCGTAGAGCCTCTTGCAAAGGCTAGATGTTTATGTCTTCAAGAAGGGCCTTCACAGTTAACCCCTTACAAGCATGCGGGGTCACCCAGTTCGAGAGGCCTGGCTGATTTCAGCATTTTCCTCAACACTTCGAATAAGCTCTAATACACACAGGATAGCTCAATAGGTTAGTGCAAATGCAGGTTACTGCAAGCGCCTAGAAGCTTATCACGACAGCGTCAATTAGACATTTTTCTCCAATTGGGTCTATAAGGAGCCTGGATGCTTTTGCCAACATGTGCCCCTCTGTCACTCTTGGTACATAGATTACAAGAAAGCTTAGTCACCTTCCTCCAGATTACTATAGACAGGGTGTGAGGGACCTGTCTCCGCTCTATTTGGTTCACGCTGCCCAACCCAGGCTCCATGGCAAACTCCCCCCCACCCCGGGCTGGCTGGGGGCTGTCCCCCACGCAATGCCGCAGCAGAGACTGGCCTGCTGGGGGCACTCTATCTTGAAGGACTGTGACCCCTGGTCACACATGCTGTTAATACTTTCTCAAAGGTCAGATCCCAGCTTCTCTCAAACACGTATTTGTTCCACTCTTGAAAAAGCTTTCTTTAGACCCTCTTGTCCTGGCTATTTTTCATCCCATTTTGCTTCTTCAATTTCTTATGAAGCTTTTTGAAGCCTTAGTCTGCCCTTTCCTAAATTCCTTTCTTGAGTAATCTTTCTTCTTCCATGCTTCACAATCCGGTTTTCATCCAGAACGTGGCACAGAGGGGGTGCTGGTCTCCAACACTGACGATGTGGCTCGGCTGCACGCCTCGGGCAGCGTTGTTGCTTTATTGTTGAATAACCAGCCTATGTTTCCTGCTGCTTTTAGCTCCCGTCTGCATTTCCCAAGTGGCAAACTCTCCAAGAACTCACTAATTACCGCCGGGGAAACATCATTTTCAAGCATTAGTTGACTTATCTGCCACCTTTGTTACCATTGACCATGCCATCTTGCTCATCCGAGCCAGCCTTTCTGGTGCCATTCTTTCCTTATTTTCTTCATTTGTCTCTGACCCAACAGTCAATTTCCTTCCCCCTTTTCACTCTGTGCCCACTGCCTTCACATGTCGAGTCCCTCAGGTTTCTTCCATCTTCCAGGTTTTGTTTAACATGTACATGCAACATCTTACCAAGCTTATCTGCTCTCACTGCTTTCAATGTTACTCTTAACAGATGACACAGATTCTGGTCCTTTAAGATCTCTCTCTCTTGTCGATACAGCAAACAGATTGAGGGCCTGGCTCGAAGCTGTGGGTGCATGAATGTGTAATAACTGGCTCAAGTTGAATGGGGAAAGAATTGAGGTGTTGGTGGTGGGCCTTCCTTCCTCTACTGCCTTTTGGAGCACCCTCTTTTTGGCCATCTTGCTTGGGACCTTTTGCTTCTCCTGTTCCGCTAGTGAAGGTTTTAGGGGTAAAGATGTTTGCCTCTCTGTCTGCGAAATCTCAGATAAGTGTAGTATGTCAAAGGGGCTATTTTCAACTGAAAACCCTTATTAAGGTTCTTTGTTTTCTCCTTTCTCAGTTACGTGCCCCTGTGGTGTCCTCACTTGTTATGTCCTCCATGGACCACTGCAACGCCCTATTTCTGGCACAACCTATCTACCTCTTACGGCACCTTCATGTCCTGCAGAAGTCTGCAGCCAGAGTAGCCAGTTATACACCTAGATGTGCTCACATTACTCCCAGCTGTGCACCATCTTCATTGGCTACCCATGGCCAAGCACATTCAGGTCAAGGCCTAATGTCTAGTTCATCATGCCTTTTATGGAACTGGGGCAGCATATCTACAGGCCAAACTCTGTCGGCACATTCCTGCTCAGACATTCTGCTTAGCGAATGCATGTCTTGTTTCAGTCCCCCGATTCAAGGCCACTCATATTGGTGACCGATCCTTTCTGGTCGCCGCGGCCCACCTTTGGAATACTATTCCCTGTGTTTTACGTGCCACTGAGAACTATTTTTTCCAGCTCTTTCCATCCTCATTCCGCTAACTAGCTCTAAAATGCCCTTTGGGTGCACGCTGCAGTTTACAAGTATTGGTAACATAACCTAACACATGAAAGATATAGAATTAAACCTTGTGAGCCTCTGTTCACAGGCTCAGACAGAGGGAATAGGTTGTCAGGAATTGCAGGGTTGAATAGAGGGAAGCAACCAGACTTTGCGAAATGCCTTTTACCCATACCTGAGCAAGACCCTTGTGACTCCAGTCTTTCAGGTTGAGAAACCTAATGGGGCAATGGGAGGTCCATGACCTTTATATCTCGGAGGAGCAGGCACGCCATATAAATTGACAAGCACTCCGAGCAATCTGACATTGAAAAACTCAGTTTTATGTCCACACGAGGTCTGCAACTCTGCATGTTCGCACTCAAGTTGTGGTGCTGGGGTCTGCAATGTTTTCCCAATAGTGTCCCATGAGGCGAAATAGGAGCCTGTATGGGCGGATGTTCTGAGTTGAAAGTCATACGTCCCCCATGAATGCGAACATCATGTGAAAACATTACAGCCAATCTTCTTTGGGGTATGCTTACGTCCCCCATGAATGGCAACATCATGTGAAAACATTACAGCCAATCATCTTTGGGGTATGGTGACTCGGAAAGGAAAAGGTGTACTCTGTATGCATCTTGGAAGGGGAGGTGTAGAACTCTCATGGGGATGCCTTTCAACTCACTTGAGATGGCCGGACTCTTTCCACCCGTCCCTCTAGTGCCCTACACAAATTGAAGCACACAAGCAACTACCATCTAATTCTGATTTCATCGAACTGGCTCAAGAGGTTGTGGTATTCCAACCAGAAAGTGCTGAGTTCGGAAGCCCTGTGGAGCTTACAATTAAGGTTGGATCTTCTCAAACCGTAAAGGGGTGCAGGGGCACTGTACCCAAGCACACATCCTTCCTTGATGGCCTGGTCCTGGAGGACTGTGGTGATCTGGAATGAGCAGACTGACCAAAAACAGGCATGGTTTTGGTTATAAACATTATTTATGGATACAATTATGCAAAACCTATCTTGCCCCTAAGTAGAGGTGGTTCCCTACCTCAACAAAACTAAAACTTGTGCCTGAAAATCGGTTGTGTCAAAAAGAAAGTATTCCATCCTAGTCAAACTCCTAAACTATCCCTGTTACTACAAAACACACAACTAAGCTAACCAAATAGTTCTTATCCCAACCCAGGAGAGTACAAGCCTCATAATGTTCTGTGTTCACAAAGTTCCACACTTGTAACAAAACTTGGAGAATGGCTCCCTTCTATCGGTCCAGTTTACGCAGATTCCTTTAAAGTATACTTCAGCATTAAATCCTTCATCTACATGTTTAATTCTTTCCAATGCTTTGGTGTTCTCTTTACTTGAACACTGTCTTTCAACTTGGCCCCACTGGGATGAGGGAGAGACTCCTCGAGTCTTTCTCAACTACTCAATACCACAGTCTTATGGAACTGACCAAGCAATTGCTTCACAAAATGGTTTACTTCTTTTGTCTCTGTTTCCAGTTCATAAGCTGCCCCTCCTCCCCACCCCCCGGACTTATCACTGTTCCTTTTACCTTCTCTCAGGGAATTCTTCACTGGTTTTGCCAGGGGTCGTGGGTTTGATCGTCTACTTTCTTCTTCCACTCTCCTTCGGCTGGCTAAACTTTGCGGCCTGTCACTCTCTTCCTCTGTCTGCTCGCCTTTGTGGTCTGTCACTCTCTTGTATTACTCTTCTTTGGCCTGCTTAACATTGCAGTCCTTGGGTCTCTTGTATTACTCTTCTGTGGCTCGCTTGACTTTGTGGTCCGTTATGACTGGTGATCAGGGCACAAGTATTCAGACAAACAGTCCACCCATTACAGGTCTCGCAACCACCACAGTTTCTCATACTTCCCACTTGGCTCTGCCGTAGGCTAGTTCTAATGATCAGGGTGTTGTTCTTGGATCGTATTATCCACCCGCTACAGGTAATGCCACCACTGCACTGACTTTCGACTTCAGGTTTGCTGGCTCTCCACTGATGGATGAGACAGTTCCCTTGCGTCCCTTGGTTCAACTCCCGCACTTCAGACGGCTGGCTCGCTACAGCCTCAGAACGTGAGCTTTTTGTCAGCGTCCTTGCTTGTCGGACTATCCTCCCAGAGGTAGCTCTCTCTCAAGAGGTGGTTTTTACTGTTTGTCTTAAATAACTGGGACTGCCCTAGCGTAACATATGTCCAGCTAGTTGAATCATTCATGCTTAACTGTAGTGTTCCTGGTTTCTTCTTCATCCCAGTCCTTATCACAGGGAGACTGTCTGACACATTACAGTAATATATTATCTCTGATTTTATCATGTGTAAGGAAGCGTTGGATGTTATTACCCCTTGTGATTGGAGTTAAAGGCACTGCCTCCCAAACTCTCATCCTTATCCCAAGGCAGGGAGTTCCTCCCTATGAGGTCCTCCCTCATGTTACCACCTCTAGGGGGACTATCGGTTAGCGGCCTCACCTCCCTAAACTCCAAGAAAGAGTCTCCCCCCCAGGGAGAAGTGACACATCTGAAGGATCGTTACAGAACCTAGGTTAGAGTCACATGGGACGCTCTCAAAAGAACATGGGGAACATTAGGGCCACTAGGAAGGATGCCACCAGGTCACAGTAGGCAAGAAAATGGATGTGTTATTATTATTTAAAAATGTAACATAGCGAACTAAGGCTGAAGGGCGTCTAGGTGCTGTTGCCACTCGTGTTAAGGAGTGACAAAAACCCACTACAGGCAAGACTGGATGATATCTCCTTCATCACACAATTAGTGGAAAGTGGTGCGTCTATGGTCTCTTATATATCCTATTTGGCAGCGATAGGGGCATATTAGAACAGCTGACTGCGGATGCTGCCATTTATAAATCAAAAAATTTGGAGCCATGTGTTGTGGCCCAAATTATATCTCTTACACCATAACTTAAATGATGATGCCAGGCTGTAACATATGTCTTACTCCATTTAATGTCCTATATAAACTGCCTTTCACCAAGCCACCACATTCCAAGATTCCCCAGCCTCGTTCCACATTCTACATTCCAATATATTTCTTTATAATACTACTACACTACAACAACCCCGCCCCCTTACTTATCATCTAAATTCATACACACATGTTTATGAAATCCATATCTACATTTGCTCAATTAGGCGGGCCGGCTTACGAATAACTCTAGAAGGCTGGCCCTGCATGGCCGTTTCCAGAGATTCTGAATTCGGGCAACCCACCGACCCAGAAGTTCCAGGGCTCACAGTTACGTTATTAGAACTCACAGAAACATTATCAAAAAGAGAAAGATCTCCCTCTTCATCCATCTCCACACTAAGACCTTCTTCATCAGAATCATCATGGAACATCCTTCAAAAGAATGAAGCATTCCTAGTTATCTCACAGTTATCCCCCACAGCTGTAATCTTAGGTCCTTTAACCTTCTGGACCACTATGGGCATCAGCCTATACCTTGAATCCAATTTCCTACGCTGTCTCTGCCGGAACAACACAGTCTCTCCCATTGTTAGATGATGTTCTTTCGTTTTCCTCTTACTATCTTTCCATTCCTTGACTCTTCTCCTTTTCACACTATCCCTTTCTCTGATCTCATCATCTTCTACAGCAGTATAGTCCTCAAGTCTTGGAAGCCTGGTCCTGGGCTTGTATCGTGTCATCAATTCTATAGGAGAATATCCTGTCATTTCATGAGGTGTCTTGCGATAACTCTGCAGCATCTGTGATATTTTCTGTGGCATTAACATGTGATCTGCAACAACCTTCTGCCAAGTTCATTTTATTGTATCCATAAACCTTTCAACCATACCATTAGCCTATGGCCACAATGGGGTGATTTTTTGGTGTTTAAAACCTAGATGCAATGCAAACTTCCCAAACTCTTGCCCTTCAAAAGGTGGCCCATTATCAGTCTTAACCACATTGTGGACACCCCACTCACTAAACAGCTCATCCAAGACCTCCACCACATGATGAAAAGCTGTAGATGCCATATGCTTGACCAAAGGAAATCGTGTGTACTCGTCGATTGCAACCAACAAATGGCCTCCTTCTTCTAACGGTCTATAGAAGTCAATTTCCACTCTATTCCACAGACCATCTGGCAATGGCACTACCTGAAGTGGGCTTGAATTATTGCTGCACGTAGCTACCTGGCAAGCAAAACAGTGTTGCAAAGCGTCTTCAACAATTATGTCCATGTATGGAAACCATACTTGGTTTCTCAGTATCTTTTTCGTATTTGCAATCCCACGATGACCCTGATGTGCCAAAATCACAAGGACCTTTTGCTAACTTTTTAGGGCCGCCAGCCCATTTCCTCTAAGCAATACCCCTTAGTCAGTTGCAGTCAGTTCACTACTCACTCTTGCCAACCTCTGGAGATCTCTTCTATCCACCCCTTCCTTTACGATCTGTTCTGTGTCCATACATCTCCACTTGCCAGCTCTAGTAAGTCGAACAGCTGCTTGAATCGTAGGATCAGCTTTGCTCTTTTCCACAAATGCCTCCTTCGCAATAGCCGGTGGCAAAGCATTAAGGGACAAGTATGACATGTATTACTCTGCCTCTTTTTGCATCTTAACCACAGGCACCTCTGGATGCCGAGATAAATAGTCTGCCGGATTGGCCTCCTTTCCTGGCTTGTGAATGATATTATAATCATATTCTTACAGACGGATGCCCCACCTCTCTATATGTGGAGGCATCTTAACTCTAGGATTTCCAAAAAGAGACAGCAAGGCTTGATGATTTGTTATGAGAGTGAATGGCCTGCCAATGACAAAATGGTTGAACTTTTCACATGCCCATACAGCAGCCAGACTCTCCCGCTAGGCTTGCGAATATGCTTGCTCAATGGTGCTTAGAGCCCTACTAACATATGCCATAATGCGTCTCACTGGCCCCTTTTCCAGCTCTGTCTGAGCTAAGATGGCACCCAGACCAACCGGACTGGCATCCACTGTGATTTCAGTTTCCCAGCTAGGATTGAAATAGGCAAGTTGTCGATCACTGGTCAGTGCTCTCTTTATCATTTCAAAAGAGTTCCTGCAATCCTCATTCCATACAAATGCCACATCCTTTTTTAACAACTGCCTGAGTGAATCGGTCAATGTTACATAGTTGGGGAGATATCGAGCACAATAACCTGTCACCCCTCAGAAGGATCTCAATTCTGCCACATCCTTTGGAGCTTCCAGTCCCAAAATAGCATTAACTTTATTCCCTTTTCTGAAAACATGTGACCAAAAAAATGTAAGCTATGTTTATTCACATCACACTTCGGGCCGTTTAAAGTTAGACAATTATCCTGCAGAATTCTACAAACTTGTTTCAAGGCCTCATTATGCTGACTTTGAGTAATGCCATATACCAGTATATCGTCACTGTAATTAAATGCATCCTTCACTTGTGCTATGAGTCTCCTAATCGTCTCTTGGAATATCTCAGCAGCAGAAGAAATGCCGAAACTCAGGCACTTGTATCGAAACAACCCATCATGTGTGGTAAAAGTGGTAAGAGGCCTGGATTCAGGATCAATTATCAATTGATGGTACCCTTGATTGAAGTCCAGCTTTGAAAGTCTGCTGGCCTGATTTAGCCAAATTATCATACCCTCAATATTGGGTCCCAGATGTCTCTCCCTTTGTATTGCAGTATTGGAAATTCTCATGTCCACACACAGACGAAGACGACCATCTGCCTTGGTCACCACCACTCAAGGGGACACCCAAGGTGTAGGACCATCAACCCTTTCAGTGATATCATTGTCAATCAGTTGTTGCAATTCCTGAGACACCTTTGCCTGAAGATGAAAACCTATCCGTCTGGGATGTTGAGGAGCAGGATGGACAGAAGTATCAATATGTAAATGTATAACACTATCTTTCAGTTTTCCAACACCTTGGAATAATTTTGGAAAAGTCTCCTTTAGTTTCTGCACGTCCATTCCTTTTTCTGACAATGTTTGTAGATTATGGCGCTGTGGAGGAACTCCTTGCATCATCTCGGACTGATTATATTTGACATCAATGAGTCGTAACTCAGTGGCAGTCTTACAACTAATGAGGCATCTACCCACTACTGGACTACTTATGACATGTATGTCCACTGGTACACAACGGCCCTCATGAATTAAATCACATTGAAATTGTCCTTTAGAGGCCAATGGTTGCGTCGCTCCCCATTTAAATATTTGAGCTCTCGATGATCGTAAAGGGTATATGTTGGCTATTCCTTCATAAGCCTTTTCACTCATCACATTCACTGTGGCACCTGTATCGACTAAAATGGTATGTGCTGTCCACACAAACTTACTGTAACCTTTATGGCCACTTGATGTATCATAGATCAATCTTACATATTCCTTGCTATATCTGTCATATTCTTGATATTGATCCGTATTCAAATGCTCCTCTTCGATTGATGGATTTTCATAGGGATCCCCACATTGCATTTCCGTCTGATTTTGAACTTGATACAACTGCAGAGTTTGATCTTGTTCTTGACTAGCCTGTTCTGTTAATTGAATCTGTAAATTGTCCATGGCTCTGATGAATCCTGGTTGTGGAGCCTGATTATTCACTCTGGCAGCTGCATTAGGCCCTGCAAAATCTTTCTCATGATATGTTCTTGTATTGGAAATCATTTGCATATCATATCTCCTGCTTGGCATTGTTTGCATGTTCGATCTGTATGCAGGCATTAGTGGCATTCTCTCTCGGCACATCGTCTGAAAATTATTTTCCTGACCACATCGTAGACACATTTGACCTAGAGCCAGGCATTGACCCCTGTGTGGGAATTCAAATCCACAACTATAGCATTGTCTTTCCAAAGGACTTTTACGGCTATTATACCACCCATCCTGACGAGGTGGTGGGCCAGATGGCATGCCAGAATACCTTCTTTGTCCCTGCATGTTCGATCCCACTGCAGCAATGGTGTCTAGCCTCTTTAGATTATCCAAGTTTGCTGCTTGAGTGTCAACTCTCTCATACGCCAGTTCTAATACCTCCTTTAAGGGAAGAGGTTTCTTCAAGAGATGCTTCCTGAATTGTGACGATATGCATCCCTCAATGATTCTCAATCGTATTGCCTCATTGTCGCCAAAGTTTGCAAAATCACAATATGTTGCTTTATCTTTGTAGTCGTAACACAAACTGCGCTATAGTTTCATGCAGGCTTTGTGTACATTGATTGAATTTATATCGCTCATAGTCCCTGTTGGGCAGAATTATTAACCGCCCACTGAATGCTGTTCGAGCTGGTACGTCACTTTCTCTTCTGGCGGTATGGTCTTAATGACACTCTTCATTTCCTTTCTAACCAGATTTATGAAAATATCTAACTTATTTGAGGCATTTTGATTTCCTACCACCCTTAAAATTTCTTCAAACTCATCTACCCATTCCTGCCAGCATTGTACTTTGTCTTCTTGTGGCTCAAGACTGAATGGGTTTGGGCGGTGTAAATAACTGACTGGATTTGTGGACATGGATATTCCAGATGTGCCCTGAGATGGGTTCAAATATCCACTCTCATTGACAGAAGACATGCCTCTTAATTGTCCAGATATGATTATTTCACTGCTTTTAATTTATATGCTATATGACACTGTTTGCTTGAACACCTTTTAATTATTTCTCATGTTCTCATGTACCTTCCTCGTGCATATGTTCATTGTGCAGCTTTGTTTTGTTCTTATCTTTACTTGTACTCTCAGGTTGTGTGAACTTTATAGACTTTGTGCCCTTGATCACTTTGTTTTGTTTTGTCAAGCTTCAATGTTTATAATTCACTGTTTCATTTATTGGGAAAACTGCACTACGAAGTTCAGACTTCTGACATACTGCAGTCTCGGTCACACATTTATATGCTGCATTCCGTTATCGTCATTTAGCATTAGAGTTGGCTTAGTTGTATATTTAGATTCCGACAATGTCATATCCACTTTCTAATGCGATTTGTTTCATAATGTCCATTATTGCGGTGTTAGCAACAGCTTTACTTGTATTCCTCGCGTTGTTATAGCAACCTTTGTGATTTTCCTAGTGAAAACAAATAGGGCTGCATGTTTTCTTACGTCTTTGGGTCCCTTCCTCTGATGTCTGAAGCTACGCAGCAGCTCTATCACTGGCCTCGGAACCTTGGATCTTGCGCTTCAGTAAGCTTTAACTTTTAAAAAATGCCTCTCCCATGAGTAACTTGTTGCCTGCATTTATGAACATTTGTATATATGCCACTATAAATTGTTCCACTTTCCGATTCTTAGCACCTTGAATTTTCTTTATAAGACGGCCATGCTGCATGTCTTACTATCTTAACGGTCTTTACTTTCTTTCCTTGCACGGCGCTCCCACTTCCCAGTTCCTTTCCTTGCACGTCGTTGTGGTTACGATTTCCTTTGTGTGTCGCTTGATCGTCGTTGGTCCGAATTCTATTTCTGATTTCTTTATTTCCACCGCGTCAGCCACCTCCTCAGGCTGTCCTTTCCCAACTCGGCCTCACGTCACCAACCTCTCATGGGTCGTCTGTCTCCTCGTCGCCAAATGTTGTGGCCCAAATTATATCTCTTACACCATAACTTAAATGATGACGCAAGGCTGTAACATATGTCTCACTTCATTTAATGTCCTATATCAACTACCTTTCCCCAAGCCACCACATTCCAAGATTCCCCAGCCTCGTTCCACATTCTACATTCAAATACATTTCTTTATAATACTACTACACTACAACACCCTGTTACCGGTATACATAGATTACCTTCCAAGGAGAATAGTGCACAACCAGTGAGACCACAATGTGGTTCGGTTGGCGCTCATGTGAAAACTGTTTGAACCGCCAATTGTCAATGGTTGTCATTAAAGGTGGACTTATTGGTTGCTGTCACCCAGGCCTGCCGGATAAGTGACCTTCAAGCGCTCCGTGCAGAACAGCTTTTATTATCTTCTACAGGGAAATGTTGGTTCTCAGAACGCACTCCAATCTACGACCAAAGGTGGATTTCGTCTTCCACATCAATGAAGAAATGGCACTACCAATTTCTGAAAAATCTCACTGTCTACTGTGCAGCAACAAATCTAAGTACACCAAGAACTTCATGGGTATAGACTCACTAATTGACTAAATAAACATTACTAGCTTTATTGAAATCAGCAATAAATGTTGCTAAACAATAAATTGATATACTGAGTCATTTTCCTTGACACGTCAGATACAGCGTGGAGCATAAATAAGAGAACTGTTTGTGAACAAAAATAAAAGCGTAATGGCAGCAAAATATATGCAGGTGCATGTTAATGTAGAACTCATGTTAACGTACAACTCATTTTGCCCTGCTCACAATGACTTATTGCAAAACACTAACCGCATACCTAAGACAAAGAGCTCACCAAAAAAATAAGAATACATATCAAAACACATAAATGCATGTTAAATACTGACAAAACTGCCTTGTACTGTCATGACCCGGCGAAATTGCCCCTTCTGGACCTCATGGTCATTGTCACAAAGGGCTTGTACTCCTTGTTCCTCCCAACATGGCCGTACCAAGCTCCGTGCTACGCACTAGCTTTCACGTCGTGGCACCTACTACAAATTGGTCACGCCCCTGCGGGTCCGCGCGTCTCAACGCTATCTTCGGTAGTGACCCGACGTGTGTTTGCTCTCTACATTGGTTTCCTTGATCCTCTTACTTCCTTCCTTGCCTTTTATCCTGTTCCTGGATTTCCCCCCCTACTTACTCGTTCATCGCTAATCCTGGATACCCTGGAACCACGAACTTCCCGGAACTCTGAACGCGTCCTACAACCTGACGCGGCTCGGGCGAGCCTATTCAAGACCTGAACCATCCACAGGAAGAGTCCTGCGGCCGAACAAGGGCGATCCCGATCACAGGTGAGACGGAGGGAGATTTACGACAGTTTGAGATGCCAAACGATCAATACGGATTCTACCATGGAGAATGCTATTCAGGACCTGATGCGCGGAATGCAAGAACTTTCCACAGAGATGCAGAATTTAAAAGCTGAGAATGCGGTGCTAAAACAGCTTGTCTTGTCACGTGACTCCGCGAACAAGGACAGTGTATTATTGGGAGGAGTGGTTGATAAATACGACGGTTCAACAAAGACCTTAAGTGGATTCCTGGATTCTTGTTTGGTACATTTTACCTTCAAGCCCTACTATTTCTCAACTCCTAGGGCTAAGGTGGGCTTCATAATATCGCATCTTTACGGTAATGCCCTTACATGGGCCACTCCTTTACTCAATTCAGGGGATGCTCTCCTGGATGATTATGAAGGGTTCATCGCGGAACTCAAGACCATGTTCGAACGACCAGAGCTGGTCCACGGTGCTCAAGAGAAGTTACTTGACTTCCAACAAGGATCCCAAGACATGTTGACCTATGTTACCAGATTCAAACAGCTAGCCAAAGAGGCGGACTGGCCCCTGGAAGCCAGTTTTACCTTGTTTCGCAGAGGTCTAAATGAAGAGAGTAAGGAAGAGTTAGCCAAGGTAGCACGTCCTAGTTCATTCCATGCCCTCCTGGACTTTTCTATGCAAATAGACTTCAGATTCCAAGAAAGAAAGGCTGAAAAGAAAAAGAATAAAGTATCAATTCAAAGAAACTCCCCAGAGAATACTACAAGGACAGAATCTGCCAAGAATCCGAGCACTGATTCTGAACCCATGCAACTTGGAGCCTTTCGTGGACCAATTTCCCCGCAGGAAAGGTTAAGAAGGATACACACAAGCTTATGCATGTATTGTGCCTCAGATAAACATCTAGTTAAAGAGTGTCCTCTGGCTCCTCCCCGACGCTCGGGAAACGCCAGCTCCCGATCCTAAATGGAGCAAGGTTTCGGGAGAGCGATGTTTGCTCCACATCAATTCCATCCTTGAACTCTCCTGGACAAAACAAATTGGTGATATTACAGGCCTTTTTATAGCCATCTAAGGACAAGGTCTACCCCATACTGGCCTTGGTGGATTGCGGAGCAATGGGAGTCTTCATTGATCAAGATTGGGTCAGAAGTCATAACATTCTATATGAAGCAAGAAGTTTTTCACAGCCAGTGGAAGCAATTGACGGAAGACCTCTTTCCTCAGGACCCATAAGTCTGCAAACAAGGGAGATCCATCTTTCCATAAATCATCATCAAGAAAGAATTGTGTTTGACATTATAAAATCAGCCCATTACCCCTTGGTTCTGGGCATGCCCTGGTTACAAAGGCACAATCCATATATTAACTGGACGGCCGGATCCTTATTCCTGTGCTCGGAGTTCTGTATGAACCATTGTTTAAACCTGGATACCTCAGTCACAGCTCCTATAAGTCTACCAAGGTGTCCAGAGACACCACTCATGGTTTCCAATATTGTACAAGTTCCAGAGATCTATCAAGGGTATGCTGATGTTTTCTCTACTGCCATTGTTCAAGCCTTACCTCCACATAGACCCGAAGACTGTGCCATAGATACTGAACCCTCAGCAGTGATTCCCTTTGGCAGGATGTTTATCCTTTCAGAACCCGAAAAGAGAGCCCTCCGGGAATACCTAGACACTAATCTTGAGAACGGCACCATAAGACCTTCAAAATCACCAGCTGGTGCTTCATTGTTCTTCGTTCCAAAAAAGGATACCAAAGAGCTTAGACCTTGCCTGGACTATCGGGGCCTAAATCAATACACCCTGAAAGACAGATACCCACTACCCCTGATCTCGGATATCCTTGAAGCTGTGAGAGGTGCAGTGATATTCACGAAACTGGATCTCCGAGGTGCTTACCATTTGATCCGTATCCGGGAAGGAGACAAATGGAAAACAGCCTTTAGAACACCCTTTGGTCACTTTGAATACCTAGTCATGCCCTTTGGTCTGACTAATGTTCCCGCAGTCTTCCAGCATTTTATGGATAGGGTGTTCTCTGACATGTTATTTCTCAATGTTTTCGTCTACTTGGATTACATATTGATCTTCTCCAAGGATTCCTTGAAACATGAAGAACATGTAAAAGCAGTACTTCAAAGTCTCCCTGAAAATCAACTCTTAGCCAAACCAGAAAAATGTTTGTTTCATGTTACATCAGTTCACTATCTGGGATTTGTCCTTAGTTCAGAAGGAATTAGTATGGACCCTTCAAAGGTGAAGGCCATACTGGCTTGGCCCGCCCCAACATCTGTTAAGCAAATACAATCCTTCCTGGGGCTTGCCAACTTCTACCGGAAATTCATTCCCACCTTTTCCGAGATTGTTCAACCCATTGTTAATCTCCTGAAGAAAGACGTTGCATTTAACTGGTCTATAACACAAAACAAGGCATTCCAACGCTTGAAAGAAGAATTCACTCAGGCCTCCATCCTGGCCCAACCTGACATAAATCGTCCTTTTCTAGTGGAAACTGATGCCTCCAATTACACCATAGGAGCAGTTTTAAAACAAGAATCCAATGATAAGTTGGAACATCCCATTGCTTATCTTTCATGGACCCTGACCACCAGCGAGACTCACTACTCAGTTCTGGAGAAGGAGTTATTGGCCATTCGTCATGCCTTCACTGAATGGAGACATCTACTCCTGGGTGCTAAATATCCAGTTCAAGTCCGTACTGATCATCGAAATCTTCAGGTCCTACAATCCATGGAGTGCAGGAACAGTAGACAAGCTCGATGGGCCTACTTCTTTGCTCAATATCAATTTCAAATTTCACATGTTCCTGGATCGCAAAACTTGATTGCCGATGCCCTTTCTCGGTGTCCCGACTACGTTCCCTTGGAGGATAAGATCTATCCTAAAATGTTTCCACCCACAATCTTTGTAGCTCAAGCGATCAATCTCCTGGAAGAAATCAGAGTACAGACTCAATTATCTGAACTCTGGAAGGACATATCCGAGAAAAATCCCTGGCGTTTGACAATCAAGGAAGGATATTTATTCAAGAACAATTCAGTGGTCATTCCGACAAAAGAACTTCAACAGAAGGTAATGAATCTATGCCATGATACTCTTTACTCCGGCCATCGAGGAGTAACCAACACCTTCCGTCTTATACGAAGACAGTTCTGGTGGCCAGGGATGAAGTCCAGTGTAGTTCAATACATCAAGACCTGTGCTATTTGTAGTCAGAACAAATACAATAATCAGAGGCCGGCGGGTCTGCTTCTATAACCTACGTTGCCAACCAGACCCTGGGAAGTTATTGCCACTGACTTCATTGTTGAATTACCACCTTCCCGAGGATATACAACCATCATGGTAACCATTGACTTGTTCACTCATCTAGCTCATTTTACACCATTGTATAAACTACCATCTTCCTCAGAACTTGCTGGAATTTTCCTGGAACATATTTTTCGTTTTCATGGCCTTCCTTCCAAGATTATTTCGGATCGGGGACCTCAGTATATTTCACAATTCTGGAAACATCTCTGTCGTGTTCTAGGAATCCAACGTGCCCTTTCTTCAGGCTATCATCCACAAACCAATGGGGCAAAGGAACGAGTAAATCAAACCCTATATATATTTGTTGTTTTGCCACCAAGGTTCAAGACGATTGGTCTCTCCTTATTCCTTTAGCCGAATTCTCCTACAATAACTCAGATCATTCAGCTCTCAAGATCAGCCCTTTCTATTGCAGTCAAGGTTATCATCCGTCTGTTTTACCATCAGTTCTTCCAGAATCTACTCCGGTACCTACCTTTGACTCTTGGATTCAGACGCTGATCAACTTACAAAGAGAGGCCAAGGATCAGTTAGAACAGGCCCAGACTCGAACCAAAAGATATGTGGACTCTAAGAGAAGACCATCACCTTCCTATTCAGTTGGCGATCAAGTCTGGTTAGCCTGGAAAATGTTACCTCGACATCTACGACCAAAAAAATTAGCTCCTCGCAATTATGGTCCATTTTCTATAAAGGAGATCATCAATCCTGTCTCCTTCCGACTTAAGCTCCCGGATTCCTGGAAGAAGATACATCCAGTCTTCCATACTTCCCTGTTGAAACCCTACGTTAGTTCTACTCGAAAACCCTTCAAACCCACACCTGTTGTTGTGGACGACCAGTTGGAATATGAGGTGTCCAGGATATGTGATTCCAGGTATAGGAGGGGTCGACTACAATATCTGGTCGAGTGGAAAGGCTACCCCCCTAGCGAGAGAACATGGGAAACAGTTTCTAATTTAAAGACCCCTCGTTTGCTCAGAAGATTCCATCTTATTCACCCAGGCAAGCCTGGAGGAACCAGTCTTCAGAGAGGGGTATGCTGTCATGACCCGGCGAAATTGCCCCTTCTGGACCTCATGGTCATTTTCACGAAGGGCTTGTACTCCTTGTTCCTCCCAACATGGCCGTACCAAGCTCCGTGCTACGCACTAGCTTTCACGTCGTGGCATGTACTACAAATTGGTCACGCCCCTGCGGGTCCGCGCGTCTCAACGCTATCTTCGGTAGTGACCCGACGTGTGTTTGCTCTCTACATTGGTTTCCTTGATCCTCTTACTTCCTTCCTTGCCTTTTATCCTGTTCCTGGATTTCCCCCCCTACTTGCTCGTTCATCGCTAATTCTGGATACCCTGGAACCACAAACTTCCCGGAACTCTGAACGCGTCCTACAACCTGACGAGGCTCGGGCGAGCCTATTCAAGACCCGAACCATCCACAGGAAGAGCCCTGCGGCCGAACAAGGGAGATCCCGATCACAGGTGAGACGGGGGGAGATTTACGACATGTACATACAAATCCATTATACATCCATATAAAAGTGCTTAGTGCAAAATGTGTCATAAAGTCAATGCAGATCCATATTACTTCCCCAAGGCAAATCGTAAATATTGGAAATGCCAGAGTGAAGTGCAGAGTATAGCAGATTCAAAAAGTGAGAAGTGCACTTCAGAAAAGTGTCAAGTGTTTCTGAGTTCCTTCCACTCTAATGACATTTTTTATTTTAGGCAGTGTGAGTTGCTTTTCATGTTATTTTAACTCACTGTCCTATAAATCCATATTTTGAGTGACATTTTTAACTTGGAAATGTTCTTTCTGAGATCTTAAATTGTCTATAGTTTACCCGTACTTATTCACACTATAGCACCATGATGCAAAGCAAATAATTTATAGATTGATAATTGTGTCCCAAACCTCTGGCACTGTGTACCGGCGTGCCCCTGTTGAAGGTGTTAAGTCGTGATATCTGTTGATCCCTTACAGGAAATATTGTGACAAAAGATTGTGAACATTTGCATAATAAAGTTTACTTTTTCTGTTATCAAATTCTTGCAGCTTTTCATGTGCAGTTATGAGAACCGTTTTTCCACAAATGTTTCACTATTAGGCTTTTTCTTCGAATCCCGCCAGGTAAAGAAGGTTCACTCCATATGGCTCCACCAATTCGATCTTTGGTTTTAAAAAGACAATTGCCAAATATACTGTGTAATGTATAGTATGTATCCAGTCTACACATGTATATGTACTATTTGTTGCTTTACAGTGTAAGCACTTGTCATAATAAAAACACTTCCATTACCCAGTCTATTATTTCTTTAAGCTAATGTTTGTTATTCTTTTTTAAAGTTGTGTAGATTTTTATTAAAAATATTAGTGAATATAACACCAGTTAACAGTATAATTATAGGTTTATTTATTTTGGTCAACCCTCCCTCAAACTGGTTGAAACCCCTCCAACCCCTCAATTTCTTAAAATGTTTTATACCACCAAAGGTAGATGGTGGGTTGGGGTCAGGCCATATTGGATTGTGGAAGGGGTGGAGAGGAGGCAATTAGAACACATAGATCCATAATTATACCAATGGATAAGATATCTTACACTTTGGTCCAATTAAATGGTTATAATAAATCTTGAATATGATAAATATGTAAGAACCAAGAACTTATAACTCGAGTCATATAATAAATGAAAATAAGGCCTCCTTTAGCAATATAAACACTCATCGAATATAAATGACTGAAAATATGAAACTGTCAATGAAAAGAATTACATAGTGAGTACAACAATGAACTGAGTGACAGAATAAAAAAAGGAGAGAACTGTGACCATGGTTCTAGGTGGACATATAGGAATGGAGATATGAAAAACCTCGGGGTGGAGGGCGTACCTTTAGAAAGATAATAGCCAGTATATAAGGTATTCCCAAGGTGTCTACCCTATCCATTTTCTCCTTTGCCAGGTATCAGTCTGTAATCAAGACCTGGTAGAGTTTTGAAGAATGAACAACTCTGCATTAGAAGGTCAAAGGTTCTGTGGGTATCGTCTTTGATCCAACAAAAAGTACACTTGAAGACACAGTCTGGTGGATGGACTGTGAAAAAGACCTACTTGAGCTTGAGCGTATGCAATGAGGTTGGCAGATGAGGAGGTTCAAGGTTGGCAGAGTTATTGTGCAGCTGCCTGCAGGAGGCACCATGGTGGTGTCAGGCAGCTACCATGACAGCGCTGCTTGGCTTCAAGTTGGCAGCTGACAATTTATAACTGATACAAACCACTAGATCTGAAGATAATGAGTTACTCAGAAGAGCCAATCACTTTGTCACGTACACACAAGGACTTGGGTACATTCATTAACTCCCTTCCTTTTTCAGTTTCAAAAGGGGTAGGACTGTACAGGGAGGCTTGGGTCAAGGTCTAGTATGGGAGTTTGGAAATAAGTGTTGCAGTAATGAGCGGAGTAAAAGAAGAAGAAGGAGGTCGAAGGGAGTGGAAGGAGAGTGTGACTTAAAGAGAGGTGGATGGTGGATGGTAGAGAGGTTAAGATGTGTTAAAAGAAGGGAAATGGGATAGCAGCTTGAAGAGGGGAAAACTAGCAAGGGGGAAAAGTACAGAGATGGAAGGTGAGACACAAAAGAAAGGAGGAAATTACTTGGAGAACAGCTTGAAAGGTACAGATAAAATTGGTGTAGGAAGATGAGGACCACCGATGGAGGAACATTTTGGGAGAGGTACTGAGGAAGAAAAGGGAGGTGGAGGAAGGAAGAAATGCAGAAGGTGGACCCTGAAAATAAGGTAAATACCGTGGAAGAATGCCTGTGTGTGTTAGGAAGTATGCTAGCTGGCGCCTGGTTGTACATCTTAACCTAATAACTAGCCCATCAAAAGTAGAGAGGCGTAGTGGAAAGGCGAGTGCATTACCCTGGGTAAACCAACTTGACTGGTTTAACTCTCAACACCAGGATGTGTGGTACCTCTCTTCGGTTTCTGGCCCTGCCTAAGCATCACATCATCAGTTTCTGGCCCCTGAAAGGGCCTATCTTTGTCTTCAAGGGCAAGAGTGCCAGCGCATCTTCAAGCCCAGGACAGACAAATAGTCTATCTGACCAGGAGACCAAACAAATCTTCATGCCTCCTAGGACCAATGCATCGTCAATCCTAGGAGGGTCAACTCATGCTCATATGGAACTCTAGAGGGGGGCTAACTGAACCATTCACACTCGTCAGTACAACTCTAGTTGAGTAATATTAGAATATGGAAAGTGAACACAGTAATAAAGTCCTTTAGAAGAAAGGGGGCCTCCTCACAAGTGTTAGGAATGTCAGCAGAGGGAATGTTATGGGTGTGGAATGCGAACAGAGAACACTAGAAGAGAATGCAAGGCAAGTAGTACAGTGGTTGGTGTGAGGGGTGAGGACAGAGAGCTATTACTGTATAAAGATGAACTAAAAGGAAATAAAGAAGTCACACATACTGGCTGTGTCCTAGATAGCTTCCTTAACTGGTGAAGAGTTGCAGCAATGACAAAGCGCCTGCACTTGCCATTGATTGTGGTTGCCTTGGCTGAGCAGGTACAGGGTTAGACCAGCCTGTAGTGTCATACAAATGTGAAAGGAGAAGCCCATGTGGCTGCCCGACACATGTCCCCAATTGAAATGCCCTAAAAGGAAGCCTGGCCAGTGAGCATTAACCGGGTGGACCTACCCAGAATCCCTTTGGGGGGGAACCTGCAAGTTCATAACAACAGAACTATGTGGCAGTTAAGAAGAAGGTTAAAGGCGAGTTTCTTCCATTTGAACAGCTTTTATCATAAGAAATGAAAAGATATAACTCCTAACTATCCCTAAAATGTGGGGTTTCCCTACCTAGACAACTCATCAGTCGTCATTGAGTTTTCAAAGGAAAACTGTCCTCCTTCCAAATCTAGTCTAGTCTGTCCCTACCAGTATTCACAAAAGAACCAAGGTACAGGAGAATTACTCCCTTCTCCAGTGTGTTGCTTCTCAGCAAAGTCACTTCAGTAGTTGAATCTTAAATAGTTCTTAGCAATTACTTTGATATTTCATTTAGTTCAGAAATAGGATTCTTCACCTTTTTTCTAATGTTTCCTGGACACCTTGTTTTTCCATTCTGCCGTTCTTTCTCTCGACTTAATCTCTTTATTGTTCTTTCTTGATACAATGTCCACTCTCTTTGCTGGCGGAGACGGTTAGCCACACTTTCAACAGGTTTCTCACATTATTTACACTATCCCTTATTAAGCTTCTAGGAATTATCCTCACTTGGTTTCCACTCTTCAATACAACTGGGACGAGTATGATTGTACAAAGAATGATTCTCACTTAATTTCCACTCTTCGTTATCACTGGGATGAGTAAGGCTATGCCAGT
Organism: Ambystoma mexicanum; assembly: GCF_040938575.1. Taxonomy (NCBI): domain Eukaryota; kingdom Metazoa; phylum Chordata; class Amphibia; order Caudata; family Ambystomatidae; genus Ambystoma; species Ambystoma mexicanum. Next base: position 802,846,741 of record NC_090921.1, read on the forward strand.
AATGGTTTGCCCTTGACTTCCTCTCTTCACAGTTACTAGGATGAGTATGATTGCACCAGTAATGATTCATGCTTACCTCCTTCTCTTCATGATTACTGGGATGAGTACGATTGTGCCAGTAATGATTGGCACTTAATTTCTTATCATCATGATTACTGGGACGAGTATGATTCATATACTCGTTATGTTCATTGTCCCTCCCGGGTCTCCCACTGTCCCCGTTACCTTGTTGCCTTGGGGTTAGCATCACCGGGCTTGTCTGCAAGACGGGAAACTCATCTCTCTTGGTCAGGGTGGCTTCTGATCTCACTCCGGAAACATGTCACTGGTCTGCACAGCAAGTAAAAATGGAGCACAGAGGGAAAAGCAGTGCTTGCTGAAAGAAATCCAAAAATCTTGCATTTAAATCTTTTTATTGGTTGCTGAAACTACAGAATGCCGGTACAAAACAACCACAAACATCTAATATTCTTGCTGGGTGTCACAATTTACTGAATTCAAGAAATCATTGTGAAATTGCAATATCCTGGAAAACTGAAGTTGGCATCAAAACACCCACAGCAAAGGTTTGCATGCCAGGGGGATCTGTCAAAATCTGGGCGCAGTACTCTCAGCCGCCTGAATGACTGTTTTCAAAAGCCTGCATTAAAACTGTGAACTTGTGCCACTGAAATCTAATATCTGAAATCTAAGTGGCCTGTTATTGAGAGTAACCTAGGTTGTAACTATTTAAATCCCACGGTTTAGCATTGGGAATCAGTGTTCTAGCTGCTTGTTTGGGAATTGCAAGTTTGTTTTAAACCAAGAAAAAATGTAACAAAATGACATTGAATTTAAGCTGGACACAAAGCCACCAAACTAGTATAACAACTTCCCCCACAGGGGCCAGGCACCTCCCTTCTGCTCTCTCCACCAGGATTTCACACCTATTTGATGATTAAGAGGTGGGAGGAGAACTTGGGCTGCTGTGGGAAGGGGACAATGGACTTCCTCCAGCTCAAGGAGATGCTAATTACGAAGGATCGTAAATGGCCTCTGCTTGAAGGAACTGGGAGGAGATTGCTCCTGAGCTGCAAGAAGAGGAAGGAGGTGGGGACAGACAACCAAGGACAAAAAGCACATTTTTTAAAAGACTGATAATTTACTGTGTAAAATTGTGAACAATATGTAAACCCCGGACTTGTGAATCTAATTTTTGGCTTCATATTTTAAGAGGCACCAGAACTCTGTGCTATGTTCGGGGGAGTAATAGTGGAAATTATGGTTTTGCAGCAAATGTATTTATGTCAAAAGCATGAAACTTCACACGCTTATGCCCATATACAATGCACACATTTGTGGAAATTTGCTCCGAAATTGGACCATGTGTTCTGGACAAAAAGGGCAGAATTCTGACAAAAGCAGACCCAAGATCCTACAGCTACGGGGCTTCGAAGAGTATCTGCTCCACGAAATATGTGATCTATGTATGTTATTGTTAGAAAGGTTGCACATTTGTAAATATCTATTGTACTAAAAGTAGATTTTATGTTCAAGGGACCAAGGGGAGGATTCTCTGACTCATAAAACCAACTCCATCATGGTGACACCCTGTTTTCTCCTCCAATCAAGGGAGAGAGGAGACTCTAGCCAATAGCCTGCCTAGGGGGCGCGCTTAGGGTAGGCCAGCATACACACCCCCTTATTATACGCATAAATAGAGACAGCTGAGGATTTAGGACACACAGAGATTCACCCATTAACTGATTTCTGGCGGAGCACCCTGCGAGAGAACTTGACATATTCCTTAGTCCAGACTCCAGAAACTTGGCAAGCAGAAAGGCCCATTCTATAGCTGAACCATTTTCAGCTAGGCCTCAAAATTCCAGAAACCAGAATTCACCCCAGAAACCTAAGGGGAACAAAAGAAACAGCTGGACTGTGCTGTAACTGCTGTCCTGCTAAAGAATTATTACCAGAATCAAAAGACCCAATCCAGTTGTGCCGTGCTGTTCTGTGACCAGAGAGCCATTGCAGACCCAGTCCAGTCGTGCTGTGTCGTGCAGACCAGAGCGCCTTGCTGCCTGTCCCGTCCGGTGTGCCCAGCAGAATTTCTGAGCAGAATCCCTGATCCTGACGGGCCAGAATTCCTGACGGATCTGTTCAAACATATATAGTGAGTATCCATAGAATAGGACTGTGTCACTAGCATATGTACTATCCATAGTCAATCCCTATCTAAACCCATCCTCTCTTGTATTTAGAACATGATATTGTTAGAAATCTTTTTGAATTGCCTGAATTCTATATCTTATCCCTACTATCTTCCTTCTGTACTAGTATTGTTAAAAATATCTTTGCACTAATATATTTCATCTGAAGAAGGCAAGCTCCTCGGCAGGCAGTCGCCCTGATCCAGTGGCTGTGCTCCCGTGTGGTATTTGCTTCTTCACAGTCATTCCCTAGTGTAAAGAAATCCAGTTTGTCTTTTGAAAGAGTTTCCCTGTTTTCCCTTTCTTGCGCCTATTTCAGAAACGTCCTTAACTTTCTCAATGTTCATGCTAGAAACGAAATTTCAACTTCTGCTTGTAGCTCACATCCACTTTCCATAGAACCAAAAACCGTATCTCAAATCCATCTAGTTTTCCCACAATCGCGATTACCACGCACGGAAAAGTTTGTTGCAAATTTTGTTTTAGGAAATTTCTATCACGTGTAAAACAGCTTTTGATTTCATCCGACCTCAATTTTAAGTTTTCACATTGCTTATTAGTATCAAATCATTGCTAGTGTTTGTCTGTAACTATCTAAAGCGGCTCCCATTAGAATTTAAACAATTTCAGTGATTTAAGCCACATTTAGTGTTTTACCCAATCCATTCTCCAGATAACTTAAAAAACAATTTTGACAGTTTGCCAATCAACTCTGTTTTTCTCGTGTTGCTGGGGGGAAATTGGGATTGACATCTTGCTTGAATTCTGCATTCCTGAATACCTGCTCTCTCTCTTCATATCTCTTTACATTGCATATTGGGGGGCTGAGGGGTATGCAGGGAGAAATAGTAACCATACTGCTATTTGTTCTGAACATACACAAAAATATTATTTCTGTGCTGAATTATTTTGCTCACTATTACTCCTTATGATTAAAGAGATTGCTTAGTGTTACCTCACAACATTGGTGATTATTGTATACCCATTAAACATAGTGTGATTATATTGTAACTACCTAAATAAATATTTTAACTTTGCAAACCAGCATGATTCCTGGTTCAGTGTGAACGGGGGGGAGGGGTGCGGGGGGGTTCCAGGCGAGGGGCGTGATATAAGTGGTACATCATTCAGAATAAAATAACTTTTAGACATAAATAAATAAGGGTTTCAGTTGTGCATTACACTCTAGGCATTGACTTAGGTGAAGTGCCGGATTGAAATCACTTACAGGGGGGAGTCTCTCCTGGTGAATTCCTGCTTGCCTCTACCCCTAGGGAGGGTATTGCACAGCAGCTCACCTCCCTAGCCTCACAGGGACAGGCTCCCCACCTGGGGAGATGTGACTGAATCTTACACTGGTCAGTCTGACCCAGCGACTGATTGTGGAAACCGAGAAGACAGTTACCTTTCATGAAGGAGGCTGTCCTGTACAGGTAAATCTGGACCGTCTGACCCACATTCAGGAAGGTAAGGGTCGGATCTTCTTCCAGCTACCCCTTCACCTGAACAGTCGACAGCACCAGATCTTTGTTTAGATGAAAGGAGGAGAGGACTTTAGGATGAGAATCAGGGGAGGAAAGAAGGGCCAGACCCTCAGGAAGGAAACGAAGGTAAGGAGGAACACACAGCAGGGCTCCCAATTCCCCAAGCAAATAGCAGAAGTAATGGCCAATAAAAAGGTTGTCTTGAAGGAATTTCAAGTCCACTGACTCCATGGGCTCAAAGAGTGATAATGCCAAGTGGGAGAGGACTAAGGGGAGATCCCATGAGGTGTAAGGAGGCCAAATAGCCGGTGTAGACCGTGCAAGGATTTCAGAGGTCGGGCAGCAAAAAACCTTAACCTCTCCAATGTCACGCCAAGGATCTCTGTAGGTTCCAATACCCACCACCTGGGCTCTGAGAAAGAGAAGACACCGCCAACCTAGGGTCGAAGCCTTCTATTAGGAACTCCAAAATGAGCAGGGGTGGGCAAGGCCTCTTCACAGCGCACAAGGCTGAAAACGACTTCCAATGTTTATAATACGTTTTCCTTGAATGCCCATCGCTAAGGCCTGGGACATAACTGGGACCCTCTTATTCAACCGCCACAACTTAGATGAAGTGAGAGAAGAGAAAACTGGGGAGGAAGTGGAAGCTTCAGATGGCAGGGGTATGTGGGAAACGACAAGGGAGACTCTGAGGCCAACTCTAGGTTCAAAGGGAACCACACTCTGCTCTGCAAGGCTGGTGCTACCAGAGCTGCAGATGCATTCTCCCATAGGAGGAATCTGGGTAAGAGAGGAAAGAGAGAGAAAGCAAACAGAAACCCGAAGGCCACTGGATCAACAGAGCCTCCTGCCCACAAATTCGAGGGGCCTGCCCCACAAGCACTATGTGGGAAGGAGGTGAGATCAATGGGATGCAAACAAGCCTCTTATCGAAACTCCAAATCTCAGGCAGCACAGGGTTCGGAAGGGCCTTGGTGGTTAAGGAGTGGCTGTAGGCGTCTCTGGTAGGGGAGAAGAGGGAGCCTTAATATCCATCAGATTCGTCAGTAAATGTGCTGCCACCTCCTCATTTCTTTCTCCTTTTGAGGAATTTTACTAGGGTATACTACCCTTCGTGCTCTGCCAAATCAGCTACATTGGGGCAGGTAATCTCTGGGGGGTACTGAATCCAGTGTTGCTTCAGGCAGTGGAGGAGAAGAGAGTGACCTCTGAGGAGCAGGAGGAAATCTCCTGTCAAAGGCCTCCTCCACTGTGGCCATAATCAGTTTTTCCAGGCCCTCCATCAGCATGGAGTCGAGTGTCGGTGGGGGAACAGGCAGTTACAGATGCCTGGCAGGCGTTCCCCCTCTCTGGAGAAAGCCCAGACAAGCTAGAAACTATCAGACTTGAGTCTTCCGGGTTCTCCGTGTCTTCCTACAGCTTCCGGGATCACTCACAGGGACTTTAGGGAACTGGCGAAGGACAAGTGCTGGTCCAGCAACAGGGGCATTTTATGGTGTGTCCTTCCGGCAAGGCGAGGGTCTGCCTTGTGGGATTAGACAGCGGGCGCCTACAACATACAACACCTGTATCTGGAGATAGGAACCAAAACAGGATGCTTATCCGACCGGCAGGGAGGGGGAGGAGTTTTCCTCCCATTAGATGTGGTAAGTGGTTTCATGCCATTTTCTAGTTTTGCTTGCTATAAAACCTGTCACAGAGGGGAACCACCTCATTTGTTGGGAATGGGATGAGGGGATAATGGCTTTTTATGTGTCTTGACATAACATATTAGAACGGTTGCATTTGTAGAGTGCATGTTCACTCATGGAGGTGTATCCTGGCGCTATGGACAGATAACAGATGTTTATTGTTACCCAGCGTATTGGTACTCATTTTATCGACCTCAGAAGGATGACTGGCTGAGTGGACCTTCCGGGATTCAAACCTGTGACCATGAGGTCTAACACAGGGCCTAGTAGTGGATGCATTAGTCCACTGAACTACAGATCCCATTATGATCTTCATGAATTAAAACGAGAGTCTATGGAAGGGCTGAGACAACCAGGCTCCAAGATGGCCGCAATCTTTGTGATCTCCAGAACTATGCTATCACAGCCCAAGCCCATCAGTCCATGCCAGAGAAGAGGAGACAGAGAAGGAACCCTGAAAGAGCACATCGGCTTATGGATCCTATTAGAGGCGGTCTTGTGGTTGAGAAATTGAGTCTCGTTGAGATGCACCCTCGTAACATCTGCAGGAGCTATAGACCAAGGTGGCAGGGTAGAGTGCTTGAAGGTGGGGGGACGTCGCTCCACATGGGAGCATTCTGGTTGAGCTGCGTGGTTTAACCAGGACCACCGGCATCTTTGTGTATGAAAAGATGAGGTGTTGCCGGCTGCGGGCTATCTGAGAGGCTGTGTTTACAACCCAGCGGCAGCGCCCTGCAATATAAGTCTGCTGAAGGTATGTATGCACCACCATCTTTGTGGCCACACCAGTGAATTGTGACCAACACAAATCTGGGCACCTGTTAGATTTTTTGACTCCCCAGTGATTATAATGCGGATTGAACGTGGTTGGGATCTTTACAGATCTCTTTTTCTACATTACAAAAGCATTTTTGTAGAGCTCAGCTGTCGTGGCAGAGAGGGAATATGAGAACAATGGAATTTTCTAAAACTAAGAGGAGTGCAAATCAAATGGAAGTGTACACCCCCGGAGAGGGTGAATGCACTAAAGCGAGCAGGCCCTCATTAAGTCCCTCACTGCCTTTTTGACCCTATTTGACACAGAAGTTTGGCAATCTGGAGAAAGCCATACGCTCCGTGGAAAATAAGATCAAGGAAATGGATGCCAGTGTAGCAAATATGGAGCAGTTAATCACTTGAGTGAAACTGTGCCTTACCACTGTGGAACTGTGTCTTTATACCGCTGAGGGTCCTATGTGTGCACAGGATGAATCTAAGGACCATGTTGATGAGTTTGTTGTGCTTGAATGCCATGTTGCCTCCCATGACAACATCAGGTGGGGGGTGTACCTGTGACTCCTGTTCCTTCCGGGTGCAGACTTGGTGGAGGCCCTATGGCCTGAAGTCGAAACCTTTCTGCCAGACTTGGTGGTCCCGGGAAGGGAAGCCGACACCCCCATCATCCAATGCATATATAGGTTAGAGACTAATAAGAAGAAAGGGGGCACTATGATGATTATATTGCAGTCTCAGACTATGAGAAACCATCCCATGTTAAGGTTGCAAAATGAATCCAATTTGCACCCCTCAGTGCCCGGGTCTTTTGCACAATGGGAGTTGGAGAATGGATAAATGGAAGCGCCAGATCCCCCGCCCATCTCCAGTCCTCGCTCTGGGGGACACCGTTGTACCTTTCCCCCAAGCCCTCCACCCCCCTAGCCCCTTCCGCACTCAACACTACTTCTCAAAGCATCTCCTTCTGTGCTGGCCCGGCATGCCCTGCCCCCCTTTGCTCTCCATGTATTGCATAGAGGTCGCTTTGCCCTGGATTGCGGGTGAAATGCCCTCTCTGAAACACATTACGAGCACCATGATAAACACTACCATGAAGGCACTGTTTAAATGCAAAACAGGTGAGGTTATGGAGCGGAGCACATCTTGTTTATGGATGTAAGCCCATCTGTAAAGAAGATGGTTCTATTTAGAAGCAAAAAGAGAATTGGAGGGGCAGGGGTGAAGGCTTCCTTCATAGGCAGGCCAGAGAATCACCTTCATGCAGGGATTGGCTACACTGTCCTTTCTCGAGTCTGCATGGTATTGAGGGTGGTGGGGTGATGACCTATATCCTGTGAGAGTCAATGGGCAAATTGGTCGGATCTGGTAGGAGATGGTCCTTTGATAGGCTGCAGATGTCTGCCTGGTAAGGTCCCTCAGGAGAAGGGGTGGGGCTTGGAGTTTGAACGGGAGCTTCATATTTATTTATGTTGACATTTTAAGATAATGATTTGTATATCTCCAATTTTTATTTTTTTTGCACGTTTTGAACTTTTCTTCTCATCCTCCCCAACATAGATTTCTGGGACCTCGGATTATATTTTTAGTTTGGGATTTCTAAACTTTGAGATCTAGCAGGATTAAGAATTGAGATAGTATTTGAAGTTTCACAGTTGGAGGCGGTGTGATCAATCATGAAACTTGCCGTTTCATTTCCTTATTTTATTTGGTGGGGCCATGACACTTGATTACTTTTCTCTACTCATGCAACCATAGATCAATGAAAATATCTTAAATACAAGCTGGGCCGGATGGGGGACTATTGCCTTTGTAGCTAGTTGATTTGAAGGCTAGTAGGATATTAAAGGATTTCTGCAAGTGTTGGGCGTTGAAAAAGGTAAACTTGGGTATGTTGCATGGAGGAAATAGAGAATACACCTTTTTATTTTAAGTGATATTGAAGTTTGTTAATCTTGTTAATTATAATGTATTTGTGGCAACATATTCATTTATGGTGTGTGAATGGGTGGCATCAAAAAGGATTCCACTTCTTTGAAACGTGATCTTTCAACTTTTGATTTCGAGATAGTGTTTTGGTAGTGATTGGTTTTGGTGAGGGGGATTTCCTTATTTGTTAAAGGGATTTTTAAGTCCCAGTTAGAATGTGTTTGGAATAAGAATTGTTCATATCTGCATATGGACCTTTACTTGTTCAGTTTCTGCATATAAGATCATTTTGGCTCGTTTGTTTTCTATGTTGGTAGTCTGTGTTTGTTGACTTTGAGTGATTGATTTAGGGCTTCTGGCATGGTCCTATAAGGGCAGAAGGTGGAGGTGGTGTCTGCCAAGATGGTGATGCTTTGGATGAGAGATTCAAGTTAGTGGTTTTTAAACAGTGGGAGAGTACGGTGTGTTTGGGGTGGATAGAGTGTGTGGTTAAGTGGTGGATTGTGAATGGCTTATGCTACTTAGTGCCTGAGGGATGCTTGCTTGCTTTTTTAGCCCCGGTTTATTCCACTCTGGAGCATTAGCAGTGCAGGCCCTTTTGTTCGATTCTAGGAGTGTCCCGGGGCCTTCCTGGTAGCCTTTGCCCTAACAGGACAATTGGCTAGAGACGTTTGAAAGTTCCTTTGGCTGACGATCAGTGGTATTAAACCTTGATGATATCACAGTATCACGGGCGGGGAGGGAAAGAGAAACATGCTGATTTTAGGCAAAGCATGCACCTCAGTTTACTCGGTTTAAGGAGTGGATCTGATATTGACCAAGCAACTGCTTCGAGCGCCCAAACCTAATTGTTGCTGGAAAGCACATAACATCATAGCACATGAGCACCACACATCGTGGGTAATAATAAGCACCGCTCAGATACCTGAGGGTTTGTAGCGCTATATAAATGCCAAATTATTATTATTATTATTATCTGTTCAGCGGATACTAAATGATATTGGGGTACACACGTGAGGCTTTGCATGCCTACTCTGCATCTGAGCTTCTATGACAAGCAGATGCCGGGCAGCAACAAAGCCAGAAGCCAGGTCTCAGGAGGATAGCTCAGCGACAACATGCTCGCCTTGGGAGCTCGACGGCACGGAGAAACATGGTTTTGATCCCCGGGTCCGCGCTTAGAAACCTCTGGGTATTAAGCACCTTATAAATAACCTATCATATCATATATCATATGACAGCCATCTGCCTATTGTACAGCAACAACAATAAAAATGGTACTGTGGAGAGTCCAGTGAGATATGGAAGGCTCAGGTCGGAGATATTTAATGCAATGGCAACTCAGGTCAGCATCGGAGAACATTGACTGAAACGAGCAGAAACGATTAAACTAGGGTGTAAACTTCTTAGACAGAAAAGAGGAACAAAGGCTGGAAGCAGTCATTCAATGACAGAGGCCAAACACTGAAGAAAAATAGTGGTGAAAAACACAACCAGCAAGCGGCAGAATGATGAACAGGGAGCTGGAAGGCAAAGAGGGTGCAGAACCTGCACCACGCAGGTGGCCAAGCATACTTTTAAAATAGTGCTTCTTACAGGGTATGTAATGCTTCTGATCCCCTTTCCTGCAAGCCAGGATATCCCAGTAGTCTAGTGGAAGGGGGACTGGGTTGATTGTACAAGTGTTGGTAAATGTTGGTGCAATTTCACTTGGGTAGAAAAGGGTGGGGCTACTGACAAAGAGGATGTCGAATGTGAGCATCCGAGGCCCTTTTACTGACCCAGGCACAATCGGGCAAATCTGGGTGGGGAGGGGACATGTCCACGCACACACTGCAGTCACAAACTGGATGTGCCTTTTAATGCCTGGCTTTGCCTCGCATTTCTCTGCACCCGTTCAGAATAGATGCCTAGGAATATGTAATGCACAGAAAGCTGGGAGCATGCACTGTTAATGTCTCGGATACCTCTCTACCACTTTGTAAGGAGTAGATATTTTCTTTCTTTAAACAATTCATGGGTTGATGGGAGGACAACCTCGGTGAGTTGTCTGACTACTTGACGTCTAAGAAAAGCTCTACAATCGAGTCACAGCAGTAACGCTTAAAGGAATGGCCATTTAATACTATGCCATTGTTCTGACCCTTTGCTTGGAATTGTTGATGCAAAAATGCAATCATTTCTCCTTAAAAATACATATACACACTCACACAGCCACAGCTTTTGGTAATGCCTTGATTTGATAAAAACCGATTTCTTCAAAGACCGATTCAGAAAAAACGCAGTCTTTCTAAATCGAACTGCCAGCCCCTGCGACGGACAGGCACGGCGGAGGGGTCTAAGTAAGTGTTTAGATTTTTGCGAGTGCTGTGTGTGTGTGTCTGGGTGTGTGTATGTGAGTAATTTTTGGGCAGGGAGCAGGTAACTGTGTGTGCGTGTTTGAATGCCTTTTAGCGAAGGGCGGAAGAGGGAGGTAAAGGGGGATCATGACAAAAAAGGTGCCAGTGTGGGAGGGAAGTGGGGTGGGGGAAGGAACGAGTGGTGGGTTGGGGATCATTTCATGTAAAATTTCGGTATATTGAGGGCAGCACAAAATCGACCGAAAAAAACCGGTATTGTTTGTGTTCCGTATTCAATATGCAGACATATCGCATAGAACCAAGCTTTTAACTTGCTGGCCTACCTATCCAGATTACAGTATGTCCTCTGATCCACTGTCATGTCAAACAGAAAGTTTTCTTATGACATCTTCCCACTGCCCTTTCCTGTCCCCTCCAGTGCTTTATCAATAAAAACGCTGCATTAAAGCTATTAAGGCGCTCTAATAACAGGTGTAACGTTAATAAGAAATGCCATGACAAGTGCCAGCCTTTATACTGCCAAGTTCAGGTCCTGTCAATGCTGACCCAGCCCTTCTTCCTCTTGAGGTCGATAAATTGTGTATTATCAAATTGGAAAATAACAATGCCTGTTAAAGCTCTTAAAAGTGCCACAAAATACATCTGTGGTCTTGATTGTAGATAGCTGGGTTCAGTGTATCCAGTCTGCCTGTCCTATACAGAAAAGCACAATAGCTTTACCCTTCTTAGACCAGCACTTCAGCACTGCTCACCATTGCTGTATTGTCTCAGTTCCGAATATGCTACGCATTAGGATCAGCCTTCAGTAATATAGTGATGGCTTGTTCTTGCAGCCACGTATGCTTATGTTACATGGGAAATAACATTTTGTTGAGATTTTAAGCTATGATTATGCATTAACTAATAATACATCATTAATCCTATATTTAAAGTTGATTGCAATTGTGTGTGTGCATTTACGTCAATAAAGAGATAGACCCTCCTTGGAATGTTTAAGATGTGAAAGAAGTGCCCAATCGGAAAAACAGCTCCAGCTCCAACAAATAACACAAAACGTCAAGTAGAAGAAAACACTCAAATTAGTGATGGCAAAATAGCAAAAGAAAAAGGGCGATTTAAAAACCCGAGGAGAAACTGGGCCTAAAAACCACCAAAAGCATCCAACTCAGGGTCTTCAGCAACACAAAATGTTAAACATCAGGATCGTATAGTATCATCCTCTCCATTGTCTTTTTTATGAAGATAGAAAAAGGACAAATAAAACCGAAATAATGTTTGGTGTATTTCGATGTAACCTTTACGCGTGTTTTTAAAATGGTTCCTGAAAACCGCAGCGTATCACACTTAGTGCAATTTTGTGGTGCAGGGGCCGGGCCAGTTTCGAGGTTAGACCGCTGTGGGCTCAAAGGAATGAGACGTGCCACATTCTGGGCAATATGGTTATTATTAAACATGTTGGTGATAGTTATACATGTTATATGCCTCACTCAGCATTATTGCCACACGTTTCTTAGATATAAACTTTACACTTAGCATTCCTCTTTTACTGGGGAAATAACTGCCTGTTGACATAGTCACTCACTGCAGTGAATACTGTGCTACTAATCTATATAGTCCCCTTTTCGCCATACGCTTGAGATGTCCACTTACCGGGAAGACCTTCCAAACGTACCGCGCGGGAAGGGGACAGGACATAGGACAGGGTTAAGGAAGCAGTATTGCATTGCTACGCGTATACAATGGCCATCCTTTATGCTAGGAGCTTTGGTGTTGCAGTAATCGCGTGCCATCGTGAAGGGCATCCATTCCCTCCCATCTATTTTAATTAAGCGTTTCGCACGTGGACAGACACGTTTCTACACCCTGCAGCCCATCCTCAAAGCAGCAGAATACAGGATTAAGGTGGGGAGGTTGGGTGAAGACAAGGAAGGGCGCTCAGGCGGGAGGAGGTTAGATGCCCAGGGACATAAATCACAACTTACTTTCAACTTTTAGGTACTACGAGATTAGAGCAAAGTGTGCCAAGGGCGGCAGTAGATATGAACTGTGCACTATTAATGCACTATCCCTACTCCACAGCCTTCCACGTGATGGGGCAGCTAGAGAACACACTGAATGCTGCACTTTTCAAGCAGTGCTTTATGCATAGGTTGAACAGGAGAACAAAGTACCCATGTATGGCCAGTTCCACACACTTACTCTGCAAGCGGTAAGCCAGCTCGTTCAAGCACCTTTTGTAAAATTGTTACCTCAAGGTATCCAATACTGACCTGTGCATAAAAGTACTAATGGCAAAGTGTACAACCTACTCTTGCACCAAGTGTCTCCCCATTTCTTAGAATATGTTTAGGTCTGTGAATAGCTGTGACCATCTCATTTGCAACACATATTCCAACGACACTCGGGTATAACAGCACCATACAATCATGAATACATAAGCATTTTCTTGAGGTGCAAATTGCCATTAAAATCTATACTATGTTTTTTTTTTAAATGCGAGCACAATTTTGTGGGCTTCTGAGGTTGCAGAAAAGGGCCTTGTGTGACAAGTCCCAATCAAAACCCTGTGGGTCCAACATCCTTATCAGTTAGAAATTCGAGCCAGCACAATTACATTTCACAGCATATACTTTATTATCGAGCCAAAGGGCTGCCAACTCGGTTGACATTTCCTTAGTGAGAGGAAATGTATTAGCATATGAAGTCGCATGCTGTACCCATGGGCACTGTTCGGGTGAGTTCTGTGCCCCAAGACGAATAACCATGCAGCACCTGCTCAACACAAGATGGGCCTGCAGCAGCATTTCACATAGTGATCATGGAAAACATCCCAGTGCCATCGCGACAGACAGCCAGTAGCACCACAACACACTGCAGATCCACCAGTGTATCCACTAGTCAGAGTGGAGGAAATCAATCCCGGCCGCACAAGCCCATTCCACACAAGAGCTAGGTCTGCGCTTGGTTCTTAGTCAATACAATGTTTTCATTAAGAAGAAAGGTGCACAAGAGAAACAATGAATTTACATTTCAAGGTGGCCTTGTGGAGTTCAAGTTGAAAAAAGCAAGTGGTCTTTGCGCTTCAACTCAGTCCCTAAATTCCAAGTCCAAGGGCTCTTGGTGTTTGCTGTCAAAGGAGACTGTGCTGTGGAGTGGTCTCTATCAAGTTCCAAGCACTTGTCACTGTCCTCAGATCCAGCACTCGGTGCACTCAGACTTCGCGGAGGATCTCCCGTCTGGACAGAGGGTTCTTTCAGGTGGCAGGACATGGGACTGTTCAATGGTGACAAAGAGGCGCAACGAGGGTAAGTTGGTGGGGTCATGGAATGATCTTGAAGGAACAGTATCAAACCACAATTGTTCAGGTTTGGTACAAACACGTTTTGACCAATAGGAGGGTTCAAACGCCCAAGTTCTGCTTGACTGTGAGGGGGGTTTGGGATTGGCGATGTTTGCATCCACGCTAAATTCATGACCGGCAAATCGGCGCACAAGGGTGTACTCTCCCTCTTCGTAGCTTCGCATTTGGGAGGGGGTGTCCCATCTGGCGATTTTCTGGGGCTCCGACTATGCATGCTTTTGGGGTGGGCAAACCGCTTTGACTGGGGTTTGGAGGTGCTCTTCCTCTCGGAGTAGTTTCTGTTCTCATGCTGGTTAAAAACAGAGCAAGAAAAATGATTAGAACAAGACTTCACACACAGGATAGGGCACGAGTACCAGCCCTTTTTTATTGCCGCAAGCACGCAGTCAAAACACGTTTAACACGTTTGTATAGAGAAACAAGGGGACACTGAAGTTATAAGGTATATCATTTCATTAAAGCAAACAGCTTATTATTTATACGAAAAGGTTTTGTTATAGAACTATGAACAGCATTTGTTAATACTCGTTGATAAGAATAAAGACTATAATTCAGTGAGGGGAAATGTCCGCTCATTTGTGCCCCTTAATTTCCACATCGTTGCCACAGCAGCCCCTGATTGATTTGGTGGATTCGGTTCTGGCAGCCATGTAACCCCTTCCAGGGTCCTGTAAAAGGATACTGTAATAGTGCCAGGCATTAAACAAGGCCGCCCTCTATATCTTTATCCCGCTTCTTGTTTTCCTTTATAATCTTGGTTTTATCCATTCATGAACAACAGTCAGAATACTGAACTTTACATTGTACTACAGATCGTTTCCCGAGGACGACATCCCCATAAGCATGTCGGAAAGGGGATGGAATGCAAGAGCAACATGTGAAGGAACGGGAGCCCCCTGAAAGCCCCAAAATCAAACTTTTGTTAAACACCTAACAACAAAAAGCTAGAAAATCCACATACCATTGACTGTTTGTATTGCGGTTCATTGTCGGCATAGTCGGGAGAGGAAGAGCTGCTCTTTACCACATGTGGGAACCAGACTTTCAACATCATCTCCACCTTTAGCAGGGTTCCTAGGTACCTCTCACTGCAAACACAAAAAGGACGTATAGAACCAACAACATCAGCTTTTCAAACAAAAGAATCATGTCGAATCTTTAGAACACACTCACTGCTTAACAAGCCCAACATCAAAGTCACTGTTGGATGATAGTCTTGCACAAAAGCGAAAGTGAATACACAAATGCACCTTTCTTAATCTTAAATAGCAAGCTTAGTCAATATTCCTATGGACATTTTCCTCAGTCATTCAAATGATTCGTCAGATCTTCCCCTTATTGTAGGCACGAGGTCTGCAACCTGCAGTCCTATCCAGTATAGTCTATTGTGAGGGATCCTGGGAGGTGTAGTCAAACCATCTGGAGTCATAGGTTGCAGACCTCTGTTCTACACTTGCCTTAAATTAAATGCTAACCCCCATGTATTTACTTGGCGATGTTATCAAAAAGAGCAGTTGTTGCTTAGGCTGCAATACTGCAATCCTCCCAGTTCAGATTTGACCAACAATGCTTAACAAGTAGAGGGTCTCTGGGTAGTGGATGACATTTTGACAAAAAGGCTGTGTATGCACTATCCAGAGAGCACTCTGCCGCTGTCCTTCATGGTTATTGACTGGCCTGTAGAAAACAGTACTTCTAACATTATGAATGACAATCACCCCCCCCCAGCACTTCTCTCCTCCCCGTTCCCCAGGACTTGCACAATCTGAATGTCACTAGGCCTAGTAAAATCGTTGTTTTTTGTCCTCCCTCTGTTTCCCCCCTTACCTTGTCGCACTCTGTTTCCCCCACTTGCCTTGTCGCGCATTGAAACACTTGTGTATAGGCGCGATATAAATGCTATCTCATATCATATATTCTTACCCCATTTCTGGCTTTTGTAGCACTCCAACAATCCTCTGAATCCGGTCCATGGCCACACTCTGCTGAAAGCTACTTAACCCTGTAAAATCAAAGAGAAGGAAACCATGAGATGTGTGAAAGCATGATACACGTGTTTACAAAACGAGAATTTAGGTTGTCTACCTGAACTAAAAATCAGTTTTCAAATCATGCTATACGTTTGCTCTTAAAAAGAGCCTGGTTAAATTGCCACCAGCAGCTAACTGGTGCCATACAAGCATACCTATGTGATATGCATGTTTGGACAGGTCTAGAAACGAGCATTAGGCTCCATTTAGAAGACGGGTAAAGCATAAATGGGCCATGCATAACAGAAAAAGTTATAGTTTGCATCTCATATCGCACGTAGATTTGCCGCATATGATGTACTGGCTCCTCATTCCGTATAGGTAACTCCTGCTTCATTTGGTGATATCTAATAACCAGAACCCTCTTTTAGCTGCTGCTCATAAAATCTCTTTTTCAAAACTGCCATGTGCAAACATGGTAAAAATGGTTACTTACCTGTAACACCACCACAGGAAATGGAGTAATGTCAATATTAAGTACATGTGCCTTCTTCCTTTTGAAAATATTCTTGTGACCTGTCCTGCCTACAATTCCCTTGTGCAGATGACCTGGCAGCACTGCATATCTCCACAAGACAGACCCGACTCTTGTAAACAGCTGAAGCAGCTTTGGATTTGGCAGAGTGCATGCTACAAATTAGCCAAACAGAACATACGACTCACATCCGCTGAAACAACCACCCTACAAACTGTCTGTGATGTAAGCCTCAAACAGCTGCAGTGATTCTCAATTACTTCATTTTTTTCCCCAAGCACAGTGGCAAAGTTCTGACAATTAGCATTGTGGAGGATTCCCTTCCATGGTAACGGGAGGACTCGGAAAATACTAAAGGCAATTTCAAGCAGGCAATTGGGCTGAGTAATCAGTTAGGGTGGCAGTGTGGGAAGAACAAGCACAGACAACCTGGCACCCGCTGAAGTGACAACAAGAAAACTATTCTATAAAAGTGACGTTTCAAGGGACACGGATTAGAATGCTAAAACAGATGTGCTATCACATTGCTGATAAAAGCTCAGCAGTCAATACATGTAAACACATCTCCATTGCTTAACGTACAACTCAATCTGACGAATAAGTCCTGCTATGGCCAAATGTCGAGGATATTGCGAAACAATCTACCCAAACACATAGCAGGGTTCAAAACTGCGTGGAGTTCTTAGTTCCTGGTTGGCTTGGCACCAGGAGCTACTTTTATCACGCCAATTGCTGGCATAAAAACATACTTATGCGACATTAACTCTGTGTGTTTGGGAAGGAGTATACATGAGCATTCAGAATACGTTTAAAGCATAATGGGCAATATATAATGGACAGAAGGTTAAAGTGTGCATCTCACATAGGAGTTACATTTGTGGCAATGAATATACTAACTTTTCGTTCCCTAAAGATAGCTCCAGATAACTCATGAAATCCTTATCCCAATCCCTGCACAGGTTTAAACATGTCTCCATCCATAAACTCTTTCCCATTGGCCAATTTCGAAATTACCCCCTGCTAGTAAGGTCTTCTGAGATGGTGCATCTGAATGCTTTGTCCTGCAGGCAGAGCGTGGTTCATTCAACTTCTGCATTGAACAGTGATGGACGAATTGACCTTGCACTATGAAAAGCTGCTTTATTTCCGTTTCGAATTGTGACCCCTTCTTATGGCCCATATAACTTCTCTTATCGAGGACCTGCATGCTAATTAAGATGAAATTGTATCCCAACAAAATGCCAGACACTTCATGTAGATTTTTTAGATGTATTCTGATTGACAGATACCCATACTAGCATCAACCATTAATAGGATATAAGAGATGTTCTCACTGATCGCAACATGAATCCATCCTCATTTACAGACAACTATCCATTGACAATACTGGTATATAAACCAGGATGCTGGAGTAGGGACGTTAAACCACAACCACCACTAGTATGAAGCATGACAAACTGTGTCAATGTTATGTCAGCCTTATCCTAGCTGTGAAAAAATGAAACTAGCGGATGTCGGTCAAAGACTACCAAACAATTGTGTGGTCGTAGAGTATCTGTGCTCTTCACTTTGAGGAAAGCTTCTTGTCTCCTTATTATGTGCACCTACATCCACTTGTAACAAGAGAACTGCTTTGCTTCCACTACATGCCACGGCACAGGGAAATGATCAATGAACAAACTGCAGAGCAAGAGAAATTACACACATAATAGGGGCAACGCTGGTCTTTTTTTGTCATTCGTCCATCACACAGTACATGATTTCAGCTGGGGCATTAATACGGCAAAACCCTTTTGTAACACAGACACACCTTTTATCCCTCACCCCTGCCCCCATTAACTGAAAATTCAGAAAGTGGTGGAACGTTGCCAGGATCCTCTAAAAGTATTTGAATGGAACTTGCGGAGGGTGAGCCAAAAAAAAAAAAAAAGAGTAGAATAACAAAGGACACCTAAAATACAGTTAGAGGCTTGTAAAATCGGTGTGCTATTTTCCAGTTTAACTTCCTGAGTCAAATGCTAAGAATTATGCAATTTAAAAAAAATGTATAGAGCCCAATGTTGCTTAGTAGGGGTATCCCGACACTAGGACAACAATCAGTGAGAAGAAAAGGGTAGATTACTGAACGAAGATAAAAACCACGTTTCTTATTAAATAAATCTGGTTTTAAATTCAGTGGGCGGCTGTGAGGGGAGGGAAAGTTCTGCTGCAGAGTTCCTTTTCACTCCTTGCAAAACCTGGCAAAAGTAAGCACGTGCAACGTTCTGGAGCTCAGTGAAAGAGACCAAACATAAAAGGTGTAACTGGTGCTCATACAGGCTTGGTATGCCATGCCAAGTACTATAGTGATATGATATATGATATGATATGGTATTTGTAACGCGCCTATACACAAGTGTTTCAAGGCGCGACGAGGCAGGGAGGGAGGGAAACAAGGGGAAAACAGACAAACGATCCTACTAGGCCAGGTGTCATTCAGATCGCGCAAGTGCAGAGGTAAGGGGAAAAGGAGGAAGTGCAGGGGGGAGGAGGTGGGGGGGAAGTGCAGTACAAGGTAAGTAGCGTAAAAAAAAAAAAAAATAATAATAAATAATAAATAGAAAGGGCCAGCTGGTGGCAAGTGCGAGGTAAGTGCAGAGCAAGTGCTGGGAAAGGGGCTGTAGGGATACAGTGACAGTCCCACAGTGCAGGGGGAGCCGGGGAGGCAGTGCAGGTGGAGAGTGGCTGGGCCCTGGACCGAGGTTGCTGAGAGTGGCCCAGATGCAGGTTTGAGCTGAGTTCAGTGGGGAGTTAAGCAGGATTAGCAGGGGAGAGGGAGAGAGAAGGCAGAAGCGAAGAGGAAGGTTTTGAGGTGCTTCCGGAACCGGAGATGGTTCTCCTCAAGTTTCAGGGAGGCAGGAAGGCTGTTCCAGAGGGAGGCCCCTGCTGCGGAGAGAGATCTACCCCCAGCTCGTTGCTTCGAGAAACGGCTGACCATGAGGGAGTTGGAGACGGATGAGCGAAGGGCTCGTGAAGGAAGATATTTAGGAAGAGAGAGTTGGAGGTATTTTGGTCCCAGGCCCCAGAAGGCCTTGTGGACAATGCAGAGGGTTTTGAACTTGATCCTCGCGGCCACTGGGACCTAGTGAAGAGATTTCAGTCCTGGAGAGATACGGTCCCTGGGCTTGAGGCCAAGGACAAGTCTCGCAGTTCTGTTCTGGATAAGTTGCAGAGGGCGGAGAGTGGAGGCAGGCAGATTAAGATAGAGGCTGTTACAGTAGTCCAGCCTTGAGAGAACCAGGGCTCGAGAGACAGTGAGCTTCTGGGGGAAGGAGAGGAAGGGAAGAATACCTCTGAGGAGGTGCAGCTGGTAGTGTGACTTCTTAGAGACGTCAGATATATGAGGAGAGAAGGAGAGTGTGGAGTCGAAGATGACCCCGAGGTTTTTAGCCTTGCAGGTAGGGGCAGGAAGGGGGCCAAGGGAGGCCGGCCAGAGAGCTGCAGGCTCTAGTGAGCAGAGCAGTGGGGAGGCACAGGCAAAATGGGGACATGGTGGTTGAGTCCGGCAGTCGCCTTCTGACCCACCGGTAGCTGATCCAGAAATAAATCAGGGCAAATCAAGACGAGACCGGGAGTGTGTTATAATCCTGGCGTGAAGAAATGCTGCCACCATTGCAGAAAAGCAACAGTCAGCCAATGTAAAGGAAGAGCAACATTTCCAACACCATTTAACTGCAAGAAAAGAAGTGGGAGCAATACCATCGCATGGGAAGCCATGGAAGCTATTACCACTTGCCAAAAAATCAGGTTCCAAGGGTCATCTCTGTGACTCCGTTGCTATACTTTTGATCACAAAGAAGTCATGCCATGCAAGCAAGCCGCTTGCGCAAATGTAATAGGACACAATGAGCGTTCAAGCGGTTTGTATACATAATGTATGGTCATAAAAATCTACAGATACATTATCATCTAATTCTTAAAACAGGTTAGGATTGGGTTTGGCTAACAAAGCTTTGGTGCGAGCATATGTTCGTGTCAGAATGCAGCTGTGCTAATAACAAGAGGTGGGTGGGGCAGGGCAGCAGTGACAAACGTGCAACCATCAGCAATAATTCCCACACCTTGCATAAGCTGTATTTACACAAGGAGTAGATGATTACCCAGCTGAGAAAGCATATCTTCTAACAATACGCCCAACAAAGAAGGGTTCATTTTGTGTTGTCCTTCACAGTAAAGCAGAGAATGGAATGGAACAGCCTTCCAAAGCACGTTCTCAAAGCTCATTTTACCAAAACTAAACAGCTGGACCCGTTTTGGCAATGTAAGCATGCTTTCAATGTGCAGTGGGCAAGAACAGCGGGCATTCAGATATTAGGTAAAGGTGTCAATTTGGCACCCTGTAGAAGCTACACTATAGAAGCAGCTCATTTGGCATCTGTGGTTTTCAGCTACTGACGACAGAAAGGCCCGTTTCCATGACAGGGAACAATATAGGGAGCAAGGAGAGATGCCCGGGTGTATGGAATTACATTCACGAGTAGAACCCATTATCATTAAGTTACCTCTCTCAAATCGACCTCTCTTCAGTCCATTGAGTAGCGCCGTCAGTGGTTGGATAAAACCCTGTAGTTCTTTGCACTGTGGAGGAAAACACAAGAATGTAAGATTACTTTAGACTCTACTTTTCGGTCCTGGTCATAAAAATGCATTCCTAACCCTCAAAGGGTGACCGTTAAAAGGCAGTACATGCTGTGGCGCTATAATGAGAAATATAGATACAGTTACAGAATTAAAATTCAACCAACCTTTTCAGCAAACAGTCGGTCCCCTTCTGTGCTAGTAGATTCGTGACTTCTGCTCAGTCCAGATACTCTGCCCTCTTCTCGCTCCTTTGGCCTCTTGGTCCCTGGGGATTCAGAAATGATGGAATGCTGCGGTCGATCTCTTCCCATAGTATGATGCACGGATCTCTTTAGCCCACCTTCTTCTCGCTTTTGGATGTTGTTCCTGTCCGACACATTGGCATTTTTGTCGATCACCCAGGAGTGATTGGAAGGAATGGTGCGATTTTCTAACAGAAAAGGATAGCGGTTGCAAGAGCTTGTAATTTGTAGACCTCTTATCGGTTGTAGCCCAGTTCTTTGTGTCCTGTACTTGTGGCTCATGCATTTTTGATTGGCTTTCATAAAAGCGGTGCGTTGTGCTCCCGGTGAAAGCACAAGCCCCTTCATCTCAACATCATCTCCATGCCTTCCTTTCAGATCCGCTGCAGCTTTGTCTTCCTCTTCACAGCCGTCAGACAAGAAAACGTCAAAGTCATCATCGTAGTCGCCATCGATACTGCTAGGGCTGTCCAAGGAATAGACCGAATCACAGGATGACAGGTAGTCTGAGGACTCAGTATCTTCCATCGAAAAAACAGTCTGGACCAGAATTCATGAGAGAATAACAGTGTAAGCCACATGAACACTAGATCAGGATTCAAAGCATATTTGCAATTGCTTTTAATATACAAGACACAAATCCCTGAAGACATTAAACCCACTTACAAACGGAGCATCTTAGCTGTAGAAAGGAAACACAAATCGATGCTGCTGGCAAATCCAAACTGATTTCCAGTTCCATTTGACACAATTCCAAAGAGCCACCAAACCATTAGTTCCCTTCAGGAAATCCTGAGAGCTACAACTGCGCTTGAAAGGAACAATATACATTCTAGCGTATTCATGCTTGTTCGGACCCACACCAATCAACAAACATACGTAATGGAATGTTGACCAGAGTACTTGGCACTGCCATTGGTGGGCCAAATGTGACGCAACTGGCCAGGTACACTCCACAGCATATCTGTAAGAAGAAAGAGATACCCACCGCCACAGAGTCTACAGTGGGGTATACCCAACCTAGTTATTGCGGGGAGGGCCAGTCCTCGTTCATTGTCCCCCTTGTCCCGACAAGCCTCTGCCAACTATTCAAAGGTCCCACTTTTTACATTAGGCTCCCAAAACAGAGATTTCACAGAAAAAAAACAATTGTTTGCAGAAGTAGGGGGAAAAGCAATATTTGTAGGTAGTATGTTTGTTGCTGCTTTTCAAGTTTTAAGCAAAAGGGAGAGTCAGAAAAATAGAAGGGTAATGGTTTAGAGCAGAGCAATGTTGGAAGACTAAGTGGGTTTTCGCTTAGCGTGTTAACTGCATTTGTTTGGTGGCCTAGGTGTCTGGGCACAATTTCCTTTTTATGTGCTATATACTATCACACACTTTCGGGCGTGCAGGTAAAATACAGGCATTAACAAAGCTAGCAATTTTGCCTTATGAATAATGAACGTGTATTCAATATTGGTAGCTGTTAACATCACATGTCCAGGTGCAAACACGATTTGTCTTGTGTTGTGATTGCATGCCCAGGTTACCTTTGCTTGCCAGGTTTTGCCATAATATGTTCACATAACTCATACAACAGTTATTTCCATCATATAGGCATAGCAACTTATATCCTTTATATGTTCACACACTAATTGCCAGCTTTTACCATCAGACTCCAGCAACTCACACAATTGTCTAGGTATTCCGAACATGTTTCAATATACTTGCATTATATGACTGGTATTGCCATCCATTTTCAGGTGTTGGCATTATATGCCCTAGTACTCACGCCATTCAGTAGCCACTGCCATCGCAAGCCTTGTTACTCCTACCATTTTCTAAGTATTGGCATCACATACAGTTACTTTCCTTTCATGCAAGGTTTTGCTATATGCCCGCACCGTTTTGGCAGATATTGTTATAATTTGCGTAAGTACTCGCATTTAGAGGGGTGCATGGGATTTATACAGCAGGAATCTAGCTAAGAAGCAATGGCTTGCTGCACAAAGGACCACATCCATGGGGTTTCTGGTAGTGTGTGCGGTAGTAGATAGCACAGCGGATGCAAATATTATACTCTTGTACATTTAATATTTTATCTCGTGAGGGTGCTGGGT
This sequence comes from Ambystoma mexicanum, assembly GCF_040938575.1. Classification (NCBI taxonomy): domain Eukaryota; kingdom Metazoa; phylum Chordata; class Amphibia; order Caudata; family Ambystomatidae; genus Ambystoma; species Ambystoma mexicanum. The sequence goes on from NC_090921.1 coordinate 802,869,998, forward strand.
GGGTGATGTTAAGTTGGTTAAGTCTTGTTTACTCAATGCAGAAAATCACACGTGTTAAGTAAGCCCTGTCTACCACAAAGTTCACCAGCTGCCTTTGTATCAGCAGTAATTCTACACGGCTATTGTTTACAGTGTTTCACCCCTTCAGCTAGTTTGCCAATCTCTTTATCAAATGAAAGGGCTAACCCACATTTTAAAACTATTCTTCAGCAACCTCAAACATTTTGAAGCAGTGACAGGCTGCAGAAAGATGACCCCAGGGACTGGAAACATCCAGCGAGATATACCTAGCAATTGGACCCGAGTCGGCAAAGGCGAAATATCCTGGACTTTGTGTGCAAACCCAGCGCTCTTTGAAAGGTGGCTAGCTGTGCAACCGCTGATATTTTGCTCTGGGTGAACGTGCAAAGGGTAAACCCAGGAGGGAGAAACTGCAAGATGAGCGGTAGGCTATACTGAGGGTGAATCGGGAACGACAGACAGCAGGGAGGATAGCGCCCCAAGGACTGACTGTCTGCAGGGAGAATATAACCAGCACTAAGAGTCTACAACAGGGCTCATTGAGGGCACAAGGGGCATCTACGGCAGTGGTGGGTGACTCCCAGAGCTCCAATCTCACACAGAAGACGCCCAGCACCCCTCACCTCCACGGAATGAGTCATGGCGGCTCCTGACCCCGCTTCAGGGCCCGCGCGCCAGTGGCAGACGACCCTCTGGTGACTCTTGCTTTTCGGGTGCCTCGGTCCTTCGCTGTCCTGGCCGCCCCTCACAACTGGGGGATCTTCGGTAGATCAGGTTGGCTTTGTGTCGATGATCGGATGCTTCGCGTCCCTTTACACTTCTGTGGCTTTTTCTGGCTGTCCTTGCGCGCACCGCAAATGGAGACTGCTCAACACAGCCAGCTCGCGCTCCGACTGTCACCGACTGCCCCACACACCCTCCCCTTACACCATTGAAAGCTATCCACGCATTGTTACACGTGCCAACCAGCACGTGCCTTTCCGCCTGCGTTCCCAAGCTCATTTTCTCATTGGCTGAAACCAAGGGAGGCGTTGGCTGTCCCCACCCTACCACAGACGTCAATAGCGTCTGCTGGATAGATAGTTAACCAATAGGGATGACTCTGGGAGCGGATTGGCTGAAGAGCTGGCAAATGAAGCCCCGCCCAAGCATGTGGACTCTACACAGCATTACGTAGATCGCGTGGCTTGGGACGTGGTAAACCTGAGTTGCTGCCGCATTGGAACTGGAGACGACGCGTTGTAGACATAGACGAGGTACACACACGCAAAGTTAATTAGACCACACTGCGGATAGGATACACGTCGTGCAGTGTCAATAACCGAGGCGTGCGGTGTACCATGGGAAAAGCAGAAATCTAACCCCGGCATTTTCTTTTGTGCGCTGCGATGAGGGTTGGGAGGGTTTACATTGGCATAGCGGGGCCACCGCTACATCCACGCCTCAGGGTTTTTATGAATTGACACCTACCGGTAATCTTCAGTACTCCTAGTTCTATTCTTCCTTGTTGCAGTACGTATCTATGAGGCTTGCTTCCTCGCCAGGACCGCCCTTTTACAAGCCTTTCTTCTGCCTCTGCTTAGGAGGTGTTATGATATTAATACGCCCCTGGGACCTCCCGTACCTGAAGAAATACGCGGGCACAAGTCTGCTTGTTATGGGTTCCCGGCACCCTCTGGCACACAGCGGGCCGCCCCCTTTATCAACGCGCATACATGACCGAGAACCTTGCCATCGCGCCTACGCACTGTCACATCCCTCCTTTTTCATAACAATAACAAAACAGCATACCCATATTACATTAACTTGCTGTCAATGTTACATAGATAACAGGTGCATAATACAATAGACCGTATCACAGCCCAACGTGGGCAATTACCATCCATTACCGGTCGTCATTAACCATAGCTCTCAACGTTTTCTCACCCCATGGCGGGTGAAAACACCCGATTTTGCTTTTGGTGGGTGAGAGCCCATTCATTTATATGGACAGGTAGGGGGCTTGGCGGGTGAGAGAGCTGCTTGCAGGGCGGGTGACACCCGCCAAAAGCATGTGACTTGAGAGGTACGCATTAACTCCGGTCCAAAATGTAGTCCTTGAACATGGCCGTACACCTCCGGCCCTTGCAGCGAGGATATCACTCTTCACCATGTTACTTGTCAGGGCTACCCCCCAGGCTCATGCCAGGGTTCTCGGGTGTCAATCTTCTTGAAAAAACATGGTTTCTTGTAACCGTTCCCTGTTGGTCTGCTGCCGTCACCATGGACCCCTTGACATGGGGGTAGGCTCATAGTTAAGGGATAGCTTCCCCTCTGGGGGTTGGTTCCTCACTAGGACAGTATCTCCTACTTCAATGTCTGAGGGTTTCAGACGCCGCCTGGCGTTCTCTCGCTCATTGTGCACTCGCCGGTCTTCCAGTGCCTTTTGGTCATCAATAACACCTGGTGATCGGCCTTCTGTCTCAGGCTTCAGCCCCCTTGGGCATCTGTTGAACAGGGCCTCCGCTGGGGCTACCCCTGTAGAATGATGAGGCGTTGATCGATATTCTCGAAGGAACTGATATAGGTTTCTCTTCAGTTCCCCCCCTTTGACTCTGTGAGATACAAAATTTCTTATTGAGGGTCCGCATGAAGCGCTCCACCTCTCCATATGCCCTTGGCCAGGCTGGGGTCACCTTCCTGTGTGTGATGACACAGTCGCCCATGAATTCCGCAAATTGCCTGCCATGAAATGGCGATCCGTTGTCCGAACATATGACCCGAGGAAGTCCATGGGTCGCGAAGATCTTTTCCATCGCTTGTATGGTCTGGTCACTTGATGTTGATTGAACTAGCTCCACTTCTGAATAGTGTGACCACTGGTCAACTCGTACTAAAAAGTACATGCCCCTCCCCATGGATCCAAAATCGGCGTGCACTGTGCTCCATGGGCTTCCGCTCCGTTCCATTGATTCAATGCACGGCTCCTTATTCATGGGTGAGGCTGCTTGGCACCAGACGCATTGGCGAACATTCATCGACTCTTCCTTCTAGTTCCGGAAACCATACCTTGGTTCTCAGCCTTGCCTTGGTCTTTGCGGTGCCCTGGGGGCCACTGTGAGCTAGTTCAAGCACTCTCCCAATCAGCTTTTGAGGTATGACAATTTGTCTCCCACGAAGTAGCAGGCCTTCATCCGATCTTGACAACTAGTGTCGGGCGTGCCACAATGACTGTAGATCGCGGTGAGTGTCTCCATTCCTTCAGGACATGTCTGAGAGCGCAGATTTCCAGTCTCCGCAGTCAACAGCATTCTGAACCAGTTGGAAGCATTCATCGGCCTGTGAGGCCTCAGCCAGTTCACCTAGCGTCAGGGCTATCGGTATGGCCGCATCTATCACTTTACGACATACTCCTCACAGTCCCCCACTGACCTCTGGTCCTGGGAGCCGCTGCCACTGGGGTGGCAGGATAGGTAGTCCGCCGGGTTGTGTGTACCGGGGCTGTATTGCAGCTTCACCCCATATTCCATGAGGGCGAGCATCTACCTTCCTATCCTCGGTGGCGGTTTGGAGGAGTACCCCATTAGAATGAGGATCAGTGGTTTGTGGTCAGTGATGACAGAGACCGCCTGGTGCCCAGAATGTAAATGCGAAAATGTCTACAGCCCCACAGTATGGCCAGCACTTCTCTTTCGATTTGGGAGTATCTTTGTTCAGTGTCTTTTAACGCCTTGCTGGCGTATGCAAAGTACTTCATTTGTCCGTGCAGATCTGGTTGTAGCAACACGGCTCCCACCCCACTGGGCTGGCACCACAACCAGCTCAGACTCTTTATCCGGGTCGAAGAAAGCCATAGTCTCGTCTCCCATACGGGCAGCTTTAATGGTGTCAAATGCTGCCTGCTCGATGGTCAACCAGGTCCAGGCTGTATCTTTCTTTGTGAGAGCCCGGAGAGGTTCCGAGAGGGAGGCCAGATTTTGGATGAACCTTCCACAATAGTTCACCATTCCTAGGAAACTCCTCACCTCAGAGGGATTTTCCAGTAGTCTTGCATCCTGAATGTCTTTCACCTTCTGTGGGTCAGGTGAGATCCTGCCAGAGTGGAAAATGAATCCAAAAATGCAATACTTCCTTTCAGAAATTCACATTTTTCGCGATGTAGAGTCAAACCCAGATCACAGATTCTTTCCAATGCCTTTTACAGCCTGGTCACGTGTTCTGTTTCGGATGTCGCTTACACCAATAGGTCGTCACTTAGGTTGATTACGCTTATACTGGTACATGCCGTTGTGGGTTGTGAACGTAGTTATATACCGGGAGTCCGGGTGCAATTCAAGTTGGTGATACCCAGAGCGCAAGTCGAGCTTCGAGAAAACCCTGGCACCCTGTAGCTCACCTACTACATCGTCCAGCGTTGGTGTAAGGTGGCGTTCCCTTTTGATGGCGAGGTTGGATAGCCTCATGTCCACAAAAAATGTGTACGGCTGCTTGGGCTTGGCCGCCACCATGATGGGGGACACCCACAGGGAAGGGCTGTCAACTTTCTCAATAATGTCAGAGTACACTAGATTTTGCAGTTCTCGCTCCACTTGCACTCGTAGGTGAAAAGGTATGCGCCTGTGCTTAAGTGCTGTTGGGCACACAGACTCATCTATGTGCAATTTGATTGGCTACCCTTTTAGCTACCCTACTCCCTGAACAATTTCTGCGAAGCTGTTGATAATGTCTTTGATGTCCGCTTTGTACACCGAGAGCGCAAAGTGCACAATGTACAGCGCCTCAGATGTGGCGCAACTCAGGAGCGAGTGCGGGCTGACATCAGTCACGAAGAATTTCGCCCTGATGGTGTTATTGGCATGAGGGACTGGCGCTACGAACACCCCTTGGAGTGGATGTGAATGGTCAAATCCAAACGAGTGGATCTTTGCTTTGGTCTCTGCCTGCGCTGGTGGTCCTGGTAGTGACTCGTAATGTCTTGCCGCCAGCACACATACTGATACACCTGTGTAAATTAACACTGGAGTCAGAGTCTCACAAATGTCCACCACGCATGTAGGCTGCCTTCTCTTCTTGGTTTTTGAGTCAATGTTGGATATGAAGAACGCCTCTTCATCCTCCTCTTTTTCCTCTGCAATTTCCAGCTCCTGGAACTCCTGCTCCTCCACGGCTACATTTCTCGGTTTGCGATGCCCCACGATGCCAGCTCTACTTGGGCCTCTAGGGATGGCGACTGGATTTGCAGCCTTGCACATTCTGGCGAAATGGCCTGCAGTCCCACATCGCCTGCACATCCTCCATTTCGCAGGGCAATCACTGGAGTGTGGCAGGTCGTACCCACACTTCGGGCCTGGCTGTGGTGTTTCACTCTTGTCCTGGGACCACCTCGGGCGTGACGGGCCGGTGTAAGCTGCCCGTCCCATGGCATATGCCTCTTCCACCTTCACCGATTTTACTGCAGCGTGCATCCTGGTGGCGCTGCTGTCGGCCAGTTCATAGGACCTGCCCATGTCAAGGATCTGCGTCAGCGTGAGCCCCGGTTTCCGCAGTACCTGTCGCCGTAACTTCCCTGAGCTACAGCCCTGTATGACCTGGTTCCGGATCATCCCCTCTTCATTTTCCCATTGGCACGTGCTGGCCAGGTGACATAGTCTTCCGCACAAAGGGGGAAGCGACTGTCCTCATGCTGCTTCTCACTACACATTACAGAGTGCTCGAAGTCCGGGTTGGCCAGGGGTAGGAAATGTTCTTTGAGGGCATCTTTCATGGCCTGGTATTGTGTCGTTGTGTTCAGCACTCGAAGATGCAGTGAACTTCAGAACCTGCAGCATACAGCAGTGTCACCACCTAGGCATCATCTTCCGTCTCCCCTGTGGCCCTGAAATACATTTCCATATTCTTGACCAAAATCAGCCACTTTGCGCCTAATATCGACGGAGGGCCCGACATATCAAATTCTGGCATAGGGGCCAGCGTGCCTTGTTGTCTGGGCATTATTCTGACCTGAGGGGGTGCAACCGCTCCTTGGGATCAGCTGCAGGGTTACTCATGACTGCGGGATGCACAGGCACCTCTCACACTCATGGAGGCCGCAAGTCCGCAGAAGCGATGACCTCCTGAGGCCACAGAATGTCCTGGTGTAGCTGTCCTTCCAGGCTCTGCGAATGGCGTCACTCTTCCTTAGCAGGTGTGGCAAAGGATGAGAGGAATGCAAAGTTTCCGGACCAACAATGAGGAAAAAGAGAAATCCCCCAATACAATGTAGTCTCTTCCTTGTTGTGCACCACGTTTTCTGAAGTCTCTTGATTAGAAATCTTGTTTTCCTTTTTTTTGTTGTTGTTGGAAAAAATAAAAATCGAGTGCCCCCCAGCCCCTCCTGGTGGCACCAGCAGCTATTGTCCTCCTTTAGCCATGGAAGGCTCCAGAAATTGGCCAGGAGGGCGCACAAGCACCCCGTGAGGGGCCACAACTGCCTGCAACACAAAATGGCGGCTAAATCAGCACCGCACGGGTGACACAACTAGTAGGCATTGGGACAACCCTTTAAACACCAATCGTGGAATCGGCGGTTGCCCCCCCTACTCAGCGGCATCCTCGTCACCAGTGTTATAATATTAGAATGCCCCCCCGTGAGCAGGCCCAGGGTATCCAGTTAAAATTTCGAATGAACAATTTCGAATGCATTTTTCCAAAAAAATGTCAAAAAAATGTTGAATATATATTTTTTATTTTATATGTTTTTTTGGGTTTAGTTAGTAACAAAAGGGTCAATAAAAAATAAATGGGGGTATGGGGGCGAACCCCCCCTTTAAAAAAATAAATAAAAAATTCGACATTTTCTTTTCCGGCATTTTTCTTCCCAGAAAAATGCATTTGAAATTGTGACAATCGAAAATGTCACTATAAACCCAGGCCCAGGCCTCCCGTACCTGAAGAAATACACGGACACAGGTCTGCTCGTTACGGGTTCCCAGTGCTCTCTGACACACAGCGGGCCGCCCCCTTTGTGAACACTCATGCGCAACGGTGAACCTTGCCGTTGTGCGTATGCACTCACGTGACTCTGTCACAGGAGGTATAAGCTTGCCTCTTACCCATCATCAGACTCGTTTGCCATGCCAAGTCTTCCGCAACTTGCTGGAGTCCCCAGCTGAGGAATAGGCTATTTTTGTTTTTCTCATGCCTAAAATTATTCTGACCCCAATGCATGCCTATGGGAAAATTCATTTCTCCCGCTTTCCTTGACTAAATCTCACTCACAGCTGCTTCAGAATCTATGCGTTTCCAAAGGATGGGCGAAGGGGCCGACTGCCCGGGGAGCACACCTAAATAGCTAAAGAAGGGGTGCGCAGGAAGGAGCCCACCTAAACTGCTGGCTCTGAGCCGCAGGGGGGAAAAGTTAAGCATTCCTTTGATACAAACTAAGGAATACATATTCGGAACGCAGCTTCAGATACTCTGGAGTCACACCCTGTGCTCATTGCCCTTTGTTTTGAAAGAGCCTTTAAAGTGGGGGTAATTTGTAAGTGATGGCTCATTTAATGGGCCATTGTTTTTACACAGTATGTGCTTAACGTTTACTGAACATGGGACATTTCTATTTTGAAGGCCAGCACAATACATCAGTTAGCTGACCAAACCTACGCATTCTTCGAGGAGAATTAACGCGCCGCAGAGAAAAAGTTTTAAACTGTGTTCTTTATTTTCATGTCTTTTTATTTGACACACCAAAAGGATTTGTTTTTTTTGTATATTACTTTTTAGTTATTCTAGTGGATGCTTTCTGACATGGATTAAATGCATCTGCTCAGTAACAAACCTCTTTTCATTTTCTTAACAAGCCAACCACTGCCTAGCGTACATCAGATGGCACCTCAGTGTGATTTGGCACAGAGATTAGAAAAGCAGGGTTCATTGTGTGTCACCATGCAGACAATAGTCCATGGCAAATCAATGCTGTGATATGTGTGCAGCAATAATTTGTGTGCTGCACAAGTCACAACCCTGTTGGTTAATGGCGTCTGTGTGGTGCTTCTCTATGTAACAGCACATATACCTGTTTGTGTATGATGTGTCCCATGTCCATTTAATAGCACACTGGAATGTTTTGTGTATGTGGCTCTGACGAGTATGACATAATGTACCCACACTTAAACACATAAAGCAATCGAAAACGTTGCGGTACATCCACTAGGCCAAACACCCCTTCTACACTGCTTCTCCATGAATGTTACTATCTGTAAAGTGATTTCAATCCAGCACTCCAACTAAGTCAATGCCTAGTATGGGATGCCCATAATGGAAACCCTTATTTATATATTTTTATGTCAAAAGTTCTTTTAATTCTGGATGATGTACCCTTATATAACACCCCTCTCTTTGAATCCCCCCAGTGTCACTGAACCATGAAGAAGGTTTGTTTTGCAAATTAAAAGATTTACATGAAGAATTAAACAATGTATAGATTACACTTTTATGAATATGAATAATATCTGAATATCACACTTATGAATATGAACAATGATTAGCAATGGGTAGTATTACAATAATCAACAATCTCTTTAATCAATTAGGAGTAGGAATAGGAAGAATAATGTAGCAGAGAATACTTTGTATGGGTTAAGGAAATGCAGTGATATGAAAGAATGCAACACAGAATAAACTTGATACGAATTTAACCAAAGACAATATAATCACTCTTTCCCCCTGTTATTACTCACTCCTCCCAATATGCAATATGAAGAGATGGAATGTGGGCACACAGGTTTCAAGAATAACAATCAGAAATTGCAGGTTCATTCCCACTTCCGCCCCAGCAAGCCGAGAGAAACAGAGCTGATTTTAAACAGGTCAAATGCTTTTGAATGTAATATGAAGTGACGGAAAAAATGCTAAAAATGATTTTATTTCGCTAAATAGGGTTCAGAACTAGTGAGAGTTGCTTTGGATTGCTTCAGGGACACACTAGCAATGATTGTTGAATGGTTAGCAGATGGAAAACGAAATTCAGAAGTTGAAAACAAGATGTAGCTGTTTTTATATGGAATGAAATTGAGCGAAATGCAAATTTGCGGCAACTTTTCCGTGTGCAATAAACGTGATTACGGAAGAACTATAAGGAATTGGAATGTCATTTTGGTTTTGTTTGAAAGCTGAGGATGCTAGCTTCAAAATGACATTTACATTTCGTTTCTAGGACGTACGGTTACAGAGGTTTTAGTGAAGGTCGATTTTTCTCCAAAAGGTTCAAGATTTTACAAATGGGATTGCGCTTTAAAGATTAGGAACCAAGATGGACTTATGCTAAGGGGCTATGAAAGTGCAAGATACCCAACGGGACAATCACCAGAACAGGGCGCCTTCCGCTCTGACTTTTGTGCGCCAGGACACTTGACTTTCTTCAGAAAAATATCAGTGCACAGATGATTATCACTACAATTATCACAGACTATATAATGAGAAGGATTCAGGATGGACACAAGATTCTATAATGCAGTTCTGGATGGGTTGAAATGGATTGAATAGGATTACTTTAAACTAAGAGATGACTATGGACAGTTCTATACTAAATACTCACTACTATGGCTTAGGAATGGAATGGGCCCGCCAAATATCTGGTCAAGGGTTTGGACTTCACTCGCCACCGGACAGGATCAGGGCACTGGGACTCTGCTCTCAGCAAGGCACTCTGGTCTGCATGGCCGCTTGGACTGGATCTGACAGGTTGGTTCTGGGTACAGCTCTGCTCTATGGGTCTGGATCTTGGTTCTAGCACAGAGTTCTTAGCTAGAAGCAGCAAAACAGCTCAGCCAGGCTGTTGGATTTTGTGGTGCCCCTTGGAAGTTTAGGGGTTAAAATCAGGTTGCTTGATTTCAAAGGCCTGCTGAAAAGGTTCAGCTTTTTGGGTTAGGCCTCTGCTTCAGGGTTCTGGAGTCTGGTTCTGGAGTCTGGATCTTCCTGCAGGGTGCTTCGCCAGTGAATCAGGGATGAGTGAATGTGTGTGTGTGTGGGTCCTCAACAGTCCCTATTTAGCCATTTTTCAAAGTGGGTGGAGAGGCTGATTGTCTATGCCCAACCCTCTAAGGATCTGATAGGTCAAATAATTCCCCCTCTCCTGATTTGAGAAAGGAACCGTGTGTCATGATGTGTCATGTTTATGGCTTAAGGAGAAAACCTCCCCTTTGTCTCTGTACAGTATATCTTATTTTTTAGAAAAAATATATTTACAATATGAACAACTTGTTCATAATACATATTTACATGATAGATTGATTAAGGTACATTTCTGTCAAAGTCTCATGTTCCTACGAGTTTTGGTTCACAAATGACTGTTTTTTGCCCTTTTGGTTGGTTACACATTTTCAGATCTGTACAATTCTTTACACATGCATGCCCATACCCTCTGGGCATATTCCTGTAATTTTTCATGTTCCTAGCATAATCACAATAGCCACAATATTAAACATTTTGTGGTTCAGTCTCCGAACATCGCACAGATTCCAGATTAGTTTTAAACTGTGAGCACATTTTTCATTTTAATAATCTCTAAGTTTCATATTTTTGTCAGTTCCATACAATTTGCTATAAGTCTTTTTCTAAAACATACAGTTACTTTAGTTTCAAATCCACATTTTCAGTCTGGCCCGCCTCAAAGGCTCGGCTGAGTCAGAGAGTCACATGGTCTTCTTTCTGCCAGGGCAGTTGATGTCAGTCACACCCGAATTAGCATTTTCATTCAGCTCAAGGGAGTCCTTTGTCTACACTCAGAGCAACATGCCAGAGTGCCCCTCCCAGTTCCTTTCACACCAGCCTGCCAGTTTCTTAGCAGAGAGCAGGGGGAAGATTCCTTTGTTTGGGAGAAGATGTGGAATGTCTTTGAAGCTCAGTGTGGCTTACTTTAACTTTTAAACACAATGTCTGAAATTGTCTTGTCCTAAAATTTAAATTACATTTTTAACAAATACATCAACCAATTTCTTAATTCAAGCCTTTTTAAAATATAGTGTTGAATTGTATCCACCATCTTAGGCTTCTGATAGCAAGTCTCGTTTTTTGCTACCACAGAAATGTCACCATCACAGGATACCTCAGAATATCTGGAAATTTCTCCAAAGAGTACATCCCTTGCGCATGTGCAAAATCATGTATTGGAAGTGTTCCAAAAACAGACATTGAAAGATTACCGCATGATTTCTTTCAAAAGAAAAAAAGTGAAAGGTAACTTTACTAAAAATGAACAGGAAGTCTTGAGAAAGCTTTGGAGTAATGAGAATATAATTCTGAAACCAGCAGACAAGGGGGGTGCATTGGTCATCATGAACCGACTACTTTACAAACAAGAAATTGAACGACAATTACAGGATCAAGACACTTATTTGGAAGTTCCAATTGACCTCACAGAACGGGTCCGATCATTGATTAATTCTTTCTTGGATGAAGCAGAATCTGAAGGTTGGATCTCGGACAAAACAAAATCATTTCTTACCAAACAATATCCAATTATGCCAGTACTATACATATTGCCCAAAGTACATAAGAGCTTGGTTGAACCTCCGGGAAGGCCAATTATAGCAGCAACTGACAGTCTTTTGGAACCTTTAGTGCAATATATAGACCAGGCTATCCAACCGTTAGTACAAACATCAACATCTTACTTGAAAGATACAACTGATTTCCTGCTAAAAATAAAAAATCTGGATTTCGATGATCCTACAGACATCATGTTTACCATGGATGTCTGTAGTTTATATACGAATATTACTCATGAAGCTGGCTTGGAAGCCATGGAATGGTTACTACTGTCATCCCAGAATTGCAGTGCTAATAACGTATGCATTTTAAGTTTATTGAAAATAGTTCTCAACAACAACTTTTTCCGATTTGAGGATAGGTTTTTCATACAGATATCAGGCACATCCATGGGTGCAGCAATGGCCCCGGGATATGCAAACACATACATGGCATATCTCGAACAAACAGAAGTACTGAATAAACCACAATTTAAGGATCATTTGCGATGTTATTATCGCTTCATTGATGATATTTTTGGATTTTGGAGTGACTCACCAGAGAGTCTTTTGGAGTTTTTTGCTTACATGAATCAACTTGCCTTGAGAATCAAATTCACAACTTCCACCAGCAATAGTCGTATACAGTTTTTAGATGTGGAAATCTACAGTAAGAACAGACAATTGCATACAACTATTTACAATAAACCAACGGAGAGAAACAGTTTATTACTGGCCTCTAGTTTTCATCCCAAAACCACCATAGACAGCATACCATACAGTCAATTTCTACGTTACAAAAGGATTATTTCAGAACCAGAAGAGTATGAGATTCAAGCAGCTAAACTTCATGAAAAAGTTACTGAAAGGGGTTATTCAGAAGACTTATTAGTTAATTCAAGAATCAAGGCTTCATCTTTGCCTAGGGATCAACGCCTAGTACCAGCAGAAAAATCAGATCATGAATCGCTTGTATATGTAACTACATACTCTGAGCAAAGTTATAAAATCAAAAAGATCCTTATGCGGAACTGGGAGATATTGAAAATGGACGCAGTCTTGGCACAATTGTTTGAAGACCCTCCAACTTTTGCTTACAGGAAGAGCAAATGTATGAAAGACTTTTTAGTCAAAGCTGAATATGAAATTCAGAAAGGAGTTAAACAATATAAAGGAACGTTGCCTTGCAACAATTGTCAACATTGCCATAATATAATCAGAGGCTCAACCATTAATCATCCGTATACTGGCAAACCAATTTCCTTGAATCATACAAGTTCTTATGACACATCGAATGTGATCTAGGGTATCAGATGCCCTTGTGGCATCTTTTACGTAGGTCTAACTTCCAGGAAAGTTATGATAAGGTGGACTGAACATAAATCAAACATAAGAAATAAGTCTATCCATTCACCAGTTTCACAACACTTTAACACCCACAACCACAATATAGCTCAGATGTAATTGATCATTCTGGAACACATTAAAACTCCAAAAAGAGGAGGTGATCTGAAGTTACTTTTGAGACAAAAGGAAATTGAATGGATTGACAGGCTTGACTCATTGGAACCTAGAGGGATGAACAATGAGTTTGATTTAACATGTTATATCTAGTGATGGTTTTGCGTATGTCTTTTTTCTGCCTTCAATGAAGAGATGAATAAGGAATGTTTTTTAGGCCGAACATAAACTAGTCGAGAGTCTGCTTTGGACCAGTCTGCTTTTTTTTCCTGCAACCGATGGTCTAGCTGCACGACTAGATTTATGAATTCGGTACAGTCTCTGGGGGGATCAACTACCTGGGCCAAGACATCCTTTAATTCGCCTCGTAAGCCTCGATGGAATAAAGTGGTTCTTTTGTTTTCTGGCCACCTGGCTTCAGCAACCAGTCTATTGAAAGTTGCAATGTATGTTAACAAGTCTTGGTTCCCCTGCTGGAGGGATAAAAGTTCCTTATCCACTGCTTGTTCCTGGGAATGGCGAGCAAACAGTTTTTCCATTTCTCTCTGGAACCCCCCATAGTCCTGTAACAACGGATCATTATGGGTCACCAACGGCACCGACCAATCCGCTGCACTTCCACTCAAGTATGATAGGATGAAAGCTACCCGAGCTTGATTATTTGGAAATGCCCCAGGGCGACAAAGGAAGTGAAGGCGACACTGATTTATGAATGCTGCATACTTCCATTGGTCGCCCGAAAACCTTTCTGGTGGTGCAAGGGGAACTGTTCCAGGTAGCGTGATCTGTACTGGTGTGGGGGTATAAGATGGTGAGATAGGATTTTGCATCGGTGGATTTCCTCCAGGCAGAGGAGTCTGCCCTGCCTGCAATTGCAAGACTTGTCTGCTGATTTTGTCGGTGCACTCCTTGGTCACTATTAGGTCTCTCCGGAGTGCATTAGTCTCTTGTCGGGCTGAATGAACCTCAGCACGAAGGTCCCCCACCAGTTGGGCCATTGGTCGATTTCTGATGTTTCCATGGCGCCCAGGTGGATTATTTATGTGAGGCTTCGCGTTCTGTTACGCTCACCTGGTATCCACAGGGACACCACCCAGCCAGTTGGTCGTTGGTGTCCTTCCCAATGATTCCCTGGTGTGGTCTCGGTGTCGATGGGATTCCGCCTGGAAATGAAGACTATATTAGGACTGGGCGACCAAGGTAAGTTTTCCCCACCTCCCTTGTGTTTCCAGCCCCTTCAGGTTCTCTTCTCACCTGGTTGTTGGAATCAGTGGGCTCTCCGTCCTGCTTTCTGGGCAGGGACGCGTTGTCTTTTGTGGGCGCAGGCGGTCCAGTTACTTCTCTGACTGCTGCCCTTGTAGTGTCTTTCAGGTAGGTCTTATTTTGATTGATGGTATCGTATTTCTTGCATGCCTTTTCTCTTTTCTAAATGTCTCTTTTTTTATCTCCTTAGGACCGCGGAGAGTCCGCTTGCAGAACTGGATATGCTGGTTCTCACCGGGAGATGATGGCGCACTATTGCGCTATGATGCGGTAAGGAGGCACTTTGCGTAGCACAGCAATGTCTTGTCCTCACTGACCTGTGCTTTTCTCTTTTCGTAGGTCACGGTGAGTTCCCAGCGCAGATGGAGTTCCAGAGCTATGCTGGCGGAAAAGCAACCAACCAGGTAAGTCTTTAAGCGCTTTTTGGTTGTAATGTCTCCACTACCTCCTTTAATGATGTCTTTCTCCTTTTCTCAGGTCCTTCGATCCGGGCGGTGAACTCCACCTACAGAGCTGCCCAGAAGCTGCGAGCAGTGAAGGATGATGAATGCAGGTAAGATTCTGCTGCTAACGATGTTCTTGGTTTTTCTGCAGGTCCAGAATTCACCAGGCTTGTGAGAAAGCTGGACACGGTGAGCATAATGTTGCTAGAATCAAAGTAACGCGAAGCGTGTTGTCTTGTTCAGGTGTGGTTTAAATAGCCACTGTAAAGTAGTCCATGTAAAGTAGTCCCTAGGCCACCACACCCAAAACACTAGACTGCATAGCTTGGTTCTAGGAACCAAGCTATGTGGATGCCTCCATGTTGGCTGAAAGCCTAAATAAAGTGGTTCCTCAAGCAGATGTCTTTCCTTACTGATGAGCCTGGCGCCAAAGGCGCCAGGACTGGCCCCAAGAGGGCCTGAGAAGTGGATACCAGGCCTTATTAGTAATCCAAGCCCTGATTCCATCTGGAAAATGGGCTTGCCAGTGGGGATCAGGGCTGAGGGTCGTGACACCGTCAAAGATCTGGTCAAGGGTGGACTTCACTTGCCACCGGACAGGATCAGGGCACCGGGACACTGCTCGCAGCAAGGCACTCTGGTCTGCACGGCCGTTTGGACTGGATCTGACTGGTTGGTTCTGGGTGCAGCTCTGCTCTATGGGTCTGGATCTTGGTTCTAGCATGGGGTTCTTAGCTAGAAGCAGCAAAACAGCTCAGCCAGGCTGTTTGATTTTGTGGTGCCCCCTGGAAGTTTAGGGGTTAAAATCAGGTTGCTAGATTTTAAAGGCCTGCTGAAAAGGTTCAGCTTTTTGTATTAGGCCTCTGCTTCAGGGTTCTGGAGTCTGGTTCTGGAGTCTGGATCTTCCTGCAGGATGCTTCGCCAGTGGATCAGGGATGAGTGAATGTGTGTGTGTGTGTGGGTCCTCAACAGTCCCTATTTATCCATTTTCCAAAGTGGGTGGGGAGGCTGATTGTCTATGCCCAACCCTCTAAGGATCTGATAGGGCAAAGAATTCCCCCTCTCCTGATTTGAGAAAGGAGCAGTGTGTCATGATGTGTCATGTTTATGGCTTAGGGAGAAAAGCTCCCCTTTGTCTCTGTACAGTATATCTTATTTTTCATAAAACACATATTTACAATATGTACAACTTGTTCATAATACATATTTACATGATAGACGGACTAAGGTATGTTTCTGTCAAAGTCTCATGTTCCTACGAGTTTTGGTTCACAAATGACAGTTCACACTTTTGGTTGGTTACACATTTTCAGATCTGTACAATTCTTTACACATGCATGCACATACCCTCTGGGCATATTCCTGTAATTTTTCATGTTCCTAGCATAATCACAATAGCCACAATATTAAAAATGTCGTGGTTCAGTCTCAGAACATCGCACAGATTCCAGATTAGTTTTAAACTGTGAGCAAATTTTTAATTTTAATAATCTCTAAATTTCATATTTTTGTCAGTTCTGTACAATTTGCTATAAGTCTTTTTCTAAAACATACAGTTACTTTAGTTTCAAATCCACATTTTCAGTCTTGCCCGCCTCCAAGGCTCGGCTGAGTAAGAGAGTCACATGGTCTTCTTCCTGCCAGGGCAGTTGATGTCAGTCACACCCGAATTAGCATTTTCATTCAGCTCAAGGGAGTCCTTTGTCTACACTCAGAGCAACATGCCAGAGTGCCCCTCCCAGTTCCTTTCACACCAGCCTGCCAGTTTCTTAGCAGAGAGCAGGGGGAAGATTCCTTTGTTTGGGAGAAGGTGTGGAATGTGTTTGAAGCTCAGTGTGGCTAATTTTAACTTTTAAACACAATAGGCCTCATTACGAGTCCGGCGGTAACCAAGTCTGTAAAACCACCTGGTTACGGCCGGACTCGTATTACCATTCCGCCTCCGTGATTCCCGGAATTACGGGGGCATTACAACCCCGGTGACCCAGGAATTACGGAGGCGGAATGGTGTCAATCCCCATTCCCATAGGACTCAATGGGAACAGGGATCATGGAAACACTGGCACCATCTCGTGATGGTGCCGGTGTTTCCTCGTCCGCCTGCAGGCGGGCAGTGTTAGACCCGCCAGGTCAGACCTGGCAGGTTTGACACCTCCGCCTGCAGGAGTTGTGATCACCCGGCATGGAAACAACGGTGGCGGCGGGTTTACCGCCACCGTTGTTTCCATACCGGGTCGATTGTGATGAGGCCCAATGTCTGAAATTGTCTTGTCCTAAAATATAAATTACATTTTTAACAAATACATCAACCAATTTCTTAATTCAAGCCTTTTTAAAATATAGTTTTGAATTGTAGCCACCTCTTAGGCTTCTGATAGCAAGTCTTTCTTTGGCATATTTAGCTTTTGAGACACAATTTTCACCTGTCAGATTTAGAGATTACCAGCGTCTGACAGAGGCGAGTAATGGTACTGCACCCATTTTCAACATAATTTCCCAAGCAAGCAATCTTCAATGTGTATTTTCTTCTGATAAGTGTACTTCTGTGGACATTGTATTTATGTGGATTCTTGAAGTAGAATGATGTTTAACACCCAACAAGGAGGTTGGGTCTTTTGGGTGGTTTGTTAGCCATGATTTTAGCAAATTTGACAACCAAGAAAAACGGATTTTCACACAGCTCTGTGTTTTTTTTGCAATCAGCCTTGCTCTGTGGGCAGCCAAATTATGGGTTTTGGCAGTGGTCTTCTGTGTTACCAGTGAGATAGGAAAAAGTAGATGGCGGCCTATTTTTCAGATTTTTACTGCACACTTTTGGGTGATGTTTAGCAAGCAGCATGCTTTCCGGCGGCCATTCTGATGTTCCTGATGCAAGCAATGCACAGTAATGTTGCAGGGCCTGGACTAGTGGGTTGAAACATCCCACATAACTGCAGGTCAGTACTTATAAGAAATGCTAATGCCATCTCTGTTAGATAAAGCATGGACCTGCTCTTTTTGCTGCTATAACCCATGACGCCTGCGTAATGGCGAGGTGGTAGTTGCCGAGAAACTGTGGACCCAATACTATGCATTATAAGCCGGTTTTGTTTAAAACACTTCATCAGCTCATTTACTGGTCAAGCTAAAGTTTGTAAGGGGTACAATCCTTTCAGTGTATCCTTTCTGTGCATTGTTTATTGAGTTTCTCTTGTAGGATATCCTTTCCTGTCTATAGATATAATTCCCTAAAGATTTTTGTTGTATTGGGGGCTCATCATGCTCACACTGAGACCCGGCCTCTTGTCATCTAAAATGTTCCAGAAACAAGAAGCAAAAGAGCCATTGTACCCTATTTGAGTGGCTGATGTTACAGCCATTTTATGCTCTCATCTAAACGCGTAAACTGTCAGAATGAGTATGTATGGTTCATGGTTACAAACATTTTAATGTTAGGGTGTGTGTTGTGAACAGTAATGTGTGCACCAAGCCATGTGTCTGTTATGCATTTAGAGATTCACACATGCAACCCTTTTATCACTGACATGTTTATCAAATTAGAGAGATCCATTCGATCTGTTGGAAAATTGGCTCGCATTGGAGGGGGGATATTCAGCTGGAATTTTGACGCAGCTATACTGTGCAAAGATTAGCCCTGTTCTAATGTATGGGGCCAAAATCAGGCATTTTGGCAATGAATCGCGATTAACAGCATTGGAGTCATCTTTGCTCAAAAGATTGTTGCGGCTGCCTACACTCAGACCATCTTTCTAGAACTTGGCATTTTCTGCTGCAAGGCAAGGCAACAGCTGTCTTTGCTGAACATCTCTTGGCGTTTGGCCAATGCAGAGGATGACACATTGAACTCTATTGTCTTTAGGGCTGCACTGAGTAAAATTGTCTATAATACAGGGCAGTGTATTCCACTGTATTGTGCAGTCGGCGCAGCACTGGCTGGCATTGGCCGCTGGAGTCTCTCTCCGATGGTCTTATCTTCGGTATAAAACAGCCATGCAAGAGGTGATTTATGCCCACTTCCGTGAGCAGTATATCCGCACTTGGCAACCAAGACAACAGTTGGTTATTTCTGGAGTATTTTCTTGCTCAGGGTTGTATCCCAAAGTACATAGAGCAATTTGTAGACAACTGCCTGATATGGGATTACATTAAATTAAAAACTAACTCTGTGAAAACTCTGGAGGTAACAGGAGCAGGGCAAACATCCCTAGGCCTCTGTGTTTTTGTAGGCTATGTGGCTCAATCGCTTTAGAATCTGTTCAGCATTTGCTGATTGTATGCAAATCATCGAAGGCTCAATGGGCGGTAACCATGCTTGCCGCTGGTATAAACCATCGTTGCCCTGATGAGGCTTTCTGGGAACTTTTTATGGGGGGGGATCGTGAGCCTTGTATTATATTTTTTACTCTATTATGGAAGAAGGTTGTGTGTTTGTTGGAAACTTTTAATCACCAGGCTGAACCTTAATGGTAATTGTTATTTTTATGCCGTGTTTTCTGTCTGTAATACTGGTTAGTCTAGTATTGCCCATTGTGAAATACAAGTGCAGTGGTACGGACAGAGCACCTGCAACACAGGGCCAGTGATCAGTGGGCCCTCAGGCACTGGCAGGCTGGTTGCACCGCAGTGTGCCAGTACGAACATGTCCTGTGACTATTCAATTTGGACACTACTTTGAGAAGAAATGCCGGGCCACATCTTATAACAATAGCATCTGGTCTTATTCTCAGAAAGGGGGGGGTCTGCACAGTAGGGCACCAATCTCTCCCAATGTTCTAGCTTATGTTATGGCAAAGAGGAAGGTAGCCGTAAGGGTCAGCATCCTCGGATCAAACATTTCAAGAAGCTCAAATGGGGCTTTTTGTAGCATATCAAGGACCTTGGGAATCTCCAGATACCGTCCTGGGTATAGAGCTGGTAATGCTCTTAAGGACTCTAGACACAAGCACTTACCCCTCACCTAGGCTCTACTGTTGAGGACCAGTGCTCTCAGAAAGCTTTAATAGCCAACCACTGAGCCCTTCCTTCCAACTTCCACACTGCCTATTGAATCGAGGGGCAGGACATGTGGTCCTGAGGATATTTCATAGGGGAAGAATTGGGGATCAGCCAATGGGTTCCATCTGCCACTCCAGCTGGGAAGGGAACCACCAGCTCAGTTTAAGCCAAAATGGTACCACCAGTATCACTTTTTCTCTGTTGTTCCTGATCTTTCTCAACATACCAGATATATGGGTGGGGATGCTAGGAGGAAAGGCAAACACCAATGTCTGGGGTCATTCTGACACCATTGCATCTCTCCCCCATGACCGTAGGGATTGGAATCTGGAGATTCACTTGTTGTCTTGAGTATTCTGGAAGGAGGCAAAAAGTTCTATTCAAGGGGTCTTGAACTACTGGCAGATTTCTGAAAAGACCTGACCCCACAGGGAGAACTCTCCTTTCTCCAGGAATTTCCTGCTGAGCCTGTCCGCCGCTACGTTCTCCACCCCCCCTTATGTGGACAGCCTCTAGAGACACCAAGAACCTCCCTACCCACAGACCAATCTTTATCGCCAGAACACGCCAGGCTCTGACCTTTGTTCCCCTCTGATGGTTTACATGTAAGAGGGCAGTGATAATGTCCATTCTCACTACAACTGCCTGGTTCTTCACCACCCCATGGGTGACTTATAAGGCCTTGCTTATAGCAGCCAGTTCATTCCAGTTGGAGGATCAATGGAGGGACCATTTTTCCTGGTGAACCATGCTGTCTAAATTGGTCACCCAGCCTGTGCCACTGACTTCAGTAGTAAGGATGATCTTTGAAGACTGTTTCAGGCTTACTCCCTTCCTGAGGTGAGACAGAGACCCCCACCACCTCGGGTCCTCCTCAAGGAATCTGTTATCAGATAGACCGATTGAAGCATTGAGAGGAAAGGTGCCAATGTCTGAGAATGTGAATCAACAACGGCTTTAGGTGTAGTCTCACCCATGGGACCACAAAGACACAGAGGCCGTATGACACTAGAGTCTTAGTAATTCCCTGGTCCTTCTTTTGTCCTTTGTCAAAACTGATTTCAGTAGGTGTTGCAACTGAATCGACCTGTCAACGGGAAGCCAATCTCTCATCTCCTCCGTACAGGACTAGGCTCCTATGAAGTGTAGGTTCCTGGACGGGGTCAGGTGGGATTTGTCTCTGTTTATCAGAAACCCCCAATTGATCATGGCTAGACATACCATGTGCAGGTGTCTGACTTCCAATCCCCTCGATGGCACTTTAACCATCCATTCTTCCAAATATGTGAAGACTTGAATTCCCGCTAGATGCAGGGCTGCCACCAGAGGGGCCTGGAGTTTGGTAAAGACTCTTGGGGCCGACTTTAGCACCAATGGAAGGACCTTGAGCCGGAAATAGTCCAGTCCTACTGAATCTCAGAAATCTCTGGTGGGCCCTGCCAAATGGGAACATGAAGTATGCATCTTGGAGATTGATAGACACCAGCCAGCCCCCCTTCCGAACAGCCGAGATGATTTTCTGAAGCGACTCCATCTTGAATGGACACGTTCTGACAAACTTGTTCAGGGCCTTTAGATCTATGATTAGGCAGAATGTGTGGTTGTGCTTCGGAAGCAGAAACAGTCTTGAATAGAAGAATTGATCCTTCAGAGATTTTAGGACCTTGAAAATGTTCCTTTTTACCAAGAGATCCTAGACTGCTGATACCATAGCCTCCCTCTTTGTCCGGTTCATGGGCACCAGTATCCAAATCGTCCCCAAATCCTGGGGGATGGACGAGAACTTGATCTGGTACCCCAGACAAACCGTCTTCCTGTCCCAGTTGTCTGAGGCCAACCGGCCCCACACCCTGAACAAATTTACCATGTGCCTCCTACAGGCCACCTGTAATTGTCATGGTTTCTGACCTTTGGGAGGGGAATGCAGCTTCCTGATGGACCGCTGAAACCCTGGTCTTCTCTGTTCTGATTTTGATCGCAGGTTCTTTTTGGGGCTTTTGTATCCTGACGATCTCACTCTGAATGAAGATTTCTTCTATAATGTATCTGCGTGCTTATCTGCTTTGGCTTTTCTGGGTATTTTATCCTCCAGTGAATCCCCAAAAAACGTTGCTCTTTCGAAAGGGGAGCTTCATCGCTGTGGACTTCTAGGGCCCCTCAGATTTTCAGACTTGAAGCTGCATGTGCCACCGTCCAGAGATGGTGCACCCCATTGCAGTATCTCTTATACCATCATAATACCGGTCCAACATGAATTCCACCTGTTTCTGCATGTCTAACAGTGTGGGGGCTCAGTCAGATCCATCCTCCATAGTTTTCTTACATTTCCTGAAGCCTGCCAGCACTGTCTCCTCAGCCTAAGACCCACAGGTATTCGCTCTCCTGGTCAAATGGGAACCAGCACATGACCTCTTTGAAGCAGAGCCCAATTATTTATCCACAGAGTGTCTGACAGCCACCTCCACTGCCGACATAGAGGACCTTCCCACCAGGATCGTCGGTATTTCATCTACTTCAGTGGATACTGACAGCTTCATTTCGTCACCTTGGGATAACGTGGCCATGAATCTCAGCATGGAGATATGCCCTGGTGGTGTGAGTGGAGCAGAACTGACTGAAGCAATTGAATCAGAGCTGGCTGTGAAGAGGAACCTATCTCCAATTTGTCATGTTGTGCGGGGGGAAATCTTGAGTGTGGTACCAACTCCTTCTTCAAAACCTGCTCTCCCACACAGAGCGCAGCAGAGTGAGCAGAGTGAAGGAGATGGCAGTAAGTAGGAGTTGGAGGCATGGGAGGTCGCTTATTTTATGTTTCACTGGTGTTTTGGTAAGTCCAATCCTAGGACTACATATCCTCGCTATAATATGTATGAATTAATGAGCATGTTGGCTCTGAGTGACTGTATTTTGTCTGTGGCTGATTCTAGTGGTGAAATACAAGCCACGCTGGAGGACAGTGTTTTTTGTGGGTAACCAGCTTTGACTGCCAACACTGGGGCAATGGCTGAGTATTCTAATGTCCCTGATACGCTTGAACAGCAGTTACCTAGCCTTCCAGTGCATTTATCGGACATGCCAAACACCACCGGGGCCCCTCATTGCACAGCCATCGATATTGATAAATCGTCTCTCAAAGAGGACGATGGGGCCCATACTATGACAAACAACACAAAGACACCTGCAAATAGACACGTCTGTAGAGTCACCACAGAATTCTTTTATCCGAAATCTGGCTGTAGTACTGAGGTATGATCAGTCAATATGAACACTCGCTCACGCCAGGAATAGACCAATTATATCAATGACCACAGTTTTCTAGAAATGATTAGCGACAACGATCCACTTTCAGTACCTGGTATTATGGCAGAAGCTCCTGAGCAAAGCTTGATTGATGGTGACGTTCAGCTGGATGCCTCAGCAATAACAAATTTGGATCACACTCTTGGGGGGCATAACACGGATGCAGATATCGAATCGTTATCATTACGAGTCCTAGTTCACCATTAAATTGTCCCCCTCCTACAGATGCAGCACTAAATTTGGTTCTTAGTTCTTTCATTGCTCTTTATGATAACATGAAGCTTGAAGTCCGGTCACTTATCATATCATTGAGTGAAATAAAACTCAAGCTGGAAATAATTGATGCCGCCATTCCCTTGCGTGTAGCGTCAAACAAGAACCAAAGTGCTACCAAGAGCATAAGCATACAATTCGTACTCCCAGCTAGTGCCGAAGGATTTGGTGGTAGTGATAAAGTATAAGAGGCCTGTCAGGCAGTTAGTACACATTTCAATGTTCAACCACAAAAAGGTACTAAGTAATCTAAACACGGGAAAAAGGTGAAAAATAGTCACCTCTCTTCAAAAAGATTCTTGAGGAATGTACACATTACAGAAAATAATTAGAGCACGGGCAATTATCAGTCGCACTGCACCCAAGAGTCCAATATAGGCATGTGTAGATGGCGCTGTTCTTTCTGATCATCATCAGGGGGACCACACAACTATTGCCAGTAAAGAACCGTTGCAGAATAAATCAGTAGCAGTACAAGCGGTTTCTGAGATGAATGTATTTTGTCCTCCAGAAGCATGTGTACAGAACGTTCTGCTAGCCTCAAATTACCTAGTGTCATCTTCTCTTAAGACCGTGCTGCAAAACGGAAGCACGTTTAAACAAACATACTGCATCCCTGAACAGCAAATATTAATTGTTCTGACATCTAACAGGAACAATCATTTGGCTAGGGCCATTTGTTTGCCTAAGGAAAGTAAATCTACTCAGTTCACAAGTATGACATCTGTGGAAACATAAACTGCAGACTTTAAAGCTATTGGTCAATCAGTGCTATTGACGCAAACAACACAACTGGGTATCTGCAAATCTCATGGCCCTCCGTTAACTATTATGCCTAAAGAGCAAAACCATTGTGGAGGTTCTGATAGTTCCCATCATTTACTATTAGAATTCCTACTTGGTCCCGAACATAGGATAGTGCTAAATCGTCAAAATATACTTGGCCTATTACATGAGAACCCACACTTACGATTATTAACATCAGCGAATATTGATCAGGTCTACTTTCTGATGATGCGCATACTGATATTGTATGTTGTCAACAAAATCTAGATTGGTCATGAGTATGTGTTTGGCTGAAATTGACATTATTCGTCAAATGGGCTTTGATATAACCCTATTTGAGGACTTAAAATGTCAGCATGGAAAGACTGTTAATTCTTCAGGAGTTGTTTGGGATTGAGGTGGTTTTGGTGACTTACTAAAAGTTAAAATTCGGGGCGGTCCATGTGATGGTCGCTCAGTGGAGCCTTTAGACAATCGTAATTGTTCAGCCTCTCAGAAAGATGACTGGTCCTCGTATGTTAAGGATTCTAAAGGAGCGTCACACTGCAGACCAGGGTTCTTGCTAGTGGCCGGGATGCAGCGCAAAATCAAAATACTTTTATTTTATTTATTATGAATTCAATTTGAGTTGGCACCAACCTGTCTCACCCTCCCCTTTTACAAATTCCCCGTGCCAAAATGGACCATGAACCAGGCCGGTGGGTGGTAATGCAATATTTATTTAATTTAAAATCCAAATGAAATCACAAATTTAATATTGGGCAGCAATCACCAGTGGGGTGATAATTACACAGTAAATTGATGGAATGCAGTTAGTTAGACCTTTTCATGTAAGATAAACACTACACAATTGAAAGAAAGCAAAATTGACTTTTGAGTGGATTTTTAAATGGTATCACAGTTAATCATTTCCCCTGAAACACTCCCTGAAACCCCTAGTAATCAACATGGATGGGGAGGTGTGGCAAGGTGTCAGGTACACTATGCAACAATCGGAATTAAAATCCGACCCCCACTGAATAGGAGGCAAAAGACTGGATGTAGCTCCCCTGCAAACAGAGCCAAGCAGCCAGCGAAATTACTAAATGGTTATTTTGCATCCGTGGTTGAATGGATGAGGTAGAAATGAGGATAACAGTATCAGAGATGTAAGAACACTAGCAAACTACAAAGCAATGTCCTAACAACAGGCATACAGTTCAGGAAATTGACTTGGGAAGGAAAAACACAGTGCAGCCAAATCAGGCGTGGAGAAATTGCTTTTTCATATGTTCACGGGTTTAAATGTCAAAACAGCTTGAAAAACGGGTTCAACAGAAAAAATCGGAATGTGGATTTTATGCAAAGGGACAGATACACATCACAGGAATAATGGGTAAGTGAAAGGGGAACTCTAAATGAATGACAGTTTGAGATTCTCAACAGGAAAGGAAATGCGGTTTAAAAGTGGAAGCAGTTGACAGGGAAAATCGGTTTGGAAAGGAAATGACAAGTACTATTACAACTATATTTTGCAACTAGATTATCAAGAAGAGAAACACTGCCCATGGGAAAGGTCAAGCTGCAGTCTTGACCCCCCTGATGCCGTGCATCTCCTTATAGGGGAATTCATTAGTTTATTCCAAATATTACTAAGGATTTATGCAATGTACTATAAGGATGGGGAAAAATGACACTGACGCTTGGAAATCAAGGAACAGGATACGCCAACCAGGTATTGAAACAGAGGGGTAAGGGTCTGGTCACGGCACAGCAGCGCATCAGTTGGATAAAGCAGGTAGCAGGCCAAGCAGGTAGCGCTGGATATCCCTGAATTAGTGGGATTGTTGTGGGGTTTAATTCTGAAGGGTGGTTCTGCCTGGATAGGAGGGTCTGGATCAGCTATCCCTTTCCTGGCACTGGAATCTGGAATCTGGAATCTGCAAGGTGAGTATGAAATGTCTAGATCTCTGGATATGCTGAAGCTGGAAGTCAGAAGAGTCAGTCCTTTGTCTCTCTGAGCCTCCATCTTTTATAAGGAGGATGACATCACAGGATTATACTATGGGGGCAGACTTTGGCTGGACATGCCTCTAACAACTGGATTGGTCAGGGGTGGCTGTCAACGCCTTCCTGTCAGCTGGTTGGACTTCAGGGACATGACATCAGTTTTATGGTGTGTGCTTTCAATGCACATAGCCCTCCCACAGTTATTTTTGCCAAAATCAGTTATGACATAAATTGCACATTTTGACAGTTGTGGCACTTTTACAAATCACATAGGCAAAGGCCATATTTTACACAGATCCTGTCATTCCAATTCGCAAGTTTGTACAATGTTGTTTAGTCCTTCTAATAATCTTTTGCAATTTCTAGAGGGAACCGTTTCACCTAAAATTCTACAATTTTATATATGTGTACATATTATCATAGAGCATGTTTGCATTAATTTCCAAAGTTGTACCATGTATACTTTTCCCATGAATGACATATTTCTGCAGCTTGCATCCCCAACATGCTAGGCAAAGCTGCAATGTCTTATTTTAATGCCACAAAAATTACATTCCAACTGTTAAAATTTCGCACTACTGCGTTTTCCGGTTACAGAAATAAAAGTCTTAAAGGTTAGTAAATAAGAAAAGTCTTTTGCCCTAGATGGGCTGGCTTTGTCTTCCAAATAAGGACATTCTGTCCAACCCACAGCCAAATGTCAGGCTCTAGTCATCCTTAGTCCAGTGTTGTCATGTTCTTCAGTTTGAGATTAGGGGAGGTGCCACCAGAAAGTGGCTATTATGTGTCCTGGAAATCCATTGTCCCAGGCTGGAGTACTGCCGCTTTGTCTGACGAGGGAGCAAGATCTTCCACCCTTGCCTATTCATATGCCCCGGGGGCTGGTCCACTTGGGGGTAGGTAGATCCGGTTCCCAGGAAGCAAGGTCCTTTGAAGCCAGGGCCTGCAAAAAACCTTTTCTACTGGCCTCACAGCAAATGTATTTATTTATCTATTTTTCTTTCCTGAACCAGAAAGCAAGTCTGTTGGAATTTAATATCCTATATATGTTTTAAAACAAGCCCTCCTCACATTTCTATGCAAGGACAGGGCTTTAATTCAACATTTCACTTTTAAACCAACATTGTCTTGTTTGTAAAAAGCACAATTTTACACTTGGGTGTGTTCCTGGGCTGTCACTTTACAATGCGGCCTTCCTCAGATCCAGTTTCTAAACCTTTCCAAAGCCCTAGTCATGTTTCTAGTGCACAGGCATTTGTTCAAATAAAAGGTCCTTTTAAACTGACATGAGCTAAGAGAGAGAGAGAGAGCTTTTTGGAAGAGCTGGCCTGTGATATTTTGTTGCAAAATAGTAAACCGCTTGCCGCACGGCTTGGAGTGCAGTAATTTGCTATTTCACAGATCTTGCCTGACACAGCCTGTCATTTAATGAGGAATGCCCCCATTTGCTGCAGCACAACCTGAATATGGATGAACATCACTGAAATCAAATTGTGTACAGTTGAAAGGATGGACAGGGCATCAGTTTTCAGTCATTTTTAAATGCAGAACGCTTTCTTTTTCAATGGGAAATTCTGAGCTGGCAGCATAGCAGCGCTGCCTTTGACTTCTTTTCTCTGGTGCAAATGAAGAAATAAACGGGCAGCAATTCTTGGGGTATTCTGTGTTTCATCTCGCCCCATATGTGCTTAGTAAAAACAGCGCAGCCATTATTTTGGTGACTCCAAAACGCAGTTTTGATGCAAAGCAATCGTGCTCAACAGAGCCAGCGCAGCCATTCTGCTGGCGACTGCTGAGATGCGGTTTGGTGATGTAGGGGAGTCCTGCTGGGCTGGTAAATGTACCCCACAGATCCCTCCCCTTCTTTCCCGAGACTTCTTGTTGAGGGAGAGCAGGGTAACGTGGGGTTCATCGGGTGGAGTCCTTCTTTCATCAGGGAGTGGTTCACCAGGATCCTCCCTTTGTCTTTCGTTGGAGTGTGGATCGACACCCCATTTCCTTCCTTCCCTTTTCCGGGTCCCTGCAGAGGTCCTCATTAGCCTACGAAGGAATGGGATTAGTAATAAACAGGGGATAGATAAAGACAGGTTACAGCATTTTTCCACTGACTGTCTTCCCGGAAGGTTGACATCAGTGGAACAAGACACACATTTAAAATTAACAGCAGACACATGAATTAACAAGGCAAGAATAGCTATTGAATTTTTACCCCATGGTTTTTGTGATACCTTTTTGCACTGATAATGAAGAAATGTACTTCCTGTTAGATAGATATACGGATGGACCTATCTGATCCCTTCTGCTTCTTCTTTTTCGGGTTCTCATTCTCCAGATGTCTCCTCTATTTGACTTTCCCTTGTCTCCTCAATCAGCTGCAAAGTGTGTCTAAGATGACAACTCTTTAACTGATTAATGTGGACCCATTTCTCTTCTGACAGCTCTCTTGGGAATGCAGATTCTGTAGGCGACAGGTGAAATATTATCTACAATTTCAAAATGACCGCGACAGGAGGGGAGATATTTTCTCTCCTTAGTCTGGTTCCTTTGAAAATTGTACAAGTAGACCCTGTGTCCTACTTGGTAAATACCTTCAACTCTCTCTTCCCAAATATCTTCCTTCCCGAGCCCTTCGCTCATCCGCCTCCAATTCCCTCAGGGTTAGCCGCTTCTCGAAGCAACGAGCTGGGGGTAGATCTCTCTCCGCGGCAGGGGCCTCCCTCTGGAACAGCCTTCCTGCCTCCCTGAAACTTGAGGAGAACCATCTCCGGTTCCGGAAGCACCTCAAAACCTTCCTCTTTGCTTCTGCTTTCTCTCTCCCTCTCCCCTGCTGAACAGCTAATTAATTCCTCACTGAAACTGCACTGATCCTGCAACTGGACCACTCTATACGGCCTCGGTCCTGGGCCCTGCCACTCTCCACTTGCACTGATGCCCTGGAACCCCTTTGCACTGCGGGACTGTCTCTGTATCCCTACAGCCCCCCCCTCCCCCAGCACTTGTTCTGCACTTACCTCACACTTGCCACCAGCTGGCCCTATTTATTTATTTATTACGTTACGCCTCTTACCTTGTACTGCACTTCCCCCCTCCCCTTCCCCTTGCACTTTTCCCCCTCCCCCACCCCTGCACTTGCGCGATCTGAATGACACCTGGCCTAGTAAGATCGTTGTCTGTCTCCCCTTGTCCCCCCCTCCCTGCCTCGTCGCGCCTTGAAACACTTGTGTATAGGCGCGTTACAAATACCATATCATATCATATCATATTCCTTTTTGGTTGTTTTTAAGTCATATTGAGTTTTCACCCCCTCTGCTGATTTTTCCATATTCCGCTGAGCGTATGCAAAAGCATGCTGAAGGTGTTTTCTTAGATTCTCAACATATTCATTAGTTGTGGAGGTGTTTGTCAGTATCTGCTCTTGTGTTCTATAGAGCAGATGCTTAGGTGGCACCATCCTTCATCCAGTCATTAGCTCAAATGGAGACATTTTGGTTGCAGAAGATGGTGTAGATCTGATGGCCATCAGGACAAGCGGTAATCAGATGTCCCAACTTGGGCCAGAATCTGCCACAAACTTTTTTAGAATGCTCACCATTGTTTTATCGTACCTCTCAACTCACCCACTAGAGGACATTTGGTATGCAATATGGAGTTTCCTTTTTACCCCAAGTATCTCCCACATCTTTGTCATCACTTCGCTGGTGAAGTGGCTTCCTCGGTCTGACTCAATCCTTTGGGGTAGGCCAAAATGTGAGATGTGGTTGATCATCAGGGCAGCTGCTGTTTACGCCTTCAATTTGGGGCCGGGAGACATGCCACCCATTTGGTAAACAAGCATGTTACTGTTAAAATGTACTTGTTCCCCCTAGAGGAGCGAATCACGGCCCGATAAAATCTACTTGTAAATCTGACCAAAGCAGTGTCATTCCCCTCTTCTGGAGGGGATCTTGGTGTGTGAGTGAATTGGGCTGAAATTGTGCACATACAAGACACTCCTTCAAATATTGGTCAAGTTCCTGCCCCATGTGTGGCCAGTATGTAACCTCTCACAAGATTTCTAGAGTAGTGCGAAACCCCCGATAACCGGCTGTAGCCACGTCATGGGTGTGACTTAGCATCAGGCTTTGGAATGACGTAGGTAACACCCACTGGTCACAACCAGAGGTGGATCTCCTTACCAACAAACCGTCTTGGATTCGGAACATTTTGGGACAATTCAACACCCTGAGGTCATCTTTCCCTATGTAATCGGTACCCGTCAGAGGAAAGTTGTCAGGGTCCTCAATGTGTTGATAACATTTCCCAATAATCGGATACCCCTTTTTGTGCCCTGATTAAATCAGCATCTGGGTTCTCCTTACTCCACTGGGACATTGAGAGTACATTGTGAGCATTTGTTTGGGACCTAGTGACAGCAGTGACCTGGATTTCCCCCAACAGGGACTCGATCTCAAGGAGATCCCCCAGGATGGCTCCGAATTTGGCCAGCTGATCAGCCTGGTCGTTTCCAGTTTTATGTAGCCCCTCTATTCTGTAATGGCCCTTAATCTTCTTCCAATAAATGGTCATCCCATTAGAGGTGACTAGACATCATCAATATTATGTATTAGCTTGCCATGTTTAAGTGGTTTGTTATTAGCACACAGCATGCCTCTGGCTTTCCAATTGACCAGGTGCACCAAAAACCCATTCCGGACATAATCTGAATCAGTGATTATGACCAGTTCGTGGAGTTGGTGTTGGACGGCAATGAGGATGGCCTGATGAGCTGCCATCAACTCTGCCACCTGACCACTGCAGGGACCGATTTTGTACCCAGCGGAGGGTTCCGGGGCATCATTCACCCAGGAATTCCCAACGCCGGCCACCAGTTCCTTTTCCCGTTGTTGTCAAAATGGTAGGAGTACCCGTCCATGTAAACTGTGACCCTGTTTAATTTGTTGGGAAGGGACATTCTGAGTAAACTCAACATGACCATCTTGTTCACTGAAAGGGGTGTGGTATGCTCGACACCTGGTATGTGTACCGTGAGAGTAATGTTGACCTTACATGCATTGGGCATTGAATCTGCTGCAAGAGGAATACCAGTGGCCCTTGATTTGATTCTGTATGGTATCACAATACTGCTCAGTGCAGTGCCACAGGTATGATATGATATGATAAGGCATTTATAACGTGCCTATACACAAGTGTTTAATAAGGTACACAAGTGGCTAATAAATATTGGTAAGTACCTTCTGAATTTTTGTTCAGGCCTGCCCAACCTCAGGAAGTAGTTGCAGGAATGATCATTGTCCTTGATATAGAAGGGGTTCTAGTGTCAGAGGACAGGATTGTGTTGATAGCAGTTCATTCTGATAAAGGGAGTGGCACACAGTTTTATGCATTGACTCTACGATACCAATGAAAAATGTTTCAGATGAGGACCTTTTTGAGAATAAAGAAAATTATGGGGAAATAATATTGGAAGTGTGTATCCCTTGCATGATTATGATACAATACAGGCATGTGGCCTGTTCGTTGTTATTGGTAGGGAATGCTCCCTCCTTTGCTTTAGAAGATTCAGAGAAATGGATCTATGACACCATAATGGCCCTCTTGCATCAGGGTATTATTGTGCCATCCAATTCACTGTGTAACACAGCCGTTTACCAGGGAAAAACATCAAAGGGGTCTAGTTGGAGGATGATCCAGGATTTGCACCCCCTCAATGATAGTACTGGCAGAGATTCCGGTGGTTCCAAAACCTTGCTACAATACCTTTTAATATACCTCTTGAGGCAACCCATTTTACTGTGGTGGATTTGAAGAACGCATATTTATCAGTAGCCTTACATCCAGATTCACAATATGTCAGAGCATTTACGTTTGCTGGGAGCCGATTCCAACAAACAAAGCTTCCTCAAGGGTACTTTGAGTCCCCAAGTATCTTTAATAGAGTATTATATGAGGATTTAGGGAATATTGATGTCGCCAGTACTATTATTCAATATGCGGATGATTTGTTGGTGTGTAGCACCACTGAACAACAGTGCAGGGAGGACTCTATTGCCTTGTTACGTTTATTGGCTGACAAAGGGTATAAAGTGGGCAGAGCAAAGTTGCAGTACTGCCAACAGGAGATGCTGTATTCATGTCAGTTGATTTCAGTGAATGGTAAAATAGTGACTCCAGAACATGCAGCAGCAGTACGAGCTACCCACCCAGCCAGTGACAGTTAAGGATATGCAGAAATGTCTGTGTAATTACTGCAGAGTATGGATCTTCGATTACACATAATATACTCTACCATTGTTACAGGCACTTAAAGAAGGACAACAGATGAAAAATACTATTATTTGGATGGATGAGATGGTCATTAGTTTTCACTAAAGAGGTCTATCTACATAGTACTATGGGTCATGAAACCCTAGCATATTCACATGTTGGATTCTGTCCTGCAAGGACAGTTTCCTTGCGAACAAACATTGGCTGCTGCTGTTTTTGTCATTGGGAAGTCTGTTACTATTGTTATGGGGTGTTCATTGATGCTCTATGTTGAACACACTGTATTTGCAATACTGGAAAGATCCAAATCTACATTAACTACACAAAGGGCTTCTGCATTTGAAGTGATTATTTCATGCCCCTCTATTCACATTGTTCGTTGTAAGACAGTGAACTTGGCTATGTTTTTGACTGAACCCATCACTGACGATGTTGAGGTGCATCACTTTGTTACATATGATGGTCCTGAGGATGACATTCCTAAGGCACATGACCATGCTGTAGATGACGGAGAGGTATTGTTCATTGATGGGTCCTCAACTATTGACCAGAAGACAGGCCAGTGACCTACTGGGGGAGCAATAGTACGGCTAGTTGATGGGGAGTACAAGGTGTTTGTGCTAGAGGTTAACGGGTCATTATGCAGCACAGGCAGCGGAATTGATATCTCTTATTGAGGCAGCGCAAGGGTGCCGTGTTACAATTTATTCTGGCTCAGCATATGTCATGGCAACTGTTCATTCAGGGTTGCCAAGATGGATCAGAAGAGGATTTCGTAGAGCAGATGGGTCCCTGGTGCACCACGCGGCTCTGTTGGATCGGTAGATTCATGCCCCGTCGCAGCCCACTATTGCCGCAGTCTTCAAGTGTGCCGCCCAAATTAGTGGCGTAGATTTAGTCTCCCTCGGGAACAAAGCAGCAGAAATGGCATCCAAACAGGCCACATATTTGCCAATACCAGATATCCCTGAGCATCCAGCGTTTGTAAAAATGCAGTTGCAGTTACAGGTTCCATATACTGCGCTTCCTGTCACTGAAATAATTGAGATACAAGGTCAGGCGTCAGTGAGAAGTTGTTATGGCAAAGAAGGAGGTGTGAACAGTCCCCAACTGTCTTAGTGTGGAGACAGGCCTGTGCCGTGAAGGTGGCAATGTCCCAAGATTTGGCCTCAGTGGTATTCGATCAACTCCACTACCCCACCCACATGTCCAAACAGCATATTGGCTCAGACATACAAGAAGATTGGTATGTGCCCAATATTCAGGAAATGTTGTCTATGTTTACGTCAAATTGTGTAGTTTTCCAGACGTACACCGCTGGGAAAATATTAAAAACTTTGAGGGGCACACTGCCCCGTCCAATTGGCCCATTCCGTGACCTCCATATTGACTTTGCTACCAAGAGCATAAGCATACAATTCGTACTCCCAGCTAGTGCCGAAGGATTTGGTGGTAGTGATAAAGTATAAGAGGCCTGTCAGGCAGTTAGTACACATTTCAATGTTCAACCACAAAAAGGTACTAAGTAATCTAAACACGGGAAAAAGGTGAAAAATAGTCACCTCTCTTCAAAAAGATTCTTGAGGAATGTACACATTACAGAAAATAATTAGAGCACGGGCAATTATCAGTCGCACTGCACCCAAGAGTCCAATATAGGCATGTGTAGATGGCGCTGTTCTTTCTGATCATCATCAGGGGGACCACACAACTATTGCCAGTAAAGAACCGTTGCAGAATAAATCAGTAGCAGTACAAGCGGTTTCTGAGATGAATGTATTTTGTCCTCCAGAAGCATGTGTACAGAACGTTCTGCTAGCCTCAAATTACCTAGTGTCATCTTCTCTTAAGACCGTGCTGCAAAACGGAAGCACGTTTAAACAAACATACTGCATCCCTGAACAGCAAATATTAATTGTTCTGACATCTAACAGGAACAATCATTTGGCTAGGGCCATTTGTTTGCCTAAGGAAAGTAAATCTACTCAGTTCACAAGTATGACATCTGTGGAAACTTAAACTGCAGACTTTAAAGCTATTGGTCAATCAGTGCTATTGACGCAAACAACACAACTGGATATCTGCAAATCTCATGGCCCTCCGTTAACTATTATGCCTAAAGAGCAAAACCATTGTGGAGGTTCTGATAGTTCCCATCATTTACTATTAGAATTCCTACTTGGTCCCGAACATAGGATAGTGCTAAATCGTCAAAATATACTTGGCCTATTACATGAGAACCCACACTTACGATTATTAACATCAGCGAATATTGATCAGGTCTACTTTCTGATGATGCGCATACTGATATTGTATGTTGTCAACAAAATCTAGATTGGTCATGAGTATGTGTTTGGCTGAAATTGACATTATTCGTCAAATGGGCTTTGATATAACCCTATTTGAGGACTTAAAATGTCAGCATGGAAAGACTGTTAATTCTTCAGGAGTTGTTTGGGATTGAGGTGGTTTTGGTGACTTACTAAAAGTTAAAATTCGGGGCGGTCCATGTGATGGTCGCTCAGTGGAGCCTTTAGACAATCGTAATTGTTCAGCCTCTCAGAAAGATGACTGGTCCTGGTATGTTAAGGATTCTAAAGGAGCGTCACACTGCAGACCAGGGTTCTTGCTAGTGGCCGGGATGCAGCGCAAAATCAAAATACTTTTATTTTATTTATTATGAATTCAATTTGAGTTGGCACCAACCTGTCTCACCCTCCCCTTTTACAAATTCCCCGTGCCAAAATGGACCATGAACCAGGCCGGTGGGTGGTAATGCAATATTTATTTAATTTAAAATCCAAATGAAATCACAAATTTAATATTGGGCAGCAATCACCAGTGGGGTGATAATTACACAGTAAATTGATGGAATGCAGTTAGTTAGACCTTTTCATGTAAGATAAACACTACACAATTGAAAGAAAGCAGAATTGACTTTTGAGTGGATTTTTAAATGGTATCACAGTTAATAATTTCCCCTGAAACACTCCCTGAAACCCCTAGTAATCAACATGGATGGGGAGGTGTGGCAAGGTGTCAGGTACACTATGCAACAATCGGAATTAAAATCCGAGCCCCACTGAATAGGAGGCAAAAGACTGGATGTAGCTCCCCTGCAAACAGAGCCAAGCAGCCAGCGAATTTACTAAATGGTTATTTTGCATCCGTGGTTGAATGGATGAGGTAGAAATGAGGATAACAGTATCAGAGATGTAAGAACACTAGCAAACTACAAAGCAATGTCCTAACAACAGGCATACAGTTCAGGAAATTGACTTGGGAAGGAAAAACACAGTGCAGCCAAATCAGGCGTGGAGAAATTGCTTTTTCATATGTTCACGGGTTTAAATGTCAAAACAGCTTGAAAAACGGGTTCAACAGAAAAAATCGGAATGTGGATTTTATGCAAAGGGACAGATACACATCACAGGAATAATGGGTAAGTGAAAGGGGAACTCTAAATGAATGACAGTTTGAGATTCTCAACAGGAAAGGAAATGCGGTTTAAAAGTGGAAGCAGTTGACAGGGAAAATCGGTTTGGAAAGGAAATGACAAGTACTATTACAACTATATTTTGCAACTAGATTATCAAGAAGAGAAACACTGCCCATGGGAAAGGTCAAGCTGCAGTCTTGACCCCCCTGATGCCGTGCATCTCCTTATAGGGGAATTCATTAGTTTATTCCAAATATTACTAAGGATTTATGCAATGTACTATAAGGATGGGGAAAAATGACGCTGACGCTTGGAAATCAAGGAACAGGATACGCCAACCAGGTATTGAAACAGAGGGGTAAGGGTCTGGTCACGGCACAGCAGCGCATCAGTTGGATAAAGCAGGTAGCAGGCCAAGCAGGTAGCGCTGGATATCCCTGAATTAGTGGGATTGTTGTGGGGTTTAATTCTGAAGGGTGGTTCTGCCTGGATAGGAGGGTCTGGATCAGCTATCCCTTTCCTGGCAGTGGAATCTGGAATCTGCAAGGTGAGTATGAAATGTCTAGATCTCTGGATATGCAGAAGCTGGAAGTCAGAAGAGTCAGTCCTTTGTCTCTCTGAGCCTCCATCTTTTATAAGGAGGATGACATCACAGGATTATACTATGGGGGCAGACTTTGGCTGGTCATGCCTCTAACAACTGGATTGGTCAGGGGTGGCTGTCAACGCCTTCCTGTCAGCTGGTTGGACTTCAGGGACATGACATCAGTTTTATGGTGTGTGCTTTCAATGCACATAGCCCTCCCACAGTTATTTTTGCCAAAATCAGTTATGACATAAATTGCACATTTTGACAGTTGTGGCACTTTTACAAATCACATAGGCAAAGGCCATATTTTACACAGATCCTGTCATTCCAATTCGCAAGTTTGTACAATGTTGTTTAGTCCTTCTAATAATCTTTTGCAATTTCTAGAGGGAACCGTTTCACCTAAAATTCTACAATTTTATATATGTGTACATATTATCATAGAGCATGTTTGCATTAATTTCCAAAGTTATACCATGTATACTTTTCCCATGAATGACATATTTCTGCAGCTTGCATCCCCAACATGCTAGGCAAAGCTACAATGTCTTATTTTAATGCCACAAAAATTACATTCCAACTGTTAAAATTTCGCACTACTGCGTTTTCCGGTTACAGAAATAAAAGTCTTAAAGGTTAGTAAATAAGAAAAGTCTTTTGCCCTAGATGGGCTGGCTTTGTCTTCCAAATAAGGACATTCTGTCCAACCCACAGCCAAATGTCAGGCTCTAGTCATCCTTAGTCCAGTGTTGTCATGTTCTTCAGTTTGAGATTAGGGGAGGTGCCACCAGAAAGTGGCTATTATGTGTCCTGGAAATCCATTGTCCCAGGCTGGAGTACTGCCGCTTTGTCTGACGAGGGAGCAAGATCTTCCACCCTTGCCTATTCATATGCCCCGGGGGCTGGTCCACTTGGGGGTAGGTAGATCCGGTTCCCAGGAAGCAAGGTCCTTTGAAGCCAGGGCCTGCAAAAAACCTTTTCTACTGGCCTCACAGCAAATGTATTTATTTATCTATTTTTCTTTCCTGAACCAGAAAGCAAGTCTGTTGGAATTTAATATCCTATATATGTTTTAAAACAAGCCCTCCTCACATTTCTATGCAAGGACAGGGCTTTAATTCAACATTTCACTTTTAAACCAACATTGTCTTGTTTGTAAAAAGCACAATTTTACACTTGGGTGTGTTCCTGGGCTGTCACTTTACAATGCGGCCTTCCTCAGATCCAGTTTCTAAACCTTTCCAAAGCCCTAGTCATGTTTCTAGTGCACAGGCATTTGTTCAAATAAAAGGTCCTTTTAAACTGACATGAGCTAAGAGAGAGAGAGAGAGCTTTTTGGAAGAGCTGGCCTGTGATATTTTGTTGCAAAATAGTAAACCGCTTGCCGCACGGCTTGGAGTGCAGTAATTTGCTATTTCACAGATCTTGCCTGACACAGCCTGTCATTCAATGAGGAATGCCCCCATTTGCTGCAGCACAACCTGAATATGGATGAACATCACTGAAATCAAATTGTGTACAGTTGAAAGGATGGACAGGGCATCAGTTTTCAGTCATTTTTAAATGCAGAACGCTTTCTTTTTCAATGGGAAATTCTGAGCTGGCAGCATAGCAGCGCTGCCTTTGACTTCTTTTCTCTGGTGCAAATGAAGAAATAAACGGGCAGCAATTCTTGGGGTATTCTGTGTTTCATCTCGCCCCATATGTGCTTAGTAAAAACAGCGCAGCCATTATTTTGGTGACTCCAAAACGCAGTTTTGATGCAAAGCAATCGTGCTCAACAGAGCCAGCGCAGCCATTCTGCTGGCGACTGCTGAGATGCGGTTTGGTGATGTAGGGGAGTCCTGCTGGGCTGGTAAATGTACCCCACAGATCCCTCCCCTTCTTTCCCGAGACTTCTTGTTGAGGGAGAGCAGGGTAACGTGGGGTTCATCGGGTGGAGTCCTTCTTTCATCAGGGAGTGGTTCACCAGGATCCTCCCTTTGTCTTTCGTTGGAGTGTGGATCGACACCCCATTTCCTTCCTTCCCTTTTCCGGGTCCCTGCAGAGGTCCTCATTAGCCTACGAAGGAATGGGATTAGTAATAAACAGGGGATAGATAAAGACAGGTTACAGCATTTTTCCACTGACTGTCTTCCCGGAAGGTTGACATCAGTGGAACAAGACACACATTTAAAATTAACAGCAGACACATGAATTAACAAGGCAAGAATAGCTATTGAATTTTTACCCCATGGTTTTTGTGATACCTTTTTGCACTGATAATGAAGAAAAGTACTTCCTGTTAGATAGATATACGGATGGACCTATCTGATCCCTTCTGCTTCTTCTTTTTCGGGTTCTCATTCTCCAGATGTCTCCTCTATTTGACTTTCCCTTGGCTCCTCAATCAGCTGCAAAGTGTGTCTAAGATGACAACTCTTTAACTGATTAATGTGGACCCATTTCTCTTCTGACAGCTCTCTTGGGAATGCAGATTCTGTAGGCGACAGGTGAAATATTATCTACAATTTCAAAATGACCGCGACAGGAGGGGAGATATTTTCTCTCCTTAGTCTGGTTCCTTTGAAAATTGTACAAGTAGACCCTGTGTCCTACTTGGTAAATACCTTCAACTCTCTCTTCCCAAATATCTTCCTTCCCGAGCCCTTTGCTCATCCGCCTCCAATTCCCTCAGGGTTAGCCGCTTCTCGAAGCAACGAGCTGGGGGTAGATCTCTCTCCGCGGCAGGGGCCTCCCTCTGGAACAGCCTTCCTGCCTCCCTGAAACTTGAGGAGAACCATCTCCGGTTCCGGAAGCACCTCAAAACCTTCCTCTTTGCTTCTGCTTTCTCTCTCCCTCTCCCCTGCTGAACAGCTAATTAATTCCTCACTGAAACTGCACTGATCCTGCAACTGGACCACTCTATACGGCCTCGGTCCTGGGCCCTGCCACTCTCCACTTGCACTGATGCCCTGGAACCCCTTTGCACTGCGGGACTGTCTCTGTATCCCTACAGCCCCCCCCTCCCCCAGCACTTGTTCTGCACTTACCTCACACTTGCCACCAGCTGGCCCTATTTATTTATTTATTACGTTACGCCTCTTACCTTGTACTGCACTTCCCCCCTCCCCTTCCCCTTGCACTTTTCCCCCTCCCCCACCCCTGCACTTGCGCGATCTGAATGACACCTGGCCTAGTAAGATCGTTGTCTGTCTCCCCTTGTCCCCCCCTCCCTGCCTCGTCGCGCCTTGAAACACTTGTGTATAGGCGCGTTACAAATACCATATCATATCATATCATATCATATCATATCATATTCCTTTTTGGTTGTTTTTAAGTCATATTGAGTTTTCACCCCCTCTGCTGATTTTTCCATATTCCGCTGAGCGTATGCAAAAGCATGCTGAAGGTGTTTTCT
The DNA here is from genome assembly GCF_040938575.1 of Ambystoma mexicanum. Classification (NCBI taxonomy): domain Eukaryota; kingdom Metazoa; phylum Chordata; class Amphibia; order Caudata; family Ambystomatidae; genus Ambystoma; species Ambystoma mexicanum. The sequence continues at coordinate 802,909,704 of NC_090921.1, forward strand.
TAGATTCTCAACATATTCATTAGTTGTGGAGGTGTTTGTCAGTATCTGCTCTTGTGTTCTATAGAGCAGATGCTGAGGTGGCACCATCCTTCATCCAGTCATTAGCTCAAATGGAGACATTTTGGTTGCAGAAGATGGTGTAGATCTGATGGCCATCAGGACAAGCGGTAATCAGATGTCCCAACTTGGGCCAGAATCTGCCACAAACTTTTTTAGAATGCTCACCATTGTTTTATCGTACCTCTCAACTCACCCACTAGAGGACATTTGGTATGCAATATGGAGTTTCCTTTTTACCCCAAGTATCTCCCACATCTTTGTCATCACTTCGCTGGTGAAGTGGCTTCCTCGGTCTGACTCAATCCTTTGGGGTAGGCCAAAATGTGAGATGTGGTTGATCATCAGGGCAGCTGCTGTTTACGCCTTCAATTTGGGGCCGGGAGACATGCCACCCATTTGGTAAACAAGCATGTTACTGTTAAAATGTACTTGTTCCCCCTAGAGGAGCGAATCACGGCCCGATAAAATCTACTTGTAAATCTGACCAAAGCAGTGTCATTCCCCTCTTCTGGAGGGGATCTTGGTGTGTGAGTGAATTGGGCTGAAATTGTGCACATACAAGACACTCCTTCAAATATTGGTCAAGTTCCTGCCCCATGTGTGGCCAGTATGTAACCTCTCACAAGATTTCTAGAGTAGTGCGAAACCCCCGATAACCGGCTGTAGCCACGTCATGGGTGTGACTTAGCATCAGGCTTTGGAATGACGTAGGTAACACCCACTGGTCACAACCAGAGGTGGATCTCCTTACCAACAAACCGTCTTGGATTCGGAACATTTTGGGACAATTCAACACCCTGAGGTCATCTTTCCCTATGTAATCGGTACCCGTCAGAGGAAAGTTGTCAGGGTCCTCAATGTGTTGATAACATTTCCCAATAATCGGATACCCCTTTTTGTGCCCTGATTAAATCAGCATCTGGGTTCTCCTTACTCCACTGGGACATTGAGAGTACATTGTGAGCATTTGTTTGGGACCTAGTGACAGCAGTGACCTGGATTTCCCCCAACAGGGACTCGATCTCAAGGAGATCCCCCAGGATGGCTCCGAATTTGGCCAGCTGATCAGCCTGGTCGTTTCCAGTTTTATGTAGCCCCTCTATTCTGTAATGGCCCTTAATCTTCTTCCAATAAATGGTCATCCCATTAGAGGTGACTAGACATCATCAATATTATGTATTAGCTTGCCATGTTTAAGTGGTTTGTTATTAGCACACAGCATGCCTCTGGCTTTCCAATTGACCAGGTGCACCAAAAACCCATTCCGGACATAATCTGAATCAGTGATTATGACCAGTTCGTGGAGTTGGTGTTGGACGGCAATGAGGATGGCCTGATGAGCTGCCATCAACTCTGCCACCTGACCACTGCAGGGACCGATTTTGTACCCAGCGGAGGGTTCCGGGGCATCATTCACCCAGGAATTCCCAACGCCGGCCACCAGTTCCTTTTCCCGTTGTTGTCAAAATGGTAGGAGTACCCGTCCATGTAAACTGTGACCCTGTTTAATTTGTTGGGAAGGGACATTCTGAGTAAACTCAACATGACCATCTTGTTCACTGAAAGGGGTGTGGTATGCTCGACACCTGGTATGTGTACCGTGAGAGTAATGTTGACCTTACATGCATTGGGCATTGAATCTGCTGCAAGAGGAATACCAGTGGCCCTTGATTTGATTCTGTATGGTATCACAATACTGCTCAGTGCAGTGCCGCAGGTATGATATGATATGATAAGGCATTTATAACGTGCCTATACACAAGTGTTTAATAAGGTACACAAGTGGCTAATAAATATTGGTAAGTACCTTCTGAATTTTTGTTCAGGCCTGCCCAACCTCAGGAAGTAGTTGCAGGAATGATCATTGTCCTTGATATAGAAGGGGTTCTAGTGTCAGAGGACAGGATTGTGTTGATAGCAGTTCATTCTGATAAAGGGAGTGGCACACAGTTTTATGCATTGACTCTACGATACCAATGAAAAATGTTTCAGATGAGGACCTTTTTGAGAATAAAGAAAATTATGGGGAAATAATATTGGAAGTGTGTATCCCTTGCATGATTATGATACAATACAGGCATGTGGCCTGTTCGTTGTTATTGGTAGGGAATGCTCCCTCCTTTGCTTTAGAAGATTCAGAGAAATGGATCTATGACACCATAATGGCCCTCTTGCATCAGGGTATTATTGTGCCATCCAATTCACTGTGTAACACAGCCGTTTACCAGGGAAAAACATCAAAGGGGTCTAGTTGGAGGATGATCCAGGATTTGCACCCCCTCAATGATAGTACTGGCAGAGATTCCGGTGGTTCCAAAACCTTGCTACAATACCTTTTAATATACCTCTTGAGGCAACCCATTTTACTGTGGTGGATTTGAAGAACGCATATTTATCAGTAGCCTTACATCCAGATTCACAATATGTCAGAGCATTTACGTTTGCTGGGAGCCGATTCCAACAAACAAAGCTTCCTAGCACCACTGAACAACAGTGCAGGGAGGACTCTATTGCCTTGTTACGTTTATTGGCTGACAAAGGGTATAAAGTGGGCAGAGCAAAGTTGCAGTACTGCCAGCAGGAGATGCTGTATTCATGTCAGTTGATTTCAGTGAATGGTAAAATAGTGACTCCAGAACATGCAGCAGCAGTACGAGCTACCCACCCAGCCAGTGACAGTTAAGGATATGCAGAAATGTCTGTGTAATTACTGCAGAGTATGGATCTTCGATTACACATAATATACTCTACCATTGTTACAGGCACTTAAAGAAGGACAACAGATGAAAAATACTATTATTTGGATGGATGAGATGGTCATTAGTTTTCACTAAAGAGGTCTATCTACATAGTACTATGGGTCATGAAACCCTAGCATATTCACATGTTGGATTCTGTCCTGCAAGGACAGTTTCCTTGCGAACAAACATTGGCTGCTGCTGTTTTTGTCATTGGGAAGTCTGTTACTATTGTTATGGGGTGTTCATTGATGCTCTATGTTGAACACACTGTATTTGCAATACTGGAAAGATCCAAATCTACATTAACTACACAAAGGGCTTCTGCATTTGAAGTGATTATTTCATGCCCCTCTATTCACATTGTTCGTTGTAAGACAGTGAACTTGGCTATGTTTTTGACTGAACCCATCACTGACGATGTTGAGGTGCATCACTTTGTTACATATGATGGTCCTGAGGATGACATTCCTAAGGCACATGACCATGCTGTAGATGACGGAGAGGTGTTGTTCATTGATGGGTCCTCAACTATTGACCAGAAGACAGGCCAGTGACCTACTGGGGGAGCAATAGTACGGCTAGTTGATGGGGAGTACAAGGTGTTTGTGCTAGAGGTTAACGGGTCATTATGCAGCACAGGCAGCGGAATTGATATCTCTTATTGAGGCAGCGCAAGGGTGCCGTGTTACAATTTATTCTGGCTCAGCATATGTCATGGCAACTGTTCATTCAGGGTTGCCAAGATGGATCAGAAGAGGATTTCGTAGAGCAGATGGGTCCCTGGTGCACCACGCGGCTCTGTTGGATCGGTAGATTCATGCCCCGTCGCAGCCCACTATTGCCGCAGTCTTCAAGTGTGCCGCCCAAATTAGTGGCGTAGATTTAGTCTCCCTCGGGAACAAAGCAGCAGAAATGGCATCCAAACAGGCCACATATTTGCCAATACCAGATATCCCTGAGCATCCAGCGTTTGTAAAAATGCAGTTGCAGTTACAGGTTCCATATACTGCGCTTCCTGTCACTGAAATAATTGAGATACAAGGTCAGGCGTCAGTGAGAAGTTGTTATGGCAAAGAAGGAGGTGTGAACAGTCCCCAACTGTCTTAGTGTGGAGACAGGCCTGTGCCGTGAAGGTGGCAATGTCCCAAGATTTGGCCTCAGTGGTATTCGATCAACTCCACTACCCCACCCACATGTCCAAACAGCATATTGGCTCAGACATACAAGAAGATTGGTATGTGCCCAATATTCAGGAAATGTTGTCTATGTTTACGTCAAATTGTGTAGTTTTCCAGACGTACACCGCTGGGAAAATATTAAAAACTTTGAGGGGCACACTGCCCCGTCCAATTGGCCCATTCCGTGACCTCCATATTGACTTTGCAGATATGCGCGGGAGATGTAATTCCTTTTGTTACCTTATAGTTGTAGTATGTCCTTTCTCCCACTGGACTGAGGTTGGTCCATGCGCACATCCTGATGCCAAGTCGGCCGGCAAGTTTTTGGTGAGTGAAGTATTCCCCTATGGGGAGTGGGTGAAATGCTGAAAAATGATAATGGCACCCACTTCTTTAATGAGATGTTTAAGGTAGTTTAGCTCTTTTGTGAATTAAACACAAGATGCGTTCCTTTTAGCACCCCCAGGCCAACAGCTTTGTAGAAAGGATGAATAGTCTACTGAAAACAAAGTTGTCTAAGCTCTGTGTCAGCCTGAAGAAGAACAGGGTGTGCTGCCTTCCCCTGGCCCTGTTCAGTTTAAGGACTCAGCCCTGTAAAGTCCATCACCTCTCCCCACATGAAATTGTGGCAGGGAGACATATGGACATGCTGCTGTCTCCTGTGCATAGTGCTTCTGATGCTCACAGGCTGCATCCATTTTAGTAGATGAGCTTAATTCGTATTTGACTCAGTTAACAAAGTGTATTAAATACCTTTCTCAACAGATTGCTCCACGTCGAATGGAAGAAGGTGAAAACAGCACTGTACCAGAATCTGCGAGCTCGCCACCATTGTATTTGTATTTGTATTTATTGATTTATAAAGCGCCTTACACCAAGGCAATTGTTTCCTGGTGATACAATTTATGTGAAGAATTATTTCCAGAGGTGGAGCGAGCCTTGATACAACGGACCTTATACCATGGTGTATGCTACTCTGCTTGCGGTCAAAGTTAAGGAACTACGGTACTGGGTGCATTTGTCTGATGTTAGGAAAGCACCACAAACATTGCCACCAACCACAAGCATTTTATCTGAGTGTTTTTAACAAGGTGATTTTTCTTTAGGTAAAAATGATATTTGCTGCATTTTCTTTTCAAGAATATTTACGTTTCACTGGTTGAATGTTTTACTGATATTTAGGTTTAGTGACTTTCCAATTATTTTTTCTGCTATGAATTGGCAAGTTTTTGCATTTCTTGTTGGAACAAATGTTATATTGTTTAAAAAGTATGTTTTGTGTGGATTTTCTCTTGGTTTATTTTTATTCTTGTCTAGTGGAGTTACATGATAAGGTCATATAAAGGGATGTGGGGGTGTTGTACAAGGAGATGTAAAAATGATCAGTTATTTGACACGTTTTTTGATGTCACAACACCAAGTGAGGAGTATATAACCAAGGTAGTGAACTTTAAATGAATTAGAATACAAGATACTGTAATATGGAACGTAAAGATGCAAGCTAGACAATGAGTATAACCAGTATAAAGGTGTAGTGTTTGATACAATGTCTGATGTGCACTACCCAGAATTTAGTAACAAGTGGGAGCCATATGAACTTGGTAGGGAAACAGAGGTAGAACATGAGTTGTTATGTCTGCTCCCTCATCCCCCACACGACTGGGGCACCCAAAATGTTAGTACTCCAAGAAATATTGTACTTGGAGGCCCAGTGTTTGGTGCATTTAGCGCTGTGTCTGGTTTGTAGTCCATTTCAGGGGCACAAGGTACAAGTTGTGCTAATGGAAAAAGTTGGAAAGAAGTGTGCCAAAGACGGCAGTGCCACACTGTGTAAGCCACAGCCCATGTTAAATTTGGATGAAGTGCTGTTCATGTCAAACAGATGGCAGAAGGCAGTGGTGGGCTCTACAGCAGGGGGGTTGGCAGGGTTTGGAGAAGAAGTTATATGGAACATTAATAAAGACTGTTTCACTATATGGACTGCATATATACCTAAACTAACATGGATTGAAGCACGTGACACTCCAGAAAAAGTTGAACAAGCAGATGCATATCAGTTTTTCTTTCAAGGGCATGGGATGGTTTCTGTAGCATTAACATTAAGTGCAATAAGACAATGTTCATTCCAGATCTTGCAAAAGGAACAGCAGCACTGATGGACCTGTACTGGGTATGTTGTCAACAAGCATATCTGCATCTTCCGTCTCCCTGGTGAGGCATGTGTGCGGCATTAACAATATTGCATTCTGCTATCCTTGTGGTGCCTGAAGCACACTTGACAAAAGCCTCCAAGCATGGGGTGACGTATTCCATCCCAGCCCCCATCCAACCCCCAGAAATGAGGAAGAAGAAACGATCAGTGAAGTTGAGGAGGAGATCAAATTTTCTGCCGGAAGATTCGTCCAAGCTGCGGAAAGCAATTCCAGACAAATATCGGCTACACACCAAGACAGAGGTGTTCTTCATGTGTCTCTTAACACCAGGGATCCAGCCTGCAGCAAACACAAAGTGGTTGCAGATTGTTCTGTGGGAAGTGATCCAGTTGGCGAATGACACTAAACAAGGCCTAAATGCTATCAAAGTGAGCCGAGGGCAATCCGGTTGATGACACCCTGGATCTCCTAATGGCGATGGAGGGGGCATATGCAAGAAGATCAGGTTATCTTGATGTACGCACATACCCACAAATGACGCAGAGAATGGGTCCCTGACACACATCATAGGGACCCTGCACAGGCTTAAGACTGGTATGGAAAGTGAAGCAGGTATTCAGGCCGAAGATTGGTTCGACACGTTTTCATGGGCGCCATCTTGGCTCAGAGCACTTGTGAAGATACGGGTTCCAATCGTGGGGCTTCTGCTGGTGTTGTTCTGCACATGCTGATGATGCTTCGATGTTGTGCCAACACTATTCCGAAGAGCGCAATGATGATGGTTACTATTGGGGCAGGAATGGCTCTCCCGAGTACAAACAATGGGCAGGCTCAAACTGAGGACCCAAATAAACCATGCATGATTAGGATTGAAACAGCCTACCCCTACAAGAAAAGCAACAATCCATACCCGTAGAAGGAGTGGACGGGTCGCCATTGTCATCCCAGTTATACTGGTTATACCCTGGCTGCGCCGCCACAACCCTGGCATAGACTGGTCTGCCAACACTATTTCTTTCAATTTCTCTTATTGCAGACAAAATTGCTTGTTACAACAAGATCCTGCACCTCAGGAAAGCATGATGATCTCCTTATCCTCATCAATAGTTCAATCCATCCCCTTGCACTACAAGAAGTTTGCAGATGTTTTCGAGGACAACATATCACACAGCCTACATCCTCACCGGAAGGAGGACTGTGCTATTGATTTAATCCCTGACGCTTCCATACCATTTGGGAGAGTGTAACCTCTTTCTTTACCAGAGCAGAAAGCTCTAAAGGAGGTTTGGACATTAATCTCCAGCATGGCCTTCTTAGGGAGTCCCGGTCTTCTGCCGGGGCGTCTCTGTTCTTTATACCAAAAAATGGAACCCTCGAGCTCAGACCGTGTATCGACTACCGTGGTCTCAACCATCAAAGACAGATACCCCATTCCCCTGATTAAGGAAGTCCTGGAGGCGGTTAAGGGATCTTCAGTCTTCACCAATTTAGAGCCTACCCAGTGGTTGAAGTGTACAGAAAGAAGTTGTGGAACTATGTTCCCTACTGACCTGCACCGCTCCCCACAAACCCATCGCCACGCACCCTTCCACGCACAATACAAACCCCTAAACACATGCGCCTGCTGTTTAGGACACATGCGCCTGCTGTTCAGGGGAATGTTCAGTGCAGTGCAAGTTTCAACTTCTTTCTACACTTTTATTTTCAAACGAAACCATTCCGGAAAGGTTTCTTTTTACAATAAAAGTATAGGAACAGTAAAACTTAATTAAAAGTAGTAAAGGAGCACCGCTCCCGACCGCTCCCGCCCACTTTGACCACTGAGCCTACCATTTGCTACGAATAAGAACTGCTGATGAGTGGAAGACAGCTTTTTGGACACCTCTGGGGCATTTCGAGTACCAGGTCATGCCGTTCAGGCTGGTGAATGCCCCCGCTGTGTTTCAGTGGTTCATTGACAAAGTCTTCACTGATACATTGTTTTCCACCATAGTTGTTTATCTGGACGACATTCTGGGGTTTTCAGCAAACCTGACAGAACATCGGAAACACGTCTGCGAGGTGTTACTCCGCTTATGCAACAACCATCTGTATGCCAAGCCTGAAAAGTGTTTTTTTGAAGTTCCTTCGATATCGTATCTAGGGTTTATTCTTTCTAAGGGCAGAATTCAGATGGATCCCGGAAAGATCACGGTGGTTTTACAATGGCAGGTTCCCAGGAACGTCAAGGAAGTACAGCGTTTTCTTGACCTATCCAATTTCTATAGACGCTTCATGTCTGGGTTCTCTGACATGGTTCTACTTATTACTTTGCTTCTCAAGAAGGGTGTTCAGTGCAAATGGAGCCAAGAGGCAGATGGAGCCTTTCACACACTCAAGCAAGCCTTCACCATGGCCCCTGTCCTAATACAGCCTGACTAAACCTTACCATTTGTGATAGAAGTAGATGCTTCAGGGGATGCACTTGGAGCTGCTCTTTTCTAAGAAGGTAAGGATGGGATTGAACATTTGAACATCCTGTGGCCTACTATTCCCGGACTCTCACACCAAGTGAACGTAACTATTCCGTCATAGAGAAGGAACTGCTTGCCATACGACAGGCCTGCGAGGAATGGCGCCATCTGCTCCAAGGAGCTGCCCATCGTTTCATGGTGCACACTGATCACAGCAATCTGCGGATACTTCAACAGATGGAGTGCTGGAATTCTCGTCACGCTCGCTGGGCTTACTTCTTTTCTCAATTTGATTTTGATATCACCTATCTACCAGTGAAGGAGAACGTCTTAGCAGATGTCTTGTCCCGCAGCCTCGGGGAAGATACTGGTCAATACCATGGACACGAGCTTCTGCTGGCGGGCAAGAAGTTTCTAGCTGTGGTGAATACTTTTCCACAAGAGGTCCGATCTAGCATACCCAAGAACACCATACCCAGCATTCCTCTGTATCCGCTGAAGGAAAGGAGGGGCCTCTATTTCAGGGATCATGCCTTGTATCTCCCGTCCGAAGGTCTACAAACAAGAGCAATCTCATGGTGTCACGATCTCCCCACAGCGGGTCACAAGGGTCAGAAGGCCACTTTAGATCTTGTCACAAGTCATTTCTGGTGGCCAACGATGCACAAGGACGTAAAGACCTATGTATCCACATGTCCAACTTGTGCGTCCAACAAATAACTCACCTCCAGACCCATCGGCCTGCTGCAACAAGAAGAACTTCTGTCTCAACCTTGGGAACATCTTTCTACGGATTTTATCATGGATCTTCCTCCTTCAAAGTGGCACAAACGGCCATCATGGTCACAATTGACTTATTTAGCAAACTGGCTCATTTGTCTCCTTTGCGCTTTATTCCCTCAGCCCCTGAAACTGCCACAGTGTTTATAAGGGACATAGTCCCATTACATAGTATCCCTAGTACCATCGGATCTGATCGTGGCTCTCAATTCACCTCCATTTTCTGGGCTTCTCTATGCAGGCAACTGGGTATCCAACCCGCTCTATCTTCCGGCTACCACCCACAAAGCAATGGGCAGACGGAACGACTAAACTCAATGTTGGAACAATATCTACTATGCTTCTGCAATCAGGAACAAGATAAATGGACCGAATATCTCTGAATGGCGGAATTCGCCTACAACACCAAACACACAGCCATCAATATGAGTCCATTCATCTGTACTTGCGGTTACCACCCACGACACATTCTGTTCTCTGGAATGGTTCAATCTGAAATATCCACAATAGAACATCTGTTTGGAAGACGTTAAACTTGCCCACAAGGAAGCTCTGCTGTTTCCGAAAGACAGCAGGAAGGGCTACAAGGCATGGGCTGATAAGAAGAGAGGACCAAACCCTCTCTGGAACGAAGGCACTCTGGTATGGTTGGCCACCAAATACCTTCCCCGGTGGGTCCATGCAGGGACGTTCACCCCTAGGTATATTGGGCCTTTTCCAATAGCCTCTAAGATTAATCCAGTAGCTTTCCGTCTTCGGTTACCGCCATGACTGAAGAGGATGCATCCAGTATTTCATACTTCTCTTCTCAAAGCATACCTACCTGACCCATATGGGTGGAAGATTCCTAGCCTCAAAGTACCTCAGCATCAGGAACCAGGGGAGTATGAAGTCTCCAAACTCATTGGGCCTTATTACAAGTTTGGCAGGAGCCTTGCCGGTAAAACCGGCAGGTTGCTGTAAAATTTCCAAATTTTTCCGGCCCCTGGCAATGGGGAAATACAGGGCCATTGCAACCCTGACGGACCCATCGTATCACCACAATTCAACTTTAAACCTTTATCTATCAAAGAAGTAGAGCTGATCATACTCAAGCTCAAACCATCCAACTGCAAGGCAATATCTGCCCCACTACCCTAATCAAAGAAGCTGCAACTCTACTATCTCCTTTCATTACTGTATTCATTAATGCATCATTTGCCTCTAGCACTGTTCCCACTAGCCTGAAAGATGCTTGGGTACTACCCCTCCTAAGAAAAAACACGTTGGACCCTAACAACCCATCCAACTACCGTCCAATCACTACTGTCCCCTTCCTGCTGAAAATATTGGATTGGGCAGCCTATCTCCAAATTCAGCAATACCTGGAAACAAACAAACTACTAGGTCTAAGACAGTCAGGTTTTAGGCCTAGACACGGGACAGAGACAGCACTTATTGACTTAAAGAACCAGATACAGGCTCTAAAAGACAAAGGTAAATCCGCCCTGCTTTTACTACTCGACTTATCTGCGGCATTTGACTTGGTGAATCATGATGTTTTATGCAAGCACCTCTCATCTGCTGCACATTTCTCCGATTGAGCTAACTCATTGATCAAATCGTTCCTTAGCAATAGATCAATGAGGGTCTTTGCTCCATCTGCTTCAGCCCTACCATCACCAGTCTCTTGTGGTGTCCCACAAGGATCATGCGTGTCACCGATGCTCTACAATGTTTTCACCAAATCTTTATTTGATATACTTGACTATCTGGGTGTCACCTACACGAATTACACAGATGACACCCAGATACTCATCCCTATCACGGGTGATTACGCTGCAGATAGCAAAACACTGAATGACATTTACAGCATTATTCAAATATGCATGGCCAAACACGGTTTATGTCTTAATGACGACAAAACCAAACTTGTCTTACTTGGATCCCCAACCAAACTGAATAAATTGGACGCCTCCTTTAAAAGTTTCATTATTGATGGAAACATAATTAAGGTAGCAAACAACGTGAAAACACTAGGTATTTACATTGACTCCTCACTATCACTCACGAGACAAACTAATGCCCTAGCATCGGCTGCAGCATACACATGTAAACTCATTACAGCCTGCCGCCCATACCAATCTAAGTTAGACTATTGTAGTGCTCTTTATTTAGGAACATCCCGACAGAATATAAATTGCAAGCCATGCAGAATAATGCAGTTAGATCTTCCTGCAACATCCCAAGGAAACAACATATATCTACAGTCAGACAAAACTTAAACTGGCTTAATGTCAAACAAAGAATCGAACTCAAAACACTTTCACTAACACACAAGAGCTTATACAATCAGGCACCATTATACCTATGCGACACGTTTACACGCTATACCTCACTACGACCCAGCAGAACAGCTCAAACCCACTGTATCATCATACCGCGCTTCAACCAACAGCGAGCGGGCAGAGTTAGTTTCCCAGTTCTTGCTGCTCAAAAATGGAACGCACTGCCTCTATCCATAAGAGCAGAACCTTCGTTCATGATATTCTGGAACAAGGTTAAAGTTTGGCTTCGTGACCAGGACCATACCTAAATATATATCCACCATTTGTTAGGTCATTAATGTACATATCTCTGCATTTGTATATTCTGTATATTCTATGCTTTCACTTTTTGTATCATTCTATGTACATTATTGTAAAAATGTGCCTTCTTGCACATATCTGTCAGTAACCTGTGTACCTTATAACATGTAAGAAAAGCGCTCAGTTGCCTCAGGGTCTTGACGCGTTATACAAATAAATAAATACTAAAATCCCTGTATTTCCCCATTGCCAGGGGCCGGAAATTTGTAGGGCTCAATGGGAATGGGGAGGCCAGTAGCACCGGCACCATTCAGAATGGTGCTGGTGCTACCAGCAGTCTCTGCTCGCGGGTGCCGGTACGCCGGTCAGATCTGGTCAGACCTGGCGGGCGGGAAGGAACCCGCGAGCAGAATTCGTAGTTTGCCAGTCCTGTCACAACAGTACCGGAAAACTTACCGGTATCGTTGTTACTGGACCGGCAAACTTGTAATGAGGCCCACTGACTCCAGATACAGGCATGGCATCCTACAATATTTAGTGCATTAGAAGCCACATTCAGGCCCTGTGTCTCATCTGACGATACAATAGACAACATCCTGGCAAACCTGGAAGTACCCAGAGGAACTGGGGTTATACTGTCATGCAGCGCCCCTGGAAACACTGGCACAGATGGAGACACCGTTAGGATGTTCCGCTACATTTTCTCCATTTGCTCAATAGCAGTCTAGTGTTTCTTCAAAGATGGCCACTGCCAGTATTTACTTGGATGCAGAGTGCAGCACGGAGCGTTGCACCTACCTCTATGGTGAGACGCTAGTTGTATCTTTAGGAGCTTCCTTGCTCCCGTTCTGTTTACCCGCTCCAGCCTCACTCTCTCACTGGCGTTCGGTTCCGTTTGCCTTTCCTCTCGCTCTCTCTCTCTCTTTGCTTCCCACCAGAGCATCCCTGGGTGCTTGCTGGATTCTCCTGTGCCATGTGGCTACCGCTTTCCTGGGTCTCGCCCCGGCTCACCCTGTTTCTCCCTTCCACTCTGATCTGTACCTATGCTGCATTCCACCTTCCTGGGAGACGTTCGGTGCACAGCTCCTTCTTATCCCAAGACTACTGTCACCTCCCTCTCTCTCTGAGGGTTCTATACTCAGAACTAACGCAACGCACCTGTTACAAAGGAGTCCTTCCTTATTGGAATACAGCAACAGACTACTCGCTTCCAAGAACCACTATTCAACTGCTCCTCTGGATCTGCATCTTCAGGGTTTCTTCAGCTGCAAGGCTTTTTCCCTGATTGGGGTTGGCTCCCTGGGGGTGTAGGTGTACCTTACCCTGGCAGCACGAAAAGGAAAGGGAGAAGAGACAAAGAAGACCAGATGGAAGAAAAAGACGGACACACAGGACAGCTGGACCGAAGTCCCAGGTGAGGAGGATTGGTGGGAGGAGTCACGAGTGTCTGAGACAGCACTGGTGGGCTTGGCCGTGTGAGTTGTGGCATTGATGAGCTTGGGCGCATGAGTGGAGGCACTGGTGGGCTTGGGCGCATGAGTGGCAGCACTGGTGGGGTAGGCCACGTGAGTGGCAGCACAGGTGGGCTTGGGCGTGTGAGTGGAAGTGATCTTGGGCACATGAGTGGGGGTGCTGGTGTGCATAGGTTGCAGGTGTGTTGCCATGACGCCAACTATGCATAGGCGGGATAGCGTTGTGAGCAATAGGAGTGTCCTGGTTGATGTTGGTTAGCGGGCGTGCCTAGCGAAGGGTGAGTATTCAGATATGCTGTTGTAGGTGGTCATTGTGATGCTGAATGGGTGAAGTGCGGGGAGAAATGGAGTGGGAGAAGACGGGAGCAACAAGACGTCGCCATCTTTGCTGGAGTGGCTGAATTGCGAGGACTGCGTGAACCTGAAGGCAGATAGTTGGTGGAAGGTGCTTGGGGGTCGTATGCTGAGATAAAGTCGAAGGACACATGAGATGTCGTATGTGGCATCTGCGCTGTGGCTCCTTGGGTGGCGTATGAGTGAAGAGGAGGTAGGAAGGGGGTCAGTGCGGGCAGGGTGGGATGGGAGCTGGTAGGAGGATCATATTGCGGCAAGGCATTGCAGCCCCGGTATGAACGAATGCGAGACAGTTGCTGAGGAGGTTGTATATAAGTCAGGCATGGGTCTGCAGGATGTAGGGCAACACAGGGGTGTGATAGGGAAACGAGGCAATAACTTGACAGTGCAGAGCATCAATCATAAGCGAGTCGGATGGCGAAGAGAGGTATCTCTTCTTACTTTCTGGTGCTGGTATGCCAGGCGCATCACTGGCAGCCGGATGAGAGCTGGATCAGGAGGTCTGCGCTTGGAAGGGCAGGCCAGTACTTGCGGCGGGTGGGCGCAGAGCTCCAGGGAAGGTAGAGGGTGGGCCAGTGCAGGCCATGCAAGGACAGGCGAAGACAGGAGTGACTAGCCTTGAAGCCGGGTCTTTGAAATGGGCCGGCTTCACCGACCGGCTAGGTGGGGGCAACTCATTTGGTGATTACATGCACCAATCAGGTTGCAGCTCAGAGCCAGGCCCTCCTGGGCTATTTAGGTGGCTGTGAACAGCATCAGACTCCAATGCGGCCATCTTTGCAGGCATCCTTGAGTCTGTAGGTGTTATGGCCTTCATTGATGAACTTGCTGGGACATGGATGGTGTGAGTCCCAGCAGTGCTTGCAGCATCATCACAGGCAAAGACAGGAGTCAAAACATGCCATCACACTGAAGAAAAATACATGTTGATTACTGCCTGAAGTAGATTACTTAGGCCACACGCTATCAGCACAAGGAAATTGACCCAAGCATAATCTGGTTAAAACTATCATGGGTGCGCCTTCTCCACCCACCAAAGAAGAACTAGTGTCCTTTTTGGCTAATTCCAGTGTTACACCAAGTCTGCGCTGAAAGTTGCATCTGTGGTGGAAGCACTACGGCAACTAGCCAAGAAAGGAGTATGGTTCCACTGAACAAGCGAACCACAAAATGCATTTGGCCTAAAGACGAACATGTAAACATTGTCTGGCCCATATAACTAAGTGCACATTGCAACACAGTCTGCTTGGTATAAATAAATAGACAAATCAGCCTGTGCATCCGGCACACTATGCATACATAAATAAACCGGGTCGTGTATGCAGGTGAGGCCTTGTGACCCACGAACTTTTCCTGCTCAGCGCACGACCAGGTTTATTTAATCATGCATTGTTTGTCGGATACACCTGCAAACACCTCCAAAAGTTCTTTGAAGTAGTTGTTCAGGTAGCCCAGCAAGAGCAACCATGTAGAACCTTGGAAGTGGGTCTCACTTACTGTCTCAAAGGACCACAGTGAAGGTAAACTGGAGCCGGAGGCCATGGGGGTGGCAGCATGGGCTTGATGACTGAGGATGGCTATGCTGTGTAACACAACTTTCAATGTGTTGCTAGCAATCCCCCTGCATGGGTGTTGCTCTGTGTCATGAATGCTGTGCGGCATGAACATGAGGCACCTTTTTGAGATAAGAGGCTGTAGAGGAAATGCGTGGGACCAAACACTTCAGCCTATCAAAATACTAACAAGGTTGCAGTGACAATCGGGATTCAAGGAAAACCAAAAAGAAACCGGCATGTAGTTGAGTGCCTGTGAAATGAGTCTGTCTATGCGTGTATGAGGTCAGGCTGCTGTTTCATTTCAAGAAGTGCCTTACAATGAGCGTTTTGTCAGTTAAATCTTCTCCAGGCTCCCTGTCATCCCTTTCTTCTTGCCTTTCATCTCTTTCCTTTCTCTCATTGCTTGACTCCCCTGCTCCATTCTCATCCTGTCTTTCCTTTCCTCTCCTCTTTTCAATCCTTTGCCCCTCTTCACCAGTCTCACCCCTTCATTTCCTCTTCGTCCATCTCTCCTCCTTCTCTTCCATTCCTTCACCCCTCTTAAGCATACTCCACCTTGTCTTTCTTCTCCTTCCATGGCTCCTCATCCTTCTGTCATCCTTACCCCTGTCTTTCCTTTCCTCTCCTCTTTTCAATCCTTTGCCCCTCTTCACCAGTCTCACCCCTTTATTTCCTCTTCTTCCATATGTCCTCCTTCTCTTCCATTCCTTCCCCTCTCTTTGGCATTCTCACCCTTATCTTTCCTTTCCTTCAATGTCTTCTCTCATCCTTCTCTTCCCCTTCTTCTCTAGTCGCACCCATCTTTTCTTTCCTCTCCTCCTCTGCTCTCATTCCGTCACCCCTCTTCTCCATTCTAAACATAGACTTTCCTCTCCTCATTTTCTCTTAACTACTCTTTCTTCCGTAAAATCATTGTTTTCTGTCACTTTCTTGTATTTCTTTCCTCTTTTTTTATTCTCTTTCCATAGTTTTCTCCCGAATGTATGCACCCCTCGACTCTGTTGTGTCCCTATCTTGCCTCCCCTTATTTTCTCTTTCTCACGTTTCCTTTTCTCTATTTCCTTTTTTCCTCTCCATACCACATCCTATCGCCTCACGCTTTTCTCCTTACTTTGCTTATCCCCTTTTTGCTCTCACCTTTCATCATTAATCTGCTATTCTACTTTATTAGTAATTCTTGTGCCATTTTCTCTCAAGTATTTTTCATGCTTCAACTTTCTCTCACCCCGTAGTTGCTCTCGTTCTTTTCCCTCCCTTTGTTCCTTCTTTTTTTTCATTCGTTCATTCCCCTTGCTCGCCTTTCTTCCTCTCTATCTTCTCTGTTTTTCTTATGCCTTTCTGGATCTCCTTCCTACCTCCTGCTCCTCTTTTTTCTCTGCATACCACAGCTTTTCTCTATTTATCTCTCTTTACCATCAATCTGCTCTTTTCTCTCCTTCCCAGTTTCCTTTCCTCTTTTATCTTCCTCTCTCTGTTGTTCCCCTCTTTGCATCGCTTCTTTTCACCACATTTCTTTCTGACTCTCTTGTCCTCTCCTACTTTTCACTTTGTTCTTTAGTCTCCCTTGTTACTCTATTTCTTTCCGCCCTCCCACCTCCCCTTACTTCACCGCTATGCCCTTGTTCCTTTCTCTGTTCTTGCACCTTTGGTTTCGCTCCTTGAACAGACCAGGTTTATTTATTTATTCATGCATTTTTTGTCGGATACATGTATCCAACAAACAATGCATGAACAAATGAATTAACCACGTCGTGCGCAGAGCGGGAACAGACCATGCTCCAGTTTATTTATTTATGCAATGTTTGTCGCACACAAGTATCCAAAAAACAATGTATAAATAAATAAATGAACTGTGTCTGTTCAATTGTGGGCTCAGTGATTGAATCTGCAGCGCACAGCCCCCAGGTTCACAGAGGGTCAAATACACCTCAGTGTCCTGGGGAGGGGGTGTGGGCATAATTCTGCCCACAGGCAACAAAGGGACTGTAACTTAATCTCCTGACACCTTGTGGAGACACCACATTTTGTGCGACGCTGTGGCTAGCTGGCACTTCTGCCAGTCACAGCGGCCTAACTAAATCATGGTGTCGGGCTCATCTCCCGTCGCGGCTGCAGTGTGGCGGGATAATGACCCACTGTGGCGTGGTGGAACGGGGGGACCCAGGAGGGCCCCGGCTCATCCTTCCTTTTTGGAGACTGCACAGGCTCGGCCCCGGCTGGCCCCGACCCCGGCCCACTTAAAGCACTGGGTCCCTCCTTTCACAAATCAAGGAAGGCAAAGAACATATAATTGTGTTTGCATCTAGAGCACCATTCAGTTATTGAAAGAGAAGCCTTGGCTTGTGTATGGGCAGCACAACACGTCCGACAATACTTACAGGAGCGCCTTTCCCTCTGAGAACTGATCATAAGCCGTTACTGCAAGTACTTTCTGCAGCATGCACATCTGAGGTGGCCTCTAGACTGGCAAGGTGCTCGGCATTGCTTCAGGAAGACAGCTAGTCCACTCCATCGAATACAAGCCAGTAAAAGCAAATATTGCAGCAGACGGATTATCAAGCATGCCAGTGAGTGGTTCTCCTACCACAGAACTGTTTGATGCCATTGCAAGTATTGATGAACTAAACCATTCCGACAAGTTTATCAGGGAGCAGCCGTGGTCCAAAGCTGAACATGAAGAGAGAACTTTACAGGAAGTAAAAGAACATGCGTGAAAGCGGTGGTCCCTCCCCAAACAACTAGATGAGGAACTTCGTCCATATCGAAGGGTTCACGATGAACCGTCTTTGTGCGGGTCGTTCTATACAAAGTAGACGAGATAGTACCTCCAGCTAATTTCCGGGCATCTTTACTTGGGGCAGTCCACCAAGGACATCTAGGTTTAACGTCCACAATGAGAGCAATCACTGAGGATTACTGGTGGCCAGCCATAGAAATTGACACCGGGGGATTTGCAAGCCAGTGCCAATTATGCTCGCTTTCAGACAAGTCGCTGGTCACTAAACCGGCCTCTATCGTGGCCAAAGAGTTCTTGAAGGACCCTCCTGGTTCACTATGGCTACAGACATAATAAGTCCAGACAGCACCCTGCCCTCTTCATAGAAATATGCCATTGTCATGATGGACCAGAAGTGATTTTCCTAGAATTCGGTGACCACTTAGTAATAACAACATTGTGAGAGATTTTTGGCAGAAAGGTTCTTCCTGAGATATCGGAAGAAAGGTTCTTCCTGAGATATCGGACAATGGGGTACAGTTCACATCAACCAATCTGAAGACATTTCTAAACTCATGTGGGGTCACCCATCGTATCACCTCCTCCTCTGTCGTCCACAAAGTACCTGTATGTAGATAGATTTAACAGGGTTCTGACATCCACCATGCAGTTAGCATTACAGAATGACATTGAACCAACAGAAGCAGTACAACGCAAATTGTTCTCATACAGGGCCACCCCCATTCAATGATAAGTGTCTCCATTTGACATAAGACACCTCTTCCCTCGAAAGCTTGGTGGGTATTTAAGGGTCAATTAAAGGACATGACAGCCAAGCTAGACATCAATCAGGTAAAAGCCAACCTACACATGGCACAACTCCACATGAAATTCCAATGTGGACATTGCCACAATACACCTCCAACCACATTTCAGGTAGAAGCTTGGGTTAAACTTAAATTGCCATTTGCTGTCCCAAAGGGTACCTCCAAGTTCTGAGCACCCCTTAAGGTAGTCCAAATTTTAGTGGGAGCAGAGCGCACAACAGACAACCGCATGTGGAACATGGAACGTGGAACGCGTTGCTCATGTCAAAGAGGGAGCAGAGATGTACGGCCAAGAAAAAAGCAAAAGAGTTCACACAGAAAGGCCCTCTCAAAATCTGTCGATGCCCACTCAGCAGCGCTGTGTGCACATTTACAGATGGTAATGTCACTGCAGTGGGCCAACTACATTAGCTTCATGCCCCACTTGTTAAACAATCGTGGCTACGCACCTGCCACTCAGCACTCTCAACTTCTGGTTTCCGGTGTGGATAATGCCAACTGTACCAGTGATGCACAGTCAGGTTAGACACCGGTCATGTCAATCAAAACATTGCGACCTCCACATCGGGTACAGTCCGTACTTCTGCCATTGCTCATAGAGTGAAGAAAAGGAGATTTATTTCAAAAATTCACGTGAGGTTTAAGTAAAAAAAAGAAAATTCTTTTCCACCCCCAGCATCTGACAGTTATTCTTTTTATGGTATGTAGGGGGTAAAGTGTGTGAGGCGTGAGGGGGTGGGGGATGATGACTGTGTTTTCAAGTGTTATTGATAAATAATCCTGCAACATACATTCTGATAGTGGCTGGGTACATCTGTGAATATCAGCAATAGTTAAGATGTTAGTTCCAGTTTAGATGTTAGTTAGTGGTTAGTGCTACTAAGATGTTATCTCTCGTAGAGCACTATTAGTTATGTCTCTTCATAGACGTATTTGTGATTTAAATATAGGCAAGGAGTGGTGTTGCAGCTTGTGTCCTACCGGTCTCGTTGTGCCACTTTCCCATCATGGAGTTCTAGAACTGTGGTGGGAAAGCAGCGTCACGAGTCGGATGGTTGCAGAGAGAGAGAATGAGGCAGGATACCTCAGATCGTTGTTCATGCAAATAAACACACCTTTATCGGTTCCATGTCATTTCATCGCCAGAATTTATCAAGCCTGGCATTTCATTGTGGAAATGTTCATCACATATTTTTTTTTTGAGGGTGGCGGATCGCCCCCCAATCCTGTCCTCCGCCACCTATTTTACCTATTCCCAAACCCGCCAAACCATTATCTGTCCTTTCCCACACCCCACAAAAAAATGTGATGAACATTAGTGCAGGTTGAAGAGGCAGGCTTTGAAAAATCTGGTGATCAAAGGACGCTGTGCGCCTTTATCTCACCTGTTGCTCCTATCGTCCATCACTGTCCATCACTGCCAGTGTGTAGGACCAACACAACACTGTACCTTTATGTCTATACATATAAGCCAGAACACAAAACCTATACCTGCCATCCTGCCTTGCCCACCTCTGGTTTTATTAAAAAAAGGTGGAACCCAAGGCCGGTGCTGGGATTTCTGCACAAGGTCATGTGCATGCCACATGCTTTGCATACTCAGGGCATTTTCTAGCCAACTTGGTACCCAGAGCGAAACACGAGAATGTGCCCCTCTCCCTCCCCCCGACTGGCACACGTCACTCTCAAACTACACCGCCGTGTCGCGCGACAAATCCCCTCCTCTATATCAGTAAATCATTGTGTTAAGATCCGCAGCAGCCGTACCACCAAAGAGATAACGTGAGTATATTTGTAATATGTTTATTCTTAAGTTCAAAGGTACGTAGTACAACACCGGGACGTCTGCCCGGACCACCGTTCAGTCTCCAACTGTCACTCAGTAGAATCCCCCTCCCGCACTTATGTACAATAACATTCCAAATAGGAATGCACCTTCACGCGCCACAACAGCTCATAATGGCAACACTCACATCCAGCTCACACATCAGAATACCACACATTGCTATATCAATGAAGCTGGTTTAGTTAGAATGCAATTCAAGTACTTTACAGAAGAACTCTAATGTGAAAACACAGCTGTTGCTGCCCAAGTAAATGGTTCTTCTGTCCCCTGCTCTTAGGAAGGCCTTGCCTGAATGCAGTTTCAAACTATCCATACTGGCACGCTGTGCTGTGACCAGCCAACCGGGGTCTGAGTGTCCACTGAGCACTGGCCCTGTGTTGCAGGCGTTCTGTTCGTACCACTTCACTTGTATTCCACAAGGGGCAACACTAAACTAACCATATTAATTCTTTTCTGATAGAAGGCTATTATTCCAAGATTGACAGTCTGGTACGCTTTCTATGAGAGTAGGAAGGGGACAAGCAGCACCAATGAGTGTTCCTGTCCGCTTTGCATTAAATCACAGAGCATTTCGGAAATATAACAGTGATCAGAGATCTCTATATTTGATAAACAAGTCTGTGATAAAAGGGCTGTATGTGTGAATCTCTACACAAAAGAGACATGGCTTGGTGCACACATCACTGTTCACAACACTCACCCTAACATTCAAACGTTTGTAACCGTGCACTATACATACTCATTCGGTCAGCTTTCATTTTTGGAGTATAAAATAGTTGCAACTTGTTTCTGGAAAATGTAGATGACGAGGGGCTGGGTCTCAGTGTGAGCATGCCCTGCCCCCAATACTGAAATATCATTAGGGCATTATATCTGTAAACAGGAAAGGATACCCTACAAGAGACACCCAATAAACAATGCACAAAAGTGATACACAGAAAGGATTGTACCTCTTACAAACTTTAGCCTGACCGGTAATAAGCTAAACAAGTATTTTAAACAAAACTGCCTTATACTGCATGGTAAAGGGTCCACAGTTCCTCAGCCACTACCTCCTCACCACTACGCAGCTCTTGGGGGTTATTTCTGAAAATAAAAGCAGGCCCATGCTTTATATAACAGAGCTGGCATTAGCATCTCTTGTTAGTGCTGGCCTGCAGCTAGTGAAAATCATGGTGTGGCAGCGTAGAAAGGACGTTTGGCCTAGTGGATGTACAATTTGAGGCAACTTCTTTGATTGCTTTATGTGATTAAGTGTGGGCACAGTATGGCATACTGGTCAGAGCCACATACACAAAACATTCCAGTGTGCTATTGTATAGACATGGGACGCATCAGACAAAAACAGGCATACGTGCTGTCACATAAAGGAGCACCACATAGACGTCATTAACCAACAAGGTGGTGACTTGTAGCACACAAATCATCGCGCACACGTATCACTGCAAATCACACACAATGCCCCTGCTTTCCTAATCAAGGTGCTAAGTCACATTGAGGTGCCATCTGTTGTGCGCTAGGCAGTGGTTGGCTTGTTAAGAAAATGAAAAGACCTTTGATGCTGAGCGTATGCATTTATTCCAAGTCCCAAAGCAGCCACTAGAATACTTAGGCAAGAAAATGACAGTTAACTTTCCCAGGCAGGCACCATCTGTAACTAAAGATATACCCAAAAAACGTGTTGTGTCAAATCAAAAGATAATAAAAATAGTTTAACACTTTTTCTGTGTAGCACGTTAATTCTCTTGAAAGAATTCCTAGATTTGGTCAGCTAACTAATACTTTATGCTGGCCTTCAGAATAAAAATGCCCCATGTTCAGTTCTTAAGACGAAAATGTTAAACACATACTGGGTAAAAACAATGGCTTGTTAAATGAGACATCACTTATAAATTGGCCCACTTGAAAGGCTTTCAACACAAATGGCCTCATTACGAGGTTGGAGGTAAGGGAAAAACGATGCCGGTAAAGGAAAAGCGATGCTGGTAAAGGATTACCAGCACCCCTTACCGCTCCGGGCTATTCCAACCTGCCAACCCGGTATTAGCGGCACCGTAACGGTGCCTCTAATAACGGCATGGGCACAGGCACATGACCCTTCATGGCGGCAATAACGGCATGCTGTAAACAGGACGACATCACAAGTCAGGCGGACATGCAAATACCGGCATGAAGAAGGTGCTAAAAGTGGATACCGGCATGCCGGCAATACCGGCATCGCTAACCACCCGTAAACTTCCATGTGCAGTGTTCTAAAATGCCACAGGTGCACACAATCAGCACCGGTGGAGGCAATGTAGACTGGGACAGCACAACAGGTGCAAACCACACCCCTTCCCACACCCCTTCCCACACCAAAATGATTCCAATACTAGTAGCAATACTGGGGCTGGAGGACACACTTGCATTGCTACACCAGCAACAACAACAACAACAGGCAGCACAGAGGAGACGCAGGAGGAGAAGGAGGGTGAGACAGGCACAGCATGCCCCACCAGTGCAGGCAGTTGTACCACACAGGCAGCCCCCAATCCCTCGCATCAGAGCCCGTCCATTTAACCTAACCCCTGAGCAGATCCACACCCTGTACCGTCTGGACCGGGACACCATCCCCACCATTGTGGACATGATACACGACGACATCACCAGCCTCATAGACATCCGTACCGCCATCCCCCCTCTACTGAAGGTGGTGTCTGTGCGCCACTTTCTGGCCACAGGCACCTACCAACACACTGTAGGGCAGATGCATGGTATATCACAACCATTATTCACACGCATGCTGAACCAACTGCTCGATGCCCGCCTGAAGCACACAAGCGACCACATATCCCTACCACGGACTGCCCAGGAGATCTCCAACACCAAAATTGGCTTCCATGCACTGGCTGACATTCCAAATTGCATCGGTGCCCTCGACTGCACCCATGCGGAATTGGTGGTCCCACATGCCATGGAGGTAGTGTACCGCAACCGTAAGCTATAACACTCCATCAACGTGCAAATGGTATGTGACTCAAACAAGATAATCACAAATTGTTGTGCCCGATTTCCCGGATCAACCTATGATTCAATGGTCCTGTGGAACTCCACGATTCCACGCTACATGGAGCGACATGCCGGACAACGTTCCTGGCTACTTGATGAGTTGCATGGCAAGCACATGGTAGTTTGATGGAGGGAGATGCATACTTCACCTGGGTGAGTTTGGGGAGGGGGGAATGCATACTTCACCTGGGTGAGATTGGGGGGGGGCGAGAGAGATGCATACTTCACCTGGGTGAGATTGGGGGGTGGGGGAGATGCATACTTCACCTGGGTGAGATTGTGGGGGGGGAGAGAGATGCATACTTCACCTGGGTGAGATTGGGGGGGGGAGAGAGATGCATACTTCACCTGGGTGGTATTAGTTGAGAGACTGAATAATGCCCATACTGTAATAAACTGTGCCCCAAAGCAGCCCGGACTGAACCGGACACCTGACACCTGAAACCAATATGCAAGACATAAACTGCACAACAATGACAACATGCCAGTACTGCAACCATACCATATCCATCGACATGTACACTGCACATCATCAGACCGTACCCTCTGCAACACAATGCAGCAACATGCTGTCAGTATGCACAATGCAAATGACTGCTGAACAGCATCACACCGGACATGCGTCCATGAGTGCGTACAAAGGAATCACACAAAGCCAATATACAGAATGTCACTGGCACACCACCATAGAAGTGCAGCATTCCAGCATGAGGACATCAAGCGTGGAATGGCAGATCATTCAGAGTCTGGTTCCAACGGTGACATGATCAAAGCATACGATTAACTACACAGCACTTAGATCATGGCAACAACTGCCGTAGTCAAACACAGTGCATGAACACTAGCAAGGAATAGGACAACCTGCATCAACTAGACAATGCTACCCACATCAGTGGACCATGTGACTTGACACATTGCGGTTACTTTGAATATCCCCATTCATGCAGGGATATGTGGATGTGAGCAACAGACTACTGCACGCTTCTGTGTGATAGGTACAGGTTCCATTTGATGAAATCCCTTACACATAACCAATGTTGCACCCATGCAGGTGATGCTGGCTATCCCTTGAAGAGGTGGCTCCTTACCCCTGTCCGGAACCCGCAGAACAGGCACAAAGAGGACTACAATCGTGCACATACCGGTACCCGTGTGGTGATCGAACAGACCTTTGGCCTTTTAAAGGCACGGTTTCGCTGCCTTAGCAGGTCGGGTGGGGCACTCCTGTACGGGAATGAGAAGGTGGCCAAGATCATTATGGCATGTGTCATGATGCACAACATATGCATCAGATGGAACATGCCTCTGCCCCCTGACATTGAACTGCAACCGCCTGACGAGGCTGAGGAGGAGGAAGAAGATGGGGTTGTACGTCAGGCAAGTGGTGATGCACAGGAGGGACGTGCTGTGCGCCAGAATCTGATAGACCAATATTTCTAATACACATGGATGCAGAGGGTGCAATGGATGTGGGACTCAGGGCACTGGGTGTTGGGGGGGACATGGACACTGCACACATACACAATAACCAATGTCCAGTCATGTGATTGTTCTTGACACAACGGCTGTATTAACCATAAAGTGAATATAAAGTGCATAAATCATCCACCCCAAAAAACCTCTCACCCCTCCCCCTTCCCCCACAACTCCCCCAAGCACCCTCTCCCCACTCCCCCTCCCCCCAAAATTCCCACACACCTGGTGTGCACTTCAGTGCAGCATTAGCCCGCAAGAGTCACCAATAACAGGCTGCCCGTACTTCCAATGTCCTCTACCAGCATTGGGTGGCTGTATGTCTGGCCGCCGCAAGGTCCGCACGGATCTGCGCAGGGAGCTGGTTTGCTTGGAGCTGGCAGAGAAGGAGGTGCCCGGTTGCTCCAGTCCCTGTTTGGGACGCTGGCTCTCCATGGCATCTGCGATGCGGCTGAGGACCTGCCTCACAGCTGCCAACTCATTACAGATGCATGTGGTACTTGCTTCTATTGCGAGTTTAATGGCCGTAGCGTATTCACGGCACTCCTCCCTCGCCAGGGCTCCTTCACTCACGTGCTGGCCAACCAGCACCGTGAGCTCCTCCTGGCGCTGTTGGATGAGGCGGATTCCCTGGTCTCTGTCCCTGACACCGGTGGATGTTGACGCAGCGTGCGGCATGGGTCCGCCATCAGGTGAGCTATCCCTGCGGCTCCATCTCCCTGGCAATGACTCACCACCAGACAACTCATGGCTGCTGGCATTGGGCGTGGGGGGTGGGGTGAGGCGGGGTGACAGTTGCGGGCTGGGTGTGCCCTGTTCTACAGGTGTTTGGCATTGTCCCTCTTCATCCGACAGGGGTGCCGTGGCAGCTGCTTCTCCAACCGAACTGTTGGCAGCAGACAGTGAGCCTTCTGCCACTGGCTCCTGTGTGGTGGTAGCGGCTGGTGTGGGTGCTATTGTGGTGTCACTGCCCCTTTCACGCCTTGGTGACGTAGCATCCTGACTGGCATTGGGCTTCTGCAGCAGTCCTGGTTTGCCAGGGCCCCCTGATGTGGTGGGCCTGTTGCCTCCTTCCATGCCCCTGGCCTTCTTCATTGGTGTTGTGGCCTGCGCCGCGGAGTCCTGGTCCTCACTGTCAGATTGTGAGCCTGTGGGTGACCAAGGGAGGGACAGCATCAGTGATGGTTCTACGTGCATCATGCATATATTGGTATTGTTGCAGTTCTCTACATTTGAGGCTATTTGGACTTTGAGTTGTGACATACAGGTTGCTTGCCATATAGGTGGGTCATGCAGGCATATGTCTGGGTGACACATGTATGAGGTGCTGCATGCATGGGGATGTGATGGTGCTGTGGACAGCCTATAGGCAGGGTTGTGTACATGTGTGTATGATGCCCCATGCATTGGCTCATTTCACTGTCACATTTGGGGGACATCGTCATGCTTTGCATTACAGTGGTTTGTGCGGACACTCACCTCCATCAGCCAATGACGGTGCTCCACGCTCCATTTCCCCCACTCCCTCAATTGTCTCTATGCCAATTGTGCTGGCACATGTCTCCTCCCAGTGTGTCATCTTGATTGGGCAGCCTCCTCCGCCACCTGTTCCCATGCCCTGGCTCCGATTGGCTGCAAGTATGCTCCTGACACGGAGGCGCAGGTCATCCCACCGCTTGCGCACATCCTTTACAGTGCGGGGGGTGGTAGCCACCGCACTGACTTTGCGTGCCACTGCCTCCCAGATCTCCTTCTTTCTTATCTGGGCGGCACGCCGCATGTCTTGCACAAACACGACCTCTGCATTTGCAGCAAGTGTGTCGGCGAGCATATTTAGCTCCTCCACTGAGAAACTCACCTTGTGCTGGCAGGCAGCACCTTTCTTCAGGGCCTTGGGCATTCTGAAGGTGTGTTAGGTGAAGTTAGGACTGCTGTTGTGCTGATGCAGGTCCTGTGTGCTGAGGATGGCAATGGATTGTGTTTTTAAAGCTGACCGCCATGCTGTTTCCCATTCCTGTGCGATGACGCTACTTCTGTTTCCGCTTATTTACGGTCACCGCTATTACCGGCGATCGCTATTAGCGGTGACCGGTATTAGCGGAAACCGCTAATGCCGGATCCATCGATGGTGGTAGTGCTATCAGCGCACTCCATGATGCCGCTAAGGGCCATTTTTGGGACTTTAGCGGCATGGCGGTAATGTCCTTACCGGCATGGCGCAAAGCTCGTGCCCGCGAACTCGTAATGGCCCGCTAATAGCGGGCTCTTTACTACACGGACCCAGTAATTGCTCCATGCCGGCAACGACAGTTACTTACCTCCAACCTCGTAATGAGGCCCAAAGAGTTAGAGTGGCACAGGGTGTGTGTCTCCAAAGCATCTCAGAAGCTGACTTCGAATATGTATTTTTTTTTTTTTTTAACAAAGGAATGCTTAACTTTTTCTACGGCGAGCTCAGGGGCAGCTGTTTGGGTGGCTGGCTTCTTGCATCCTCCCCTGAGCTATTTAGCTCTGCTCCCCAGGTCGTCGCCCCACTTTCGCCCGCCCCAATGAACGGGTCTGTGCGTATGCACTGACACGACTATAAGCGTCATCACATAAACTAACATCACTGGGAAGAAAGTCAGTCTTTTTTAGTCCATCATAAGATGTTACATTGCAAAAAGTTACAATGAGGGCACCAAGAGAAAAATAAATATCATGAAATATATAAAGGGTCAGTATTATTATTTTATAAAGAGCAACACTAGCATGGAGCATTAAAAACCATGATTAAGGTTGTACTTGAATAGCAGACACTATAAAGTGAAATGCTTTTCTTTTAGGAGCTCTCATTTTTTACACACAAAGATTTGCCCAGGATCACACACTTAAGTAACGTGGTGAAGCCAGGGTTTGAGTCCATTCTGCAGTTTAGGCACTTAACAACATATATTCCCAGCTCCAGTTGTTATATTTATGTCTTCACGTTTGGCTTCCACAGGCTAAAATAATACTCTGCTGTACGACGACTTGCAAGTGCACACATCACAAAATAACTCAACTTGACATGTGTATAAATCCTTGCAGACATTGCAGTTTAAGTCCCTCTTCCAGAAAAGAAGACTACAAATGCCATAGTGAAAATGTATGTGAGATTCAAACTGTTTTATGGGTTTTGTAACTGTACTTTCAAGGAGCCCCCAAATGATTATAACTCAACCTATTGAGACCCCTAAGCAGGCATAATCCAACTGGCACTGTATCTGATATCCTGCAGGGTGATGTGGCTGCTGACGGGTGTTTGAAATTTGACGTGGCTGACATTCTACGCATAATGGTGAAGTGTAATCCCTCTAGGGCTGCTGGCCCAGACCGTTTATCTATCCGTACATTTAAATCTCACCCCTCAATTTGGGCGGCCTTCATGTTTAAGTTATTTAATAACATTGCGTGCCTGCGTCGTTTACCAGATTCCTGGAAAGATGCTCGCATAGTGCTTATTTTTAAAAAAGGGGACAGGGAAACTGCTAACACATTTCCCTGATAGACGCAGGAAGCAAGAATTTTTCCAAAATTCTTTTGGGAAACCTAAAACAGTGGGCCCTTCAAGAGGGTGCCATGGACAAGTTTCGAGCTGGTTTTAAAAAGGAATGGGGACAGCTGTGAATGGTTTTATCTTGCGATTATTAATTTTACAGGTTAGAGCCCAGAATAAATCCATTTTCCTAGTTTTCTTAGACTTGTCCCAGGCGTTTGTTTGACTGTGTGAACAGAACCAAGCTCTCAGCAAAGTTGAGATTAAAAAAAATGGCACAAATAATCTGTCAAATATCTTAATTGCCATCCATAAGGGAACTTGTTTTCAAATCAGACTTAATAATAAAGGTTTATTCAGTAATGGACTGAAACCAACCGTGGTTCACGGCAAGGATGCGTAGTAGCCCTTTTTCTTTTTAACTTTTATATACATGATATATAGTCAGCCTTTAAGAATCTTACTATGTACTCTCCTTGCCTCAGACCATTTCCCATACAATGCTGTGTTTACGCTGATGATATTGGAATCTTTAACCAGACTGCCATAGGTCTTCAGAGGAGTGTAGCAGCGGTTAATTTATTTCTTAAGGTTTTCAAGCTAACAATTAATTCAGCGAAAACCAAACTTATGATAGTTAGACAAAGCGCAAAATTTAAATTTGTATTAAATGGTATGAAGTTGGGGCAGGTTGATGAGTTCAAATATTTGGGGGTTATGTTCTCTGCGGTTAAAAATAAGCAGAAAGTCATCTCTCATTGAAAGAAGCAAGTGGCCAGTGCAGCTAGTCAACTGCGCGGTGTGGATAGAAGATTTGGGAGATTCTCGATTAGACCAGTGCTTACATTCTATAACCAAAAACTGGTCCCAAAACTCATTTACAGTGCTCAGTGAGGGAGTGCAATGTGGTTTGGGATAGATTTGAAGCCTCAATTTGGACGAAGACTCTGAACCTTCCCCAGTGCACCTCGATTTGCACCATACAACATGAATTGGGATTGATTTTGTTGGCCACTCATGTTGCTTGACAAAAGTTCAACTTTTACTCAAAAATGTTGATGCCTTCTCACTTTTCAATATATACCGAAGTTCAGTACTGCGTTATGACACTTAAAGGCCCAGTACTATTCAATTGGATACAAGAGTGCAATATTCTATTACACAAGATACAAGCGAATCAGGAAGACCTGCTTACCAATACTGAGAAAGTGAAGCAAAAGCTGTTTGAATTGAATTGGTGTTAGAATCGTGCCTCTCTGTCAGGTCTGCGTATTTGCGAACATTTTATTTATGATATTAGAGTGGTTAACATTTTACCTGCATATCTATTTAGACACCCATCTTGTGGTTTTAGATCAGAATTTTTAAGGTGGGGATTTAATCCATAACCTACGAATGAAGTGGTGGGGTCAAGAACTCAGGTACTTAGAGCAGAAAGACTATGTAGGCTTAGAAGCAATAGTATTGAAAATGTAAAACATCTAATAAGGGAATACCCGAGTTTGGTTCTTGAGGAAGGAACCTGTTCCCTAATAATGACTGTGATGGAATGAGTATTAATATTGACTATTTGTGTATTTGTATTGTGAACTCTCCTGTCACCTTGCTTTGCTGTGATACATTTGCTTAAGACTGTCCTGAACTGGGAATGTATGAGTAGGATTTTATGCGAACTTTCAACATTTTATGCAATGCTTTTTTCATTGAATTGTATTTATTCTATGTGGAATTGTTTTGTTTGCGCGAAAGGTTCTGCCAGAGCCAAATAGCGCTAAATAAATAAATAAATACAATCCAAGGTTTTTGTTTTTAGCAGGTGAGAGACCACATAAGTCTGAGGAGGGGTATGGGACTTGCCATGGATGGGATAGTGTTTAGGGTGTGTGATAAATGTAGGTGAGTTGGGAGAAATAAACTATGTGATGAAGGCACCTGTTTAAAGTCAGTGTGAAGTTCCACAAAAACGTTTCTGCATCAAACTTGCAAAGATCATTACCATGAAGATGGCAGTTTAGACATGGGGGGTTTGTTTAGACAACTCCATTTATCATGAGAGAATGCACAGATTTGAGTAGTTACCTGGAGATGTGTGAGGCTTTCCTACACAAATGCCCATATCACATAACGGTTGTAGTCTAATTACTGAGCATGCAGTGTAATTGCCAATTATTAGTGGCTTTTATCTTGGTGAATGGCTATTAGCTGCATTTTTGCAGAGTTTGGGCCCATTGCACCAGCGGTCTTAATGCGACGAGGTTGCAGAGCCCACCTCTACAAAAAGTACTTTTATCCAAGAAGGCAATACTCGGCTCTTGTTTTGCCCAGGCAGTGGCTTCAAATTCGAGCTACAGTGAATAAGTTGGCTCTGGCTGGTTCGTACCCCACTGTGTTTTCTAACCATTACCTTAAAATGGTAACATCATGTTACTTGTGCATTTTCAAAAATATGCTGAATTCAAGGCACTACTGTCAAATGTATGCTTTCAAACTCCGTCCTTCAGACGGATGGCGCAGTTCCCCGCAACACACGGCATCAATTTGTTTTTCAAACATCTGCCCCCTTCATCTTATCCACCGGGTTCTCTCGCCCACCTGGGTGGTTGAGCTTCAATCTTGAAATGTCACAGGACCCTTTTCAAATCCCCGATCTGCCCCTGTCTGCAGGAGTCCAGGGATAAACATGCCTGCGCTGCCTACCCAGTTCCCACGCTTCTGCAATTCAATAGTGATCCCAATCATAAATGTAAGGCAGGCACATCTAAGCTAAGAGATGTGCCTCCTTCTCCTGTTGCGGTCACATGGGCAGACAGAAGCCTACACTCCCAGACGGGTGTGAAAGTGAGCCAGTTGCCACTCAAACAGTAATAGTATAAACATTCCAAAACAAAAGAATGTCCAATCAAAGTTCTATAAGAATATATACTTTAAACAAATCAATCATACAAATAACTATTAAAACCACTAGCAAAAAGCCACACCTCGGAAAAAGAAGACAGAAAATGCAGAACAGAAATGTATAAGTGGTCTGGATACTTTGTCGGGGAGGAAATGGGCAAGCAATGCAACAATATTGATAAAAAAAGGAAATGTCCGTCTGGGAAAAAGGTGCACAGTGACTTAACCAGTCTCTTGGGCCCCAAAAGGTGGACATGGGGGCCAGGGTCACTTGAAAGCATCTGATTCAATTTTAGTCGGTTGGACAGTATCGAGCCCGGCTTTGAGGTGTGGAAGATGCGGGTTGAACCGGGTTTGGGTGCAGCGTGTCTTACTGGTTCGAGCAGTGAGCTGGCATTGAGCCGGTTCGAGGAGGGTGCTCAGTGCGGTTCAAGTGTGGCATTCAAGCAATGTATTTTGGATGCCTCCTCAGTGTCGGTTTAAAGGTCCAATTGGTTTGAGACATTTGGTCAACGAATGGCACGATGCTCCAGCGGTTTATGTTGATGATTGGTGGTTTGAAGCTGTGAATCTGATTATCCAAAGCCAACTGATGATCTGCAGCGATGTCCTCTGCACATGCTGAGTGCACCCATACCTTTCTCATTAAGGGTGAAAAAAGCACACCATCACTGGGAATCATGCTTTAAATAGAGCCCCAGAAACTCTTCATGTGGGAGCTGATAACCGTAGCAACCCAAACAACCATGTAGGATGTCTCTAAAATAAACAAATGTCCAATCAAGTTTCTATAAAAATATAGACTTTTAATCGAACAATAAAATGCTAACAACTAATCGGAAAACACTAAACCCATGTAAAATATACACAGAGAATGCAGACCTTTGTAAAAGGGCACTCTGGGTAGGCAAGCAGGGTGTTCAGGTTATAGTTTTGCAACAATGTCAATGTTTAAGTAAAGTTCTTGAAGAAAACAGTGGAGAAGGCAGGTTTAAATGTCTCTTCGAAATGGACCAGCGGGAAGCGGGACAGGATATCTTCAAATACCTTTTTGTCTTGTTCTTGCGACTCAACAGGATAATCCATGCTTCAAGGTGCTTTCTGAGGTGGTGATTCAGTGCCAGGTTGTGGAACTGGGCGACTAGGTCCAATACACAGTGTGATTCACAAACAGCAATGGCACGTGGCACGAAGAAGCTTGGGACAAGCAGGCGATGTCAGATTCAGTTCAATGTGGTATTAGATCAAAAACCTGTTCCTTGACTTCTGGGTTGCTGAGGATGTCCAGTCCAGGATCTCCAGGCACACGGTGAGTCCTTCAGCTCTGCAGTCCCACTCCATAGAGTTTGGCTGGCATCTACAGGCAATCCTTCACTTCCAGTGAACAGAAGCCTTGTTCCAGTGAAGCCCAGCATAGAGGAAGGCCTTGGTCCATGGCAATTCACCCCCACTGTTCCCTGAGGGTGGTTAGGGGTCGGAGTTGTACTCTGCTTTGGATGGGTTCTGTCCTCACATCACTGATGGAGGACCTTTGAATGAACAGAACTCCTTACAGAGGTCCAGTGTACCCTCCCTCTTCCTGTGATGGTTCAAAAATGATTCGAAGAGTGAGGGAGTACCCTCATCTTTTAAAGGAAAATGTTCACAGTGAATGTTTACAAAGGATGCCTATTGTAGGGGTTTCAATCCAAGTTGTTGTATAAAGGGCCCTTTGGGCTTCACATCCAGAGTGCCTTGCCTGCAGCAAATGGAGTGGACAGGAAATCCCCTTACCGTTAAATTTACCTCCAGTGGGGACACCGCAAAACAAACCACAGAGTGCACACATGTCCACAAAAGGCATTGAGGTAAGACAGGTACATGCATCAAATGTCACCTAGTCATGCAGGAACTGCTCCACCTCCACACAGGCTGGAAGAAGCAAAACAGTGCAATAAAGGAAACACTGAGCAATTAAAAGGAGACAGTATGAGCAGCTCAAGTTCACGCAAACATCAGCATCACAGTAGTATTGCACATCTGCCCATAACAATTAAACTGTACCACAGTGCCTCCCCACCCTGAGTTTCCTGGGTTGCTGGGCCAAGAATCCCAGGAATATCTATAGTCAGTTAAATGCAATATGTCCTGCACAATAACATTAAACTGGCGCAAAGACCCATAAGGTGGCATGGGAGTTCTAATTAACTCCAGGTACCTCTATGCATGTGTTCATAAACAGTCCTGTGGCTCCAAACCCCACTTCAGCCGGAGGTCCACAACCAAGGGGAAAAACAAAAACAAGGCAGATCACCATAATATTTTAAATAACTAACTGATAAAGCCCACAGCAGGCATCAAATCTCAACCCAGTCATGCAGAGAGTTCTATCAGTTGTGTCACCACTAACAATCAGATGATGTTCTTGTGACTTTAATAGATCATTGACGTTCTAAGTTCAAGTGAAAGTGGTACTAAAAAGGGCAGTCAGAGATCTCAGCTGATGCCATGAAAAAGCATCTATCACATCTGGAGAAAAGGTTTGTATGGATTCAACAATTGAAAGTCAATGGTGGCAGCGTACAACAATCTGCTGTCGGGTATATCAAATGCCGAGATAGATTTAGGGGATGGGAAGTTCTTCAAAATCTTTATTTCAGAGAACTGCAGGAGGCAGACGACCAACTGAGAGATCCCTGTGCAGCAAAAGAGTTAGCCCTGTTCCCTTCAGATCAACTAACTTTTATAAGTTTGCGGTGAGGACTCGGGTGAACCAGCCTCTCTAGAAGGGATGGTCAACATAGAGGTCTCTGAAGATGGCATTGGCTGCTTTGGAGATTCAGATGGAGGCCGAAACTTTCTGCATGTGGCAGCATGAAGCCATGATGAGCGCCCCAGGCACTTGACAACTGTTTTGGTCACAGTGATAGTTCCAGCCTTTCTACATGGGTAGGCTTCAACCAACCTGGAAAACAAATAAGCAACTAGGTGAAATTCCTAGTTCAAACATTTTGGGATCTCAATAAAATCAATTTGCACATTCAAGAAAGGACATTTGGGGAAAGGGTGTGCAGAAGGCAACATCTTCACTGCCTGGCCCACATGATGAAACAGAAAGGACAGGTACTGGTGAGCTATGGTAGGGAAATAAGGTGCAAACCAATCATGATTAATAAGAGCAATCATCCCGTCCTACCACTGTGGGCTACTGAATGTGTCCATCGTGCAAGGCATGGTGGGAGCAATCATAGCGCTGCAGTCATATTACAAATGCAGCAATGAAAGCTTGCTGTGTCTCAACTGCATTGAGGAACCCCAGACGTTGATTCAAAGAATACTTATGCCGTTCTAAGTAATCTTCCGGGTTTCGATTCCTACACTGTTTACACGTGTTGACCTTGACCCACTCAGTTTCTCGGGGCAGAGTTCTACAATTGTGGGGAGAAGACTGTCTGTGAACTCTTTCAGCTTTGCCCCAGTGGCTTCTTTAGTGTCCAAATGCACCTTTGTCAAAGCAGAGTAAATGTGTCTAGGGAATAGCAGCTCAAAGCAACTGGTTAAGACCAGAACAAATCAGGTTATATGAGCCTGTAACTACCTGGAGTTCTTCTTGGAATACGTCAGGAACTTCTTGTATTTTAGGGAATCTTTGGACAATGTTAAAAATCTCACTGGATCTCAACAGAGCATGGACAGTCACTAATGCATTCCAAGCTCCCGGTTCGCCTATGCTGCAAGGTTCTCTTGAGATGGGGTATTAGGGAACAATGGGGGAGGTGCCAAAAAGATTAGCGATTGGCCATCTTTCACAGAATGAGTCAAGGGCGAAAAAGTGATTGTGATACAGACCAACTCAGTGATTGTATAAGGATGGATTGGTGGTATGCTGGAAGTTCACTCTGGGAAGAAGCTGGACTACATAACTGCATAACTTAACCTGTCCATCTGGCTGATGTGGTGGTTCAGATGATTGCAGTTGTGACTGATATGGTGGCTGATCAAGTGCCGGGTTCAGTATGGCCTCATTGTAACAATCAAGAATGTCTTTGCTAGATTCTTTAGCTGAGGAAACCCCTTGGAGTATTGGATAAAGTCAACCATAACCTTTCTTATTTCTGTATTTCTGGGGATACCCAAGTGTGCTTTGTAGCCTCCTAATTCGTTCAGCTGTTTATGCAACTTCCATTGGGCCTCTTGAAAGCTCTGGCTTAGGACTTGGTTCATCTCTTGTTAGCTTTGGTATAGAATCAAAATATGTATCCCACTGTAGCGGTGACATTTCGAGCCACAGAACTTTAGTGCTCCCCATAAATGGACGACTGTCTAAATTAAATCTGTCATCCTCTGGGAATTTCTTTTGATATTGTTATTTTATTTGTATTGCGCTCGTACACTAGTGTTTCAGAGCGCGACGAGGCAAGGGAGGGGAACACGGGAGAACAAAACTACGATCTTACTAGGCCCAGTGACATTGAGAATACACAAGTGCATGGGAGGAGAGCGGGGGAAGAGGTGCAAAGTGCTGAGCAAAAGGAATAAAAATAAATAAAACATGAATAAATACATAATGAGCAACAAAGAGTGGTAGTGCAGCCAGCAAGTGACAAGTGCTAGGTTAAAGGCAACAGGCAGGGTGTGTCTGATAAGTGCTGAAAACAGGAGGGAGGGACTGTAGGGTTACAGATACAGACCCCAGTGCAAGGGATTGCCAGGAGGCAGTGCGGGTGGGTGGCAGGGTGAGCAGGTACCTGGGCCCAAAAGTCAGAGGGTGACCAGGTGCACGATGCCGAGACAGAACAGATCAGCAGGGGAGAGGAGGTGAGAAGGCAGAAGCAGAGAGGAAGGTCTTGAGGTGCTTCCGGAACCGGAGATGGTTCTCCTCAAGTTTTAGAATGGCAGCAAGGCTGTTCCAGACGGAGGCCCCAGCCTCAAGACAGAGATCTACCCCCAGCTTGTTCCTTTGATAAACGACTGACCCTGAGGGAGTTAGAGGTGGAGGAGCGAAGAGCTCAGGAGGGAAGGTATTTACGGAGGGACAGCTGAAGGTATTTTGGACCAAGGCCCCAGAACGCCTTGTGGACAATGCAAAGGGTCTTGAATTGAATCCTTGCAGCCACTGAGAGCCAGTGGAGTGATTTCAGGGCTGGAGAGGTACAATCCCAGGGCTTGAGGCCAAGGACAAGTCTTGCAGTCCTGTTCTGGATAAGTTGCAAAGGGCGGAGAGTAGAAGCAGGTAGATTTAGAAAGAGGCTGTTGCAATAATCCAACCTAGAGAGAACTAGGGCTCGAGAGACAGTGAGCTTCTGGGGGAAGGAGAGGAAAGGCAGAATATCTCTGAGGAAGTGCAGTAGGAAGTTTTACTTTTTAGAGACATCAGAGATGTGGGCAGAGAAGGAAAGTGTTGAGTCAAAGATGACCCTGAGGTTCTTAGCCTCACAGGTGGGGGTAGGAGGAGGGCCAAGGGAGGGTGGCCAAAGAGTGACAGGGAGAGGGTGAAGGTGTGCCGATGAGGAGGATCTCCGTCTTGCTGGCATTCAGGCAGAGATCGTTGGCGGCACACCAATCCTGAATGGCAGATAGGCAATCAGAGATGAGAGTAGGAGAAGAGGTGGCCGAGGGAAGCCTGAAAATGAGTTGAGTGTCGTTAGCATAGCACTGACAATTGGAGCAGAAAATGGCAATGTGGTGGGTGAGAGTTGTCAGGTATTGGTTGAAAAGCCAGGGTGAGAGGTTAGACCGCTGGGGAACACCGCAAGTAGAAAGGGAGATAGATGAAAGTAAGGACCCAAGTTGGACCTGGGAGGGTTGATCAAAATAGTTCAGCCAAGTTTTTAGATGCCGCAGAGACACGGGCTTAGATGTGGGCTCTCTTCTTAGTGTGGACAGAGAGTCTGTATCGCCTTTGGAGCCGGCTTGGTGCTTAGGTCTTAGTGCTTAGTGATGTCATCTCGCCCATTGATCCAGAAACTTCCAAAACCTGGGGTGAGTAATTTATTTATTTGCATAAAATAAGATGGAATCTCTTTTGGAGGGAGAGGAACTTAACTTCACTAACACTGAGACACTGCTATAGCCGAAAACGGTTCATAACTGATGCTTAGTTACCATACCCCGCGCTGTAACATTGAGACATGATCTATATTCAGAATAGCAGTGCAGGGATGATGTAAGATAGAGTTAGATGAAGATGTAGCTGTGAGCAAGAGGAATACAGTTAGTAGGGGTGTACCGAAATTCGGCTTCAGGTAAGTATTCAGACGAATTCTGGCTGAAAAGGAGCAATTCATCATTCGTCCGAATACATAATTATCACTCGAAGCTGATTAGTTTCCTGATTAGTTTCCTCTTTGACTGCATGCCTGGAATCATTCAGGCATGTCACTGTCTTTATCTTTGAGAGGCCCATATTACAAATGAGTGACTTTTCATGATAGGCTTTTTCGTAATACTTGGAAGTTTATATATTGTGGCGTTAACACCTGATCCGGTGGGCAGATCGGATGTTAATGCCATTAGCACCCCGGGTAACCAGAGCGGCAACCCGGGGTCCTGAAAAAAAAAGGAATTTCCTTCCTACAAAGGGACGCGTGCAGCGTTGTACGAATGAAAATCCTTTAAGCAACATGGCCACCATGGAAAGCAAAGAGGGGCTCCGTATGGTGGCAGTTCTGCACAGCGAGGAAGGTGCGATAAGGTAAGTTGGTGCGGGGGGATTAAAAATAAAAAAGGGGGATAGGATGGGGGAGGAGCTGGCCGTCAGGCAGCTAGGAATGTGGGCTTACACAGGTGGTTCATACTTGCGTTCATAGCCACCTGATTGGCTGGCTCCCCCCACCCGGGTGCTAATGGAAAATGAGTGGGAAATGCTGCATTTTAAAGCCTGCTGATGAGTGCAAAGCTACTGCCACGGCACTGTGCAGCTGGTACTTTTACCCAATGTTGTAGGCACAATGTGCTTTAAGAAGCTTCAAAGGCAGCCCTGTCCAGGCTAAGTGGTCTCTGACACACCAGGCAGGTGACAATGTGCATTGCTTTGAAAGTAAGGAGTGGTGATTGATTTTAAGTGGCTGCGCCCGATTCACAAAGTTTCTGTTGAGTGAGTGCACATTGTGGCTACCGTATTTTACTCCTGAATGCACATAAGTTAGCACCAATGCACATGATGATTAACCAAGAATCAGTGTACACAAAATGCAGCTGAGTTTTTAACTGGGGGTGAAGGAGCCAACACCTAGGAGCAGTTTGTTATGTCATGGGTGCTGCAGGGTTGATGTCTGTGTGTGTGTGTGTTTGTGTGTCATCAAGCAAATTGTGTCTTTGTCTCATATGGTAGGCCACCCTGTCTGATAGCCTGTCAGGGGCCCACAATAAGACACAGGTCGCCTCTGTAGATCCTCTGGGTCTGAAGCAGTGTCACGGTGCCTGCCAGACCTCTGCTTGCATAAAGTGTGTATGTGTGGCACGCTGTCT
Source organism: Ambystoma mexicanum (assembly GCF_040938575.1). NCBI lineage: Eukaryota > Metazoa > Chordata > Amphibia > Caudata > Ambystomatidae > Ambystoma > Ambystoma mexicanum. The sequence continues at coordinate 802,948,789 of NC_090921.1, forward strand.
ACATCCAGGCAGGGTGCATGCATTTAGGAAAGGCACAAATACTTCTTCTTCTGGTGCATTTTCTTTACAATGATCCTCTGAAAACACACAAACTCAGCATGCGTGCTGCCTCTTATTTCCCATCACTGAACGCTGCATATTATGTTTCAGTGCACAAAACGAAAACACTAAATATTTGTATGGCGTGGCCAGCTTTGCACTGGAAAGAAATGAATGTGGGTTTTCTTTGGGTGGATGGGGGCCCACAATTGAATACAGCCTTTATTTTGGGTGAGAGGGAAAACAGTTATGGCAAACTGTTGGTTTTGCATTTTCAGGAACTGATGGTCAATAATTATCTTCCTTTGGGGAGGGGGTGCTCCCGCTGCCCCCTCCCACCTCTGGTCAGATTCATTAACCTGTTCTTGTCTTTGGAGGGCACATAGCGGCCAACTCCCTCCTTCCACTGCCACTCGGCTGCCCCTCCCTGAAAGACAATCCCTTCAACTCTGAAAGAAAGCCATCAGCCTATGGTGGGCTCCGTGCGGCGCCTTCTAAATGGCCTCTTCCCCATGGCGGTTGCAGTACAACACCAAAAGATGTGCGGGCAGGAGCTATGATTTAATAAGAACACAAGGTCCCCACTACTGGGGCGTTCTTGAAGACCCTTCTATTATGTTGTAAAATGTCTGTCCACAGGGGCAATGACTTGTAACTTAATTCCTCCAGGCTATTCACCCGCACAGTAATTAGACCAGCAAATTGCTGTAAATAAAGTGAAACTGGTTTCATGACAGGTGAGCTGAAGAGGCCCCTGTCATGAAACAAAGCAGAACAATAATTTAAAGAAATGCAGTCAGAAAGCGGCACTAGTGTGGCCAGCATGTAGAAAGGTTGCTTTTAACAGTGATGGCCCACACCCCAGGGATAGTAATTGCACACACTACATAAGTTTCAACTTTCAAGCAATACATAAGCAATGACAGCCTATGCTTCATGCCATAGGTGGGAAGGAACTATTAGGCTCCGTATATGGCTCGGCCGAATACTTTGGCCAACTATTTGGTATTCGGCCAAATACTAAATCTACTATTCGGTAAACCCCTAACAATTAAGCTTTGAAACATTTTCTTTACAGAAGAGGAAGCTTAACACTGTGCACATAATATCATTTGGAGGTAAAGACATTTCTAAAAAAAACTAATAGTGCTGGGAGAGCAAAAATATAAACATGCAAATGAGTACAAAAACATTCTGTCCCAAATCAACACATTATTTACAATAACTTTGCAAGGTGCTTTTAAATTAAATGCGTCCCTAACACTGCACAGAAGAGATTACAGGCTGCGTGCAGTTATTGAAACATTAGAGTTGTACTATGTGGCCCATAAGTACCTGGCCAGGTGTTAGAAAGCAGTACGTTGGACTAAACAAAGCAATCCGCTGTTATGCACATTCTCGACCTCCCACACAACTTCATGAAACTCATAACAGGTGACCAATGCAGAGCCATCCTCAAAAAAGTTTTGATATTACGGTGAAAATGTACTGAGTCGGACCTACAGTTGGGCCACTGTATGCTGGCTCACCATGCCAGCAAAGGCAGCCTGTGGACAGGCGTCTGGTAAATCGTGATTCAGGGGTTGTGGCAGGGACCAGGGCAATAGGGGTAATGGGGGTGGGCCCCCATACAAAGTTACGGGCCCACCACTGAAAGCGGGGGGAGGCGTTAGGTGAGAGATGTGAGTCACCACACACTGACTTGTCACAGATCCATTCATCGTAACCCTGCAGTCCCAAAACAGACTTCAGTGTGCAAACAGTTCCCGGTATTTGCTTTTCTCCACCAGCTGACACTTTCAGTGACCTGCTGTGCCTGGACCACATACTAATATGATTCGGCAACTTCATCCAAAGTCTTCAGGCATCACGCAGCATGGCACTTTAAGCTATACTGACATCTCCCGCTGCATGGCCAGGTGGTCCACTTTTGGCGATAGCTCAGTTCAAGGACACAAGGCAGATTATCAAGTACAGGCACGGCCCACACTACAGGGCGCCTACATGGGGGATGGTTGTAAGGCAGGCTGACATACAGCAAAGCACAACACACGCAGTTCTGTTCAGCGATCACCTGGGAAGGACCGAATTACCCAATTTGATCAAAAAAATGAATGGAACATTTGACCGATTTTGGCCAGTACCATTAGATCGATTTTTAAAAATACCGAACATGTGGAGAAGGGGTTGCAGGGGTGTCCCCTGCTTCCTTGCCAAAACCAAAAAAAAATGTAAAAAAGAAAAAGGGACTCAGCTCTGACCCGCGTTAGAGGTGCAAATCTTACGCTGCAGGGGTGCAGGAGAAGCAGTAGCAGCGAGCAAACAGGTAAGTAGGGGAAGGGGGGGCGGTTGTTGTAAGGTAAGATTTGGTTTGTTTGGCCGAATCATTTTTTACTTCGGTCAAACAATCCAAATCCGGCACAACAAGGCTGGTCCCCAGCACAGTGATAGTCGGAAGCAGGAACAACTAGGCAGAATTGCAAAGCTAAGAAATTCTAATAGTGGTAACTCCATCAGAGCACAGGAACGAGGCTTGATAACAGGCAGCCAAGGGCAGGGCTCATCACCTCTGTTCAAAAGTAGAAGCCGCGGACTCATGAGGCTCAAGTGAAAAAGGGGAGAACAACAGCTAGCATTTCTGGTAACAACAGCAATTAGTACCCAGCGATGGGGAAGGGGTGGCAGCCTCCCAGCCAATGAGGAGGCTCAGAACGGGGTCTTTACCACACCGGTAAAGACCCCGCTCTGAGCCTCCTCTGAGCGGAGGCTGCCATCTTGCCTCGCCGGGAATCAGGTAAGTGCGCTCCCTGCACCCCGGGCCCTCATCCCCCAATCCCCTTTTTCCACATGTTTAAGCCCTTCCCACTTACCTTGTGCTGCTTTGTCCCGGTGCATCTCTGACTCCTAAATGCCCGCCATGGAAAGTGAGAAGGGACTATGAGTAGTTCCCTTATCGCTGAACCATGGCAGCAATATTTTTTTGTAGTTTTATCGTAACCTGAGAAACAGCAAACGTGCCATTTCTCAGCTTGTGATAAAAACACTATTAGTGTTTTTTGCCTCAAGCCCAGGGACCACATCTCTCCAGCCCTAAAATCTCTCCACAGGCTCCCAGCGACCGCAAGGATCAAATCCAAGACCCTTTGTATCATCCAGAGGGCTGTATGGGGCCTGGGATATCTCTACATCATACATGCCAACATGCAGAAGCACCTGGGAGGGAGCTTTTCACAGGAAAATCAGGAGATGCATATTTCCCCATAGGGATGCATTGGGGCTACGGCTTTTCTAGACGGGATACCGTGAAAAATAGCAATATTTTTCACCTAAAAATCGGGAGTCTAAATCGAGAGGGTTGGCATGTATGCTACATCCAGCTTTCTCTCCCTAGATACCTCTCCTCGGCAGGAGCCTCACTCTGGAATGGCCTCCATGCCCCCTCAGACTTGAACCGGATCTGCTTAAGTTCCCGTAAACTTCTCAAGACTTCTCTTTTCTCCTCCTCCTTCCCTCTCCCCCTCCCTTGCTAATGTCCCTCTGCAGTCGAGACTGTTGCCTGGTCCCTTATGTCTCTTCAGGGGCCAGGCCCTCCTTGACCAGTCTACCCCCGCATCCCTAACCAGCACTGGCCTCCGGGCACCCTTCCCGGACCAGCCTAAATCTGGTCTACGTCCAATGCACTTTGTTTTCCCTCTCCCACTTATCCTCCCACACTTGCCCTCTGTGGCTCCCCCTGCACTTGATTAGCCCCTTGACCTCCCACTCCTGCACTTAACCCCCTCTCCATCCCAGCACTTCCCCCTACTTTAACCCCCCCTCCCCACAGCACTTCTTTGTCTCTGTACTTGCATGGTAAGAATGTCACAAGGCCTAGTACGACCGTTACTGTTGTTTTATTTATCATCCTGTGTGCCCCCCAACCCCTTTTATTGCCTTGTGGCACCTGGAAACACTTCTGTATAGGCGTCATACAAATGTCCAATAAATGAAACAAAATAGTACAATGTGCCAGGGTACTAATAGCAATATAACTCTTGGAGGTGGGGCATTACAGTGAGGTAATGCCCCAGGACTCAAGTTAAAGCCCTCGCTTCACTCATGCTTCTATCTGCTGCCCTGGGGAATTACCTCACTGGTAATGCCCCCCTCCTCAGGTTACATTGCTTAATTAAAGCACTGTTAATTGCGAGCTAGGCTCTGTGGGAGAGCGGGTCAGGGGACTAAAGAAATTGTTTTGCTCTGTAACCTTTGGGCTCACTATTAAAGATCTTGTCGTTTTTATGTACATTTTCATGTAGAAAAGTGTAGTTGAAAAAAGTGTTTATTGCACTGGGTTTTTCTTGGAACCTCATAAAAGACCCTTTCGAATTGACCACCTGAAAATGGTCTGCTTTATTTTGTGGGCTTATCTCACACACCTGACCCTAAGAGTGAACTGGTGCATGATGTCTTCATTTTGAAAATTGGCCCAGCTAAACTATAGACATTCACTTTTTAAGAAAAAAAGCATTAATTCTGCATGTATGCAAAGTAGGTCAGAAGTTACCAATATACCAGTCAAAATAACTTTATTCGGCCACAAGATCATCAAAGTGCATCCTAACACAATAAACAGTTTATCATTTTTGGCATAAAAAATGTTAACCAAAGAAGAAAGCAAGAAAAAAATGTATAGGAAAAGTGAATCGAAACAACACCAGATTGGGGCCCACAGGACCCACTAGCCACGGTATCATATAGGGCTGAGTTATAGACACAAATCAGGGTTCCTTAGTTCTGATGCCACCATAGTAGCCAGATGGCCTTTTACCCAATGGTATTACGTTTGCGCCCTCGATAGGACAGAGTCTCATGGATTGGTTTCCAATGGGGCAATGGATCCAGGATGGAGATAGTGTCTGGTTGTAATCCTGCTGCTGACAGGCCAACCGAGATTCGTGGCTCTACGCAAGATGCTCCTGGCCATCCTTTGGTCCCAAGATTCTATCTTCACAGAAGCACGAAGGGTATCCCCCTCATTGGTTACTCTTTGGCAGCTAGCTATGGCTTCCATTGTTACAAACGCCCATCCCTTTACAGTTCGAAGCCAGTGCAGACATTTATTAGAGAGTGCGTTTCTTGGTTCCTGCTGGTTACGAGACAATTTGGGTACCCCATGAAGAAAACCTACGCCCCTTAGCTGGGTGGTTGGTCATGCTTACTCTCTGTCCGGAACTACATGTTCTTTTTTATCCATCCTGGGGCAGCCTCGAAATCCCACCAAGCTTGGAACCCTGTTCTCCCGTTCGGTGTACGATGAATTAACAGCAGGAGCCTTAATGTCTTCCCTGAGTGTGTTCAGTTGGCTAGGTAGCTGAATAGCTTGCTTGGTGTGGGGTTCTGGGACATGTTAGCTTTTTGGATAGCAACCGTCTTTTCGAAGGTCCATAAACCAGGTCTGGCTAGCTTTTGAAGGCATTCCGGAGGGGTGTTATGGGACCCCTTAGTATCCGGGGGATCAGTACGGAACTCCCCTGTGGCACCCCTCCTCCCCTCCTGCATCCCTCCAGTAATGCAAATAGCAGGTTTTTAATAACCGGTAGTTCGGACAGAACATGTTAACAGCTGCATGCATGGGCAAAACAGACTTCCTTGTCTGCTGAATCAGAGTTAGGTCGAGTGGGCTAGCTAGGTGTCTTAGTGAACCTGAGTGGGCTTAAACGAAGGAAGGAGGTGTTCCCTGGGCACATGTTCTCCCTCCAGGCACTGCTCGGTGCAGAGGTTAGGGAGGACTTTATTCAGACGCATCAGCAAGCACCACATCTGCTCGGGCCAGTGGGGCCAATGGGGCCAAGGGGCTAGCTGTGCTAAACCAAGCATAGATATGGCCAAAAGATGGAGGAACAGGCTGGATGTTAATCTGACTTTTTCTCCTACTGGTCCTGTGCGGTGCTCCGTCCTACTTGTGGACCAGTCACTGGCATTAACTTTGGCCGCATCACTGACAAAGCAGGCAGGGGATCCCAGGAATATCAACGGACCATCCTTAAGATCAGCGTCAGATTGAATATTGAATGTAGAATTTACTTCAGTGCAGACACGATCTGGGTCTTTCAGGCTTTCCCCTAGCTCTCCTCCTTATATGACTCCTGAGTTTTGGACTGCCCCCCCCCCCAGCGTTATGATTAGAGCCAAGAGACTGTTTAATTTAATGTATCACAGAGTGTGCCTCACTTGTGAGCTGCCTGGGGCCACTAACCTTGTCTGCAGAGTCAGCAATGGTGTAATGTTAATGTCAGACTCTCCAGTGTTATGGGGTAATTGTCTCCCTGGTTTCCCCTGTTTGCGCCTTACTGTTAATATTTTACACTTTGGTTTGGGTTCCACACAGGATTCCAGAGTATCCATAGTTGGCTCAGGGGACAGCTGTGCGCAGTGAGGGTGCAGGAGGTGTGACAGCACATAGAAGGGAGAGTGTTCCAATGCTTCCATGGTGGATTTTCAATGTGGTTCTCACAGAAAGAAAAAAGAGCTGTGAGCGGGCACCCTCTACAAGCCACAACCCATCCTGTTCACCTCTCACCTCATGCGCTGCTCCTAGTGGGCCTCAGGTACAGTCCAAAGCTTTCTGCTCACCAAGCTGTCCTTGCCACACACCCATTCTGTTGTGGAACACCCCTGCAGGAGCGGAACACCCTGCGCCCTTGTTCCCTCGCAGGCTTCGGCCCTGGTGGGGACTGCAGCTCAGGATATGGTGGCGGGGTTTTGGCCAAGTGCTCCAGCACTGTGAGGGATGGTGGCTCTCCTGGGCCAAATGCGGGAGCGTAACAGCCCGTGCCCTTGTTCCCTCGCAGGCTTTCAGTGTCAAGATTGCGGATGAGGCATGCTGACAAACCAGTAATATAAAATTTAACACCATTATATAAGATCAAATGCACATGAAAGTAAAACCATAGACCAAGAAGGAAGGGGAGGGAGAAAAGATACACATTAAGAGAATATATGAAAAAAATGTTTAGTCAATAATGCAAGTGATCCAAATACAGCTTGAGTATCTTTTAAAACAGAGGGGGGGTCTGGTAAACCCTCTACCAGCACGAACACAGCCCATTGACTTGTTCTTGGGTGGATGGCCCCTGGGAGAGTCTCAACCAAGCCATTAGCTCACTGTTCTTTTCACAGAGAAGAAATGTCCCTGCATATCAGTCTTTGTCCTGCCCAGGGGAGTCCTGCACCGAAATACTAGGCAATTATCCTCTGAACAAGAGTACCATAGCAACCCCATACACGTGTTTCAGTCTAGTTGGGCATCATCAGCGAGGTGAAGCTGTGCCTCTCTAAGAGCAGTGAGCAAGGGGTCCACATCTGGATTCCCCTGGTAATTTAGGGTGAGACCCAAAGTTACTTGATATGCAAAACAGAGGGGGGTCTGGGAAACTCTCTACCAGCACGAACACAGCCCATTGACTTGTTCTTGGGTGGATGGCCCCTGGGAGAGTATCTTTTAACACAGTCTAAAAATCATATTAATAACTGAATCATAGTATTATGTAAAGCAACTTCCAATTTTGAAATTTCAGATGTTGACAGAATTATAAAATAACAATATTCTGCAGCGTAACCAAGTTCAAACAAATAAAAGGAATGCATTAAATCAAGAGTTAGTCTTATACCAAACTCAATAGATTAGAAGAAAGCGTAATGCTGAGGGCAAAACATTTCAGCTACAACGACCATGCTCAAGATGCACTAGGACAATTCATCAGTCTTAAAGTTCTGTCATGAAGATCATGAAACTGGAGCTCATAAGTAGAATCACTGCACGTCAATATTCTATAGTACTACTAGTGTCAGAGTGTGTACAGAATACCTGTGTAATGGTTTGACTCCCCTGTTTTTGCCAATAAGCGAGAACACAGGTAAATTATATGGAATTCCAAAATATCCAATTCTGTAACAAGATGAACAAAAATGAAGGCTAAACCTCTTGATGAAAGTAACTGGTGTGCAAAGATATCCACGAGTGAAATATAATGTTCCATACCTAGTTTGATGGTGCGATAGACTAGTCCCTTAGGTGATATCTGATGAACTTAATTTTATGAACTGTTAAAGACAAATATGATGTCATAAGAAATCTATATATGTATTGAATGTAGTTATGTGAAAAATTAAATGAATGTAAGTTTTTTTACTTTTACTTTTATGTATTAAATAATTTGAAAGGTTGACTAAATCAGCCAAACAAATAAAAAAAAAAATATAACACTATTACTTAAATGACAGCAACAACTTTTGTTAAAAATAGGTATAAAATTGAATGTTTAAAATCCATTTAATTTAAAAGCCTAAAACTAAATTTCAACAAATTACATTATACATTTCATATTACATCTTACACTTATAAACATCAAGTTCTGATTTGAAGCCATCAACTTTTATTTCTGTTCAAACGTCATATGCACCACGTTTGACGTTAAAGGGTAAGGTCTGCGAAATAACTCTAAAGTAGCCCTTAGGTAATCTAATATTTGCTGGTGAGGATGCAAATTTATGTATATTGATTTAGGCGGATATCATGCATGACAATGAAGTAGGAATGAGCATGAGTAACTAATAATTGGCATCATGGGTAAACGCTCATCAACGTCATGTGTGAGGTCACATGTGACATCAGTGCACTCACTAATGTAAAATGAACGTTCCAATAGAATGAACCGTTGGAGTCCATGCATCAATTAATCCATATGGATATCTTATGGCACTCAGTGGTGCAAATAAAACACTAGGTCAGAAAAGACCAATCACAAGAAAAATTAGTCAATAGCACGATATGAAGGCATTAACCTCTGCCATTGGATGAGAAAATCCATAGGTTACGGTACATATTCGTATGAGTCATACAAATAGAATTCACATTTGCCACTTGTATAATGGCAAAGTGGACCAATGATGATTATATATAGTGGAGATGAACGCCACCTGTGTCAGTGACTGAAATGTTCCTGTGCACACATATCAGTTGACACGCTGAAAAGAGAGGTCCAAATTCCGATTCTGTATGTAATGTGTAAATTAATTAAAAAAACATTTGATGTTATTTAATTTCAAGCGATCTGATCGCTATTACAGATACCCATTTGATGATGTAAAAAGAGATTGTGGTCTGTATATTGTAAAGAAGTAGGAAGCACTAATGATTCAATTGTTCCTACAAGTTTTATGTATAGTAGGTATTTCACAATAAAACATTATGTTCATGTTCAGTAATCAGACCGTGCAAAACTGTCCAAAATGTACAAATATACCTGGATTTAAGCAGGCGTAATTTAAGTTTTCGATCTCTGCCTCAAACTCCACAGGAGATCATTTCCAGTCCCACAAATTCAAAATTCTTTTTGTCGTCCATCTGATGGTATGTCTGCCAAGGCGTAGCGAGTAGAAACCTTAAATCTAGTCTAATAGTGAAGTTCCAGGAACTCCAAAACCAGCTAGTCCAGGCAGAGATTATTAAAGTACTTTTTTAGGAGAGGTGCAACAGGGGCTTCTGCACGACTGACCTATTTTAAATTTCCATTTCCCTTGTTCCATTTGCCCCATTTGTATGTATATTTTTAATGGTTACTTATCTGACTGGACGGGGGATACTGTTTTTTTTTCCTTTTGCTTTTACTTTTGCGTTGCTGCTGTGAAGTGACAGCTTTTTTGATTTATTTTATTGTGTTACTGGTTGTACTCAGACAATCTTACACAGAATCCACAAAAATACATATATAAAATCCACAGAATTGTTAAAACGCAATACATCAATATTAAACGGTCTAAATAGATATGAAACAAATATATACAAAACAATGAACAATCAAGGAAAATAAATAAAACATTAAGATTATAATTAGAGTCGATCTACCTAAAACATGTGTAATTGATACTCGTGATCATAACTAAGAGTTGTCCTCAATTTTCACCAAACCACCATAACAGAGTAGTTTCACTACATCAACTGTCTCTTCACCACTCGAAAGTCTGTTATAAAATTCAATAGTAGTTAAAAAAAGGCAATCATGAACATATTTTTCCAGCAAAATAATTCTGTAAGTCTGTAACGAAATACAGTCCATTAAAATATGCTCTCTTTTAAATCAAGCCCTCCACTTTACAGATGTCACATATCCCCCCTCATCCTTATTTTGTAGCCTTGACCTAATCTGACGTATTTCCCCCATCAGTAATAAATTCAATATATACCGAAGGACTTGATTCTGCCAGTAGGCATTCTGGAATGTTTTTAGATATGCTGGCATGGTTCCCAAAGGTTTGTCTAGTATTGTATTTGTACTAAACACGTGTTTGCACCACATTGAGACATTTGCCATGTTATGTTGTCCAGCTCGTTGGAGCCATTAGACCAGTGTCACAAAGTGAGCAGTGCCAGGATATATGAGTGACGTGAACTGACGTCACGTGGGCTACTGGGCTTAAGTAAGTGTGAATGTTGGTCTCCTCTTCTACAGCTCTTGAAGGCTGACATTTCCCATTCGTAAGGTAAGTATCTACGTTTCATTTCCACACATCACCCACCATGCATTGTGCTTCAGGAGTCGGACACCCTCCAGGCCCTTGAGTACTCAGCATTTATCAGATTGCTTTGTGCCCACTCAATAATAAGATTCTTCTTTTTTCGTCAAGCCATTATGCTGATTGATTCACGTCCCCACTCAAATAACACCATGGGCCTCATTACGACCCTGGCGGTAAGGCAACAACGGCGCTAGTAGTGCTACCGGCGCCGTTGTTGCCTCACCGCCTCATTACGAGTTCTGCTCACTTGGCCGCCCTGTACGCCTGGTCAGACCAGACGTGCAGTGTGGCATCCGCTAGCAGAACAGGATGCTAACAACGGTCCCATAATTAACGGGACAGTTGTTAGCATCCTCCTCATTCCCATTGAGCCCTCTGGGGGCTCAAATGGGAATGGGGATGTACCGGGTCTGGATCCCGCAAATGGGAATTACGGCACCCGCAAAGGTCGGAATGGCCCGGTAATTCCCATTTTTCGGAACCCGGACCCAAGTTTGGGGGTAGCCATGCTGCTAAAACGGCATGGCTACCTCCAAACTCGTAATGAGGCCCCATAAGTGGTGTTTCCTGCACCTGTGTCTATCCACTCCATCTACCTTAATCTTTTTAACTTTACCCCATCTCAATCAAGCAGGTAACTCTGCTTTTGATGCAGCTGCCTGCATAATCATGGTAACTAATGCACTTGGAACATCCTTTTGATCACCGTAGCCAGCATGCTAGCCAAATAAACCCAATGTCCCACAGGCAACAACTTGTGTGCATTTCTTTTCAGCCCTACAACCAGCTTGAACCTATGGGTATACAGCCATTCCTTATTTATCCTGTGTCACCCCTGGATACATTTGTTTCAGGACATATTGCGTGAATGCCCAAATCTAACTACAGTTTATTAGCCCAATTGACACATTTTATTTTAGTATACAATTACATATGGTGCCCATGGTCAACCATGCCACCCTGCTCAACCGTCTCCATGATGACCTGGGTATCACCGATCAGGCCCTGGCTTGGCTGACCTCATTCCTCTCCGATCAACCCTCCCAGGTCCAAGTTGGGTCCTTCCTCTCCTCTATCTCTAACTCTACCTGTGGTGTTCCCCAGGGGTCTAATCTCTCTCTCTGGTTTTTCAACCAGTACCTGGCACTTCTTGTCCACCGCATTGCCGCTCTCTGCCCCAACTTTCAGTGCTATGCAGACAACACTCGGCTCATTTTCAGGCTCCCTTCCGCCACCTCTTTTCCCTCTCTCATCTCTGACTGTCTGGCTGCTATCCAGGAGTGGTGTGCTGGCAAAGATCTCTGCCTTAATGCCAGTAAGACTGAGATGCTCCTCATCGGCACACCCACTCCCTCCTTCCCTGCAGCTCTCTGGCCGGCCTCTCTTGGCCCTCTTCCTTCTCGCACCTGTAAGGCTAAAAACCTTGGGTCATCTTTGGCTCCACTCTCTCCTTCTCTCCTCACATATCTGATGTCTCTAAGAAGTCACACTACCAGCTGCACCTCCTCAGAGGTATTCTTCCTTTCCTCTACTCCCCCCAGAAGTTCACTGTCTCCAGAGCTCTCTGAACTGCTGCAACAACCTCTTTCTAAATCTTCCTGCCTGTACTCTCTGCCCTCTGCAATTTATCCAGAACAGGACTGCAAGACTTGTCCTTGGCCTCAAGCCCAGGGATCGTATCTCTCCAGGACTGAAATCTCTGCACTGTCTCCCAATGGCTGCGATGATTAAGTTCAAAACCCTCTGCTTTGTCCCAGCCGAAGAAAGAGATCTACCACCAACTCATTGCTTGGAGAAACGGCTGACCCTGAGGGAGTTGGAGACGGATGAACGAAGAGCTCGAGAAGGAAGATATTTAGGAAGAGAGTTGACGGTATTGAGGCCCCAGGCCCCAGCAGGCCTTGTGGACAATGCAGAGGGTTTTGAACTTAATCTTCGCAGGCACTGGGAGCCATTGCAGAGATTTCAATCCTGGAGAGATACGATCCCTGGGCTTTAGGCCAAGGACAAGTCTTGCAGTCCTGTTCTGGATGAGTTTCAGATGAGGAGAATCTCAGTCTTACTGGCATTATGGCAGAGATACTGACATTAAAGCTGGAGCATACCTTTGTTACGTCTGTGTTGTTCCTAAAACTCAAAATAGTTATGAGAAAACAATTCACCAACAGCATTGAAATCCTTTTCCACATCAGTTTCCTGTTCTTCCATTCTGCACCTGCCTAACAGTGCCACCTGGTGGAAACCCTGTGATATGTCAATTGCCTCGCTATAATTGCCATCTCTTACTCAAGCCCTTACCGCTGACTTGGTTACTGACCTATTTCCGTACCACCAGACTGTTCTCAGCATTTTCTGGGCTCATCTTCTTAAATATAAGATAGAGAAACAATACTGCATCAGATCAGAAATATGAGCCAATTCTGGAAACACAACGGTTTCCTCGGGTAGATTCAGGGATGTTGCTATCTAGGCCAGAAATATTTCGCACAGGTGGTGTGGCAGTAAAGGAAGTTTGATCGGCAGCGAGAGCCTGACTAAAGCTCTCTTTTGAGTGCCAATTGGACAGTGCGTTGAATGGGTATGGGACCTGGGCAGGCTGACGCTGAGCCAGTTTGGGTAGAAATCTTAAGAACAGATCAATGCCATAGTCCGAACTCCCACCATGATCGTGAGTTCCTCCCTGCCATGTCGCAAATTATCTCCAGCGATACTAAGGCCATGATTGAACATCAGCAGTTGTTACTACCAGAGACAAATTGAATCTCCTTCCAGGTTCATGTTGTGCTGGCACAAGATGCAAATCCGTTGTCAGGATAATAAAATAGCAGATGGTGGCAGTTGGTAAACAATTCATCCCCATCTATTGTACCATTTTTTGCGCCTCGAGTCCAAGGTTTACCGAGTTGAAATCCTTCTTGTGCCTCCACCGATTCCTCCTGAAAAACACTAACTTTACCTTGCTGCTTTTCCGGTGTTCTATGATGCTCTTTAAACTGCATTTGTATATGAAGTTGCACCGGAAGCTGATGCCCCATCGTAAGGGCCTGTAATGATTCCCTCATTTCCTTCACGCCTCCTAGAACACGTGATTGTGCCACTGTTCCTTTCTTCGGCGATGCTCCATTAACAGTATTAGGTTCTACAAGTTCACCTATTGCTCTGTATAGGGCTCTAACACCCCCTTGTCTGTGTTCATGTTATATAAAGCCTCCTAACTAAATAATAACCTCTTTATTTCTGCTGCATTTACCTGCTACAATAGCATAGTGTGGGAGAGACCCAAGAAAACAACATTTCTAAATCAGGGGCTGCCTGAGACCAAGCTTGTTTGTCTTGGTTACAAAAAATAAAATAAAAACATTTCTGCTGTAAATAAAACTGTGAGAAGCTGGTTTTAACACTGGTGGATATTTGAGACATGGGCATATCCAGGGATTACAACCTTGCAAAAGCCGAAGTCTGGGCACAAACCTAATTAAAGAAACAGATAGAAACATAACAATCTAAAACATTTGCGAGACTGTGCTGGAGAGGGGGCAAGCTGCAGCATTCATATGTTGGTGCCAGGGATTCATAAGTCCCTAGAGACCACGTGTAGGCTGAGCTCATGTTGACAACATGGCTGACACCTCCCACAGGCGTGTTCCCACCAATGCCTGCTAGGACTGTGGTGTTTACTTTCCTTTCCCCTTTCCACCTCCTTTGACTAGGCTGGCCAATCACAAGAGACAGACATCAACAAAGTGGTAAGTTATGTAACTGTGCATGTCTTGATCTCATAATCCAGGGCTTTGTGCGCATGCACGACCCAGCTAGTGTGGTATTCCACAACGTGATTGTTTACAGCAGAGAGAGAAGGTTATTACCTTTATTGGATAGACTATGAAGCTTGGCATGCCCGTGATAAAAGAAATGAAACAGTACAGCGGGCTAATGTATCTGCTGCAGAGGACAATGTGTAGCCCCTGTTTCCCTCTCTGGCCTGGGCAAGGGTGTGCACATCCCTTTCCCAGGCCAGGGGCAGTCCCCAGGGAAACCATACTCACTGCTTCAACCCTGTGGCAAGGTTTTCTCATCATGGCAGCCCCAGGCCCTGGGGTGTGGCATGTGGTCATTGCCGCACCCCATGGCACAAACAGTGCCTTTTGGCAGCCCCCATGGCCTGGAGGGGCACCCGGCATCACAGCCACAACTGGCGCCACTCTTACTCTTCTGGGTGGCTCTGTAGCCTGGTGGGCCCCCTATGTCACCACAGCGCCCCACAGTGCCATCTTATCTTCAGGCGGCATCCCCATTTCCATGGGGATGCTGCCGGTGTCAACCGCGGCTACTGTGGCGCACATGCAGGCCTGCCCCCTCTCTTTGCTGCATCTGGCATGGTGGGCTGGAGGGATCAATCGCTCAATCCACATACCCTCAACAATGCAAAACACATAAAATATTGTATTTACAAACCCTTTTGTCTTTGTCTTTAATTCTAGGTTTTCCTTACGGGGCACACATCTAACCGTATCTGGTCAGCCCTTTTTGGGCCATGGGCTACAAATGTACAACTACAAATCCCAGCAGGCCAGACTCCGCCTTCTCTTCTTCAGAGGTCAGTAACATGAGTACCATTAAGGCCTGTATTTCGTGTTTGGTATTGTCCTTTAATCTTAGGCACACCTCAGGATACATGATTACCTTTGCAAAAGAAGCAAGAGAAGAGCGTATCTGTGGAAAAACCCCAACGATCTCATGAAACACAAGAGCATACCTTACCCTCAGGGGTGCAGCTAGACCGACCCTTTTGGGGATAGGGGGCTAATTAATCAAAAGGCAGGGAACTCTTCAGGTACTTTATGTGGGTGGGGAAAATGTACTTGTAGTGGGACCACTTGCCATTCTCCCTAGGGAATGTTTGTGGGATGTGGGTCAAATTAGCAACAAATGGTGCAGTTGAAAGTGCATTGGGTCAGGGACATTGCCCAAAAAACATGATAGGATTTAAAGATAAAATGAACATTTTTAATGATACCTGCCAGAATGGTAATGCTGTGGTTGCGATGTGGTACGTGGTTGTCAGGTTTTAGTTAATGGTGTATGTCCAGCTGCATTGATCAGACTACTTACTCCTAGTCCATCATCCTGGTAACGGTCCTCATCATGTGAGGGGCATCCCAGAAAAGATTCACACTCTGAACCATTAACCAAACAACATTTTAATAATAAAATTTAAAAAATCAGGCGTACAAGGTCAGACTTTGCCTCACACTTAGGGGGGGGGGGTGGTATAAGAAACCATCATGCCCCTCGATCATCTTTTGAAGTCTGCAAGCTGCATTCATGATTGACATCTCCTCAACTCCAGGGAGGGTGGGAGATAAATAGGACTGTGACAAAGAAAATGGGCTAGGTATAATGAAGATTACTGGTAGGTAATTAGGCCATTTCCCCTTCCTCCATCTTCCTTCTCCCAGTCCTTATGAAGTGAGAATGTAATTGTAGTGCATTTAAAACATTTAATATCTGTGATTAAAACATGGAGTCTGTTTGAAATGGTTTCTGGGTACAGCATTGGTCATTTTCTCCAAGCCTCAGTGAAGGCTTCATTTTAACGGGAGTTCCGAATACTGTCTGCATTCACTAGAAAAAGAAGCCATGTTCAAGGATTGTTTTGATTTTCTATCTGGTAAAGTTACAGGAGCAGAAAGCTCCCATGTGAAACAGAATGTGTTTACTTATTATGGAATTCTGCATGCATTCCGGCTGGATGCTAGTTGAGTGCAGTCAGCAAATGAACCTTCTGGAAAAGTACTGTCAAATCGGGGGGCACCGGGTTAGGATGGCAGGGAGAGAGACACACACAAACATTCTGCTGGGCTGGAGAAGGTAGACATATCCCTGGTCTGGGAAGTTGTCCAGTGAAGTTCTTGGCAGAGATGAAGTGGTGCACAGCTATGCCAATCGTGATGTAACCTTTTTTGTAATACTGCATTTTATTTTGTAATGCCTATTTGAGTTAATAAACGGCCATGTAAGCACCAGTTTTATAATCACTGAGACTGAGCGAATTTTTGAGTACATTGCCTTTCCATTCAGTGTGTTGAGGAAAATAATATATATAGACTTCCGTGCACTGATATTTGGGAGAGTAAAACAAATTGGTGTCACAAAGCAGCTGCTCTGTGCCTGTTTAAATGCCAACAATTTCAAAAAAAATAAAGGGTACCCGATATCAATCTATGGTCCCCCAGGTGAGAAATATCAATATAGCAAAAAATTGACCAATAGATAAAAGATGACTGAGTGCTCTTGCTTTTATAACTCACAGCGAATTTAATTCATCATATATAAAAACATCACAAAACTTGATAACTAAAGCAAAGGCTCATAATCTTTATCCCATTATTCAAACTCAGACACTTTAATTCACACAGGCTTTCTAATATTATGTACAAAAGAAATGGTGTCACAAAATTGCCATATCAAAATACATAGTACAACTGTAGACTCCAACCCCTTCTGATTAACAAGCATCAAATCTCTTGCCCTTTAATTTCTGCCAACCTTCATCAGGACAAAAGACAACACCCAGCTGTGTGTTGCCTCGCAGGAGGATGAGTTTGAGAGGCGTGATCCATCAAACAATAATAAGCTAATTACTCTCTTGGTAAGTCTATGTCATCTAAGACTAACTACTAAACTCAATAAATGTAAGGAAAGTAACTTCTTGCGTTGTTACTCTTCTACTCACCTACTCTACCGAAATGCTGGAGGTGAGTGTGGAAGAACCTGGAAGAATCCCATCTAATACCTGTCTGGAAATGCATCATAATTAGACATTCCTACAGAGCTGGAAAAGAATAGAACAGAGATCCGATATGTAAATCTCCGTCGAACCAATTCAGGTAACTTAACCCTGACCGCATAGATAAATAGCAGCAGCAGATTTTTGTACTCACATTTCAGGTAAGTATGGACAAATCACCAACAAGGCTCCTGGTTTTTTTTAATGGAGAATCAGCGTCTTGATGATAAATCTCCTAGTAAGAGACACAGAGTACCCCATTAGGTAGTGCCCAAGTGTATCTAAGTGGCATCTGCATGACAGATGCTACTGCAGGTAGGGTGGGTGCAATTCTCATCTATACCTTACCTGGCATCAGTGTATACATTGTGGATGATCCTATTAGTCTGAGAAGTGGCCCACGAACTCGTAAGTATATTCAAATCCTGTCTGCATACATATTGCAGTGTCTGAAACAAAAGAGAAGACTTGTGTTTCCAATGTCTAATACGAAAGGTACATGGTAAAATCTATGTCTATAATTCCTATCTGTCTAGACTTCTCATTGCTGTTAATTGCTGATAGTGGGTACATGTTATAGCACAGTTAAACATACCGCCCCACAAAGCATATAATGTCAGAGTGGACTGGCCATTATGTTAAATGGCGGCTAACCTCCTGTATATCAGAACCGGGAGTCTGATCATCACATTCAAAGTGCATTTCTGTATCATTGCTGGCCCAGGCTTAAATCGTATATTCTTGCGCAGTAAAGAAATTGTGTAAAAACAGACCGGCATGTGAAGAGGCTGGTGCCGGTGCTTTTGATGTGCACATAAATATATATAGCCCCAGCGCTGGATTCGCACATTCTTTTCACAGTTCGGGCTATATGAAAAAGCAGACCAGTGTTAGCATTCGGCAGGGCTGCGGCCAATGCTTATTAGTTAACACATACATCGTAGCGAGATCAGGGAGCATGGAAAATGCAACTCCTGGCGTGCATGACACTAGTCCTCATTAAACAACCATGCGGGCATGTTAAACTAACCTTAAGTTGAATAGAAATCCGATTTCACTCATGTCGCATCCGCGGCTCTGATTGCTGCAAAAACAATGAGGGCGGAAAGGTGAACGCTCGTCTTTTCCGCACCTGATGTAGCAGGAAAAAGCTAATCATAGAAAGAGGACAAACATGTTGCCTCTTAGTGAAGTAGTTGAAGCTAACATAGGTAAAACCACAAAAGAGGCTCTTGCATATAAACATCACATTATATAGTAAACGTGTTATAGTAAAGCCCCCTATAATGTCAAGAGGCATTTTTCGACAAATATTGGGCTGATGGAGACTGAGACAAATCGTGTTACATGAACTCATGGCAAATGTAGTTTACATGAGGGAGTCATAGATTCCCAGCTCACACGCCCAGGTGGAAAAAGACAGGCAAAAGGTCTCTGTCTATGGGTATTAGTGTAGCCCTCAGGAGCATATGGAAAGGTGGGTGCAACTCCCAACCCACTTATTAGTGGATAAGATAAGGCATCAGTAGAAAACGATCACCTGCTGATTAGAGTATTCCATTCAACGGAAATGTTCAAACCATGCCGCACAGTGTCCAGGGAATAAATCCATTGCTGTTCTAGTTTGTGGAGTGCCGTTGCCATTTCACCTCTGCTGCTTTTTGGTTTTATGGTTTGTAACACAAACCATTTTAATTCTGTATCTTTGCAGTCCTTCTTTGTAAAATGATCCACCAGGGGCTTGTCTGCCACTTTGTTATGAATGCACAATCTGTGCTTGCATATTCTCTGTTTTATTTGTCTGGTGGTTTTATCCACATATAGCAGGTTACATGGACAAGAGATGATGTATATAACATTTTTTGTCAGGCAATTTGTGTAGCTCCTTAGATCCCATTTCACGTGGCCATGTTTGAACACATATTTAGTTTCAGTCATGGGGCATACCACACAGTTCCCAGATTTGTGGTGCCCTATTACGGGTGGCAGTCCCCATTGATTAAGTACTGTTTGTTCCTTTACTTTTTCTCTGTATGTATGCACCAGTCTTTGTCAAAAATTACTGTTGCATTTAAATGCAAACATCATTTTTTTGCAGGCTCCCTGGATATTTAACCAGGTTCCAGTTACGGTTGATGGTTTTTTTAATGTCATTGCTGACGGGGTTGCATGTTGTGACACATACCAATCTGTCATTTGTCTGTTTTCCGAGAGGGGTCAGAGTTATTTCCCTATTTGTGTTGGCTGCTCTTTTGAGGTTATCCTTCACCAATTTTTTGGGATACCCACATTCTTTCAGTCTCTCTCTCAATTGTCCTGCGTGTATGTTAAAGTCTTCCTTCTCCGTACAATTGTGGAAGATTCTAAGGAATTGGCCGTAAGACAAATATTGCCTCAGTCCTGCAGGGTGGAAGCTGGAGTAATGGAGCATGGTGTTTCTATCGGTTGGCTTTCTGTACAGCGTGGTATCTAACTTGTTCCCTGTTTTTTTCATCATGAAATCGAGAAAGCGTAGCTGATTCGTACTCCATTCTACAGTGAATTTAATATTCACATCGCGTGTGTTGAACCAATTGTGAAAGTCAAGTAGAGAAGTACTTGACCCCCTTCAGATGACAAACACGTCGTCTATGTAGCACCTCCATATTCTCAGGTGTCACATATATTCTGGATGTTCGATGTTTTGTGCCAATGCGTTGTTAAATCCAGAAATGTACTTGGACTCGAAATCAGCCATATAAATATTAGCCACATTGGGGGCAAAAGTTGCCCCCATGCTAACTCCTTTTTGTTGTTTAATAGCTGTTTCTTAAATAGAAAAAAGTTTTCTGTCATGGCTAGACGGGAACATTCAAGTATGAATCCAGTAGTTGGTTTATGTGGCTGATTCCGCTGGTCAAGGAAGTCACCTAGTACCCCCAGACATTCCATCTGTGGGATAGAGGTATACAGAGACTCAACATCCATTGTCACTAATAGATCATCAGCCTCAAT
This sequence comes from Ambystoma mexicanum, assembly GCF_040938575.1. Taxonomy (NCBI): domain Eukaryota; kingdom Metazoa; phylum Chordata; class Amphibia; order Caudata; family Ambystomatidae; genus Ambystoma; species Ambystoma mexicanum. The sequence continues at coordinate 802,969,172 of NC_090921.1, forward strand.
ACTGAGTGCTTGTATATTCCTGATCGTATCAGTGGTGTCCTTGCTCTATGAAGGCATGGAAAGAACAAAAGGCTTGAGAAAGAATTCACTGTACACAGATAATGGTTCGAGCAATGACTCAATGGTAGAGACAATAGGTCGACCGGGTGGGTTATCTTTGTCCTTATGGGTTTTAGGGAGTATGTAGAAGGCAGCCTTTTTGGGATGTAATTTATTCAGGAACCGTCCTTCTTCTACACTGATCAATTTTTCATTTATAGCATGGTCAGTAAGACTCTTAATTTTCTACTGGAGACTTTTGGTAGGATCCTGATCCAGTTTTTTGTATGAGTTAGTATTATTCAAAAGTCTTAGACATTCCATGTCAGACTTCGATGTTTCCATGATAACTATACCCCCACCCTTGTCTGCGGGCTTTATAGTTATTTCCTCGATTTCACTTAGGTTTTTAAGACACATTCTCTCGACCTTGCTCAGGTTGTCTGGCCAGTAGTTTTTCTTTTTTATAGCTTTGAGTATTTGTTTGGTAACAATATTCTCGATGGTGGCAATTTCCAGAGGGCAGACATGTGGAGGAGTATTGAAATTAGATTTAACTTTCAATCCTGTGGTATTTTCTATCGCAGTGTTCTGCGATAATTCATTTCCTGTTTCTCTACCCAGGCTCGGCAAATGGATTTTAAAAAAATGCTTTAAGCGGATATTGCTAAAAAAGCGATGTAGCTCCAGTTCAGTGTTGAACGGATTCGCTTTAGCAACAGGCACATATGAAAGGCCCTTTGAGAGCAATTGTAATTCAATGGCACTCAATATATACATTGACAAGTTGATAATGGGTATACAGTTGCTCCTTACTGGTTTGAAAACCATTGTCGTGCCCTTACGCCCTGAAATTGGGGTGGTCTCTGTCATGGGTGTCCCCGTTGGCTTCCTGAAAAAAAACCTTGCTGTTGATATTGGCCTCTCCCTCTTGGTGGTGGACCTGTTGTCCCACTTGTGCAAGGATCTGAATCGCTAGATGATCCTGAGGTGTTCAAAAAAGTAACTATCCGATTCCCTCTCCTGTAATTTTGACCAGCCGCTAGGGCTGTGAAGAAACCCTCCTTAAGGTAAGGATAGGTTTTCTCCTCTTTGTAATTTGTTATATCCTTTTGCAATTTATATAACTTGCCGTCAAGGTTGAGCTGTCTGAATTTATTTATTTCTTCCTCTACATTCTCAAGTAGTTATTTCACATCTTTTATATTTTTGTTATCTTTCAATTATTTTTCTAGGGCTTCTAGTTCTTCCCCTTGTTTCTTAGTTTCCTCCTCGGCCGTCTCAATAATGAGAATGATCCAATCACCGGAACATCTGTTCCTGACCCCACTAAGGTTTTTTAGGAATTTTGGGTTATCTACAAAGATACACGGTATATTTCTCACTTGGAGGCCACCTGGGATAAAATCCCGGTTTTAAGTATTCCAACATGAACTTGACATGAAATTCAGTTTGTGTTTGTTTTTTCTTTTTTTGCAGAATTTTTTCAATGTTGTCTCCCCGCCGCCCCTGTTTCTGTTGTTTGAGTATTTGTGAGGAGGGCTGGTGTCTCTAATAACTTTTTGTAATGTTCATCGGAAAACAAGAACAAGTTAACATTATCCATTTTGGTACAGTAGGTGAGTAGAAGAGTAACAACGCAAGAAGTTACTTTCCTTACATTTATTGAGTTTAGTAGTTAGCCTTAGATGACAGAGATTTACCAAGAGAGTAATTAGTTTATTATTGTTTTATAGATTACGCTGCTCAAACCCATCCTCCTGCGAGGCAACACACAGCTGGGTGTTGTCTTTTATCCTGATGAAGGTTGGTAGAAATGAAAGGGCAAGATATTTGATACCCTTCTGACCAACAACCGAAACACGTGTCGACTGTTAGATCTCCTGTAACAGATACAGAGGGATACACTTGTTAATCAGAAGGGGTTTAAGTCTACAATTGTACTGTGTATTTTGATATGGCAATTTTGTGACACCATTTCTTTTGTATATAATATTAGAAAGCCTGTGTGGCTGAATGTGTATGAGTTTAAATGATGGGATAAAGAGTATGAGCCTTTGCTTTAGTTATCAGGTTTTGTGATATTTGTATATATGATGAATTAAAATCATTCACTGTGAAATATAAAAGGAAGAACACTCTGTCATCTTTTATCTATTGGTCCATTTTTTGCTATATTGCTGTTTAAATGCCAAGCAGCCCATCATCTGTGCTTGTACTTTGTAACACAGGATTTCATTTATATGTGTTTTCATTTTACATTCTTTTTTTCTTTCTTTGCAAGTGCAAGCTTCACTGTGTTGAAAGCGCCTTGTGTGCAATTGCTTTGAGTTAGCTTTTTGAAGAGACAGCAATTTATATGCATTCCTTGTTTAAAAAGAGATAAGATTTCTTCCTTTGGTGGAGAATCTTGTGAGGTAGTTATTCCTGGTTGGACTGCAGCTCCATATTAGCAGAGGAATTTGCATGTTCGTCAGGTCTCTGTGAGCCATGGATTGATTCATTGCTCAATGCAGGGCCTGCGGATGTGGTGTCTTCTTTACATACAGTCCAAGTGTTGAAAGGGAAAGGGAACTCTAGGGAGGAGGGGCTGGATCATTCTCCATGCTTACCAAAGGATTCAACCCAAGAAATGTACAGTTAGAGGCAGACGTTTGGAAAGGGCGTTAGCAGCAGAAAGACAGGTTTCTTTAATTCAACAGCTTCAATTAAAGATTTGAAGTGACAAGGCCTCTAGGTATCAAGAAATTGCAGAGACGGCAGCTATTAGGGTGGCCAAATATAAATATAGGAAATGCAGAGACCGTGTTGACAAACGCAAGTTGGCTGCTGTCATCGCCACTGCTGATACAAATTGAAATCCAGATCGATGAAGTGCTGATGTTTGGTGTTCCGCTTCCATTGGTTCCGATTCTAGCCTTGAAGTGGAAGCAGAATCTACACTGAAACAAGATGAGACTGTTACTGCTAAGCCAGTTACTAGGCATAGGGGGGCCTGCATCCGCAGGGGTTGTTGTGTATTTAACCACACTGGAGCATTACACTCAACAGGAAGTGGGGGAAATTATTACTCGATTGAGGCAGAAGTCAGGAGAGCCCTTGCTGACTTGGGTGGTTTGTATGCATGATGGCAGAGCTGGAGGCTTATTAGTTGATTCTACTGGCTGCCCACGCTTTTTGCCCTTGTCCACTGATACTAATATTCAGGAGGTGTTGTGAGCTGGGCCACTGCCAGATGCAAATGGGCAGGCCTCTCAAGTATCTCTGTTGCACCTACCAGCACAAGGGTGTAATAGGAAATATCATATTACCACTGATTGGCCCACTGAAGAGAAGAAATTGTATACTTTAAAAGCGGCTGTTCAAAAGATCAGAGAATATGCTATGAAGGAGGCAGTTCATGTAGATGAGCCAGTGCATATGGGGGGTGGTGCGTGCCTTTGTCAGTTGTTGGCAACGAGAGAGGGTATTCCCACCCCCCTAGGCGATACCGAATGAGAAATAAACACTATGGGCACGTCCAGGTAGAAGAAGGTGCACATAGAGGGGGGTGCGCAATCATTATAGTGCATGCATTACAAGCTATATGGTAGATGTAGGTGTGAGCGCCATCTCAGCAAGTGGCTGTCATCTTAGAAGTTAGGCCCACGCACAGCAAACAGCATTTTTTGTGTTATGTAAGGAAGGCATGGCATCAACAGTAAGACAGACACAAGTGACCACAGTTCAAGGGTGTTTATTGAACGTTCACAATGGTGTGATAAACACCTAACTAAACCTAAATCTACAAATGGGAGCACGCAATGACCATCAAATAATAATAATGCAGTCCTAGTGGAGTCTTGTCAAAATAAAAGGGCCTATACTAAAAAAAAACTATTGCCAATCCTTACTGCTAATTTACAAATAGTGCAGGCTAAAGTTCATGAAAAAGAAAGAAGTGTTCACAAACTAATAGGTAGGATGATCGGGCCGTTGGCATCCCTTCCCCATGTTTTTCAGCATGGGGCAAGGTGGTTCACTTGAGCAAAGCACACACTCTGACTTCTTCGACAAGAGGATACAGTTCTATTTCCAGCAACAGGGCCTTCTGTGCCCAAGTCTCTTTTCTCATCAAAGTCTCTTTCTTCAGAGGGCGTGTTGTACAGAAATAAGATACACAGTTCTTTTCTTCTTACAAGTATTCAAAAGAGGTGCTTTACCCTGGGTCCCCCTTAGCTGGGCTCAGATCCCTGTTATTGTATGATTGTTACTGCAGATCCCCCTCAGCTGGGCTCAGATCCTACTTTTCACAAAGTTCAGAGAATATTTGTTTTCTCGGATGACTCACGGTTCACCCTGGACCCCCCTCAGGAGGGCTCAGATCCTTCCCCTTTTCAATTAGTCTCCCTCAGCTGAGCTCTGACCAATTGTAGTTCACCTTGGTTTATCAGAGACTTTAGAATGTCAACAGGATTTAGCTTGACCCTTTGCAGGACCATTTTGATACAAACTTCCATTTTACAATACAGTTACCATTCAGTTGGATACCTAACAGAGACATTCCAATGAGCACGCACGTGGCACCAGACCACTCTGTATATGGTATCTCACTTGGCCTCCCAAAGTTCATTCACTCCTTTGGTTTTCAATTATATCCACGTTGCTCATTACATGTGTTTCGTACACTGTCCTCTTTGGATTCCTTCATACAATGTTGCTGCTTGCAACCCTGGTTCAAACACAAGCTGGTTCGATATCAATCTCTCTGACTCATTGGTTGTGCTGTCTTTACTGGGGCTGCTTTGTTGTAGGAGCCAACGACAGTACCACAGTAGCAATCGTTCCTCCTCGCCTTGGTTATCGACATGGGAGAGCCCAAGGCACCTTCGATGCACAGTGTAGGTTTGTTCAGCTTTAGTTCCCGGTCTTAGGCTTTTTACTTTCCAAGGTTCGCAAAAGTAACAGTCTTTAAAGGTCAAGGGCACCTTCTCTCCTTGAAACCCTCTCTGGTCTCACCGTCTTTCTCCTTATGTCAAACTTCCATCTCGGAATTGCTGTTTCCTCTTGTGCTTTTCCTTGCTCAGAGTGTGCTTTCATGCTGCACCTTTTATCCGTGTGGGTAAGTGTGATGGAAGTCAGATGTGTGTAATGATCAGTAATTACCAGACCTTGCCTGACCATTGTATTTGGACATGTCAAGTATATGGCTCTGGTGTTAGTCCGTTGTCGCTCATGGTGAACTGTCTGTGAGTAAGTGTTTGTGTTGGGAAAGGGGCTGGGTTGAGTTCCTAGGTATCTGACCTGGGGAAAAGGTGTTACAGGGAAGGAGATACCGCATCTCACCATCCGGTGCCCCACTTCCACTCCCCAAAGACCCCTCATCCAGGTGATCCTCCCGCACTGGTCCACCCCCAGGTACTGGATCCAAAAGCGATGGTCTTGTCCTGGCCACCTGGATGACAGATCCCTGGGGAATAGCGGGTGAGACACCTTCAGGTATCACATACTACAGAGTGAAACAGTAGGGCTGCAGGTCTAGGAACCATCACATGACTCGAGAGTTGGAGGATTTACGCTGGCTTATCCAAACTAGTGGAGAATGGTCCATGACAAGAGTAAACTTTCTTCGTAGGAGGTAGTGTCTAAGGTGGATAATGGCCCGCTTGATGGCAAGGGCTTCAAATTCCAGCACAGATAAATTGTGTTCACGTGGGAAAGGTTTGCAACTCGTAAACCAGATGGGTTGTTCAAATCCGTTGCAAATTTGTGATAAAACTGCTCCTAGCCCTGTAAGGGAGGCATCTGTTTGCAATAGAAATTCCCTTGAGAAATCCACTACCTTTAGGATTGGGTTCTGGCATAGGGTTTGTTTTAGGTTCTTGTAACATATGTCATCCTCGTCAGTCCAATGAATTCAGCGTTTTTTAGTTTGTCTGTCAGCCTAGCTGTCTGTCGAAGAAGTTTGGGATAACCTACGGTAATAACCAATCAACTCTAGGAATGATCTGAGATCTCTTTTAGTTTTAGGTGTAGGGGTATCTAGGACGGCCTTCACTTTCTTGCGTTGAGTTTGCACACTACCATTCCCTCAAAGAAGCCGAGGTTGAAATACCTCGGCTTCTTTGAGGGAATGGCTGATTGGGCCAGTCTGCATTTGGATGAATTGGCAGTTAGGCCAGCTTCCCTGAGGGCTCTCATACTATTAAAGAGATGGAAAAGGTGGTCTTCCCAAGTTTCACTATGAATGACTATATAAACTCCACTGAAATCAGAGTAGGGCTCTAATATTTTATCCATAAGTCGTTGCAAAGTGGCTGGAGCCATGTGTAAGCCAAAAGGGAGGACTTTGAACTGAAACAGTCCTAGGGGCGTCGAGAAAGCGGCCTTTTCCTTATCAGGCCAATACATTGGGACCTGCAGTAACCTTTTGTTAAGTCTACGGTTTGAAGCAAATTGGTGTTTCCAAGTTTATCACTTAGGTCATCGATGCATGGCATGGGACATGCATTGAAGTCAGAAAAGGCATTAACAAATCTATGCAAAACCTCCAGGAATGGTCAGGTTTGGTGACCAATACAATAGGGGAGGGTCATGGGCTTGAAGAGGGTTCGAAAATATTTGCTCTTCACATTTTATTCACTTACTCAACCACTATCTGTTTACCGGCTTCCGGGTGAATATATGGTTTCAGATGAACCACTTTTCTCTTAGGTCTTCCAATGTAGTGATAGGTGCCTTACACTCTTTCTGGTTTCTCCGAGAATACATCGGGAAACAATGTAATTAAATCTCATAAATCTTCTTGTTGTTGATTAGATAGCTCTTAAGGAATTAATTCAAAGTTGTCTACCTCTTCTGGCACCAAACAGGATAGTATCGTGGCATTGGTGGCAGACGGGTTTTCCTTCCACTCTTTTAAGAGATTTACATGATATAGATGGACCTTCTGTTTCCTGTCAGGTTGGGCTACCTTATAAGTACAGGCTTCTGTTTGTTCCGGTATTTCATATGGCCAATGTAAATGGCCTCAATAGCTATATCAAGCGGAAAAAGATTTTACATAATTTTGAAAATGCAAAAGGCAGATATTGCCCTAATACAGGAGACTCACCTTAAGAAACCTGAAGCGGACAAGGTAAAGAAGGGATGGGTGGGGAATGTGTATCATAGCTGTAGGAAGGGAGGGAAAAGAAATGGGGTGGCCATTCTGACATGCAGGCTTCTCCCTGTTTGAGTCTCCAATATTTGGTCGGATAGTGACGGGAGGTTTGTGGTAGTAGATACATCTTGGGGAAAGCGTGCTGGTGGTGGGCTTGTGCTATGCCCCAACCACGGTGGGGCAGGCCTTCCTCTCATACATGCACAGAGTGATGGCAGAGATGAGCAGCCATATGGTGGTGTTGGGGGAGGGGCTGGAACCTTCTGATTAACTCTTACATCGATATATTGGACAGGCATATAGACAGGAACAAAAGAGACAGGGTAATACTTAAGCAGGTCCAGGCAGACTATGGCTTGGAAGATCCCTGGAGACTTGCCAACCCAATGGCACAAGAATATGCATTGACATCCTGCGTCCATGGAACACAAACCCAAATTGATTACTTCGTAGTGTCACGTCGGTTGCTCTTTAAGGTAGCCCACTGCGATATTATGCCTGGAGGGATATCGACCATTGCGCCATAGTCCTTGATTTGGCATTGGTGAGACAAGGAGCTACTAGATGGAGGATAAATAAAGGCCTCCTAAAGAACCAAAGTGAGAAAGTGGAATTATTAGACATGATTAATGACTGTCTCCCTACTAATACTGGCTCAGTGAGCTCTACAGCCACGGTTTGGTTGGCGGTGAAAGCATATATCAGCGGCAGATTGATTCAGAAGAGTGCTCTCAAAAAGAAAAAGGACAGGGGGAGAATGGTGTCTATAGAAAGGAGGGTTAGCACACTGACCCAGCAATATGAGCGAATGCCCACTAACGACACGCTACTAGAGCTACGGAGGGCGATATCTGAGCTTAATGCTTAATACACTGAAAAAGTTGAGTATGGTTTATTTAGGCTGAAAATGGCTCATTATGAGCAAGGGGAAAAGGCAGGTTGACTTCTGGCCGCTCAGCTGAAGCAGAGGGAGGAAGAGAATGGGATCGCCGTGATCAGATGCCAGTCCTCGGGCAGGTGTTTTACGGACCCTGCTGACATTTTCGAAGAATTCTGCACCTTCGATGAAAAGCTCTTTACAGCAGATCCCACAGCAGAGATCTCAGTTGAGGAAGCCTTTATGATGGATCTACCGAGCCAAAGTTGGATCGGGAGGACCAGCAAATGTTGAGTAGAGCCATATCGGTGCAGGAAGTGCAAGACAGCATAGCGAGCATGAATAGCGGGAAGCCCCAGGTGGAGATGGCCTCCTGATTCAATTTTACAAGGCTGGGGGTACGGTGGAAGTGGAAATTCTTTCTAAAATGTTTAACGAGGCAGCAGAAAAGGGAAGCTTTGCGAGCTGAGCTAAATGCAGCCATTATCACGGTCATCCAAAAGTGCGATAGTTATAGACCGATTTTAATACTGACAATAAAATATTAGCCAAAGTATTGACCTCCAGGTAAAGTGATCATAAAGTTAGTGCATGATATGCACGTGGGTTTCATTCCAGGAATATCTGCGAGGGATAACATGTGCCAGCTATTGCATGTGATTTGTCAGGAAAGGGATAGGCTGGATCTTGCGATTGTGCTTTGGTTAGACGCTGAGAAAGCATTTCATTGTGTGGAGTGGGGATCCATGTTTCGCACCTTGGACAGACTCAGATTATTCGAGGGATTCTTAGGTTAAGATAGGCTTCTTTAGGAGAGCCTGCATGCCAGAGTGAGCAGCGGTGGCCATGTATCTGACACTTTCGGCATTGGCAGGGGAACTAGCCAGTGCTGCCTCCTTTCCCCATTGCTCCTCATCCTAGCACTGGTACCCCTCTCCTTGGCCAGAAGAAGGAACAGTGCGATTAAGGCCATTGGCACGCCGGTTGGGGAACTAAAGGCATTCTTGTATGCAGATGATATCATGGTGACTTTGGCCGCATCAGACATTTCCATCCCAGCACATATGAGACTTCTCAGCTTTCTCAGGCTATAAAGTAAATTGGGACAAGTCAAAGGTCTTGTCTCTGAATACTAGAATCTATAAATATTGCATCAGTGGGGGACAGATGAAATGGGTAGATGCTCGGCTCAAATACCTTGGGATTTCATTGTATGGAGTTTTGGGTGAAGTGGTTAGGGACAATTTGGGAAGGATCTGGGACAAGATACAAGAGGATTTTGTTATGGTGCAAGCACCCAAAACCCTGAAACTGGTGGGGCCATCCCAGACTTTGGCCTCCTTGGGGGCTTATCAGGCTCCAGCCAGGCTCACCTGGATCAGTCCTGGCGCCAGGCTCATGGAGGTGTTAGCTACATGGTCCATTAACTTGGCTCTGAGAGGCTGAGCCATTCAGTCCAGGGTATGGCCTGGAACTACTTTACCTGAGAGACGGGATATGGAGAAGAGGACTATTTTCTTGGAACTACTTGCAAAGCTATTTAAACCGCACCCAACAATCCGAACACGCTTCCTGCAGCGTAACGCTCACCGTGTCAGATCAGCTCTTGCTTCCTTCTGCCACGCCCGTCCAGAGTCTTCCATCCATCGGCACCTGCGAACAGAGAATAACAGGAGTTATTTAAGGATCGAAGGCCTTACCTGCAGTACATCCAGATCTCATCTCCTGCTTTTCCACGGACCGCCGCATCTGCATAACAGAACGAAAAGTACCCTCTTGGGTAGCTACTCACCTGATCGGCCCGCTCCAAGAACTTCATCGGGCAGTTCTTCACTTAGCAGCACGCCACAGCTCGACACCGCCACACGTATCTTCGATTCTTCTTCCTGGAATCGCGCGTACCTGCTGAACAGAAAAAGACAAGCAGGTTAGTCACTCGTAGCAAAGAAAAGCTAAAGAGGTGAACATTTGCGCGCCCAGCACAGCGCTAGACTTACCGGCAGGAATCCTGAGCATCATTGTCAGGAGGGTCATCCATCATCCGAATGTCGCTTAAACGCCGCACCTGTAAGACAATAATGGACATTATTTATCTTGAACAGAAAGACTTAAAGTCAATCATTCCAAGGAGTTATTGGAATAGAGATTTACCTGCTTACTCCCGGGCCTTCTACTTCAGCAACCTCCTTCGGATCAGTGACGTAACTCGATCCAGGAAAGACTGTGAACCGCACCCCTGCCAGAGTGTGCAGGACGGAGAGCTCGCCCATTAAAAAACCGAGGTGAGCCAGAAGAAGAGAAGGAAAGATCGGAAGGAGGTGAAACCACTGACCAGCTCCCTTTGGTAGCTAATATCTTGTTTCGACTTGCAGGCGAACATCTCCTGAAGCAAAGACTAAGGAGAGGCACAAGCTAGCATCTCCAGCCAAGCAGAGCAGCATCAGGACAGACATCACCCTACGCACACGAGCACGCCCCTGTGGGGACCAGGTGAGTGTGACAGAACGCAAAGCCTTACACAAAATTCTCGTCCTGGGCGTCATGGAAACCTCGGAAACTGATCAGCTAGCTCAGCTTTTGGGGGAACTCAGGGCCGAGGTCCATTCGGCTAGACAGGAAACCAATGCCTTATGAAGAAAACTGATTGTAGCCAAGGACCGCACCGACGATCTCGCCAGAAAGCTGCTCCAGTCACAGGCAGGGCAGATGCCGCTACCTGGGGTGGGGTCAACGGTACCCCCGCATCAAGCAATCCAGTTCAGGTGGTCCTCCCAGGAGCTGTACCCTTGGCACCTCCAGAACGATTCGCTGGGGATCCGAAAAGGTATGCAGTGTTTATGAACCAGTGGCGTCTACATTTTCTATGCAGGCCAGGAACCTTTCCAAACGACCAGTGGCTTATGTACTTTCATATCTTAGTGGCAGTGCTGCTGACTGGTCTGTACCGCTGGTCAGTCGGGATGATCCCATTTTGCGAGACTTCCAAAGATTCCAATTGGATATGGAGAAGCTGTTTGCCCGGCGTTGTCAAGGCCAGACATTAGATAATGAGCTCTTGTCTTTGCGTCAGGGCAATCAGGATTTGTAAACATACATCGCAACCTTCAACAGACTGGTTGTGGAAATTGATTGGTCGGATGACAAGAGAACAACACTTTTTTACTGTGGTCTGAGAGGGGAGTTAAAGGACGTTTTAGCTCAGGTTGTTAACCCGCCCAGGGACTGTGCCGAGTACATAGACTTGGTAGTCCAGCTAGATCACAGACTGCAGAACCGTAAGGCAGATCATGCTAGAATTGACTCTAGAGTATTTGTGCGCCCCAAGGAAAATGCCTCCAGGACCACCGATGTGTCAGAACCCATGCAAATCGGGGGAGTATGAGGGCCGTTAGCCAAGGCCGAAAGGGATAGGAGAAGACAACAACAGTTGTGTTTATATTGTGGTTCAGCCAGCCATTTCCTCAGAGAATGCCCAATGAAGCCACCCAAAAAGGCAGTAGGAGTCGCTGGTAAGGTTGAAACAGAGTCTGAGCCGAAAAACTTCTCCGCCCGGCAGGCGTAGAGGTTCGCTTGCCGTGCAAAAAGAAGGACTCCCAGACCTAGAACCTAGTTTTGCCTATGGTCCTTATAAACCACCAGCAACCATCTCGAATGCATGCAGTCAGAGCATACATCGACAGTGGAGCCATTGGAAATTATATGGATCAAGAATTGGCTTCAAGGATGATTCTTTCCCTCTGCGAAAAGGCAACAACAGACTTAGTCACCACAGTCGACGGAACTGAAATAGCTTCGGGTCCGGTAACACACTCTACGACTGAGATGACTCTTTTGTGCCAAGACGGACATCGTGAAACCATAGTGTTTGATATAATCAAGGCCCCACAATTTCAGATAATTCTCGGTATGCCATGGTTGGAATCACGCAATCCTTGCATAGACTGGCGTGCCAAGAGGCTTAAAGGGGGGATTTGATCAATATGCAACCTTTCGGTGAGTCTGGGTTGGCTATGACATTTTGACAAAGGAAACACTATGACATGGGCTTTCAGACCTCACATGAGTGACTTTTCTCCCTTAAATGGGATAAAGCGTTATCAAAACAAACTTTTAGGACTGATAGCAGCAAGGGGTCATGATGCCCATGCCATGTGTTTCCAAAATAATGCAGGTTGAGGCTGATTTTCAAACTGATGACCTGTGACTGAGCAGCAAGCTCATTGCTCAAAATGTCCATTTTAACACTTCCACTAGTCACTCTTTCATTCAAGGTGATCAACAAGTAAGCGCCATGAAAGACCAAATCTGCAGCCGCCTTAGATTCCTGGAGGATCAGCTAAAAATGTGCAGAGGCAAGTTTTAAAATGCTGACAATTTATGACCTTTAAGAAAATATTTGTTAAGATTAGTTAACCCCACCTGCTATACCGCGATAACCATGCTATACCGTCATTTGGCAAGAAGGTTATTATACCGCCATAGAACCAATACTGTGACACCCCTCTCTGTAGGGCATTGGATAGAGAGGTGTTCCTCCTGATGACACGGGGTCTATTCTGGCGACTTACACAGAACTGATAGCATACTGTGGGGGTGGGGTGGTCGGACTTGAGCACCCCTCTGACCCCCACCATATGACAATGGAACTACCCACAGGCTCCCTCTTTAGCCAGAATGGGGGCTGACCTCAGCAGGTGGGCTGCACACAATAGCAACATTAGCTGCGCTGGTTTGTTTAGTTGAGTTTGAGAGGCGGTTTCCTTCGCTTGATACCTGTTTGTATCATGCTGATGTAGTTGGCCCTCATTATCTCTTATTTATGAACAGTCCAGCAGATCATTTTCAGCCTGGGGACCTGAATTATGTAATGAAAAAGGAACTGATATATGAGCTGTGACTATGTTGTTATTAAACTGCCTGTGCACTATGAATGATCTTTATAAACTGTATTTGCTTTTCCACTGATTTAAAAATGTATATAAAAATTTGAATTCCGCAATGACATTATGTTTTTTTTTGTTGCAAGGCAACTACAGGGGAAAAAAGTGTCAATGTTTCTGGAGTCAAAATGATGTCCCAGTGACCCCCGAATCTGCTTGTATTTGCCGTATTGTAGCGCCAGCCCTTTCTGTGGCACTTCCAAGAGATGGAAGAGTCTCCACGACACAAGGAGCAGTGTGCCTTGCAGCCTCCGTTGGGCCACCATCTAGGAGAAGAGTGTACCTCCACTCTCAGCAGTGGCAGAAATAGGCTTCCTGCTGGGCCCTTCTTACTTAAGGGCTGCAATGCTTATTATTATTATTGTATTTATTGAGCGCAGACCTAGCTCCGAGAAGCAATGGAGCGCTTTACAGAGGTATACAACAGCAGAGATGCATAACAGAGCACTTTTCAGAGGTAACAACAGAACAGATATACATTGGGGGGGGAGTAGGATACAGAGGAGCACAGAGGAGGGGTACAGCTGTATATGGTGGCGGGGAGTAGAAGGGTGAACGCCATCTAGCAGGTCGGGTGGCACAGGGGCCAATGTGGTGGACTAGGTGTTGAGGAAGAGAGACTCCTTGAAGAGGCTGCAATGATTGATATGATATGATGTGGCATTTATAGTGTGCCGGTACACAAGTTTTACTAGGCGCAACAAGACAAGGAAGGGGAAATGAGGGAGGACAAAATAATGGTCTTACCAAGCATTGTGTCATGCAGATCGGGCAAGTGCGGGTGGGGAAGAGGGAAGGGGAGAAGTGCTAGGGGGGAGGGGTATGGGGAAGTGCAGTTAACTCACAAGTGCAGCCAGTGGGTGACTATTAAGTGCAGAGGGAAGGGACTGTAGGGCTACATATACATACCCTTAAGTGCTGGGGAGCCTGGAGGCAGTGCGAGGGCAACTGGACATGCATGAGCCTGGGCCGGAGTTCAGAGGGTGACCAGGTAACCAGTGCGCGGGGCAGTCAGGTGCATCAGCAGGGGAGAGGAAGAGAGAAAGCAGAAGCAAAAAGGAAGGTCTTGAGTTGCTTCTAGAACCGGAGATGGTTCTGCTCAGGTTTGTAGAGAGGCAGGGAGGCTGTTCCAGAGGTATCAGGTATTAATATCGCCACATATATGGTCGCCGTAAATAATATCGCCGGGAAAATGTCGTGGCGATATTATTTGGGTGACCATATATGTGGCGATAGGGGCAAAAAAAACCTTTTTTTTTAAAAAAAATAATAATTGGGGGTTGCGGGGGTGTCCCCCGCATGTTCCATGCAATAATGTCGCCACAAAAACAACAGTTTTTTGGCGATATTTTTGCATGGCGATATTTTTGTGGCAACATTATTACATGGAACCGTTCCAGAGGGAGGCTCCAGCCAAGGAGATAGATCTGCCCCAAACTCTCTGCTTGGAGAAGCGTCTGACCCTGAGAGAGTTGAAGGTGGATGAGCGAAGAGCTCGAGAAGAAAGATGTTTTGGAAGAGAAAGTTGGAGGGAGAGCGCTCCCAGATCCCAGAAAGCCTTGTGGACAATGCAGAGGGCTTTGAACTTGATCCTTGCCACCACAGGGAGCCAAAGAAGAGATTTCAGAGCTGGAGAGATATGATCCCTGGGCTTGAGGCCAAGGACAAGTCTCGCAGTCCTGTTCTGGATAAATTGTAAAAGTCGAAGAGTAGAGGTAGGAAGATTTAGAAAGAGGCTGTTGCAATAGTCCAGCATAGAGAGTAACAGAGCTCTGGAGACAGTGAGCTTCTGGGGGAAAGTGAGTAAAGGAATAATACCTCTGAGGAGGTTCAGCTGATAGTTTGACTTTTTAGAGACGTCAGAGATGTGATGAGAGAAGGAGAGAGTGGAGTCGAAGATGACACCAAGGTTCTTGCACTCACAGGAAGGAGCAAGAAGAAGACCCAGAGTGGGCGGCCAGAGAGAGTGAGGAAAGGAAATAGGATCTCAATCTTACTGGCATTAAGGCAGAGATCATTGGCGGCACACCGTTCCCGGGAGGAATAATGTACTTTGTGTATGACATCGCACTGCGTTTCATACCAGAACCAAATTCCTCCCGCTTTAAGAATTATTATTTGTTACACAAATAATTCATACTGTTTTTTTCCTCTTATTTCTCAAAAATTGGTTACGTCAGATATGAACCTGATTACAGGGAGCACGCACACAGTGTGTGGGTGCAAGCAATGAAAACTTTGTGGTGGCCAACTTTACAAAATGGTTTTAAAGGACACTATAGACGTGGTAGCGCATCTGAAGTCTGCTGTTCATTATGGTGTCATTTGCGGACCTCCATCCACTTTTCTGGTAACATTGCTGACGGATGGAATTTTAGCACATACACCACACGTACAATAGAAGTAGGACCATTATAGATGCAGGCCACTCATCTGTTAGAGCTATGTCCAGGCCTTGTGGCGCAAAATATATGCAAACATCTCAATGTGCATATGCGTTGACACCAGCATAAGTGACTTTACAGAAGGGACACTGCAAAAAGCATCACTAGTCTTTGATACTTGGAGGCACCATGGGAAGTGGCATTACAATAAGTTGCCATGAGTGAGTTGAGTGGCACATTATGTTGTGGTGTGCAATACATAAATGGCACTATTATTATTCTATATGAAGCAACTCTACAGTCATTAAACCATGGTTGAGAACTCCAGATTATACACAGCGAGATTAAATGATCTGCCCAAGATCACACACTTTGGTTAGGGGTGAAAACTGGATGTGGACAATTTACGCAGTTAACCAAATATTTTCCCAGGTGTATTTCATATATTTATTGAGGCTTTGTTTCTAGAAATGCCTTGACAAAAACACATACAACATAATAAACTAGCATTTCATAATAAACTAACCTTACACTTTATAAATTGTCATAGAAAAACGTTGAGCAAAATGAGTATGGCTCTAGCTTTATTGTCCCCTCCTGCACAATAGCGCCAGGCAAAGTAATGTGAGCCAAAACAATCTCACTTGAGGTTTCAAAGCATAGTCTTATTTCACACAGCACGCTGCATTATGCACCCTTCCCATTTCTCATCACGCCCATTCATATTTCTTCAGGGACACACGCCCCATCTAATAGTCGCCCTCCGATCAATGTCTGATTGCTCCCATTGTAATGCTCTGTTGGCACAGCCCCCGGGGAGGGCCGCTCTGCTGCCCTGAGAGCCAACTATCACACACAAGTGTGAGCTCCGAGCCGAAAAGGCTGTGACCGGGCCAGGCTGAAGCAATGATGTTTCGCTTCCCGCAGAGGGTGCTGTGTGGGCTCCTGGACAAAACCCATCAACACGGGACGCTCCCGCAAATACAGGATGGAGGGCCACCCTAGCAGACTTGCCCCAAGCCCCTCAGTGGCTCTCTAGCAATCTTTTTTTTACACTATCTTTTTATTTAGTAATTTTTCACTGTGTAGCTGGAATTCCGGGAATTTGCCAGTGAGCTTCTTATAAACACCAGAAAAGGTTTCCACCTTGTGTTCGACATTGTTCTGCTGAGCTTTGCCCAGATGAACTTCTATGAGCCGGCTGGCGTCCAGGTTCACTCGGATTCTCTTGCCCACAAGTTCACTTGGGAAAACGAGGTCTTCTAAAATGGCGTCATGGAGGTTAAGGTGCGGCTTCTGGGACGCTTCTGCTTGTTCTTGCTGCGGCTTTTTCGGGTTGGTTTCAGAAGAATCCTTCTCTGGCAATCTCAGTGGACTGTCTGGCTGGAGGCAGGGGTCCTTGCAGCAAAAACAAACACGCCAGGGCAGAGATGCTTTTTCCAAGCATCCCAGAAGCATTTTTGCTTGGATTTTGCTTCTTTTGTAGCATTGGGCCTCATTCCTTCCGTTTGCATTGCTCCTCTTTTACTGATCTATTTGGGGGGCACTGAAGAGGGCCGCCCAGTGCACATAGGCCATGCTACTTGAGGCTGCAGTAAGGCAAAGGAAGACAAAGGGAGTGACTGGGAGAATCAGCAGCCGTGTTTGTGGGCTAAAGACCTGCTGGGGAATGTGTACCCGTTGGCAACACACATGCTTGCTCCCTTTCTGCCCTGACAGATGCTTTTATTTGTTTTGCCATTATTGTGTGGACCTCATGATGGAGGGCCACAGGCACACTGTAGAAATCGAAAGATGATTTACAAACCTTGCTGTGCTGGTGAGTGGGGGGTGAGGGGGTGGCATGTTATGGTTTGGTTATAGTTTCCTGTTCTGTAGCTGTCTCATTGCGACCATCACAGAAGAAAGAAGGCTTCCATTTGAACTGGTGAGATTTAAATCCACAATCTGCAGGCAATGAATGGATTTCAGCGCCAGGCCCAGCACTCAGCAGAGCTGTCCACCTGGAATTAGAATCTGTAACCTGCAGGCCTCATTAACACGCCGAGCTATTTTCCAGGGAAGCTATCACTAGCAGGCTGGTCAGAGATCTCTGCAGTGGGCGCACTAATATGCTGGGCTCTTTTACAGGGATTAGAACCTATCACTACCAGCCTACCCACAGAGCCGTCCAGCTGGAACATTAACCGCCTTAGCCATCTTGCTATTTTACTGTAATTGGAAACGGTGACCTGTAGGTTACGTAGACCTCAGCATCATAGGCGTGCCTCCCGGCCTTTAGCAATCAGACTAGGATTGGATCCAGTTACTTTCATTGTGACAACATATCTCTACAGCAGGTTCATTAACCCACCAAACTAGCTTACTGACATTCATAGGAATTACATTGAAGAATGTGAGAGATGTGAAATGTTGGTTATTATTACCTGCGACACAATCCAGCATACTAAGCGGGAACGTGTCTGCGCGTGTTTCACATCTTCCTATAATCTTGAGAAGATACAAGGAATTCACTGTTGTCGCCAAGAAGACCACTTTAAATCACGCCAACCCCATGTCCTTCCTCCCAACCTCCACCACCAGCTACCATTGTGAAATATTGCCCGACCCTTTGTCAACTCCTGAATCAGTCACTGACTTCCAGTACCTGTGAGGGCATGGAAACTGGACCATCTTAGCGGAGGTTTCCAGACTGGGCCATGTCAGGCCTCCTAGGGCCTTGGAAGAGGTTCCATTTTTAAGGGCTGGTGAGGCCTGGCAAAGGTCTGTTTTGTGCTAGACTATCACTAGTGCGCCTGAAAGCCTGGGTTGGCTGTGGAGGAGTCTGTTACATGTCAGGCACACATCTAAAGGCGTGTCAAATTGGGGAAGAGTCAGTCACATTTCAGACTTGCCTCTGAAAGTCCACCAGAGCAGGAAGGGGGTCCTTATATGTTAAGCTCCCTTCTGAAAGGCTGGTAGGCCTGTGGCATTCAGTTGCATGTCAGGTGCACATTTAAAAGGCTTCTAGGCTTGGGTAATGGTCACATGTCAGGCACAGCCTGACACATACGTGAATCTAACCCAGCCAGGGCTTTAAATTGGCCGCGGCCTGCCGGGACTAAGCTAAGAAATCTCGTTTTGAGGCAGGGCCCTGCCGGGGCCCACTAATCTCCCCTGGCAGCCCCAGCTTCTCGCACGTGTACGAGAGCTTCTGGCTTCAGAAAAAAATGCCTTTCAGCCATAATGGTAGCGCCGCACCTACGAGGCATCCCTTCAAGCAAGAGATGCCTGTGGGAGGCGCCACCATTATGGAGAAAACGTGAGGCCACTGGAAGCAGGGGCCTTATATTCTGAAGCTCCAGCACATTTGCAGGAGTTTCAGTCTTTCGGAAAAAGGCCTCTGCGTCCAGCAGTCTCCCCCTTTCAGCCTTAATGGTGGCGCTGCCCCTGCCCCAGCTGGCAAGGGCCAGCACCACCATTAGGGCTGAATAGGCGAGGCGCTATCCCCTGCCAGGCAAGCCTATAGAAAATAAATGCAGAGATCAGCACCCTCTCCCCTGGGTGGCGTGGCCTAATGGGCCAGCAGGACCCCCTGCCTGAGGCCACACACCCCGGCTCATTTTGTAGTGCCACTTAAGGCACTGAGTTACCCAGCTATGTTACCTTTCAGAGCCACTGGACTGGCTGTCCTGTCCTGATTTCTCTGCACGCATGACATAGGAACTGACGCAGGGAGTTTCTCCTTTACTTTCACAATGCTGCCCTCCAGTGTTTCTTTTGGAAATTACACTTTCGGTCTCGAGTTTTTTTAACTGACCCTTTTCCAGTAATTAGATTAACATTTTGTCTAGTGTCCTGCAATATCATCGGGACTGGTATGTTACACATCTCTTATTGGCGTGCCCCTCCATTTACAGATGAATTGATTGAGATTCCAATAGAAGGGTCTCCCTCCGATTGACACCTCTTTTCTTTCCTCCCCACTGCTGGCCCCTCCGGTGGTGATAGTGCGCGGTACAAATATCCTTTAACATTAACATGAGACTAAGCCTGCACGCAGGGACCGGTCTCCACAGTATGCGTGTATGCAGTGGACCTATTCACGGGGACCCCATCTGGGAAGCAACGGAACACTATATGTAGGAGATTCCGGGGGTGGGGGATGTCACAGATAATCTGCATGATGCAGGGGTAGCAAAGGTCGATTATATGATGAGTTGGGGTGGGGTAGGAGGAGAAGAGCCGGGGAGAGCTCAGGAGGGGAAGAAGTAGGATTGAGTCGAGTGATCAGCGAAGTTTAGGACGCGGGGCTTACATGGGGGGGGCGAGTAGTATGATCTGTGTTGGTAACTGGCTCTATAGACAGGGTGCACAGCAGGTAATGGCACGTTTCCTGTTTCCCCTCTTGTTTCCAGGATGGAGATGTTGTGAACGTGGTGAGTCCCTCATCCAGGTAGAGTGGAGTTCTGGTTGTGATGGCTTTGTAGGTAAAGCAGGCTGTCTTGAACAAGAAGTACACATAATAATGTAAATACTTCCACGCATATAAATCATTAAATGGCCCCCACATTACAATAATCCAATTACTTTTAACTGACGGTGATATTCCATTGCTCTAAAATCTAGTGGCGGTGCATTCCATAAATTGAGCACCTGCCCATAGACTGTGTGCCCTCCACAGTATCGCTGCATCCAGGTGTAAACTCGTAAACACAGCACTGCAGTGGGGTAGTGGCTTCTGCCCAGTGGGAGGGGTCTTGCCTCATCCATTAAGGGGGGAAATCCCTCCTGGAATAAGCTTCCTGAATAGTATGTTGAGACTGAGCCTCGTATTTCAGTGCACTGACCCTCTAAAGAATGGCTCGTTATAGAATGGCTCTTCTGCATGGCTCTTCTGCACTGATAACCTCAACGGACTGCGACTGCCACATGATCTAGCCCATTTTAAGATGGATACTTCACTGGCACTATATAAGTATTAGCACTGTTGTGGTCTCCTGGCACTCAGGCGTGTCTCGGTGGATAGTGTATGTGGCGCCCACGCCTGGGTTTACAGGCCTCGGTGTGTAGTGGGAAGAGGAGGGGGCTGGCGAGAGGCAGTTGCAGAAAGGTTTAACGTGACGCATACAGTATGGGGTAAGGAAAGACAGGTGAGGTGGGGGTGTGTTTGATTGAGGTAGGGGCAACTTCTCTAGTTTCAGTGAGAGGATGTGCCCAATATGAGCACTCCAGGGCTAAGAGCATTAGTATAAAATGGCACAATCCAAAAACCCTCCAGAAAGGCTACTACAAGCCCACACCAGTGGCACATGTGCACTACCGGATGCCAACTAAACGAACATAACACAACATAAAATAACACGTCAAAATCATGTCAGATTTCAGGGTTGCTAGTTTACAAACTGAGCTCTCACCTCAGACATGGAGCTAGCCCAGACTTTGTAAGTGGGAATCCTGCCTGGCCAGTTTAGCTCTTCATCTCTCAGTGGTCAATACATTGAGTTAAAATACCAGTGAATATTGCAGCACTTAAAAGCATGAGTGATCTAGCATTACGTGTCTAAAAACAGGATCTTATTAGTGAGGCATTAATAATCAGGTTGGCGCGCCAATCCTACGGGTAACGGCCCACAACCCAATTTAAAAGTCCGAGCGAAGTGAGCTTACCTGTATTCCAAAGAAATAAATGCTTCTTAAGGTGGTTCCTACTTGAATTCGATTTCCTTCAATGTTTTTTGTGGAGGGGCCATGAGGGGATTATTGCAATGCCCACTACGTGAAGCCTGTCGGTTTGCAGGGAGGCGTGGACACAGGCAGGACAGGTTCACTGCAACATGTTGCATTTAGACATTCACAGGCTTCAAATTGCACATATTTGGCAGAGCCAGTTCTACCCTGCTTTGATGCTCTTTTTTATCAACTCTTTTTTTTATTGAGGTCTGCAACAAAAATACAAACAGAAAATGAGACAATGCTCAGCATTAAATCCATCCGTAACTTACACATAATGAGTTCCTTATCAAAGGAGGTGACACTTGTTCCAGTGGCCACGACCTGGTACCTGTGTGTCCCCACACCCACTGAGTTATTAGATGACTGGGTAGCGCCAGGAAAATCACCAATTTCATGCGACTAGCACCCATCATTGAGCGGCATCACATCGGTGGCAGTAAATTGGACTGTGGGGGAAACATTATAGTTGGATCATTATGTGCCCTGTCGACATGTCCATTCCCTTTTATTTATTTATTTATTTATTTATTTATTTATTTATGTATTGCATTTATTATACGCCCACACCCTGGGGTATCACGGCATAGTTACAGACATCTGGATTATTTTGAGTGAGATTCACATCTTGCACCTCTCACGTCCCCTTTGGCCCCAAGCACCGAGAAGAAGACACCCCCACCCCCACCCCCATCAAACCCCTGCAATCCCTAACACTCTGCATCCTCCTATTTGTGCCAGATTTTGTAATGTGTTTGTGGACATCCCCACATTCGATAGACCCTTTGTTCCGGTGCCATACGTATCCACCGCTGGTTTCCAGTTTGAGATATGTGGTTTGTCCGGGCTACTCCACCCCTGTGCAATAATTTGTTTTGCCACCCCAAGTGCCACTGCTAGGAATAATTAATTATATTGACCCCTTGCACCTCCCCCCATTTCCCCTGTAGCAGCAACTTGGGATCAGTCAGTATTTGTTCATTTAAAATGCCAGAGAGGTGTGCGGCCACTTTGGACCAATACGTCTGTATTATTGGGCAATCTCATGTTGTGTGCATGAACGTGCCAATAGCCACTTTTCCCAGAAGGCAGCAGGGGTCGGGCACTCTACCCCAGTTATAGAGCTTGTCCCTAGAGCAGTATACCCTGAGTACATACTTCAGATGTGTTAGTCATAGCTTGGCAGGGGCGATATATTCCCTGGCGTGTGCTAGTGCCTCAATCCATTCCTCTTCCTCCATAGGGCCCAGATCCCCAACCCATTGACCCTTCACCTTCAATTCGGCCGGGGAGTCAAACGATGCTATCGCCTGGCATAGTGTGGAGATAGCTTTGGTTGGAATCTTCTGCCGGTACATTAGCTTCAAGAGGCCAATGGGTCGGGAGTGTCCCAAGATCCGGTACATGAGCCTTCGGAGCGTGCGTCAGCTGTATGCAATGGGAACACTCCCCCTGCGCCAGCCTCTGAAAGGAGATTAACCTCCCATTCTCTACTACGTCCTTCAACTGTGTGATATTGTCTGTCTGTCCCCTGCCCATTCCTGATTTCCTAAATTCAATCAGAGTCTTATTGTCCCACAGGGGGGTTTCCATCCCATCTATCTCAGCACCGTGTGTTTTATATGAATCACTAGCTGTGAGGTCTTGGGTAATGGGGCCATCTGTCCTGCGCCATATAAATACTGCTGAGGCGCACCCGGTTTCACCCATACTCATTTGCACTTAATATGTGGTAGTGCTGTGGTATTGTTGCGTCCATGTGCAGCCAATTGTTGGCAACTACGAGTTGCAAAACCTGGTAGTATTTTATAATGTTCGGCAAACCGATACCTCCATCCCAAACCAACCGGTAGAGTGCCTGCACGGTTGGGAGTTTTGCCACTGCAGCGTGTGCACTGCTGCCTCTATCTTGTTCAATTCTGCCTCCGGGATGTCGTATGGCGTGCTCTGTATGACTTATATTTGTCTGCGGAGCTTAAGCACTTTAAAGAGACCCGCCTGCCCCAAAAGCGAGCGCGGGAGAGAAGCCCAATGCACTGCGTCGCAATGGAACCGTTTAGTAACTAGTTCAAGGTCTTCCTTGAGCAAGTCCTCTCGAGTCCGGTATATTTGGATTCCCAGATACTTAAGTCAGTCTTGCCTAATCTGATAGCCAGACCCATCTGGTATCCAATGCAGAACACCCCTTATCGGAAAAAGGATGGTTTTGTCCCAGTTCACCCGTTGGCCGCTGCAGGCCGCGGACGTCTCGAGGATATCTATTATGGTATGGTATTAGCCGGGTGCCCTATGAAAAAGAGCAGGTCATCGGCATATAATGCCACCCGATCTTTGTGTCCATTGGGCCACATGATGCCTGCCAGCCCGAGTCTGATCAGAGCCTTAACGTTAGGGGTTCAAACGCCAGTGTGAAGAATAAGGGAGGCGGAAGGCACCCCTGTCTCATACCTCTTTCCAGAGGGAAATCCCAGGAGGAGTGGCAGTTGACTCTGACCCACGCTGTTATTCTGTTGTAAATGAGCTTCACCCACCCCATATATTCATCCCCAAAACCGCATTTCCATCATCACGACCCATAAAAACTGACATAAGATCAAGTCAAATGCTTTTTTTCGAAATCAATGGAAAGTATGGTCGTCGAGATTGGCCCAATCAATTGTGATATGCACCCTTTGAATATTCATTCTAGAGGAGCGCCCTGGAATAAAACGGCACTGGTCCGGGTGCACCGGCTCTGATATCATCCATAGCAGACGGTTAACTAGCACTGTAGCCATAATCTTAGCTTCGCCATTAATTAGTGATATTGGTCTATACGACTCTCTGTGCTTGGGGGATTAATCCTTCTTAGGGAAAACCACTATGGACGCCGTCCTGAAGTCAGGGGGCAGTGAGGCTTCCGCCCTGCTTTGATTGAAAATCACAGAAGCGGTTTGATAATGTTCTCCCCAGTGCCTTCCACACCTTCACTGGAAAGCCATTCGTGCCCGGCGCCTTCCCCGATCGCAGAGCCAAGATGGCCTCCCTAATATCGTCCGCTGCGGGCTCCTGTTCCAGTTCAGCTTTCTGTTGGTCATTTAGGGTCCTTAGGCCACAGGAGATAACTAGCTTGTGTACCCGCTCAGTAGGGTATATGCCCAGTGATTGGTATGGTCGCTCATAATATGTTGCGAAAGCGTCCATGACCTCTGTAGGCACCGAAACCGACTCCCCCTGTTCATTTATGTGTCAGGATCCCTCATCCCTGCGCTCAAGCCAAGGGTTCGATGTGATTATAACTAATGCAATAATAACAAAAACGTTTAAAACTAATTTTAAATAATGAAAAAATGTCAAATTCTTTCCTCTTTTTTAATTTGGGGGGGTCCTCCCCAAGCCCACCATTTCCCTAGCTTTATTACCGCCCTCAAACCCCTCCCCCACCCTTTTTAATTCCTTACCCCACATCCATATATAATTTTAACCAAAAATGCAAAAAAAGTTATTTATTTTTTGTTATTAAAGTTATTCCTTATATGCATTTCGTTATAATCGCTGTACACCAAGCCAGGCAATCATCCTACCCGCTTTATCCCTAGCCTCATATATGCACCCCTTGGTTTCCCAATATGCCCGTTTGGCACTGTCCGTATGGCAATTCGGGTAATCCTCCTGGGCTCTTTTCTGGGCCCGTTGCGCAGTAGAAGATGGATCTCTTAGGAATTCCCTCCCTCTTTTTTCAGTTTCCCTCTGGAAACTGTTGAGGGCTTTGTTTTTTGTGTGCATCCTAGATGCCAATAGAGACATCCATTCTCATAACCCTCCCACAGGATCCGAGGTTCTGCTACGGCCGCTGCGTTGTGCTCAAAGTTTACAGAGGCTCTCCTGTGAATGGCCTCAGTTATTTACAGTGCCGTTAGGTAGTTCGAGTTCAGCCTCCATTCTTGTCTCGGACCAACTGCTTTGTCATGTGTATATAATAACAGGGGGGAATGGTCTGAGATACCTCTGGTGCAAACCCTAGCATCCGTGAACCTGTTTGTGGAGCCGCTGGGTGTAAAGAAGTAGTCTAAGCGGGACATCAAGAAGTGTCTATCTGAGTGGAAGGAGTAATCGCTGCGATCTGGATGGAGGTCACGCCATACATCTACCAGGCCTGTCGCTCGAGTGAAAGCAGAAAGCTTAGTTTGCCCCCCTATTGAGCCCTGTGTGCTTATTCAAGCGGTCTGTCTAGTGTGGTGTCCATGACATCATTGAAGTCCCCCCTATGAGCCGTGTATCAGCTCTGTGTGTGATCAGTACTTCTTGTATTTTGTAGAATATACTCATTGGTAGTGGAGGAGGAGCATATATCTTTAGGAGGCCCCATCGTTCCCCACTGAAGTCCCCCAATACCAAGAAAAAGGAGCCACTATCATCCCTTACAATTTTGGAGATGGACCACACAACAAGGATTTCCTAAACATCATGAGCACTGCCTGCAAGCCCCTTGTATAGCCGGCATTATATATGTTATGTTAAAGGATATTTATACTGCAAATTATCACCACTTGAGTGGCCCCCTGGTGCTTTGGTGGATCTGAATAGCAAGAGGGTAAGTTAAGTTAGGACTGAGAGGGAAAAAAGCGAAAGAGATTTGTGATGTGCTGTTGGCACCTTCAGTTCGGTTTACAACGTTCGATGAGCGTAAAAGTATAAAGCGGACGAGGATATTTTTAATTGGGAAAAAGTGTTGGCTTTGTTGGCTGCAGTATGGATGGAGGAATTCCCTGAGCACGGGCCAGCCCTGTGGAAGTACACGGAGACAATTGTAAGTGAGCAAAAGCAATATGGCTCAACGGGGTGGATTGATTATGATAGGGAATTCAGAAAGAAGATGGCCCTGATCCCCGAAATGACCTGGGACCAGATAGATATGGAGGTGTGGGTTTTCTTCATGGGAGGCAGACAAAGGGTCAACTTTGTGTGGAGAGTGTCGCACAAAGGAGGTCAAATGTCTTGGTATGGGAAGAAGGACCCGAAGGAAAATGGTCGGCCCTTTCACAATGGCCCCCAGGGACGGGGCAGGGGGGCATGACCAGGGAGCCAGAAGTTATAACACAGGTAGAGCACAGGAAGGGCTGAAACTAGGCGGCAATGCATGTCGTTCCTATAACAAATGCAACTGCACTTGGGGCTCCAAGTGCAGATACCCCCACAAGTGCGCAAAATGTGGAGGGAGTCATCCGGTGGTGAAATGCATCAAGGGAGAAGGTGGCGGCAGGGGCAAGTGCAAAGAGGGACAGTAGGGGTTTGCAGGTCAAGGGTCCCTCCCCTGTCGATTTACATGTTTTGATGAAATATTTGAACGATTACCCCAAGCACCATGAGAGGGATTTGCTTTTTGGGGGTTTTATGGAGGGATTTTGCATCCCTTACGAGGGCCCCCTGACCGTCCGGTTAGCCTAAAAACTACCCCCTGCTGGTGATCAGCCCTTGGAGGTAAGAAAAAAGATAGGTAAGGAGCTGGAGTTGGGAAGAATTTCCGGTTCCTTCCCTCGCTCTGCCCTCTCCCACTTAATTGTATCGCCTCTTGGCATAGTGCCCAAAAAAGACCCGGGTAAATTCAGGCTGATGCATCATTTATCATACCCCAATGGGGAGTCTGTGAACAAATGGCTCAACCCGGAGCACTGTTCTGTGCACTATACCTCTTTTGATATAATATGGTATGGCATTTATAATGTGCCTATATACAAGTGTTTCAAGGCGCGAGATCAGGTCATGGTGTTAGTGACTGGCATGGGCAAGGGCTGCACTGCTGGCCAAGGTGGACATCAAATCTGCGTTCTGTTTATTGCCAGTGCACCCAGGCAGTTTTCATCTGCTAGGATACCAGTGGGAGGGTAGTTTTTATGTTGACAAATGTATGCCCGTGGTTTGCTCGGTGTCGTGCGCATTGTTTGAGGCATTCAGCACCTTTTTGGAATGGGAAGCTCGTAGGGAGGAGGGAAGGGGGCCATTGTCCATTACCTAGGCGACTTTATATTTTCTGGCAGGAATGGGTCGGTGCAGTGTGCCCTTGCACTGTCTTCCTTCCAAAACCTGATGAATAGGATGGACCAAGTTTCGGAGGGCCCATTCGGTGGCCAGGCTAGAGGGAGCGCAGTTCCAAAAGGATTGGTGGCAGTTGGTAGCATGGACAGGGCGCTCTGTGATCTAGGTGAGCGATTGCTTACACCAGGCGTCAGGTTTAGATACCAGCAAAACTATGGAACGTTCATGAGTGTAACTGTGGCATTACAAAGTACTGAGCGCACTGCTGAGGAACAGGTACGCGCATTTGTGGCATGGGCGCACATGGAATGTAAATCTAAAAGCTGGGCAGCAGCTCATCTGGCAGCGGTGGCTTTCTATTTCAAATTGGGAGGTAAAGCGGATCCCACCAAAGGATTCCTTGTGCGCACCACTTTAAAGGGCTGGACCCAGATGGAGCCTACCAAAACAAATGGGCGCAAGCCCGTTGACTTTGATTTAATGGTAAGGTTGCTGTCCACCTTGGCGGGAGTGTGTTTTGATGCGTATGCGAATTGTCCCTATTTAGGCTTGCATTTGCATGGGCTTTTTTGGGGAATGTAGGAATAGTGAGTTGGTCTCGGCCTCTAAAAAGGACACATCGGGTAGGGCTATTGCCTTAAGTGATGTTATCTTGTTCTGCAAGGGCACGGGAGAGGGGGTCCGAATTAGGCTGAGGAAATGCAAAACTGACCAGTTGGGTAAGGGCTCTAGTATGGAGATGCATGGGTCCCCGCTTAAGGACAGCTGCCGGTACACCTCCTCAAGCTTTTTCTAGCAATCAGGCCCAAGGAAGGCGCCCCCCTTTTAGTGAATGCTGACGCCTCCCCCCTCTTAGTGTTCCAATTCAGGAAGGTTTTGTTCTTGGCCTTGGGGGCACTTGGCATCCATGGCGATGGTTGGTCCTCCCACAGTTTCAGGATAGGGGTGGCCTCCACAGCATTTCTACAGGGCATGTCATCACCGGCCATCATGAAGATGTGCAGATGGGAATCTGGCCGCTACAGGATTTATGTATGCCCACAGATGGTCCCCATGCCCAAGGGAAACTGACAGCCCCCCCCTAAGAAACGGGTACCCTCCACGGACTCTGTGGTGTCAGGCAGTAACAAAGGGGGGCAAAGTATGCAGGAGCAAAAAAGGTTATTCCAACAGATGATGCAGTATGGAGGATCAGTCATTCATTTATAACACGGGCAGAGAAGAAGGCTCTGCAATGGAAGATTGGCCCCAACCTAGGATTTAGGGGCACAAAGGTGGTATGGCTTGGTACCCTAGGCATGAGATGGCACTCCCTGCTACCCGCCATACATTGGCAGCTACAATACAGGCCGGCACCAAGGATGATGGGGATCCATTTGGGCGGTAACAACCTGGCCAAGTTGGGTCGGGGTCACTTGTTGACCCAGTTGCAGGTGGCCCTGTGCATAGCAGCTCAGTGCATAGCAGCTCAGGAGCTCAGGAGCTACCTGGCACAGACATTTTGCCTGGGTGCCAGGCGGCACCCGGGCAGCTCTGGCATGGTGCCATTTCCCAGGAATGGAGAGGTCCAGGAGGCGTTTCAATAGGAGCGTTGAGAAATTCGCAAAGGCTGAAGGCCCAGGCTTTGTGGGACATTGCTGTTTAAATTCTCTCCCTTTGCGCTTTGCTGCAGAAGGTGTTCACCTGTCTGACAAGGGAATGGGTGTCTTCTTGACGGCAATCCAAGTGGCATTAAGAAGGGTTGGCTGCAGATAGGAATGTTGGTGAGTATGTCCTAGTTGTGTGGGGGCATTGTGGGCAGCGGAAAGCCACCCCCAAAGCGTGGCAGAGTGTCAGGGTGGTCCTAGACGGTGAGGGTTTTCTGATGTTGCCGCTTCGGCTGTGAGTGGTTCAGGAATGGCCCAGATCGAGCCAAATCCAAGCGACGGGCACTGACTCCCCTCCAGGGTGATTAGGCTACATCATCTCTTGTCAGTATCCCTGAAAATGTTTACTGGCTGGCAGTAGAACCAGAAGCGTATGTCCGCTTATGCCTCTGGCAGACAGGGAATGACATAGGTCACCTATACATGTAATTCTTTAGTATGTGTCTGGGAATGTCCCATTTTTATGTTGCTCCAAAATAAAACGGTGACCTTCTTTTCCAAAGACTTTACAAAGTTGTCTGTTGTTATTGCGTGATGTAATTATGACATACTGTGGCCACAAGAGGTGGGGGGTGGCCAATGGCGGATTCCCTGCTATGTGTGCTAGGCCGCTCACCAGCAACAGCTCCAGCCTCAACAGTGGAGGCCGTGCCAAGCACTTCTGGCCGTTGGAGAGGGACCAGAGCCCTCGCAACTCACCGCACAAGGGGTTGCCCACGCCATCATTCATGGCATCCCTCTTCAGCCTCACGGGCCCATCCTCTCAGAAGATCCTCGCCGCGTCCGACGGCCACCGCCAGATTACTTCACTTCTGCATCCTGTGTGTCGGCCAGCTTGAACGGGGAGGGCCGCTTCGAGTTCCTCCAGCCGTTGGTCTCCGGGACTAGGAGCAGGGCATAGATTGCAGCATCATTAGAGGCCACTATGTCGAGCCGGGCGCACTTTTCAGCGTGAATTATAGCAGGATCATTTATGTGCAGAGTGCAAAGCAGGTGCTGGTGCGACTACAAGTTACGGTGCCACCCCTCGTGTCCTGCTTTGATGTTTTTAGCAATAAGGGGATCTTTTTTAAACAGGTCTATGGTAAAGTTACAATAGTGTCCATTATTTGTTGAATGAGTCAGATATGTGCAGAACAGAGATGTATACAATTCCAACTTCTCCAAAGAAATAGACAAAGTTACAAAGTAAAACAATTTTCTAAAACTGAAAACCACCAGTTGATGTAACTTACTGTATGTGTCATTTCTTTTGTGGCGATGTAAATCATCCATCTGAACAAGATGCAGTGCTGTTTGAAATACTGGTCAAGAGCAGATGGTTCTGCCAAACAACATATTAAAGAAATCTCAGGTTGGCCCATTTGAGAGGCTCTGCGAGTCCTGACCTTTAGGCTCTCACCAAATTGCATTCTGGTAAGTGTAGTCCTGTATTTTATACTGGCAAAATAAAACTACATATACTGTACAAAACTACAGAATGATTTGAGCTAAAAAGCCAGAACTTTCGTGACCTCCATCCTTTATCCAGAACAAATAAAGATGCAACAGGAAAATGTGCAGTGTGAGGGGCACACATTTACAAACTCTTTAACCAACAAACCTGGGCTTACATCCATGCTTCCCTTTTTGGGTAATCTATGTGATCTTGGGCAAAACACTCTCCCTATTGAATCTCATTTTCTTTGGCTGCCAAAATTGGAAGCGCCTTGAAGTGATTCCATAAGGTGTGAACTACACAGAAAACATCACACATGCAAGGTTTCACAGACTACTGTGCTTGCCTCCATGTACGTCATGTTATAACACTTTTATACTTCACCAATCACCACCATAGTGAAGTAATATCTATCTTTAAATAATGCACCTTGCATGCTGAATTGCCCCTTAGCTTGATCATTGCTCACAGCACCATCACTTGTGAGACATGGTGCCCACATAACAGAAAAAGTAAAATAAATTAAGTACCACAATGTTTGGCTGGCAAGCAGGCATTCCTGGTCCTTGACTCTGGAAGGAGTCTATCAGCCCGATTTAATGTTAGCACCTCCAACAGTCTATGGGCAAGGGCCATGCGGTCTCCCTCTGCTACACAGTTTGTTGGTGGGGTGGTGGAGGAGTACACACCCGTGATAGACAAGGGGGCTGCTTTATCACACATAACTTGTTCTTCCCTATACCCCACCATCCAGGACATGTGGTAGCCACCCTTTGCTCCCATGTGTGACTGCTGAGGGCTGTGGAAAGCTCCCCTAGGGCTCGAACCCACTAGCAGCTCCTTTGCTGCTTGGTCGTCCCTTCCCAGGCAAGAGGACATTAAGCAACTCATTGTTACTCTTTGTATCTGCCCCAGAAGGATGAAATGATTTGCCCAGCACATCCAGCATATACACCGGTGTCCCACAGCATGCATCCATGTATGATATGATATGATAAGGCATTTATAACGCGCCTATACACAAGTGTTTCGAGGCGCGACGAGGCAAGGGAGGAAGAATAGATGACAGACAACGCTCTTACTAGGCCAGGTTTCATTCAGATCGCACCAGTGCATGGGAAGGGGGAAAGGGAAAAGTGTGTGGGGGAAGGGAGAGGGGAAAGTGCAGGACATGGGATAGTAGAATAAATAAGATAAATAAAACGGCCAGATGGTGGCATGTACAAGGTAAGAGCAGACATAAGTGATGGAAGAGGGACTGTGGGTATACAGAATAACTGTCCCCAGGTGCGGGGGTTGCCAGGGAGGCAGTGCAGGTGTGCAATTGGCGGGGCCTGGGCCCGAGATCAGAAAGGGTGGCCAGGTAACCAGTGCAGTTTCAACCAGGAATTCAGCAGGGGAGAGGGAGAGAGAAAGCAGAAGCAAAGAGGAAGGTTTTGAGGTGCTTCCGGAATCGGAGATGGTTCTCCTCAAGTTTGAGGGAGGCAGGAAGGCTGTTCCAGAGGGAGGCCCCTGGCGCGGAGAGAGGTCTACCACCAACTCGTTGCTTGGAGAAGCGACTGACCCTGAGGGAGTTGGAGGCGGATGAGAATGAAGATATTTGGGAAGAGAGAGTTGAAGGTATTGCGGCCCCAGGCCCCAGAAGGCCTTGTGCACAATGCAGAGGGTTTTGAATTTAATCCTCGCAGCCACTGGGAGCCAGTGCAGAGATTTCAGTCCTGGAGAGATACGATCCCTGGGCTTGAGGCCAAGGACAAGTCTCGCAGTCTCAACCAACTGATGTACCTTGCACTTAATATTAAAATTTTACTTTTTGAGTATAGGTGAAAAATAAGGGTGGATATGCAAGAAAGTTAATTCAGCTAGGGAAAGAGAAGTCAATCAAAAAAGGAATGTAATGTAATGTATCTGTTTTTTTTTTATAGCTTGACTTCTTCCATTTGGGCAGCCAGGTTGCACTACAAAGGTGAGAAGTGCAATGCTTTGAATTAATCCTGACCACTATCATTGCTCAGAGTGCCTTCCATGCCATCATTTTAAATATCTACTTAAATCATCATAACTGAGAAAAAAAGCGAATCTGGCCAATTCAGCCAAAGGTTCAAAAGAGGACTGAAAAGAACAGCCGAATATAGACGCACCTAGACACAGAAGAGAGTGTATTCAGCAACGGTCAGGGAGGGTGTGTGCTCAGGGTGACTTCTTCGGGCACTCAGAACGACACACATATCACATACCACAAACCTACAAGGTGATATGAATTCAATTTCTAAACGTGCAAGGTGATATCAGAAGAACATCGTCAGACATGTCAAGACTGCCAGGGTTCAAGTTTTAAAAAAACTGGGGGGACACTGGCGAGCATTGGGAAGTGAATTGAAATATGCACATTTCATTTAGGCTTGTCTTTCAGGATTGAAAAAACCATACACAACGAAAAATCATTTTCCAAGGGAACGGATTTTCATATTACTTTGTTGCTTAAGTATAAAATGTGTTCAACTTTTAAATCTGAGAATCTGTAACAAAACATGTCCTCTACAGAAAGATGTCAATGTGAGACATTTTGCAGCTTTGTTTCCTTTATTGCGGCCTTCTGGTTAAGCGACTCGTTTCAAAGGCACGTTTCCCTATAGGTCAGTGGCCTTCAAGCTTTTTTGGCCTGGGCACCCCCTGAGCAAAATGTGCGCAGGCCGGGGCCCCCCAAAAATGCCAAATGGACAGTATGTATTGGGTGCTGTCACCGCATTCTACTCCCAGTATATTCCCTCGGCTCCCCCACCTTCTCCCATCACAGTCGCTGGGCTCCCTCATCCCACTCCTGCACAGTCCCTGGGCTCTCCCCATCCCATCACACACCCTGGGCGTGCCCCACTCTGCTCCCACCACTATCCGATGGTTCCCACCCATCCTGCTCCCACCACAGTCCCTGGGCTCCTCCATCCCGTTCCCAACACAGTGCGAGAGCCAGTGGCGGCGGGGCATAACTATTTCCCCCAAAAATGCCATAGCGACCAAGCGACCAACCAATAATGAAATAAAATGTTGTACTATAGAGCATACTTTAAAAAGAAAGGGGTAAATAGCCAACCAGTTTGCAATTGGTGCTGGGGCGCAAAGGGGGCAGGCATGACATTTTTTACTGGACCTCTACGATAGATGTCCAGTAAAATAATACCATCCCTGTCTTCTGGGCCCCACTGGGCCTAACACAATCAACATGATTATGTGTGTATGCAAGGTGCTGGGTTGCCAAGGGAGAAAGCATGGTATTTTTGACTGGACATCTGTTATAGAAAGCCAGTAAAACAAATACCATCCCTGTCCCCTGGGCTCCACAGCGCCTCAGAAGGAGAGCTGATTTTGTCAGGTGGGTAGGGGGATTGTGCAACAAAGGCATCTAGGCATTTTTAAAATGCCTTTTTTGTACAACCCTGCTTCCCCCATCTATCCACCGCTTGCCAAAATCAGCTCAACGGACCAAAACAAACTAACACACACATTCATACAGCAATCACTCTATCATTCCCACGAGCATCCATCCCTATACACTCACTCATAGCACAAGCATACACGCATCCATACACATGTTTAATTTTTAAAAAAAATAAATATAGACGTACCTTCTGCATTGGCCTGCATGTGGGTGCTGAAATGCCATTGCCCAGGCTGCTCTTTCCATATGTGCAAGGAGGTGCAGGAGCTCCCCCTCGCATATGCAGACATGCACGGCTCCAGCCAGCATTTCCAATGAGCTATGCAATGCTGGCGAAGCAAAACGCCCCAGGCTTGCCTGGCTTAGTGAGTATGTGCAGCTGGGGAACTGAACTGTCAAAGGGAAATAGTGTTTCCCTTTGACAGTTCAGCCAGCCCAGGAGCACTCCCTCAGCTTGAAAAAGCAGCTGAGGGTGTGCTCATTGTTTTACTGGGCTGGCTCCTTAGCTCCTCCATAATGGGTGCTGGGGCCACTGGGTGAGCACCCCCTCGCCATTATGGATGAGCCGCCAGGCTCGGACTGGTTTATAGGGCAATAAGGCAATTTCTGTACCAAAAATGCTAAATGCTAGCATGGGACAGTCAAAATGGGCCACCTTTTTGGCCAATGTGGGCTAGTTTGATGAGTTACTTCACTATGCAGTTAGTAATTTTGACCATTGAGCAGTTAGTAATTTTGACCATTGTTGCTGAATAAATATTCTTTAAATATCACAATTTACTTACATTTTAACACAAAGCACCCCCTTGGGTACTATTCAAACAGTCTGTGACTAAAGGAAGGAATATCCATTTACAAATGCGGGCCACTTTTTCATTGGTGCCTGAGACAGTTTCATGCTTCAGCCTGACCATGTGACCCTGCCCATTTCTTCAAATATAAATATATATATATATATATATATATATGCGCATATATATATATGCTCAGGGAAGCGCGAAACGCATCATGCTTCAGGATTCCCCCAAGGCGTCCTGCCACTGTCTGTTTTATGTCTGCTAATATATTTTTACTGAACCTAATAAACTTGTTTCTAATCCAGGATACGAGTTGTTGATTTCGGCTTTGGTTGAGTGCGTGAGATGTCCAATGCCTCATTGAGAGTGCGGTTTTTGTTCCTCTGTTTTCTTGGATATATATATATATATATATATATATATATATATATTTTGTTGATTTAATGCTGGCCTCTCCCGGCCCCCCAGGGATGTGGCTGCGGGCCCCTGTGGGGGCGCACCCCATAGTTTAAATACCGGTGCTTTAATGTATGGCAGGTACATTTCCTAGAAAGGAAACCATCTTTTGGGTCAGATGGAACAATACAACGTAAGAATATATTGCAAACACCTTACAAGGACATTAGAGGAAACAATCTTACAAACCACATCATTCAAATTATTTCAGTGCTATGGTGGCACTTAATAAAACCTGCGTAACATAAAACAGAAATAACTGGAGAGCAGATGCAGCACCTCTTTCATTCCGTTGCGCCGAAAACCAGGCTTCTAAAGAAACAGTTCCAGGCAGCAGTAATTATTTGGGCTAAATTACACAAACCCCCCCCCAGACTCGCGTGTAGTGGAAAAGGTTGCTTTAATGTGACAGGCCACAGCTTACACAAAACGCTGACCTGGCTCTTTGGCTCACAGACGAATGACCATTAACACTTATCCAAACAAATAATTCATTTTTTCATTTTAATTCATTTTCCTTGTTCTCTCCCCTGACCTCTGCTCCCCCCAATTTCTCTCACCCTTCTTCTCCATTTCTCCCCCATCTTCTCCCTGAGGCCACACCCCTCCTTCTTCCTTACCTCTTCACCCTTCTTGCTCCCCCCAGGCTAGTCTGTGTGTGCAAACAGCGTTGATCCCCTCCTTAATCGTGCTAATGACCGTTTCCGCTTCTGCCAACCACCCTCTAAAAGACCGTGTCCCTGGCACCAAGAAAAACCCTCCTCCGAAGTGCTCTTTCTGTCCACTCCCCCTTTCCCTTCTTCCCTTCAAATCTTCATCACCTCTTCCACCGCCATCCTCAAATCCAGCAGGCAATACTAAGTACCCATTTTAGGCAGGTGTACCCCATCCTCTGAGCCAATGGGGTTCTCTCAGGTCTGCACTGTGGGCGGGGGGGTCTTATTTCTGATTGGGAACGAAGGCATGCAGAGGCTATGGGTCTAGTAACATCTTTTTCACAAAAGCACTAACAAACCTGGCACTCACCTTAACTGGCATGTGTGAAATAACCATAGCTGTGATATGACCAGGAGGCAGTCCTGGAGCCAGAATTTCTCGATAGGGTGACCCTGCACCCTATACACGTGGATAAATGGAGACTTTTTTTAATGATTGATTTTGTAAGCGACCATGGCTAAGGACAACGTTTGAGTTTTTATTCTTTTATAGCATACTTTCCTTGACAATTACAGGAAATTCTATTGCACAACTAATGTAACGATGAAAGACAGAAAGGGCCCTACCAGAATACAGATATGTGCATGCCGGCTGCCAAAGGGGCAGTGGGTGAAGCAAACCACTTTACCGACCCAGGTAAAATTATCTGCTGACTATTAACATTCCAAAGCTAGTGACACAAACCGACCATTACCCGTGACACCTTTCTCACTCACCGACTGGATTCACGCATGTTGCTTCTTCAAATTATTCTCAAACTGAGTTCTCAAATCTTATTCTGTAAATCCTGGCCATTTTGCGCATGTCCTTTGCATTCCTGTACAGATTACAAGGACAGCAAGAACCTGAACATGTGATGTGAGCCTAAAAGCAGGTACTGGTGGATTATTTCCCAGCAGACTTTGTACAACTTGAGATCCTGTCCTTTGGGTTGTTTAGCCACACCTACCCCCAGAACTGCCTGTGGTGTGAAGCTGCAGCAGGTAGTGTTTGGCAGAGTCATGTAATGTGTTATGCATACCAGGCATAACATTTACAGTTCCACAAAAAATGTTAGCACGTTTTTTACGAATGCACCCTTATGAGGTGTCGGGAACAGGACAAAATGGCACTGAGTTGTGCCCAGAGCTGCAGTTAGGACCTTGGGGCAATGAGATTGGGCCTTGCACTTCAGGCCACATCCTGTCTATGCCACCTTCAGTACACATGTCATTTTTAAGAACGTGTTATTGTAATCTGCCACCCACACACACACACCTCTCTCTCTCTCTCTCTCTCTCTCTCTCTCTCTCTCTCTCTCTCTCTCTCTCTCTCTCTCTCTCTCTCTCTCTCTCTCTCTCTCTCTCTCTATATATATATATATATATACATAACATATAACAACATACACAACTGGAATTCAAAGATCAAATACATCGGATGCTGAAAAAGTGAAAAATACCTTTTGCTGTCCACAGAAAGGTATCCTCACTTTTGTAACTCTTTGAGTAGCTCTGCTTTTCGAAGTTGCTAAACGATTTTTGCTAATATTTACAGTCATCAGGTGTTTCAACTTTTCAGGACTTGGTGTCAGTTCTTATAATGTTAAAACCCTAGGGTTTTTAAAAAGAGCAACTTATAGCACGTATTAGTGTCCGATCCACCATTTAAACTTTGGCAATTTCTAGAATTGATAGCAGGCAATTAAATATGTGTGCTCTTCCTGCTTCACCCTTTACCCATTAAAACTACGTGTACTCAGCAACATGCCTGAGTGTGGGGGCATGCAACGTTTACCCCAACACCCCCTGAACTTGTGCGCCCAACTCAAGCCCTTTAAGACGAGATAGCAATACTTTGAGATAGATGGGGATGCAGAATATACTCAAACATCAATAATCAGACTGACTCAGGAAGTTGGCAAAGTAAGTCTGTTTCAATATCAATTGTCTAAAACAGGGAGTAAAAAGAACATCAACGAACATTCACTCGATTTTCTCACTCATTGAGCATCATAAAAAAACAGATTTTTCTAAGGAAAACCTGTCCTCACTGACATCAATCTACAAGGCAAACTACAAAAACCTACTTGGGATATTGATGGGCTTACAGGGAGCATCTAGGTATACGTTCCATACTTGTCAGGGAAAGTGATTTGGTCTCTAACATCAGGTGGGCAACTAAGCCTTCCTCTAGTGCAAGTCATTACGAACGTCATCAAATACACGACGTCCTATTGGTTATACAAACTATAGGGCTCTCTATCACGTGGCCCTCTATAATTGGTTGGGACCCTAGTACCTCCTTGTAATATTCCACACACGCTAGCAGCACGCAGGCTGGCACCCAGGAGCTGGTGGGCTGGTCTTGACCATAGCTTCCCACCTAATTAGCCTGCCATCTATCATCACTTTTGCCATCTGCCAGTCAATTAGCCGTTGAACGTGGCCTTGGTTCTGTACTCTGTGCCTGAGAATAAAAGGGAGCATAGGCATACTCTGTCTTTTGGTTTCAATGTAGCTCAATCCAGTATCTATTTTCATCCGACCATGTGACAGGAGACCATGTTTCAGAGCTTTTCTGTATTTAAAATACTATTAGATGATGAACCTCTGACGTCTTCAACGTTCCTGTACCTCTCCTCAGACAGGTGTTTGAGCCAGGGTGTTCATGCAGTAGCTACAAAACGTGTGAAAAGAACAAAGTGAGTGGCCTTGACTTCTTGGTTGTGGGCCAGCCAAGCCTTTCTTGAATTTACCTCCGTCATTAAGTTGGTTTCTAACTGCGCCACCACAAAAAGCCTTTCTGTTCACTGGGTCCAGACTCTGCTAAAGTGTTTGTGGAACATCCATAGTCAATACATTGCTATACATATACGGTGGTGCATCGCCGCAATCTATTCAATACATAGCCAGCCTTGTGATTACTTTTTCTGCTTGCGTTTACTGTATCTGTACAAGTGTAAAATCACTTTTCATATTCTTCAGTATTTCTGTAGCATGAGTATCTTCATCTCGAGCCTGAAATGTTGCTCATCTTTAACACTTCCTCTGTCATCCGCCGCTGCCGCGATTGGTGGATTCTTCCGCGTTGGGGTTGGCAACACAGAGGTAGGGTGTTTTAGTCCCCTCTCTGTGTCCTTGGACGCAGCTCCATTCTGACGAGCGCGGTGCCGCCGGGAGTATATATTCCCCCCCTCCTCCCCAGCAGACACTGCGTTGCAACCCTCTCAGATGTTTCTATTTCCGGATCTGTCAGTGGTGTTCCTTGTTTTTCTGGTTTCGCTTTGTTTACGAAGCATTTTCCTCCTCTCGCTTTGTCCGCCGCTGCTCTCGCTGGTCTGCTGGATTTCGTTTACTCGCGGCCTCATCCTCTCGGACTCGGCACCGCCTACTTATTCTCTCTTCCCAATATCGTTCTCTTCTTTCCTTTCTGCTTGTTCACTGGACCTCCGGTCCTACTTACCCTCCTTTACTTACCTGGTTGTGCTCTCCTGTGTCCTGCACGGATCCACGGATAGTATCACACCTTGGCCGGCGGGGCTCCTGCTTCCGGCACAATCAGCTGTTTTTCTTTTCTGCTCCTCCGGGTCTCTTGCTCCACAAAGACTCTCCAGCCTTACCTGCTACATTGTCCTTCAGTCAACAGTTCATCTTGTCAGCGAAATTAAGAAAGAGTCTACACGCCACAAAGGTTTTTTTCCCTATTTGGGTTTTTCCCTTATTCCGGCTTGATTCCGGAAGAGGAGTCACGGGGCGGCTGTCTACCAGCGGTCACTGTGGCTTCCCTCCGTGACAAGCATGTTCACCTGAAAAAGGAGAGAGACTACCTGACTCGGCGGCACCTGCAAGACACAGACAACAACTCCAGCAGTTCAGGTGAGGAGAGTGTGAAAGAAGGAGGAGAAGAAGGAATCAGGGTGCTGAAACCATCACAGATTGCAACGCCAAAAAGTTTCAAGATGTCTGCCAATGAGCAGGTTCAAGAGCTTTGGAAGGCTTTTCAAGCAACGTCCCATGAATTAAAGGGAGTAAAGACAGAGAATGCCCTCCTTGAGCAAATGGTATCCGCTAGGGAACCCTCCCTTCCGGAATTACCACCCATGGCGCTTTCCTCAGGAAAGTTTGATGGCTCTCCTAAGAAGGTGAAGGAGTTTTTGGAGGCGTGTACGGTCTATTTCACTTTCAGGCCTTGTACCTTTGCAACGGATCAGGCCAGGGTGGGATTCTTAATCTCCAATATGACCGGGAACGCGCTAGCCTCGGCCATCCCATTGGTGACAAGTGGTAATGCCATTCTTCAGGACTTTGCTGGGTTCCAGAATCTACTAAAGCAGACCTTTGAACGGCCAGAGTTGTCCTTTACAGCCTGTGAGGATTTGCTTGATGTCAGACAAGGCTCTCTGGACGTATTGTCATATATCTCCTCTTTCAAGACATTGGCGGCTGGAGCAGGATGGCCTGATCCAGCACAATATGCCATTTTCAGAAGGGGTTTGAAGGAGGAGATCAAAGATGAACTGGCCAGATCTGCCTGCTCACCTACTTTCTCGGATTTACTCGCCACCGCTCTTCATATAGATTATCGTCTCCAAGATAGGAGGACGGAGCACCGCAAACAAAGAGGTTCAGGGTTTCCATCGGACCCCCTTTCACACTCTTCCCCTGGTCGCTCCCCTACTACATCCTCCGACGGAAAAAATGCAAATCGGAGCCACCAGAGCACCTCTGTCTGCCGCTGAAAGATGGCGAAGGAGAGAGAAGGGACTGTGCGCGTACTGTGGTTCTGATCAACACCTTCTCAAGGACTGCACAGAACTGCCAAACAAGAGATCGGGAAATGAACACACTCAGCGCCAATAGGGACGAGTGTCGGGGGGTTTTCAGGCTTTTCTCATCGTCCCTACGTTTCTCTTTCTGTATCCTCTCCCGACTCCAAAGATGATTGTAGACTCATGGTGATCCCAGTGATCCTCGACCTGGAGGGCAAACAAGTGGAGACCCTAGCCCTGCTGGATTGTGGAGCGGCGGGTAACTTCGTTGATACCCTGTGGGCAGACAAGGTGGGCCTACGCAGGATAGCCAGGAAAGAGGGTCAGCAGGTTGAAGGAGTAGACAGGTCACAGTTGTCTTCCAGTCCCATCACACATACGACAGAGGAACTTTCCCTGACAATCAATCAACATTCTGAAGTCCTGAAATTCAACATCATTCGGGCTGCCCATTTCCACATTATCTTGGGCATCACATGGCTTCGTAGGCATAATCCTCAGATAAACTGGACCGAGAATCAGCTGAGCTTTTGTTCCCCGTATTGTACAGCCAACTGCCTTCCGGTGGAAAGTCGGGGAGCCCTTCAGCCGGTAAAAATATTCTCGAATAACCACGTTGGTGTCCACGCATTGCACAGCTATTGTCCGGGTTTTTCAGATGTTTTCCAGGAGTGTCTTCATGCCAAACTGCTGCCTCATCGGCCAGAAGACTGCACAATCGATCTGGAACCAAATGCCCTGGTTCCGTTCGGAAGAATGTTCTCTCTCACGCAGACTGAGAAGCAGGTGCTGGAAAGATATTTGGACACCAACCTGGAGAATGGTCTTATTCAGCCCTCGAAGTCTCCCATAGGAGCTCCCTTATTTTTCATCAAGAAGAGGGTCACCACCGATCTTAGGCCCTGTATAGACTACAGGAGTCTAAACAAGGTTACCGTACGGGATCGATATCCAATGCTGCTTATAACTGACATCATAGAGGCGGTACAAGGAGCCAGAGTGTTTACTAAACTCGATCTCAGGAACGCATACCATTTGCTTCGGATAGCCAAGGGAGATGAGTGGAAAACAACTTTTTGCACCCCATTCGGCTTATGTGAGTATAAGGTGATGCCATTTGGACTGGTGAATGCGCCAGCAGCTTTCCAGGGATTTATGGACAGAATGTGTTCCGATATGCTTTCGATGTCAGTCATCATTTATCTGGACGATATTTTGGTTTTCTCCTCGAACATGAAGGAACACGTTGTACAAGTTCTCAGGTATTAGCCCGACTTCAAGAGAACCAACTGTTGGTCATGCCGAAAAGTGCAAATTAGCCGTCCCTTCTGTGCAATACCTTGGATATGTTTTGTCGGAGGAAGGGATAGCTATGGATCAAGACAAGGTCCACGCCATTCTCAACTGGCCTGCTCCTACTTCAGTCTGGGAAGCACAGAGATTCCTGGGGCTTTCGAACTACTATAGGAGGTTCATCCCAAATTTCTCAGAGGTAGTTTTTCCCATTACTCGGCTGCTCAAAACGGACGCTTTCCCGGTTCATTGGTCTGCTGAGACTGAGAAGAGTTTCAGTCATCTCAAAAGCCTCTTCTGCTCAGCTCCGATTCTTCAACATCCGGACCAGACGCAACCATTTATCTTGGAGACCGACGCATCAGCCATCGCGATTGGGGCAGTGTTACTTCAGACAATCAATGGGGTAGAATATCCGGTGGCCTACTTGTCTAAGACACTCTCTCCCAGTCAACTAAACTATTCAGTCCTTGAAAAGGAGTTACTTGCCACGAAACTGGCCTGTGAAGAATGGCATCACTTACTCATGGGTGCCCGACACCAATTTCTAAT
The DNA here is from genome assembly GCF_040938575.1 of Ambystoma mexicanum. NCBI lineage: Eukaryota > Metazoa > Chordata > Amphibia > Caudata > Ambystomatidae > Ambystoma > Ambystoma mexicanum. The sequence continues at coordinate 803,011,365 of NC_090921.1, forward strand.
CAGAACAGATCATAAGAATCTGAAGGTTCTACAGGAGATGGAATGTTCGAATTCCAGACAGGCACGGTGGGCCTACCTTTTTTCACAATTTGATTTTCAGATCACGTACATTCCAGGGTCGCTCAATCAGTTGGCTGACGCATTGTCTTCCAAGGACTCCAGCAAAGAAAAGGCCTTGATCAATGTCGAGCCCATGTTTCACAGGAATCGGATCCTGGCTCTAGTTGGTTCTTTTCTTCAAGAGGTAAGGACAGCGGTCGTTCAAGAACTACCAGACTGTCCTTGCATCCCAGCTCTCTCTATCAAGAGAAGGACGGCTGGGTTTTCTATAAGAAGCGGCTGTACATTCCGGAAGGTCCACTACGGAAGAAGATTCTGGGTTGCTGCCACAACTCACGCACTGCGGGTCATAGAGGAGGAAACTCACACCTTAGAACTCATCTCAAGATCTTTTCTCTGGCCCAATGTGAGGAAGGAGACGTTGGAGTATGTGAAGACTTGTCCAATTTGTGCCAGGGCCAAGTATCGTCGGGCAAACCCCTGGGGCTGCTCACTCAAGTTGAGATGCGTACTTGCCCTTGAGGACTGATTTTATCGTGGATCTTCCTGAGTCTGAATCGTGTACTTGCATTATGGTTACGGTGTTTGCCTTCTCTAAGATGGCACATTTCTCTCCTCTTCTGGGACTCCCTACGACAACTAAGATGGCAGAGGTCTTTGCACGTGACATTTTCAAGTTACATGGCCTACCCGATAAGATAATTTCTGATCGAGTGAGTCAGTACATCTCTAAGTTCTGGACAGCCTTGTGCAACCGATTGGGGGTTGAAAGAGCCCTTTCCTCGGGTTTCCATCCACAATCCAATGGCCAGACAGAACGTCTTAATGCCACTCTGGAACAATACTTGAGATGTTACATCACTCAACATCAGGACAATTGGGTCTCTCTGCTCTCCACCGCAGAGTTCTCATATAACAACACCAGACACTCTGCCACTTGTCTCTCCCCGTTCTACTGTACCTATGGGGTGCACCCACGGTCGGTTCTACCAGAGTTACCCAGTTTTACCAACTCCCCGGCCGCAGAGGAGGTTTTGGGGAATATTAGAGAAGCACATGCCACCGCATTACGAAGCTTGGAAGTTAGCAGGACTAAGATTGGAGCAGACAGACATCGCAAAGATTGTCCTGAATGGAAGCCAGGCGACAAGGTGTGGTTGTCCATGAGGTTCTTACCCAGATGGACACGGCCTTCTAAGCTGTCTCCTCACTTTCCGGGACCTTTTCCCATTCTCTCGAAGGTCAATCCTGTGGCTTATCGCCTTCGGCTCCCTCCCACACTTAGTCGCATTCACCCAGTCTTCCATTCCTCTCTTCTTAAACCTCACTATCCTGATCTGCAGCACAGAACTGTTCCCGACATACTTCCGTGCCTACGCCGGACAGGGAGGAATATGAAGTCTCCACCATTCAGGACTCTAGGTTTTACCGAGGCCGGTTGGAATACCTCTTGTCCTGGAAGGGTTACCCTGAGTCGGAGGATTCTTGGGAACCGGCTTCCCAGGTACATGCCCCTCGGTTGCTTGCCAGGTTCCACCGCCTGCATCCAGGGAAGCCTGGGGTGGTGCGGACTGGGGGGAAGCATACTGTCATCCGCCGCCTCCGCAATTGGCAGATTCTTCCGCGTTGGGGTTGGCAACACAGAGGTAGGGTGTTTTAGTCCCCTCTCTGTGTCCTTGGATGGAGCTCCATTCTGACAAGCGTGGTGCCGCCGGGAGTATATATTCCTCCTCCCCCCCGGCAGACACTGCGTTGCAACCCTCTTGGATGTTTCTGTTTCTGGGTTCCCTTGCTCCTGACGACTGACAGTCCACTCCGGATCTGTCAGTGGTGTTCCTTGTTTTTCTGGTTTCGCTTGGCGGTCTGCTGGATTTCGTTTACTCGCAGGCCCATCCTCTCGGACTCGGCGCCGCCTACTTATTCTCTCTTCCCAATATCGTGCTCTTCTTTCCTTTCTGCTTGTTCACTGGACCTCCGGTCCTACTTACCCTCCTTTACTTACCTGGCTGTGCTCTCCTGTGTCCTGCACGGATCCACGGATAGTACCACACCTTGGCCGGCGGGGCGCCTGCTTCCGGCACAATCAGCTGTTCTTCTTTTCCGCTCCTCCGGATCTCCTGCTCCACAAAGACTCTCCAGCCTTACCTGCTACATCGTCCTCCAGTCAACAGTTCATCTTGTCAGCGGAATTAAGAAAGAGTCTACATGCCACAAAGGGTGTTTTCCCTATTTGTTTTTTTCCCCCTATTCCGGCTAGATTCCAGAAGAGGAGTCACGAGGCAGCTGTCTACCAGTGGTCACTGTGGCTTCCCTCCGTGACAAGCATGTTCACCTGAAAAAGGAGAAAGACTACCTGACTCGGCGGCACCTGCAAGACACAGACAACGACTCCAGCAGTTCAGGTGAGGAGAGTGTGAAAGAAGGGGGAGAAAAAAGGAATCAGGGTGCTGAAACCATCACATCCTCCTTAGCTTTCTAGAATGTTTATGTTCTTTTGCCTCTACATCTCTTCTGGGTGTGTCAGTCCCTGCCTTGCATGATGTCACCAGTCTTCTTTTCTTATTCCTTTTCACACTTCCTCCGGGATTTCATTCAAATGGCCATTATATTGTTGTGAGTGCATATATGGTTTCCTCAATGGGTACCTTACTTCCATGATTCTTTGTGGTATAGGTATTTTCACTGGTACTGCTCATGTCTCACACTCTGGCACCCAACATATAGGCAACAGGTGAGCAGAGCTTGGAGTGGGGTTACTTGGCTCCATCTCTACACTCCCCCCTATGGGTGATTCATCGACTACTCTCTCATCAATCTTCACATCTAGACATCCTCGTCTGAGGAAATGCTACTTTGGGACCCACATCTTTATGACTCCTTAAAGGCATTCTGCTGGTTTCACATGCTCACCCTTGTTCCAGGACATAAGCATGCATTGTCCATTGGGACTGCAGCAGATCCACTTCCCCACGTACTTCTTGTGTTCTTTGGGTACAGGAACTTTGTTCCTTCAGGTGCGAGGATGCTGGTGTTCACGTAGTCTCTGATTTCTTCATCCATCAGCTCTTTAGCTTTGCATCCTGATTCGACATCAGTCATAATTTTCATCCTACAGCCTTCTTTGCAGTCTTCTTGCTTTGTGTGATTACCATGCTGATCACACATAATCCAAGCATGACCATCACCAACAGGGCTCCCAGGAACTTGAAGATATTTGCCATCCATTGTGGAACCCATGAAAAGATTGATCCAAACCAACTATCATCAGCAATTTCTTCCACTTCATCTACCATGTTCTCATGCAAGTTTGTCAGTAACGTAATGGCCTCTGTCAAGGTGCCATTCTCGTCATCATGAGAAGGTATGAACATGCAACATGATTCTCCGATTTTGGCACAAACACCTCCATCCATAGCTGTGATCATGTCCAGGAGATATCTATTCTGAAGAGACATCAATCATATGGCTCTCAGCTCTTCCTTAATAGCATTGAATCCCTTTATAGTAGTGTTGATTGTCTGCAAAAGCTTCTATCTGGTTATCTGTAACTACTTGGTATTTGCTGCTGTCGGAATCCTGGGCATGAAGATTATCGTGAATATCAATGAGGTCTTTCTGAACAATCTGTGTTCATATGGAATGGAATCAAATGCTTCTATTGATTTGGCTGAGAAATAGTTTTCCCTTTTCACTCGATTCAGCAGCTCAGCAGATCTCTTCTTTCTCAGGTGAGCATCTGCTTATGGAAATTTGCCAATGTTCAAATCACTTTTAGGAATCACCAACGCTGGAACATGGACCATCACTATGGAACACAGTCCTCTCCAATCTCTGGGCAGCTGCTTACAAGCTCTGGATCCACAGGCCCAGTAGTGATCCATTATCACTGTTGTCCCAATGTTCATCCTGGTACATCAAAGACTCGACCACACTTTAGATTTTCTCCAACTTTTCTTGTACCATTATTTCTGAAACATAGCTTTGCATTGTCCAGGGGCCAAATCTTTAAAGGTCCTCCGTGGTCATCAACCCATGTCAGTAGTTTCACAAGTCTTGGCCATAAAGGTTTGCATCCGTTTTCTACAATGTCAATAGTTGGTTTGCGATAACCAATTACTACCCACGCTCTGCAGATAACCACACCTTCCTCCCAGCCGTCTGGAGAAAGTACTGATCCCCAGATCTGCATCTGGCCTCTTTCCTTCCATCTTTGAATTTCTTCTGCAGTTTTTCCTGGGCTTTGAAGTCTTCTGTTTACTTCCCATCTGATTCCAGCTCCTTTCACACCAGGTTCATCATATCTTATCACATGATTTCTGGTGAATGTCCTTGCCCTTGTCTTTGAGTCTTGAACATAATCATCTTCGTCCAGAGCTGACCATTCTGTTGCCCATACCAAAGATGCTGTTTGGCCCATGAACTGAACTCTTGCTCGGCAGAGTGCTAGGTGAGATAGGCAATGTGCTGTCTGGACATATATTTCAACAGCTATGAATATCTTAGATGTTCCCATAGTATACGGAAGGAGTGCACATACATAGCATTCCTCATCTGAGGTTCTCCTTCCCACCTCCTTCATGTGCTGATACCACATGTTGTTACCCAAATGTGTTGTGCTATCTATGTAATCATTCAATTCATGATCATACTCCATTGCACTTCTCTTAGGTCTCTTTCTTGCAAGGAGTGTGCGTGCTAACATTTCATGATACACATCAGTAGGCATCCTGCCTATAGGGGGAATCAATGGGATACTTGTCAGTGAAAATGGTGCCTTTACATGTGCTACTGGTGTAGGAATAATCACATAGGGCATTGGTTTTCACAAGATTGCTATATTTGTCCCTTCCATCTACATAGGAAGATACACAGGAATTATTGCTCTCTTTGGACAAACATAATCAACAGTGTGTATCGTGAGAATCAGAAGAATAACAATGAATATAATACATGTATATATTATGTACAATACATCCAGCTCCAGCAACAATGGCTTCTGGTGCGTCTCTGTGTTCTCTTGTTGTTTGCTACATTATTATTATTGCTATCAATGTTTGTCATCTTGCCTGAGTTTACTTATAACGAAGGAAAAATAACTTTTAATCAGGCAAGTTTGTCAGATGCTCAGGTAGCAGATGGATCTGTTTGATGATCGAGTGTAGCAGACAGTTTATTGCAGGTTGATTCCTCGGATCTCTTATGAACACATAAGTGCTGGTCTGTCGTCCAACAAGATAAGGATATATGTGGAGCAGAAAATAAAAGATAACTCCAAGCAGTTTATGGGCATCTTCATCAGATAGGACCATCTGTACTTCATGTACAATACTCAGGTAACTGGAGGATTTGCTCAATGATAGCTGAAATCAATCTCCTCACAATGGGACCATTTTTAGGATCTTGCAAGAACAAATGAATGCCAACAGTTCTCCCAACCAGCACAGGACATGCAGAGAGAATGAAGAGGTAAACAGCAAGAATGTTCTGATAAGTGTTGCCATCAGATACTACCATGGGTGCCTCAAAAGAGAAACTCAGTGAGAAAGGAGTTGGTATACTGCTCTATATTCCAGTTGTCAAAAATGTATTCGAGATTTGGCATGTTTTCTTCTTCAAGACTTACGTCTCAGTCCAATGTTAGCAAACTCCTGTGACTCAAGAAAAATAGTTTTTTCACTCCTTGCTAAGCAGCTACACAGAGTGTCTCAGATGAACCACAGTCCATGTGCACACTTTCCCTCTGTCTACTGGACAGTCTCTGCTTCCTTCTTCCTCATCATCTATCGAGTCAGCACATGCTGAACCTCTTCTCTGTGGCTTGCTTCTGATTGGGCTGGGGGTGTGGTGGCCTCTCTGGCATAGATTTTCACATCTCCTTGGTGTAGCCAGGCACGTCTCCCTAAGACCTTTACTGCTGATGGGGTGACATCCTCCAGTACGAAAGGGCCGTTAAATCTGGGCTTGTGCCACTTTTGCGTGAAGTTCCTGATTAAGATCTTGTCGCCCAGGAAAGACGTAGTTCCTCAGGTCCAGTTGCTGTATGGTCTTCATCTGATTGATTTGATCTGAAATGACAGAGGTACTTGTAGTCATACATGTTAAGTAAGCACGTAGCTCATTTCCTAACAATTCTGCTTCTGTCTGGGCATCACTTCTAGTCCTCCATGGAGGAGTGAGAGGCATTCTCATTTGCCTCTTCGTTACTAGTTCATGGGGTGTGATGTGATGGTCAGAGCCTGGTTGATTCCTCAAAGCATATAATTCAAGAGGCAGGCAATGCAGCCATCCCTTTTTCAATGTTAGCTTCAATTTAGCTATCCTCTCTTTGAGCAGACCATTGGGTCTCTCACATAGTCTGTTCATTTGTGGGTGACATGCTGAAGAAAACATGTGTTTTATGCTGAGCAATAAGCTAATTTGCTCGAACACCTCATTCACAAAATGTGGGCCATTTTCTGATCTCAACACTTCACATATTTCCCATATAGGAAATACTTCTCGGACAAAACATTTTGCAGCACAAGTGGTGTCTGGGTGTGTGCATGGACCTGCCTCGATCTACCTAAGAATGGCACACCACCGCTATCATATATCTATTTCCATTACAGACCTGCAGCATATCAACATAGTCGATATGTAAATGCTGAAAAGGACCAGTTGGTCAAGGAATAACTCCTCTGACTGTTCGCAGCGAGTGCCCAGCAGTAAACATTTGACATACGATGCAATTTACTACATAAAAAGCAACCTGTTCTAACAAATTTGGTACAAACCAGTCCTCCGCGAGGCTCTCCCTATTGACATGCGCAGGGTAGTGTAGCTGTTCCAACGCCACACTTAATAAGGCTACTGGCATCACCGGTTTACCAGTGCTGTCCTGTCACCACAGTGCCTCGGAAGGGGATAAAGAACACCCACTCCGTGTCCACAGATTTTTCTTGTCCTGTGGGGCTTCACCTTGAACTTCCATCAATTGTGTTTTCGATAAATGGTTAAAGCTTTCATTCACAATCATCATCACCACAATTCTCTCTTTGACATCATCCGCATCAAAGCTCATTATGTCAAGTGAATATGAACTCTTTTGGCCTCTTTGTCTGGGGCTTGGTTTCTGCATGAAATTAAGTCTGCTCTCTTAGTGTGTGCTGCGCACTTAACTATTGTACTGGCTACTGGGAATTGTAGTGCTTTAATGAGTCTGTCCTATAATGCAGCGTGTTGCACTGGAGTGCCATCCGCTCGGAGGTATCTCCTCCTTTTCCAGCGTGCTAACCCTGCGTATACGGTTGACGTCATGTAGGTGGAGTCACTGTACACTGTTACGTCCTGGTCTGCGTGTTTGTCAAGCGTGACAATCAGTGTCACTAATTCTGCAGCGTGCTGAAAAGTGAGACGGTAGTCATGAACTTGACATTACTTTAAATTCTCCGTTACCACAGCGGCAACTGAATACCTTTGTCCATCAGTTTGATCGATCTTTAAAGGACCATCAATAAAGAGAATTTCCCAAGCAGCTAAAGAATTTTCCTTCACCCTTGGGATCTCGTCATAGAATTCCTCATAATTCGAGCAATCATGCACCTGCTCATCCTCTGCCAGTGGTTCGGCTACAAATGTGGCAGGGTTCACCATCTTACATCTGACTATTTTAATCACTGGATTCGATATCTATTTACCTCATAAGTAGAAGCTCTTTGAGATGTCAGTGTACCCTTGGGTTTTTCCAAAACAGCAAATAAAGCATGCTCAACAAATAACGTCATGGATCACCCCATTACTATACTGGCAGACTTCTCAATAGCGAATGCGGTGGCTGCCAATGATTGTTCACACAGGAAGTGACCCCCTCATTACTGAGTCTAAAATCCCACTGTAATAAGCTAGGGCTTGTACCTGAACATAGTTCTCTGCGTGAGCACTGCTGTCATGACTGTTCCATATGTGTGCGAAAATAAAAAGAATTCTTCAGAATAATTGGGAATCCCTAAAACTGGAGCTGTACAAATTGCCTTTTTTAACTCATCAAACCCTTCCTGAATTTCCTCCGTCCATTCAATTTTTTCCTGTTTCACTTGGGCCTTTTTCAGGGCCTGTAACAATGGTCTTGTATATGAACTATGATGGAATACCCATACTCTAACATAATTGCACAATCCTAAAAATTGCTGCATTTTCTTTACATGTGCGGTTTTGTTTTTTTCAAAATTGCCTCAGCTCTTTCAAGTGTAACTTTCTTGTATAACACTTCGTCTTGGCACTACTGCAATTTCGCTTTGTACACTCTATATCCCTTCTCTGCTAGAATAATCATTATCTGAAATTAGTCACGTCTGCACTTTTCTTCTGATGTGCTGCAGAACAAAATGTTATCTACGTATTGTAACACAACACTTGGCAAATCAATATTGCTTAGGTTCATCTGCAGGACCCTATTGAAAACTGATGAGGACTCACAATAACATTGAGGTAATCTTGTGCTTTTCAACTTAGTCTGACGAACGTAAATGACGTCAGATCTTAAGAATTTTTATGCAACAGGATTGAGAAAAATGCATTCTTCAAGTCAATCACAGTGAAAAATCATGCATCAACAGGGATACTACATAGTATCGTCATCGGATTAGGAACTAGAGGAAACTCGGCCTCTACAATCTGATTAATTTGGCACATGTCTTGCACTAAACGCCATGATCCCCCTTCGATTTCGTGACCGGATACACTGTGGTATTACATGGTGACATGGTACTCCATGATGTGCTGTCATCATCAACTCCCGAGAGCATGGCCAATTCCTCTCGCACTACAGCTCCCCCTCTTTGTCCATAAGTATCTGCGACCTGAACAAAAATTCATAAGGTATTCTTACAGTCTACCCACTAAACCAGGTAGCCATGTTAACAAAATGCGTACCCTATAGTGAAAAACCTCTGGTTCTAACGGTACTCCTCATATGGTTATTTGCCCTGTAAATGCCATGATAAATTCGCTCACGTTTAAAGAATGTATTTCTGGCGTTCAACACAATATGCCTTGAACAGTGAAGGAGATCGTCATGTTTAGTTTCATCATTACATTTCTGCCCAGTATATTAACTGGTGTCTGCCTCGAATACAATAACGGGACAGACATATCACATTCTCCTATAGAATCCTTGAGCATTCATGGCATTTCCAGATAACGAAAATGTTGGCTCTCGTATACATGAGCGATTTGCACCTGTGTCTACCAAAAAAGAAAAAAATATGCCTCCTATAGTGACTTCAACCCTCGGTCCCTCTTGAGATTTGGGAATCACAGATAGTACCAAACACATCAAGTCACCCAATGAGCTGTCCTATTGTGGGTACATACTTATCCCTGTACCCGTGAATGGATTCTCACCATTTATAGTGTCACCCCCTAACCTAGGAGTCAATAACTGTCCTGTGTTCGCATTCTGCTGTATCTGCATGGGTGCATGCTGTGACTGCCCTTGTGGCGGATTCAATGGTGTTTGCTGTGGTTGCAAATCCTGTTGCATTCTCTGTGCTTGTGCTTGATACACTCTCTGATCTTGGGCGAACCCGTCCCTACTATGTGGGCTATATGCTGGCAGATACTCTGTCCCCCCTCTAGAGAATTGCCCATTCTGTACATACCCTTGGCTCCCACATGTTCGCGTAACATGCCCTGTCATTCCACATGTCCAGCACACAGGAGGGAGACTTCTAATTTTCCCTCCCTGCATGCCCTGGTTATCATTCTGCATATTCTGAAACCCACCTTGGTTATTCAGAAAATGTCTTTGATGTTTTTGGAAGCCCCTTCTGTGGAAGCCTCCCCTACCTCTCTGTATAAATCCATTACTGTTCTAATCCATCTGCCTTTGGTTATTCACCTATGGCATACCTGCTGCTTGCTGTGATCCTGGCCCTTCTCTACTAGTTAACATTGCCCCTTCTATAGCATATTTTGACAGTTTCTGCTGCACTAATTTTGCTTCCTCGATTTTCCTAGCAACATCTCTTTTTTGATTCTTCTCCTGCAACAGTCGGCAATGATGTGAGATTTTCAGCTGTATTTCTGGCCATGGTTTTGCCTCCATACCCACTAGTTTTTCTCTGCACTTGGTCTGGCAACCCCTGACATAATATATGATAGAATACAGGTGTAGATTTTCCCCACGGCTCTCGAGTTTCCAAAGACCACTCCTCTTGAAAATTCTGAATGTAACTAAGCCAGTCCTCCCCTTCCTGCATTTTATATGCCATTATAGCGCCCATATCTGACATATCAGGATATTGAACTCGAAGCGCTTTCAAGACTGCTGCTCGACATTTATTAAATGGTGCTCCATCATGAGCTGTATTTTGCGCAGTGACACTTGCGTATCCTGCTGTCGACCAATTGTCATCAGCCCTCCCCCCAAGGATAGCGGCTAGAAGACCCTTAATGTCTCCTATGGCTAACATTTTTCCTTCCGTCATTTTCTCTAATTTATATATCCATTTCCCGGCACCCGACGTCAGACTCTGGAGTTTGTACCTTAAATTGTCCTTATCCATCTGGGCCATGGTATATATATTGAGGTCTGGCCGATCCCTTTTATAACAAGGGGAACTACGAAATCCCAAGATCACACTCATCTCTCATCGTCTGCCAGTCCATAGCAGGGACAATGGTTCCACACCACCTTCTCCCAGGTAATGACCTTAGCCTGCTTACATAGGGTTGCGAGTCCCCCTCTCACTAAGATGTCACCTTTTAGGTTGGTCCGGCCGGGCCAGAGGCTCTGGCGTCCGCAGTATGGGTAGGTCCAGATCTAACCACCTTACTTCCTTATCTTTCTGGGAACATCCATCAGGACCACGGGCACCAGCTCCCTCCTTCCCACGGAAGGTTTCTCTGTCTTCGTCAGACATATCTTCTCCCCAACTAGTGTGGCTATCGTATTTTTCATCTCTGTTTAACGTTAGCTTGTCCAAAGACAAGGCTCTATGTTCGAGGCTGGACAAACCTCCCTCCTTGCCTCGTAACTGAGTATCTTCAAATCGATAATCTTTACCTTTATTTCTCAATTCACTTTTTGTCCTCATCTCATGATAAACCTTATCGATTTTCTCTCCAACGCTTCTTATATCAAAGTTATCCTCCCAATCTATTCTAGAGGGTCCTGGCATAGGCTCTTGTGTCAGGAAGAACTCCTCTATGTCCTCCCATGCCACTACTGGATAAGGTTCCATTAACTCTTTCTCCATGCGATCAATGTCGCGTTCTCTCTGCCTTCTCTTTCATTCTATTTCCTCATCAAATTCTCTAAGTTTCTTGTCTTCCTCCCTAGCCCTTTCTTCCTCCTGCCTTTTCACTTCCCTTCTCTCATTTGCTCTATGCACTTCTTCGTCTCTATGTCTTTGCATTCTTCTATCTCTTAATTCCTGTTCTTCCTCTTCTTCCCTCTGTCATACGTTCTTTGCTCCTCTGCTCGCTCCTGTTTTTTCACATGTTCATCTTGATATAGTTGTTCCCGCCTTCGTCTCGTCTTTCTTTCAGCCTCATCTTTTTGCAATCATTCCTCTCTATCCTGATCTTTTTTATCTTGCTCGTCCTGATCTTCCCTCTGCGGTACATCCTAGATGCTCTTTCCATCAAGTTTGAGCAATATCTGACCTCCCATCCATTCGTTCTCTATGAGCGCTACCTTGTCAGCTTTGTCTCTCTCTCCTTTCCATCTCTTTATTTATCTTTCTACATCTAGAGACATACCTGGTCGGTCACTTCTCTCTTTGTCCTGTGGGACTTCAGAAATCACATCTCTTTCTGGAGTCTTTTCTGGACTCTCATCGCTGCTACATGCAGGCGGCTCATATGTCGGATTGCTGTACCCTGTCGCTGCCTTAAGCTCTCTTAATGGATATGCTCCGTCATCTTTCATACTATCGCCATTAACTTCAGGCGTGGGAAGGGGAGCAGAAGGCTCAAGACCCCCCTCTTTACACTGCTTAAGCATCCAGTTTTCAGGAGGCAGGGCTTCCCGTTCCTCCTGGTACATCTTTCAAAGCTCCTAACTAGCTAACCTTTTGTCTAGCATTTTTCCCGTGTACGCTGCGTGCAAGTATGTCGTCATGTGTTGCAAAACTATTGTTGATAGTGATCCCCCTTGTGGCCATGGCATGAACATTTTATCTGCCGTGCCCATAACCCATTCTGCACTGTACAGCTTAAGCTTGGGTGCGTCTTTTGGCAACTGTTTCCACAAGTGTATAAGCAGAGTAATATCCTCCATCACGACTAGTCACAATTGACTATCAAAACTTATTGTTTTTTTTTACACAGGTAAATACTTTTCAGAAAAATAACACACTATGAGCGTGCACCAATCGTCGCAGCTCCAAACCTCTATGTTACGTTTTACTTCAATCTACCTATTCAATAAACACCATCAGTCAACTAATATAAATAAATAACAGATTTCAGCCTTTTACCACAATCTTATTACTTTTCGTTATTTAATTTTCCATCACTTCTTTTCCACATGCAACATATGAACCACAAAAATAGACAGACAGACAGACAGGCTGGCTGTTACGTTCACCTGATATCCACGGGGACGCCACCCAGCCAGTTGGTCGTTGATGCCCTTCCCAATGGTTCCCTGGTGTGGTCTCGGTGTCGATGGGATTCCGCCTGGAAATGAAGACTATATTAGGACTGGGCGACCAAGGTAAGTTTTCCCCCACCTCCCTTGTGTTTCCAGCCCCTCCAAGTTCTCTTCTCACCTGGTTGTCAGAATTGGTGGGCTCTCTGTCCTGCTCTCTGGGCAGGGGCGTGTTGTCTTTTGTGGGTGCGGGCGGTCCAGTTACTTCACTGACTGCTGCCCTTGTAGTGTCTTTCAGGTAGGTCTTATTGCGATTGATGGCGTCGTAATTCTTGCATGCCTTTTCTCTGTTCTAAATGTCTCTTTTTTTATCTCCTTAGGAGCACAGAGTGTCTGCTTGGAGAACTGGATATGCTGGTTCTCACCGGGAGTTGATGGCGCGCTATTGTGCTATTATGCGGTAAGGAGGCGCGTTGTGTAGCGCAGCGATGTCTTGTCCTCATTGACCTGTGCTTTTCTCTTTTCGTAGGCCGCGGTGAGTTCCCAGCGCAGATGGAGTTCCGGAGCTATGCCGGCCGAAAAGCAACCAACCAGGTAAGTCTTTAAGCGCTTTGTGGTTGTAATGTCTCCACTTCCTCCTTTAATCATGTCTTTCTCCTTTTCTCAGGTCCTTCGATCCGGGCGGTGAACTCCATGAACAGAGCTGCCCAGGAGCTGAGAGCAGTGAAGGATGATGAATGCAGGTAAGATTCTGCTGCTAACTATGCTCTTGGTTTTTCTGCAGGTCCAGAATTCACCAGGCTCGTGAGAAAGCTGGGCACAGTGAGCGTCACGTTGATAGAAGCAAAATAACGCGAAGCATGTTGTCTTGTTCGGGTGTGCTTTAAATAGCCAATGTAAAGTAGTCCCTAGGCCACCACACCCAAACACTAGACCGCATAGCTCGGTTCTAGGAACCAAGCTATGTGGATGCCTCCATGTTGGCTGAAAGCCTAAATAAAGTAGTTCCTCAAGCAGATGTCTTTCCTTACTGATGAGCCTGGCGCCAAAGGCGCCAGGACTGGCCCCAAGAGGGCCTGAGAAGTAGATGCCAGGCCTTATTAGTGATCCGAGCCCTGATTCCACCTGGCCAATGGGCTTGCCAGTGGGGATCAGGGCTGAGGGTCGTGACACTGGCCAGCCCCAACATAAATCTCTGTCAACGCTCGTCGTGACTTATTCTCACCCATAAATTACTCTGATCGGAGTGTGAATTGTCTTCTTTAATGATCCTTGAACGTTCATAGCCTAGTTATGTCCACTTGGACTCTAAGTCAACTCCTTCTAAACGTCCTTGACATAGGATACTGGGCTTATCATATGGATTGCTCCAAATACCCCAACCAACCCTCCGTTACTCATTCCCCAGTATCAATCTTCCCACTCAGTGCTCATTCATTGTTTGACACCTCACTCAATCTACTCACCATTCGCTTTTTCAACTTCTGACCCTCGGGATAGCCTCCTCCTCAACCGGCTGCTTCAGCCTTCGGTCCGCTCAGCTTCCTGTAGAAATCGGAAGGGGATTCCGTAAAATGAGAGACCCCTCCCACCTGTCTTCAGTGACTTGCAAGTTTTTACTAATGGCTGCTGTTTACAGGGAGCTTCATGTTCCTCCAGGTAAATGGCAGAGGACATTCGATATTCTGAGACTCCTAAAAGCCTACTTGGGTCATGAACCATCATCTCTCTGCTACCACGTGAACTTGTGTGCCCAACATAAGCCCTTTAAGATGAGGTAGCAATACTTTGGGATAGATGGGGATGCAGAATCAATAATCAGACTGACTCAGGAAGTTGGCAAAATAAGTCTGTTTTAATATCAATTGTCTAAAACAGGGAGTACAACGAACATCAATGAACATTCGCTCAATCATAAAAAAACTGCTTTTTGTAAGGAAAACTCATCATCACTGATGTCAATCTACAAGGCAAACTACAAAAACCTACTTGGGATAGTTATAGGCTTACAGGGAACATCTAGGTATACGTTCCATACTTGTCAGGGAAAGTGATTGGGTCTCTAACATCAGGTCTGCAACTAAGCCTTCCTCTAGTGCAAGTGACTACGAACGTCATCAAATACACAACGTCCTATTGATTATACAAACTATAGGGCTCTCTATTACGTGGCCCTCTATATTTTGTCGGTAACCTTGAACCCCCCTGTAATATTCCACACACCCTAGCAGCACGCAGGCTGGCACCCAGGTGCTGGTGGGCTGGTCTTGACCAGAGCTTCCCACCTAATTAGCCTGCCATCTATCATCTATAGGGCTCTCTATTACGTGGCCTAATCTATAGGGCTCTCTATTAAGAGTCTGCCAGTCTCTATTGACTGGCAGACTCTTGCCGTCTGCCAGTCAATTAGCCCTTGAACGTGGCCTTGGTTCTGTATTCTGTGCCTGAGAATAAATGGGAGTATAGACATACTCTGTCTTTTTGTTTCGATGTAGCTCCATCCAGTATCTATTTTCATCCGACCATGTGACTGGATACCATGTTTCAGAGCTTTTCTGTATTTAAAAAACTATTAGATGATGAACCTCTGACGTCTTCAATGTTACTGTACCTCACCTCAGACAGGAGTTTGTGCTTTCACACGTTTTGTAGCTACTGCATGAACACCCTGGCTGACAGTGGCCTTGACTTCTTGGTGCTGGGCCAGCCAAGTCTTTCTTGAATTTACCTTAGTCATTAAATTGGTTTCTAACTTTGCCACACTGAAAAGCCTTTTTGTTCAATGGGTCCAGACTCTGCTAAATTGCGTCGTGGAACATCCATAGTCCATACATTCCTATACATACACGTTGGCGCATCGCTGCAATCTATTCACTACGTAGCCAGCCTTATGATTACTTTGGGCCTCATTACGACTTTGGAGGCAGCCATGCCCTTAATAAGGGCATGGCTGCCTCCAAAACCGTGTCCGGGTTCCCTGAATGGGGAATTACCAGGACATTCCGAGTTCGGAGGGCCCGGTAATTCCACCTACAGGGAACCTGGGCCCAGACCTTCCCCATTCCCATTTGAGCCCCCATAGGGCTCAATGGGAATGGGTGCTGGAGCTAACAATGGGCCGATTACGACCGGCCCGTTGTTAGCTCCCTGGTTCCCTCGCGGGACCCGCTATGGACGTCTGGTGAAACCAGATGTCCAGATCGGGTTCTGCGAGGGGTACTCCTAATATTGCGGAATGGGTTTAACGGTGCCGCCACCATTAGCAGCGCTCATTAACCCATTCCGCAATAGTTATAATAAGGCCCTTTGTCTGCTTGCGTTACTGTCATCTGTACAAGTGTAAAATGACTTTGCATTTTCTTCAGTATTTCTGTAGCATTAGCATCTTCATCCGGAGCCTGGAATGTTGCTCATCTTTTACACCTCCTCCTTAGCTTTATAGAATGTTCATGTTCTTTTGCCTCTGCATCTCTTCTGGGTGTGTCAGTCCCTGCCTCGCATGACGTCACCAGTCTTCTTTTCTTGTTTCTTTTCACACTTCCTCTGGGATTTCATTCAAATAGTCATCATATTGTCCTGTGTGCATATATGGTTTCGTCATTGGGTACCTTACTTCCATGATTCTTTGTGGTACAGATATTTTCACTGGTACTTGTGTCTCACACTCTGGCTCCCAACATACAGGAAACAAGGGAGCAGACCTTTGAGTGGGGGTACTTGGCTCAATCTCTACACCCCTATTGTTTTTAATCTCCGCTAGCTTTGTTTAAGCTTTAGGGATCTGTGTGGGCCAACGTTAACCATCTTACCAGGCTGGAAAATTCTGGGGATGTTTCAGGATCCTGGGCTACAAGGAGTAATGACCTTCAAAGGCTGGGCATTCTGTAATCTATAGACCCCCAACTATGCAGACGAGCCTCCTCTGCTGCATCCCCTCACTTCTGGAATTCCTTCCTGCAATAATAACACAAGACACAGGTACAAAAAGACACAAAAAAACGGTTGCAATTATGAAGGATTCTTGTTCATTGATGTCCTTTAGAGGTAGGTTTCGTACACATGTTCACTTACAGGTTTTCAGTTACAGGTAAATAGTTAGGTAAGTTAGGGGAAACATCCATGTAGTATCTATATTGGGAGGATATCTCAGGGGCAACGTGCTTGCCTTGGAAGGAAGATGACACAGAGCAACACATTCGATCCCTGGGTCCGTGCTTAGAAACCTCTGGGTATTAAGCGTGTTATAAATAACCTATCATACCATATCATATGTGGAATGCGTAGAATGTAGAGAGAGAATTTTAATAGTGGAGTGTGGAGTGGAGGTTGGAGCAGGAGAGGGAAGTCAGAGAGTGAAGGAGTGTGGAGCCAGTGGGACATTAATATGTGCAAGTATACAGGAAATAAAGAACAAGCAAACTTAACTTGAATCGCATGTCTACTACAATCCACCCGCCATGCATTCCCCAGACACTGGTGAAACGTTCACCCATGTTGCACACATAATATTCCACATGACATCAGTCAGACACTCATGCATTTAACTTCACTCAGACATTCTCACATATGAGACACAACTTCCTCCTTTACACTTTGGACAACACAAGGAGGAAGGAGACCACAGTAGACCCACACAGAGAGCTAGAGAACATTCTCCTGGTCACATTCACTCACACAGATTCATCCATACGAGGCTTCCATCCAGCACGAGGACCAAAGAATTGATTCACACCCTGTCTGAGGAACAACATTCTACTCACACAAGGCAAAATAGGAGAGATGGTCGTCAGGAGGAATGGTATCCCACAAGGAAGTCCATCCAACCAGGGGAAAGCATAGGGAACACACTCTCCCAATCATACTTAAATTAACTGAGGAGATTGGCTTCAAATTGTTTGTGTTTCTTTCCCGTAATCATAGCCAAGGGTAACTTGAACCATCACAAAAACTCTCTGACAATTTCAATCATATTTTCATGAAAATAATCAAAGTTATCCAGCCTCTGATAACTTTGAATGAATGAAGACATTCTGACCATGGATATCAGGCTCAATTGTCAAAACACAGAGCTTTGACTTGCAAAAAGCACATCAATATGATAGCCTCTATTAAGATGGATTTCTAGAATCTGGGCTGGTGGACAGGGAGGCCACCCTTGATATAGTGAACAGAGGAACTCACAGAGGTTAGCCAAAATCTATTTAAGGTAAACGTGGAGACTGGTCAAGGCTATTCTCAGGAGTGTGTGAGTGGGGTCAGGGCTCCACAATGAGTCCACACAGTGAAGCACACCATAATTGAATTTAGACAGGAATGTATATAAATACAGCAAACATACATTAAAAATGAAACAAGAAGGTAATATCAATCAATTATAAACATATATACAGTCACCATAGGTTTTTAAAAATGCATTCAATGACTTAGATCAACAGAGAAGGCAAGTAAAGTGATGCAGTACAGATGGAAAGAAGTCACAAGCAATATTCCTTAGCTTCGGCAGTCCAATTCCTAAGAAGAGTGGGGCCTTGTGCTCAAAAGTCACAATGCTTCTCCTCAGAATGTATGTGTAGCAGATTAGTAACTTGTGTTGGTTATTGTTCAAAAGAAGAGATGCAACAACGTTACTTGGCAAGTAAATTGTGTTCTAATCTTTCAGGTTTTACTACTCAGGTTTGGTGACCACAAGTCAGTGGAATGGAAGCATACACAGAGACTTGTTCCCAATGTTATCCTATGGAGAACAGGGGTAGACCAATGCTTTGTGTTTACTTACCCCCCCTGATTACGATTTTCCCAGAGGACTGGATGGGTGTAATGGGGCCGCTGGAGGTTGGATTTCATGGCATTGGTTCTGGCGAGAGGTGCCCAGGAGCTGTGAGTGCAAGGATTCTTCCGGTTGGTGCCAGGGGCTGAGTGCAACCCTTGGGGATGGAGAAATGCAGCAATGCAGCACTCTTCAGGACAGTTCACACGATAGGGGAAGGTGAGGTCCCGTGATTGCCACTGCACACAGACGTCGGCAAGCATCCTTCCAGTCCCGGTTGTCGAAGTCCTTCCAGGATAGGATCCCCTGAGGCTGTGAGACTGACAGTCATCAGGAAGGCAACTTATACCACAAGCTGACAAAATACCGTCTGTAAACGAGGAACTGCGATGGTTCGAGCGAGATGGCCCACTGAAGTGCTGGGCAGTCCACTGGGTAGTCCAGGGACACTTCCAAAGACTCAGGATGGCTGTATTCTCAAGACTTGTTGTTCCCAGCAGTCAAGGGGTTGAATCATCACACAGGGCCTGCGCAAATCAAGTAGTCCTACAGGGCTTCACTGGGCCAGACGCAGAAGGGATGCTGGGCCTCTTGGGGAGTCTTCTTCAGCTCTCCAGTTGGTTGTTCTTCTATGAAGGATTCTTGACTCGAATGCTGATCTGAAGAAATGGCTGCTGGAGTCCTCATCTTATCCAATATCTAGCCTGGAAGCAAGTCCAGGCACAATAAACCACCTACTATTCAGGAAACTGCTTGAATCATGGCTCTTAACTGCAGAACTAGAAGAATGCCCACAGAGACACACATACCTTGTAACAATGATGAGTGAAGACACTGATGCCGGACCTCAACAATCTATCAACTACATACAGAATCCAAGGAAGACATTCTATGATGTATCAAACCACAAATTGAGAGTTAGCCACAACAGGATGTCACTAAGGACCGAATATAATGTTAGACCAAGACGGAAGATGAAAGACGATTCACCAATAGTACCCTGGCCCAAATTAGGCCCAAGCCCAGCAGACCACCATCAATATAGACAGCAAGGCAACATAGGGGAGGCCAAATCCACAGCACCAATACCATAAGGGGAAGACGAGACACAACCAGCCCCACCAACCCAAGATCCATACAATGCAACCAGGAACCCACCATGACATCTAATCTAACGGCCAGAAGACCAAGAAACGCAACCAGCGACTAAGCGTACCCAAAGGAATGCCACTTAACTATAACAAGATCGGCTAGAACCAGGATATACAACCCACTAACCCAACTTCAAATCTCTGCCTACCTAATTCATCCAAAAACCCACACAACCATCTCTCGCCCAGCAAACCGCACACACTTCACCACACTGCAATAACAACAAACAAAACATAAAATGCATCAACAGCACACAAGGCCTCGTTCCCATTTGGTATTTACACCAAAGCTCAGCGCACGGTGAAAACCGAACTGAAGCCGCCAAGAGCACACCACTCTTCTCACTCTCCCTCTTCATCCGACTAACGAACCCGCCTGCCCTCTTGTTACAGATCCGTCTGAGCGCCTGGAGACCAACTCTGTTGGTAACGGATAAATACCTTTAACATTAACATACTAATGGTAATGATCAGTACCATTCAATCAGGGACAACTATTGGTTTCACTCATGCCCCACCTTCAGACTCACTGTACCATGGATGTGGAGTGGGACCAGAGAGTACGAGTGTACACACACACACACACACACAGACGCACGCACGCACGCACGCACGCACACACACACGCACACACACGCGCGCACGCACGCGCACACACACACACACACACACACACACACACACACACACACACACACGCATCATTATCTAGCAAAATCTGCAGCTTTCCTGTGCAAGTGCATGACCTTATGTGGGATTTCCTGAACTGGAAGGCAGGAAGAAGGGCAAACAACAATGTGGCCAAAGAACAAATTAAAATCTTGTGGCATGGGCATTTTACGGCACTAACCACGTTTAGTAGCCATACGCAGAAGACGCACACTAGAAATAACGCAAACATTGTAAAAATATTACTGCTGCTGCCAGCTTGTCTTTAGGCACATATAAAAGTAACCAAACAAAAATTCCATGTGTAAAAGGCTAAGGTGATGCAAAATATCCCTATTGCACTGATGCTGTGTGCAATGGTCAAAAAAGTAAAAGACAAAAAGGGAAACATATTTTCCCAGTACTGTCTGGAGCACTGATCAGTTTCCACTTAACAAATGAGCAAAAGGCACGTGAAGGGAAGCTGAAGGCTTTACTTCCCCTCAAAAATTCAGAACAGGTTAAAAAACAAAGCAGAAAGATTGGGGGTCCATAGAAACTATGGAGGGAAACTTGCTACCAGAGAAATCTTTCCAAACAGCCTCCCATTACAGCGTTTTTCTTTTCCCACGTGACAATTCACAAGGGAGGTGCGGCCAATACCCAATAATCCCCTTAGGGGTGGTTTAATGTGCGAATGGATCATGGGGAGGGACTTCCCTTCTGTGGATAAGGACGATCGCCTGAGGTACAGCACATTAAATTTCATGTCATTACTCCCCGACATTCCCTAGTCCTCCCTAATGTCCATAGCCACTACATTGAAAGCAAACCTATGTATTGTTGTAACGTAGATGATGTTAATGGGCATCAGAAGAAAAGGGCGTGGGACCCTGAAGAGAATAACCTGGGAATAAGAGGAAATCTTCCTCGTCACAGTGGAGAAACAAAACCCACTGACACCCACAGAAGGGCCTGCGACCCTGAAGAGAATAACCTGGGAATAAGAGAAAACTCTTCCTTGTCACAGTGGAATAAACAAAACCCACTGACAACCACAAAAGGGTCTGGGACCCCAACAAAGAGAAAGAGAGCATCAGAGAAATCTTCCTCAGTGCAGTGTTAACAAGGAAACCACTGGCCACCAGAGAAGGGTCTGGGGCCCAGGGTCAGATTGGCCCCTCAGCCTCTCGGCCTGTGGCAGGGCTGAAATCGTCCCTGGGGAGTGGGAGCCGGTTTCTGCCCATGCATGGGCTGGTTTAGAAAAAAAAAAGAAAACATTGAAAATAAAATTATAATTTGCAGGAAAAAAATTACATTTTTTGAAAGAAAAAAAACACCTGCAACGGCATAATTCAGCAAAGCAAGGTAACACGTCACCTTGCTTTGATGATTGATTTGCATGCATGATGTGCGCATCATAAATTATGATGCATAGGGGGCGTGGCCAGCGCGCATGGAGTGAGGACGTGTTTTCCTCGCGCTCCTTCCCGAGATCCTACAAACGGACCGAATCGTTCGGCCTACTTAAGCTGAACAAGCACACTTGAAGTAGCTATGGGAAGAAGAACACAAACAGATAAGCCCTGCCGCGAAAAGGGCTGCCGTCTGTTTTGCTGTTTGGCTGGACGCTGTGCCGGGGTCGCTGAGGCATACCCAGATATAAAAGCTGAGATCATGGAGAGCACAAGTAAGTTCCAATTTATACACTTTCATACGGCCACGTGGTGTACTGAATATACTAAGAACTACTAATAAAAAGAAAATAAATAAATAAATTAAAAAAACAAAGGGGAGTGGCCTAAGATTTTGAAATACACAAAATAATCTTCCTTTGCCCACGCCGGACTTTTCTGTTGTGTAATCGACCACTGTGTCATTTTTCGTGGTTCAGCCGAGGGGTAGGCTGGTCCTTTCATTGCTTGCGAGAAGAACATAGCATGACTTTGTCCTCTATTGACCTCGGCAATAGACATTGAAACGTCCCTCGATAGGGATACAGAGAAACAAAAAACTGCGTGTAGCCGCGGACAAACTAGAGTACATCGGAGATAGGACGGGAGACTGTTGGGGCCTTGTCCTCTTTGATCCCGCCAGACAAACTCATTTGATATTGAGTCTCTTCTGGCGTAGTCTAAGGATTCATTTAGAGACATTGAGAAATGATCATGTCATTGAGATACAACTTGAGAAGCGGTCCATTGGTAGAAGAACAAAAGGACCGGGAAGGGGAGAGTTCCCAAAGTCACAACGTTATAATACAACAAGATAATACCATGCAAGAATTGCAAACGAGCGTTCCCGCAGGTCAGACAGGGACCACACATGTACAAATACACGACCCTGTACTCTTGTATCAGAACGGAAGGGAGGACTTGGGAAACATAGCTTCCTCTTTGGTTTCAACACTTAAACGAGGCAAGGACTATACCCTTACAACCTCGAATATCAAGGGGTCTATAGACCAATACTTCAAGAGGAGAGGCCATAGAAGCCCGGTCGAGTGTGAAGAGGGCATACAAACACCTATGCTCCGCAAAGCAAAACTTGTGGAAAAGATGGGAAATGCCACTCTTCAAATCGCAAGTCTGGACCTCTCAGAAGGTAGTAACTTGTCTGCAATTTCATCACACAACGCTCCAGATCTTGGTCCCCCTCTGAACGTAACAGAAAATACTAGAAGAGAATCAGGGGATCAATTGGCTCCGAGCTCCCAATTAAATATACACAAACAGCTCCCTTTGGTAAGACCTCCAACAGAAGAAGTTATGGCTAGCGAGATTACCCTAACAGCTTTGAACTTTGTTCTAAATTCCTTGGTGGGGGTGTTTGAGGCAACAAAGGGAGATATTCAAGTACACACTGGAATTTTGTTAGAAATATCCAAAGATATTGACCTGTTTGAGTCCTCAATAGTGGGCCTTACCAACGCCATAAACAGTGCAATTTTACCATCGATAACATCATTGACTGATGCTTTAGTGTCACAGAAAACAGAGATAGCTGATATCAATACTATGCTCCGTAGTGTAAGCTTAGAGAGAAAAGAAACTAAATCAATGTTACTAAATTTCATCCAGACCCATGGAAACGTTAAGGGGCGAGAGCAGCTTCCATCAGTTGAGCCCTTGAAAGAGCGATCTCCCTCCACTTGGGATGATACTCCATTATCCGCATCAGTGATGGAAGAGTTCTGCCGCTTAGCACAGTTGGCGGATGCTGTCCCACAAGATGAGGTGATCTGTATAGAAGAAGATCTTTCCCTAAAACCAAGTGATATTGAGGAGGGAGGGAGCCCCGGGGAGGAAAGCGCAGGACAAACATCTCGAAGAAGGAGGAAGTTGAGGAAAAAAAAAACAGAAAAATGCAAGACATAAATCTCAACAGCCCTCCAGACAAGAAAAGAAATCCAAAAACATGAAGACTAAAAAAACAAACAATACTGATATAAACAAGTTTATCAACAACTTAGCTAACCCATCAAAAAGAAGCAAAGAGAAGACAGATAAAGGAGATAAACCTCCTTCAGAAATGGTGAAAGAGGCCCCCGATTCGCAGGTGTTGGGGAAGAACAAAAAAAACATAAGTGACAAACCGAGGTCTGACATTAAAAACGTGCCTAACAAAACGGTAGGAATACAAACAGAGCAAGTAGGCAGTAAAAATTTGGAGACTTCGGCAGGACCAGCGGTGGGTACATTGCCACCATTGATTGCAGGGAAATCGATAAAGTGGGCCCCAATTTTCCTCCCTAGAGTCAAACTGGTTACATCAAATCCACTCCAGTCAGGAGCCCCTGCAAAAGAAATAGCCCTGATATTTCTCCAAGGACATAAAAAGACCATAAAAGTATCAGAAGCCCCGGAAAACAGAGCTGAGAAAATAAGTGGAAGTCTATTACCAAACTTGGCCCAAAGGGACCTGCAAACATTGTCGCCATCTGAAGAAGATGCATTAAATAACACTCTTGTAGAGCAATCAAACCATAAAGACAATGGATATCGAAAGGAAGGGGAGCAAAATGAAAGTGATGAAAGGGAATCACCATTTGGAAAAATCAATCCTTTTGCAGCCCCGTGACTTTGCTTCCAGGGCCACAAAGACAAAATGAACTGTAAATACTTGAACAGAGGGTCACTCTTGATGCCCTTTAAAAAGATACCAGATTTATATCTTTTTGCATCAAAAGATATTGAGTACGTCAAATTCCCTGAGCGGCAGTCGACCCACCTAGTGGAAGTCGGGTTTACATCTAAGATAGGGGCAAGGGCAGTGATGGATGTGGCAGGCCTTTTACAGAAACAAGGTCTAACCACATATGAAGCTATGCCATTAGATACCAGTGTTGGGGAAAGAAGGGAGGAGGGAGCGAATGAAGGGGTGAAAACAAAAAATGACCAATCAAAGGGAACGTCAGCTGCTGTGCAAGACAAAGTCGACGGGGATAAGCTGGCAATGTGGTCGCTATTACCGGAGATCATAACACAGGTCTGCCAGAAACTGTGTGTTGTCGAGACACGTCTTTAGTTGGGAGAGCATGAGGGTGGTAAGTTGGAACACGCAGGGCTCCAGTTCTTTTAGGAACCTCAATATGAGATCAGGGGTATTTGGCAAGAATTACCTGATTCTCCTAAAGGAGACATGGATAGTCAATGCACCAGAGCTAGCGGGCTTCATAATGACCACACACCCAGCAATGACAACTGGGAAAGGGAGGCCAAAGGGAAGTTTACTACTTGCCTGCAAACTTGCCTGCAATGCCACTCTCTTTAAAGAAGTGACAGTAATTTCAGATAAACAAGAGGCGATTTTGGCAATAAAATGTGTGGTATCAAATAGCAGCAGTATATTTATACTGGAACCTTGCGAGTTCAAAGCTTGCTGTTTTTTTGGATGCCTTGTCTAGCGTGCTGACTGAAATAAAACTGACCTATCCCGATGCATATGTTCT
Source organism: Ambystoma mexicanum (assembly GCF_040938575.1). Taxonomy (NCBI): domain Eukaryota; kingdom Metazoa; phylum Chordata; class Amphibia; order Caudata; family Ambystomatidae; genus Ambystoma; species Ambystoma mexicanum. The sequence continues at coordinate 803,036,516 of NC_090921.1, forward strand.
GGTGGCAGGGGATTTAAATTCACAATGTGTGGAAAGTGGTAAAGGGAGAGGAGCACCCAAACATAAGGTCGTTTCCTCAAATGGGAATGTTTGGGATTTTTTTTTCAAAGAATGGGACTTGAAAATGAGGAATCGATCCTTGGACGGGGACATTCCCCGGCTAGCACATGGTCCCGGGGATCATCAGAATCCATTTTGGATTATATGTTCATGTGACCAAGCATGTTTGATCAATGTGAAAACATTGGGGTAAGAGAAGGAGGTACAAGGGATCACAAACGACTAGAAATGTCAGTTAAATGGCATTATGTAAAGAACATAAAGTGGCAGGTGGAGTGCATAGTTGTAAATAATCAAAAACATTGGTTAGTTGAATACAAAAGAGAAGGAGAGAAATTGAATAAAGCCCTGGACAAGTATAACTATGAGTTAAGTGACAGAGAATTGAAAGATATTTGCAATCCTTATGCTTTTCATGACTTTCTGTGGTCAGTCGAGGCTCCCCGATTTGTGGTAGGCCAAACGAGAAAAGCCCATAAACATACATTTGACAAACACACTTGGGAGAAGAAACGTGAGATGCGGTGGTCGATAAGTGCTATCAAAAGGGAGGAATTTGTTAAATCTATCAGAGAGGCGAAAATAAAGCCCATCAAAAGTAAATATAAACAATGGTCGAAACAACAACGAATGTCTCGTGCCCAGGAAGATGGGGAAACTATGCTCCAGGCGGTTCTAAATAAGAACTCACGAAATCTTTGGTCCTTGATTAATCAGCAATCTATTGACCAAGCCGGTGCTTTGTCAAACATGGTCACTGAACTAGAGTGGGTAAATTTCCACTCGAAGAAATATGCCAAGTCGAAAGGGGAGTCAACTTTCTCCACTTCTGGTGGCCAGTGGACTTTGGACACAATGGAAGAGGACATTGATGCCTTAATAATGAAATCTTCGGCTTCAAGGGCAGCAGGCCCTAGTGGCCTAACTTACCAAGTCCTAAATGGAAACCCTAAAAGGTGGGACAGTCTCTTGAATACATTGTTTCATGGGATATTAAGGCATAAAAAGATCCCGTCATCCTGGAAATCGGGAATTATTGTTCCAATATTCAAAATGGGGGACCGAAGGGACCCTCCAAACTATAGACCAATTAACCTCCTCGATGTGGAAAGCAAGTTGTTTGCCAACCTATTGTTGAGACATTTGGAATGTTGGGCCGAGTCAAATAATATCGTTCCCAAACAGCAGACTGGTTTTCGGAAGGGACATTCTACATCCCTCAATGGCATAGTACTTTCCACCCTCTGTAACATCAAGGAAGGGGGGAAAACTTCACAAATATATGTCGCATTCATTGATCTATCAAGCGCTTTTGATTTGGTGAATCAGGATAGACTATGGTCCAAACTAAAAGGTACGGGCGCTCCGGCCCCACTCATTGATATATTAGTTTCCCTGCACGAAGGAAATACAGTGCAAGTAGAATTAAACGTAGATGGGTTTTTATCAACACACATCCCAGTGAATATGGGGGTGAGACAGGGGTGTATGGTGCTCCCTTCTTGTTTAATTTCTATCTAGCTGATTTTGGACAGGAGGTCGAGATCGTGGCATTGGGCAGTGCCAAGATTGGCACAAATTCAATAAAGTGGCTCATGTACGCCGATGATATCGTCCTCCTGGACAAGACACCAGTGGGCCTTCAGAGGCTGTTAAATGCTTTGGATCAATATATGAAAGACAACGATCTCAGGGTAAATCCAGAAAAATCGAAAGTCGTGATTTTTGGAAAGAAGGGTTGTAGAGGAGGCAAGTATTGCTGGACAGTGGGGGGCAAACGTATACCAGTGATCGAGGAGGTCATTTATTTGGACTATATTCTGTATGCTACACCAAGAGCCTGTCTTTTATGGGCAGAGATATTACAAAAATGTACCCAATTGACGGCACAACTGCAGAAAATGATTAAGCAATACTGCAAGTTTTCTCTCCTACCTGCAATCCGTTTCTATCGAGCAAAGATTATTCCAGTACTTTTATATGGCTTGGAGGCAAAACCATTGGCCTGGAATATGGATTGGCAGATAATAGAGGGCAGGATTTGGAAAAAAGCCCTATGCCTGCCAAATAGTTTATCAATGGCCAGTCTGCGATTTGAGTTGGGCCTCTCCTCACTCGGGTCGAAGGCTAACTGGAAACTTCATCGCTTCCGGGGATGTCACTTTGGGGTGGGGTCAAATGACATCACTTCGGTGATGTTATCAGAGGTCAAGGGTCGTAAGGCGAGGGGTGGGCCACTTTTTTGAGGCAAGGGATGGGCCACTTTTTTTCGGGCCTATTTCTTGTCCCAGTCCGACCTTGCTGGGGCCCCAACAGGGCGAAAGAGAACATCAGAGGAAATCTTCTTCAGTACAGTGGTAGCAAGGAAACCACTGGCCACCAGAGACGTTTCTGGGTCCCCAACAGTGAGAAAGAACTGTGCCAAGCAATACTAGGAGAAGGGAGTCATTCTCATGGTACCGAGTTGTGACAAAGACGCCAGGGGAAGGGAATCATTCCCCTTAGCCTGGTGGTGAACTGTAGCAATTAATACCAAGAGAAGGGGGGTATTCTCTTGGACTGAGAGTTGTACTGGAGACACCAGGGCAAGGGAGTCATTCCCTCTGGTTTTATTGGAAAATGAATAGATCTACACACAGGAGAAGGGAGCCATTCTCCTGGGTGTGAAATTGCATAAAGACTGGGTGAACCCGTAAGCCAGGGGAAGGGAGTCATTCCCCTTGGCCTTTCTATTGTGACAGAACATTCTTTTGGCTGTTGTAAGAGAACATTCTTTTGAGGACTGTTTAGGAAACAGGCAAGGGAGCTATTCTCCTGAAGAAGGAAGTTTTCTGTTAGTTTATTCTTCATTTGTAGTGTGAGGGTTAGAGTAGGATTTTGACATGGGACAGTGGAACTTGAATTTGACAAACATTCTGGCAGACCTTTTAGTATTTGTTCCGAGGCACGGAAACCCCTCTTGGAGATGGGGATAGTTAATTTATTTTCATACGATGAGAGTATATAACCAAAATCGTGCCACTGTTGTGTCAGCTTCCTTCTTCGAAACCGTTGGTTCACCAGCACCGCGTGGTAAAGAACAGACAATCAGGACGGAAGCTTACATCACTCAATTTGTTAATCTCTTCCTTGAGATCCCTGGCGCTCTTACGCAGTCAGTGCAGCAAACTTTGTAAAAACCTACCCTAGGATCCTTCGATATTTAATCATTTTAGACAGCTACCCTGGCTGACTACAAACTTAGAAAAGGTGGTGACTTACTAACCATAAGCGTTTCTTTTGAATAAGGGATTGTGGACACCTTAAAGTCAGGATTTCACTATAAACAACGGACCTAAACCGCATGGATTTTATCGTGTGGAATGACATTGTGGATTTAGTCAACAATGGCTATCTATCACTTTTGGCAATGCTGGTTTTGTCAGCATTCTATACTATGGATCAAAGCCGGCTTCTTTATCGTTCATTTCTCAACGCTCAGATTTCAAGAACCAGTACCGTATTGATTTTGTTCTTTTTTTGAAATCTAATAACACAGAGTGGTATTGGGTAATTTGGTGTCAGGTCCTGACATTGTGGGGTTCCACAGGCTTACCTACTCTCACCATAACTCTTAACTATATATATATATATATAACCAGTTCTGTTCCTCATTAGAAACGAAAAACAGTGGAAACGCATCAGAACCCATGCCTATAGGAGGACCCTCACCCTCAGGTCCTCTCAGCATAGAGGAAAAGGAGAAAGGTAGGACCCAAAAATGATGTTTGTACAGTGGCAATGCTGGCCATCTCGTCAAAGACAGCTCCACTAACTGCAAAGCCCAGAGGCAGGGAAACTGAGCGGCTCGACCAATACAGAGGTTGATTTGTTCAGTTAGGGGCACTAGACCCTATTGAGTATAGAAAACGCTTTCCAAGCACCCGTACCTCATTTAATTCTGATAATCGCTTTTGCTACCAGCGGTAAGATTTCCAAGAGATTAGAGGCAAAGATAGATTTGGGCGCCACATGTCATTTTATGGATGCCAAACATGGAAGGTCACTGGGCATAGATTTGGAAAACCAGGGTAAACCAATGCCGTTAGTGCAATGGATGGTACAAATCTTACCACACAACCAGTCATGAAACTTGACCCTAACTTGCCACATAGGGCAGAAAGAATCAAACCGTTTCCACATTACAGATGCCTCCCCAGATTAGAATGATACTAGGACTGCCATGGCTAATGGAAAATAACCCACAAACAGCCTGGGAGAACAATATTGTTAAACTGAGCATACATCTCATCAAAATTCAGGAAGGAATTAACAAGAACCGAGCTGCAGCAAAGTCAGATGAACTATTTAGTTGTAAACAACAATCATCAACACAAGAGAGGGGCAGTGGCCATAGAACTATCTCATCAATAGGTAGACTTCCAGGAGATGGTCAATGAAAAAGAAGAGGGTACTTTGCCACCTCACAGGAGCATTGTATTTACATGTTTTTATTGGCATTACATATCAAAGACAAATTGAAACACATGCAATGCTTCATCATCAGCATTTCCAAGTCATTTTGTGATAACCCACGATCAATACTCAGAATAAACTATTAAAAGAAATAACAATAACTTAGGAGCATTGACATTTCCAAGGGAATCGCAACAGACGATACGACTCGATTGGCCACAACAACAATATTCTACATAGGAAGTGACGTGTCTAACATTAGGTGCACTCGAGTAGACCCACGGCTCTCAGCTTTATCGGGCAGGTGAAATCCTTATTATGTGTTCGTGCATGTGACAGGAAGCTGCCCCATCTCGCAAAAAAGGACTGTACATCATCCTGTGCAAAATGAGCTGCCTTCTCCACCCCCAGTACCAACCACATGCGCGTCCACCAGTCCTCCACCATGGGTGGTCTCGCCCACTTCCATCCGGCCGCACCTGTAGGTTTTCTAACCAAGAGCATGGTCCGCATGGTGGGTATATTTCAGTGGAGTGTTGGGCAGCGGCACCAAATTTGCCAGTGTGTTCCCGTCCCACCACACCCTCTCCAGCAACGTCCTTCCTCCCCTACCTGATTCATGTGCCGCGTTCTACCCTGGACCAAGTATCCCCTAGCCAAATGTGTATAGCCCCTTTCCGCATATTGCACACTGCGGGTGGTCCCCTTCAATCTCTCCTGGATGTATGAATGGCACAGTCTTGGCCCTTTAGAGCCTATGCACTCATACAGACGGGACATGAGCGCAGAAGAGTCCCAGGGGAAAATGTGATTCTTTCAAATTCCATCAATGTTCTGGTGGCTGCTTTCCTGTTGTGTGGTTACATTGCCCAATGCCTCAGTTGCCAGTACTGAAACCTTTCCCTCTCCCTCATCCTAACATTTCCCTTGCAGGATTCACAGGACCGAATTTGTCCCTTTTCATATAGGTGCGATAAGAATGCACACCCGCCCTTTCTCCAACACACAAAGGTTACCCCATCATATGCGGATTTAAAGTCTGAATTAAATTGTGTAGGGATTACGGGGGAGGGGAGCCAGGAAAGTGTCCCGTCCCACACCTGCAATGTAACTCTTGTGGTTGGTAGCTCGTAAATACGCAATGGCTGATCCCCCCTCAGTAGCCATGACATGTACCTCAGAGGTTTTCCCGACACTGTTGCGCTGCTTGGGAAATACAACGTAATGTTCATGAGTGCCAATCCACCGTCTCCTGAGGTCGATATAGGGTTGCCCTGGAGATTCCGTCCCTTCCATTATTCCACGCATAAGCCAAAATGTCCCGCTGCAATCTTTTGAGTAAATGGGATGGGGGGTGGATTGTAACCGGAAGGGATTGAAAATGATATAACAACCTGGGTAGAATATTCCTCTTTACCGAGGTGGTCTTGACCAACCATAAAATCGCCAGCATTCCCCAGGAGTGCACATCAGCCCTAATAGCTGCAAATAGTCAATTGGCTTGGTACAACCCAGAGCAGGTGAAGTGAAATGTATGGCCAATTATTCAAGTGTCGCGTTAGGCCACCGGAAGTGCGCTGTCTTCTGCAAGTGGTCTATAGTTCCTTTACTGCAACTGATGTTATGCGCCTCGCGCTTATCAAGATTGACCTTAAACCCAGATGCCACAGGGAAGAACTCGAGAACCCTAAGGAGCCCGGGGATTGAGGGTTCAGCCTCTGTCAGGGTTAGAATCACATTGTACGTAAACAACACAATCTAAAGAGAGCAACCGCGGTATGGAATGCCTTTGATCCCTTCCTCTGCCCTAATTCTCACCGCCAGAGGCTGTACAGTCACAGCAAACAATAACGATGAGAGAGTGCCACCCTTGCAACTGGGAAGGAGCACAGGGAGAAAACTCCCTTGATAAAGTGTTCGTCTAAACTGAACTTGTTTAGGACTTCATGAAGAAAGGGCCACTCGACCCGGTCGAATGCCTTCTCTGTGTACAGCCACGAAAACAAAGCAGAGGTGCGTGTTCCATGTGCTATGTCAGTGAGACCTATGATCTCCTGGACATTGTCTGGGCCTTGCTGACCACACACAAAGCCTCTCTGGTCTGCTGCCACCAGGAGTGGGAGAATTGTATCCAGCCTTGAGACTAAAATGTTTGTGAAGATTTTTATATCAGTGTTCAAAATCGCAATAGGGCGGTATGAGGCGCACATGGCTGGATGCTTGCCCACTTTTGCTATTAAGGGTATTTTAGCCTCCACCATGGTGCGGGCAGTGACTCACTGTGAAAACATTGCAATAAATAAGCTATAAAGTGGGGTCAGCATGCTACCAGAGAATCGCTTGAAGAAAGAATCTGTGAAGCCGTCTAGACCCGGGAACTTCCCAATCTTCAAGGAAGATATAGCTTGTAGGATTTCTTCCTTAGTGATATCCCGACCAAGCTGGGCTCTCTGTTCAGACATAAACTGAGGCAGCCAGTATTTTTTCATAAGCTTCCAAGCCAAGATCTTCCCTGCCTTATTACCTTCCTCAAAGTACCTGGGCTTCGAGCGCACCAGTGTAAATTCAGCCGTGGCAGGTTCCAAAACATTAATATGCCTCCTTACTGACTGCAGGGCATGAACATCTTTGAGAAAACCTGTTTCCCTATACTCCTCCTCCAGAGCTTTCGACTCCTGACTAAGCAGCGGGCCTGTCCCCGTCAAATTTTATTGACAAGAAATATGTCCCACAGATATGCCTTAAAGGCATCCCATCTTACCATTTCTGGGACCTGTCCACCAGGGTTAGGGTGACCAGATGTCCCAGTTTTCCCAGGACAGTATGGGGAAATCGCTCTGTGTCCTGGGGTCCCGGGAGTTTTTTCATTTTAAAAACCCTGTCCGGGGTTTGCAATGGTGGGACCTAAGGTCCAAGTTTTTGCTGGGACCCGATTTAGAAATCCTGAATTCGGGTCCCGGTGCGACTCTTCCTGCATGAATGGAGGGCCTGAATTGCTTTTCATGCCCTCATTTCCTCCCCCTTCCCCTCCCCGGCGCTCTCCTCCAATAAGAGGAGTGTGCCTGTGAGCACACCCCCTCCCCGCCCCCCGCAAAAGGCCAGCGACACATAAGTAGGACTACAGTTTTATTTGTATTCACAGTAGTCCTACGTTTATGTCTATGGCATGCCTGTTTTCTTTTTTTATCTTGTCACCCTAGCCAGGGTTATTTTAACAAAAACTGCCTTGTTGCATTATCTATCTCCCTGCACACCACTGTGTCCCTCAGAAGAGCCTGGTTAAGCTTTCATTCCCTGGGTCTAGGATCCCTGGATGGGATGTTTAAATTCATCAGCACCAGGGCATGGTCAGAGAAGTCGATAGTACCTATTTCAACCTTATCCACCTTGGAGATTAGGTCCCTACCAACCCAGAAATAATCTATTCTAGAGATTGTTGAGGGGCTGGATAGCCCGGAATTAATATACGGACACCAGTGGGAATCTAACGTACTTTCCTTTATTAAATCCACAGAGTAACTAACCCAACTCCCCCACTTCTTGCCTCAGCCCCGTCACTTCCTTCAGTGACACTTCCCTTCACAGAGGCTGCCTTAAAGGGGCAGTCTCCGGTAACAACACCCCTGGACAAATGTCCTTGCAACAATTTTAACTTAACTGTCTGACGTGCTGTCAACATTCTTCCACTAGTCTGAAAGGCCTCTTGATGCTTCTCTGGGATCGTCCTCGCGGCTCCTGGTGTGAGCCGCCATCAGCGTCTTCCTCAGAGCTTGGCTGACATTGAACCTGTGGACCGAGGGGGACCCATGCTTCATCATGAATGTCTACGTAGTCCGGGTCTGGCTCAACAGGTGGTGGCCTCTCCTCTGCACCTCTCGTGACATGTTTGACCCTAGAACTATTCCGGGTCACTTCCTTTTCTCCATTTGGAGCCGTTATCATGGTCTCTTTGACAGCAACTACCTGTAGTGGCTCAGGTGAGAACTGAGGGTCTGTCTTTTTTGTTACAACCTGTTGTAGCCACACTTCATCTCCTATTTGGAACTCCTTTGTTTGCACCCTCCTCCTTCTGTCGGCTCGTTCCCGTGCTTTTTCTTTTGTTTCTTCATCTCTTCTGATGACCTCTTGCTCTGTCTCGGGCCACACTGTTGGGTTACTGACCAGACTAGTTCTGACTTGGTATTTCACCATGAGTTCTGCTGGGGTTTTGTTGGTTGCCTCATGAGGCATATTTCGATAGTCTCTCAGCATTCTGCATAGTGCTTGATGTTGGTCAGTCCCTTCTACGCTCGCCCTTTGTATGGTCTTTTTGATGGATGCCATAAACCTTTCTGCCATACCATTGGCCTGAGGCCATCTTGGTGTTACTCTTTGATGGCGAAATCCCATATGTTTTGCGAACACCCCAAACGCATGTCCACTCAAGGGCGCTCCAGTATCTGATTTTATCGTGTCCGATATTCCCCACTCACTGAAGACTTCATCGAATGTGGCAGCGACATGAGCAAATGCTGTAGATTTGATGCGCTTTACGATAGGGAACCTGAAGTGTTCGTCGATGAATAGTAGTAGGAAGTCTCTTACCTCTAGTGGGCCATAGAAGTCAACCGCAACTCTTTCCCATGGATGTTCTGAAATTGTGGTCACTCTGAGCGGCACGGGGAGTTCTGGTTTTGCGGTGCACTGGCTGCCATGCAGTTCTCGACCCACCAGTCGACCATATCGTCCATGAAGGGGAACCAGACGTTGCACCTTAACTGTATTTTCGTGTTTTCTGGCCCTCTGTGGCCTTCGTGGGCAGTTTTAATGACATCTGATCACAGTGTGGTGGGAATGACTATCTTGCAACCCATTCTGAGAACGGGCTTGTCCTGTACTGCTAGTTCTGTAAGCACTCTGGCCAGTCTCTCAGAATCATCTCTGCACGCCCCTGGGTGCCTTTGGACTGCTCTGCGGAAGTCTTTCCATTTGTTGATTTCTGTCAAGCTAATTGCCAGAGCCATGGATGGGTCTGCCGCTGATGCCGCGGCAACTGCCTCGATGGATATGGCAGGGGTAGCGCATTGGCAGTGACGTAGTTGATATATTCCAAGTTACCTGGCCTTGGAGTTGGTTGAGAGGTAATCTGCAGGATTGTTTTCACCCCCTGGTCTGTGAATGATGTCGAAGTCGTATTCTTGTAAGCGGATTCCCCGCCGTTCAATCCTCTGAGGCATCTTTGTACGTGGATTGCCAAAGAGGGATAGTAAGGCTTGATGATCCGTGATCAAGGTGAATATCTTTCCAATGATGAAATTATGAAAGTGTTCACACGCCCAGACAGCCGCCAGACTTTCTTTCTCTGCCTGGGAGTAAGTTGATTCTGGGGGAGCTAAGGCTCTGCTGGCATATGCAACTGCATGCCTCGTATGAGTGTCTTGTCCACTGATTTGAGCAAGGATGGCATTCAGACTCACCGGGCTGGCGTCTCAACTATTTCAGTGTGCCAATCTGGGTCAAAGTATGCAAATTTTCTAGCTTCCGCGAGGGATTGTTTGATGGTGTCGAAGGCAGATTGACACTCGCTGAACCAGGTGAATGTGACGTCTTTTTGTAGCAGGTGTCGGAGGGGTTTGGTTATGGTGGCAAAGTGTGGTATGTATCGTGTGCAGTATCCGGCCATTCCTAGAAACGACCTAACATCAGCAACTTGACCAGGTTTGTCTAGTTGAAAAATGGTTGAGACTTTGTTGGGGTCAGGGGTCATTCCATCCGCCGAAAAGATGAGGCCAAAGAACTTGAGCTTGGCCTTACTGAAACAACACTTCTCAATGTTGAGGGTTAGACTGGCTTCCTGTACCACCCTGCACGCGGTTCGGAGGGCCTCATCGTGTTTACTGCGTGACTTTCCAAAGACCAGAATGTCATCACTGTAGTTGAGGGTTCCCTCTATGGGTCGTATAATCTGCCGAATGGTTTCATCAAAGATTTCAGCGGCTTAGGAGATTCCGAAGTTTAACCGCTTGTAGCGGAACAGTCCATCATGCGATGCGAAGGTCGTGATGGGTCGCGACTCAGGGTGAAGCATGAGTTGGTGGTACCCTTCATTCAGATCCAATTTAGAAAAGAGTACAGCTTTATTCAGTTGGACGATCATGTCCTCAATTTTTGGTCCTGGGTGACGCTCCCGTTGTATGGCGTTATTTGCTACTCTCATGTCTACGCCCAGCTGTAAATAGCCACCTTCTTTTGGGACGATTACGAGGTGGGAGACCCATGGCATTGGACCAGTGGCTGGTTCGATAATGTTGTCGTAACAGTTGGTTCAGTTCTTTTGAGACTGCTTCTTGTAAGTGGAACCCGACTCTGCACGGGTGTTGTGGGACTGAGCGGATTGCTGGGTCTATGTGCAGTTTGATCGGTGGCCCTTTCATTTTGCCTAGGCACAGTCGTGGAAATTCTTTGACAATCTCTTCCTTTGTGACGGTAGTGGTGACAGGAGTCTCCATGTCCATGTTATACGACTTGATGATGACGCTGACTTGGATGGGTATGTTGATTAACCCTAGACCTGACGCTGTTTTGTAGCTCAGCAGACATCGCCCTTTGGTGGGGCTTCTGATGACATGAATGACGGTGTTGGCGGACGTGTCACCAAACGTAAGCCGTCGTCTGAATGATCCCACACTGTGCAGAGGGGCATCTGCACCCCATTGATATATCTTAGAGGTTGTTGGGGTGAGTGTGGGTTTGCTTTGAAGTAATTGGAATTCTTTCTCACCCATTATGTTCACCGTTGCTACGGAGTCAATTAGAAAACAAAATTGTTTGTTACAGATGTCTATCTATATTCCGGGTGCCTCCTGTGCTTCCTCCTCGTCCATAATGAGGTTTACAAACTCATCTTGGGCATACAAGTCGTCGTGGTCAATTTCATAATCAAGGTTTCCTTGTGTTCCGAGCTGAAGTCCTTGTCGCATCGGCAGTGGGCCATCATACTCATCGCGCAGTTGCATATTTGGTTCCTGTGACTCATATTCTTGGCTGTCATCTTCGGGATATATTTCTTCCACCACTCGCACGTATCTTCTCGGCCCTTGCTGGTAGGGGCGTGACTGGTGAGATTGATTCGGAAATATCCTTTGGAATGTTCTGTATTGCGGAGCTGCGCCCATGCGAGGTGTGGGAAACGGTTTCCCTTCCCTACATACAGACTGGAAGTGTCCTTCTCTGCCACAATTGCCACATTTTTGGGAGAGAGCGGGGCATGACTCGGCATGTGGAAACACCAGCCCGCACTGTGAATCTGATGAAATGAGGAGCCTGGTATTGTTATCGTTAGACTCATCATTAGTATCTGTAGAGAACCATTACCCAATCATTACTCTTTGCAATGGAATTATTCCATTATTGCATTCTGTTTAGCTCTGATTAGTACATTGCTGAAGTAGACACTGTCCACATATTAGACTGTCACCTTTGTATGCATTTGCAATATGCTTTTAGAATGATATTGCCTCCACTTGCACTTGCACATATTTGAAGTGCCATGTAGTGTTTTAGAGACACAACATATACTCACCATGATATGCTGTATTTATGTTTGCATTAGAAATAGCACTTAGGCTGAGAGAGAAAATGCATTGCTTGCACTACACACACTGGCATATTTGAAATGCATGTAAAGCCATTCACACATTGTTATGCTTTGTAGAGACACATTTAGAGACTGTCATGTATGTATGTATGATTGAGTGTGCACCTAGAATGAGTTTTGCATTTAGTTAGTGCTTGCATTGCGAGAGATTTGTGGTAAACACTAGGAAGCATTCAGAATGAGACACGAGGCCTATGAGCCATTTTTTAATGGAGAAAGACAGAAGTTGCTAAGTGCGGAGAAATGTTATGGTACACTGTTCGTAAACATTGGCAGACATACACAGATAACATGAACCCTTGTCCGAGAGGGAAGCTTATCAGCTTGGCTGGTGTGCTTCGCGGGGAGAACCCCAAGGGTTGGGGCCATGAAGGGAGTGACGATGGAGGGATGGGAGAAGGTGCTTTTGTATGAGAGGGACGGGGCCTAAGAGCATTTTGTAATGCAGAGTGAAGCCTACAGTGGAGAGAATGGAGAAACAGGGAATAGATGATGTATTTCGCAACATATTCGGAATGCCAAGAGGGAGAGATATGAGGTAACGCTGACAGCACACGAAGTGACAGGACGTGCCGAGACAAGTAACACGCAAGGAGACAGGCAGGCATTTTGCTAAATGCTGAGGGAGAGACATTCTTAGACATTCTGTGCGTCATTGGAGACTATAACCAGGAGGGCTGGAGAGAGAGAGGGAGAGAGGAGTTCGGAAGAGTTGTGAGAGATGGAAGAGTTGTGGGAGTTGTGGGATGTATTTACCCATGCATCCGGGCCCTACCTCAAAACTGTGCAGTACTGGCATTGAAAACATCATAATGGCCAGAGCTCCCCAGAAAATGCACAGGAAAATCCCATTTTGCCTATATTGTGAGTTCAGAGATGCAATGCTGATTGCCAAAAGCAAACCCATACTGTTGGGAATTCATTTTCTTGAATGTCAAATATGGCAAAATCATGGGCACAGAATTACTTTACTGCAGAAACACACCAATGCCATGTCCTGAACATGGACAATCTACTCCATATAATATCACTTGCTGAAAGGAATCAATCTAAAAAAAAAAAAATCCCAAGGATGGATGCAGTAACCACAAAATCCTGATGGTGGCGCTAGCGGTCTAAACTCTGACAGGAGAGCTGTCTTGCAAACTGCATGAGTGCAAAGAAAGGGGTCTTATTTCATCAAAGGTTCAAAGGGGTTGCCTGTCCTGAGAACTCTTGACACTTCAGAACTCAACACAAGAAGCCAGGAAATAAAAGGGTTCTGTTAATTAAATGCAAAGTGGCCCCCTGGCCTCCTGATGTGAGCTTGCCAGACACCACACAAAGGACCCTTTCCTCTGAAAGGAATATGTTAATTCTGGATGTTTGCTGTCAACAAAGATCTGCCAGCCAGCAGAGATCTGTGACTGACCCACCCAAGTCTTGGAGGCGGACTTCAACACTCTGAGGACTGAATTGAAAGTAAAATATATATTTTACAAAAACACTGATAACTCTTTGTAATCAAATGACAGAAATGTATAACTTTGAGAGCTTTAATTTAAAAAATGTACCTTTAATTCAAGCCCAAACTCCAATTTGTGTGATGTTCTGGGGCAAAACCCCATTGTTTATTAATATTACAGACTCCCTGTTTCAGCTAGACAAACGAAAATGCATTGGTATGTGGGTAGATATGTGAGGAACAGTTGTATAAAATTTAATGAAGATCCAATGTTGTTCAGCACATGAAAAAGTGCTAGAAGTTGCCATTTTTGAATGCAAGCTCCTAGAAAGAGCAGATTTGGACAGAGACATGGCTAAATTCAGCCACACCATGTATGTGTAATTTCAAACAACTGTGTAACTGTGAAATATGGATTTTGATCATATATAGATTTGGGTGCACAGATGATAGGGGAGTTGTTTCAAGAGATCATAAATGGATGACATCACTCTAACTCACAGCTCCTTCGCCAATCAAATGAGAAATGGAAGTTTGACCAATTAGAAGCTGAGAGAGAGGTAGGGTCAGTGATGCTAGAACACACCCACATTCTAAACACATAAAAGCAGACAGACAGGACAGATAGGGACCTTCAATTCCATTTGCTGCAACGCACTCTGCCGGACCATACAACATCCAGAGATCCAGACTTCAAATTCATCAACCTCCAGAAAGCCAAACTAGAGACCAGACCAGAGAGAGAAAGCAGTGCTGTGCCCCGAGAGAGACCAGAGCCCAGTCTAAAACCCTGACCAGATCCGTGACGAGGCCCATTTAATTCAAGAATATAGTGTGAGTACCCAGCAGAACTGTGTAGAACCAATCTCTTAGTTTAAATTCATCTAATTCAATCTATTTAACCTAAGTAGAACTGCCTGATAGATCCAAATCTGTCACCTGTCATTCTAGCTGCAAAATTTGTCACTTGTCATTTTGAGCTTTTAAAATTAGTAAAACCAAAAACGACCTCTATTAAATCGGTCATAACTCTGTAACCGTTTGGGCTAGAGACTTGCAGTAACTTTTATCTGAAAGCTTAGAATCGTGGCTTCCCTATGAACCCGCATTCCTACCCCTTATAGTTTTACACGCATTCGCGAATTTTACAGCGATTTGCAAATTTCTTCACATGTAAAAACTGCTGCTGCTTGCCTTCCATTTGCCAGAAATTCGTTTAACCTGCTAACTATCCCTGCATCATTGCTAGTGTGAGCCTGGACTAATATTAACTAGATACCACTCACCCTGAACCTCTGAAAGGGAATTAAAAGCATTTCCAGCATATTTCTCATCCATTGCTAGCACATATCAAAGCATTTTGCCTGTGTTTTCAAAACTCCTATCTGTTTTCTGTAGTGTAAGCTTGATGGGGTGAACTGATTTACATTGATTGCATTTCTGAGAACTGTGTGTTTTCCTTCCATTTCCTTGCCTTGCATCAAGGGGGGGAGGGGATTGCCAGAGAAAAGTGATTACATTGTTTGGTTGAAATCATATTGAGTATTTTCTGTACTGCATTCATTGAATATTGCATCCACCTGAGCGTACATAAAGCATCCTCTACCACATTATACTTTTGTTCCTATTTACCAGTGTGCTACCTTATCCATTTCATGTCAACTCATTAGTGATTATAAGAAGTGTGCTAGTGCCAGATTCTCCGTTGTTGATCTTTATCATATCAGATTAAGTGTGCTATTCAATTATTAATTTATTATAAAGTGTGATATATATATATATTTTAAATTATCAAATAAACCTTTTAAACTTGCAAAACAGAACTACTTCTTGGCTCAGTGGGGTCAGGGGGATTCCAAGAGAGGGGTGTTATATAGGGGTAGTCATCCAGAACGCATGAACTGGACATAAAGATATATCAATAAGGGTTTTCATTCAGTATTATAGACTAGGCGTTGACTTAGCTGTAGTGTTGAATTGAATCCTCTTACAAATTGGGGGCTCATCCGGGATCTGGTAAGGGTTTTAGACTGGGCTCTGGTCTCTCTCGGGGCACAGCACTGCTTTCTCTCTCTGGTCTGGTCTCTAGTTTGGCTTTCTGGAGGTTGATGAATTTGAAGTCTGGATCTCTGGATTTCCTGCCCCTATGGTAAGGAAGATGTGACGTGTGACTTCAGGAGGGATGAGGTGATTTTCCAGGTACATGAGGGCTGCCTTTCCCACCTGAAGCCTCCGGTCCAAATCAGCACTCTGACCAGGGACTTCTCCACCCAGCTGGAGGAGGCCGCGGAAATAGCCAAACCAGAAGTCTTTCCAGGCTTCAGGCAGATGGTGGAAGAGAGAGTCAACCTAGCTGATGCCTGTGTGACTCTGGATCAAAAGCAAAAGTTGAAACAAGTTTTCTTGGATTTCCAAGATCTCTTTGCGGTAGACTCATATGACTGTGGTCGCACTGACATCCACACAACAACAATCCCCACGGACCCTGGCATGACTCCTGTGTTTGTGAAGCAATATCGCTTGCCTCTCGCATCAATGGAGTCCCTTACTGAAATAATTAAGAACCTTGAGTCCCGGGGAATAATCCGTCCAGTCCACAGCACCTTCAATAATCCGGTGCTGGGAATATTGAAGCCAAACGGCCAGTGGAGACTCTGTGCCGACCTCAGGGAGCTCAACAAACGGGTCCATACTTCCCGATGGCCTCTGCCCTACATTGACCAAGGGCTGGCCCAGATCCAGGGGTCACAGGTATTCACTGCAATAGACCTGACCAATGGATACTGGACTGTGCCTGTCAGTAGGGAGGACCAATACAAGCTGGCTTTTACCTTTGGGGGCCAGCAGTACACCTGGACCCGGACTCCCTTCGGATACCTCAACTCCGGCAATGAATTCAACATTTTTCTACACAAGGCCATGCCTGACTTGGGTGCAAGGGGTAACCTGGCTTATGTAGATGATGTCCTCATCAAAAGTTCATCTGTGGAGGAACACATAGCGGAGATCCGTTATGTTCTGACACAGTTGAGGGCTGCCGGAGCAAAACTTTCCTTTCAGAAAGCACAGTGGTGTAGAACCCGTGTTAATTTCTTGGGGCATGAGATTACTCCTCAGGGTCTCTGTCCCCAGGAAAAGAAAGTGGAAGCACTTCAGAAACTGAAAGACCCCACAACTCTGCGGGAACTAAGGAGCCTCCTTGGACTGACTAATTACAGCAGAAAGTTCATTGAGGGCTACGCAGAGATCACCAGACCCCTGATTCATCTCCTGAAGGGGGGGGTCAAGTGGGAATGGGGTCCAGAACAAGCCGAGGCGGTAAAACAACTCAAAAGAAGCCTCTCACAAGCGCCTTGCCTAGCTTACCCTGTCAGAAACAAGGAGTTCTTCCTGGAGACGGGGTTCTCTGATACGTGCTTGACGGCAGTATTATACCAAAAGCATGACAAGGTCAATAAAGTAATCTCCTATGCGAGCAAAACTTTATCCTCTGTGGAGGAGAAATTCAACGATTGTGAGAAGGCACTCCTGGCAACGGTGTGGGCATTGAAGAATTACCGCCCGTTTATCCAGGGGGAACACATCATAGTGGAGACTCCACACCAGCCTCTGCAATATCTCCAAAGTGACAGAATCCGGGCCGGAAATGTGAGTAATTCCCGAATTACTTCCTGGATTCTGTCAATGCAAGGCTTTCCTGTGGAGGTCCGATATGGCCAAAACAAGAAAAGTCCCCTCGCGCAAGGTCTGGCTGACTTGCATGATTGTGCCAGAGAAAACTGTCTCGAGGACAAAAGTCTAAAAATAAAGGACAACATGGAGGCATACCTTAATTCCCCCCACAAAGTCTTTGAAGAAGACAAGTGTGAGGGAATGCCCACTGTCTATGTGGATGGATGCTCTTACCATGTTGACAACAACGGGGAGAAAGAACTGGTGGCCGGCGTAGGGAATGCATGGGTGAATGAGTCCCCAGAACCCTCCGCTGGATACAAAATTGGTCCCCGAAGTAGTCAGGTGGCAGAATTGATGGCTGTGCATCAGGCCATCCTCACTGCTGTCCAGCATCAACTCCACGAACTGGTCATAATCACAGATTCGGATTATGTACGGAACGGGTTCGTGGAGCACCTGGTTAATTGGAAAACCAGAGGCATGTTATGTGCTAACAACAAACCCTTGAAACATGGGAAGTTGATCCAAAACATTGATGATCTGGTCACATCGAATGGGATGACCATCTACTGGAAAAAGATCAAGGGTCATTCCAAAGTAGAGGGACCAGACAAAACTGGAAATGACTTAGCTGATCAGCTGGCCAAAACCGGGGCCATCCAAGGGGATCTAATTGAGATTGAGTCCCTGTTGGGGGAAATCCAGGTCACTGCTATCACTAGGTCCCAGACAAATGCTCACAACGACTTTTCAATTGCACAATGGAGTAAGGAGACCCCTGATGATGATTTGATTACTGCTCAGAAGGGGGATCCAATTATTGGTAGATTTTACCAGCACCTTGAGGACCCTGAGAACTTTCCCCTGACGGATACCGATTACATTGGGAAAGAGGACCTAAGAGTGTTGATGAAATGTCCAAAAATGTTCCGGATTCAAGACGGTTTGCTGGTAAGGAAATCCAAAGCTGGCCACGATCAGTGGGTGGTTCCTACCTCATTCCGAAGCCTGATGTTAAGTCACGCCCATGATGCGGCCACCGCCGGTCATAGGGGGTTTCACACAACATTGGAAATCTTAAGAGAGGTTGCATACTGGCCACACATGGGGCAGGACCTCGACCAATACTTGAAGGGGTGTCTTGTGTGTGCACAATTTCAGCCATCATCCCTCACGCACCGTGCGCCTCTCCAAAAGAGGGGGATGACACTGCCATGGTCAGATTTACAAATCGACTTTGTAGGCCCTGTGATTCGCTCGGCTAGGGGGAATAAGTACATGTTGACTGTGACATGCTTGTTTACCAAGTGGGTGGAATGTCTCCCAGCCCCAAATTGCAAGGCAGAAACTGCAGCTGCCTTGATGATTAACCACATCTTTTCCCGTTTTGGTCTACCTCAAAGGATTGAGTCAGACAGAGGCAGCCACTTCACCAGTGAAGTAATGACAAAGATGTGGGAGATACTGGGGGTCAAAAGGAAGTTGCATATTGCTTATCGGCCAGCTTCTTCTGGGGCAGTAGAGAGATATAACCGGACAATTGTGAGCATATTAAAGAAGTTTGTGGCAGATTCTGGGCCAAGTTGGGATATCCGATTACCTCTGGTCCTAATGGCCATCAGATCTACCCCTTCATCTGCAACCAAAATGTCACCATTTGAGTTGATGACTGGGCGCAAGATGGTGCTTCCTCAGCATTTGCTCTACAGGACCCAAGAGCAGACACTGATAAATGCCTCCACTACTCATGAGTATGTAGAGAATTTAAGGAAACACCTCCAACATGCTTTTGCTTATGCTCAGCGGAATCTAGAAAGATCAGCTGATAGCATGAAGACCCATTATGACCTGAAAACTTCCAGGAAGGAATATCAGGTGGGAGACCGGGTCTATCTATACAACTTCCAAAGGAACCAGGCCAAGCAGCGCAAATTTTTGCCTACATGGAAGGGACCCTTTGAGATCGTCGATAAGATCTCCCCTGTGGCCTACAAGATCAGCATCCCCAAAGGCGGTTCGGCAGAGGGGGAAGACAAGTGGGTCCACATAAACCAGTTGAAATGTTGCCATCCCAGGCACACTCTGCAACAACTGGAGGAATCCTCTGGAATCCTAGCGGGTACTGTATCAGACTAATTCAGTTCCAATCATAAAACATACCACATCTAGTCTCTAACATACTGTGATTTGTATGAAACTGTCTCTTAGTCATACTGTTTTTATTAAAATAAGAATGTAATGTTTCGTTATGATAAAATGCATATGCTGCCCCACTATCTCAACAGTGGTGGAAAAAAAAAAATCGTCTATGAGTAGATATTGCCGCTTTTGCTTTATCATCCTAGGAGAGATGAAACCATGAAGAATGACCAAGAAGGACGATCCGGAGACCGGGAACGAAGATCCAATGGGCCCAGTGGACCGCCCAATACTCCCATCAGGACCGGCGAGGAGAACCGATCGATCCGACCGGATGGAGGAAAAGATGCTGAACTGTGCCATTTATCGGAAGAAGAGGAGAACTACATCCCAGATCTTGCGGGTCCCATTAGTGAAGGATCAGATGGCCACCGCAAGAAGGGGGGCTTGTGGGATGTATTTACCCATGCATCCGGGCCCTACCTCAAAACTGTGCAGTACTGGCATTGAAAACATCATAATGGCCAGAGCTCCCCAGAAAATGCACAGGAAAATCCCATTTTGCCTATATTGTGAGTTCAGAGATGCAATGCTGATTGCCAAAAGCAAACCCATACTGTTGGGAATTCATTTTCTTGAATGTCAAATATGGCAAAATCATGGGCACAGAATTACTTTACTGCAGAAACACACCAATGCCATGTCCTGAACATGGACAATCTACTCCATATAATATCACTTGCTGAAAGGAATCAATCTAAAAAAAAAAAAAATCCCAAGGATGGATGCAGTAACCACAAAATCCTGATGGTGGCGCTAGCGGTCTAAACTCTGACAGGAGAGCTGTCTTGCAAACTGCATGAGTGCAAAGAAAGGGGTCTTATTTCATCAAAGGTTCAAAGGGGTTGCCTGTCCTGAGAACTCTTGACACTTCAGAACTCAACACAAGAAGCCAGGAAATAACAGGGTTCTGTTAATTAAATGCAAAGTGGCCCCCTGGCCTCCTGATGTGAGCTTGCCAGACACCACACAAAGGACCCTTTCCTCTGAAAGGAATATGTTAATTCTGGATGTTTGCTGTCAACAAAGATCTGCCAGCCAGCAGAGATCTGTGACTGACCCACCCAAGTCTTGGAGGCGGACTTCAACACTCTGAGGACTGAATTGAAAGTAAAATATATATTTTACAAAAACACTGATAACTCTTTGTAATCAAATGACAGAAATGTATAACTTTGAGAGCTTTAATTTAAAAAATGTACCTTTAATTCAAGCCCAAACTCCAATTTGTGTGATGTTCTGGGGCAAAACCCCATTGTTTATTAATATTACAGACTCCCTGTTTCAGCTAGACAAACGAAAATGCATTGGTATGTGGGTAGATATGTGAGGAACAGTTGTATAAAATTTAATGAAGATCCAATGTTGTTCAGCACATGAAAAAGTGCTAGAAGTTGCCATTTTTGAATGCAAGCTCCTAGAAAGAGCAGATTTGGACAGAGACATGGCTAAATTCAGCCACACCATGTATGTGTAATTTCAAACAACTGTGTAACTGTGAAATATGGATTTTGATCATATATAGATTTGGGTGCACAGATGATAGGGGAGTTGTTTCAAGAGATCATAAATGGATGACATCACTCTAACTCACAGCTCCTTCGCCAATCAAATGAGAAATGGAAGTTTGACCAATTAGAAGCTGAGAGAGAGGTAGGGTCAGTGATGCTAGAACACACCCACATTCTAAACACATAAAAGCAGACAGACAGGACAGATAGGGACCTTCAATTCCATTTGCTGCAACGCACTCTGCCGGACCATACAACATCCAGAGATCCAGACTTCAAATTCATCAACCTCCAGAAAGCCAAACTAGAGACCAGACCAGAGAGAGAAAGCAGTGCTGTGCCCCGAGAGAGACCAGAGCCCAGTCTAAAACCCTGACCAGATCTGTGACGAGGCCCATTTAATTCAAGAATATAGTGTGAGTACCCAGCAGAACTGTGTAGAACCAATCTCTTAGTTTAAATTCATCTAATTCAATCTATTTAACCTAAGTAGAACTGCCTGATAGATCCAAATCTGTCACCTGTCATTCTAGCTGCAAAATTTGTCACTTGTCATTTTGAGCTTTTAAAATTTGCAAAACCAAAAACGACCTCTATTAAATCGGTCATAACTCTGTAACCGTTTGGGCTAGAGACGTGCAGTAACTTTTATCTGAAAGCTTAGAATCGTGGCTTTCCTATGAACCTAGAACCGCATTCCTACCCCTTATAGTTTTACCGCAATCGCGGAACACGCATTCGCGAATTTTACCGCGATTTGCAAATTTCTTCACATGTAAAAACTGCTGCTGCTTGCCTTCCATTTGCCAGAAATTCGTTTAACCTGCTAACTATCCCTGCATCATTGCTAGTGTGAGCCTGGACTAATATTAACTAGATACCACTCACCCTGAACCTCTGAAAGGGAATTAAAAGCATTTCCAGCATATTTCTCATCCATTGCTAGCACATATCAAAGCATTTTGCCTGTGTTTTCAAAACTCCTATCTGTTTTCTGTAGTGTAAGCTTGCTGGGGTGAACTGATTTACATTGATTGCATTTCTGAGAACTGTGTGTTTTCCTTCCATTTCCTTGCCTTGCATCAAGGGGGGAGGGGATTGCCAGAGAAAAGTGATTACATTGTTTGGTTGAAATCATATTGAGTATTTTCTGTACTGCATTCATTGAATATTGCATCCACCTGAGCGTACATAAAGCATCCTCTACCACATTATACTTTTGTTCCTATTTACCAGTGTGCTACCTTATCCATTTCATGTCAACTCATTAGTGATTATAAGAAGTGTGCTAGTGCCAGATTCTCCGTTGTTGATCTTTATCATATCAGATTAAGTGTGCTATTCAATTATTAATTTATTATAAAGTGTGATATATATATATTTTAAATTATCAAATAAACCTTTTAAACTTGCAAAACAGAACTACTTCTTGGCTCAGTGGGGTCAGGGGGATTCCAAGAGAGGGGTGTTATATAGGGGTAGTCATCCAGAACGCATGAACTGGACATAAAGATATATCAATAAGGGTTTTCATTCAGTATTATAGACTAGGCGTTGACTTAGCTGTAGTGTTGAATTGAATCCTCTTACAGAGTCTGCACAAGAGATCGGGAGTTTGCCAGAGAGATCGGGAGAGCCATAGAGAAGGAGTTGGCTGGAGATGGTGCTTGGTGCAGCAGACTAATGGGCCTTGATGAGATCGATGAATCAGAGAGAGAGCTTGGCAGTTGGCAGTCTTGAGGCCTGGCTGGAAAGACAGCACAATGGGAAGTATGGGTTTGGCCTAGGCGTAAATTGATTGATAAGAACAGAGAGACACACACACACACACACAGGTTTGGGTGAAGGGGAAACTAGACAGGGATTGTCTAGAGTGTGGATGGTGTGGATTGATGGTGTGGATTTACCCATGAAGGTGATGGATGCTAGCGCTTGCATTAGATTGCATTAGAACCACACATTAGACATTTGCAGCACAGGCTTATATAGTTACTGCATGGTAGCTTTGCACCAGAAGTATAAAAGGTGCAAATTAGACATATCATTAGAACTGCCTGCATTGTCATGTATTATGCTTAGCTGTGGGTATATAAATAAATGTATCCCATTGTTATAAATTGAATCAATTCTTTGTGTTTTCTTTGTGTCTTGATGTTATTTGTTATTGCCCACGGTAGTAAGATAGGTGTATGTTATTAGCAGTAATCTAGGAGTAAGTAACCACAGTGCACATGGGGCCTGATATGAATGCAGTCAAGGAGGGGTATAGTGATCCACACCCCCAATAGGAGGTTGTCAGATTGTCAAAGGTTGTCTGAAGACCGGAGAGCATGCTTGCCCAAAGGGGGTGGAGGGCAACACGACGGTTAGGGGTTTGGGGTTTTCAGACTGACAAAATGGAGGGGGCACCCGGATATTCACTAATGTGGACTGATTAAGATGTTTTGCAGCTGGTCTGCTGGCACACTTATCAGTTTCTGTAACATTGCCTTCGCATGCGTGGGGTCGATGTGCTGATCGAGTTACTAATTCTTTCATTATCCTTGAGGTTGCCCGCATGGATCGCTGCTATAATATCACTTTTGTCCTGTTTTTTGACTGCAGTGCTTGTCATGTGTGTGGCTTGTTTCTCCACTCTCTCAAGTATTCGTGCCATCTCACTTACCACCTCAATAGTGACAGGTTTTTTTAGAAGCTGTTTCTGTAATGCTGGTGACACACACCCCTCAATTACTCTCAGTCGAATTGCTTCGGCTAGCGAAAATTCATCAAATTGACAGTATGCGCCTTTGACTCAGAGCCTTGTAATCAACTAATCCACCGTTTCGTCACTGCGTTGCATGCACTGGTTGAAGATGTATCTTTCATAATCCCTCTTGGGAGCAATGACAAAACGTTTGTTTAATGCTGTTATTAGGCTTGCAAAGTCAGTGAGTTCTGCTGGTGGAATAGTTTTGATTAGCGTCTTTATTTCGGTACCCGCTGTGTTAATAATCATGCTGCGTAGGCGTGGGGAGGTTTCTTCCCCTGCGGCATCTATGAAGTTGTTGAAATCCTCAAGCCCTTCCACCCACCTCACTCCTTTGTCAGCTTGTGGGTCATGAAGAAGGGAGGAAGCATGCGCCATGCTGTGGATCTCATGACTATTGGTGCTGGTTGGGAGCTGGAGGTCGCTTGGTCAGCCGATGTGCTCATTGTTCAGTCGGCTGGTGCCTCAAGTGGCACTTGGTTGTGATGCACGTGGGTGCTGCCTTTTATTTATTTTTATTTTTTTTCAAAGTCACCGTGATGGACTTGACCATGGCTCCCTTTGACTGGTAGTGGAGCCGGTGGCCTCGGGATGGTCACTGCTTGGCACATGGAGTGTTTGTCCTTGTTGTGCACCTTCAGTCAGAGGCTGGGCCGGGAGCCACTTCCTGATGATTGCTGGTGGTGGGATTATCCCAGTTGTTCCTTGTGGGGCCACTTTCTGTTAGTTACTGGTGGTGGGATCACCCCAGTTATATTTTAATGAAACTTGCAGGGAAGCAGTGGAAGAGAGGAAAAAAAGTTGTATTTTTCTTTTCTTGGTAGGGCCCTGCAGGATGGCACGTGTGGGCTTCTTGAAATGGGTGCATTGAGCTGCAATAGGAAGAGTGACACAGCAGGATTGCGTGTGTCTATGAAGATGAAAGAGTCTGGACACGGCGGGTTTGCGCGTGTCTTTGGATTGGAGATGGAGAAGTTCGGGTGCGTCGCTGCGTGTTGCTCGCGCCTGGGCACGCTGCCGGCTGGAGGAAAGGAGGACCATAGGCCAGTGGGATCACTGGCACCCGTAGTCAGACACACGCGGTGGGATCACCGGTGTGCGCGTAAGGAGGACCGCTGGTGGGGACGTACCTCGTCACCAGTTGTTGAGGGGCTGGATAGCCCAGAATGAATACACGGACACCAGCGGGAATCTAACGTACTCTCCTTTTTTAAATCCACGGAGTAACTAACCCAACTCCCCCACTTCCTGTCTCAACCCCGTCACTTCCTTCAGTGACGCTTCCCTTCACAGAGGCTGCCTTAAAGGGGCAGTCTCCCGTAACAGAGATCATGAAGTGCAAGTGTGAAGAAAAGGTTAAATCCCTCATGGCGGGATTGGTATGCCTCCGTGCACCTTTCAATTGGAGTCTGCAATCTACTTAAGTAGATCCCCGGATGGTCTCGCAGCCCCCAGTGCTGCCCCTTGGATGCATCCCAATAAGGGTCCATGAGCAGGTTAAAATCTCCCCCCAGTATTATGTAGCCAGTCACGAATGCTATCAGCTCACGTACGGAGGCACGAATATAGTCATTCTGCCCAGTATTCAGACCATATATTGATGCCAGTGTCAACTAAACTCCTCTCAGCAGCCCTGATACAAATAGGTAATGCCCCTCCCTGTCCGGCTTGACCTGCACTACCTGTTGGGGAACCTTCTGTCCAATTAGAATACCCACCCCCCTCATTTCCATGCAGTGTGTGGAGATGAACTGATGTGGGAATATACTTGACTGCATCCTAACCAAGTCCACTTTCCTCAAATGCATTTCTTGTAAGATCGCTATATCTACCTGTTGCCGCTTCAGCTTTTGGAACAAAATGTTATGCTTCCTGGGGGATTTAAAGCCCCTCACACGAAATGTTATACACCGTAATTCCATTCCCCCTACAGATAGATGATCAGCGCTTGCCATCCTCCGCATCCACACCGAACCCGGACAACAAACAGACCTCCCGGTGCCCAGAGTCGTGAAAATAAATGCCATCCTCAGCTGCCAACAAACATACACTTTTACAACATGTACCATAACTGTAACTGCCTCCCCTAGATGTGTATTAGGGGTTGTGCCCATTAAAGACAACAGGAAACCCTTGACTGACCAGCCAGCCACCCCACTCCCTGGGTGTGTCAATCCTCCCCCTGCACTTCCTTGGCATCAGAGCCCTGATCAGCCTATGTAGGCTGCAACACGTGCCAAATGAGAAGGAGCCGCCACAAGGCCGGTAACCTGAATCATCCCATGGGCTGCTCCACAGCACACCTTCCACCACTCCCTCCCCTCACCCACACCATCTTCCAGCCTGTGTCATTATCTTCCTCTTGAGCAAGACCCAGCATCATGGTCAAAGCCTTGGCAGCCTCCTGTGGGGAGCACACCACCACTGCTTCCCTTCCCATGAGAAGAGCAGACTGAAGGGGGAAGTCCACCTATGTGGGATCTGTTCTGACCGTAGCCTCCTTGTAATTGGGCGAAATGCCTGTCTTTTGTGAAGTGTTAAGGCTTCCAAATCCTGATAGATAGGGAGCTTCTGCGTACCATATGTGATTTCCCCTTTCTCCTTGGAGGCCCTGCAAATCTTCTCTTTTACAGTGTACTCATGGAATTTCATTAATAGGTCTCTCGGCTAACCTCAAAGCCCCTTCTGCACTGGGCCAACCCTATGCTCACAATCTAGCATGCTCTTTTCAGCTGTTATCTGTGGGAATGTTTGTTCAAAGAAATTGAGAACCCATACCCTCAGGTCATTCCCTTCAGCTTTCTGCTCCAGGCCTCTAATTCTAAGGTTCTCGCTCCTATGCCTGTACGCTAGATCTTAAATGGTGGAGATCAGCTCTTCCATACCCTGTTTGGCCCCGGCTAGCTGGCCCTGTAGGTGAAGGACATCTTCCTGTAGAGATTGAATTGACTCTTCGGCATCCCCCACCCTTGTGCTAATTTGCCTCGGGTCTTTGTAAAGGTCCGACAGGGACTTCTGCATTCCCTCTGTTGCTCCAGAGATCTCTTTCTTGACTGTTTGGAAAATGTCATCCTTGAGCAATGACATAAACTGCAGGAGGTCCTTCTTGGTGAGGAGTTCACCACCGGCCCCATTGCACCCTGGGTCCGACATCTCCTCTACTGTCGACACAATGCACCTCTCCTTTTCTCCACTGATGTGGGTGGGGACCAGAGAGAGAGGCAACAGTCCTGACCTTGCCCTGGGTCTTGCGCGGTGACATGTATAGAGCCAGTGGCCCCACTGGTGCATATTCTGTTCCTCAACCCACCCCTGAAAGCAAGTATGGTGGGCCACAGACTCTGATGCCTAAACCAGCTCCTGCGGGATGAGTGGGGTGGGTGGGCGTGGCCCAGCAGCCTGGGCCCACTTGCCAAGTCAGGCCTCCCTCCATGACTCCTCAGGGCTTACCCTTCTAATTTGGTGCAGTTGTAGAGATATGCTGCTCTGTATCTGATGGCCTTGGCTGGGCTCTGCTTTGCTAATCCCGCACAGACTGCTCTGAGGATCCCTTGACAAACCCTGTGACTGGAGCAGCTGTCGGCTTTTAAGGGCTTCTGCATATCTATTAAATTCTGCCACTCCACAGAGCTTTCATGGACTCCAACGGGGGCTTTCAGTGCCTTTGTCGCACCTGTAGACTTGTTCACCATGGGTGTCATATATGCTCTTCATTGGCGCCCCCTTGACCGCCTTCTCCTTGCTCTTCACCCGCTTCTTGTTGAGCTGGTGGGACCCAGATGCTCGGTGGCCCTAAATTGAACTCGGCTCCCTCGATCACCTGGCTTTCAGAGGCAGGCCTGGCATCGCCTTGCTCCCATACCTGTTCTCATGGCACCTCCCAGGACTCCGAGCCCACCGAGGGGGCGGCCCTCCTGGAAGCTCCGCTATACAATATTTCGAGCCAGGAGAGGGATAAAGATCTTCAGTGGGGCCACTCGTGCAGCCCCCGCCAGAAGGCCATAGCCACCCAGAGCCCGGTACCTTCACCACATGGGGCCTCTCCTTCCTCGCTCTCTCCAAGGCAAACTCGAGTCCCCAACTGGGGAACCAGGGATTTGCATAAGAGAAAGCGCACCTCTATCTCTAGCCCGCACCAGAGCTCACCGTGGACACCAGCCCAAGCCCTGGGGGCAGTCAATGCAACTCCTCTTCACAGCTGCTATTCCCGGGGCCCATCTTCTTGGCACCGGACCTCCCATACCAGCTCTGTGCTCATTAACAGGGCCCCCACCTCTTTCCAGCATTGCTGCGGAGCACCATGCCACCCTGCCGTGACCCAGTAGTGTGTGCCACGGCAGCTGCACCAGCCTTCTTCCCTCTGCTCTGTACTGACATCCTGCCGATGCATGGTCTTTGGCTTCCTTGTCTCGTCTGTGGATGTCCCTTGTTCCGTCACGCTATGGAAATAGGCCCTGCTGAGGAGCTCCCAGGGATCCTCCATGCCCGCCAGGCTCGGGCAGCCCTCTGCACTCCCCCTGCTTCATGGTGGGCCGGGGACTAACACACCCAGGGCAAGAAGAGAACTCTAGAAAGTGGCCATCTTGGTCGCTGCTGGACCCCCCCACCCCTATCACATAAGAGCTTTGACTGTCACATCAATCTCTGACCAAGTAAAATTCCCCCTCTAGTCTTATATATGTGCTGATAGAGAAATAAACACTAATACCTCAAAAGCTACATAGGTGATTGTGATATACTGCAATTCACCAGGGCAGCAGTGTGGCACTTTTCACTATTATTATTAAATGATGTACGTCAATATTTCTCTGAGAGTGAGATCTGGTAATCAGACCCCACTTTCATAATGACCCATACTGCAAAAGAGCATGTGACTCTGCTGAGCTTGTCTACTGATAGTTCTCATCAGCTGCATTGTAGTTTAGAAACATGGCTGTTACAAAGTGACATGTGAATTTCCTGTCAGCAGCCAAATGGAACCCAAAGTACCAGCAACCAGGGTCTGCCTTTAACCATGGGCAACTCTGATTCAGAAATTACATAATGGTGAGCTCTCAGAGCTGGTGGCAGATGGAACTCTAAATATAAGCTATGCCAAGTTTTCACATGTTGGTCTCTGGGAAGCCACAATTATTCTGGCCAAAACCTATGTGTGTCATATTATTGTTAGCTAGTGACTTGTCTCAATGACAGGGCCTTTTTCTATGAACATCTAAGACTGGGTTTCACCCAAAGCAACCATTTGGGCATTGCCACCTCCACCAGAGAACAGGGAATCTCCCCAAGGGGTTAGATGCAAGCCACTGCTTCAAAAGCAAGCCATGTCAGGACAATGTCGAGCTCACACCACCTCTTTGGCATAGTGCAGACAGGAGAGAGGGCAAAGTTAGAGTCATCAGGAGAGAGGAACCGGTCCCCTCCCCACATTTTGCAGCTAAAGCACTATGGGGCTGACATCACCAGGCAAAAGACTCTGAACGTAGTAGCTAGGATTGGACCGATTACAGAATGCAAGAAGGGGACCAATTTGCTGTTGCAGATTGCCTATTTAAGGGGGCAGGACCACCACCTCTGGTGAATCACCTTTGGGCTTCTGATGAAAAAGGATTACACCTGGAATTCTGTAGCGTGTACAGTCTTCCCCAAACCGTTTTTAAAAGAGGCAAAAACAGCCCTTCCCCTCAGTCATCCCAGAGCAACATTGTAGTGTGATCTGATGGCTGGACATGGCTTACTGCAAGATGAAACCACTGGAATGTACGAGCCTGCTCACTGGAAGTGACAGACCCTGGAAGTACTCTCTTTGTAAGCCTTCCTGGGAGGGAAATGCAGAACAAGGATCCACCTTTCCCCTAGTGACTCTGGAAGGGATCACCCAGCTACTAGAAGTCAAGAATTTGCTCAGGGCACTTTTTTCCCACTTCGATCCACTATTGAGCTGGCTTGACCTATTTACGTTGCTTTTTGAGCCACCACAATCACCTTGTGCAATGAATCCTACTGATTCCTCCGTATACTCTTGTCTACAGTCTCTGCCCAGACGGCCAGGGAAAGACAGACACTTCCTGATCCTGACCTTCTGGATGGTGTTCTTTGGGAAGAAAACCTGGGAGGAGAAAAGGCCCAGGGGAGTGAATGGAATATGTGGGATGAGACGCAGTATTTGTCTTTCTCTAGGGAAGATGTATCACAAATGCCAAAATACATAATGGCTTGTTGTCATAATGATTTATATATTCCACAAGTTAAACACCCTGTTGTGGGTAATAATAGTTTACAACCTTTTGACATAAACAGAAATAAAAGCTCTTCTCAAACCAGAGGAACTCAGACACCTAAAGTCACCACTAACTCCCAAAAGGATATTGAAAGGAAATATATGAATAATACCAGTCTGTATTCTAAAGAACTTTATTCCTCATATCAATCAAGCCCTATGACTAAACTTCTTTAGAGAATGTTATGAATGACAGAAAAACTAACCTTCCCTAAGTACTGGGACGAGGAAGAGGGCTGAAGAGGAACAATACGGAGTGGTCAGTCAATTAATGTAAATGACCAACACCTGAAGGAGGCTTTGAAGCTTAAAAGGCCCCCTCAGGTGCAGGCAATGAGCTGGAAGGAGAAAGCAAGAGGAGAGCAGTGTGTGCAGAAGAAGCTGTGCAGACCCTGTATGCAGTCGAGGTCGGGACTGGAGAAGGAAGACGCCGAGACTGTGTTGAAGACAAAGACAGTGGCTGGTCTGGAGAAGGTCTGTGTCTCCAGAGGTCCCATGTGCAGAGGTCCTGCAGCGGGAAGCGTGTCGAGGAAACACTGTCCCTGTGAAGGCTCGTTCTGCAGAGACTGCGCAATGTAAGGCGAAAGCAGCAAGGGACGTTTTCCCTTTGGGAGGTCTTTGGTGGCTGGAGTGCACAAGGAACTCTCTGGAGCCAGGAGGGCTCCAGAAACAAGTGACGTGAGTGAAGGCATAACAGAAGAAGGTGTTTGCCGAGTCGCTGGAAGGCACAGCTGCAGAAGACCTGCAACCACGGAGAGGATCGGAGGTGTGCAACCCGACCGGTGAGTTCACAATGAGAAAGTGACTCAGAGATGTTCCGATGCCGCTTCCGTGGTGCAGGCAGACAAATATACCCACATGTGAGTGAAAAAGGCGATAAAGGTAATTTGGAATGTCGAAACATTACCTAGTGCCAAAAGTGGCTTATTAAGAAACCAATTGACTGTAATATTGGGCATGTGAGTGTATGGCAAGTCTACCAATCTCGGGGAGGCGGCATTATTAAAGGCTAAGGACTATAACTATTACTCAAGCCAGGAGAGCCTAAACCCTGAACAATGTATTTATTTATTGGTTATTTGTAATGCGCACTATACAGCAAACAATTGTGCTTCAAGGCACTCCGAGACAAGGGAGGTGAATACGAATGAGGAAAAGATATAAAACAAAAACAGAACAGGAGAGGGGGAGGAAGGGAAGTGCAGGAAGGGGAGAATGCGATGAAAATCAACAAAAAGCGTTCATACTAGGGCGTGAGATGATTTGGATCATGGAAGTGCAGGAAGGGAAGAAGGAGAGAGGTACATTGATGCAAAAAGAGTTAAGAAAAGTGCAGGCACAAGGTAGATCAATGCAACATGGAAAAGCCTCACCCTATGGTGAGGGGGGATACATCACAATACAGGTACAGGTTAGATCATATGCAACATGCAGGAACAATAGGTGGATAGCAGGGACCATTACAGTCAATGAAACAGACTGGCAGTGCTACGCCTCACAGAGAATGGAGAGTGGGTGAACATCTTGTGAAAGCCTCATCACAAGGTGCAGGGGCTACATCAAGCCAGGGACGTCATTTCACCAAAATACCAGGGGTAGCGGAAGTGACATCACACGACCCTTGAACCCCCGATGACATCACAGGAAGTGATGTCATTTGACCCCACCACGAAGTGATATTGTGGGAATGATTTGGATCATGGAAGTGCAGGAAGGGAAGAAGGAGAGAGGTACATTGATGCAAAAAGAGTTAAGAAAAGTGCAGGCACAAGGTAGATCAATGCAACATGGAAAAGCCTCACCCTATGGTGAGGGGGGATACATCACAATACAGGTACAGGTTAGATCATATGCAACATGCAGGAACAATAGGTGGATAGCAGGGACCATTACAGTCAATGAAACAGACTGGCAGTGCTACGCCTCACAGAGAATGGAGAGTGGGTGAACATCTTGTGAAAGCCTCATCACAAGGTGCAGGGGCTACATCAAGCCAGGGACGTCATTTCACCAAAATACCAGGGGTAGCGGAAGTGACATCACACGACCCTTGAACCCCCGATGACATCACAGGAAGTGATGTCATTTGACCCCACCACGAAGTGATATTGTGGGAAGCGATGGAACATGACTTTTCACGACTTTTCACCGGTTGACAAAACAGGAAGTGAAATCACATAGCATTGTACACTACAAAAAATATGATTACGATATCACTATAATGTGATGTACATTTCATACAAGAATGGATCGCCATATGTATCGTTAAGATCAGTGTGTATAGGCCCATATTACTGTGAATGCAAGCAGACGTCCATGACCAAATGATAATGATGTGTTATTATATAGCACTTATGTTTAAGTGCTTTATATAGAAAAAATATACACCCACTATCACCCAACCTGTGTTGGTACTCATTTATCGACTTCAGAAGGATGAAAGGCTGAGTTGAGGCGTTTAAGAACGGACTAAATCAATGACTCACCCCCTGAAGTGTGCCTGAAATAAACCTTTAATGAGTCTGGCAATTATGTTCTAGAATTCCAGAAAGACACATTATTTGGTATTCCTATTCTTTCTTATTTAGGGTCAGTGCTGAAAGTGTTAGACTTGTGGCATTCGTGTTCTTATTTTTCTTATTTTTTTTAAGGCGTCTAAACAAGAAAGCCAGCCACACAAGAAGTAAAGAGCCACATGGTGCTGGCCATAGCCCAGGAGCATGCATTAGCAAAAAATAAAATAAATAAATAAAATAAAGAAAACTAGAGGTCGCAAGGGAGACCACAGAGGTTGCAAGGGAGACCACAGAGGTCACAGTTGCAACCTCTGGCGACCCCTAAATGACGTCCCTGCATCAAGCATCACCTCACCTCAACGCAGCACTCGATGCGAAAAGACAATCAGTGGATGCAGGAGAAGAAATGCAAAACACTGCAAAGTTTCAAAGTCAATCAGTGGTTGCAGGTAGGT
The DNA here is from genome assembly GCF_040938575.1 of Ambystoma mexicanum. NCBI lineage: Eukaryota > Metazoa > Chordata > Amphibia > Caudata > Ambystomatidae > Ambystoma > Ambystoma mexicanum. Next base: position 803,069,493 of record NC_090921.1, read on the forward strand.
CAAATGCAAAACACAGCAAGGTTTCAAAGTCACTCAGTGGTTGCAAGAGGGTCAAATGCAAACACAGCAAGGTTTTGATTTCAATCAGTCGTTGCAGGAAGGTTACATGCAAAACACAGCAAGGTTTCAAGTCAATCAGTGGTTTCAGCTAGGTCAAATGCAAAACACAGCAAGGTTTCAAATTCAATCAGCGGTTGCAGGTAGGTCAAATGCAAAACACAGCAAGGTTTCCACACCCATCACTGGTTGCAGATAGGTCAAATGCAAAACTCAGTAGGGATGTAAAAAACAATCAGAGGTTGCAGGTAGGAAAAGCAGGACACACAGGGCTGGAGAGTGACCATCCAAGGTTACATGAGGGCACGAATGAAGACATAGGACAGGGCTGACAGACATCCTAGAGGTTGCAGGTGGACAATTGCAAGGCAGGCTATGTTGAGCCAATGGATACAGCTCAATTCATATGAGGACTCCTAACAATACTAGTTGGCAGAGGCAGGGAGGGGCAGTGCCTCACGGCATGGAGAGCGGGTAACACGAGGAGCGCCAGGGTGGGAAGGCACCAACGGACACAGCAGCTGGGTAAGCTAGAAACGAAGGAGAAGCTAGGACAGGTGAGCAGGCCAGGCAGTATAAATTAAGGGAAAACAGCATCCCGATAGCAAGTGGGAACCACAGCTGCATCCGGAGGTAGAGACAGAAGCAGAGAGGCAGGGAATAGAAGGAGAGAGGCGAATGTAGGGGGAGAAATGAAAAAGGCAAGAGCGAGTTACAGCAGACAAGAAGGGAGCCAGCCAATAGCAGCGGGGCGGGAGTAATTGGAAGAGAGTGGAAGAGAAGATATGATAGGAAAATCAAACAGGCTAAAGGAGCGAGAAGGCCTCCTTACCTTATCATGTGAGAAGGAACCAGTGCGGCACCTTGTTTGAAGACAGGAGCCAATCATAGAGAGAAGAGTGCCAGAACTGCACGGTAGCAAACAATGGAGATGGGGAATTGGCTCCTCAGTGCCATCTGCACCCGTACAGGGCCAGACAATGTGCATCTAGACCCTTATAATTGGCCCTTCAAGGGGGCAATATAAAACCAACAGATATTGCCAAAGACAAAAGGGGAGTAATGGAAGAACCCATGGTTGTGAAGTCTGTTATTCATGTATGCTGAACTATATGACACCAGCTAATATAAACACACATTGCCAAAGCCAAAACGGAAGCAAAGCATATTTGTATTGATGTCAATATATGGTTTCTGGTGCAGTGGGGAAACAAAAGAGGCAAAGAGGCTGCCCTTCTGAAGGAGGTCCTTCTGAGGCAGAGGAGCATAGTTTGATGCTGCTATCCAAAGAGCATTGTGAAGTTGTTGCAAAGTTGTTCAAGTTGTTATTACCACTGAAGCACATGCTGCTTATAAAGACCTATTTGGGCAGGTGAGTAAACCCGGATGGCGAACCTTTGAAGCAGTAGGCCTGGCATGAGAAGAGACCAGGTAGCCATTGATAAAGTGCTGAACTGTGGTCCTGATTATTAATGTGCTCTCATATATGGTGCTGAGGGAAGAATTGTAGCAACCTGTTGTGGAAGAGTTACATGTTTGAAGGCATTCAATTGTGGCAAAAATCATACTTACAAAGACAACTTGTGTTACCTTAAGGAAAGGATTATCTTGAGGTGCACTTGTACTTGTGATTGTCATCATCTATGGTGCTGAAGGAAGAATTGTATAATCCTGCTGTAGGGGAGTTACATTTCCTGATGGCACTTAGTTGTGTCAAAAAATAATTCTGACCAAGACAAACGTGTATATTTCTTGAAGGCATTTAATTGTGGCAAAAATCATCCTGACGAAGACAAGTTGTATTGCCTTGTGGAGAAGATTACCCTGAGATGCATTTTGTTTTGAAGTATTTGAACTTTCTATTGTCCAGTGAAAGTTGCAAAGGACTGTGATAGAACTTTGTTATCAACTGGGATTTTCTTACTTCCTTTCGTACTGTGGAACAAAGACCCTGGTGGAATCTGGGGAAGGGGAATTCACCCACATTATAATCCAGGACTGGCTACATATTACAGGTTCAATTATGATGTTGGTTTTGTTATGTTGAATTGCCATGGATTTCCTTCTTACTTTGTTAAATGTTTAAGTGTGAGGGACAGCTTTGCTTTATTAGAGTGTTTTGGTTAATTACTTTAAGCAGGGAAATCCTCGTTAGTGTAGGGGTAGTGAGGCGTTCATAAAACCTTTTTGATTTGATGAAATCGCAAATTTGGAAAACTCTCTACAAAGTCGTCCACCTCACATTTCTGACCCCTCACACTTGACACTCATTGTTTCAATCCATATTCAATCTGTCTCCATGCGACTCGACCCAGTGTAACCATTAACTTCCGGCTGTCAATGCTGACTGGAGCCACTGGAAGCAATCGACTCGACCTGTTTTAATGCTGACTCGACTGAGTGGAATGTACACCCCCATCTCCACCCACAGGAAGCAATTGACTCAGCCCGTTGCAACATCGACTACACCCAGTCAAAGTCAATCATCTTGATATCCCTCAATGCTAACTCAGCCCATTGGAATCACTCATCACCTGTTTCTATGCTGATGCGACCTGCTGGAAGGTATAAGGGGCTTGAATATCCTGCCGAGGCTGGCATACCCTGTCTGAGCCTGTGCCGCAGAGCCACCTCATTTGTCTCCTTTACCTGCTCCCATGAGTCTTTTAACACTACCATTACTTCACGTGGCTCCCATTCTACCCGAGGTGCTGCACTGGTTCATCTTCACTTCATAAGGTAAGGAGGCCTTCCCCCTCCATTCCCTGTCTGCACTTCCTAGTCTATTCCCTCCTTCCCTACTACTCTATTCCCTTGCCACTGCAAAGGGCAAGCTGTCTGCCTGTCATCTGTAATCAGTCAACTTAGATGTCTCTATATTCCCCTTTAGACGTTAGCACTTCCCCAGTGCCCCTTGACTAGCATGCCACCTCCACACGTTGCAGTACGAGTAACCCAAGCCTCCTTCCCCTCTCATGGTATTGCCTATCTCTCTGTTCACATCGCTTCCTCTGGGTACAGCTGTCGGTTCCACTGGCTTCTGGGGGCGCTGCGTTCCCTTTCCTCATGAAGCTGCCTAAGCCCGCTCGTCTGTCCTTGCCACTCGATCTTGCTCCACCCATACCGGCCAACGAGTCTGATCTGGCTTGCCCATATTGTCACTTCTACTCTCTCACCTTGCCGCGGAATCACTGCTCCTCCATTGCTTCTATCAATAAATATCGCCTTTTTGCACTGAAGCTGCCCCATAACATGCAGTGAGCTTTAACCACTAGCTTGTCATTCGCAGCCTGTGCTGTTTTGCATTTTACCTACCTGAATCCACTTTACTGACTTCACTAGCACTGTGCTTTGCATTATACCTACCTGCAACCACTGGATTGACATGTTGCAGCCTGTGCTGTGCTTTGCATTTTACCTGCTTGCAACCACTGACTTGACATTTCTCAGCCCTGTGCTGTGTTTTGCATTTTGACTATGAGGTGATACTTGATGTAGCCCCTGTACCATGAGGTGAGGCATTCCAGTGTTGCTTGTTACCTACTTGCACATGCATACTTGATGTAGCCCCCACACCATGTGGTGATGCATTCCCAATTTGTGCACCCACTCTTTATTCCAGCCTTGTGCTGTGTTTGAACCTGTTCACCTTGCACTTAATGTACCGTTCTCCTCCCTCCCTCCTTGTGTATTGGCTTCTCCCTCCCCGCCCTGCACTTCACCTCCTCAGCCTCTCCCATTCATTTCATTTTACAGCACTTGCACGATCCGAATGTCTCAAGGCCTAGTAGGCACGTTTTGTCTTGTTTCTTCATCTATGTTCCTCCCCTACATGCACTTCCCCTTCCCCCCTTAATTTCATGTTACAGCACTTGCACAATCCGAATGTCACAAGGCCTAGTAGGAACATTTTGTTTTCTTCATACTCTGTCTCCCCTCCCCCCGTTGTCTTGATGCACCTTAAAACACAATTTTCTGTAAAGGTGCATTATAAATACCCAATGCATAAATAAATAAATAAAATGGTCTCCGCCCGTCTCAACAGTGACTTGACCACTTGACCAACTGGAAGGCATCATCTCGACACATCTTGACACTGACTTGAAAAGCAGAAAAGCACCTAGAATCCTGTTGCAAAGTTGTTGAGACCCAGGAACAAGCCTTAAATGTATTTGAAGTGGTTCTGATCACCTGACCTGCATTAAAGGGCCCTAGCAATTAGTAAGGCCCCACTCTCTACATTTCTAGAAGATATCTTTAGTAAAATTGGCGCTGCTGCTGAAATTGTTGCCTGTGCACCCCTTTCTTCAGACCCAGAGTGCCCCCTTTCATTACACTCTCTGCAGTCTGTGAATTCTCTTACAGATGTGGGTTATAGTGTTTCGATTAGTGTGCTTGCATTTTTAGTTTAATGAAAGTATCCTATTTTATAGCACCTGGTTTGGCATTCTTTTGTTATTATGACTGTTTCTGTGCTACCTCACATCTCTCCTGAAGAGTGTAGCTTGTCCTCGACCCACATTACCATAAGAGGCGAAGGAGGCATGCCTGTTGGGGTGTGCCCCTTTAACCTTCATGATTGTGATCACTGCTGGCGTAGTAGTAGTCTGGGGCTGGGAGGGAGATGATTCATTCACTACTAAGTTCTGTTCCCCTGCACAACAGTAGGGATTTTGTCACAATTACTTTGCCTGGGGATTTATTGACGCTTGTGTGATCTTCATTATGTTATGTCCTAGAGAAAACTGGAGAGCTTAGGACATGCTTAGATTGTAAGACAATTAAATGGGTTATTATAAAGACCACATTCATTGTGATTGATCCCAGTACTGCTAGACCAAACTAAGGGAGTCACTATTTATATGAAGCTGGATCCCAGAGGAGCTTATCACCTGATATGAGTAAGGGTAGGGACAAATTGTTGGAGAGAAAACTGCTTTTAGGGCATAATTCAGAGGTTACGAGTGCCAGGTGATCCCCTTTGGGCTATGCAATTCACCAGGCCGTTTCAGTACCTCAGTAATGCATTCTGATGGGATCATCTAGCTCTACCTGCACTTGTTTATAAAAATACAATGCTTTTTTCCCCCACAAGACTTTGGAGAACATATGCAACAAGTAAGACATGGACACACCTGTCTGCGAACGATTCATCTATATGCCAAGTTCCAAAATATGATTTCCACACTAGGTAGATTTTTAGGCTTACTTTTCATCCCTCGAGGGATTAAGACATAACCCGAGAAGATCAAGCAATTTATTCAACGGCCAAGACCTCAACTTTGTAAGATAATTCATAGTTTCCTAGGATTTGCAGACTTTTACAGATGTTTTGATTCCAGTTTTGCAGCCTTAGTTTATCCCATTACATCATCACTGAGCATGAGGAATAACGGTGTATGGTCTGACGACGCAGAAATGTCCTTCCAGGCGGTAAAGGAACAATTCAGGTTTGTGCCCATTTTGAGTCGCCCAGATTCCGAATCTCCTTTCTTCTTTTGAGGCAGAGTCCAGTAACGCCTTAGGTGCGCCTTATCTCAATGCCACCTCGAAACCGGCCAATTAAAGCCATTTGCCTACCTTTAACGAAAATGAACCCTTGCAGATGGCAATGATGTCATGTTTATTGCAAATTGTTAGCCACTAAGACTACCTTCTAGCAATGGAGGCATTACTTACTTACCTCCAGTTCCTGAAGTCAGCCAAGCTAAACAGCACAACAATTTCAATGGACCTTGTTCTTCGTTGATTACAATTTTATAGTCACCTGTCATCCTGAGAAGAACATTGGTAAAGTGGATGACCTCTCTAGATGTCAGTGGTTTTAAAATACTCAGACCGAATAAAACAAGACCCTGCAGTAGGGCTGCCTGCCTCCAGAGAAATGTGTCATAGGAACATCCAGTGACAGATTTAATGCTACCTTACTAGCTGCTTATGCACTTAGATATGGGATTGCTCGAAGCAGGATCCAAAGCTTTCAATAACTCACGATATTGGTATGTGAATGCAGCCTTTTATATCCCAATGGAACCATTGGAAATGCATGTTTTGTAGTGGTGTCAGGACTCCATGGTAGCTGGGCATTAGGGGGAACAAAACACCTTGGAATTTGCCTTGCGTAGTTTCTGGTGACCAGTGGTAAAAGCTGATGTGCAGAATATGTGCACAAAATAAAAGTGCCTGTAAATATCCTGCAGGAATGTTACAAATGTTGCCAGTGCCAAGAACACCCTGGGATATAATATTCATGAATATTCATGAATTTCCAAGTGGAGTTCCCTAAGGTGTGAGGCTAAAATACCATTTTCTTTTTTAAAATGTAATTTAACGTGCAATTGGTTAGTTAAAGCTATTCTGCTGTGTCTGTCTTCCCTGTCCTTCCCTACCTGGAAGAGGAGCTTCTATTCAGCCACATAGTGTGCAGCAGTCCGCGGAGCGGACGCAGAATGACGGCGAGTGGCAGTCCTACAGGAAACCCTATTCTGCTGTGTCTGTCTTCCCTGTCCTTTCCTACCTGGATGAGGAGCTTCTATTCAGCCACATAGTTTGCAGCAGTCCAAGGAGCGGATGGCAAGTGGCAGTCCTGCAGTCATGACTGTCGAGGCTGCGAGGACTGCTCTGCCAATAACTTCGCCCGCAAGGACGAGAATTGCTGGCTGCGTAGTACGCGCCTTCATCCAGACCCGGACAGATCTGTGACAATGGAGTCATGGAATATATCCGAAAACTTTCCGAGATGTGAAAAAACAAAACCGATGAAGAGAGACGTGCTGCCAGAGATCCGGAGTGAAGGTGCGGACCTCCTTCACAATCAATTTGTCTCTACAAGAGCCTACACTGAGGCCCCGCCAACGCCCACAGTGAAAGCGCAGCTCGATCCGCTAGCAGGCAAAGCAGCCCAGAAACAACAACATAAACTGAGCTCTGCAAGCTCCCCCAATATGGACCGCTTACCTGCGACTCCCGGAAGGGGGACGGAGGTGGCATTGTCACCCGGGTGTGGCTCGGCAGTCTCATCCCGTATGTTGGAAGTGTTGGCCATGACGGCCGCAGAGGACGAAGTACGAGGCGGGGCTCGAGACCCCGACGGAGTGCTTCCTGTGATTGAAGGAGGGACTACGGCTTTAGTGGTAGAGGTGGAGAGCGGTAGAGCAGTGACGCGCCTTATAGTGCAAACCCTGGTCCACGAAGATCCAAGAGGGGAATCGATGGGCCAGAATTCAAGAACCTCTTCGGTAACTTCCTCAGCAACCGCCCCCTTGCAGACTCAACAAGAGGGCCCCCTTGCAGACTCAACAAGAGGGCCCCATAGGTGCAATGGAATCTGATGATCCCTTACTTCCTAACTTGCAAGAAACTCCGCCGAGAAACATGAAAACAAACTCGGCAGTCAATCCCAAGAAACGCCAAAGACATACCCCGCCAGCGTGGCACAAGGGAATAAACGTCAGAAAGGAACAAAAAGAAGCCAGGAAACCTGACGCCCGCAATTAAGATCCATTAAAACAAAAAAAAATGTTCAACAAAAGAAAATTAAACAGAATGGAAACTCCACCGATACGGAAAGGAAGTGGCACGAAGAAAAGCGGGCCACAAAACCCTTTGACAAACTTTTTCAATAATCACCCTATTCCGCGGACAGCCCGCAGACTTGAGTTAACTGATACAGAGATCCTGGATGCAGTACTAGAGTGCCAGCCCTTTTCAAAACAAAGAAGGCTTGAGGACACTGTAATATCAAGTTAAAAACCCACTGAATCTCTGTCCGAAACAACGGACTTGCCTCCTTTAATAGTGTGGCCTTTTGGAATCACAAAGATACCTGATTCTTTGAAGCAACTCCCGCAGCACGAGCCGGTAGTGTTGGACTCTTTACTGCCGACACTAACAACTGAAACTATTCCACCACAAGAGCAACTTGACCTCAGACAGACGTGCCCACAAGAGTCTCTGAACAATGCAGACCTAAATGCCAGTAAAGAGCATCCAACAAAAATCTCAGTGACTCCACCACCACATGAACAATCCACTAGCCCAGGCGATTTAAAATCACAAAAGGCAAGTTTGTTGTACTCACCTATCATTTCAACAAACCTAAACAAGTTTGTTTGTTTGTTTGTTTGTGCATTTATATAGCGCCACAAACCCTCAGGTATCTGAGCGCTGCTTATTTCCCACGGTGTGTGGTGCTCAAGTTAAAAGCTCATCACAAACAGAGAGATATAATCGTTCAGAATTTTCCTGAAAGAAATACTTCAGAGATCACTAATGACAATGCAAGTCTACCATCTATAGTGACTCCCATAGGAAGCAGGAAGGCACAGAGAACCACCCAATACAACTTCACAGCGTGGTTCGCCAAAAAACCTGACATTTTTTCGATTATGTCGGCCATTACTGTAGTGCTGGCCCCCTTCACTAAACTCTATGAATCCTTGAATGATACGTTAAAGGATCACACCACAATCCAGGCCATGATCCACACCAAATTGATGTACTTGGAAGGGTATGTTACGGCGTAAGAGGAAAGATCGCAAATTGCCCAGGTTCATAGTCAGTCCAAAACCCAATCTCAGATCTTGAAGACAGAAAATGACCCACGGACAGTGAGGCATAGCTTGAGCAGATCCAATATGGAAGCGGCAGAAATAACTCTGCCAGTCATTGATCTAACTACATCTGATCACCTTTCTAAAACCCAAAGACAAATGGAACCTCAAGTAGCAACAACAACAGCTTCAACTCCCAGTGAGGCTAGACAAGGCAAAGAAGTGCTGCTCATTGTGAATAATTCTGCCCAGACACGAGCCACAAATGCCACCATACCACGAAGTTCAGAACAACCTTTCATGATTTTTAAAAACCTAGGGCAAAAAAGAGACAGAAACAACAATATGGTCTCAATGATAAACACAAAGACAACGACTCTGGTTGCTTCCTCTAATGTCATCTTAGAGGACGCAGTGTCTAAAAGAATTTTAGTGATCCATCAATCTCCGGAGAACCCTGAACTTGCCAACAAAAGCGATAAAAATGTCTTCTCACACCCGCGTGCCCTATCTTCACCAAAAACAGTTGACAACATTATGGAAAACGAGACTCTAATGAACACTAGCCGACATCTCAAGGATGAACCTTCGCCAACCCCATTAGGAGAAAAACTACATGTGCTAGCGAGAAAAGTAAATTTCACCTCTACCATCAGTCTCACCTTCCAACACAAATGCGAAAAGTGAAGACCAAAATGTGCTCTTTTACACGCTAGAAGAACACCATAAAAAACATCACAGATAAGAAACCAGAGGAAAACGGACTCTCTGACACGGAACATGGAAACAAAAGCACAGAGATTAGTAGATGAGGTGTATACCTCATCAATATCAGATAAGGTTTGTTGGAGAGCTCAAGTATGTACCTAAAAGCGAACCAACAACTCCTCATCCAACAACATCACGTAAAAAAGAGACCACGAAATTGTGAACAGACAACTATCAGCAGAAAAAGGGGTCCACAGAAATCCCCTATCGATCTTAGACAGAAAATTATCGAAAGGTGGAAACACCAAAATCTAAGTCGAAGTGGCTCTTTAAATTAGAGCAAATACAGCGTAATCACGACGATGTAATCCTTAACAGAAGATCTGTGTTGACTTTATTTCATCATGTAACGAAATTACGATGGATAAAAACAGAGGATTTAAAAATAGTGGACCCGAGCCACAGACACGGTAGAGCCATACGCTATCTACATATATCATCATTGACGCCAAGGACCTCTTGAGGCGAGAGGCAAAAGAACTTCTAAGATTAGGTTATGATCTTACTGAAATGAGACAAAAGGGGCTTAGTTCAGGGAGTCAGGTGCAAACTTCAACGGATCGTAGCAGTGAGGTAAACCACTCAGAATACATTGAAGACAGACACCAAGAAAAGAGGCGCAATGGGCAAAAGTCAGCGTGCCACAATGAAGAATACCACCAATCAGGCCCAAAAGAACCTAACTTCTCTAAACCTTCAGTCGACAGCCAAGACCGAGATCTTTACGACTCCCAGCTGAAACCCAGGGCACAAATAAGCAAAATCAGAACGATGTCATGTCAACTCAAGAGAATAACCCTCAAATTAACAACAAGGGAAAAAAACTTACCCAGAAATGAAATAAATAATCAGGCAAGATGTACAAATCCCAACGACCTCGCCGATAACGAGTTCAAGTAACCCCGCTGCGTTTGACCTATGGGCATGGCTCCCTAAAGCTTTAACAGCCAAGCGAAATAAATAGCAATTCAAGTCAAATGAAAATGCCCTGTCAGAGTCGTGCACAAAAGACAGCGATAACTATGACCTAAGATTTTGTTCATGGAACACAAGAGGATTTCTCCATTTGACTACGTCTGGAGACGTGAATCTTGGACACTATGACATCTTGTGTTTTCAAGAAACTTAGCTCACGAAAGAGCCTATCCTTGATGGATATGTAGTAACCCTGGCGCCTGCAAAAAAGAGTTCCATGGGCCGACCTTCATATGATCTATTTACGGCCTGTCGTATTGGCCGGGGGCTTACTATGGACAAAGTCTTGGTATCCAACCAACAATTGTTGGCAGTGCTCTTAACATGGAATCATAAAGAAGATCTGGACAACGCCTTGTGACCTACTCCGATAGCTGTCCCGAATACATATTGGAACGCCGCCACCGTTGATGCTTCAAGATTCTTGACAGAAATCAAGACCGCTATTGGTGAGATCTTGGCCATCCATCAAGTTCTGCATATCTTAGTATGTGGAGATCTAAATGCCACCTGCAATCTTCACAAATTGAAAACAAGACCCACTTCAACGGAACACAGAGGTACTCTCTGGTTGAAGTTGATGAATTCAAGAAATCTCCAAAGCTTAGATATAGGGCCTCATCACGAGTTGGGCGGTAACCCTTAAAATAGGCGGTAACGCTATCAGTGCCGATTTTAAGGGTCCGTCGTATCACGAGTCCAAATACCACCGGCGCCATTACAGCCAGCGCAAGTACAGCCGGCTGTACAAGCGTCGGCTGTAAAAGCGCAAAGTAACCATTCGCCCTAAAACATAGCAATCACGAATCTGGCGTAGGTGCAATTAGCGCCAGAAAAGCGGTGGACAATCCGCCGAAAATACCCCCAGCAAAATGCTGTAGGTAAAAGAACACAGGCCACAGCAATAAGGGCCCAGGTGAAACCAATGCAAATCAGAGGCCTACAAAGGACCCACCCATGCACAACACACCCTCCCCAACACCATTCCACCAACAGGAGCAGGACAGGGAGGAGACAGCAATAAGGGCTCAGGTGAAACCAATGCAAATCAGAGGCCTACAAAGGACCCACCCATGCACAACACACCCTCCACAACGCCATTCCACCAGTAGGAGCAGGGAGGAGACAGCAATAAGGGCCCAGGTGAAACCAATGCAAATCAGAGGCCTACAAAGGACCCACCCATGCACAACACACACTTCCAAACACCATGCTGCCATTTGGAGCTGGGAGCCTTGATTTGGACTTCTACCTGCTGCGCCTGGAGCTACAGAGGCCAGCCAACCAGGCCAGGGCCCTGGGAGTGCAGGGGGTGGTGGGGATGAGGAGAAGGTGGAGGAGAGCAGCACCAGCAAGGCAGCCAGCCATCCCCAGGGTCAGGCCAACACCCTGGGCCCTGACTGATGGCCAGTTGGTGACCGAATATCGGCTGGACAGGGCAACCATCACCCAGTTGCTGGACACAATCCAGGCTGACATCGGCAGCCGTATAGCCATCAGCACAGCAGTACCTCCGCTTGTGAAGCTCGTGTCCATGCTACAATTCCTCGGGACTGGCAGCTACCAACACACCGTTGCCATAATGCATGGCATGGCCCAGTCCACATTCAGTGCCATGCTGGGACAGGTGCTGGATGCACTGTTGAATCGTGTGAATGAGCACATCGCATTGCCAGCCACACAGGCACAGGTGAACCAGCTGAAGGGTCAATTCCATGCCATTGCCCAAGTCCCGAATGTAATAGCAGCCCTGGACTGCACACATGTAGCACTTGTACCACCCCAGGCACATGAGGCAGCCTACAGAAACCAGAAAAAATTACCATTCCCTGAATGTGCAGATGATATGTGGCCCTGACCTCACCTTCAGCCACTGCTGTGACCGCTACCCAGGATCCACCCACGACTCCATGGTCCTGCGCAATAGTACCCTGCCAGCGTACATGGAAAGGCACTGAGGGCAAAACACATGGCTGCTGGGTGAGTACAAATATATACCGTAATGCATTTTAATCCACATATGATGGGGCTGGTCACACACAATGAAATCCCTGATTGTCAATAGGCAGCACCATCAGTGCAGCATTTCCATTCGAGCACCTTGCACGAGAAACCTTGGACCTGTCCAACACAGAAGAAGACATCGATTCAGGATGTAAAAGACATGTGGCAGCACAGTGACATATGGAAGGCCTACCACCACAAAGCCTCCTGTGTGAGTAGCACTATGGCTTCCCACACTGACACAGTACAGACATCCCACCCTGCCCAGCCGGCAGTCATGCAAATGTAACACAAAAGTCGGCACATCCACAAAAGCACCACACATAAGTAGTCTGATTAATGCCAATGTACATCCAAAAAACTCAGTCCCCTGAATGGCCAATGAAATGCCTGGAGAACAGTACACAATAGTGACAACCAGCAAATGCAACAGCAGCCAAAGGGAATGGCAATGACACATGAGGTAGCCACTTCTCGTATGCACAAGCAGATGGAAGGGTCCCCTTCCCCAGTCACAAGGGAATGAGTACTGTTACATTCTGAAACAGAGGCGTACCAAGTTGTGAGTACCTCATTGAATCAATGCTGCTCGTAGCACAGCACACTCCACAATGTTAGTGACCAAATGACAAGTATGGCAAAATGACACTGATGACTGAGCCCTGTACACCCACTGAACTTACCTTGTCCCCAAACCTGCTTTCTCTCCCCTGCAGGTGATTCTGGATATCCCCAGTACACATGGCTCATGACCCCTGTGCGTCATCCACACACTGCAGCAGAGCGGGCATACAACATTGCCCATGGTAGTACACAGATCTGCTTGGAGAGGGCATTTGGACTGCTGAAGGCACGCTTCCGGTGCCTAGACCGTACGGGAGGGACATTGATGTATGCACCTGAAAAAGTTGGAAAAATTGTACTGACATGTGCCATGCTGCACATCTGCTGTCGCAGGAATGTGCCACTGCCCCCTGATGCTCATGTGCAGCCACCTGAGGATGGGAGTGAAGGTGATGACGTGCCTGAAGGTGTTGAACATGCACAAAGGGTTGGGCTGAGGGAGGGGAGGTTGGCCAGACAGGGCTTGATTGATGTTTATTTTATACGGGTGACGGCTACATTTTGCACATGTTACTTCAACATTAAAGAGCACTTAATCACAATCACTACTGTCCATGCTTTGTGAATTTTGAAACGTGATTTATTCTCAGTTTAACAATCCCCCCTCACCCCAGTGAACACCCAGCACACAATCCCTCCTCCCCCAGTGAACACCCAGCACACAATCCCCCCTCCCCCCAGTGAACACCCAGCATACAATCCCCCTCCCCCCAGTGAACACCCAGCACACAATCCCCCCTCCCCCAGTGAACTCCCCACAACAGTGCAGGTAGGTGCATGTTTGTTTTCAGGGCACCCACAACGATGCCATGTCCAACTACGATGGTCGTGGGCACTTCCCATGTCCAGGCCCCTCTGGTGTGTGTGACCTCAGGTGGCTCATTGAACGGCGCATAGGAGACGGCTCAAGGGATCCCTCCGTGGGCGTAGTGGAGGTTGATGGGACTGACCCGGTTGCTTGCATGTGCTGACGGAGAAGGTTGTTCCCCTCCCTTGTCTGCTCAACAAGTGCTGATACTGCCTCGCACAACTCCCTCACCCTTTGACCAAACCCTGTCAGGGCTGAGGTGCATTGCTCCACCACTCTGCGTGTGAGCGCATTGTCTTGCACAATGTACTTGCATCCATGGCGTATGGATGCACTGATGGCCTTGATGTCCCGGCTGTGCCCTTTGGCTATGGAGTCAACTTTGGCCTGTTTGACCTCGATCACGTCCAGTGGTCCCATCACTACTGCCCCATGATAAAGGGTACCCCTGGTGTGGCAGGTACCGGCCTGCCACTTGTGCACTGTTGGGCGGGCTGGCTGGGGACATGTTGCCGGCTGGGATTGGGCTGCCGGGCTCTGAGTGCCGGTCTTCAGGGCTGCCATATGATGGTGTGTCTTCGTCTGGCTGTGATTTGTGATACCTGTGTGCCTGGCCCTGGGGTCCCCCGTGGTGTGCCCATCCCTTCAGCATCACTGCTTCCGGGTGAAAGCAGACATCCTGCCTGATGCGCACGTGGAGGTGTCACTCCCACGTCAGGCTCCGATCCACAGGTGACTCCCTCTGCATCGGGGGTATACCTGGTGGCTTGGGGTGAGCTGGCCGTGGACTCCCTGCGGACATGTGCGTGCTGCAGCCAGAGAGGCACGCTGCCTCGGGCGCCGTGATGGTGTGGCCTCCTCCCCACCATCTTCATCCTGTGAGGTTTGCCGTGTGCCTGTGGGGTACATAGGGTGTGGATTGAGTTCAAGGCAACCTACATAAGTATCAAGCAGTTCATGCCATCAAGTGGGATTGTAGACAGTATCAATTATGCATTCAACTTGCATTTTGTTCAGTCACCATGTGGTGATTGGTGTGATGTGTGAGTGTGGAGGTACACTGCATGTGAATGTTTGTGTGACAAGATCACATGCAGGGTTTGGGTGCACTGCACTCAAGGTCCTGGGGGTGTATTCTTGCACACTCACACTCTACGTAGCTGTCCCATGGCTATGGATGTCTGTCCCCTGCCCCTTCTATTGATGCACTGCACGTGCAGGGTAGTCTAGGCAGCACTACAGTTCAATGGATCAAAGGGTCACTTATGGGTGTCTGCAGTGCCTCACACGCATTTCTTCACATTCATTCACTCAGGGTCTTCATGTGTGGTACTTTCAGTTGCATGCATTTGAGGTGGGACTGACCTGCAGTCGGATCTATACCAGTGCCTGCCTCCGTTCCACCAATTCCCTCGATGGTGCCAATGTCAATCAGAAATGCTGACAGTGGTGCACACCTGGTAACAATTGATATAGAAATTCAAATCATCATTATATGTACAGAAGAGCTGGTTTAAGAATTTAAAGGTGCGGGGGAGGAAAAAAGGCCTTGGCACAAAGCCTAAATCAGAAAAGAGAAAATAGAAGAGGACCCAAAAAGTGGGGCCCTCCCGTCCCCTGCACACTGTTTACTGATGCCACATAGGGCCTTCAAATATATGGATATAGATATATAACAGCAGTTTGTTAGTTGAGCATATAACAATTTATTTGGCAAAGAGGAAAACAAAATTTGCCAAAAGGCACATTCTGTTGTACAAAGTAATTCGTGACGTTTAACATATTAAAACAAATTGCGAAGAAGCAATAAATGATGGAGAGGTGATGCTGTCCAATTGTGGAGTGGCCGACGCGTTTCGAGGGTAACCTCTTCTTCATAAGGGCCCAATTGAACTGTTGACAACATTTCAAGGAGACAAAAAGTAAAATCTTTTATTTTATTTCCATAACAGTCAAGGACTGACTGACAAGCTGTACATAACTCGGGATGCTAGCGAGATGGTGAAGAGCAGAATACTGGAGATCTAGTATGGTGAAAAGAGTGAACTAACAGATCAAAGAGAAACACTCTATACTAATAGCTAAACACATAACAAAGGAGATGTATTGTGTGAGATCCACCTACATGGTGGGATCTAGAAAATGGCGTGATGAAGAGTCAGACAGATCGAGATAAGCCAAAAGCGGTAGTGGGTTCTAAATAGCAAGGACCACCCTTGAATAGTGAAAAAGCTGAGTCAATATGGGGAGCGTGTTTAAGAAAAAACCATACCCCTCCTGTGGACGGAGAAAGAATAACTCCAAAAGAGCGCTACTGAATAAAATAAATAATACTTAAAATAAACCGGAATTGGTTTTAAAGAATGCACTCACTCGAGTTGCGGGACGAGTAGCCAAGGCAACAGGGGCATCCGTGTGGTCAACAAGTATTCGAAACAATTATACGATGCAGGGCATCTGCAAAGAGACACGTACTGCTGGCACCTAAGTGGGGACATATACATTTCTGTTATACTGGAGAAAAATAAACCTGGGGTCTCCCAACCGGGCAAAGGGACCCAAGTAGCGGTAGCTTACCTGTACAGTGCGGGGAACACTGTTAGTGGAAACTGAAACCGGCAGGCAGTGGCTCCGCGCGGTCGTAACCTAGGGAACGAGCTGTGCTGGGGACACGCCGTCAGACGTAGAAAGGAAACTAAATAATAAACATAGAAAAGGGCATAGAAGCCGGTGAGTGAGGAATATGGAGGCCATCATGCAATGGCGCATAGTGCAAGCGTACTCATAGGGACTGACCAGAGATCAGGATAAATAAGAAAAGTAGAGTTAATATGTTCCATAATGAAACATAAGAATTCTGGTGTTCACCATCGCAACGCATTTTATAATTTTGGTTCTAATGGAACAGAAATTTGTGAATAGTACAATAATCGTTACAGTCATGATAGATAGCACAAATGGTACATGCAGTTTACTCTTAATAGTCCAAAACAAATCATGTAGAGTCATGAGGCTACTCATTATATAGTGAGACAAGTATAATTCAATGGCAAGGGGATAAAAGATTGCGATGTAGCCTATTACTCATACAAGGTTCGAACGAATGGAGAGATGGTTCAATTGGTCATTCGTGAACAGGTGCAAACATTTAAGTGAATATAGGCAAGTCAAACATAGGAAAATACAGTTCCCTTGAAGAAAACATCAAAGTCACAACACTTGTAATGACAAAGAAAAAAATTTTTTTTAAGGTCCGGGATACTGACACTTGTGTATAGTAGTTGGCGATGTAACATGTGAGTTTCACAATTCACTATAGAAAGCAACTCAAAGAGAATTCATCATTCAGACCCTTAGGTTGCAAAGTGTCAAGTGTGTGGATCCAGTACTTCTCTCGCTGTGACAACAGGGATTGGTAATTGCCACCTCTGTGTGGACGTTTGACAATTTCTATGACTTGAAATTTAATTTGTGCAATCGTATGTTGGAATTCGATGAAGTGCCTTGCCACTGGGGATCTGAGATTCTTACATCTGATGGTGGATTTGTGTTCTGACCATCTTTCTTTGACGGGTCTTGTGGTTTGTCCTATGTATAATTTACCACAGGGACATTTCAATGAGTAGATGACACCTGCGGAGAGGCAGGTGGAAAAGTCTCTGATTTTGAATTTCTTCCCAGTTTGTGGGTGAGATATCGTTTCACCTTTTATAACATTGTTACAGTTCGTACAGTTCAAGCAGGGAAAGGTACCCTTCTTTATGGTACTCAGTACAAGTTGTCAATCAGGGCACTCATCTTCTCCTCCCAGGGTGTGAGTTCGGGTGGGGGTGGTGGTGGCCCTCCTCCAGTGCCCCTGCTTGCACTCCTGTGATGTGACAGTATGCCGCAGACTCTCACACGCAAGTCGTCGAGGCGCTTGCGACAATCTTCGCCATCCCGTGGCACGGGCCCCACTGCAGTTACCCTTTGGCTAATGTTGCGCCAAATCTGTGCTCGGCGCTGGCCACTGATCTTGCGCTGCTGCAGCTCTTCATGGTGGATCTATGCCTCCTCCACCAGTACACACTTACTCTTTAGGGATGTGATCTACATAACATTCTTCTTCTCAGATCCACCCTTGTGATAGATTGTTTTAATGAGTTCTATTGCTGTTTGTTAAATACATTTTAAACATTAAAATAATCAAATGGGATGTGATGAATGTTTGTCCCACTCCCAACTGGCAAGCAATGTTAATTAATTCAGTCATTTTTAGCCATTGTTGGTTGGTTGAATGTCACTATGTATGATGTATGGTTTGGATGCTGCATGTTGTTGAGATGGATGTATTTTAGCCAAGTATTTTCTTCACCTATGCTGTCGTGTTATGTGATTAATAAAGTAATATGTCATTAATTGACTTTTTTGAATTTTTTGTATCATGGTAAATAAAAACATTTTGATACTTTTGTAAGCAACACCGTTTTTCTCTCTGGACATTTCTTCAGTTTCTCGCTTCCTCCACCAGTAAAGCCAGCTCCTGGTCGCTAAATTTGGGCTTCTTCAACCTGTCCAGGGCAGACCTGCCCCTAGTGCACTCCTGTGACATGATTTTGTCTTCCCAGGGGTGGATGGCTTCCAGGGGCTGTGATATCCGATGGATTGTGATTTCCAAGATGGCCGCCGCTTTGTTTCCCGTTCCGGCGGTGATGCGTTTCCCGCGCGCTATTAGCACAGTATGGCGGTAGCGCACGGTGTGCCAGCTTAACGGGTTCTTGCCTCGTTTTCCCGTTGAGCGCTCTTTGTGCTACCGCCATGCCCCTGTGCGCGTGCATGAAAACTTGTGATCTGGTGGACTATCCGCCGGGGGGGTGGTTGGCGTTAGCGCTATTTACGCTTGACGGAAAAACCACTGCATTACTGCCGAACTCATGATGAGGCCCATAGTGTTCCCTAAACAAGCTTGCCTACCCACGTGGACAAACAAAAAACTCTTGGAAGAGTATAAACGAACCTGCAGAAAGAATGAATCACCAGCTTGAAGTAAACCTCCAAGGAAATAGACTTCGACTCTCAGCTAAAAATATCAGAAAGCTGATAAATAAATACAACAAAAATGAAAAAATCAATGTACACAAACCTGTCGACTATGGCCCTCTATTAACAGTTTACAAGAAACACAGTTCAAAGAAACCCCTAATATCCTCTCAAAAGAAGCATACCTACGACAAACTTTTGGTTCTAAAGAGACGAGAATACGGAAAATTCAAAAGGAGAGCAATTAAGCTGGGAACAGAACATGCAAGAGTTGACATCCAGGTGGCTACCAAAAATGATCTCTTCTGGGTAAGATCTTATCGAGCAAAACTCTATCAACATGATTCTGAAGTAATGCTCAAATCCATTTGTACAAAGAACGGGAGAGAATTTTGGTCACTCCTAAACTCGACCACATCGCACAGGAGTAACACAATTCAAAATGGCATTGGAGAAGTTACTTGGACAAACCATTTTAAGACCCTATTTAAGCCTCCACCAGGTCAAACATCTAACAGCTCTACTAAAATTGAAACAACCTTGGTAAAACTGGATGACCAAGAGGAAATTGGCAAGCTAATAAAAAAACGGAAAACTTCAAGAGCACCAGGCCGGGAAGGCATCACCAACTTAGATTTAAAAACTCTTCCGGAAGCCTGGGCAAAATTCATCAGCCAAGTGTTCGCTCGATGTGCAGAGACAAAATCTATACCGGCATCATGGACATCAGCCATCGTAGTCCCTATTTACAAGAAGGGCGACAGCAGCGATCCTTCTAATCACCGCCCGATCGCGCTGTTAGACCCAATCAGGAAATTATTTGGTTCTCTCCATTTGGGAAAATTCCAAGCCTGGGCAAAGGACACTGCATGCAATGACCACCTCCAGTCAGGGTTCAAAAAAATATGGGGACCACAGCTAACATACTACTAATAAGTACCCTGAAAAGCAAGGTGATGGAAGGCAGCCCCAGATTATACATGGCATTCATAGACCATACCCACGCCTTCAATAAGGTAGACAGGTCCCATCTTTGGGGAAAAACTTCAAGGCTGGGCCTGTCCCAATGAAATCTTAGAACCCATAAAGGCCCTGTATAAGAACACCTCTATGAGTGTTTGGTTAAATTTACAAGGATCATTATCGACAATCATTCACACACAAAGGGGAGTCAAGCAAGGCTGCCCATTGGCCTCTGCTCTATCTTTGGCGTATCTTGGCAATTTTAAAGCAACAGAAAAATCTGTCAGAGCATTTCCTCCCAAACTAGCTCAGTCAAGAATCAGCAGATTACTATATGCCGATCACCTAATCTTAATCGACCAGACGCCTATTGGTCTACAGCGCCAATTAGACAAATTGATGCAGTACACAACAACAAACAACTTAGAAATCAATAAACAAAAAACTAAAATAATGATCTTAGAGAAAACAGCCAAGAAGCTGGAAAAACCAAAATGACGCTTTCAAAGGTCTGTAATTGACAAAGTGAAGAACTTTAAGTATCTGGGCATAACATTGGACAGCTCAAAAAGAGAATCAGCAATGCAAGACGCCTTGCGAATAAAAATCTAAAACCTGGCAACCCAAGGAAAGGCCATTGTCCGAAAATGTGGCCGTTTTTCATCAATACCAGCTATCAACTTTTATAAGATGAAAGTTGTACCTTCCATCATCTACAGTGCCGAAGCTATGCCATCTATACCAAGAGAAATATTGCCTAAACTGGAGGTGTACTATTGGAGAACTGTCCTCGGATTGCCCACCTCCACACCAGTTGCTTCAATTCAAAGAGAACTGAGTCTCCTGAATTGCAACACTCTAATCCTACTTAGGAAAATCTTGATCCCAGATAGCGCTCTGCCCTATAGATTGATCAATTCAGAGATGGAGAACCATAACAACAAAATGCTTCAAACCTGGAGGGAAGGCAATAAAGCTCTTCTCAATTCAATCTTTAGTGGAGAGGAAGAATTGGTGAAAAATCCTGTCAAAGTACTAAAAATAAATCAAAGAACTGGATTGGATCGAGACTCTGACCAAGGCTGCAGAAAGCACACTAACATCACACTTGCCTCCAAACATAAGAAAATTGAACGAGCTACAGGGATTTATCAGACAATTTCCTAGCAGACCAGCTCGAAATTTTCTTCTAAGAGCCAGACTCAACCTGCTGGCCACCAATGAAATGAAAGCAATTAGAGGCCTCTCTACCTCTAATCACTGCAGACTTTGGCAGAAAACCAACGAAAAAGAGAACATTCGACATCTACTTTTATTCTGTACTGAAACGGCAAAAGTTAGGTTGAAATGTATGAAACACTTTTCGTCAAATCTTTCGACTACAGAGAAAGACTGTTGGTGGTCCAAGATGATGAGTGGGGACAAACCGGCATGGATGACGGCAACGTTTAAAATCCTTCAACATATAATGGAAACCTTGGATAAATTACCAGAACCATAGGAAAATCCTCCGGAGACTATGACTTAACTCATTCTTTCCTACAAAGTTTCTGAAGAAGCTACAAGCTTTTAAGTACTTTTTTTGTCTTCATCCACTCTGATACCTTTTACAAAGAGATAGTCTATTTTTGCAAAAGGTCTGCAACAGAGATGTGTCTCTCCATTGAAAATCATGTTGTAAAATCAATTATTGATTCATACAAATAAAAATAAAAAAATAAAAAACCTTATAGACAAAATAAAATCACATAACATTACATGCCTATCTTATATATAAAAAAAAGGAATATCCAAAAAGTTATCATATATCACATTTCATATTATTACATTAAGATTGTTAAAAACATTTCCTACAAAATGAACAGTGTAGTTCATCCTTATACCATTGTTAAAATTCTTTTCCAGGTGTAATATGTTGCTCCCACGCATATCAGTGATTCTACTGCAAAAATAGCAGACCAAAATTGGTCACTAATATCGGAGACCAAGTCACTGTACCCCCTATTATAACACTCCTGCAAGCAATAACAAACTGTAAGGAGATGTCTAATCGTTTCCACTTCTTGCTTACAAAATCGGCAAATTCTTTCTTCATAGGGTACACAAGACCAGGCCCCTACATACTCACAACAAGGTAAAATATTGAATTGGAGGAATGATATCTATCTCAGGAAATCCTGATTACAACATGTTAATAAATCATTACAGGGTTTCGCTAGCATGGTATAACATACATATTGCTTCTTTTTGCTTAGTATCGCCAAATTATTAGCCACATCCCACTTCATCGCTTTTCTTTTAAGGTGGTGATGGAAGCTAGGTATTTCGTTTTCTTCTTGTGGGATAATCAGATCAATATCCTGCAAAAAGGACAGTACTGTAGATTGTAAGCCCAACTAAGTTGATTTTGCTTTTTATTATCCATGGTCATAGATATCATACCCAAGAGGCTTTCCTGGTTCTTCGGTGTTACCGTTATCTTGATATATATATAATTTGCTACAACATATCTTCCGCAGGGTGGTCAGGGAAACTAGACCTAATCCACATCTAATGGCTTCTACTGGAACAGCCTTAGGTAGTCTTAACACAGATCTCCATATCGTGCCCTCCAATGTTTTAAACCATGTCACATATTTTGCCTCAAGTGTTTCTAAAGCATTTAAAATACCAGGCACAATACAACTTCTGTAGATCTCTAAAAAAAACTTAATAGAGTATCCCCCATTTATTGCCAACTATCTCCTAATAACATTCCATTTAGTTATCATCTTATCCTTTAATATATTTTCATAGAAGAAAATACCATTTCAGTTGTGAAAGATCATTTTAGAAAGACGGGGCATTTCATGCCGCTGAAAGGGTTGTACACTGCCCATTAATTAGCTTCCCCATTGCTTAATGAAACTGTGCGCCGCCCTGGATTCCCCACAATAGTAATTCCATACCAAGGGTCCCAGTTCATTTAATCTGGACTTCATTCTGTAATGTTACTGGAGCAGACCTAGGACTGTCAACAAGTTTGCACCTCCAGTCCAATGGCAAGGCTTGGAGACGCATCCAAAACCTAGAGGGTTTCCTAAAATGCATTCTACCTTAGGTGGATATGGTTGGTGGCATTCACTTGCAACAGCCAACAAAACAGGTTTTTCATCATTTTGTGGCATCACTGGAAATCAGTGAAGTATTCACGCATGAGAGACAACAGGCAGGAACCAAGCTGCGCCGTTAAGTACAAAAGGAAAGATGCACTTTATTACTTCAAGTTACAACAGAAGGTCAGGCAGGATAATAGGCAGAATACATCCTTCAGGTGCCAGCTCCTATGCTGAAGTCCCAGCAATGGTCACTCTCAGAACTCCCAGCCACTGGCATTCCACATTCCATCAGTCATTCTCAAAGCAGCACCTAGCACACAAGCATGCAAGATAGCACACACCTCCTTCCCTAACAGATCACAAGAACCAACTGAACACTCAAGTCTACACAACCACTCAGAACCAACACCATACATATGACAACACACACAACACACAACAAGAAAACATACACTCCAAAATAAAGCAAAAATCTCCCTTAGACCCTGGCCTGTCACGCCAGGCCCTTGGGTCTGCCACACTCAAGCACGAACTACCCACAAGAGGGTATAAACCGCTACACAAGAGCAGCAACCTTACCTACACTCACAAACATCACAACAAAATATAACCTCCTTATGCCCTGGCCTGCCACACCAGGGTCTCAGGTCGGCCACCCCTGAGCGCAACCCTGCTCAGCTACACAGAGCAACCAGTCACACAAACCGAAATCCCATCATGCCACCAACCACCTACTAAACCTCCTGACATCATCAGCACAAGCGCCAGACTCCCTACACACCAATCACAATCACACCACAACCAAAGGCACGACAACAACCACATCCACATCCCCCTAGGAACAAATAAAAGGGAAGAACAAAGAAAAATCACTACTAGACAAAGAACACATTAAACAAACGCAACTGCTAGAGAGAAACGCACCAAAACCCACGTACACGTATGACTAGTCCATGTTCACGTGGAAACCAAACTTCCCACCTAGACAGGTTAGTCACTACTATGCCCAGATGACACTGCAATAAACTTACAATTTTCTTTCAAAACCTTGTTAAAACATCGAATCTCCAATGCTTCAACTTCATTTCCTTACATCCTACACAACAGTGCACTAATGTCTACTCCTAGACATTAAACAACTCCTATGCTCCATTACTACACTTACCGACTTCCTGCACAAAAGTGTACTAATTTCTACTGCTAGACATTAAACCACTCCTAGGAGCACACAACTACAAATATACACCAATCTTACTTCCTACAGCTTAAACTTCCTGCACAACAGTGCATTAATGTGTACTCTCTGACACTAACTTGTTCAAAATGTACTGCACAATAGTGTCTACTCCCTGACATTAACAAACCCAAGCACAACTAGTGCCTCCCAGACAACAGCTCCTACTCACAATGTGCATTAAGTACTGGAGGACTCATGCAATCTGTGTAAACTTGATGTACAACAAAGGGTGAAACATCTCCTAATAGCATGTGTGGCCACGAAAGATCAAGAGTGAAACATTTCTCTCGTTTTGTTCAAAATTTTGACTGGTTGGACACAGATGAATTTTGGAATAGACTGTCCGCGGGGAGGGAAACGTTTTTATCATTGGAAGTAATAGGAATGTTGAAGGAACTTGAAACCATCATTCTTTAATAGCTCGGGGAGGGTCTATTGGCATCGATGAGTATGTGATGTACTTAGTGATGATGACGTGGGACCATTTCAGGTTAGGTTGCATCGATTGCTTATTCCCTTGAGTTGTGTTTAAATTGTCTATTTTACTCTGTTTCTCTTCTTTCTTACTTTTTTCCCATTTATACATATTTTTATGTGTATTTTTATACGCATTGTATTTTATGTAATTATGTATTTTCTACTGCAAATTGTGAAAAGTCGCTTGTTGACTAAACAAAAATATTGTTAAAAAAATGTAAAAAATGTAGAACTACCACTCCTCCATACGGACGCATGCCAAAACTACTACTGCAACACATCAAGCACTTCCCAAATACCACACCTAAACATTAAGTGCCTTCCAGAGCAATCACCACACTTCACTGCTTCAAACTCACCACACCATTTCACAACATTAAAACATCCATGTACAGTGAGAATGTAAACAAAAAGCCTCCGGGGGTTGTGGTGATCAGGTACCACACTCTGTTAACTTCAGGATGAAACATATATTCTTCCAAAATTCCTACTCATGGTGAAACTAACATACATGTTCGTGGTGTACCATATTCAGCACCAGGTCCACTTTTGATGGTGTACTCATTTTTCCCCAACCACATACTTCTGCACTGTATGTTGCTCGCGGCACACTAATCTGCACGCTAAAACCTACAAAATCCGTCCTTACTGCTGCATATTCACACCGTACTACAACATTTATATGTTGGTACAATTGCACGACTCTGCCCCCCCCAGAAATTCCAACTCTCACCTTCACGGTGTACTAATTAGACCCTAACACATGCAGAAAACCTATGAACTCATTTTTTTTTTTAACTTTGTTTAATTTTGAACAAGGCAGGATGACAATTACACAACCACTTGCAACATCGTTAAAGCATTTTAGGCATGTTAACCCCCAGACCCTTTCCCGTGCCCCTCCCCTCGCTCCCACTCCCACTAGGTCCGGGCTCCCCCCTCCGGGGCCGTCTGTCCCGTGCCCCGGCCACTATGTGTCCCTTTAGGGGTTTTCTTGGTCTTTCAGGGTCCAGCGAGCGTTAATGGGTTTATAGGTCAGGGCTGGGAATCGCCGGTCATATTCCAGAACTGGGGCCCAGATGTTCTGAAATCTGTGTAGGGCACCCGCCTTTGCCGCCGTTACCTTTTCCGCCACCAGTATGTCCCAGAGTTTTGTCCACCACTGGGCCATCAGGGGGCCTTCTGGGGCCTTCCAGGCGCGTGCCAGGGTTGTTTTCCCAGCTAGTAGGCACTGGGTTAGCAATTTTGCTCTATTGCCGGCCTGTGGATAGATCGTTGGGATCGGAGCTCCCAGCAGGACGGGCTCCGGCTCCAGTGGGATCGCCGACCCAGTGATTTGCGCAATGGTCTCTAGGCATGTCTTCCAGAATTGCTGAATCCGTGGACATGTCCTTCAGCAGAGGTAGTCCACTACCTCGGGGGAACCCTCGGGGGTTCATGTGATGAAGTCTGAGGGGCGGGTAATACCACCGTAGCATGATTTTGTAGGCGTTTCGCTGTTTCTGATGCAGGTGGACGAGGTGTGCGTCCGGGTCCAGATGTCCACCCATGTCTGGTCTTCTATGGGGTGACCCAGGTCTGCTTCCCATTGGGCCATGCAGCGCGTTCTCGTGCTCAGGAAGTCCCCTAAGAATCGCCTGTATAGGGTAGATATCTTCCCGCGGGCCGGGAGGTCCCTGAGTGTCAGTTCCAGGGCGGTGGGGGGGGCGCGTTGCTGCCTGCAGAGTTTGGGGGGGGTGCCCCAGTGACGCAGTTGAATAAACCTATGAACTCTTAATAATGTAAACACTTTTCAGTATTCACTATTCATAATTTTCATTATCACTCTACTCTCACCCACTCCACTACGGTATGCAGTGATAAAATCGCGGCAAAAATGTCGCTTGTAAAAATAATTGCGGCAAAAATGCTGTGGTTTGACCCTGTAAAGGTGCACCCCTTTATACCATTTAAGGGGAGTGGTGGTTGTGGGGGTGTCCTTTGCTCCCCTTAAATGGTATAATGGGTCCGGGGGTTACAGGGGTGTGCCCCGCATCCTTTACATGGATTGCGGCGGCAAAACCACATTTTAAATAACCTTGCATATTTGTACCTTGTACCTATCGGTCACCAAGCAACGTGCAATCTAAAAGTAAATCCATCAATCGTATCCATTATATCCAGCGCTTTGGCTTATGGTGCTATATAAATCACAAATAAAATACAAATAGAAATATTAGTCACCAGTCAACCGACGAACAGCAATCACCACTTCATTCCACAACTGCGAATACAATACAATCGCTTAGCGCTCTCTTGTACATCTCCGCTTACGCCGTGTTCACATAGCAAAAGTACCTCATATCATCCATAAGCGCTACAGCGCTCAACCTCCGATGCCACTGCAGTAAAAAAATGTAATACACTACATTCCTTGCGGTGCCGCCGTGGTCAACTGGCACCGTACCTTAACTCAGCACTCTCTTCCTCGGGTGCTGCTGCATTCACTACATTACAGAGCCCCGCGTTTCTCATTGCCACAGAGCCAAAGCACCTCTCTCCAGTGCATCTCTACCTGTAAAAAATGCACACGCAGTAATGCAAAACGATGGATGATTTCAGACGTTAACAGGTCCTTTCCTCACAACTTCCTCCAAACATTGTGCCGCTTCAATACACTGAACACTGTGAGCTGTTCCAGAGTTCGCCATCCTGTATGGTAGACCGGCTGACACCATTCCTCTGCCAACAAAGGAGCAAGACTAGTGGTCTTCAAACTGTGGGGCTGGCCCTCCTTGGGTGCCCGGAGGGTGTTCAGGAGATGGGCGAGGCTCTTTCAAAAGGGAGTACAGTCACTGATTTTAATAGTGAGTGTAAGCAGAAGTTACATCTAGGGGAGGCCAACAGCAATATTTTTACTGAAATGGGGCTCAGCAACATTATTTTTACTCAAGGGGGGCACGCCATAAATAAGTTTCAATACGTCTGAGCTAGATGGAGCTCTGCACCACCAACGACCGTGCTGCAACTGACACTGCGGGCCATCGGCCCTCATCACGCACAGTCCTCCCAACCGTCACAATTTCTCTTTTGTCCATGCATTCCCACCATCTCAGGAAACAACCCCTGCTCCCTTCAAGTCCGATCTCCATGCCTCCATATTTCATTGCTTCCTGATGGAGAGCACTCTGTTTCCACCATGTCTCCTCTACTACTGCAGACCTCCTGTGCCAGCTGGGAACAACCCTGCTGCTGCTTGAGGAACATCATCTCCTCAGAACCCAGGCAGCACTCAGCCTACCGCAAGTCCCGGGGCTGCTCCGGCTCTCATGCACGGCATGCTGACACTTTGTATTGAGGTAACCCGTGCACTAGGATACAGGAGACTCTAGCTCTCTGTGTCAGATACATGCAACAGTAAATTTAAAGACTGTCTGTGACCACAACCCCCGTTCAAATTAAAAGTATTATCTAGTGCTGCGAACAAGAATTTATATGAAGCAGAATCTAATGTGGCTGTACTGATAGACACTTAATGGAACAGGACAGAGGGTTGTGGCATGCATTTTCTACCCTATGGCGGTCTGTAAGTGACTCTAGGTATAAAGACTGAGTATATGTATTGGGTCCTGATGAAAGTGAAGACAATTAATGAAATACCACTGAAACCGGTCGACCATTGAAAAGAGGGATGCCTAGTTAATCATTTAGACACCCAGAATATGATTTTTAAATTGTAACTTTTTATAATGAGCAGATATGCAGGCGGAAATAAATTCATTTTAACTTCCTGCTGTATTCACACCCCGGTGTTTACCGTTTCTTTTAACTTTGTAGTACCCGCCATAGTGGCGTTCAATTGCATCTGATTAATCTGGGTTTAAATACGTTTTTAGAGTCAGTTTTCTCTCACTAGCCCCTCCCCCTAGATAAGCGGTGCACCACCGGATGCTAGGCTCAGTTACCACAGAAGGGATAGTTATTGAATGTTGGAGTGTGAGAATAGTGAGATTGATTCACTATAATTATATAAGTAGGATTTGAAACCTGAACTTCCTTGTCTGACAACGTTGTGGGCCTTTAGTTCAGGTCTGGTGACCCGTGTAGGGTCCTATTTTTTTTTTTGTCTCCTGCAAATCTCCATGCTGCCCTGGACCTCTCAGTGACTTCCCAAATGCCACTCCTGGACTTCTCTGTGGCTTCTCCTTCTGCCCTCCTCATCATTGGCCTCCGCTTCTCTCCATAGATTTACTTTTTATCATCCTTGCCAAAATGAAGTATTCAAGCATGGGAGACAACAGGCAGTAACCAAGCTGGGCCAGTAAGTACAAGAGCAATGATGCATTTTATTACTTCAAGTTACAGCAGAAGGTCAGGCAGGAGAATAGACAGAATACATCCTTCAGGTCCAAGCTCCCATGCTGAAGTGTCAGCAACGAGAACCAACAAAATATGTCCGCACAGATAGCAAC
Source organism: Ambystoma mexicanum (assembly GCF_040938575.1). NCBI lineage: Eukaryota > Metazoa > Chordata > Amphibia > Caudata > Ambystomatidae > Ambystoma > Ambystoma mexicanum. The sequence continues at coordinate 803,098,526 of NC_090921.1, forward strand.
CTAAGGGTCATGCGGTACATAAATTACCTGCACAAACCTCATTTTCTCTGAACAACAATAAAGAGGGGGGGCGCAAAAAATGCGAGATCAAAGATCGCTCCTAACTGGGTGTGTTAATCAATATTCCCAGATGGTGTCCTAGTATTCTCTGAATATTCAAAATAACATCACATGTATATATTAAACCAAAATTTATCCCATTGTCTGGATCATTGCACTCAATTTTGTTTCTTGCCTAAAGATAAGGCCTGACCAGAAACAACTCCAAAGCACTTGTCATTTGCTGCAAAACATAAATCAATCTGTTATACAAAACCTCAGCAACATTTTACAAAATATGTAACATTGTTCTTTTAAAACAAGCTCAATTTAAAGCATATTACATAGAGCAAAAAGACAGGAATCATCTAATTTAAACATAAACCATACATGACAATAATGATTAAGTGTCAACCAACAAAACAGAAAAAACAGTAAATGAAAAACAAAAACAGTAAAAAGAAAAAAGACTTTCCATTAAGCATACAGTTTCACTAACAATCATATAAGTTGGATTCGTCTCCTATGGTGAAGAATATTGTTAAATAGCTCAATTAAAACCCAACTTCAGTTTCACAAGTCCAAAAGTGTATGTTTCAAAATTTCAAAAAAATATTCAATTATTATTTATTGTAGAATTTGGGGTCCGTGGCTAGTGTAAACTGGTTCACATATAAGCACTAGCCCACTGTTTCTTACAAGTCTGCTAGGGCCCCAGCAACAGTCACTCTCAGTACTCCCAGCCACTGGCATTCCACAGTCCATCAGGCATTCTCAAAGCAGCACCTAGCACACAAGCATGCAAGATACCACACACCTCCTTCACTAATAGAACACAAGAACCGGTTTCATGTGTTAAAATTGCGGCAACAATGGCTGTGGACAAAAACACAAAATATTGCGGCAAAAAGGCAGTGGTTTTGCCGCCGCAGTCCATGTAAAGGATGCGAGGGACACCCTCGCAAACCCTGGACCCATTATACCATTTAAGGGGAGCGGGGGACACCCCCACAACCCCCGCTCCCCTTAAATGGTGTAATGGGGTACACCTTTCACGGGTCAAACCACTGCATTTTTGCCACTATTTCTTTACAGGCGACATTTTTGCCGTGATTTTATCACTGCATACCCAAGAACCAACCTAACACTCTAGCCTACACTGTTCCCACACTGGGCATAATATGGCATAACATTTAAAGCAAAAGTGAACAGTGATGGCTGGAAGTTTTTGAATCAATCAAAGCTGCAGACATTGTTCTGAGCAAACCTACAGGTTTGCAGAGTAAACCAGAAGACACAAGTCCAAATCTGGCCTTTACATCTCAATCAACAGCGAATGTTGCAGGATTACGAAATCTTGTGAGAACTTGCATTCCTGCTGGATTTGAACATCTCAGCAGCTATTTGAATTCAAACCAGTATATGCAATGCTGTGCAACAAGAAGCTTCAGAGTCATCACAGCCTATTTGGAGTCCAGAAGCCATGGGATTTAAGGTACGTGTATTTAGTGGGCACTCTTGGTTTTAACAATCTCCTAGAGGAACCAAAGACAAGGAACATTAGAGCCAGATGAGTGGGAGAAATAATGACTAGACTTGTTGGATAAAGAGATGTTTGAAAGACTGACATGAGAACTACTACCTTGGCTTCCCAAATCTACAATCCTTAATTAACCCATGCTGAATTATTTAGGACATTTTAACTCTTGACGATTTGTGTACAGCTAACACTTTTCTAACTCCCACAGAGAACAGGCCAGCACAGGTCTTCTCTGTATCAATTCCATCAGCATGATATTGAATGGTTAAATGGAAGTCACATGTAGAAAATGCAAGGTGAGGCGATGCATTAGAGAGTGAAACTTGATCACATCTTTTATGTTGTAGAGGCCATGTTTATCGCTCCAGTAGAATATCCAAATTAGGGGGGAATACGGCTTGGAAGAGGAGGGTGGTGTGCAGAAACACTGACATCCGGTACGCTTCTGAGGCTACTACCCTCCACTCCTGAGGCTGAACCTGGTGATGGTCTCAGAGATTCCTATTGTCCCCAGCGGCAGGTAATCCAGCCTTGACAGTACGCTGGAGTTGTGAAACATTGGTATGCATTGCTACTAACTGTACCTGACTTATGACCTGGTGCTCTCGCCTCCCTGCCCCACCTCTTGCTCTATCTCTGCACTCACTTTCTCTCTCTCTCTCTCTCTCTCTCTCTCTCTCTCTCTCTCTCTCTCTCTCTGTGTCTGAGGGATCAAGCCTGCTTTGTGTAAAGCCAAAGAGCATTTTGGTAACACAAGAATGAGCATAGATCTTTATATCTTACAGATTTGTCTGTGATAAAGAGGTTGTATGCTTGAATCACTAAGCACATAATGCACCCTGGCCTGCTGAGATTATCAAAGCAGAAATATACTGGGGTTTGACAAGTAGAAAATACACACGAAGTTGGTCTGAGATACTGTGCAAAAATGAAAAATAATGGGAATTGTCTAACTGGTTATATTCTGTGATTCTGCCAACTGGATTAATACCAGGATTGCAAAACTATGCATATACTACAATAGTGTAAATGGGCAACATACTGTGATTGTCAAGCTGAAAGTATTCACAGGCAATATAAACTGGATGTATACTGGGATGGTCAAACTGTTAATACAAAGGGATTGTCAAACTGGAGATATGCTAGCATTTTGAAAAGTAGGAGCATGATGCAATTTTAAACTGGATGTTTGATGGGACTGCCAAACTGGTAATGTACTAGAATTGTGAAACTGGGAATATACTGGAGTTGTATCAACAATTACTTTATTAGAATGGTCAACCTAAACATAACTGGGTTTACATAAACTGTGAATTTCAAACTAAGAGTATATTAGGATTTTCAGACTGGTGATATTCTTGGATTGCCAAACTAGGAATACAAGGAAACCCTGAGAGTGGAATATACTTGGCTGTCAGAGATTAAAGAAGTGGGAGCATACTCTTTCAAGGTGTGGGGGTATACTGGTATTACCAAGCTTGCATATATTTGTACTTTGTAAACTGTGACTATATTAGGGGATGTCAGGCATTTATGTCTGGGGCTAAATGTATGTAGGCATACATTGCTGGTTTTTGCCTAGTTCGAAGACTACTTTTGCACTGTTTTAGACCTGGTGCATTAAACACATTTGCAGTAGTGTGATGGTTGAGGCAGTGACCACATTTGTTCAGCGACCAAAGCAGCTGCATTGACTCAATCTGAGCTGAATCAGCACTGGTGAGATGTCAGGAACTGTGCATACCTGCCTAACCTCCGGAATATTTCCAGAGACTCCGGAATTTCAAGCATTTCTCTGGGTCTCCGGAAAGGTTCCTTGAAACTCAGGAATTTTGAGATTCTTTCTGGGTCCCGTCATATTCTCCACCTGATTGGCTGCCGCCGGTAGCCAATCAGGTGGAGAATATAACGGACCAGGAAACGGCGCAAAATGTTCGTGCCCACTGCCTGCACCACTATAATAATAGTGCTTTCAATCCATATCATTGGATTGAAAGCACTATTATTATAGCGGCGGTGCCACGTTCATTTTGCGTACTATAGCACTGATTTAATTATTTTCAATGCTATAGTAAGCAAACTGAAGGCTACACCAACCGAGTTTACCTTTTTGACAGGTGGGCGGGGCGTGTGGACAGAGCCGTGTGCAAATGGGCAGAGTCTTGTGCGGCTGTGGGCGGGGCATAAATCTCAGGAATTTTGATTTTCAAATGTAGGCAGGTATGGAACTGTGTCGGTATTTAGCAGTGGCGTCGCCAGAAATCAAATTTAGGAGGGGCACAGAGGGGGCCAAAGTCATAAGTAGGGGGGCACAGACAAAAGTAAGGGGAGAACATGGTCACTGCTCGTTTTAGGTAGGAGGGCACATGGGGGGGCACAGGGTTTCACAGGGGGGGGCCCTGGCCCCTCCAGACCTCCCTCTAGCGACGCCACTGGTATTAAGATCAGGACAATGAGCAGAACTGCACTGTTTCAGCATAAGTGCTAATATCATCACATATGTGGTCATTGCACACAAGCAACTCCTGACATTGTTCTAGTGCAAAAAGCAGCTAAATGTAGTAATTTCCCAGGCACCCTGACCAACTCCAATTCAGTCATTTGTCCAGAATGAAGACCTGCATAAATTGGGGGAACATGGCACACCCCACATTTTGAGCCCAGTTGGAAACTCTGTTGGTTCAGGGGGAGTGGCAGATTTGGATAAGGATATTGGCATGATCAGACACATGCCTGGTCCCCTGACCGGCACAACTCATAAAGGGAAAATAGCAAACTCCTTCTAACTGAGCCGGAGCCGGATAAGGATGGTGATGAAGCCAGGGAGAAGGAGTTAAACATCTCAGTGTCTACAATGATAGACAATAATTCACTTCTCGGCCCTTGTTATTCATTGCAAAAAGAGATTCATACTTTGCCCCCGGTAATAGTGTGTGAGCCTACGCAAGGAAATGTCATGATTAACATATTGTCGGAGACCCCACTAAGTGGTAGGCGTCCAGGAATACCTGAGCCATGTGTGGCCAGGCCCAGTGTGGCCACAGAGATTGACATCGATGGGAACACCTCAACCAATAGTTCTACATTAAGGACACTCCAAATCACCTTAAACAAATTGTGCAACAGAATTCATGAAAGAACATTGTAATGGATGCCTTGTGGAGCTCAGTTCATTCATACACAGGCCTGCTGTGCACCTCAGAGGGGACTCCAGAAAGCTTTATTATACATATATTTGAATTGTGTGTATTATGTCATATCTGCATGAATTATAATTAGAATTTTAATATGTAACGTTGTAAAAGTTCTTTGAACTATATACAAATTCACCAACAAAAACATTGTCAAAGGGACATTATGGTTAAGTTGCACTAGCAAACACCTATGAAATTCTATGGAAAAACATTGTTACAGGGACATTATGGTTACAGGTAAAACTGAAAAACCTCAGAAATTCGCCAGTTATGGTAAGCAACCATAATTTGCGCCACCATCGTGCACTGCTAAATCTAACAGCCATAACATCAAAGATAACATCCTCAAATGTCATTGATGACATCACTAATGACATCACATATGTGGGCCACTTATTTTTGGTCACTGAAATATCTAGGTCTGGTGGTATTGGTCACTGACAGTCGGAATATTAAAATTCAAAAGGTAACCTTTTCATATGTTCTTAAAGTACTTTCCTTAGGGTTTGGTCTCAGCTCATGATGCACATACATGAGGCACTAGGCAGGCCTCAAACACACAATTCATTTGCATACATGAAGATAAACTTTAATGCTATTAATATTTTCCGATGATGCTGTTTCTTTCTTCCTTACTTTAGTTTCCCTGTATGTGCCTCTGATTTGTATGCATTTTGGGTATTCATACGTATTCTTTGTACTAGCACAAGTGTGTAGTAAGTCTTGTTTGTTTGTTTGTTTTACTTATTTCTATAGCGCACCTGGCCCTGAGGTATCTGGGCGCATTTGATCACAGGTAAAATTATTACAGACATAGGCAGGTAGTCAAATGACAGTTACAGTTGTGGAGAATACATGGTAATAATGCAATTGTTACAGTCATAGGTATTAGAGAAGACATACAGTTAGATGTGTCGATTATTTCTTACTGACTAGCCAGGAGATGGTATTTCTCCTGAAATTGGTGAAGAGCTGGGTTTTCTTGATGGAGGGTGGGAGAGTATTCCATAATTGGGCTTCCATGACAGGGAAACTACTCCCTCCTGTTTTATTTAGTTTATATCTCAGGACCACTAGACAGGAGGTGTTGGCTGACCTAGTGACCTATGTAGAGGATCTAACAGTGAATTTTTCAGTTAGGTAGGGTGGGAGTGTGTGGTTCAAGGATTTGAATGTAAGGCATAAGGTTTTCAGCTCAATATTTTCCTTCATAGAGAGCCATTTGTGTTGTCTTCTTATTGCAGAGATAGGCTCATTCCTAGGGATGTTTAAGGCAACTCTGAGTGCATTATTCTGCATTATTTGCAGTTTGTTGAGCATAACCTTACTAGCACCCAAATAGAGTCTGTTACAGTAGTTAAGTTTGGACAATATAACTGCTCTGGCTAGGGTGAGACAGCTTTCTGATGAGAGTAGTGGTCTGCAAGCCCTTATTAGTTTGCCCATATTTCCCCAATGACCGTGAGGGCCACGCCCCGGTGAAGCAGGAGGACTCCTTCCCCCTATTGGAGCTCTTTCCTTTGACATACACCCTGAGCACCTGATTGACCAAAGGCCATAGTCCCATTTCCATTGGCCAGCATGTTGAGAAGCGCAGAATGTAGCACGTGCCTTTTTCCAAGTACCGCACGGTCCGCGGCCCAGTACAGCAGGAGTAGTCCTTCTTCCTATTGGTGCACTTTCCTGTGACGCACACGCTGAGCACCACCTCATAGGACAATCTCTGCAGTCCCATTTCCATAGGCTAGCATGGTGAGAAACACTGAATGTGGCACGTGCTGGTACGCAAGTATGTTGAGGGCCGGGCTGGAGTGAAGCAGGAGCCCCTCTTCCTAATGCTGCACACCCTAAGCATGTGATTGAGCAATGCCCACAGTTCCATTTTCATGGGCGCCTCTCGCAAAATCCCTGGATGTTGCTTTCATGCTGCGTGCGGGTGTCGGGGAATAACTAGCAACCAGGGTAGGGGGAGTTTGTGGTAAGGGACGACACTTAAAAGAGCCGATTTTTTGTTTTTGTTTCGATGCTTAAACAGAAACACCTTTTTTCGGTTTTTATTAGCTTTTGTGTGTTCTTCTGATAACATTAGTACAGTAAACTCTTCACCGCATCCTGTGGACGAGCAAACAAAACTGCATTGCCAATGGGTGACAACAAAATGCCATTTTCTTGGAAAAACTCTGCATTTCCACAACTAATGAGGTCACTGTTGCAGAAGAACTTTCCACGAGCGGACAAAAAAGTATACATGCTTCTGTTGATGAGACACCTTCCTGCGTCTGGCTCCGAACAACATCCATGAGCAGTAGGCCATACTTTTCGTGGTATTATGGATAATAAAAGCACCTTGGCAGTGTGAAAAAGCATCTTCATGACACTCAGCAATCTCCTCAATCTACGGAACAAATCTAAGCAAGGCAGGTAACCCATATGCATGCCGCCGTAATGGATGACAATGACATCTACTACTGGAAAAGTGGCGAGGTCTTTGCAAAGTGCATGCATATCGGCGAAATGGCTCTCATACACAGCGCTCCACGATGTGTCCACTCCTTCCAAACCAAAATTGCTATCAAAGTGTCTTTGCAGGGCATAATTGTGCAGATCTATGAAAAAGGGATCGCCTACAGTCAACACAATGTGTTTCACCATGTCAGCCACTCTCAGTACACAGAGTATAATGTACAACAGTTTTACCTCCCCTTCCTGTTAACCACACCCACACTACCTGAATGGCTAATCCCCACACTGGCATGGCAATTGGGCAAGGTGGTGTAAAGGGCAGATTTTGGCATGTGCGCTTCCCAAAGTAGCACGAGAGCCACACCCCTGTAAAGCTGCGGCAGCCCTTCATCCCATTGCACTATCTTCTCTGCAGCTCTATTTCATTGGGTTACCCCAAATAGGCAACACGCATCCAGCAATCGCATCGAAGCCGCCATCATCCAACACTTTCCCTCCTGTACAACACTTGAAATGTACCGTTACACATTTACAGTAAAAATGTCATGCCATTCCAAAGCATGTCCACTACAAAGTTCAATGAAAGTATGCACGATTTCTCCATCCACATACATCCACATAGCAATCCTGCATGTGGCACGTTTAATCCTGAAAGTACAGCGTAATGCACTACATTTTCGTGATAGTGAGTGGCCAGGAGAGTAAACAATAACAAACTGGGTAGGGGATTCAGTCTTCCATCGTAGATGTATAAAGGTTTATTGTTTATTTTATTTTATTTTTTGACGTGTGTGCGAGCAACTCTTTTTGTATTTTCATCAAATTTTTACCACATTCTGGTCAATATTTCTTGCACAGTGTAAAAGAAAACGGCATTGCCAATGGCTCTCAAATAAATGCCATTTCTATCGAACCACTGCGTATTTTGCGACCTCATAATCTCATAGTGGTGGTGAACATGCCAGCAATTTGCATAAACTCATGCATAATTCTGTTTATAGCACACCTTCTGAGCTCTGGCTAGGGACAAATAACACCGTCATGGACCCATTTTTCTCTTGGTGTTATGCATGAGAAAACAACCTTGGCAGTAGGAAAAGTATGTATCACTGCGGCCACCAACCTCTTCAGGTGACGGATTAATCGTCCACACAACATGTAACCCAAATGTAGACTTCCATAGTGCACCACGACACAGTCAACGTTCGTGATGGACGCCACATATCTGCAAATGCGAACCATCCCGGCGAAACTGCAGTCACCCTGACAAGCCCAGAAAGCGTCCACTCCTTCCAACCCAAAATTACCAGCAACACATCTTTGCACAACACCTGTGCAGATGGCGCACAAAGTTATCACTGATGATAAGCACTGTGCGTCTCTCCATCTCGACCACCCTCATGACACAGTATTGGGCCAAAATAGTACCGCCCCTTCCTGTGAACTACACCCTAACCTCCTCATTGCCTATTTCCCACAATTCCATTTCTCTTTCCACCCTGCTCATAATGGCAGGATGTGCAGGTGCGAATTCCCATCTGCAGTGAGGGCCACGGCCCAGTAAAGCTCACACAATACTTCTTCCCTTTGCACAGTCACTTTTTGCAGCACTCCCCCATTGGGTGCTGTCAAAATTTCAAACATGCATGCAGCAATTACATACAAACCCTCTGCATTGCACAATTTCATTTCTTTACACCACTCCATATTTACTGTTAAACACTCCCAATACATGTTCCGTTTCATTGCAAAGCCACTCCACCAGAAACATCTGCTAAAGAATGCACGCTTGCAGCATTTACAAATATCCTAAGACGAACTCAGCACACCTTTGGCCATACACACAACATTGCAGGCCTTTCCACACCCACCACAACACTATACATCCAAGCAGGCGACCATGTGGCCACCTAACATTATGCACAAACATAACATTCGTAGCGACACTTCTACCCAACTCCCCTACTCCATAAAATACCCATTCACGAAAACGTGTCACACTTAGCAGAATCCACAAACGTACCACAGCCTGCACCACCCCTATGCACTGTCATTCACAAACTATTGTGTCACTGATAACCTATGCACAACAGCTTCACAGTATTGGGCCCACGTCAATGAATCTGCACACAACAGAGTAACCAACCACATATAAGCTGCACTTCAACCATACCCACATCCATACTCACATTACGTACACACTGCACCCTGTGGCCATACTGCACAACTTCTCACTGCACCATCTCCTGCCGCACACCAAATACTGTAGCATGTTGCAACTGTCACCAAAACCATGGAATGCACAATATATACTTTGCAACTCACTTGTGGTGCTATAGCACGTCGACAATGTGCCCCACACCCATTCTCCAAAGATCACCACCATGTTCCTCATGCACTGTCAAACCTGCATTGCTCCAGTGGGTGTGCGCTTGCACACATTCCCTGCACCATAATGCAATCATGCAAGTCAGCATGTCACCAACTACCACCATGCACATACGCACCACTGGAACCAGCACTCCTAACCAACCTCCACACCGCAATGGACATGCACAGCATTACATGCAACAGTCACCATAGTGTATAAACATTATACTATCTCCGGCATCCCTACACCCTTTCATTCACATACTATTGTCTTACCCAATTCCACTCAGAAGGTATTGTCTCACTGCCAACTTAACCACAAAATGTTTGCAACATTGCCCATACTGCAAGCATTGTGCACACAGCACACTATCCAAGCAAATATAAGCTGCCCTTCAACCATACCCTCTACCATACTGACAGTATGCAAACACTGCACCCAGTGCCCACACTGCATGACCTTTCACTGCAGAATCTCCAACGACAGCGCACCACCATGGAGCTATGCAACAACAAATTGCAGCAGTTACCATAATGTAAAAACAATATACTCTCTCCTGCATCCCTGTGCACTTTCAATCACATTCTATGGGCGCACCCACTTCCATTCACAAAGTGTTGTGCCACTGCCAACCTACCCACATTCCGTTTGCAACACTGGCCTATAATGGCTGAAATGTGCTCCACAACCATTCCTTACATGTCACCACCCTCTAACTGATGCATATTCAAAAATGCATTCCTGCCGTGGTTGTCCTCAAGGCCTAGGCATGGAGTGCATGGATGTCACCATCTCAGCAACTACGACAATCCACATACACACCACTGCTACCAGCACTGCTACCCAACCTGTACACTGCCATGGCGCTATGCAGCAACAAATTTCAACAGTTAAAATAACGCCCATGTGGGAAGCTACCATTATGCCCAAACATAACATACATAGGTAGTGGTACTTCACCCCAACTCCCCCACACCATAAAACACCCATTCACGAAAACAGGTCACGATTACCAGAATCCACAAACACACCGCAGCCTCCACCACCCCTACCCACAGCCATTCACAAAGTATTGTGTCACTAACCACAACATTTTCACAACATTAGGCCTACTTCAACAAATCTGCACACAGCATAGGCCTTGTGCACACCCACAGCAACGTAATGCCACCATGCATGTCACCATGTCACCAACTACCACCATCCACATACACAACACTGTCACCAGCACTCCTACCCAACCTGCGCACCGCCATGCAACTATGCAGCAACAAATTGCAACAGTTAACGTAATGTACAAAGGAAACACTCTCTCTTGCACCCTTGTGCACTTTCTTTCACTTACTATGGGCGGTCCCACTTCCATTCACAAACTACTGTGTCACTGCCAACCTACACACATTCTGTTTGCAACACTGGCCCTACTGCAACAATCTGCACACACCACACTATGCAAGCACCACCCTGTACCAAATGCAGAGAGAAATATGTGTTCCTGAGATGGGTATGTTGCAATGCTAGGCTCTTCAGTGCATGCCATACACCCTACGGCCTATGGCCTTCACCCATGCACCCAATAGTGTAATCCTTCCACAGACCCACTGCACCTTCATTCACCCATGCATGCCATCCTGTGCCCAACTACTGTATTCCATCCGCAGCGTACAGCCACCTGTGCTCCCACCCAACCTATGTTATGTGCAATTCATTCCCCTTCTGCGATTAACCTGCCACCACTTACCACGAAAAGAGGTTGCCACAAACAGGTCACATCAGAAGCTATGGGGCCGTTATGACAGCTGCCTCCAATCACCACACAAAGTACTTGCCTACATATGTCACATGAACCACTTCTCACTCCCCCGTCCGGTCCCTCCCTTATTACTGCCAACACATTCCGTACGGTACATGTTCCTGACTCTTATGCCGTTGCACTGTCCTCCGATACACCATGGCGGCTTTCCCAAAAAATGTTGACGCACACCACGCTTCCCTCCAGCCAACCACTGGCTGAGTCCAAACTACTCTGGCAGCACACTGTACTGCGAGCCAATGACACTTCTGTCCGCGGAGCGAACAGAGAAATGTATCCATATATCACTAATTTATTGGGACATACATTTCAGTTCTTTGCAACAAAAGTACTGGTAGGATTTCCACCAAACAAACAAAAGCACGCTTTTTGCCCCAAGCTCCCGCTCCTGCCACAAATTTGCTTTTTTTGCAAAGTTTGGGGAGGATTTGTCAAGGGGAAGCGAAGTTATAAGCCGCCGAAAAAGTGCTCTTCCTATGGGTTTAGCACCTTAACCATAACTACACAGCAGCTTTGTGGGCCGTGTAATAAATAAATACAAATAAATAAATATAAATAAAATATATATATATATATACATATATATACACACATATATTATATACACGCATATGTATATATATATATATATTTACAAAGCCGGGAAAAAAGAATTGCCAGTTCTCCCACGGAGGGATGGCACTCGCGGCAACACAAAGAACGCTGGTGTCAGTCACTTCCTCGAATCAAAACCAATGCAGTGTAGGGTTAAATTCATTATCCAGTTTTATTAGGCATCTGCCAGATTTAAAAGCGCACGGTACAACGCGTTTCGCCGCCTACTCGCAGCTTGTTCACGTACAAGTGAAACCCACAACCAACTGTGTTAATTGAGGTTTACAAACAATTAACCAGTCTCTATGGTTCTTTGTGCCATTTGTCCTTTGTCACTTTCTAGTACTAGCTATATATATATATATACAGTTCCAGTTTCTTGTAAGTATAGTACAGGGTACATAGACAGATAGACATGCATAGACACCAACATACATCAAAAGACACCCACTGGCCATCCTCTCATCTCCAGCTCAGGCCCCCAACTGACACTCATAGAACACTCACACACAGCGCTCACCCAAAATTCTCTTGGAGGTCGGCCAAGCTGAAGACCGTTCAGGAAGTCTGTATTTGACGAGAAAAGAGAGGCGCAGAATAACAAGAATGGCTGCAAGGAAATCAAAAGGAGATTGCAAATAACCTGTAACAGGGAGGGTTAATAATATGGAGGAAGATGGAGAGAAACGATCATTAGGGAATACCAAAAGACCAGAAAGCAAGCAAGGAGAAAAACGAAAAGGGCCACTAAGAAAAACGGTATGCTGACCTACTGGCTAGTAAAATCTAGAGCAAATCGTCAAGCAACCAAGCAACCAATTTAACGTGAACGTTAACTAACACTTTAATGACTTGTCATCGCAGTTCCATTCACCGTGATCCTTGTGACCAAGAGTCTCGCATACACACCGTACTCCCAACCTACATCACTTTGATGCATTGCACCCGTAATCACTGTTTGTATGCCCGTACTTTAATACTACCTGCTGCCGCGAGTTTAGCTCCCTCCCATGTGCGCTGAATCACTGCCTGTATGCCCGTATTCAATACTGCTTGTAGCCGCGAGTTTAGCTCCCTCCCATGTGCGCTGAATCACTGCCTGTATGCCCGTATTCAATACTGCTTGTAGCCGCGAGTTTAGCTCCCTCACATGTGCGCTGAATCACTGCCTGTATGCCCGTATTCAATACTGCTTGTAGCCGCGAGTTTAGCTCTCTCAATGTGCTGTGAATCACTGCCTGTATGCCCGTATTCAATACTGCTTGTAGCCGCGAGTTTAGCTCTCTCACATGTGCTGTGAATCATGCCTGTATGCCCGTATTCAATACTGCTTGTAGCCGCGAGTTTAGCTCTCTCACATGTGCTGTGAATCACTGCCTGTATGCCCGTATTCAATACTGCTTGTTGCCGTGAGTTTAGATCCCTCACATGTGCTGTGAATCACTGCCTGTAGCCCATATTCAATACTGCTTGTAGCCGCGAGTTTAGCTCTCTCACATGTGCTGTGAATCACTGCCTGTATGCCCGTATTCAATACTGCTTGTTGCCGTGAGATTAGCTCCTTCACATGTGCTGTGAATCACTGCCTGTATGCCCGTACTCAATATTGTTTGTTGCCATGCGAGATTAGACCTCCACTATATACTCTGAATCACTGCCTGTATGCCCGCACTGCTGTACATATGCTACACGGTACACCCACACCGGATGATAGCTCATGTATCTACCCCCCCTTCTACCGCCTAAACTGCATTGCTATCAGTTATGCTGCTCAATACTGTTGTTTAAGTGATGCCTAATTGAACCATTCGCACTGCCTTATTCGTGCGCGTTACTGAGATGCCACTGTTACAAAGGTGTTTTGCTACTTTGTGTTAACACAAGCTGTGGTGCCCAGGTGCCTATCTACTTTACCTTCATACTCCATTATCACTGTAGCACTATAATGTATTGCCTACGCGCCTCAGATGCCTCAGATGCCTGCCTACCCTAGTTGTCTAACTGCCTGACCTAGGTGTCCTTACATGCACCGCCTTACTCTGACTGCTCTATTGGGAACATGTTAAGCTTAATAACCCTACTCTACATGATGGTAACACTGTTACCCACAGGCTACAGAAGCCAGGCTCATCTGCCCGAGCTCCCACTAGGACCCATACTTGACACCAGCCCAATGAAACCGACCAAGACAATTATGCATAATGTAATTTCTGGCTGATCTATACATCCTAGCTCTTTAGAGGCAGTTACCCTTGTATCTCTACCATGTGCCACATCCATCAGAAACTTTAGACTCCGCGCTAGACTAACTAAACTGCATGAACCTCTCCGAAGATCTCTACCCCCACTAACCTTAAAACTAACTATCAGTATAATAGGAAACCGAGTCACACTAAACTATCACTGCCACCTTCCACATCTAATTTAGATGTCTGCCCAACATAAAATAACAAATCTAAGTCACTTAATACACCTACAACTAAGCACCCCCAAGTCAAAGCTGCAATGAAGACCCCCTCCATTAAAGGAGCACTCCTTAATGCGAAATCGCTTGTCGCCCACGCCCTTGACATAGCCGACCTAATCACAGAAGGCAACCTTGACTTTCTCGCAGTTACAAGACATGGCTACACAATGCTGCAGGACCCTCGCTTATGCTAGCCATCCCGGACACCTAAACGATAATCAGACAAGACTGTGAGGGCGCAAGAGGAGGCGGTATCGCCATTATCTCTAAAATGAGCCTCTCCCTCAGACTAGCTCCCACCCAATCGTTTCAATCGTGTGAAACCCTATCTGCCAAAATCCAGATAAATAACTTACAATCACTCACCATTCATCTATTATTTAGACCTCCTGGTCCTCTAGGTAATTTCGAGGAGAATCTCACAGTCTACTGACTAACAACCTCAAACCATGTTCTCAATTACTCCTACTAGGGGTCCTCAACATAGGTTTTCAAGACCCTATGGATAAAAATGCCTCAGTGGTAGCTAATATGATCAATGCGCTAGGTCTGACCCAAAAGGTTAACAAGCCTACTCATTTGAAGGGGAAAACTGGATAGCAGACTATAACTGCTCAGCCACTATCTTCTCCATAACGCCCTTATCTTGGACAGACCATTCACTGGTGTACTACAACCTTGACACCTCTAGACCTACTCCCACGGCCCTTTTACTAGCTCCACCATGCTTAACTAGAAACAAAAAGTGCATTACTGTAGAGAAAGTTATCCCAGCTATCCTACCCAGCCTCAATGCACTGCCAGAAAATCTAGACCCTAGCACTCTAGTGCACAAATTCAACAATATCATGCTCTCTAATCTAGACAAACTGGCACCTTTTAAACTTAGATCGAGCAAACCTAAAGCTCATCTAAACAAATGGTTTACACCACAGATAAGAGACCTACGTATCCTAAAACGAAAAAGTGAAACCACTTGGAGGTTGTGCCCTTCAAATGATAATAAGGCCAAATTAACCTCTCTCTCCTCTCTCTACAAAAGAGAAGTTTGCCAGGCGAAACTTAACTCGTATGATGATCGCATAGCGAAATCTAACTCCAGTATGAAAGAGCTCTTCTCCATACTTAAAGAACTCGAGTCACCAATAGCCATACCGGACACCTGTACCAAGGACAAGTCTTGGTGCTCAGATATCCAACATGCTCTAGTAAATAAAAATTATACACTCCAAAACAAAATTCAGCTAAAGAAAGAAACTCTGAAAATTCAGGATCTGCTTAAAATCCCTCTGACCAACAATCCTCCTTTGACGCACAACAATACCTTTCACTTCACCAAAATGTCGACCCTGGAAGTAGAAAAAATTATCCTTTCACTTAAACCTTCCAACTGTAAAGGTGACATCTGTCCTGCACAACTAATAAAAGATGCTGCCAGAGAATGGTCTCCCTTTATCACTAAATTGATTAATGCCTCCTTTGCCTCAAGTACCATCCCTGCCAACCTTAAACAGTCATGGGTGCTCCCTATCCTCAAGAAGCAGACTTTAGATCCTCTTATCCCTACCAATTACCGTCCCATCACCATGGTACCTTTTCTACTCAAGATACTGGACAAAGCTGCGTACAACCAGATTCAAAAACATCTCGAACTACACAAACTCCTAGGCGAGAGACAATCTGGCTTCCGCCCTTTACATGGAACGGAAACTGCCTTAATTGATTTGAAATCCCAAATTGACCAATTGAGGGATAAAGTGAGGACAGTACTTCTGCTACTTCTTGATCTCTCAACGGCCTTTGATTTAGTGGATCACAAAGTCCTCTGCAGACACTTGGACTCTGCCGCTCACTTCTCCCCTGAGGCCATCGGATGGATTGAGTCATTCCTAAGTGAAAGAACTATGAGAGTCTTCTCTCCATCAGCAGCTGCAGATCCCACCCGTATTTCGTGTAGTGTCGCCCAAGGCTCCTGTGTCTCCCCAACTCTATACAACATCTTCACCAAGTCCCTGTTCGACGATCTGGACCATCTAGGTATCACCTACACTAATTATGCAGATGATACACAAATCCTCCTCCCGCTTTCTGGGGATCATAGCAAGGACACGTAATTGGTGTACAAGGTATATCTTATTATTCAGGCATGGATGGCCCCTCAAGGCCTCTGCCTGAACGATGATAAGACAGAGTTGATAATTCTGGGCACTCACGCCAACATCAAAAAACTAGGCCAGGAATTCTCTGCATTTAACATAGATGGGAATATCATTCAAGTTTCCAAGGAAGTAAAAACCCTTGGATTCTACCTAATTCCACCTTATCACTTGACAAACAGGTAAAATCCTTGGCCTCCACAACGGCTTACACCTGCAAGCTGTTAAGAGCCGGTAAGCCATTCCTCTCCAATGACAGTTGTTTAATCCTGGCCAGAGCTTTAGTGCTCTCCAGAATAGACTACTGTAATGCACTATACTCCAGAGCCAATAAAACAACCATTCAGAGACTACAAACACTACAAAATAATGCTCTGAGAGCAGCACTGGGCATAAATAAAAGAACCCATATCTCCTCCATCAGACGCCAGCACAAATGGCTGTCTACAGATAGCAAAATACAGTTAAAGATGCTTTCTCTGACCCATAAAGCCCTTAATAACTCCGCTCCCAGTTACCTGATAGACAAACTTCACAGGAGAATCTCCTCCAGACCCACCAGAGTTGGAAACTCTAACTGCCTGATAATACCTAGTTACAGACTCACCACGATCGGTGGAAATAGTTTCCCAGTTAAGGCTGCCAAAATCTGGAACCTATTGCCACATGACTTGAGAGCAGACCTACCCTACCTACGCTTTAGGAAAAATGTAATTCAACACCTCACTTCCACTGACCCTAGTTGACCATTGGCTGCAATTACTAAGTACCATATCTGGTAAATCATACCTGTATATTGTATATCCTGTATATTCTGTAACTATGCATGATGTAACTACCCAGTGCTATGTCAGGTAAGCTATATCTTGGTATATTGTATATTCTGTAACTATGTGGGATGTAACCACTTAGCATTATATTTGGTAAATTATACCTTGCAGATTGTATATTTTGTAATTATGAGTGACTTATAGATGTCTATTGTATATTGTATATTATCCTATGTTGTAACTATGTAAGCCTTGTATCTTCTCATTGCTGCGCCCTGCTACCCATGGGTCTGGTGCGCATAACAAGTGAATAAAACAAACAAACAAACAACTGGTGCTATGCTGGCAGCAAACAATAGGGGCCTTGAAAGATGCTTCACTCTGGAAAGGTGCTCGCAGAATGATGATTTAGCTACACAGAACTGTTCCATCACATCTATAGATAAAGCCCCAATTATCTGACCAGCAATACCGAATAGCATCAAGTTTATTGTTAGAAATGTGTTCCCTATCTATGAAGACATGGTGCTAGATAGACAACACATACTGCAGCTTTTAAGCTACATTCCGCAACTTCGGGTGCTTCAATCCAGCTATTTTGAATTTGTGGAACCGATAGAAAATGCAGAAATACCTACCTCTAAGATTCACTGTTGCTTGAGTGCCCCGGTAGATTTGGTGCGATCATATCATCCATGTGTTTTGAAATTGGAATATGATATCGAAGTTCGAGCACCAAGGAATGAATGGGGGCTCTAATGAACGTAATAATAGAGAAAAAGCCAACTTATATGATAAAGGCCAGGAATTGCACCCAGAAGAAGCTCACGATAAGGGTCCCTTTGTAGGAGGAAGGGAACAAGGGTTCTGTAATGAAGGAAGGGACCTACAAATGATTACAATTGGGTCGAACAGAATGGTATGAGCAAAGGTGTTGATAGAAATATGGCTGCAGTTGATCATGAGTGGAACTGGTTCTTTGGCTTTTTACCAGTAAACTCTTACAAAAGACCATGAAGAATATTGGTTATATCATGGAATACCAGGGGACATAGTCATCTAACTAACATTGCTGCTAGCAGAGGTACATTAAGTGATAGCGACATTTTCTTAATCCAAGAAAGTTGGATGATGGTCCCTTTTCATCTAGTGGCTATCAGATATTTCAGGCTCTGGTGACAAGGGGTTATGTGGGTAGACCTACAGGGGGATGTTGATTGGTGTTCGTGCAGACTTGGGAGCGCACCAGGTGGTGTCACCTGACCATCAATTGATCATCATGGGGGTGGAAATTGGGGAACATGACATGGGGGGAGACAACAAGATATTAATAATGAATGTCTACGATCCACCAGGGGGGGGGTGCTTCTAACTGATGGTATGCAGAGAGCTCTGTCTGAAAGGTTGGCTGAATGGAATATGAAAAAAGGGGGAGATGCCGGAAATAATCAGTGAGGATTTTAATGCTCATTGCGTGGATAACACACTGATTAATAATACATCTAATATTTTGGCTGTAAGCACTATGACACAAGGGATCTGTATGAACAGGGAATGGGCATTCATGATGTTAAACAGAAGAACTAAGGGAGATCTCCCCAGCAAATATTTGTGGAAAGTAGGTAACAAGCGGGCCACATTTTTCATTAAAGGTAGTAGTATAGATTTAGTAGAAGAGTTCAAGTTGAACCTGAATAAATACAGTGACCATGCCACGATGGAATTGACCCTTAAGTAAAGCCAGGGTAGGCACGTCAGTCTGAGGGTTGGGGACACGCTCAGGAAAGAATAAAATCTACTGGACTAATGATAATATAATGGCAATGAACAAATTAGTAATCGGTAATGCGGCGAAGTCTATATGCAATTGCCAGTACACTAGGGCTATCGATATAATTAAATGGTACACACAGTTGACCACGGACATTTCAATTGTAGGGTCTTGGCATGTCTTGAAAGACAATAACAAACATCGAGGAGTTTTTCACCCTGCTATTAAAGAGCCTACGAGAATATTAAGAAATAACATTGGAAAGCTTAAAAAACAGACTCCAGTAATAGATAGGTCAGTTATGCAAATTAGGAGACTCAAAAGCAGGTGCAATGGTACAATAATTGGGTTAATGGTTGGAGATCTTCTATGAAAAAAGTTCAGTGGCATCATGTGCTTCTCATTTCTCAACAGGGCGACTGCAATAAATTGTGGAGGGCCATAAATGAGATAAAGGCCTCCAAAGTTGGAATAGTAATCAATCCAGTTCATGAAAATACATGGATTAGACACATAAATAAGTTTTATGGGAGCGAGTCTGACAGGATAAACAGGTCTACCAGTGACATGTCTTCACCCTTTGATCTTGAAGTTGATAAGGAAACAATTAAAGATGTTATCAAAGGTAAAAAAAGGTCAAGAGGGGTAGGGCCAGATGGCCTGGCAAATGTGGTGTTGATTAAAATCCCTGAAGTATGGAGCATAATACTGGACGCACTATTTAAAAAGGTATGTAGGGAAGGGCAGATACCGTAATCCTGAAGAAGAGCAATACTGATGCCTATTTATTAATATTATCTTCATACAGATCCAGGAAAGTATAGTTAACTGTCCTTATTGGACCTACCAGGAAAGATGTTTTTAACCATCGTACTAAGAGCACTGAACAAATCGGTTACAGACTCCAAAATCCTTGGGCCTTTCCAAATGGGTTTCAGGGCTGGCTGGGCAACTTTACACAATATACTGATGATTAATACACTTGAGAAAAAGGCATTAATGAAGAAGGCACCACCATTGCATATGCTGTACATAGAGTACAAAGCAGCTTTTGATTCTGTCGACAGACAGATGCTGTGGCAAAAACTAAAAAGGTGGGTGATTCCCCAAATTAATTAAAGATTATGCTGCCACTTTACGAGAATATGTGGGTGCAGGTCTGCTTGGGCATCATGGGAGCGTGCACAGGGGAGATCCACACCATGAAAGGATTAAAACAAGGGTGTGTGGTCACTCCCCTGCTGTGCAACCTTTACATCACAGACCTGCCGGAATAGTTATCTCAAATGAGCTGCTTTGCCCCACAGGTAGGAGGACAGCCGGTGTACTGGCTATTTTATGCTGACAATGTGGTCCTAATGGACCACGCGTCGATTGGCCTTAAAAGATTGGCTAATGAACTGAATTAATATTCTAAGAACGGGTTGATTATTAATTATGAAAACACAAAATATATGAGAGTGGGGCTAAGACCAATGTTTGGTCGCCACCTTTACATAGTAGATGGACGAATCAAAGAAGTGGTTGGATATAAATATTTGGACCTTCATATAAGCAATGGAGCAAGGGGCATGGGTATGGTGTCATATAAAAAGAATAATACTATGGCTTTAGTAGCCACTATAAGGAGGTTTGCGGTGAGATATGCTGGGTTTAGCTTGAAAGGAACAATCTTAATATACAAATAGAGTATTATACCAGCATTAATATATGGGCTTGATTGCATGTATATAAAAAAGCCAAACTGGCTAAAACTGATTGAATGCAAAATGTGGAGACGCATATTAGGTTTAGCACAATGGGCCTCATTACGAGGTAGGATGTAATGAGTCTGACCAGGTTTTAAGGACGGGACCCGCTAAGGGACTTCAGAGCTAATAACGGTACCGCAAATTGTGGTACCATTATTAGCTACTTCCCCATTCCCATTGAGCCCTATGGGGGCTCAAATGGGAATGGGCAATGGTTCTCAGACTAGGGAATTCCCCGGTCCTCCAAGGTTGGAATGACCCGGTAAGTACCCATTCCGAGAACCCGGACCCGATATGCGGTAAGGGGATAGCCATGGTGCTAGTAGCACCATGGCTACCTCCTACCTCGTAATGAGGCCCAATGTGTTCTTATAGAGGCCATACGACTGGAACTAGGGAAACCATTTAAAAATGGTTATCTACTTTGGAGACGAGCAATCCTATATTTAAAGGCAATCAAATATCCTAAATTCCCGTTGCTTGCTTTGGTGGGGAATAATATGAAGACCCAATCTGGAACCATTACAGGTGATATCGTTAAGCTAAAATCTATGTAAGAAGATCGAGTGGGAACCAAAATGGGATGGCGATAGCTCACAGTTAATAAAAGAATACACTAGTGAACTAAAGGAGTGGGACTGGCGAGGTATCCACAAACATCTTGCAAAATTAAAAACCTATAAAGAAAATCTTGAAATGCAAACTGCATATTTGCTTACCCATAAATATTTAGACGTATCACCTTCGCCCGCGTTACGTGACTTTACACTTTTGTTGCAGCTTAATCAATTACCCACATTGAGTAGCCTGGGCCCCAGGATGGGGGTTTCAGAAGACGATAGATGGTGTAGGCTTTGTAAATGTAGGCAAAGCAGGGAAACAAATAATGCATAAAACACTAGACTCTGTGTATATGCTCTATTTAGGGGACTTTGCATATGACCCAGATATTATAAAAACCATGTCCTTCTGGAGAAAATGCTGTATGGCCACTAACACACACATGAAAATTGTGTTGTTCAGGATGTGGCGGCCAATCGAGATAAAGTTGGAAAATGGCACCCCCGTGACTGCTTAACGTTCAATATGGAGCCTCTGCAAAGTAGGATGAGCTGACAGGACTGATGGATAGGTCAACATCTCATTTGGAATGTTGCAACGATGTTAGGTGCTCTTTGAGATAGCTTTATCTGTGAGGAGAGGGCGATCTCAATGTAACATGTTGTCCTTAAACCACAGAAACGAGCTATGTGTGACCCAAGATGTGTTCTTATAAATGCAGGAGGTAACATTAACTATACCCTGTGGCTGAGAATGGTTGAGAGGTAGACCGAGGGGTGGCAATGCACTCTGCTCTCATTTACTTCTTTATAATGATACTGTATTGATGATACATTCTTACACTATGAATGTTGTCAAAGTATTACTTTGCCATTGATTGACCCGTTTCTTGTTATGAGATGCACAAACAGAATAGAAATCATGATTAAAGAAGAGATAGCTTCATCAAAAAGTATCATCAAATGTACTGTAAGTGATTGCCAGTGTTATAAAAAAGCAGTGCTCTGACAGCCAATGGCTTAATTTGAGCTGCAAATGTGTGACTGGTGTTATTAAAATGTCTAAACTAAGTGTGCCTTCAAACACTTGATGTATAAGTAGTATGAATGTCATTGCACTGAAGTTCTGTTAAAAAAAGAGCATTGGAAAAGCCAACAGTTTTGGCACGTATGTAGGTATTAGTTTGTTGACGGGAGGGAAAACCCTACTGTTAGGCCCTTGGGATACAATGTTAGTAACAAAAGGGGCGGGGACCTAACAACATAGTTCATAAGCAATGCTGGGCATTAGTATTATAACCTCCTGAAAGGGGATCACCAATAGTTTTTAGTCAAGAGTGCATCATTATTTGACTCTATTCAGACAAACATGATCACACACGGACACCTGCTGCAATATATATATAAAAGGGAACTTTTTGTGTGTGTGTGTTCGAAATGTTCACAATACTTCCCAAAATGCTACAAACCTGAAATTTGGCATGTGGGTAGGTTCCACGGTGTAGACAATGTAAAAAGGGTACAATATACATATTCTTCAAATGTATTTCTGTTAGTGTTTTTTAAGCGGTCTGCAATGCTTGGATATGTTTGTGTCCCCGTTTGAAATTTTCAGCATACTTCCCAACATGCTACAAACATGCCATTTGACATGTGGGTAGGTTCCATGGTGTAGGCAAAGTAAAAAGTATAAAATATACATTTTTCTAATTTTCTTTTTTTTCCCATATAACTTTTTATTAACATCTTCACCAGTTATACAAAACATTTGTATACCCTCCCCCACTCCCCTTCCTCGAGAGTCCAAACTTCGATGGGTAAGCTTCATTTTAGATACCATTGAGTCTGTTGACCTGGTTCGTTCCACCAGGCCTAACAGTGTCATCCTCTTCGGGGCACCAGTTCCCTCTTGCTCCTTTTTTCAGAACCCCCATGATCCGTGACCAGTCCCCTCAAAAACCTTGCTGGTCACCTTGTAGAGAGTATGTAGCCCATGGCAGGAGAGCAAAGTTCCAAACTTTTCCCACCCATTCACATTCATTTAGACGGTCTTTTGCTTTCCATTTTTGCACCACGCCTAGCACCAATGCCTTCATCAGGATTACATAGATTTTCCACTCTGCTCTGGATGTTAGTTCTGGCAGTTGTACCCCAAGCCCCAAAATAGACAGACCTGTGTTGCCCCTTCCCTCCAAGCTAAGTGCCTCACTTAGTGATTCCCCTATTACCTTCCAGTATTCCTGGATGTGAGGACATTCCCACCAGATATGGTTTCAAGTCCCCACCTGACCGCATTGTCTCCAACAAAGATTCGACAGTGTGGGGTAAAATGTTTATCATTTCTCTGGGGTTAGATGCCAAAGCAACATACATTTTATCCATATTTCTTGGATTTGTAGGGATTTTCTTAACTTTGGTATACTAGCCCACAACTGTTGCCAATCTCCTATTTCTAGCTTTTAACCAGTATTCCCCTACCAGGGCATCATGTATTTCCTTTCCCCCGGTGTCTGCCCTTATTTGATTAAAGTGTAGATTGCCTCTATTGTGTATTTATTCTCTTGAAACAGATGTCAAGTATTTCTCGAAGGGGGTTTGGTTGCGTTGCTGCCCCTTTTATAGAGGGTTGCATGAGCCAATGTCTTATCTGGAAGTATCAGTATCTTTCCGACTCTTCCAGTCCAAAGTCCTCCTTGCATTGGGATTATTACTTTATTTCTATTCCTCTGAACATGTCCCGAATCTTAACCCCCCTCTCGCCATGCCCCAAAACTCCTTTCCCGTAGCCTGGGGTAAACCCTGGATTATCAAAAATTGGGGGAAATTGGTGATGGAAATCTCATAATTTGGACCTGCCTTATCACATCATCTCAGGAATTGCATGCCACCATCAGTATCTTAATGTAATACATTTCTTTGGCCTATCTCCCTTCGGTTTCCACAGTACTTCTTCAATATTTTCCCCTATTACAGCCCTGTCCATTGCTCTCCATATTTTAACCCATCATCTTTCAACCAATCCCTCAGAATCCTTATCTGAGCTGCCCTAAAGTATGCTATCAGGTCCGGCTCCCCCATGCCTCCTCTATTTCTCGCCATCATCACCATCTTCCTGGGTATGCTTGGTTTTTTATTATTTCATATACATTTTCCCATTTGCTTTTGGGCTGCTCCAAAAAAGTAGGTTGGGACTTGATAGACAGAGTCATAAAGTAATACAACATCTGTGGAAGAATTACCATCTTTAATACGTTAATCCTACCCATCCAGGTTATTGTTAATGGGCCCCAGTCCACCAGCTTGTTCCTGATTGTCTTTAGTAGGGGTGTGTAGTTGACCACAAATAGTCCTTCCATAGTTTTGGTTAGCTTTATACCCAGGTAAATTATGTATTTCTCAACCCATTTATAGTGAAGACTGCCCTTGAGCCTCTCCTCAATCCCTCTTGGAATTGTGGGGTTTAGTATTTCAGTTTTTTGGGGACATATTTTTTAACCTGGCTGCCTTCCTGAAACCCTCCGTCTCTCTTTCCTTGCTCTCAGTGAGCTCTCTGGCTCCCTCAAAATCAAGAGCATGTCATCCACAAAAGCGGCTACCTTGTAGACCCTTCCCCCGAATGTTATTCCTTCTATTTCCCCATACGTTCTTATCGCTTCCAAAAGTGGCTCCACGTAAATAGCATAGAGCAAGGGGGAAATGGGGTATCCCTGTTTTATGCCTCTCTGGACCATTATGGGATTGAACAAGTGACCATTTATTGATAACCTTAACGATGGATTCTGGTAATGGCCTTAATCATTGTTAAACATTTCTCTCCAAAGCCCATTTGCCTCATTGCTGTGAACAGGAAACAGCACTCCACCCTGTCAAAGGCCTTTTCCGCATCCAAGGCTACTAAAATTGCTGGGGTCTTCTGTTTTTTGACCTTTTATATTAAGTGAGCTATCTTCCTAGTATTATCACTAGTCTGCCTACCCTTAATAAACCCTGACTGATCTGGGCTAATTATGTTTGGAAGAATTTGGTCCAGGTGATTCGCCAGGACTTTCGTAAAAATCTTTGTGTTTGTATTAATTAGAGCTATTGGCCTGTATGAGCCACATTCCGTAGGGTCCTTGCCCTCTTTAGGAAAGAGGACAACCTTGATTCTTCCATTGTTGCTATTATTTTTCCCTTGCCCCTCCATTTAGTTGACTAGTGGGACCAGATATGGATTCAGCGATTCTCTAAACATTTTTATAAAATTCTGTATTAAAGCCATCTGGTCCCGGGGACTTATTGTTGGACAGGGCCATAATGACCCTCTGCACTTCCTCCGATGTAATATTTACTTCTAGTGCTCCTTTTTCTTGAATTGTTGTTTGGGTCACGTCTCTAGCTTTTAAGTATTACTGTTGACTCTGTTCCGTGGGATTAGCTGAGCTGTATAGGTCTGTGTAGAACCTCGAGAACTCTCGAATGATATCTTTGGTTTCTGTACTAGTTCCCCCCTTCCATCTTTATTTTGACAATTGTTTTTACCTTCTCTTTCCTTTTTCTGCTGCCATTGCCTGAATAATTTTCAATTGGGCCCTTATTACTCTATATTCCTTTCTCGTTGCCCCACTGACTCCCATGTCCATCCTGGCCATTACACTTTTTCATTTTTCTTTTTAGTTTATTTCCAATAGCCTTAACTCCCTGTCTCTATGGCCTTGATTGCAATGATTCTCCCCCTGATAGTGGCCTTGAAGGTGTCCCACCTTGTTTGTCCCACGGTCTCGGCCTCCTTTTTGTCCCCAAAGAAATTCGCCATCTCCTCATTCAGTTCCCTCCTCAAAGTTTCATCTTTAAACAGATGCACTGAGTATCTCCATTTCCAGAGACCTGGGTAACCTGGCCTTCTGGTTATATGGGGAGCGTGATCAGATAAAAGTATTACCCCCAACTCCATGGCCCTAACCCTCCCCAGCAGTTTCCTGGAGGTCCAAACATAGTCTATTCGTGATGATGAGTGGTGGACATGCGTACAAAAAAATGAGAATCCCTCCTTGTCTCCTTCCTTCTCCCTCCATACATCAACTAGGGCTAGCCGTTCCACCTTTTCTATTCATTCCTTCAAGGGTCTCCCCTGGGTCCCCTTGGTTTTTGACGATCTATCTTTCCCTGGATCCCATTCTATGTTAAAGTCCCCTGTTAGAATTATGGGGCCTTTCACAAATTTCTCTGGTCTAGTCAAGGAGCTTTGAATAAAAGCGTCCTGTCCTGTATTCGGGGCATAGATGGTCACTCGAGTATATCCCTCCCCTCTCCCTTTCAGGTTTATAGCTATATATCTCCCTTGGGCATCCATGTCCAAATCCGTTACCTAAGGTCCAGAGTATTCCGTAAGGCTATCAACACTCCACCCCTCTTGGTCTTATCCATGGACTAGTAAATATTGGATTATCCTTGCAACCTCAGACAGTCCCTGTCCCTTGTCCGTACATGAGTTTCCTGCAATGTAATTATAGCTGGTCCCTCCCTCTGTATGTATCTCTCCAGTTTTTTCCTCTTATCTGGAGAGTTCAGACCCTTTATATTCAGGGACATCATACCTAACTTATTGAAGCTACCCATTTTCATAGGTTTCTCCAGGCTTTCTGAACAACCTTCCCCTCATTGGGTCGGTCTCCCCCCACCCCTCTTTCACCCATCCTCCCCCTTGCTGATCTCCCTCCTTTGGCTGGAAGGACTCAACCGCCTCTTGCCCCCTGAATCTCCCCCTTGAATTCAGTCCACTAGACACACCAGCCTGAACCCCAGCAAGTTTTCCCCAACCCATCCTGGATTACTTCCCTACCGCCCCTTCCCCTCAGGACCCCCTCTGTTTCCCCTTTGTTCGCCTTCCCCAGGCATTATGCTTGATTAGCCCATTGTACCGCTACAATCTTTGCTTGTTGCTCTGCTCGTCATTAGTGGTCGTCCCCTTCCTCACTATCTCAGATAGCTGGGCCTTTCAACTGGGGTTGATATCCCCCCCTTCCTGTTTCTTTTTGGTTTCGCCCCCAATGACCATTCCCAACGTTTTACGGCCTGCTTGATCCTTTCTTTGTGGCACCCTTGTTTCCTGGTCTTCCTCCTCAATCCCCAAGATCCTTACTCCTTCTTCCCTGGATGTGATCCGATGTTGCCTGCCCTGCCATTCACTCACCAAACCAAATGGAAATGTCCATCTATACTGAATATCCTTTTCTCTAAGTGCCTGGGTAAGCGGGCCATCTTTGTCCTTTCGGCCAATGTCGTCTGAGATAGGTCTTGGACAAGTAACAGTTCCGCCCCGTTGTATGTAATTTGATTGACTGTTCTCGGGAGTTGTAGGATCCTTTCCTTGGTTCTATAGTCTTGCAGAGTCGACAAGAAGTCTCTAGGTCGAGCCCCCGGTTCCTCTCTGCGAGGGCCGACTCAGTGAATCCTGTCCAATCTCACATTTGGCTTCTACTCGGAGTCAAGTCGATCTTCAAAGTTGCTGCTTACCACTGCTTCGAGGTCTTTATCTAGCACCTCCTCTGGCATATTTTTGATCCGGATCTTTGATCTCCTCAATCGATTTTCTAAATCTTCCAGGTTATTGGTCGCTGTTGCCATTTGCTCTACCCAGGTTTCAATCTTTCTTGAGTCCTCAGCCAGTTCCTGTATCGCTTTCTCGTTTGTCTCGACCCTTTCCTCCATTTTGTTCACGTCTTGTTTTATCTCTTGGAGTGCAGCGGCCTGATCTTCCCTCATCATAGTCATTTGTTTTTTAACTGTTTCTGCAATTTCATCTCAAAAACTGTGAAGTATTGTTTGAGGGGTGAGTGCATCACCTGTTGATCCTGGTTTCCTACAATTGGGGCTCTCCCTGGTTCCTCTGCTCCTGGCTTGTTAGATTTCCCTGAGGGGAGGTCGCTTCTTTACCCCACATTTTCTGGAGGTTACTTTCAAGGGGTTTCCTAGTGCCCTTCGAAGGTGGAAGCTTGTCTTTTCCCCTGGTCACAGTTCTTCCTATGGGGCTGTTCATTCTCTGGTGCCCAAGATCTGTCAAATAGAGTCCTCTCCCTATTTGTCTCCTGGAGTGTGTGGATTATCCTTTGTCTCACTGTGCCACCTCAAACCATCTGTTTGAGAAAGGGGTATCACTTTTCTACCTGGAGGGTTCCACCGAGCTGTGTATAGCTTGCCTGTTGGGGGGGACTTCCCTGTGGCCCCACACCACTTTTCTTTGGGTGATGCCACTCTCCCTTCTGCCCCCTGATGTAAAACAGAGCTGGGCCCCGAATGACACATCTTGTTGGCACCTCGAGTATGGGTGGGGCTCCCCGGTAGCCTGGGCACATGGATTGGGCCTCTCCATTTCTACTTGTCTCCCTTGGGGGTTACTGCACCCTAGCATGGGAATCAGGCCTCTCTCTCCAGTCCCAACCCTCTCTTGGCCTTTCCTTCCGTATGGACCCCCTCCCCGGTCCTCCGGGTCCCGGGCCAGTCACTTTACTTCCTCTACATCGGGTTCTCTCTCTGCTCGCTCAGTGTAATCCGGCTTGGTTACTCCTACTGGAGTCTCCCCAGGTCCGGCCCGGGCTCTAATCGGGGGATTCTATGCTGCCGCTCACCTGGATCACTGCTGGATTTACTGTACCCCCTCCCCAATGGCCTCAGAGGGGTTCCCTGTGTCTCTCTCTTCTTGTGCAACCTTTGATCCCCTCTGAGGGGTCCGATCGGGTGGAGGCTCCTCCTCCCCCAGAGCTGCTTACCGTTATTATATTGAGAGGGAGGTAAGGGGGATAGAGGGCAAGCCTTCCGTGGCTCACTCACTGGTGTCTGCTTGTCGGTCTCTGAATGTCCTGCGCCACCGGAGGTTCTGCGTCCTCAAGACTGTCTCCACCACTTGCTAAGGCTCCTCACCACTCTGGGTGCTTGGGTGCAAAGTCTGTGTCACAGGCGGTCCTCTGCTGGGCTCAATCTCCTCCCTTATTCGGAGCGCCCAGTTTTTCCGCCCCCACTGATCTCCTTGTTGTGAAGTGCTGTCACTCCGCGTTTGTGCAGGGCCGCGCCCTGGACAGAGCAACGACTTTTCTCCCACTAGGGGCGGGGGGCGTTATATCTTGTGCAAGGTTCTGCAGCAGGTAGCCCCCTTCTACACGGGTATTCCACGTTCCGCTTTTGCTGTCTAGGGAGAGCTCAGCGTGCAGGTGTGTGTTCGAGGGCCCCGGGATTCTGGAGAGCATTGAATCACGGTGCCCTCCCCATGGCGCCATCTTGGAATCACCTCATTTTTTTTTTTAAGCGTTTAAGCGGTCTGCAATACTTGGATATGTGTGTGTGTCTGTTAGAAAGGGTCAGCATACTTCACAACATGCTACAAACCTGAAAATTGGCATGTGGGTAGGTTCCATGATGTAGATAATGTAACAAGTATAAAATATACCCTTTTCTGATTCTTTTTGTTTAAGCAGTTTGCAATTCTAACCCCTGCCATATGCCCCTTTGTGCCGTAGTTCTACATTCATTGTTCCTAAAATTCAGCAGATCATTAAAATGTCAGCAGTTCATTGTTCATAAACTTTCCACACTATCAGCATTCTAGCTGACATTAGCGGCACTCACTTTTGAAGTCATGCGGGTGATACAAAACAGTGTTTTTGTACTAATGCGGGTGACAAGAAAGGGTGTATGTCTCTTCAATAGCGTCCGCAATTACGTTGTCCGTCACATCATGGCAAATTTCTCATGATAATTACAGGAACTTCATTTACAACAGAAGTTGATAAATGTATGCCATCTCAACAGTACGAAGCTTACATGCTTCAGTCGTACACATACGGGTACGGCACTTCAAGCTTACACGCTTACACGCTTCAGCCCTAGGAATTACTGTGCAAAGCACTGGGACACCTGCTAGTCTTACATAGAATCCAAGTTTAAAAAGATAAAATCACCTAACATGTGCACCTAAACAACGTGAAAAATTTTAAATGCAAAGTAATCAGAAACCTATACATCACTTTACGAAGTTTCATTCCTTAATGGGGGACATTTTCATAGTTCTTCCTACATTTATCATTTTATTAAAAATGGTTTTTGAAGAACCTAATCCCTCATATTGAGCCTATTCACGGCCGAAAGCCCCCAATATGAGGGTTTATGGGTTTCTGATTAATTTGCATTTCAAAATTTCCACATTCTTTTGTAAACCTCTTTTGTGAAATGTTCACATTGCAATATTTGTACATTACGTGGTCTTATAGCTGCTGGAAAAGTGTGCAGTTTGCACATTGTATGTGCACGCTAGGTGATTTAGCCTTTTTAAACTTGGTTTTATGTAAGATTTATATTTCAGCTGACACTAAGGCCCTGAATCATGGGAAAGTGTGCATTTATCCCGCAGGGGCCGTACGCCGTGAACAACACAGCGTGAACCTGCGTGTACAATTTAAAAAGCGCACTTTGCGCATTCATGGAATTGTTTGCGCAAATAAACTGTGTATGCAAGTCACGACTGGAACGCCCCCGACAGGTCTCCACGCAAAGCAAAAACAGCCAGAACAGGCACCGTTTCGTGCTCCCCGGGCGCGAATAGATGCACCCTTCTAACAGTGCGTGGGGCAGGGGCGTTGCTAGGGGGGCTAAAGGGGCTATAGCCCCTGATCTTTTGGTTGTAGCCCCGGATAGAATCTCAGGAGCTACAGTCAAAAGGCTAGCTAGCCCCCAGTCTCAACAGTTCCGACATCCGCTTAGCCCCGGGACTTTTCCAGACCTAGCAACTCCCCTGGCGTGGGGTCCCTCGCAAGCAGGCCTGCATCTCAGGTCCCTGTGCGGGGTCCCCCGGAACTGTTAGTGGCACCGCAACAACATGGTTATGATACTTTGTAACTCGGTGCAACTCGGAAAATCTGCGTGGGAAGCCCCGTAAACTGTTCCTGCACCCCACTACACTACATATGCATGCCCCTAAGTTAGATCAAAACCCCGGCTGTGTAAACGCACCCATAAACCCGACATGCAAACCCACCTCTGCACTGCGATTCCTGTGTGCAAATGTCTTTACGCCTGCCTTCGGTGGCAGAGCGATTGAGGGATTTGTATGTGCATTTCACAGGCGAGAGTTTGCGCGGTCACATTCAGGAATACTATTTGTCGTGCGCATTTGTGGGCGTGCTATGGGCTGCTTGCGGCCGGTCACTTGTAATGCCCACTTGTTCTTCGTCATTTTACGAGTTCCGCCCCTGACTAAACCCTCTGCGCAGGCCTCGCCCACGCTCTGTGTGGTGTCTCGCGCAAGCCACTCGACCGCTCATAGACATCTGCTGAGCCTGTCCGAAATCCCTGCATAGTACAAAAAGGCACCACACAGTCGATTCTATGAATCAACAAACAGGATTTTGCGCGCAGTTTGGGTGCAAAGTCCCTATTTTACGCGTAGATAATTCCATGAATAGGGACCTATGTGTATTGCAGCAGGTGTCCGTGTGTGATCATGCTTGTGTCAATAGAGTCAAAAAATGATGCACTCTTGATCAAAAAACTATTGGTGATCCCCTTTCAGAATGTTAAAATTGGGATCATAAGTCGAAATGTGAAAGTAATTGTTTGTATTGAGTGGTACACACATTCTATCGGGTGGTTAACTTTCGAAAGACTGTGTGAAAGTCGCGCGCGGCACAGGGAAGGCGCCCGGTTGTTCCGCCGCCGATGCCAGCGCGTGCAGTCCAGAGGTCCAGATGGGTAACCGGCCGCTGGCATGTGATCTGCCGCGCATCGCCGGCCGAAGTGCTGAGGTAAACATTCCTGGAACGGAAGCGCAGAGCGGGTCTAGGAAGCCCCAGTGAAAGAGGACTGCAGTCCAAAGGACCACACGGCCATTCTCCACCGACCCCGAGTAATGGGGGGGGGGGCTGATGGGCCGCTACAGACCCAGCAGAGCTCCTAAATAAAGTCCAGGGGCCCAGGAGGATCCACCACGCCCTGGCAGGCCCCTGGCAATGAGCGCTCAGTGCTTCTCTGCCGAAGCTTAACAGGTGCACACAGCGACAATAACTGCTCCACGCTCCCGCACGGCACGAGGTGCTAAGGGACTTTTATGGGGAAGCGCCTGGACCACAATGGGTTAACATCGCGCGCCCCTGCCGCTTGAATACCAATTGTGTGGCAGTCTGAGCTTTGGAGTGAAAAAAAAAAATCTGAAAAGCGGTGGGTGGGGAAAGCTGCGAGGACAGAGGAAAACTTCAGCACTTGCTTGCTGGATGCCAGGGGGACCAGTGCGGCCCTGACCTGCACCACCTCGCGCCCGGCACGGCTGGCAGTGACGGACTGCTGGTGCCATCTGCAAACTCGTAGAGATGCCTCCTGCAGCCACCGGCCTTTCTCACAGGATGCTGGCACTTTTAGTTCTCTGGCAGGCCATCTTCTGGGTGCCAGCTCGCAGCGATGGTGAGTGGCCTCACTGGCAAAATGTGTTATGCTATCTCATGTCACGTGTTGCATGACAACTTGCCATGTGTATTTATTATACATGTCGCATTTGCCATGCTATGCTGAGTTTATGTTGCATACAACATTGGTATAGTCTTATAATTCCCTGGCCATAATTTAATGGTAACGGTAGCAAGTATTAATTTATAGCAGTAGCCCGCAACAGATTCTAACTCCTGGCGTCGCGCGCGCTTCCTAGCAGTTTACAACTGTTGACTTTTAGGGGCTGATTCATGGAATATGTGCGCCGAAAAACGGGGATTTGTGCGCCATTCTGGCCGCAAATCCCCATTTGTGAAACAGGAATTTGCGGGCAGAATTGCGCACAAATCCCCGTTTTTCGGCGCATAAATTGCATGAATCATTAATGTCAGGGGTTGCATGCAATAGTTGATCACTGCGGCACTCCATTAAAGGCACAGCTTTTTCAAGTTCCTTTCTTGTTCAATCGTTTTCTGTGACACTTTACAGCCAATAACTGTTAAGGAACTGTTTGTGGCAGTGGCCCTCATTACGACCTTGGCGGAGGACCATGGCGCTATTTGCACCATGGTCCATGGCGCAAAGCTGCCAACTCCGCCATGGGGGTTGGCGGACTTACCGCCCCATTCCGAGGTTGGCGGGGCGGTAAGTCCCCAATCCCCATTTACCCTTCCCCATTCCCATTTCTGGCCCCATAGGGCATAATGGGAGTGGGGAAGGCGTTAATTACGCCACCGTAAATTACGGTGGCGTAATTAACAACAAGGTCCCTTAGCGCCATGGATTTTAACGCCTGCTAAAAGCAGGCGTTAAAATCACCATGGCGCTATGGGAACTCGTACTCAGGCGGTAAGGTGCGCCATGGTTTACGCCGGCGTAAACCCCTTACCGCCTGGGTCCTAATGAGGCCCAGTGTGTTTATTTTGTGCAATGCGGAAGTTTGACACATGAAAGCAAAAGTCTACATGTTATTGCTCATTTTGAAGTATGAAAAGAAAACGTTGTTTGCATGTATTTTTTAAGCTGCTTAAACTATTGTTTTATTGCGCATTGAAAGAGACGTATTCGTTTAAAGAAAAATCCAAACAGGTGGCATGTATCAGCAACTGGAAGGTCTCTTGAATTACATTACACAAGAGGCCAGGTATTAAAGGGGATGACAGTGCCTGGCCATGTATAAGAGTGAATAAAATATCCTTTACTGCACGTAAAAAGGATATTGTATGTCACCTCGGAGTTCCATGACCGGAAGGCATCTGTGATTTGCAGTATCCCTATAATGTGCACTAGCGGCGAGGGGTGCAACCAATCGGGTTATGCAGAGCGCGGGCTAAAACCTCTGATCTTAGCCCGCGTTCCATAGAACACGCCGGCTGCCTCTCCCACTCTGCAGCACCAGCTTCACCCCACCCTCCCGTTTCTTTTTTTTTACCATTTGTCCCTAGCCCCACTTACCTGATTGTTGCGGTGACAGCGTAACAATTTTGATTTGCAGACCACCATGGAAATGGAAGAGGGGTTCCGTAGGGCTTCCACAACCATGGCAGCCATCTTAGAAAGGATTTCATTCATTGAACCGTATGTGTGCGGCATCCCATTCAAATAATGAAAAACCTTTTTTTTTACCACCCCAGATTACTGCTTTGGTAATTCGGGGTGCTAATGGCGTTATGCACCCATTCCACAGGCAACACTGGGGGATGGTAATGGCCCGTTGTCTTCGTTAACTATCCTCAATTCGCTCGGCCTGTTAACTCAGGCCGCCGGGCCGTTACCCCCCGGTGTTACCAGTGGAACTGGTGCATAACGCTACAGTAGGGGTTACTTTATCCACTATATCGAAGTCTAGAACTGACATCACTGCTCACCTGCAATATGGCAATGACATTTTTTTCCAACTGTAATCATTTATTGCATTTGCACTGTGACGCCAGAATCCCTGCTGCCAGAGCTAGCATTCAGTGGACAGGTGGATTCCAGAACAGAATACACCTTACACAATGAATTGAACGCATGAGTAGCGTTTCCAGTTCTGTTGTTCGGAGCTTCCTCTGACCCTTCACAGTCATTGGTGGAGGCTGAGACTTTGAGTGCCCTTCCGCCATTCATTAAATTCAGGTGAGCAGGAATCTATATGCGCATTACTCCTTATTCTAAACCAGTTTGAATTTGATTTTGTTTAACCTCCTTTAAATATGTGTGTGCAACCCGTTACAAGGCACGTGCGTGTTCACACAATACACATTCTACATGTCTTGAAGATGTCAGGTAGATGTCATGCCTTAAAGCGAGTGGGGGACAACGTATTAAAAGTGATGATGCAGTATGATGAATAAAAGAATCCCTGACAACAATACAAGGGATATTCCATTGGCACCTCTTACGGGACCTTTTGTCCTTTCTTCACTTTAGGGTCACTAAACTCTCTGACAATTGTACTATCCCTGTGAGTACAATAGAGCGCACCCGCCTAACAGATAAGGGCAGTATTGGCCACTTTTTCTCCCTATAAATAGGCAAATACTCCCAAAAAATAAAAATAGGGAGTAAAAATACTCCCAACAAAAGTAGGAAACAGACGTGTAGGAGCTTGGGCCCTTTCTTTCACCCACACAGCTCGATGGACATGTTTGGACCAGTAGGGCACGTAGTACCACAGGAAGAAACTGTTATTATTACTGCCTGATCAGAAGAAATACACATGTATCGTTTAATGTGTATGAATAACTAGGCCAAAGTGAATAATGATTACAAAAACATTCCCTTTTTACAGTTATAACATATTTTTACTGGCTTATAAAATACTCCAAATGGGAATTGGACTTACATTTGTACTCCCCCCCAAAAAAATGTTACTCCCTACTTTAAAAAATAGGAAGTAAAATACTCCCACTTCAAAATCTTATCTGGAGCACGGGGACGCACTTTAGCATATATGTATAAATTACATCGCTACAATGTCATTTCATTGAAGTAAATCAGCACGCAGTCATTTCTGTCGATGAAAGAACAGAACACGAATGAAACATATATAAAGAAAGCGCAAGTGCTAATAACACGCGTTAACATCTTACGAAAACAGAAGGGTGAGTTAATGTGTCAGCAGTGTTGGCTTTAATTTTATTCTACGGTTAGTCTTTAACCGTAGGTTTATCGCTTATTACAGTTGAGTTCTGACACCAAAGGGCCTTTCGCCAGAGCAGGCACAAAGTGTAAGCTAAGCCATTGCCGCTTACACATTTCATGGAGGAAGGAGGTCTGCTTCGAAGATTGCCTTCCTGCAGGGGTGGGCTGGCCTATAGGGGGGGGGGGGCTCAGGAAATGTCTCTGTAGGCCTCGGCACCCCGGATTCTCTTGTGGGGTACTTACACATGTTCCCATGAAATAAGGGCTGGGTTTGCTGAAAATGTGTACTGTGGGGACAATTTGAAAATGATTTCCAGGGCCTCTTTTGGTTCCCAGTCCATGGCAGCTCACTCTCTACTGGCAGGTTTGGGGTGAACCCCCCCTTCTGTCCCTTTGCTTCATTGCTGGAGGGCGGGCGGGCGGGCAGGAGTCTCCCCACGTTTCGAGGCCGGCACCTGGCGTTGGAAGTGGCCTTCATGAAACTGCTGAAGCCTGCAGATTGGGGGGGAGCTCCCCCCACAGTATGAACCCACCTGCATCGTGACTATGTGTACCCGAAAGATGCTGGTCATTGGATGATGCAGGATATTCAGTATCCCCTAATATGTACATTTTGACTGCATCTTCTTTCAAGAAAGGGATGCTTCAATGGGGTGAAGGGAGGTCATTCCGTGTCTGTTGGCATTCCCCTGACACTCAAATGAGGCCCCAAGTATCTAAGTGGCACGGAGAGGAGACGGGTCATATAGGTGACCAAGCACTATAAGGGAAAAAGGACCTTGCAGCCATGATATGAAGTCTTTCGCAAATCACCACTGACTTCTGCGACCTTGCAAAGTACGTTGAGCTTCAGCCTCGTTCGTCTATATGAACCCGGAAGTCCTGTGTTACTTGCAGTGTTCCTTTAACGTGGGGTAGCAGCAGGTACTCTTTTCTAGCTCTGAAACCTCAGAAGAGCACCAAAGTTCCACACTTGATATTCTGAACACCATTACCTTTGGACTTAATGAGCCAGGGCGGGAGTCTGTGCCACCTGAACATTAGATCTACACATACCAGTGGAGTGGGCGCCCCCTGCCCCCCTCACCACAGGAAAGTTATAAACTACAAGTGTGTCAAGACTTGAAGATCTAATTATAACTGGCCGATATTTTAATCTAGTGCTAGGTATTGGGGATTGGGCCATTTCTGTGTATGGCTTGGCTTAGCAGATAATGGAACTGAAGCACAGAGAGATGTGCCCACGAGCACACATGCTGGCCGCGTGAGGAAGCCGGGACTCTGGACTCATGTCAGTTTAGTGACCACGGCCCTTTCATCGAGATGTTGCTGAAGATTGTAGCAGTCAGGTGGGCGACACCATCTATTATACAGGTGCCAACAGACAGTGGAGCTGGTGTGGAAAGATAGCTCAATGGTTATTGATAAATAGGCAAGACATCGATTCATGACGTACATCACGAAACTCTGGAATCAACAAAGTTCTGTAAAGTCCTAACTCTCCAATCTTTGTGGAACTAGCGTAGGCAGCTGTCTATTAATTGATGAGCATGTACAGCCTACTAATAAGATGTCGGGGTGGAGGTTGGGGGGCAGAAAGCATTGCAGGGCGAGAGTACAGGCATCTCTGGACTGCACTGCTGTGGAATGGGCCTGCAGTTGTGTCTTCTACACTGCAAATGCACAGCAAAGCATGCACTGGAGTGATATCCCCCAGGACCATCTGGAATCAGCAAACATATTGCACTTTTGCAGCCCAGCGCAAGGGCATGTCCCCCAATCGCACGGAATCCGACCCTAATGCACAAGGAGACCTCCCTTTCTATGGCAGATGAACATGTCCCGTGTTTTGCTCCTCTTTGCCGTGTCCCCTCTGCTTTCCACACTGTCAGGCACTGCTCCCTGCTGCACAGACTTGCAAACTCTGCTGAGACAGAGCGAGCAGCGCATTCGTGGGTCACTTCTTCCCGGCAAAGCAGAGTTGCGTGGGTACAATCTGTCCCTTCTCCGAGCCATTCGCTGTCACCACCGGGGGGCCCCCCAAGGCCCAGACCTTCCCCCGTTCCTCTTTCATTGCCCCATGAAGCCTCTCACAGACACGCTGAGCGTCTTCTTTACACCTGTTCAGCTACATGCGGACGTCACACAGGTTGCCTTCCACCTTCAAATGTCTGGGTGCTCTTCACCCACCACCACTAAATGTTTGCTCTCCATCTAAGATTGGGCAGGCGATAAGCACCTGAGAGCGAGTGCAGCACACACAGCGTTCTTGTTCAGAGGCAGGGGCATTGCATGCCCCCCTCCCCCTTATCTGTCCACCCACAGTGGGCCCCACTCCTGCACTGGGCGCCAAAGCCAACACCAGGCATCTTTGACTTTCAACTCTCCTCCAGTGGGCAGATCAGGAACTCTCCAAAGCATGTCATGTCCACCTGCACATGCTTAAGAGAAGCCTGTTGCTTTTGAACAAGCCCCAAAAAGTTGAGGGTACAGCGTTATGGCTCTAACTAGTTGGGACTACTGTAATAGTTTGCATCTGACCCCCTCCCCCACCCCCCGGCCCCCGAAGCCCCTTATCCACAACCTGGCTGTTCGACAAATATGACTAGTCTGACCAGGAGAGACCTTCATCCCTACCTTCTGTATGTATGTATGTATATTTGTTATGTTCCATGTGTGATTCTTCCTGTCACCAAGTTTACCAGCGCTGTGATACTTATGGGTTTGGGTGCTGTCAATGAATGCAATAAATAAATAAATAACTCCTCTACAGGCGTGTATTAAAACACAAAATACAAGACCACATCACCCCAGCCCCGAAGAGCCTGCACTCACTTCCCCTGGAAAATACGAGTCAAAAGCAAATCCTTGTGCGCCCTTCACAATGCGCCCCACTGCGGAGCTCGGGGGGGACTTTTCTGCCCCCATCAAAAGACACATCCCCGCCAGAAGCGCCAGATCCTCTTCCTCCAACTAACTACACGTTTGAAGAAGAAGCATTAAGGTCAACAACCAATTAGTGTAGGTGGCGCCTGCCTCCAGGTACACCAAGACTAGAAAGCCGCTCTCGATTCAGGAAGAAAACGCAAAGCTAATCTTTTCAAACAGTTTGCCCAGCTTGAATGGCAGCACTCGCAAGCACATGTGTTCTGCTGCCCCGCTGACTTTCCATGCCTGTATCTTGCTTGTATGTTAGTTTTCTGCCCTCTTGTTAGTTCCAGCCCTCACACTTACGCCTCCCACCCAGCACTTGTTCGGTATAACCTCTCCCGTTTCCTCCCTCGCAGGGACTCTGATCTGATTGGGCCAAGACCTGTGAATGATCGCCTCTGTGTAATCCACCTTTGCCTTGTAGTTCTCCCCAGGCCTCCTCCCTTCTCGGGGTGCCACGAAGTACGGTGACCAGACGTCCTGATTTTGCCAGGACTGACCAGGTATTTGGTGCTCTGTCCCCCTTATTCAAGATTATTTTTCCACTGGAAACTGCAGAGGTCCCGGTTTTTGGTAGTAGGTCTTCATAGCTGGCAGGCAGGAATGCACAATCTCACACAGAAGAAATGCTGCATTTTATGAATTAAGATAGTGGTAGTTTGTGATCAATTAATTATAATATGTGTTTATTCCACCAGTAACACTTAAACCTCCGTCTCCTCCAATCGCTACTGAAGTGTAGTGCCTTGATAGCCAATTTCAAGAGTTAGTCCTATTTTATGTTAGTTGCCCTGTTCCGTTTTTTAACTTTTTATATCTGGTCACCAAACCACGAGGTCACTCTGTTTTGCAGTTGGCACAGTGCAAATGAAATATAAATAAGGAAATACACGGGGAGACAGGCCCGGTAGAAACTACCATCAAAGTTTCTTAAGGAGCACTGATAAGGGGTTGTGGGATCAGAGGTTGCTCGTGATACCTAATCACGGCCGAGCTCTGGCCTTGAAAGCATGCCCGAGTGCACCCGCACCTGCTCCTTATCACGGGAGGCAGGACTGATCAGACTGGGCACTTTTTATGGCAGTTCCCAGGTGATAACTTGCAAGGAATCAATGCCCATCTCTACTTTTCTAGGCCAGCCCTGGAGTTGGCAAGAGGAGAGCAGGAATCTGCGATGTCCACCTCACATACCCCAGCCTAGGGCGCACGTGGTGCGGTCCTCCCCCCCAAATCCAAATGTGTTCCATCTGCCCACTCAGGTCAATGGCGGGTTCTCCTCCAACGCCCTCTTGATAATGATGACGACACGCACTTCTGCAGTGAAGTCCACCAGATCAGTGTGCCGTCTGCCTCAACGGTCCTCCACAGAAATAGTGGCCCGGTCTCTCCACAGCTCTCTGTGTCTGAGTAGGTTGGCTTCGATCCCTCCATGCATGCCACGAATCCGTACACAAGTCCACTAAATTCAAATCTGGGCGAAATCTAGCCATGAGCCAAGGAGATGCCCTGGCCACCACTTTGGATCCTTGAAAAATGAGAGGAAGGCCCTGACCCGGCAGATTCTAGACAATATAGCTACGTTTGTGAAAGGCTAGAACATGCAAAGCCCATACAGCAACTGCGCCCCAACATTGTAAAATCATCTAACGATATAATAAAAGGCCAGATGTATGTTTGTCTGATGCAGTAGCTTCGCCTGTTGTCACCTCTAGAGGGGGCTGTTGGCTTAGGATATGTAGTGGTCCTACTGTGTCAATGAAAACCTGCACTTTGGCCTGCATAAATGGGCTTGTCCACTAGCTGTAATATAAAAGCTATTTTTTTTAACATGTAAATGATAGCAGTAATGTTTATTACTTTAAAGTAGTAAGTAGATACACAAATAGGAGAACAATAGTGCAAAAAAATTACTTTCATTATTGAATGTTTATGTTCATTGTCTAAAGGACAATCAATTCGATTATGTCACCATAAAAGTATTTATTGTTGCTTTGTACTGTTTTTTTCAATAATTTTTATTTCAATTGAAATCTAACTAGATCCAGTAGCCTCTTTTAGATCTTAAACTTTGTAAAATCAATTTTACTTTACGGATACTCCTCTCAGCAATCAGAAAAATCACCTTGTATGGTAAATGTGTTGCAACAATGAAAATATTTTCAGTATCCACAAGCCCTTTTTTTGTATTTATCACTGTTACGCTATATTCAAGTCAACCGTGAGTTAGGCTTTTATTTAATTGCATAGACTGTGAACTGGTTCACTTCTAGGAGCTCAATTTTGGTAGATAATTCACAGTGAAATAAAATGATGTGTCAAGGATCACACAATTTGGATAATGGTGAATCCAGGATTTGATCCTGGTTTACAATTTAGGCACATGTCCACATATCTTTCCATCCCTCATTGCTGCAGGTGTGTGTTAATGTTTGACTTTCCAGATCCACAATAATATTCTGCTTTATATAGATGACTTGAAAAGTACACGAATCATATAATAAAACAATATGAAAAAATATAAATCATTGTAGAAGAATCGAGTGCAACGAGTATGACTGCAGCTTCATCTTCAGAGAACTGTGTGCTCACAATGGCTGCTGAAACAGCTATTCTCATTAATCAAACCTTAACGTAGTCCATTTTTAATTATAATGTTATAATGCAATTGAACTAGGTTTGTGGTCAGGTTTTTTACTTTGTGATTTTTATCCAGCGAAAAATGTGTGCGTACGCTCTCTATGGATTTCGGACATCTCACCATCATCAGGGCAATCTTTCTGTCCAATGTGTTTTCACCACATTGGAACCACCTTGCCAAAAATCGTCTTGAGCAATACGGTTTGTATATCTTGTTGCCTGCAAAACGGTTTTGCTGCGGTTTACACAATATCTTCAACACGAACAGCCAACAGTATGTACGAACCATATTGCTTAATACGATTTCAAAAATCCCAAATTAAAAAAAACCTGACCACAAACCGAGTTCAATTGCAGTATAATTTAAAAAAAGGGCTACTTTAAGGTTTGATTAATGAGAGTAGCCGTTTCAGCTTCCATTGTGAGCACACAACTCTCTGAAAGTTTCTTTTCAGGGTTTCTTTGTATAGTCTATGTCACCCAAGGTGCCACGGACCTTTTCTGCAGTGCTCCCCGAAATATATTAGATGGTTTGTATTGTTTTGGTAGCTGGCTGACTAACAGTGGTGCCCACCTGCTTCACTTTACAAAGGGAGCCTACACAAATCTCTGGGTTTTGCAGCTGTAGCATGGAGGCTTCAAGACACAATGCGAAAGACAATCATGCATGATACGTGGAGCTTCTTATGCACCCATCCCATTTCTAATCACTCAATGTTTGCACTTTGGAAGGGACATCCTAGTAGTAGAACTCACACCCAACTTCACACTCACTGCTTCGTTTGCCGCCGGATACCACTAACCACCCTGATTTGAAATGTTATGCTGATCCGACAAGTCAAAAAAGCTCATATGCGTCTCTGAATTTTAAATGCAAAGGAAAAAACAAAACAGACAAATAGGAAGAGATTTAAAAGTTAGTCTCCAAGCATTGATGGGGAAGTGCTTACCCTGGTGCATTGAATAACCAGTCACCCGGACAGCTGCCATTTTGCCAGACTGAAAAAGAGACCCTGAATAGGAATGTACACCTGGGCCTTATTACTGCGCATGTGTCTTGTGGGGGTATCCTAAGCATGGTCAACTTAAGTCTGCCAAACCCTTTCTCTCCCTCAGCCCCTGATGTAGCTTAGAAATTCACCCTCAATTCCCAGGTTCTCCTCCTGCAGGAAGATCTACAGAGAAGTCAGTTCAGAGTGAATGCAATGTAACAAAGCCCAACATTTCTTTATTGACTGTGGTCTGGTACTTCCATAGTACTATTTGAGCACCCCACCCAACCTCCCCACAGCAGTCATGGCACCTTATCAGCCTTGTAGTGTTCCACCCTTCAACAACTCTTAGTCCCTTTGCCCATGGAGACACCTGCAGCACATGGAGGAAGTTTGGGGAAGAGCGGCCTATGCAGACGATTCCCCAAAGCGCCTAGAACTTGTTTAAGAGGGCCAGTGTCTTCCAAACACTGTTTGAACCCATAAAGGGAACTGACAGGTGTTGTGTAAAACAGACGCAGGGCTCTATCTTGGGTGACGTTGGTTGGCTACATCTTTAAAAGCAGCACTGCAGGATGAACACACACACAAAGAACACATGTCCCCATGCAATCACAGGCTGTGATCCCCCACTCCTAAATGTCACTAACCCTGTATACGCTTTCCAGTACGTTGGACTAAATGCAACAAATGTTCCATGACCCCACCAGGGAGAATTTCAGTCTTCCCAATTAACACAACAGCTGACCCTGTAGAGACAGGCAAACCTAGACGTTCAAGCTCAGTTTCGAATCCGCATGAGATAAACCAAAAGTATGTGCCCATTGAAAACAACGAAGCCTTAATGCTGTTCATGCAACATTTGTTTGAAGTAAAGTCTCTGAATCATTTGCCGGTACAGCAGATTGCAAATGTATGAGTACATACATGCTAGTTGCCAAGCCGCCCTTCTCCATTCAGCCTGCAGACACACTTCCAAAATTGTATTCAGTGGCACTACACCTAATTCTAATATTGAGGTCTAATCTCGCTCAATTCATCATACCTTTCACAGTTGCATTAAATTCACTTACAATTATATTTCTGAGCAACATTCCTTAAGCATACATTTGCCTTTTGCCCCCTGACAGATCCAACCCCCACCCCCACCCCCTTGGGATGAGCATCAACAAGCCACAGACTGTTTAATGTTCTCAAAAATCAGCTCCAAGCAACTACTATAATTTCCAAACACCTCCTCAGGTGCTTTCATACGCACACGCCTCCCCGAGACTTCACTGTGTGCTTTCCAAAACACTAAATACACATCTGATTAGTAGAAAATCCCCAAAAGATGGCAAACACCAATAGGATTCCATCGATTATGGAGGCTCCTCATGGCTCAATTGGGTCTGTGAGCCATGACCAAAGGGACCTCCCTGTCTAAGTATTCTCTTTATGTGGCACAGATGACGATGTTCTAATGGTGGGAATACTATTGGTAAGGCGGTCAGCATAATTTGAGAAAGATATACAACATTTGGATTTACTTAGCGCACCAGTGCCTCCTTTTGAGGCCAGGATGGAGGCCTAGGGCTATATGGTTCTGCAACACCATTATACACAAAGCACCTTGTTCATGAGTTATTAATGAAAAGAATCTTGATGTGTCATTTGTCACTTTTTCTAACAATAGTGACACTTTAAGAATCTTGTCACAAGTATTTTAATACCTACTGCTGAAACCAGATCACTCATGCCTTCAGCAAATGTCTCCAAGCCGCAACC
Organism: Ambystoma mexicanum; assembly: GCF_040938575.1. Classification (NCBI taxonomy): domain Eukaryota; kingdom Metazoa; phylum Chordata; class Amphibia; order Caudata; family Ambystomatidae; genus Ambystoma; species Ambystoma mexicanum. The sequence goes on from NC_090921.1 coordinate 803,142,916, forward strand.
TCTTTTATCTCTTGGGGGAGATGGCAATTTAGTAAATTTTTGAAACAAGGTAGGGCTAGTACTTCTTTGCGCTCACCACCATGTTCAAACAAGAAAGAACCTAATTTGTAATTTAGACAAATTCTACTTTCTTTAAGGTGAATAGGCAGCATCGGTTTTAGATTGTGACTCCAAGCCTCTGCTTTGCGCTCTATGCAACTCATCCAGAACAGAACCGCAAGACCTGTCCATGGCCTCAAGCCCAGGGACAGAATCTCTCTGGCGCTGAAATCCCTCCACTGGCTCCGCGTGGCTGTAAGGATCAAGTTCAAGACCCTTTGCATTATCCACAAGGCTTTCTGGGGCCTCAGACCTACCTATCTGCAACGATGCCTACCTAAATACTGCCCCTCCACTCATCCACCTCTAACCGTCTGCGAGTGAGCTGGTTCTCCAAGCAGAGATTTGGGGGCAGAGCTTTATCCTCAGCTGGAGCATCCCTATGGAATAGCCTCCCTGCTGCCCTCCATCTTGAGCCTGATCTCCGTAAGACATTCCGCGTCTCCTCTTGCTTCTTTCTCCCTCTACCCTGCTATACCTCTCTCTCCCTCCTTTTCCGGACAGCTTGCTGACTGGCTGCCGGGTGTACCTCAAAGTCTCACAGGTCCCTGGCACCCTCACCAGTCCTCTCACACTTGCCTCCAGGCCTTGCACTTGCCACATCGCTACTGCACTTGGTAAATTACCCATGAGAGTAGCATCTCTCAGAACTTACCCCAGTTTCTTACTGACTGGGCGCATTGGGACCCCCCCTCCCTACTGCACTTGTTCTCCCCCCTCTCCTGTACCGTCTGTGCAATTGCACTATCTGAACAGACCATGCCTTGAAGATGTGTCTATCTGTCTTCCCTTGTCCCCCCTCCTTGCATAGTCCGCCTCAATGCTCTTGGAAAAACTGCACCATCGTCGTCAGACCTATTTGCTGTTATCTACACTGTTAATTGTATTATATACACTTCCTCTGCCTGTGCAGATTTGTATCATTCAGAAATTCAAGGGCCCTGAATGACTGTTGTGTTTCCCCTTGTTCCCTCCCTCCTTGAGTGCTTTGAAACACTTTCTTGTGTCTAGGGGCTTTACAAATAAACATTACCATACCATACCAAGCCCAATGTCACATCAATGAATTGCTTCAAACAGATGTATCTTCCCAATGTGCCAGACACTAGATATATAGTAATCCTCTCACAAAAAAATCAACCAAACCTGGCTAATAAACAATTGTTATTTAATGTTCAGCCGCTGCAAACACGTGTTTCGACCTTCACGTGCACGATCTGAATGACACAGGGCCTAGTAAGATCATTGTTTTGCCTTCCCTATGTTTCCCCCTACTTGTCTTGTCGCACCTAGAATCACTTGTGTACAGGCGCATTATAAATGCCATATCATATCAACCACAGGTCTTCATCAGGGCATTCAAGTTGCTCTTAATCAAACGCTCGCCTTCATTTATCAATCCTTGCAATTCATAGTTGGTAAACTTTCTACAATTTCTTGTTGTAGTCCTTGAAATAAGTGTCACATTCTTGAAACCTAATAGCTCTGCACCAACCTCACAAACATAATGTTCACTCAAAAGGACAACATCGATGGTATTTCATGGGATTAGTTCCCAGCAACACCGGTCATCTGTCAGGCTTAAATAAGCCCCTAGGCTTTCCCGTGGCAATAGAATGCCACATTATGTTGCCACTTTATTATTTGACTCAACCCCTTATTTACTTTTAGTTAGCACAAGAAATATATTTGTTAACAGATTAGATTGAGGGTTGCCCCAAATGAGCATCTTCTCCAAAGCCTTAACAGTGATAAATGTACTTCCCTTCACAGCAACGGTAGACATATGTGTTAAAATGGGGGGACAATTCAGTTAGTAGGTTACTGGCACATCCAATACTGTTCCTTTCAGGCACTCTATATTTGTCAAGCTGTAATAATAAATAGCAGATAATACATCAATAATGTACCCGAGAGTTTGCATCCATAAATGAGATATCCTTATTCATAGTCTCTGCCTCAAATGCCATTGAGTAGTTCTTTTGAAACTATTGTTTAGTTTTGATTGATATGTCCAGCATATTATAATCAAGTTGCAGGTTGTGTTCGAACAATACATTTTCTGGTCTGTCAGTGCTATTCATGAATTAATTTCTCTGCATTCTACCCCCACTTTCTAAATCTGCCAATTCACCCACATGAAATATAGTGGAAGCGTTTGCCCTTGGAGTGGTGACAGTACTTTAGCCGCATTTGTTAGACCCTCTTACTGTTCATAATGTATTTGTGCCTTTGCATTTAATATTGTTTTCACTGAGGAATATTTAAGACACCCTGATTACTTTTACTCTTCATTTACATTCCTTATATTCTGGGAAACCAGTATAATGTAATTGCAATCAATTGAGTTTTACCAGTTTTCTCACGTTTGAAGACTCACTTACTCGATTGACCTTTCTGCCTTCCGACCACCCTCTGATCTGTTTGATCTACTGGCTCCGATATCTCTCGACTCCTTTTGTCTTGTCTCCATTCTGTTTTGTCTTGTTTGTGTAGCCCGTGCCCCCATGGGTCCTGGCCAGTTGGGCTGCATGCTGGCTGTGTGTGTGCTTTATTTATGTGTATGTGTCTGGGAGAAACCATCCAGCCCACCATGGCTCCTGTGTCTAGAAGGAATGAAAATGTCTTGCCTCCTATCATTACCCTCACCCTTGATTCCTCTTGTGGGCCTGGTGTCACAGATAGTACTGAACACATCAGGCCGCTCTGTGGGCTTTCCTATTGTGGGTATAAATTCATCCTTGTACCTGTAGAAGGATTCCTTCCCACTACTGTCACACTCCCTATCCTGGGTGTGGGTGCTTGGGGGGCCTGTATTCGCCTTCCATTGTGGCATTGTTGCATCAGAGTGTACTGTTGTTGTGTCTCTACTTGTTGTATTTGTAGAGATGCTTGCTGTGGTGGCCCTTGAAGTGACTGTGGTTGCAGCGGGATCTGCAGTGTTTGCTGTATTAGCGGCACCCACGTCTGATACTACATGTCACCTTGGCCATAATATTCCATTGGTTCTGTACTGTACTGTGGAGAATAGCCCAACTCCCTCTTGGAGCTTGCCAGTTCTGCTGCATGCCCCTTCTACCTCTACACCTGCGGGCCATATATCCTGTCCTTACACAATTCCAGCACTATTGCAGCTGTCCTCCATTAAATCCCCCCCCTGAGGGTTTTGAAATCTGCCTCCTCATGCTCTAGGTCCATTTCCTCTACTGCTCGTCAATAATACTCCCTCTATGGCAAATTCTGACAACTTTTTCTGAATTAACTTTGCTTCCTCCTGCTTTCTATTCTCAGATTATTTTTTATTCTTCTCTTGTAACAATCAACAATGATGTAAAATAGTCACGTGTAATTCTGCAATGGCTTCGCTTCCATCCCTACATGTTTTTTCATCTGCTGTTGCACTGGCTTGGGCAATCCCTGACCTGAAATATGAAAAAATAATGCTATGGTTTTATCCCACGGTTCCCTCGTCTCAAGATGCCAACGCTCTTGAATCTCCTGAATAAAAGCAACAGGATCTTCATCCTTGCCAATTTTCCTTGTTATAATCACACCCATGTCTGATGTGTCAGGATATTGTACTCTAAGTGCCCTCCATACATCTGCCCTACAATATATAGAGGAGCAGGTGAATGCTTTCTCAGTAGTTCCTTCCCCCTCACCACCGTCATATTGGAACAGCAGATGAAGGGCTATGGTTGGGACACCTTGTGTAATCCCATGACCGCATCAAGTGTATGAGAGACGTTATGCACTCAGGCAGCCACATAGAATGTACCCACACACTAAAAGTGTGGAAGGATGCTGCATAGAAGGATGTCAGCATGTACCTATGGACATCATGGAGCTCTAAGTGTAATCTGATGAGGGCAGAATGATGTCATGAAGAAGATATATGAGACTATGTTGAAACAATATGAAAATACTTAAGAGTGACAATGTAACTGAAGCACCACGAGAAACATGTACCTAAAGCTAAAGAAATCATGGATACAAAGAAGAATGAAGTAACTTACTGGTACATAAGTGTAAATGTGCAGTAACACAAGCTAGATGAGACATATAGAAGCGTGCTATAGAGAAATATATAGTGTGTCGAGGACGGCCATGATAGGAAAATGGACACCAGCCCATGTTAAATTCAACCAAGGTACCTTAGAGACAGACCAGGGCTGCAGAATCAGGAGATGCTGGAAATACAGTTTGTGTGCAAAACAGCGATGAGTCGAGGTTGGCCTAGGAGCAAGGATACTATTTTAAAGAATTATTGCAAGGAACAAGGGGAGTTATACGGATAAGCCCTGAATGTGAGACATTCCTTTTAGGTTAAGGAAGAGGAAAACATCTGCAAGAGCCAAAGTATTGGACAATTAAAGGAGTACAAAGTCTATGCAAGATAGAGTGAGGAAGTCTCTACAGGCCAAGAGGAGCAACGACACACAGCATAATTGAATTAAATAGTAATAAATAGAAGACTGAAATGGGCAAATTTGTGGTCTCTTCACACGTGATTCAGAAGTCGAAAACAAGGGCTATTCATTAGAGCCTCAGATGAAGATATTCGTGTGTCCATACCCCTTTGACTGTTCCAGGACAGGGAGCAGGCTACAAGGTCAACTACAGATGGAAGACTTTGGCTTATGGCTGACCGATGAGGGATGATGGATTAATTGGGAGAACGGGGAGTAATCTGATGCAATTCAAAGTGCCTAGGTTTCGTTTCACATACCTGCTGCTAAAGAGCTGAAAGTCCAGGTTGGGATAGTATGCCAACCAATCAGTGAGTCTAAGGGGCAACCTAGCATACGATGTTGCATAGACCAATCCGCTGTTATTTTGTCTGCTATATTCAGTACTATACGTATTTAGAGGTAGTTCAAGGCTTGTCCTTCAGATAAGGGGCAGCCTATGATGTATTCATCCTTATATGTTCTATAAGTAGGTATGTTCCCCTAACCAATCCCTCTCTTCGATATGTTTTATGATTTGGCAGGATGACATCATAGATGGTGTACATGGGGGTATAAAACCCCTGAATGAGCAAGCTTGTGTGGGAGTGTGCATGCATTAGTTCGATGGCAATCAGTTCACCATGCTTATTGAATGAGAATAAAGTAGTACTTTGCCATATTCCTTGAGTCTGTCTAGTTATTTGGTCTGAGATTTTTATTTGCAATTCCATCTAGCACAAGACACATGCTTCAAGGTGCTAGAGCACAAATTATTAAATGGTGCTCCGTCATGTGTTGTGTTTTGCGTTGACACACTCGCATATCCTGCTCATCTCCAAATGTCATCAGCTCACTCCCCTAGAATGGCTGCTAGTAGGCCTTTTATGGCACCCACTGCTAATGTCATTCCTGCTGTCATTCTTTCTAGCTCATAAATCCATTTTCCCCCACCTGCAGCCAAACTAGCTAATTTACATTTCAAATTGTCTTCATCCATTTGTGGCCAGGGTATATATTGTGGTCATCCTCACCCATTCTCTAATAACGGGAATTGTGTAAATCATGGTCTACAATAGTATCCACCTACGCTCCTTATCTTCCAGGTGGGGCTAGTTTCACCCATTTGTCTTCGCCCTGGCAATGACCTCAATCTACTTGGATATACCCCCTGTGCTATGCGACCGTACTTGAGGTCATTTGGAATGTGGTATAGGTTCTAGTGTTTTTTCTTTATGGTCTTCTAAATCTGACCACTTTATCCCTCTTTCTATGTTCAGATCTATCGGGAAAAAACACATGCGCCCTCTCGTTTTCTTCCCTTTCTTCGTCTGACATCATTATACCCCAACTGGTATGGCGGTTATCCCTTTCCTCGTCATCAAGATCTAGTCTACTTAAGGACAAAGTTCTATGCTTTTCCATCATTACGTCATCTGATCTACCTCCTGTTTCCTTTGGTGGAGATCCTTCAATACTCCCTTTGGTCTCATAAGCATCTTTATCCTTCAGTTGCCTATATAGTTCCCCTGCCCATGTCTGTATTCTAAGTATCTCATGCAGCTCCTTGTGGTGCTGTTGTGGCATTCTCTCTTCTTCCCATCATTCTTGTTCTTTAACTGGTACTACACATCTATTAACAATGTGGTCTATTTTGTCATCCCTTTGTGCTGTGATCCTTCTCATTTCTTCTTTCCTTCTTCTCATCTCGCTTTGCTCTTGCTCCTCTCGCCTTCTTTGCATCCTATGTTCTTTCAATCTTTGTGTTTCTATTTCTTCACGTTTCTTCTCCTCTTTTCTCTATTCTTCATACCTTCTTCGTTCTTCCTTTCACTTCCTCTCTTTTTCCTTCTTCCCTTTGTATACCTTTCTCATTCCTTTTTCCCTCTTTTCCTATTCCTTTCTTTCTTCTCTTTCTTTAACATCGTCAATACCCTTTCCGTCTAATTTGAGCAATATCTGTCCTCCCACTCGTTCTGTACTACTGTCACTCTGCTTACTCTGTTTTTCTCTCGTTTTTGTCTCTTGGCTTCTTCTTCTTCTTCTTCTATCTCTTTCTGTATATTTGCATTCTTACTCTTGCTTTCTTCTATATTATATTCACTACTATAAGCAGGGGGCGCTTATGTCCGATTAACATACCCCGCCACTGCTTTTAACTCCTTTACAGGATACAATCCCTGTTTGTTCTCAGTTGTACTATTGTTTCCAGGAGGAGAAAGAGGAGCCGTGGGTGCTGTGCCCTCCCCTTTTTGCTGATTAAGCATCCACTCCTTCTCAGGCGGGTCGTCTTTCTCGCTCTGATATATTTTCCACAGCTCTAAAATAGCTAACCTTTTTTGTAACCTTTGTAATCTTCACCGAGTATGCAGCATATAAGTATCACAACAATCAATTCAGGCAAGCACTATCAGTCGCCACCCATTTCCCAAAAATAATTCTCCAAACAATTTTCAAGCCTACACAATAATATTGTTTTTGATTCTTCGTTTATGGTTTCATATGATTCTTACAATACTGCTTTTATTAGTAACAATCTAAGAATCATATTTTGCGTCATTTTTTTCTTAACTGCTTCCATCCTATGATTGACGCCAATCGCTTGTTTTTAGGGTCTGATAATCAGTTGAATTATTATTATTGTTCTATAGTTTCAACCTACAACCTATTTTATGACAACTAATACACAAAATGTCAACTTTCTACACTAATATTTTTACAACCCCAAACAAATGTGCACAACAATTTTGACGATCGTCTTCCTTACTGTCTCTAGTAAAAGTACCTCATCTCTATTTTATTCCATTTTGGAGTGTGTTTCGCATCCTTTTTGGCCTTCTTTGGGCTAGCCGCAGGAATCCCTTAAAAAATACTCTGTTCTGGAGTGTGATGTGGTCCCTTCTACCTCTTTGAGAATAGGAAACTAGGTATCTCTCCTTAATAAAATCCCGTTGCGTTCCCCACTATATATGCATGCAATATGATCCCTCCGCTTTTATTTGCCACTTTTGATGCTTCTACTTACGTCCGTTTTTCAGTTCAAGCCCTTCGGTATCGACTCTTCCCCAATCGACCACTTTGCCTTTGGTCCGCTCTCCACAGGAAACTCTGCGGTCTTCTCGCTGATGGTGCAAGACGTCAAACATCTGAGGGTCTGGATTTAACCAACCACACAACTACCAAAATGTGCAGTAGCACCTGAAGCATTCTAAGTGCTGGATGGGATTATCACAATAACTGATCTCAAGCCCAAATAACCGGACAGACTCAAAGAATATGGCAAAATACTACTTTATTATCAGCTCAATAAAGTAGGGAAACCTGGCAACAAATTGCACCTCATGCTCTCTCATTCCATTTCAATTCCACACATTTCTTTATGCCTCAATGTACATCAGCTATTACGTCTTCCTACGTGGCAAACAGTATAAACCTATTGGGCGGAGGGATTGGTTAAGGGAACATATATACCCATAGTTCATTTAGGTGTTAGTAACATCATTGGCTGCCCTTCATCAAGTAGGCACTACCTCTAACTATGTATAATAAAGATAATAGCAGAATAACAGCAGCGGATTGGCTTCTGCAAAAATGTATAGTCCACCATTGCATAGGCCCTCATGATTGGTTGGCACTCTCTACCAACCTTCGACATTTGGCTTGTTAGCAGCACATAAGCAAAACGAAACCCAGGTGCGGGGAACAACGTCAAACAACTGCCCACTTAACTAATTAGCTTACCATCCCTCATCAGTTAGGCCCTAAGCCAAAGCTTCTTCTTAGTGCCTGACCTTCCTGACTGTTCTTTTCCTCTGAACTTTAAAGGGAGTGAACGTACATTGCTATCTTCGTCTGGAGCTTTATGAACAGGCTTTGTTTTCTGGTCTTGCACCACGTGTGAGGAGACCATGATTTTGTCCATACTGTCCTTCTATTTAGTGCTATTTGATTTATTTATATCAGGTGCTATTACCCTCCTCAGCCTCTGGAGACTTGATTGCTCCGTCTTGCAAATGCTTTCTATGGGGGTCATTCCGAGTAGGGCGGTAAGGGTTAACGGTCACCGTTAACGAGACCGGTGCCGTTAAACCCTTACCGCCCTATTCCGAGTTCCCTTTGCGGGTTCGTACTTAACGCCTGCTTTTTGCAGGCGTTAAAAAACCAACCCGCAAAGGGACCTAGGAGCTAATTACGGCACCGTAATTTACAGTGCCGTAATTAGCGCCTTCCCCATTCCCATTGAGCCCTATGGGGCAAAAATGGGAATGGGGAAGGGCCCTTGGTGAATGGGGAATTACCGACCCCGCCAACCTTGGAATGGGGCGGTAATTCCGCCATTCACCATGGCGGAGTCGGAAAAATAACGGCGTCAACCAAGGCGCTAATAGCCAGGTTAATGCCAGGGTCGGAATGAGGCCCTATGTCTTTGACCGACCAATGCTTGGCACTTGCAAATGTTCACTCCTTTGCTTAATCTAAGAGAAATATGTCGTGTGTACATGGCTTTTCTTCTTCGACTCCTTTCATGCCTCGTAGTTTCTTCTTGCTCCTTGATCCTGAGCCAAACAAATATTATTTGTTCTTGCAGGAATTTGTATTCAAGTGTTTGCTAGCTTTGCAGCCTTGGTCTTTCTACTTGAGGCTTCTCAATTACTTTTATACAAAGCCAACATCCATTTTCTCAACATGGCTGCTTTACCCATGTTATATTTCCTACGTTTAGCAAGCTTGTATATGTCTCATCTACCTTGCGTTACTGCATATATACATCTACTGCATCTCTTCTCACTCATCTTTTCAGTGTATATGATTACTTCATATTCGCATGTATTTTCGCTTTATCACTTCAGTCACATCTTCATTCTTTAAGTATTCGTCTCTTCTCTTCATGATGTCACTTTACAACTGTCAGACTTTACTTATAGGTCTTCTATGTCCAGTGGTGTCTGCAGACTTCCTTCTACTGCATCAGTTCGAGGGTACATTCGGTACGGTTGTCTGAGCGCATAATGTCTCTCATATCTTCTATGACCTATTGGGATGATACCCGGTGTAAGGCATATTGGTCTCATTATAAGTTTGCCGGTCTGGAAACAACGGTACCGGTAAACTTGCTAGTACTGATGTTTCCGGACTGGCAAACTACAAGTTCTGTGAGTGGATGCCTTTCAGCTTGCCAGGTCTGACCTGGCGGGCGGAATGACAACCGCGTGCAGACCTCGACGGATGCACCGGCACTATTCATGAATGGTGGCGGTGCATCCGGCCTCCCCATTCTCATTGAGTCCAATGGGACTCAAATGAGAGTCATATTTTCCAGCACCCGGCAATCGGGAATTACCGCGACCGCTGGCTCTGTAATGCCCCGGTAAGTCCCCATTGCCGGGTGCCGGAAAATTCAGTATTTACCGGCACGGCTACCACCAGGGTCATAATGACCCCCATTGTCTTCTTGTTATTGTTTCAGTATGATGGAGGTGAGGGGGTGGGGTCTAATGATGTATAAATCTGCTTCTCTACACTTAAAAGCCTTTAAACAAAAAAAACATCTTAGGGTTGTTCCTTCCTCGCCAAGTTCGATCTCGTGACTCCTTGGCCTAGATGCTCCCCCCCCCCTATTCTGTGTACACTTTTGGGGTATTTTGAAGGTCGATGTCTCCTATTCAAGTCACAGTATCTTTCTTCATAGGTTTTCTGTAGCAGCCATTGGTCTATCTTGGTAGAGCTCTTCTGGGCTATCTCTACTGTAACTTTATGCTGGCAGAGATGCGCACTCTAGAGCTGGACGAAATTCTAGATGTGGCTTTCTCTACTGGACACAGTTCTCTCGATGTGGCCTCTGGAACTGGATTCAGCAATCCAACACTTGCCCCAAAATTCTCTTACATGGGCTAATTTTCATACCCACAAGGCGTTTCTGATGTGACTCTGAACTGAAATCTAACGATGGCTAATAGGTGGTGTCGTAGAATGTGTGACTTGGCTTATATGAATTATCCTACTTTCAAGTGAAAGGGTTTTTTCAAGCCTTTTTAAGCACACCATAAATGTATTGGTGTCTTGTATTCATTCCTCAATGCTCTAATCACACGGCTGTCAAGACTATGCTGCATGGATGATCCCTATTAAGAGTGAGACCAGGTATATAGTTTTTTGACAGCCTTCAGAAATTTCTGGGTAGGGTTGTTAAAGCTATGTATAAAGTAGCACTGCCCTGTATGATAATAAAAACAATTTCCTAGAGCAAAAGGCTTGCGTTTGGGCTAATTTGCATACATTTAATACATATAATGCCTTTCTAATGTGGTTATGTCCTGGAGGCAAGCTTCCAATCCTATTTCCCATGAAAGGTTTTTTTTCAAGCCTTTTTAAAACCACTGCAACTTCATTGGTGTCATATCACATGGTGATCAAGCACACAGTCGAGTGCGAAACGCGTTATGTGCGGGTCGCGCTCACGGGCGTCCTGCCTCTGTTTTTGCCACTGCTTTTCAGCCGTTATTTTTGTACTTTTTGTTTTCCTGATAATATTAAATACCTTCAGACCCATACCGTGTTGTGAGCTGTGCTAGTTTTTCATTGACTATGGTCCATCAATTGACCGTGGAGAGTGCGGTTCATTCTTTCCTCTTTTTTTCTCTCTCTCTCTCTCTCTATATATATATATGCTTAGAAGTAAAACCGAAAAACGCCCAAAACACGTCAGCTATAGTAAGCTAAGCAACCATAACTCGCGCCACCATCGTGCACTGCTAAGCCTAACAAACAGGACATCAAAGATGGCATCACAAATGTCATTGATGACATCACTGGGGACATCACATACTAGGGCACTTGTTTTTGTTCACTGTCATGTCTAGGCCAGGTGTTTTTGTTCACTAACAGTCAGAATATGCAAATTATAAAGGTGCTGTATAGCTAGACGTTAACCTAGTACTTTCCTTAGGGTTTGGTCTCAGCTCATGGTGCACATACACAGGGCTATAGGCAGGCCTCAAACACACCATTAATTTGTATACAGGAAGATGAACATTAATGTTGTTGACATTTTCTGGTGAGTTTCTTTCTTCCTTACATTTGTTTCCCTTTATGTGCCTCTGATTTGAATGCATTGTGGGTCTTCATATGTATTGTTTATACAAACACCAATGTGCTCGTGCACCTTGAAGTGTCTCTTGTGCTAGATAGAATTACCAATACAGATCTCAGACCCAAATAAGTGACAGACTCAAAGAATATGGCAAAGTACTACTTTATTATTAACATAGAATAAAGTAGGGCAATATTGTGAACTTCAGGCTGTAGTCCACACACTCACATACAAACCTGTTTATAAATAGTTTTTATACCTCAATGTACCTCATCTATGATGTCATCCTACGTGGAAAACTATAAAACCTATTGAAGGGAGGGATTGGTTAAGGGAACATATCTACCTATAGTATACATAAGTGTTAATGACGCCGTTGGCTGCCCCTTATCTGTTTGGCACACCTTGTGTCACCCCTGAATACATATAATATTGATTATAGCGGATAAATGGCAGCGGGTTGGCCTATGTAACAGTGATTAGCATGTTGCTTCATAGACCCTCTGATTAGTAGGCATGCTATCCCAACCCTGGACTTTTGGCTCATTAGAAGCACATAGGCAGAATGGCCCCTTTTGACTCCCCTTGTGCCTTGAAATTATTCCTTGAAGTAGCATCCTTGATCCCAGAAAATAGACTCTTCTTTATTTCTCACTCAAAGCTGTTTTTCAAAAGTCTCCTGGTCAGTCTCTGAGGTAGCTTGATTGGTTTTAATACAAGTCTGACGTCCATCTTTCCATTATGGCCGTCCTACTCACGTTATGTTTTCCTCTACAGCAAACTTCTATATGTCTCATCTACTTTGCCTTTCTGCATATATGTACTTGTTAGTCAGCAGGTTACTTTATCTTCTTTGCATATATGATTTCTTCATATTTAAGTATGTTTCTTCTATTACTTCAGTTACATCTTTGTTTTTGAGTCATTTCATATCGTTTCAGTATGTCTTCATATGTCTCCTTCATGACATCACTCTGCCCTCAACAGATTTCACTTCTCACTCCATCATGTCCAATGGTGTGTGCTGACATCCTTCTAGCTATCAGTGTGAGGGTGCATTTGGTATGGTTGCATGAGTGCATATCGTCTCTCATACACTCAATGCGTTATTGGACAATACATGGTGTCCCATACAGGGCTCGTCTCCTGCTATTCCAGTATGATGGAGGTGAGGGTGCGGGAGCTAGAGATAACATGTCCACCTTCTCCTCTACATTCCCCCCTTTGGTCGAGTCCTCAACCACCCCCTCTTCTTCAATCTTCCCTTCATACATAGGTTTCTTTGGGATCCATATTTTCATCACCCCCCTCAGGTCACCTGCATTCTTTATATGCTCATCCATACTCCAAGTGATGGGACAGCATTCTCCATTGGCTTGGCAGAATACCCAACATCCTACATATTTCTTGTGAACCTTAGAGTAGTATAACTTTGTTCCTGGGGGTACAGGAGACTTTTCTTTATGTTCTCATGGGTGGTATTTTCAGTCTGTGGTGTATGTTCTCCATTCACATCGATCATTATCTTCATCCCAATAGATTTCTTGACGGTCTTTCTGGCATGGTCCCAAAATGATCCTTATGAGACAGAATCCCAGCAATACCAACACTAGTATTGCTCCAAGTAGCTTGAAGGCACTTGCCAGCCAGGTTGGAATCCACGTAAAGAGAGATGCAAACCAGTCATCTCCTGCTGTCTCATCAACTTTATCCTCCATTTTCGTATGTCAGCATACTTATTGGTTCTGTCACAGTTCCATTTCCTTCATCATCATCATGGGAAGGTGAATGTACAGCAAGAAGGCCCAACCTTGGTTCAAACGCCTCCGTCCATTGCTATAATTAAGACCAGGACATACCTGTTATGGAGGGTCATCAGCCTGAAGGCCCTCAATTCTTCTCTGATTGCATTACATCCTTTTATTGTTGGCTTGATTGTTTGTAGCAGCTGCCACCTGGTAATCTGCAGCCACTTGGCATTTATTGAAGTCTGGAGTCCTGGCATAAATATAGATGTCATTGTCATTGGTGCCTTACTGAATCATTTATACTCATCTGGAATATCGTGTTAGGCCTCTATTGATTTGGATACAAAATAGTTCTCCCTCTTCAGCCGACGAAGGTTGAGAGGCCTCTTTTTCCTTTTCCTGGTCATTCATTTTCAGAAATTCATCAATATGGAGGTCACTTTGAGGAATTACTAATGCAGGAATGTGTGTTACTACAATGGAGCATACTCCTCCCCAGTTTTCGGGCAGCTGCATGCAAGCCCTGCATCCACAGGCCCAATATCAACCCTTCAGTACAGCAGTTCCTTCACTCATTCCTGGACCCTCAAGTATCTGCTCACATCCTTTGTTTTTTCCGATCAGACCCAGGCTTTCATTCCTCAAGCATGTTGTGGCATTCTTTAGTGGTATTATGGATACTGGTCCTGCTTCATTGTTCACCCATGTTAGTAGCTTAGAGTACTTGGCCCATGATTCTAGGCACATATCATTCACTATTTGCACTACGCTTACCGGTTCCTTCTTTAATAAGTGTGCCGGGCAAGATGACCTTCCTTCTTCCCATCCGGTACTGGTGGCAACTCGTCCATACACCAATAGTTGAGGTCTCTTCCAACATCCTGGTACTCCCGATCTTTCCACTATGTCTGAACAGTCCATCCTCTTCATTTTGACAACCTTTATACATTCTGGGATGGATACATAGGTTTTTTCTTGTCCAACCCATTCCGTTTTCCATTCTCTTTGTTTTCACGTAAGTATCTTCATACAGAAATGTCCCCCTTGATCGCCAGCGTAGAGTTGCCTAGTTTCCTTCAAATTTCCCTCTGGTTATACACACTGCTCGATGACACTTTGCATCAAGTGCAGGCATTTCTTTTGCAATAAATGTTCTTGCTGTGCTCATGACATAGGGGATGAGAGAACATATGTAGCAGCTTTCATCTGACATTCTCTCTCCCACTTCTTTCATGTGCTGATACCATAGGTTATTTTTTAAATGAGCCGAATTATCAAGATATGTATTTATATCTTCATGATCCTCCCCAGCATCTATTTTAAGTCAAACAATTTGTTTAGTAATATTACGAAAAATTCTGCTCATGCATTCATTGGGGATGATAATACATGTTTCATTGTCACCCACGGTATCTGTTTTTTTATTTATTATGTGTCTAAATGCCATGATAATAAGGACAAAAAGACAGATCATAATACAGAAGGATATCACAATTATTGTACCATACAAAACACATACATTTTCTTGATGGCAATGAGCCTCTTATATTTTGAAACCTCCTCATCTTATTTCGATTTTAATATATAACTCTTTTATTCTTTATGAATCACACTTTTATATCAGGAACTGCAAAATGATTGCCTCAATAATTCTGAAAACAATGTGATTACTTTTGGGATTGCAGAGAAATGTTACAATGACCATATGTCTTCTTATCAGAGCTGGGTAAGACTGTAATATGTAGGTAAAAACAGCATACAAGAATGTGTGTAATGTTATTACAATGGGTAACATATGAGATGCAGTGTGCTTCTTTTCTCTTGGCTCTGGCACATTAACAGATTGTTCCTTAGATCTGCCTAAAAAAGTTCCAGGATAACTGCAAGTCCATTCATTCCTTATCAAATTTAAAAGATGTTAATCCCTAGTTCAAAGTGTCTTTGTACTCCATATCTTCCTTATCCTTGCTCTTGGTCGTCGAGCGGGTCTGCATGTATGCACAGAACTTCTTCTCTTGCTTCACTGTGAGTAGCTGCAGGAGGGGTCGAGGTTAATCCTTTATATGGTTTTATGTCTTGCAAGTGCAGCCAGGCTTTCATTCCTTTTAGTTTGACAGCTCTGGGGGTAACATCTTCCACCTCATAAGGTCCTTCAAAGCAGGGGATACTCCAAGCCAGACACATTTTCGTACCAGCACCTCTTCCCCTGGGTATAGACTGGGTTGCTTTAGTATGTCATCTGAATTAAGGGGTTGGCTGTCTTTGTCGCTCCTCTTTGACCCCTCCCTCCGGTTCTTGACCTGCTGAGGCATAAACAAAACACTAGCGGTAAAAGTTTCCAAATAGTCATGCATGTCATCACCTAATGTTTTTGCTACACTATGGGCATCCGTTTTTATCCTAGTTGGAGGAGCAAGAGGTGTTCTCATGCGGCATCCAGTCACCAACTCATGAGGAGTTAGATAGTGATCTGAGCCAGGCTGATTTCATAAGGCATATAGTGCAAGGGGTAGGCAATGTAGCCATCCCTTCTTTAAAGTCTTCTTAATCTTAGAAATCCTTTTATTTAGCAGCCTGTTTAATTTCTTACAGACACCATTCACCTGTAGGTGATAGGCAGAGGAAAATGTATTCTTTATGCCTAATAGAAGAACTATATGTTCAAACAATTCATTTACAAAATGTAGTTCGTTGTCAGACCGCAGGATCTCGCACACACTCCATCTTAAAAACACCTCACGCATGAGGAATTTGGCAGCACATTTGGCATCGGGGTGCGTACATGGACCTGCCTCAATCCACCTAGAAAATGGACATACCACGACCAGCATATACTTATAGCCGTTGCATGTCTGCAGCATATCTACATAATCTATATGTAGGTGCTGAAATGGGCCATTGGGTCTAGGGATTGCTCCTCTTACTGTTCGCAAAGTGTGCCCTGTAGTACATTTCTGGCACACAATGCAATTTACAATAAACTGTGCCAAGTGTTCTAATATATTTGGTGAAAACCAATCTTCTGCAATTGTAGCAGCAAGACTCTGTCGAGTCGTATGCATGGGGTAGTGTAGCTGCTCCAGCACCACCCTCAATAATGCTAGAGGCATACCTGACTTCCCAGTACTATCCTGCCTCCAAATTGCCTCAGTGAGGATAAAGAACACCCCTGTTTTCTCCATAAATCTTGCTCCTCCTGTAAAGCTCAACCTTGTATCTCAATTAACTGAACAATATATAGCATGTTAAAGCCCTACTTTACCAACATGCACCTCCTTACCACCTGTTTAGCACTTTTATTTCAAAATTAGAAATGTTTGGGTAATAGGCTGCCTTTTTGGCTTCTAAGTCTGTGGTTTCGTTCTCACAAGAAATCACTTCTGTTCTTTTGGTATACACTGTGGATTGTTCGACAGCGATAGTCAATGGGAGTCTTAATGCCTCAATAAGCTTATCCATTGGGCTGGGTGTTGCACTGGATTGCTATCCGTGCACAGGAATCCCCTCCTTTTCCAGCATGACACACTTGCGTGTACAGTTGACATCAAATAGGCGGAGTCAGTGTACACCGTCACTTCCTCATCCTCATATCTCTGGAGTGTGGCGATAAGCACCAATATTTTGCAGCCTGTGTGAGCAATGCGGAGGCTATCTCATACTTGCTACTATCTGAAATCCACCCACTTGGTTCAGCTTTACTACTGCTGATCCAGTCTGCCTTTTGCCAGTCATTTGGTCAATTTTTGAAGAGCCATCACTAAAGAGAATGTCCCCCCTTCAAAGAGAATTTTGGGGAATATCATCATAGAACTCAGCATATGTTGTGCAATTATCCTCCCCTACTGGTTCTGCTATGAACATTGCTGGATTCACTATCCTGCATATAATAATTCTGATTGCAGGGTTTGAGATAATTACCTCATACTCTGATGCTCTTTATGTGGCTAATGTACTTCTGGGTTTTCTTCTAGAATGGCAAATAATGCATGCTCTACAAATAATGTTATTGAACACTCCATTATTATTCTTGAAGCCTTTTCCACTGTGAATGCAACAGCAGCTAAAGCTTGTTCACAGAGGCAATGTCCTTCACAACTGGATCTAAAATCACACTATAATGATCTAATGGTTTATGTCCATGTCCCAATGTCGTTTTCTGTGTGAGTACTGCTGTCATAACGTCTCCATTTGAATGGGAAAATAGGGACAATTGTTCATGGTAATCTGGAATTCCTAACACAGGGGCTGTACTGATTGCTTTTTTTAATTCCTCAAATCCTTCAGTCATCTCATCTGCCCATGTTATTTTACTATTGTCCACCTGTGCTTCTTTAAGTCCTTTTAAAAGTGGTTCAATATATGTACTGTAATCGAAAACGCTGGGCCTACAATAATTACAAAGTCCTAGAAATTGTTGAATTTCACTCACTGTTTTAGGTTCTGAAGTCTTCATAATTGCTTCTACTCTTTCAGGTGTGACTTTCCTCCCTTCTTGAGTGATCAATTGTCCTTTATACAAGACCTCTTCCTGACAGTATTATAGTTTTTCTTTGTCCACCTTATACACTTTATATGAGAGTATGGTCATATGCCTAACTGAGTCTTCTCTGCATCTTTCTTCTGTCTCACTACACACCAAAATGTCATCCACATATTGAATGATTGCACTTTCAAGCTGAACATTACCCAGATCCATGTAGAGGACCGGTTTAAAGATTGAGGGGGACTCAGAGTACCCCTGGGGCAAACAAGTATATTTCAGGCAAATATTTGTATACAAGAAGGAAGTCAAATATTGTGAGTCCTCATGAAGGGGAATTGAAAAGAACACTGTTGTGATGAGCCTCATTGAGATGTGATGAGATCTGGTAGGAAGGGAGATGTGTTGTATAGTGCTTGGGATGGATATAGAAGCCTGGTGATGTAAGAGAGAATTTTATGGTGTGAGTGGTGGAGTGTTTGTAGTAAAGGTTCTGGTCTCAAGCAGTTGGAGAACCCCTGCCTGGGTGATGGGAGCCAGTGGAGTTATCTTAATGTAACTTAAGTATCCTTAATAAAGTAACTGCTGCAACCTACCTGGGAGCCTAAGGATCCTACTTCAATTCAAACACATTTTTTAAATCTAGAACTGTGAAATATTTAGCCTTTGAGAGACTATTGCATAATATTGTAGCAGTATTTTTAACTAAAGCAAACGCAGCTTTGACAATATTATTTAGGAGGCGCAGACCCTGTATGAATGTCCATGACCCCCAGTTGATTTCTTCACTGGATACAAAGCTGTGTTACATGGAGACTCAGATGGCACCAATATTCCTTGCTTCATTGAAGCAGAAATGGTTTTGAATATCTCACCCGTTTCTTTGGACACGGGGTATTGCTTTGCTTGTGGCAAAATGGCTCCTAGTTTAAGCTTGATTTTAACTGCTCATACTCCTTTTATTAGACTCATATCATATGGACATGTAGTCCAAAATCTTCCTGAAACCATCATTTTTACCATCGCCATTCTCTGCTGTATTTCTCTGTTCTCTACTTTAATCCAATAAGTAAGACTTATAAAAAATACTAATTCATCATCTGAGTAATCATCCCTAAAAGGTTCCTCGTCTGTCAAGTCTGTCAACCTATATCCTTCACTGAGGACTATCACTGCTCTCCATCCTCTTCCTTCATCATCTGTTCCGCAACACCCACCTTTCCTCTCTGATCACTGCTGCTTCCTACTCTCCATCATCCATAGGTATTTCTGGTCTAAACAAGAACTCATCAGGTATCTCAATAATGTACCTACCAACTTGGGTAACCACAATAATAAAACAGTCACTCCATACAAAAATACTATTGGATCTAAGGGGACTCCTCGTAATGCCTTCTGGCCTATGAAGGGTGATATAAACTCTTTCACATATATATAATGTATCCCTAGAGTAGAGCACACCATTCCTTCATCAGTAAAAGATTTCGCCATGTTAGGTTTTGCCATTAAATCACATCCTAATATGTTGACTGGCATCTGCCGAGAATATAATAATGGCATATCGTGTTCTCTTTTGGAGATTGGTAAATCGTCTGTAAAAGGAGCTAGATCATCACCCAAGAGAATCCCTGCGCATTCATGGCAATACCTGACAATGGATATTTTCCCTCACGGACACAGGAACAAGTTGCTCCAGTGTCCACAAGAAATGGAAAGGTCTTACCCCCTAGCATCACCCTGATGGTTGGTTCCTCTTGGGAGTCTGGTATCACTGATTGTACTGAACACATCAGGTCATTCTGTGGGCTGTCCTATTCTGGATATGAATTCATCCCTGTGCCTGTGAAATAATTTCCTCCTACCACGGTCACACTCCCTAATCTGGGTGTGAGTGCTTGCAGGGCTCCTATATTCCTATTCGATTGTGGTACCATGGCCTGTTGTGTCTGCACTTGCTAGGGTTTGTATCTGTTGTGTTTGCATGGGCACTTGCTGGGGCTGCCCTTGTGGCAATTGCATTTGTAATGGGGCTTGCTGTGTCTGCTGCAAGTGCGACTCATGTGTCTAAGTCGCTGTGTGATCTTGGGCATAATGCTCCTGTGGTTCTGTATTATATTGCGCAACATAGCCCATCCCCCCTCTTGGAGTTTGCACATTTTTCTGCATGCCCCCTCTACTTCTACATGTTCTGGCTATGTGTCCTATTCTTCTGCATTTCTAACATTGTTGCGGCTATCCACCATTAAATCCTCCTTCTCCCTGAGGGTTCTGAAATCCACCTCGTACTCCTCTAGGTCCAATCCCTCTTTCTCTTGACCAAAGTTTGTTCCCACTCTGATCCATTTGATACACTATGTTGTTTCGCCGCATTGGTCGTATCTCTTGTGTCACCACACCTTCACTACTCGTCAATACCATTCCCTCTATGGCTAGCTGTGACAACTTTTTCTAAACTAACTTTGCTTCCTCCTGTTCCATACTCTCGCCCTTCTTCTTATTCTTCTCCTGTAACAATAGGCAATGGTGCACAATAGTCAATTGTATTTCTGGTCATGGCTTCGGCTCCATATATACCTGTTTCTTCGTTTGCCGCTGCACTGGCTCGGGCAATCCTTGACACAAAATGTAAAACAATGCCACCATTTTCTCCCAAGACTCTCTCATCTCAAGACGCAATCACTCTTGAATGTCTTGAATAAAAGCAACAGGGTCTTCAATCTCCCCCATTTTCCTAGTCATAATCGCACCCATATCTGATGCATCAAGATATTGAACTCTGAGTGCCCACCATACATCTGCTCTGCAATTATTAAATGGCACTCCATTGTGTGTCGTATTTTGTGCAGTCACAGCCACATATCCTGCTTGCTTCCAAATGTAGTCAGCTCTCTCTCCTATAATGGCTGCTAGCAGGCCTTTTAGGTCACCTTCGGCTAACGTCATCCCTGATGTCTTTCTCTCTAACTCATAAATCCATTTTCATGCAGCAGAAGTCAAACTCAGTAATGTACATTTTAAATTATCCTTATCCATTTGTGGCCACTGAATATATTGTGGTCATCCTCCCCCTTTCTCTAATAATGTGAATTGTGAAAACCCTGATCCATAATTATGTCCACCTACACTCCTTGTCTTCCAGTTGGGGCCAGTCTCGCCCGTTTATCTCCATCTTGGTAATGCCCTTAATCTGCTTACATTAGGCAGTGGCATATCCCCTGCACGGCACAATCGTGCTTGTGGTCGCTCAGGGTGTAGTGTCCTCTAGATCTGACCATTTAACCCCTTTTTCTACAGTCAACTCTTTTGAAAATCTGCATGCATCCTCTCTTCGTGCTCTCTCGTTTTGTTCCCTTTCTTCATCTGACATCATTATGTCCCAGCTTTTATGACTGTTATCCTTTTCCACACCATCAAGATCTAGTTTAATAAAAGACAATGGGCCTCATTACGAGTGTGCCGGTCCGGTAACAACGGTGCCGGTAAACTACCGGCACCGTTGTTACTGGACTGGAACACTCTGAGTTCTGCGGGTGGGTGCCTTCCCACCCACCAGGTCCAACCTGGCAGGCGGAATGGCAACCGCCCTCAGACTTTGACGGAAGCACCGGTACTGTTGCAGACAGTGCCGTTGCTTCTGTCCTCCCCATTCTCATTGAATCCTATACGATTCGAATGGGAATGGGGAGTAACTTTTTCCAGCACCTGGCTTTGGGGATGTAATGCCCCGGTAATTCCCCAAAGCCAGGCACTGGAAAAATGTGCAAGTCCGGCGGCAGACTGCCTGTTTTACCGGCATGGCTACCGCCGGACTTGTAATGAGGCCCAATGTTCTGTGCTCGTCTGTTTTGCCGTCATCTGTCCTACCTCCCTGTTTCCCTTGATACAGATCCTTCTTCTTTCTCTTGGGTTTTATACCCATCTTTATCCCTTTTTTGCCTATATAAATCCCCACTCATTTTCCCTATGTTTGCTGTTTTATGCTCGTCAGGCCATGTTTGCATTCTTGGTATTCTTTGCAGCTCCCTACAGGGCTGTTGTGATCCTCTCTCTTCCTCAAATCATTCTTGTGATTTGATCAGCACTATACCCCTATGAAATAAATAATATATCTCATCATCCTTTAAACCCCTACTTCTGTTAATTTTTTATTTTCTTTTCCTCATCTATTAACTCTTCTCCCTCTTGCCTTCTTTGCAACCTATGTACTTTCAATCTATGTGCTTCTATCTTCTCTCATTTCTTCTCTTCTAGTCTCTCCTTTTCTATCCTTGCCTCGTACCTTCTTGATTCTTCCTTTACCTTCCTCTCTTTTTCCGTCTCTTCTCTATATGCTCTCATGTTGTCTTTCTTTCCCACTCTTCTCTTTCTTGAAACCCATCATTGCCCTTATCGTCCAGGTTAAGTAATATCTGTCCTCCCATCCATTAGTTCTGTACTATTGTTATTCCCTTAGCCTTGTCCTTTATTTTCTTCTGTCTCCTTGCCTCTTCCTCTATCTCCACCTGTCTTATCCTGCCTGTCCGTTCACTCAGCATGCCGTTTACCTTCATTGTGTGTTGATATATATTTGCGTCCTCTACTTTTGCTCTCTTCCGTGTTGTCCTCACTGTTATAGGTGGGGGGCATGTATGTCGGATTAACATACCCCTCTGCTGCTTTCAATTCCTTTAAAGGATAACATCCCTGCTCCTCAGTATCTGCACTTTTGTTTTCAGGATGTGAAAGGGGAGCCGAAGGCAGTTTATTCGGCCCTTTATGCAGACTAAGCATCCACTCCTTCTCGGCTGGATCTTCTTCCTCACTCTGACACATTTTCCATGAATCTAAAACAGCCAACCTTTTCTGTAAGTTATTTCCCTTATATGTGGCATGCAAAAATGTTGTCATATGTCGCAATACTTTTTTTGACAATGAACACTCTTGAGGCCACTGCATGAGTGTTTTATTGGTTGTGCCTTGGACCCAGTCTGAATGATACTTCCTTAACTTAGAGGTATATCTTGGTTGTGTCCTGCATAAGTGTAGAAGAGGAGTGTTTCCTATGATGACAATTTGATCTCGAATATCAATACTTACCCAACCTTTTATTCTTCTTTTTATTTTATCAAATCTAGCACACTGAACAATTTGAGCAGGTACCATCCATCGCTGCTTATTATCCGAAAGACAAAATGTTTAAACCACTTTTAAAAATCTATGTAATTATGTTAGTTTTTGTTCCTTCGTTTACACTTTCTATCAATTTCTGATGCCTTGTTTTATTATTGATATTTTAAGAATCTCTTCTTTATTTATTTATTAGCCTCCTTTGATTGGTATCCCCTTTTTGAAGTCAATCTCTTGATTAAAAACCTAATAATCACCTTAATGTTTTACTATCGTTTTGTATCTCTTAGTCTAAACACAATACAAGTTTTATACTGACATATGTATAACCCCATACACATATGCACCTTACTTTACTATCTTTAGTAAATATATCTCATCTCATTGTTTACACCATCTTGGAGTTTGATACGTGCTCTTCTTTTTCGTCTTGCCTCACAAATCCTTAATACCCCTGCTTGGAGTTTTTAGTGCATACCCTTTTGCCCCTCTTGGAACCAGGAATCGAGGTATCTATTCCACTTTTTCTAGTCCCCAAAAATCAAGTTACTTTTATACATATATTTACAGCACAGGCCCCCCCTTATTTTTGCCACCTTCGATGTTCTACTTACATCCATGACTCAGCTTGAGTCCCTCAGCATTGACTCTTCCCCAACCGACCTGTTTGCCTTCCGCCCACGGGGCAACTGTGGGGACCGGACAGGAAATTCATCAAAGGGGGACCTGTCAACCAAATCTTCTTTCACATGTTTATTTGCATGCCTATATCCACAGGAAGCTCCACAGTCTTCTGGCTAATCATAGACTCAAATAACCAGACAGACTCAAAGAATATGGGAAAGTACTACTTTATTATCAACATAGAGTTATGTAGGGCAATCTGGTGAACTTCAGGCTGTAGTCCACACACTCACACACAAATGTATTCATACAGAGGTTTTATCCCTCAATTTACGTCATCTATGATGTCATCCTCCATGGCAAACCATAAAACCTATTGAAGGGAGCGACTGGTTAAGAGAACATATCTACTTATAGTATACATAAGTGTTAAGGATACCATTGGCTGCCCCTTATCTGCCAGGCATGCCTTGAACCTCCTCTAAATAGGCATAATACTGATTATAGAGGAAAAATGGCAGCGGGTTGGCCTATGCAACATTGTATAGCTTGCTGCTTCATAGACCCTCTGATTGGTTGGCATGCTATCCTAACCTTGGACTTTCAGCTTGTTAGCATCACGTAAGAAGAATGGACCCCAGGTGCTTAAAGCAATGTCAGACTACTGCCCACTTTCCCAATTAGTCCATCGTCTCTCATCGGTCTGGCCCCAAGCCAAGGTTTCTCATTGGTAGTTGACCTTACAGACCATTCTCTGTTCTGGGACTTTTAAGGGTGTACAGGCACACCACTATCTTCATCCAAAGCTTAATGAATAGTCCTTGTTTTCCACTTCTGAATCACATGTGAGAAGACTGCAAATGTATCAATTTCAACCTTGTATGTACTGCTATTTGATTCAATTATACTAGGTGTCATTGCTCCTCTTGGCCTCTGGAGCCCTGCTCACTCCAACCTGTATAGCCTTTAAAGGTTTTTCATTGTTGAATACTTGGCTCTTGCAGATGTTTTCTTCTTTCCTTAATCTAAGAGAAATATGTCTTACATACATGGCTTGCCCTTTTGACTCCCCTTGTGCCTTGCAATTATTCCTTGAAATAGCATCCTTGATCCCAGGTCAAATAGGCTCCTCTTTATTTCTCACACAAAGTTGTTTTTCTAACATCTCCTAACTCTGCAACCCTGGTCTGTCTCTGAGGTAGCTGGATTGGTTTTAATACGAGTCCGACATCCATCTTTCCATTATTGCCATCCTAGCTACAATATGCTTTACTCTACAGCAAGTTTCTATATGTCTCATCTACCTTTTGTTTCTGCATATATACACTTGTAAGTCAGCCGATTACCTTATCTTCTTTGTATATATGATTTCTCCATATTTAAGTACATGTTTCTCCTGTTACTTCAGTTACATCTTTGTTCTTGAGTCTTTTCATATTTTTCAGTACGTCTTCGTGTCTCCTTCATGACGTCACTCTGCCCTCGTCAGATTTCACTTATCGCTCCATGATGTCCAATGGTGTGTGCAGACATTCTTCCACCCTCTCAGGGCAAGGGTATATTCGCTATGGTTGGTGCATATCGTCTCTCATACACTCAATGCAGTATTGAGACAATACATGGTGTCCCTTCTAGGGCTCTTCTCCTGCTGTTCCCGTATGATGGAGGTGAGGGGGCGGGAGCTAGGGATGACATGCCCACCTGCTCCACTACAGTTTTGAATTGTTAGCTATTTATTCCATGGTTCACATTACTCAAAACTATGATAAGGTAGCATTCATTATTTTACAATCCAAAAGTACCAGAAAAAAAATATTGTACTTCAATGGTGCAGGCTGCAGCCATTGCCTATGTGTATGTATGATTAGGTTCCTGTATTAACAACACTCCGATATAATGTTTTGTTTAGATGAGTACATTCGTTAATACATTAAGTAGTTCATGATAGGTCTCCCGATCACACCTGACATCTTGTTACCAACATTATAAGCACAACCCTTTGTGGAGTCTTTCCATCAAAATGAATTTCATATGTGATGTCATCAGTGATGTCATCAATGACATTTGTGATGTCATGAGTGTTAGTCTTAGCAGTGCACGGTGGTGGCACGAGTTATGGCTGCTTGGTTTACCACAACTGACACATTTCTGGGGGGTTTCGGTTTTACTTGTAACCATAACGTCCCTTAAGCAACGTTTTTTCACTGACTTTCATAGGTTTTTATTAGTGCAACTTAACCATAACGTCCCTTTAACAAAATTCTTAATGTGAATTTCATAGGTTTTTATTAATGAAAATGTTTCATGATGTTGCATCGCTGTATATAAGCTATTAATAATTCCTCTTTTAGCATATATGAAAGAACTATAAACCTCCTTTAACAAACATGTTTTTTGCAACGCATACTTATGTGAGTCGATATCAGCAGAGCATACCCCAATAGGCAAATCAGAGGAGAAATGTGTCCTTGCTGAAGTCCAGGCCCTCTGCAGCGACAGTAAAGTTATATCACTATTTTTTGTACTTACATTTCAAAACTTTCAAAAAAGTAAACCACAGTACAGATTTCCAAAAGCATCCTTTCATTTCCTTGCTGATGCTCCTCACAGAACTTGGCTGCAAACCCGTCCAGCACTCCGGGCTGCAGCTGCAAGCCGATTTATTTTCCCATTTAAACCTACAGCTTTGGCCATGCTGCATGCCCCAATAAGTAAATCAAAGTAGGCATATGTCCTTGCCGAGGGTCAGGCCCATTGTCCATGCACCAAACTTATATAACAATTTTTGTATGCCACTGCTCACGGCAGAAAAGCTATATCACTGTTTTTTGTACTTGCATTTCCACACTTTCAAAAAAATGTAATACAGGACACATTTCCAAAAGCATCCTTTTAGTTCCTTGCTGATGCTCCTCGTGCAAGTTTGCTGCAATCCTGTACAGCACTCTGGGCTGCAGCTGCAATCAGAATTTGTTTTCCCATTTCAACCTAGAGCTTCAGCCATGCTGCATACCCCAATAAGTAACTCAGAGTAGGCATTCGTCCTTGCCGAGGGCCAGGCCCATTGTCCATGCACCAAACATATATCACTATTGTTTGTGCATACATTTGGACAGTTTGGAAAAATAAAACACAAAACAGATTTGCAAAACCATGCTTTCAGGTCCTTGATGATGCTCCTCACATAGGTTTGTTGTCATTCAGTACATCACTTCAGGCTGTAGCCGCTAGCAAAATATTTCTTCCCATTCAAGCCTAGGGTTCGGCCTTGCTGCGTGCCCCAATAATCATGTACACGATTATCAAGAAATTGCAGGACAGTGCATGGGTAGGTCACTGTGCTTCATCTAGTACTTTAAAGTGATTACCCTGCTGCTGGTGATTGGGTTCTTTGGTGAAGGTGCCCTTCCTTCTTCAAGTATTAGGTTTAGAATAGGACAGTGAGGCCTGTTCACCTCAGCGCTGGGTTATTCAATAAGTAACTGTTGTTGTAATCAACAAGTCTTCAAAACCATTCTTGATGCTGTATTTATTGTTAGAACTCAGCCGACATGTAATTCAACTCTTTAGAGTGTTCCTTAAGGCATACGTATTGTGGGTCAGTCATTGCTGCAAGGTTGTGGAAATGAGTCCAGCATCCAATCCCAATATCTTGCCCTACTATGTTCGCAAATAAGGGTGGCCAATGATTTCAAGGGGTGGCCTCGTGACCACGTGGGCACCTGGTTCATGCTGCTTGGTAAATTATCTGCTGATTAGCATTGACTCAGCGTCTATGCAGCGATAGTCACAGTGATCTGTTCATGCAATCTTGTGCAGCACTGCGGGCTGCAGCCACGGACAGAATTTTAGCCACAGGAAGAATTTATTTTCCCATTCAAACCTATCCCAATTTTCAGAAGCTTCACCACGTAGTCAGTCCCTGGTGGCCATGCCCACTTTAACCCCATAGCTAGTCTCTCGTGGTCATGGCCAGTAGCCAGATTATCCGAGTCATGGCCTCTGACCATGACTCGGACCATCTGGCCATTGCCCATGGCCAGAGGCCATGACTCAGTCACCAATGGTATATCACTATTATTTGTACCTACATTATGACACTTTTCCAAAAATAAGACACAGACGCATTTGCAAAGCCATGCTTTCAAGTCCTTGCCAATGCTCCTTACACAACTTTCCTTCAAATCCATCTATGTTTTATTTTTTGAAAAGTGTCAAAATGTATGTACATAAAATAGTCCCAGTTGACAAAATTCATCCAGACTTTGCAGAAAAATTCAAGGTTGGGTCAATACATCTTTTTGCAAACCGTTGTGCAGATTCGTGAAGCAGCAGCAAATTTATAAGCCTTTCAAATATTTTGTTCTCTCTTGGCAAAACAGCTCCAATATCACAAAGTTTCATACAGTTTCATTCGGTGGTGCCAAAGTTATACACCATCCAAAAACTACTTTACACCAACCCGCCCTTTTTTTGCTTTTTATGGCCATATCCCATCCCATCCTCATCACCCCTCACATCCCCATAGATTGTTTAATCAGTTTGACAAGTGCAATGTTGTGTTTTTTAATATGTTTTTACTGCAATGTTCGAGGACAACGGGCTGTGCCTGCGAATCCAACATGTTGGGCGTTTCCAACAAATGTGACATACCTCCTGCTTTTCACCATCAAATCAGCGCACGCTTCTAATGTCCGCGGACTTCACGTCGCTTTCTGGGCAAATCGGAGCCCTGCTCGGGTACCGAACAGGGTAGTGAGCCTGCGGACCAAACCCAGATATCACACATATTTTGGATCTACTTTTTGCCAGTTTTACAAAGAACTACTGGACGGATTGACACCAAATTTACAATAGCACGCTTTTGGGACCAAGATGCAAATTTGGTGATAATCCTTCCAGCGGTTTGGGCTGTAGGCATGAGCAAAATGTTTTTTTTCCATTGTATCTATGGGAAAAACCAACAATTTCGGGACGTCCCCTATAATTTTGCTCCCCCGTACGAAAACCTCACCAAACTTCGCTGAATCAATCTGATGGGACCATATACTTATTTTGCAAAGTTACTTGAGGATTTGTCCCGGGGGGGCAAGTTATGAGCCGCCAAAAAAGTGCTCCTCCTACGGGTGCAGCAACTTAGCCATAACTATAGGGCTGCTACTGCAGGCACTGTAATATATATATATGGGGTGGGGGAGGGACCAGAGGGTTGAGGGCAGGATGGAAGTAATGGGATATCGGGGACCCCCATTAAAAGAATAGAAAATCAAACTACTAAAATTAGGTTGATCAGTCAGAATTAACAGTAACAAATGTGTTTCTATAAAACCATATAGAATCAGTTGCTCCTCCTAGTTGCTTTATGTGTAGGGCTTTTGCAGATAGGAAACTGACTCTGATTTTGGGAAGTTGTAAACGGAAATCACCAAAATTGGTCAGATCGACCTGTCCTCAGAGAGGTTAGTCACTGCGTCAGCAAAATTGTCCACAAACACTGGATTGTTATAAGGTGGACTATAGACCATTAGAAAGTCGAGTGTCGCCATGTGGGAGATGTTGCATTGCACAAGGAGGAATTTGCATTCTGCTTTACAGTCAGATGGATGTATGTTTGTCTGACTGTGTCCTTGTTTATGATGGCAATAACTAATTCCTTCTTGTCTGTCCTGTTCATGGAATCAGCTTTGAAGGATGGTTCTATCACCTTCTGTAGATCCAGCGCATAATCGTCCACCAGCCAGGTCTCAGTGACGAAGAGGAGTTTGGTCTCACCCTCTACAAGCATCTCATAGATGTCGGAACTGTGTATATGAATCAGGTGTTGGTGAGGAGGAATCTGGTTTGGTGTTTAGTTTTACTGTGGGCTTATCATGATAGGTTGTTCTCGAGTGGGTTCTACAGCGTCCGCTTGGGCTGATCTGTTGATGTCTTGTGTCCAGTTGAGGATTGGTTTTGCTATTTCCCCAGAAGGGCTCATGCAGCACCGGGAGAAAGAAGATTTGGGGAAAGCAGTTTGCTGCTTCGGGGAGGGGGGACGTTCATTTCCATTGGCACCTCATAGTGGATGATTCCCCTTTAAATTGCTGAAGCTCTTTGGTTTTAGTAACCGAGAACTTCATCACTAAAGCACACTACTAGGGCAAAACAGGCCTGTGATTTCTCACTGACTTTGAAACATGGCCGTGTACTGCTTCTTTTTTTTAAAGGATTACATTATCCTGTGTATCTGTTGCTAGTTTTTATATATAAAGCTGAATGTATGTATATGTGTATGTTTGTCCGGCTATTCAAATCCACACCGTTGAACCCACATGTACCAAATTTTGCATGGATTCCTCATTTGTCTGGGGCAAGATTGTAGACTATGTTTGGATGCAGAAAATCCACTCCGTAGACACCCTCATTTACTGATGCTCACCCCGATTCACTACAATAGATACTAGAAAGAGGCAAAATTTGGAAAAGTGCCTGAAGCAAAATGTTCAATGTGTTGGTTATTCCTTTGAAATGTATTACTACTGTATACAGTTTGAAAGTGTTTATTAAAGCATTTTTAAAGGGAATTAAAAAAATGTAATTGTTTTTATTTTACCACTTCAAATATGGGAAATGGCAAGGTTACAGTTGACTTAAGTTCATTCATGAGAAGAGAGCACAATCAATCAAACTTTCTTGAACATTTTCTCAAATGTGCTGAAGCCATTGAGTGACTGAAACATGCCGCACAAAAGACGAACATCACTTGGAAAAGCTCCATCTGATGCAAAGGGAGAATCAATATCAACAGCTTCTGAAACATGACAACAAACAGCAGCACGACTTGCCGAACAGAGGAGAAGAGATACTTTCTCCAGGGCAAATGAGATGCCCGAGCAAACTGAAGCAAGACTTGCTGGGCATCAGGTAATATTATCCAAACCAAATATATCGGCACATAAATCATAGTCGGGAACGGCCATAGGCGATATTTTTAGTGGAGATAATATTTGGGGTTATTGGGAGCGGAGGTTGCGGGGTGTCCCCCGCTCCTTTTAAAATAATATGGTAGTTGCGGGGGTGTCCCCCACAGGATCCATGCCTTAATATCACCACAAAAATATGTAAATATTTTTGTATGCTGATATTTTTGCAGGGATATTAACACATGGAACCTCTTGCTGACATGTGGACAAGAGCAACATCCTCCAGGCCACATGGGACACCAGTGCAAACTGAAGCAAGACTTGCCGACAAGAGCAACATTAGACACCGCTCGATCAGGAAACGGGCAACGCCGAGTACCCCAGCTAGTAGGTTATAAAGTAAAGACACAAGCTTGAAACTCAATCATACACAAAGCTGCCTACAATATAAGCAGAATGTAGATATCCATTACAAATTCAGGTTGGTAAGTAACTGTATGGCTGGGATTTATTTACCAGGAGATTACAAAGCAACTGTTGACTGAAAACCTATAGAAGTTCTGTGAAAAATTGATTCATTACCTAATTATCATTCATCCTAACGCTGGCCTTCATTCTTTTTCCACTCAGGTTCCCAGTGGACGTACGCAGGTAAGTCCAGTGCAAATATATGGAAATTACCCTTGCAAGCTTCCTTCATGTGAGTATCACGTGAGTCTTTGTTGCTTTGCATGTAAAACATTGTATTTTCCCTAGAGATGTCTCATGGCATAGAAACGTCCACCCTGGTCTACGTTGGGTGTTTGGGGGTCTATTTTACACTGCTTGGAAAAAGGGGAAAGTGGGCTTGCCAAATTTGATGGTATTCAAAAATACCTTTCACAAATTCTCAATATGCAAGCCTTTTCCTCCATTGATTATACACAAAATGAATCACTAAAGAAGTTTGTATGAACAATGTATCCGAGGCCTTTATTGTTGAACAATGACAAAAGATATATATATATATACATACATATATATATATATATAGTTGCTGCACGTCTGTACATATGCAAAGCAGCCGTAAGTGCTGTTAAATTGTGATCAGTTGCGTTTGGCACTGAAGAAGTGTCTACTGTTAAGACTGAAAAGCATAGAGGCAATGCATAGTGAGGTGTACCCAGAGTTTCAGGTGGAACTAAGAATACATGGATAGGAGTGTTTTAAGTGTAATTGGCATGAAAGGGGCAGAGTTGTTAAGCGCATGGTTACAAAATTTGAATTGTGGAGCGTTGAGGTTATGTAAATTACCATGTGTAGCACTTAACATTATATGGACTGTTTCCAAGTGCTCGCAATTTTTGTGGATGAGCACACCGGGACATTGCGACATAAATTGACTTGAATAGAATCACACGACTTGATCAAGTGGAAAAGGCAGGATTATTATAATCTATGTCCCCTAGTTCCACAGCAACCACCTTTGCCAGTTGACTGCGTGGCAGGCTTCAATGTTAAATTAAAGCAGTGGCTTGCCTCTTATATATTCAGGCTACAGCTAATTTACAGGTGGCAAATGACTGCCAGTTCCATAGGTAATTGTGCCAAGACTCCATTCTGGGAATATCTGGACACACCACTTTGGAATACCACCTCCTCATTCATAGAAACAAAGGAATTGATGTCGATGATGCCTGCCAGATCCATTGAGTCTATGGGCCTCATTATGAGGTTGCCGGTAAAACTCACCGGTAGGCGGCGGGTTATCGTCAAACCTGTAACACTGTTAGCACCACCAGACATCCCGGTGCTACCGGGATTTCACAGGCGGCTTTATGGTTATTTCCCATTCCGATGGAGTCCTACTGGTCAGGTTAGGCCTGCCGATAGTTCAGTGCTCCTACCGGCATACTTATAGTTTGGTGGTCCAGAAAGGGTGTCAGTACTTTGCGACGGGCACCTTTATTTACGGACCACCAAACTTGTTATGCCTTTCCATGGATACTATAACATGGAAGCACCTGCCAAGTCAGCCATTTCTGGGCACATTTCAGAAGGTGTGCTTTGGACACTCCGTAATCTGTCTCTTTTCTTCTAGAGATGCAGCCCCCTGGAGTG
Organism: Ambystoma mexicanum; assembly: GCF_040938575.1. Lineage (NCBI taxonomy): Eukaryota > Metazoa > Chordata > Amphibia > Caudata > Ambystomatidae > Ambystoma > Ambystoma mexicanum. The sequence goes on from NC_090921.1 coordinate 803,175,513, forward strand.
GACATGTTCTCCTATCCTGTCGCTGCTAGAAAAACATCATTTTGAGACCCCTCCATGAATGCCTTGTAGCGCTGGGGGAGGTTGGGCAGGATGAAATCCTCGGCTAGAGTGAGTCCGTGAGCTGCTGGGGTCTGCAACCTCCAGCTCTCCAGATGTTTTGGAATCCGACTCCCATGATCCTTCTTTTTTGACCATGTTGGCTAAGGATGATTGGAGTTGTAGACCTAAACATCAGGAGAACCGTAGGTGGCAGTCTCCTATTATAATCTATTGGTTCTATGTTAATTCATCCCCAGTTTTTTTCTTTCTCAGCTTTTTTTGCCAAAAATGTTTTGCTAAAAAAATCATCAAATGTTTTATTTTATTTGGGGGTGGGGCGAACCTCCCTGTCCTTTTATGTATTCCCTATACACCACCCCACCCTACCCCCTAAATGACCCCCCCCCCCCCCCCGATATTTTTCAATGTTTTTTTTGGCAAACCTTTTTTGGCAAAAAGTGCCACGAAAAAAAACTTGGACGATGTCTGAGGTCTGTTTTTTCCTTGGGTGGTGGGGGGATAGATAGTCTGCTTCTTGTCTGGGAGTCTTTTGTTCCAGTGAATTTAAGTTGAGAAAATGGGGACCTAGGAATGGTGTTAGATCTGCTGCTTCCAATGGGTCTTTCCCAGCCTTAACTAAAAATATGGTTTCAGTCTTGAATACTCAGTTCTTGGTCCTGTTCCTTCATACCTACTTTCCCCTTCTTATCCAGGTTCACCTGATTTGGGTCTTGGGGTTTCCTGGGCTCTGCCATCCCCCATTTCATGTCCCTAGCTCCTGATGGACTGGGACACTTTTCCTCTTTAGGGCCTTACATCCCAAAGGGTTTGGTGGCACGCAGCCCCCATGGTTGCACCAGCGCCATCATTCAGCTCAAAACATGTGACTTTATCATAGCTGCTCATGGACATCATGAAAAACATGCCCCTACATGCTTCATCTGTACAGATGATACATAAATCATCTATAAATACATTGACACCTCAACCTTGAATCAAAAAGATCTTGACACTGGCCTGAGGCAGGTCACCTCATAGATGATCCAAAACAAACAGAAACCGTCCCAACAGGAAAGTAAACTTTAATTATTGCAGAAAAATGATTTACTGGACACTGTCTCACATTAGTGAAGGATCACTAATAACTAGGTGCCACTAATCACTACTCCTGGTAGTATCCTTATGGCTCAACAATACCTCATCTAAATATAAGATTAAATCATACACTTTGGTTTATCATTCTGGCAATTTGTCAACTGTAGTAATGTACATACATTCTGTATTGAACATACAACCAATTCATGAAAAAAAGTTACAGTTTATTTACATGATTGTCCCAATTCCACAAATTCAAATATTAACATTTTACAAAAAATGAAAAATAGCAGACATGAATAATCCCTGAAAATCAAAAATAACCACAAAGGGGAGTTCATGCCCAATTATTTTTTAACAAAAGCAAAAGCAAAAACATCAGATTACATCAAAAAATAATCTGTTCAACAGAACTAATCATGAAAGAACACAATCATATTATTCTGTACAATACTTTGCGTAAGAGATTTGGTTCTACCACTAGGTAGAGTTCAAAATCTTGCAAATCTACTCGGGGTCATAGATGATGACAAATCAACTCAAACTTGACGCAAACAAAATGGAAATGATGATTTGCAGCACCACAACCACGGACTCCACATCAGTCTCCTGATGCGAAAAAATTGGGCCAGCCCAGAGCCGAATGCGCAATCAAAAGTATTGGCCTGTCATGAACAGTGCCCTCACACTCAAATCCCAGACCAAACCTATAATAAGAAGTTGTTTCTTCCAACTCTGAATCATCTGGTGCAACATTCCATGCCTGACCCTCTCATGCCAAAACCATGGAAGCATCTTCATTAGTACTATCTAGGATCGACAACACCAACAACCTCTCTGTTGGTCTCACAGACTAATAAAAGCCCAAAAGGCAGCAGCTAAACTCCTTCTAAGACTCCGACAGGAATATCACACCCACCCTCAGAATAGTCCTCTGGCTCCCGGTCAAATGTAGGCTACAATAAAAAACCCTCTTCATCACCCACCACGCCTTCCGTGGCAGGGGTCCAGAATTCACGAACAAGAAACGTATCCACCACAAGCTGACACAAATCCTGCGATGCGGCAACAAGACCTTAGCATCAGTGCCAAGTTTAAAAAGGAGATATTCCAGAGAATTCCCCTCCTGATATCTGTTAACCAAAATTTGGTACAGAGTTCCCAGGCATCAACACCTAGAGAAAGACCACCTAGTCTTCATAAATATCCCCAAAACCATGCTATTCATTAATTAGACCGCAACTGACATACTAGCACAACAGGACCAATTGAAGCAAACTGGACCAATCTCAACCAGTAGTCATCCCAGACTCAGCCCCACAGGTCCACCTGAACCAAGCAGAACAACAAATAAGAACATGTAAACCCTAAAGAACGAAGGGCTCAGATATTTACTACATACATAATCTCCATAGCCAATGCAAAATAGTAACACATTTAAAATCATCTCATTGATAATATTACATGTGGGACAGAAGTAGACCCAGTCCAGTTACGCGTAAACTTTCTCACTCTCAGGGTACCCATCCTAAATTCTAAGAAGATCGAGCGAACAAACAGTGGTAGAGGTATGTCAAGATAGGGTTAGAACCCGAGTACTTGTTTGTTCAGCAAGTACATCTGGCAAGTACATCTGCCCCGTACTCCATTGGTGGCAAGAATCCTCCAGCCTTCCAGAAGACAGTTCTTTCATAGCTTTAGCTACATTAATCTTGCTTCCTCTACTCGTGGAGGTCGGATCATGCCACAGGCTATATGAATTCAGGGCTAACAGCCCTGTGTGAATGTGCACTCTCCATGGGAGGGAGCATAACCCCTTCAGAAGCCAAAAGATAAGATACTGCCTCCCTAAACTACCCCAATGTGGGGGTGCTCCATATTCTCACCCAATACAATACTGGCCTAAATAAAGCAATATCAAATATGGGGTGAATTCCACACTCCAAGTGGAGGGGGGCATTTGGCATACTCGTAAGAAGTCTCAGGAGGGACTTTAAAAACTTGTTCTCGATTGTTGTCAAAGAATGGCAGTTTGTGTAGCCCCAAATTCCAGCACTGTGTAGTGCTGAAAGTAGTGCCTGTGAGTTACAAATCTCAAGAGTTGGAGTCACTGCTCCACTTCCATGACTAGCTGCAAACATTTGCATGCACCCGCTATTCCTTTCTAGGTATATGCATGCTTTGGTGAGCTGGGCTTGCCATAAATCATTTTCATGGAGTCTGGTTCCTAGATAGTGATAGGGGAGGACTTTTACGAGTCTATGGCCGTCCACCTCCACTACGAAATTGCATGTGCTACTAAATTTCGGACTAAAAATCATTACTTTGTTTTTTTACATTCAGCTCCAGTTGTAATTGGTTGCACTTCTGAATAAAACGACCTACGGTGTGTAAGTCCTATGGGGCTACTCGCTAATAAGACAGCATTTTCTGTGAAACATAACCCCAGGAGCATATCACTGCCCAGCCTTGGTGGGTCAAGGCAATTCGTGGTAAGCTCCTCAATAGCCTCAAATATAAATGTTCAAGAGGAGCGGGGAAAGGACGCATCCCTGTTTCACTCCTCTTTCAACCTCAAATTCTTCTGTCCCCTCGCCCCGAGACCTCATCGTACAACTGACTTATTGTCAGAGTACAACTGGCAGATAATGGACAGTAGGTGGCCAGCAATGTCCCTTTTGCTAAGAACCTGCCAGAGCAGGCCACAGTGGACAATATTGAAAGTGGTCTTCAGATCTACGAAGACTGCATAGATGTTTACTTTTTTCGGGATGGTGTAGCTCTGGAGGATCAGGAAAAGGCACAAGCTCTGGTCAATGGTGCTCATTCCCAACTGGAACCCCGTTTGAAGGTGACTGATAATCCCATTAGTGTCCACCCATTGTTGGAGGTGATTCAGGATAGTTTGGACAAAACGTTTGCCTGCTGTTTCCAATAGGCAGATCGGACCGGTAATTACTTGGAATCTCCCTCACCCTTTTTGTAAATAGGGGCTATGCCAAGAAATTTGGATGGTATTAAATCTAATCACTGCATTAAAACGTTGATACAGAACTGGAACCCACACCAATGGGGAACCCTTATAAATGTCAGCAGGAACATGATCATGATGAAACTGGAACCAAATGAATGTGGGGAGTTGTCCAAACTTTCCATCCAATCCTTGCATGTGAGGAAAGCTAGCCACCGGGGTCCGGTTCAATCACTTCCCTGTGTGCCTCTCAGAGGGTTGAAGAGGAGGGGTCTGGTCGGCTTGCTGTGACCCCAAAGGGATCTGCCTGAAGTGACCGCAGCTGCATTTCCCGTGACGGAAATGTTCGCATGGGAAATGCACGAACACAAAATGTTCGTACATTTCCTATGCCAACATGCAGGAGTTTCCCGCGCAACCCCCGCTCACTATACTGTATAGTGAGCGGGCTGTTGCGGGGGACACCCCCGCAGCCTTCTTTTTTTTTCCTGTTCTGTTGGGAGAGCTCGCGGGTGTTCTCCGCAGCCCATCACAGCCTTTTTTTCTTTCTTTTTTTTCTTACCAACCCCACCAAAAAACTAAACATATACCACGAAAAGTTCGAACTTTTGGTAGTTAGAACTTTTCGTGGTGTGTGTTTTAGGTCTTTTGGTGGGGTCGGTAATTAAGTTTCGGACATTTCGTCCTATTCCCACCAAAGATGCAGTTTTACCCCAATCAGTGTCCTGCTGCACAGTTTTGGTCTCTAGGACTACATTTCCCTGGGGTCCTTGTGGGACACAGTATGAAACCAGGAATGGAGGGAAATTTGGTAAGGGGCAAGAAACAACTGTTCATGAAACCGCTAATTTCAGGAGTTACGAAGAAACAGAAGAGAAGGCTTATAATCAGAAGAGCAAGTGAATGCAACCCCACAGACCCTGAGTGCTGAAGCACCTGATGAGGTCAATGTCAGATCAGAATCCGTGTCAATGTGAATTCCAATATGGCACTGCAGGCCATTTCCATCTTTGAACCCTTGCAGGACTGTGCCAATGACCCAAAATCTCATAAAACAATTAGCTGATACTACTGCTACTGAGTCTGTAATGAGGGCATTTAAAGCCAAAGCTCAGAATAACCAATAGGCAGAAAGAATAAGAATGACAATGAAGATACACCAATCCAGGGTGAGATTGGAAACCAAGCCCCAGTCCTGAGAGTATAATGGAGCCCTGGGAAACAGAGAAGTGGAGAGACTCGCAGGGGGGTCAGATATGGCTGACTGCGCTCCCTTGATACAAAGGAAGTTCCTGTAGAGAGAAAGCTGAGGATGACTACAGCCTGGAGGAAGTTAAAGGTGCTCTTTAGAAGGCTGAAGACAGCCCAAGCTTGGATGGATAGGACGAAGTGGGGTAAGGGTATTAATTAAGTATTGTGCATGTGGAGGGTGGGTGGGAGGTCTACACCAGCATTTATTTGTGAGAGGAAGTGCAGAAATTCGAGAACCCCCACCCTCCTGACATTTTCGACATTTGAAGTAAAATATATACAGTGATCACAAAGATCCGGCTTGGAGGCCCTGGAGCGAGATGATAACCAGAGTGTTTTCTGACCTGACATCTACCTTGCAAGGAATTGGAAGGCCAACGCCTGAGGCCTTCCACTAATAACCCTGAGATAAAAGAGGAAGAACCTGAACCCGTGACGGGAGGGTAAAACAATATCAGCTGCTTGACAAGGACTCTACTCGGGGGGGGGGGGTGAGTAATATCCATTGCTTTTTCAATCCTGTCAGAAAGCCAATATCCAGGATAGACCTGTTTAAATTATAAAATAAAGTCAAGGTCTAGGAGGGGCCTGCTGTGAATCTAGAGATTAAGTCATGGTCGGGGGGTTTGGTTGCTGTCTCTAGGAAATCTAAGGTCTAGGAATGACCTGTGTTGTGACCAAAGTTGATCACTGTTAAGGGGAACCCTGTTGAGAGACCCCGAGAAGCTCTGGGGCTAGAAGAAGCCCAGGAAAAGTTGTGGTAAGACCAAGGAAAGCCTGACAAAGAATCTTGAAACCTGAAACCCTCTGGGTGAAGAAGCAGGTGAAAGCAGTGAGGGCTGAAGACAAGTCCAGAATGCGAGCAAGTGCTACAAGAACTGCCCCAAAGAATATTTCTGTTTATTTCTGCAGAAAAGGGATGTACATTTAAGGAAAGGTTTTGAACTATTGCTTTTACCAATCTTTGGATCATGTATGTTGTTGAAACAAAGGACCTATCAAGTTTACAAGTTGGGACTTTCATATAACCATCTACTTTGGAACTTTCTTTTGTGGACTAGGGTGTCTCAAAGGGAGACAAAGCACTCATAAGATTAGAAGTTGACCGTATAACATGCAGACTTCACTGCTAAGGGGCTAGTCATCTGGGATGAAACCCACCTTTGTCTTATGATCCCTTGTGCACCATTTTGTTTAGGAGAATATCTTTTTAGTTATAGGATTTTCTCCAGACCTATTGGCATTGAACCAACCCATCGTTGCTAAATCTGTGACATTAAAAAGCATTGTCATAAAACTCACAGTCATTGTCATTATCCGGCCTTACCACAAAGATCTACCGGAGCAAAGACTGATCAGGACATCAATCTCACAAGCCAGGATAAACCAGAGACCCCAACCCTTCATGTCAGCTTTTACAATGCACGCTATACACCTGCACACAATGCTTCAAACAAAAAACATAGGCGATCAGACTCAGTTGGGTCGGTCTCCCCTAATCTTGCCCATCAGTCGTAAAACTCCAACACCACCGCACAAACATCATAGAGTGGAACTCGGGGCAGTCATAGCTGAGCATCCTGATGGACAGCAACAAAACCAAACTGTGGAAACCTGACTTGTTGAAAGTGTGTCTGTGAGACTGAGTGCTGATATCATGCATGGTGGGCGAATGATGTGTGCATGCTGGAGTGAGTGTTTTGAGAATGGCAGTTAAGGTAAACAGCAGAATGGAAATCAAACAGTTCAGTCTAGCATTAAAATGCGATACCAGGTGTCCCCATTAATCGCTGCTCTCCTTACCCTCCACAGCTAACAGATGCCCCTCTCCATCTTCCAGCACATTTACCTTACACACACAGACCACCATGAAGATGGCAGCTGTATGTCTCCTAATGCCAGATTAACCTCAGCAGAGCAATGCTAGAGTTTACATGTGTAGCTCTGTCAAAGAAACCCAAGTACCAAAGTATCGCTACCCCAAATCACATAGAAGCATTCAGGCACTCGGGACTCGGGTAGTATAGGGTTTGTATGTGCTTCCTTCCCGTTCCCACTAATGGCTCAACCCCATTCTCTTTTCTTGCCGAGCTACACGCAACAAGGACGCCAACCTGGCAGAGGTGTGCTATACAAGAACACTCTACATTACTTTACATACATACCATCATGCACAGTCAGAGCCCCAACTACCAGCAAAAAAATGTAAAATCTTGAAGCACTACAGGCAAGCTCAGATCAGCGTCAAGTCAAAAGACGGAAATGCAGCACTTCAAGAAAGAAACCATGTGCGGCTGATGGTTATGGATGACAGGATATGGAGTATAGGGTACACTTCCACGCTAATGCGATCCGAAGCAAACATCACACAGTGACGCACAAAAAGGAAAACTCACTTGTTCACCTGCAGCTGTGCTTACCTTCCTGGCTTACATGGCTTGGCAGGTGAAGAACTACGGTCTGGAGAGTTGCCCAGAGCAATGCCAGAGGTTAGGATTAATTCCAAACCTTCCAGCCATCACCTCTTTTGTTTTGCGTACGTCACCACAAGTGGGACAGGTATGCCAGACTTGGGTCCCGTGCCTGCTGGGCCTAGAGACCAAAGCTACTCCTCACTGATGAGGCCCAACAAGGCGGAAACATGTTTGGGGATGCGTGTGGTCTCATGCAGAAGGGATGTGACAATGCAGTTCGGGCCGGACTGCCCCTTTTGGGCTGGGACCAAGCCTGATTTACATATGGTCTTTCCCCTTTTGAAATGGCTTGGCAAGCTAAGGACGATGGTCTGTAGGGTTGCCCAGAGCAATGCCAGAGGTTATGATTAATTCCCATCCTTCCAGCCATCACCTCTTTTGTTTTTCAGATAAACGTCCAGCAATCGTCCCCAAGAGAACTCCAAGATCTTCCCCCAAAACAGGGGTGTTGCTAGGTCTGGAAAAGACCCGGGCTATGCTAATATTGGAACTGTCGGGATTGGGGGCTAGCTAGTCTTTTGGTTCTAGCTCCTGAGATTCTATCTGGGGCTAGAACCAAAAGACCAGGGGCTATAGCCCCCTTAGCACCCCCCAGCAACGCCTCTGCCCCAAAACAAGAAAGTTCACAAAGTGCTTCAATATCCTGATGCTCAAGCATCATAGAAATCCAAAAAATGCAAATAGTGCTGCAGTAGTGTCTAGACCACATTAGGCCACCTACGGAAACCAGCGACCGTCTCTTTCCAGCGAGCACTTACTATAGAGGACATCTCCTCTCGCCTAACAATGCATTGCTTCTTCAATGCCCCATTGCTATAAAAATCATACATTCTAATTTACTTTGGAAATCCGAGAGATCCCACGCTTTAGATGTTAACATTCACTGCAGGAGATGCGCTTCAGTTCTTCAATTGTAAAAAGATTCATTTCCCAAACTTAGCACACTCTCAAAGTTCAGCCCAACCACTTCAATGCCATTGAAAACGATGACTTATGCAGTCCAACATACATTCCAGTAGGGTTTAAAAATGTCGTAAAAGGTCCAAGAAACATAAGCAAAGAAAGAAACTCGTGCTTATGAAGCAACAATAAGCACGCCGTGAGTGTGCGCGAACATTCAAGCACTAAAGAGTGTTCTAGGTCAAAGGACCGTTAAAAAAAAGATTTAAAAAAAAAAAAGATTTAGAAAGACCCCTCTGAGAACGCTCAGAACGGTCTTTCTAAATCTTAACTGTCACGCCGCTGCAGCACACGAGTGCGCGTAGGGGCTGACAGGCGGACCAAAATGGGCGGGGGAAGACGGGTTACAGGTAAGTGTGTGTGTATGAAAGGGGACCGTGTTTGTGGTGGGGAGAGGTCTTGGGGTAAGGAGTGTGTCTGCGTGTGTGTGTTTCTGAGTGTTTCGCTTTGTAAAGGGGTGCTGGGGAAGAGGTGGGTCTGAGTGTGAGGCCGGGTTGGGGTAGGGTGAGGTTGAAGGAGGGTTCAGGGGTGAAAACCCCGATTTCAAAGGGCAGAGGGGGAGGAATTCAAGTATTTCGAATATTAAAAGATGCCCCAAATCGGCAGCCTTTATATTCGAGATAATGAACTAGAACCCTAAAGAGAGTGCGTTTAATAGGCTGGAGGAAGGGGAGTCGGTCCCTGAAGCAGGTGTAATGATCACTAATCACTTTTCATGTGTTAAGATCATCTTACTGAGTTCCAAGTTGCTATGCCCCAATGCCCTCATTCTTATTTTTTAAACATTGTGTTTTGTTTTATTTACATTTTCTGGAACCTATCTGAATATATATTGGATTACATAAATGATAATGTTCTAGGACATTGAACCTTTTCAGCTGAGGTCCGAAAGGGCGCTATGTTTGCGGTGTTTTTCAATGACACTTTCAAGTTTTGGAAATAGGAAGTTACAATGTAAATCTTTTAAAACCTTACTTTTTTGAAGTACTTCTTTATTTGTGCGCGGTCCTTTGCCAACATGCAGGATTTCTTTTGCAATATTTTTGTGCATATCCAAACGAGGACTTGTGTGTCTGCAACTTGACAATTTAATTTACAATTGATCAATATTCAATAATGAAATAATTGTTAGGGCACAGCGCTGCAAAGTCATGCCAATGGCAGATGCGCAACATATACGCTGACATTGGCATTATGTGAATAAAGAAGCAAGCGTCATAATTGCGAAACCCGAGCAAAATAGACAACAGAAATACCCTTATGTACCCCGGACTGCCGAAAACACTGATCTACCAATAATCATGCAAGCAATTTGGCCATCACCATGGGCGCCAGGTGATTCTTCTGTCGTCCTCTTTGGTACCCCTGGCACTGCCCTTGCAGCCTGATATAATCCACGGAAACGGTAATGGAGTTAAGGAAGTCCTTTATTGGACGGGACAAACTCTGTGGCCACACTGCCACCTTGCCCCACAGACGACCATTAACTGCACCTGGAATGCCGACCGCGCAGCAACGCGAGCCGGCATTCCAGAGTGCACACATTATGACACATCTCCCCGCCTTAGCACATATCAAAGGAAACACAACAAAAACAACTATTGAAACAACAAAACCCTAAGTGCACTGGTAAACTAGGATAACACAATATGTGCAGATGAAGGTCAAAACAATCTAAGATAACACAAACTGAGAACATAAAATGCATGCAAATCACACCCACACGCTGTGGAGAAGGACAAAACGCACGCTAAACCACATGCACGCATTACTCAATGGCACCCTTCCACACATAATCCTTCATTCTTACAGGAGGTACACGCACCCTCCACTGGCGCCCGCCATTCCTGTCTGATGCCCGGAGAACGCACTCCCCAGGCGCCGCATTCGCTCCATCTTCATGACTATCACCAGCAGACACCTGATTGCATCACGCCTCCAACTCCCCCGTGGCTCCAGCCACATGCTGTCCAACAGGGAAATCACTTAACTGAGAACCAAAATTAGAACCACACTGATCCGATGGTGACACAGCGGTACCCCCTAGCACTACAACCCTTCTCTTACTCCACCTTGTCCCATCATCAAGGACCACATATCCTGTCCCCACCCTCACCACCACGCGCGGGCACATAAAAATACTCCTCCCATTTGGAACAATCCTAGGGTTTTACACACACATCCGATCACCCACTTTGACCATAATGGGTCTTTTCCCACTCTGCTGTGCTCTCACACGATCCTGGTGCGCACGCACCCTTTGCAACACCTCTGACATGTTAACCTCCGTGATTACATCGCCACCAAGAGCAGCCGTCCTCAACCTTGATCCAACCTTCCTACCCCTCATGAGCTTAAACAGTGATTTACCCGTAGACACTGAAGGTGTCCACCTATATACCGTCAAGGCCTTCAAAACCACCTCCTGCCAACATAACCCGTTGGTGATGACCAGCTGAATAGCCACTTTCACAAAACTATTAATTCTTTTGACCAATCCACTGGTGCACAGATTGTACAAGGCTGTCCTATGGTGCCTGATACCATTGCTCCTCCAAAAATACTGCATCTGCTGGGACACAAACTGTACCCCGTTGTCCGCGACCACACTCACAAGTACTCCTTCCCTATCAAATATCCTTTTCAAGAAACCAATCACCTTATCCGTGGTTACCGACTCAAACGCAGCATCCTCAACCCACCGCGAAGTATAATCAACCAACACTACCACAAATCTCAAACCCCCTTCCAAACACTCCATGGGGCCCATAATGTCCAACACCACCTTGGACCATAGCTCATTAGGAATATCCACGGGGTTCACTGGTTGCAGGCGCAACACTCTGCTTTTATCACTCATGGCGCATGCCATACACACTTTCACTACCACTTCTACCTCCTCATCCATCGCCGGCCACCAATACTACTCCAGCAACCTCCTTTTTGTAAGGGACCTACCCAAGTGCCCCTCATGCGTCAGCTCAACAAGCCTGACTCTCACGCTCACAGGAGGCACCAACCTCTCTCCTCTCATGATACCCCACGGTCCCTCCACCAATTCACTCAAAACTTGCATGTATCCCTTACCTTCCGCCCTGCCCCTGACCGCTTCCCAACCATCACCCAGACCATCTCTAATCCACACTAACTCAGCTTCCTTGGCCGATTCTTTCTCCCACTCATCCTTAATCACCACGGGAAGCACACACGCCACCTGGGTGTTTATGTCGCACTCCCCATGCTCTCCCGGTGCCTCCAGTGGCAATCATGATAAAAAATCTGCTACCACATTCCTTCAGCCTGGTAAGTACTCCACCCTGAAATTAAATTCTTGCAAGTCCACCATCCACCTCGCAGTCCTAGGGGACACTGATGCCACACCCTTCCTTGGTGGTGAGCACATATTACAGCTGTTTGTGGTCCGTCCTGATGATGGATGGAATACCCCACAGAAAAGTCCTAAAATGCTTTGAGGCACAGGAAGCAGCAAATGCCTCCCTCTCAATTACTGCATACCGTTTCTCAGCATCCTATTGGTGTACCTTTGCAGCACTGGGGCAGTTGTGGCTCCGCTTTGCATGCGATGGCAGCACCTGGACATGTGACGCTACACCTTACATATGATGTCTATATCTGGCATGTGGGGCAGTAACTGGCCTAAAAGGGCACTGCCAAGCTGAGGCTGCACTGCCATGTGAAGGAAGTGCCCCAGGCATATGATATGCAGACCTTTGCCCTAGCTTATCATGATGGCACACATGGCATATCAAGACAGCACCCCAGTTAAAATATGGTAGTTAAAATGAAATAACTTTCTGACTGCTATAGAAGGTAGCAGCAAAACAAAGCCAGGTGTTCTCAAAATGCCTGCGCTGATTATTATTAAATAATGACACGCTCTATTAGCAGCTATTGGAGGACACAAGCATTACACCTCTTCTAATGCTTTAAAGAATACAATACGTTGTTTGCATGCCAATGTGCTCAGGTCTGCTCAGTAATTGAAACAAAAAATGATATCAGAAATGATGTTAGAAACACTGTATTCATTTTATAATACCACTGCATACATGATTTTAATAATGTTTCACAAATGAACCGATGTGCCATGTTTACATTTCTATTGATATGACTCTCTAACACAATTTCTCTCTCTTCTCTAATATAATATGTCTCCTATTTCCTTCATGGAAAGGAAGGTTTGATTACATGAATTTGGGTGTTTCCTTTTTGTGATGTGAATTTAGTAAATAGATTCTCTTGCACCCTTAATACATTTTCTCAAATATACCATATGTTCCATGTTTACATTTCTATTTATTTACAAATCAAATACAACAATAACCTGCACATCAGGTAACTAATCAATACAACCTTACTCTGGAAACAAAGTTTGATGGCCATTGAAGTTGACAATAAAGGCAAGAAAGGGCGGAGAATTCAAGACCTTGAAGAAGCACGCAAAGTGGACAAATTGCATTTCACAAAGTGCGAAACACGTGATGGGGGCAAGACAATCAATTTGCTAAATCCACATCCCAAAAAGGAATAATTAATTAATGTAATCAAATCTTGCTTGCTATGAAGGGACTAAGAGATATATTATTAGTGAAGTGAGAGATAATGTGTTAGAGAATCAAATTAATAGAAATGTGAAAATGGATTAAAATCATGTATGTTTTGGTTGATATTATATAATTATTGATTTGTTACTAATATCATTTGTTCTAAGTGTAATTTTTTGTTTCAATTATTGTGCCCACATGAGCGCATTGATGTGCTGTAGAAGGTATTTGCATTTTATTCATCTTAATGCATATTGTAGTATTTCAAACATCTGTGATGTCACTTTCTGTGATGTCATCAGTGTCCAAGTTCATGTGATTTTACTTCCTGTACTTTCGTCGTGTTAACTTTCTTGTGCTACCACTTCCTGTGATGTCACTGAGCATGTGTGGTCACTTCTGTTACCTCTAGCATTTTGGGGAGTTGATTTCCTTGGGGCCCAGTGCTGTCACCCTCACCACCTGCCGGCCTGCGCTGATCCAGTACCAGGGGCTGAGGGGGAAATGGGGAAGATATGGCTTCTGGGGCAAGACTAGGGGGGGCATGCATATTTGCATTCTCGTATATTTGTAACAGTCATGTTTTCACTGGAAGAGTGAAACAACGGGACCATTGTGTTCCTACATCCAAAATAATGTCAGCACAAACTCCCAGCAGTAGAGATGAGCAGTGGCAGGTAGCGGAATAAGAAGCTCCCTGCACCGCTGAGGGCAGCAGCTGGCAGACTTTACCTTTTCAGACATACGTCAGTCATTTACTTCAGCCCTGGCGTCCAACAACTAACGGCCTTGTCCTTTGTCGTCATGACGCTGGTGGGCTAGAATTGTTTTCCACGTATTGCGTGACTCCTGCGGTCTGCACCCAAATGCCAGGATCAGCAGCAAGTTGCTCTGCGCGGAACAGCAACAGGGCGATCCTGACGTCCAATTAGAAGGCGGAAATCCCTTCTGAGCGTCCAGCGCAGAGTTTAGCCATGCGTGAGATGCACTAATCCCGCGGGGCGGAGGTGGTAATCTGGGCCGGCGCTCCCGTTGGCGGGAGTCGAGACCCGACAAAAGGGAGCCCACTGCTGCAGGACAGGTTTGGTGCCAAGCCCTACACTCTACCAGGACGGACCCACAACAAAGACCACAACTTTATTTTGGTTAGAAAACGGAAGTCCGCGGTTTATTTTAAAACAGAGTTAGTCTTCAGATGTCCCATTTCTTTTAAAAGATATCCTGGTGTCATGTGGCCTAATACTTTCGGCGGACCCGTGCCACTTCCAGCCAGTTTTACTGTTAATTTGTGGGTGACTGTTGTGATTTATTGGACTCAAGTGTGGTGCTTAACCCTTGTTTATCATATTAAATGCTCAATTTTCCTGACTGGTGTTTTAGAGGGAATGTGTTTGGGCAATGAGGTAAGGACAATTGTGAGAATGGTTGCTCTATAGTGAGCATGGAATGCTTAAATGTGAGCACTTATTAGCTCAGGCATGGTGCCTGGAGTGGTGGAGTGGAGGTTATTGGTTGCTCTGTGGTGAGCATGGGATGCTCAATGGCGAGCATTTATTAGCTCAGGCGTGGTGCCTGGAGTGGTGGAGTGGAGGTTGTTTGTTGCTCTATGTGGAGCATGGGATGCTCAATGGCGAGCATTTATTAGCTCAGGCGTGGTGCCTGGAGTGGTGGAGTGGAGGTTGTTTGTTGCTCTATGTGGAGCATGGGATGCTCAATGGCGAGCATTTATTAGCTCAGGCGTGGTGCCTGGAGTGGTGGAGTGGAGGTTGTTTGTTGCTCTATGTGGAGCATGGGATGCTCAATGGCGAGCATTTATTGGCTCAGGCGTGGTGCCTGGAGTGGTGGAGTGGAGGTTGTTTGTTGCTCTATGTGGAGCATGGGATGCTCAATGGCGAGCATTCATTAGCTCAGGCATTGTGCCTGGAGTGGTGGAGTGGAGGAAATGGTAGTGTGCTCAGTTGTGAGCATTTGGTTTCTTTAGAGGGTGTTTTGAGGACACCCACAGTGGTGTGGAGATCAGTACGCTTTAGGCAGATAGTGGGGTTTAACCCTGTAGATTGTGTTAGCACAATTTGTAGTTGGTGAATGATGATGCAGGGTTATTGTGTGATGTAGGTGGTAATGGTTGTGTATGAGATTGCGGGCTGGTTCCCTTGTAGCGAGTTCCATAATAGGCCTGTTATGGTTCTAGTGATTGTTTTGGAAGTATGTTAGCTAATTGGCAGGTACTCTAAGGACTTGGTAGGGGATAGCTTTATGCTAGGAACAGTTTGCTGGATGGAGGTTTAGAAGGATCGTTTTTTTATATACATACATGTTAGTAACCTGTTCCTTCTGTTTATTCCTTTGATTGCATGGTTATGTATGGGGGGAGATGTGTTGTGATTTACCTATCCTGACTATGTGGCTATTCCCTGTATGTATGTGTTCCTAAATCTGGAATGTTTGGTATGGAGTGTTCTGGTTGGAATGTTTGGATGTGAGTGCCTGTGTTCCTGGATTGCCAGTTGGAAACTTAAGCTTGGCACAGGGGGACCGGTGGATGCTTCTATCCTATGAACTTGTCCTGTATTATACCTGATGTACTTACCTGTGTTCCTGTGGATTTACTAAAGATACCTAAAAAGAACAAGGCTCATGAGTGGTTATTTATAACCCCAAACCCACAACTTAACAGTGACCCACATCACTTCCGTTCCCATGTAACCTATAATTACGGCCGCTTGTAAGACTGATGTGCAAGTGACCCGGCTCCTTTATAGAGCTTCCACGTGGCCATGTCACTTCCGAACACCACTGAATTGCTTTTGGGTGACTCGTGTCATTTCTGATCAACGCCCTTGATTGATATTAGGGGGCCTATGTCACTTCCAATATTCCTTACCTCCAAGCATTTAACTTCCGGAGCAATGCCTTCTGTTTCCCAGTGCTCTGCTGCAGGGAGCTACCTGGGTAAGACTTCACTGCTGTTGCAGTGATAGGACCAGTACCTGGGCCGCTCCATGCTGTATCTGGAGTGCCGTCACTTTGTGAGCACAGGCCCAGTCTTTGTGAGTGTAACTTGCCCCTGTGGTGCTGCGTCACTGGTGCCATATCTTCTTTTGTATTTGTATTTGTATTTATTTGAAATGTATATAGCGCTTTACGCCAAAGCGCTGTACATATCAAACTTACAGTATACTAAAATGGGAACAAAAAATTAATTGTAAAAATTCTAAGCTTTTACATCATGATTGAAGACGATGGGTCTTAAGAGAAGAGTGAAGTAAGGAATAAGAAGAAACTGAACCAAGAACGCAATCGAGATTGGGCACAAGGGCGATGAGGAACTGATAAAAGAAATTGAGAATGAGAACGAAGGGAACGAGAGGGAATATAGAAAGAAACGAGAGGTAAGGAGGAGCAAGACCATAAAGAGATTTGAAAACAATACAAAGAAAATAAAATTTAAGACGAGAATGAAAAGATATCCAACCAAGAGAGGATAAAGACAAATAAATATAATCATGAGGAGAAAGTGGATATAAAAGATGAACAGAGACATTAAAAACAGATTTTAGAGGAGCTAGCCAAGAAACAGGAAGACTGAACAGTAAAATAGGGCTGGAAAAATAAGTGAGGTAATAAAGAGTCTAGTAGCATTGCACGTAAGAAATGGTTGAACTTCGCGTATTGAATGATGAAAGTGACATGAACGTAAAACAATCGAGATATGACAGAGACAATCAGCGTCAAGATAAAGACCAAGATTACGAGTGGCCGA
This sequence comes from Ambystoma mexicanum, assembly GCF_040938575.1. NCBI lineage: Eukaryota > Metazoa > Chordata > Amphibia > Caudata > Ambystomatidae > Ambystoma > Ambystoma mexicanum. Next base: position 803,192,631 of record NC_090921.1, read on the forward strand.
GAAATCGGAAGTCGGGCAGGTCGTGTGCTCCTTCGTCTGCATTCCTGGGATCCCATGGTAACTTTCCTATCCAGTAGCTGAGTACCGCTATGCCCCTGCTGTATGTGGTGTGAATAGGTTGGTGTCACGCTGTGAGTCCTGGAAAAGAGAGGGTCCTGCTGCAGGTGCAGCCGCTTACATTTCTCTTCATGGATAGCCCCTCTTGCATGTGTGGCTTGCTGTTACCCGCAGTGCTTTACTCGCCTGCATGTATCTCTTCTCCTCCATTGCCTGTTCTTGGCCCTTTTCATCAGCCCACTGTCTCCCCCCTAAGCACGTCCTATTTTATGTTTTTTTTAATGATATTTAATAAAAGAATGGACTATAAAAGATGGCATAATGGGAATATGCCACAAGATGGCCGGCAGCTAGAAATCCAACTCTCAATGAAAAAAGTGTCTGGATGGAGGAAGGCAACTGATGTGGGCATTGGGTCTCGAGGTGGAGCAAGTGTCACGATGCATGGTGAGGGCAGGAAAGCCGTGGCGAGGGGGAACTGCAGCATAGCTTCTGGCAATGAACGCTTGAAGTGCTTATGGGCCTGATTTACAAAAGCATTTTCAATGGGAAAATCCCATTGAAAAACGATGCGTAAATCAGGCCCAATATACCCAAGTTCATGGTACTCTGAATTCACCAACCTGTGCGGGATGAAGTGCTGAGCACCTGTGCGGGATGAAGTGCTGAGTACCTGTGCGGGATGAAGTGCTGAATACCTGTGCGGGATGAAGTGCTGAGTACCTGTGCCCTGCAGCTGAGCACACACAAGCACACACACCACGAGCCTGTGGAGCAAGCATGGCATGGAAACACGTGATGGGGGCAAGACAATCAATTTGCTAAATCCACATCCCAAAAAGGAATAATTAATTAATGTAATCAAATCTTGCTTGCTATGAAGGGACTAAGAGATATATTATTAGTGAAGTGAGAGATAATGTGTTAGAGAATCAAATTAATAGAAATGTGAAAATGGATTAAAATCATGTATGTTTTGGTTGATATTATATAATTATTGATTTGTTACTAATATCATTTGTTCTAAGTGTAATTTTTTGTTTCAATTATTGTGCCCACATGAGCGCATTGATGTGCTGTAGAAGGTATTTGCATTGTATTCATCTTAATGCATATTGTAGTATTTCAAACATCTGTGATGTCACTTTCTGTGATGTCATCAGTGTCCAAGTTCATGTGATTTTACTTCCTGTACTTTCGTCGTGTTAACTTTCTTGTGCTACCACTTCCTGTGATGTCACTGACATGTGTGGTCACTTCTGTTACCTCTAGCATTTTGGGGAGTTGATTTCCTTGGGGCCCAGTGCTGTCACCCTCACCACCTGCCGGCCTGCGCTGATCCAGTACCAGGGGCTGAGGGGGAAATGGGGAAGATATGGCTTCTGGGGCAAGACTAGGGGGGCATGCATATTTGCATTCTCGTATATTTGTAACAGTCATGTTTTCACTGGAAGAGTGAAACAACGGGACCATTTTGTTCCTACATCCAAAACAATGTCAGCACAAACTCCCAGCAGTAGAGATGAGCAGTGGCAGGTAGCGGAATAAGAAGCTCCCTGCACCGCTGAGGGCAGCAGCTGGCAGACTTTACCTTTTCAGACATACGTCAGTCATTTACTTCAGCCCTGGCGTCCAACAACTAACGGCCTTGTCCTTTGTCGTCATGACGCTGGTGGGCTAGAATTGTTTTCCACGTATTGCGTGACTCCTGCGGTCTGCACCCAAATGCCAGGATCAGCAGCAAGTTGCTCTGCGCGGAACAGCAACAGGGCGATCCTGACGTCCAATTAGAAGGCGGAAATCCCTTCTGAGCGTCCAGCGCAGAGTTTAGCCATGCGTGAGATGCACTAATCCCGCGGGGCGGAGGTGGTAATCTGGGCCGGCGCTCCCGTTGGCGGGAGTCGAGACCCGACAAAAGGGAGCCCACTGCTGCAGGACAGGTTTGGTGCCAAGCCCTACACTCTACCAGGACGGACCCACAACAAAGACCACAACTTTATTTTGGTTAGAAAACGGAAGTCCGCGATTTATTTTAAAACAGAGTTAGTCTTCAGGTGTCCCATTTCTTTTAAAAGATATCCTGGTGTCATGTGGCCTAATACTTTCGGCGGACCCGTGCCACTTCCAGCCGGTTTTACTGTTAATTTGTGGGTGACCCACATCACTTCCGTTCCCATGTAACCTATAATTACGGGCGCTTGTAAGACTGATGTGCAAGTGACCCGGCTCCTTTATAGAGCTTCCACGTGGCCATGTCACTTCCGAACACCACTGAATTGCTTTTGGGTGACTTGTGTCATTTCTGATCAACGCCCTTGATTGACATTAGGGGGCCTATGTCACTTCCAATATTCCTTACCTCCAAGCATTTAACTTCCGGAGCAATGCCTTCTGTTTCCCAGTGCTCTGCTGCAGGGAGCTACCTGGGTAAGACTTCACTGCTGTTGCAGTGATAGGACCAGTACCTGGGCCGCTCCATGCTGTATCTGGAGTGCCGTCACTTTGTGAGCACAGGCCCAGTCTTTGTGAGTGTAACTTGCCCCTGTGGTGCTGCGTCACTGGTGCCATATCTTCTTTTGTATTTGTATTTGTATTTATTTGAAATGTATATAGCGCTTTACGCCAAAGCGCTGTACATATCAAACTTACAGTATACTAAAATGGGAACAAAAAATTAATTGTAAAAATTCTAAGCTTTTACATCATGATTGAAGACGATGGGTCTTAAGAGAAGAGTGAAGTAAGGAATAAGAAGAAACTGAACCAAGAACGCAATCGAGATTGGGCACAAGGGCGATGAGGAACTGATAAAAGAAATTGAGAATGAGAACGAAGGGAACGAGAGGGAATATAGAAAGAAACGAGAGGTAAGGAGGAGCAAGACCATAAAGAGATTTGAAAACAATACAAAGAAAATAAAATTTAAGACGAGAATGAAAAGATATCCAACCAAGAGAGGATAAAGACAAATAAATATAATCATGAGGAGAAAGTGGATATAAAAGATGAACAGAGACATTAAAAACAGATTTTAGAGGAGCTAGCCAAGAAACAGGAAGACTGAACAGTAAAATAGGGCTGGAAAAATAAGTGAGGTAATAAAGAGTCTAGTAGCATTGCACGTAAGAAATGGTTGAACTTCGCGTATTGAATGATGAAAGTGACATGAACGTAAAACAATCGAGATATGACAGAGACAATCAGCGTCAAGATAAAGACCAAGATTACGAGTGGCCGAGAAATCGGAAGTCGGGCAGGTCGTGTGCTCCTTCGTCTGCATTCCTGGGATCCCATGGTAACTTTCCTATCCAGTAGCTGAGTACCGCTATGCCCCTGCTGTATGTGGTGTGAATAGGTTGGTGTCACGCTGTGAGTCCTGGAAAAGAGAGGGTCCTGCTGCAGGTGCAGCCGCTTACATTTCTCTTCATGGATAGCCCCTCTTGCATGTGTGACTTGCTGTTACCCGCAGTGCTTTACTCGCCTGCATGTATCTCTTCTCCTCCATTGCCTGTTCTTGGCCCTTTTCATCAGCCCACTGTCTCCCCCCTAAGCACGTCCTATTTTATGTTTTTTTTAATGATATTTAATAAAAAAATGGACTATAAAAGATGGCATAATGGGAAGATGCCACAAGATGGCCGGCAGCTAGAAATCCAACTCTCAATGAAAAAAGTGTCTGGATGGAGGAAGGCAACTGATGTGGGCATTGGGTGTCGAGGTGGAGCAAGTGTCACGATGCATGGTGAGGGCAGGGAAGCCGTGGCGAGGGGGAACTGCAGCATAGCTTCTGGCAATGAACGCTTGAAGTGCTTATGGGCCTGATTTACAAAAGCATTTTCAATAGGAAAATCCCATTGAAAAACGATGCGTAAATCAGGCCCAATATACCCAAGTTCATGGTACTCTGAATTCACCAACCTGTGCGGGATGAAGTGCTGAGTACCTGTGCGGGATGAAGTGCTGAATACCTGTGCGGGATGAAGTGCTGAGTACCTGTGCGGGATGAAGTGCTGAATACCTGTGCGGGATGAAGTGCTGAGTACCTGTGCCCTGCAGCTGAGCACACACGAGCACACACACCACGAGCCTGTGGAGCAAGCATGGCTTTCTCTAATCTCTACCTTCTGTTTTTTACATGCTGTGCACTGGCTTTATGTGTTACTATTCTTTGTATTTTACCCAATAAATGCTGAATTTCTTAATGCAATCAAATCCAATTTTATTTATTCTTTAACAACCACGGCTGCTGTGCTAAATATAAGAAAATACATGAAAAATTGACACAAATAATCAATGCCGATAATGCATACATGTTTCTTTTCTCAAAACAAGAAACTTTAATATAATAAATCTGTATCAGAAAGAACCAGCTGACCAAATTTTTCGAATACCTTGTCGAAATTGGCAACATTTCAGCTCTTAACCACCAACCCATGATTAGTTCAGCTAATTATGCTTAGCGCACTAGCGCGGATAGATCCAGTGTGGGCAAGGTGCAGAAAAAGAGCCGCCGCCGAAATAATGCTGCTTTCAATCCATGTCATTGGATTGAAAGCAGCTTTATTATTTCGGAGGCAGCACCGCCTTTATTTTGCTTACTATAGCATTGAATGAATGATTTTCAGTGCCATGGTAAGCAAAATGAACGTGGAACCGAAGCCGTAATAATACTGCTTTCAATCCAATGATTCCGGCGGTCGGGGGTCGCATTGAGGGAGAAAAAAAAGTCAGTGAATGCTGGCCGCCTGCAGCAGCCTCATATAGTGGTGCAGGCAGTGGGCACGCACATTTTACGCTGTTTCCGGGTCCCGCCCACTTCACCCGATTGGCTACCGGCGGCAGCCAATCAGGTGGCGAATATGATGGGACCCGGAAAGAATGTCAAAATTCCTGAGATTCATGGGACTTTTCCGGAGACCCGGAGAAATGCTTAAAATTCCAGAGTCTCTGGAAAAATTCCAGAGGTTAGGCAGGTATGCATTATGGCCACTGGCTCCAGTGGATTTATCGGTGTTGAAAGCCCGAGATCCAAATGTTTCAGGGAGAAAAGAACCAAAGATTATTATTCCGAAATAACCTTCTGTCTTTTCTGCCCCCACCCACACCTCCATCACTCCCCTACTTACCTTGGGATGACTCGTGATCAGGAACCGGTGGTGTAGGGTCCTTTTGATATTTTCTTTATTTTTTTTTTCAGGATGGCTGCGGGGACACCCAAATGTTTCAGGGAGAAAAGAACCAAAGATTATTATTCCGAAATAACCTTCTGTCTTTTCTGCCCCCACCCACACCTCCATCACTCCCCTACTTACCTTGGGATGACTCGTGATCAGGAACCGGTGGTGTAGGGTCCTTTTGATATTTTCTTTATTTTTTTTTTCAGGATGGCTGCGGGGACACCCCCAACACCCCCGCTCACAATAAAGTGAGCAGGGGTGCGGGGGACACCCCCGCAGTCCCCAGCACCAAATGCGTGATCTAGTTGAACTTTTCAGCCATTCGGAATTTTGGAACGGCATGAAATTTGGCCAAATCATGCATTCAGTCTTTTTTTTCCAGCCATTTTGGACTATTCTGATTTATCAGAGGATTGCAAGTGGTGGTATTTTCCCATTTTGCAGCCCATAGGACTCCATGAGGAATTTTTGTCAGATTCTCTGCCGGCGGAATTACTGTGCTGTAAATCTGCTGATTTTTGTCAGTAAAATGGAAGATTCAGCTCTAGCGTTTTGCTGGAGGTAAATCCTCCACTTTGCCTCCAATGTTATAATTCTGCAGTGTTGGAAAAATGGTGGTAATACCGTTACTGCAAAGAAAAAGTGGCAGTAACGGAATTGTGTTTTGCCATAGGCCTAACAAATGCTGTGGCCATATATAATGGTATCCGGTAATAGCCCCATATATATGGTTGCCATACATATGGTTGCCGGGAAAAGGCTGTGGCATTTTTACATATGGTGACCGTATGTATGGGGTCAAGGGGAGCAGGGGTTGCCAGGGTGTCCCCCACATCCCTAGAAACAAATAAAAGGGTTTTGATGGTTGCAGGGGTGTCCCCTGCATGTTCAATGTGATAATGTCCCTGCAAATCATGGCCATATTTTGGCGACATTTTTGTCAGACGACATTTTTGCAGCGACATTAGCACATGGAACCCAAATAACAATGTCTCTTGCTAGCACTGTTTCCTAGCCAGAGCTTGCTCTCCTCATAGGTTAGATCATCTTGCATTCACAATGCTTGCTCTCCTCATCGGTTAGATCATCATGCATTCCAAATGCTTGCTCCTCATTGGTTAGATCATCATGCATTTGCAATGCTTGCTCTCCTCATCGGTTAGATCATCATGCATTTGCAATGTTTGCTCTCTTCATCGGTTAGATGATCCTGCATTTGCAATTTTTTTATGCAGAAAGATGTCATGATCTGTGGCCTACTGTGGGCAAGTTACTGAGGAGCTTAACCTGGCCTATCGTAGATCACAAGCAATTGGTCATGTTTTTCCACTTTGTGCGTCATGTTTATATTGGTGCCCCATAGTTGATGGATCATACCACAGAGCCTCTGGGCGATAGACAGATAGATCTTGCAGTAGCCATGACAAAGAGGATAACTACGCAGACGTGCAAGGATGCTTTGCTGCAGCATTTGCAGCAAAAATTGTCTCAATAAAGAAGGCAGCAGCAACAATCACGTTTTTCCACATGAACTGGGCATGTATGATGGTGGCATTAATGGGCAGTCACCCCCGCCACCTGACACCAGTCATCCCTGACACCTCTTGAAAGCTTTGAGGGCAGTGTGGGCACAGCCTCAGATGGGAAGAAGAATCTATGGGTCACCCTCCTCAGTGACCTGGGAGTCTTGAATACATACCCGTCATCGGCAACAGGCAGTGCGAGTTGCTGTCAAATCGCTAGGCTAAGCTGCCCCCTGCAAGTGCGCAGTCCGAGAGAGTTTTTAGCCCAGCTGGGGCGATTGTCTCGAGCTGCAGGATAAGCCATGCAGCGATGCATGTTGAACAAATGCCATTCATAAAAATGAACAGTCACTTAATTGTGGAAGACTAATTGACATCTACCCGTAGCCAACCCAGCAGCTCAGAAAATGGTGATGATTTGTTTCCCAGCACATGTCAGACACTGAACAGTGGGGAGGGGTTGTCTTGGTTCATGTGGTTGGGAAATGTATAGGTTCAGTAGTGACTGTTTCTGAGGGCCCCTGACCCGTTGCTGTTTTCACATTCCACTGCCTTGCTCATGCTGCAAGCAATGTTTTTGAATCCTGATCACACCCTTCCCGCTGTCTTTTGGTTCTAGACGACATAGCCACCCCTTAAGGGTCTAGGGTGTTTTCAAAGGTTGCAGCTGCCCACTAAAGTTCTTGGGTATTTTCACAGGGTGTTTCCAAACACCAAGGTTCTCTGGATCGTTCACAGGGTGCAGCACCCCCTAAAGCTCTCAAGCTCTGTCTCAGAGTGCTTTATGAAGTTCTCCAGCTCTCCCACCGGCTACCGCCTCCTTTGCAGCAGGGGGAGTCCCTCGGTGAGGGCTGTACCTCTTCCAAGGCTGCCTTATTTCTTCCCCCTGCTTGGTGCTCTGCAGGAGGGAAGGGTAGTGTGCCTCCACACGCCTTGTCAGGCTGCCTCCCATCATTACACAGCCCAGCTCCCCTGCACTTATGGAGCCCCCGCAATAAATGCCTAGGTCCCCCTATGCTGCATGATGTTGTCAAGGTTATCCTGCCGAGAAATGTGCACTGTCAGTGGTAGCACACCAGCCCCAACCCTGTGTGGGGGGCCACACCTCAAAGGGGGCCTGCCACCAGCCACATTTACTATTGCCACGGATGCTAATTGGGAAGGCTGGCCGGGTTCTTGGGTTTGGCAACGGTGTGCCCGATGTCGCCTCTGCACTGCACCCCGGCCACAGGATGTGCTTGAACCCTCCTCCTCACCACCACTGGAGGGGTCATGGATGGTGCATGCATGGGCCCTCGCCTCTGAAGATATGTGTGCCTGGCTCACCCTTCTGTGTCATTTTTGTCCATGGTTCCTCCTCATCACCGTGGTTCCCACGGCATGTCCCCCGCCCCGCCATTTCCTTAGTTGTCACCCCATCTGATGCGCTCCCACCACCCTCCACTGTACAAACTCAGGCTCCTCTCTCCTCTCCAACTAGGTCTACATTTCTCTTTCTAGAGGAATATGTGTGCCACAAGGTAAACTTAGTAGGAAATGTCAATTTCAGTTACATTGGCTACTTCGTCGTGCAGTGATACAATGCTGCACTGTGTTTTCTTTCTGACGGAAGGTAGCCTCCCCTGACAATGTTAGGACTGCAGTCATAAATCTATTCTTGTTTCTTTGTAACAATTGCTGAAGCATAGCAAAGATGTATTCTAATGCCAAATGCCTCTTCACTGCTCACCACAAGGGCCAATCTGAAGGCTCATTTTGTAGGCTAATTTACATTGAGCCTATTGCTATTATCCATTGGTGACTACTACAATGTTTTCAAAAGAATATGGTACACAACACGACTCATTTAAGGACACATCAGTAGTGTTAGGTAACAGTGCAGCAGGGCTGTTGGGAATCTCTGGGCAAGGGGCTCCTGTGGCAGGCTTCTACCCAGCCAGCACAGGGAACATTACATATTGAACACAATGACACATGTGCCTTGTATTATAAGATAGCTGCTTTAATTTTGTTTTAAAATATCCAAAATAATGTCCTGTCTAGTGCATGAGCTTGGGTGAGAGGTGCACGTTAAAGTCTCAATGTGCTCCATAATGTTTACGCATCTTGTGGCAGTGAAGGGCCATATCCCATCAGCCATGGTACTTTCTGCAGACCCCGCTCAAGACTTTCTTACTGGGTACAGAGAAGCCGTGCCATTAAAAAGAGACAATCTGAGTACTCCTAGGGGGACTAGATACTTGCACACACGATATATGGCTCACCGTGCGAAACGCGTGTCCCAGACCACTGTTTGAATCTAGACAGCACTGCCTTAGCCCTCTTCCTTCCGTAGTCCATACATTTGATACCATTACATTTGGTAAATAAAACCACTTGTTATTACTGTGCTTAGAAGCGGGAAGAGTCTGGCATGGAGCGGTACATTAAAAAAAATGTCATAGTCTGACGGGGCTATCAAGCATATCAGACCCCCAGGGGGATTTTTACAAAGGCCCTGAGATGGGATCAAAAAAGGCGCGGGCAAGGCCTAAGCAGGCTCCAAAGCACTGCAGATAGAACTTAATGATAGAGAAAAGGGAGGCAGATAACATGGATGAATACATAAGCCCCAGGTGATCATACATGTCCACTTCTTCAATGCATAGCCCCAGGGTTATCATACATGTCCACTTCTACAATGCATAACCGCCAGGGGGATCATACATGTCTATAGCAGCCCTGGTGTTTAGCCATGTCAGCGGATTGGGGGCGCGTAGGCGGGTCAAGGACAGCGGGACAGCAGTTTGGGGAAGGGGACCACCCTGGCACCGGGTGGCTCAGCGACATCACAGGCATGCGCTGCCGCCCGGCGCTGGAAGTAGAGAGACAATGGGTGCCGGGCAGATATGAAGAGAGGGCGCACAAGGTGCTCCCCTCTCTTTTGCCTTGACCGGGACCGATGAGCTGCGAAGGCAGCACCATTTCGTTTTAGGCAGCTTGTTTGGCTGATGTCGAGTACTTACACTGCCGAGCGCGATGGCAGCGGGCTGCGGCAGAGGTGACAAGGTGTCTCACATCTGGATGGTGCACGGGCGCGTTTGATAGGATTTTGGAGGTGAGCGGTGTCGGTGCCTGAGATCTCTGGTAAATCTGGTGTTGGATGTGTTGCCCGGTCCACCGCAGTTTGATCATGTGAGAGAGGTAAGAATAAATGCGGCTTAATGCCTTCCAAAGAATTTTTGTGTCTGGTGTCCCTCACTGGTCCTGTCGACTGTGCCCCCAAATACATAACTCCCAGATGATCAAACATGTCCACTTCTTCAATAGACCACTCACTGAGATAACTTCCTTCTTTTATTTGAACTCATTTTCATGTTGTAGCCAGGCAATCCCTAAGAAATCTTTCTTGGTGCAGTTTACCAGCGTGCAATTCTACAAAGGTTTGTAGGCCTCTTCTAGATGCCTTAGGACCAAGTGCTGGTAACAGTAATTCCGTCTGGGGGTATCCCGCCAGGTTTCCCGGCGGGATACCCCCAGACTTGTGATGAGGCCCACAGTGTCTGTACAGATAATGTGTGGGGGTGCCTGGCTATAGCCCTAGGAGGGTCCCTTAAGAGGTGGGAATGGTGGGTGACTGGAAGTGGGAGGCTGCTTAATCCGCATGTGGTGGGAAACAATGACCAACTATTTGTGCTCATTTAAATGCGTTTCCTGTCTTTGTATCTTGACAGTACTGTTGTAAACACAGCTGCGTGGGGGTGGAGTGGGGAAAGGGAACGTGTGGTGTTTGATTGAATTGTAGGGGGTTGAGTGTGGGGTCTGTGGGGAGGGCGGGGGCAGATCTCAAGGGGGTGAGAGGGAGTAGAAGGGGCAAGGCAGAGGGCACATAGTTCCACTACTTATTTTTTTGACACTTTAACCACTGTCATGACTGGGACAGAAGAATAGGCCTGGGGAACAGGGACGTGTGACTAACTCTGCCTCATCCCTGGCCCCCCTCAGAGCTAGCTCGGGCCCGGCTAGGACACATGCCCTCTTCTGCCTTGCCCCTCAGAGACCTGCCCACTTGACATGCACGGGGCTTCCCTCCCTACAGAACCCCACAGTCGCACAGGCAAGGAGGCAAGAGGATTTATGTCTGCTCTTAGAGTTTGGAAATGTTTCCCGAAAACTAATTAGCGCGGCAAAAGTCCCATTGAGATGCAAATAGGGCACTGCCGAGCTCTGCTCCCTTGCCAAGGCTGGGCCCCACTCAGAGGCTTTAGCTCACTGTGAAAAGCGGCTGGCTGGGGTCCTGAAAGGCATGCTTGGACTTCTCATGCCCCTCCGAGTCAGACGACATTCATTCCGAGAATTACATTCCAAACAGGTGGACCAGCGGGGGCATAATGAGCCCTGCTGAGCAGTGCAGAGGCTGCGCGCGCTGCTTTCCCCACACCTGCGCGCGCGCGCATCTCTCCCCAGTCTCTGGTGGCGTTACAAGGCCTTTGTGATTTGATGGGGGGTGGGGGAGGGCGGGAGGGAAGGGTGCCTGTCTGACTGGTGTTAATTCTGTATGAGTACACATTGAGGCTGGAGGACTCAGGCTACATCCAGTTAAGGATACAGCATTCGGGACAACGCGTGATATGATATGATAGGTTATTTATAACGCGCTTAATGCCCAGAGGTTTCTAAGCGCGGACCCGGGGATCGAACCTGTGTTGCTTCCTGTCGTCTTCCTTCCATGGCGAGCACGTTGTAGCTGAGCTATCCACCCAGGGCGTGGGCGGACTGAGAACCAAAAGCGGCCTGGACATAATTCTCAAAGTGGCCCCATATCACACCTTTTCAAAAGGCCCAACCCTTTTCCTATGAAAAAATCTGAAAATACCATACAAAAGAGGCCCAGGGTGCAGAGGCCTACTGGAAAACTTCCAGAGTTCCCAATATGCCAGTCCAAATCTGTGAGTGCAGCGATAGAGGATTAAACAACACGCGTGTAGAGAAAGGCCCTAAGGAGCGGATTTGCAAACCTTCTGCAGATTTTCACACATTCGTCCATCTGTGCTCAGATTCTCATAGAGAGCAAGCAGCACTGAGAGGACTCTGTTCTGTGTGTGTGTCCTTGCCAGGTGCAGGGAAGCTAACCCAGGGCTGCCACAGGATTTTGTAAGGCCGGGGCAATACATTTTGTGAGTTCCCCTGGCTATTTTTTGCAATGTACCAGCAACGCCACGATTCATGAGTGCAAGCTTTTGATTTTCACTACGTGGCAGAAAATCCCATGCTGTGCAAAGTGAGTGTGTGCTACCCATCCCCAGGCCGAAACAATACATTTTCCAGCACATTTTGCAGCAAGAATTCGAAAGAAGGCCATTGGGTTTACAGGCAGGTCTAAACAGGTAACACTTCAGCAACAGTCACCTAAACCTGCTGAGCTGTCTTTCCTCAGCATTCTTCATTTGGATCTTCACCTTCCCCCTAATTCTTCTGCGCCTTCCAAGCAACTTTGGCATGTCCACCCCTCTCGCCTTCCCCCTCTACCCCGCAATTAACTCTCAGGTGGCCCCTTGAAGAGGAAGCCTTTCTACTTTGAAGTGAGCATCACATGCTCATTTTGCGACATGCGCGGGAACACTTCATTGAGCCCACCTCAGCCCAGCAGGAGAGGAGTCAGAAGCGTTGTTGCCAGTGATTTTAAAAGCACATTGCGCAAAATCCTTCTTTTCCATTTTAGTTTTTAGTTGCCCCCATACAAATACATGCAGAAGATCAAGGGGGGCAAAATGGCACTTCAGCCCCGTGGTTCAAGGAGTACAAGGGCAACTGCCCCTTTAGGCCACCATGTACTCGGGCCTGTGTTGTTGCGAAGAGGGGACGCAAAAACTCTCCCTTTGAGTTTCTGTGGAGGGCTTAGGAATGTTGCTGAGACCCCTCCGGATACAGCTGGGCTAAGCTAAAATCATGCTGTGATGATATGATATGGCATTTGTAACGCGCCTATACACAAGTGTTTCAAGGCGCGACAGCTGTTAGTCCATTGCAGTTACCATCAAACAGATTTGGAGGATACATTTGGAGACACTGAAAACCTTGCAAAGATCATGTCATGGTCGCCCAACCTATATCATCTCCCGCCAGTATCTAGGGTCGTGTACCATGAGCCTATCGTGTACACTTTCGTCAGATGGAATCTGCGCACATTGCTGCTACCGTGAGCTGCAGTGTGACATCCCAATACCCCACCCCCCAGCAGAAGCCTACCTTCTTCCCTTATTTATGCGTGTTTTGGGTTTCTCTAATGAGCTGTATTCTCAAAGGTACAGCAGTAGAGTAGTGTTTTCCTATGTAGGCCATGCTGACTGGATGCCCCAGGCCCAGCGTTTCTTATTTAGATTCAACTTCATTATTTTATGTCTCTGAGAGCTATCATTGTGTGCACAAAATACTCCACATTTATGATGTCACTGTGGCCTAGAATTCCCCGTATCTAGGCATAATACTTGGTATTAGACCATATGTGTTTTGTAGAGCACTTCATGTCTGACTTCTACTGCTTCTAAGCATTGCACACATGGGTGTTAATTACTACAAGGTTTAAATCCTGACGTCGACAAATGAGTATTCATTTCGGTGGCCGACTAATAACAATATTATATGAGTGTTTTATGAAGTAAAGTGCTTTGGTGCAAGTGCAATATAAGTAACAGATTATTTACAAATGCCTAAATGTTAGCATCAATAAATCCAAGCATAGGGTCAGAAACATGTCATAGGGCCTCATTACGAGTGTGGCAGTCCGGAAACTAGGGTGCCGGTAAACTTACCAGCACCCGTGTTTATGAGTTTTCCTGCCGGGGCCGTCGCGCCCGGCAGGTCTGACCTGCCGGGTGCAGGGGCCCTGGTAGGCAGACTTTTCATGGAAGCACCGGCACCGTTAGCACCGTTAACGGTGCCGGTGCTTCCATCTCCCCACCCCCATAGGGTCCTGTAAGACTCTATGGGAATGGGGAGATGGGGACTTACAAAATCTGGTGCCTGCCTTTTCGCATCGCTGGGACCTGTAATGTCCCAAAAGGCACCGGTAAATCAGGTGCCGGATTCAGTGTTACGGGGTTACAGCCAACCTCTTAATGTGGCCCATAGTCCTAAATTAGTGTCGCTGCAAGTGTGACTTCTTATTCAACTTTAGACCTGCCTGTATAAAAATCATATTCAAGTGTTTCTTTGCTTCTTTGAGATGTGTGAGTCCTGTGTTATACTGGCATGCTTGAGGCTGACTGAGACAGGGCTATACAGTCACAGGCAGTGAGATGATGGCACCTCCACCAAGCTTGCTGGGATCAGCAATCAGACTGATGCCCAATGTATAGCAGGCCAGGGGTCATGCAGGAAAGAGGCCCGCCAAGTAAGCTGCAGAGAGCCCAGGAGGCAGTGACATGACCTGTCCATAACACAGTCGAGAAAGGGGCCCAATGCGAGGCGCCGTCGCACTCCTTTTTGTAGCCAGCCTGCACCCTGCCATGTCGCGGCTGGAGGGAGATGATGGATGTTAATGGTTGAGGGAGTGGACAGTAGTCAGATGGCACCCACAACTTAACACCTACCTTTCAATGTATCCAAAAGTGCGGATACATTGAGAGCTAGGTGTTAACATATGCACTCTGCCAGCCAGGGGGTGGTGCCAATAGGACCCTCTGCCAGGCCACTGCGAGAGAGCGAGGCCTGGGGAAGCTTTGCCCCACGGCTCTCGTCATGACGACCCTGATCCTACTGGTTCTCGGCCTGTATCAGTATTTTGATATGGGTGAAGAGGCAGGGATCCCTGCCTGAGTTTGCTATGAGCAAGCAAGAGTCCATAGAGCTCTGCAGTAATGACCACCACAAGGTGTTTCGCGCATGCCACCATTCTGATCTCCACCGTAGATTTACTGTATTGTGTGTTGTTAGTCACAGGAGCCTGGGGTAGTTGTTAGTCATAGGAGCCCGGGGTAGGTTCCTGTCCCTAATACCGCATCATGCAGTGAATGATCAAAACCCCAAGGAAAGGGCTGTGAACGCAGTAGGAGTCAAGCTCGTTCTGTCAGATAACCAACGAAAAACAAAGCGTGGCCCCCAACTGTTAAAATAACTCAACAATATGGTTACAGTAGAAAAATGCAAAGCTACATTGCAGTGTTGTGAAGTAGCTGGAAGGTGCCACGCAGACTCTACAAAACACCAAAATAAATATGAAGAGGCATATAGGTTTAGTGTACACACATATATGGTTATAGTAGATAGAGTTATGGTGAGGACAGCATTGTTAGGATAGGATGCACACTCCCAGGGATAGATTCCACAGAACATGGATCTGAAGTTGGAGTACACAGATATGTACTTTATATTGAGTACATCGATAGGGGATTCGGGCAAAGCAATGTCAGTGAATGTACAGGGCTACCAAGGGACCAAAATAGGTAAGTACAGGGATTGCCGGTTAGAGTACATGGATACGGTGTTACACTAGGCCACTAGCTGGTGACAGTGTATAGGCACAGTGTAACAATGCATCGAAAGAGAGTAAACCTGTACAGATAGAGAGTATGTGGATTCATATATGTTTACACAGATTTAGGATGCAAGTAAACACACACACACACACACACACACACACATGCCAGACATGCATTCTGAGCTGCCTTTTGCACCATATAGCTATGTGCCCTTTCTCTTTACTTTTAGGCCTTCTGTGGGCCACACTGCCGCTCCCCTCTCCCCCACATGCCGGTGGAGTTGGTGAAACCGCGACTCGCCTGGTAACATCGCAGGACATCGGCCTCTCCCAACTGGAGGCAAGTTTCTGTTTACAATATTGAATTCTCTCATCACTGTCTCAGGGGAAACAATTACGTTTCTTACCATAGCACCGACTGCAGCATTACATCTACTAGCATCTTTAGTCTTGCAGATGGGATGCGCCAGTAGTGAGCTGTAGAGGAGAGCATGTGCCAAAGTACATGCCAGTACAAAAAGCTAAGGTCACTCTGTAACCACGCGCGTGGGTGGCTCGGCCCATTCCAGACTATGCCCTATAAACTCCTGCTACCCATTTAACCACTTCATTCAGCTGGAATCACACCTATTTTCCTCTCCTCAAGGTACAGGGCTCAACATACAGGCGTTACAGCGGTCAGTAACTTATCCTTTGTCTAATGTCCATTGGTCTGTTCAACCGCATGCGTGGAAGGGAAGATTCCTAAGCAGGTGGGAGGTGGGAGAAGGATGCGCAAAGCTAAATTCAGCATGTCCTTGGTAAAGCTGGAGCTATGCATCAGTCACAATAACATGGAAGACAATATAAGGGCATCCAAAGGTTCGATTTCCAACATATATTATTTATCATCCAAAATGCCCTGTGTTTTCAAATGCCCTTTTAAGCAACCATTGATATCATTTTGCATTTCAGTCCACCTAACGCCAGCCAAAATAACTAATTTCAATGCCAATTTACAACAGGTGATATTTGATCAAAGTTTCAATATGACAGAAAATCCAATATAGTAAAAGGATGACCAACGCCCTCTTCTACTTACACTATGCACGCTTTGTTAAAGTAAATTGACACTGTGTGACAACGAATCAAAATAATAATGGAGTTCATTAAACTGTTCGACTTTCTGTGTCTAATTAGCAATCGCATGTTTCTGATTTTACAATAAACATTCTGGAATATAATGTCCTCTAAGAAATGAATAGCCTCCAAAGGGTTCTCCCATCACAGTAAGGTGGAAGCAATACGGGTGTCACTGTCTACGGCAGATACTGAAACCCATACTGTACCACAACAGACAAAGGCGCCATCCTATTTACATGTGCTAAGAAAAGCACCCTAAGTGACCAGACTATAACCGGACATTCCGTCATTATGCCACCACTATTCAACATGAAGCGATGCCCGCACATGACATTACCATGCAACGTCCTTCCGAGAATTAACACTCAACCATCTTCTAGTAGTAACATATGTTACCCAAGAATATTTAGATGATTTAAAAAGCAATAATTGAGCCACACGCTTGGCAAATACATGAACAGGAATGCATGCCCAATTTGAATACTGTTAGTATTACGAATGTACTAACTAAGGTTTTGGGGATTTTTGCAGATACATTTGCTAAACAATCATAAGACATGTCAAAGAAAGAAGCTGTACTCACACAAATGCCTTAAAGAAATGTCTCTTTTCAGTGTCTAACTAGACTTCCTGCACATAGCTCCGATGGAGCTTTTCCAGCCTGGAACTGAAATCCAAGGCATTGTGTTTGTATCATCTATGAACAGGAGTAAAGGTTGCTCCGTCCATTTGATTTGTCCCTGAAGAAGGATCTTCTCCTAGAGTATGGTCATTATCACAAACTTGGGAAATGAACCCTACAAGTTATATCCCTCTAGAATCTGTCTCTGTATGTTAGAAATAATCCTTGTCACCCATGTTCAATTGAATGGAGAGAACTCTCGTTCACGATTATGGATTATTGCTTCAGTGGATTTTGAAAAGAGCACAGCTTTCTCTGTTCGTTCTAGAACTCTTGATGTAGTGGAGGAGTTCCCAACAAAACCATATGTTTTCTGAAGCTTGTGAAAGGTGCTTTAGTGAACAGAATTAAACAGAGAAATATTCCTGGCTCTGGAGGAATGTTTAGAATGATTTACTATAATTGATTGCTTGCTCTAAGCACATGATTCATAAGGCACTGCTGAGAAAGCCAATTGTTTTGCCCGTGGACTGCTGCAATTAATTGACATGCAAATACATAGCTAACTGTCAGATTGATCAATGAATGATTGATTTGAACATCATATTTTAATCATGTGGGAAATGCATAGCAACACATATTTACAATCACTCCCTGAGAGTGTAAACAATATAAGACATTACTTACTCTATCATGTTTATCATGGAGCAAAAGTCACAAAAAGTGCAAAAGTGCTGATAAACGGACAAATACGAAAACAAAATTAAAATGCAAAACAACCTCCTAAATATTCTTGCACATTGTGCGCCTCTAGCAGAGTTTCAACGTCAAGGGGCCACACACGTTTGTGCGCATCTAACAAAGTTCCACAACTTTAGAAATCTCCTAACTGAATTCTTTCAAAATTCCAATGAGTCATGGAATCTTTTAACTTCACAGGGTCAAAATTACAGCGAGTCATGACATTTTTCAACATCACAGGGTCAACGTTTGGGAGGGAAAAACACCTGCATATCTAAATCAAGTAGAAAAGTACACATTCACTGATAGAAGACGTTTTGGCTGTGAAACTGTTTGACCGCCTTCCTCAGGACTGATGATACATGAGGACCCAGTATAGAGAGAGGCATAACAAAAATGTGTATGGATAGATAAAACCATGTGTAAATGGCAAAGTATTCTAAGAGCTGCCTAGAAGGAACCAACAAAGTGGTTGCGTAATTAACCATTTTGTGTATTGAAGGGTCTCTAAAGTTCCCATGTAAGGATAACAGAACACCAAGCCACTCAGGGGTTAATCCGGAATGGCCTGAAGAGAGCTGTAGGTTTACTACAGAGCAATAGATCAATAGACTGTAATGAGTATGTGAGCAAACAAGCCACACCCGTACCTGCTCTTTGGATGATGTGTAAAACGTTCAATGCAGAGCTCGGGCAAGGTGATGCGATGTGAGGCACCTAGAGCGCAAAGAGAGAGGGGCTGAGAATGAAAGGGACTTACTACCCAAGGATCAGGTCTGGGGTACACGTTGGTGGATGGCATCCACCCACTTTTTTTCAGAGGCTGGACGCTGTCCCCCTGTGTATTTTAGAAGCTGTGCATAAAATTAGAAAGATTGACTGTTTTTTAACATATTAAATTACACCGTTCTGGGGAATCGAACCGCAGTCGTCTCAGGTCGGGCACGTCACCACTACACCAGATAAACCGATGAAAGATAGCAACCAACTCAAGGTGAAATGTCACATTTCGGGACTGCATGTTCCAGGGAAAACATTGTTATTGATTCTTGGACTTTAAAATATGCGCACCTTTGAAAGATTTCCAAACACTATCAGAAAAAAATATCCGCTCTTGGTTTTTTGTGTGTGTTGATTTTATAAAAGGCAAATGCCTTTAGTCCTGTGCAATTTGCATGATGATGCAGAGCCAATTGAATGAAATGTGCATATTTCACCTTGATATGCTAATTTCCGGTGACACCACATAACACTGCGTATGTTAATTAGCTCCCCCCCCACACTTTTGTTTAGGATTTAACCCCTATAACTACCTAAAAAACGGTGACAAAAGCTCCAGGATTTGAAGTAGCCTGGCTGTCGGGTAAAGTGCTTACCGTGAGTGCTTCGGGCTAGCTGGAAAGCGCCTCGGCTGCAGATAGTGGAAAGGGGGCCAGTCCAACGGCTGTTCATTCGAAATACTAGCGAAGATGACGTAAGTGGTGTCTGTACGTGATGCCGTCTTACTGGTGCGTGAAAGGCACTAGAGCTGCACTGTGAGTTTAATACGACAGGAACATACACAAGCTCACAGTAGAAGAAGGGCAGTGCTGTTCTAAAAACCAACTAAACAGTTTAGTTACTGTTGGAGTGGGTATAGAGTTCTTTTGCCGCGGGATTTTTCGTTGCAGGATTTTTCATTGCCGTGTTTTTATAAAAAAAAATCATCTTTCTTTTTGGGGGGGTTACAAATTAAATAAATATTTGTGGGTGAAAGGGAATAATTAAAAAAACGGCGATGAAAAGTCCTGCGACAAAAAATCCAGCGGCAAAATAACGTAGAACCGTTGGAGTGTGTACTCAAACGTATCTAACTTTTCAGCTAAGGTATTCCAGGCCACCTCTACACAAATAGTGAGTTGGTCAAGTCTCTGATGGCAACATAGCCCAGTGTAGGTAGAGGGGAACCGGATCTAGGTTGCCAAGGGAAACTGGTCATTGACTAGTCCTCTGACAAGAGACAGAGTCCTCTGAATCCTCCAGGCTTCTTCGTACAATAACGGACGTTGTACATTAGTGGAACTTTTTACAGTGTCAATGATCCACCAGCAGATTTCATCTGGTGTGTGATGGTATTCCCTACAATTCGTCTCCATGGTTACTTTTGCACCTAATTCTGGAACGATGTTCAGAAATTCTCACATGAACTGCTCTCTTACAGTACCCCACTTGCGTGGTTTTTGTTTAATTTGCCATTTTTCTCAGGAAACGACAAATAGTACATTGACCATGGGGGAAGTCCCCACTAGGGGGCGCATATTCCAAAGCGTGGTTCAAGGGAAATTAATCAGGGGTCTGAAGATTGGGTAGCTGTGTCTCAAGGGTTCAAGTTCCATGCGTAGGAAAGTTCGATACCATATGCATTCTGCAACTAAGTACCTCTAGTTCTCTATGTATACACTTACGTACATTTTCCTGTTCAGCGCCTCGATGCCTGCGGGCTGCAGCGCGCTCTATAAATGTAATAAATAAATATGCAGTCCTTCTTGCGCGAGGCTCTGTGGAAAGGCTAGAAGCAGCAGCTTAATTGTTGCTTAGTGGCTCTTTTTCATTCTCAGCCTGCTGATACAAATTGTGCAGAGCTGGTAGGTAGCTCACTAACGTAGCTCACTAATGTTTCTCAAACACTTACTGGTGGGGTGTAATTCATTCCCGGCAATATGGCTGGTGGGGTATCATTCTGCCAATCCAGCTGTACCTTGAGGAGGTACAGAGAGAAAAAAGGCAGACCAGTTATGAGTGTCCGGTGGTCACTCGTGTACAAACGAAAGACTCATTTCATAGCGTCTCACTTGAATATTAGTGATAGAATTGTATAGAGTACCCAAGGGATAGGGTCCTCATGGCTACTTAGATGGCTTAGACAAATCGGTTCTTTCTGCTGTACGGGTTGTCTGGCTATTTAGAGTACAGTTAATTCAGACCGGGTTCTCTTGATGCAGATTAATGCATTTGAACCCATAGCGGATCTGTAAGGTGACATAATGTAGCGTGTTTTGACTTATGAGGATCAGTATGACTGAAGCACTAAGGCTTTCAAACAGCCTAAAGCTGCCTGTTCTAATAGAAATCGCTTTCTTTCATGTCATACAGGCTGCCTGGTATGGAGCATACAGTACGTGGCTGGTCATAGTGAAACTGTCATAAAGATTACACGTTATTTACTGTTATTACTGTGTGCATGCAGTGTTCTTGCACCTCTTTGCATGCATATCTAAAGTGAATTGTTGCGTGACTCTTAATATGGCATGCAGATTATATACCAGGGGTTTTGGGTCCCGCGCACACTTAGTTATACATATTTGATTCTCAGTTGAATCCGAATCGAATCTCGTCATGGACGGAGCGGTATATCATGTGTGCGGCTGTTGTCTGTAACCAAGTCCTGCATGCAACATAGTCCTTCTGCAAAACGGGGGGACAATAGTACTTTAGATAAGGCAGTGTGCTTATCGCATAATGTAGATTTTGAGCTGTGTATCTTTAGGAAGCTTAAAGTGTACTCACTTGTATTTAGGCTTAAAAGGTGTGTTGCTGTATCACCCGCCGTCAGCGTTCTTCTTCGATAATCATCGGACCGCTGTTGCGGAAGCAGGGGACTGTTAGTCACTATGATTGTGGGCCATGTGATCACTGATCATGTGAGCGCTAGCATGTGACCATTTTGCATTGGTATGAGATATTGGGTAATGTCTAAAAGTATACTGGTTGTTCACTAAAACAAAAAAAGGACTTGGATTGTTTATTGAACCCCGGGCAGTCATCTTGCTCTCTCTGTTTACGTGGAAACTCCGATAATGGGTAATTCTTAGTAGTTCCAAAACTGATTTGCAATGTCTAATGCAATGCAATATTTTAGACATGTCTTAGCGAGGTCTGTAGTGTAGCACTGTGGGGCTAGGACTATGCTATTAGATGCTGCTACACAAAGGTCTACTTAATACTTATGCAATGGGGAACTAGAAATGGCAAGTCATGGCACATCCTGTGGAACTTATTGCTGTTTGATTTGGTTGGGTTTAGTCATATCTACTAGGTAAATAATTGGTAGTATAGTGCTACCTGACTGAGTGCCAGTCAATTGTCTCGTTCAGTCCCAATTCATGGCTTCTTGTTAAGAAGATTAAGCGTGTTTATTCTCTGGAGAGCCTGTTTTTGTCAGCCGCTCTATTGTCACTTAAATGACACCTATTGGCTTGATTACATTTTAAATGTGTGTTTAAAACTTTATGATCTATAAATCTCCAACATACTATTTTCTACAGTGTAACACACATTTTTAATGTTTGACTAAACAATGCATTTGCAATGAATGTGGATATTTTTTAGTGGTCATTTGGATCTTTTTTGACAATAAAAAACCTTTTCACCTAACCTATTAATGAATGAAGCCATGTGCTCAGATATTAATTCATTCATTACACGGGATCCACCAAGACTGTGAACACTTATAAATCATGTGACTCTGACTGTATGTGAATGTGACTGCATGTTAGGGATTGTACCTGGTTTTGAATTGCGATGTTCTCTTTATTTGGCGCAAACATTCTGTGAATGATGTAATTTGCTGATGCTGCTACTCACTCAGAGGTGCATATGTATGCGTATAATACATACAATCTATGTATTCTTGTTGTTATAATGTAAAGCGCTTTGGCGTACAGCACTATATAAACTTAATACATACAAATACAAATATGTTGTTGGTGCTTCAGCTGCTGCAGTGATTGGATGCTGCATTCCCTTCCTTACAGTGAATATGGCAGAGTACTCGCAGCACTCTCAATACTCCTGATGCTTGCAAGGTGCAGTTTTTTACCCCATTTTTCAGGTTTACCTTTTGCATGCAACGCCAGCGTATGTGTCACGAGGACACTTCTGTAGTCTGGGGCTTTGGTTTAACAAGCAGTGGTCAAACTGCGCGAGAGTGGTTAGGAGCGGTGTTCCACTACTCTTCTTTTTTTCTGTTTAACATTCCTCTACTCTTTACAGCCATATTCACCATTCTATATAGAGGATTTGTCCATTCATGTCCCTGTACAAGTGTAAAGTTGTAATAGGAGCCTTAGTTACTAGTCACGTAGACTATTGGAAAGCCCCGGCCTCAACACCTTGTCACACGTTGCCCTCATCCCTGCCGAGACCACATTTCCACTACTCTTTTTGGTAAACTTCTACCACTGTTAACAAGCCATTCCAGGACGGGTGCTATAGTCTTGGCTCACTTCAATTAAAAGAATTTGACTAAGAAACCTGATAGCAATGTATAAGAAAACACTAAAAACCTGCCTGTTTAGATCCGCTCCCTCCAGTAGCCCCGATAGCCATCTTTACCCCGTCTTAATTTGTACTGTCCTTTCCAGCTCTGTTGGGACGTTAGTCTTGTGCGCCCTCATGCCTCTGGGCCATTTTGGCAGCGCCTACATAAATGAATGCAAGGCAAGTATATGCAAAGCAAAGCCCGGGGCTGGAAACGAGTTGTCCTGGTGAGAACGAGGCATTGGGTGAACCTCAGCGTAAAACAACACAGACAGTCCCTCCAAGTAAGTCAATCACTTGCATTCCCCTATAACATGTGTGCATAAAATGAGTTGGCATACTATGATATACTTGGCAAAGTGTTCAAGTAGTAGTCACCCCTCTAGCTTGGTGCCAGCCCCTTAATTAGTAATTTGACTCGACTCCATTGATTTTTTGAAATAATGATTTATAATTGCCCTTATGTCTTAGAAATGGAGTCGAGTCAAATTACTAATTAAGGGGCTGGCACCAAGCTAATGGGGTGACCACTATTTGAACGCTGTGCAATGTATAAGGTATGGGTGACCCTTAGGCCACCCAAGATGCGACAGCCCTAACAACTATGAACCATGAAATGGTGACGCAGAGTGACGTTGGGAACCCAGGCTGTCAGATGTATTATATGCTCGCCATTATGGAATGGGGGTGGCATTTTATTTACTTACACTGGAGTCCAGGGTCACTTTGTTACTCCACTTTCACTCCATACCATCCTTCTGCGATCTGCTACAACATTTTTGCTGCAAAGAAAACTAAACAAAAAAAAAATCAACGAAAGGAAATACATCCATCCAGGGGTGTTGCTAGGTCTGGAAAAGATCTGGGGCTACGCTGATTCTGGGACTGTTGGGACTGGGGGCTAGCTAACCTTTTTGGTTGTAACCCCTGAGCTTCTATCCGGGGCTACAACCAAAAGACCTGGGGCTATATCCCCCTCAGCCCCCCCCCTTGCAACTCTTCTGCATCCATCAAATAAAAAATAGGCCTGGGCGGCCTCCATACCCTGCTCTGAGAAGAGAAATAAGAGCAGAAGCTTGAGGAGGTGGGTGGGAGTTATGGGGCGGGGCTTGGGTGTGGGTGGAGCCACACACTGAGGACATAAAGGGGGGGTTATGGGTAATGATCCCGGGCACTGTAGGCAAGGGAGGGCTCGGCTGAACTCTCCTTAGATTTGAGGTGGAGGCCAATCCTTTCGAACACAGGGAAAGAGACAGTGCAGTGACAGTCCCAGTCACAATTCCACAAAGATTTCTTAAAATCAAAACCAAAACTAAAAATATCTGGAATAATATATAAAATGAACAGGTGAAAATGTCTTGAGGGTTAGGCACTTCTAATCAAATGTTTTAGCTGGTCAAAGGAGTTTTCAGAAGTATTTAAACGTTCAGATAATTGTAGCAACACCCTCAAATGACCTGAACGCATTGAAGTTACACCCGGGAAGATGTAGCCTTCATGCCAGTAAAAGGGATGCGCAGTGAATTGATGTAGCCTTTCATGGTGACCTACGGGCAACCTTCACATCTGAAAAATGATGACAAGGTCCACTTCTGGTCCTCAGGGAGTTGATCCTCGCTCAGGTCGGGTAGGCAGTAGTTCTAGTCAATAGTTACAAACAAAACCAGTACAACCCATCTTACTAGGAAGTACTGGAAAGGGTTACTCATTTTTTCCTGGTGTTCATTTTCAAGAGGGTACCGTCCAGTCCCTCTGTCCAAAGTTTCTGGCTGGTGGAAGTGGTTATTACCATAAATATTCCACCGCAAATATTTTCCTATGGGATTTTCCCATTGTTCGAGGCTACCAATTTTACTGACAGACTCTAACATACTTCAATTAAAACAGTTGGACTAACACACCTGATAGCAATGTATAAGAAAAAACTAAAAATGCAACTTTCCACAGCACATCAAACAAACAGATTGAATCTTAGCATCTATGGGTCAGTTTTGATGAAGTCTGGTGTCCCTGGACTGTCTTTGGAGCAGCGGGAAAACCTAATTCTTGTGCCCGCTACCCCTCCAGATCCTAATCTAATGCATCTCTGCCCATATTCTACCCATTCATTCTACGCGTGCATGGCACACCCCTGACTGCCACCTCCTCCACTTGCCCAGTGTCCTGCAGAACTCCTGCAATGCCCCCTCATAGTTAATGGACAAAAATGACAATATCGTAGTCAAAATATTTTCGCATGTTCAGCAATCTATGGAGATTCATTCAGGGAACATGTTATTTGGCAGTGTCCGTTCTCAGTAGAGGAGCTCATATCATTTTTGCAAATGTCGTACTCTTGAAGATTCTGTTAGAAGGGTAACCCTGGTGTGGACCCCTCTCGGCCCCTGTTGAGACACAGTGTAACGTCACTGATGATGCCTAACAAGGCAGAAACACATGTCTGGGATTGATGTTCGTTCTTTTGCTCAGAAGGGAGTTGACCAGCATTTTGGTGCTGGGAGTCCTCTTGGGTGGTATCAGACTCATATCCAAATGGATATTTCTCCTCTGTGAAAGCTAAAGCATGGTTGCAGACTATTCTGTGCGGGTAACAGATAAGAGGGTATTTGGCCATGTCTGTTCTCAGTAGAAGGGCTGCCACAATTTTGGCAAATTTAAAACGCATGGGGTTGCAGACTAAGTACAAAGGGTAATCCAGATGTGGACTCCTAGATCACTGTGCCTATAGAGACACACATCACCTCACTGAGGAGGCCCAACAAGACCTGGTACTCTTGTTCAGAGGTTAGTTGCCTGGCATTTCAGTGCTGACCTGTCCTTGTTGGGTGGTACCAGACTGATATGCAATTGAATATTTCTCCTCTGTGAAAGTCACAATGACTAGAACCTGGCTGTAGACTGTTAGGCAAAATCCTGTGCAGTTCCCTTAGGGAGCACTACAGAAGATTAAGACTACAGGCATATGCAATAAATGCCCTTTGGCATCAGTCTGTACCACAACGATTTAGTTGGTAGCTGTGGCTGAGCAGTCAGATTTATCTCAAGAGGGAGATGAGCAGTATACAGGTTTTACACAATAGGACTACAATACTATGGGACAAGGAAACACTGACCAAAGCTTTGTATTAAAAAGAATATATATTTATTTTACACTCTTCTAGTTCAACACATTAATCACAGTTATTAAAGCAAGTTAAAAATCAGTCAAGAAAAGTATACACAACTCCATGGTTAAATTGTAGACAAGTTTGAGCAAGAGTGAAAACTGAGCAAAACGGCACAGTGAAAACCAAACACAACTGGCACTCTAGCAATTTCTCACAAGGGAGGGAAAGAACAAGTTATACAGGGATATACTCTTAGGCACCCTAGCAACACTTCCCAATAGGATTGTGAACAATTTAGTCAAGGCAATACTTTAGCATGTATAATACTTAGGTGAAAACCGAGCACAATGGCACTTTACACGTTTTAAAAGTGGGAAGGAAAAGGTGGTTATAAGAGTTAGGTGCACCAACACAGTTCTAGTTGAGAAGCAATCTAGAGAAGGCAGTTGTAACAGATTTAGCCAGAGTCAATAGGCCTGTGCCAGAGTCAGTGGTACAGGGCAAAGAGCCCAGGAGCAAAATGTTCTTGTAGCTGCAGTCAAGTCTTTGTTAAATGATTCGAAAAGGTGTTGCAGAAGGTGAAAGACAATGTTAGAGGATAGGGGCGGCCAACCCAGCAGGTAGGTAAAGGATTTAAAACACCTTTAACAGTACCAAACGAAAAGGGCGGCCCGGCGGAACAATGTACCTGAAAAAGTGGAAGCGGCTCCTGCGGTGGCAGTGGTTCCTGGCAGTTCCTACAGTTCGTGTTGTCCAGCAGAGGAAGAGAGGCTCTCGTCGTGGAGGAAGGTTCGAGTTACTGCACTGCCCAGGGAAGAAGCCAGCCGTGGTGATGCCGAAACGGATCAAAAGGTACGCTCCTTTAAATCGTGATTGTGGTGGACGGGTGCCTGGCTATCCGGTCTCCGAGTGCAGGGCACTGCCTATTCGACCAAGGCAGGTCCTGGAAGGCGATTGGCAAACTGGTTGGCCCCACCAGCTCAAGGGAAGAAGGCTCTTGCAGATGAAGATCTCCTCTCGTCGTGTGGAGAAAAGTGGTGAGACGCTGCAGCAGGGCTTCACCGGTGGTTCAGTCGTTGCAGATGTCTTTGGCTTCTCTCCTCTTTGGCTTCTTAGCTCCAGTGGCGACGTCTTGCTCTTCCAGACCTCAGGACCCTGCTTTTATGCAAAAGACCCCCATTCATACAGCCTAGCTGTCACTCACACAGTGGAGTGGTCATCCTTGGCGGGAGACCCTCCAGTCTATCAGGGCAGTGTGCAAGATGGGTTGCTGAGGCAACCCTGTCCAGGGGTCCTACTCCCCCTCCCACACAATGGATCCACCCCAGACTCAGTGGCGCTGAAAGGAGGGCTTCTTGGCAGAAGCCCGGCAAAAGGATGAACAAATTATCCCGACCTGGGTTAGGATCGTAGAGAAAGACACGAGAAAGAATTTATATAAAAGTTTTGGCAAATAAAACCTACCCGAGTAAAGTTAAAATAAACCGGCGGTATGTTAGAGTCGGTCAGTAAATGTGGTAGCCTCGAACAATTGGAAAATCCCATAGGGAAATATTTGCGGTTGAATATTTTTGGTAGTAACCACTGCCACCAGCCAGAAACCTTTGAGAGAGGGACTGTACGATACCCTCTCGAAAATGAACACAAGGGAAAAACTATTAACTCTTGCCAGCACCTCCATAGTAAGATGGGTTGTACTGGCTTTGTTCAGAAGGATTGACTAGAAAAGTCAATAGAGACTTTACATTGTTATACAAGGCGTCACGAGATCGCTGGTTACCTTTTCTTCCTGGGACTGAGAAGGTGAGGCTGCCAGTCTGTAGGTGAATCTTCGCAAGTGAAAAGGTCGACGCGGGGTACTGATCCAACACCCTCCTGACACTAAACGACAGGATTGAGCTGAACCAGCTCCCACCGCCACGGGTAGCATTTCTCTGATTATCGTGACGTCAGGACAGTGTAAACACTGACAGCGAAGGCTTGGTGTAGTCCGCTGCAGAACTGGCAGATAGATAGTCTGATCTTCAGAATATTCTTGGATGTAGGCACAGGCACAGATATCAGCAGGGCACAAGACCAGTAGATGACAGAAGGAATTTGGTAATGTGAAAGCTGACCCTCCAAGAAATGAAGGACAACAGGAAGGGGTGGTATCAGAACCTCTCCACCCCAGGACCGGACCCCAAGAACCAAGGAAGGGGACAGAACCAGGGAAGCACAGACAAGACCCAACCGAGGGACCCCAAAGAACCAGGGACTAGGCAGGGAGAACAGAGAAGGCAGGGACCAAGAACTGGACACAGACCCCAAGGGAACAGGTCAGGAGCAAGCTAGACACGCAGAGCAAGGCTCAAGGGTCGCGAAACAGGAACTAGGGACGCATGCAAGGCAGGCCCCCAGGAGCGCAAACACGGCCAAACAACCGCGTTGAGACACGATGTTTCCCTGTCTGCGGAGGCTATTCATGGCCTGGGACCAGAACGAGGCTTGGAGCGCAAACCTCTGTCTCTGCGCATGCGCGGAATGTCGAACGCTGATGCTCATGCATGCGTAGTGTAAGAGGATTCAATTCAACACTACAGCTAAGTCAACGCCTAGTCTATAATACTGAAGGAAAACCCTTATTGATATATCTTTATGTCCAGTTCATGCGTTCTGGATGACTACCCCTATATAACACCCCTCTCTCAGAATCCCCCTGACCCCACTGAGCCAAGAAGTAGTTCTGTTTTGCAAGTTAAAAGGTTTATTTGAGAAGTAAAGCAATATATATCTATCACACTTTTTAATAATTAATAATTGAATATCACACTTAATCTGATATGATAAAGATTAACAACGGAGAATCTGGCACTAGCACACTTCTTGATAATCACTAAGGAGTTGACATGAAATGGATAAGGCAGCAACAATACTTTTATGGTTTCAATGGATGCAATGTGGAATGAAATGCAGTACAGAAAATACTCAATATGATTTCAACAAAACAATGTAATCACTTTTCTCTGGCAATCCCCTCCCCCCTTTATGCAATGCAAGGAAATGGAAGGAAAGCACACAGTTCTCAGAAATGCAATCAAATGTAATCCAGTTCACCCCAGCAACTTAGACTACAGAAGTTGAACACAGGCAAAATGCTTTGATATGTGCTGGCAATGGAGTGAAAATATGTTAAAATGCTTTTAATTCCCTCTAGGAGGTTCAGGGTGAGTGGTATATGCTTTGAATAAGTTCAGGATCACCTTAGCAATGCTCTATAATTGTTGTCAGGTTGCAAACGAATTTTTGCAACGGAAGGCAAGCAGCAGCAGATTTTTACACGTGAAGAAATTTGCAAATCGCGGTAAAATTCGCGAATGCGTCTTTCGCGATTACGGCAAAACTATAGGGGGTAGGAATGCGGTTCTAGGTCCGTAGGAAAGCCACGATTCTAAGATTTCTGAGGAAAGTTACTGCAAGTCTCTAGCACAAACGGTCACAGAGATATGAGCGATTAAATAAAGGTCGTTTTTCAGATTCAAAATTTTAAAGTTCAAAAAGACAAGTGCAGCTTGCAACTAGAAAATGACAGGTGACAGCTTTACAAATGACAGGTGACAGTTAGGAGACAGCTCTACCTAGATTAAAATAGATTGAATTATATTATTTTAACTAAGAGATTGGTTCTGCACAGTTTTGCTATGTACTCACAATATATTTAGAAATATGCCTTGCCACGGATCTGGTCAGGTTTTGGACTGCACTCCGGTTCAGCTCTTTGGTTCTGCTAACATTGGCCTGGGTCAGCTCTCTCTGGTTCTGCTAACAGTGGTCTGGTCTGGGTCTCTGAAGGTGGATAGATTGAAGTCTCTATGTTAGCTCTCTGGAGGTAAAGTATGGATTTTCCCGGCAGAGCTTCCAGCTGCAAATGGATTTGAATGTCCCTATCTGTCCTGTCTGTCTGCTTTTATGTGTTTAGAATGTGGGTGTGTTCTAGCATCACTGACCCTACCTCTCTCTCAGCTTCTAATTGGTCAAACTTCCATTTCTCACTTGATTGGGGAAGGAACTGTGAGTCAGAGCGATGTCATTTTTACAGCCTGCAGAAAGTCCACTCCTCCTGTCAACTTGCACACAAATCTAGATTTGAACCAAATACATATTTGCAGAGGTACATATTGTTTTAAAATCATCTGCACCCATCATGCATTACAGGAGGTATACCCTGTTCAAACTCTACTCTTCCTGGGGGCTTGCATTCAGAAATGGCAATATTTTGCACTTTTTAACTGGTTTGCAATACCGGACATTACCCCAAATTTACACACATGTGCGCAAGGAGTATGGACATTAGTTGATGAAGTGTCAGATTTTTCACATGCACACATTTTGAGTAATATCCTCTTTTCCGCTAAAACCCCCCTGAACATGCCACCGGTTCTAAAAACCTCTTAAAATGTGGGCAGAAAAATCACAAGAATTATGGTGTCATTTATACAATTTTCACATGTCCGCTCTATGAGTTATTCATCTTTTTAGAGTTATGTTCTGGCCCCAAAGGGGTGTGGTTTTTCTCCAGCACAAGGTTGAATTTCTGGTTTTTCCAGTTCTGCCAAGCCAGCTTGCTCTCACAGGCAGTGCCCCTCCCCTTTGTCCTTCCAGGAGGAAGCTACATTTACGACATCTGCAATAAACCATCTGCCTGAGTCAGGAGAGGGCTTTGTTCAGAGCTCCTGTATTCTGTGGGGGCTCCCCTTAATTCAATTATCAGAGAGATGGCATATCCTTAGTGTGGCCAGCAAAAGGCAGATAAGCCTGGGAACACAGCTGTGACTCAAGTTTCACTCCTGATGGGGGTAGTTGCCAGGCAGAATTCAGTTCCTTAAGCCAGGTTTCAGATAAAATGTCACTTTTTGTTCCCCAGTTTCTGCATTCAAATAAAACTAAACATTTTCACATATGCAGCTAGAATGCTGATTCTAAGTTTAAAACTATGACATTTAAACAATTGCAACCTATGTGACACTCAGAAGTAGGTCACTCAGTCAATTTAAACATTTAGATTTGTAGTGTCTTTCAGTCCAAATTTACTTAAATTGCTGAAATCCACAGCTCAGCCAGTCTTGTTATAAACCTTCAAGTCACTTCAGAATATAACTTTACATTGGATCCACCTCTTAAAATGTCTTTCTTTGGCATATTTTGGGTTAATTTATTCAGTTTTAAACAAAAAAAAGTAAAATCTGGTGTTGTTTTAAAACATCGGCTTTTGGATAGTGGTGAGTACTGGTACTGCACCCCTTTTTGGGATTTAAGAAAATGAATTCCCAACAGTTATGGGTTTGCTTTTGGCAATCAGCATTGCCATTCCCAATGGT
This sequence comes from Ambystoma mexicanum, assembly GCF_040938575.1. Classification (NCBI taxonomy): domain Eukaryota; kingdom Metazoa; phylum Chordata; class Amphibia; order Caudata; family Ambystomatidae; genus Ambystoma; species Ambystoma mexicanum. The sequence continues at coordinate 803,224,093 of NC_090921.1, forward strand.
TTCAGACTACTGTGTGGGTAGTCCAATGGTGGTTTTAGGCAGTGTCCTTCTGTGCCCATAACATCGGCAAAAATGGGTGGCAGCCTATTCTTCATGCATTTCCCTGTGCATTTTCTGGGAAGCTCTGGCCATCATGATGTTTTCCATGTCAGTACTGCACAGTTTTGAGGTAGGGCTCGGGTGCATGGGTAAATACATCCCACAAGCCCCCCTCTTGCGATGGCCATTCGGTTTCACTGATGGGACTCGAAAGACCTGGGATGCTTCTTCATCTTCTTCCAATAGATGGCACAGTTCAGCATCTTTTTCTCCATCCGGTCGGATCGATCGGTTCTCCTCGCCGGTCCTGATGGGAATATTGGGCGGTACCCCGGGCCCGTTGCGTCTCTGCTCCCGGTCTCCGGATCGTCCTCCTTGGTCATTCTCCATGGTTTCATCTCTCCTAGGACGACAAAGGAAGAGCGGCAATACCTATTCATAGACATTTTTCCACCACTGTTGAGATAGTGGGGCAGCATATGCATTTCATCATAACGAAACATTACATTCTTATTTTGAAAAAAAACAGTATAACTAAGATACAGTTTCATGCAAATCACAATATTTTAGAGACTAGATGTGGTATGTTTTATGGTTGGAACTGAATTAATCTGAGACAGTACCCGCAAGGATTCCAGAGGATTCCTCCAGTTGTTGCAGAGTGTGCCTGGGATGGCAACATTTCAACTGGTTTATGTGGACCCACTTGTCTTCCCCCGCTGCCAAAGGACCTTTGGGGATGTGGATTTTGTAGGCCACAGGGGAGATTTTGTCTATAATCTCAAAGGGTCCCTTCCATGTAGGCAAGAATTTGCGCTGCTTGGCCTGGTTCCTTTGGAAGTTGTATAGATAGACCCGGTCTCCCACCTGATATTCCTTCCTGGAAGTTTTCAGGTCATAGTGGGTCTTCATGCTATCAGCTGATCTTTCTAGATTCCGCTGAGCGTAAGCAAAAGCATGTTGGAGGTGTTTCCTTAAATTCTCCACATACTCATGAGTAGTGGAGGCATTTATCAGTGTCTGCTCTTGGGTCCTATAGAGCAAATGCTGCGGAAGCACCATCTTGCGCCCAGTCATCAACTCAAATGGTGACATTTTGGTTGCAGATGAAGGGGTAGATCTGATGGCCATTAGGACCAGAGGTAATCGGATATCCCAACTTGGCCCAGAATCTGCCACAAACTTTTTTAAGATGCTCACAATTGTCCGGTTATATCTCTCTACTGCCCCAGAAGAAGCTGGTCTATAAGTAATATGCAGCTTTCTCTTGACCCCCAGTATCTCCCACATCTTTGTCATTACTTCACTGGTGAAGTGGCTACCTCTGTCTGACTCAATCCTTTGAGGTAGACCAAAACGGGAAAAGATGTGGTTAATCATCAAGGCAGCTGCAGTTTCTGCCTTGCAATTCGGGGCTGGGAGACATTCCACCCACTTGGTAAACAAGCATGTCACAGTCAACATGTACTTATTCCCCCTAGCAGAGCGAATCACAGGGCCTACAAAGTCGATTTGTAAATCTGACCATGGCAGTGTCATCCCCCTCTTTTGGAGAGGCGCACGGTGCGTGAGGGATGATGGCTGAAATTGTGCACACACAAGACACCCCTTCAAGTATTGGTCGAGGTCCTGCCCCATGTGTGGCCAGTATGCAACCTCTCTTAAGATTTCCAATGTTGTGTGAAACCCCCTATGACCGGCGGTGGCCGCATCATGGGCGTGACTTAACATCAGGCTTCGGAATGAGGTAGGAACCACCCACTGATCGTGGCCAGCTTTGGATTTCCTTACCAACAAACCGTCTTGGATCCGGAACATTTTTGGACATTTCATCAACACTCTTAGGTCCTCTTTCCCAATGTAATCAGTATCCGTCAAGGGAAAGTTCTCAGGGTCCTCAAGGTGTTGGTAAAACTTACCAATTATTGGATCCCCCTTCTGAGCTGTAATCAAATCAGCATCAGGGGTCTCCTTACTCCATTGTGCAATTGAAAGGTCGTTGTGAGCATTTGTCTGGGACCTAGTGATAGCAGTGACCTGGATTTCCCCCAACAGGGACTCAATCTCAATTAGATCCCCTTGGACGGCCCTGGTTTTGGCCAGCTGATCAGCTAAGTCATTTCCAGTTTTGTCTGGTCCCTCTACTTTGGAATGACCCTTGATCTTTTTCCAATAGATGGTCATCTCATTCGAGGTGACCAGATCATCAATGTTTTGGATCAACTTCCCATGTTTCAAGGGTTTGTTGTTAGCACATAACATGCCTCTGGTTTTCCAATTAACCAGGTGCTCCACGAACCTGTTCCGTACATAATCCGAATCTGTGATTATGACCAGTTCGTGGAGTTGATGCTGGACAGCAGTGAGGATGGCCTGATGCACAGCCATCAATTCTGCCACCTGACTACGTCGGGGACCAATTTTGTATCCAGCGGAGGGTTCTGGGTACTCATTCACCCATGCATTCCCTACGCCAGCCACCAGTTCTTTCTCCCCGTCGTTGTCAACATGGTAAGAGCATCCATCCACATAGACAGTGGGCATTCCCTCACACTTGTCCTCTTCAAAGACTTTGTGTGGGGAATTAAGGTATGCCTCCGTGTTGTCCTTTATTTTTAGACTTTCGTCCTCGAGACAGTTTTCTCTGGCACAATCATGCAAGTCAGCCAGACCTTGCGCGAGGGGACTCTTCTTGTTTTGGCCATATCTGACCTCCACAGGAAAGCCTTGCATTGACAGAATCCAGGAAGTAATTCGGGAATTACTCACATTTCCGGTCCGGATTCTATCACTTTGGAGATATTTGGAGATATTGCAGAGGCTGGTCCACTATGATGTGTTCCCCCTGGATAAACGGGCGGTAATTCTTCAATGCCCACACCGTTGCCAGGAGTGCCTTCTCACAATCGTTGAATTTTTCCTCCACAGAGGATAAAGTTTTGCTCGCATAGGAGATTACTTTATTGACCTTGTCATGCTTTTGGTATAATACTGCCGTCAAGCACGTATTAGAGAACCCCGTCTCAAGGAAGAACTCCTTGTTTCTGACAGGGTAAGCTAGGCAGGGCGCTTGTGAGAGGCTTCTTTTGAGTTGTCTTACTGCCTCGGCTTGTTCTGGACCCCATTCCCACTTGACCACCCCCCTTCAGGAGATGAATCAGGGGTCTGGTGATCTCTGCGTAGCCCTCAATGAACTTTCTGCTGTAATTAGTCAGTCCAAGGAGGCTCCTTAGTTCCCGCAGAGTTGTGGGGTCTTTCAGTTTCTGAAGTGCTTCCACTTTCTTTTCCTGGGGACAGAGGCCCTGAGCAGTAATCTCATGCCCCAAGAAATTAACACGGGTTCTACACCACTGTGCCTTCTGAAAGGAAAGTTTTGCTCCGGCGGCCCTCAACTGCGTCAGAACATAACGGATCTCCGCTATGTGTTCCTCCACAGATGGGCTTTTGATGAGGACATCATCTACATAAGCCAGGTTACCCCTCGCACCCAGGTCGGGCATGGCCTTATGTAGGAAAATGTTGAATTCATTGCCGGAGTTGAGGTATCCGAAGGGAGTCCGGGTCCATGTATACTGCTGGCCCCCATAGGTAAAAGCCAGTTTGTATTGGTCCTCCCTGCTGACAGGCACGGTCCAGTATCCATTGGTCAGGTCTATTGCAGTGAATACCTGTGACCCCTGGATCTGGGCCAGCCCTTGGTCAATATAGGGCAGAGGCCATCGGGAAGTATGGACCCGTTTGTTGAGCTCCCTGAGGTCGGCGCAGAGTCTCCACTGGCCGTTTGGCTTCAATATTCCCAGCACCGGATTATTGAAGGTGCTGTGGACTGGACGGATTATTCCCCGGGACTCAAGGTTCTTAATTATTTCAGTAAGGGACTCCATTGATGCGAGAGGCAAGCGATATTGCTTCACAAACACAGGAGTCATGCCAGGGTCCGTGGGGATTGTGGTTGTGTGGATGTCAGTGCGACCACAGTCATATGAGTCTACCGCAAAGAGATCTTGGAAATCCAAGAAAACCTGTTTCAACTTTTGCTTTTGTTCCGGAGTCACACAGGCATCAGCTAGGTTGACTCTCTCTTCCACCATCTGCCTGAAGCCTGGAAAGACTTCTGGTTTGGCTATTTCAGCGGCCTCCTCCAGCTGGGTGGAGAAGGCCCTGGTCAGAGTGCTGATTTGGACTGGAGGCTTCAGGTGGGAAAGGCAGCCCTCACGGACTTGGAAAATCACCTCATCCCTCCTGAAGTCACAAGTCACATCTTCCTTACCATAAGGGCAAGAAGTGTACACCAGGAAGTTCCCCCCATGCCGGGTAAAAATCCTGTCTGGTGTTGTATTGTCATCACTGTCACTGTCAAAGCAGTCCTTGGGGATTGGCCCTAACAGTTCATTTCCAAGATCAATGGAGAAATGTCGGTCATCAACCGCCATTCCAATAATGGTGCCTGCGGCTAGAGTAATACTCTTTAAGTCGCTGTTATCCACTTCTATTGGAATGGTGTCATGTTCTATGTTGACTAATGGTGTTGGGTTTACCCCCAACCCTTGCTGTTGGAGAGAAGCGTTTAGATGTATGTAAGCATCAGGGTTTTTCAAATGTTGTCCTCTTTAAACTTTCACTTCCAGGGAGAATTGTCGGGTCCTTTCTGGGATGGTGACTTCCTCTCCAATCTGAATTCAACTGCATAAGGTAGCAATTGAGCTGACCTAAATGCTTTTTCTGGATCATCAAAGCCCATGGGATTATCCGCTAATCGGGACCAAGCTTTGAAGTTTATTAGGTCCAAACTAATGGCAAAGCGATTGAGAATGTCACTGCCTAAGTAAAAGGCGGCAGGGACGTCTCGCACGACCCAACAATTGTGGACTACGCTCTTGTTGCCAATGGAGATTTTGAGCATACACCTGCTTGGCAGGAGATGTTTGGAATTAGGTGCTTCCAGGTCCATTTCCCATTTGTCTATCAGTTTGAAGGTGGGAATGGCTGGATCTTTTGGGAGTTGGCGGAACATGGCTTCGCTGATGAAGCTCTTACCGTTGTTCACACACTCGAGCGAGAACAGAGTCCTTCCCATCATTTAATTGGACAGGGATGAACAACTGCTCTCCAATTTGCTGAATATCAGCCAGGCTCTGAGCTGATTTCACATCTTTCTGGACTATAGGAGTGGGAATTTCTGATTGTGGATTAGTATAGAATCTCAGAGTGTTTCCCTCCAGCGTGGAGTACCACTTTAGACTGGAAGGAAGGTTGATTTTCAGAAATAGAGAGGACCCTCCATCACCAGTCTGTTGTCCTACTGCTATTACTGTCACGTCTGGAATTTGGTTATTCTGGAAGTGAAATTCTACTTGGTCAGGTTTTTGTTCAACCATGTGGCAGGTGCCGTTTAAACTAACATGGTTGACACTCTGTTTTAATTTTATTGGTCGGCTAGTCTGGGTCCAGAGGACCTTGTTTACGCAATCTATTAGGGGTGACAACCTTCTCAGGAGGTCATTCCCTAGTAAACAAGGGGTGCCCTCTGGGGTCACAACTATGACCGGGTGTTTCAACTTGTGTCGCCCAATTTTAATGTCCAAGTCTGCCGTCCCCTCGACGGGAATTTCCTTCCCGTCAAAGTTCTGGAGTTGTCCAGGAAGAGAGGTGAGAGGAATTTGGTAATTCCCTCCCCTTCCTGCATTCAGTTCATCAAAGGCCCTTCTGGACAGAAGGGTAGCTTGAGATCCCGTGTCCACCAGCGCTGAAATCGTACCCTGCCCCTGTACTTGTACCAGGGCATAATATCTTCCCTCCTTCTCCTCAAGGGGGCACAGATAATGCACATTTTTGGACAACTGGTGGGCTAACTTTCTGGTTTTGGACATCGCTAGCGAAGAGATTTGGGCAGAAGTCTGTGGAGAGCCTTGGGAATCTGAAAGAAAAAGTTGGCAACTGGAGATCAGAGCCATTGTGGGTTCCCCTGGCTCCGGTTCCGGGCCGCCTCCCCCTTTTTGGAGGCAGTCACCAGGATGGGTTTGAACCAGGGGATTTTCTTGCTGTTGGTTCTGGGATGAGATGGTGGGCGGCGGTAGCTCAGTCTCCACATCTCCCCAGTCTGGATTTGCATCCCTAGGGACCCATTTTTCTTTGGGAGGAGTTCCCCTCTCTCTGAAGGAGAAGATCCTTTTCCCAGGATCCTCTGAGGACCCCTCTCCCTCAAATTGGAAGATCAGTACCTCCTCCTCAAACTGAGTCTGTTTGGGTCTTTTGTTTCTCCTACCCCCCCTCTGCTCCTTAGGAGGCAGACTTTCAGGGGCAAGAGATTTTGTTTCCGGTTCCTGGGTTTCCAGGGGCTGTTTACAAGTGAGGAAGGAAGCTTCCTCCAAGGCTTTACACCCCCCTTCCCTTTGTGCCTCCTCCCTGGGAACCGGTGAGTTATCGGGGTGCTGCCCCCGTCATTGTTCTGGAGCACCAGGTCCAGAGTTGGGTGCGTTCTGCGCCGGCATGCCGATCTGAGGGTTCTGCTGAGCCCTCAGTATGTGACCCAGATCCTGCGCCATGTTTTGAACCTGGCGCTCTAACTGGGAAGCCCGCTCAGGCTGATACGGGGCCCTGTTTTCTCCCCTGGGTTGATCCCAGGAAGGGTAGCTGTCCCTCCTCTGGTAATACCCCGGGTTGGGAAGATTTGGGTACCCCTCCACCCTTGGCCTCCCCTCTCCCGGATTAGGTTGTCTGGGCTCAGGGAATTGGGGAAAGAAGGGTGGAGGGTTTTGGGGCTGGAAATTGGGTGGATACCTGGGGAAAAAGTTCTGCCCAGGATTCGGAGAATTTCTGCCCTCCGGTGGGAAGTTAGGAGGAAAGTTCCCTGGGTTAGGTTCTTGGCTGGATCTCCCCCCTTGGGCTGGAGGAGTCCACACATAACCCAGGATGGGTCGATTTCCCTTGTAACGGGGACTTACATAGTCAGGAGAGCGAGGGACCCCATTTGTGGGGCTGCCTCCCTGGCTCCCTGTCTGTGACTGGCCCGAGGACCTTCTGGGCCTAGCATTATTAGGTGCAGGTAGGTTTTTAGGCCCCCCTATCTCCAAATCCAAAACGGGGGTGACCTTTACCTCTGCCACCTTGGCAGCAGCAGGGGTGCTGTTGGTTTTGGGATTTTTCTGGGTATTGCTTTTATTTTCTATGGGCTTCTGCACCTCATAGATCCGGGTAGCCTGTTCAATGACCCAGTCTAAAGATCTTTTCTCGTGAAAATCCCTCACGAGCTGGGTCATTATGTATTTGGGCAAGGCATGAAAAAATGTATTAATGAATTCTCTACTGTCTGTGCGCACCCTTCTGGTGGTCTGCGCAAAAGCACGTTTCAGTTCTTGCACAAATTCTTGTGGGGCCTGATCCTCCCCACATTGCAAATTGTAGGCTGCCTTGCGAGCCTCTTGAGGATTTCTATGAATGGAAAAATGTTTCAAGATGGCCGCCTTATAGGTGGACCATCTTAAATGATTTTGGTCCTCCAGCCCCGCAAAGAAACTGGAGTATTCCGGGGAGAAGGTCCACTTTACATATTGAATACAGCTTTGGCTGTCCTTCAAATGGAAAGTCTCCATCATTTGCTCAAACAACTCTAAGTGCTCCCAAACAGAATACTTAGCGTTCTTATGGTAAGGCGTGATGACGCTCCTGATCGCCTTAATCTGCTTTAAGGGGTCCTTTAGCAAGGCCCTTTTTGCCTTATTGGCCTTTTTGGTTCGGGTAACCCTTGTCCATTCATCCTCTGACTCAGAGGCACTGCTCCCAGAGGTTCCTGTCTGTTCTTTCAGGTTTTCCCGGATTCTGCGAGCCTGGGAATGGCTGGCAGAATGTGGGGACCTGGTCTCCTGTTTCCTGTGGTGCTCAGAGGAGTCCTCAGATCCCTCCTTGCTGCCAGGATTTGCTGGGTACCCCCCCCCCACTGACCTAACTGGGCAGAGGTTTTCAGGATGCCCTTAAGGGGCCTACTCTCCTGGGGTTCCCCACTGAACTGTACTGTACTTGGGTGCCCATACCCGGATGCCCACCCCTCCATTCCTGAGTGGTACTGGCCTATGAGTCCCATACTTTTAGCTGGATAGTAATCTGCCATCCCTGTGGCCCTGTGCTCATGTGCGCCAGGGGACATGGGGGTCGTAGAGTCCAGGGACTGGGAGAGATGAAGGCCCCTGGTGTTAGGGCTCCCGAGGTTATGGTCAGGAGTCTCTCTTTCCCAGCGGACCTCATCTCTATCCGCCCCTGCTCCCTGTTGCAATGCAAGAGCCTGCATTTGTGCTTTCAGTTTCTCAGTCAAGGCCTTACTAGACTCTATCAGTCTCTCCTGCATCGCTACCTGTTGTTGGAGCCTATCATTGTGTTGACAGAGGGCCTCATTTTCCCTCTGTGCTTCCTGGTTGGTCCTGGAGAACTGGGCCAGTCTTTGCTGCAGGAGGTTTACCTCCTGAGTCCCATCCCTACTGGCCTGCTCCTTTCTTGCCAGAGCATCTTCCACCCTTCTGGTGTGCTCTACCAAGTTCTGGTTTTCTTTTTGGAGGTCACCCAGCCCCTGGAGGGCCAGGTGATTTTCTTCCATTTCCTTTTTTAAGTGGCAGACTTCCTGGCCTAAAGTGTCTCTTTCCTGACTGAGAGCCTGCATCTGTGCTGCCAGGTCGTCCCTCTGTCGTTGAAAGGCACCAGCTTTTTGGCGCTCCTCATCAAACTCTGCCTGGGTATCCAGGTCTTTCAGAATCAGTTTATTGCTCTCCTCTTTCTCTCTATCTAGCTGGCTTTGCAGGGTGACTACCTGCTCCGCGCATGCCCTGTTGAAATTGATCTGTTGCTCCAACTTTTTCTGGTTCTGCAGTAAGGAGTCCAAACTGTCTTGGTGCTCCTTCTGCAGGGCCAGAAATCTGGTATCCTGGTCTGTCTTTTCCTGTTGTAGGATGCCCATATCCTCTTTTATTTTAATGATATATTGCCTACTATCATTTTCTGACTCCTGGCTCCTCTGCAGCCTCTGCTCATAAGAGGCCAGATCAGATCGGGCCTTCTCTACTGCCATCTGTTGCCTATTTGCCAGATCTTGGCTTTCAGTGCATTTATCCTGCATGTCTCCCATATATAGGTATAGGTATGCTGCTATCCTGGCAATCTTATTGTGTTCATCTTTGGCTTTAGGAGCCATATATAGTTCACTCAGGGCCACATGTAATGGACCCTGATCTCTCCATAGGTCTGACCCTGTTTCAGTGATCTGTCGCGTGATGGCCTGCAACCAGGCATCCTGGCCCTGTTCAGTCCATTCACCTCTCACAAATAGTTCATGTAAGAGGTGCTCTCTGGCTATTTTCATGTCTACTAAGGTCGTCATTCTAGAGATTGGTCTCTGTCCTGACTTACAGAAGTTTGTATTTTATTTTTGCAAAACAGACCTTTTCCTAAGAGCGTTCCTTTGAGGAGTGCTTTACAGCGTAACACAGCGTGGTGATCCGACCGGATATGTGTATCTGGTCAGCTGGCACGCTGTATTAATCTGCACAAATGGTAGATCTAACCCAAAAGTCTGGCACGAGCCCTCAATTTGTAAGAGGATTCAATTCAACACTACAGCTAAGTCAACGCCTAGTCTATAATACTGAAGGAAAACCCTTATTGATATATCTTTATGTCCAGTTCATGCGTTCTGGATGACTACCCCTATATAACACCCCTCTCTCAGAATCCCCCTGACCCCACTGAGCCAAGAAGTAGTTCTGTTTTGCAAGTTAAAAGGTTTATTTGAGAAGTAAAGCAATATATATCTATCACACTTTTTAATAATTAATAATTGAATATCACACTTAATCTGATATGATAAAGATTAACAACGGAGAATCTGGCACTAGCACACTTCTTGATAATCACTAAGGAGTTGACATGAAATGGATAAGGTAGCAACAATACTTTTATGGTTTCAATGGATGCAATGTGGAATGAAATGCAGTACAGAAAATACTCAATATGATTTCAACAAAACAATGTAATCACTTTTCTCTGGCAATCCCCTCCCCCCTTTATGCAATGCAAGGAAATGGAAGGAAAGCACACAGTTCTCAGAAATGCAATCAAATGTAATTCAGTTCACCACAGCAACTTAGACTACAGAAGTTGAAAACACAGGCAAAATGCTTTGATATGTGCTGGCAATGGAGTGAAAATATGTTAAAATGCTTTTAATTCCCTCTAGGAGGTTCAGGGTGAGTGGTATATGCTTTGAATAAGTTCAGGATCACCTTAGCAATGCTCTATAATGGTTGTCAGGTTGCAAACGAATTTTTGCAACGGAAGGCAAGCAGCAGCAGATTTTTACTCGTGAAGAAATTTGCAAATCGCGGTAAAATTCGCGAGTGCGTCTTTCGCGATTACGGCAAAACTATAGGGGGTAGGAATGCGGTTATAGGTTCGTAGGAAAGCCACGATTCTAAGCTTTCTGTGACAAACGGTCACAGAGATATGAGCGATTAAATAAAGGTCGTTTTTCAGATTCTAAATTTTAAAGTTCAAAAAGACAAGTGCAGCTTGCAACTAGAAAATGACAGGTGACAGCTTTACAAATGACAGGTGACAGTTAGGAGACAGTTCTACTTAGATTAAAATAGATTGAATTATATTATTTTAACTAAGAGATTGGTTCTGCACAATTTTGCTATGTACTCACAATATATTTAGAAATATGCCTTGCCACGGATCTGGTCAGGTTTTGGACTGCACTCCGGTTCAGCTCTTTGGTTCTGCTACCATTGGCCTGGGTCAGCTCTCTCTGGTTCTGCTAACAGTGGTCTGGTCTGGGTCTCTGAAGGTGGATAGATTGAAGTCTCTATGTTAGCTCTCTGGAGGTAAAGTATGGATTTTCCCGGCAGAGCTTCCAGCTGCAAATGGATTTGAATGTCCCTATCTGTCCTGTCTGTCTGCTTTTATGTGTTTAGAATGTGGGTGTGTTCTAGCATCACTGACCCTACCTCTCTCTCAGCTTCTAATTGGTCAAACTTCCATTTCTCACTTGATTGGGGAAGGAACTGTGAGTCAGAGCGATGTAATTTTTACAGCCTGCAGAAAGTCCACTCCTCCTGTCAACTTGCACACAAATCTAGATTTGAACCAAATACATATTTGCAGAGGTACATATTGTTTTAAAATCATATGCACCCATCATGCATTACAGGAGGTATACCCTGTTCAAACTCTGCTCTTCCTGGGGGCTTGCATTCAGAAATGGCAATATTTTGCACTTTTTAACTGGTTTGCAATACCGGACATTACCCCAAATTTACACACATGTGCGCAAGGAGTATGGACATTAGTTGATAAAGTGTCAGATTTTTCACATGCACACATTTTGAGTAATATCCTCTTTTCCGCTAAAACCCCCCTGAACATGCCACCGGTTCTAAAAACCTCTTAAAATGTGGGCAGAAAAATCACAAGAATTATGGTGTCATTTATACAATTTTCACATGTCCGCTCTATGAGTTATTCATCTTTTTAGAGTTATGTTCTGGCCCCAAAGGGGTGTGGTTTTCCTCCAGCACAAGGTTGAATTTCTGGTTTTTCCAGTTCTGCCAAGCCAGCTTGCTCTCACAGGCAGTGCCCCTCCCCTTTGTCCTTCCAGGAGGAAGCTACATTTACGACATCTGCAATAAACCATCTGCCTGAGTCAGGAGAGGGCTTTGTTCAGAGCTCCTGTATTCTGTGGGGGCTCCCCTTAATTCAATTATCAGAGAGATGGCATATCCTTAGTGTGGCCAGCAAAAGGCAGATAGGCCTGGGAACACAGCTGTGACTCAAGTTTCACTCCTGATGGGGGTAGTTGCCAGGCAGAATTCAGTTCCTTAAGCCAGGTTTCAGATAAAATGTCACTTTTTGTTCCCCAGTTTCTGCATTCAAATAAAACTAAACATTTTCACATATGCAGCTAGAATGCTGATTCTAAGTTTAAAACTATGACATTTAAACAATTGCAACCTATGTGACACTCAGAAGTAGGTCCCTCAGTCAATTTAAACATTTAGATTTGTAGTGTCTTTCAGTCCAAATTTACTTAAATTGCTGAAATCCACAGCTCAGCCAGTCTTGTTATAAACCTTCAAGTCACTTCAGAATATAACTTTACATTGGATCCACCTCTTAAAATGTCTTTCTTTGGCATATTTTGGGTTCATTTATTCAGTTTTAAACAAAAAAAAGTAAAATCTGTTGTTGTTTTAAAACGCCGGCTTTTGGATAGTGGTGAGTACTGGTACTGCACCCCTTTTTGGGATTTAAGAAAATGAATTCCCAACAGTTATGGGTTTGCTTTTGGCAATCAGCATTGCCATTCCCAATGGTTTCAGACTACTGTGTGGGTAGTCCAATGGTGGTTTTAGGCAGTGTCCTTCTGTGCCCATAACATCGGCAAAAATGGGTGGCAGCCTATTCTTCATGCATTTCCCTGTGCATTTTCTGGGAAGCTCTGGCCATCATGATGTTTTCCATGTCAGTACTGCACAGTTTTGAGGTAGGGCTCGGATGCATGGGTAAATACATCCCACAGTAGGACATTCACAATGGCTGCGCCCAGGGAGCCGGGAGCCCGGACCGCGGGAAGCCGACGAAGACGCCGGCGTGGATACAGTCTCCAGGAGGGAGACTGCCGGAGCCGAGGACCCCGACCCCTCGGAAAGGTAAGTGGTGCGGGCGGCGTGACACCATGCCCTCTCCCAGACAACACCGGAGCACCAGGCTTCCAGGGATAGCGGAGGAAGAAGTCCCGAACCAAGCGTGGGGCATGCACAAAGGATCGAGGCTCCCAAGTGTGGTCACAAGCCGGATAACCCTTCCAACTGACCAAAAACTGGAGCACCCCACGTCTAATCCGTGAATCACAAATCTCCTGTACCTCAAACTCCGGCACACCCTGAACCAAGACCGGAGCAGGACGAGAACAGGTGTGGCCAAGAACATCGGGCACATAGGGTTTCAAAAGAGAGATGTGAAAAACAGGATGTATCCGCCAGGAGCGGGGCAAAAACAAACAAAAGGCCACCGGGGGAAATGCGTCTAGTGACATGAAAGGGACCAAAGAAAACGGGAGCCAATTTCACATGCAAATTGCGAACAGGCAGATTCTTGGAGGATAGCCATACCATATCACCAACCCGAATGTCGGTCTCGGGGTTCCGCCGTTTATCGGCCTGAGCCTTCATACGTGCTTGTGCCTCTGCCAAGGTACTGGCCGCCAGATGATGTTGATCATGGATAAGAGCCACCATGGCATCAGCCGTTGGAGCGGTACTCGGTGGTACCGGACGAGTGGGCAGCAACTTGGGATGCAGGCCAGCAGAACAAACGAAGGGACTGAGTCCGGTAGCAGAATGAACGGCGTTGTTGTAAGCTACTTCCGCAGTGTCCAACCAATCCGACCAGTTGTCTTGAGTGGCATTGGCGTAACATTGCAGGTACTGTTCAAGGGTCTGATTGGTATGCTCTCTTTACCCATTGCTTTGGGGATGGTATCCAGAACTCAGAGCACGCTGAATGTCCAAATGACGACACAGTTGATCCCAAAAAGAAGAAATAAACTGAGAACCACGGTCAGACAGGATCTTCTCAGGAAGGCCATGGAGACAATGCACCTCATGCAAGAAACGCTGTGCCATCTGGGAGGCTGTAGGGAGCTTTGGGAAAGGAATAAAATGAGGCAGCTTGGAGAAGCCATCCACCACCACCATGATGCATGTATACCCTCCCGAGAGTGGTAATTCAACGATGAAGTCCATGGCGATGGTATGCCAAGGGAAAGGCGGCGTGGGCGTAGGCTGCAGTAGACCAAGGGGTTTCTTGCGTGGAATCTTCACATGGGCACAGAGGGGGCAGGAATTGCTTAACCTGTTTGGCCCATCCTGGCCACCAGAATTGTCCAGCAACCAATTCCAGGGTAGCCTTGACCCCTCGATGACCACAGACAACAGAATCATGGCAATTCTGAAGGACAGTCCTCTGAAGATATGAAGTGGGGGCATACAGGCGATCCTTGAAGAAAAGCAATCCGTTGCGTTCACTGGTGTCATATTGTTGCTGTACCCGAAATGTGGATGGATCCGTCCGAGTGGCATCTAAGAGTTGCTGAAGATGGGGAGTCAACATTGACAGGAAATGCTTTGAAGCAATTAAGGGTTCCTTGATCTTGGCTTTGTCAATGTCATTCTCCAAGGAACGGGACAGGGCATCAGTCTTTACGTTCTGAGAGCAGGGTATGTAAGTCACCATGAAATCGAACTGAGAAAAGAAAAAAGCACATCATGCATGCCGTGAGGTTCTACATTGCAAGGAATGCAAGAATTGGAGGTTGCGGTGGTCCGTGGTGCACTTCCACCGGATATATTCCACCCAGCAAATGATGCCACCACTCCTCGAAGGCTGCTTTTATAGCCAAGAGTTCCTTCTCGATTACTGCATAGTTTCTTTCGCTGGATGATAGTTTCCGTGAATAATATGCCACAGGATGCTCCGTCTCTGTAACTGGATCGTGTTGCAATAGGACTGCACCAATAGCATAATCAGATGCATGGGTTTCGACTAAGAATGGTTTCTCGTCATCAGGATGTTTCAGAATGGGTGCAGACATAAAGGCTTTCTTCAATTCCTGAAAGGCCACTTCGGCCTGAGAATCCCAGAAAAAAGGTATTTTGTCACTAGTCAGACGAGTCAACATGGCAGTCAGGTGAGAAAAATGAGGGATGAAGCGTCGATAGAAATTAACGAAGCCCAAGAACCGCTGCAGTGCTTTTAGATCGTGGGGTTGTTTCCATTCCTGTATGGCTTGCAGCTTTGTAGGGTCCATCCGTACACCATGCTGCTTATTACATAACCCAAGAATTCCACACTTTCTTGATGAAACTGGCATTTCTCTGCCTTGGCGTAAAAATGGTTGGCAGATAACCTACAAAGAACCTCCTGAACATGTCCGACATGAGCCATGTGGGTAGAAGAAAAAACCAGGATGTCGTCCAGATATACCCACACTGATACTCCAACCAGATCCGAAAAGACAACATCCATAAACTGTTGGAAGACGGCCGTGGCATTGCAAAGACCAAATGGCATTACCCTATACTCGTAATGCCCAAAGGGCGTCTTAAAGGCTGTCTTCCACTCATCACCACCTTTAATCCACACCAGGTGGTAGGCTCCTCTTAAATCCAATTTGGTGAAGATCCGAGCAGATTTTAATGATTCAATGATGTCCCGGATGAGTGGCAGAGGGTATCTATCCATGCACATGATTTCGTTCAGCTGGCGATAATCAATACAAGGGCACAACGTACCCTCTTTCTTCTTGACAAAGAAAAGTGGAAATCCCGCTGGGGACTTTGATGGTACAATGTAACCCTTCTTAAGGCATTCCTCAATGTATTCCTGTAGGACACTTCTTTCAGATTGCGTCAAAGAATAGATCTTGCCATGAGGGATGACGGCATCAGGTAGAATATCAATGGAGCAGTCAAACTGTCTGTGAGGTGGTAACGGAATGTCCTCTGGCTGGGAAAACACCTTAAGAAAACCTGCATATTCCTGTGGCATGGACTGGGTAACACGTAGGCGTACGCAGGTATTTCTGGGAGTGGATAGCCCTGTGCCAAATTCCGCAGGAATAGTATCATGAAGGTTACACTCTTGCGAGCATCGTGCAGAAGAAAAGACCAGGGTTCGGGAGGTCCAGTTAACCTGCGGATTGTGATAAAGCAGCCACGGCAAACCGAGTACAACCGGAAAGGAGGAAGACTTGATTACATCGAGGGAAATCCGTTCCAGATGTCCCTCCACTGATAGCCACAACTGACCAGAATGTTCGCACGGTATTACCCAAATTGACCGAATACAATTGGCCGAATGACCTAATTGGTCGAATTTTAATGGTCCTAATTGTCCTTTTGCACAATTGACCTTTTATTTTTTATATATATATATATATATATATAGTGGGTTGTTTCGTATTATAAATAATACAAGGGGTTTCGGTGGGGGGTTGCGTGGGGTTTTGGATTGGGTGGGGGGGTTGCAGGGGGTTTCCCCCCGCATATATGTACTAATTGACCTTTAAAATTCGGTCAATTGTGCAAAAGGTCAATTATCATTCAGACAATTGTAACTCGGTCAATTCGTAAACAACCTGTTGGCACACAGGACCTGAAGACAAAGGTGTACCATCGATGACCTCTACTACTGCTCAGTGTTCCTTGCGATGCAGGTGTATTCCATTGGTAACTGCAAACGTGACATCGATGTAATTGCCTGATGCACCACAATCTAGAAGAGCCACTGTCTTAATGCGTTTCCCTTGCCATGCAATACCGACCTCCAAAACCTACAAGGGCACCGATTGCATGGGTGGAAGTTCTGACTCAGGAAAACGGCCCACCACTGCCTTCTCACCACACAGCGGGCCTGTTAGTTTTCCAACTTCTTAAGAGGACGCAGTGGACAGGTTCCCAGATAATGTACAGACATAGGTTTGGCTGGCGTCTTCTCTTCTTCTCGGCCTCCGATAGTGGTCCTCGAATAGCTCCCAGTTGCATAGGCTCAGGGCCCACGTCAGTTGAGGTGGCCGACCCAGAGGGATGTACTGATAGTCCCGGATGATATCTTTCCGTTCGATGACGTTCGCTTCTCCTTTCTGCCAGTCTGTGGTCAATACGGAGGACCTGATCCAACAATGCGGGTAGTGTTTCCGGCTCTGGAATATGTAGCAATTCATCCTTGTATTCATCTCGTAGACCACGATGGAACAATGTCTTCTGTGTGATTTCGGGCCACTGTGAGTCTGTTGCAAGCTGTCGAAACCGACTAATGTAGTTGATGATGTCACTGGATCCCTGTTTGATATCCATCAACTGTTTTTGAGCTACTGCTGCCAAATTTGGCGGTTTGAAGACATCCAAAAAAGCCTTCTCAAAAGCAGCAAAATCACTCAACAAGGGACTGTTGGAGGAAACCATAGGAGCGGCCCAAGCTAGAGCTTTGCCAGTTAAATTACCAAGGATGTACCCAATCTTGGCCTTGTCTTGATTGAAATGGCTTGATCGAAACTGGAAATGAATTCTACAATGGGTACAAAACTCAGTCACCCGACGTGGATCACCATCGAACTTCATAGGAGTGGTGTGGGCCATAGAATTTTCAGGCTGTGGAGCAACATTTAACCCCCGACCCATGGCTTGCCTAAGGGTGTCGTTTTCCTGATGAAGGGTGGTCATCTCCAGATGCATGGCCGTAGTTCTTCCCGAAGTTCTTGCATTTCATCAATGTCAGTTCAGGAAGAGAGGCGTCTCAATCTGTTATACAAGGCGTCACGAGATCGCTGGTTACCTTTTCTTCCTGGGGAGCGAGAAGGTGAGGCTGCCAGTCTGTCGGTGAATCTTCGCAAGATGAAAAGGGCGATGCGGGGTACTGATCCAACACCCTCCTGACACTAAATCACAGGATTGAGCTGAACCAGCTCCCAACGCCACGGGTAGCACTTCTCTGATTATTGTAACGTCAGGACAGTGTAAACACTCACAGAGTAGGCTTGGTGTAGTCCGCTTCAGAACTGGCTGATAGATAGACCAGTAGATGACAGAAGGAATTTGGTAATGTGAAAGCTGACCCTCCAAGAAATGAAGGACAACAGGAAGGGGTGGTATCAGAACCTATCCACCCCAGGACCGGACCCCAAGGACCAAGGAAGGGGACAGAACCAGGGAAGCACAGACAAGACCCAACCAAGCGACCCCAAAGAACAGGGACTAGGCAGGAAGAACAGAGAAGGCAGGGACCAAGAACTGGACAGGGACCCCAAGGAAACAGGGCAGGAGCAAGCTAGACATGCAGAGCAAGGCTCAAGGGTAGCGAAACAGGAACTAGGGACTCAGGCAAGGCAGGCCCCAGGAGCGCAAACACGGGCAAACAACCGCGTTGAGGCACGATGTTTCCCTGTCTGCGGAGGCTATTCATAGCATGGGGCCAGAACGAGGCTTTGAGCGCAAACCTCTGTCTCTGCGCATGCGCATGCGCGGTACATCGAACGTTGACATTCGCGCATGCGCAGGACATTCACAATGGCTGCGCCCAGGGACCCGGGAGCCCGGACCGCGGGAAGCCGACGAAGACGCCAGCGTGGATACAGTCTCCAGGAGGGAGACTGCCGCAGCCGAGGACCCAGACCCCTCGGAAAGGTAAGTGGCGCGGGCGGCGTGACATACATACCCTGGGAGACAGTAGTCAGTCCCAGGGTATGGAGTCTATGTTTGGGGGTCGCTACGACACCCCTGTGTCACTGCACGGAGAGTGCTGTGTAACACATGTGGATAAAGATGGTTCCTATGAGGGTGAGATAAACCCCATAGACATTAAACACCAAAAAATAGCCTAGAACACACATAGCAAATATGCCGAAGAGCGGGAAAAAAGAGTCTCACTCTTAGCAGGAGAAAAAAACAAACCCTTCAAATCCAGCAAAGCTTCTGGGGGACTCCATAGGTAAGGGAAATTAGCCATAGAATGAGAATTCTCCCTAACATAGACCCTCCTGAGTGTGAACCACCCTAGAGAAAAGGTTATTTGACCGAGTTGGTTCTGAGTAGAGGAACTCCCACAATTTTGGCAAATTTATTAGAGCTAATTTCTTAAAATTAGGTTTTATAGAATTCATTCTCATTTTAAATTCTAAATTCAATGGCAATTCACAAAAAAGTTATTTTTTTAATTAAAAAATATTTCCCAAAAAGGAAGTAATTTCTAGCTTTTCAAAAGGAGAAAAAAATATCCTCAATCGTTCTGTGATTGAATTTAAAGCTGGCTCCTTCTCAGTTTGCTTTGGGAGCTACAGTCCCCCTCTTCAGCACTGCTAACATAGTCCCATCTAAATCAGCAAATAGCGCATGGTTGTTACATTGTACATGTAGCATGTGAGAACTTTGAAGTGTGGAAAGATGATCGAAGGGGGTTCACATTGAAATGCATATGACTCCTTCGGAGCAAGATAAAAATAGGACTCCCATAAACCTCTTGCATCCACTTGCACTGTATTCTCCCCTAAGAACCCCCTTCAATTCCTGGCTTCACAGGACATCGTAAAAATTT
This sequence comes from Ambystoma mexicanum, assembly GCF_040938575.1. Taxonomy (NCBI): domain Eukaryota; kingdom Metazoa; phylum Chordata; class Amphibia; order Caudata; family Ambystomatidae; genus Ambystoma; species Ambystoma mexicanum. Next base: position 803,243,263 of record NC_090921.1, read on the forward strand.
TTTAAAGGAATTTACTTTTCTCTTAAAGTTGTGGGGGTGGGCCCCTTAATCACCTTAACCCCCTTACGGGCCCACCACCCGAGGAACAAATGCACGTTTTGTACATAAAACAAGTTTATTGTAAAATGATCCAGGGAGGATCTAGATGGCACTGTGGAGTCAAACTAACCAAAGTCTCACTGAACCACATAATTTGACACATTATATACAATTTTGCAATAGTTAAAACACTCCCATATATTTTATTACAATTCACCCTCCACATGTGATTGGACAAACCTCTTTAAAAAATCCCACAAGGTCTCTCAACCTCCTGTTTAAGGTATGAATTGGGGTTAAAATGACTTGAAGTTAGTCTCTCTTTATCAGTTAATTAAAACTTCAAAAGCACATACATTGAATGCAGATGTCAAAGGCCATCTTGAGCAATCCAAATCAACTATATTGACTCTTTTGGATTCGAGGGTAAGCGAGAGTCTTTTGAAAGCAGACACAGATCTCGAAATACTGGTTGTTAACTCTTTGAAAACCAAAAAAGCACTAGAAAGAATGGATTGGAAAAAACTATTGAAGAAATGCATATTGCATCTTTGGCAAACTCGCTCTCAGTGTATGATAAGAAACTTGGGTATGTTCCAAAATATCTTAAAACATCCCTCACTGGAGGATGAGACAAAATTTACTAAGGGTTCATTTAACTCTAGTGCATAGTGGAGAGGTTCTCTCTAAATGGGGGAAAGAGGAGGATGCTCAAAGATTGTGTACTATTTGTAAAGACCCTTGGAAGCAGACATTAAGACATTTACTGATGGAGTGCAAGAGTATGTGGGATACAAGAGTAACTCTTCTACAAAGATTTGTGGATAGAGAGGATGGTATTTTGGCAGAAATGTTTTGGAACAGATTGATTGCTGGCCATGAGACAGCGCTCACGATAAAAGTGATACAAGTTCTACAGAAATGTAATGTTATCACATAAGATTCTTTTTCTGTTTGCTTTCTCTCATTCTGGCATCTTTGTTTTATGAACGTTACAACATTTCCTGCTTAGATTGGATGGTAATTACTGTGGCTCGGTTAGGTTGGGGGGTAGTCTTGTTTCTTTTCATGAGTAAATTATGTGTGTGTAAAGACAGCATGTGAAAGTAATATGTATCTGTTGTTTTATTTGAAGTTGTGTAAAACAAATATGGTAGGATATAATAAAAATAAAAAAAAACATCTTTCTCCAATTCCTACATTCCCATTGGTAGCCGTTATCCTACTATCATCTTCAGCTTATGTGTAAAACACACCTCCTTTTAGGATTTGCTAGTGATAGGTCATGACATCATCAAACAGTTAAACATTTGTGTGCAAACATAATTCATTACTAGTAGCAACTGGCTTGAGCCCTTTATCCTTAACCCTTAATAGCACCTGGTTCGCGTAGATACTTCAAGCGATATGAAGAAGACCGAGTAAACAGGTTCTCTCTGAACTAACGATAGCTGTCTCATTTGGCCCGGCTCACTGGCTCCATTGGACCATTCTAATCTAAATAACTGCCATTTCATCACACCCGGCATATTTTTACAATACAATTAAAACTCCCAGGCTTCGATTACTTTAGCTTTGAGCATTGATTCACCCCACGCTTATTGCTGGTCAAAAACAAATAGCGAAGACCCTCAGTCAATCTCCCATGCATTCACGAGATTACATCTGCTTTATGCCATACTTATAGGGCCATACAAACCATGCCCGGCCCCTTTAGCTGAGATGACCATCACTGAGGTCGTAGTTACTTATTTACCCATCCTCTGGCCTCTGAAACTCTGCAGAACCAGTTTATCAAAGTGAACCCCTGACTGCCATGTTTTCATTTGTATAGTAAAAAAGCCTGCTACATGTATGAAAGGAATTCGACAATCCGCACGGGAAGTGTGCGCTCGCCTGGGGTTTTTTGATTTTTTGATAATGAAAATGAAGGATGGGAGATCAACCTCTGAAAATGTGCGAGACCATTATGCACACATTTTCTCTGCTCACTGCATGAAACACATAGTCAGGTGTACTTTGGGAGGACACAGCCTACAGGCGCAGTCTTCACCTGTCATGTTCATCTGGAATGTGACAGTCACTGGTACATCAAAGCATCTCAAGAAGGGGGAAGGCACACCTTTCTCGAACCATGGGCAGCCGCATTAAAATATCAAAGGCTCCATGGATCTGCTTTCCTATTGTTTTGTCCGGCTGGTGGCAGTGCATACTAATGAGAGATAATTGAGGCAAGCCTGGAATGGGCTTGGTTGCCAGACAGACAACAGGAAAGTGGGGCTGACACCCCTTTGGTATGGAAGGTGTCAACTTGAAGCTAGTTCCCACCTCTCTGAATGAAAGGCAGTGAATGGCATGTCTGAGGGAGACAGGAAGTCTGCTTTCGACACAAACTTCAAGGGAGACCTGCGTTTTAATCAAGAGTCACAGAGGGCTCAGTTAAGCAGGGATACACTTTGATCTACAACAAACAGAAAGTTGGGTGGGACTTAGATGCATGTTGTCACACCTTACCTTTCCTGTTGCAGAGCACTCTGGTCCTGACCTCATGCATAACAGAAGATTGTTGGTGGGGACCCAGGATTGGTTCATTAAAGTAGGCTTAACCTGCACCAATCACTAGGGCCCATTTGGCTTTAAGAGAGGGCGGAACCCCTCGCTTAGCAGATCATTAAACGACTATATCTACCTTACATCTTCCACCAGAGAAGGAAGGCCAGGAGTTGCAAAAGGGAAGCAAGATCCCTCCCGTAAACATCTCCCATGGAACAGAGGGAGATACCATACTCAGAGGAGCCATCCAGCAACTCCAGAACTGGTACCCAGCCAGCACACAGCATAGAGTACCCTTCTAGGTTCTGCCAGCAAGCTTCCTAGGTGGGAAGTGCCGGAGAGTATCTGAACTAAGGACAAGGCAGTTGCCTGCAAACACTCTCCCAAGCTTTGGGCCGTCTGCCTTGAAAGAACAACACAAGCCCTGGCGAAGAAGCTAGAAGGAGTGCCACACAAGCATCAACCAGCATCCATCTTTTAAGGACATTTTCGAGACAGTCGAGTCCTCGAACCGCAACCGGCTGCACCACTGACTGTCATGCTGCAGTCATCAGAGCCATCCGAGATGCCTCAACCAGCATTCCAGATCCGCTAACCAGCACTGAGACAACGTTTCTTGGCCCTGAGCCGCCGTGTAGGCCAGCCTGTAGCCGTCTGTCCAGCCTCACTTGCCGAATTGCCTGCCGCCTGATACCCGCAGCTGTCTCCTGCCTCGAACTTTGTCTTAGGTGCTGCAAAGCCCCCTGGAATCACCTCAACACTGTCAAGCATCAAGAACTTCTTAGGCATCAGGTACATTGTGGTTTTCCCCACCTGGTCCTTCTCCAAAGGCCACTAGAGACAGTTAAGACCCTTTGCCCCTTGGTGCTGAAACCATATAACCTTGAACAGTAGGACTTACCAACTACCTTCCTGTCAGTATCCATGGTGCTTCCCTTTCCTTCGTGAAACTGTCTGTCCTCTGTGTTCCTTTACAGTGTGGGTTGTATTTCATAGTGTGCTAGAACTGTCTGTTGAAGTAATAATAAAGTAAATATTTGAATACAACCTTGATTGCACAGTCCCTTTTTTCATTGGGTAATAATTGTATTTTCTCTGTGTTGCAAATAACCAACAATCCACAACCTCGCAGAGATAAGCCTGCCGTTTTGTCCATGTTACCAAAATTGGCCAAGGATGTTTATAAGTAACTTGTGTTCCAATCTGTTCAGATCCCTTCTGGTTTATTAGAGGTGTGGGGCTGATTGATGGTTTAGAAAACGATATTCATCCAAGGACGACTGGTTCCCCGAAATTGATTCGGCACAATGTAGATTCCTAAATCGCCTTTATATGTTTTCTCAGTGTGCATGCATGTTTAATAAATACTATCTTTCCTTTACAGTGGGTTCTTCAGGAGAGGCCCCCCTCCCCCTTTTCACATGTGCATTATAAAAACTCCTCACTGCCTGCTTCTGGGCACTCCATAGCACATGATGTCTGAATCGTCTTTATATTTCATTTTGTGGTTTCAGCAATCACAAATAACTACACTGGATACATATGAAATTGCAACATCCCACCCCGTTCGCCGCACCCCTGGTCACAGATATGGCACGTGCAACATAAACCCCCCTTGTTCGTGGGGACCTTTACTGACCACCCCAACAAAGTGAAGCCCACTCACAACTTCCTTGGAGGACGTTAATCAATGCTATTTTACAAGACATGCCCAATACTCATATGTTTTAGAAAATAATATTTCTACTTAACATTCATCCACAAACCATATCTTTGAGGGAGAAGGCCGAACCCTCAGACATTATACATTTTCTATACCACGTGTCATTGGGCCCACGCCTTTTGGGGGGCACTGTTGTAGCTGGGTTACATAGTTACACATTTTTAGAGGTGCAGTCAAGGCTGTGCGATAGGCTAATTCATTGGCAGCGGCTGAATTCAGGAGGGAATCCTGGCTTTACTACACCAGATTACAATTTGCAGGATGGAGCTACACAGCTATTACATAGTGGCCTTTTGAGGGTGCAACCATATACAATACTTACATTGTACAGATATTCCACACTATACACATTACACCAGGCTTTCAAAGAAGACTGAGAGGGGGCAGGGCTTTTATCAGTAAACCATGGACGTGGATTGGAACACTGGGTTATAAATCACAATTCCTGTTACAGCTGCAATCTGCTCTGTCCCCGCTCCTGGCGCAGTCACTGACGGGCTCTGTGGCGCTGAAAACGTAATTGTTTTTTTTAAATAAAAGATAATATAAAGACAGTAATCCCGCGGGAAAGAAACAGCAACTCTGGTAGAAGCTGTGCTGATCCTGGCTATCACACAGAAAAATAAACGGCTGAAGCCAAAACGGTGCTGAACTTTATGCATGAAAACACTTAAGAAGCAATGTAGGAGTAGAGTGTATCGTGAAAAACAGTCTAAAGCAGGCAATCAAGCAACCGAAAACAAGCGCATAAATCTACACGCCACAACCATTAAATGCCATGAAATAATGAGGGATCGCTTATTGCTCCAGCAGCTTTACTTCTCCCACCTTGCATGGCCTGATAAGTATTGCATGCACACATACATACAAGAAAGCATGGCAAGGAAATAACAAGCACCCACCCCACTACCCCTACCCCTGCCCCTCCTCATCCAGGAAAAGGAAAGGAAAGCTTAGTAGAATCAGCCTCAGAACCAACATTGGACACTGGACACAAGTAGCATGCTCAGAAAAGCGCGCCGGACAACCTTTGCCTGGACAAGGGGTTGGGAGGTGCAGAGGCGGGCCAATAGGGAGGGGACACCGGTAGGGGGAGGCTGCTACTCAGCACCGGCCACATGGGTGATATCATGGGCAGGCGCCACTGCCCGGCACCAGAAGTAGAGATGCTGGGGTCGCGGGCGGGTATAAAGCGAGGGGGCGCAATGTTCCCTCCCTCTCTTTTTCGCCGCCTGGGACAGCATGCTTTCGTTTTGTGGTTCAATTTCATCGTCGAGGTCGGGAGCTGCAGGAGCAGCATGACTGTCAGGTTTTTTTTGTGGGTACGGTTGGCGAGAGTGGTGGCGGTGGCCACCTGTGTTTTGTTTATGGTGAGGCTCATGGCGCGGCTAATGTTCTTTGTTCTTGGATGGGAGGAGGAGAGATGGGTGTCGTGTTTGATGGTGGTTGCTGGTGTGTAGGTAGTGTCAGAGGGAGCGATGTCAGGGCTTCTTATGGGTTTAAGTTTAGGGGTGCATTTATTTGCTCGGCTAGGTGTTTCAGTAACTTTGGCACGTGTGCCCCTTTAAGATACAGGGGACGATTGTGGTGTCCATGCTAGTAATTTCCAGAGAACAGGCTTTGGTGTGCCACACAGGTGCATAGCCACTTAGGTCTATAGACGCCCACTGGTGGCGTGTAAACGTGTATGTAGGAGGACTGCAAGATTCTGTGTGCACTCGAGCAGTGAGATTGCAGCGCTAATGGGGAACGGGGCGTTGGGCAAGCCATGTGGTAAGGGGGCTTGGTGTTGGGGTGCTCAGGTGTGGAGAATGTATGGTCCCATTGAGGTCAGATACCCCACTCGGCATGGCACATATTGGATCTGTGTGGCGTTCAGTACGGGCAATTTCATGGTTTGATATGGCAGCTGAGTTGAGGTCGGACATTGCACTCAGCATTTCACTTATTGGAGCGGCAATCATCGGGCAATTGCATTGTTTGAATGGATGTTTATAAAATGTGTGGCACTCCGCATGGGCAAGATCATGGTTGATCTGGGAGCTGAGATGGAGGTCGGACAATGCACTCAACATTTCACTCATTGCAGCGGCAGTGCACGTCGCGCACACACTGACCGCTGGGATCACCCTACTGGCGAAATTCAACTTCCATGCCAAAGACTGTAGCTCCCTCAATGTGGCCTTATTCCTGCCCCTCAATTGCTTGATAGTGTCCTTTAGGTTCTCCACTTTTTCTCTTGGTAGCCTTGTTATTCCTTCCTCGGAATCAATCTCAATTCCCAAGAATGTTAGCCTTGAGAGTGGGGCAACTGTCTTTCCTTTCGCTAGGGAAACCCCCAGATCATGTGTCAATGACTTGAACATGTCCATTAACGCGTCACATGCGTCTGTTACTTTTCTACTGACGAACAGGAAGTCATCCAAATAATGCATCACTTTCCCATCCCTGGCGCTCTGCTTTAGTGCATATTCCAAAAACGTGCTACATTTTTCGAAGTATGCACAGGAAATTGAGCAACCCATGGGCAAGCATTTGTCATAATAATACAGGCCATTGATCTTGAAGCCCAGCAAGTTGTAGTTTCCTTCATTGATTGGTAATAGCCTGAAGGCGGATTCAATGTCTGCTTTCCCCATTAGTGCCCCTCTCCCCATGACCTTCACCAGCCCCACTGCATCCTCAAAGGAGGTGTAATTCATCCTACAGTTTTACTCTGCTATGCCTTCATTCACTGATTGTCCCTCTGGGAAGGATAGTTGCTTGATGAGTTGAAACTGTCCTTCTTGTTTCTTGGGCACCAAACCCAAGGGTGATACCTTAACGTTCTTGAAGGAAGGGGTAGTGAAAGGACCGGCCACCCTTCTTAGACTAACATCCTTTGCAATTTTATTTTTCGCCACTTCTGTCATTTTTAGCGCTGACTTCAAGTTGTCAGCCTCCATGCTCCCTACTGGCCCAGTGTAAGGGATCACAAACCCCCCCTAAATCCCTCCCAAATTAGTTTTACATTTGCACTGTTATGGTAAGAGTATGGGTGTAGGCAATGAGGTGTCAATTTCGCTTTGCATTCTCCTTTGGCTTTGTGCTAGCGCTCTTTTTTCCCCTATCACATGATGTTGTGCTATGACTCCCTGAACATTTGGTGCATGCATGCTTGAATTTACAGATTTTGCCGAAGGTGCAATAGCGTTGCTCGAATTTCCATGTTGTCGCTTGCTCCCCCTGCTGATAGCTGGGTCTATAATTCCAGGAGCAGCGCCCTCTAAAGGATACCCTCTTCCTGTCCCGATATGTCCATTTCTCTTTCTTATAATAAGGCCTCTTAACCTGGGCCCTTTCCCCCCACTTACTTTGATTGATTGATTGATTGATATTTTATTTCTATCGCGCTCATACACAAGTGTTTTAGAGCGCGACAAGGCAAGGGAGGGGAACAGGGGAGTACAAAACAGCGATCTTACTAGGCCCAGTGACATTGAGAACGCGCAAGTGCATGGGAGAGGGGGGAGGGGGAAAGTGCATGGAAGGGGAGAGGTGTAAAGTGCAAAGCAGAGGAGAAACAGATAAATAACAATAAATAAATAATAAAGACAACAAACAGTGGTAATGCAGCCAGCAATTTGCAAGTGCTAGGTTTAAGACAGCAGACAGGGTAGGTCTGATAAGTGCAGGAAGAAAAAGGGGGGGCTGTATGGGTACAGATACAGACCCCAGTGCAAGGGGTGGCCCGGAGGCAGTGCGGAAGGGTGGCAGGATGAGCAGGTACCTGGGCCCAAAGGACAGAGGGTGGCCAGGTGCACAGTGCCGAGAAAGAGAGAGAACAGATCAGCAGGGGAGAAGGGGAGCGAAGGCAGAAGAAAAGAGGAAGGTCTTGATGTGCTTCCGGAACCGGAGATGGTTCTCCTCAAGTTTTAGAGTGGCAGGGAGGCTGTTCCAGAGGGAGGCCCCAGCCGAAGACAGAGATCTACCCCGAGCTCGTTTCTTAGAAAAACGACTGACCCTGAGGGAGTTGGAGGTAGAGGAGCGAAGAGCTCGAGAGGGGAGGTATTTGCGGAGTAATAGCTGAAGGTATTTTGGACCCAGGCCCCAGAAAGCCTTGTGGACAATGCAGAGGGTTTTGAATTTAATCCTTGCGTCCACTGGGAGCCTGTGTAGAGATTTCAGAGCTGGAGAGATACAATCCCAGGGCTTGAGGCCAAGGACAAGTCTCGCAGTCCTGTTCTGGATTAGTTGCAGAGGATGGAGAGTAGAGGCAGGTAGATTTAGAAAGAGGCTGTTACAATAGTCCAAGCTAGAGAGAACCAGAGCTTGGGATGCCATGAGCTTCGGGGGGAAGGAGAGGACTGTGCAGTCGGAAATCTGACTTTTTAGAGACCTCAGAGATGTGGGCGGAGAAGGAAAGAGAGGAGTCAAAGATGACCCCGAGGTTCTTAGCCTCGCAGGTGAGGGTAGGAGGAGGGCCAAGGGAGGCCGGCCAGAGAGTGAGGGGAAAGGATGGTGAAGGTGTGCCGATGAGGAGGATCTCCGTCTTGCTGGCATTCAGGCAAAGATCATTGGCGGCAAACCAATCTTGAAAGGCAGTTAGGCAATCAGAGATGAGAGAGGGAGAGGAGGTGGCAGAGGGCAGCCTGAAAATGAGTTGAGTGTCGTCAGCGTAGCACTGGAAATTTGAGCAGAAAATGGCAATGCAGTGGGCGAGAGTTGCCAGGTATTGTTTGAAAAGACAAGGCGAGAGGTTAGACCCCTGGGGAACACCACAGGTAGAGAGGAAGATAGATGAAAGGAAGGACCCAAGTTGGACCTGGGAGGGTCGATCTGAGGGGAAAGAGGTCAGCCAGGCCAGAGCCTGATCAGTGATACCCAGGTTTTCACTGAGACAGTTTAGCAGGATGGTATGTTTGACCGTGTCAAAGGCAGAAGAGAGATCGAGGAGGATGAGGACAGAGGGAATGTTAGAGTCAAGGTTGGAGAGCAGATCTTCACGGATGTTCAGGAGAGCAGGTTCCGTGCTTCTGGCAGCTCTGAGGCCAGACTGGTGGTCATGGAGACAGCCAACAGAATTGGAATGAAGGTTAAGCTGAGAGATGGCCAACTTTTCCAGGTGTTTGCCAAGAAAGGGAGTAATGGAAATTGGGCGATAGTTAGCTGGACAAGAAGGATCAGCTGTGGGTTTCTTGAGAAGAGGATGCACAACGGAGTGCTTCAGAGGGGAGGGGAAGGATCCAGAGGTAAAGGAGTGGTTGCAAAAATCAGCAAGGGCCAGAGCGAGGGTGTCAATGTGGTCCTTGATGGTTTTAGAGGAACAGGGATGAACCTGTTTTGAAGAGGCTTTCATAGATCGGACTTGTCTAGCAACCTCGCCAGGGGTGAAAAGAGGAAAGGACGAGAGGATGGTGGGAGGGTGGCTAAAGGAAGTTCAGCAAGCACAGATGGAGAGGGAAGAGGAGGGCTGTGGGTGGAGAGGGTGGACAGGATGTCCTGGGTTTTTAAAATGAAGTGAGAGGCAAGGGCATTGCAAAGAGCCTGGGAGGCAACAGGAGGGGTAGAGACTGCAGCAGTGTTGGCCAGCTCCTTGCAGATTTTAAAGAGTTTGGCCGAGTTGTTAGATGCCACAGAGACACGAGCTTGAATGTGGACTCTCTTCTTGGTGAGGACAGAAAGTCAGTATTGCCTTTGTAGCATGCGACAGGCCAGTTTGTCAGAGGATGAATAGGAAGTCCTCCATTTCCTCTCAGCTGCCATACACTTACGTTTAAGTGTAGCTAGGTCAGAGTCATACCAGGAATTGCACTTGGCTTTGGACTTCAAACGGATCCTCATGACAGGGGCAAGAGCATCAAGCGTATCAGAAATTGAAGAGTAGAGCAGAGACAGGGCTGTGTCAGGATGTGAGACAGCCAAAGGTGGAGGGGGGGAGAGAAAATGGCGGCAAAAGCCTCAACTGACACACTCTTAATGGGCCGGATGTCCGATAAGGTAGGTGGCAGTGTTGGGGTAGGCTTGGCCTGGGGGGAAGAGAGGGAGAGATGAGATGAGAGGAGGGTGTGATCACTCCAGGAGAGAGGAGTGGTCAGAGGGATGGAGAGGGGGAGGTCAGAGGAGATCAAGACATCCAGTGTGTGCCCTGCAGACTGAGTCGGGCCAGAGGGGAGGATGGACAGGGAGAGGGAGTCGCAGATGTCACAGAAGAGTATAGAGGAGGAGCAAGGAGAGTCTAAATGTATATTTAGGTCACGAGGAGGAGGAGTTGAGTGGTAGAGGCCAGGAGGGAGGAGGAGAGGTCTGCCCACTCAGAGAGAAATGAGGGGATTTGACCAGGAGGCCGGTAGATGGTTACCACACTAAGAGAATGGGTAGGCGAGAGAGAAAGCCTACAGACAAGGCATTCAAAAGAGGAGTAGGTCTGAGTGGGAATGATAGAGGCAGGAATCCACTCAGGAAAGATCAGGGCTACCCCCCCCCCCACCGGACCGGGAGGATCTGGGTGCTGAGAGGATCTTGTAGCCATCAGGGAGAAAAGTATCAAAGCTTGTGACAGAGCTGGCCGTGAACCATGTCTCAGTAAGACCAAGGACATCAAGGTCTAGTTCTTCAAGGAGGTGGCAGATGTCAGAGGAGTGTTTGACGGCAGAGCGAGAGTTGAGAGTGGCAATATGAAGAAGGTTGCCAGCTTTAAAGACCTTCCGGGGAGGGGTACAGATCAGAGGTACGCCCTGCGGAGGAGAAAGAGCCCTAGGAGGGGCATAGGAGGAGGAGGAGAGAGAGGGCAAGGTAGCCAAGGGGGGAGAGGAGGGAACAGTAGGAGATGAGAGGAAATTGATGAGGCGATGGAAGTGCCTATCAAAGAGGAGGAGATTGGCCTGAGGGCCTTGGACCATGACAGTGCCATTTAGGTAGACATTAATGATGACTTTAGAGGAGTCGAAGGAAGCCATGAGATCTTCCCAGCGAGTGCCACCATTAATGGGAGAGGAGGAAATAGGGCAGAGCACAGAGACCATATGAGGAGTCCATAAATCTGGTGAAGGAACGACAAAGAGGATGTCGGTAAGGGTCTGTCTGGCGGAAGCATTGGAGTAGGTGTCGGCCTCTAATCCTGGTCTTCCTATCGCCAAGATATCCTTTTTGAACTTCTTCCTACCAGACTTAGTGAGAAGGGAAGGATAGTCAATGGAGAAGCAGTTGGAGAAGATAGGAGAAACAGAAAGCGCCATTGGGGTGGAAGTAAGGAGAGGATGGAGATACTGGGGGGCTAAGGCAGGTAGATGTGAGACAAAAGAGAGTGGTGAGGTCATTGGGCTGGCAAGTTACAGAAAAGAAACAGTATACAAGCAAAATACAGAGAATTTTGCAATGGACAGCAAGATTTGACGTTTTAGCACAAAGTAAAAACAGCAAGATTTGACTTTTTAGCACACAGCAAAAACAGCAAGATTTGACTTTGTAGCACAAAGCAAAAACAGCAAGATTTGACATTTTCAATCTTGGAATAGGATGTTAGCAAAGGGTTTTAGGAATCACTGCGCAGCAGGATGACAACATGGGAGTAACAAGCCGAAAGAACAGTGATAGTCAAAGGCAGTAGAAGTGAGTCCATAAGGAGGGACCTAACCCATAGTTCTGGAGGTGGCAAAGTCAAGGCAGTCCGGATTACTTAGAGGAGTGAGGTGGCAGCATCATTGTGGTTAAGGTCCATGGAGGACCCCAATTAGCGTTCCGGAAGCAGACAGGGAGCAGACAGGGGCCTTGGGAGTGGGCCTTGCTGAGAGGGCCGGCTGAAGCCTGCCGGTCCCTGTTTGGATGGAAGAAAACACTCAGCAACCAATGGGAGTGCAGCACAGGGAGAGGTGATTCAGCACAGCGTGCCTACACAACAAAGAAAACCATGGCGGCCATCTTGGAAGGGTCAAAAACAGTCAAATAAGCAGCAATAGTAGGAAAAAACTTGTGCTTTCAAAATAGCAGCACAGCTCCAGGTATTAAAAAAGCTCAAAGAAATGGCTGCACAATGAAAATGCCAAATAAAACAGTCCTTTACAACAATATCATGCAAATTTCCGCTATTTTTCTTTTTCTTCTTTTTTTTCAAATTTCGATTTTTCAGGTTCAATAATTCCCCTGGAGGTGCAGTAATGCACAGAAAGTGCACCTACCTAATGGAATGGTCAGCAGCCAGGCACAAACTCCACATGTGCAGGAGAACAACAGATGGCCAGGAGGGTGGAAACAGGACCTCACTCACTTTGCTGCTACCATCTTTTTAATGTAACCTATAACATTCACTTAATCCCATGACATAGCTGGCCAAATCTGCATTTTCAAATGGAAACCCCTGTCATATTTTAACCATTCCTCCCCACCTTAAGTTAAGTAAGCGGTATGGATATATTGCTCATAAGTAAATAATGCCCCCGCATCCTCTGGGAATTTTTCTACCATAATGGATGCCAGCATTCTGAAACCTCCTAACCAATTGTGAATGTTCTCCTCCTTCTGAACCTTCTCCCTATATTTCTTCTCCCTTTCCCTTTTGAATGGATGTTTATAAAATGTGTGGTGCTCCGCACTGGCAAGATCATGGTGGATCTGGCAGCTGAGATGGAGGTCTGTCAATGCACTCAGCATTTCACTCATTGTAGTGGCAGTGATTTGACAATGGCATGGTGTAAATTTGTTGTTTGAGGTGCTGAGTTCCACACTGCGGATACTGCACTTAGCATGTCATGTTTTTGGATCTTCAATCATCCGGCAATTGCATTGTTTTTAAATTGAGTTTTGGTAGGTGGGGTTGCGCACGGCAGATGCTGCACCCGGGAGTTTATTTTTTGGGATCTGCAATCTTCGGGCAGTTGCATGGTTTGTGCGCAACATGTGCAAATGTGGCGTTTTCCTACGGGCAATGGCATGGTTTTATATGTCTAAACAGAATTTTTAAGTGGTGCATCGCGCACAGGCAATTTTCAGTGGGTTTTATGAAGCTGATGGTAAAGGTGGCATTTGCTTACACCACGGCCAATTCATGGTCTCAGGTGGGTACGAAGAGTGCTGCAATTGGCGTGGACGGGTAGGATTAAAGTGCGGCTATGGCATCTGTGTACGTAAAAAGAAGTACAGGGTGCTGCAACCATCGGCGAAGGGATTAAGTACGTAATGCTTACAAATTATCATAGTGATTGAAACGCTTTAGTGACTGTGAGCTGCACCTGTTTCACGCCCCATTCACATGCAGGAAGAGTCGCGCCGGGTTTGATTTCAAGATCTCGAAATCGGGTCCATAGCCACACACCCTTCTAATCCCTGGATGGGGTTTATAAAATTAAAAAAACTCCCGTGACAGAAAGCGATTTCCCGGCACTGTCCCGGAAAAACTGGGACGTCTGGTGACCCTAGCTTGGGTGGTCTCGAGGCGGGTCACTATGCAGACGTGGGGAAGAAAGGTGGAAGGTTTAGTTCCTGGTTGGGGCTCCTTCAGTTTTTCCAAGGGTGACAAATAAGTACCAACTACAGTTGGGGTGATAGTGGTGTGACTACTAACACACTAATATCGTGTATATAGCAGACAACATAGCCTAGCGTGTTGAGCACTTACGGGTGAGCTAGGAGCTAGGTGGGTACTGCAGGGCGCTGGGTCAATGGATGGCATTTAATGGAAAAAATGTTCTAGTTACCAGACATAGCTTTAACGTCACTTGAGCAAAGTCGATAGTTGCTCTCCAGCACAAGTTCGCAGGGGGAAAAATAACAACAGTTTCATTAGGGGCTCAACTATTCACGGCTGCTTATTCTTTGTCAAAACTGATGAGCCCGTGCTGCAGCGGATGAGTTTGGTTATGGGGTTTGTTTGGTATGTTATCCGTCATCAATATGGCGCCTCCTGCCACAGTTTATGGTGCTGAGGGAAAAAACGAGGTTGGTGCAGGGGGCGAGGAAAGAGGTTAGGACGGCCCTTCCAATTGGGTGGTTGGTGGGGGGGAGCACACGCCCTCCTGGTCACGGTGGGTGGAGTTAGGAGGATTGAGCCTTTCTTTTACAATGAGGCTTTACCGGCCCCCTCTGGGGGTGGGGGGCTGTTTGGGACATGCTTTGGGGAGTGGGCTAGCGATCCCCCCTCCATGTTTATTTATTGGTTATTTATAAGGCACTGATACAACACCTTTAGCAGTATGTTCCGAGGGGAGGGTGCAGGGGAGGTTTTCTTGCGGTCGGCTGCATTGCATTCTGGTATATGCTGCCTTCCAATTAGAGAAGGGGCGGGTGTACTATGGGGTTAATTTGGTACAGATCAGTGAGCTTTGTAGTTTTGAATGATCAGAAATGACATAGGATACAAGCCGGGGCTCGGTGGGGCTCCCTGGTATTATTCCAAAGGGGCGTGGCTGAGGGGAGTTGCTTGCCCCCTGGTGGCAGCATGGTTGCCCAGAGCCCCTTGTGTGTGGCTGGTCCCAATTGGATCAGGGCTAGTCGGCTGCGGGCAGGTAGGGGATAGAGACCCAAGGGCGCTTGACGCAGGCCGAGGGTCTGCGGCTTCCCCAGGCATTGTGTCTCTAAGCATACGGCCGTGTAGGAGTTGCATCTTTTCCGGTGAGCATCAGCCCGGACTAACTGACAGGTTCTTTGGTTATGGTTTTACTGAACGGCTGGCTGGTGGTGATATATGTTTGCCCCTGGGGAGCAAGCCTGGGGTCCCGAGCCCATTGCGTGTGGGTCCCAATGTGGGTGGGGATGGAGGGCCCCTTGGGCAGATAGGGGCCGGGAGATCGGGATCTGGAACCAATGGGATGTAGGCTGTGGGCCTCGCCTGGTACCATTTCTCTTAGGTCGTTGTTGGTGGGGGGGTTATCCCCCCTTCTGCTGGGCTAGGCTCATACCGAGTGACACGGGCCAGTGGGGTCGGCTTGGGGGGGCTTGGCGGATATAAGTCAGTTTCAAAGGGACTTGTCTGGAAAGGTGCTGCACCCTCTTGGGTGGGCAATTGTCCATTCTGGGAGTCAGTTGTTTTGGCATTCCGCTTTGGTGGTCAGATTGTTTGCCCTGCCCCCAGGCAGCACTCCTAGTGTGTCAATCGTCATGGGTCTTTGTTGCGTGAGTAGCTACACACTTTGGGTGGGCTCTGTGTTTTTCTGGAGGACAGGTTGGTCGGCATTACGCCTGGGGGTTTTGGCAGTTTGGCCCTCTTATGGCATTCCTGATATACGGGGCATGGTTCATGAAAAGTACTTGTGGCAAGGGGCTGGAGGCTTAGGGTAGGCAAGGCTGGCGGGGGCCGAGAGATCTAGATCCGGGTGGAGCACTAGAGGCAGGTTGACTAACCGGGGTGCTCACTGGGTATCACTATCAAAGGTCAACCGACAGGCCCATCGTGCATGACAGGTGGTCAGTTGGTTTCTTTAGACTTGTGGGGTAGATGCTTGCCCCCCTGGTGGCAAAGTCGTTGGTATGTGTGGTCCCACATGAGTGGGGCTGGGGGTGACTTTGAGGCAGGGAGGATCGGTGGGGGGCCGGGAGATCAAGATCCAAGGGTGCTGGACGCAGGTCTAAGGTCAATGGGCTCCCAGGATATCGTTTCTCAGGGCCTGGCACAATGGAGGCTGGTGAGCAGGTGGCGAGGATCCCATTGGATGGCGGGTCGGCACCTGGGATGCATCTGTGGTTGACCTCTGTGGGGCGCAGGGGGCTGAAGCATGGGTTATTTTAGGGGTGCTTAGCACACCAGGGTTTGGTGTGGGGTTTAGTGTGGTCAGCCTTGGTCAGTGGGGACAAGTGGCTTGGCCGACGAGGGGCTCCTGGGTTGAACCATCGGGGTGTTCGGAGGGGCGCTGGAGCGGGTGGTGTTGCCATGGGAGTGCCTTGGCACACCAGGAGTTGGTGTGAGCATAGTATGGTCAACATTGGTGGGGAATAGTCCTGGTGGTCTTGGGGCTGTCGGTAAGGTCGCAATACGACAGGTGGGGCGTCAGTGGGACTCCCCCCCATGGTTGCGCCGGGAGATTCATGGTTTTGGTCACCGTGGTATGTGGTCGACGGTATACGCCCCCCTGGGTGTTTCTGGGAAGTACCGGATTAGGGAAAAGAGGTCTCCATCTGGGGACTTTCGGTGTAGGCGACCTGTTCCTTTGTTGAAAAGGTGGTTGTGTGGCGGGTTTAACTTTCAATATGCATCTAACGAGCCCTGTTTTGTATCTCTAGATGACACCCAACGACGTGGAGAACGACTCCAGCCGTTCTGGCTGGGGAAGCATCCAAGGATCCAACAGACGTTTAAAACAAACCAGGCATACTGGCATCGCCACTTTAGGTTGTTTTTACTGATGCAAATTGGTTTGAAAAATCTGAAAATCGTCTGATTCGTCTGAGGGTTAATCAGAGGGAGTTGTTTCATCCATCAAGTTTAGATTTACACATTGTGCAATGTTTTTTCCAGATTTTCATTTTTTTTGGACCAAGTAATGCAGTGTTGTTGTGAATAACTTCCTTTTTTTTAAATAAAAAAAAACATTTTTCCCTGAGGCAATTTGCTATTGACATTGTTTTTGTTTCAATCAAACATTATTGAATTTTTAGAATTTATTCAGGATTTCTTTAGCTAAAGGGGTGAGGTACTTGGGGCAAAAGCACAACTTTGACAAAATGCTATTGGTTTACTTTTGGGAAGCAGGAAATATGCCCACACTAGTACATAGTGAAGCAGTTGACCTCAGGCAGGAATACATGAATAAGTAGTTAAAAAAAAAACATACTTCCACACAGTCAAAAATCTCCAATCTAGTGTAACGGTTGATACTAGTGGAGCCAACAAAGTTAAACCAAAGGTAACGTTCAAGGACAAGGTCTCATGAACGACACATTTACTCCCCTTTCCTCTTTAACAGTCCACCATGGGGCCTACACACTCTTGCCAATCATAAACATGTGGTTTCTTACGTAGCACGTTGTGCCTTAGTGCTAGGGCTTCATAGCGCTGCAAATATCAGCATTCACTATTATCCATCCGAAACGGTGCACAGCTACACGAGCACCTGACAACCTTTGCCTTTGCCTTTTTATGAATGGTTATATAAACACATAATTTAACACAACTGTAAATACAACAGAACATTCAGAGACTTCATTTCACCAAAAATGCCAAGGGTAGCGGAAGTGACATCACATGACCCTTGACCTCTGATGGCATCACCGGAAGTGATGCCATTTGACCGCCCCACCCCGAAGTGACATCATGGGAAGCAATAGATCATTACCTTTCACCCCTTTCTGAGCCTAGCGATTATTGTATAGAATTCCAGAAAGACAAATTGTTTGTTATTCCTATTCTTTCTTATTCAGGGTCACTGCTCAAAGTGTTACACTTGTGGAATCCCCTGTCCTTTTTAAGAGGCCTGAACATGAATTCCAGCCACTCCAGAAACAAAGAGCTACATTGCACTGGCCACAGCCTAGGAGCTCCAATGTAAAGAAATAAAAAAAAATTAAAAATAAACGTTTTTTTAGTTTTTTTGGGGTAGCAAGGGAGACCACAGGGGTCGCAGTTGTGACCCCTGGCGACCCCCAAATGACTTTCCTGAAAACATTTGCAGGGCTGCATTACAGAGTGGGCATGTTCGTGCATATTGTCTGCCCATGACGTGATGTGATCTGTGCTTCCACGTACGTAGATCATGCTCTGGAAAACCAATCAGCACTCAAAGCCCTTACTTGGTAGTAGACTGTGGAAAAAATGTGCCATTCCATAGCTTCGCCAGAAATGTGGCCCAGTTCCTTTATAGGGTCACAGAAGTAGGGGGTGACTTGCAATATCCTTTTTAGATATGGTAGGGGGTATTTTATTGCTTATAATACATGGCCACACACTGTCTCATCCCCTTTAATACCCGGCCTCTTGCTTAATCTAATGTAAGGGATCTTACGTTTGCTGATCCATATAATCAAATCAGAATACCTGTGTGGATTTTATTTTGAACTAGTATGCAGCTTTGAATGTGTTGCAGACAATAGTTCAAATATTTGAATAACAAGCATTGAACAACATCTTCATTTTGCACTTTAAGATAAGTAGTAACGGTATCAGGTAATATTATTCCCATATAGATGGTCGCCGTACATAATATCGCCGGGAAAAGGTTCTGGCGATATTATATGGGTGACCATATATATGGGGATAGGGGCAGCCAAACAAAAAAAAAAGGTTTGGGGGTTGCGGGGGGTGTCTCCCGCATGTTCCATGCAATAATGTCAATCACATGGAACCGTAGTAACATGCAGCTAGCTGCTTGCTCACATGCGTTCAACTTCAGCAGTGCACACATTAAACATTCTACCATAGATAGTTCTGTGTCAATTAATCGTTGTAATGTGTCACAGAAAACTGTGTAAAAAGCAAGAAATTCGAAAAACTTGTAACGACTTTAATTCATTGCTGAAGTGACAGCTGGAATGCTGACCATTGCTGGCCCAAGCAGGAGGCATTGTGACTTTTCAAGTGAAGCATAATAACGGATGACGGAGCAGTTGTGATGTCATTTTGTTATTGCAGATCAGTTGTGATGTCACAGCTAGCCTGTAAAAATTAAATTATTTCCAGGCTTTTATGCGGATATTGCAGGCGGACGTGTATTATATGTGCATTGAGAATCTCCATAGTACTTCTACCCCTTTTCCAGGACCCTACTCACAGTGGGGTATGTTTCAACATACATAAAACAGAGTAGTAACCCCACCTGATCATACGTGTGTCTGTAAAAGTCCTAACTATTGGGGTCAATGCTGCAGGACCACAATCACATATACTCAATCATGAAAGCAGCCCATCAAATCATGTACATGTGATATATTCATCCCTGTTTAAATCACATCAATTAATTCTTACATTTAAAAACTACTGACATCTCCAATATAAAGTGCAAAAAGATGGGTTAGTATTATTTGTACAAACATCACAATCCATCATGAATCATTTGTAATCTTAGATGTCATATCTGAGAAATACTTTCAGCCCTTCAGCATAATGTATTAAACAGGGGTCTGCCATTACTGATTGTACATTCTTCCGCCTATACAGGCCCCCCTTCCTCTAGTATGCCCCAGTCATTCATTCAAAGCACACAGAGGCATTAGTCCCATTCCCTGTGGAGATTCATGTCATACACAATGTTAAATCAACTATAATGTTGACACTCCATGTTTCGGCATTCTATGGTCTGGTACACGCATGTGCCTCGTGTCCCCCAATTTCGCAAAGGCCTTCATCAGGACTCCATGAACTAGGACTTTAAACAGCTCCCCATATTTCCACCGCTATGTTGTGCTGAAATGTTTCCAAATCACTCTGATACCACTGACGTGGGAATTTTCACATTGTGTCAGGTGATGTTCTTGTTCAAACAATATTGAATCCCTCTTTTGTAGATGATCCTATGAATGTAGAAATTGGACCGTTAAAAAACCACATCAGTAGTTCTAATGAGCCATTCCTTCATCCTTCTTAACTATGCTCGACGCACCATAATCCAATGATATATTAAGCACTTGCCATCTCCCATCAATGCATCATTCCCTCCCAGAAATGACATCTAAGATTACAACAGACTCACGCTGGATTGTGATCTTTGTACAAATTGATAATAATCTACCATTTTTGCACTCTATATTGGAGATGTCGGTAGTTTCTAAATGTAAGAATGCATTGATGTGATTCAAACGGGTTTGAGTGTATCACATGTAAACCATTTGATGGCCTGCTTTCAGGACTGAGTATGATGGTCGTGCAGCATTGAACTCATTGATGAGGTCTTTTTGAAACACAAGTAAATCAGGTGGGGTTTCTACTCTCTTTGTTAGATTTAGGATTTCGGTCATATGCGCATTGTACACTATCATATGGAACAAATCTTTTCTGCGCCATTGGGCTTTTTTTTCTCTTTTGTATTGACATATATATATAATATTGTGCCTGTTTCGTGCGAATTAGTGACTTGATGCAACCAAAAAATTGACAGGTGGAAGGTTTTGAATGAATCTGAACCAATAGCAATGCTCTGGGAAACCTTCCACACCTCCGTTTTTTAGACCGTCTGTGCCATTGCAAAAGGGCACCAGCCATATGTAAATCAGTCAGGTACTGCCACCAATGGGAGCAGCCCAGCCTGAACTGCTAGGCCAGGTCTCCTCTGCACAGATACACAAGCAACCTCAGACATGTTTCGGCTGTGTTGGGCCTTCTCAGTGAGGTGCAGTTTGGTTCCCTATGGCGCAGCGAGCAAGAGACCCACGTCTGGGCATACCCTCTCTCTCTCAGGGATACAAGCTACTACCAAATAAGTGATGGGTAGAATGTTTTGAATGAATCTGAACCACTGGCATTGCTCTGTGCAATTTAGTGAATTGCTAGCAGAGAATCTCACTGTATGCTTCCGAGCAGGTGGCGAGGGCCCGTAATGCCTCGTGCGCCGTGAGGAGTTACAGGCCACCATCACGCCATTCAGAGGCAGACAAAGAGCTCACCTTACAAGCCGTATTAGTAAAAGCAGTTACTGCATAACAACATGCAACCGGGTGGCCACATGAGATGACAATGACACCGATGCCCTGACAAATCACATGCTGCGAGAAACACGTGGCAGCATATTTCATGCAAACAAAACAAGCAAATAGTACACTGAGGCATTGGGGAAAATAAAGTTGAAACCTTTTCGGATTTAGGGTCTTATTCACAGAGCATTTTTCAATGGGATTTTTCCATTATAAAAGACTTCTGTGAATCAGGCCCTTAGTCCGATCTGACCGTTTTTCAGCAGCTGTTAATGGATTGCTACATTTTTGGTCCTCATTTCCGTTTTTATGTGCCCCTGCAGAACACACGAACCTCTGCGCCTTCCCCCACCCGCCACACACTGTCCAAGCTATGTGTGTGTGGTGTTTGTGGGCCTGGTCGCTTTTTTTACCTTTAATTCCATATCTTTAAATGTGTTAGTGTACAAATATTCTAGTCCTGTACCTTTGAAGTTGAGACCTATTAGTGAATTGAGAATTTGGACAGCTTCATAGGCAAGGGAAGTGTTTTTATGCTCCAAGGATATTTTCAGTACAGTTTCATTAATGGATTTTTTGTAAACAGCAAGACCTCAGTATGCCTTTACCTAATAATACCTGTTGCTTAAGAGTTAAGCAGCATTTCTTTGTGCTGTCCACTTCATTCATGGCAATATTTTTGCTTTTCATGATGTTCAAACTTATTTGCAAATACTTTGTTCTGCAGTAGTGCCAAGTTAGGGTATTTGTGCAGTGTTATGTGCTTTTTGTTAAGGAATTAGAAGCATGTCTGGAGTTGTAAGGGCCAGGATTGCTCCTGTGCTGAGGCTGCTCTAAACATTTTTTTAGATAAAATACCACCTTTTTAAGGGTAAACTGGCAAAACTGCTAGTGCTAAAACAAGAGGGTCATAGGTGGCAATTTAGGGGTTTACAGGGTAAAGGCAGCCCGCTGAACACACATTTACCTATTGTACACTCAGGTTTGCCCATGTCAGGCCAACGGTGGGTCATACAGTCCTGGTTTTGTTCTTTGCATTCTGGTAGTTGTAGTTTTCCTTGCACATTAAGATTTCAAGGGTACCAGGCCTGGAGTGCCGGGCAAAGGACAGGTCTGGTTGACCTGCTGGGCACATCATGTGGGGAAACTTGTAGTAAACGGGACCGCATTCTCAGTTGTCTGAGGGCATTCGCAGTGTGCCAGGCTAGACCCGTGTAGAGAGGGTGAAGCTTACCGTTCCTATCTTTTCTTTGCATGTTGGGACGGTGAGCCCCGGAAGGAGGGTAACACTGAATGGGCTGGCGCGATGTTGATTCAGCGCCCATTTATGTTCACCCCACTTTTTGCCGAAATTGTTTTGCTGAAAAAAAATATATAAAAATATGGGGGGGACATAAAAGGGGTAGGGTGGGGTGGTGTATGTGGAAAAAATAATAGGGGAGGGGGATTGGAGGAACCTCCCTGAAATATATATACCTTTTTATTATTGTTTTCAGCAAAACATGTTCAGCAAAAAGTGCTGCGGAAAAAAAGGGCGATGAATAAACATAGAACCGAATGGGCTACATCTGCCTGACATAGGCTTGTTCGGGAGATAAGCATTTTATGTGTCTACCACATCCTTTCAGAACTAACGTGACAGCTGTCTTTTTTTTAATAGAGACATTTTATTTACAATAAAATAAAGTCTAATGAATAAACAGAAGGATGCATACTTAAATCCCTGCAGAATATTTCCTCCCCCCCTTCCTCCTCTTGTCGTATTCATAGCTCAAGCTCCAAGAATTGAGACCAGACATCCTCGAATAAAGTACCTTTCTATCAGCGTGTTATCTAAAGTCGTCCCGCGCTTTTGATTTTGGCTAGTATGGTTGGGCTGGGGCAGGCACCATGCTGCTCCTCGAATTGCTTAAGGGAGATCTCACATTCCCGTATGTCTCGGTATATTAATTTATTTGATTTATTTATTTGTTTATTTATATAGCGTACCTAACCCGTAGGTATCTGAAATTGCCTTGAGAATACCCGATTCCTTAGCTAGTGCTATGCCACAAATATATGCTTTGAATGCCTCCCAGAGGGTGGCATTTATAGGGAATATACTGTGCCAGTATGTATCGTAAAGTAATTGCTAACACTTGTCCCGAGCGTGGTTTCAAATATAGTGTGGCTTGAGGTTTAAGCCTCCACAAGCGTCTAGGGGACTGCATATTGCCTCAAGTAATTTCAAGGGTAATCTGGGAATGATCAGAGTGTGTTCTAGGGAGTTTATCTGCATCCATTACAAGGCACATTAGGGTACCAGAAACCAGACACCGATCAATTCTGGAATGCTAGTCATGGACCGTCGAATAAAAAGTGTTTCTGCAAATGCAAGGGAGTAGGAGTCTCCAAATGTCCTCAAAACCAAGGTCAACTTGACTATCAAGTATAGCCTGGCAGACCTAGTCAACTGCCTGGCCCTATTCCCAGATCTGTCCATGACAAGATCTAATATGGTGTTAAAATCTCCGCCCCACAGAAAAGGAATCAAGGGGTACAGTGCCAATAGGTCAGCCAACGAGATTGTCAACATTAGGCCCATAGATGTAAAGTAGAGCAACCTCTAATCCAGCGAGCACCCCATGTGTTAGCACATACCTTCCCAGTGGGTCAACATGCGTGGCTCTAGCGACGTACAACAATGATTTGTGAATTAGGATCATGACACCTCGGCTTTGTGTGGAATATTGTGTGTGATATCGTTGTGATCGCCAACTCTTAGCGAATTCCATACAACTGGTCGAAAGTGCATGAGTTTCCTGAAAAATGAGGATGTGAACCTTATGGTGTTCTGCATACAATTGCAACTTTTGCATTTTGATGTGGTTTCCCAGCCCCCTGATGTTCCAGCTCATGCCCCTCAGTGTATTATCCGCCATCAGGCCGTTGCAAGTGGTCAGTTGTGCACCCTGTGTGGGTGACTAGTGAGTTCCCTGTAAGGTGTACCCTGCCGGGCACATGTCCAGGCATAGCCCTGTCGACCATTTTTGTTTCAACCCTAAAGCCCCCAATCCCCCTACTGAACCCCCTCCCAATCAGAGGGGTGAATTCCCCATAACTATCGAACCTAAAACCTAAGCAACTTCACATTGGGGGGGCTGTTCGCACCTGACAGCCCAGTCCACCCCTTATCGGGACAGGGTATAATAAGTGGACAGTGCACAATAGCCTATATGTAGTATAATCTCTAGGGAAGAATGGCAACAAGTGCCTATGGCAAAGTACAGCAGTCAATAACCTGGGACAAGTAGTGCTGTGTAATAGCAAACACAACATCAGTAACCAGCAGGAGTAGATACATGGCGGGTCCAAGGCGGGAGCAGACTCAGAGGGGTAATGAATAACCAGCGAGGCAATATGGTGAGGGGGAGCATCCAGGCAGTTTTCTGTCCAGACTAGTGCGACGAGAAGAGGGGGGACAACACATCTCGGTTATTGAGGACCCGGTGGGTGTCTTAGTTCATACCAAGAAAGGGGTTAACTAAGTGTTCCGCCCCTTCTATGCAGCACTTTATTCCAGTAGAGTTGAGGTACCTGGTCCGGAAGTAGTTCTTTGATGGACTGCCTTTTTCAATTCTTTCTGATGAGGCCAGTGAGTACCTTGACCTGCCGATTGATGCAGCGGAAATAGAATGTGCCATAGACGCCCTGCACAATGGCAAGGCTCCAGGCCCTGATGGCCTTCCCATGGACTTCTACAAATGCTATAAATCCCTCCTCATACCCCATTTGTCTGTCCTATGGGCCGAGGCATGTGCAAAAGGTGTGCTGCCCCCCACACTCAGAGATGCCATCATTACAATGTTCCTCAAGCTTGGTAAGCCCCCAACGCAATGCGGTTCGTATCACCCTCTTTCCATTATCAATAGCAACGTCAAAATATTTGCTAAAGTACTTGCCCTTAATCTCGCTCCTTAAATGCCTCACCTTGTGCACCAGGACCAGTCTTGGTTCTTCCTAGGTCGCTCCACTGCTCTCAACTTGCAGTGCATTTTTAATATCCTTGCCCAAATTGACCCTGAGGTCAGAGCAGTCGTGGCATTATTAGACATCCAAAAGGCCTTTGATTCGCTATCCTGGCAGTTTCTCTCGGCAGTTCTTGATAAATGTAATTTTGGCTCCGGTTTCATCTTATTTATTTGTATTTATTTTTTACATTTGTAGAGCGCCATGCAGCCCGCGGGCATCGAGGCGCTGTAAACGGAGCGTAAAAAGGCTTAATTAAGGCTGCACAAAGAAGTGGTCTTGAGAATGATACAGTGTTACATATGCAGCAGATACGGTACAGATTACTTTGTCGCAGGCAAACATGCACGATTATACGAAGAGACTAGTTTTGATGGCCTTGCGAAAGGCTGCATGAGAATCAATTTGCCCGATGTGAGGTGGGAGGGAATTCCAGAGGGTGGCAGCCATAGTGGGGAAGCTGGTGCCACCAGCACGAGCTCTGCGACTTTTGGGCACAGTTATCATGTTTGAATATGTCATTCTGGCTGGCCTGGAGGCAAGGGGTTTAGAGAAGCTTTGGACAAGATATGGAGGGGCCAGATCATGAAAACACTTGTGCGTTAATGCAAGAGTTTTAAAAATGATTCTTTCCTTAACTGGTAGCCAGTGAACCTGTCGCCTAATCTTATCGATACGATTGCTATTTGCTGCCCTGGTGGCTAGAGTTAGCACTAACGGGTGCCTCTTTGTGGCATTTGAGGTATGCAGGGGGACCAGACTGGGCTGCCTGCTATCCCCTCTTATATTTGCACTAGTAATTGAGCCATTAGCCGATTTTCTGTGATTG
This sequence comes from Ambystoma mexicanum, assembly GCF_040938575.1. Classification (NCBI taxonomy): domain Eukaryota; kingdom Metazoa; phylum Chordata; class Amphibia; order Caudata; family Ambystomatidae; genus Ambystoma; species Ambystoma mexicanum. The sequence continues at coordinate 803,268,942 of NC_090921.1, forward strand.
AAACATGCACATAGAGGTATGCGACTCACTGCCACCCCCCAAGATCATTTCCCTTTACGCAGATGACTCGCTAATATATGTTAGGGACCCTGATCGGAATGTAGTGCCCATTATGCACCGGTTCGGAATGCTTTCCATGCTACAGGTCAACTGTAATAAGTCTGAGCTTTTTCCACTCATCGACTTTACTATGGCCCTTTCTGATCTCATGGGGTTGACTTGGTCACCTGCTGAGGTTAAGGACCTGGGGATTACAGTCTCGAGGCATCAGGGTTCGCTATTCACTCAAAATTATGGTTCCTATTTACGGCAAAATTACGTACTTGGGCGAAGCTTCCTGTCAGTCTAATGGGTAGGGTGCCTCTTCTGAAAATGATAGTACTCCCACAATTACTTTACAGGTCTTCGAACGTGCCGATATGGCCCTGTACTGCATTGTTTGATGAACTGGGGGCGGAGACTAAAATGGCTTGCTCTGGCACGCCGAAGCGGTGAGACTAAAATGGTCCGCACTCACGAGGCCATACAATCAGGGAGGCCTGTCAGCCCCTGACTTTCTAAAATATTGGCTCATGTCCCAAGCTCAATATATGGCGTATTGGTTCGCTGACGACCCCTCGCCCCCTCACTTCAAAATTGAACGGTTCGCAACAGGGTCCTGAGTCCTTCACTGTCTCGTGTTCCCCCTTTTGTGAAAGGACCCTGGCGCGCCCAGTCCGGTGGCCATTACAGCGCTGGCGTGGGATAAAATAAGGAAATTGATTAGCAAACTTTATCCATTTCATAGAGACCTACCGCTCTGGAACTTTATTCCTGGAACCCCCTAAAATAAGTGGCGTGGCGGATGCAACCTGGGCGGTGGATGGCTACTCCACACTGGGAGATATGTATCACATGGGCTCCTTCTTATCGTGGCCTGACTTATCCAATCCCTCAAGTGTGCAGACATCCCGGTGGCTACATTAGGCTGAGCTCTGTCGTACAGTCAAGAAGATGTGGAGGGAGTTCCCTTCACTGCCCATGGACGAGCCACTCTTGGCGTTGGTAATAGGCAGCGCGGTCCCGACCGGTGTTGTATCCAAGCTGTACAAGTTATTACATGACAGAGTTGATAAACCGCTTACTAAACTACAAGAGACATGGAGTAGGGAACTGGGAATTAACATCACTGACGAAAACTGGGAGACCATGTGCACCCATACCCGCAAGGTCTCTCTTATTGCCAGGTTTTGACTTATTCAATTCAAAGTGCTGCACAGATTCCATTACACCCCAGCCAGGCTGCATTCTGTTTCATGACCACTCGCCCTGCTGCCTAGGTGCTGCATGCATGGTGTAGGTTACCTTCATATGCTGTGGGATTGTCCCAAAATCTCTGGATATTGGGTGGGGGTTTGTTCTGCTGTATCCAATATGCTAGAATGCACAATTGCCCCAGACCCTATGAACTGCTTATTTCACGGATTCTGAGTTCTTGGGGGTGCTAGCCACAAACTCGCCAGCCTCTGCATGATTCTTGCTGTGCTCCGCGTTCTGTTGTTATGGCTCAGGCCTTCCATTCCTGTTCAACATTGGCTCTGTGATGTCACCTGGGCACCTGAGGTGGAGGAGCGCTGGATCTCATTACAACACCCAGCTGCGCGCCACCAGATATCTGGCCCCCCTTCCGATCTTACTTGCCAACTTACAGCATGCCACAACCGAAATACTACCATTCTCCGCCTGGAGATCCTGTTTCATTGCTGCTTCGAAGTGTAACCCGGAATATTGTATCGCCACTCCCTGTGTCTTGTATTATGTTATTGATGTATGCCTTGTTACCCTGTCGAGCACTTATTAAATAAAGGTTTAAAAACAAAAGGTACCTTTCTTACGTTTTTCCACAAAACTCTTTCTTCTAAGGACATTCGATGCAATTCCTGAACCCATTCTAATCTGGCTGGTGGCATCACTGTTTCTACCTCTTAAGGCCATCACGTCGCCCCTCGCACCACCTGACTCGCTAGACGCCGCCCTCCCCTCCCCACCACCCGCTACAGCTCTAACCGTCCTCTGTGCTCCCAGTGGCCTAGCCCTCGCTGTATATCTGTTCTGTTGTTACCTCTGAAAAGCACTCCGTTATACATCTGTATTGTTGTACTACTCTGAAAAGCGCTCCGTTGCTTCTCGAAGCTAGGCCCATGCTCAATAAATACCATAAAAATAATAATAATAATGATTTTTCTTGCCTTCATAGGTGCCCTGAACAAAATGCATTTCTGTGTGAATGACAACTCGTCTATTGGTGTGTGCCCACCATACCTGCCTACATTTGAAAATCAAAATTCCTGAGATTTATGCCCCACCCACAGCCACACAAGACTCCGCCCACCTGTCAATGGAATGCCCTCTTATATCGAGTCCTGCACTTTGGGCAGATATTTGAAAAGTACTGCACTGTTGTGAAGAGAACTTTTGCCACGGGGCTGTATTCAGAAGGGAAATTAGTTATTATCTAGAACAGCTGAAAGTTTGCCAACTGAAACACGAGTGGGCAAAATAAAGCATGCCAATTTCTTCACTCGTTCTACTTCTACCACCTCGTAAAAAGAACACCAAAATTCCTGAGATTCCAGGGTCTTTCCCGGAGACCTGGAGAAATGGTTTCAATTGCTGAGTCTCTGGGAAAAATCCGGAGGTTAGGCAGGTATGGTGCCCACCGAGTGTAGGTGTTTCAAATGTGAAATCCAGGTCCATTCCTAGTACTCTCTTCATAGTACTAGTTGCAAAAAAAATTCCCAAACCATGAAACACATATTACATGAAATAAAAAATACAAAGAAGACCAGATATTAGACGATGCCTACAATTAGAGGGGGAAGGGTATGACAAGGGATGTGATAATGGGAGGAGCCACTGACAGTGTGGGTGGGGCTTCAAGTCTGGATTGTACACTGGGCAAAAATGGCAATACACATAACAATTCACCATGGAATCTTCGGATATTTTTGATGCAAGAAGCAACTTCATGTACTAATTAGTTCTAGCGGAAGGGAATTGAATTTAAACTTGTACATGATCCCAACCAGATAAGCAGTCGTCTGGTTGCCATGGTCCCCTGCTGCAGCGCGAGCTCACAATTCAGGATCTTTGCGCGCGAGTTCCCACATCAAAGCTGCAATCTCTTGTAATCCTGCAAACACGGAATGCCGCAAAGAAGCAATTAATTGCTCTTATTGTGCAAAGTGGATTTTTATTTGTAGGACAATGCACATTTTTTATTCTGATGAAAACACTTCTTTAGTTGATAAAACATTGAATGATTTACCTCAGACTCAGTGCAGCAAGAACACGACCAAATTGTTGACCACCACAAACTCAATGGGCCTCATTACACGGTAGGCGGAGGACCAAGGTGCTATAAGCACCTTGGTCTATGCCGGTAAAATACTGGCACCGCCTTGGAGGAAAGGGGAATTACCACCCTATTCCAAGGTTGGCAGGGCGGTAATTCCCCCTTCCCCTATTGCCCTTCCCCATTCCCATTTTTGCCCCATAGGGCTCTATGGGAATGGGGAAGGCGCTAATTACGGTGCCGCAAATTGCGGTACCGTAATTAGCACCCTGGTCCCTTTGCGGGTTGGTTTTTAACACCTGCTAAACAGCAGGTGCTAAACAGCAGGCGTTAAAGTACCAACCCGCAAAGGGACCTCATAGTAAGGCGGTAAGGGTTTACCGTTACCGGTACCCTTACCGGTTCCGGTAAACCCTTACCGCCGTCTGTGTAATGAGGCCCAATGACTTAGTGAAAAAACTGTGCGATTTTAAGTTCCACTGAGGCCGAAAAGGCGAAGGCATTGCTGACGAGAGAAGTCGCTGATCCCCATTGTTAGCTTCCTTAATGTCACGTTGTCAAATGCAGTCAGACTTCCTACATTTTACGAACTGAGCTCCCATGTTGGCAATGACATTGGAACGCAACACATAAATGCACGTTGGCAAAGCCAACAGTTTTGGCTTTTGTGTAAGCATACTCTAGACATTTGCCAGGAACTGCCATAACGGTACCACCTAGCCATAAGATGACAACAGCTGGAAAACGGTGTGGGTAGCTGCGCTCATGATAGCAGTGCCTGGCAAATGCATATAGGATACCTTTAAACAAGCCAAAACATTTGGCTTTGCCAATGCTTGTTTTTAAGAGCACTTCTGTGCAAGGAAACACATGGCTGCCATCTCAATTGGTTAATACATGTTTATTGCACTGGTAACGTGTTTACAACTGCAATCAAGCTTTTAACTCTCAGAATACTGCATTGAAACAACACTGGCAGGGACATTGATGTTACTGCTTGAAAAAGCTAGTTCAAAGAGATTCTAGAAAGGATATGTTTTGGGCAGGAGGAGACGTTAGTGGGTGGGAATGGCCATAGGGATTAGTTAGCATGGCTATTGGCAGGCAGTCAATGGGTGGATTAATAACCAAGTAATACCCACTAGATGTCAGTCCCTCCTCACATCTCACCTCCCTCCTAGCTGTACTCCAATTCAATAGTTTCCACTCTAAAAGACCAGATGTCTACAGAGTGGGTGGGGCAATATCTGAGAAGCCAACTTCTTTTGCTAAGGACTAGAATGGGAGGGGTTGGAGGGAGCACATATGCTGTCAGAATTGAGTTACAGGGGCATTCATCCAAGCAGAATGTTTCTGATGCTTCTATTTCAGGATTAGGAAAAAACCTGTTAGGATGAATGCTAACCGGGAGGGAAATGGGAAGACAAACTGCTGTATCCTTACACAAATCCAGAAAACCGCTGGAGCTATTATTTCGTCCAAAATTGATTAATGTGGCTCCCTTCTCATAAGAGTGGGTAAAAAAGAACTTGATAAACTCCAAGTGGTGCAGAACAGCACGATTAGAGCCATCATGGGGTTAAGAAAGTTTGCACATGTATGTGAGATAAGAAGAAAGCTCCACTGGCTACCTATTGAAGAAAGGATTGCGTTTAGGTTGCTTAACATTACGTATAGGTCCCTCAACTGATCCTTTTCCGCTTATATATCAAACAGATTGAAGTACAGTTAGGTGGCACGCACCCTTCGCTCTAATTGTGATATAAATTTGCAAATACCAAAAACTTCATTGGAACTCGTTAGAAGGGGTGCGTTCTGGGCAGCTGCCCCACCGAGATGGAATGCTCTTCCTTCAGCCTTAGATTTGCCCGACACTTGAGCTATTCAAGAATAAACTTAAGACACACCGGGCCACTTTGGTTGCACCTAACACATAACCTAAAAGTAAAGTAAAAGTAAAGTAAAAATGCACACTATGGAATTGATGTGACCACACGTGACATTGCCACCTTTCATCCAAAACTAAAAATCAGTGGCAGTAAAAAAAACATTTGAGTTAGATAAGTTACACTTTCCGCACTCACATTCTCAGTGTCTTTGGTGGGATGTATTCGTTTTCAATGGGGGTACTAGTCTTCACTTTGCCTGGTATCACTGAAATCTGTTGTTGTCCCTTTCTGTGGTCTATACTTCTACTGTATTGTCTGTCATTGGGTCCTCTCTGAAACAAGCAATGTACATATGCACTTTTTAAAAAAGGAACACTAGTCATTTCTCTCTGTGTGCAAACGCTTCAGTAACAGGAATATTGTTTTATACACTTGTGCCCTTGTTGGGATGTTTTGGGGAAATAGTAAAAACAGGCAGTATTTGAAAATACACAAAGTTGTGAGAGTCCCTCAACTGAGAATGAATACAGACAAATATGCTGTTATATGGGTGGGTTCCCATTCAGGAGGGGCTACAGCCACGTTTGAGCTCAATGCACCTTTTACAGAGTAGAAATACCCTTTTGCATACCTGTCTGGTCAGTAGTTCAGCGCCAAAATGCTATGTATCTCTCCTCTGATCAAGTGTCCCAACAGCAACCACTGACGCATGTTTATGGCATGTTGAGCATCAGTGAGGTGAGGCTGTGACCCTCTAAACGCAGTGAGCAAGGGGCCCACGTCTGGATTACCCTTGGTAGCTTTGGGTTAAACCCCAAGTAAATGTAATTATTGCAAATATGTCCTACCAAAGGATCAACGGTAGTTACCACATCATGTTGCAATCTTTAGAATATGGCATGCAAAACATACCACCCGATGATGAGGTAATGTACTCCATAACATTTTTTATAGTTTATATCGTTTCTGCGTGCTGTGTGCTTAGTGCAGCTGGACACCAGGGCAGACTGTAAATAATACACTAAGGGCCTGATTCATGGAACATTTTCCTATGGGATTGCGCCATTATAAAACAATTCCATGAATCGGGCTCTTTAAGTCTGTCTGTTATGCACTTAGAGCCCGATTCATGTAATTATCTTCACAGAAAATAGAGTACTTGCACGCGCAACTGCATGCAAATCCACCTTTGTCGATTCATGGAATCCAATGCGTGGTACTTTTCCTGGACTTGCGTGGAGTTCATGCTGGCTCGGCACTTCTTTGCCAGCCTTGAAGGCCTTGCACAAGATTCCAAGCAGAGTGTTCGAGTGGCTTGCCCAGAGGCCTGGGAAGAGTGCGGAACATCAAAAATGGGGGAGAACATTCTAAAAAGTGTGCTTTCCGAAGGATGTCCTGCAGACAGTCTTTCGCATGCCCAGAATTGCGCGGCACGAGACGTATTCATGGGTTCGATTGTGCAACATCTCGCCTTAGAAATCCGAAGGCAGGCGTAAGTACACTTGCATGCAGGATTTGCAGGGCGCAGGTGGGGTTGCTTGTCAGATTTCAGTGTGCGTGTATTCAATCGAGGTTCTGATGCAACTTAGGGGTGCGCGTAAGCAATGTAGCGGGGTGCAGGAACATTTTATGGGGGTTCACACGCAGATTTCCTGATTTATTGCCAATTTTTGATGTTTTACTTGCATGTTGTCTGTGTGCTGGCTATAGTTATGGGGGACCTGTGCAGGGTCCCGGAGTCACAGACCTTCTTACTGGGGGACCCCACACTCTGTTTGAAGGATGCATATTGTCACGCCCGGTTGAGCGTGCAATGCTTGCTGTTCTGGCTGTTTATGCTTTGCGTGTGGGTGTGTCGGGGGCGTTCTGGGAGAACCTTGCGAATACTGTCACTTTGCACTATAAATTCCATTAATACGTGCGGCGCACATTTTTCTTTCTGCACACATGTTCACAGTGCCCTTCTGTGCATGCAGCCCTTGCACGATTTCTGCACACATTTCCATGAATCGGGCCCACAGCGTAGGTAGACCCACAAAGACAAGCAGCAGTGCTGTTTCATCCGAGGGCTTGATGTAATGTTATATAGTAACCTCTGTGCAAGCCCATGGCCTATATCCACCCCTTTAAATAGTCTGAAAGAACTGATGAACTATAGAATGTGATGGCAGAGAATTGGAACCACATACAATCTAGAATTGCATTTAAGGAGCATGCTCATTGACCTTGTTCTACAAAAGGATTTGTGAAACCCTCCAAGTGTCTACATGGCCTGATCCCTGCCTACCTTTCTTTTAAAGTCTCTTTCTACACTCCTGCTGGGTCCCTCTGTTTCCAGTTTCAATTTCCCTCTACTTGCACCAATGCACTGGAATGACCACCCTCTTCGTCCTTTGTCTTCTCTCCCATGTTTTAGATTTCACCTTAAAGATCATCTTCACTCTATTTGATGGGTTTATAACTTATTTATTTACACCTCTTTCTACCATTTATTCTGTTAGTGAAGAACTTTTAAAAAAGAAGATGCGGGTCAAAGGGAAGAAAAGAGATAGATAGCAGTGAGTAGGTGACAAAGGAACGTGGTGAAAGAGAAAAGAAGAGACAAATAGCCAAATTGTAAACATAGCACAGAGGGCTGAGATCAGAAATAGGGAGACCAATCAGGAGAGCAGAGCGGTACCCAGTCATTTTACTGAAAACTAAACAGAGTGGTACATTTCACCGAAGTACATAACACTGAAAAACACAGAAAATATCAATTAAATATATATGGGGTAGTGGGCTAAGGGCTGGAAAAAAAGAGGGGTTGTGGGGGGGAACCAGCCCAAATTTAAGAACAATGTATAAATCATGTTTTTCAGAAATATGGTACCACTCTGAAATTTGGGTCGGTAAAATCACATATAACCAGCAGAGCAATAGCCCACACGAGAGAAGATATGAGATGCAATGACAAGTTAAGTTTGCCGGAAAGACAAGAAAGGACACATGTTATAGACATGAAAACGGCATACATGGTCAGTGTTAGATGTATGTGAACAGAAAGATAAATAGGAATCAAGATAACACAAGTTCCCTAGCCGAGGACAAGAAAGGTGGGAAAGAAGGAAGGAATGTAGTGAAGTGGTGTGAGAGGCGGGGGTCAGTTGTTAGCAGAAAGGAAGAGTAACTCCATTTTAGGAGGATTAAGATGAATAAAGTGGGAGGCCATCCACGTTTGGATGGCAGAAAGGCAGATGGAAGCAGTAGTGTGGAGAGGGTCAATGAAGGACACGAATGAGAAAATGATTTGAGTGTCGTCCACATAGAAGTGACATGACAGCTTGCAAAAAGAAAGCAGTTTCAGATAAGATGATAGTGCAGAGAGAGAACAGAAAAGGGCCAAGAACAGAGCTTTGAGGAACTCTGTGAGGTATAGATGATGGGGAGAACAGTTACCACCAGCCCACGAGACAGTGTAGGCACAGTCTGACAGGTAGGATGGAAACCACTTGAGGGCCCAACCAAAAAAGCAGAGAGAAGATAGTGAAGATAGGAGGAGAGACTGATTAACAGTCCTGGAGGCGGCTGGTAGAGCAAGTAGAACACGTATAGGTCATTGTTTAATGCGGCGAGCAGAAAGGAGAGCATTGGTACCATGAATAGGAGAAGTCTCTGAAGAGTGGCAAGGACGAATGCCAGACTGGAGAGAAGGAAGGAGTGAATGAGACTTGAAGTAAGATGAAACCTGTGTGCATTCAGGGATTTTTGAGAGAAAAGGTAGAGGAGAAATAGGTTAGATGTTTTCAGGAATAGTAGGATCAAGAGTAGGTTTCTTGAGAATAGCTTTGACAACTGCGTGCTTAAAGAGGGAGGGAAGGCAGGAAGTAGCAAGATAAATATTCAGGACATAGGTGAGGTAGGGGATGACATGAGGAAGAATTGAAGGAATAAGAGAAGGAGCAAGAAGGTCAAGAGGAGAGACAGTGAGGTGACCATGAGCTAAGAGACCAGCAATGTCTGAGTTCATGAAGTTCTTTCTACGACGTTACCACAATACCGAAGACCTTGTTTTGTGCACCATGGTGACGGCATAATGCACTGTGTTTTTAAAAAAGAACATTTTTGTTTATTGCTCAGTTTCACAGACACAAATAGATCTGTACAAGTATACAGTTGCAGGAAAATAGTAATCATTTGTTGTGTAATATTGGCATACAATGTTCATACAGTGCATTAGGTCATTCTACCCTTAGGGAGCAAGAGTACATGCATCATTCTTTAAACACCTGTTTAGGTAGAGGAGTACCATTCAATAAGTACATTTTGTATTTGGGCCAGATATTTGTGGGTTGGTTGGATATTGGTGACATAGAAATACACATTTTCTCTAGGTTGTTGAACCAAGCAACATCCTTCAACCATTGTTCTTTTGTAGGAGCTCGCTGATGTGTCCATTGTAATAAAATACATCTTTTCGCTAGCAGATACTCTAGATTCAACAGTTTACATGAGGATATGTAGGTTGCATTATATTGACTACATAAGCACATAATGGATGTGCACGGTAGGCAGAGTCCAACTATCTTCCCAAGAGTGTTACACACCGCATTACAAAATAATGTCAGTTCTGAACAGGACCATATCATATGTATATACGTTGCATCAACATATCCACATCTGGGGCATTTGCCCTCACAATCTCTCCTAAATAAGCACATGTTGGGTGGAGGGTAGTGCCATCTAGAATTTAGTGATACCTCTCGCATCATGTAGCACATTTTACACCGTATATCTACCCCTAGATATTTGGTCAATTTCGCGCGAGGCAGCGGTAGGGCTCAGCCCAATATCAACTTGTATAGTGCTGATACTGAATGGCTACACCCCTCATTATGTGTAATATACGAGAGACATGGGTCATTAGATGATTCTTCCGGGAAGTTTGCCCAGTTGGATTGGACGGCTGCGCGCAGCCTAAAAAAATTGCAATAGTCTTAAGGAATTTTGACGCACATCCTGGATGGTGTCTAAGAAGGCAATAACGCGCCCTTTTGTACCGGTTTGTGTATTGTAACCAAGTCCAGGACAGGCTCACATCTAAAGTAGGTCTAAGGGTTCAGCAGTTCCACAAGGGCATTTCCTTACAGTATGGTCCATTCACCTTTATCAATTGGAATAGTTTCTTTCTTGCCAAAGGTGTGGCACTGATCGGATCGATCTGGGCATATGCCCATGTATGTAGGGGCAAGCACTAAGGATCTAATGTCATATGGGCTCACTATATTCCTTTCCATGTGAAGATCCAGAGCATTGATGTCCGACATGAACTGTGCTGCAATGTAATATCATTTAAAGTTTGGCGGCAATAAATCCCCCTTTATCATATGGGTCAGTCAGCATTGACCATTTCATGCGGACCGCACCAGAGTGCCACAGGAACTTTAATACTAATGAATCAAGTTCCTTGAAAAATAAGCACCTCGCCATATAAGTATATTTTGAAAATAATATAAATATTTCGGGAGGACCACCATTTTGAACAATGAAATCTTGCCTGCTATTGTGATCGGAAACTGCTGCCACCTATTTATTTTGTTTACCAGTATATTCAAGTAAGCTTGATAGTTATTCTCATAATAGTGATTCACACGCGTTAGAAACTTTGATACCAAGCTTTGGGAAGAGGGAGGGGGGTGTACAGAAAAAGGCAGAGGTGGAAGTAAAGTGTGGAGGGAAGAGAATTATCTGGAGTAGGTGGTAAAAGGACAGGAGGAGGGGCAGGGATATTTGATGTAGGAGGTGTGTCTAATGAGGGAAGTGGTGGTGAGAGATCTATAAGAAGAAAGTGAAGAGACATCCATAAGAAGAATTGCTCAGGGAGCAAGAAGAGGAGAAGTTGATAGAACAGGAGAAAGATCATATAAGGGAGGAAGTGATGAAAGAGCAGGAGGAGCCGTGACACTCAGAGGAATAAGAGGTAGAAAAAAAGGCAGAAATGTTGAGACAGTTAATAGAAGAAGACATAACCAGTTAGGAGGCGATAGCAAGACATCTCGAGGAGGAGGTGGTGATATAACCAGAGAAAGGGGCACGCAGAGAGCAGAAGGAGGAGTTGCACAGAAGGTTGAAAACCAACTATCTGGACAAAGAGGAGGAGCTGATACATTCAGAATAGGTCAGATCAGAATCACCAGAAGTGAGACACTAGACAGACATTCACTTTAGCAGGAGGCAGGAAGAGAGAAGAGCATCCAAGGTATGCTTCAATTGCAGAGGTGTGAAAAGGACAGCCAGAAGGGAAGATTGTGTATTACCATGAAAGCCCCAGGGATAGATATAGAAGTCCTTTCTACCTCGAAATCTCCATCTAACCTCCAAACAACCATTGACATATATTGCGGACTGAGCAAGGCAGCCTCTAGTTTCACCACTGTGGCCGCCGAGATATGGGCATGGCAACAGGCAGTCCCCAAAAAAGGACCTCAAGGAGACACTGGAGAGGTGTCTTTGAAAGGTCTTTCCACCTCCAAATAAATGCTTCAACTGGGCTGGGAGCAACACAGAGCTTATTCCATCTGCCTGTGACTGCCTGCAGAGGTCAGGGAACCTACAAGAAGCATACAGAATCGATCCAGGTGCAGTTTAGGTGGCCTCTGACTTTGAAACCGCCAACTTTGAGAGTGCTTTCCACCTCCAAAAGGGGCTTCAACTGGGATTCGAGCAACACAGAGATCATTATAACACCACCAGAGGCACTCATTCCATCTGCCTGAGGCTGCCTGCAGAGGTCAGGTGATCTGCAAGAAGCATCCAGGATAAATCTAGTGGCTGCTTAGCTGACCTCAATAGTTGGTGCCATTCATCCTGTCTGACCCCAATACCACCTTAAACCACCTTCTTTGAAAGTTCTATCCACTCCCAACAACTCCTGCTTTCAGACAGCACTGCTCCCAGTTTCACACGGACCTGCCACCATTCTGACCACCAATTGGGCGCATGCGTCTTATATCATGTGGCAGGGGACGATTGCAGTGGCCATCTCAAGGTGCCCTGTCAGATAGTTTAGTAGCTCCATCTGGGCGACTAGCCCAAGGGCGTCAGTTAAGGGTGAGAAGTAAATGGCAATCTCCCACACTTCTTCCCTCAGCCTCTTGCCTATGAGTTTTTGATTCTCTGCATCCTGCTACTTGTCTGTAACTACCCATTATTGCTTCCTCTCAGTCTCACCCTCACCATGCAATTCTCATGCTATCTCTTCCTTTCCCTTCTACTTCTCTCCGCACTCTCCTCCACTCAGAACCATCCCAACTCTTCCCATCCCTATCATCTCTTCTACTCTACGGCACCCTTCTTCTTGCTCCACTACTTTCCCCTTTCACAAGCCTACTCGAATCCCAGCTTCCATTACACTTCCTCTTCTCGCATATAACCCCAGCACTCTCTATTTCCCAGACTCAACGTCGCTATGCTTCTACATCTCAATCTCTTTCTATTGCTCTTTGGAATTAACAGTCTGTCTGTAATAAATCCTCCTTTACCTCTAACTTCTTACATTCTCATTCTGGATCCCTGCCACTGATTCTGCAACCCTTGCTTCCCTTCATTACCCTGCCCACACCTTCACCCACTCTCCCCTTCATCACTGGCAGGGGTGATGGTGTAGGACTGTTTTCATCTGCCAGACTTCCTATCTCTCCTACTCCCTTAACTCCCACTGATTCTCGCTCTTTCAAATGCACTTATCTCCACAATCACTGCCCTCTACAGCATACATTTTACCTCTCTCAATCTGCCACATGTTCCCATAGGTCAATTCTTTGACCATCTCTTCCAATTAATTGATTCTCCTCTCCCTATAACCACCTCATTGTCATTGGTGACTTTAACCTCCCCTCCCTGCTGCTCTGTCCACTGACTTTAACTTTCTTTCCTTTAACCACTCACTCTCTTCTGTCCACTCTCTGCCTACCGTTTACATCCAATCCTAAAGCACTCTACAAATGCATACATAAATAAATAAATGGAAACTCCCTTGACCGTACTCTCATCTACTCTCAACTCTCCACCTCTAATATCTCCACCGCTCCTTATACCTCTGATCACTCTATTGTCTTTGCCTCAATCTCCACTCCTGCTTCATCCTCACTCCCTCCATCTAATACTACTGTTAGTAAGCGCAGGTTTCCCTCCTCCAAACTCCCTGACTACCTCTCTGAACTACACCACTCTCTGTCCTCCAATGTTGAACTCACCATTCCATACACTGAAGAAGCCTTCACTAACGTTAACACTGATCTCTATGCTTCCTTCTGCTCTCACTCCACTCTTTCCAAATTTACTCCAAAATCCTCCACTCCACGACCCTGGATTACAACTCTTATCTGCATCCTGAGAACAATGATAATGAAAGAGTTTCGCACTTGGCAAAGATCAAGACACTCCTCAAATCTCCAACTCTACCTCGCTGCTCTTCAAAACTACTCCTTGGCTCATAACTCTGCCAAACATGACTTCTATCTCTCTCTCATTCTGTCTAAATCCTCCCAACCCAAGCGCCTCCAAAAATCCCTCACCTCAATTCCCTCACCTACTAAACTCTTCTCCATCTCCTCCACTCTTTCTGAAAATGAACACACTCTGTACTTTGCTTCTAATATTTCTACCATTCACAGTATGCTCGCTACTTACCTTCTATCCCCTTCTCCTGCTCACTATTCTCCACCCCTCCTACCCTTGTCTCCCACCACTATGTCCTCATCTGCACCCAGCAAACCCTGATGAGATTCTTGACATACTCCTCATGGCTAACCCTTCCTGTGCCCCCACTGTCCCCACACATTGTGAAGCACATAGCTCCCAGTGTTGCTCCCCATCTTGTTTCCCTCTTCAGGTCTGCTCTTGATAATGCTACTTTTCCCTCACCCCTCAAGTCAGCTACTGTCACCCCTCTCCTTAAGAAACCTGGCCTCAATCCTAACTATCCTTACAGTTTTTTTCCTTTTACACTATTCCAGAATCCTAGAGCGAGTAGCATTCAATCGACTCACTATGTTTCCTGATACTCACAACCTCTGGGACCCTCTTCAATCTGGCTACTGAACTACTGAGACAGCTCTCCTCAATGTCAGAAACTTCATCTCTTCTGCACGTCATGAGAACCGTTCATCTATTCTTATTTTTCTCACCCTCTCTTCTGCTTTTGAAACTATCATTCTGACCGTCTCTCTACATTAACGCTCCTTGGCATCAGAGATAAGGCCCTTGCTTGATTTGCTTCATACCATCCTCCTAGACACTTTCAGGTGTCCTGGAACAGCCTTACCTCCCCACTCACTCCCCTTACTGGACTTGTGTCCACTTCAATTCACTCTCTATACTTCAGCCCTTGGCGCCCTGATCTCCTCTTACGGTTTCTCTTATCAACTCTTTGCTGATGACAATCAGATCTTCTTCTCCTTTCCCTTCTTATCTGATGAGCTATGTCAACATTTGAAACTGTCTCTCCACCATCAAATATTGGATGGCATCTCACCCACTCATGCTCAACTCCTCTAAGATTGAAATTCACTACTTCCCAGCCAAACAGGCTATCTCTTCCTCTCCCCCTCTTCTTCTCTTCTCTCCTGACTACCTTCCTTACTCTGCTTCCTCTCGTAACCTTGGTGCCATCTTTGACCCATCTCACAACTTCTCACTCTTCATCTCAAATCTACCTCTGCAGGCAGACTCAACCGCCTCAATATCCGAAATATCCATAATCTTCTTCTTTTCAATAAACAACTAATCTCGTCCTTAGTACTTTCTTGATCTGACTACTTTGCCAGTCTATTCTATAGCCTTCCCAACTGGGCTTTTCACCTCTGGACTAAGTCCTCCATTTCACGGCCCACACATTTTTCAACCTTTCCTGCTCTGCCCGATGCTATATTGGCTGACCATGTAACAATGAGTTAACTATAAACTTATCATCATCTTCAAAACTATAGATGGAGTTGCCCCACCCTACCTATCTGCTCAGCTTAGGTCTTCCTCGGCTCACCTCCTTGCCACCACTAGAGCTCTCTGTGCTCCCACTTGTTTCTGATCTCTCTCTCCTTGCTCACACACTCTGGAGTGCTTTTCCTCTGCCTGTCCATACTACTCCAATTCTACTACTAATTAAATCCAACCTCAAATCCCTCCTCTTCCTTTCTGAAGAACCCGTGTCCCAGCACTCTGTATTACTCCATCACCCTTCTGCCCTCTCTCTACCCTTGCGAACAACCATAGAGCACTTTTCCGTCACCCGTCCATCCTTAATTCAGTACTTCCACCCCCATCTGTTCCTATGTCATTCTGTCCTGTCCTCCTCCCTGGTTTATGTTTCCTCATTCCCCTGTAATATATGGTCTTCAAGTCACATTCTCTCACCCCAATGTCAAGCGACCATATTCTCCACTCTGTTAGTGTCGTAGTGCTAAAGTGCATGGATTTATTAGTCTCTCAAAAGATGTATAGCCAGCTCTTCCCCAGCATTGTCACCATTAGGCTTTTTTGTATTAAATGTAATAATCAGTCTTGATTCTAGTTTCCTCAATCTACGTTCCCTGTTCCCATGCCTCTTGTGTAGGGGAACATGAGCTAATGCCAAAAACGTAATTCTAGTGGCATCCCTTGAATGTTTTTCCTTAAAGTGCACAGCCAAAGGATAGGTCTCATCTTGATTAAGGATGACTCTGTAATTCTGCAAAATGTGCAATTTCAAACGGCAAATTGTAGACCAATATACATAAGAATACATGGGCACACTATTGCATAAACTACAAATTTTGTTATACAGATGATACTCTGTTTGATTTTCCAAGTTTTGTTTACATTCCGTCCACACTTACACACTACTCTTGTATCTGCAAATTGACACATTTTACAACTGTTGCATTTGCTAAAGCCATTTCTCTGATTTATATTGTCAAGCCAATTCTCTGTGTGATTGTCAGAATCTACCATACTGGGGGCTATTAGATCTTTCAATGATTTCACCTTGCCAAATGTTATCAGTGGTCTATCAACAATAGTTTGTCCTATATCTGCATCAGCACACAGGATAGACCAATGTTTTTGTAAGATGTGTCTTATCTCCTTAACTTGATTGCTAAATTTACTGATAGATCTAATAATGAGTTCAGCACCTTTATTTCTAAGCAGTTTGACTTTCAACAAATCTGTCCTCTCTTTCGATAGTTCAACTATAGGCCTTAATTATATCTTTTTTCTTATAGCCTCTTTCCACAAATGTAGCACTCATATTATTTGCTTCTCTCTGAAAATCCTGGTCTACTGAGCAATTGCGTTTACCATGAACGATTTCTCCGTACGGTATACTTGCTTTAAGTTTGTCTCGGTGGTGACTATCGCCATGGTGAATCGAATTTGAAGATACAGGTTTCCTATATAATTTACTTTCAATTTTGTTAGCTTATACAAATATTTCTAAGTCTAAGAAGACTAGTTTCTCTTTACTGCTAACACATGTTTTGTTAAGTATATCTACATATTCAAACAAGGAATCTTGACTCCCATTCCACACAAGGAACAGGTCGTCAACGTATTTGTACCAATTTACTACCTCGTTCACATATTGGTCATTTTGCTCAGATCAGGCTATTGTATTTTCCCACCACCCCATAAATAAATGTGCATAAGTGGGAGTTATACAAGAGCGCATAGCTGTGCCACATTTTTGTCTAAACAGCTTATTGTCAAGGGTGAATATATTATGTTCCAAACAAAACTCCAAAAGCACCATAATCATCTCATTCTGTTGTATGTAACTTATAGATCTGGTGTTAAGATAAATTTGACATGCAAGTAGACCATATTTGTGTTGTATAGATGTCTAGAGAGAAACTACATCCAATGATACTAGCCAACATTTACTGTCCCATTGCATATCTTTTATTCTAGCTAATAAATCAGTAGTGTCTCTAACAAAGGAGTTCAAATCTCTCACGAAAGGCTGGAAAAATACATCTAAAAATGTAAAAACATTTTCCAACCAAGAATTTTTGGAAGAAACTATAGGTCTCCCAGTTGGTGTCCTGTAGTCTTTATGTATCTTGGGTATGAAATAAAGAACCGGAGTGGTAGGATAATCTTTCTTCATAAATAAAACCTCCTCCGGTTCTGACATATTCTTATTTTTATAGCAATCCATCCAGTCATCCAGTTCTGTTTTAATAACTTTTAGATAATCCATATATTTATTCTCATAACATGTCATCTTGTAGTTGTCTATAAGCTTCTTCCATATATTTGTTTTTTGACCACACAGCTACTCCTCCCCTTTTATCCGCCTGTCTGATGACAATCGTTTCATCTTGTTTTAAATTTTCAACTGTGGATTGTTGTAAAGGGGTTTGATTTGACTTTTTCATCCAAGATCTTGATGGCAAAATTCTTAAGTCCTTGAGGACACATTCCTCAAAAACATCAATGTTACTTGAAATTATGGCTGGATTAAAGCTGGATCTATTCTTCAACCCACTTGCTTCTGTCAAATCTGTAATTATTCCATGATGTTCTTCAATATAGTCTTTTGTTAAATCTCCAATGGTTGTTTCTTGAGTATCTGCTAATGTCTCCAGAACATTGATCATTCACACGTAATATACTGGGTGTGGATAGAGACTCCTTTTGTTTCCCTATGTTATCTTGAACCTGGGTCACAAAGAATTTTTAAATTTTGACTTCTAAAGAAATCAATCCTGGTTTCAGTATAGTCAAAGTTTACTGCCGACAAAAGGAAAGTCCCAATTCTAGAACTTCCTGTTCTCCAGCTGTTATATTTCTTTCAGAGATATTTAAAACTTGTGCTTTCAGTTCTGCACCCGTTCTCCGCTTCCTCTGGTCTTCTGTCCTCTCCCAGAATGTGTTGTCCGATTTGGCATATTTGCAACTCCCACATTTCTTCAACCTCCAGGTTTTCTTGTTGATCCTCCTTGTCCTCCTCCTGGTGGTCAACCCCTGGATTTTCTGTCATTTTTGTTTTCTAGATGGAGCAGTTTGAACTCCTCTAAAACATTTTACCTAGCCGGTCTTAAATCTGGGTCTGAGGATTCAACTTCTGAGGATGAAGACTCCACATTTGTGTCAATAGTTGTGATCAGTGTTTTTTATTCTGCAAAAGTTGTTCTTTTATTGGTTCATCATATTTACTTGCAAAAGTATAGATTCTACCTTGTTGGTAATCGTTTTTGTCCCTCAGGAATTTGTGTTGTTTTTTCATTCTAATTTCTCCCTCAATCCTTTTTAGGTTTTCTTCCATTCGGGATACTTTTCTTTTGCATTCATCCACATCTTTGGAGTTAAATAGTTCTTCTTCAAATTTTTCTATTCCTCCTATCAATTTTTCTCAATCTCTTTTGGCAAATTTGATGAGTGAGTGTATCATCCCAAATGAACAGGTGTTTGTGTGGTTGGTCCACACTTCTATTAGTTTAGGGTCCATGTCTTCATATGTGGGGATAGCGAAGATTCTGAGACCCCTGGGAATGCATTTTTCTTCAAGATACATTGTGGGTGTCATAGCTTCAAACCACTTGCTAATCTCTTTTTTCTTTAATCGTCCCAATTTGTCCATTATTTGCATTATGGTAAGTGCTTCTGATCTGATAGTGTCTTGTGTTGTGCCAGCATCTTTGTCTGACTTAAATAGGATATTTGCTACTACAAGTCTTCTGGCTTCAATCCGTTCTGTCAAGCTGACTTTACAAAGTGACTCTTCTACTTGAGTTAGAGTACTTAGTATTGCACCTACATATGGACTCCAGAGCTTCATCGAGTCTAAATGATCCCCTAATGTTGGTATCAGTTTCAATCCAACATAGGGGTTTGGGATTCCTTTTACAGGCTATCTCCCACTGAAATATCAGAATGTTAACCGCCTGATTAGTTATCCCAAAATTGGTAGATCGTTCGGTCTCACCACCTTAGATAGTTTGACTTACTCCGCATACCCTATTTGACTCAAATGAGTTGTTTATCAACGCGAGAGACGGCAGTCACATACTTAATTATTCCAATGGAAAATTACCTTAAAGTGGCGCACAAGTCTACTTATAGCCTGTGCTTGTGTCGTCGGGGAAACCGTATACTTATGCAAACAGTGCCGTGTTAAGAGAAGAAAGTGACAGGATGAATGTCACCAACTACTCCACACAACTCCTGAAAACACAAGCACTCAATCCCAAAAATAGTGCTTAAAACATAGCTTTTATTAGTAATACAAAACAGTCATTAAAACAATAAAAGTCAGCATGGACTTACTGAACTAGATGTAAAGCTTCCAGGCCACTGATCTTATGCCGCGCGTTCCGTCTCTTCACAGAGACTTCATCCGGCTAGTCTTACAGACTCAAACAACCGGGCTGTTTTTAAATTGCTCAAACAGGAAACAAAATACCACATGACTCAAGTCACGTGACCGCTTTCAATTGTGGGGTTTGAATAGTGTAGGGGTGTTGAATAACCCTGCCGCATATACAAATAAGATCTGGATCTTAGATTGGAGGCACAATTGTGACTCATTGGGAAACTACAAACACCAGAGGGAGATTATTCAGAATGGAAAGAAGCTAGGAGTGTGTGCAGCCTATTTCAGAACATTCCCTTCCCGCCAGTTTGGGAATTGCATGCTGAGATTTAGATTACATTTACTACTAACACATGAAAACTGCTGGCTTTGGAAGAAAGAAAACTGTGTGACTAGTGATTGCCGTCATTGCAATAAAAAGGTGGAAACGATAAAACATCTGATAGTTGGCTGTGAAGCCTTGGTTAACATCAGACCAACCTATTTTGAATGGTATGTGAAGGATCTAGTTACAGACCCCTGGGAACCTCTTTGGGGGAAATTGATGAAGGCAATGTCTTTTAGATCCTAGATTTTCTACAGAGATGGAGGATTACAGGCCACATACCTGGAGGGGCCGCTCCCACCTGCAGCGACCAGTCTCAAGCGTGCGACCCATAGTGGTGTACAGGAGCAGTTTTGACACAATTCCTGCCTGCTTTTTGAAGCAGGGCGCAGCTACTAGGATTGTGCAGGCAGTTAATGGGACCCCGTGATGGAGGATCTTGGGTGAACACCCAGACATAAGTAACCTCTTGCGGGCCAAAACAACAGGGACAAACGCTAAGAGGGAAGTTGGGGGAACAGGAAAAAAGGTGTGTGGGTTTGTGCTCAGTGAAGAGGAGGTGGTGAGGGTGTATGGTGGAACGGTGTGTGGCTGCGTTGAGTAGCGTGTAAAGACCATAGGACTCATCACGAGTTTGGCGGTAACCCTTAAATGCGACAGTAGCGCTATTACTGCCGCATTCAAGGGTCCGCCAAATCACGGGTTTGGCAGATTTTCCCCCAGCTCTGAGCTGGGGGGAAATCTGCTGAAATTTCGTGCTCTAACCGGCGGCAGGAAATCTGCTGGTGGTAAGAGCCCAAAAATTCCCCATTGAGCTCAATGGGGAATTCCCAAATGGGCTCAGTGGGGAATGGGCAATATCCGTTCAGCCAAACCCGTGATCCGGCGCTATTAGCACCGGGGGGGGGTTTGGCGGTAGGGCTATTAACGCCGGCGCTAATAGCGCCAGCGTTACCGCCCAACTCGTGATGAGGCCCCATTGCCGGTTATATATATTTTTTAAATATTACTATAAGTATATGAGAAGAAAAATGGAGAATTGGGATCCTTTCCAAGGTACAGAAGAAGATGGCACCATATTTTGAAAAAAGATTAGAAAATACAGAAGTAGGGGCTCTGTATATTTAGGGGGCTTGAATACCTGTGCCCAATATATGATGGGTGGAGGAATAAGATGAAGTAGTGCTTGTTATTTTATTTCATTGTTTTAACTTGTTAATTTAGTGTTTTAACTTATATTGTGCCATGAGCAGGGCCAAGGGAAGGCCTGTGGAAGAAGGGGTGTGGGTGTTGTGTGTGGGGAGAGTGCATGTGTGTGCATGGAGTGATTGAGAGAGAAGGGAGTGTGGGTAGGGGGCGATTGGGGAGCGGGAGCAAATGATTGGTAGGAATGCCTACGACAAACTACATTTTGTATATGGTGTGACATTTTGGTATATAAAGTTGTTTAGCATAGGGGTACTTACACCGTTAGAGTACATGTGCAGTGCATTGCCGTTGTATAAGGATAACATTGAGAAATATAATAAGCAATGGGTGGCGGAGGCACAAGGGGGAATGTTCCGCCCATGGGCAGAGCAGGGTACAAACAATAGGGGGATACTGGAACACATGTACACATTTTTGGTTGCCAAATATAAAGGTAAAAAGCTCCAAAATAGGAGAGAGATTTTAGAATTATGGAAAATGGTAGAGGACACTGATGAGTGTAAATCCCAACCCTGAATGTAGTTGAAGCAGCAGTATCTGAGGAAAAACAGGAAGCTCTACCCCCAGCAGGGTGTTATCCAACCCTTTCCGACACAGGATATACCAATCCAATGTATTTGCCCCTGCACGCCAAAGCACCACCCCAACTGTGTTACTGCCCCCATATCAAACAAATATTAATAATGCCATACCAATGGATAGAAAACCACAGAAGGAGTTAGAAGAGGTTTTAAAAACAGTGCAAATGGAATTGGTGTTGTTGAGGGCACTTCGGGAAGAAGGGAGCAAATCGGGGTGTGGACTAGATGAGTGGAGGGCCAGAGACATTTTGTTTAGATTAGATAGTACCGCGATCAAGGATGTTTATGTTGAGAAGGAGAAGGGGAAGTGTGTTGAACGAGGGGCAGGGAGTGTAGACTACGGGACATTGAGGTCGGATTGAGATACAAGTAGGGAATATTGGGATGCTGTGGATGATTAGAGGATGAAGAGGCGGTGCCGGTAATTACCCCACATGTAGAGAGCTTGTGGGGTCCACAGTTGAGGAACAGATTACGGTGGGCATCAGTGCCAAGGAAAAAAGACGGTGATGTCAAGAAAGCAAAAAGAGGAGGCGGTACACAGTTGTTGTTACTACATAAAAGCCCCAGGAGGGCGCAGTATGTACCTTGGGCTCAGATGGACAAAAACAACTTGATCAAAGCACTCCCACCCCTCACTTTAGAGGCTGGGAAATGGATATATGCATTCGAAAAACAAACAGCTGGTATCGTTTTAGCAGTGGGAGATATAAAACATTTGCTTGTAGCAATTGTGGGGATCAGGCAGGGGACGTTTGGGTTAAGGCTGGATACCCAGGAGTTAAGATAGATGACGATGCACATGATGAGGCTCCCTGTAATGACACATTTCTTGCACAATGGGGTCTTGAATTATCAACTTGTAAATGCTCTGCACCCTCCTAAAATGTGTGTCGCATAACCATGAGAGTACGGAGAAATACCCCTGCTCCGTGGTGTTCAAGAGTATCTGTGAAGAACTCTCACAAGTGGGCTGCATGAAATAGCCTTTATGATTTATTAAAGCAGAATAACTATAACTATTTGAGGCTGAAAGTCTTTTGGTCTAGTGGCGCAGCCCACTTGTGAGAGTTCTTCACAGATACTCCCTTTAATAACATCAGAGCGCAGGTGTGGACTGCACTTCGCTGGCATACATTGATACACCATATTTACAGTCCATAATGCAGTATACAATGGGGGATAATGAAGACCCCGTTCAGTACAGGAGATGTGGAGGGCAGCGACGGGGGAACAGATGGACGGGTCAGTTCCACTTTTCTATTTTATCACAAAAAGGGGATTGCCCAAGGAAATACAAAAAGCTCTTGATAAGATCGTGGGGATAGAGGCAAAAGGGTGCACCGGAATACAGAATATAATTATAAATCACTGTAAGCAGATCAAACAAAGAGAGAAGGAAATAGCACAAAGGTTGCATGCCGAAGAAGCGAAACTAGTACGGAAGAAATTTACAAAAATAGCAGTTGAAGGGGCGGTTGTAGCAGTTACTCAAATGGACCCAGCAGGGCAGGCACAACGCGAACAGACACCCGAATGGTGGTGTTCTGGCAAGGCGGAGGGCAATGGAATGACGGGTCTCAGTCGCAGTATCCTGAGTGGTACCAAGGAGGTCAACAGCGTGGAAGAGGGGGTTTTCAAGGAGGAAGGGGCGGCAGAGTTGGATTTAGAGGAATGGGGCCAGAGGGGAAATGGGACCAGTTCAGTGTTGAGGATGTAGAAAAATTGGTCATTTTGCAAGGGAGTGCAGAAGCAGGATGGGAGGGGGATGCAATCCATATACTCCTGCGGCCCCAATACCACAGCAGCAACACTTTCTGGCGCCACTGGTGGCCACGTGAACACCATATGAGGTACACCAAGCATATACACAGCTGCCACCACAACCCCCTCAGACACAATTGCCTGCCCCACCCAGCATCCCATCTAAAACTGCACTGCCAGGCCAATCATATGCACACAAATGCCAGGGAGCAATGGTGACACATTATCAGGGAGTAAGTGTCATGGAAGGCAACCCTTTCGCGGTCTGAGGTGCAAATACATATCCTGACTAGTACAGCCCACAGTCCTGTCCACGACTTCCCACCCAGGCGAGGAACCCTTGGTGGCGTTGAGATAGGAAATAAACAATTCATCTTTATGGTTGACATGGGTACCACTAAATCATGTATTAGTGAGGGAAACCTCCCGTTATCGAGTGAAACTCTCAACACGTAAGGCTTCTCTGGGGCTGTGGCAACAGTTCCTTTTACAGAAGACATATCCATCAAAACAGGAGGCAAAGTTGTGTGTGCACTTCTACTATATTTGGAAACCTCACCAATACATTTTTTAGGGCATGATATCTTAAGCAAACTAAATATGACCATCTGTTTTACAGATCAAGGAATAATATGTGCTACCCCAGCAATGTGTGCTCTGAGAGCAACGATGATAACACATGCCAGAGCAGGGGAGGCGGTGGTTTGCAGCATTCCTGTCCAACCCAATATGTTTGTGTATGGGATTACAGTTTTGCTTAATGCCGTGCCCCAGATTGGAAAAGTGTGTTGGCATATACCATCTGATTTTATTTTCAGACCCATTGTGACCCCAGAGCTTGTGGCAGGGACAATAACACTGGAACTGGAAGGGTTAGTGGTATCAGAGAAAAGCATTGTGGTTGTTGGGACTGACTCAGACGGGTTTGAGTGGTGCACTGTATTGTGTATTGCGCCAACAGTACCCTTGAAAGAAGTAACAGATGCATAATTATTTGAGGATCAGGTTGATGATGGAGAACGAGTGCTGGCTCTGCATAGCCTGTGAAATAATGGTGCAATACCATTAAGTACAGTGCTCTATGATGGCCCTTGTGACAGCGCCCCTTTCACTAAAAACGACCGAGCACAGGTTCCTGAGAGGTTATGGACAACCAATGCGCACAATGTAGGCCTCTTACAGAGAGTGGCACATGTTCAAATCATACTCAAACAAGGTGCAGTGTTACCCCGGGTGAGACAATATCCACTGTCCAAAGAAGCAGATGAGGGGATAAGAGATACCATTTCCGCACTCGTACATCAAGGGATTATAGTTCCCTCCAGCTACCCATGCAACACTGCCATTTACCAGATAAAAAAAAGGCGAAAAGGTCAAGCTGGAGAATGATACACGGTCTCTGCCCCTTGATTGACATTGTACAGGCAGACTTTCTAGTAGCTCCTAATCCTGCGACCATTCTGTGTAGCATCCCAAAGCAAGCAACACATTTTACTGTTGTTTACCTAAAGAATGCATTATTTTTCATAGCCCTACATCCGGACTATCAGTACCTCACTGTGTTTATGCATGGGGAAAGTGGTGCAAACATACAAGACTTCCACAGGGGTACTATGAATATCCTAGCATCTTCAATAGAATACTACATGCAGATTTGGGAACTATACAGATGCCCAGCACTATCATTTAATATGTGGACGACTTGTTAGTATTCAGAGATAATGAACAACAATGCTGAAGGGACTCTATCTTGCTCTTGCAGCTGTTAGCGTATAAAGGGTGCAAGGTAAATACGGCCAAGTTGGAATTCTGCCTATAGCAAGTTCTTTACTTGGGACAATTAATATCCGTCCATGAAAAGAAAATAATACCAGAACTCGCTGCATCAGCGTGAAGTGCTCCCTAGCCACAAACTGTCAAAAAAATGCAGAAGTTCCTCAGGCTGGGCAATTACTGCAGAGCGTGGATTCTAGATTATGCTGTGAATATTAGGCCCTTGTTGCAAGGCCTCAAAGAAGCACAGGAGACAGACAAAAAGATAACATGGACAGAGGACATGCTAGCAAGCTATAATGAACTGAAAGAGGTAATTTCCACTGCCCCAGTGTTAGCAACCCCTGGCTACACTCAAGAGTTCTACTTGTTCTCCCATTGTAATGTCCAGATGATGACAGCAGTACTCACCCAGAAGAGCACTATTGGCCACAAGCCATTGGCTCGTTAGAGCGGGGTGCTAGACTCAGTAATGCGGGGGCTGTTTCCTTGTGAACAGGCACTTGAAGTTAGTTTATCCAGTCCAAACATCCACATAGTGCGGTGCAAGACAGTAAGCTCTGCTACTTTCCTCACAGAACTGTGTACTGAGGCAGGCATTGCTAGGCATGACTGTATAACATTTGAAGGGGGGGAAGGAGGACACACCAAAAGCAAAAGATAGCCTGCTTGAAGGGGGAGAAATCCTTTTTGTTGATGGGTCAGCAACCATTGACCAGGAGACAGTCCAGAGACATACGGGTGTGACAGTTGTGGATGACGAGTACAAAGTGATGGCACCAAAAAGGTTGCCCATGCATTATGCAGCACAGGCAGTGTAGCTCATAGCACTTATTGAAGCACTTCTAGGCTCCCAGGGGTGCTGAATGACTACTTACTCTGATTTAGCTTATGTAACAAAAACAGTGCATTTAGTGCTTGATAGGTGGAAAAAGAGAGGGTTTAGAAGGGCTGATGGGTCCCCCGTCCAAAATGTAGCATTATTGGATAAATTGATCTAAACACTTCCCCAGCCTCCAATGACGGCAGTGGTTAAATGCACCACCCATACCAATGACACTGACAATGATTCACTCAGAAACGCAGCCGCTAATACAGCAACCAAACAAGCTGCTTATCTCCTAGTGCCTATCATCTCCAAGTATCCAGTAGCATAGGGATGAGAGCAGTTGCCAGCACCATACACGCCACTTCCAATTGTACAAATCATTGAATTACAAGGCAGAGCCCCACAGGACGAGAAGCAGTTATGGCAGAAAAGAGGGTGTACAGTACACAATTCCCCACAGACTTATTATGGTGCCAAGAGTGCATGGGTAAAGTTGTTATGCCACACAAGCTGTTGCTGGTTGCCTTCGACCAGTTGCGCCATCCATCTCATTTGTCCAAGCAAAATATTGGAAGATATGCAGGAGGACTGGTTTGTCCCCAATCTGCAGGAAGTCCTTACTAAAATGCTTATAAATTGCTTCACCTGCCAGACCTACAGTACTGGTCACACCCTGAGAATGATACGAGGTTCACTACTTCACCCTACTGGGCCATTTTGAGAGCTCCATATTTATTATGCAGAAATGGGAGAGCAGTACAATGGGTGTAGGTAAATGATTGTCATGGTGTGTACCTTCTCCCGGTGGGTTGAGGCAGGTCCTTGAGCACATTCAGATGCTAAATGTGCCACCACATTTTTTGTAAGAGAGATGTTTCCTTACTGCGGTGTTCGCGATGTGCTGCGGTCAGACAATGGCACCCATTTCTTTAACAAACTTTTTAAAGAAGTGACTGTGCTGCTAGGCATCAAGCATCAGATGTGCATAATTTACCACCCTCAGACCAACAGGGTTGTGGAGAGGATCAATGGATTGCTAAAAGCCAAACTATCTTAGTTGTGTGCCACCCTTCAGAGGAACTGGGTACACTGTCTCCCTCTTGCTTTATTCAGTTTGCGCAAGCAACCCTGTTAGGATCAACACTTATCGCCAAATGAGGTGGTAACAGGCCGACGCATAAATACACCTGTCTTCTGTGAGGAAGGCCTCTGATGCTCACAGGACAGTGTCCGTTCTGGATTTAAGGATTATCTAACTGTTTTGACTATATCGATCATATTTATTTCTTAACAGATAGCATCACGGTGGTCTGAAGAAATAGCCATCTCTGCATCTGCTTCAATGCCATCACATCCTCTTCAATTGTTGCCAGGTGGTAACATGTTCATTAGGAACTACGTGCAAAGGGGAGTGAACCATTGTACAACTGGCCTTTTACTGTTGTATATGTCACTCTGCTTGCGGTGAAAGTTTGGGAGTTGTGATATTGGGTGCACCTTTCTGATGTCCGAAAGGCTCTGAATGCCGCACACCCCACTAACAAGCCCCACAGTAATACATGAAAAATGTCTACTAATAGTGAGCATAAATTAGAAGAGCAGTTTACTGGATGTATATATGCATATGAAAGACATACAGAATTCTGTAGATTCTATATTATAACTGAATGACGTCTTAATTTACATTTTAATTTACGTTCTAGTATAATCTTACTGTTTTGGTGAAATTTTCTTTTCCTTTTTTTTCATCCCCTTTTCTCTAATGATGGAAGTGCAATGACTTATTGATGCACCGAATACTAATGTACATCATAAAGCTGAAACGAGATCTGATAATACTGTGTTACTCGCATTGAAAATATTTCATATGTTTATGTTTGGTTAAGGCCTATATTTGTTGTGTAATTTTATATGGATGGAACATATAAAAGGGGGGATACCCGACGGAGGTGTACCAGGGGCGGGTGTACATATCAGAACGGGGACAATAACACAATGTTGGGACTTGACACTGTGATGACACATGACACATGAATATGAACGTATTACCAGATGCAGTCATATGTGGCATATGCAAGCATTTTAAAGCATTATAAAAGAAAAACTAAGAAAAATTGTGATGAATACTGAGGATTAGGTTTTGACACGAGAGAGGATGTGCACTATGTTTCTGTAGGTATACTTAGCTAATGGTTCCTAGACTTGATGTTTGTTTTATACCTCGTATCTAATGTAACTAATGTAACGTGTGTACTAAGCTATATGAGTTCTTACTTTTACCTGCGCCCTGTTACCTTTGGGTCTGGTGCGCATAATAAATATTAAACAAACAAATAAACAAACTATCCAGAGATGAATAACAGTTGGTATGCAGACATGAGCTCTGTGGGGAAACAGATGGTAAATGCGAGTTGTTACATTTGCTCCTTAATACCACACACATCGGGAGCACTCAAGGTACTAATACCACAAGAGGTTCCACTTTTGGATGCTCAATATCTTGTCCATCTAGCACTATGTAGGTTGTAAAGCATGTTCCAAGCGCACAGCTTACGCCTTCTGATGATAAATCCAGATGAACAGCAGTGTGACAGTAATGCCAAAAGCCCACAGTGCTTTCAATGACCATACATGCAGTTAGAAGGAGTGAAGTTCGTGGCCAATCGGTGGGAAGAGACTGTGATAAGCTGTATGGAAAGAGGACTTGTAGGACATAGAAAAGAAGTGATCCAGGGAGTGAACAAAGCATGTCAAGAGTACTGGGGGAAGCATGTGGCAAAGCTAACATGGATAGAGGCAAAAGAGAAACCAGTGAAGGTGAAGAAGCAAGAATAATATCAACTGTGCTTCTGTAATGCAGGTGATGTCTCTGTGGGTACCAGTGACAGGTGCAGTGTGACAATAAACATTCCAGACCTCAAGAAAGGAACAAATGCAGCGATGGATATGCACTGGGTCTGTGGCCAGCAGGCGTTCCAGCACCTCCTACCATCATCGAGGGGTATATGCTCTCTGACCACGCTGAACTCGGCTTTTCTCGTTGTTCCTGATGCACACCTAACTATGTGACCAGGGAAATTGGTGTTCCCCACACCACCACCAGAGCCCATCGTCTCTGCATCGCCACTATAGCCTGCTGTCTTCTGGATATTGCCAGAGAAGAAGGAAAATATACTGTTAAAAAGGAAAACAAGGTCTAACTATCTATCAAAAAACTCAGCTCAATTACTTCAGGAAACACCTGATCAATATAGACTGCACAATAAAGAAGAGAAATGTTTTGCTTCTCTGCCAGTGTCAGGGGTACAAACAGCGGCCAATGCCAAATGGCTGCAGATAGTTAGATGGGAACTGATACAGCTGGCGAAAGACAATGAACAAGGATTCAAAGTGATCAAGTTTCAACTGACAGCCATCCGGTTAGTGATGTTGCAGAACTGGTATGTGCTCGATCTGCTCACAGTAATGGAAGGAGGCGTTTGTAAAAGAAATAGGAGAATCTTGATGCACTTATGTACCCCCAAACAATGCTGTGAATGGGTCTCTTACACAGATAATAGAGGCTACGCACACTGTCGGAGAACATATTCAGACGGAAGCAGGGATTCATATGAGTGAATGGCTCGAGGGTCTCTTCTCGTGGACATCATTGTGGATGGGAGCAGTTGTGAAGATATTAGTGCCAGGGGTGGTGTTTGTGCTGGTGATCTTCTGCACATGCCAGTTGGGACTTCGATGCTGTGCTAAGGTGATCCCTAATAGTGCGATGATGATGGGTACAAACAAATGACTCAAGTATGCCCCATATGGTGAGAATAGAGCAAATAATTGATCCCCCTGGAACAGTTAATACAGCCCCTTGGTTGATTTAGAAGGAGATTGGGGCTATGTATATCTAACTTGCACCCCTGAGCAGTACACTTAAGCAGGAGAATGTTTGCGCTCAGTATGTAGAGTGTGGGTGCCCAAGAAAGGAACATGGAGGTATGAGGAAGCTGAGAGGATGGCGAGAGAGTTTGTTAATGTATAATTAATGAAAGGGGGAATGTTGGGAAATAGAGGCAAAAGTCTCAGGCCCCTCAGCGATTTAAGACACAGCAATTGGTGAAGGAGAATGAGCAGGGGAGGGGGCAACCCATAGAAGTCGGATTGTAGTGGGAAGGTAGTGAATTTTGGTATTGTATCACATATGTATTGAAACTCCATTTTAGAAGTTAGAGGCCATCTGGAAATTGAGGCCTAGTGCCACAGCTATATGAAGTATGCGTACATCCCATCCTGAGGGTTAGAAGGGTGCGCGTGCATTCTTTGCTCGCAGCCCCGACAGCCCTGCAGAACGTTAATTTCGTGAACACACACATACAGTTCTTTATTGTGACTTATCATTAGTGCATGTAACCCAGAAGGAATATGCCCTGCAAGCCCAAAAGAGGGCTGGAATCGATCTTTGAAGAGCTATCCCATCAGAAGGGGGGTGAGGGCTTTAGGCCTTTGCCCGTCCAGATCTTTAAGTTATAGCACCCGGGACCCCCAAGCCCAAGAAACAAACATTTGAGTACACTGACCAGTCCAAGACCCTTGGCCATAAATCTGTAAAGTGGCCAATCGATCAGGAAGATCAGAGAGCGAGGACGGGCTGCCCCCGTCATTGGTTCATGTGATTTGTGCTGTGAGGTTCCATGGGAGAAGGTAACAAATTTAGACTGCGGGTGGTGAAGTCATGGAGGTGCCGGTGTGTCTGGGAAAGGAGCTGGGGTTCACGTAGTTCTGAGAAGTTATCAGAACCTCGAAAGTAGCCCTCTCACTCATGGCCCTGATACCAGGTGCACAGCCGGGATATGCTATAATGAAATATGTAAGCAAATTGCCAATTGGAGTCTTCGTACTCGATGACGGAAGAAGATGATCCCCACATGGAAGAAGATGGACAGAAGATGCTGGGACCAATTTCCTGGCATCCCGTATGGAGCAGGCTATATATGTATAGGGTCACAACAACCAGCTACCTGGATTTGTATCCAATGTGATGTACATCACTTGTGATGCTGTGTACCTTTAAAACCCATTGTGTATGTTTTTTTTGTCAGGGTACTCTGTGGCAGCAGAGTTCTTTGCTGGCACATACTTGTATTTTTGCGAGAATGAATCTTGTGCTCCTTGCAAGAGGTGTGCTGGGCCTTTTCCCCTAGTGGGTTGTATTTTCTCTGGTGTGAGCGTTGAGGGGCTACTCTGCACAACCTAGAGCACAAACATAAACGTTAGGAAAGAATCCCTAGATGAGAGCGCTTCCCAAATAAATCCAAAGCATAATGAGTTTGTTGAAAAAGTTGTATTTAAAGCGACGCCAGAAGACATACATCTGAATATCTAGTTTTTTACGATTTGTGAGTTAGCTACAGAGTGATCAAAACTGGAAAGGATATTAATTCCCAGTTCAGTATGAAGAACAAATATAGTTTATGAACAAAGAGTTGTGGCTTTTACATTTTTATATTCAGAAAAATTATATAATGTGTTAAACAAAAGGTTATGCCAACTGCATGGCCAACACTGTTGCCATCCAGGCTTTATCAAGGCATCACTAAACAAGTCTAGGACTTCTACTGTACCTGCAGTCTCATTATTTTTTTAAGTGAATGTTCCTCAATATCATTAGGCTTGCATCACAATCATATATATCATATGATATGGCATTTGTTAAGCGCCTATACACAAGTGTTTCAAGGTGCGATGAGGCAAGGAAGTGGGAACAGAGGGAGGACAGAGACAGCGATCTTACTAGGCCAAGTGACATTGAGATTCCACAGGGGAGGGGAAAGGTGCCATGGGAAAGGGGAGGGGAAGTGCTGTACATGGGATCAAAACAATAACAAGAAATGCGGCCAGCAGGTGGCAGGTGCAAGGGTAAGTGCAGACAGCAGGTGTCCAAAAGTGCAGGTAGGGGGACTGTAGGGTTACAGATACAGACCAAGTGCAATTGTTGCCGGGAGGCAGTGCGGGTGTGCAACTGGGCGGGCAGGGACCTTGGGCCGAAATCAGAGGGTAGCCAGGTGACCAGTGCAGTATCAGACAGGAAATCAGCAGGGAAGAGGAAGAGAGAAGGCAGAAGCAAAGAGGAAGGTCATGGGGTGCTTCCGGAACCAGAGATGGTTCTCCTCAAGTTTCAGAGAGGCAGGGAGGCTGTTCCAGAGGGAGGCCACAGCAGAAGAAAGAGATCTACCACCAACTCGTTGCTTGGAGAAGCGACTGACCTTGAGGGAGTTGGAGGTGGAGGAGCGAAGAGCTCGAGTAGGAAGGTATTTGCAAAGAGAGAGTTGGAGGCCTTGTGGGAAATACTGAGGGTCTTGAACGTAAACCTTGCAGGCACTGGGAGCCAATGCAGAGACGGAGAGATACAATCCCTGGGCTTGAGGCCAAGGACAAGTTTTGCAGTCCTGTTCTGGATGGGTTGCAGAGGGTGGAGAGTAGAAGCATGCAGATTTAGAAAGAGGCTGTTGCAGTAGTCCAGCCTAGAGAGAACCAGAGCTCTAGAGACAGTGAGCTTCTTTGGGAAGGAGAGAAAAATAAGAATACCTCTCAGGAGGTGCAGTTGGTAGCTTGACTTGTTAGAAACTTCAGAGATGTGAGGAGAAAAGGAGAGTGTGGAGTCGAAGATGATCCCAAGGTTCTTGGCCTCACAGGTGGGAGCAGGAAGAGGGCCACGGGAGGCCAGCCAGAGAGTGCAAGTGTGCTGATGAGGAGAATCTCTATCTTACTGGCATTAAGGCAGAGGTCATTGGCAGCACACCACTCCTGGATAGCAGACAGTCAGAGATGAGAGAAAGAGAAGAGGTGGCAGAAGGGAGCCTGAAAATGAGCTGAGTGTCATCCGCATAGCACTGAAAGTTGGAGCAGAGAGCGGCAATGCGGTGGGCGAGAGGTGGCAGGTATTGGTTGAACAGCCAGGGAGAGAGGTTGGACCCCTGGGGAACACCACAGGTAGATAGTGAGATAGAGCAAGGGTAGGACCCAAGTTGGACCTGGGAGGGTTGATCATAGAGGAATGAGGTCAGCCAGGCCAGGGCCTGATCGGTGATACCCAGGTTATCACGGAGATGATTGAGCAGGATGCCATGTTTGACAGTGTCAAAGGCAGAAGAGAGATCGAGTAAGATGAGGACAGAGGGGAGATTAGAAACAAGGTTAGAGAGCAGGTCTTAACGGATGTTCAGGAGAGAAGTTTCCGTGCTTCTGGCTGCTCTGAAGCCAGACTGATGGTCATGGAGACAACCAACAGATTCAGTGTGAAGATTAAGCTGGGAGATGGCAAGCTTGTCCAGGAGTTTGCCCAGGAAAGGAGTGATGGAGATCAGGCGATAGTTAGCCAGGCAGGAAGGGTCGGGTGAGGGTTTCTTGAGAAGAGTGTGGACAAGAGAGTGCTTCAGGCGAGAAGGGAAGGTTCCAGTGGTGAAGGAATGGTTGCAGAAGTCAGTCAGGGCAGGGGCAAGGGTGTCAATGTGGTCCTTGATGGTTTTGGAAGAACAGGGAAGAACCTGTTTTGACGAGACTTTCATAGATTGGACTTCTTTAGAAACCTTGTCAGGGAGAACAGAGGAAAGGAAGAGAAAGAGGGAGGAGAGATGGCCACAGGGGGGTCCAGAGGTAGAGAGTAGAGGGAGGAGGAGGAGAGCAGACAAGAGGGTGGACAGGGTGTCCTGGGTTTTAGAGATGTAATGAGAAGCCAGGGCCGTGAAGAGGGACTGGGAGGGGACAGGAGAGGTAGCGACTGCAGCAGGATTGTCCCGCTCCTTGCAGATTTTAAAGAGTTTGGCTGAGTTGTTAGATGCAGCAGAGATGCAGGCTTGGATGTGGGTGATCAGTGTGGACAGAGAGCCGGTAATGCCTGTGGAGCAGGCGGCTGGCCAGTTTGTCAGAGGATGCACAAGAAGCTAGCCATTTCATCTCAGCCGCCTTGCACTTGCATTTAAGGGTGACGAGGTCAGAGTCATACCAGGAGTTGCACTTGGCTTTGGGCTTCAAGCGGAACCTCGTGACAGGGGCAAGAACATCAAGAGTATTAGAGATAGAAGAGTGGAGCATGGAAAGGGTTGTATCAGGATGTGAGTCAGCCAGAAGAGGAGTAGGAGGAGGAGAGAATGTGGCGGGGAAAGCCACAACTGACACAGGCTTCATGGGTCAGATGGCCAAGAAGGTAGGTGGCAGTGCTGAAGTTGGCTTGGCCTGAGGGTAGAGAGGGAGAGATGGGAGGAAAAGAGAAACTGATCACTCCAGGAGAGTGGAGTTGTGAGGGGGAGGTCAAAGGAAATCAGAACATCCAGAGTGTGCCCTGCAGAGTGAGTCAGGCCAGAGGGGAGAATAGAAAGAGAGAAACAGTCGCAGAGGTCGCAAAAGAGTCCATGGGAGGGACAGGAAGTATCCAGGTGGATGTTAAAGTCTCCAAGAAGGAGGAGTTGAGTGGTCGAGGCCAGGAGGAAGGAGGAGATGTCCGCCGACTCATAGAAGAAGGAGGCGAACTGACCAGGTGGCCGATAAGGAGGTGATCTGACCGGGTGTTGATAAGCGATCCGTTATTGGGACCATATCCCCTCTGTATATATGTGAAGGACTGGACCTCTATTCCATCTTACTATGTGTCAATCTCGTGTGTCTACTGTATCTTCAATACAAATGATGCTAGATAAAATCACCTTGTAAGTGCACCGTTTCTTGTTGCGTCTGAAATATACCCGGTTCAGTTCCCGATTAGAATCTGGCAGTCCGTTCAATAATACTAGTATTGCCAGTGTAAAAAGATATTTTAATGCTGGCTCTGCCAATACATTTTAGCATTACCCCTGTAAGAACACACTCATCAGGGCTCAAGTCCTAAAACAAAAGTAGGGCAACTCTGATGCATATTGGGAAGTGATGTCACAGGATGTCACAATCAAATATGCACATTTAATTCAGCTTGTCTTTCACGGTTGACAATAAAAACACATGACAAAGAAGCAATTGCCAAGACAACAGATTTTCAAACAACTTTGCTTTCGAAGTATAAAATGCACGCACCTCAAGAACCTGTAACAAAACATATCCTGTATAGGAAGATGTCAATATAAAACATTTTAGAGTGTAGAAGGAGCGACTCCGGTGGTCTTGTGGTTAAGTGTGCGGTTTCAGAGCCAAGAGGCCAGGGTTGCATTCCTGGCATGGGTCTATAGCCCGGGGCGGCTTCCACCCTCTCAAAAAAGTGGGCATACGCTGTCCACCCATGTGGTCCCTTGACTTGAGCCCTGACACTTGGCTTGCTTTGCCCATTAATGCCAATATTGCCACCGTAAGAAGGCATGTTCATGCTGGCTGTGCCAATAAATGCCACAATTGACCTACAAACTGTTGTCTTGCACCCACTACCCAAAATATGTTTGGAATGAAATAAGAAACACTTTGCTGGCAATTCCCCAACTCACCTCCTGCCTACTCCCCCAAAGCACCAGCCCTCCATCAGATACACACATGACACGCATATTCCCATGTGCAACCATGCAGACATACCTTTCTTTGCTGCCTGGCCCTAGTCCCTCACTCTGCCCCGAAAACCTCTTTAAGTCCCCAAGCAGCAGCAACAGGAAGCAAGGAAGGAACTTGATTGACACTTAACTGACACGGCCCTTCTGCCCATAGGATGATAGGATGACATAAGGAAAAGTGACTAAATAGATGTCGTCGTGGCTTTCTTGTGGCGGTGGCACGTTGCTCCCCTTAGTGCCTGCAGAGACAGAGGCCTTGCAGGCCTCCACCTGGGGCACTGCCACAGATTGCGGTGCGTAGGGCCTTTGTGTCTTCAGGCAAGAGGTAATTATTTTGTCATGCACAGGGCTTCTGAAATGGAAAGTTGTACATGACTGAATAGGTGACAGCCTGTGCATAATGGCACTATCAAAGGTGGAGCAAGCGAAAGCAGAATCTGGCCATTTCCCGATGGGTCAGCGTTCCAAAAGGTCAGTAGGGCTGGGGAAGTGCAATCATCAGGACCCTCACTACACATAATGCCTCTCCACCTTCCCGAGGCACTATCTTTTATTTCCCTGGCTGTGTGACCCGGTGGAGAGGAAATACAGAAACATAGCTCTTTCTGCCCGGTTAGAGAATACTAGGCCTTTGCAGGGCAGGCACTGTTAATGATACAATAGTTAGATACTTGCCACGCGGCCCTCACATGCGAAATGGTACGCAGAGGTATTAGGGAGCGGAGACCCTCCAAGCCACCTCCCACCACATTGGCCAATCTTTCCTTAGGCTTAGCCACCTCTGCTACTCTGCTATGCCAGGTGTGTATTACGCCGGGAGATGAAAGCGGAGGTGACGCCAGGGTGTCTCATTTGCATGGGGCGCGTGACAGCCACTGGTACTGAGGTCAGTGCAAGAAGGTCATCTGCCAGCGGTATGGGAGGGCCCATAGCATGTGTGAGCCCCTCTCTACCGGGCGTTGTGGGATGGGTGGTCCAACAAACAGGCGGGCGCATAAAATAAAGGGCGCCTCGGGGTGTGCCGCATCGCCCCTTAAACCGGCCCTGCATGAGCATGTCGGTCCACTAGCCCCCTCTGTTTGTTTGCATCATAGAGCTTTTGGCGGAGTACATCCGGAATAACCCAGACATCAGAGGCATCCCTGCACCAGGAGACGCGAGAAGAGAGGTGAAGTGTTCGCTCTACATGGATGACGTCACCCTCTTCTGCGCAGACAGTCAATCGGTGTCAGAGCTTCTGAGGACCTGCAAAGACTTTGGCCAGGCATCGGGCGCAAAGATAAATGCAGCAAAATCCCAGAGCATGCTGTTTGGATACTGGTATAGCAACCAGGAGCCCCTTCCCTTCCCAATCGAGAAGGATTTCATCAAGATCCTTGGGGTCTGGTACGGGAAGAAGGGGGCAGCGCTGAAAAGCTGGAAGGAACACCTGGCCAAGGTCAAACAGAAACTGGGTCTCTGGAGTCTCCGCAAACTGAGCATGGAAGGGAAAGCTCTGGTGCTGAGAAATGATGCGCTGCCTGTCCTGCACTATGTGGCCCAAGCGTGGCCTCTCCCGGCCAGTGAGGCACGGGCCATCAACGCCATGGTCTTCCACTTTGTCTGGGGCTCAAAGATGGACAGAGATAAGAGATCGTCCATGTACAAGGAGCCTCGCAAAGGGCGGAAAGGAATCCCGGACCTCCCTACGATACTGCGGGCCTGCTTCGCATGCACCTGCGTCAGGATTTCCCTGGGTAACACCAACAAGACCCACTCAGCCTACCTCCCACACAGGAGCTGCCCAAGGGGGTGCCCGGAAGAGGAAACAGCGTATCACCTCTTCTGGGCATGCCCCTTTGCAAGGAAACTGCAGAGGGCACTGAACACCGAGCTGAGTGCGCACATCCAGCCCCAAGACATTATTCACCAGTCTGTGCTGTATGGACTCTTTGCACAGACCCACGCAGTAGAGGCAATACAGGACTGCTGGGGGATCCTCTGCTGCCTGAAGGATATTCTCCTCTACGCAAGGAAACGCCTGGTCCTCAACGATGAGCCGTTGACAACTGAGGCCTGCCGCAGGATGGTCCACAGCTTGCTAAGAGACTACGAAATCAAGGACAGCCTGGAAGATGGGGGATCTGAGTAAAGCCCCCAGCCCAGGCAATCCTCCAAATAAAGACTCTTAGCCTACTCAGACAAAAACACGAACATTGTGTAAACCACAGACTCGGAAAAAGAAAATATACATGTACCCACCCAAATGCCCAAAGTAAAAGTGAAAGCTCCCCTTCTGCTTTGAGGGGGGAATGTAATTGCCACAAAAGTATTTTTATTGAATTGAATTTATTACCCTTGCATCATCTTTAAGCACTTAATAAAGATATTTTTACAACAAAAAGAAAACAAAAAAAACTGGCTAAATGAAAGGCAGTTTAACCTGACATTTAAAAAGCCTCTCCGTGGTTCAAGGAGATAAACGGCGCCCGTTCTGTGTTGTGTTCGCGTTAATGACGCATTTTTATATTAACCACCTGTACTAACCGCAAACACAGTTCAATATCGCGGTGTCTGCTTTGCAACAGAAGTGGCGGAAGGCGAGGTATCCAACACGCGAGAGACAGTCTCGGTGCTGCAGCTCTCAAGGCGCATAGTCAGCGCTGATGTTGAAAAGGTGTCAAATAGTCGCACTGTTCTCATTAGGATGACTTCGGTGCACTGTTATTAATACCGATACAGCGTTTGCCGCCACAATGTCTCATAGTACTGCGAACGACTCACTGTATTGGGTGGGTTTGAAGGCCCATGCAATGATGTAACCTCTTATTTTAAGGTGGCAGGCGTTCACAGGCACTCCTGGCACCTGGGAGAGGGAGAGCATGGAGAGAGCAGCGGTGAGGGGGGGGGGGGGGGTCCTTCTCGGCCAGGCCTGGCTCCTTTCACATTGAAAACGCACATCAAACGAGAGCGGGACTTTGGTTCTTATGTGTAGCTCGGGCGGGCAGAGAAGATTGCCGTTTCAAAGCTCAGGCTGATTGCCATTCTCATGCAAGGCCACACACCCCTTCCTGGACTGGGCTGGCCACCTTCATTTAATGGCCTGAGATTGCCCCTTTCTCTTATCACCAGCAGGCCTTTATTTGTCAATGATGGGCTCATTATTTTAGCAAGAAGGTGTTCACTTAAAATAAAGCACTGGGAAGGTGAAACCAGCCCTACTGTGACAAGACCACACAGACCGAGAAGAATACTAACCCACGGCTACACACTCAACCTGAGAAGATGGAGTAATGAGGCTCAAGCCTTGGTATCCAAAAATCACCGCTGATGGATAAAAATCTATCAGCATGAAGAAGAACAAGCACGGTGGCAGGGGGCAGATGGCACCAGGAGGCGGGGAGGACAGCTGGGCACTGATGTGTTACATTTCTGCCTGTTTGGCTCTGGGAGGAGTGTTTTCAGGTGGGGGTGGGGGGTTGATGGGTGGGGCGCATATCGTACTGTATCTGAAGAAAAGATTGTTTCTGTACTCACATGTTAACTTAAATAAAAGTTGTTTGAAAACAAAATAAAGCTCCCCTTTTAAAGGTTTGCCATGATGTCTGACATGTAAAAAAAAAGGGTCTCTCTGTATGGATAAGTAAATGTTCTTAACAACTTGCACAACAACCTGCTGGAAGTTTGTGACAAAAGTAACCTTTAACCAAGTGTTTGTGTAAAAAGGAAATATTTGTTTCTAGCTTGTAATATTTTGTATTGAGGCCTTCCAGTTTTCCATCCAGGATGTGGAAAATAAAATAACGACAATATTCTTTTGCTTTAGCGTGTCATTTCATGAGTAAACTGAGCTCAGGCGTTTCTCAGGACCGCGTGTGATAAGGCCATGAAGTTACCAGGTTTTTTTTTTTATTCAATTTGAATTCTGGAACCTGTAGTCTTTTCTACCGCTTGAAATTTAGGAACAATTCAAATCCTAGAATTCCAGATAAATCAGGACTGGATGGCATTCTCTGCCTGATCATGGGACCCCTGAGAGCTCTGCTATAAAAGACATTATTGTAGGCCTTTAAATCTAAACTTTAAATATGTGTGCCAAGGTATGTGTTCAAGTGGTTAAACTGTGCATGGGTTAAAATCCCAGCTTCAGTGTTTAACTAGAGCGTGATCCTGGGCATATAATGTAACCCCTTGTAGCATAGAGGACTGGCCTGAGCAGAGGCATCATTAACTTTGTTCTAATGTTGCTGCTAGTCAGCAAAGTGGCATGGGCCATCCAGTGTACTGCCCAACAGGAGAATGTGCACACAACACACAGAGCATGTGCGCACCATAGGCAGCGTGCTGCATGGGGCACACAGAGCATGGTGTAAAACACAGCACGCTCCTCCAAGTGCACTAAACTTGGCAGCTGCAAGAGGCCACACACATGTGTTGCAAGGGACACAACACATCCTTGAAGTAATTTACAGGGTAACAGTGGAGTAACTTTGCTGAAAATGTTGGGGGGGACATGGCATCTGAAGAATGGAATGGGGACAAAATGGAGTGCCATGAAAGTTGGGGGGGACAAACACCCCTGCCCTCCCCTAAATGTACGCCCATCATGCAGGGTAATAGCAATTTGAGCATAAACAGAACCGTCTGTACACATTCTGAATATGGATTTCTTTTCCACACCAAGCCCATTTCAGTACAGACTTGTCCCAAGAGCTGTGTTGTGAATATAAATAATACATTTTAACATTTTAAAAACGAGCTAAGTGTTTTAAAAAAAGAAAGTTAAGGAAAAAGCAGTTCCTTTCCAGAGAAGGTGTAATGATATTGTATGTTACTACTGGGCTAGAGTGGCATTTTGGAGAATCCAATCTCGCCCTTTCTTAGTCTGGCATGACTTTAAATGTTGTGCATCTATGATAAAGCAAGCATGGTATGTGCTAGAGCGAAACCTTCCTATTGGGTCTTCCGCAGGCACCTTGAGACTTTGCATCTATGATAAAGCAAGCATGGTATGTGCTAGAGCGAAACCTTCCTATTGGGTCTTCCGCAAGCACCTTGAGACTTTGCATCTATGATAAAGCAAGCATGGTATGTGCTAGAGCGAAACCTTCCTATTGGGTCTTCCGCAAGCACCTTGAGACTTTGCATCTATGATAAAGCAAGCATGGTATGTGCTAGAGCGAAACCTTCCTATTGGGTCTTCCGCAAGCACCTTGAGACTTTGCATCTATGATAAAGCAAGCATGGTATGTGCTAGAGCGAAACCTTCCTATTGGGTCTTCCGCAAGCACCTTGAGACTTTGCATCTATGATAAAGCAAGCATGGTATGTGCTAGAGCGAAACCTTCCTATTGGGTCTTCCGCAAGCACCTTGAGACTTTGCATCTATGATAAAGCAAGCATGGTATGTGCTAGAGCGAAACCTTCCTATTGGGTCTTCCGCAAGCACCTTGAGACTTTGCATCTATGATAAAGCAAGCATGGTATGTGCTAGAGCGAAACCTTCCTATTGGGTCTTCCGCAAGCACCTTGAGACTTTGCATCTATGATAAAGCAAGCATGGTATGTGCTAGAGCGAAACCTTCCTATTGGGTCTTCCGCAAGCACCTTGAGACTTTTTCATTCGACCAGGAGTTGTCCCTAGCGGCTCTCTGTACCCAATGAAACTTCTACCTGTGTGAACTTTACAATTGCATTACTGTGACCCTTACCTTTCTTAATGAAACAGTTCCTTCCTAATGTACTTTGTAACCATATTTTTATGCTACACCTGGTGCAAACAGCGCCTAGATGCCCACAGGTTTTGCACACTTTACAAATAAATACATTAAATAAATAAACATCGCAGGATTAGCATTTTGGGGCAGCCGTTCTAGCCCTCTCTCATGTGTCAAGAATTTTAATGTGCCCCTTGTCGCTTCTTTTTAAAATTGCAGCATGGTATTTCATTCTGGGCCAACTCCATGCGCGTGGACCAGAACAGTGTGTGGCGGGGTTGGCAGCCAAACATCGGCACAGGGTGCTGAGAGACCTTGGTCCTGCACTGTAAACAGATCATGAGTGCTAGCAGAGCAATACTAACATTCAGTTATAGCTGGCTCAGAGATCCGAAATACAGCCAAAGTCTTTTGCATTCCTCGTTCTCTGTTTTTTCATGCTCACTTGCTGTTCGTCTCCTTTTTCCAAGGCCCTCATGGACAGGATCAGTGGCCGGACACTTTCCCCGACTGTGGGGGAACAGCCCAATCCCCAATCAACATCCAGTTTTCCGATGTGCAGTACAACGACTCCCTTCCGCCCATCCAACCTGAGGGATACCGGAGGCCTGTGAGCCCCGCCTTCACGCTCACCAACAATGGCCACACAGGTAATCCTTGCCCGCTCCCAGCCGGAGTCAGGTGTGTTATAGTACATAGTAAATAACCTCTTTATTAATCGGCACTAAGAATCCTGCATGATCTAAGTGTAAGAATGGACCCTGAAGCATTTTCGGTACCTGGGGATGCCGCCTATCTGCTCTACTTGCCTGTCAATTACCTGTCATGTTTGTGAAGCTGGTGTGCCAGTACTTCCTGTAAATGTACATTTTAACACTGTGAGATAAGTACTAAAAAACGCCACTCAGTGAATCAACATCGGTATGCAGAGAAGAGTTCCTGTTTGAAGGGACGCTATCATTTATTGCTGTTTTAAAAGACTTAAAGTGGTGCTTTAGAGAATAGCAACAGACTTAAACAAATATGTCGCAAAAGGTAGCCCTCCAATGACTCCTGTGGGGTGAGCATCTTTTCCATCGCCTTGGAGTAGCTCCCTTTTCAGACTTGCTTGATCACTTCAAGGCAATGTGATAGGCCCTGGTTGCCATTGCAAAGTATCAATAATGGACTTGACTTGAAGAAATATGTTTCAACTCTGAAGTGCAATTATACACTTCTGAAATGGACTCATTCACAATGTACAATTTCACCCTCCTTCAATATTGAGCATGTTCCTTATATCATTCTTCCATTCTCCTTTCTTTGTTCCTTCTCTCTTCTCTTCCTATTGCTCTTTCTTGCTGTTTCCTTCTTTCTTATTTGCCTTCTTTTCTCCCCTTGCTACATTTCACCCAACACTGTCTCCTTTCATTCTCCGTTTCCTTTCTTCATCATTTCGACTTTCTGTGTCTTGTCTACTCTCTTTCATTCATTCTATCCTTTTCTCTCTTTTAATCTTTCTCTTTGTTTCTTCCTATCCAGTCATCTCTTTCCTTCTTTCTCTATCTTTCTTTCTGTTCCTTGGTCACATTTTTCGTTCCATCTTTTTTCTCCATCTCTCTTGCCTGCCTGATAATATAAACTCCTTCATGTTTACATTTCCTTGCAGCCGGTGTCATCTCTGCCATACTCTAGTTAGAAGATCTGACAAATCAAACCGAAATCTTCCCCATTCTTGCCTCATAAAACACAGAGCAACCGATCCTCCTGTCGCTAAATGACCGCAAATATGTATGCATGTATGTTTATTGTTTATTTTGGAAACATTTACATAAAAAAATCACATAAAATCCCTGTGATTTGGCCACTTGGGTGAAAAAGAGAGAAATTGCTTCGATGATATAGGCATTAAATAACGCCCCAACCCCACAGAGTGCACTCAAAATCAAAAAAATTAAGCAACACTATTGAAATTGGCAGACACATCATACACAAACTATCATCAAGCAGGATGCCAAATCCATGCTTCACAAAATCAAGTAAAAAAACACAGCCGAAATCTGGTCAACCATTAACAACCTTGATGCCACGCAAGTGCTTTCGGTATCTAACCCTATAATATCGGAAAGTTGGACTTCCCACTTTTCTAAATTTTTCAACCCAAAGCTTTTGGAAGGCTCACCACCATCATCTATGAATATCGCTTGGAACCAATGGGACATTTCCCACTCGACAATCAAAAACGCCATAGACAAGTTGAAGGGATCCAGAGCGCCGGGACCTGACGGGTTAACAAACATGATGCTAAAAGCTGACGCGACCCAATGGTCAAGAATATTAATGATCTCATTCTCTCATATTAACGCCAGAAAAGAAGTTCCAGCGTCATGGAAGACCCCGTTCATCGTCCCGATCTTTAAAAAAGGTTCTATACTGATTCCATAGCACTGCTGGATGTTGTGGGTAAAGTGTTTGCTTCGTTCGTCTTGAAGTCCTTGGGTAAGTGGAGCAAGGAAACCAACCATCGAGATATATGGCAGAATGGGTTCA
Organism: Ambystoma mexicanum; assembly: GCF_040938575.1. Classification (NCBI taxonomy): domain Eukaryota; kingdom Metazoa; phylum Chordata; class Amphibia; order Caudata; family Ambystomatidae; genus Ambystoma; species Ambystoma mexicanum. Next base: position 803,312,715 of record NC_090921.1, read on the forward strand.
TAAATGGCGTGGGAACCTCGCTAAATAGTTTTGTGATCAATATCCTTAAAGCCCAAGCAGAGCGCAGCAAAGAAAAAAAAATGTAAGCCGCCTTCATCAATCTTACAGAAGCCTTTGACACCGTCCATCGCCATAGGCTATGGGCCAAAATGAAGCAATGGAACTGCCCAATCAACATCCTAGAACCCATTCAAGAGCTGTATTCTAGAACATCCATACAGATAAGACTGGACAGACCAGGTCTGCTGTCAAAACCCATTAACATCAATAAGAGGTTGAAGCAAGGTTGCCCCCTCGCCCCAGACCTTTTCAATCAGTTCATCTCGGATATGGAAACCGCATTTGATAACATAAGATGTTTCCCTCCAAACATTGGAGGCATTAAAATAGGCCGCCTGCTCTATGCGGATGATGTGGTCCTATTGGACCAAACTCCGGCAGGGCTGTAAAGCCAACTGGCGGCTCTTAACAACTACACAGAACTCAACGGCCTAAAAATCAACACATCAAAGTCAAGAATGATGGTCTTTGGTGAAAATACTGAAGCTAATAGGAAAAATGCCCAATACATGGCAACTCGAACGGAAACACATCCCACAGGTATCAGCATTCACCTACCTGGGGGTATGCCTAAACACGAGCCCAACCGACAGACTCAGGTTTGATGCCCTAAAATCCAAAGCTATAACTCTCGGTAATCAAGGCCGACTGCTGATGAAAAGGTACTGTGGCTTCACATTGAAACCCCTCATTGATTTCTACCGTATGGAAGCACTTCCAATACTAACCTATGGTGCCGAAACGGTATTCTCCTTCCGTCTTGAAAACTGGTCAGTCATCAAAGGAACTTTTTGGAAACGAGTGCTGAGAGTTCCACCCAGTACACCAATTCAAGCTCTATGCATGGAACTGGGCTTGACGGCCATGAAGACTGTAGTCACTTGGAAGTTGTTAGCGCTCTACAGGAAATGCTTGATTGCAACTGACAGCAGAGGATTCACAGTGCTGAAAAAAAGCAATTTCCAAAAACACTGAAACTACACTCTCTGAATGACAACAGATCTGCCAAGCTAGCATCGCCGATTTGGGAGAAAATGACCAAACCATAAAGGAGAACCCAGACAAAATAAAATGGAAACTATACGTCAACGACTGGATAGCCACCCAAGACTCCAGGCATGATCTAAAATTGTTTGGTAAACCGAGTCTTGACCAAAGGAAGCTAAACACGCTCCCAAAATACCTTGACCAATTACCAAACTGGTTCTTCAGAGACTATTGCTTTAGATTTAGATCAAATCTACTCCCAACGGGTGCGATACTCAGCGTCAGGTCAACCGTCCGTACGAAACCTGTTTGCAGACTATGCCGGTCTGAGGATACTATAGAGTCATTGCACCACCTGGTATTATTTTACCCAACCATGGAGGACAAACGATTCCAATTTATGTCAGAACTCACAAAAAAATATGTTGGAAGGACTGCAGAGGACTGGTGTTTCATTCATTTATCAAAAACATCTCCACAATACTAAAAGAATATAACCTAGCTTAAATTCCATGTAATCTTATTTCAAAAATGTCCATCTTTTTTTCCATGCCCTGATAAGAAATCCAGAAACAGCTGATACCCTAAGCCTGCTCCACGTTGTCTTAAATAAATCGAGAGCTCCAATCTGAGTAGATATATTGTAATCATTGAGCAATAGAACCAACCAAGCTCTTCTAAGATCATTAAGGAAAGGGCATCAAAATAGAAAATCATATTTGTCTTCATTATAATAACACATATGTCTGGACATTATATTAAAGTTGTTCCGAAAATGAATAAAACTCATCAAAGGAGGAATTCCTAGACTTGTCTTAAAAATAAATTCCTCTTGAGAGTATGGGCTATTCAATGAAAGTAAGGTTACCTGAGGACCGTCCGTCGCTTTGTACTACGTCTTAAAACAAACCGACTCCCCCTACTTGTGACACGAGAAGCCTATTTAAAAATACCCAGAGAATTTGGAACCTGACGTATTTGTAAAAGAACAGACAAATTGGAAAGCTCACGGCATGTCGTAACGCAATGCGAGAAATTGGGGCCGAGATATATGTGCTCGAGGGGTCCGTTTGTAGGTGAGTATGATGCCATTTAATCTGACCATTTTTGGCACTATCGCCTAAACACAGACGCAGATGCCGTCCATGTTGCATTGTTCAGTCTATGGACACAGATCAACCTACGGACCAATTGTAATATACATGTAACTGTGGGCTTTGAGTGACTAAACCAACCCTGCTGCATGTACTATATCGTCTCACTAACACTGAAGTCTATTGTTGAATCGTTCTGTGTGTATCGAGGAGAAACTAAACACTCTGTACAATGTACTTTAACTAGAACTGATTGACTGATCATTTCATCTGACACTGTGATATTGGCTGTTGAAATATGCTACTGTTATAGTGCCAAGAATCTAGACCCAGAGTCCATCGACCTTTAGATTTATTCTGTGGATCTATTTTTAAATTTTGACCATTATTGTATCTATCTATCTTATGATATTGTATTCAAAATGTTCAAATATTTATATAGACTAATTTCCTTTTCAAATTCTGTAACTATGTCATTTGTATGGGGGGCGCAGTTGCGCGCATCGAGCATGGCTGCCTAGAGGGAGAGCTCCGGCTCGAAAACTATCCTGATATAAAAAACATCCTTTCAGAGCTGTCCCAGACACTCTAAGAAGCTGGAATCCGGTGTCAGAAGGCGAAAGACACAACCCGGTGAAAGAATGGTGTAAAACCGTGGCTGCGCCGCCGAGATATTGCCTCCGAAACTCCCGACGGCCGGGAGGCTTCCGTGTGGCCGCCTGGAGGATCCATGAGTACATAGGCTGCAGACCGTGCTGGGGGAGGGGTGTCACGTTGCCTACAACACCCTGAGGCTACAGGAGGATGCCGAGTGACCATCCCGCCCTGAGGCAACTGCAGTGAAACCAGCAGACGCATCTTGCGATCCTTGGAAGGCAACGGGAGAAGCTAAAGCGGGAGAGTGGAGCCCGGAGGCCGTGTGCTGCTCCCGCCAAGTGCGCGACTAGAGGCGCTGCGACCGTTGCGAGGGCCTGCCTCCGGTCCCGCGCTTCCATGCAGCGGCTGCCGCGGCTCCGCTGTGGGGAGCGGACCGTAGTTGGAGGAGCGCGGGGAGGATGCCCCCAGCACCAAGTAAGTGATACTGGGCCCGGGGGAGGAGGCCCCACAGGCACTTCAAGCACCCGTGAGGTGAACTGTTCCAGCATACGACCCACGGTGGTGACTGCCGAGGGGGGAGGCCGCGTCATACGTTGCGGCTGTGGTTCCAGGCAGCTCACCGGGCTGGGCCTCGGCGACTGCCAGGGAAACAAATACAAATCCTCAGGCGCGGAACAGCCGCCCACAACACTAAATACGTCCTGACAATACAGAGAAATCCAAATAGCCCTTGTTGGTGATCCCTATCGCTCCAGGAGCACTGCTACACGCCCCGACAGGGCGTCCACCCAAACAGGCCTGGAGAACAGACAGGGGGGATCTGGCCAATACAGGACTGCCAGGACCACTCCTGGAATGCATGCAGAATACCCTGAACTAGGAGCGGACATGCAGGGGAATATCCCCCATCTTACACTGTGCAACGTTGCAGTTGGCTACGATATGTGAGAGAACACAGTCCACCCTCAACCGCAAGCCACAACACATGGGCCGCACCAAGAAGAAGGGTACAGGAGGGAAAAAGACCCGCAAGATGACACCTTCGCCAGTTTGCAACCACATGGGGCGACTGGGGGGCACCACAGACACCTGATAGGCAAGAGAATGATCCTATAGATCACCTGTCGACACTGGTGCAAAATGGGTTAATGGCTGTAAATGTAAAGCTGGATGATATAGTGGCGACAATCGGATCCCTGAAGGCACGAGTGGAGAAAGAGAGTGCACGTATCACTGAGGTGGAAAACAGGATAAGCACGAGTGAGAATACCATATCACAACACAGTCGTGACATAGCCCACCTCCAAACGGAACTACACAAAACTCAAAGCAAGTGTGAAGATCTCGAATCGAGATCTCGGAGAAACAACATCTGGATTGTTGGGGTTTCGGAGACCTTTGGCAAAGGGCCCATGGAGAAACAAGTGGAGAACCTGTTGAAAGACATCCTAGGAGCCGACTCCTTTTCGGAACACTTTTTGATTGAAAGGGCCCACCGCACCCTGGCACCACCCCCGAAACCAGGAGCTCCTCCTCGTACCATAATTGCACGGCTCCTTAACTACAGGGACAGAGACACCATACGTGGATTATCCAGGGAGGAAGGAACTTTGCATCATGAACAGAACAGAATCCACATATACCCGGATTTCTCAGCTAACATACAAACGCAAAGGAGATCCTATTAAGGGGTAAAAAGACAGCTACGGATGCGCAATGTACCCTATGCCCTTATCTTCCCGGCGAAAATGAGAATACAATACGGTGGAAGAGCTCACTTCTTTGAGAACCCCACAGAAGCCATGACATATGTGGAAACTTCCATACCGCTGCCTCCTGGAAATCGGGCGATTGATCAGAATGCGAGACCACAACCGAGAGATGAGAGGCGAGACCCCACAGACTGAAAGGGAGAATACTAGCCAGCCACCCGCCGCCAACAGAAAGAAAAAGTACAGTAGCGTGGATGACCTGAACAAAGACTTATGATTAACCAAGCCGTGAGCCTCCGTTGGGGCTAGCCAGATGACTGCAACGGGCGGCCCTCAGGAAAGTTCCACCAGTTCAAGGGAATGAAAGTTGAAGGGCAGCATCGTCAAGTTGGGGGAGATGATGTTGTTGGGGGACCAAAGTATTACAGGATGTTTAGCTCCGTTGAGCAGTGTGGGAATGGGCGGGGGGTTGAGGTTCCGGGACTCAGTTGGAAGAGTCCTACAAGTTAAAATTTGTGGTAACATCGCAACACATGGAACTCTCCTGAGTAACAGTAAAGCAAGAGACATAACGAGGATGCACAGAAATGGCTCACCCTAATGTGACGGCTAGAGGGCTGAAGCTAAAACTTCTCACATGGAACGTCCGTGGGCTGAACAACCTCGCCAAGTTGAACAGGGTGGGGACTTATGTCACCAGACACCATCCCCAGATAGTCATGCTCCAAGAAACTCATGCAATTCAGAGGGTCAACACTGAGCTCTTGAAAGGGTGGGGGCAGCATAGATACTACACTGAATACTCTTCACAGGCAAGAGGAGTACTCATCCTGATCCACCCATCCATTGGTTTTCAATTTGGGAAAAGCAAAATAGACCCTCAGGGTCGCTATGTTATAGTGTGGGGCAGCATTGCTGGGGAAGAACTAATATTAGTGAATACGTATGGCCCAAATGTGGACGACCCTGATTTTTATACAAATGTAATGCAAGAGATAGGCTTCTCAGGAAGCGAGCAAACATTGTGGGGAGGAGATTTCAATACCATCTTGGATATTACTTTAGACCACTCCACCTCTACACGCAGAAATCCCATGAAAACAGCTGTTATCCAACAACATATCCTAATGCAACTAGCAATGGTGGATGCCTGGAGAATGCTACACCCTCATAAAAGACAGTACTCATTTTACTTCTCAGTGCATGACACCGAATCTCATATAAATCATTGGCTGGTGTCCGCATCCCTCATGTACCAAATCGATGATAGTGAGAAACTTCCCCGTACCCTATCGGACCACTCCCCTGTCCTTTTAGACATGACATTAGGAAATCTAAAACCCCCGGTCAGAAGATGGAGGATGCCATTCGACATCCTTAAAGACCCAACAGTAGCAGAAGCACTACATACAGAGGTAGAATTCTTCCTTGAAACTAACAAGGACTCAGTCAATGTATATGCAACTCTCTGGGAGACATTCAAGGTATGGGTGAGGGGGATCCTGATTTCCAAGTCTGCGGGGCTGTTGAGGTCTGTCAGGGTGGAGCTGGCGGAAATAGAGAAACGGTTGGGAGAGTTGGAAACGCAATATACAGCCGCACATGAAGTGAACACCCTGGCAGACATCAATAGGAACCTGCAAGAGTTCAATAGATTGGCTACCAGGGAACTACTGTATATGGCAACTCCAATCAGACCACGCCGATATGGCGAAGGGAACAGGGCGGGTCGCACCCTGGCCAACTTGTTAAAGGCCGAGAGATATCATACAATGACCTCTAGCATAATAGCGGGGGACGGTACAGTAACCACAAATGAGGAGGACATAAATAGAGAATTCACCTATTTCTACACAGAACTATATGCCAATCATGACCTGAAATCAGCCACTGACATTAAAGAATATCTAGACAATATCACGCTTCCAACATTGCCAATAGAGCATAGATTGCTGCTGGACCAGCCCCTAACGGTCGACGAGATAAAGGAATCGAAAAAATCATTAGCTAACGGAAAGGCACCCGGCTCAGACAGACTGGGAGCCGAGTTATACAAAGAGCTCCATGAGGAGCTGGCCCCGGTATTATTGTCTGTATGGGAGGAGGCCATGGAGTTGGGAACACTTCCAGCATCCATGAGAAAGGCCATAATAACGGTGCTCCTCAAGCCCAGGCGCCCGCCGAATGAGATGTCCTCTTACCGGCCCCTATCCCTTATAAATTGTGATGTCAAAATATTTGCAAAAATCCTGGCCACGAGACTCCTACCCAACATGTCCACGTTGGTGCATCCGGACCAATGCGGATTTATCCCCACCAGGTCAACAGCACTAAATCTCTGTAGAATGTTCGGTGTTATGGCCCAGATTAAACCCGAAGCCCAGGCGGTGGCAGTATCTCTGGATGCCGAAAAGGCGTTCGATTCGGTGTCATGAACATATTTGTTCATGGTGCTTGAGAAATTCGAACTAGGCCCGTACTTTCTAAAATGCGTAAGATTATTATACACTAACCCGGGAGCAAGGGTGTTGACTAATCGCACCATGTCTGAATGGTTTGAGCTGGGAAGGGGTACGAGACAGGGTTGCCCGTTCTCCCCCATACTGTTCGCCCTTACAATGGAGCCGGTCGCAGCAGAAATCAGGGAACATCAGGGACAGAGGGGTATACAGATGGCGGGCCTAACCCAATCAATATCACTATACGCAGATGACACTCTGCTATATGTCCGAGAGCCAGACATACACCTGGGGCCAGCCATGGAAACAGTACATGAGTTTGCGGAATACTCAGGATATAGAACCAACCGCTCCAAATCTGAAATCTTCCCCTTGACCCCTGCCACTAGATGCCCGAACAACACACACGGCCTACAATGGTCCCCTATTAAAATAAGATACTTGGGCGTGATTGTGTCAGGAGACAAAACATCCCTATACTCAAACAACCATGACTCATTATTATATACGATTTCCACTAAACTCCGCTTTTGGGCCAAACTTCCCATTTCACTTATTGGCCGTATCGCTTTACTGCAAATGGTTATTCTACGCAAGCTACTTTATATATTCACTAATATCCCGATATGGCCTGGCAGACGGTTCTTTGACACTCTTAGATCCATGCCTGTAGAGTTTGTCTGGTGCAGGGGGGGGCGGCCAGAATGAAATGGGAAAAAAATGGTGAAACCCTATAATAAAGGTGGCATAGCAGCCCCAGACTTCGAATTATATTACCTGGTGGCACAGGCCCAGTTTGTCAGACACTGGTACGATGACCAAGATACCTCACCCCACATCTGTTTAGAGAAATACGCAGCACACCCTACCGACTTAAGGTCAGTCATCTTCAAGGATAAACACAAGGATGAATGCCCATTTGATCTAGTCAGTACAACAGTACACGCATGGTTTAAGATTTACCGTAGGCTTGGATTGGAGACACCATACTACTCGGAGGCCCCATTCTGGAACTTCCCCGGTATAGCGCCCACATACGATCCAGCAGTGCAGAAAACATGGGACCTGGAAGGGGAATTTAAAATCAAGGACATATTCCCAAATGGCAGATTTATAACATTAGAAGAGTTCAAAACGGGGATGGGGAGAGACCAGTTGATGATATCACAATATCACAGAATGAGAATGGCATTTAAGGCTAGATGGCCACTGTTCCCAGACGAGCCCCCACCACACCCATGCCTCGTGGCTCTGTCCACTCGGTCGGGAACCAGTGTCTCGAGACTTTACACGGCTGTACAGGCCAACATCCCGACGGTAAACATGATAAAGACCTCCTGGGAAACGGATCTGGGTACTACCATAACAGACAGATCATGGGAGAGATAGTGTGAACTGACCAAGAGGGTGTCCATGAACGCAGGCCTCCAGCTGATCCAATTTAAGGTGTTGAACAAGCTACACTACACCCCCCAAAAAATTGCTACATTTACACAAAACTGTCCCGGCAGGTGTCAGAAAAGCTGGAGCTGCCCGCACATATGCTCATTCTGGGGGGAGGTGGCGGAAATCCTGGAAGAAGTCACGCAGGTACCGGCAGACCTCATACCACAAAAGTACCTCTCAGGGATATAGGAAAGCTATCTGAGGTAACAAGAATGCTCTTAAAAATTGCATGCGCAGTGGCTAAGAAGTGGATTCTGCAAAAATGGAAGAGTGCACAGGCACCACACGTGAACGATTTTCTTAAGGAGCTAATGTATGTTAATGAGTGCGAGGAACACTACTTAATGTCACTCCCGAACACGTGTAAGCCTAAAGACATCTGTGCCCCGTTCAGAGTATATCTATGTGAAATGGACTTGACCAGTGGTAGCTACTCTGTGAATACAGCACAGTATGTTATGTACTCGAACTAATTGTCTCTGTTATGGATATGTATGGAAAGTCGTGTTGTTGCAAGTTGTGTACCACAATCAATAAATGAAGTTTTTTTTTTTTAAACTATGTCATTTGTATGTATTTGTAAAAGTTCATTTATGAGCTAAAAACAAACAAACAAACAAACAAACAAACAAGCAAATAAATAAATAAATAAATAAATAAATAAATAAATAAATAAATAAATAAAGTAAGGTTTGTATGCCATATATTTCATCTTACAATTGCTCAGTACTACAGGTTAATCATTAAGGACCCGATCCATGGAATTTCTTGCTCGATTCAAAGTGAATTTAAACTGCTGAAAAGTGACTTTGTACTGCTGCTGACACCCTGATTCATGGAACTGCGCAAAGTGTTTTTTTGTAGTGCAAAGTCAGTGCAAAGTTAGTACAAAGTCATTTTTGCAGTACAAAATGACTTTGCACTGACTTTGGACCACAAAAGTAAATCACTTTGCACAGTTCCATGAAGCAGTGTTTGTGTCGTCAGTGCAAAGTGACTTTTGATCAGTGCAAAGTCACTATAAACCATGCAAAAAATTCCATGAATCGGCCCATAAGTCTGTTCATAACATCTGTCAAACCCAGTATAAGCTTTCTGCTAGGTTAAAAGTTGAGCGAATAATTAAAGCTACACTGCTCCATAGACTGCCCATATTAATCTTTATTAAAAATACTTCATATGTGTACAACAGGGCCACCGCATCACACAGCTCCTTCTTAATGAGCCCTGCATGGTTTTTCTAATCAATTAACTACGGTCTAAGCCACAGTTTTAGCCATAACAATGCTGGCATTAACTGGGCATCATATTGTATCCCCATCTGACCTATCTGCAACTTCACTGAAATACTCAGGGCACCCCCGGGGAAAGACAACAAGCTCTTCAAAATGGTATTGTCACCAGCAATCAAATGATCAATTTGACTTAACCCCAGAGCTCAGACCCATAAAGAGACACAGACTGGGTCTGCTGTCAGTGCGAATGATGTACCCCCAAATCTCACAGAAAATTTTAGGATTGCAGCTGTGCATCACCTCATGATAAAATCACATTTTTGTAATTGGGATTACCAAGTTTCCTTATTATTAAACCACACTCCTATACAGTCAAAGTCGTCAACAGGTTTAATCCTAACAGCATTCAGTTCTAATTTAATAGAGGGTAAAATGTTCCCGTTCCAGGACATCATTTTGGTCTTTGATACATTCATAACTACATCATTGATATTACACAATCTAAGTAACCTCATTAAAGGCTTTCTTCAAACCCACAGTGGAGGTGGAGACAGCATCGTAAGCAAACGGTACTATGCAACATTCCACTGCGTTCATTATCCTGATACATGATTTTAAAGACTTTAATTTGAAAGCCTGCATTTTGTTTGTGCACTTTTGGTCAAGTCGACTAATTACATATACAAATAAATATATATATATTAGGGAGGCAGCCCTATGGTTAAGGTGGTAATGGCCAAAAATGTTGCCTTCACAATTACGACGGCCGAAAATTGCGACTTTTTTTTTAGACCCCCCCTTACACCAGATATATATGTGGGGGCGTATAGGATATAAAATTAATATGGGGGGAGGTTGCGGGGGGTCTGAAAAGGGGGTTAAAAAAAAAATTCTGCATTTTCGGCCGTCGCAATTGTGAGGATTGCAGTGATCACATAGATCCGTTAAGGTGAGTAGTGAGTTCCATAGGAAATCAAAACAATGAATTGCTAATAACATTTGACTCGTGCAACACATTTGGCTGAAATTTTTCAGACAATCATGTACGCCTGGCCAGCCCAGGCTGGACAGTTTGGGAAAGATTTGTTAAAAAAGAAAAAGGTATTAAGAAAACAAAAATAATAGAGAGTAGGCATGGCCGAAGGCTGTAGTGTTAAAAAAAAAAATAGAAAGTGGGCATGGCCAAAGGCCATGGGTAATGAGCAAGGAGTGATTTAAAAAATACAGTGGGCACGGCTGAAGTTTGTGGCCAGTTAGTGTTTTAAAATATACAATTGGCATGGCCAAAGGGCGTAGCTGCTGACTATGGCCAGTGGTATCGAAAAGTATACAGTGGGCACGGTCTTATGTCTGAAGACCATGGCCAGTGGCACAGAAAAATATACAGTGGGCACAAACGAAGGCTGGCCATAGGCCATGGATGGTGGGGCTGAAAAATATAGAAAAGGCATGCCTGAAGGCCATGGCAATTGGCGCCGAGAAATATACTGTGGGTACGGCCGATGCCCAAAGTCCATGGATAGTGGTGCTGAAAAATTAACAGTAGGCACGGTCGAAGGCGGACATACTTTCAACCATGGACAGTGGCACTGAAAAATATACAATGGGCATGGCCGAAAGCCAGGGACACTGGCGCTGAAAAATATACAGTGGGCATGAAAAAAATATGATATACCAAAACTTTTCAAATTCAAGGAAAAAACTTAAGTTGAAGTGCAGTTAAAGTGAGTAGACTTAATGCAAAAAAACTTAAAATTCAGCGCATTGGGAAAATCAAAACCGGCTTAACTCAGCATGTTCTCGTTGCAAAGCCCAAGAGCACATATAAATTATAAGAGAGGGAATTTGCAGTAAGCTCAAACAGTCCAAAGATGTAGGAGGAGATCATCTTTGGACTGTTTGAGGTTACTGCAGCTGGGATCCAGAGTAGCGCCCCTGCGACCCCTCAAGTTGTGTTTGCACATCTGATTTGAGACTGGGGCTCCTGAGAGGCTGCACCTGGGCTACTCTTGCCTAACTTTGGAGTGCCATACTGATGGTAAATCCATCCCCCTTCCCACTGAGGGCTAACATTAAAAATGGGGGAGAGTTGGATCCTGGCTGGCTCTACACTACAGTTACCAGAATTCCCTGCTGCCAATGCCTGGTACATACCAGAGGGATTCAACCCTGCACACCTGCATCCAATCAGCCTCCCTGGAGATTGCTGAGACATGAAGGCACGCTAGGAGGAGAATTTCTTTGGACTATTTGAGCTAACTGCAGCTAGGACCCAGGGTAGCGCCCCTGCCACCCCTCAAGTTTTGTTTGCATATATACGAAACACTTTGTACCGTGTTTTCTTCCTTTTTTAATGACTGTGAGTCAAAAAATAAAGCTGGAATATTCTAAAGAAATTGTTCTGTTTGGCATTCCTATGCAAGGAATTTTTGGGAGTTTTTCCTAAGTGAGCCATCCCCCGTGTGGAGACTTAAGTGTTTATTCTGCTTTTTTGAAAATATATATGTATGTATTAAAGACATTAGAAAAAGTGTGAAAGCATACGCTCAGTATTGCACTCCCACAGAGCCACACTTAATCCTCGACCCAATTGCTGTAATAAAATCTCGGAAAGTAATTTCTTTTTAAAAAATACACATTTTAATCCAGTCACAACTGAAAAAATGTGAATGTGCGGTACAACACTTTTCACAGCCCTCTGGCTGCTTGCTCACATACCTTATACCACATATATATATATATATACATATATTTGTGTAGGTAGGGTTTTGGGAGTGGTGGGTGTTTGGAGGGTACCAGCATGGCGGTGCGAGCAGTTAATTAGTGGGGACCGCTCCCGTAGCAAAAATAAAAACTGGTCTAATTCAGGTCAACCAAACGTCCTCGAACAACAAAATGCAGACTTTCAAGTGAAAGACTTTCAAAACTTGTGGAAAGGTTAATATTGTGGGCATCGACTGTCAAAGGCTGCTGAGAAGTAGCAATATCGTTAGTAAACCTGGAGACCAGCAAGTGGGCAACGTGCACTCCTTTGGACCCTGGAAATCGTTTGAGGTTGCCCCTTCGTGACCCTTCGACCTGCTGCTTCGTTGTCAGCACGAAGCAATATGATGGCAATGAGCAGCTGAAGATGGACACCCTCACCTGCTGTTAATATTTCCCATAGCAGATCTCGATTCACATTGTCAACAGCCGCCTTAAGGTCGGCAAACGTTGGGTATAAAGGAACAGTGTTCGGGAGAACATACCTCTGCCTGAGTAATGTCAGGCTTACTCGATTTTACTCACAATTTTACGAAAGCCTGCTTGCACGTGACTCGTGACCGCCTTCTAGACGGGCCATTGGTTTAACCGTGCCTCGAGGACTTCTGTGTACACCTTTGTCAGGCCATCAAGCAGGGATATTGGGCGATAATTGTTTGGATTATTACTATCCCCTCATTTAATAGCGGGGACCATTTCTGCTGTTCCCTGTGATCTGGGAGCATTATTATCAATGTCCACAGAGCTACACCATTTTGTTAAAACCGGGACCCATAATAATACTTCGGATTTAAACAAATTGATCGGTAAATAATCTGGGCCCAGGGCAGTCCCACGTTTTGGGTGGCAAAGTGTTGTGCTAGTCCAAGCGCAGAGGTTGAGAAGGCCAGATGTTCCTCCAGGGTGTTGCTAGGTCTGGAAATGATCAGGGGCTACCATTATGTCGGGACTGGCGGGACTCGGGGCTAGCTAGCATTTGGTTGTAGCACCTGAGCTTCTATCCGGGGCTACAACCGAAAGACCAGGGGCTATAGCCCCCTTAGCCCCCACCCCCAGCAATGCCTCTCCACATCACCCAGCATTCGATCATCTATAATATCTAAAGACATGCTGGCGCGGCTTTCAAGTGCTCACACCGTACGTGTTCAGGAATCAGTACTGTGCAAACTAAGAAACTACGGTCAAAAGTCTTCAAAGTGACAGCAGAAGCTCTGAGATTGTACCATGGAGGTTTCCTCCTCTGCGGGTCTACTAGGTTTCCCAACCTTGAATCGCGATCCGACACACCAGCTGGATAAATAGAGGCAGCTAGCCCTGGCACGCATCAGGAGAAGCAAGCGTCGACATTGGCTGGGGGAAACAGCCAACCTAGATTCTGAATGGTTAGCCCTCATGCAACCAGTGGCCACCTGCCAAGGCGGAGGAAAGAGAAACCAGACCTTGGAAGAACGTTCCGTCAATTTCATGATCGGTCACAGAACCGCTCATACAATGTGATAGAGGCATCTATGGTAAGTACTAACACATGCAGGCAGTGGGTGTTTGGTTCAAGCAGTGCTTAAAGTGGGACGGGGCCTGCCGAGGCCCCCATCCTACAGCAACGTTGGCGGGAATCGCGGGATGCATTATCCCATTGCAGCCGCAGCCGCGACGGGAGATGCGCCTGCCATGAAGACAGGCGAGCTGACAGAAGTGGCAGCCAGCCACAGCGACGCTGTGACTGGCTGCCACTTCTGTCAGTCATAGTAACTGCGTCTGGTGACCCCTCGCACGAGAGGTCACCAGAGGCAGTTACTGACTTACTGTCCCTTTGTTTCCCCAGGTCGCCGAGGCGTCTTTAACCCTCAGCGAACCTGGGGATTCCTCGACATATTTCGAGGTTTATAAAAGATGGCTTTGAAAGTACACATTTCAAGCCATCTTTTATAAAGCTTTGCCGACGGAAAATTTTGTCAGTAGTCAAAGCTTTATAAAAGATGGCTTGAAATGTGTACTTTCAAAGCCATCTTTTATAAATCCGAAATGTTTAAAAAAGATGGCCTGAAAACTAGTCAAACCGTAGGGTATGCACACACATATATAAATGTTATATATTTGTGTGCTTACCTTACTATGGTTTGTGTACTTTGCAAGCCATCTTTTATAAACGTAGAAAAATGTTACATATTTCTATGTTTAGAAAAGATGGCTTGCATAGTACACAAACCATAGTAAGGTGGGCACACAAATATATAACATTCATATATATTTGTGTGTATACCCTACGATTTGCGTACTTTTTAGGCCACGCCCCTCCCACAAGCCACGCCCCCAAATGAGCCCCCCCCCCCCTCGATTTCTTACCCCACTTAAAGCCCTGGGTTCAAGAGTTCATAATGTTTAAAAGGGCAGAGGAGGCGGGCCATCACGTTGCTCAACTCCTTACCTGCAAAATGACTTACTCAATGTATGACCATTACATGTTTTTTTTTATAAAATATAGCACGGAAGAGGCGAATGTCACAATCCCTTTGCACCACTTCTTATTAAGCAGACATCAACATTTGGTGCAATGTGTCTTTATTTACTGTACAGTGTGTTGTGTGGCATGCTGTGTGTGTGTGGGCTCTTGGTTCCATCGCTCCAGCCTTTTAAACGGGCCACTTGATGCATTTCACACTAAGAGACCCTCTAGTCACAGCTGGAGCCAGCCAGTTTAATGCATTATTCAAGACGCCAATGGGAACCGCTTTGAAAGTCGCCCGAGCCATTGTGCCTCCATTTGAGAAGGCGACGAGGACTGTGCGGTAATTGATAGGCGATGGCAGATTTTGGGTCCTTAGGCATTGTGCCCAGTGTCCGTTTCCATGGAGTAAGAACCAGGGTGCAAACCTTTCCAGGGCGCACAAAACACATGCAGACAATGAACCGGGCATGCAGGCCAACTGTTGCAAGAGGCATTTAACATATACACACATTCCGTGTACACAAGAACAGTGTTCATGGCTTATCATTTCCAGAGGGATGGGTGAGTTAAACAGAGTGCTCTGAAAGGCCAGTATTCCCAGGGAAGAGCCGTTGACAGGCGTATGCAACCACGCGTAAATGCAATGTGCGGACGCCGCATGGCCGAGTAAGGGCTCGAAAAAACGGGAAACTCCTCGTAATGGGGGCATTCTGCAATCCTGCTTTTCAGATAAGGTGCCCGAAATGAACTCAGCCTCCCTCCAGCCCCGAGGGTTTTACAGAGTAGTATAAGGACTCCCTGTGTCCGCCGAGCCGGCTCAAGGGTCGATCAAGTGGTGCGGTGGCACAGGCGCGCCGCAGGTAAAGGGCGCCGCCAGCTCACACAATGTAAAGTGTCCCTTCGAAGGAGGGCCCGAAATCACGCACAGGGCACGGGTAGGTAGACCTGGGGCCGCCACTGCCTATCCGTGTGTCTGACGTAGACATTGGATTAGGGTGGCCAACTTTACCATATAGTTTTACAGGACACTTTAGATGCGGTGGCGCTTCAGAAGTAGTTTGTGGAGTATGCGATTCAAGGTGGCACCATTTGCCCCCCCCTTTCCTCCAGTCCCCTCCACTTTAATGGTACTTTTAATCGCAAAAAGCCTTTTTATATAAGCAAAGCACGCAGACAACTAAAAATACTAAGGGCTGTTCTGCGTAAAGGAACTGAGCAGTTAGGTTTCCTTTCCAGGCCCGTTTTGGGATTTCTTCGGCCCCTCTGCAACAAAATACATGCAGACCCACTAATTGGGATTTGTATGGAAATCTTCAGAAGTTACATGATGGAAAATAACATTATAAGGAGTGTCAGTCTTTGATGCTCTTGAGCAGTGGTAGCCACACATTTCAGGCCAAGCCCAGCATCATTGGTAGTGATATTCATAGACGTTTCCATGAATAAGCCGAGAGACACATGACTTTATGGTATACAATATGTGACTGCTCACTGTTGTCCATATGTAACAACTCTAATGTTTAGTAAACCATGAAAGGGGTGGTTTAATATCAAAAGCTATGCACTAAATCGCTTACAGGGAATCCCAATTCTGGCAGCTCAGTTGATGTAGGATTTAATGATTTGCCCAGGATCACACAAATTGCTTAAGTGGTGAAACCAGGAATAGGACTCGGTGTGCGATTTAAGTGCTTGACCACATATCTTCACAGTCCCTCCCACAAGTATTTGATCGGGTTTAGGAGTCAAGAGATACAATAATAATTAGTTGTAAGCAATGCCTTAAAAAGTGAAAACAATCTCATAAGAAACTAAACTATATATATATAATGGTAAGATAGCCCAGTGGGTTAAGCACTCGTTGGTTTGATCTGCAGGTCTTAGGTTCAAATCCTGGAATAGTTGATTCAGGATTTCATCCTCCGAGGTAGATAAAGTGAGCACCAATTTCGTTTGGGTAATAATAATGTATGTAAATATGTAATATTTATATAGTGCTTTGATCAATAGCGCTATATAAATAGGGAGTTGTTATTATATTATTATAGAACATGTTGAGCAAAACAAATCAGTGCAGTCCATAGTCTGCTGCGGAGCTGGAAGCCTGAATCACAAAAGGTTCGCACAAAAACACGCCATGCTGTGCCCCGGGCTTCCGGCGTTGCGCCACACAGACCACCCAAGGCGGGGAGAAAGAAGCAGCCGGAGGCCGGAGCACACATCAGGTGAGTGGGGGAGGCAATGCAGGGGGCCTTGCAGCAGTTGGGGATTCCGGGGGTGAGGAACCCCCAGGCATGGACCAGGAGAGGGCCTCGCACAAAAAGTCGCACCCGAGGAATTGCTGCCTTTCTGTGCTGCAGTCACAGGTGGGGCCTTTTGGGCTCGGCCCATAGACATAGAAGCATGAGTGTGGGCTTATTTTCCCCATCCTGAATGCAAGATCACAATGGCTGCCTAGAAAGGCACGCAGGCCTAAACGCAGCTCCTTTGGGGTTTTAAACGGTTTGCAGTGAAAAACCAATGTAGAGCCGTTAGAGGGAGCCTGCTTCCGGCATTACTCCACACAGCGCGTAGCATTGCGCCGCTCCTCTCCCATTTATCACTCACCACTCACACGTCCTAAGGGAAAGAGTCCTTCAGCAGGCACCCCCGTGATGGACCACCCCGGCCTCATCCCTCTTGCTGTAATGCTTTGTTGACACAAAGCACCCCAGGGCCGGCCGCGCTGTGCTCCCCTGTCTAATGTCTTCTTTGCTAAGCTGGGGAGGTATTCGACAGCTAATACTGCTTCAGAGGAACAATGCAGGGCCTTTAGCATCCCGGGCAGGCACTGTGAGGATTACAGGACAAAGCCCATGATAAATCCTGCAAAATACAGGACGGTTGGCCAACCTAACTGTTGGACACGTCAACCCTGCTGTGTGGTCAGCGAACAGAACTAGAGCATTGCCCTGTCCTCTCACTCTAGTTATAGTGAATTTATTACTCTGTATCGAAGCCTTAACTGCCCTTTTGTCCACAGTAACAGATAATAGCAATGTTCTGCCCTGGCCGATGCCTTCCCACATATCCGTTCTGTTTAGTTTAACTGCAGTGCCTCTCAGCCCTCCTTTCTAATGACTGCCCTTACTTTTGAGGCGAGCGCCACCTCTGTGGCAGGCACCCTTGTTGCCACAAATTAGCTGCAAGTCGGCCCACCTCCTGCTTCCCAGCGGACCACCATAAGGAGATGAATCACCCACACTCTTGTCGGTACACCCCCTTTCGGCGCGCCGTTTCGCCGCGGGCCGGTTCGGCGCTGCCATTTCGGCGCAGGAGCCTTTCTGGCGCCGCCGATTTGGCGCGAGGAACGTTTGGACGTGGCTGACATTGGCTGACGTTTGGACGTGGCTGACATCTAAACTCTCCTCCAACTTCCCCCGCAAGATGCCACCTCTCTCCCCCCCTGCCAGCTAAAAGCTCTCTCCTCCTACCCCTGGCAGCTACCACCTCTCCTCCCAGCTACCACTTCTCTCCTCCCCCCCTGCCTACTACCACCTCTAACCCCCTGCCCACTACCACCTGCCACTACCACCTCTCTCCCCATCCCAGGGCTTACAGCCTCCAGGCACTCGCATTCTTATATGCGTGTCGAATTTGTAAATTCGCTGGAGGTAGTGGCCTTGCGTTAAGTTCTCTACCCCACAGTCTTGCAGGCCATGGTTTGTGGATAAACTGAACCTTTCTTTATTTCCCCTTAAAATAAAAATAATGCGGTATTTTGCAAATACAATAAAATAAAAAGCTTTAGCCCAGCCACAAACCATGGCCTGCAAGATTGTGAGGCTTGGAACTTAACCACAAGACCAAACTGGCCTTGTGCCTGGGGCGGCAAAAGTTACATATTTAACCCCCCTGATTGAACAGTCCAATAAAAAAAAAAAAGCATTTGGGCAATACACAATAAAAAATACTGAACCACGCAAAACAATCAGAATATCCCCGCCGCGCCAAAAGATCCCCGCGTCCAAACGTCACAGTGCCGAACTGGGCGCGCCAAAATGGGCGCGCCCAATTGTCTCCTGCGCCGAATCAGTCGCGGCGAATCGGCCGGCGCCAAACTGGTCGCGCCTAATCGTCCTGCTCCGCACTCCTGCTGTTTTTGCTTGTCTCTTTGGAGACCGGCCATCCAAAGCCTGCCGGCTGCATTTGACCCTCTGAGCACCTTGCCAAGTCCAAAGTGCAGTGAAAGGGGATTGGATTTCAGGGTGTGGGAAGTGAGTGGATATCTCCCAAGCAATGGTGGTTGATCAGTAGGAGGCGGCTGTGCGCCACCACTTCACTTTTTGTTACCCTCCAAGTCGTATAAAACACTAAGTCACTTGTATCAAGGAGCAGGTGTCTTTCACTTGCTTCAAATTACAAGAGTGTGTGTGTGTGTGTGTGTGTGTGTGTGGTCGTGCAAGAGAGCTTGTTTGAATGAGTGTGTGTATGTGTGAGTGAGTGAGAGAGTGTGGGCCTGCTTCTTTAGTGAGTATGTGTTTATAGGTGTTTGTGAGGGAGCTAGAAAGGTTGTGCGTGAGTAAGTGCATGAGTGTGTTACCTCTTAAGGCATTTTTGAACCAGCCTCTTTTGAGGAGGCTGCAACCACTACCCACAGAGGGAAGTGTACCTGACAAAGGAAGCCAACCCTCTCTTAGTGTATGTGACGTAGTCAGAACCACAACGCTTAACTCTATTGTAGAGGTAGTAGGTCAATACAAGGTACATTTAGTCCCCACACATCTATAAAAATACACTACACTGATATGCTGAAAAAAATATATATACTTTAAGCAACCCAGTTTAAAATAGACTAAGCATGAACAAAAAAAAACAGGAAAGTCTCTAGAATTGCTCTCCTAACCCCGATAATAGTCTTGGGTGGATAGCTCAGGGGCAACGTGCTCGACTTGGAAATCTCTGGGTATTAAACGCGTTATAAATAACCTATCATATCATTATCTATATGTGTGCCCTTTAACAGAGCTGAGCACTAACATAAAATAACAAGCAGGCAGGGAGCACCAGAGACCATAACAAATAGAAGGCAAGTAAGTCCCCTATGTTGTGTCTGCACAATAATGTACAGTGTCCTAGAAACTCAACCCAACCCTAGGATAAGTGGAAGGGCCTAGACCCGTTGGAGAAAAATACAAACACAGATTTTACCAACAGGAAAAATAGGTTAAAAATCTCTACAGCTTAAAACATGAATAATTCTCAATGCTTTAGACTCCCCGGGCGTTATATAAGTATTAATGCACAGTCACATATAATAATACAGCATAGCCACAGAGAAATTGAAACAACTGAAACCCCTAGCCAAAAGCTTCCAAGAATAAATAGAACATTTTAGCAACAATTACCTTCCTTATAAACATTTCAGGGCAAAGTATACACGTTGTTAGCAGGAATAGTCACTGTGTTGCAAATACGTTTACCATGCAAGAAATACAGGGTGTGACTTTAAAAATGGATAGAAAATCATAGATAAGTGCACAAATTATGAAACATGTTTCAGATCTGACTGAACCCCTAAGGAATCCAGGAAAAATGTCAAGGGGCAGGTAAGGATCAGGGGGCCATCTTAAATAATCACCCACCATAGGATCTCAAGTTAAGTACTGCTGTCAGAGGCTACGCCAAAAACGGCTCCAGCAGCCTGAATCAAACCAGGGAGTCACCGGCTCTTTTCCTTAGATGCGGCTTTCAGGATTCGGTTGCCAGGGATTTGAATCCTGGGTCAGTGATAAACGAAGTGACCCAGAAAGGGAACACAGGCTCACCCCACAGCATTGACCTTCAAGCCAGAAGTGAGAGGGATCGTCCAGGAGCCTATAGCAGCCTAAACCAGTTAGGACCAATATGTAGACTGTCATTGTGGGCTCACAAGGAGCCAAAATGCTCAGAACAGCAATTATAGCCTATCTCGTGGTCATATTGACAGAGGAAAGCCTTGAAACCCAAAATGACAGCGATCAGGATTTAACCAGCCCTTTGGTGGCCCGAGGACTACTAAAGAGGTACATTGGGCTACCAGTGCTGTAAAATGGCTTGCTCCTCTGGTGAAGTCAAAACTGAAGTATAGCTGCCAGCAAACCACTCCCTAAAACCTGTGTAGGCCTAAGGTAAAATGTTTAGGCTTCGAGGCGCCCCGGAGGCCGAACACCTTAGGGGCGACTAATTACCATATACCTTATGAAATATAAGAAAGGGACATAATGGCAGGTAGACTTCAGGAGAAGTCTCTCTGGGCACCAACAAGTAGCCCTGGAATTCCACAAATTCTATCCTTTAACAGTGTGGGCGTGTTTGCACAGTGACATGTTATACAGTTGAGCTCTTACGATCTACGTGCTTTGGTCAGAAATACATTGTTGTCAGAAATGTGCAAATGAATCTGTGATTTCTATTGAACACCTTCCTTTTGCTTCTGTGGGGGTCATCACACACACACCCTCTGTTATGTTCACGTCTTTCGATGGGTGAAGCTGTGATTTATGCAGTTTATTATGGAACCCCCGGCACTGGGGAACTCTTCAGACATAGTCGGTTTCCTCAGACTCTCCGGTGATGGAATGTGGACAAGACAGTAGCACTAGAATGGGTAGGAGAGTCCTTTCACACGGAGCATCGCCAAAATGTTAGCAAAAATCCAAGTGGCTGACTTCAGGCCAAACAGAAAACCTTTGAATTCTAATTGCTTTTTTCAAGATTTCAAATATTAGGAACGTCTGGTGACGTGTCTGATGGGAATGGTGACGTGTCCATGAGATCCAATAATAAGTGGAAGCTGACCAGCATGATACAAGGAATAACCATTTGGAGATTTTACGTCTTGAAATGAACTGCTCGTAAACATTGATCGGCCAGATTTTCTGCAGAACTACAGAAAAGCCACCGGTCAAATTGGGAACCAGGAAGATGATTAAGCAGCTACCTTTCTCCTTCTCCTGGCCAGGCAGGGACACCCAAGTGCAGAGCTGTTCTGTTGTCCAGGAAAAGAGGCCGTCCCTAGAACTCCAAAAGGGCTGAAAACTCGACGTTCCGCTTGTGTGCTATAGCTAACACCCAAATATGTGACGTAGAGGCAAGCCCTTCCTGCTTGAACCATCTAGCATGACTTCCTGACTCGTCGTAGTCCGGAGCTCTTGATTCCTTCGGAGCGGAGTAGAGCTCTTATTGGACAGGTTTGCGGTTTAGCTGGTTTTTCTTTAATGTCCATTCAGGGTTTGTCCGTTTCCTTCCAGAATGATAGGAAGAAAGTGCATTTGGAGGAGCTGGTGGTGCCTTTGGTGTTCCTCTCAACACTTAACAACTTGTTCTTTTTAAATCATTTTTGGCTACTGTCCTCCAGTAGTGTTCAGAGGCAATCAAGACCCCCACGGGAGCTGTTCAAGGCCACATTGCGTTGAGCTGAGCTCCTATACCTGTCACACAAGTTGAGGTGTTTGTTTTCGGTACCCGATGCTCCAACTTTCAAAAGCATTGCAAAAAGTAGCTTTCGGTAACCAAATCGGAATTTAAAGGAAGAATTCAAAACACAAAGATCGCTACCTTCAGGAATACAGATAGCAGAATTTCAAGTTCATTATCCCAATGATAGGTAGGCTAATGGAAGGCATTACATGGTTGTTCTTTAAAGTGACGTTGATGAAAGATATACCCTCCAATTTCCATACTGTGGTAATAGTGACGACAGACGTCAGCCGTCAGCATGCTGCTGCTTTCAGGCACGTCCAGGGCAAATGTCTAGTAGTTTGCGAAAGGTCACTTAAACACATCATAATGGGCAAAAGCGGGACCAGATTCAAGGCCTAAGTGGAGCTATCATAATTTATGGGTAGAAAAACCCATATCCCTCTCTGTTCCTCAAATTGGGTTGGCGGAGGAGGGTGGACAACAGTCAGAGGAACAAAGTGTGCATCATTTTTCCACACTCTCAGGATCACTCCCACTATGATATGATAGGTCATTTATACCCAGAGGTGTCTAAGCGCAGACCCAGGGATTGAACCCGTGATGCTTTGTGTCGTCTAGCTTCCAAAGCGAGCACATTGCCCCTGAGCTATCCTCTCGGGATATCCTGCGCTGAGATTTCGCAGGAGCTGTTCTTCAGGTTTGGCATTCCATGGCTGAACCTGTTTACCTCCCTAGCAATGTGTTCATCTTCATGTTTTGTACAAGATTCCAGAATCCTGAGGTCTTGGGTAAGATATAGAGATTGATTGGCTTATGGCATCTTTATATGCCTTAACTTATATGTTATGTTACATTATTCAGGTTTGTCTAAAAAGAAAATTAGGTTTCGTGGATATGAAAGAGAATAAAGGGGAAGGGAGTGTTTAGAGGTCTAGAGGAAAAAGGCAAGGTGTTGTGCATGACTGCTGGTGCCGGTAGAGCTAGAAGCAACTGACACCTGTGTGGGCAAGTTCTCTAGATGGTTTGGCATCACTGATGTGTGCCCAGAGGTCTATGTTTCCAGATGGGAGACCTAAGACGGCAGAGTGTCTGTGCATTGTGCGTGGGTTTTGGCAGTTGGTTGGAGAGGTGTAGAGTTTTGACTAATTTGTGATGGGCAGAGGTATTTGTTTTAGTCACAGTTTGTGTCAGTGTGTTGGTGAGCGTCGTTGAACTAGGTATTTTAGAAGTGAGGTTTTTAGTCGGTTGAATTCTTTGAACAGATCGGACGAGCTAAGTTTTATTTGCGTGTTTTGTTCATTTTCCTGCAAATGTGTTTCTGGTCGTATCTTTTGAATCCCGCATTCTCTGGCGGTGGCAGTGGTGGCTCCAGAGGAAGACAAACGTGCTAGCCTGGGAGAGCTAGCACATGCTCTGTGAAACTGTACAATCTGCATGTGACTTAGTCAACCAAAGACAGACATCTCACCAACGCTTCTAAGAATCTGAAGCCAATTTATGAAGATGAGCCAAAGATCAGAGCGATGCTTCATCTACTGTCACAGTGGCAGAACAATGCCTCTTACTAAAGAAAAGATTGTGACCTCATAGCCACATTGAGGGTGTCTGGTCAAAGGATCGACACCAAAGGATCGAAAACCAAAGGATCACATTTTTTTAAAATTATATATTTTTTTGGGTTTTCGTTTAGTGAAAAAAGTGGTTTTTACCACAAAAACGGCGGTTGGGGGGGGACCCAAAAAAAAAAATGTAAAAAAAAAAACAATTTATGAGATCCTTTGGTTTTCGGTCCTTTGGTGTCGATCCTTTGACCATTCGACCCTTTGGTTGTCGATCCTTTGACCTACAACCACATTGAGTGGGCTGTATACGTTCCACCTGTATTGGTTATGCTTAATAATATGACAGAAAAAAGTACAATGTTTTAAAAAGCAAATCAAAGAAATGGGGCACGATTCTTAGAATCTTAGAAAGTCATCCAAGTAAAAAAAGCACAGAGGAGTTTTTTTCTCTCATTTGTGGGGTATAAAGGAATGCCCAGGTCACCTTCTTTGCAAAGAGGACCTGTGCATTTCTGGGAAGCTGTGCGCGTGAGTGCCAGGAGCTCATTTTGAAAAACACAGGCCTTTAAGAGGCCCATGATTTTGAAATGTTTAAAAGTTTTAAAAAAGAAAAAAGCATGTATAATACAAAACAATCATGAGGGAGTTGGCAATGAACCACTCATGCATTTCACACCCCCTGTGCCCGTTACAAGGGGAATGCTTCTGTATATTGTGCATTTTAAAGCACATCCCATTTGTGAATTCAGGGTGCACCATGAAATGTGCAAGCCCCCCGATTCGTGCAACTGCTTAAAGGGAGTGTAACATGTGCAAAAGATGTGCGCATTCAGATGCTGTCTGAGCTTCTTTTGGCTCAAGTGAAGGATCAAAGTACGTTTTGAAGATCATGCCACTACAGCGTAGGATTAGTGAACCCTGCCTTATTTCTGAATTTGTTGGGTGTGTTTGTAGCGTTGTGCCGGTCTAGATTTCATCCAAGGTGTTGTGTCTTCCAGTGGAGATGTCCTTACCTGAATCTATGTTCCTGCGTGGCCTACCAAAGAGATACAGCGCCGTCCAACTACACCTACACTGGGGCAGCCGTGATCATCCTGGCGGATCTGAGCACCAGCTGAATGGGGAACCATTCCCTGCAGAGGTAGGTTTAGTGTTGGCCAGCAAGGCTGTAGGATTTTGTTTGGAACCCTGGTTATTTCAATTCGATCCTGTCCTATTTGTTATGTGACGCCTGACAGCAGGTAAGGGCCACTGTCGAGGTCAATGTAGTCTACCATTTGCCTGTCTCCATTAACACTGTAGACTCCACTTAAGGATAAATGTGTCATTCCCATCAGGAATACTGCATATTGTAACCAGCATTACCGCAGGTGGTATTCTGAGGAGTCTGCTTTGACTATTACATTCTATGTAAGTACATGATATTTAGGAACATTGGCATTCATACCAAATGATTTAGGTACAACTTAAAAATACATTTTTAAATACATTTATTTTTAAGTTGTACCTAAATCATTTGGTATGAATGCCAATGATCCTAAATATCATGTACGTACATAGAATGTAATCTGATCACTATATTTACATTGAATTTCCCCTAGGAAATATAAATCTATTGAGTATTTTTAGCCACAAATAGTGTGCAGGGGACGGAGTTCCCAAAGTGGGAACTTAACTCAGATAGGTTGTAACCCAGGTATCGCATGGAGGACAGTCTTTCAACAGTTTCTGCCCCCACGCACCATCGCATCACCTCAGGGTCCTTGAGTTTAGAAAAAATCACAGCCTTAGACTTGGCGCTAATTATTGTCAGATTATTCAATGAGGTATAGGCTGCAAAGAGGTTGAGTTTGCCTTGGAGGCCCTGTGGTGTCCGATCAAAGATGATAATATCGTCCGCGAAGGCCAAGCCATGCAATCTTAGGTGACCCAACCTTCCCGCAATCAAATCCTGTCTCTCCCACAAGTGGTCAATGTCACACAAGTACAAATTGAATAGGGTTGGTGCCAGAATGCAGGGAAACCTGAATTGGTTTAGTAACAGCCCCCTCTTTGTTGAGATAAATCCTTACAGAGGAGTTGTGATGTAATGCTGCCATTAAGCAGACTAGTTTACGGGGTACTTTGAGTTTCAGTAGTTTATCCCAGAGCCGCTGGCGCTACACACAGTCAAAGGCTGAGGAAAGGTCCAGGGCAGCCACATAGATGGTTCCCCCCTGAGAGGCCTTGGCTGAGAGCAACAGATGTTTAATCAATGTAGCATTGAGGGGAGTTCCAACCTGTTGCCTGAATCCTACCTGAAAGCGTGAAAGAATGTTAGCCTTCGGTAGGTAGGTAGGTGTTCAGGTCTCTGAGCATCAAGGAGGAAAACAGCTTACAGGTAGAGTCAATCAGGGCAATGGGCCGAAAGCTGGCTGGATCGTGGGGATCACCTTTTTTAAAGTTATGAATAACTATGAACTACATCAGTGAAGACATAAAGATGTGTGCCATAGATGGAATCAAAGCAAGGTTTAAGCCATCCCGCCCAAGAAGTCAGATCTTTTTTCAACAAGAACAGGGGAAGCCCGTCGGGACCCGGTGCCCTAGAAGGCTTACGTTTCTTAATAGTCCATATAATATCATCAAACGGCCAAGGGCATGGGTTCGAGGTGTAACTATTTCCCTGCTGGGGAATAAAATGTACCCTCGACAAAGGCAAACCCAGGTGTGTTCTAGGATTACATCAGACACCAATAAAGATGCATCACCCCCCCCCCCCCTTAGAGTTGCTTATCTTCCAGAATTGTCTGCTGTCGTCCTTTAAAAGCAACTTCCGCATATGCTGGTTATCTCTAAGGTGGAGTTCATAT
This sequence comes from Ambystoma mexicanum, assembly GCF_040938575.1. Taxonomy (NCBI): domain Eukaryota; kingdom Metazoa; phylum Chordata; class Amphibia; order Caudata; family Ambystomatidae; genus Ambystoma; species Ambystoma mexicanum. The sequence continues at coordinate 803,339,371 of NC_090921.1, forward strand.
CTTAGCAGGTTCCTGTGACGTTGGCACTCCTGCCTCTTCAGCCTAACAAATTCCTCTGTAGAGCCTGCTGATTCTGTGATTACTTTTATCGCTCGCCTTTTGTTCCTCTTTGAGTCTCTTATTCTTTCATGGGATCCCTTAGGATGCCTAACTCTATCCGAGGTGATCCTACTTATACAATCCCTGATACTTAAATCCAAAGGCCTCAACTCTAGTGAGGGTGAAATACCTCCCCTGATGTCTTGACCCCCAGTTTGTACTTTCGGAATTAGATAGTTCCTAAGTTTATTGTACATTTGGAACTCCCAGAGGCATGACCTCCCGTTTTTTAGATGTGTAATCAACGTTTGGGCATCACAGACATCGGTTATACGTGTGATCTTACTGATGTTAAAGAGAATGATAAGGTGATCACTTACCCCTGCATCCAACACATGCAGGTAGGTAGACCTTGCCTTAAGCGAAGCGGAGACAAAAACATTATCTAACCAGGATGTAGAGGAACCCCTGTGCCAAATGAAAAGATCTTCCCTGCTAGGGAGATCTACCTCTAAAAATTGCAGATCCCATGAAGACATGAACGAGCCCCAGCTAGAACCCCACAAGGCCTAGATGTTTCCCCTCCTGTTCTGCCGGGCTTGAGTCATTGGTTTCATCTCAGTTGCACAAAAGGCATTAAAGTACCCCCCCACCCTACAATCATGGCGTGTTGGAAACCCGCCGTTAACCAAGAGTCAAATGTCTGAGACAACAGAGTGAAATGCAGAAATGTATTGTTTCATCGGATTCCAATCAATATTTACTAGCAGTACATCCCCAATCGCGTCCACAAAGGAAGCAGGCACTGCCAAAATTCCCTCGCCTTCAAACCATAATGAGGAGCTGATCAACAGGCTGGTGTTCATAGCAATAACCAGACCCCTGCTCATCCTTCCCATAGCCCTATTGCTCGCCGGAGTAAACACAGAAGAATACCCCTCGAACACAAAAGATGACGTAAACATAGTTTCTTGTAAGAACAGGATATTAAATTCTCTAATTTCAGCTGAGTTGTAGAAAACATTTTTTAATCTGCACAAGTCCCACAAGAGAATCCTAAGGTCATCAATGCTTCGACTATTTCGGCCATGCTGTTAGAGACACATGGGGCTTAACGACCCCCTCAATCCACGACCAGTCTTGAGGATCATTCAGGGTAATGGCTTGTATATTTGCCAGAGCTCGTGTGGTAATAGAATCCATCGTTGAGGGTAGTGGCTCAGAAGTCAGTGGTGGTGCCTACGTAGTTTTGATGTCAAACAAATCACAGTCCAAGGACTTCAAAATCCCCCTCTGTGACCAAACCAGATTCAACAGAATCTCAGAAAAGAAGTGTAACACCATGCGATAATTTTTTTCTCATTGACAACGCAATACATTTTGTGTCCCCTGAATGAAGAGACCTTAAAAAAGGTATTTCCATAAATATTTCTAGCATCTTAGACCTGTTTAGTCACCATTGTTCCTCAGCTCCCATCCAATTATCTTCGATGTGCCCCACATCACTGGTGTACTCTCCTGCTGAAGAGTCCCAGTTGGACCATCAGGGGTATTGATCATGGCACAATCGATCTGAATATTACCATTCATATCTCCCCCTTCATTAGTTTGAGCATGGATCAAAGCCCCAGGATCATTGGGCAGGCACACTGCAAGAGCCCCAAGACTAGATTAAGTGGTCTGGGGCACATGTGGCTGGGATACCTCCTCATCCCTTGACCTCTGTACCTTGGTAGAATTAGGCCGGGTTACCAGCGCCTGCACTATCGTTCGGAGGTCTTGGGGCGGAAGGACGGGTTTGATCTTGCCAAGTAGAATAATTTGATGCCATGCCATTTGCGCTTGTTTAGCTATGTGTTGTTGAAAGGATTGGTTTATATCCACAATGAATCCTAAAGATTTTGCTGAGTTGCGAGATATGTCTGTCCAAGTCTGCACCGTCCGACCACCTTTGAGTAGGAGTCTGCATGATTGGCCCCGCGCCTACTGTACTGGCTGAAATTCGAATCAGATTTTTAACTCCGATTTGGAAAATCATTCAGGGAATGGCGCCTATATATTTGGCTAACTATGTAAGATGCAGGGTTCTGAGATATGCTCAAACATTTTGAGCCCATAAATGATTTGCACTGCACAATTTTTCACTCCTTGCAATTTTGCAATACATTTCTTTGCTACACCCAGATAGATAGCTGTGGTATCCTGGTATGACTGTGATGAATGGCTGAGTGTGTGCAAGGGCCTCCTAGAATGTTTAAGTGGAGCTTGGAGTGTGGGCGGCCTGAGGATTCTAGAGAGTGATGGTTGGGCCTGGGAGATGGACTGGGAACCAGGGCAGAGGCTTATCACCTACTCTCCTACCTCTTATGACTATGCTATGTAACCAAGAAGAATAAAGCCCGTTTTCTTTTACACTAACCTGAGTCAGCCTGGTTCCTGCTCCCTGTCATCACTGGCTCAGGATACATCAATAGCTGCCCAATATAACACACCAATAAATAGCTGCACACGAGCTGGAGCGTATGCTCCAGCGCGTTTTCTAAGATCGAGCGGGAAAGATCTATTGCAGGAGGCTAAATATGCTAAACAAAAGGCCACTGGGTCAAACTTATCGGCACCTTGCGCTGTCCCCTTTGCAATGGTTTTCCAATCCTAATTCTTAACTGCCACCCTGTGCAAAGTTTCAAGACTAGATTAAAAACGCATCTGTTCTCTTCTTTTTTTATCACTTCAATTTAACATAGGGAGAGCACTGCTGGGTCATGGTGAGGCCTGAACTGTTTTTATGTTTTTATGTAATTCCATCTTGATTATGTTTTAATTCTAATGTATGTGATTGTATTTGTGTAGCGCCTTCAAACTGGTTTCACTGGTAAGAAGTGTGCGCTCAAATATTTGTTCTATTGTATTCTAGGTAGTTGCCTTTAGGGAAGCAAGTGTTTTAGAAGGTTACTCGGGTGATAGGAGGGAGAAGTCGGTCCATGGTTGTACGGATCGCAGGGTGACTGTATTTCCCATTCTTCTCACCCACGCCCACCCTGGATTGGTCTTGCTGCACAATCCTGCCCTCAAGGAGGAAATCATCCAGATACCAATGTATTTGATTTAAATCGGCACATCTTGTAAAAGCCCATTCCCATATGGACTGAAACAACCCCTTAACTGCCGGGCTATGCAAAAAGGACGAGCATACTCGTCCTTGGCACTTCACGGCACATTGTCATGGTGCATCCTGTGGGCAATGCGCTGTCCACTTCGTAACACTGTTTCACCAGAAAATTGAAGTTATCGCGGTTCACCAGCAAGAGTCTACAAATGCTGAATTCTCACTATTTGGAACAAGATGTGCGTACTACGAGAATGGAGAAACATGTATCCGCTTGTTAGCTTGACGTCTGAAGCTGTTGAACCTGTGGAAAAGATATTAACGTTATCAAGATGGATAGAGGTGGCGTGACATACAGCCTGTAAAAGATTAACTAGGACTTTCGAAATGCTTATGAGAAGTTGCATACAAAGGGAAGACTGGTTGTCCACAATGATTTCGATGTATTTCTCATGGACAGGAACGTAACAAAATTAACAACGGAAGAAAAAGAGAACTTGAACAAAGAGATAAAGATAGAGGAATTACAGTTGGAATGTTGCAAAATCCCCAGGCCCTGATGGCTTCACAATGGGGTTTTACAAAGTTATGCCAGCGGTGGTGTTTGAAGCTTTTAAAGACGTGTTGGAAACGTTGATAAATGCAATGAGCCGTCATTAACTCTAGGACATGCACATACCCTCATTCCTAAAAGGGAGGGAGAAGGAGAGTTTATGGACGAGTGGTTATAGACCAATTAGTCTGATAAACAGAAACTTGAAGCTGATAACCCTTGACAACAATGCACACGATATGATATGATATTTTGTTTATATCGCGCCCATACACAGGTGTTTCAGAGCGCAACCAGGCAAAGGAAGGGGGATCAGGGGAAAAAAACAAAAACAAACGATCTTACTAGGCCCAGTGACATTGAGAACGCGCAAGTACATGGGAAAGGGAAAGGAGGAAAGTGCAAAGGAAAAAGGGAGGGGGGAGGGGCAAAGAAGTGTAAGGCATAGGATAACTATAAGTTAGTGGATACATAAGTGAATAAATAAGGTGATAAGAGCAGTGATTGGTGCAGCCAGTGAAGGGTGCAGTGCAGGGCAAGTCAGATAGGGTAACATCTGATAAGTGCAGGAGACGAGTGGGGAGATCTGTAAGGGTACAGATAACGGGCCCCAGTGCAGGGGTGGCCGGGAGGCAGTGCCGGAGGATGTCCGGGAGGGCAGGTAACTGAGTGAAGGGGGCCCCGTTGGCAGGTGAGGCAGTGCTGAGAAGAGAAGGCAGATCAACATGGAGAGGATATTCAACAATGCAAATTAAAGTGTTTAATACAAAACAAATTGTAGTCTTAGGTGCAAAATAAGCCCAAATCTGGGTCCAGAAGAGAAAAACATGCCGAGAGGATCTGCCTGAAAATACAGCAACTAAACAGCTATGCACCCTATTATATGGTGCCTGCACCCCGATTCCATTCTTTTTATTTTTATTTTTTTAAACATTATTTATTAAATACTTGACAGGGTAACAAGTGCAATCAAACCAATGACATCATACAGGGCGGTGTGAGTTTGTACAATGACCACATTTCACAAGTATGTCACATTGTGCTGCTATATTATGGAATGAAACATTCATTAGCGAGTTCATGCCTAACACATGCTGTTTCCAGAGATCATGAGGGACCGGCAACAGGCTGGTTGCAGGGAGATCCGGTGCTCCTCCGTATCTGATGCCCAGGTGAAATCGCGGAGCCATTGTTCTATGGTAGGGCTAGCGGGTCTAAGCCATAACAACAATATACAACGTACTGCAAGGAGCATACAGAGACTAGCAAGTTTACAGACAGTTCCTTGAAGCGATGAGAACTCATGGAACAGGCAGTTCATAGGGTTTGGGTCAATAGTACGTTCAAGCATCCCAGATACAGCAGTACAAACCCTTGTCCAGTATTCTGGGGCAAGCCCAAACCATGTGGAGGCAGCCTGCATCGTTCATATGGCATCTAGGGCAGTGGGTGAGCGGTGTTGGGACATGGTATGAAGTCTAGCTGGGGTGTAGTGAAACCTCTGCAGTACCTTTAATTGAATCAGGCGAAATCTAGCATTTAGGGAAACCTCCCGAGTCTGCATACACATGGCCTCCTATCTTTCGTTCGTTATGTCAGTACCTAATTCCTTGCCCCATGTCTCCCGAAGCCTACTAAGCAGTTTGTTGATCCGGTCCTGATGCTTCCTATACAGACTAGACACCACCCCAGTGGGTACAACACTTCTCATCATAAGTGCTAAAAGTGGTTCGTCCGGGGGCTGTGAGGGGAACTCGGTCCATGTGTTCCTACCTGCGCGTCGAAGCCCTGCATCTTGCAGCCATCGGGAGGACAGCCCACTTGGGTGTTTATGTAGATCAGGCCTTGCCAAAAAGGAGCCCATTTCATACATGTCGCCCAAGGTAGAGTAGCCGTCATTGGCCCACCTGGCCGCAGCAGTTTCGCTTATTTTAGGGAACCCTAGGAAGAGGTTCTGCAGCGGTAGGTCTTTGTGAAATGGGTGAGGGTTGCCGGTCTGCCTCCTTATCTTGTCCCATGCCAAAGCCCTGTTGGCTGCTGGGCTGGGCACCCCAGGATCTTTCCACAACGGGGGTAGTACCAGGGAGTGGAGATCTCCGGACCCAGTCGTATGTCACTCAATTTTCACATGTGGGAGCATCTTTAATTTGTAAACCCTCCATCAAAGCCGCCAAGTTATACACCTTCTTAAATGATGCTCAGTCTACTAACCATTAGGCAATGGGAATTAGAATGGAATTTCCAACCCACTCCAAACATGTGGACCAATATGTGTATTCCTCGTCAGTAGCTGCTAATCTAACTCAAACTCATTTCTTTATCTTACATCACTCATTTCTTAATCGAGAATCGAAAAAAAATACTATTAATTCATCCAATAATTTTTGGTCTTGTCATATATCTAATGCTGATTTCTTTCACGTAATCTATAATTGTACATTTTTGCATTCTTTTTGGCCAAAAAGGTGGTTGGTCCTGCAAAAGATTTTTCATTTTCAGGAACCATTGTCACGTTGCAATCTTATGATTGATCCTATTATGAATCCGTCCTTACAATTGATTGAATCGCCTTGTTTATTTAATTTATTTATAAGCATTGCATTCCATAACATTACCACTAATTGGAAAGTCTCCTCCAAACTGTCATATACTATCATATACTATGTGGTGGAATTTCATCTGCTCTATCCATCGTATTGAAGAATGTCATGCTTTTTCTTCTAATTGTACACACTAATGTAATAAGAAATGGAGCATTTTCCTACAATCTGGTGTTTTACTATGCATTGCTGTTATTACGCTATATAGGTATAGCTTGCCCCCTGCCTTATCTTTCCTATCGTATTCTGTCTTCTGTGTCTACCCTCTCAAATTACAAAATGTTATGTCGTTTTCATCTCATATTTTTATTGTTCAAGTAACATGCTTAATAAAAATGATTAAACAAAAACATGTTTATATTTTCTAAGAACATGTATACTGTTTCATAGAAGCATACTTGAAAACATGATCTAATGTCAGTTACAGAGAAGTAATTGATGCTTAAAGTAAGTAGATTATAAAAGCTACTAAACTAACCCCTAAACCTCGATTTACCACTGGCAAGGTCCTATCTGGAAGGTCAAAATCTGCTTGTTTAAGTTCGCAGATATGTTTCAAGTACCAATAAAGGGCAGTATGGGTCATTGAAAGTTAAAGACTGGGGAGTGAGCAGGGCCCGAGCAAGCTGCAGAGCCTCGAGACTGTCCTCCCTATTAATTCTATTCTTCAAACCTACTGTGATACAGCACAACAATGGAGAAACATCAATGCATCAAACAGCCTGGGAACATGAGAGGCTCTTAAAAGCTATTTTAAACAACTCTCTCCCCAACCTACACAGCTCTGCAAAATGTCTGACACTATAACGGAGCTTTCATCATGATGTACTCTTACCTCATAAAAGAAAAACTGATAGACACCAGGACCCCTCTGCACACGTCGTTAAGTGGTCTATTAAAGTACTACTGGCTTGCTGCGTCATAGGGAACCAAGCTACACCTCACTGAGGAGGCCCAACCAAGGCCGAAACATGTCTGGGGTTGCTTGTGTTTCTGTGCAGAGCGGACCAGGCCTAGCAGTTCGGGCTGGGCTGCTCCCATTAGTGGCAGTACCCGACTGATTTGCATATGGCTGGACCCAATGGCGTAGACGGGCCAAAAAACTGTAGTGTTGAAGGTTGCCCAGAGCAATGCCAGTGGTTCAGATTAATTCAAAACCTTCCACCCATCACTTTTTTGGTTTCTATTAAAGTACTACGGCTATCTAAATCCAGACTAATGAGGTAAAAGAAAACTCTCCCTCCCTCAGAGCCAATGACTTTTATTATTATTATTATCATTATTTTATTTAGAGAGCACAGACCTAGCTTTGAGAAGCAACTGAGCCCTTTGCGGAGCTATACAACAATACAGATGCATAACGGAGCTCTTTACAGACATATATAGCAGTACAGATGCATAATGGAGTGCTGCTCAGAGATAACAACAGAACAGATATACAAGGCGGGTAGGATACAGAGAGGCACAGAGGAGGGGTACAGCTGTACCGGGTGGTGGGGAGCAGAGGGGCGGGCCGCGTCTAGCGGGTCAGCTGGTGCAAGGGGCAATGTGATGGCCTAGGTGTTGAGAAGAGATTCCTTGAAGATGTGGGTCTTGAGTTCTTTTCTGAATTTTAGGAGCGTGGGGGCGAGTCTGATGCTGACGCCCATGCCACCCTGATGCTGACGCCCATGCCACCCTGATGCTATCCCTCACCATCACTGTCAACCACCAGGTTGGTAGTAGAAAACAAATGAAATGGCCAGAGATGAGGGGACTCCTATGCAGTCCGGTGTGGTGAGGAGCAGGCAAAGATAGGGGCCAATGCGTGGGCATCCTGCACCTTTAAAGCACCACACCTGGAATCTGCTGATCGCACAATGCACCGCACGAGCCAGGCTTCCCGCATGGCCAAACAAGCAGCCAAGGTACATGCCATGTATTGAAGAGAGGACATTTTGTAAGTAATCCAATTCAAAACATCCTCTCCACGATACCTGGAGCGTGAAAGCGGTCAGGCCGGGCGAGCGGTGGAGGAGGCTAAGTGGGGACTGGTGAGGGGTGGGTTGGGGCTAGGGTGAGTGAGTGGAGTGAGCATTGGAGGGGGAATGAGGTGGGAGGGGAGGGAGAAGTGAGGAGTGAAAGGGAGAGGCAGAGGTTCTGGGGGTGTACCCTGAATTTGGCAAGCAGGGTGGGGGAGCTGAAGGAAAGCGTGGGGGATCCGGTTATGTCCCCACGAGCGGCCAGGGAGGGATAGGGAGTTGGGTGGGGAACATAGTGGGGAAATGAATCCATTGTGCAACTCTCATTGCACAATAATCCCGTCGCAAATTGCAAAACGGATTATATTCACAAATGAATGTAGGATATTCTGCTAATTCATAGCCATTACAAGAGAGAGGGAGAGAGAGACAGAGAGAGAGAGAGAGAGAGAGAGACAGAGAGAGAGAGAGAGAGCATGCGCGCGCCTGCGTACCCCCACACTGGCCTGGCACGCCCCTGCCTAAGGTGCTGCCTCACAAATGGGGATGTGGGGTCCCATTTGTAACGCTTGTCTTGAAAGAAACTTGAAATAATATGGTAACTAGGTAGCGTGTGTGGGAGTTTTCAGATGCAGCCATCACATCTGTAATCAAAAATCCACTTGCACCTATTTTCACAACTTGTTGAAGATAATGGTCCATTCAAGAGATGTTACAATGTATTTACCCGGCCGAACGCAGCCACTACCTGCAAACGTTTGGCACTAACACAAGCATGGAGCTGGGACTGACCAGAGGGGCTCCAGGCAGGTGTTCAGCGGCGTTGGCCTTCCAGGAGTTTTCCTGGCTAAGGGGAATAAACCTCCCGTTATCCCCAATACTCCCCAGGGCTTGCTTTACCTGCATACCTCTTGCCAACTGCAGGTACATTTTCCGCTGATACCTCCTGCAAATCCTGTGCATGGCTGTGCTCGTCCACACATGCGTTAATGTATGTGTGCCTGGTGTGCGGTCAACAAAGCCCAAGTGAGAGATGTTACAGGCCCGCTGGACTGTTTTTAACGTTTCCCCATAACATACACGATGCTTAAGGACTTGCAGAATGTGTTGGCATCAATAACCATGGCTTGTACAACATGTAGACGATTTCTTTCCCTCCATTTTTATAAACATTTTTCATTGAGCCAAATGGAAACGAACTCTTAATAGGTCATTGTAATGTTCCTTTTTGGGGTATTTGTATAGGGAAATGATTTTTGGTGTTTTTATCCTTCTTACTTTCGGTTTAACTGGCAGCCACATAAAGAAGGACTCGGCAGTTAATTGCAGTCAATGTCAAGGGAGGCGATGGTCCGTTAATGCTGCTGTCTAGGGAGGGCTGCCAAACGTTTCGGGATTGCGTCAGGTCCAATGGAAGTGCGGCTTTAGAGAGCGGATATGTTGCCCTGGCAGGACCGAGACTGATCCTGGAAACGGCATTGTATTTGTACGACGTTTTTGTGTCACGGATCAGAGAGATCAGGGGCAGGGATTCAAATATAAACAGAAAAGGCCCTATTCACTGCTGGGCCTGGAGGAATGTGGTAGTTGGCAGATCTGTCGTAAAACTGCTTAACAAAGAGGAAATAGGGCATTACAAGTAAATATAACTTAGTCTGCAGAAAGAAAAAACACTCGAATGGTGGCTGCACGAGCTCTCTGGCAGTCCATTCTAGAACGTTCGATCGAAACTGAGGTGGGAGTGGGAGGCAGAGGAATGTCCTACGAGCTACAAATAGCACAGTGAAAGAAAGAATACCTCCCACTCCACACCTCATGAATGAGACCTCATTTACAATGTTTTATCAAGGCTACCTTTATCTTTCTGGTGATAAGGGCTTATCTCCAGAAAGATAAAGGTAGCTCAAAGAATGGAAGTCATTTAGCAGTCGCAACAGCGACCCCTATTGTTCTATAAATCATGCAGTGTTCCCAAGCCTGCTGGCTTTCTCGTCTCCTGAGCTGAGAGAGTATATGTTTTCGTGGAAGGCAGGGCGAGTGATCACAGTCGTGGTCAGCAACCCTAGTCCCCTAATATACCTCATCCATGTACTCAGCGCCCAATCAGAAACTAGAATCAAGGACTAACAGACCCAAAAGCAATAAAGACACTGCACATCAGTTCGTGTTAAGGAAGGCTGAAACCTTTTTTTTTGGTAATGGAAAATGATGAGGAAAAGCCCCTTGATTGAATACCTGCTACTAAGCTGATGGTGACCTGAGGGAGGGGGCTTCCCCTCTCCTTCGACCTGGCTGTCGCATCCTTGAGCTCTCCCGGCAGCCACCTAAGGGAATGAGAATTGTCAACAGCGCCCTATCAGCCCCTGTGCTCTAATCCCATTCTACAGTATAATTTCTGATTCATTCAGGTGGAAGAGTATACCCCACTCAGGACGGTCGAGTAGGTGGAACTACGTGACCTATCTGGTACTATCACACAAAATTCATACCACAAACAGGCCAAGTGAATGTCGGGTCCCCCACTAGAGACACACTCACATGTTGGCCTCAACCTTCCGCACAGCGTTCACAGGGAAAGAAGGCACGGACACAGCGGAGGAGTTGCAACAGGCCATTACTCCTTCATCCATCCAGTCTTAAGCCCCTTCCCTTCTGCCCACCCCGCTCCCTGTGCCTTCCGGCTCCCGCCCGCTCCATGTGATCTGGATCACGAGGTTCCAACAACATCACAGGGGGCAACTCACAATTCTACTTGGTTGGCTGGCATTATGCTTTTTGGCATGGAGCATTCATAAAGTTTGATCTGATTAGCAGATCTTGCTTTCAGAAATAGTATTTATTGCCTGTGTCATTTCATTGGTAAAAATCTATTGGTTGGCATAGACTTTTATTTATAACAACACAAGAAAAGCATATCTTGCCCTATTACTATGAAGGGTTGCCCAAGCTTAACAATTATACTAAGTACCCAGTCAGGATGTCCATAAAGTAAAATGTCCACCGTTCTGTGTCCAAACCGATTTCCATCCCTTACACTTTTAAAGTAACTTAAAGACAACTGGGTGTCTCGTTAATCCAGAAGTAGGGCCCTCTTTTTCTGCACATGGACTCCCAGGCTCAGTTCTTATGAAAGAATATTCAGTTTCAATGTCCACTTTTTGTCAAGATATCCAATGTAAAGAAAGCACAGCGCCCCGCTCCTCTGGGGAGAACCTCTTCCTTGATTCTTGCATCAAATCATAAACAAACACACTTCCCCAATCCTTTGAAGGGAACCTGTTATTTAAACAAAACACAGTTCCCCAATTTCTGAAGGGAACCTCTTCCCCTGTTTGTGAAACAGAATGTAGCTCTCCAATCTCTTATCAGGCCTTGTTCACTAACCAGCCAGACCTGACAGTAGATTCTACCAAATGTCTCAATGCTGCATTCACCAATGGGGTATCAAGTCTGGTTCACTACCCTCCCAGACTTGATTACACAATTGTGAGTTCCAAAAAGTGTTCTCTGTCATTATTTTCTCTTTGAATCCTTTTATACTTTCAAGGAGGTCTCCCCGACTTCTTCTGCACTCTAGCCCAACGGTTACAGGTATCTTTACTGTGATGTGGGTCTTTGACCCATATATATTTCACTGGTGGGCTTTGCGCATTTTCATGTGGTTCCCAGAACCTGATGTACATTAGCAGGGCTTCCTCGCTCCCTTATGGGTCTCAGACCATGTTCTTCTGCTTTTGTGGGACTCCTGTCCCTGCTTCACCTTTTGTCCACTGGTGTACGCCTCTGCCAGGTAATAATGTGTACAATTCCTCTGTTATTTCTTTTTACTTCTTGTGCTGTCTTTGTGTGCTTTACAAAGTTCACATCAACTTCTATGCTTCCTCCGTTATCCCCTTTTGCATTTCGGGATGTAGTTAATTGGTTTGCAAAGTTCTTATTAACTTGTATTATTCCTCTGGCATCCCCTCTTACTTCACCGGATGTATTTGAGTTTTCATATAGTTTGTATCAAATTGTATAATCCCTCTTGTATCCCCTTTTGTTCTTCAGGATGTTTTTCTGTCTCTTTTTCTTAACTTAATCAGCTCCCTCAGTGTCCCAACAACCGGTGGGTCCAACCCTTTCCCTACCTTTGTGAAGTCTCATAGCCATCTCCGTTCTCATCTGAGTGGAGTTTCTTTGCTGCTGCCGTGCTCGGCGCTCGGTCTCTCGCGGCTCTGCCGCTCCAGACTCTCCTTCATGTCTCCAGCTGCTCGCGTCCTCATTCTCGGTCTGCTTTCGCAGGTCGGGCTTGTCTTCACTCTGCCACTGGCCAGGTCCATCCTGCTTGGTCCTCTTGGAAAGTGACATCTCTCTATGTCCCGGCTTCCTGCCTTTGGGTCCCATGCCATGCAACGGGCGTCCCATTCCTCGCTACTCCAAGGCTAGCTTGACCTAGCTGCTTTTCTCTGCAACAAGCCTCCAGCACGCTCTTGGTTCCCCCAGGGAGGATCTGCTTCCTGGTTTCTCCAGGGAGGGTTGGATTTCTTGTCAGGTCCTTTGGAAAGGGACTCTGTTGGGCTCCCCACAGTCCTTAGCACTTTGCCTGCGTGCAAAGGTTCCCCCTCCTGACAGAGCCTCTGGTCCACAGCCTCTTCTCCTGCAGCATACGTTAATAATGCACCAATTTTAAAAAGCATGTGAATTATTAAGCAAGGAGTAACTGCATAGATTATGGAAGAAAAGCAGATTAGTTTCAGAACATAGGCAGTATACTTGCTTGAGACTTAAATAGTGACACTGTGAGCAGTTCCCCCACCATGGGCAACCTGTAAGGGAAAAGGTAGGGTGTACCTTATCTCTTCTATTACAGACAAGTCCATAAATGTTCAATAATGTTCTGCTTTACTTCTGCAGGTTTCACTACCCCAAAGTACCTCAGATGCAGCAGGAGAACATGATCCAAGATGGGAGCCCTAGATGATTCCTGAAGCTGCAAGAAGCCCTTCCTCATCACAGTACAGTTGATGCCTTGGCGGGCGAAGTGGTGGAGTTTCTTGGCTTCACTCGACTGGAACCCTTGAGGATGACCCCCTTTGCAAGAAGGAGTCACTGGGATGCTGAGGCCAAGAGATAAAGAGGAACCAGACAGTGTCAGAAAGGCAGCACTTTCGGTTTTCACAGTGGTCTCCATTGGTGGGTCGTTACTCCCGCTGTGGATGTTCCTTGAAGGTGAAATTTGCTGTGGACGCTGAAAAGGCCTGGTTGAAGAGGATAAAACCCTGGTCTTGGATGCCTTTTGGTGGTGGCGGGTGCAGTGGCAGAAGTAGGTGTCGGGTTTCAGGATTTCATGGTTTACCGACTTTTGGTTCTTCAGTGCTGCAGCCACAGCACAGACCTCTGGATGCCTTCTAGGAACCAGGACTTGACCACTGGAAAGACAATAGACCCTCACCAATGCTGGACCCTCGGGACATCTTTGGATTTTGGTAGGGCGAAACCCTACCGACGGACCTTCCTCTGCACACAGCGAACTGGGATCTTTTTCAGCGAGAAAGGGTGATCAGCTGTAGTGGCAAGGATGTCCCTCAAAGGCTCCTTAAGAAATGTCGAACATTCAAAGCTCTGGTTGTCAAGCAGCACTATGCCAGTTTACCCCCTCTTCTGGGCAGTAGACACAATCTGACTTCCAGCTATCATGAACAATATTCTGGACCCTGGGTGACACAGTTGCACTTCTTCGGAACGAACAAGATGTCCAGGCACTCCTCTTCTGGATTCAAGAAAGCCCCTTCTCTGGACAGCAGGTACACAGGGCTGCCTTCCAGCGTACTTCTGATGAAGTAGCAGGTGCATGATAGTCCCTCGTTGCCCAGGAAGAGGTCTCCTAACCAGGTTCTCTCTTGGATCAGTCCTTGGAAGAACAGCTTTCGGATTACGTGAAGAAAATGCAGCAGCAGACTTCTTCCTCCAGCTGGGCTCCACAGAACAACTTCTTCTTGCTTCAGCTTTGACTTCAGCTTTGGAAAAAAATGGTGAGGGAGAGGCCTCTAGTTATAGAGGTTTGGCAGCCAATCAGGCTCACAGGCATTCAGGCCATTCACCCAAACCAGACACTCAAAACACAGAATGTGGATTGGAGTATGAACCCAGCCTTTCAGAACACTACACTGCATTCACTCCAGTTTCAGTCTGGGCTGTTTAAGCATTGTGTCCCAAAAACCAAAACCAGACACCCACAGCACAGAATATGAGTTGACTTCAGACTCCATTCATACAGGTCTCACCCAAAGGGTGTACCCACAACACACAGCCCTGGGAAGGCTCCAGGCAGTCTGACAGGAGGCATCCCCAGAGCCATACATGGTCTTTACACCCAACAACTAGTCAGGGGGAAATGGACAGAGCCAGGGCTTCCCAGGACTTTGGAAAACAAGGTGTAAAGGCAATAGAAATCAAGAGGCGCAGTAGCCATCTTGCCTTTGTCCAGGAATCCACCCAAGGGTTTCCCAAGAATGGAGGACTGTTAAATCAGCATGTAGCTCCCACTGCCCATTACCCGGATTCTGTTGGCAACACACAGGTAGCCAACAATACACACAACAGGTACACAGGTGTATCCTCACCCATGGGTGCCATGAGGATATCCCATGGGTGTTGTTCACCAATAGGAAAAATGAAGAGCTGCACTGCCAAAGGTCCAGGTTGGACCTCAGTGGCAGAAGACATATAGAAAACACACACACAAGTGGTATGACAAGGACCAGGGTGCTCTGTCCCCCTAAAAGGGATTTCTAGCATCGCATTAATCCCAAATCCACACCCAGACTGAGGTTAGGGTGACTGTCTCCCATGAGATTGTTACGCTCATCTAGATGGTCAATACATACCTTCTGGAAAGGCCATCTGCATTGTCATGACTCTTCCTTGGCCTATGCTCAATGGTGAAGTCTAGCTCTCGCAGGCTAATGGACCACCTGAGCAGTAAGGGGTGTTCACCCTTAATCTGCATAAGCCACTTTAAGGGGTTATGGTCAGTTTGGACCTTGAAGGCAGACCCAGTAAAATAAGCTCTAAAATGCCTAAATGTCCAAATTATGCTAAAGCACTTCTTCTCAACAGTGGCCGACCTGAGTTCTATACCCTCGAGTTGCCTACTGATAAAAATGATAGGGTGCTCCCTCCCGTTGTCATCTAACTGAGACAAGGCAGCTCCAATTCCTGTGTCACTGGCATCAGTTTGCACAATAAAGAGTTTGCTGTAGTCAGGGGCAAATAAAACAGGTGCCCTGCACAGACTTTCCTTCCAGCCATCAAAGGCCCTTTGACAGTCTTCACTCCAATGAACCTTCCTAGGCTGTTTGGGTGATGTCAGAGCTGTCAGAGGGGCAGCTCTGCTCTGATTGGGTCTCATCAGAAGTCCAGCAGTAACACTTGAAAGTGGCAGTAACGGAATTAACGTCGCCAATACTGCTCTGCCAGATCGGGAGCCAGCGCAAATACCGTTGACTGTAAAACCAGCCTGCAATGTTACAGACGGCCACATAAGGCTCAGATACAGCCGCATCACAAGTCCATGTAGGGCAGTATTAGTGCTGAAAGAAACAGCGCTAGTACTGCCAAAAAAGCAGCACATTTACCTCCAGCTTTAAGCTGGAGGTAAATGAACACAGATGCCTGAAATGAAGCCATGGGTGAGCCCAATCGGTTCTACGTGATTTCGCCGACCTATTTTTGGTCGTGGTACTTTTCATCGCCGGTTTGTTTTTTATTATGAGGAGGGCCCCCCCCCCTCCAGATCCCCTCCTTACTATTATAATAATACCCCAACCCCAACAAAACACCCCCCAAAGTTTCTGGCAATGTAAAATCCGGTGATGAAAAGTACCACGACCAAAAATAGGTCAGCGAAATGCGTGTATACCGCCCAATCACCACAGAGGGCTGCATAAGGCACACCCCTACTGCAAACACTGATTCCAACACCATGTTTCCACTAGCCACTGTGAGCTGGGACTGGCAGCTGCTCATTCTACGCCTGGAAGTAGAGATGCAGGACAACCAGGCCAGGGCACAGGGGGACAGGGAGGTGGAGAAGGAGGAGAGGCCAAACAAGGCGTGCACCCATCTGAAGGATCCAGGCCTCACCGTGGATCCTCACTGACACCCAGTTGGTGACACTGTACCGCTTCAACAGAGAGACCATTACTGTGCTGCTCAGACCAATATATGAGGACATAGGGAGCAGGATAAACATTTGTATAGCTGTGCTCCCACTGCTCAAGCTAGCGTCAGTATTACAATTCTTAGGTGCTGGCAACTTACAGAACTCTGGCCATGATGCACGGCATGGGACAGCCCACATTCTGTGCAGTTCTTCCCCAGTTGCTGGATGCCCTCCTGCGGCATGTGCAACAACACATCGCACTGCCCACCAGACCAGCCTAGGTGAATGCCATGAAGGCAAAGTTCGATGCCGTAGCCCAATTGCCTAAAGTGATTGCAGCCCTGGACTGCTCTCATGTTGCGTTGGTGACTTCAGGCCTGTGTACCGAAATCGCAAGCACTACCACTCCCTCAATGTGCAGGTGACCTGCGACCCCAACCTCAACACTCACTGCTGTGCCCACTTCCTAGGTTTCACCCACGACTCCATGGTCCTACAGAACAGCACACTGCCAAGATACATGGAGAGGCACAGAGGACAATGGACCTGGATAGTCAGTGAGTAAAACTGCCAGCAAGTATGCACTGTGAAGCACATCAGCAAATTGGGGGTGTGGGTGAATAATGACACAAAGGATGGCATGACAAGTAAATGCAAAACCAGTACCCGGCGAGCTCCCACAACAATGACAGAGTACAGCCAAGGGAGCATGCACATGTTGAACACACCTGGACGGACATAGAGATGAACATATACAGCAGCAATTCATACCACACACATGACTACAGGTACCACAATGCATCACACATAATCCAAAGCAGGGGTCTCCGAACTTTATGTTGGCGTGAGCTACTTTCAGTGGAGGGCCAACAGCGAGAGCTACTTGCGGGCGATATCAGGGGTCGGGGATTTTCATAAACATTGGAACTTGTACTCATTTTTTTAGCTGTCATTTTCCCTTTATAAATCTAGGGAATAACATATCCCTTCACGATTATGTTAATAAATTCAAAAACCTCTTTATTGCATTCTTTTTTATTAGAAGTTGTCTAATAAAAAGACTTTCACAATGTAGGATAATGATTTGGACATTCAGCGTGAAGGTTGACACTGCATGCCATACACCAGTGCTCTGTAGTCTAGTGTATAACTAACTTGATACAGCAACTCAGATGAAGTCACTCAGATGCTCATCAGGCAGGCGGGTTCAAAATATTGATTTGATGAAGTTCATATCTGAAAATGCAGATTCACAGAGATAGGTGAAACCAAACAGAGTAGTCACTTTTAATACTACTGTGCAAAGGTTACTGTACTCTTGTAGGGCTCCAGAAATTGGTGTGAGATCGTCAGCTTTTCAACTGAATTTCCCCTTGCAGGCTGACAATCTCCATTTCCATAGCAAAACTGTTCAGAGTAAACAGCTCACTCATTTGTTCTGTAAATTCACAAACATTGACTTCCATGAAGGTGTTTGCGATGAACATCACACGGTTCAATCCTTGGGATGTTTTATATTTTGGCCCACAAGGCCTGGACACAGCTATAACAGATGAAGGTCCTGCATCTATAATGGACCCACATTGTTTTTGCGCAGTGTGTGTTAAAATGCCATCTGCCCCCAATTTACCCCAAAACTGGATGGGAGGGGGTAGGGGGTGAATGACACTATGGAACCGCATGCACTGCAAGCTGCTTTCAATGGGTATAACTTCTAAGTGTCCTACAAAACCATTTAGTAAAGTTGGCCACCTTACAGATAATGGCAGATAATTAGATAGAGGCGATAATGAGCCCACTTGGGAAAGGAGCAGGCTGTCACGACCCTCGCCCAAAACCCCCTCTGGCAAACCCATTGGCCAGGTGGAGTCAGGACTCGGGCCTCTAGAGCCTGGCATCCTCTTCAAAAGCCCTCATGGGGCCAGACCTGGCGCCTATGGCGCCAGGCTCATACACCATGAAAAACAATGTGCTTGGGAACTACTTTATTGTATTGCCAGCCAACATGGAGGCATCCACTGCCCATTACCCGGATTCTGTTGGCAACACACAGGTAGCCAACAATACACACAACAGGTACACAGGTGTATCCTCACCCTTGGGTGCATGAGGATATCCCATGGGTGTTGTTCACCAATAGGAAAAATGAAGAGCTGCACTGCCAAAGGTCCAGTGCAGCTCTTCATTTCCTTGGTTCCTAAGAACCAAGCTAGCAGTCTAGTGTTTTCGGTGTGGTAGCCTAGGGACTACTTCATCTGGATTATTTTGTTGGGGCTATTTAAACCACACCCGAGCAAGACAACACGCTTCGCGTTACTTTGCAGCTTGCAACGTGACGCTCACCGTGTCCAGCTATTCCCTCGAACCTCGGAGAAGCAGAACCTGCAAGGAGACAAAAGGAACATCATTAGCAGCAGCATCTTACCTGCAGTCTTCATCTTTAAACACTCGCAGCTACTGAGAACAGCTTCCTTGAATCTGCACGCTTCCCGGTCAGAATGACTTGAAAGAGGAAGATAGAGGCACCCTTAAACAAAGCAGTAGAGACGTTTACAAATTACAAACTGCTCAAAAGGCTTACCTGGCTGGTCGTCTCTCGGCTGGCATCACTCCCGACATTTCACTTGCGCTGAAGAACAACGCGACCTACAAGGAAGGAAAACACAGGTTAGCAAAGGCAAGACTTTGCAGCGCTGCGCATAGCACTTACTTACCGCATCATAGCGCTCTTAATGCCCCATCATTTACCAGCGGGGCTCAACCAAGCCAGTTCACCACGCTGAAGCTCTGCATACCTAATGGAGAAAAAAGAGACATTTTAAACAAAGAAAGGCATGCAGGATAGAAAAAAAACTAAAGAACAGCAATAAGACCTACCTGAACAATATCAAACGGGCCGGCGTCAGTGAAGTAACTGGACCACACTCGCCCATGAAAGACAATGTGCCCCTGCAAAGAAGGCAGGACGGAGAGCACGCCTAATTCTACCACAAGGTGAGGAGAGGGCACCAGAGGGACTGAATTCATACGGGGGTGGAGGGAGGATACTTACCCCAGTCGGTCAGTCTTGAACACAGTCCTCCTGTATTTTCAGGCAGAACCTTCCCTGCAGACCACATCAGGGCAAAGCTGAGAAGCATACCAGCGAGTAACCCGGCTGGGTGGCGTCCCTGTAGATACCAGGTGAGCGCAACAGAATGCGAAGACAACCATAACAAATCCACCTGGGCGCCATGGAGACATCAGAAATTGACCAATTGGCCCAATTACTAGGAGAGCTTTGTGCCAAGTTTCATTCTGCCCGACAAGAGACTAATTACGTAATAGTGACCAAAGAATGCACTGAAGAGATTAGCAGGCAATATTTGCAATCACAGGCAGGACAGACGCCTCTACCTGGAAGCAATCTAACTATGCAAAACCCCGCCATACCACCCACTCCGGGACAGATCACGTTACCTGGAACAGTGCCCCTGGCACCACCAGAAAGGTTCTCAGGCGACCCATGGAAGTATGCAGCATTCATCAATCAGTGCTGCCTTCATTTTCTTTGTAGGCCTGTAGCATTTCCAAACGACCAAGCTCGGGTAGCTTTTGTCTTATACCTGAATGGTAGTGCAGCAGATTGGTCGGTGCCGTTGGCAACCCATGACGATCCTCTATTACATGACTTTGAAGGGTTCCAGAGAGAAATGGAGAAACGTTTTGCTCGCCCTACCCAGGAACAAGCAGTAGACAATGAACTCTTGTCCCTCCAACACGGGAATCAGGACTTGTTAACGTACATTGCTACCTTCAACAAACTGGTTGCTGAAGCTAGCTGGCCAGAAAACAAAAGAACCACGTTATTCCATCGAGGCTTACGAGGCAAATTAAAGGACGTTTTAGCCCAGGTGGTTGATCCACCCAGAGACTGTGCAGAATTCATAAATCTGGTCATGCAGCTAGACCACCGGTTGCAGGACCGAAAGGCAGACCGGTCTAATATGGACCCTCGGGCCGTGTATGTTCGACCAAGGGAGAACACACCCCGTGTACCTGAAAATGCTGTAGAACCCATGCAGATTGAAGGGATACGGCCTCCATTAACAAAACAAGAGCGGGACAAAAGAAGACAACAACAGCTTTGTTTGTATTGTGGGAAACCAGGACATTTCCTGAAGGACTGTCCAGTAAAACCCCCAAGAAGAACAGTCGCGACCACAGAGAAGGATGAAGCTAAGGAATCAGAAAACTACCAAGCTCGACAAACGTAGAGGTCAGTTTGTCGAGTGAGAAGAAAGAGTTACTGACCTCGCACTTTGCAATACCAGTGATCTTAATTAACCCCCAACAGTCATCAAGAATGCATGCCGTTGAAGCATACATCGATAGCGGAGCAGTTGGAAATTATATTGATCAAGAACTGGCAGCAGAGATGGGGCTTCCTTTGTGTTCTAAACCAACTATGGACAAGGAAACCACCGTGGATGGGATAGAAATCGCTTCCGGACCAGTAACCCAGTGCACAGCCAGAGTAATCTTGCTGTGCCAGGACGAACATCGGGAGTCTATTTAATTCGATCTCATCAAGGCACCTCAGTTCAGGCTAATAATAGGGATGCCATGGTTGGTTGCTCACAAATCTTTGATAGACTGGCGGGCACGAAAATTAACCTTCCCCGGTGACTGCTCCCCTGCCTGCTATTACCAAGAGGAGAAACCCGTCGTCTGTATCCCCATGACTCCCGGAACGACAGTATCAACCCTGGGAGCAACGAATACCTTGCCAAGTGAATAGCATGATTTCCAGGATGTTTTCCAAAAAGACCAAGCCAATACATTGCCGACGCACAGGCCCTATAACTGTCAGATTGACCTTGTCCCTGGTGCACAAATCCCTTGCGGCAGGATCTACGCTCTCACAGAACCAGAAAACCTTCATTTGAAATCCTATTTAGACCAGTACCTTGCAAACGGATTTATCCATCCTTCGAAGTCCCCCGCAGCCAGCCCTTTATTCTTCATACTGAAAAAGAACCTGTATTGACTACCGCGCATTGAACCAGATCACCGTGAAGAACCACTACCCCTTGCCACTTATCCCTGAGATGTTAGACCAAGTTAAAGATGCCCAGATTTATACCAAATTGGACCTTCGAGGCGCATACCACCTCGTCCGAGTCAGAAAAGGAGATGAATGGAAAACTGCCTTCCGTACTAGGTACGGCTTGTTTGAATATCAAGTCATGCCCTTCGGGTTATGCAACGCACCTGCGGCATTCCAGTATTTCATGAATGACGTTTTAAGGGAGTTAATTGATGTGTGCGCCTTAGTGTACATAGACGACATCTTAGTATACTCAGCCTCGGAACAAGATCATGTCAGGCACGTTCGTTCAGTCCTCACCAAGCTCCATCAACATCGCTTGTTTGCAAAGCTTGAAAAATGCTTTTTTCACATCACCGGAGTAGAATTTCTTGGTTTTACCTTACTCCAGGAGGCATCAGAATGGATGTGCACAAGGTAGATGCCATTCTGAAATGGCCTTCACCGACGTCTCTGAAAGGGGTACAAAGCATGCTGGGCTTTGCAAACTTCTACTGCCGGTTCATCCCGGACTTCTGTCAGGTTGTGCACCCAATCACAGTACTATTACGAAAAAACAATAAAAAGTTTGCTTGGACCGAAGAAGCAGAAGAAGCCTTTCAGGAACTTAAATGAAGGTTTACCTCCGCTCCAATCCTGCGACATCCTCGTCCAGACCTTCCTTATGTAGTTGAAACTTATGCGTCCAGTCTCGCAATGGGGGCTGTCCTTTCACAGAGAAACCCGGAAACCGGCCAGCTACATCATGTGGCCTTCTGGTCGAAAAAGTTCTCACCACCAGAGATTAATTATGCCATCACGGCAAGGAACTCCTGGCTATCAAATCCACCTTTAAAGCCTGGAGACACTATCTTCTGGGCCCCAGACACACCATTACAGTCATCACAGACCACCGGAACCTGCAATATCTCAAAACAGCCAAGGCCCAGTCCTCGTGCCAATTACGGTGGGCCCTTTTCTCCGCCGAATATGATTATGTAATCACATTTCGACCAGGAGTCAGAAACGTAAATGCGGATGCCTTATCTCACATGGGCATATATGAAATAGTATATACAACTCCAGACCCAGTACCTATTATACCTGAAGACAAACTCTTGGGTATCACGACAGCCTTAACACAAGCTGAACTACGAAAAGAAATCCAACAGACAATGATTCCTGATGTCTACCTCGCATGGCACACTCAAGGAGAACAATAAACCATCAAGGACCACCTACCCATTTTTAGGGATCGCCTAAATGTACCCAAGAAGGAACTACAACAGCATATTATTTCAAACTATCACGATTCACTGATCGAAGGGCATCCTGGGATCGCCAAAACCCTAGCTAAGGTGAAAGAGAACTTTTGGTGGCCTACCTGGCGTAAGGACATCATTCAGTATATTCAGTCCTGCGGTGTCTGCGCACAAAATAAATCACAGAAACAAAAACCATCTGGTCTCCTGCAACCATTGGACATTCCTCCAGTTCCATGGCACACTCTTTCCCTTGACTTCATCACTGATCTACCCCCAAGCCAAGGGTTCAACACCATCCTTGTAGTTATGGAATTATTCTCGAAGATGGCCCATTTTATTCCTCTCAAAGGCCTCCCAGATGCAGCCACTTTAGCAAAAGTGTTCCTGGAGGGCGTGGTTAAGCTACATGGCTTCCCTTCGGTTCTGGCCTCTGATCGAGGCAGCCAGTTTGTTTCAAACTTCTGGAAAAAATGTTGTGCAATGGCGCAGATCGACGTTCGGCTATCTACCAGTCACCATCCCCAAACGGACGGCCAAACCGAGAGAACCAATCAGACACTCTAGCAATATTTACGGTGCATGCTGCACCACGAACAAAGGAATTGGAAAGACCTACTATAGATAGCCGAATATGCATATAACAATTCTTTGCATTCAAGCACGGGACAAACGCACTTCTATACCCTTTATTGCAGACATCCACGTTCCTCTGAACTAGACTTTCCAGCCAGCTTGGAAATGCCAGCGGTAAAGACTCTACACACAACCATTACTCAGGCTTCCAAAGGGCAAAGGAACACCTTATTCATGCCAAAGAAAAACAAAAGAGATTTGCCGACCAATACTGGAAAAAGGCCCCTGATTATCAAGTAGGAGACAAAGTTTGGTTAGCCGCTAAATTCGTACCCATCAAGGGAACCCGGACCTTTCATCCCAGATTCATAGGGCCCTATACCATTAAGGCAATTATCAACCCAGCAGCCGTGAAACTGGATTTACCACCTAATCTACACATCCACCCGGTATTCCATGTGTCCATCCTGAAACCAATGCAACCCGGCACACGGATTGGGACACCACCTCAGCCCATACTTGTTGATGGAGAACCAGAATTCGAAGTCAAAGATATCTTGGACTCTAAATACTCTAGGACCAAGCTATACTATCTCGTCGATTGGAAAGGATTTGGCCTATGGCACCAGGCTCATACAACATGAAAAACAATGTGCTTGGGAACTACTTTATTGTATTGCCAGCCAACATGGTTCCCAAGAACCAAGCTATGCGGTCTAGTGTTTTGGGTGTGGTAGTCTAGGGTCCCTCAAAGGTTCGCTGATGGTGGCAAAGTCCTTAATGTATCTCGTGCAATAACTTGCTAGCCCTAAAAAAGATCGAAACTCAGTCATTTGTTGGAGGTGGCGTCTCTTTGAGAGTGGCAACCTTCTCAGGATCTAGGGTCATTCCTTTCTCTGAGAAGATGCGCCCGAAGAAACAGTTCCTTTCCGGAATTCACACTTGTCTCGATGTCTCTGTGAGGCTGGCTGCTTGTAACACCATGCACACTCTTGAGAGTGTGGCATCATGTTTTTCCACGCTCGTGCCAAATACCAGAATGTCATTGCTGTAGTTGATGCAATTCGGGATGTGCTTTATTACATCGTGTATCTCTGCCAGAAATATTTCCGCCACCAGCGAGACTCTAAATCTCAGTCACTTGTACCTATGTAAGACAAGATGTGTTACAAAAGAGGTAATGTAGCAGCTCTCCAGGTTTAGGAGCAGCTGGTGATAGCCCTTATTCAGGTCCAGCTTAGAAAACACCCATGCGCCTTTCAGAAGGTGTACCATGTCCGTGATGCGAGGGGTCAGATGCCTTTTCCTCTTGATGGGCTGATTAGGCCATGTCATGTCTACAGACAGCCTGATGGCTTCAGAGCCTTTCTTTGGTACGGGCACAAGGGGTGACACCCACTGCGTGTGGCCCGCTGGTGGCTCTATGATGTCTTGTTCCTGCAGCTTGTGGAGTTCTTCTTCCACCTGGTGTTGAATATTAACCGGAATGCCCCTGTAGTGTTGTGTGGATGGACGTCCTCATCAATGTGAAGTTTGATCTGTATGTTTCTTAATTTGCCTATACCCTTAAAAAAGTGTTGGGAACAATTGGTCAATCTTCTCTACTGTGTCAGCTTCTTGTTGACAATCAGTCTGTATAGTATATGAATTAGACCCATGTCAATGGCGGTCTTGAAACATAAGATACAGCCACATTCTGTCACTGTGGAATCTTCCTTTCCTGTGTTTTGTACCGGCATCTTGCCTCAAACTGACCACGGCACTTTAGTGGTAACTTGGATCCATAAGGGTAAATGACCACTTAAGATGGGTAGAGTCTGGGTGCGTGAGGAAGGGTCTTGTATGTGTGCTCACTGATGACATTCACTGTGGCGCCATTGTCCACTAGGTACTCATTTTGCCGCTCATTCAGGTGCATGAACAGTGTGGGGCTGTGCTCTGTGGCCTGTTTGTTGCCTAGAGCATATAGGTATCCCATCCGTCTCTGCTCTCCTTCTGACAAGCTTAGTTCTGTTTCTGATGGCGACTGTTCAACCAGGTATCGTACATGGCGTCTCCAACGTCTCTTTGGGCATGAGGATGTGACAAGGTATCTCTTACGATACCTCACTTGCCTGTCCTCTCTCTGGTCACTTATTTGTTTATTTTCTCCTGAATCATGTCCTCATCGTCCCCCCTCTCTGTGTTTTCTGTGTAGTTTGGCCACTTGCTTGGATGCCTCCAAAGCTGTTGTTGGCTCCTTCTCCCTGGGCTTGGTCAGATTGCCACTTTCACTGTCTCCTTTTCCCAAACTCCTGGACATTCGGCGCAACAATTTGAAGTGGCTTTCCCCCCTACACGCCAAGCATCTCTGTTCCAGTGCTGGACACGTGCCTTCATGGGGGAATTCATATCCACATCTGTAGCAAAATGGTTCTCCTTGAGTCCTTTGTGCCCCCATCAGCTTCTGTATCATTTCCGGCTGCACGAACAAACTCTTTGGGTTGCCCATGGCCTCCACCTGTATCTCGACCGCTAGTTCTGCTCTCGCCAACATCAGAATCTCCTCCAGAGTCCTGGATTTCTGCAGCAGCTTCCTCATAAAGTTCTGCGACTCGCAACCCACAATTGAGATCGCAAGACCTCTTTGTTAGAATAATGATTGAAAACACAATGTTTTATTTTAATTCGTCGCCTCATCGCAAATGTGTCCATATTTGTACCCTTTTGCTGCTTAAGTGGTGTGAAAAACGTGCCTTTCATAATCCACATTGGTATGTGTTATGAAATAGGTAGCAAGAGCAGTCTTCAAGCCTTGAATTGTGTCTATTGAGTCAGCTGGTAGTTCATCAATGATGTGTTTGGTGGCTTGGCCTGCCACCAGCTTCAATAAGCATTGTTGTTGGTTATCTTCCATAAGCCCCATAGCACCCAAGTACAGGTCTAAGTCCCTGTTCCATCTGGCCCACCTGGGCTCCATGTTGCTGGTGTCAGTGACGTCAAACCCCCCAGGCAACTGTACTGCCAGAAATTATTGGACCCTTTGCTGCACCTGAACCTGTGGTGTGACAGGTACAGTAGTTGGAATGTCCTGATGAGACATGGTAAGTGAGAGGGTTTGTTCACTGATGAGGTGGCACAGGCCTGAAAAGTCAGAATATTGTAAGTATTTGGATACGGTGTCTCTCTATTGAGCCCAGAGGTGGTGAACTGCCAATGCAACTGGGCCAATATGTGTCCAAAAGCCAGGGTAGCTGGTCAGCAACTGTCCATATGGGGTCTCCCCTCCCCCACTGTTGACCTGCACTACCACTAGGCCTGCGTAGCTCTGTCAAAATGGCAGCCGCCAACTAGACACGAGCACCGCCTGTCTTTCCCCCTGATATTCGGTACCTTTCAATGGGGAATCACTGCTGCGCCACCGGGTCATCCAGGGCGGCTTGTGTGGCTGGAAATGAGCAGGTGGCGCAGGTGAGCACACATCATCCCCGCACCCTGGGTGCATAATGCTGCAAAAGCAGTAACCCGACCCGCTACACATAGCCGTAACGCGCAAGCTTCCCGCTCGTCGCCAATGCGAGATTCCACCTCACAGGGACTGCCCGTGATCTGTAGCCCAGACGCAAACACTAGGAACTTGGCTGCACGTCGTCTTCATTCGCATTCCAATACAACTAACAACTTCCCTTTAGCCCCTGTCACCTCCCTTCCCTCCTGCCCCCACGTCCCGCTCCCACCCAATGTACTACATTACCCAACCACCCACATTCCCCGATGCTACAACGGGGGAGGTCAGTCATTGTCCAACTGCACACCACCCAAACGCGCAATGCGAAGGGCAGGATGGCGTCTGGGGGAGAGGCGCATTGGGAAAGCAAAGGGAGAGACAAGAAAACAAACCTAAGGACCACTGGCGGGGGGAGGGGGAAGTAAAGAAGAATGTGGCCCATAGTTGAAGAGAGAAAGTGAGCTCACCGGGCGGATCTACAGGGGCAGTAGGGGTTGGAAGCCATTTTCGCATAGGCCCCCAAGGGGTGGCAGGCTGCCTCTCCTCACATTCATGCCTTCCAAAAATCCCAAAGCGCCTCTCGCCTTCTCCAGATGCTATGATGTGAACTGCGGTCCAGTGCCCTAAAGTAGTAGTGCACAAGGGAATGCTCTAAACTTCCAGAGGAATGAGGTACCCAGCCTAAACCCAGGTCACACAAAATACTCACAAATGTTTCCTATTCATGAAACTGCGCAAGCATATACTGGATAGCAAGGTAGAACCAAGACAACCAATGGATTGTCTTACCTTGTTGCCGGAGCTCTCCAAGGGCATTACCTACGTGGTCGCCATCTTGCCTATCAGTTGTGGGGATGCGGGCAGCCCAATCTACATCCCTGAATGGGAGGGAGTTCACACGCAGAAAGACAAGAGGTGAGAAGGCAAAGGAAGGATCACCACGTCAGTACAGGATTAACATATGTGCTTTCCAAGCAGACTCCTGATTGGGAGAATCATTGTAAAACACCCACGCCAACCAGACATTGTTGAGATCGGGGACTGTTGGTAAGGAGAAAGAGAAAGTCAGCAGAAAAAAAAGAAAGCTTTCTTGAGGGCTCTGGCCTTGAGCGGCCATCCCGGGCCTGAAGAAAATTCTCATTGGGGACGCATGTGGGGCGACCCAGCGTCCTTACTGTGGGCCCTAATCATGAAAACCCCCCATGCCATGTGTGTGGCCGGCCGAGGGGACAAGAGACGCTACCCCGCCTGGGTCACAGGTCGGGATGGACTCTGAAAAGACAAGCCCTCCCGAGCCGCTTCTCCCAGGCGGCCCAGGAGGCGAACCGAAAGACAGAGAAAGTCCACTCCCGCCTTCGCAGGTGGGGCCCTAGAGGGATGTCCAGGCTGCCAGAGCAGACCAGGCGAAGAGTCGTCGCGGGGCCGCGGTAGGAGAGTGAAGCAGGAGCAAGCACTCAGGGTGTTTAACATCGATTTAATTTGCAAGTGCAGCACCCCTCCCCATCTAGCTGGCCTGAAGGGCGGGGATGGTTCATTCCTGTGGGGACTCCCCTTGGTCTGGGCTGAGGGAGGTGCACATCAGGGCTACATATAAATAAACACAAACATATCCTCTCTGCATTGTCTTTACCCTGGGAAGAAGTGTCAGAAGCCCCCTGAAACCTAATCTGCGCACAGGGTACAGATTTGAGAAATAAAGGAATGCCATGACTTTCAAACCCTCAGACGTGACTGTTTCCCTGAAGGAGCCGACCTTTCAATGACCTTCAGCCATCTCGGAAATCCTCTATGCATCTAGCACTTTAGGGCAATTTAAATGGCCTTTGTGTACCCGATAATGTTAACGTACAATACAATATGCGGATATTTTTCTGCCATTATTTTGTATGGTACATGGTAAATTGTAATTGCATCATTGCACCCCAGAAATCAACCATCAACTCACCGCCCTGCTTGCACCTTTAGACTGATCTTGTTATACAGCACACATCGGCCATATCGATGGCCTGCTTTCTGCTTACCACGACTGTTTACAATTTTGGAATTCTGATACTTTCTTTGTATTTGTGAGCGCTTAAAATAGTTTAATGTTCTCTGCAGAATCCAAAGATCGAAAGGAACTGAAACAGAAACCCTTGGCTAGTATTGCTTTTGGTTCTATGTTCATCCCTTTTTTCCGCTGAGTTTTTTGCAGATATTTTTTGGCCGAAAAAACTAATCGAATTTTTGTTTTTTATTTGGTGTTTTATCACCCCAAGGCCCCTTCCCTTTTATTTGTTCCCTATCCTCCCACCACCAACCCGTTATATGCCCTTAGCCCCGCCCATATTTTTCGCTGAGTTTTTTCCATCTGAAATGTTTCTGCAAAAACTTTGCAGAAAAAAAATAGGCATTGAATGAACGTCGCACCATTGCTTTTCTGGGTGCCCTGAATTCGAAATGTGTCAGGACGTGAACAGCCCTGAAAGACCAGTAAAACAACAGGCGCGCCCTTGAAAGAAGCGAGCCCACATTTTTCACCCCAAGACCAATAGGTTTTTAAGACTCAATTCCAGATAATTTTGTGCTTGGATTATACTTGGGAAGGAACATGGGGCTGGCAAAAGAGGCACCATACATAAGGTCCTATGATCGGCAGAGACACCCCATTGCTGGGAGCTTTACTGTAGGTGAGCATTGAACAACTAACCAGTTAGGGGAGAGGGTAATGGGAACATGCAAAATATCCCAACTTTCAGGTAGACTGCGTGTCCTCTATAAAGTCTATCTATTCATGCAGTAGTTTTAAATGTGCAGGAATAAATATATTTTAGCTTGAGAGCACACGCTGCAACACATGGTGTCAGTACTCAGAGGCAGCCCTTCCAGCAGGGCTCAAGTCGAGGGTACACGCGGGGGAGGGGGGCGCAGTCCAGCCACTTTTTTCAAAGGGGGGACTCAGTCCCCCCAGCTAAAATGAGAAACATTGAATGTCCTCTTTGAATTTATCAATTAAAGCCAACCTCAGGGATCATACCGCAGTCGCAGATTTGTAGGCCAGACACTTCCCCACGAAACTATATAACCTGATGAAAAATAAGAGAGACAACTAAAGGTGAAATGTCCCATTTTGGTACTGCAAGTCCCAGCTAAAACATTTATATTGGTGCTTGGAGTTTAAAAACATGCACACCTTTTAAAGTTTTTAAAAACACTATTAGAAGAAAATGTCCTCTCTTGGTTTTGTGTGTGTTCTTTTTATGAAAGGCAAATGCCATTCGTCCTGTTCAATGTGGGTGGTTATGCAAAGCCAATTTAATGAAATGTGCACATTTCACCTTGATATGCTAATTTATGGTGACGTCACATCCCTCTGCGTTTGCTGAGTCCCCCCACTTTATTTTTTAGGACCTGACCCCTGCCTTCCAGCATCACTTAAAACCTTATATGCCTCAGTTTATTCCTGCTAATGAACATGCTTAAGAGAATGTGTGCTGTAAGCACCATGCACTTTGACCTATTCTGAGATTATGTGGAAAAGGCCACTCAGCTTCTTATTTCTGAACTTGCATGAGACCCTAGGCCCACCCCGTCTCTCCCGGCTCCCACCTGACAACTCCACCCGGTAATGAATGGCAAAGAGGAAATAGGTGATAGGAGAGGAACATGCCATGGTACAGGAGTGAACAGAGAAGAAGATTTGAGCACAGAAAATAGATGGTATAAGAAACAAAATAGTAGATGACTTTGCCGATTGATGGGTGAAGAGAGTGAAGTGATGGGGTCAAGGGTAGATCATTGGGGTCACCCACTGAAAAGGGGCAGTGGTGGAGGAGGTGCCTGAGTGTGATGGAGAAGGATTGGACAGTGTCAAATTCAGAAGGGAGGGTAAGGGGAATGAGGATGGTTGGATGAGAGTGGTGAGCAGTATTGAGGAACCTAGAGACCTGGGTGAGTGCCATTTCGGTGGAGTGTCCATTCCAGAAGCCTGATTGAAGGGGGGCACATGCGTTCATATGCCTCCAGGTTATAAGTGATGGAGTTGAACATGATACATTCAAGATCTTTGGTCCAGTAGGGTAGAAGGGAGACATAATGATAGCTAGCAGGGTTGTTGGGGTCAATAGGCGGTCTCTTCTGTGACAATGTTGAAGCAGACTGAAAGATCCCGGAGGCCACTAATAGGTTGAATTGGGAGAATAGATACATGAAGATAGAGGTGGCCATCTCTTGGCTGTCTGTGGTGCTTAGGAGTCTGCCTGAAAACAGGAAGGGTTGACAGATTGCAGAAAGAGTGCCAACTTGGCTGGGGTGGCAAGATGATAAGCAAGCCAGGGGAAAACATGCTGAAGGGGTTGGAGGAGAGATGGGGGAATAAAGGCGTGCACAAGAGTCAGCGTGGCATGGACTCTGGTATCTTGGATAGCTTATAGGGATGACATAGAGAGGGGAGATGCAGGTGGTATAGTAGAGGGACTTGACAACGATCATGGAGTGGGGAGAGCAAGGATTGATTCCTTGTGATAGTCAAGGAGAACTTTGACAATCTGCTTTACCCCAGTAAGGGAAATAAAGCTCCCTGGTGGTCCTGAGATGCCAGATTGCTGAAGTGATTCAGGATTAAGGGCGAGAGGGGGGTGAAAGCGCCAGCATGGTGGCGATATTCAAAGGGAGATGCAAGTGCTGGGTTGAAGACCAGGCAGGGCTGCTCAATTAAGCCAGTGCAAGGTGGAGAGAGAGCTTGACACCACTAGAATAGTGTGCCAAAAGTCTGGTTTAAATGTGCATTTAGGTGAACGAGGGTGGGAAAGAAACAGAGAGAGTGAAACGAAGAAGGGGTGGCACAAGACCAAGCAGAAGAGTAGAGTGTGGAGCAGGGGAAGATACACTCAAGAGAGTTACCATGCATGTGTTTTTATGCTGATTGTGAAGGGCACCAAAGAAAGGTTGGAGTTGAGTTTGAAGAAATGAGGCTCGCTCACTTTTGGGAGGTGGAAGTTTACCATGCGCGGCAGGGACATAAGAGTAGGAATTCAAATAGAGGATCAAGATCATGGAAGAGTGAGCTGAGAGAGCCAGGGAAAGATGAAGATGAGTGATAGCGGCTGGGGCCTGCTGCCAGACCCTGAACAGCAATATGATTTAAGGAAGAAGGAAGAAAGGTAGAGGGGAGGAGGATCAGGCCTTGTCAATCAAGAGGTTGACTCCACCCCCTAACTTGTCTAGGAGGAACGAGTGGAAGAATACTGCAAATTCTTTATTCAATGCTGCAAGCATAGCTTTGTCATGTGGGCTAATCCATGTTCAATGTTTCGCTGATAACCATCCCAGAGAGATGGGGAATCTGAAAGTAGAAGAGGAGTGTAAGTATAAAAAGGCTTTGAGGAAGATACATTTAGCCTTATGGCGCCCCAAAGTGAGATTAGTGTGAAGGTGGGATTGGAGGAAGGAGGGGTTGCTCTTAATGGGGGCAAGCAGGATGGCTAAGGCTAGAGTGGGTATGGTAAGTGCCACCAGAGTGTTGCTTAGGAAAGGTGGTGAGGGTATGGATGCAAAGGAAGGTATGGAAGTGAGAAGAGGAGGGGCATTCTGCGGAACAGGGCATAGAGCACCCATTCGAAGGATAGGGAAAGGGAAAGAGAAAGACAAAGAGAGAGAGACAGAGATTAGTACATTTTCATAGGTGTTCAATTATTTTATTATGTAAAAAGATGCCCCTCCACCAGCTTTGTCAGCGGATCTGTTCACCTCTTTATGAAGCGTTTTCTGTTTTCTTTCACAGTTACACATTGTTCATTTCAATTCGGAGAGATACGCCAACTTAAGTCAGGCCAAAAACAAGCCGGATGGACTGGCGGTCCTTGGGATTCTGATTGAGGTATGCTCTGCCTAGTTGTCTCGCTATTCTTCTGTGAACAGTCTAGTCCTGGATTCTTTCACTGAGCACTGGCGCGTTCTTTTCCAGGCACATCCTTTAAATTATAGTACATGTCAATAAAAGGTTCAGTTCTTACTATTAGTCTTGGCCTATCCCAGCACCTCCAACAGAAGGTCAAGTGCTCTCTGTTCTTTCTCAATTTATCTCATGATATGTTAGGAACATGTTATCATCTCTGTTGCTCCTTCTCTGTTGGTAACATCATTGCCCCCTAGTCCTCCCGTTTCCTGCTTATCCAACCCCAGTAAATGTCAAGAGGCGTGAAATCCCCTCTTTCGCATCTCATCCAATCTCAGCACATGTTAAAATTACTTTAAATTGCACTTTCTACTTCTTGTCCACTCCGATTAAACATCAATCGAAGGTTAAACTCACCCTCACCGGATCCCATTTCATGATGTCAAGAGGAGAAATAAGGAATTGATTCGGGGTGGTGGGTAGGGCACAAACTGATCAGCTTATTCACTGTGTCACAGGTCAGGAACCCCAGGAGGAGCAATAAGGATGCACATGAAGCTGGGGTGCTGAACAGGACTAGGAGAAAGGTCATATACCTGCAACAGATCCTACTTCAGGGAAAACAGAGTGTGCCAACTCGAGACAGGAAATATTTGTAGTCAAGGGCACGATAATTTCGTACAGGGATTTGGGTAACGAAACAAATGTGGCGCCAGAGGAAACCAACAGTGGAGAATACCAAGGTTGTGCATTTGGGACCTTTGGTAGCTAAAACTGAAGCTAATGCACCATTTAAAGACAAGTTACCATAGGTCCATCAGTGATGGTGGATACATTATTTGTCAAGATCAGTGATTCACAGGAATGAACAAGGCTATGCCTGTACTGTGCAAAGCCCCTTCTGCCTTATATGCATGGGCTAAATCCTTCGCAATCCCAGGATGGGGTTCAAAGGGATAAAGGTGATCTTACTAGTATTTTGGGCCCAATAATGAACCCAGGGGGCAGTTAGCAGTCAATAGTACCCTTTTCACTGTTCTTGGTGGTCCAGCAGCGCCAAACCAAACTTCTTAGCACTGTGCGAGTAATTCTTAGATCCGGAGGGTGCAAAAGATAGCACCGAGTGGTTGTGGTGGTTTAAGTGTGTGGAATGGTTCTTGAAACACAAATCCAAGCAGTTCAGCTGGGAAAAACACTAGGCTGCCAGCTGTCTCATCACTCAGGGTGCTGTGTGTCCCAATCCAGGGTATCAGGGACAAGATGAGTCATTTTTCTCCTGCTTTCAAACACTGGGGATGCTGGCACACAACTGCAGGGGTCCTTCAATACAGCGTGGTGATGGGTACCGCTGTGGCTGTCAGAGAGGCAAGTCTTGCTCCAGCAGCAGGTCATTTCTCAGGTTTCTGTGAGTTTCATTACAGGGACTCGGCAGGTAATTGTTCTCGGGCTTCCAAACACGTGCGAGTCTGGCACATAACTGTAGTGGTCCATCAACACGGTGAGGTCCTTGGTATCGCTGTGGCTGGCAGTGAGGCAGGTCTTGTTCCAGCAGCAATTTCACTTCCAATGGTCCCTGGGATGGTAAGAGACAGAGCTTGCCTCTGCCTTGGACACTCATTTTTTACCTCACTGGCGGTGAACTTTGGAGAGATTAACTCTCCCAACAGAGGCCCAATACAATCTTCTTGAAAGGTTGGAGCCCAAAATATTATTCAAAGATGATTCAAAGTAGTGGTGTGAGACCCCTCCTTTTAAAGATAAAAGCTCACAGGAGATTGGACTTTAGCTAGCTTGATTTAGTGGCAAATCCCTGTTCTTAAAATAAGTGGACTTCGCCCTTCTGACATCACAGACAAAGTGCTTTGCTCCAGAGGAAGTGGAGGGGACAGGAAGGAGAGAAAGAGGCAGAGAGAAACAAGATGGTGGAAGTCTTCCCCAACTGTATAGAGCTCTCCTGTCTACACTAATCCTGTCTCCTTCCCTTCTCACTAGGCTCAAAGGCCTTTAGAAATGCAGCAGCCTGGTGTGAGGCTACTCCTTTTCAATAGGTGTGCTCCTTTGATGCCTGGCCCCAGAACAGCTGCCTGTTGTACGGTTGTCTCTGTGTCTCTGGATGAGGGCATTACCTACCCTCACAAAGAGATCAAAGCGGAAGCATGACCACTCAGGTTCCTGTCCAGTCACTTTGGCAGGATCAGCATGTCTTGCCAGAATACGCATCACCGTCCACAGCTGAGCTGGATCATGGGAGCTGATACATGTGTGATCAAATTAGATGTGGCTGCAATCTTAAGTAGGGCCATGCACCATGCCTTAAATCAGGCATGATTCATTTTAGAGTTTACCCTGCCACCAGCATGGGCTACCTATAACTATCACAGTTTTGGTACAGGGGTGCATATCTTTAATGCAGTGCCTGCGCTGCAGAGACCGGGCTGTCACTCCAGCTGTCAAATGGGCACCTGTGACCTCTGAACCCGCTCTGTGCCACTGGTAGAGCAGGCTCTGCAGATCAGGATGCTGATGCAATGGGGCACAAATATGCACTATGCTTTTGGCATGAAGTTTATGGAAGGGAAATCTGCCTGCATCATTTTATTAATTAATTAAAATAAAAAAAGCCATGGCTTTCACACCATTGCCAGATGGCAATTCATTACATGTGGATTGGGGAAGCTTAGGCACCCCCATTATAACTGGAGTCCAAACTACCTTGCGTAAGGCTTTTACACATTAGATTTCCATCATGGTTCATGCATTTGTATGGCGGAGAGAATGGCCAGAACGCAACTTGCATTTTCACCTCCTCCCTTCCTCTTTGCCATGTAAATAGTCCGGCATTTGCTCTACATGGGTTTTCATGGCAACGCAAACGCTAGGGATTCCTATGGAGACTGTCGGCTGTTTGTACCAGCATAAACCAGACAGAGTCCATTGTAAATGCTTCCCATTTGGACAGCGCAGTGCAAAAGGGTGGCGTACATGCGTGCACACCAATGTTTTCCACCCCACTTTTGCACTCTGCTGTACAAATGAGGAATGTAAGGCGGTGGGGCCCGTTTACACAAACGTGTAAACATAACGGGACCCGTCGCCTATTTATGGGGATTTAAAAAATGAGCCCCATTATGTTTAAACTTAGAAAACCCTCAGGTTCTTCTCTTTCAGGCATTGCACATTACATGCAAGGTTTTTGACTACTGGATAACCTACTTTGCCCGCAAAAATGACTAAACACAAATCTTCTCTCATGGGAACTTATCTCTCATCCCACTCCCTCTCTCCAAGCCCTCTTTTATAGGACTCTCAACCATCAACCACACACAGCATTACATAATCTTGGGTTGCTGACAGACTCAGAGATCTTACTGGTCCTGCAAATGAGTGCAGTGACCAAAATGCTCAATTTGTGGCGATGTTTGCCAGGGCTCAGCCCTGCACCTATTTCTGAGTCCTGGCATTTAATTCTGAGCCCAGTTTAAGTTGTGGTATTTTGGCAATGTTATTATTTTAATTGTCAGTCAGTGGTAGTAACACAGCAAGCAACAACTAGGCAACCAAGTTGGCAGGTCATGGCTCATTATCAATTGTCATGAATAACAATGAGTTGGACAGTGACAATGCTGGTCACTCATGCTAGCCCTGCTTGCACACTGCTACACTCAGCCTGCGTGACATTAGTGCACATTCTCTACGTTAATAACCAGCAGCAACGCCCCAGTAGAGTGGGTTTGCAACAACAGGACAGTCACCAGTGTACAGCCCCTACACAGGGACAAGGACGATGAAAAGGGCAATGTCGAAGAGGAGAGCCTTTACAAAAAGACCTTACTGCAGTGTTTGACAGGACATTTCATTAGTTCAGTAATGATTTTGCTGTATTTGTCCATCAATTCACCAGAGGAGGAAAGGATGTTTGCTCTTTTGTCTGTGGTTAGATGATCAATATGTTCCACTTGGCGCTTATAGAATTAGAGCAAAATGTTAAGGAGGAAGTGTTTTAAAGTAACACTTAAACCTGTATGTTATTTGAAGCCACAACTAATATGTTATGTCAACACCGCCAGAGCCATCTCATTCATCACCTTCCATGAACCGGTGGGAGTTGCAGCTTTAACCCCAAATATGTTGACACTGTACAGAGCCGATGTGTCTGATGTCCACCCTCCACCCCGGTGTGTCCCAGGGTGATAGAGAATATTTGGGACCTGGCACTTATGTTCTTACAAATTAAGCATTTAGTGGCCAAAATGAAGTTCTATCATCTGGAAATGACCAGGCACCACCTCTCTAGAATGACATTTTAATTGCTTCAGTTACTCTGTTTATTTTCCTGCTATTCAAGAAAGCACTGAAAACCTGGATCATCCCTCCCCTTCAACCATAGGAATATGCCAGCCAAATCACAACAAGTGTGGAAGTCATCTTCGACTGCCCAGCCAACATGCAACTCCTGTCCCCGCCCCCATTACCTGGAGCACTCAAACCCCACACACCCTACACAAAACTCTACACTCGCTCTCCTGCTTCTCTTTTACCTTTCATGCACGCCATATAATGAAAAGTCGTCCCTGCTTACAATTCTAAACCCTCAATTTCTCTATCGTTCCTCTGACGCCTAACCTCTTTCTGCCATGTCACATACCCTGGTGCCCACCCACTCCATATTCCTCTCCCACCACCCACCAACCTCTCCCATGCTGTCACCTCACCCCTTCAAACCCTCCCTCCTTAACACTTACTCTCACCTCTTCACTCAAATATCACTGCCTAGCCTCCCTTTTACCACATTTCTCTGCATTCTCTTTGTTACCCTCCTCCAATACTCTTCCCTCTCTACCCGTTCACTGCCTAGCCTAACCTACCCAACTTTCCATTTAACCTCTACGCCCCCAACTCCCTCTCCAACTCCACCCATTCTCTGTCCACCCCTACCTTTTTACCACCACCAGCTCCAAACCTCCCTTCTCCCTCAACCACCAGCTGCTTCGCCCAGCATCCGCTGTGTCCCGTTCCCTACCCATGCCCTAAACCCCATCACACCTACCCACCACCTTTCCCACCTCTTTCACCCGCTTCCCTACCGCTTCATCCCTACTGCTTTCTCAGCCCCACCACTATAACAACCCCACCCTTTTGCCCCTGCCCACCAACATACCCGCTCGCTTGTTCCCCATCATCCACACTTTCCACACCTCCTTCACTCCTACCACTTCAACCCTATATTTTCCGCGTCATCACCTCAATTTCGAATATCTATCCCAAACCAAACCGAAAATGCACTTCTCTCCAACTCCCAGCAACGTTCACTTCTTAACTGCAACAACCTAACCCCTCCCCCAGCCACCGCCTCCTCTGCTGCCCCCCTGCCCTCTTCATCTGAACTAAGTCTATCCCACATGCTACTAGATAAAGATAGCTGGGCCCACTCTGCTCTACCTCCCACTGTTTCCCTATGAAGGCTCCATATCCTAGAAACCACAGGCAATGCACTGTATAGTGAGCCCCAACCCTAGGTCTAGCCGTCTCCCACGAATGCACTTGGTGTGCCCTCACCCGCCCCACCAGCACACTAAAGGAAGAGGCAACATTGCCCCGCCCTCAGGCTCAGACAGCCTTAATAATGTTCTTCCTTTTTCATTACAACAAGTCATGGTTTAAATTTATTTATTTATTTGTATTTGTAGAACGCACTAACAGCCCAAATGGCAGGTCTAGTGGTGGGCGGCCTCAAACTAAGTCTATCAGGCTTTTTCAACTGACCCTTGACTGGTAACAGCACTTAAGCATCACCATCCCACCAGACCACCCCAAGATAAGCTAACCCTCAAACTCTCTCCCCTCAGGCCCCAACACTTTCTCATGCAAGGATAGATGTAACTCATGCTGCCATTTAAGTGCAGGCATCACCAATGAGGCTCCTTCTCTATGTCTAATGCATTTAACTCCCGATTGACAAACAACGTATCCAAAAACACAGCGTCCTGCGTTTCTGGGCTCCACCTCTTACTGGACCTTCAAATGGTTTCGGCCCCCTGAGTACCAACACATCATCGTTCTGTCCTAACACCAGCTAGCCTTGGATGTTCTAGCCCCCGCCATCCCTCAGCGAGCACATCATTTGATTCTAGTTTGGGATTCTGCTAGAAGTTAGAAACACTAGGAATTCATATTTGCCTTCATAGAGCACCCGTATCAACCTGCAACATTTACAATGACCCCCTCTGAATGAGGTCAATGTACCACTTTTTAATAAATAACAGAATCACGTACAGGGCATGTTTCCTACAAGTTTACTTATTAGTTTAATTCACGGTACACTATCAAATGTTTTGTGAAAGTCAACCTTGACCAGGTCAAAGGCATTTTCCCTTCCAAGTCTCAGATGGAGGCAGAGGTTTGTGGAGTTTCTGCACCGTCCATTTGGAGGCAGGTGGCCTGGCTTCCAAGCCTGGCTTTCCTTCTTAACGCTATTGTCCAATCCTATTATCCCAGGCAATGTGGCCTACTACCTTATGTTATCCACCAAACTAGGGCCCCCACAATAGGCAATCCACACAACAATTGCAAATCACTAGTGCTTTTAATTGCTTTGGAGAGGTAAATGACAGCAGGGCGGTGGGATGCATTTTTCACAGAACCATGGAGGCTCTGTCCTTTTTCTCAAATCCACTCCAAGGTCTTCCATTTCATACAAACCTTTAATGCTTTGTGGACGCTGGTTACATGCCTTACAAGCCCACCACAATCCCAGCAATGCCTTCTCATCT
Source organism: Ambystoma mexicanum (assembly GCF_040938575.1). Taxonomy (NCBI): domain Eukaryota; kingdom Metazoa; phylum Chordata; class Amphibia; order Caudata; family Ambystomatidae; genus Ambystoma; species Ambystoma mexicanum. Next base: position 803,378,814 of record NC_090921.1, read on the forward strand.
CCTGCAGGATATTGCTGCATGTAGAGTAAAGCGCTTGGAATGCCGGGCGAGGCCTGCCTCAGGATGGTGACAGCCCCCAGGGCTGGAATAAGAACTGCCTTCCATTCTAGAATTAAAAAGAAAGCTATTGTACACATACCTGCCTGAAAATGCTTTTCTCTTTTTTTCTCCGTCAGGCTGGCGAGACTGTGAACAAAGCATATGACAAAATACTCAACTTTTTGGAAAACGTGACACATGAAGGTGAGGAAACGGCGAGCTGTTAATGTTGTGTAACACTGCCTAACAAAACACGCTCCTTGCCCCTCTTTGGAACATATGCAGGTGAAGCGCGGTTCACTGAGGGGTCACGTCTGCCCCTTCTCTGCACTGTCTGAGCCCTGAACAGCAGTGGCATAAGCTTCCTCAAATCCATTTCTACCCCTTTTTTGGGGATAGAAATGGATTGTTCAGATATTGGCGTTTCAGCATGTTGGCCCATTTCAGGTTTATAATGTACCATTAAAGCCATTTCTTTACATTGTTAAAGGTTACACTTTTCAGCACAAATCCTCAGATAGTTGTCAACATATAAAGCCCAAATGTCTGCAGCCAAAGCCACCCTTTGGGCATTAAGCCTTCAACTAAAATACGAAACCAACTTGCCACAAGGAAAACGATTCCATGAAAAGCAAAGACTTAGTTGTTAGCAGAGAAGGCTCATCAAGAGCCTTGTTGCTGCAGGGGGTGGGGGGATGGGTGGGTGAGGCTTCAAGAATTAGCTTCAATTAAAGAAAAGGAATGACTGCCCAGGCAGGCTATACATGAAGGGGACATTAGTCCAATATGGCACAGAAATCTGTTCAATCAGGTTTATGAATCACCAAATTCACGCGGAACAATCTAGAACTAGGTCTAGGTCTAACATGCTGGACTCCTGCAGATTCTAAATGTAATTGGTTATTTAAAACGCACTTAGTACCCAGAGGTTTGTAAGCGGGGACTTGGGACTCGAACCTGTGTCGTGTTGCTTCCAAGGCGAGCCCATTGCCCTTCAGCTATCCTCCTGAGCCACCGATTCTCCCGCTTACACTGAAGGCCGTCTGCTGGGCTGTTTGAACATTGGTCAAAAGAAGATGAGGGAGCCGTAGGTAAGGGGTGTTCTTAAAACACACAAAAATAAGCCCATTCTTTAAAATGTTCTTAGCAGAGCAATGTTACAGAAACACTTGTGTTCTACAAAACATATGATTCATGCTAAATACAGAATGATGGCACGGTTAAGAGCTCATCGCGACAGCAAGGTGTCTTGATATCACAAGTAAAATGCAGCGTGAAATGGTGGCACTGAGCATGGCAACCTGCCATTGGCAAAGGGAGAACGAGCAGCTTCTTCTGAGAACTCCTAAAAGAGCAAACCTTGCCTGCCATGTCATCCATTTGCAGAACAAAGAGCCATGAGAGTCAGTGATGGAGCCTCGACTGATCACTGTTGCAGTGGCAGTAGAACACGCATTCAGCTCACGGATACCAGAGCCTGAAAGCCAGTCAATTTGAGAATGAACAAAGCCCTATGAATTCCGCTTTACATGGCCTTGGGTGCTGCATTCGTGAATGGGCTGGCACCTGACGGCCTTAAACTGAGATATGTGACTAAAACTACAAATCACTCCACTTGAACATCCAGGAAACCTTACTAATGTTTGTACTTTTACACATAATAACATACACCTTTACCCAAACACACACTCAGAGACGTTGCTAGGGGGGGGGGTTTAGAGGGCTATAGCCACGGGTCTTTTGGCTGCAGCCCCGGATAGAATCTCAGGGTCTACCACCAAAAGGCTATAGCTAGTCCTGAATCCCGACAATCCTGACATTAGTGTAGCCCCGGATCTTTTCCAGACCTGGCAACACCCATGCAGGCTAACAATTATGGAAAACCCTTTTTCGCTAGATCTGGCAAACTCCCATCTTTTGTGGTTCTGAAAAGGCCACAGCAGGGCAGGTATTTAAAGCAGGGCGTTACCACCCCATTGTTATATTGCTTTACATGGCCAATAATGCAAGAACTACGCACAATCAAACCAGGAGTTTCAAGGGTGGGTTGTGGAAGAAGGACCTGCTCCCTGTCTAACCAGCCTAAGGGTTTTTGGACCTGGCACATGTTTAGGTTTACCCTAAAGAAGAAGATGGCAGGTAGAAGGAGCCCTGGTTTGGAGAGAGGCCTGAGTCCAGATTTTGGGTAGATGGGACAGTGAACACATTATTGCATTGGCTGATGAGTCCAGCAACCGATAGTAAAAAGATGGTGGTTGTTGGAGCTTAGGCCTCAGCTTGGTGTGTAGGGCACAGTCTTGAGGACAGTTCAGTCGAAAAAAACGCACAACTTTTATGGAATTGCCTATCTTGTATTAGCACATGAAGGTCGTTATTGACCTCCTCGCAGCCAATCAGAATGTTTACAGTTGAGTCAATATCTATTGGTATTGACTGCAATCTGAACATTCTGTCTTCAAAAGCGGACAGGGAACCAACCTGGACTTGTTTTTGGCTGCAGTATGCTATTTAACACCCAAAAGAGAAAGCTAAAACATTGGAAAATGCTTTCAGAATCTCAGAGTAACCGTTTATTTTTATATTACTAACACATACTCATGTAAAATCGGGTCCAGTTCAACCAAGTTGAAATTAAAATGCTTAACTTATGAAGACAACCGTGTTATTAAAATACTACGAAATAAAACCACATCCAATTTACTAACTCATTTTGTCTGTTTACTTTACGCACTCTAGAAGTAACATTTGTTCGTTCACCACCAAAACTCCAAAATATGTATTGCTACTACTAACGTGTGCTAATAGCCTTATAAACTTCAGAAGGGGTCATTAGCGCTTGGGATAATGACTCTTCCCCAATTTATGTCTCTCGGCTTAATCTCGGGCCATAACTTGGTGGCCAGTCATTTTCTCAAGAGAATGACTCCTTCCTCAGCCTATAAGGATATATTACGCAATGTGTTAGAATACTGTATGTGTTTTACCAGAAATGTATTTGGTGTCACGTTCTGTGGAATTGGAATTTTAAGACAGAGTTTAATTCCTACTTATTGGGAACACAATCTTTCCAAATGGCACCATTTTGAATGTCGCCAAAAAGCCCAAGCTTGTGATGTTTCATAATTGAGGGTTTATGAACATATGAAGGATCACCACTCTCTGTCAATGAATGAAAAGTTAATCAGGTGGCCCTTCTTTTCCCCTTTCCACCCAGGTGACAAAGTCCTTATCCCCTCCTTTGATGTGCATCAGCTGCTGCCGGAAACGCTGGACCAGTTCTTCCGTTACCGTGGCTCCCTGACCACACCACCATGCCACCAGAGTGTCTTGTGGACCGTCTTCCACCAGAGAGTGCAGCTTTCTGGATCCCAGGTCTGTACAGGATGTCCTGAAAGAATTGGGTCTGTGCAGGAGGTGTGCTGAGATTTCATTCTGTGAAACGGGAGCTCTCGGGCCCAGGTTGGTACAGGAACATGGCTGTACTCACCGGCTCTACTACCAATGATATGACAAAAGGGAATCTCTTGCAATAGAAGGCCACTTCCTGGTGCATAGGGAACCGAGATATTCACGGACGGCTAATAAAAGGCTTGATGCATAGCTTAATGGGGGCAGCTACTCTTCCCTGGTATCCCACAATGGGGGTGCAGAGAGGGTTGTATTATAAGGGAACATGCGGCTGCCCGCTGCTTGCTTGCCAGATCAAAAAACAAGCACTATGCAAACTTTAAAAAATCTGCCAAATGAACAACAATGGCTACCGAATCTGGTAATGACACCTACTAGTCATATTGAGGAAATCACCCAAAATCCCTTGCACAACACTCATTACTGGGAAAGTAAAATTAAGGTGTGGGCTGCTGTTCTGAAAGCTGTTTCCGAAGGGTTATGGGCAAAGCATCGAGGTCAAGACACCTGGCAGTGTAGTCTTTAGACGATTTCCCCTAGACAGTAGGTAAGGCAAGGTAAGGTAAATTGTCTTACAAGGAGCCCTTCTGCCAATAACGCTGGCCTCGCTGCGTGAATATCACCATATGGTTATGTTACACTTTACCCCAAATGAAATGGATCAAAGGGAATTTGTCTATTTCGGAAGTGAAATCGACAAAGCAATGCAATCACGAAAATTCATACGAACATAAAAACAATTAAAGATTTTGAAATGCAAGTAGTTGTTTCCTAGTATATAGTAGCATTCATCAGAGAATAGATATAGTTAAAAAGATGTCAACGTGCTAGCAGATGTCTCCTGCCATGCAATGCCTCTTTACGGTGGGAGAGTGGGGATAAATGGGACTTAGTATCGTCTACGTCTCGCGAGAGAGAGGTACCGTTTTCAGATAACAAATATTGTTTGTTTCTTGTAATGTGCATTTCTGATTTCTTACACATGTTCCTGAAAATGTACTTTGTAGGTTCTTCACGAGCTTTACATCTGTTCCAGATCCCCATCACTGTCCTTGGTGATGTCCCCACGTTGTAATACCTCATATTTCCCACTATGGGCCTCATTACGACCCTGGCGGAAATCGAAAAACGATGGCGGAAATGCAATACCGCCATCGAATAGCGCTCGGTGCGATTATGACCCGTCACCGTAAAGTACGATGCCATTAGCGACACCGTAGTGAACGCCAACGCTAACTGCACCAAGTACGCGCGCGCGCGCCATGCCAAACCGTAATTAGCACCATGGCGCAAGGGTACGCGAATTCCGACCCTAGCGGACATGTACTTAACGCCATCAAGCACGGCGGAAAGTACCATTCCGCCATGGTGAGAAGTACGGCATCGCGAATCAACCGTAAACGGCCCCACTGAGTGCCTGTACACCGCTCCCTGGCCACATAGTACAACTCCCCGTAGGTGCAACGAAGTCACAATGCAACCAGTGAAATGTACAAGTCACCCATGCATGCCAACGAACAAAAGAATCACAAGAGGGGCCAATGGGAGCTGCAGGGCACAGATGGCACGAATACAGAAGCCATACCAATGGACATGACCTCAGTCTCCCACCAAGAAACGCACGCAAACACAAGCACCTGTGACCAGCAATATTCCGATAATCACACCATTCCACCAATCCACCTGGCTGACCGGCATCTGTTACACAAAACCTAATCCCCCGCCCCTGAGCATGACATCATTCAAACAGTCATATTGGCAGCCCTCACCCCTGACCTCACTGGGCTTCGTAGGCAAACGCGCCCAGCACAGTACCACGCAACTATACTCCGAAGCTGGAACCCAATGCAGATCTCCTCACAATACATCGCCCCCCAAATAGGAATATGCCACATCACTTGCAAAGAAGAACGCTACACGGCCCATATCAGAATAGAAATTTAATGCACAACAAATTCACCAAGCCCATACAGCCATTAGGCCATGAACTCCAAAACACATTTCACCATTGTGGGCTGCATCCGCAATAAATGACCAGCTACTTCTTGTGAGACGCCCTGTTCCTTCATGGTACACAGGGGCTACATTCCCGTACGAAAAGGCAACATGGAAGCGCCTAGAACCGCAGGGCCGTCCCAATAGGGAGGCACTAGTCCAGCTGAAAGGCCGAAATGTTGCTCCGAGCCACTAGTACTGCGTAAGGGCATGTGGCCCATTGGCGATCGTCCCATAAGATCGTAATGCTGCTCCACTGATTAACACGAAGCAGCAGGTGTCGGGAGTAAAACCCATCTGCAGGAGTGGCATACAGATGGCAGTGGCAAAAGGGGAGGAGATACCTGTCAACCAAAAGAAAAGAAAAAGAATAGAATGGCCATCAGAACTACATTCGAACAACTCACTTCAATGATCAAACTAAATCCACAGCCATATGCATGCTAGCCCACTCCAAAGGATCATCACCACCCCAAAACCACTTGCGACTCATAACTATCCATATCGAGGTGAAAACACCATCACAAACGAGTGTACCTGTGCATGCGTCTGTGAAAACAGAATCCATCAGATGGGATTGGTAACGTGCATGGACACAAGTGTCTGAAGGCGCGTCGAGACAGGGAGGGCTCAACAAGGCCAGATAGACGATGGTCCCACTATGGCAGCCCTGCATCACATAGCGCAGGGGAGGCAGACAGATTCCAAGAAGCCCTGTACATGGCAAACACCGTATCAAATCATCTGTCCATGCATCCATTCATCATACCCTCATCCCGTAATGATAACGCCTGTTTCCATACTCACATAACATGTGAGAATTCCATTGAGTCTGTGCGTTATGCAGCCTGCAAAATCCACTGTGCCCCAGCCCGTAATTCCAGTGTTGTGAAGTAACATGTATTTGGGAACGTCCGGCCTCATCATCCACTTCGCTATTGCGCATCCCAAACTATTCATATCAATCATTGCATCCTCGCCATGGCCCCTGTCCCAAGGACACTGAACAATAGAACGTTATATTTGCAGTCAGACCTGTGGGCATCTCCTCGCCGCTAGCTGAAGACCGAAAGCGCCGCCCTTCGAATTCCTCATTTGCAACATCACGTCGAAAAGGCATCTGTGGCCGCTTGAAATCACAAATTAATCCATCTAGTGCGGCTGTGTGTGAAAATGGCAACTGCCTTCACTCACAAATGGCACGCCCCGCCCGTCGGTGAACCTCGGTACAGTGATGCATGAGGGTCCACCGTTACTCGAGTACTACGTTCCACTGACCCTTCACAAGTCTGTTCGCGACTGCAAAGAATGCATGTGAAACAATGGGACCATAGCCGAATGAACATATCAACCAATGTCACACGGCCATCGGGTACTAATACATGATTGTAATAGCAAGATGCCATTCCTCGAATTGCAGCGTTGTGTGCGGGACGTGCTCGCCCAAAGGGGAGAGCAGCTTGCACAGGTGGAATGAATCACCACAGGTGGAGGCCATACAGCCTGGAAACACATAAATTGCACACCCAGTCTCCTCCCACAACCACACCCACTCCGAAATGCTACCGGCAGGACTCGCGATGTTGGCCCTGGGGGACCTGATAGCACTGCAAGTACTCCAACTCCAAGAAGAAGACGAACACCAACTACAACCGGCCGCACGGAGGAGACGCAGGAGGAGGAGGAGGGCAAGGCAGGGCCAGCAAGGGCTGCCAGCACAGCCACTACCACCACGCAGGCAGCCCGCAATCCCACGCCTCCGAGCACATCCGTTCAACCTCACTGATGAGCAGATCCACACCCTCTACCGTTTGGACCGGGACACCATAGCCGCCATTGTGGACATGACACAGGCTGACCTTGTCAGCATGATAGATAGCCCAACCGCCATCCCACCCCTACTGAAGGTGGTGTCTGTACTCCACTTCCTGGCCACAGGCACCTACCAGCACACAGTCGGACAGTTGCATGGCATTTCTCAGCCACTGTTCTCACGGACACTATTGCAAGTGCTCGATGCCCTCCTGCAGCACGCAGACGACTACATCTCTCTACCACGCTCGGAGCAGGAAATTACCAACACAAAAGTGGGATTCCATGCACTTGGCGGCATACCGGGTTGCATTGGTGCCATCGACTGCACCCATGTGGAATTGGTCGTCCCACATGCCATGGAGGCCCAGTACCGCAACCGAAAACAATTTCATTCTCTGAATGTACAAATGGTGTGTGACTCCAACAGGATCATTACACATTGTTGTGCCCGATTCCCTGGATCAACCCATGATTCTATGGTCTTGAGGAACTCAACAATACCACGCTACATGGAGCGACACGCAGGGAACAGATCCTGGCTACTCGGTGAGTCTCATTTCATGCATGATGATGTGGGGTATGTGATGCGGCAATGACCTGGCAGGAAGGGGGGGGTGCGTACGTAGCAATGGCATTCCACATAATTCGTTTATCGTCCACATACAGGTGATGCCGGATATCCACTGAAGAGATGGCTCCTCACACCAGTCCGGAACCCACGGGACCAGCATGAGGAGGACTACAACCATGCCCACTCACGTACCCGTGTAGTCATTGAACAGGCATTCGGCCTACTGAAGACCCGTTTCCGGTGCCTCAGCAGGTCTGGCGGGGCACTCCTGTACCGCCATGAGAAGGTTGCAAAGATGGTGATGGCATGTGTCATGCTACACAACATGTGCGTACGTAGAAATGTGCCCATGCCCCCTGACGCAGAACTGCAAGCACCTGAAGATGGTCATGATGAGGGTGGGGATGTGGCAGCACCTCAAGGAGTCTGCGAGGCACAGGAGGGCCGTGAAATTCGTCAGCATCTCATAGATGCATGCTTCTAGCACTCACGCCTGGTGGCTGATACATGGACACGGGACTCGTGGCACTGTGTGTGTCTGGTACATGCACAATATGGACTGTACGCCTATGATGGCCTAGTACACAAAGATCATTGTCCACACATCTCATTGGTTGATCGTGCATTGTTTATGGCATATGTGATATCATGTTGAACACCCTATCGACCCGCCACCCAAGTGAGCCCAACACACCCCCTCCACCCTCATACCTCCCCCCCGAACACCAGTGTCCAAAGATGCTCATTGTCAGTGGGCAGTCGCTATTGCAAGCCCCCTCTGCGGGTATCAGGGGCACCCCTGCCTGTGAAGCGCAGGTTCCTCCCAGATCTACGTTGGGGGCTGCCCTGGACGGAACTTGCAACGGATGATGTCTCTGCCTGCTCACGTCCATGCATGTCCCTAAGGGTTTGTGAGAGCTCAGTGAGCACACGGCGCACTGCGGCAAGTTCGGCACATACGTCTTTGGACGTCGCATGCAGTTCCCCCCTGAGGCTCTCGGTGCTTCTCTCCATTTGGACTCTCAGGCTCTCGGTGCTACTCTCCATTTGGACTCTCAGGCTCTCGGTGCTACTCTCCATTTGTGCCCTAAGTGTCTCAGTTGATGTTTCTATGTCTGCCTTAGTGCCCCCACATCCATCGGCATGGTCCTTGAGGAGCGTGGCCAGTTGCTGCTGTTGCACGATTAACTGGTCGAGGGACTGTTGCCTGTGCTGTGCCATGGCCATTTGCGGTGGTGTCACAGAGGGGCTGTTCGCCTCATGTTGCCCTGCCACAGGGCTTGTGGGGGATGGCCAGTCGTCGTCTTGTGGGTGCCCCTGCGTGGTATCCTCATGGTGTACGGGATGGAATAGACAGGGGGATTGGGACAGGTCATGGATGGATCTGACTTCGACATCCCCGTCTTCTGTGTCGGAGCATGCTGCCATTAATGGGGTGTCACCTATGGTGCTGCTGCCACCAGAGGCAGTACCTTCTGTGGCATCCATTGGGGGTACCTGTGGTGGTGCTGTTGTGGGCATGCTGGCTGCTGGGGTGCCTGTTGATGTTCCCTCCTGTGTGCTGCCACTTGATATGTGCTGCTGCCGTGTCTTGATGCGTGCAGCTGAGGTGGATGGTCTTTGGCCGTCGGTCTTGGCCCTCTTTGCAGGTGTGCTGGTAGGGGTGTCCTGGAGCTCGTCGTTTGGATCGGACCCTGTGGTGGAGTAAAGGAGGGCGAGCGTTATTAATGGGTCTGTGGGAATTGGAATGGCAATGTATCACATGCATTGGGGTGGTACCTGAGGGTGATTTGGGTCGGGGCCTTGGAGGTGCTTTCATTTGTGTGTGGAGTGAGGGTGCAGTTGTTTGGCAGCCTGCAGTTAGGGTGTGCCTGCTGCACGTGTAGTGGGTGTTTTTGGGGTTTTTACTTATTTATGTATTTATTGTGGTTTTAAAGTGCGCTATCAGGCCAATGTGTGTGGACGTTCTCCTGGCCATGTGTTGCTGTTGCGCTATGTGGACACATGTGGATCACATGATTGGACATTGTGGATTTGGCATGGTTTTATTTGGGCCACCTACCTGATTCTCCGGATGTCTGCACTCCTTTCTCCATCCCTCCGACTCCCTCTATGCTCTCCATTCCAATGGTGGAGGCACAGATTTCTTCCCAGGGGGTCAACTTGATGGGTGATTCCGATCCTCCCCCAGTGGCTGTGGCAATGTTGCGGTTGGCAGAAAGTATGCTACGGACGCGTATCCGCAGGTCGTCCCACCGCTTCCTGCATTGCTGTGGGTTGCGGGGTGCGGTCCCCACCGCACTTACCCGCTGTGCCACCAGGGCCCATATGGCCTTCTTGTTCGCAAGTGCCGTCCTGGTCATTTGCGTGGAGAAGACGGCGGCGGCATTCTCCTGGAGGGTCTCTGTTAGCACGGTGAGTTCCTCACGGGAGAAGTGGACCTGCCGCTTGCGGTCGCACGCTTTCTTCGCTACTTTTCCCATTTTTCTTGGTTTCACTAGGGTGGATGACGGGTTGGGATGTGTCTCAGGGTGGTGTTTTTAGTGGTTGTGTGTATTTTGTGGTTTTATAGGTGTACGGCGTGTTGTTTCCCGTTCCGGGCCCATGTTTTTACTTCCGTTTCCGTATATTTACGGTCACCGTACTTTCCGGTTGGCGCTCACTGCGGTGTCCGCTATGATGGGTGGCGGTATTGCACCTAGGGCGCCGTACGGCGGCGGTGTGGGCCGTTTTGGGGTCATTTCCGCCATCGCAGACTTTGCACTTCCGCCATGCCGTGGTGCTCGTGCCCGATGGGTCGGAATGGGCCGCACTTTGCTCCATCGTGCAATGGCGGAAACGCTATTTACGCTGTGGCGGTCCGGTCAGTCACTTTCCGCCAGGGTCGTAATGAGGGCCTATGACTTTATACCAGTGCCATTTTATCCTGCCAGAGGCACCCACAGCATTCCTTGGACAAACATAAGCAGTTGGAATGCAAACTGGAAAGCAGTTGAGATGTTTGATATCACTATGATGCACAAGGATGTGCTCTGTTCTGTTACCTGTGCTTTGAACGTGCACCTCTGCCTTTTCCACAATCTTGTGAGGCTGATGATCTTCTCGTGTGACCAGGGGCCGGAGGAGCTGTGGTGGCAGCTGATATGCATCTCGGGGAATGGTCCATAAACCCAACGGCCCGTCCCGCTACCTTCCAGTCCGGGCTTACAGAAATACTGTGGATGGGTCTGTGTGATTCCTGTCTAATGGTGTCAGAAATGGGGATTCCCACATCTCCTCATAGGAATGTGATGGTGTGTGTCAGTGATGATGGGCATGTCTGGTGGTGCCAGACATGGCGATAGGCTTCCTGTAGGATTCCGTTCTCCTTGTAGGAGTGTCATGGTTTGTCCCATTGGTGACAGAGCACATTCATGGGGGGTGGTGGGTGCAGCTACCTGTGGCACTGCCCAATTCATGTCTGTATGTTATAGCATAGGTCAGTGAGTTGATAGGTCCTGGTCATGCAGTTTATCTGAGGGAGAAGTTGGGGTGCATTCCAATCATGGGACCAACTACCCCAAAGGCCCCGGCTCCTTTCATCCAGGCTTGGGGACGGGGGGGATGGTCCTTGCCGGGGTTGACATCATCTTCCATTATGGGTGGTTTGATCTGATGTGTGAGGGGTTGTGTGATTCCTCTCTAGTAGTGTCAGGCATGAGTGTGTGGTGTGCGTGTAGGGTTCTACCATCTTCTTGTAGGAGTGATGCTGTTTGTGAGGTCGGAGTGTAGTCTTGGTGGATAAGGAGCAATCTGCGAGACTCTCCAATTTGTGTCTGTATGTCGTGATCTACATCTTAGTAGTGTGTCGTACTAGCAGTATTACAAGTCATCTTAGTAGTGTGTGAGTGGGGGAGTTCACGCAGGGGTCGTACTAGCAGTATTACAAGTCATCTTAGTAGTGTGTGAGTGGGGGAGTTCACGCAGGGGTCGTACTAGCAGTATTACAAGTCATCTTAGTAGTGTGTGAGTTGGGGAGTTCACGCAGGGGTCGTACTAGCAGTATTACAAGTCATCTTAGTAGTGTGTGAGTTGGGGAGTTCACGCAGGGGTCGTACTAGCAGTATTACAAGTCATCTTAGTAGTGTGTGAGTTGGGGAGTTCACGCAGGGGTCGTACTAGCAGTATTACAAATAATGTATTAAGCACAAGCTTAATACCAGTACAAAAGGAGTCTCAAGGCGCTATAACAGACATGCATACACAAAGGACAGTTTGATATACAATATAATACTACAATAATGAAAGATAATACATCTCCCCTAACCAATTAATTTAGAGACATACAAGAGTGAAAGTGTTGATCAAGTCGAAAGCTGAAGGCCTTTGACGTAGCACTATTCCTACTGAAGGTTCCCAATGTGTTCCACAAGTGACTTCCTGCAGTGCTCAGAGGTCTGCCCCCGTAGGAAGCTCTGTGGAATTCACCCACCACCAGCAAACCCTGAGTACTAGATACGAGAAAAGGTGTCGGAGGGCATTGAGCCATGTATGACAAATCCTCAGACGCAGAGACGTTCACAATTTCTCAAATCTGTGTGAGAGCTCCAGCCTGAATCAGATCTTCAATTGGCAGCCAGCCTAATTCCAGGCGAAACTGACAAATGTGATCACAATATTTGCAGTCCAGATATCACACGTACCGAAAAGTACTGCATTGCTTGACGCTTCAGCAACATCTTTTTTTAAATACTTAGGTAGAGAGATAGACAGCATTATAGTCTGGCTCAGACTGCAGCCTGCATTCATGTCTTAAGCAGTCCCTTGGCTAATAATGTTTTGCACTGGCTGATATTAAGATATCAGAAGAGAAGGAAACGCGCACATTTTACAACCGCAAGAAAGTTGACTGTCAAATAGTATGCCCTGAGTCCTGGCCCCATCAACGGGGCTGGAGGGGACCCAAGGCCGCAGGCGAGGAGGCCACAAAAACAGAGCGGGTGCTCAATGGAACATTCCAGGAGCAGAACGTGTGTCTTGCCTCCATTAACACACAGGCCGCCAACCTGCATCCATTGGTGCACTTCACCCAAGTAGTTCTCCACCTGTTTACACCCATGTACTCCACCATAGGATAGGTTGGCACTGAAAGCCCCACTTCCCTATGGCTTGAACCAGAGGATAAATATATATATATATATATATATATATATATATATATATATATATATATATATATATATATATATATATATATATATATATATATGTTAAAAAGAAGAAGGGACAGTGCTGAGCCCTGCGGCACGCCACCGGGCAGGGGACTGCTAGGTGAAACAAAGCTACTCAACTGACTCCTCTCACTCCTGTCTTTCAAGAAGCTTTTCAGCCAGTTCAGGGAGGCGCTGTCACACCCCGACAGTCTTCACCAATAATCTAAGACGCTGTATTTGGATACTTTGATCAATTGTGTCAAACGCTGCCAACAGACCCAAAAGGATCAAGGCTACTGGACTACCCCTGTCTTGAAGTTGTATTCGTTTTTCTGAGAATAGTATTTTCGTTTATTATGTAATGGACTGAAGCTGGATTTATATTCAGCAAAGAGTACACCCCTTTCAAGGTATCTTGATAGTTGAAAGGTTGCTTCCCCTTCCATTATTTTACTTAAAAAAGCGAGATTAGAAATGGGTCTGCATTTTACAGGATCCAAATATGGCTTTTTCAGCAGTGGTGAAACTTGATCTTATTTTACCACTCTGGAATGGAGCATTGATAGGTGATAGATCCTCAGCCACAGCAATATGACCTTTTATAAACCTGTGTGAAAGGGGATTCATCGAAGGGCCTGTAGCTTACGATCCATGCGCTTTTATTGCACTTGCGCAAGTCAAAGCATTTGAACTCTAAAGATGTTTGTAAAGTTATGACAAATGACCTCTCCAACGTTTTGGATTCAGTTGCTATTTCCTCATGCAGATTAGAGATTTAAGCAAATGAAAGAATGCCAGTTGACTACACTGTGAGAAGATAACTAGAAGGGCAGATCCAGCGTTGGCAACGTGTCTTGAGACGGGAGTTGCAGGTGCAAGGGGTGGAAGGCCAGAGGGTCAATTATGGGGACGGGATTGTGGTCTTCCACTGGATGCAACAAAGTTTTGACTGCACTGATTTCCACTCACTATACGATTGGCCTGTCTCAGTGGGATGCTACAGTCTGAGCTGCCTCAGCAGTCACTGTCCAATTAGGACAGAGTTTTTTTTAATCAATTGCACCATGAAGAGTGCCAACCAATGCTAACGCAGCATTTTTTTGCGAACTATGAAATTATGTCATGTTTGAGGGGTGGTATTACTGGGCACGAAAAGGGAGACTTCAAATAATGTATTTAATGTATAGTGTTCTTTATGGGCCTGATGATGAGTAGGCCATTGAAAGGCTAGGATTACAATTAATTTTGCATTTGGAGAATATGTTAATTTTGCGGGTTTCCTCCTTAAATATTGTAGCCTAGAATGAGCATGTTGAGATTTTTTATGTTCAGTTTAACTGAGCTGTCCGCTTCTCCCAGCTGTATTTGCAAATAAAGAACTGTTTTTTCTTGCAAGTTGTGCACTAAATATTTTATTTTTTTTGCCTTATTTCTTGGATTACTTTGGGGAACTTCACCTTTACACAACACTTGTGGCGGAATACGATTATTCATTATTTCTTTAGAGGGGGTTCATTCCTGATGCATTATAAATAGCTCGGCAGTGCTAGAATGACCTGCTGATATTTTCTTAGAATAATATCTTCTGAGGCGAGGCAAGAGGACGGTCTCAAAAAGGTCTCGGGCACCTATGTAGCCCAAGGTATTGCTCATCTGACCTGCTGGTGGTACCCATACCACCAGGCCAGAGGGAGACCACTCCATACCACCCTTATCCAGACCACCTAAAAAGGGGACTATGTTCGAGCAACCTGGTCTAAGTGATGTTAACACCTGGGTGGGTGGTGCCAGCCAATTGGGAGGCTGGGAATGTGGGAATGCACAGGCAGTAGAAGCCTGCGTTCCTTTCCAACCTCTGGGGCCACTTCTCCTATGCCGTCATTTATTTTTCACTCTGGGGCCCGCCAGTCTCTACCCCCTCTCACCTCTGTTACCTCTATCCTCCATCCCTATCTATCCTACTCGATTACTTACCCGCCATTCTGCTGCACCCATCCCTTTCTGCCCACTCCAGCCTTCTGCAACAAGAACCATCAACATAAATAAGGAACATACTTCCTTTTCTATGTTGCATGGAGGCTATCTTGTTTTGTTTTTTTTAAATAGAAGTGGGTTTGTGCTGTCAACAGCCACCCTATTCTAAAAAAAAAAGTGTGCATTGGGTACTAATAGTCTTGTGCACCGGATTAGTGTGTGGGCTCGTCTATTAACAGCCCTAGGCCCCACGAGGGCCAAAGCTATACTCGGGCCCACTATGGCTCAGGATACTGGGCCACTAGCA
The DNA here is from genome assembly GCF_040938575.1 of Ambystoma mexicanum. Lineage (NCBI taxonomy): Eukaryota > Metazoa > Chordata > Amphibia > Caudata > Ambystomatidae > Ambystoma > Ambystoma mexicanum. The sequence goes on from NC_090921.1 coordinate 803,394,115, forward strand.
GCCATGCCCTCCCATAACCCATTGCTTTATGCTTCAGTAACAGCAGATGGGCCCCTCCCCATAGTTCTTGATAACAAAAAGAACATGAGACTAGGTCGGTATTTAACCCCAGGTGGAAATCTCTATTTTAACAAGGGCATTAACCATCAGCCCACATTTAGATCCCACTTTAAGACATGCCAGCTTTCAATTCTTCTGACCACTGTGATGAATCTGATGATGTCATCACTCCTTTCCCGGAAGTAGCCTCTACTCAGGTGGCCAGGGGACGGCAGCTGCTACCTGATCCTGACCCTGGGCGTGGCTTTGCAAGGGAGGATCACATGAGGTGAGGCAACCCTCAAGGGGGAGGACAGGCATCATCAGATGAGACATGGTATCCCCCCTCCCCTTTTAGTGATACACCCTCCATTCCCCAGGCCTTGATGGCATATTGTAATAAACCCCTTCAACACCCTGCAGAAGCTGCTGACAAAACTCATGAACATTTTAGACCTTTTGAAACAACATGTACTGAGACGAGGAAGAGGACTGTAGAAGGGGAGCCAATTTATGAATTTCCCGGGGGGTGCCCAGATAGAAGGAAGTGACATCGCCAGCAGTGATATCACCACATTTGTACTTAGTAGCCAATGTTAGCAAATATGAAGAAGAAATAAAGGAGCGCAAACAAAGGAAGTTTTTAAGAGACAAAGAAGACTATGCCACAGGTCGTATGTACACATTTGCAAGAAAATATGACAACGTTCGCAAAATCATTAAAAAAAAAGCAGAGGTCAGAGATGAAAACACGAGTCTGATAGAATCAGAAATTGAAGAAGATGCCAGCACTTCCACAGATGTCTCAAACTCAAGCAGTGAGGACACTCCCATTAGGTTAAATTTTTTAGAGGAAATGAGACTTTTACATCAAGTGGGAAAAACAACACAAGTGCGAAATACAAACAAAAACAAGCAATTTCAAAAATCAACATCAGCAAAAGGAGGCCAACAAGGGGGCGCCGGGGAAAGAGGAAGAAAAGGGGAGCAACCGACAGGCCGTCTGTCTGACACGCTCTGGCAAAACCAAGAAGAATATTTAGTAAAGGATACAATGCAAGTAATCAATTTATCGGACAGACCCTTAACTCAACACGAACAGGAAGTACTAGGAAAGGGTCTGACTTTTTGTCCTACAGCCAACTTTGATTACTCCCAAGCAAGAATTGATTTATATTGCTTTATCCGCAAACTAAGACTGACTAAATTTCATGCCAATCTGAACAACGTGCCAAAGCCTGGACCCAATATAACTCCCTCACATTTAAACATCAGTGATATACCAGCCTTAAGAGACCTTGCAAACCTGGGAGAGAATATGACTACTCAGACTTCTCAACATGCAGTACAAGATGAGTGGCAAATCGAATTACCAACAGAAATAGATACCGGTATGGCAGCTCCCAGTGGTATGAAAAATAAGTCCAAATTTAATCCCTCCAACCTATTTTGTCCTACGATAGATCTATTTGAAGATCTTGTTATAGATGGCCTCAAAAAAGTGACGATCAGACCAAGCACAGTTCAGAATTTGACGAGATTGCAGCATACAGCGATGGAAAATTTACAAGCGGATACATCGATCATTATTAGATCTTCGGACAAAGGTGGAAATGTGGTAGTCCTTAACACCAAAGACTACCAAGCAGAAGCAGCTCGGCAGTTAAATGACACCAGTAATTATGTCAAACTGCCCTGTAACCCCTATCCAGAGTACAAAGTACAATATGATATTATGTTGGACCAATGGCATGGTTTGGAACTCATCACTACTAAAGAGAAACAATATCTAACCAAAGACCATCCCAAAACACCAATCATACACTTTATACCGAAAATTCACAAATCTCTGATTAGACCACCTGGAAGACCCATTGTGGCATCAATAGACTCCTTATTTGAAAATACCTCCAAATTTGTTGACAACTTCTTGTTTCCCTTTGTGGAAACGTTACCTTCATATACAAAGGATACCACATCTTTTCTGAACCAAATTGCACATATTCCTTGGCAATCCAACTATCTTTTGGTCACATTAGATGTTGTTTCCCTTTATACATGCATCACTCATTCAAAAGGTTTGCAAGCAGTTAAAAGATTCCTGTCAACCAGATCGTTAAGTTATCGAGAACACTCGATTATGCTCTTGGATATGCTTTCTTTCATTTTAACACACAACACCTTTATGTTTGATTCCAAATATTACAAACAAATCTGTGGTACGGCAATGGGTACAGCAGTGTCTCCTACCTTTGCTAATCTATACATGGGTGCATGGGAAGAAGACCTTTTTCCTAATGACAACTATAAAGAACATACAGATAAAGTAATCATGTGGCAAGGATACATTGATGATCTTTTTATTATTTGGAGCGGGACGAACACTGAATGGATAACTTTCTTTCATACTCTGAATCAAAATCAGCAGAATCTACAATTTACAGAACATCATAGTAAAACAGAAATAGTCTATTTAGATATTAAAGTGAAAATTGTTGGAAACAGCATAAGTACAGAACTGCACAGAAAAGAAACAAGTACTAATACACTATTACATGCAACCAGTGCGCATCCACAAAGTCTCAAAAACAGTATTCCATACGGAGAGTTCTTGCGGGTAAAAAGAAACTGTAGTGAGAATGAAACATGGGAAAAAAATGCCAATAAAACTGCGGCTAGATTCTTAAATCGAGGCTATAAAAAAACAGTTATCAACAAAGCCTACGATCAAACCTGCAAGAAAACCCGAGAGATGATTCTAGCCAAAAGAAATACAATCAAAAATTCAATAAAGGATCAATCACATGAAGATTGCGCACTCAGATTCATTACCACTTTCAATTCTGGAGCAAAAGAAATCAAACAAATTTTAAAGAAACACTGGCATCTCTTGAAAAGAGACCAGGACATTACTCCATACTTGCCAACACATGCCACCATGACATACAGAAAACCACCTTCGATACAAAGTAAACTATCACCGAGTATGTTCCGATCACCCAAACAAAGTACTAACACCTGGCTACCCACCGAAATTTCGTTTTTTTTTACTTGTGCTAAATGTAAAGCATGTCGTCATGGGATAAATATGAAAATATTCCTACATCCTCTGACCAAAAAAGAAGTTAAAATCAAACAAGATCTGAGATGTTTTACACAATTTGCCATCTATGTGATTATTTGTTCCTGCAATTTATGGTATGTAGGTAGCACCAAACTAGAAGCCAGGCTAAGAATATTGCAACATCTACGTGCAATCAAAAATCATGATATGTCTTATCCACTTGCTAAACATTTTAAAGAAGTACATCAAAATGACACCAATTCTTTCAAGTATTTCATTATTGACTCAGCCACAAGCCACCCAAGAGGAGGGGACAGACTACGAACACTCAGACAAATGGAATCCAGATATATAGTAGATTTTAACACCAAGTATCCAGGAGGTCACAATCGTGACGAGGAATTATATGTATCTTTGGGATCCTAAACATTTAAAGACTTCAAATCTCGATCACTTATAGACCTAAGCCCTTCCGAATTTTTCCAATTTTTCCAATTTTTCCAATTTTTCCAATTTTTCTAATTTTTCTAATTTTTCCAATGTTTCTGCATTTCTGAAAATTCGATATATATTATTTGCATTTTTTGTATATCTTGTCTATTTGGTGGATATGTACAATGAAAAAAGGTTCTTAGAAAATTGAGTTTAATTTGGACGCCTATGCATCCCTACACGGTTTTTCATGCAAGCAGTTTTTCACTTTGATTGTGTGTTGTTTTATATCACCAATCATTTTAAATTAGCAACTTAGTTCAGGGAGAGGATGTTTTATCTTTAGTTCTATCTAGTGCTGTTTTTATCAATATGTAAAGTGCATTTATCACTTAGTTGTCAAATGTATTGCAAGTTCCCTCAAAACAATGTGCATTAATCACAGAATTGTTTTAAATGTAATCGATGGATTTGAAGTATGGGAGAAGGCAATAATTCAAATGTTAAAAATATTATGCCTCATGCCCCACATCCACTAAAAAAACTTTCTAGCATAAAACACCAACACATGAATGTGACATCCAACACTATGCACCTTAAATCGTTTGCACTTGAATTATAAGGAGTAATTCTAACATATAACATCAAGCAACTTAACTCTTTTTGAAAAAAAATGTTTCAAAACTTTTTTCATAATATGTTCGTACAACAATTTTAGAAGGTAATATTTATTCTCGCATTTGCATTAATTACTTTTTACTACCTTGCTAAATAGACAGGTTGGTATAGTCACAATATATAGGCGCCCGCAAGGGTAACACACTGCCTATATGTACATATTAGACCACCTATATGTTTCATTAAGAACATTCATAATATATACCATGGATTGTATGTCTCTTCCAATGTATAGTTATGCATAGTGATTCGACCAATATGTGAGGCACCCGCAAGGGTTATACACAGCCTCATGTCACAGCATCTGGGCGCCCGCGAGGGTAACACACTGCCCATTAATATCAACATTTTGTGAAACTTATGATATACAGAGATCAGAGTAGGATAGAATACATATTAGAGGCACCCGCAAGGGTTAAGTACTGCCTCTAGATTTAATTCCCTATCACTTGCGATTTTGCAATATGCACTTTATACTATGCACTTTATTGATAGCACTCAGCACTTTATCAAACAACCGTTTTTCAATGTTTACAAAGCATGCAGCACTTTATTACCTATACAACACCTGCATATCTCAATTTTGATATCTGCAACATATATGTTGGAATACAATTTTTTGAGAGCACACTTCAATCCATGTTGAGACAATGTGTCAGCCCACTTGGGCCGAATTCAACATACCCAGCACAATAGAAAACAGTGTACGATTGTCTTACCCAATTTTATTGACATTGGCAAATACCTAGATGAAACCACATGATTTAATATCAGTGATTCAATATCAGCAATCTCAGGCTTTCTGTCCATCCCTTACCCACTTGGGACATTTGGTGTGATCAAACAAACATGTTTCAAACCGCTACACTGTCTATGAAAATGCCGTGTCTCTTTTAAATGCACTGAACTGTGTTGTTATGTAGGTTCCAACATGGCTGCATTTTTGCCTACCACTTGCTACCTTATCTTAGTGCAAAACATTGAAAAAGGACTCATATACTTGTCTATATAATACCATAGTCCTCTCTCTATGTTACTTACCTGACGAAGCCCGAGTAGGGTGAAACGCGTCGTTCCTTCTTGCACCTAAGACCGTTGCTGCCTCCTCTGTCCATGTATCTTAAACAATAAAGGACACTTTGACTGCACGGAATACAAGTCTGTGTGTGGATTTATTGAAGACATCCAGCCTTTCGCTTCGACCACAGTCGGAGTGCCGATGTAATCCGGATTGGTTCCCAGTCCTTTTTTTTCTATATATATATATATATATATATATATATATATATATATATATATATATATATATATATATATATATATATATATGTTAGAAAGAAGAAGGGACAGTGCTGAGCCCTGCGGCACGCCAGCGGGCAGGGGACTGCTAAGTGAAACAAAGCTACTCAACTGACTCCTCTCACTCCTGTCTTTCAAGAAGCTTTTCAGCCAGTTCAGGGAGGCGCTGTCACACCCCGACAGTCTTCACCAATAATCTAAGACGCTGTATTTGGATACTTTGATCAATTGTGTCAAACGCTGCCAACAGACCCAAAAGGATGAAGGCTACTGGACTACCCCTGTCTTGAAGTTGTATTCGTTTTTCTGAGAATAGTATTTTCGTTTATTATGTAATGGACTGAAGCTGGATTTATATTCAGCAAAGAGTACACCCCTTTCAAGGTATCTTGATAGTTGAAAGGTTGCTTCCCATTCCATTATTTTACTTAAAAAAGATTAGAAATGGGTCTGCATTTTACAGGATCCAAATATGGCTTTTTCAGCAGTGGTGAAACTTGATCTTATTTTACCACTCTGGAATGGAGCATTGATAGGTGATAGATCCTCAGCCACAGCAATATGACCTTTTATAAACCTGTGTGAAAGGGGATTCATCGAAGGGCCTGTAGCTTACGATCCATGCGCTTTTATTGCACTTGCGCAAGTCAAAGCATTTGAACTCTAAAGATGTTTGTAAAGTTATGACAAATGACCTCTCCAACGTTTTGGATTCAGTTGCTATTTCCTCATGCAGATTAGAGATTTAAGCAAATGAAAGAATGCCAGTTGACTACACTGTGAGAAGATAACTAGAAGGGCAGATCCAGCGTTTGCAACGTGTCTTGAGGCGGGAGTTGCAGGTGCAAGGGGTGGAAGGCCAGAGGGTCAATTATGGGGACGGGATTGTGGTCTTCCACTGGATGCAACAAAGTTTTGACTGCACTGATTTCCACTCACTATACGATTGGCCTGTCTCAGTGGGATGCTACAGTCTGAGCTGCCTCAGCAGTCACTGTCCAATTAGGACAGAGTTTTTTTTAATCAATTGCACCATGAAGAGTGCCAACCAATGCTAACGCAGCATTTTTTTGCGAACTATGAAATTATGTCATGTTTGAGGGGTGGTATTACTGGGCACGAAAAGGGAGACTTCAAATAATATATTTAATGTATAGTGTTCTTTATGGGCCTGATGATGAGTAGGCCATTGAAAGGCTAGGATTACAATTAATTTTGCATTTGGAGAATATGTTAATTTTGCGGGTTTCCTCCTTAAATATTGTAGCCTAGAATGAGCATGTTGAGATTTTTTATGTTCAGTTTAACTGAGCTGTCCACTTCTCCCAGCTGTATTTGCAAATAAAGAACTGTTTTTTCTTGCAAGTTGTGCACTAAATATTTTATTTTTTTTGCCTTATTTCTTGGATTACTTTGGGGAACTTCACCTTTACACAACACTTGTGGCGGAATACGATTATTCATTATTTCTTTAGAGGGGGTTCATTCCTGATGCATTATAAATAGCTCGGCAGTGCTAGAATGACCTGCTGATATTTTCTTAGAATAATATCTTCTGAGGCGAGGCAAGAGGACGGTCTCAAAAAGGTCTCGGGCACCTATGTAGCCCAAGGTATTGCTCATCTGACCTGCTGGTGGTACCCATACCACCAGGCCAGAGGGAGACCACTCCATACCACCCTTATCCAGACCACCTAAAAAGGGGACTATGTTCGAGCAACCTGGTCTAAGTGATGTTAACACCTGGGTGGGTGGTGCCAGCCAATTGGGAGGCTGGGAATGTGGGAATGCACAGGCAGTAGAAGCCTGCGTTCCTTTCCAACCTCTGGGGCCACTTCTCCTATGCCGTCATTTATTTTCACTCTGGGGCCCGCCAGTCTCTACCCCCTCTCACCTCCGTTACCTCTATCCTCCATCCCTATCTATCCTACTCGATTACTTACCCGCCATTCTGCTGCACCCATCCCTTTCTGCCCACTCCAGCCTTCTGCGACAAGAACCATCAACATAAATAAGGAACATACTTCCTTTTCTATGTTGCATGGAGGCTATCTTGTTTTGTTTTTTTAAATAGAAGTGGGTTTGTGCTGTCAACAGCCACCCTATTCTAAAAAAAAAAGTGTGCATTGGGTACTAATAGTCTTGTGCACCGGATTAGTGTGTGGGCTCGTCTGTTAACAGCCCTAGGCCCCACGAGGGCCAAAGCTGTACTCGGGCCCACTATGGCTCAGGATACTGGGCCACTAGCAGCCATGCCCTCCCCTAACCCATTGCTTTATGCTTCAGTAACAGCAGATGGGCCCCTCCCCATAGTTCTTGATAACAAAAAGCACATGAGACTAGGTCGGTATTTAACCCCAGGTGGAAATCTCTATTTTAACAAGGGCATTAACCATCAGCCCACATTTAGATCCCACTTTAAGACATGCCAGCTTTCAATTCTTCTGACCACTGTGATGAATCTGATGATGTCATCACTCCTTTCCCGGAAGTAGCCTCTACTCAGGTGGCCAGGGGACGGCAGCTGCTACCTGATCCTGACCCTGGGCGTGGCTATGCAAGGGAGGATCACATGAGGTGAGGCAACCCTCAAGGGGGAGGACAGGCATCATCAGATGAGACATGGTATCCCCCCTTCCCTTTTAGTGATACACCCTCCATTCCCCAGGCCTTGATGGCATATTGTAATAAACCCCTTCAACACCCTGCAGAAGCTGCTGACAAAACTCATGAACATTTTAGACCTTTTGAAACAACATGTACTGAGACGAGGAAGAGGACTGTAGCAGGGGAGCCAACTTATGAATTTCCCGGGGGGTGCCCAGATAGAAGGAAGTGACATCGCCAGCAGTGATATCACCACATTTGTACTTAGTAGCCAACTTGGTGAAAGGGAGGGGCGCAGAACAGTGGAAACATTGGCTGGCATGTTCTGCATATGCTAAAGTCAAGTAAGAAGGAGAGGCAAGCCTTCCAGTTGCATTCCAGTAAGACATCACTGCACCTACTCCACCCCTCTATAATCATCCAGGTTGTAGTAGCCCTCAAAAGGTGGAGCAACACCACTAGGATGGGAGAACGTGACACTGCCATGATTGCTAAACAGAAGGTTCAGCTGCAAGAAGTACCACCACCACCACCACCACCAAAAAAACATTTGGAATTCAAGGGAAAACAAGAACAAGTGAAGACATTTCTTGATGAAAAGGGCAAAGTTGCTTTGTCATGATCTGCATCATACCCTGCATACCAGAACATAACCTTCACCCCAAAGGTGGTCTAAATGCCCACCTGAAGCTATGCCAGGTTTTGCACGAGACCGTTATTGCTGTGCCAGAAGAAAGGCTATGGAAAAGGTTGGGTCACTGGTGCAAGGGAAACTACTACCCCTGGGAGCTGGGCAGACTTACTAATGGACAGCAATATTGTTTTGTGTCCACCTTCTGTGTGAATATATGTATTATTCTTAGTACCATTATGTTGTGTGCATGATAAACTTTAGATGCTATCTGTTTCTTCCCTACGGTTTCAGTAAATCACTCTTTAGCACATCACCAGAATACGTGGCCAACTACCATGGGTTTACCACACCAATCTTATGAAGGAAAAAGACCCCGACATGCACGGCAGCAGACTCAGGGGTGGACTGGCCTGTAGGGAACTCTGGAGATTTCCCGGTAGGCCTATGCACCCTGGGCTTCTTTTGCATAATGACCTATTCTATTTCCAAATCATCTCATAGGAAAAGGGTTGGGCTTGCTGATAGGGGGCCACTTTGAAAATCATTTCCAGAGCCTCTTTTGGTTCTCAGTCCCGCCCCCTACCCCCCGGCAGCAATCAGGTCAAAAACACTTCCACGTCAATTCTAAACTCTGCAGTAAGTGCCTCCAAGATCAATCCCAGTCACTGCCTCGTAGCATCGGGTGTCTGTTTTTTTTTAAACAAAAATGTGTTATTTCACAAGCAAGCATAGTTCGTGTTTTAACCAGGTACTGGCTCCAACCCCAAACCAGAGTTTGGCAATTGCCCCCCTCCACCAATCTTGTCTCGCTTCCCCATCTCTAATTTTTAAAAATATAATGGGGTTCATCTTTTGCAGGTTAAAATGCATCAGTGATGCCGATAGTAAATGAAGATTCCTAATATTAAATGTTCATGTGGCATAAGAGAGTGTGTGTGTGTGTGTATATACACTTGGGCGAAGCCAGAGTAGGGCAAAACGTGCCGTCAGTAGGGTGCCTCCCCTCCAGTGTGCCGTTTTTTAATAAAGAGGATATTGTTTCCGGAGCTCGGAGCGTTGTCTGACTTTGTTTTTTTTAAAATATATATATACATATATGCCACCTTTTATAATTTAACTTAAGGTATGGCGAGCAGGCGCGGGCATAGTTTATAGTACTTATAGGTGCAGCGAGGTGTGCACACACAGCGGGCCACATAAATGCCAGGGATTTTTATTTCCAAATGTAGGCAGGTCTGTGGGGGGAGCGGTGTAGGTGAGTATGTACAGTTCCAACAGGTCATACTATTGGGTATTGTTCAAATGCAGTAGCTCACACATCACATATCTTTATCAGCGCACCCTGCCATAAATGTTGTAGGACGCAACAGTTCTATAACATGTGTAATATGCCTGCACCCTAATTCTTCCATCTAATAATTAAGTTTGGGGAGCCTGGTACATTTCTGGGAGTCTCACTGGGGTCAGGTATATTCTGTGCAGTATGTTATGCTGTATCAATTTGAATCATGTGTCACACAATATATTATTAAAGCAATTGTATATTGTACTCTGTTGTGTATCTGTCAGCAGTGTAGCCACATCTATCTCCCAGTCCTTAGCCTTTAGCTCTCTGTTGTGCATGCAATCTAGCAGTGTAAGGTAGATTGTGGAAATTGGCCGCCCTCTGTCTCCTATCAGAAAAGTGCCTAATGTTAATTACTTTGGCAGCCATTGCCAGTGCCCTATGGCTCTACACGTAATTCCTACATACATCAGGAATTATCCCACAAACAAGTCATGTTGGTTTCCTAATTCGAGAAATATCCTCTGTACGCCATCATGAAGGAGATCCCCCCACACCTCCCATAAAGCCAACCCTCACATCTCCCCTTCCCTGTGCATTTGTCTGTATTCCTTAGCAGCACTTTTCGATTTAACTCCTAGACTCATGGTTATTGGGTATGGGCATGCAGTTCCATTTGAGTCAGGATTTGTTGCCAGATATTAAACGCTAGCCTGATCGGGTCACTGCTGCAAGCCGCCCCATAACAGAGAGGTCCATTACAGGCTGTTCATATAATGCAGGATGGTTAGGTTTACCAGAGAGCTTTATGGCGAGGAGGCGAAGGCATAGTTTATAGTACTTATAGATGCCGCAAGGAGTGCTACGAGGAGTGCCGCGAGGAGTGCATGCACAGCAGACCACATAAATGTCAGGATTTTTGATTTCCAAATGTAGGGAGGTCAAAAACAGCTTGCCCCCCTCCCCCAGTGGCTCTTTCAATAACCAGACAAGGACATTTGGCAGCGGGACACCACTCACGCTCGGCCCCTCAGACAGGCCACCCGGCAGGACAATGAGGGTGCCGAGCATGCACAGTGAGGGTGCCGAATGTGGGAGGTGTCCCTCTGCCAATAGCACTGATGGGAGGGAGGGAGGACTATTAGCAGGTACTTTTTTCCCTTAAGAAATGTGAATGGTGGTGATCAGAAATAAGAAGGGTGCAAAATGATGCATGCTTTCGGAAATAATCAGTATGGCTTTAAAACCCACGGGAGATTTGTTAGGCTCACATTAATCTGCATGATGCTATTGTGACTCTGCATGCCATACTCTTATTGCTCATATTTCTATGGGGATGTATGTAGTGTAAAACATATGCAAATTAGGAGGTTTGATGTATTTTGCCCCACAGAGCATGGACAGAGCTGTAATAGATGAGTTTCCTGCATCTGCAATGGTCCTGTAGTTTTATATGGTTTGTTATGTGTATGTGTTAAAATGCTATCTGCCACTAATGTCACCCAAAAAGTTGTTTTGGGGGAGGAGGGCAAGAATGAGACGTATGAAATCGTGCGCACTGCATTTGGGAGAAAAGTAGGAGGCCATTTTCACAGCTCGGCCACCCCCAACTCTTGTAATGCTGTGTACCACCCTGGAGTGGCAGGAGCGATGCGGAGGGAGTAGGTGGGGGTCGCGTAGTCGGTGCTCCTTGACTGCAGTGAGTGTGAACCATAATGCTCAGTCTAGTGTTTGAAGGAATGTGATTGGTCCAGGACAACTTCCAGCCTGGAGTTGGGAATTTAAATCAAGCTGCTGAAAGAAAACAGAGAGACCTTCTTTTTCCAAGATTCGGCTTGGAAACTGGCAAGGGACACGACATGCCGTGCAGAGCAGATGGTGTCCTAACATGGAGGCGAACATCGAAGACAGGCGAGTAGAGGCTGACCCCAGCCCTCCACGCCATCAGGCAGACTAAGAAAACAGGAAGGACCGGCAGCCGTGGCTGCAGATCATTGCCAGCGGGAGAAGAAGTGAGCTACCGACCGGCTGCATAGTACAGCAGTGCCGGTTAACCATAGAAGCTCCCAAAGAAGAAGGAAGTCACAGTGGGAACTGGGAGCCAGTACGGGAATCTCTCCAAATCGAGGCACAAGAACACTGCGTGCTACTGACTGGGGAAAGCTGCTCGAGACCAGCAGACACCCAGGCGAGTACCCAAACGGATGCGAGTGGCTGGAGAGTATGCAGACCTTGTCGCTGAGCCCAGAGGGGAAAAGGGGACACGGAAGCTGAGGCAAAGAGACCCTGAAAGAGTGAAATGGATGACAAGTGCTGGGGGAACAAGTAATCCTCATTGGAATCAGTGTCATCTTCATTGTCACAGCACTTTGCCATAAAGTAACTAGGGGAAGACCCATGCCCCTTGTGCTGAATGAGATAGAGAGATTTTGTTTTAAAGTCCTGGCAGGAGAGTATGCCAGGTGAAGAGCGGCTCTAGGATTTGCACCCATAAAGAATTGCGAAAGAGAACCTGGCAGTGGAGTATACACATTTTTTTGTGAGTCTGGGACTCACACCCGAGTTTTACTGTCTTGAAAGGAGAATCTTAAGGAAGAGTCATACCCTTAAGAATTGAATTGTATTGAAGGTGGAATCCTGGGGAAGGGAGTAATTTCCCCTGGAGTGAGTTGAAACACAAGAGGAGGGAGTTATACTCTTGAGCTACAAAGAACCTGGTTATTTTATTGTACTCTTTGTTTTGATGAAGTAAACCCTGCGGCAGGGAGTCATCCCCTTTGGGACTGTGAACATTGATTATTGGATCCTTCTTGTTGGAGTTATATGTTTTGCTGAACTTGAACACTTTAGCACCTTTTTGAACAAAAGACACTGCCTCTGTACATCTTAGAGTTAGTTTTAGAATGTGAGGGCTAGGATATGATCAGACATTTTTGCTTTGGACATCTTGACACTTGACAGACCCTTAGTTTTGTTTGAGGTAGGGAAATACCTCCTAGATTAGGGACAGTGATGCATTTCCAACCCCTTTATTGTTTCAATAAAAGTCTGTAACAACCACTATGAGCTCTCTGTGTCTGCACACCACATACACATGATTTTGATACTACCCCCATATAGTACATTGTACTAACAACTGTTTACTCTGACTACGCATTGCAGACACCCCTTACCATGTGAACTGTGAACTGTTAAGACAGCTCTGAGGGGCGGTAAATAGCCTCACTGTCATTCAGACAAGGACCCCCACCTGCACATAGTAAAATAATGCATGAGCTGCCAATGATGTACAACCTATTCAGCTACAATATTAGTCAGCCAATCCCATACTCTATTTTAACAGCCCATAATGGCGGCCTCTTGCAAAAAGGCCAGCTCAGACACCTGTGCTTCTAACTTGACAGAGACATTTCTGCACCAAACCTCGCCTGATCTCACAGTCATCGCTCTGCTTCTGGGGCGAGTACCTCACTCTCCACTGCACTCCTGCCTCATCATCTCTTAGCTTTTTTCCTGGACCATGCCTCAGCCGATAGCATTGCAGTAGACAAAGCAGTCCAACCAAGTCAGTGTCCTAAGGTACTCCATCATAACAGGAGGGTGGGCCCTCTTGACAGATCTTCATGTGGGCTGCCGCCACCACCTACCGTCCCGGGACTATAGAGTGCTCCACTGCCTTCTTCGCAATGACATGCATGGCTCCTCGTCTGATGCCAGGTTTTGCCTGTGCAAATGCCGCCATGGTGGCTTAGGCCTTGGACATGCACAGACCCCATCCTTTCCTCCTTGGACCGCTCAGAGGTGCACGCCTCGGGATCATGCCGGTATGGGCCACCCCCGCTGCTCCACAACACACTTCTCCTGGTCAGGGTCCTGTGGCACTGTCTGAGGCAGCAGCCCCGTATGGATCACTGCTAACTCAATGCTCTTCTCTCTACACCCTGCTTCTTTTCACCCACCTCCAAGCAGCCCTTGCTGGAGGACCTCCACCGAGGCTCGTAATCTGAGGGGGTTTTAGCCCAGAAATACATGTTTACATGGAGTAATCTATTTGATCCGGGGTTGCACATGTAACTACCATCAAATCAATCTAGTGTGGCTATTTCCCACATGTTCCAACACAGTCTCTCTTTGGTCTCCAGCCCTGTCTTTCCTTTTCCACTATAAACGTTTCTCTGTCATCATTAGAAGTATAAAATGTCTTCTGGCACAACAATTAACAAGACACATCCAAAAATTGTCATAACTAGTCTTCCTAATTCTCCCTGTTGCTGACACAGTACCTAAACCATTACCTGTTTTGCCCAAGCCGGATCCTGTATCTTTGCTACCAGACCCAATTGGTTCTTGCCATTATTATCAAGTGGGAAATAAGTATATTTCCAATATCATGCCAAGGGCAATTGGAAGCACTAACTCTAAGCTGTCCGGGCTTGCGATCAATACCAGTTCTCCTAACACACTTTCCCTTCTAAATTGGGGGCTTTTGATTGCCCGATCCATGCCATGCCGTCGATATCCATGATTTCATATTGGAACAGAACCTAGATTTATTTACCATTTCTGAAACATGGCTGAAATACTTTTCAGGTACAGCTATTGCTACTGCCCTACCTGAAGGGTTCACTATTTTTTATATCGAATCGTTCCCATGGCAGAGGTGGCAGAGTAACTTGGGTACCCTTTCCCATGCCAACCATATCTGCCTGGGAGTTATTTGGCATCAAAAGGACCGTAAACCTCCCTTATTCTCTCCATATTGGTGTAGTATTCCATCCTCCAGTTTGCAATAATGATTTTCCAAACTGTTTATTAGAAACTATATGACCTCTTTCTCTTTTAAAACGAAATTGTTCATTAATAAATCTAAGTGATCTTAATCTCGAGTTCAGTGATCCAAGGGGTCACCCCGGAGCCTGCATGACAGATCTAGCCTCTAACATTGGCTTTAAATTCATAGAGGAAACCCACGTAAGGGGTGCACTCTTGACTGGATTATCACTTGGGACTTATTTTACATTGACTCAGTTCTTTTGAATTTAGTTTAGTCTGACCATTCAGCCCTAGTTTTTAAAATACCTATGTCAGCTATCCATGATGTAAGCAAATGTGAAAAAATGCAGGGATCTTATAGAAATTAAAAATCTGCTTGGAACACAGCATTTGGAGCCATACTTTACGAAGATTATAGAGTCTCTAGATACTCATTCTGACCACTACTATATTGTCTTTACACATAATCAGTTTTTGTGTAATGTTGTGATGCGCTTGAACCAATTCAAACCAAATCTGTTAACTCTGATGCAGTCATAAATAAATGGTATTGCTCTGTTCACTCAGGACATCACTTAGAAAAAGCGAGAGACAATGGAAGACAAATCCTAATAAAGTTAATACAATTCCATATAAATTAGAGTGCGACAAATAAAAGCATGCTGTAATGAAATCTAAGTGTAATTATTATGCTACTCAAATTGATCAGGTTTCGAATTCTACCAAGAGACTATTTAACATCTTCATTTATTGATTAAACCTGCAAGCGTCATAAGTACTCAAGAGACTTCAGACCAATGGTGTATTTCTATTCAGACGTACTTATGCAAAGAAATTATAATATAAGGACAAAGACGACCCACTGCAATCTACTAGCAACACATGATGTAAACAAGGTATCTTCCAACCATATCCCAATAGATATTGAAGAATCAAATGCTTGCTTTTAATCTGTATGCCCTAGTTTACATTTTTCATAAGTATCTCTGCAGGAGACCATTTCTATAATAACTACCTTAAAACCTACCTCTCGTCCAAATGACCCATGTCCCACAACTGTCATTCAAGAATGTGATGAGAAGTCCAGAGATAACAGCTCTTTGAAATTGCTCATTTGTCAAAGCATTAGTCCCGAATGCTCTCAAATAAGCTTGGATTACTCCCTTAGTAAAGAAACCACCTTAGATGTGGCGGTCTGTGCAAACAACTGTCCTATCAGCAATGTTCCTTTTTTGGTGAACGTCCTGGATAAAACGGCAACTATCCAAGTTAAGAACTTTGTTGAACATGATGCCCTTTTGAGGGACAGCCAATCTGGCTTCAGGCCAGTTAGAGGTACAGAATTAGCATTAATTGCTATGAAAGACCCCTTGCTTAACTGTATTGCTGGTGGAGACTCGGGCCCCCTCATTTTGCTGGAAGTGTCCTCGACATTTGATACCCTAGAAGGTCATCTTTCAATTTATCAAGTTCAAGAGGTAATCAATGCATCAGATAAATTAGCCCAATGGATCGCCTCATTCCTCTCAATAAATATTCTATAGTTAAGATAAGGACGTTCCAGTCACAAAAGGAAACAGGGATCAATGTATATAAGCATTACCCTTTACCATCTATTCAAGGCCTCTACATGATATCCTGGAAGAACTCTGCATCGTTTTTCAAAATGTTGCTGATGATGGGACAGTCTGTTGTTAAACTCTGCAGGGATCATCAGAGAAGTATTACAATCATTCATTACGTCTTTGATAGGGTTGTAGGATGGATGGTTGAACATTTCTTAAGGTTCAATACAAATGAAACAGAGATTCTAATTGCTTCAACCCCTAAAAGTTTGCCCTCTGTTCTCTAGATATACCCAGAAATCTCTCTTTCAGGTTTTACTGCTCCCACTCAACAAGAAGTAAAGACAATTGGAGTGATTTTTGACACTACTCTTTCAATGAGAACATAGAAAAATGCTGTCGTCAGTTCTGTAAATTGTTACTTAATGCTGTTGAGACAGCTAAAGCCTACTCCCTTGAAGTCAACTTGTGCTACTACCACTAGAGCCATTATTGGCTTGAAAATGAATTACGCCAATGCTTTATCATCAGGATCACCTAATATGTGGTGAAATCTTTCCGAATCCCACAGAATACAGCTGTTCATTAGTATCTACTACATCACGTCACATGCGTTTTCCCCCAGTCCAGAGGAGATTAGATTGGCTTCTTGTTAATGCCAGAATTACTTTGACATTGGCCTATAAGACCTTTCATAGTAATAGTCCTTTAAGTATCAGAAATAAAGTAAGGAAATATACACCAGCTCATGCTTTAATATTGAGCTCATTATTTCATGTGCATTACTAGGTTGAAACATGTTCAGTTTAGGTCGCACTTGTAACGACTCATGAAGTCAGTCAACCAGAACTCTCGAGCCCCAAGCATTTGCGGTATCGTTGACATTCTCTCCTTTCAGCAAAAAATGCAATATGTTCTATACTTAATATGCCAGCTAGTTCTTGGTAGAGCACTGGGTTGCCTTTGTGTCGTAGCAACTTGCAGGTAACAAATAAATAACCATGCTCCTTTTATGTTGCACAACCTTATTTTGCAAATAACATTCACACTCATAATCTTACACAAACAATGCACATCTGTTTAATCATCACAAAAGAATATTTGCCAGACTCGTTCACTTTAGCAATGCTTTCGCCCCATGACGAGGAGGACACAGATCTGGGAGAGTCTGTGGGTGCATTTCCAATTGGTAATGTCCAATATATGATGAAAAAGCAGATTGGACCCACTTTCTAAAACAATTTTTTAGGGTTTTGGTGAAGCGATTGTGTGCTGGTTTTTTAGCAACTTCAATGTGCTGTGGGAGAACATAGAGCGATGTGGGGCTTTAAGGACTTGTATTTAAGAGTTTTCCAACACATTTCCTAACATGTACTTTTAGAGTAGGGTCCACACCAGATGCATGCACTTGTCATTATACTGATAAGGGGATGAGGCTTCACCCTTAGGCATCTGACTGGTAAAAGCCATCCACACAGAGGTCACCAACATGGATATAACATTCAGAGGTAACTTTAGATACTAACACGGAGGACCTCAAATGCCACAGAGGCGCATTGGAAATAAAAAAGATTTGTGCTCATACTGAAGAAGTAAAATACATAACACCACAAAAACGACTGGCACCTGGTGAGCACAACTAACAAAGAATTTCTTTATCTCTTGCAGCTGGAAAAATTGCAAAGGGGCCTTTATTCCACTGAACCAGGAATCTCTCCGATGACAATAGTGGATAACTTCAGAGTGGTACAGATGTTGAACCAGAGGACGGTCTATTCCTCTTTCCCAGTGGGTATGTGTGGCCAAAAACCACAAGCTAGCCAGGAGGCTATATTGGTCTGGGATTTAGCAAGTATTATAGAAGTGATGGGTTCTGGTAATGTGACGAAAGCTAGCCAGGAGACTGCATTGGTCTGGGATTTAGCAAGTATTATAAAAGTGATGGGATCTGGTAATGTGACAAAAGTAAGCCAAGAAACAGCATTGGTCTGGGATTTAGCAATCATTATATAAGGGAGGGAATATGCAATGCAACTAGCCAGGAAGCGGTATTGGTTAGCAAGCACTAAACAAGAGAGTGGATCTGGCAATGTGATTGAAGCTAGCCAAGAGACTGCATTGGTCTGGGATTTAGCAATCATTATATAAAGGAGGGGATATGCAATGCAACTAAAGCTAGCAAAGAAGCTGTATTGGTTATCAATCACTAAACAAGAGAGTGGATCTGGCAATGTGATTAAAGCTAGCCAAGAAACTGCATTGGTGTAGGATTTGGTTTCAGCCATAATTACCGAATCCAAATGACCTAACCAACTAAAAGTCCAAAAGAAGGCACCACCAACTGTTCGACCTTCGTTCAGACTTTTGGTTGGGTAGGTCATCTGGACTTGGTTTAGGGCTGCGAGGGATGCGGGGGTGTCCCCCCCAACCCTTGCTTGCTATACTGTGAGCAGGGGTCATGTGGTTGTCCCCCGCAGCTGTCCTGCTGTCCAAATTTATTTTTAAAAAGGCTGCAGGGCTGCACTCACTATACTGTACACTATAGTATAGTGAGCGGGGGTCGCAGGGGACACCCCCGCAGCTGACACAAAGAAAATGCCTACCATAGCCTATATCAAACCCACGCAGGTGACTATCAGGAGAGAGCGGGAGACTGTGGTGGAGGTGCAAACTGTTACAGCGGGACCAAGGGGTCTGACAGCTATGCCGAACTGGTCCACACTAACTCGAGATGGAGAGAGGCAAGACGAGGAGGACTACTAAAGGAAGACGTTGAACTAAGAAGTGTTGACACGCAATAGTCCAGGAGGGGGACAGTTCCACAGAAGGGGTACTGGAGCATCGAGAGTGACACCAGGAACAGATTCTTAGTGTCTGAGAAAATTAGGGAGTGAGAAGCACAGTCTGCCTCCGTGCGTAGGTGTGACCTCCTCGTTCATCCAACTTCATGCTTCCATGTGACTCGAGACCATGAAATCGAGCTTTTTCGTGTATTTATTTTTATTTTCTAATAGACCTCTGATGTCTTCCTTGTTATGGTCATGCCTTCTGAACAAGAGTTTGTTCTTTCACATGATTTTGTATCCAAAGTCAGTTCACTCCAGTTTTGATAAGACCTTGGCTTCTTGGGTCGCTCAGTCTCGTCTTTTACTGATATTCTGCATGTAATCCACTTTGCTTTTTACTGCGACAAACTGAACTGAGGCCTTTTGCTAATGTCCAACCTGCTAAAATACGTTTAGAGGAAACATCCATAATTCTCTCATTCCTATGTAAGTATACGTTTGGCGCTTGCTGCAGTCTATTTACTATAGGCTTAGAGCTAGCTTCACGATTACGTTGCTGCTTGCGTTTCTTCTGCATCTGTACACGTGTAAAATGACTTAATATCTTCATCTGTTTCTGTGGCATAAGCTTCTTCACCTTGAGCCCAAGATGCCACTTATCCTTATTGCCTCCTTGATGCCTTATAGAATATCCGCATTCTCTGGTCACTGCATCTCTTTTATGTACTTCATCTTCAGCTCCATGTAACATATACTGGCAATGGTTACTGATACTACCATTCATTCTTGCCGTTTATTGGCTCTGCTTCGTCAGAGATTTCATTCGAATGGCCGTAATATTTCTTTGTGTATAGATATGGTTTTCACAATGGGTACTTTGGCTCCCAGATTTTCTTAGGTACTTGTCCTTTTATTGGTACTGGACTGAATCCATCCTCTGCTCTTTGTCGATTCAGCTGTTCTGTATACGTCTTGTACACTGGTTTCCAGCAAACAGGTAAAAGGGGTGGGTAAATTGAGGTGGGGGTGCTTGGCTCCTCCTCTACACCTGCACAGTTTGCATTTGATACTATTACATGCCCACTTTCCAATCCCTTGATTGGCTGCTTCATCCCTCTCTGACCCCGGCATTAGCATTTCTCCTAACGTCTTGCACTGTGTTCCATCCTCCTCCCCCCAACTGACCCACAGAAAATTGCCACACCCACTTGCCTTTGGAACTGTGCTTAGCCACATCATCTCTCCTTCTGATTCCCTGACCTCTCCACATCGCTCATACGCCATTTCAATTGGGGTTATCTTTGTTGTATGAATACAGAGTAGTTAGATACGGTTCTGCACCAGTGTTAATTAAACTCATTTCAAGCATATATAAACATAGTGAATTTGTTATTAAAAACGCCTGCCCTTAGGTGCGTAAATATAGTCCTAAGTCATCCTAGGCTAATAATAACCTTCTTAAGCCAACATTATCCAAATGGTGGCACATGCTAATGTTTCTCCCGTGACCAACTTTTGTCAAAGCAAAAATCCAAACAATTTAAAACCAATTACACTGTTTACAAATAAAGGTTATTGTGTATTAGCAACAGTGTGGTTAACATTCCATTAGTCGTCAATGCATCCTGATATTGTTACTTCACAACTTAAGATGTTAGCAACCAGTGGTTAGTCTAGTTCAATCCCAAAGGATATCGTTTTCCATATGTTACTACCACATCATCACATTAGTTGCACATTGGTTAGTGATAACATTCCTTATGTATAGTTTCAAATTCAATTTACCGTGAGCCATGGCCCATGTTATAATTAATCCTGTGAAGATAAGTATAGTGGGGGAAATGAGAAAGGAATGAAGAAGGAATATAGGGAAGAGATACCATAGATCGATATGGATAGTCATTCAATTTTATGTTAACTGTAGTATGCAGGAAATCATCTTGTGGATCATATTCAGTATGACAATATCTTTCTCAGGACATCATCCAAATCTCTATGTTGTTAGTATAGAATTGGGCTTCTGAGCCTGAATACAGTTAAAGGCGGATTTCTCATGTTATCGACAAGTTCTGTTGTAGCACAGAGAGTGCGACGGACACACTCTCTGTGCTACTAGGAATCACCCATGTACAACCTTCTCAAAGGAGACATAAGAGGTAAATAGTCCAATGTATGGAGTTATATAGTTCAGTTCTGATTAACATGATTAATAATAATACAGCTCACATGCGCAAGCCTTACAAGTAATGACTTGCCGCTCTTTATATCCGTGCACAGATGACTAATCTACAGAACTTGTTGATAACATGAGAAATCCGCTTTTAACTGTATTCAGACGCAGATGCCCAATTTTATACTAAAAACAGATGAGATTTGGATGATGTCCTGAGAAAGATATTTTAATACTAAATATGATCAACAAGATGATTTCCTGTACACTACAGTTAACATAAAATGTAGTGGCCCTCCACATAAATCTATCCTTTCCCTTCCCTAACATCCTTCTTCATTCCTTTCTCATTTCCCCCCACTATAGTTATATTCACAGGATTAATTATAACATGGGCCATGGCTCACGGTAAATTTAATTTGTAACTATACATAAGGAATGTTATCACTAACCAATGTGCAACTAATGTGATGATGTGGTAGTAACATATGGAAAATCATATCCTTCGGGACAGAATTAGACTAACCAATGGTTGCTAACATCTAAAATTGTGAAGAAACAATATCAGGATGTATTGACGACTAATGGAATGTTAACCACACTGTTGCTAATACACAATAACCTTTATTTCTAAACAGGGTAATTGGTTTGAAATTGTTTTGTGTTTTCTCTACGCCTTGAGAAAGCACGGTCACCGGAGAAACATTAGCATGTGCCACCATTTGGATGATGCTTGTTTAAGAAGGTTATTATTAGCCCCGGATGATTTAGGACTGTATTTACGCACCTAAGGACAGAAGTTTTTTAAAAATAAATCCATTCTGTTTATATACGCTTGAATGGAGTTTAATTAACACTGGCGCAGAACCGTACCTAACTACTCTGTACTCATATTATTTCTCTTGACCGACTAAGTGAATATCAGTCAGAGTTAGGTATCTGCAGCCAAGAATCCATGCTTATATATTTGACCTACTATATTGGATTACCTTAGAGTGCCCACAAACAAAGTATTCATTCAACCTTTAAACGTATCTTTGTTGTAGTGTGTTGTTTTTTGTGAAAAAAACACAGATTGAATGCTTTGCATGGCTTTTTTTATTTTTAAAAAGGCCCTTAGCACCCAGATATCGCTCCAGGGTGCTAATCTAATAACCATAATTACAGGTTTGGCAGACCGTGTAGGGTGGTCATTACCACCAAGTGTGGTGCACCAAACTCATCATTATGGCCTAATTACGCCGGGGTAAATACAGCGTGGCTGAAACTTCTGCTTACGCCGGGGTAAATACAGCGTGGCTGAAACTTCTGCTTACGCCGGGGTAAATACAGCGTGGCTGAAACCTCTGCTTACGCCGGGGTAAATACAGCGTGGCTGAAACCTCTGCTTACGCCGGGGTAAATACAGCGTGGCTGAAACTTCTGCTTACGCCGGGGTAAAATACAGCTTGGCTGAAACCTCTGCTCCACCAATGGTAATATTACTGGTAGTAATTAATGCACTGAACCAGCAATCCACAGCAAAGAAAAATATGTCTTAAAATAGCGCAAGTTATCACCAAAAGTAGTATCAGCTTTGCACGTGTCTTAAAAAGTGTCTACCTTATAAGCAGCTGCTTGTTTCACAGCCCACATAGGATGCAGACAAATACTAATCACTTTTTCTTGTTTCCCACAGATTCCATGTTCACTTACTCAGCAGGTAAGTTGGCTTAATTACTATATTTGATTTATAACCTTTTAATAGCCAACACTCATTCTTGGAGGTACCAGGAGCCCTAAAATGTGGGTTGACAGTACGCCTGAAGGATCAGTGCTATTTACCCACTGGTGTAGGTGGTATGTGAGGTGACTGTGGCTACCCCTCTCCACTGGGAGCCATTGGCAGGCCGGTGGACCAGCAGCTGGAAAGAGCAATGATGCTGAAAAAAATACCATGAACAGAGACATCTTTTGTTTGAGTAGAGACTGATGGGTTGGCATGGTGTAGACCTAATGTGGCCATCATCTTTTGGTGACTAGCTTATAGGGACGTATTGGGTATATTGGTTAGTCCCGGTAACCCATGCAAGGTCACTTAGTTTGGGAAGACAGGTGGGCTTGTTGTCATGGAGGTTTGAAAGTAAATTTACTATTTGCAAGGTAGCAACTAGGATACTTCTTGGAAGATAAGCAGTGCATAGAGGGGGTTTTCAACTTGGAGGTGTGCAAGGGGTTCATTAAAATGGCACCTGACTACTTGAAGCAATTGAAGCACCAGTCTCCCCTGGGAGACCACCCAAAGAACACTTATACTGTACCTGTGAAAGTCGGACATAGTGAAGAATAACACTGTGTAGTAATCTGCTTTCAGTGTGTGACATCACCTCTTGGAATGTTTGGGTGGAATGTTGGTGTGCAGGGTTCTGTGAGTGACGGTTGGAAGGAGAGTGAGAAGAGTGAGCTGAGAAGATGGGTGTGGGGGTGAGCCCGGTGTTTTCCCTTGTCATCTTGTGTCCCCTACCATCCCTGTGTCTTGAGGAAGCGTACTGGACATGGAGAATAAAGGAACCTGTAACTTACCTGAAGTACCGGAGGTCCACTTTGTTACACTGGCGACGAGGATGGGATGGTAGGTGGACTGCCTTCCGTATGGCGCTGCTGGGGGGGGTGCAGCACTCCTGGAACACCGCCCCTGTATGGTCCCCCCACACCCAGGCGGGCCTGTGTCCTTTTGGCCTAGAGTCGAGATTGCTGTCATCGGTGAGGTCCGTGCCTGTGACCCCTCATTATTTTGTGGACAGTATTAATGCGGAGGAGCGGGCCCGGGCTGTTGTGTGTTGCCGCTCACTCGGAGCGCGACTATTGTGCTGCAGAGTCGGCAGTAGAAAGAGCGTTCCGCATTCCGGGCTGGAGGAGGCCCTGCCGTGTTGCGTTGGTCCAGGAGGGGGAAGCGGCTCCTGAAGAGCACCAAAGTGTGGGCGCTGAGCTGCGGAGGAGAAGGCTGCGTTCGGCAGCGTGGCGCAGAGGACTATTTCCCCGCTGTTCCCCCTCATGGCACGGCAGTGAATTTGTAATGGTGCTTCTCTTGATGTGTGGGCAGAACATGTTCCCGCGGTTCGTTTTGTTTGCGGTGCCGGCTCCTGCTGCGGCGTCGGTGGGCGGAGCGGCATCGTGTCAAGATCCCGCTCTTCATCCGGCGTGTGGTCAGCTGGTCCGTGGTCGCGGTCTGGATGAAGGAGGAGGCGGTCCCGTCTCAGTCTAGGGATCGGGCCTTTGCCTGCGCTCCATTCAGGATGCGCCTGATGTCGGTGAGGCAGCAGTCCCCGAGGTGCTGCCTGGCCAGTGCTTCCTTTATTGTGGTGACGTCACAGTTGGGGGCGCTGCTCCTACAGCAGTCGCGTGATCCTTGGTTGTGGGCGGACGTTGCCATCCTGCATTCCAAGCCTCGTTCACAGCTCGTTGGAAGAGGAAAATACGTGCCGGAAAGAGAGAGAGCGGAGAAGCGTTACACGGCGGTGAATGGTTTCTTCTGGTTTTCAAACTGCATTTGGAAATATGCCGGGAAGTGATGAATCTATGAAGCCTGTTTCATTTAGTGCGGGCTTTGGAGCAACTTCCTGATTAATGGATTGCCGAAATCTTTGGTCAGGTTAGTGTGTCGGGCCGTGTGAGTGAGCATGGTTGCAGATTACATGTTGTGGCCCAATTTTCTTAGAGGTACCAAGCGCCCTTAGATTAAGTCTTGTGGGGGTGCCCTTAGTTAGTATGTTATTGAGGCCGTTGTTTGTTTCCTGTGGTGTCACTGTGTTGTGGCCCTGTGGGAAATCTGTACCCTAGCATAGGGCGCTCGGGGTGGTCCCTTTCTGAAATTGAAGGGTTGGTGTGGGAGGTTTGTAATTAAATGCTCCTCGGAAGTGTACTGATTAATCACTTTTGTGATTGTAAATGCCAGTGCTATATTAATGTTTCGCCTGCTGGATGGAACGTTACTGGGACTTATGTTAAACCCTAGTAGTATAGATTGGGTTGCATTCTTACTTAGTAAGTAAATTGTGGGGTTTTGAATTCTCATGGACTTGAGGGTGGTGGTCCATTTGTCAACTTTCATTGGGAACTCTGATTTCAAGCAAGCAACAGTGACATTGTCTATGCACATATTTTTAATGCTATTTTACATCTGAGGACTTTGCAGGGGAGGTCATTATTAATCTGTTAACATGTTGTGTACAATGTTTTCAACATGTGTTATGCAATGTTTTCAATCTTGAAATGTATTTTATGATGCCTGCATTAATGCTTATTGCTATGTCATGTTGTGTATGGTTAATGTTATCAGTGTTTGGTCCGAGAGTGCACGGTATGGGTGCGTGCAAGTGATCTGGCGCATCTGAGGTCATGTGTTTTCAACTGCATTTGGTTCTTAGTGCCTGGCATTGGTTGTGCTAGGGTTTGGTCACTATGTTTGCGTGGTTGTTGATCTTTTGACTTTTGGTTGCATCTACCTGTGTGGTTTCAGGTTAGGTGTCTTGGAGTGAGGTGTGATTATGGTCTTTAGTGCCTGGTCTGTCCAGGGTGGGTCACTTTAGATGTTCTTAAGTGCCTGGTCTTTCCAGGGTAGGTCACTTTAGATTTAGTATCTCCCTCATTACTGTGGTTATGAGTGCCTGATAGTTCAGGTTTGGTCACTATGGCCTGTATGTTGTGGTCATTAGTGCCTGGGCTTTAATCAGGGTAAGTCACCTTTGGCGGAGTCTTATTCTCAGGACAGTTGTTGCTGTAGTGATACATAGCGTTGTTATCTATGATTTGATCGCTATGCCTGAGTGAGTGGAGTTTTTCTTACTGTCCATAGTGTTATCATATTGGACGAGGTGGTGTTCTATATTTTTGCTTTGCCAGTGTGCTTCCTGATTCCGTGTCTGGTATGTCAGGTTGTCTCCTGGTGTGTTTGAAATGGATTTTGTGGATAGAGGGAATGGCCAACGGTTTTATGCAGAGTAGCAGGGTGGTGTTGTGGTTCTTCGCCATACTGTTGTCAAAGTTGTTTAAGTGGTCCCTCGGTTTGTTGGGCAATGGTGTTGCTTCTTTTGGGGCGGTTGGTTAGCGCTTGGAGGGGCAGCTCTGAGACTTTGGGGTGGCAGACCGAAGTGGAAGGTGATTTGTGCTAAGGTGGCTAAGTTGGTTAGGTGTTAGTTGTGTTAGTGTTCGCTAACAATAGTTTTGGCTAGGGGTGGCAGCCCTAGGTCCTGAGGGGCAGCTCGGAACTGGCGTAAGTGCTTGTTTTTTATTTTTGTGGCCTCGAGGTGTGACCGAGGGGGTGGTGTTGTCTTGTTTTGGTTGCATGCCGTTGGAAAGCATTTCCTTCTTGGTCCGTTGGTGTCCAGTTAATGCTGTCCTTTTGTTGGATTTCCGTTTTGGTTTTGCCAGAGGTTCTACACATAGGCGGCCGCTGTGTTGTGGCATTTCTGGTAGCGTGGTGTCTTGGAGTGTTAAGGTCCCGTGCTGGTCACAATACTTTGTCATTCCTTTTTGTCTTCCCTGGAAAGCGTTGGCGTAGTATTGGCTTTTGTGTTTCTAAGGGGGGGAGATGTGTAGTAATCTGCTTTCAGTGTGTGACATCACCTCTTGGAATGTTTGGGTGGAATGTTGGTGTGCAGGGTTCTGTGAGTGACGGTTGGAAGGAGAGTGAGAAGAGTGAGCTGAGAAGATGGGTGTGGGGGTGAGCCCGGTGTTTTCCCTTGTCATCTTGTGTCCCCTACCATCCCTGTGTCTTGAGGAAGCATACTGGACATGGACAATAAAGGAACCTGTAACTTACCTGAAGTACCGGAGGTCCACTTTGTTGCACACTGCCCACCCCCCGCTCTCCCCAGTTCCATGCAGCTCCTGGTTCTCATGGCGAACCCATAGAACACACTTGTTCTTGCCAGTTAGACAGTGGGTGGGATCTGGGTGGGGGTTAACGTGGGCAGTGTGTTGGATAGCTCGCAATATGGTTACCTATTGGATGGGTTGACATTTCTACAGGAAGGTAAGAGATGTCAGGGCATGGTATCCTATTCCTTGAAGCTCAAGGCCATTCATGTCATGATGGGAGGGCGGAATGCATATGATGGCTAGGTGGGCAGGGGATCCTCTGTTGGAGGAAGGGGAAGATCGACAAGAAAAGCAACTTGCTCCTCATGTGGGAGTGTAACCTCTTCCTCAAGGTAGCTGAGAGACCCCAGTGAAATGGGACAGTGGGAGAGAGGACCAACTCCATAAGAAGAGATAGAAGGAAAATAGGGACGTTTGACATAGTCAACATTATTATAGCTTTGTGAGGGTGAACGACACTTCATTGGGCATTGGTTTTTCACAGAGCAGTTGTCGATTTAGGTGTGGGTGGAAGTGCATGATGCTGATTATGGATTAGCCGCAAAGTTGGTTTCCCCTGCGGATGTGATTCTCTTACAGGCTGGAGACACTCTCAAGGCCCTTGCATGGAACTTGCAGGGCTTAAATATATTCAAACACAACAATATATTTGTTGGTGGGATGTACTTGTTGCAATATATTCTCCCGACTGATGTACAGTTAGGGCTACATGTTGGGGGCAACATATTACTACTTCTTCACAAGTGGATTTAGATGGGTTGTGACACTCATTCACACATTGCTAGGGTTATGTGTGGTTTGAGCTCAGGCAGATGGGAGGCCACAGTATGCAATATTAAAGGGGGACCTAGATAGAGATTGCTTGGTGCTCATCAACATATATGGCCCCACTAATGACATGCTTGACTTTATAGATGGGATGTTTGTACTATGCCAGGGCTCACTGGGCTCCATGTTCCTGATAGTGGGTGATCTAAATACGATGTTATATTTGGATCTTGGTAGGAGAGCCAAAGGAAAGTACTTTGATCAAGGGCAACAACAGTTCTTTACAGGGCATTTGACTTTCTGCAACTTCGGTGAGGCATGGATGCCTATACATGGTGAAAGGAGGCAGTTGTATGTTTACTCATCAGTCCATGACAGAACATTCGGAATAGATCACTTTGTAGGTAGCAGAGTCCAGATGGTTAGAGTTCACCATTGTGAGTTTTTATCTAGAACATTATCTGAACAGTCACCATTATTGGGCTCAAGATGGTAAAACAGGGGCAGGGGGTTAATAGATGTTTAAGATGGATTCCCTGGCTGGCCTGAAGGGGTCTTCCATGCCACTACAGAGTGATTTTGGAGAACACTTTGAAGTTAATTGGACAGGAGAGATGTCCCCTGAGGTGACGTTGGAGCCCTACAAAAAGCTTGTAAGGGGAATTTGTTTGGCAATCAAACATGGTGTTCTTAAAACTATTAGGCATGTACTCAAAGCATTCAAAAAAACTCTTAACAGACAGAGGCCCAATATGTTGACATTCACAATGGTAAATTGTTAGCTGACATTCAGCTGGAGAAAAACAAGTTTAATGAAGCAGCTAACAGGGAAATTAAAAAATTAAATTTATGTTGAAGTTTGCAATGCCCTGGGGCAAAGACTGGGCAAAGCACCGACTTGGTTAATAAGACCTGAGGGAGGTCAGGGGAGATATAGGCTGTGAAAGCAAAATGTGGGTTGGATCAGAGAATACTAACCTGTGGCAGGAACTTTCTAAAGATTCGGGCAAACAGGTTATTGAAACATGTGGGGAAGCTGGTACATCTGATCAGTCAGTACTTATTCCAGGAACGACACCCGTATCCAGCCTGGGTAGATCAGTAAATGTCCTATAGAGGGGACTGTATCACCCCTTAGTGGCTGGTGCCTGGGTCTACATAATTGAATAGATAGAGAAGCTAGTGTCTGATGCACACTATGTGGAGATGGTTATGTTCCTATACACAAGCCCAGGGGCTGTAGTCCAAACCAACACAGACACATTTGAGACCTTCCTGCTGGAGTAAAGTACAAGAAAGGGGTATGGTATTGTATGAAATATCACATATTAAGTACAAACATCCACCTTAAAAAGGCAATGGAGTGCTGAACAAGAGATAACAGACCCACAAAAACCCTCAGATTAAGGAATACCCCCCCTCATACACTGAGGATCAGGCAAAAATAGAAAAGTCATCAGTTTATGTCTGAAGTCCATATGGTTTTTAGTGCCACACAGGGTTACAGGGAGGGCATTCCAGAGTTTCCAAGCCTGCACAGAGAATGTACGCTCCCGCCCCCATTTTACCAATCTAAATTTGGGGATGGCCAGAACGACCAGCGAAGCTTTCTTACAGGAGCATGCCGTTGCAATTTACAGCCTATGAAATCGGGTGTCATGGAATAAAAAGCCTCATGAATAATACAGAGAGCCTTACATTTTATGTATTCCTCCGCCGGCAGCCAGTGAAGCACTCATAGAGCAGGGGGAGATGTGATCTCTCTGGCCCAGATTCAGGAGAACCCTTGCAGCTGTATTCTGAATTCTTTGTAGTCGACTGATCGATGATTTAGGCAAACCCAGATAGATTGCATTACAACAGTCAAGTCTGCCATTTATTTATTTAATTTATTTGTAAAGCTCTGGACGGGGACCCGGAGGAATGCGAGTGCCGGGACAGACATAACAACAAACAACAGAGTCAGGGAACCCAACAGAGGAAACGAAAGAGACGTTTAGAGTTAGATCAGGAGTTTATTCAAAGAGAGTCGTTTTCAGAGTCCGCTTGAAGCTGATGAGACAAGGGCAGAGTCTCATATCAGGCGACAGGGTACTCCAAAGGCATGGGGCTGACAATGGAAAGCATCCTTTTTCCACTAGAGACTGCTTTGCCTTCAGTGATTGCAGTAGGCCAGTGTTGTTCGCCCTTAGACTGCATCTGTCTGGAACCCATTTAGGATGAGCTGTCAAGTAAATAGAACATTTGCCATGAAGACAGGAGTGTGCAATGCATAGGGTACGAAACATAACCCTCTTTACTGTTGGAAGCCAGTGCAGTGATCTCCTAATAGCCGACACATGGTCTGTTTTTCGCAGGCCGGCTACTACCCCGACTGCGTTATTCTGAACAACTTGTAGTCGGTTGATCTCCCCTTTACCTACGCCTAGTCCAGGTGACTGCCTATAATCGCTCTAGCTAAAGCGGCACAGCTGGATATTGTAAGGTATGGTCTCAATTTAGCCAGTAGCGTCATGTAGTATGAACAGTTGGACACTAGACCGCTGATGTGAGCCCTCATAGATAGCTGCTGATCGATGGTAACTCCCAACGTCTTCACTTTCTTGAAGTTGGGCAACACACAATCAGAAATTTGTATGGAAGAGTAGGCTTGGTCAAGTTGACGCAACTTAGGAGAAGTGCCTAGGATGATATGCTCAGGTTTCGAGTTGTTCAGTGCCAGGACATTGTGCAGCATCCAGTATTGAATATTGTTGTAAATTGCATTGATGACCTCAGAGTCTTTGGTGTAATACTCAGTAAGTGGGAAAAACACTGAGTGTCATCAGGATAGTTTGCATAACAAGTGCCCTCCCTATCCAGTCAATCAAACAATGTCAACATGAATAAGTTAAAGAGCGTAGGTGACAAACAGGAACCCTGCGGTACTCCGCAATCCAGGGCAGAGCCACCTGAAATGTCCTCTTCATGGTAGACCCTAGCTGAGGAAGGAAATCACCCGGCTTGCTCCTTCTCTAGAGAAGAAAACTCTCTCACAAAGCCTGTTAGCTAAGATAGAATGATCCACCAGATCGAAAGCAGGTGTAAGATCCAGAAGCATCAATAGCGAAGCTATTCCTTTCTCCATTTGTAGCAGAATTTTGGTTTTAAGATCCAATAGTGTGGATTCACTACAATGAAAGCTCCAGAAACCCGATTGCTTAGGCCTAACAGGCAATAAATGCTCAGAAAAGCCTGGATCTGTTCATGTGCCATCTTGTCCAAGATCTCTAAGAGAAACAGGGAATTTGTAATTGGGTGATAGTTATTTGCCACCCTTGGGTCCAAGGAGGGCTTCTTTAGAAGTGGAGCTATCCACGCTTGTTTAATATCTCTTGGGACTAGCCTTTCAGCAAACGAGGCATTAACAAACTTTGTAATAAAGGGGGCAAGAAGCGCAGCACATACTTCAACTATTTTTGCAGGGCAAATATTGCCTAAAGGTAAAAGATTCAGAAATCATTTTAAAGAACAAAGGTGGGAAAAGCAGGAACTAGAAACTTGTGAAATCCGACCATCAAGGGGCAATTATGCATCCATCCATTCCTCCAGGTACCTGACCATCGGGAGCAGGGTATACACACGTAAAAGATCCAAAAAGCTGTGAAAAGTTTATGATTCTAACCTAGATCAAGGATTTAATCCAATTATATTAACATTTGGTATCTAAGATATCCATATTTTAGTTACCCTCGGGAACTGAAATGTAATCAAAAGAAGTAAATGAAAGGAAGACGAACCTTATATTTCCCAATTTATTCTAGTTTTCAACATAAAATGCAACAAATGAAAGAGCTATGGAAACACAAGATTTGAAAATAAAAACGTTAAGCCCTTATATTAAAAAAGGGAAAGAAATAGAAAGTACATATAAAAGTGCACAGAACGAACCATCAATGAACAACACACAATGAAAAAGAATCAAACGTAAATTTATGAACACAACCTGTGGAAAAACGTCATAGGCTCAACAAACTAAGGAAAGACAAAGTCACAATTGAGGTCATAACACAACCTATGCACAAATGTCACAATGTCAATTTACAATGTGGTGGAAAGTTAGATTATGTTTCACATCACAGTTTTGTGGGTTTTTTTGTGGTTTTCAGGTCTGCCTACATAGAAAACAACAATTGCTACTGTCTCCGAAGGTCTGAGATGCTATTGCCCAGAAATGCTCAAAGTTCCATCTAGCATTGACCTGAGTACATTTCGGCAGGCCACCTGTTACGTGTTTATATTTCAGACCCCCACCATAGCTGTATCACTACTGGGACACCCCCCTTTTTTGTTATTAGCATCGGGAGCGGGGTAGCATAGTTATCTAGGGAAGGAAGCCAGAACAGGTACAGCCATCCTGCTGTTGATTGATCTAACTGGTCAGTGGACCCTAAACCAGCTATAGTAGATGAGCTGGCCAGCATTTCGTTTTTTTAACATTAAACATTATCCGGTTTAGGCACATACACCCACTAATCTGTTCCAAACATATCTTCACCGTGTCTCCATATGAACCTGTGTCTTCTCCCACTTGAGAGATCAGTTGTTTATCATCAGCATATATGTAAAATCTGACACCAGCTAATTTAATAAGGTCCTCTTGAGGTCTCATACACAAATTAAACAGTAGCAGACTTCATGAAGAGCCCTGGGTTTAATGCTGATTCAACTGGTGGGCAAACCACTGATTGCGTCCTTTCCGACAGAAAGTAGGCCAGCTAGGCCAATGCTTTATCTCTCACCCCATAGTCACTGTGGTGGGAAAGCAGGGTGGAATGGGCGACCGTGTCAGAGGCTGCCAGGAGATCCAACAAAATACAAATCCCTGAGCCTCCACAGTCGACTGCCCATCTCAGATCATTCATTGCAGCGACCACCACTTTTTCCATACTGCACCAGGTCTGAACCCCACCTGGGATTTTTCTCTGCTTCCACATGGGCCTGCAATTGCTCTGTCGCTACTGCTCCCATCAATTTGCAGCAGAGAGATGGGACGATATCTAGCACATTGGGTGTGGCCCAAAGATTTTTTTTTTCAGCAGTGGAATCACTGGCGCCTTCTTGATTTGATGCTGAACTAGGCCAGTGTGAAATTAATTTTGTATTAGCCGGCAGATATCTTGCCCCCGTCTCCCCTCCTCTTTGTGTTAGTCGTGGAGCTATTGACTCTTGTTATGAGAGAGCGAATGGATGGCAATGGCATAGTTAGAAATGGGTGCAAGGTCACAATCCCTCTCTCTGCTGATGATATCTTGTCGTATTTGCATGATCCTGTGCAGCATCTTTTGGGGGGCAGGAGGCACTAGACTTTGTGGACCAGTTTGTGGAGGTTGTTGAATTAAAGATCAAATGGTATACAAGTCTAAATGGTTCTCCCTTTAAGAGTGTATGAAATACCTGGACTCGGGAACCCCACTCAGAATGGTTCATTAGTCGTTCAGCTAAATAGGCACCCTTTATAGTCAAATTAGATAGTGAATCTATTAGGAACACTATCACAGTAGTCATTGGTGCCTTGGAGAAGAAAATCAAGGGCTCTGATTATACTACCCACAGCAATCGACTGTAGGATAGCCCTCGGTTTGATGATTATGCTCCTTAGGGTTTGCCAATGTTCTGTTTGTACTCGCTATAGAATTCTTTATGACCCTGGTGCAAGCCCGCAAGACCGCCAGGGTCACCATGGATACACTTGTTTGATCCCATGAGACTGAGGGTTGCAGGTTCCTGAGTAATATCTCAATTCTTGTATTTAGAATGCTGTACATTGGCAGAATAATGTGGAAGTCAGCACTCAGATAATCACGGGGATTTCCCAAATGAACTTAAATGCACCCGCTTCCATCTCAGAGTCTGGGGCCTCAATTGGGATCTATTATTTTTATTCTTTAATCATTATTTTATTTCATTTTTGTATTTTATTATTTTATTTTGTTTTTCATTTTTGTGTCCAAAGCCTACCGCCACTAAAAGCTGCTACCTCTCTGAAAGCCGCTCTAGACTGCATGAAGTTCAAACAAATGGCTCCTGAAACAGCCAGCGGGTTCCACATCTTTGTTAGGACTTTCCATTTGTTAGAACTTGGTTCGAAATTTGCAGTAATACACTTGCCCTGGCTTAGGCTTGGTTTAAGACAGTGTTATGGTGCCCTGCCTCAGGGAGGGGACCAAGGGAGGATGGCAAAGGGGCTTTCTTATACCTCCCCAGGGATATTACCTTTTGAGTGGGGAGGTTACCTCTCTATATGTCGCCAGAGGTAGACATCGGACAGCAGGCCTTGTCCCAGTCCCCAGATAGTCAACTTCAAATAAGTGCCCTGTTATTAGGATGACAAGTCCTAAACCCTGAATCATCCATGAGAGTTTGGACTTTACATAACATGCTATAAAAATTGTGCATTCTTCAAGTGTCTTTATGAAAGATAATGTTTCACTGACCCTTTGCGGTGTGGATTTCTAAACACTGAAAAGAGTAAAACAAGTAAAATAAGGTGCACTGCATTTTTAATTCCAATTAAGGAATTTAATTAATGAATCAACCAGATTTCGAAGAAAAAAATGGACGTGTGAAGAAAACACACGTTAATGTAACCTCGAAATTGGACATTTAAAAATGTGTGATGTAAACCACTGCATCCTCTATCTTCATCCTCCCACCGAATAGGATCTAAAGAATAGGGTCCAATGTGGGGCGCTCATTTCTTAAGAACAGGAAGTGGGCAACAGTTTCCCACAAAGGATACACAGCTTGAGCTGGTTGTGGGACCTGGCAGATGGAGATGTGCAATGTGACTCCACTTAATTCTAATAGGGTAGAAACAAAAACAACCCTACTGCTGCAAATACAACAATAAAAGGAAACACAATATATAGTATCTACAGTTATATACAATGATAAAAGGTAAATGCACAGTCAAGAAATAGAAACAATGTAGTCAATATAAACCACTCTATGTAGGTACATTAATACAAGGCAAGTTTGAGCCTATAACTCCTCCCTTCCACACGCCCACATTCACCTGCCAAACCACCGAAAACACAGACCCTCACTTTTTTTATGTCACAGTACAATTTTATTTTATTTCTATTTTGCAGTTGTGCATGCTTTAATGTGCTGGTATGTTAATATCCATTATTGTTTACCCACTGACTGGGGGTTTCTGACCCTTAGCGTCCATGTGGGTTTTATATATTTTGATCTTCATAAAGATGGCCCACAGCCCCCATAATCCCAGTGCTCCTCACACGTCAAGCGCATCATCAGGTCGAGACCACAGGGCTGATCTTTCATTAAAACACGAGATATTTCTGCCACCTCCTGGCCCTGTTCCCCCAGAGGTATTGATCCAGGAGGCCATAGCGTGTACACTTTTCAATGCTAGTTCCGCAATTAGAAGTGCTGTTGTCATTTTTTGTTTTACTGTTGAACATATTTTAGATATTCCTTTCATTACTGAAATATGGGTGACCGATATTTAGGTCTTCTCTGACCATTTCTAACCTTGAACCTACAATCTGCAATAAGGCCTCAAAACCTTTAATTTGAAACCTTTCCAGAATGTATTCCTTAAAGTTGTCCTTTGCTACGGTGGCACCTAACCGCCTGTAGCAGATGTTAACTGGGCTCGATGATTATCCGCCGTCGCTTCTAATTTGTGGGTGATTTTACTAAATTGCATGATCGCTTTGATACTCGATGCTCATCTAGACTACTTAATGTGCTTACAGAACATGCCCTTAGGACTTGGGTTTCACCTGCTTCACATTGTCAATGGCATTGTCTGGACCTTATTTTCATCATCAGTGAAATAGATCTTTTCCTAATTAAAACTGTTCCAGTTTCTTGCAGTGACCACTCTGTGAGCATGTTTGCTTTTAAACTTACTCAATGTTTTTGTGTTGACACCTCAGTTTTACCAATCCCTAAGCAATCACTTTAATAACAAGACCGTTCAAACATTTCCATATTGAAGAGGGAATCTAAGATAAATAACAAAGAAGAAAATGGTGTGAAGAAAGGTGTGAAGACATGGGTACCTGAAAAGAAGCAAACACAGAAGACACAAAAGGTATTTGCATGAAAACAGAAGTGGAGACTAGGAAAGAGGGATTAAAAAACAAACACATAGTACTGCAGTCCTAGTGAAAATGGAATTCTATCGTCCAAAGAAAAACACAATGTAGAAACACCTACATGCTTGCATACCGAGGAAGTTGCTATACATTTGAACTTTCAACCCAAGGGTTCCCACCATGTGTTTTTGCTCTGATTAAGAGTGTAGCAGCAGCACCCTCATCCCCACCCCCACACATCTGAAGATCAACCAAGCCAAACGCTGGTCAAAGTCATTCAAAGGGTATGCCTAGACATTTCTGGGTGCCCTCATGTTGCAACCTAACAAAACGTTACATTGAATTGACCCAAGACAGTTACCAGACAACCAAGAAAGAACATCCAGCAGAGACTTGACGTTGAATGGAAGCATGCAAAGCAAAGTAAAGATTAAGCTGGAGACTGAATCTTTCCAGATGCTGCAGTAGAGGAAAGCTCAAATGAGGCTGAGGATCTATCTTCATGATCATGGTCCATGCCACATTGCCTGAAAGCTCTAGTTTCTAACAGAGATATGTATTATCATGCATGTTCCTAACTGGATGGGTGGCAATGACTTTATCATGCATTATTTTAGCCAGATGGTGGACAACAGACTACTAGACTACTAGATGTGATGCAAAACGATCACCCCAAAAGTTGGTAAGTGATTTAATTCAGAAAGCCAGTTCCTAAAGAGTGAAGAAGTCACAAAACACTTTGTCAAACACTGAGCAATAGTGAAAGCTCTGATACAACAGAGAAAGCCACACCAGAACCCAGTATCTGATGAAGCAAGATTATAGCTTGAGCAAAGTTACCAGAGCCTGCAGTGAAGTGACTTCAACCTGTGACCAAGAGAGAAGCATAACCCATGGTGTACATCATAGACCAACGAAGGGTAACCTACATTCCAATCAGGTGGCTCTTGAAACTGCCACTGAGCAGAAGATTGCTTGCTAGCTTCACAAGGAAGGCTGTCATATTGTATGGACCCCAATGTCCCCCTGATCGAGTCAACTATATTTATGCATTTCAATGTTGACAACGTTTTATTTTGACACCTTTGCACATTTTTCTATTTTTTATTTTATTTAAGACATTTATAACACACATAATAACCTGGCAGAATAAACTGCATTTGGGCGCAGATGACAAATCACAAGAATGCAGAGGATAGGCGGGAGGTAAGTGGAAAGGGTAGGTTTTCAAACCTTTCCAAAAGACTAGATGGGGTTTGGCCCTACAAAGTTCTAAAGGAAACAGATTTCAGGAGCAAGGTGCCAACACTGAGAAGAATCTATCACCTGCTGTCTTGTAGCAAGCGGGGGGGGGGGGCAGATAGCAAACTGTAATACTGTGTACTCAGAGGTCTAGCTGGCCGATAAGGTTGGATCCTGTGAGTGAGGCACTGTGGGGGGATATCCTGAACACACTTACATGTTAAAAATGGTACCTTGAATTGTATTCTTTGGCTATTTGGCAGCCAATTTACAAATTGTCTCAAAGTAGAAACTGGAGAGGATTTGGTCATTCTAATAATATTAATAAAAAAGGCTACATTCTATAGCGCTTGCAAGTGGATCAGAAGATGATTGGGAATGTTGGCATGCAGTGGCTTGGCGTAACCAAGTTGTGAGTTAACCAGGGCACCAATCACCAATGAATGTTCTTTTTAGGAAGGTAAAGGAGAGTATGTCAAAGTAATCGAAGAAGAAAAAAGGCAGACCTCACTATTTCATTCACTTGGCGAGACAGGCCGAGATCAGGCCCCCAAACCACACCAAAGTTGATCCCCTTATTCGAAAAAGTAGTGAGAAGACAGAAAATAAAGAGGTGTTTTGACTACCCCCCACCCCCATTCTGTTTTTGATGGAATAAATTGGAGGCCATTTAAAAGAATTCAAGTTCACACTTTCCTGAGATATAAAGCAAGCTGAGAAAATGTATTTGTGGGGCCGTGGGCCATAATGTACACCTGGAAGACGTAAGAATATGAATGACAAAGCAAATGAAAGTTGCATAAAATAGTTATCAAGGGTTGCATATAGATATTAGACAGAAGCATCAACATCAGAGATCCCATCGGAACTCCACAACATAACTCTAACAGACCTGCAAATGAAAGGCTCCTCCTTGACTGCTTTCCACCTACCATGAAGCAAAAAGTGGAGCTAGTCAAGTTCGCGACTTGAGACCCGTACCGCGGTTTTGAAGGCAGAAAGTAGAACATAGTGATCCACTATATCAAAAGCCACCGAGAGATCCAATATCACCAGGTCAGGTGGTCATTGTCAGCATTTGCTAAAATGTTGTCCCAAACAGGTAGTAGGGTGGTTTTGTTTCCGTGTTTAGGACAGAACCCTGACTACTACATATCCAAGATCCGACCGCCATTTGCATAATTATGCAACTGTGAGGTAACCAACTTTTCCAAGACTTTTGCTATGCAAGTTAGCCCGCATGGGTTAATAGTCAATAAGGACGATAGGATCCAGTCATGGCTTTTTCAGGAGGAGAGTGATTAAGGCAGTTATCAGGAGCTACGGAGCAAGACCCTGGTCAAGAGCAAGGTTCATTACATCAGTAATAGGTATAACCAAAGAGCTGGCAATACGAATAGTAACAGGCACTGTAAGAGCGTCTGACTTTGCCCGAGTGGGCTTAAAGCGCTGGAATAGTGCAAGAATGTCTTTCCCTGTTCCATTTTGAGAAGAAAATTCAAACTGTAATGCTATAGAGCTCAGTAAACCCAACGTGTCCTCTTGGTTGACTTTGGGTGAATATCGTCATGAATAGCATGATATGAAGATATGGAAAAGTAATTACAATAATTTGTCAGCTGTAGGTGCAATGGGGCTATGAGTCATGCATTTCTAGCTTTACAAACGCTTGAATGATCGGAAAAAAGTTAATTTGGTTTATTAATAGTTTTAGAGATCCAGACATGAACAAAACGACCTTTGCATTAAAACTCGTTTTCTTGTAAAAGTGAAGGGCCACTGTGCCTTTAAACTGCCATACTGGATCCCTCGATCAATGCCAGAGTTTTCCTTGTTTCCCTACATTCCTGCCTAAGACCTCTTAATTCCACAGAACATCAGGTGTTCACTGATTTGAACAGGGTACATTTTCCAAGATGTCCTTTCCAATGGGGAAATGTTTGAACGGTCTTGTTATGAACGTGATTGCTAAGGGATTAGTAAAACTGAGGTGTCAACACAAAAAAAATGAGTAAGTTTAAAAGCAAACATGCTCACAGAGGGGTCACTGCAAGAAACTGGAACAGTTTTAATTAGGAAAAGATCTATTTCACTGATGATGAAAATAAGGTCCAGGCAATGCCATTGTCAATGTGAAGCAGGTGAAACCAAAGTTAAGGTATTATTGTTAATTTTGGTCCCATTCCAGGGTTCCATGCCATTTTTTCGACCGTAATTACTTTGAAGTAATTTACTTCGAAGTAATTACTTCGATAAATCACTTCAAATATCTTTTCAGTAGAACCCCTTCCACAAACCCCTTCCAACCCCTTTACCTCCTTAACCCACATTGTCCTATATAATTCGAAGAGTTTTCAATGTAATTACTTTGAAGTAAATTACTTTGAATTACTGCCGGAAAAATCACAGGATACCCACTCCGGGAAGCTTCAAATGCTTCTGTTTTGAGATAGAAGCTGTGGGAATCCTGATTCTTTCCCGAAATGGCTTTTGTCTCTTGTTTCTTGGAGGAAAGCCTGAGGGCTGTAACACAGCCTTCTGTGTTTTCTGCAAAGTGGACTGGTCAGTGGAGCAATAGTTAGAGGGTCAGCAAATTGTCCTGCACGTAGAACACTGGCCTTTTATAATGTGATGCAGACAACATGAGGCTGGTTGCCCATGGATACAAATGGCTTCAGGAAGGTTTTTGAAAAAGGATATTCTGGCTGGAAGGTGCTTGTTGATTTATAAGTCAGTGCAATGTTCAACATGAAACAATTTCATAATCCCACGTATGTCGGAGCATATGCATTTAGGAACATGCAGAGTTTCCGATGGAGACTCAAATACATAGAATGTTGATAGTCTTTCACTTGACCATGACAACAAAGAGAAGTAACAAATCTCAATAGTAATGACACGTCCATAAACCAAGAGCTCATAGCATTGGGCCTCATTATGACCCTGCTGGTCCGGAAACAACAGTGGCGGTAAATCCGCCAACACTGTTGTTTCCGGACCGGCTGATTCCGAGTTCGGCAGGCGGGAGGTGTCACTCCCGTCAGGTTTGGCCTGGCGGGAGTAACGGCACCCGCCTGCGGGCGGAAATGGAAACACCTGCTCCGTCATAGATGGAACCAGTGTTTCCATTGTCCCCATCCCCATGGAGTCCTACGGGACTCCATGCGAATGGGGATTTACAGAATTCCGCCCCCGGAATTACCAGGTCACCGGGGGTGTAATGCCCCGGTGATTCTGGCAATTACAGAGGCGGAATGGTATTTCAGGTCCGGCGGAGGCCTGCAGATTTTACCGGCACAGCTACCGCCTGACTCGTAATGAGGCCCACTGACTCTTACACTTTCTCATAGGCACATTAGGTTTGGTGCACAAGAGAGTAGAAGCGCTCACAGTTTCAGTCACTTATACCTTTGATATGCTCCTGTAGAGGCCAGGTATTGAATGTTCGATATGATGAACATGCTCTTGTAACCTCACTGGGTACATGGGTTTCCTTAGCAAAAACAATTGGATTTGCAGAACAAGGGAGGAAATATGATCTAGTGGTTAAGTTGCCAACTGTTGGGAAATTATCAACTGGGTTCTTATACCAGCTGTGGAAATTGATCAAATAATGTTTTTGATTTTGGGAAGATTCTCGGTCACTACGCGAATGCGAATATGTGAAGAACCACTGTAGATCGTGCTGTCAAATATTATCTGCCTCAGCTAGCACAACTCTTTATCTGTTTCAACCTAACATATGATTGCTGCACTTCTGAACACTTAGGATGAACTTGCTCCATGTTCCCTCCTCTTATTAGAGGGAGGCAGCTGTTTTATCCTATGAGAAACATTCCGTCATCGTCGGTAAGTTGATCCAGTAATATTGAATGCCACTGAACAGTGAAGCGTTAACACAGCGTCCTCATTCTTCTCCGTTCCTTGCAATGCCCATCCTCTTCTGCTTCCCTCCCCTTCCCATTCATGTCCCTAGTTTTCTCCCAGCCCACTTCTATGATATCTCTATTGAGCCACAACATCCCCCTCTGACTTATTTGATGTGTCTACATTTCTTCCACTATACAATGTGCCTTTTTGATCATTCATCCTGACCTTACAAGTTAGTTCCCATATTCCTTAAGGTCAGGGCTACCATTTCATGTACATGACCTTCAGTATCATCACTGGATGATCTCTCGTGTAGTTCTTTATTTTGAACGATCTCTTCTATTTCTTCATTCTTATGGAACTGTCGAAATTGTGATGTGTTTCATATCATTTCTCTATGCTCTGATGTGGCAGTAATCATGGTCCCTTTTTTCCTGTGAGCATAAACCTTTCAATACAACTCATTTTAAATAATTTAAATGTAGCTGCATGATGCTGGCTTTGACACATACAAGTTAAAAAAAACGAATGAAATACATATACCAATGTATCACAAAACTACAGTACAAAATGAAAGAACAGTGCAAAGAAATCTAGAAATGTATAAAGGACAGGGAGCAAAAATGAAAATAAAAACTCTAACAATAGCTTCCTTTCTTGTTCAATCGGGTTCAGAAGAAGATACCCCTCTTGAATCACAATCTATTTTGATGTGACGGATTCCACATCAAAAAAGAAGACCATGGCCCTCATTAGGACCCTGGCATTAAGGGGTTAACGGCGCCGTAAAAGGTGTCGGCGCCATTAAACCCTTAACACCTTAATACAAGGTCCCTTTGCGCGACCCGACCTAACGGCTGCTCTAGACCAGCCGTTAAAGTAGGGGCCCGCAAAGGGACTCTCGAGGTAAGTACGGTACCGCAATTTGCAGTACCGTACTTACCGCCTTCCCCATTCCCATTATGCCCTATGGGGCAAAAATGGGAATGGGGAAGGGCCATGGTGGCATGGGGAATTACCGCCCGCCAACCTTGGAATGGGGTGGTAATTCCCCATTCCGCCATGGCGGACTCCGGCATCGACCATGGTGCTAATAGCACCATAGTTTTCCGCCGGAGTCCTAATGAGGGCCCATATCACATTACTGTCAATCATGGTATCACATTGGAAGATATAATGGGAAGAAAAAGGCAGGCTAACAGAAATATGACTCATTTCCAGTCTAGTAGGCGAGACAATCTAAATCCCGATGATTGTCTTCCATCAATTATTGTCTTGAGCTCTAAGTAAAGGGGTGGAGCACTTCCCTTTCTTCATACTTTCAACTATAACCCCAATGTGGGCTAGTTTTTGTCAGCACTGTTTTCCTTATTTTCAGCTAAATGAAGCATGTGCATGGTGTGCTGTTGTCGTCGAGGCCGGATAACCAGCAGCAACGGGCTGGGAGGACACAATGGTCCCGTTTAGAGTTGAAACCACCCAATGTAGCAAATGTAGCCACGGCTTGAATTGATAATGTGATAGTCATATTCCTGGAGTCTCATGCCGCATCATACAATGGGAGGTGCCATTTTTACCCTTACAAGGACAAAAGTGCATTATGGTCGGTGACCAGTGTGAATCTCTTGCCCCATACAGCCGCTAAGCTTTCTTTCTCGGGTTAAGAGTATGGGAGTTCAGGAGCTGAACGTGTATGGCTGGCATAGGCCACACTGTTTTGACATGTGAGGTTGTTTCTTCATGTTTTGTGAGAATCTCACGCAGTCCCACCGAGCTTGGATCAACTGTGACTTCAGTGCGCAGGGATTGATCAAAATAGGCTTTTCACTGGGTGTTAGCTAAAGTATTTTTTTTAATTATCAAATGCCAATAGGCATTGCTGGGTCCATTTGAATGAGGTTTCTTGTTAGAGAAGGTTTCTTAATCGTTCTGTAGTAGTTACATGATTTGAAATGTATCTGGAACAGTATCCTGCCATCCCAAGGAATTACCGTGTTTCAGCCATCTGAGTTGGTAGGGACAATAGATGAATAATATCCATTTTTTCTAGGGTCAGGGATCATACCATGTATAGAGAAGATGTGACCATAGTATTTTAGATGATACTTATTAATTCCACATTTTTCCACATTAAGGGTGGGCCCTGCCTCCAGGATGGCTTAGCAGGCTTGGGTCAAAGTGTTGTCATTATCTTTTTGTGTCCAGCTGATTATCAGGATATCATTGCTATAGTTAAAAACGTGTGGAAAAGGAAAGCATATTTGCAAATGGTTTAATGGAAAATTTCTGTGGTGGTAGAAATGCCAACATTTAATCATTTGCATCTAAATAGACCTTTGTGCGGTGCAAAGGTAGTGATGGACCGGGAGTCTGGATGTAGTAGTGGCTGATGGTAGCCCTGATTGCAGTGTAATTTCGTGAATTTTTCTGCTTTGTTTAACCGGGTGATCATGTCTTCAAGTGTGGGGCCAGGACGTTGTTCACACTCAATGAAACATCTAGGCATGGGACGCGCATTAGGGACAACAACTTGGGAAACACATGGTATGAGTCCTGTGGCAACCTTAGTGATGTCACCTGAAAAAGGTCTTTATAGTTTATTTTTAAATATTTTATTTTATTATTTGTATCACGCTACACACTCAGAGCATCAGTGCAGGTCTTCTGAGACTTCCTTTTGAAGGTGAAAACTCACCCTTCAGGGATGTTGAGTAACCGATTTACAACATTGCTAATGTGTAGCTGTATGGGAGGGTCGTTGAATTTACCTAGATCTGTGATAAGCTGAGGACATTCTCTTTGTAATGATGTGCTAGATAGAATCGTGGATGGGGGTTGAGTATTTGTCATGACACAGTTGATCTTTGCAAGGCTAGCAATTGTTTCTAGCAAATCAAGCATCTGCTAACAGCTAGTGGGCCTCATTCCGAGTACGGCGCTAACCAATGGCGCTATTAACGCCTTGGTTAACGCCGTACCCAGACCGGCAGCGCCTTGGTGGATGGCGGAATTACCGCCCCATTCCAAGGTTGGCGGGGCGGTAATTCCCCATTCACCAAGGATCTTCCCCATTCCCAAATGAGCCCCCATAGGGCTCAATGGGAATGGGGAAGATGCAAATAACGGTGACCGTTCATTACGGTCACCGTTATTGGCTTGGAGGCCCCTTTGCGCCCTTGACTTTAACACCTGCTCAAAGCAGGCGTTAAGGGCGAGGGCGCAAAGGAAACTCGGAGTATGGCGGTAAGGGATCACCGCCACCGGTCTCGTTACCGGTGGCCGCTAACCCTTACCGCCATACTCGGAATGAGGCCCAGTGTCTTAGTATGTGGATGATAGCTAGAGTTGTTTTAGTTGCACGGTGGAGCTTGAAAGAGAATTGTCCAGTGCAATGGAGATGTTGTGCAGCCCCCCCCCCATTGGAATATTTGAGCTGTGG
This sequence comes from Ambystoma mexicanum, assembly GCF_040938575.1. Classification (NCBI taxonomy): domain Eukaryota; kingdom Metazoa; phylum Chordata; class Amphibia; order Caudata; family Ambystomatidae; genus Ambystoma; species Ambystoma mexicanum. Next base: position 803,438,736 of record NC_090921.1, read on the forward strand.
ATAGAGTCTGTGTCCAGGCCATGGGCATGTAATGCCACCTTTGAAGATGTTTTTGTGTCGGTCTTGTCCGTCATGAGGTAGACCTATTAGTCGTTGGATGTATATTCGTCTGCAGATGTATTTGGTATGTATGAGTCATCCTGCAGGGATACATCAAGGACTTATATCTGACAGCTTGTTGTAGTGAGGTGGGCCTTTCTTTAGGATTAGGTGGGAATTGTCTGCCTTCCCTGCAGAGAGTTTGGAAGTGGTTTGGACGACATTTACTGCGTTGTTGGCCCAGTGTGAGACAGGGTCCTTTGTGTGGGAATGAGAAACCACATCTGTAACATTGCCGCTTGGCTAGCTGTTGGGAGCAGTGTGTGGACCGTGGGACGATTTGATGAAGATTGCGTGCAAGTATTGGTGGTGAGTGACGTTACTCGCTCATGTTTCTTTAGAGATTCCATCTCGGCTGCCTGTCAGTCAACCCATTCATAAACTCAGGTGAGGTCAAGTATTCTTTTGAGGAGAAAAGTCTTTTTGAGGAGGTGTTCCCTGAATGTCGAGGATGTGCATCATTCACTTCTTTGGAGTCAGATGGCTTCCTCGTCAGAGAATGCAATACATTGACAGTGGGTTACTGTTTTCTTGGAGGCGAGGGATACATTCTTTGATGGTTTCTTGTAGTTTCTCGCTGCGTTAGTTGAAGGTGTAGAGTTCGTAGCCAGGATGGAGGTTTTCATAAACTTGTTGTTTAATGCTGTACTGAGGGTGGTGTAGGATAACCTCTCTTGGTCAGTGTTTTAATGTATGATTTGACTTCCCATCCTACCAGGTGGTGAACATTTTATCATATCAGTTGTGTCCCCCATCACCCATTGCTTTGATGAAGTCTTCCATGACTTTGTACCAGTCTCGCAACCTGGGATCTCTGTCAACCTGCAGCACAAGTTCAAAGGGGTGGAGTTGCCTGAGAAAGAACGCTCTGTGAATACGAGGAGAGGACTGTTGAGCAGGGTTTTCATCTTCCATCTTGTCTGGAAATTGGAGGGAGGATGCTCAGTTAGTCCATCGTTAATATATTTAATTGTCGATCACCAGGTTTTGGCAGTAGTATGTGGAGAGGAAACATGATATCTAGTGCAGTGAACAGCGGGAGTAAAGTAGCACATGGACTAAAGTGTTGCAAATTAGTGCATTGGGAAAAAAGAGAGGCACACTATTAGGATAGAAGGAGCACGGATTGGGCAGCAGGGAACTGGCTCTGCGTTTTGTGGGGAGATGTCCACAGCGTATGGACCAGAAAGATGGTTTTGTGTTTCTTGGAGGTAGAAGCATCTAGAAAAGTGGGTGGGCAACGGGACGTTTATTGGGTGTTTGTCGGTATGCTGATCATTTGCCAGGAGGGAGTGGGAGGAGCGGCATAGCGCCCGGATAACAAAATCCTTTTTCCTTTTGTGTGACGGGCGGATTACTTACCGGGGATGAGCTGGCGTAGGAATCAGCAGTTGGTGAGGTAGTCGATGACAGCGCTCCGGACCGGTGACGTGGCGTTGGGAGGTCAGGAGTGGAGGAGATGTGGTGAGTCGTTGACTGAACCTGGGGAATTCGGGCTGGAATGGATATACTTATGGAGTCTGTCAATCGGCAGAGCACGCAGTAATCGTGGAGTGCGTTAAGTCTTTCTTCGGCGCCAGTTAGTTTATCCTATCGGAAGCAGTCTGACATATTTGGCAAGTTGATAAAATAATAATGAACGGAACGCAACAGCGGAGGGTTAACTCATCTTCTTTATTATCATTATCCTTTCCTTAAGTTGCAATGTTCCACCTCGTCTGTTTCCCTCCCCTTCCTGTCCGTGCCCCTAGTTTTCTCCCCGCCATCTGCTACGGTGTCTCTGTTGAGACACAACAGCAGCACCAGCTGCTATTCTGTAAACATTAGGTTATCCCTCCAGTGACTGATGTGCGCTGTTGGGTAGGTGGTGTCCAGCACTCAGCAAAAACGCTAAGCAGATAAAAAATTATATTTGGTAGGGAAAATATAAATGTATTTAATCAATATTTATTCATCATCGAAGTATAACCACATTTGCTTTCATAAGGGATAAAACACAATTTGCTTCTTCATTTTTCCAACAGGTTATTCGTAATATACAGGACTTAAAGCAGCTCTTGGAAACCTTTGCCTGTAGTGCCTCCTTGCAGAGAGGACATATACATGAACAGTGTCATAAGTGCTATCTGTATGCATGTTAATGACATGGCATATTCATTTGGCGCAGTGTGTCCTCATTATACATGCCAATATGCCATATTCCAGTCGGGAGATGCTAATCCAGTCCAAGTTTTCACTCTGCATTCTGGGACTTGTACACCTGGGGTAATAATCGGGAAGTCGGGGACAAGAAGTCCCAGAATGCAAATTTAAAATCAGGATTTGTCTAACTAACATCTCCCCACTGGAATGGGGCATGTTGGCATCCGTGTCTTATGTTAGCTTGCTCTACAGAGGTTTGGCCCAGCCTTTGGTGCCATAGTGGAAAGGGGAGTTTCAATACGCCCTTAAATGTCCACCTCTCCGAGTACAGTACTACACATCTATGCAAATCTTGGGCCATTTGATGAGCAGTAGAGTTGAACATGTGACATTCACGTACCACATATATTGACATTGAAGCCCCTTCATAAGAAATTGCACCATAGATATGATGCATAAATTAGCAGGTATGGATAGACAGGCACTCGGAGGCGGGCATCCACTTTTTTGTTATTTTAACTCGAGCAAAAGCCTCGTGCAAACGCTTGTGAACGTTTCATTTTGACTGAATCTTAGCTTTACAAAGGAAGGAAACTATACTACCGGCCCTGATCTCTTGCTCCTGCTGGACCTCCCTTAAGCGCACTTGCTCCTTTGGTGTCCTGAATCTGTGCACTGAATGAGTCACTAACCGCATTTGTCCTGTCTTCTCTTACCCAGGTGTAGTTGTCGCCATTGTGTTTGGGATCCTGTTTGGCTTCTTAGGGCTTTTCGTCACTGCCCACATCATCGTGAAGAAGATACGGTGAGTTCTTACAACCCTTATGACTGATTTCATATTGCATTGGCCACCTCTGGCAGAGGTGGGTGTACTTTAAAGTGTGATTATCCCCATAACAAAAGAAAGATCAGTGGGGATCTTTCACACAGTTACGGTCTGGCTCTAAACACGATTGACAGTTGCTTTGGTTCCATTGCGTTGCTTGTGGTGTCACACATCCCCCCTGCTATGACACCCCCAGCCAGCGAATCGCAAACATGCCAATGTGCTCTATGGTTATGTTTTGGAGCGCCCTGATGCCTGCGGGCTCCGGCGCGATATAAACAAATAAATAAATAAAAATAAAAAGCATGTCTTTCCTCCCGTTATGGGAAGGCACAGATCCTTCCTGTTACGCATTTGACTTATTTCTTTATTCTGAGAGCAGCAAGAACACTTTTCTGACTTTATAATGTTTTTAGTGCTGGACTTCCAGTCCCATAGTCCTTATACAGTCTATTGCGTGTGGCCATCTTGTCCCAGATTCCCATAATGCAGGGATTACTTACCAGTATTCTTCATTACTTTTTGTCCTGCTTTTCCTCGTCACAGTACTTGTGTGGTAGCCTTACCTCTTATTCAGGAACCCTTATTCCCCTTCCATGCTTCTTCACATTGGTACCGTCTCTTCCCTTAGGAGCATACCAGGCCCCATCTACCGACCAGTGACAGTTACTTATAACTGCCCATGGAGGCCCATTTTTCAAATAGGAGGTAGAGGGTGGACATACGTAGAGTGACGAGGAAGAGCAGGAATAAGAGTAATACAGATTACCGGTAAGTAATACCTGCATTACCTCCATTTCCCTCTTCCTCGCCCCAGTACTTACTTGTGACGTGTACCAACTTAAGTAAAATTAATGAGCCTAGAACAAGAAGTACCTGGGGACATATGTCATGCTCACCCACTGTAACCAGTTTAGTCAGAAATTGCACACTTTTCAAGATTGGTAGCTTTGTGGGATCATGGCACTCAATAAGCCAGTTCCAAAAGTATCTGCTTCTTGCAGATGAAGATTCAGTCTATATTGGCCCTCATTAGGACCCAGGCGTTAAGGGGTTTACGGCGCCGTAAATGGCGCCGACCCTTAACGCCTGATTCCAAGGTGTTAAAATCCATGCCGCAAAGGGAACTTAGTGCTAATTATGCCACCGTAATTTACGGTGGCGTAATTAGCGCCTTCCCCACTCCCATTATGCCCTATGGGGCAAAAATGGGAATGGGGAAGGGTAAAATGGGAAATGGGGATTTACCGCCCCACTCACCTTGGAATGGGGCGGTAAATCTGCCATCCACCATGGTGTAAATGATGGTAAGGGTACGACCCAGGTGGTAACTTACCGCCTGGGTCGTAATGAGGCCAATTGTCTGACAAACGTATTAGGGTCTGACCAAGGAACATCCCTGCAAATGTTGTGAACAGAAATCCCTCAGGCCACTGCCCATGAGGCCGACATAGACCTTATTGACCTTCCCTGTATTTCAAGAGGGGGGGTTGTACAAGAGGAATGATAAGCCAAATAGATGGTTTCTCTCATCCACCGGCCAACCATAGCTTTCCTATCCGGATAGGTCCCCCCAAAGGTGACAATGAGGCTACTAGAGGAACGGAAAACCCTATTTCTCTAGATAGACAAGGACCACCCTGCAGACATCCAGCTTACCCCACTCCAATTCTTATGAGGAAGGGTTAGGAAAATATAATGGTAGGATACTTACCAGGGGTCTATGGAACTTGGAAACCACCTTTGGGAGGAAGGCTGGATGACATCTAAGAAACAAGTTATCAGGTTGAACGACCAAATACGAAGCTTCACAAGATAAAGCACATATTTCCCCGAAACGACTCTCAGAAGGAATGGCCACTAGAGCAACGATCTTGACTGTTAAATGTCTCATAGAAATAGTTTTCTGGCGGTTCAAAGAGGGCTACCTGCAATGCTCTGAGGTCCAGCAGAAGATCCCTGGGGGCAAATCTGAAACAGACATGTGTCTATAGAGGGAAAGAAATTTCAGCAGCCTTTTGACCAACCCCATATTTTCCAAATCTTTCCCTCCCACCTCACTGGAGGTACGAATGGCAGCCTACTGAGCCCTCAAAGTAGACACTGCCAAGCCCAAATTAAAACCCTCCTGGAGAAATTGGAGGATGCTTGATAACAGACCTAATGTTGCCTAAAAACCCTTTTCAAAATGTATTTTCCCAGTTGCTCCCATGTGGTTTTAGGGTTGGTTTTTTAAAATCATTTTTAATGGAGCAGGCTGCTTCTCTAGAAGACCTCTGAATTAAAGTCTTTCCCTGTCAACTTCCAAACTCCCCACACTAACTATTTTGGATATGCTTTCCCTTAAGAACTGCTTAAGGGTTCCAGAGGCCTGGGGACTGGAAAAACTGGGGATACCGCTAGGTTCAGTAGGAGACGGAACTAACCCCTGATAGCCAAAACAGGACCACTACTGTAACCTCTGATACTGAGTCTCTGATATTTATCAAATCCTTTGGGATCAACAGGAGAGGAGGGAAGGCATACAGACTCTTCTGCCAAACTATAGATATTGCATCCAACTCCCAGGTGCCTAGGGGATGGAAACCTGGAGCAGAACCCAGGGACGTTCTTATTCTGTGGGGTTTAAACTAGGTCCACACTTGGGAACCCATATTTCCCGTAAATGCCCTGAAGCACTTCTGCCTTCTGCTCCCATTTCACAGAAGAAAAAAAAAACGGCTAATCTTGTCTGCTACCTAGTTGTCCAGCCCTCTGATGTGTACTGCCGTTAAGGACAGCTCGCGTTCTGTAGTGGGAAACACCCTGATCAGCCTGTCTGCTGGCAAGTTGTCCAGCCCTCTGGTGTATACTGCCTTTAAAGACTCAAGGTTTGACACTGCCCATTTCCTCCTCTCTTGTGCCAGACCCTCCAGGTATTACGAGCGTAGACCACCCTGCTTTTCTTGGCACGACACACTATTGTGGTGTTGTCTCTCTGTACTAAGAGAGAATTCCCCGTGATGATTGGGGAAAACCCCCAAAGGGCCCTTGAGACTGCTGCCAATTCTCTCCAATTGGAGGGGCTGGATGCCTCCTGTTCTGTCCACAACTCTTGGCAAGGACAGCCCTGAAAGATAGCTCCCCAACCCATCCTACTTGCATCTGAAGTATCAACTCCTGTCTCAGTGATTGGACAACTGGAATCAGTTTCTTGAAGTCTTGAGACTCTTCTTTCTAAAAACCAGCGAAGGTGAACCAATAACGGTCTCATATGGAGACGAGCCCAGAGAACCAAGAAAACACTCAAGATCGTGTGCCGCTTTCCTTGCATGATTTCCCTTGCTGAGCCTTGAGGTGTTGAGAGTAAATCCCTCAGGATTTTCTGCAGTCTGTGCGCCCTATCAACTGGAAGCATTCCCTTTCCTTCTGCAGTCCAAAACCTTGATCCAATGAATTGGAGATCCCGAGAAAGCTGAGAAAGCAGGAGCTGAGACTTGGCACTGTTGATCAAGGACCCCATGGACTCTATTGTACTGAAAGTTAGTCCTACATGCTGAACAAGGCGATCTAAGGATGAGGCATTGATCAGCCAATCGTCTAAATATGGGAATGACTGGACCTCATGGAGATGGAAAGAGGCCACAATTGGTCCCATGACCTTTGTGAAAAACCGAGGTGCTGACTCCCTAACGGGAGGACTCTAAACCGCTAATGTTCCTTGCCTACTGCAAACTTCATGAATTATTGGTGCCTCTTCCAGACTGGTACATTGAAGTAGGTGTCCTGCAGGTCCAGTGATGCCAAAAAATGCCTCTCCTGCACCAGTGAAGTAATATGTTGGGCTCACTACATCTTGAAGTATTGAGCCACTACTTTGAGATTTAGCCTTCTCAGATGGATCATGAGTCTGAGTTTTCCCAAGGGCTTGGGGACAAGGAATACAATGGAGTACACTCTGTGTCCCTTCTCCTGTGCAGGTATTTGTCTGGATGCCTTCTTCAGCAACACCCCCCGGATAGCCTGTCGCATTGCTTCCCTCCTGACTCTCCCTGGACCCAGAGTACAAATGGTCTTGAGTGGCCTCGTTTTTTAAAAGAATGATGGTATCCCCATCATAAAATGCCTGTTGACATGGGATTCACCAGACTGCAGTGACCACTTGTCCCAGAACAATCTCTGGTAACCCCACACTGGCCTGGCATCAGGACATCTGCTTCTTTGCAGGGCATGAGGGATGCCTAGCCTGCCATTACTGCCCATTTCATAGACACATGTGGGAACTTGGACCAGAGGCTTGATGTCTAGTGGGCCTTTTGGAGGACAAAGATGGTATGGACCTTGGACCTGTCTTCTGCCTGAGTTTTCCTATATGTTTGTCTGCTTCAAAAGATCAATGGGCCTTGTCCTCAAGGGAGTCACTGAATAGCATCTGACCCTCAAAAGGAATCTTCATAGCAACTGTCTTTTGATGAGAGTCATAATGCCAGCCTTGCATCTCCATATGTCACTGACTTACCACTGTGCATCCAATTGCCATTGCAGAAGCCTTAACATCATCACATCCCAAGTCCGAAATAAACTCTACTTGCAATTTAACAGTTTGGGGTATCAGCAGAGGATCACTCCCTTCCTCTACTGCCTTGCCCAGGAATTCTCGGCACAATGGGGCTGTTTTGACTGTGTATGATGAGTATGTAGCCATCCTGAGCACCAGATGGGCTCCACCATGGGCCTTTTTCAATGCGCTATCGACATTCCTGTCCTTTGGATCTTTATTGACTTCCTGCAAGGCCATTGAAGACCGCTCAACCAGGCTTGGGAGAATAGTGTCCACCTGAATGTTCTGTGATGTGGATTTCTCTTTCCCTTTCAAGAGGTAGAGTTTTGCCAAAACTCTGGGGACAGGCGTTTTATCTGATTCCTTCCATTCTCTGAGGATCTCTTCCTTAATCTAAGTGGGGAGAGGAAAACCAGATCTCAATGTGGGTTTGAACTGTAAGAGAGGAGATCTCGTGATCCTGTCTGCGGGTACGTAAGGAGTGCTTCCGGGAACACCATGTAGTGAACGATCTGGATCAAAACTGTAGCCGCAGCCTCCTTACCCAAGTATTCTTTTTCCATTCTGGCCCTCACTCAAAGAGTAGAAGGCCTCAACAGAAAAACTAGAAGTAGCTGAACATTAAAAGGAGGAGGGAGAGACGATACATCCCCATGGCTGTGCTTGCTTTTGATCCTAGGCTTTCTGTCATACAAAGCTTGGAAAGAGGTATGCACCCTCACTTTGTGCTTTCGTCTCTCTGGTTAACGTTTCACAGTTACTGAGCTCCATTACATGAGCACAGTAATGGGCTGGTTACTTACTGGTAATCTTCATTAGTCCTACTCTTCCCCACCACAGTACTCACTTGTGAGGTCCCAACGTCCATGTCAGGAATCCATCCTAACTTGTCAATAAACAATAAATGCCCACCCCTCTCCACTGAAAGCATAACACATACAGCCCTCACAACTTGTCAACAACTTGTAACACATCATGGTTGTTTTTTTACACCACACCAGGGCAGGAGATTTGGGCCGCAAGTACTGTGATGAGCAAGAGTAGGACTAGGAGTAATGAGGATGACCATTAAGTAACCATCTCATTACCTCCACGTCCTTCTTCCTCCTCCCAATACTTACTTGTCAGTTAAACCAAACATAGTGGTGAAAAATGGTCCATGAATAAAAACGCAGACCAACTAGACTGCAGCTTCGACACCGTGTCATCAATTTGTTACTGGCCACAACTAAAAAATCACCATTGAACATGTGTACCAGTGCTCAACACCCCCTCCCCTAAGGAGTTCAGACCCTGCTTACGCAAGCTGAGGCGACAGTGTTTTTGAAAGTGTTCAGGTTGGCCCAGGTCGCCACCCTGCAGATGTCCTGAATGGCACTCCCCACACTTCCATCCAGGAGGCCATCATCTCTCTAGTCAAGCAACCTTGAATAGAGGCTGGAAAGGGAACCGTCACCACTGAACAGGCCAAAGCAATCACTTGCCAAATACATCGACAAATAGTTTGATGTCCTAATGCCAAGCCTGGGACCCCCAAAGGTAAAACATAAACTTTCTGACTGCCTAATAGAAACAGTTCTGTCCAGATAAGCCAAGACAGACCTCTTGACTTCCAAATTGTGCCACTGTTCCTCTTCTAGACACACTGGATTGGGGATAAAAGGATGGTACAATAATCTTTATTTTTTATTTTTTATTTGATATGGTTGAGAAACTCAACCTTTCAAAACATGCTAATTACATCTTTACAATTATCATTTTAAATAAAATTTAACAATCATTACAAATTTAATCTTTTTACAAAATATAAAAGAATACTTTTTTAAAAAATTTCTATACAACAAAGTCAGAATCTGGATAAGAAAACTTCACGCCATTACATCTTATTACCCATTTTCCACTGTTACAGTATTTCATTCTTATTATCCACATCATCTCTACCAAGTTTTATCTCATTTAAAAAATGTATAGATGCATACCCCACTGATTTTGAGTATACATGGAATATATGCTTCCATAGATCTCCTGGACCCATGTAAAGTCTAGACTCAAATAGGGTTTTAAAGTGCTTAATTCTTAAATGCATTAATACATCACATTTTGTAAAGATGTGCTCTAAGGATTCCTCCTCAATATTGCAGAATTGACATGTAGTAGTTGCCAATATGTCCTTGGTCCATTTGGCTGTTACAGTTCTCGTGTGCCATAAATTCAGTCTCAATCGAATAAGGCCATTACGATGGATGGTGCAAGGAGTTTTTAAGAGCTACAATTCAGTGTTACCATAAGCTTTATGAGCACATGGATTTTGAACAAAACTTTGATACTTGTAACACGATTCTCTATTTTGTATCCAATCCATTTCCCACATTTTACATTTAGCCTTGTCCGGATTATGGGTGAGTAAATTGTCAGTTATGCCAGCAATTTGCATAATTTTCCACACCTGTAGTTTCCATTGAAGAATATAAACATCATTAGAGTTTTGTATATAACGGGCCAGTTGTACAACAAGACCATTTCTGTTTTTCACTAAAACACATTTCCTATAAAGCATACACAATTCCCATTTGTAATTCGCATGTAAAAATATTAGCCCTAGCTCGTGCCTTATTAGAGCAACAGTAACGGATGAGGGTAAACATAACAGAGTTTTCCAGTAAAGCCCCTCCTTTATATCCCAAAAACACTTATTTAGAATTAGTTTAGTTTCCGCTCCATATGACACAATTGGCATGGCTTTTTGTTTGTAAAAGACTAGAAGAGGAGCAATGGAGAATTTGCAATATTTACCCCTGATGATTTTTGCTTGGGATATCAGATTATTCCATTTTCGTTGTAAACTGGAATAATGAGGGGAATCAGACAGATTATTGCTAATGTTTAAACCCAAATAAACATATTCACTTACAGTTTTAACCGTCTCGCCATACAATTTCCACTCAATTATTTTAGTTCTTTGCTTACAACTGCCAAATTGAATCACTTGAGTTTTCTTAGTGTTAATAGTCATTTTGTTATGTATTGCGTATTTTTCCACAGCACAAAGCATATTTTTAAGGCCCATTGGCGTTCTAGATAACAACAAAAGGTCATCGGCATATAACAGCCATTTGACTTCACACAAACCCAACCTCGGGGAGTCAGTTGTGATATCATAAAGGTCTTTGCCAATGTCAAGGATGAAGAAATTAAAAATGGATGATGCAAGCATGAATCCTTGCTTAAGACCTCTGAAACTAGATATCGAGTCAGATAGACTCCCATCGTTGGATAATCTAATTTGCAGTGTGGTTTGAGAACGTAGATCAATGATCCACTTGAGAAGGTTCCAGGAGAAGTTGTTTTTCATTAGCTTCATGAAAAGAAGTTCCCTGGAAACCGCATCAAAAGTGGTTCTAAAGTCTACAAAAGCCACATATAAAGGAGATTTTAGTTTGGCATACTTAGCGATGATTGCGTTTACACATAGCAAATTAATCCCGGGGCCTAGACCCTTCACGAAACCTGTTTGCCATGGATCTCTTAATCCTTTGTTATCAAGCCACACATTAAATTTGCGAAGTACCAGGCGTGCAAAAAATGTTCCCGGGCAGTCGAGGATGGCTATGGGCCTATAAGAGGCCGGGTCTAATCTATTACCTTTTTTGTATAACGGTATAAGAATGGACTTTCTCCATGAAGAAGGTACGATCCCAGTTCTCATTACTTCTTTGAATATTTGTGTAAGAATACTTGACCATATTTTGGGGTTCTCCTTAAGCATCTTGTTGTAAGTCCATCAGGACCCAGAGCTCTCAAACTGCTAAGTTTTGTTATGAGCATTACTATGTCAATCCGGTCAAACGTAAATGAATGATTCCAGTTTTTACTTATTCTTCGAAAAGAAGATTGACTATCTCTTGAGGAGGATTGATATGCTTGGCTGAAATATGTACACCACGTTTCAGCTGAGATGGAGTTTACCTGTATGGAATTTTGCTCTTTGTATGTAGCTACATTTAATACTCTCCATATATCCGCTGTTGATTTGGAAGCAGTCTTTCTTAACATTAGTTCACTGTCTCTCTGAATGAGCAATGCTTTCCTTCCTTTTTGCCAGTTCTTATATTTCATACAAAGTTGCTTCGTTCTTAACATTTTTTCATCGTTGGGTAGTTGCTTTAACATGCGAATTTGATGACGTAACTCTGTTTCTTTGTCTTTCACCTCTTTGTCAAATGTGTGATTATGTTTATGGCTTTGGCCTGGGACAGAATTTTTAATTGAGACCTATTAAAGCATTGAGGAAACATAGTCCCTTCCTAAATTAAAATACAGATGTTTATCAAAACGTATTAAGGAATCATCAAACCATTTCAATCGGTTCCTTGCATTATTGGCAATTATATTGCCTTTGTACGTTCCCTCATGCTTTCCCGATGGTTCAATCTCCAACTCCCACTTTAAACAGAGTTGGTGATGGTCACTTTTAGTATTAGGTCTTATATTCAGGGACTGGACCATGTTCATCATTGCTTTATTTACAAAAATGTAGTCAATAGTAGCCTCAAATGGCCCATTATGCCAAGTACTAGCAAAGGGAATATCACCGTCCACTGCACCATTAGTCATTACCAGTTGCATGTTTTCCATGCATTGGTTCCATCTGATTTCATCATGCATTAATTTATCCTTTTTTTGGGACAGCAGATGCAAGTTGATATCACCCATTATTAGCACAAAGTTGACATTTTTTTCAAGTGCAATTAGCAAAAAAATTCTTTCCAAATTGTCAAAGAAACATTCTGATGACAAGTGGGCTTTCCCCCAATAGATGTTCACTAACAAAAAAATATACGTTTTACTTGAGAGTCTAATAAATTGAATAAATGGTGTACCAGAATCTAAATTTGTGATTTTAAAGCATTTAGATTTCTTTGTAGCAACAAGTAAGCCAGCCATGGGTATTCCTCTTGGTAGCACAATAGCAGGTTCTAACACTATATTGTATCCATTCCAAATAAGTGAATCAACCAACCAGGTTTCTTGTAATACAACAATATTAAATACACTGAGATTTGAGCAAGTAGTGTTAACAAAATGTTTAAAACCCTGAGTATTCCAGCATACAAGGTTGGTTTGTTCTTTGGAAATGAATTGTTATGCGCGGTCAAGTTTTTCATTTTCATGAATGATTTGACTTCTATTACCTGATCCGTAGGTATGTGGAACCCATTTCCTTGAGTCCATTCTTTCACCTCCTGCTTCCTGACACTCTTCTCTATAGATGTTAAAACCCATTTGAAAGAATGCATTTCTGGCCTCCCATACTAAATCGGCCAAAACTATCAAACGGAGGGTAATCCTTGACTTTGACAGGTCATTATCATTCAAAAATTCCACTCTGTCAATGTCAGAGGATATAATATTCCTCAAGGTAGGTATTTCTTTACAAATGTTGAGAATACAAGAACGGTTAAGGTCATATTGGTCTTAGGGATGTTCTCTACATTCTAAGACAAAACCAAGATACCTATTCTGACCCATTACTCTTGTTTTAAAGGATGGTAAACAAGCAGGATTTAAACTTTCTTGCCACGGTCCTCCTTGAGGTGTTCTCTCTGCCTTTGCCAAATCTCTTTCATTATTATGAGGGATAGACATAGAGGCAGGCTTGGATTTCCATGGCACTAAATTTGTCTGCTCAGTAACCTGTTTACAAAGTTCCAGTTGTCTTTCTGTAATATACTGTTCAATGTTCTTGTTTATTTCTTCACGCATCTGTGTATCAATCCGCCCATGGCCGTTTTTCTCTGGTTGTACAACCGAGGACAAGATTGCAAGAGATGGTTTGGGTTGGGTGGTTTCATTGGCTTTAGGCTCCTCACTTACGGTCGCCATATTATTCACAGATTTATGACCTGCTCCAAATCAAAATATTCCCTTATTCACCACTTTAGCCTCCTCACTTGCAGCCACTAATCATCTAAAGGTTTGTAATATAACTTGGATGAGGGTTTCCCCTTGTTTACCACTATGGGCTGCTTTGGTCGATCTTTGCAGCCATCATGATTCACTATTTCCAAGGCCTCATCATGTTTGTGATTAGTTATTTTTAAAAATCGTCTTGGCTTTGCTCGTGATTTGTTAACTTTCTTCTTTGTAGTGAGATTTTGTTCTTTATTATTAAGAGAAGCATCTGGCAGTTTTCTTGTTAAGATATTAGTTAGCTCTGGTTGGCTTCCTTCATTATTAAGGTCATCTTCAGATATCACAACAATTGGGCCGGACACTGTGTTCTTCAAACCCTCATTATTAGAGTCAATCTGTAGTTCCGACTCCAACTCTAGACTCCCATTTATTGCAGGATGGCATTTGCCAAAAACAAAGTGATTGGACTGCACTTGACTTTGGATGGCAGTAGTGGTCAGGTAATCGGTTTGCAACTCTGAATCTTTTATGCTACAGTGCCTAAATATCTCAAATTGTGGTTCACAGGTTCTGGGATTGGCCACAACCTCTCTTTCCGTAATTGTATCTGTTAGTTTGGTTAACAGTATGGTTTGATTATTAATTTATGCATCCATGGCTTCATATAGTTTCGCCAAAGATAGTATAGCCGAGTTCATTGCCAAAAGGGTTAAGCTCATTTCACCCTGTGCAGTACTTTCCTCCAAGTGAGTGTTATTACGTCTCGTAGCAGTATGTCCTTCCCAGGATTTCTTTACTTGTCTTGGAGTGGGTAATAAAAAGGATGAAGGGGTTATAGGGAGGTCTTTATCAGAACCTAGCGATGAATCATGAACAATCCGAGAACTCTTGTTTGCCAAAATCTTAGAATCACATGCTCCATCAGACACCTCCATTGATACCTGATTACTTAAGTTTTGCATCCTAATTGGTGATGTCATCAACCTCCATGAGATCACCTGTGTTAGAGTGCACAAAAACCACTTCTTCATTAGAGGACATCCCGGATTGGTTCATAAAGTTGAGAGCATCCTCATCTACTTGACCAGTTATGTGTGTGTTGTAAAAGGCCTCCCCTAGTCTGTGTTGAACTTCTACGGTGCAGACTTCAGGGGACTTTTTAACAATAGTACTAAGTCTATTGCCTAGGTCTTGAATGTCGTTCTCACAGCGTCTACTTTCATTTTCTATGGTGATGTCTGAAATTATTCTTGCACCTTTTATGCACTCAATAGTTGGGGCATTATTTTTAATAGCATCGACTTCAAAATCCAAACCAGTATTTAGATTATAAAGGTTAACAAGTTTGTTAGGCATCACTTTGTTTGGGAGCATTTCACTTCTTCTAGTATCAATGGGAGCCCCCAAATTGCAGTATTTACGAATATCACCTCTTCCGTTAAATAGAGGACTTTTGGCTTTGTTTGCCATTTTTTTGTTAACTGTAGAGGTTTCAGATTGTTTCTTCTGCTGCCTTGACGGAGTAACCGTGGCACCAACCACAGGAGTATGAATTACTCTTGATCCATCTTTAACTAATGTTAAATTTAATGCTGGCATTTTTGTCTTCAATGTAAATGGCATGGTTTAACTTACTAAAAAATATGGTTGATAATTAATTTAAGAATTTACAAATCTGAGAAAAACTCCTCAATTGAGGTATATTTCCCTATACACAACAAAAGGAAATGTAATACGTATAAAATGAGTGACTAGACAAGCAATATACTTAAAATTCATATAAAAGTTGATGCCTGTTGGGATTCACAAGTTCATATAAAATGCATCTATAATGGATCACAATTGCTTCAATTCGCCTGATGGCTTGAGAGTCTGGCATAAACCGTCTTTCCTTCCCAATAACAGTTTAGTACAACAATAAACCAAGCATGTACTTCTACAAGTACTGAACCAGATGTTGGCCTGTTTACCTCCGATCACTAGTGCCACCCAGAGCCAAACAGCAGCAAAACAGCTCTTCAAATGTAAAATGCAGTGCCCTTTACTCTGCAGTCGGGCTTAACGCCGCAAGGGTTACCGGGGCGGATTTTTCAAGCCTGATGGTGTCACGTGATAGCTCACGTGACCGCCGCAAAGCCCCTCCTCCTCCAGGAAGTACAAGCGAGCCGGCAAGAGTCCAGGATGACTCGCAGTGCCGATGACAAAGAAATCAAAAGGAAGCGTTTCCACCAGTTCCTTTTAGCAACAACAAACAAGGATGGTAGAATAATATCCTGTGCCCTGTGAAATTTAAAGAGAACCTTAAGGACGGGGCCAAGCACAGCTGTGGGCAAAGTTTTATTTTAGTTTTGTATTTTTATAATTGTTTTGTAGCGCTTTACGCCTAAGCACTTTACAAAAACAACATTACAGTACAATAAATGTCACATAGTAAATGATAAATCAGTCAGACAGAAAATGGAATTTAAGACAAGTTTTTATTAAAGAATCAGAGAAGAGATAGAACGAAGAAGAAGGGGAGAAGATTCCAGGGCTTGGGAGCCAAGAGGGAGATGGCACGAAAACGAGAGGGGCCACAAGGAGGGTGAGGGACAGGTAGGAGGTAAAGAGATTGGGAGTGAAGAGTCTGAGGTGGAGAACAAAAGAAGACTAAAGACGAGGAGATAAGGGGAACAAGACCTTTTAGACACTTACATACCAGGCACAGAAAGTTAAAGAGTATGCGAGATTCAAAGGAAAGCCAGTGTAGAGAGTACAAGGCATCAGAAATAGAATTTCCGGATATGCGAATCACCCCAACAAGGCATTTGGGGCCACTACTGATTCCTCACACTCAGAAGAGGCATTACCAAGCCCCACGGAATTGCGGCCTGGCAGACACTGCAATTTGGATGCAGTGAGAACCTCTAGCCAAGCCCTCTTTTTTGTCGGTACCCAAATTGGTACCGAAGCCCTGAAGCCTGAGGAGGAGACAGGTGTTCGTCTCCCTGTCAAGATAAATCCAGGATGGTGTAGCTATTTTGGCAAAAAAGAATGGACATGCCAGAAGCTGCCAAAAGGATGATATGGCCATTGACGTTGATATTTTAAGTCGTGACGCTCACTGGGCAATGTGTTTACTGTATAACACAAATGCATCTTCGGACAATTTCACAGAGGTGGGTTCCCCAGGAGGAGATTGAACTCCAGAAAAATCAGTGCTAAGTTGACATCACCCTTCCTTCCTATTAAAGTTCAGGGATGCCTTTGGCCTTTTCTCAATATTGGGTAAAGATAACAATAGATTCCTTAGTTTTAAAGATGGTCCAGGGCTTTCCCATAGACCTGGTTTCCAATGCTTCAGGCAATTAAGGAGCATTCAGTTTTCTCATCTAGGAATATGTATTATGGTTCAGAAAATAAAATGGTATTCTACAGAAAGGTGCAACAGACTATACACATCCCACAATTTAAGGATTTGCGAGCATCCTGTTCATTGTGTAGAAAAAGGACAAAAGGCTTTATCTGTTGATAAATCTAAGGGAGCTCAATGATAGCGTCCTTTAAGGAAGGAGACGATTTGTCTTCTCCAGGATGTCTTGGGGGCAGGGGATTGGATGGTGCACATGGATCTAAGAGATGCACACCTCTCACCTCTCAGTTCCCATATACCCTCCTCATAGACATTACCTTCATTTCTCAGTGGTGGGGTTTGGACACACTTTTGAACTCACTTGACTGACTTTCGCCCTTTTATCAGTCCCTCTGTGTTTTACAAAGTGCCTTCATCCAGTAGTAGAATCCTCAGGTAAACAGGAGGTTTTATGTCCAGATGATACCCTTCTCATGGCTCACTCAACAGACTTGGTGACAAGGCATCTTCAATCGATCCCCAAATCTCCTGCAGGAACTGGGTTTCATTGTAAGTGTGGAAAATCAGAAATGTAGCTTGCACAACGTATGGCTTTCCCAGGGTTCCACATCAACACGTTGGACAACTCCTTTCACCTTCCAGAGACAAAGGTACGATTGGTAGAAATGGAATTGGTGTGGGTGTTACTTCAGTCTGTTATGTCCCTCTACCACCTGGCTAAGATCATAGTAATTCTGTCATCATCCATCCAGGGGATCTTCACCGATCCACTGCACTACAGAGCTTGCACAGGTTGAAGATCCTTCACTTAAGGAGGGAATACAACTTTGTAGACTGGATACAAATGTCACCAGAGGGCCAGGCAGAGATCAGATGGTGTGTCATCCAAAGGGAAACATGCAATGGCAAAGCAATCTTTGGTTCTGCACCCGATCTGCTATTAGATTCCAATGCCAGCCAGCCAGGCAGGCAGGCTAGGGAGCCAGGCATGGAGAACACACAACTGGTCGGGCGTGGCCCTTTTGGGAGTTGAGGGCTCACAAACATTGTTTGGAGATGCTTGCAGGTTCATTTGAGACCAGCGAGCCATTTTGGATGAATGGACAGCTGTCTGGTATGAAAGAAATCTTGGGGTACACCATCAAGAATTCTCTGAGGAATTGCTAAACAGTTTTGGGAATTCTATCTCCAATATCCCATTGTTGGGAATGTCGAATTTCTACCAGGCGTTTACAACACACGGGCAGACTGATGTTCCAGAAGGCTGATTTACTTAAGAAATTGGCAACTTTTCCACCCTGTATTTCCAGCCCTCTCCCCCCACTGGGAGCCTATGAGGTTGGATCTGTTGGCATCTAAGTTGAACACTCAACTCCCATGTTTCTTTAGTTGGAGGCCAGACCCTGAGGCCACAGACACATTATTTCCATCTTGGACTACAAGCTTGCTTTCCACTATCCCTCCCTTTTGCCGAGTGTTCTCCAGGCCTGAAAAAAGACAGCGGAACTGGCACTAATAGCACAATCTTGGCCATCCTTGGCATGGGATATCTTAGAACTAGAAATGAGTGCTGATAACCCTATTTTACTTGCTCACTTACCCAACCTTCTCTCCAGCCCTGAAGGTCTCTACAATCGATTGATCATCTAGGATTCCCTCTGAATGATCACTTGGAAGATTTCAGGAGCTTCCAAACTCCAAGAGGGGCTTTGAAGGTGGCTTCAGATTTTTTACAAGAGCCTTGGGCTCCAGGCACAAGGATGGTATATATTTTCACATTGAGGTCTTTGTTACGATGGTGTTTACCTAGGCATGTGAATTCCTTCATAGCCTACGAGGTCGACATAGTAAACTACCATTGTGATGTTGCCGGTTCTCATTCCAACAGATCTGTGAATGTATACAGGTCCACAATGTCTGCTCATCTTGAATGGGTAATGCTTTACCCTTAGGGCAAAATACTTTTGTTTGCAGGTTCTTTCAAATGTTAACCTGCTAGACCTTCTGTTGGATCCATGTCTTTACAGTGGCATTCCTTGCCACATCTGTGTTGATGGATACACTGGATTGGATTATGAATCAAGGAGGGAGGCATCAGTGTTTGGTGCCCACTTTATCAGGGGAGCCATGACTTGCAGGGCCTTTTGGTCAGGGACTTGCTTGGAAGATGTTCTCAATCTGCAGATTGTTATTCTGAGTCAGTGTGTAATAGGTTTTGTTACAAGCCAATGTATAATGTATCAGCTGTGTTTTTGTCCCATCCATGCTTAAAAATGCACAATAGTAAGCTTCAGTGCCTTGCCATAAAATGGTGATATTGCAAGTAATAGGACAAAAAAAAGTTTTTATTTTGTATGTATTTTGTTGTGTTTCGGTTAATAGTGATGCTTTCACATAAAAGTATTTATAAACAAATGTTCATTAATACATTAGAAGAGACTAATAACCAGAGTGCACAATGTACACAGTGCTCAAATAAGCGGAATATGTCTACCTAACATCAGTCTTTTGCAAGACTCATTCATTTCCATCATGAATGAAATGTAGTCAAAACATCTAAACTTTAAATATCTTAAATCAGGGAGACTTTCACAGAAATACATAGAGGTTTGAGAGTTCCATACATTATGGTTTCTTAGACAAACGATATGTTCTGAGTGTTCTGGCAAGACCCTGCCCCACCCCCCTCACGTGTAGTCATAAAATGAAAACAAAGCATCATCTGCTGTCTCAAATAGGTTCTGCTCGGGCATTGCTTTGGGTGTGGCTGGATAGTGCAACATTCAGGAAAACAATGTATATGCTCCATAAAGTGTGGGCTACCTTCAAGTTGTTCACAGGTATTACCACAATCATAAAACGAAGGCTTCTTTTTTAGTCCAGCATCAGAGCACACTATCATTTCTTCACAGTTAAGATCAAATCGGCCCATGCAGATGTCACAATATTGTATGTAATCAGTATTAAATCAGAAACTACCAGCATGGTGCCGTTCTCCAGCTTGAGCCAGTGAGTATGTATTATCAGCCTGCCCCCTTGTTAGCTCCCGACTCCCATCTATATCTGCTTCCCTCGCTGCATGCTTCACCCTGTGACTTGTAAAGTGTTCCATTGCTTCCTAAAGCCAGGTCTGCATTCAATAAATATCCAAATAATAATAATAATAAACATTCCCAAATAAACGTTTATCTTTATCAAGATAGCCATCAGGTAAAGGCCCAATTCAGCCCCAAGAACTGACTTGCCCAAAAGGGAGTCTCAATCTGCCCTAATAAGAAACGAGAGCGGGATCATAGTGGGAGGCACGCCTGTGGATTCTGTCTGTAGTGCTTAGGACTTCCTTGCCTAGCATCCTGTGCATATTTATTTATTTATTTATTCATTTATAAAGCGCACAAAAACCCAAAGGCATTGAGGCGCTGTTACAGAGACAAGTTGGCGTACCTCAACTATCGATGCATAGAGAGGCATAATGGAATTTAGCTTTGATTTAGTCGCACAACAGTACCATAAAGCAGCATCTCATATTTATTTATTTATTTACATGTATAAAGCGCACAGTGGCCCTGAGGCATCGTGGCGCTGTTACAGGATATTCTCTTAGATACAGAATGCATAAAATCAGACTGAACAGAATCATATAGTTGTGGGGGGTGGACGGGGCCGGTAAAAGTCTGCCAGCCAGCCCATGCCTGTTAGGCTAGAGTTCAGCGAGAACCGCAAGAGGGCTCAGGGCTGTTACCAGGCCAGTCTGGCCCAGAAAGTTAGGTTTATCACTACTGTCACCTTGAGGGATCCCTTTAAGATGCTAATTGCGTTTTGCAGTTTTATTTTGAAGGAAAATTGTATGCGCGCAAATTGCACATAAAAAGGCCACTGTCATGGAAACTAGAAAGAAGAGTAAGTCCCTTCTCAATCTCCATGGCAGTGAAGAAGCGCGTGCAGACAGCCCAGAGCGGGATACGGAAAAGGTAAGTTAGGGGTGGGGAAGTTGTGGCCTGTGGGACTGGCAGGGCGGGAGTAGGCTCTCTAGGAAGGGGGAAGCAGCCAGGAAAAGAACTGGCTGCTGGAGGGAGGCTCTAGATGTCCCAAGAGAATGTGAGGAGATTGTGGATAGGCACCCACATTTCTGAACTCCTGATTGTGCTGCGCCTCTCAACCAGATGCCAATTGTAAATTCTGTACTGATCTGAGTTGCAGGCTTTGCCCATTGTTCACTGAGTATTTTCTGTGCACTAACCATTTGCCTCTTTCTGATCCTTGGACAGAGCGAACAGCAGAAATGGGCAGAAAGAGGTGGTGCTGAAATCATCCAGCACCCTCCCTCCTGAGCCAGACGCCAGTGCCAACATCTGATGCCAGCCCTGGACTCCCTGAACCAAACCACCTTTTGCCAGCATGGGCAATGCATCTAGTAGATGGGTAAAGGATGCCACTCCTACGTAGTGACCACGATGAGTGAACACGCACGCGGTCAGCGCCTGATCTGCCAAATGTTGGGACTCTTGGCACTGCGGGTCCAGCTTCTCTTTTTAATTGCCAATTTCTTTTTGCTTTATTCATTGAGACAGTGCCACACCATGAAACAAAGCGATAAGTGGCCGAAACGGAAAAATAAGCAGTGTATATGTTTTATAATAAAACTACAATTGCCACCACAACTGAACTACTGTTATCTTCCTTGGAAAGTCGGTGCAACGCGGCAGGGCACTTGCAGGTTACACAAGCTGTCCTGCCTGCCTTCCGAAAATAGAATTCTCCCATTCCCCTCCAAAGTCAGAATGGTTTAATCCAACGGTGATAGTTGGAGGAAAACTGCTATTGGTCGGTTATCTGCACCCAGCTGCATTAAGGACTGCGGGGAAGAGAGCAGCTGAAGACATGTCTCGTCACAGAACACTTACGGACTGCTCATCTGCAGAACCTCCCGACCCCGGTTCGATCCTCCTGTCCCACCCGATCCTGTATCGACCCCGGTTCGATCCTCCTGTCCCACCCGATCCTGTATCCCTGCCGTTACACCGTTGCCTCTCTCTCCATAGCATTCTACCCTTCTATATGCATGTTAAATGTTAATGTTAAATGTTAAAGGTATTTGTACCGCACACCGTCACCAATGGAATTGGTTCCCAGGTGCTCTGGCGGATCTGTAAATGATAAGGTTGGGTGGGGTGGGTTAGTAAGGTGAAGCGGGAGTAGGATAGTGAGAGGAGTGGTGTTCTGTTGGCAGCTTCAACTCGGTATACACCAGATGCTGAGCTTTGGTGCAGGGTTTTGGATCGGTGACAGGCCGCGTGTGCTGTTGGTCCGGCTTATGTGTTGTTGCAGTGTTGTGAAGTGTGTGCGGCTTGTTGTGCGAGAGATGGTTCTGTGAGTTTTTTTGAGTGAGATAAGTATGCAGAGTTTGAGTTTATATTGGTTAGTGGGTTACCTGACCTTTGGCATGTTGGCATTTGCAGTTCTGTCCCAGTGTGGCACCAGTTGACCCCTGCAACTCTATCTGGATGCGGGGCGGGCCAATGTTTAGAATTCTATCTGGGTGTGGGCAAGCCAGCATTCACAGTCCCATCCAGATGAGGCACAAGCTAGCGTCTAGAAATATGTCCAGGTGAGGGCATGCTATCATTCACAACCCTATCTGGATGCTACGCAGGCTGGTGTTCACAATTCCAAGTGTGGCACACGCCAACATTCAAGTCCACCCCAAATCGCAAGTTCCTTCTTCCCTTTTACGAAACCAAATTCCAACCAACTGATGTGACCGGCCAGACGTGCAAATGCAGCCATTTCATTGGCCAGGCAATGTAGCATCTCTGGTCTACATACATCAATTACCACATCTGTCAGAATTCCACACAATGCCTTCGGTCTTGAATACATCCGGGAAACGAGATGAGTGACAAGTGACGGGGTAGTCTGCCACCCAGAGCGAGTGAAATGTATCAATAAGGCAGAACTTCTTTTCTTCAGGTCTTGTTGTTTTTTATTTACCATTGCCAGTAGAGGAAGAGTGCAAAGGCGGCAGTAGGGTATCGCTTCCCATTGCCAGTATAGGAAGAGTGAGAAGGCGGCAGTAGGGTATCGCCTCCCATTGCCAGTATAGGAAGAGTGCAAAGGCGTTGGCAGGGTATCGCTTCCCATGGCCAGTATAGGAAGAGTGAGAAGGCGGCAGTTGGGTATCGCCTCCCATTGCCAGTATAGGAAGAGTGAAAAGGCGGCGGCAGGGTATCGCTTCCCATTGCCAGTATAGGAAGAGTGAGAAGGCGGCAGTAGTGTATCGCCTCCCATTGCCAGTGTAGGAAGAGTGAAAGGCGGTGGAAGGGTATTGCTTCCCATTGGCAGTATAGGAAGAGTGAGAAGGCAGCGGCAGGGTATTGCTTCCTATTGCCAGTATAGGAAGAGTGAGAAGGCGGCGGCAGGGTATCGCTTCCCATTGCCAGTATAGGAAGAATGAGAAGGCGGCGGCAGGGTATCGCTTCCCATTGCCAGTATAGGAAGAGTGAGAAGGCGGCGGCAGGGTATCGCTTCCCATTGCCACTATATGAAGAGTGAGAAGGTGGCGGCAGGGTATTGCTTCCCATTGCCAGTATAGCAAGAGTGAGAAGGCGGCGGCAGGGTATCGCTTCCCATTGCCAGCATAGCAAGAGTGAGAAGGCGGAGGCAGGGTATCGCTTCCCATTGCCAGCATAGCAAGAGTGAGAAGACAGCAGCAGGGTATCGCTTCCCATTGCCAGTATAGCAAGAGTGAGAAGGCGGCGGCAGGGTATCGCTTCCCATTGCCAGCATAGGAAGAGTGAGAAGGCGGCGGCAGGGTATCGCTTCCCATTGCCAGTATAGGAAGAGTGAAAAGGCGGCGGCAGGGTATCGCTTCCCATTGCCAGTATAGGAAGAGTGAGAAGGCGGCAGTAGGGTATTGCCTCCCATTGTCAGTATAGGAAGAGTGAAAGGCGGTGGCAGGGTATCGCTTCCCATTGCCAGTATAGGAAGAGTGAAAGGCGGTGGCAGGGTATCGCTTCCCATTGCCAGTATAAGAAGAGTGAAAAGGCGGCAGCAGGGTATCGCTTCCCATTGCCAGTATAGGAAGAGTGAGAAGGCGGCAGTAGGGTATTGCCTCCCATTGTCAGTATAGGAAGAGTAAAAGGCGGTGGCAGGGTATCGCTTCCCATTGCCAGTATAGGAAGAGTGAAAGGCGGTGGCAGGGTATCGCTTCCCATTGCCAGTATAAGAAGAGTGAAAAGGCGGCAGCAGGGTATCGCTTCCCATTGCCAGTATAGGAAGAGTGAGAAGGCGGCAGTAGGGTATTGCCTCCCATTGTCAGTATAGGAAGAGTGAAAGGCGGTGGCAGGGTATCGCTTCCCATTGCCAGTATAAGAAGAGTGAAAAGGCGGCAGCAGGGTATCGCTTCCCATTGCCAGTATAGGAAGAGTGAGAAGGCGGCATTAGGGTATTGCCTCCCATTGTCAGTATAGGAAGAGTGAAAGGCGGTGGCAGGGTATCGCTTCCCTTTGCCAGTATAGGAAGAGTGAAAAGGCGGCAATAGGGTAAGCCAGCAGTAGGGTATTGCTTTCTCATCCTCGTCTCTTCTCCTGCTCTCTGTCTCCCATGACTCACCTTGGAACCACTGTCACCAATGTTATCTACAAAGCTTACAGGATTGCGAGTGAGGTGGTCAAGTGGTTGAAAGGATTTGGGGTTCAATGACTGGCCAACATTTAAGGGGTATATTTAAAAAATGGGTGAAAAAATGGCTCGTTCCTTAATAGGAGGAATTCCTAAAGAACATTTAACTGTTACCTAGATTAAAAGCTAGACATAAAACTAGTGTTTGTACTGAGAACCTTTGATTGCAAATTTAGTTTGAGATGAATGAAAACTAATCCTATGTGACAATGCTACTATGAAGCACCACATATTTTCTTTAATACGTATCATTTTTGTCCGGTTTTGTGTGCATGCACATGTGAACCCAGGCAGCTCCTCACTGCCACTTCCCAGTTTAGCAATTTAGCTCATCATAACTGCATTCTCAATTGGCAGGATTGCATTACAACCCTTTTTTTTCACAATGTAACTATATTCCCAATTTAAGCAATTACACCATACTCCCACTTTACTGTTAGACAATTCTAGTTTACTATCCTTTTACACAATGGGCCTCATCACGACTTTGGCGGTAACCCTTAAATCCAGCGGTAGCGCTATTACTGCCGGATTTAAGGGTACGCCAAATCAGGGCTTCGGCGGATTTCGCCCCAGCTCTGAGCTGGGGGAAATCCGTCGAAAATTCGCGCTCATACCGCCGACGGGAAATCCGCCGGCGGTATGAGCACAAAATTTCCACTTTGAGCCCAATGGGGAATGGGGCATTCCCGAATGGGCTCAATGGGGAATGGGGAATACCATTACCTCCGAACTTGTGATCCGGCACTATTAGCGCCGGGGGGTTCGGCCGTAGGGCAGATAGCACCGGCACTAATAGCGCCGGCGTTACCGCTCAAGTCGTGATGAGGCCCAATGACTTTATGCAATCAGTTTGCACAATCATGGTATTCATCCAATCGTAGATGATTGCCAATGTGTCTAGTGTCAGTATTTTGGCATTTGACTTCACGTCTTTTACTTTTTCCATAACACAATGCGAGCCCAAATAGCAAGAATGCTGAAGAGCAGGGGATGGGTTTTTGGCAGTACATGCTATCACTCTCTCGAGCTGCATTATTTCTGGGGCAAGCCTACTGTCACCATGGTGGTTATTCCAGATCCTGGGAGCATCATTTTAGAAGGTTGGTCTTGTTTTTGTCGTTCTTCTTTTTAATTCTTTCATTTCTTGGTTTCGATTCGGACTCTGTTCTTGCTTCTGGTGCTGTGCTGGGCTCCAGGAGATGCTCTTGTCTGCCGAGCAGGCTGGAGTGATGCGTGTCAGACATGATGCCTTCAAAGTGATGCAGACGTGCAGTGAGAGCCAATGCACGTCTATTACTGTCACACAATTTCAGTATACATACTGTGTGCACAATTACACTTCACTGCCAGGCCACTGTGCTATGATTCCGGTATAACTGCAATCTTGGTAAACTCACAGTTTGGCAATGCCAGTATATTCCAGAGCAGCAGACCACTTTTGTCCCTGCTTGCACTTCCCATTTACATAATTCCATTACTCTTCCAGTTTGACAATCCCAGTTCTCACAATCTCATTTTATTTCTAATTTCGCAATCCCCGTATACACCCAGTGTGCACAATTACACTACACTCCCAGGCCACTGTTATATGATTCCAGAGCAATCTTGTTAAAGACCCCGTTCGACAAAGCCAGTATTGTCCAGAGTAGCAACCCTAGGTTTTCCCCTTTTGAACTTCCCTTTTTCCCAGTTCACACAATTCCAGTACTCTTCCAGTTTGACAATCCCAGTCTTCACAATCCCATTTTATTCCCAATTTCACAATCCCTGTATGATCCCAGTTTGCACTAGGTTTGCATATTCCTAATTTCCTCTAGGGCAGTATAGTACAATATGTCTGTTGGATCCCAAAGTATTCCCAGTTTGACAGTGCCAGTATTTTATCATTGTGCACAGAATCCCAGGACACACAATTCTGGAATAGTCTCAGTTGTTTGCAGCAACGTTTTATTAATTTGATAATCCAAGTATTTTCCCGTTGTACATACTCTTTAAAAAAAAAGCTTCATTCCAGCATATCCACAATACCATTTTATAGCATGTTCAAAACACGCCATGTTCACTTATGCATACTTTTGGTGTACTTCTACCCTGCTACTACACATCCTGGGATGAGACCACATGATCATCACCCAATCCCAGAGGATTTTTATACATTTTTATTGGTTAGAACATAATCTTTAACAAATGAATCATCTAAAAATTTAACAAATGTCAAAATTACATAATACATTCCAAAACTCAGATCATACAATATTAAAATCCAGATTACAAAAAAGATAATGGGCCGCATTAGGGGTCTGGCAGTAACCATGTCGGTGACACCGGCGTGTTGCCACCGGACCCATAATGATTTACCGGCGCCTGACTTCCCGGTAACACCCGGGGATTACAACCCAGGGGGACCGGAAAGTCAGGCGCCAGTAAATTGTAAGTCCCCATTCCTATAGACAATAGTAACATAGGACTCTATCGGAGTGGGGACCATGGAAGCACAGGCACCGTTAATAACGGTGCCGGTGCTTCATGAAAACTCTGTGGGGGGTGCTGTTCAGCCCGGCAGGTCTTACCGGCACCATTGTTTCCAGACCGGCAGGCTCAAAATGAGCCTAAATATAACCTCATCTATGCATACCATAATAACCTTGAAATAAAAAAGAATTAATCTGCATATCAGCCAGTTTCAAGCATTTTACAAATCCCACCACTGCCAAAATGGCAGCAGAAGTGTAACCACGTAAGCATCTATCCCACAAGGATTCACATTCAATAAAAGTCAAGGAGTGAACAAAACATTTTGAATATAAAATACGGTTAGGGGCACTTGCAGGCCGGAATACAAGAGATCTGTGAAAGATTCTAAACGGTCAAGATTCATATACAGAGCTGATGACATCAAATGTTGCGGAAGCAACCTGGAATGCCTACTTCACCCAACTGTGTGCAAAGAAAAAAGAAGACACAACTGAGATAGAAGTTTCAACAATCAACAAATGGGACTTAAATTGGGAATATGAAGACCTACAGTCACACATCAAGCACCTGCATCCTTCTATAGCTCCAGTAACAGACGGTCTCACAAACCAAATCTTAAGAACAAACCCGGAGGCCTGGGCGGATCTTTGTCATCATTTATTTGTATTGATCACTGAGCTCAAACAAATTCCAGCAACCTGGCGAATGGCAACTTTGATTCCGATACTCAAAAAGGGTGATAGATCGATCGCAAGCAACTATCGACCAATCGCATTGCTAGACCACCTTGGTAAGGTGTTCACCCCTTTTCTATTACAACGATTGACGCAGTGGGCGAAGACAAACAATAGAAGAGATCCTAGTCAAGCTGGTTTCATCCAAGGAGTGGGGACAAATATCAATGTTTTGATCCCGAACTTATTCAAGCTAGAAGCTATTAAAACAAAAACACATATAAACACAGTAATTATAGACTTCAAGCTAGCCTTTGATAGTGTAAATCGACAAAGACTTTGTCAAAAACTAAAATTGTGGAACTTTCCGGCAGACATTCTGGAACCAATCAAAGCCCTATACTCTAATACGACCATAATAGTAAGATCATCAAGAAACGGTACACTATCAAAGGAAATTCCAACTTGGAATGGGCTAAAAGAAGGGATGCCCGCTGGGATGCCCGCTGGCATACTCATTATTCAATCTCTATACTTCAGATCTTACATTGTCACAGAACCTGGAAAGAGCTGGGTTGGGAGGCACTCCAAAGAATCAAAAGTATTCAAGAAAAGTATTTAGGTAGCCCGAAGGGGTTCTTTAACAGTATCTATTACTATGGTACATATATTTCAGGTGCAGGAGGGAGAAACTCGAGGCCACTCGAGGTTCAGCACAAATGAAACAAAGAACACACACCGACTTTTGCAAGTTGGTAACCCTCTGCTGCACTCCTAGTGGGAACTAGTCCCAAGTGGTGTATATTCCCAGTGTAGTCCAAAGACCCCGGTAGGGAGGTGTGGGGTATAGAGGGATTAAGGTTCCAACAATTATTGCAAAATAAATAGTAGGTTTTATAAATAGTTCAAGAAGAACTAATAGTATGTCAGGAGCTCTAAACATCTGTAAATCTACAGACAAGACTAAGTCAGGCTGTGATAAAGGCAGACATAGAGTAAGTCCGACAGGCAAAATAGCCAAACAAAGACAGTTTATTGTATAAAAATATATTCTTTAGCATACTACTCCTTTGGAGTGTGTTAGTACCATTTGTATTCACAGTTCAGTTTATACAGATCAGTAATTCAAACACAAGGGACAAACTTAAATTTGAGCTGAGTAAATCACTCAAACAAAACCTGTTAGGTAAAGAAAAGTGCATATATATGTAGTATATATTCACATAAAATCATTGGTAGAGGGATTCATATGGGGGGCAATCACTTGGTCAGATGATGGATGTCTTAGACTGCCGGATGAAAACTCTGATGGAGCGACCAAGAGAAAAATTCAAAGAGCTGATTGGATTGAAACAATAGATAAGAAAGCCTTGTACCAACTTGCAATACGAGGAGTGAATGAAAAGAGAGCACTAAACCAACTCCCCTCATATCTCGCTCTCTTTCCCTGCCAACAGACTACAGGCCTCTTTCTTAGAATGCAGCTTAATATACTGCATACAGGACGGCTGCCAGGGGGCGCACGGACGGCTGCCAGGGGGCGCACGGAGGCAGCCATCCTCTGCCTGAGCTCCTGTCCTAACGGTCCCTAAAGTGGTTTGAGCCCCCACTTGGAGACCCCCATCCCAAAATATCTGACACATAACGGCATGTGAACCCCCCCTCACATGGGGGAGAGAAAATTGAGCGCACAACCATGAAGAAACTTCCCCGGTATCCTGAAAGCAAAGTGAAAGGGGAACCTAAGCCGTCTAAGACCCGCAGCAAAACGAGGAATGGAGGCTGGTGCGATACCATGAGGAGGTGCTTCTGGGCTGATGGCGCTGTCGCTGGGAGGACCACGCAGCGTGGACCACCCTGGCCCCCACACCAGATTGGCCAGAGCTGTTGGATCGCGGGTGAAGAATCTGGTAGGCAAACTTGAGGTGAGCCGGGCGAAGCAGCGGGAGCTCCAGAACGAGACCAACACAACGCTGGTGAAGCCTATGTTGCTGGAGACACCCGCATCACACGGAGGCGTTGTCTCTCTCCGGCGGATCCGGAGGGAGACCATAAGGAGATATGTCCCATCTTGGTGATCGGAGCACTCCCCCCACGACATAGACATACTTCAGAGGAATTGTGGAAGGTGCTCCCCCATCCAGGCACTCGGTCCCCATGGGTGCACCCTGCCGGGCCTACTCGGCGGGGGGCCTTACGTGGGCAGGGAAAAGCAGTCACTAGGAGACAGAGTGGAGCCCCAACAATACCCAGAAGGCCTGGGAAAACGACCCCTTTTTAAAATGTTTGCAGCACACTGCAATGCTAACACGAAGACCAGGAAAACGGACCCCCAAGAGAGCGGGTGATGCCAATTACACCCAGGAGATCTACAAAAGTGATATTGCACCCTTCCCCTTGCCCCGGGACCCAGAGGCGAGCGAAGGCCCAACAGGACAAGTTGGCGTAGGGGTTGTTCCTATCAGTATTGAAGGTTCTGGGAAGAGGGGGCTGGTAACCCTGGCCCTAAACCCAACATTAAGCGGGGAGACTGAATGAGGGGGCTAACACCTCCAAGGCTGAGTGATTGGGGAACGGGGACAGACCGGCCCCATCAGAATCAGCGCCCCTCCCCTCCTCACAGGAGGGGGCTGATGGTAGACAACAGTGATGGACATACCCAGGCAAATACCATGTCCCAAACAGGGGCACCACAGAAAGACATGGCCTCATGGATTGACGATAACTGATCCCTAAACCAGAGGGCATCGAAGGGAGATCATCCCCTTCAGTAGAAGCTGCAGCGACCTCACAAGACACGACACGGACTACATTGCCTATCGCTCGCCCCAATTCCTACTAAAGGTAGTGGGGATCTCTAGTGGATTGGACACACTGAAGAGAAGGCAGCGGCTCACCCTGGCGGAATAGAGCAGTGGGAGGGTTGGGCCCCCAGTTTTGGGGCATGTGCCCTCCTCCGAGTTCCTGGACAGAGGAATAATCGACACAACTACAACTACAGCCCAGACTGAGTGGGCATGCTGACACACAACAGTTCCTCCACAAAGGGGAAGATCCCAAGGAAAAGCGACCGCTCGGCATCGGCTGAAAGCCGAGGGGGAACAGGCTAACAGCAAGGGTGGTGGCCCACCTAGCTCTCCAATTCTGAACTACTCCATTGTAGGGTGGCCCCCCGCAGTGGCCGAATGTGGTAATACCGGGACCCAGGAGTACGCTGCGCCACAGGAAGACAAATCGTTCAGAGGGAAGAACTATGTCCACCTCTCATCGCGGCTGCTCCCCTGTGGTGTGGACCCCGTCACAGGGGCATGTGCCCGCCACAGGGACAGTAGAACTAACCCCAAGGCCAAGGAGTTCACCCTGGCCATGAGACGGATATGCATGCCCCTTACAAAGTGGTTAAAGGAAAAAGGAGTCTGCTACAGATGGGGTTTCTCGTTCTCCCTCATATTTGAACTGGAGGGCACAAAGAGAGGCTGAGCACAGAAAAAGACTTAAGAAACTGTATGGCTGTACTGTTGGGCAATCCTGAAAACGAGCAGAACCAGGACGGAAGGGGAGAAGATGACAGACAGTGGCGTATACAGGGACTGAGATTGAGACGCATACCGGGATCCAGGAAATACAGGAGGATGAATGCCTCCGCCGAGGTGGACACTTGACGTACATTGGGAACATTGGAGCACTGGCAAAAAAAAAGGGAAGGAAGGACCGGCCACGAGACCAAAAGCCGGTGGTGGTAAATCAGGTTTTAGCCCCAGGGGGTTAGCTCTGGGGTGATGCTACTTTTAATATGCCATGGATAGGTTATAGAGAAGTTGTCCCCACCAGCACGCCGGAGGAGGGCACCAGACCCTAGAAGCTGCGATGGTGGGGCAACAGTGTTGTGGGTTGATGTCTGGCCCACAACAGGTTAAGGTTACATAGGGTGAAAGTGGTTTTGGAGAATTTCTATACTTATAAGTGTGACCCAAGGGAAATGTCTGACTTGGGAGGTCCTGGCGAGGCACCAATCAGTGGTGCACGTTCTTTATGAGGATTCAGGGGCATGGCAGAAGGTGGTTTTGGGGGCGGGGCCCAAAGTTTATGATGCTGTTTTAAGAAGGGGCCGGGAGGTAACCGGTTGCCGCTGGTGGTCCGAATTCAGCCCGGTGATGTTAACCGGGTTGTGTCGGACGCCTTTAACGGGGGAGTGACCAGGACTTGATGTGTTGTTTCTGCAGGAGACCAAATATGCAAAAGGGGAGGAACGTTGAATCCTAGGTACGAGGCTGGGAGAAGAACACTGGGGCTCGGGCCTGCTGAGGAAGGGTGGGCGTTCTCATCAGGAGGGGATTGAAAATGGAGGTGACCAAAGTGTGGGCAGATGTGGAACGTAGGGCTCTGATGGCGGTGGGCTCCATGCAGAAAGTGAATTTCACACTGGCAACAGTGTACTCCCCCAATACGGGTCAATCACGGTTTCTGCAGAAGACGCTTGCTAAAATAATGCTGGAAGCCTCGGGGGTCATAATCCTGGTCAAAAAGGGGAGGACTGTGTGGACTGTGCAGACATTACGCTAGACAGGCAGGTGGGTAACCCCGGAACACAGGATCCACTAGATGGGGGATGCACCAGGGTCAAGGAAATGTTGGAGGCCTACGGGCTCAGGGACACATGGCAGAGTTTCCACCCAAATGAGAAAGGTACACCTTCTATTCGACACCTCATGGAACCTCACCAGAATCGACTATTTGTATGCTACGAGCGGCCTGTGGGAGGTGGCGGTGGGTTCCAAGATCTCCCCGATCATATGGCCAGACCCTGATATGTTGCGATTGACTTAGACTGGACAGGTCTTCCACACAAGGGGTCAAGGTGGAAATGTAATGAGTCATTGTGGAAAGACCCGATTTTCCGTACAGAGATGGATGGGGGGGGATAAAGGAATACTTTAAAGTGAACAATACGGGAGAGGTCCAGAGGAAGACTGTGTGGGAAGCAGGAAAGGCGACATGGCGGGGGATTCTGATTAGTGAAGGGGCCAGGAAGAAGAGAGAGCGAGCACTGACAGAAGGCAGACTGAGGAATGTGATAGCCCAACTGGATACGTTGGCTAGGTATGTCACTGCGGAGAGAGAGGAGAGGGTCCAGGAGGCCAGGTGTAAGAGAGGAGTTGCGACTTCTGGAGGAAGGCCAGACAATTCGGGAACTACAGTTTCTCAAACAGAAGTTATATGAGAAGGGAAATAAGGCGGACGCACTGCTAGCTGCCGAGCTACGGGGACAGCATGCCGAGAGATGGGTGGCGGTCATAGAGGAGGAGGGAGATACACAGGACTCAGAGAAAGGGGGAATCCCAGAGGTGTTTGCAACATTCTATGGGGCCCTATATAAATCATAGACGGGACAAGGGAGGACGGGAATGGATATGTATTTGGCGGACATACAGATGCCAAAAATCTCTCGTCAGGAGGCGGACGAACTGGACGCCCCTATTACAGCAGAGGAAATTAAAAGGGTAGTGATGAGATTACCAATAAGGAAAGCCCCGGCGGAGGAAGGTTACATGGCGGGCATTTATAAGTCTTTTCTCTCTTCCCTCCTCCCCTTTATGGTGGAACCTTTAAATAATATCCTCCAGACGGGTGACGACCCAGACTCATTCTCATGGGCGCTCATCACAGTGATCCCTAAGGAAGGTAGGGAACCCAAAAGGTGTGGGTCCAACCGCCCCATATAACTATTAAACATAGATGCCAAGATTTATAAGAGGGTACTGGGGCGAGACTTGAAACATACATGCCAAGACTGATACATTGGGATCAGGTCAGATTTATATTGGGGTGACATGGCACAGACACAATGCAGAAAACATTGCAACTGATTCACAAGTCACGTAACATGGGGGGTGATCCGGCTCTTCTCTCCGTAGACGTGGAAAAGGCGTTTGACAGAGTTGAATGGGGCTGTCTGGAAGAGATCCTGGGCAAAGTGGGTCTGGGTGCCAGATTTAGGAGGTGAGTAACCACAGTGTATACTTCCCCCCCAGAGCGTCAGTAGCAGTCAGTGGGGACTACTCCTGATGGTTTGACTTAAGTAGGGGAACGCGACAGGGTTGCCCCCTTTCGCCGATACTGTTTGCACTCATCTGGAACCCCTGGCTCAGAGACCTAGAGGAGACCATCAAATGGAAGGGCTGGAGGTGGGAGGCATGGAATACAAGGTGGGCTTATATGCGGATGACCTGTTTTTACACATAAAGAACCCCCTGCAATCCATACTGAGGGCAATCAAACTGATTGAACAGTACCGGGCGTTATCAGGCTTTAAGATTAATAGGGCTAAGCGGATTTTATTTCCACTGCATAAACCGGGACAGGGAGAGACCAGTAGATTCGCTCCATTGGGTCTGAGGGAGGGGAGAGACACCTTGCGATATCTGGGGATAAACCTTACGAGGGAACTAAACACCCTATTCAACGCCAATTTTCCCCTATTCTCTTGGGCTTTAGGGCTGATCTGGTTAAATGGGAGAAACTAACCATATCCTGGCTTGGGAGTTTTAACGCTTTGAAGATGATGTGCTTGCCCATATCCTAGTACTTGTTTCAGATGCTCCCAATTCGGCATTCCAGAACCTTTCTTCCGTGAGGTCAAGGGGGCACTCTTTACATTTTTATGGCAAGGAAACAAGGCTAGAGTGTCATATGAGGTGTTAACATTGCCCAAAGAAAGGGGTGTGGTGGGGCTCCCAAATCTACGAAAGTACTAAGAGGTGGTGCAGTTAAGGGTCCTTGTCCCCCATCTGAGAGGGCAGAGGGAACTTCAGTGGATCGGCATAGATAACCTCAGTCTCGCCCCAGTCACAGTGGTAGAGTGGCTATGGGTCCTGAGAAGCAAGCTTACACACAGAGTCAGGGACCATCCGATAATGGGGACCATATGGGAGGTCTGGCAGGAACGGACCGACATGCATGGGATCACCTCATGGCCCTCCCCATTGAGTCACATCTGGGCACCCGGGGTCCGGGAGGCCATCCCTAACCACAAGAGGTTCCAATCTTGGTTTGAGGCAGGTCTTCAGAGAGACCTTACCCCTTTTGAGGAGCTTTTAGACAAACTGAGAGATTCAAAGGGTTTGATCCCCACCATGTATAGAGCATTGATGGATGCGGGGAAGGGGTCAATTGAAGATTTGAGGCTCAGATGGGAGAGATATTTCAGAGTAGAAATAGATCCTGACCTTTGGGGGAGAATATGTAAAGGAGCATTGCAGACTTCAGTAGCAAGCCAGTACAAATTGTATGCCATTAAGCTCCTCCATAGATGGCAATATGACCCGCTTAGACTTTCAAAGATGTTCCAGTCCACTAGTCCCATGTTTTGGCATCTGTGTGGTGAGAGGGCCGATTACTGGCACATGTGGTGGGGATGTCCCCGAATCAGGGTGTTTTGGGACCAAGTCCTGGGATGGATTAGGCACCTGGATGGGATCCAACGTACTAACGGGCCTTTCTTCATATGATTTGGGATTGAAGAGACCGAGGGGGAATTCAGAAGGATGACTGGGGTGGCTGCACTCTTCTTGCTGGCAGCACGGGCATGCCTTGTCATGCAATGGAAAGGGGCTAAGGTACCAGGGAAGAAAGAATGGATTTGTACTCCAAGACCCCTGGCCGGCCCATAGAGCCGAAGGTTTGCTCAGAAGTACTTTAAGACGAGATAGCTGCACCCTGGAGATGGATGGGGGTGCAGATGTATCACTCCAACACCAAACAATAAGGACAACTTAATGGTTTGGCAAAGGGAGTCCGTTTAATGACAAGTACAAAAAACAGGGAGCCATGGATATCAGCAGTGATGCGATCGTCCTTCTCGCTTCAACTCCAATGAACTTCATACAAGTTGTAACATTTATACTCAAAACTCGTCATAATTGACGTGTAACACTCAAAAGTTAACATGCAATTCTATTGATTAGGAAAAGGTAACTTTACTATAGGTACTATATCTGTATATGGTAACAGAGTGAGGGGATTGGGTAAACACTGTCAGGTGGGCGTCTAAGCCCTTCCTTCAAAAATGACTACTGTAGACGTCACTAAAAGTATGACGTCTCATTGGTTCTACTAACTATAGGATCCTAGATTATTTGGTCCATTTTGATTGGGTTGGCACCAACCCCATGCATACATTTCCACTTCGCTTAGAAGCACACAGAATGGTCGGACAGGTGCGGGGTTAGTTACCAGGCCTTCCTCCGCTTATGGTTACAATCAATCATCACTTTAGTAGCCATGTTTCAATTAGTTCACTGTTGTTGGCCTCGAAACGGCATCTTTTGTCTGGAAAAGTTCTGGAAAAGTTCTGATATCTCTGCCTGGTCGGGTGCCAAGTGTAGGTGTGAACCCTCGCTTCTTCTTGCTCGGCTGGTCACGTGCTTCCCACACCGTGAATTTGTCTCATTTCGCTCAATTTGTGCATTTGATTCTTATTTAGCCTGCCACCTGCCTACGTCTTCTTATCTCGACCTTTCAGAGGCAGGATATTCTGTTCTAAGTTTCAATTAAATGTACCTACCGTTAGCCTCATCTATTGGTATGATCTTGGTTTCCTTGGCACGAGTTGCTTCTGCCGAGTTTCGATTCAGCCGTCTCTTCTGGTTTTGCTAAATAGGAATCTGTGCTCATTTGACTTAATAATAAAGTACTTTGCTGAGATAGATTTATGTATAATGGTGCTTGCCGCACTACTCTTTTACTTAGCATAGCAAGCCGCACTGTTTCCTTAGCTTTCTTGTGGTTCCAAGCATATTTACAGGTGTAAACTGTTTGACTGTCTTTGTATTGCTTACAGCTTCATTTTCTTACATTTGGACATCATTCTTTTGTTTTAAGTTCACAATATCCTTACTCATGGCATTTTGTCTCTTTGTGTCATTCCTGGGACGTCATTTCTTCTATCTGTGAGTCTGTCATGGTCCTCGTGACGTCACCATTCATCTTCCTTTAAGACCTTTTTGGTTTCTTCCAGTACAGTGCTTAGGCAGTCTTCATTTCATTTAATTTGCTGGTAGGGTTTCCTTAATGGACACCTTACTGCCCATGGTTTTCTGGGTATCGGTACTTCAATAGGTGTTGCTCTTCTGATAGGCACTGGGCAGAGCCCTACTGTGGCTCTCTGCTGGTTTATTTGCTCATCATGCGTCACATATTTTGGTGTGAACGTTCCTGGTACTCCAAAATGGGCGACTGGAGTGCAGGTTTTATTTGGGACCTCCTCTACACTCCCCCCTCTGGGCGACTCATCGACCACTTTCACCTTCGTCTTTGCATTAATCTTACTTTGTTCTTCTGTATTCATCTTCACTCCATCGTCTGGGTTTGTTCCTTCTTCGTCCTCTGGATCTGTACATTATGGTTTGAAGAAGTGTCTCTTTGGAGTCCAGATTTTTAGTACTCCTTTCAGGCTTCCTGCTGTCCTTTCATGTTCGTCTTTATTCCATGGCATCAATTGACATTGTCCATTTGGGCTGCAGTAAACCCATCTTCCCACATAATTTCCGTGCTTCCTGGGATAGAGATACTTAGTTCCTTCTGGTGCGTGAATGCTGGTCTTCACAAAGTCTCTTATTTCTTCATCAGTTAGGTCTTTGGGCTTCCATCCTGGTTTGACATCAATCATGATCTTCATCCCTATGGCTTTATTCGCAGTCTTCTGGCACTGAGAGATTATTATCTTGATAACACAAAATCCTAGTAATATCATCACTAGCAGGGTTCCCAAGAATTTGAATGCGTCTGCCATCCACTGTGTGACCCATGAAAACAGTGATCCAAACCAGCTGTCATCATCAACTTCGTCAGCTTCATCGATCATCTGGTTCTGAAGATTTGTCAGTATATTAGCTTCTGTTAAAGTTCAATTTTCCTCATCGTGAGAAGGTGTGAATGTGCAACACGATTCTGCGATTTTTGCACAAACTCCTCCATCCATAGCTGTGATCATGTCAAGGACATATCTGGTCTGGAGAGTCATCAGTTGGATGGCTCTGAGCTCTTCCTTGATTGCATTGAATCCTTTTATGGTCATGTTGATGGTCTGCAGTAACTCTCATCTGTTTATCTGTAACCATTTAATATTTGCTCCAACTTGGATTCTCGGCACGAAAATCATTGTGAACACTGATGAGGTGGAGCTAAACAGCCTGCGTTCATATGGGATTGCATAAAAGGCTTCTTCTGATTTAGCAGAGAAGTAATTCTCTCTCTTCATTCGAGTTAGCAGTTCCACAGATCTCTTCTTCCTCAGGTGAGCATCTGCTTTCTGGAAACTGTCAATATTCAGGTCACTTTTCGGGATCACTAATGCTGGAACGTGGACATTCACTATTGTGCATATACTTCCCCAGTCTCTTGGCAGTCTGATGTATGCTTTGGATCCACATGCCCAATAATGATGCATAATTACGGCAGTCCTATGAACCATTCCTGGAGCGTCAAAAACTTGTTAACAATTCTGTTTCTCTCCCATTGTTCTTGTGCCATTATTCCTGAAGCAAAATATTTAGACTTTCCAGTGGCACTATCTGCAAGGGTCCTCCTCTGTCTTAGACCCATGTCAAAAGTTTTGCAAGCTTTGCATCCGTTCTGTATGATGTCGATGGTACCTTGGTAACGACCAGTGACCATCCAGGCTCTACAGATTACGGTACTACCCAAATTGGTCGTTTACAATTGTTCGAATGAACAATTGACCGAATTTAAAGGGTCACAATTGACCTTTTCACAATTGACCGAATATATATATATATATATATATATATATATATATATATATATATATATATATATATATCTATATATATATATATATATATATATATATATATATATATGGGTTTTGGGGGGTTTGGGGTTGGGTGGGGGGTTGTGGGGGGTTTCCCCCCACATATATGGTACAATTGACCTTCACAATTCGGTCAATTGTGAAAAGGTCAATTGTCATTCGAGCAGTTGTAAAACGATCAATTCGTATACAACCCAGATTACTACACCTTTCTCCCATCCGTCTGTGAAAGCACTGTTCCCCAAATCTGCATTTGGCCTCTATTCTTCCATCTTCAAGCCTCTTCTGGAGTTTTTCCTTGGACATTTAGTTTCGGGTTCACTTCCCATCTTATTTCTGCTCCCTTAACTCCAGGCTTCTCGTACCGGATTACATGGTTTCCAGTATGAGCGCTGTTTCTTGTCTTAATGTCTTGAACATAATCATCTTCATCGGGATAAGCTGTTTCAGTTGCCCATATTAGGGAAGCGTCACTTCCCATGAACTGGCCTCTAGTTTTGCACATGGCTACGTGTGAAAGACAGTGTGCTGTCTGGACATCGATTTCTACAGCTACAAAGATCTTGGACTTCCCCATGCTGTATGGTAGAAGTGCACAAAGAAAGCATTCCCCTTCTGAACTTCGTCTTCCAACTTCTTTCATGTGCTGGTACCAAATGTTGTTTCCCAGATGTGCTCTTCTATCCAGGTAGTCGTTTAGTTCGTTGTCATCTCCATGCATGCTTCTCTTGATTCTTAGTGTTTTCCTGTAATTTACTATAACTACATCCCTGAATGCATCTGTATGGCTCCTTCTTGCTAGAGGATTCTCAGGTATCCCGGTCCATGGTGCAGGCTTCCTCATCTGCGCCATTTGAGTAGACCAAATTCTGGCATTTCTTTCCTGGTCCTCATAAAACTTTTTCTTTCTGGCTAGGAATGTTTGTATCCATACTGACATTGGTCCGGTGTATGGTCATACTGTGGAACTTGTCCCTTTTGTTGGAACATATATGTTTGTTACTGCTGTCTCTGGGTGTTTATTCTTCAGCTCCTCTAGTTGTTTCCTTTCTATGGCTAATGATGGCCATACTGCGTCTACTATTAGTTGTGCATGTGAGATCTTCTTTGAGTTTGTCTTTGTCTCCATCAGTGTTGTCTCAGGGGTGTTTATCATTATCGTTTCTGTTGGTTTCTTCTCCAATTCATCTTGTCTTTCCACAATGTCTGTTGTGGAGTTTCTTATAGTATGCAGTCTTTTCTTCTCTAATGCTTTGGATTGTGGTTCTGCAGTCATTAACACTATGCCTGTTGCGTGTGTATTCAGTGTTTGCATGCGTGTGGTTGTCAGTAAACTTTCATCATTCATTCCTTGCCGACCCTGTCTCCGGCTTTTCTTTTTGTTTGTTTCCACAAGTGTGTGTGTGTCATTGCTAATCACATCCATTTCAAGCTCATTCATTCTACCATCAGATCTTCTAGTGACCGGAATGACTATGTAAGGTCTGGGTGCCTTTGTGGGTTTCATGTGTGCTTCATTAAGTGGGTGCACTGGAATTGGAATGCTTTGTGCACCAATACAAAATGCAGTTCTGATCGTTAATGACAGTAAAACAATGATGAATATGATACACAAATACATTATGCCCCTGTAGGTCAGGCAGCAGTATTTACTTCCAGAGAAACATGGACTTCTTTCCTCCTGCGGGAGGACAAGAGTGCTACTCTGGATCCCCATCTCGATCATTCGCCAAATGTCTACCTTTTACTATACTTCTTTAAACAATGTTTGTCTTTCGTATTCTGTGCTTAAGAGGTTCAGGTGTCCCACAATTGTCCCCCTCTTGCGGGCAGTGAATTGTCTCTTAACTCAGGATACAGTTCCTTTGCTAAACTATGGGAAAAATCAAATCAAATAACACTTCGGCAAGTCCTTTTACTGTGCATGTTCAAAGTAGGTCATCTCCCAGTCCACACCTCAGATTTGCTTCAGTCCCGAAGACATGTTGTATCCTGGTCAGTATGAAGAATAGAGAAAAAATAACAACAAATGGAATAATGGGAAACCCTTGACACTGCTTCCTCGATCTGTCCCTCGGCAGAAAGCTTTTAGAATCTCCTCAGATAGTTCTGTTGATGCTTAGAGAGCTCTACTTGCAATATGAGTCCATGCAAGAGCATTCCCATCTGTGCAACATTAGCTGGATCTCTGATGAATGTGAGGACGTCAACATCGATTGGTCTCCCCGCTAGCTCTGGAAAGTCAATGACTAGACGAAAGAGGACGTTGCGGGCCAACCTGCTGTCTTCTGGTGACAAGGACATCCATCCTGTCTTGCTGAGTTTCAGGATTGTATGCTTTCTTTTTAATGTAAACAATTTCTGCACTGTCCATTCACGTGTAGTGCAACTAAGATCACAATCTTATTTAGGAGTTGGCTTAAAAGTTCTGTATTTGCTGGGTCTCGAAGAAACGCGAGTGTGTCTGTCATTCTTCCGACAAGATTTGGACAGTTTTCAATTATTCGAAAGAACAATGTATTGAGAAGCTCATTTACTTCCTTCTCTGCTTCGGACATTTGGTTTCTCCTCACTGTAGTAAGAGGAATTGTTCGGCAATTACAGTAAGCAATCTTCTTGTTGTCTTTTCGTTTTCAGGATCTTGAAGAAAGTCAGTGACACTGGTGAGCCCTCCCACCAATGACGGTATGATTTTAGAACTAGATTAAAGTATGTTACCACATTTTTGTTGATGTCGCTAGTGCGGGACACCATAAGTGATTCCGAATAGGGTCTCGGTGTGGAACGAGTCTGGATACTCTATTTTCTTCCAATTTATGTGTCCTTGATCAAAATTTGGCATATTCCTTTTTTTTATCAAGGCTTTAAGTGTGCCTCAGTCCAAGGTTCAAATTCAACAGACTATGCTGTGGCTCATGCGTGCAATTTTCTTCTTCACCCTGCAACGAGGATGCACATAGTGTCAGTTTCTATGTCCTTATCTCCTTTTTTGCTTAGAGGAAGCGTCCAATTTAAGCCACAATTTACAAAAAGTTCTTTATCTTTGTCTGGCTGGTGATGCGTCTTTTTCCTCATCATGTATCTGTGGTTCTTCCCCGTCGCTCATAGACTCCTCTCGTTGGGGTGCAGGCAGGGGGGCCTTCTCTGATATAGTGTTTGATATCGCCCAGAAAAATCCAAGCTCTCCTGCCTTGTAGTTTTACTGCGGATGGAGTGCAGTCCTCCACTGTGAAGGGACCGTTAAATCTTGGCTCATCCCACTTTTTCCTCGTATGGTTCCTTACAAGGACAGTGTCTCCAGGGAAAACGGATGGTACACAAAGTCCTTGCGCTGTGTCGGTAGTAGTATCTCCTTCTGTGTTCCGTGCTGCCCTGCACCCCTTTCGTCGTCGCTGCAGATGTCATGCAATTCAGGTAATTTTGCATTTCAGACCCTAAAAATTCTCCTGTTGACTGGGCATCACATCTAGCTCTATCTCGGGGTGTCAGAGGAGTATGCATTCTTCTTCCTGTGGCTATCTCGTGTGGCATAAAATGATGGTCGGAACCGGGTTGGTTGCTAAGTGCATACAGTGCCAAAGGAAATACCCTTCATTTTGCATGAACAGGCCACAAGGCCACAAGGTCTTGCCTGGACGAACCAACGTGGCCTAACTTTGAATCACAAAGCTATTTTAATAACATCAAGCACTTAGTCTTCTCTGCATTAGAATGAGATTAAAATCCTAATATATCAAATTAATTACGTGTTACTATTTTATAAAAAAGACAAAAAAATGTTCACTTGGCCCTACTAACCAAAGAAGAAAGGCCAAGCTCAAACCGTATTAGAGCCAAAGGAATGGAATCAGGTATCCATAAAAGCCTCCTCCAAATAAGATCATCCACATTAGGGAGGAAATCGATGACCGATAGATCAAAAACTTAATTTCCATATAATAAGTTTGGCACAATTTTGCCTTCATAAACATTCAAAATCCGATTAAGAGAAATGTTCCCATACTTTGCGTCTATTTTACAGAGTTGATTTGTTAGAGCTACCGCTCTAGAGCGCAACCAATCCTTAATTTGAGACTTGAAAAGATTGCTAACTATGGAGAAGCCCAGCTAAACACCCTCTCCAGTTTGTAAGGGCCTATATACCTTGTAAAGTTCATCAAAGACCTACTGGCACTACATTGCATAAGTTTTGTTTTCCCAAAGTAAATCATAAGAAAATGAGTCTTAGCGAAATTGGCAAAAACATTAAACATGTGCTGCAGACCGATTGGGTTGCAATTGGACAACTAAAAATCATCTGCATATGTGAGCCATACACATTTAAAAATATCTAATTTCGGTGAAGCAAAAGCTGCAGAACCTATAAACTCCTCAAAGTCAGACATGTAAAGATTAAAAAGGAAGGGGACCAAAATGCATCCCTGCCTCACTCGAGTATGGGTAAAAACTTTGCGGGACAAAGAGCCCTCATGGTCTTGCCGAACCTGTACATTTGAGTGCTCATGTAAACTGATGATTATCCGCAACAGACCAGCTCGTTATCCCCCATTGAGCAATCTTTGTCCATAAGTGTTTCTTTTTCACTCTATCAAAGGCAGCGGACAAATCAATCATTGGTTCGCAACTCCCAAATGATAAATGGAGGGCCCGCCAAAGTTACATCCGTCATCCCTCAAGCACTTCAGGGGTTATCAGATGACCAGGTGAAGGCAGGAATAAAATATTTCCCAAAAATAAATATGGGTCTTGACTCTTAGTGAAGAGGGTCTAGAGTCGCATGTAGGTCAGCCTCTGGTGTCCATAAGGGCTATTCCCAAGATATTCAGCATTCAAAAATATCTGTGAAGTTTTAAGTGCAAGCAATTGATTCTACATATTCTGTTATCGCCATTCACAGCTTTTTAATTTTTTTACTGTTATATGGTTAATAAATAACCTTTAACAAATTACAATAGACACTAATGATAAAAAGACAAATATGATACAAGCACAAAATAATTAACAATCATAAAATCAAAATAACAATTAATGAATATCTAAACATTATATTTAAAAAAAACGCAATTTGATGCAA
This sequence comes from Ambystoma mexicanum, assembly GCF_040938575.1. Classification (NCBI taxonomy): domain Eukaryota; kingdom Metazoa; phylum Chordata; class Amphibia; order Caudata; family Ambystomatidae; genus Ambystoma; species Ambystoma mexicanum. Next base: position 803,482,345 of record NC_090921.1, read on the forward strand.
ATAGAACAACCATAACACTACATGTTCAATACAAAAACAGATAAAATCATTCAATTTCGTCCAAATACAAGCATATCATATAGGCAGCAATAGACAAAGGGCTCCTTGAGCAATGTTGATTTGGCAAACCAGCACACGTCAGTTGCACAAAAACTGGTGGAGAGCCTAGAGAGTAAATCCTATGGCAGCAAAGTATTCGGAACCCTGAACAGTCAAACCATTTCTTGATGCAGGAAGCGGTACAAGGAAAATGCAAAGGCACAGATCAAGACATCATTTGATGCCTGGATCAAGCCATAGGTATCCATGGAGGCCTGGAGCAAACATCAGTAGAGGCAAAGAAATGTGCTGTGCACCATAAACCACCAACATTATGAGTGACATGAAGGACACTGCCCTGGGTACAGATGACCAATGGTTTGGAGATTTAGATCAGGGAAATGGACTTTGGGACTTAACACATTAGGTCATTTAGCCTAGGTTTGCACTACATTATATTCCATCCTGACAAATTCTTCTGTAGACCCTCCCTCATGAGTTAACACCTTCCTGATAAGTATTCCTCTATCCTCATCTTCAAAGAGAAATACAGGTGTTGGAACATCTTTTTGGCTGTATTTGTTCTATTGTGTCAACCCATGAAACCCTTCTTAACTATTGGCTAGTTCGATTCCATTTACCATAACAGAATTGCGACTTTCTAAGAAAATAAATATACAGGATGCCACATGGGATAATGCCCTGAGGCGAAAAGGGCGAGGAACTTCTGCTTGGAGCTGCGCTACGGAAGGCATCTGTGCTGCGGAGCTGTCATTTTCAAATCTACTAATGCGAGTGTGCCTGGTGCTTTTATGCAAGCGCGCCTGGTGCTTTTGAACTTATACAAACACAGCTGACTAATCGAGTCACGTGTGCCTGGGAGGAGGAGAAAACCAAAGCCCAGCTGTCCTTGCAGCGTGAAGCCCTGAGGCGAAAAGAGCGAGGAACCTCTGTTTGGCGGGACGTGGGACGTAGACGGTGACCGTCTGGTGGATTTGTTGAGGAACAGAGTGCGCCATCGAAGATCAGCAGGAAAGTTAGAGTGCGCACTGGAGGATGTGCGACTCTGGTTTCCATTCCATGAAGTACATAAATCACGGTAAGCCATCTTTAAGTACCGCACTCCAGAAAACCGAAACCGGAAGCACAGTGTACATTTCCAAAGTGAACTCACGCAAATCTATCAGTTGTGTTTTTCACAGTACTGATTGTGAGAAGAGGGGAGCTTGAGGAATTCCTAACCTTCCTGAAATACTCCCAATGCAACGTAATTAGAAATTGACATCGGAACGGCACTCTTATTGGGAGCTTATAGGTGGGGTTACTATCGGCTAATGTAGTTCCCTCAATCAGACCATTTTGTGGAAATTTTGTGAAATTACAAACCCTACGCCATTGCATCCTAAAGGAGTGGAAGCCCTGTGAGGAGAAAAGGGCTGGGACTATTGTCTGTTTGCCGGTGTTTACGCTGGACGTTGGGCGAGGAACTCTGCCTGAAAGAATAACGGTAAAAACAGTTTTGCAAGCAGCAGCCAGGATTGGTTTGAGAAACGGTTTAAAATGCTGTAGCGGAATTTATCACTTGGCAACAACATTTAGTTGTGTGATCAGGTAAGATTAGTGGGATTCCTGATCTATTCTTCGAGATACTTTAAGAAGTGAATTTACCTTGAGCAATAAAAACTTGCAAAGATAGTAAAACCATGCAGTGAGATACACTTCTAAGTACCAACTATTTGAAACTATTTAGTCGGGGTGACTAGCCTACACCGGGGACTGCGGGCATTGAGTCTTTGACCCGGAGACAATAGATGAGAATAGATCAACAGTGTTACGAGTTAAACTGCCTTGAGAGATATAGGAAATGTCTAAAAGCTACAACTTGCGGAGCACAGTTCATGAGTGTGACACAGGGATGTCACAGAAATTGGAGAATAAGGTCAGAAAGAATGATAGAAAACTACTGGTAACTCAATTGTTTAAACAAGCTGCGGTTGGAAAGAGAAATTGTTTTCCGCCAAAAAGTGTATATCTCCAAGACCAACAACAACCTGCATGTTCCGGTTTAGTAGAAACAGAATTTCCAATGAAAGAACAGTTGGGGGAAACAAGCAATGCAGGTAATACAGAAATTGGATTGAATTAGTACACAAAGTTACACACTACTTTTAACAAGAAAAAGTGTCAGGCAGCTCACATCTCTAAGTCCAAATCATTGGTTAATGATAGGTCTGTGCACAAGTTAAATAGCAATGAGATCCCGGGACCAAAACCAAATGTAATCCTGGATACAAACTGTAAGGATAATGTAATTGAACAAAAGGTGCAAACAATTTTTGAGATGCAGCATCTAAACCTACAGGATTCAATTGTGCAAGAAATGATAAAAAATGTAAATACATTTGTTGAAACAAAAGATCAACAACGTGAAGAAATCTCCATAAAAGAGGACTTGATGCAGGATACGGATGTGTTAAATAGTCCCATTAAAGACGAACAACCAATCAGAAAAGATTTACTAAACCAAATACCAAGCATTTTAATGAAAGGGCATCTAGTCAAAATGACATCAGAAGGAAAAATAAAAATAGATAACTTGCCAAAGGAAGCAAAGATCACATTTTCATCACCACAGGCGGTGGCCCAGCAAGGTGATATCCAAAATAAACATTCATCCAATGAGAAGCCTGGGAATGAGAATATAGAAGATCAAAGATCGCAGTATCCGTTAATTCCAACAACAAAGCTCAATGTACAGACCACGCTCACAACAACTGCCACGCATGTTGTGATACCATACATGAAATTGTATGAAGCTTTAGCTGGCAATTTGAAAGACCAAACGACCATGTTCGCATTGATACGTACAAAACAGATATTCATAGAATCTTTCCTAGAAAATGTTAAAGAATTATAGTGGAAGACCTAAGACTCAACAATAACCAATGAAAATTACAGAATAAAACAGAAGGTCAAGAATTACGTAAACAGATGGGAAATAAAGCAGATATCGTGGAGGAGATTATTATGATCCCGGATAAAACTGTGGAAAGCACTAAAATGGGACAAAAAAACAGAAATTACTAAGATAAGTCAAAAGGACCAAAAAAGAAAAAAACAGAAAGCAGATACGAAAAAGCCAATGGTAAATTTATTGGAAAGTTTATCGATATTTGATGCTAAAACCATTAAAAATCAGGGAAAGAAGAAAAAGAACAACGTCAGAAGAGTTGGAAGAAGAAGGATCAGTCTAAAGGTTTGAACAGAGGTTCTCGATCATTCCTAAGGAATTTAACACTGCCGACACATACTCCAACACAGTTGAAAATTAAAGATCTGCGACAAAGGAATGATAAGAATGGAAAAGGCAACCGAAAAAAAGAAGAGACATCAGAAGTACCAAAAATAACAGATGAAGCTATGAGAGAATTGTTAATTAATCTACTTATGATCATGGAAGTCTACTGGGAGATATGAGTGACAATTCTATTAAGACAATATCAACTGAGTATAATGAAACTATATATGTTGTAGACAAATATGAAGCTAGTCGAATATCTTGGCTATCTATCGACAGAAGAGATTTCAGAGAATGAGCTAGATTTCTCTAGTGTTTAATTTCACTCTAGTGTGGCAATAAATACTAAGTATTCCTTAAGTAATATATCAGTGACAACAGAGAAAGATGAGCGGATGATCAGGATCATAGGAGAAGAGACTCTGTCTACAGTCTCCAGATCCAACAACCTAGATTAATTAATCCCAGACAAAAAAGGGAATCATACAGATTGAGGAATGAACGTACAAAAAGAATAAAAGATGATCTAATCCTGAACAGAGCCAATATATTAAGGCTATTCGAAGTTAACAGAAACGTACATAATATTTCCTCAAAAGACATACATCTTGTAATTTTTCCTCTGCAGGACCAGTTAGATGTAGTGGATATCGAGCTAACCAACGCTAAAACATATGACCAACTTCTAATGAATAGAGAACAAATTGGAGCGCTGGGATTTCGAGTCCTAAAAACTGATTCAGAAAACAAGTTGAATGAATTACAGAATAAATCGCCAAATGAAAATTGGAAACAAAACCAATCAGAAAGATCAGTTGAATATGATGAAAAGTGGATCGAAACAGAAAAAATGAAAAGACAGGAGAGAATAAGAGGTCCACACAAAGTATGATGCAGTCAGGAACAAAGAAATCATATAAAAATCAGAGAGACGATTTAAATGTGGAAATAATAATAAGAATTTATGAAGATTAACAACCAGATAAATGCCAAAAAAATGGTATTAGATTATGCTCGTGGAATACAGGGGGATTCAGCCATTTAACTAAAAACACTAACGTAGAATTTAAAAAGGCTGATATTGTTTGTCTCCAGGAAACTTGGATAAGTGACCAACCGATAAGTGATGGTTTTCACATAAATATGAACCCTGCGATTCAGAGATCCAATGGTCGTCCCTCAGCAGGTTTAATAACAGCAATTAAAATCGATATAAAGTTCCAAATTTTAGAAGTAGTAAATGTGAATCCATTTATACAGCTATCAATTTTGGAGAAAGTACTTGCAACCACTTGTCAGAGGAAAGATCCCCAACCTAGAGAAAAATGACTGGCAATAGTCAATATATACTGGAGTTGAAACAAAATCCCTTATAAACTATTCATAGATATGACTTTGACAACACTATATGAAATCAAATTGAAATACGATCCAATTGAAATAATACTATGTGGTGATTTCAATATGCATTTATTTAACCAAGATGGTACAAGATTACCCTATGAGAAACAACAGCCAAAAGCCCAAATTTGGGAGAAAGAAATGGATAAAGAGATCTGGAATTGGTAAATGAACTGTGACAAGGGGAAGAAGGACCAACAATGACAAGATCAGTGAAATCCTCAGATTCGCTCTTAGACTATATTTATGTCTTGCATACATTAATAACAAGAATTCAATCATATGAAGTCATTGCTTCTCCCTTTAGTGATCATAAAAAACTAATCATTAAATGGTCACAGGTTCTTGAACAAAGGGAAACCTCCACCTTGCCGGTGTTAATTACTGATAATGCGGGAACAAAATTAAGACTAAATGAACAACACATTCAGAATATAAAAACAACTTTTGAAGATATAAATGTGAAAGTGGAGTCCAAACTAAACTATGAAGGTTTGCTTATTCCATTCAAAATGAAGCAGAAGCAATTAAATACTCAGAAAACAAATCATAGTCATGAATATTGTGAATCAATTGTCCAAATGAAAAAAAAAAGTAAGGAAGAATATTGCAAATGAAAAAAAAATGCCTCTTCTCCAACGTAATAAGGACATTTGTTACATCAAAACCCGCTATAGGAACTAGATCCGTTCCCAACAAGCGGTAATTGCATAAACTGATGCAGAAAAAATCCTGACAACTCAACAAAACACAAGAGAATTGTGGGCACTAATTAACAACAAGGAGGAACGGATGATGAATCAAATACTAGGTGTATTACCCCTCTAGTGGACAAACCATTTCTTAGAGCTATATAAGCGACCTGAAACCGCAAACGTAAAGCAGTTTACTATTAGCCATGTCAAATGGGATATCATATGGGACCTGGAGGAAATAAAAACTCATATCCAACATCTGAATACGTCAAGAGCCCCGGGATCCGACGGTATGAGCAATGCAACAATTAAAAAATATCCGGATCTGTGGGCGAGTATATGTTATCAACTCTTTAACATCATAGGAGAAGCTCGACGGATAGCGAATACTTGGAAGACTGCAATGATCATTCCGATATACAAACCGGGTCCTAGGAATATTCCAACCAACTGTCGGTCTATGGCCCTGTTAGATTCGCTGGGGAAAATATTTGCAACATTTCTACAAAAGAAACTATATGCTTGGGCAATAGCTGAAACCAGATTTGATCCAAGACAAACTGGTTTTATTAGAAATGTTGGCACAAATTTGAATATCCTATTGTTGAATTGTTTAAAACAAGAAGCCCTGAGGAATAACATTGCTACTTTTGCCATATTCGTGGACCTAAAATTGTCATTTGACTTGGTCAACAGACAGAAATTCTGGGAGAAACTTACAAAATTGAATTGTCCAAAAAACATCTTAGAGCCTATTAAGGCACTACACTCCCAAACAACTATTAACTACCTTAGATGGTACGCTGTCAGAAGCTATACCAACAGAGAATGGTCTGAAGCAAAGGTGTCCACTGGCAGCAACACTATTTGTCTTATATATCTCAGATCTTCAAATAACGGATGTAGCAATAGTGGGCATTCCTCCAGTTTTGAATTCAACAAAAATTCCATGTATATTATTTGCGGATGATGTAGTTTTATTCGATAAAACTCAGAATGGGCTACAACAAAGAATGACCCCCTTTTTGGAGTATACCGAAATTAATTGCTTAAAAATCAATATTAACAAAACTGAAATGATGGCTTTGTCAACACGCATAAATCCGGCCAAAAGACCATTGAAGATTTTCATTAAAGGAGAAAGATTGCAATCAGTGAAAATAGTGAAATACTTAGGAATATGGGTAAATCAATCAACAACAAATATTCAATGGTCGGAACATCTAAAACTAAAAGCGGCTTCGTTAGCACACCAAGGATTAGCAATCCATAGGAAGTATGGCAAATTTTCATTACATCCGGTATGAACATTCTATAAACAAAAAAGTAACTCCAATACTAACATACGGTAGTGAATCAATGATAAACATTCCGAAGGCACTATGGATAAAGATTGAAGCCACATTCTGGAGGAAGGTTCTTGGCTTGCCCAAATCATACCCTATGCCAAGAATCAAGTTTGAGTTAGGATTGCAATCCTTAACCGCTATAGTGACCTGGAAAATATTAGATCTATATAGGAAAACAGTGACTCCTGAAAATACACCAGCGATGAACTTCCTGCGTCATAATCAATCGCCCATAAATACAACAGTGATAAATGGGTGGAAAACATATTGTAAGCAAAACTTGCAAGCCTTAAATACCACAGAAGAAACGCTCATAAATCGGCCACAAATATTGAAATGGAAAATTAAAAGAGATGATTGGATAATGACACAAAAACTTAAATCTGAATACAAACTGAATATACATCTGGATATAGATATTAGAGCTCTAAATGATATCCCGCAATATTTGAAAAAATGTCCTGATCGACAGATAAGGGACACCTTTTTAAAACTAAGACTTAATGTGTTGCCAACACGGGAATATTTGGCAAACTCTCACCAAATTGGAAATCAAAAGAACGTATGTAGATTCTGCAAACTGGACAATAAATCTGGGTCGCCTTTCCATCTGATCATGGAATGTGCTGAATTGGCTGCTAAAGGACAGATATTTGCCAACATATTGCCAGAAGCAAAAAGAAATGTGGACGTTAAGGATCGATGGGCATTTATCATGTCAGGACAAGATAAACTGTGGATTATGAGAGTGGTGCAATATTGGTTTTCTTTAAATTTGAATAGCACTAAGTTTTCGATAAAAGATTAACCACAACGATAATGACAAAGGCCAACACTGAAATGTGAGGAAATATTATATAGCGATGGTTATTTATCAATTATACAAAGTATAACAAAATTTTAAATAACAAAAATGCACATTTTTTTATATGAGAATTGTGGAAGTTGTTTATACATAAATAATGTTTTGTAAAGTTTGATTTCAAACTAAATCATTAATAAAACATGTTTAAAAAAATAACACAATTGCACCATTATTCCATTTGATTACAGCACACTCTACTGGAATAAAATGGAATACTGCTGCATGATGCATATCTACACCCATTTTTAAAAATCCTTGTATTTTTCCAGTCCCTGTCTATTCTGTTTCAACCTCCTGTGTATCCCCAGTTTCACAACCCCAGCATGTTTTAGTTTTACATTGTCAGTATGCTGCCAGTTTACAAAAGTCCAGTATACTCAGTTTGGCGATCCATTTTGTAGAATCCCAGTATCCTTCCCTCTGTCACAAATTAAAAATAATACCTCTATTTGCAAATGCCAAATATATTTCTAGTCTGCACAATTGCAATGCATTCTCAGTTTGTCAATTCTAGTTTGCAGAATTCCATTATATTTCCCTTTTGAACAACCCAACATATTCCCATTGTGTCCAAAACAAGTATATTTCAATTTGTTCCAACCCTAGAATATTCCCAGTATGTCCAACCATAGTATGTATTCCCAGATTGTCCAGCTCTGATATGTTCCCAGTTTTTCTATACCTGGTATATATTCCCAGTTTGTCTGAGCCTGGTTTACAGTCCGGGTTTGCTCAACCCTGTCATATTCTCAGTTTGATCATTTTAGTATGCCTTCTGATTGGCAACCTCGATATATTCAGGGTTTAACCATTGTGACAAGCCATTAGGTGTTGTCACTTCTCCCAGTGCGGGGGACCCCTTCACATGGGGCGAGGGAGGTGAGGCCGCTACCCGATAGTCCTCTTGGGTGTGGCACTCAGAGGGAATATCCAATGGAAGGGGACCCCACCCCAGGGAACAAGGTAAGACTATCAGGGGAGAACGCTGTATAGTAACCACCATGCCGCCAGTCATTGCTCACCCGTACAACATGGATAGGGCCCAGGCCCCCCCGTCTCCGCTTTCCTCTACTAGTTACCTCATAAATCATAATCTTGTCCATTAGGTAGACGATGCTGTGATGAGGAAGATGGAGGGAGGAACGGGTATGAATGACTCCAAAAGTACTGACATGAGGAAGAACCGGGCAATGAAGAGCCCTATGCAGAACAAAGATGTTAGCTATCCCAGACTCGAGAGCCAACACTGATGAAGGACTCTCCTCAGTGTCAATCCTGCCCCAGAGGAGCATCGAGATGGGGAGTGAAGCCACACAAAGAGCACGCGCTACAGAACTGAACTCATGAAGAGGGAAGGTGGGGATCGAGAAGGCGGAGAAGAGCCGAGATTTAACCGAAGGCTGGGGAACTTGATGTCCAGTGGCAGGACGGAGACATCGAGCGGTTCTAAAACAACTAATAAAAAATCAACATAGACCCATTCTTCCCCACAGGGCTTTACAGACATATCAGGAAGGCGAAGATGTAGGAATTTATTTCCTACATTTTGAAAGGTTGGCAAATCAGTTCCATTGGGATGAGGAAATTGAAGCTTGCTATGTGGCAACCTTATTGAGAGCAGAACTCCAGATAGCCTACCAAGCTTTAAATCCCCTGGGGACATCATTCCAGGAAATGAAACAGGGGCTCTTCGAGCAAGTGGATCAGACAGACATTTTCTATTGACAGAAATGTAGGTACTCTAAACTCAATCCCAGTGAAACCCCATTGGAATTGGGAGCCTGTATTCAGAATGCCATTTGTAAGTGGCTTGGCAAAGAAACCTTAGAAGAGATAATGGAAGCGCTCTTCCTAGAACAACTAGTAAATGGTTTACTGCCATATCTACAATGTCCACTAATGCACTTGGTCAAACCCACTCTGAAAATGTCCATTAAAACTGCACAAGCTCATTTCGAGGCTACTAGACAATTAAGAGCCATGCAGAAAGGAGAAGAAGCACGTAAAGAAAAGGCAACTCATAGAATAATAGCTGATAAAGATAGCAAGTCTACCCTTGACCGGATATACACAACTCTCATATCAAACCCACAGAAATAAAAGGAAGGGAAGAAAGAAAACCTCTCATTCCTCTGAAGGAAAAACATAGTATTAGGGTAGATGAAAGGAAAGGATTCCTTACAATAAGTCCCATATGTTTTCCCTTTGGGGCCAGGGGTCACATGGCCAACATCTTCCCAGAAAATCAACCCAAGGAGGAACCAATGAAGATTGGTTGGTTAGATATGGAAGAATGAGAGGTAGAAGATAATTACGAGGAAATAGAGCCTGAGGAAGTAAATAATTACTTTTGTAGTTCTGACGCCATTAAAATCCATGGACAATCTCAGGTCAATGGCAACCGCGTGTCTGCACTGATAGACTTGGGTAATCAACAAACTGCTGTTTTAGCATATAAATTGGGTACCGATGAAGTCATATTTTTAAGACCTATAAATATTACCTGTGTGTATGAAGATCAGGAGGTACTTCCTCAAACCCACATAACCTTTAACATCTGGGAAGAACGGCTACAATCAATTCAGCCATAGTACCCGGTTTACCCGAGGAAACTATTGTAGGGTGGGACTTTCCCGGGTTTCACCAGTTGTTGAATTAAGACCTGCAGGCCCCCACTAAATATTCCCTGGGATTGGACTAAAAGTACTGGGATAAATCTGTCTAAAGTATATTCCACCATAGCCAAAACCGATCAGGGATCCTTTGAGTTTAGGGGAAGGGTATGTGATGAGTTTTTGGTGTCGTCAATTCTCCATGGGAGGGGGACCTCCCACATGGGGCCAGTGAGGTGAGGTCGCAACCTGATAGCCCGCCTGGGGGTGATGCTCAGCGGGAGGATCTCATGTGGGGAGACCCCATCCCAGGGTGAAGGGAAGACTATCAGAGGAGACCGCGGTTTGTTAACCACCATGCATTGCTCACCCAACAGCATGGATAGGGCCTAAGCACCTCTACCCTCTGTCTCCTCTTTCCTCGGCTGGTTACCTCATATACAATACCCCTGTCTATCAGGCAGATGATTCTGTGACAGAGTGAGGGAAGAACGAGTATGGATGACTCCAAAAGTACTGACACAATGAAGAGCAGGGCAATGAAGAGCTCTATGCAAGGACAAACATGCTAGCTATCCGAGACTCGAGAGACAAAGCACTCCTCAGCGTCAGTCCTGCCCCAGAGGAGCATTGAACTGGGGAGCGAAGCCCAGCAGAGAGAAAGCACTGCAGACCCGAATGCCTGGAGAGGGAAGGCAGGGACCGAGAAGGCACAGAAGAGCTAAGACTTACCGAAAGGCTTGGGAACCCGACGTCCGGTGGCAGGAAGGCAGCCATCTGAGTAGTCCGTTGGGGACCTGATGTGCGGGGAGAAACCAGCTTGGCAGAGGCACTGAAAGCAGTGAGCAGACCATGACAGCCCAGGGGAAGTCTGAGAAGCTTACCAGTGTTGCCCAGGACCGGAACCCTTGCGGACCAAGTTGGAAGGTACACAGAGGGGGACCGGGAAGGCACCGGGAGGCAGGGCTCAAGTCGAGGGTACACGCGGGGGGATGGAGTCCACCCACACTTTTCAGAGGGTGGACTCAGTACCCCCAGCTAAAATGAGAAACATTGAATGTCCTCTTTGAATTTATGCATTAAAGCCGACCACAGGGATCGAACCACAGCCATCAGGTTAATAGGCTGGACACTTCACCAGTGCACTATTTAACCTGACGAAAAATAACAAATAACTAAAGGTATAATGGGCCTCGTTACAACCCTGGCAGTGACGGTAGAAACAGTGCCGGTTCATACCGTCCCGCCGAATTACGAGTTATGCTCGCGGGTACTTGACAGACTGCCAGGTCTTACCTGGTGGGCTGTGCGGCACCCGTGAGCATAACTCGTAATTGCGCCGGTACCGTTATCAACGGTGTCAGCGCATCCATGCTCCCCACTCCCATTTTGCCTGCCGGGGCAGAATGGTGATCGAGAGCCCGACATTACCACCACCCGCGAATCGGCAATTACCGGCCCATTCAACTCGTAATGGGCCGGTTATTGCCCAATCGCGGGAGCCGGTAGCGAGCATGGCGGTAGCCGTGCCTGCCATACAGGCACGGCCACCGCCATGCTCGTAATAAGGCCCAATGTCTAATTTCGGTACTGCAAGTCCCAGGGAAAACATTTGTATTGGTTCTTGGAGTTTAAAACATGCACATCTTTTAACGTTTTCAAAAACACTATTAGAAGAAAAAAATCCTCCCTGGGTTTTGTGTGTGTGTTGTTTCCTTGCATTTGTTGATGAGTCCCACCACTTTCATTTTTAGGACTTGACCCTTAGGACTTGACCCTTGCTGTGAAGCCCTAGAGGCTGTGGTTGGGAGGAAGTGCAGAACCCTCTTCCTCATACCAGTGGGACTAAGCAGAGAGATCAAATAGACATATTGGGTGATAGAGCACCGCAGAGAGACCCAAATAGAGGCCTGGCAAGATAGTATACCAGGCCTGATTAAAAAAAAACACTATGAACCTAAGGAGGGGGCCTGGCCCCCAAAAACTGAGAAATGTGGAGAATTGGATATGCAAGGGAATGCCTGGCAGGATAGAGAACCGGGCCTGATCGAAAGACACTATAAACCTAAGAAGGGGGCTGAGAGTGCTGTACATGTGAGATAACACCTGGCATGATAGTGAACCAGCTTAAGTAAGAGTCATTACAAAGCTGAGAATGGGGTCTGGGACCCACATAACGAGAATAGAAGACCAAGGGTGAGAAAGTTATTCTTTGGGAAAAGACAGAAGAATAAACGAAGAGAGAAAGACTCTCCAACCAAAGTCTAGAGAAGACATGGGGAAGAGAAAGAGATCCTTTGGCATATGTTATGACAAGGCTAGCGGAAGAAAGATATACCCTTTGGTAGAAATCCAGACACTATTGATAATATTGAAAGAGAGCCTAAAATAGGCTTTGGGAAGGGAGACACCTTCCCAATCTTATTTTTGTAACGATAAGCAAATCTCCTGAGAAGGTCTGGAGAAGACAGACCTCTTCCCCATCTGTGTGGAACAATACATAAAAGCCTAGTGACGGCCAGGGGAAGAAAGATATTCCCACATCAGAAAAAAACCTAAAAGCCTAAAAATCATCCCAAAGGAGGGAGCCACCCTTTTCTTTCCTTTTTTATTGTGATACTTATTGAAACTCGTCAACCTTACACAGAGCATTAAAACAAACACAGTTCAGAATCAAAAATACAACCCAAACAAATATTCAAAAATTCTAAAAATGTACATTTCATTACATATCCGAATATTTCAACAAATTATTATTTCCTCTTCATCTAATTACACAAACATACAAAAAGTTGACTTACTACATAACCCAAATTAATTATCTTTAACTGATCATTTCTTCCTATTGTGTAAATAGCAGAATCCTTGCATGTGCAAATAGGCAAAGAACATTCATGTCATTACCATCCAATCACTGTTCCCCCTGTCCAAAACACGCAATAAATCAAAGTGCAAATTGCTGAGCATTCTTAGAAATAGTTACAAAGGTTTCACAATTTTTGCTAAAACCAACAATTTCAATGCAACTATAGTTAGCAGTGATTCCGCACCGCTAGACAACCTAAGAAATAATCCACCATAAATGACTAAATCTGGTTCCAAAACATCTTTTGGCTAGTTCCAGCATCTACACATGTAACGCCTCCCATTCTACCAAGATAAGCTCTCAGGTCTGCAAGTTATTAGTAGATTTACACATTGGACAATTTCCCACACCATCCAACTCTTCGGTTTCCCCACCAGACCTAACTTCTTGATTTCTCCAGTAAATAGCAGATTTAATCACAGTCTGAGAAATTCTTCCCGCCAATATGGGTTAGGAAACCTTCTCAAATAAAGTGGTAAATAGCCCAGTGGCTTAGGAAAAATCGAGAGAGTCACCCTTTTGCAGTCAGGGCGTTATAGTTTTCTTGTGAAGTGTAAAGGACGAAATTAGGCTCGGGACATAGGACAGTGGACTTGTTTTTGACTGACATTCTGACGCCATCCTTAATTTTGCTTGAGGCATGGAAACCGCTTTTAGTTATAGGGACAGGTATGGTTCTTCCTTATTTTCTGCTAAATACAGTTTTATGCCAACAAGCTTGCCACCTTTGTGTCCCTTGTCTACCCAAGCATCCTTACACCATCCTGGGTGAGGTTGGAGGAATGCCACCATATTGACAACTTGACTTTTCTAGTACACTTCCAGTTTTACAAATGTACAATATTCTAGTTTGTACAACGCAAGAATATGCTGTAACAAGGCGTTACCAATGCCACAGACACAGGAGTCTTATTTAACTTTATTTGCTTCACCAGGATGTTTGGAACGTTTCATCATCTTTACAAGTGTCTCACCTTCTACCTGAGGTGTTATTCAGGCTTTTCCTCTCCCTAATCCTGGTCCTTTCTTCATATTTCCGTGGCTGGAGCGTCAACCTTTCTTTATAATTTCCTTGTCTAGAGGTTCATCCGTTTCATTTCTCATTTTCTCTTTGCTCAGGTCTTCTGCCATTTGTCTTTCCACTCTTTCTTTGGCTTGGCGTTTAGCCTTTCGCTGTGCACCTTCTCTTTTGCCACCATTTGTTTACTTGTGTTGCTGTTTATCTTCCACGAGTCTCTCAGTTTTCTCTTTCACTCCACTTTCCTGCAGCTTTTTTTTCTTTTTTGTTTAGTTTCTTCTCCTCGCCAGGTCTTCTAGGCTGCCTCCTTCTCATCCTCTGATAGTCGCCTCCTCCACTCTTCAGTCCTACTCATAGATAGGGTAATGCACTAGACTTGATAGGCCTACATAATGCTCACATTTCCACACCAACCATTATGCCCTGTCCTTGGTCTGACCATTCATTTGTTTCCTTTTCACTGTTTGTGAAGAATACGAAGACCAGAACTTTCGTGGGTCAAAAACGGTGTCATGAAGGGCCCGTTTCATGGAATATATTGGGCAGTAAATCGGTGACTTGCGCGCAAAATCGCACGCAAGAGCCCGTTCGGCGATTCATGGAATACAATCTGTGCTGGTCCAATATGTAAATGCGACAGCACGTATGCCTTTCACGAGAACCGAAGCGAAGGGCAGTCAAGGTCTGCGCAGCCGGATCTGCGTGATCTGCCCATGGCTGCATTTCCCGTGGTGGAAATGTTCGCATGGGAAATGCACGAACACAAAACGTTTGTACATTTTCCAATGCGAACATGCAGGGGTTTCCCCTGCAACCCCGCTCACTATACTGTGTAGTATAGTGAGCGGGATGTTGCGGGGGACACCACCGCAGCCCCCATTTTATTTATTTATTTCCTGTTCTGTTGGGAGAGCTCGAGGGTGCCCCGACAACCATGTTGTGGGGGACACCCCCCAGACCCCCAAAGCCTTTTTTTTTCATACCGACCCCACCAAAACACCTAAACACATACCACGAAAAGTTCAAACTTTTGGTAGTTAGAACTTTTCGTGGCATGTGTTTTAGGTCTTTTGGTGGGGTCAGTAATTTTTATTCAGACATTTCTTCCTATTCCAGGCAGCCACCTAAAAAGGGGACAGAACACGTGGAATGGGGACCAACAAGCGAAAATAAATGTGGGCCTAAGAGGGGAGATTACACAGTCAAACAATCACAATGCCCATACGCGCACAAAGAAAGTGTATTCATGGATTCAAACAGGGATCGATGGCGCGTGAAATAGTATGTGCAAATCCAGAAACTGCTATGCCACGCGATGGCAGGTGGAAACGTCAACGTGCACACCAACAAATCCATAAAATGTAGGCACGCTGAATGTACGGTTTGTTGCAGCAGTGATCGCGGGACACCGCAGTAGGAGGAGGATGGCCAGGGCCCGGATATTCCACCCAAGGACCACACTTTTTGGGATGCCTGATGACAAGGTCTATGCCAGGTATTGGTTTCCCCCTCATATCATCTTAGACCTGGTCACAGAGTGGGAAGATGACCTTACATCACCCACCATGTGCTCTCAAGCACTGGGCCCCTTGCAAAAGGTACTCACTGTGCTGCATGTTTTGGCCACTGGGTCATTCCAGCGGACCAATGCTGTAGTTGGAGGCATTTCACAGCCCACTCAGTCATGCTGCCTACACCAGGGGCCTCATTACGAGTCCGGCGGTAACAGTGCCTGAAATTTTGGCAGGTTACCGCCGGACTCGTATTACCATTCCGCCTCTGTGATTCCCGTAACGACCCCGGTGACCTGGGAATTCCGGAGGCGGAATTCGGTAAAAATCCCCATTCTCATTGAGTCCCATAGGACTCAATGGGAATAGGGAAGTGGAAACACCGGCACCATCTTGTGATGGTGCCGGTGTTTCCACGTCCGCCTGCAGGTGGGTGGTGTTAAACCCGCCAGGTCAGACCTGGCCGGAATGACACCTCCGCCTGCAGGACTCGAGATCACCCAGTATGGAAACAACGGTGGCGGTGGGTTTACCGCCACTGTTGTTTCCATACCGGATGACTCGTAATGAGGCCCCAGGTGTTGGCAATAATGACTGCACGCCCCTCAGTCTGCCGGCACATCTATATGCCCAGAATACCCACTGAAGGGCAGGCTGCGGTCCAGGATTTTTATGGGGTGGCGTACTTCCCTAAAGTCCCACATGGCTCATTGGTGAGTAAATGCATGGCACAGAAAAATAAACACCAATGACAAAAATTCTCACCTCTCCAGGGGACAGTGCCTACCCTCTGAGCACCTACATGATGATGTCAATACAGAACCCCACCACACCTGCCCAGGTAAGATACAACACTGCCCATATTGCAACTCGGGCCATAGTCGGGCGCACATTCGGAGTGTTCAAGTCACGTTTCCGCTCCCTTGAACACTTTGGTGGCGAGTTGCTATATGCACCATCCATGGTGTGCAGGCTCATAGTGGCAGCATGTGTCCTGCACAATGTAGCAACACGGCGTGGTGTCCCAGTGGACATGGTGGTGGCACTCTATCCACACCCACAGACCCGCCGCTTGCGTATGGCTGGGCAAAGGGCACGTGGCGAGGCAGCCGGTGCCCAGCTTGTGGCTACTTTTTTCACCTAAAACCCATCCCCTGTGTAGTGCACACAGACCTGCCACATTCTAGGTGCCATTCAATGATGGCAAAGGCCCAATCCACTGTGCCCACCAAACCACCCTGACAATGTGTCCTTGGAAGTGCTATATTGTGTGCATCCCTTAGGACTAAAACATATTTCATATTGTGTTTCCAAAAGAAACACATTGAAGAAGGAGTCACCCACTACCACCATGACAACCATTCTATTAATTCACCCCTGTTTCTGAAAAGAAATCCCATATGTAATGCAAAAGGATTATGATACTGTGCACCATACCTACTGTAGTGGCGCCCTTGTGCTCTGGTGGATCTGAATAAGTAACATACCGGTCAAATGTGTAAGCATTCATAAATACAGAAGCATGTCTGAGCTGAAAGCCATACATGGCCTCAGCCATTCCCATGTATACAAAGTGCAACCTCCCATAACGATCAATATAAACTGGGTTGGCATCAACTGCGGTTACGTGACGCACACCACGGTACCTCTTGCCCACACTGCTGCTAGGCTTGCCTCTTCTGGCCCTGCTTTGCCACATTCACCACAGTACAGCTGCTGCATGCTCGGGTCTGAGTGCCTGTCTGCAACCTGCACTGTTTCCTTGTGCCAGCTGACACACTTTTGCCTGAATCCAGTGTTGGTCCTGCCAGCACCTCCACTGTACTTCCTGGCACTTTCACCTCTGCAAAGACAACTGTTGCTCCACAACACTCATTCAGGACCCAGGAAGCCCATACCTGCCTTGGGGGTGCCATGCCTGCCCCATATGTGTCATCTGGTGAGGGCAGCACCCCCACATTGAAGCAGAGGGCACCCAACTTCACTGACATAGAAGTTGGGAACCTGGTGGATCGGATCCTGGACACCTATGATGAACTGTACAACCCATGTATACAAAGTGCAACCTCCCATAACGATCAATATAAATCAACATTACCTGTCTTCCTGGCATGCAGTTCACAGTCACAGTCAAATTTCATCCCATTAAATAGACATCATTCCTTGATGGAAGGATCTGCAGACAAAGAACAAACTGAAACATAGTGCATGGAACACATACCTGGGCCAAAAAACTGAAGAATCACAGGCACCCCTCAGTGACATACAACACATGCAAACACCAACTCACAAGACAACCATTTTTGCCTTCTTGGCACGTGGTGTTGGCGTTCACCCTGTGTGGCAGGAACCACTCTGGGCCACACATGCTGGACCACTAGTCGCCTGGGGCATGGCATCACCCACTGAGGCTGAGCCAGCTGCATCAGCTGCATGACCCTTAGCCTCTGGGTCTGGGTCAGCAGCTTACACAGCATGTCCCTGGAGCCTTGGCCCTGGCACAGCAGCTCCCGTTGCATGTCCCGGACCCTGCCCACCTTTGCCACCTTTCCTTTTTGGGGCCTTTCCACTCATGTTCCACACCAAGCTATTGTCCTTGTCAATAAGAGAGAGGGGGAAGTGGACGTGATGGATTATGGAGTTCTGTGGCCCATCAAGTCTCAAAAGAACCCCAGGTGACTAAAATACGTTATGCGTAATGCACAGGCACCCCAAAACAATGGAAATAGCCTACGCGAGACCTCCTGGATACCTTCCATAAAAAGAAAATGCATTACGCAATATGCAGTGGCACCCACCAACACACAAAATGCATACACGAACTCCGGTAAGCCACAGTTAAGGTAAGAATAGAGATACGCGATACACAGGGGCACCCAGACTAGGAAAAATGCACACGCGACTCACCATCAGCTGTGGAAAATACCAAAGTAGAAGTGCGTATGCGCGGAGGGTAATTTATCCTCCACCTTCACGCCCACGTGATGTGTGTTGCGTGACTTCTAGGGATTTGTCAATGACGCGAACACGTAGATGTACGCGTAGGCATAGGCGTTCCGCATAGGCATGCAGAGTATCCACTCGCAGGACGTCATTTACATTTATTCCCATCACGAGACAAGGGCCTTTACTGGGTTGGCATCAACTGCGGTTACGTGACGCACACCACGGTACCTCTTGCCCACACTGCTGCTAGGCTTGCCTCTTCTGGCCCTGCTTTGCCACATTCACCACAGTACAGCTGCTGCATGCTCGGGTCTGAGTGCCTGTCTGCAACCTGCACTGTTTCCTTGTGCCAGCTGACACACTTTTGCCTGAATCCAGTGTTGGTCCTGCCAGCACCTCCACTGTACTTCCTGGCACTTTCACCTCTGCAAAGACAACTGTTGCTCCACAACACTCATTCAGGACCCAGGAAGCCCATACCTGCCTTGGGGGTGCCATGCCTGCCCCATATGTGTCATCTGGTGAGGGCAGCACCCCCACATTGAAGCAGAGGGCACCCAACTTCACTGACATAGAAGTTGGGAACCTGGTGGATCGGATCCTGGACACCTATGATGAACTGTACAACCCAGGGACGCAGCTGGGCTGCAATGCAAGGCTGAGGATCTGGGATGATGTCATGACTGCATCAATGCTATGGGGGTGGAAGTCCGCACCATGGACTGGCTGAGGAAACGTTGGGACGATCTGAAGACCTGCAGCCATATCAAGGTGTTGGCAGCCCTCGATACAGAACCCACCGTGGAGGTGCACTGTGCATGATGCAACCGTTTTCCACCGGACACAGCTGCGGGTACCTGAGAGGTTCTACCCGGAACTCCACTCCCAGTACTTGGCCTGTAAGAGACGTCTGGATGACGCTCGTGAGTACCCATGTGGGATTATGCCCTATGGCGTATGTGTGACATGCATGTTTGCATGTGCCACATCCTGTTTGTGTCTTGTGTGTTGTGAGTTGTGAGTTGCAGCTGATTGGTGTCTAATGGCAATGGTAGACATTAGTTGTGTATGACATAGCATAGTAGCAATTACGTGTCGACTGGTGTATTGTACAGCGATGTCTTGTTGCTGATCACATGCAGGGTGTGTGCGTGGTGGAGTTGCTTGGATATGGCAGATGTGGAGTGGATGTGTTGTGGCCATGTGAGTTACATGCATGATGTACAATTTTGTGTGTGGTAGGACTGGCAGTGCATGCATGCATGTACATGTGATGGATGTGACCCAGGTGCTTAAATGCCTGCGTGTGTGCATTGTGTGTGACTCAGTTCATGGATGTGACATGATGCCTGACCTGCCATGTTAATTTGTCGTATGTCTGACATCCATTGTCAAACATGACTTATGTCAATGATTTGTCTCCTATGTTCCTACAGTTGCTGCAGCTCATGGAGAGGGCAGAGGCGTCGTTGTGGAGTATCATGGCAGGGACAAGACCGCCAGGCATAAGCGCACTCCCCAGACAGGCGGACCTCAGTCCCCCTCATCTGAGGATGAGTCGGCTGAGGGTGTACATGGTCCATCGGGCGCAACTACTGGTGGGACATCCCAGGAGTTCGGCGTGGAAGGGGACTCCTCAGTGGATGTGGTCCAAGGTGCAGGGACAGAGGGGCCATCCAGGAAGGAAGGCTCTCTGGATTCATCAAGGGAGCTGGAGGTGGTGGTGGAGGATGAGGAAGATGAAGTCCACTGCACAGGGTTGGTTGGAGACATCCAGGAGGGGATTCAGGCTGCAACCCTGGAACAGGGACAGGAGGATGTGCAGTGCAGCATGGAGGGCACTGACCAACTTCCTGCCCCTGATCCATCTGATGCAGCACAGATCAACCTCATGGATGCCTCCACCGAGGCCGGGCCCCCCTTTGTGGCTATGATGGTCACGCCAGAGCTTTCGCACACCCTGCTGGCTGGGATTGCACAGCGGGTGAGCGTGATGAAGTGAGGGAAATTCGTGAGGTACTCTCAGATCATCACGGTTCAATGAGCAACTCCCTGACCCACCTAGCACAAGCACTGCTCTCCGGTGGTCTGTGTGTGCTAGTACATTTAGCTGCCCACTCCGCCACTGCCCCCTCTCTGCAACAGTCATCCTCTGAGGGGTCCTTCCTTGAATGTGCCCATCAAGGCCCACTCTACTCCGGTTGTGCCCACTGCACCTGGCTGGTGGTTGGAACGTCCCTGCCTGAGGTGGATGTCCAATGGAGTACAGTGGAGGTTTTGACTGTGGCTGACCAGGCTCCTACACTGGACCGGGCATCAATAGGGCAGCTAGCAAAGCATGACAGTGCTGGCGCCCTACCCACCCATCAAACAACATCAAGATGGCACCGGTGCATGCCAAGGGTATGCTGGAACAGGCAGCTGCACCATGGCAGTGGTCAGGGCTACTCTTCCTTGGGCCAATTACATTCGAGGAGCCAATATGCACACAGGTCAGCGGTGACCAGGCATGAGGAGCACCACCGCTAAAGGGACATGGTGTATTTGCAGGTGGAAATGAGGATGCTGCTGGTCGCATAGAGGGAGCATGCTCGGGAGGCACAAGTTACCAGGGCCTGGGCAGAAGCAGTGGAGAGGAGGGCACAGAGGCAGGTCCAGATCCTGGAAGAGGCTTGCAGGGGTGCTGGAGAGGAAGATGAAGGACAGCCTGCAAGCCATCCAGGACCAGACAATGGCCCACCTCCAAGAGGAAGAGGAGGAATGTGAGTAAGCCCTGGATAACCGAAGGGACAAGCAATGAGCCAGCATCCTGTGTAAATAGATCATGTGTGTGGTAGTATTTTCTGTTTTGCCCTTGGACCTTTCCCCCTTCCTACATCCATCTGTAATTTTGTGAGCATGTGAGTAATACAGTTTTCTGTTGTTAAACATACCTTTTATGTTGTCTCTGTTAATTGGCAGCATGCATTTAGCATTCATTTCGCTATGCCTTTGTAATGTGACTGTGAGGTGGTTTGTGGCAGTGGCTGTGGAGATGTGGCATGCACTCATCAGTTGTGCATGCAGTGTTTATGCCCGATGCATGGACAACCACCAACACACAACACTCTCCATACTGTGTGTGCTTTCGTGTCATGCTACTCATCAGCCACTGTGGTGCATGTGGGTGCTGTCAGAAGGTGAGGGTCTGGGGACTAGTCTCCCTTGGCCACTCTGTAGGTGTGTTGCTATATGCACCACTATTACTCTGCAGAATCATTTTTGCAGCATGTGCCATGCATTTTGCAAGATGGCGTGGCATCAAGGTGGACATGGTGGTGGCCCCCCATCCACACCCACAGTTCCGCCGCTTCTGTATGTTTGGGCAGAGTGCACGTGGATAGGATGCACATGTACAGCTTCTGCAATTGTATTTCACTGAAAATCCCTCACCTGTAGAGTGTACATGACCCTGATGCATCCCATGTGCCATTCAATGATGACAATGGGCCAATCCACTGTGCCCACAAAACAACCCTGAGAAAGTGCCCTTTGAAGTGCTATATTGTGTGCATCACTTAGAACTGAAAGACCTTTCATCATGTGTTGCCAAAATAAACACATTGAAGAGGGAGTACGCCACCACCACCATCCCAAACTATCCATCAAATAACCACTCTGTCGCCTAAACGATCCCATATGTCTTGTAAAATGATCATCAGATTGCGGTATGGTATGTAATGTCAAAGGAGATAAAACAATGGCCGATACATAAGGCTAGTGTCTTAAAGTGCACAACGATTGATGGAACAAGGGGAAAAATAGCAATTGTTCAGAGCCCTTCATTTTCTAGACCCATAATAGTCGGTAACAGTGGATGTAACAGTGAATCTGTTGGACAACGATTTTACAGTTTTTACCAAGTGCCTCAATGTGCCATCAAGCAGGGAGTGAGGAAAGCGTGGAACAGACAGATGATCTACAGCGATGGTGCAATCAGAACCAGCGAGTGCACAGCCGTTTACAGGGGAGTGGCAGGTGGAGGGTGGGAACAAGTTCGGGCGGTGGTCCAAGAGCATCCAGTGTGTGGAGGCGGGGGTAAGTGCACAGAGATGCAGCTCACTAGGGCCATTCTACAAGTGTAGTGAGGATGAGGCTAGTGCAGGTCCCTGAGGCAAGTGTGCCAAACACTGCCAGGGGTGCCATGGACCTGTGAGACCCTGAGGTACATAAGGCGGCCAGTCATCGAGCTTTATGGAGAAAATGAGGGAGAGAGGGATAGAGCAGAGGGATACTTTAGCAGGGAGGAGGGAGAGAGAAGGAAGAGTATAAGAGTAAACTCTTGAGGACATGCATGAAGTTAAGGAGATGAGGCTCCATACAGAGTGCGGCAGAGAGGCCATTCCAGAAGGAGGCCCCTGCTGAGGATAAATATCTTCCTCCCAATCTCTACTTTGAGATCTGGCTCACTCGAAGAATGTTGGAGGTACATAAGGGAAGGGTTTGGAAAACAGAGTATTTAGGTATGAATCATTCCAGATAGGTAGGTCCCAGCCACCACAAATGCCTGTGTACAAGGCTCAGTTACGCAAATTATCCACTTGTAGCCACGGGTATCCAGTGGAGGGATTTCAGTGCCAGACAGATGTGCTCCCTGGTCTTGAGGCCAAGGTCAAGTCATGTGGTTATGTCATGGTCCAGTCAGAGCGGGTGGATTAGAAGCAGGGGGGTTGATAAAGAGCCTGTTGCAGTAGTCTAGCCTGGAGATAACCAGGGCTATGGAGACAGTGACCTGCTACAGGAAAGTTAGAAAAGGCACATGACCACTGAGGAGGTGTAGCTGATAGTTGTGCTCTCGAGAGAGATCTGAAATGTGACATGAGAAGGACATGGTGGAGTTGAAGATGACCACAAATATTATTATCCTTGTATGTGGGTGCGGCTGCAGGGCCAAAGGAGTCTGGCCAGAGTGAAAGTGATAAAGCTGCAGCAGGGTTCCCAATGCACACTCTATCTGTCCTGCTGGTGTTAAGGCACAGGGTGTTTGTAGCACACCATGACTGAATCGTGGACAGAGTCAGATATGAGTGATGAGGAGGAGGCGGATGAGGGTAGCCTCAAAGAAAGTCTGGTGTCAACCACATTAAACTGGAAGGTAGAGGAGAACCAGGGGCAGAGCTCACATCCCTGGGGAATGCCACAGTTTGAAAGAGCTATAGAAGAAGGAAATGGTTTGAGTCCCACTTGGGATGGGTGGTCAGAATGAAATGAGGTCAACCACACCATGGCGTGATCCGTGAACCCTGTCACCATACCCATTGTAGTTATGCCCTTCTGCTGTGGTGGATCTGAATAACTAACATACAGGTGAAATGTGTGAGCAATATAAACGTAGATCTTATCTGTCCCCTCTGCATGCAGTTGACATTCAAATTGCCTTCCATGAAATAGCCATCATTACCTGATGTAAGGATCTGCAGACAAAGAAACACAAGAAACATTGGTCATGTACCACATACATGAAAAGAATGAATAGAAGAACCACACTGCACGCCTCAGTGACATCCAACACATGCGAACCACAAGTCCCAATACTGCCATCAAGATGTGTCCCTGCACACATGCACAAACACATGCACACTGCATACAATCCAAACACACAATACATACACACTCACACCCGACAATTTCTCACACACTGCCTGTCAACATCAATGATATGCAGCAGATGTGCATGCAACACATGCACAATCATTACACGTTGTCACATACACAATGCACACTTCACTGCACATGGCGCATGACACTGTGAAGACAGCACATGTGCCAAAAGTTCAACCAAAACTAGACATGGGACACCCTCCAAACAATACCAATGTCTGGATAAGGCAGACCATCACCTGCGTATTATGTGGACATTGAACTCCACACAGTCATGGAAGTACATTACCAATTAACACACGAGTTGCACATTGCTCAGGCATGCATCCAATATCACAAAAGGTTTGTAAGGTCACACAGGGCAACAGGTTGGGGCCAGGTGAATGTAGACAATCATTCAATAACACAGATCAATCAGACAATCAATACTTCCAAGAAATCATGACAATCACTGAAAGGAGAGACAAGGCCACAATGCCTCGTCAGTGTTTACAACGTGCAAGTGTACAGGTGATGTCATTAAGGCAAAAGGTTGGGATGGGTGCATGGAGAACATCTTGCGCAGAAAAGGAACGAAAATAATACACTGATGAAAATGATTAGTCGTGTGCCGATGCTGATCATAAGCAAGGACACCACATACACAGTGCAAGGACACCACATACACAGTACTTCACATGATACATTTGGGGGGTCAGGGCACCAAGGACACATAAGGCACATAGACATGATGCACGCTACTACATTAATAGTACAGCATAGAGTGTGATATGGAAGTGGAGAAGAAAAAGAATTACATGATCAATGTGACCTTAAGGAGTACTTGTCCAATGTGCAGGGTGAGAGTGAGTCTACTACACAGAAGGCATCACGCATAGCAAATGGACCCACCACCACCCCTTCCAATACTGAAGTGCTTCACACACAGGGAGTAGTTGCCTGAGGAATGCATGAGTACAGAAGGGAAGTTTATCATCAGAAAGCGTTGAAGACTGTACCGGGACTCAGACATCCCTGTGGATGATATACCGGCATTACAATGTAATACGTGCAGAGTCTGTGAGCCTCAGAAGCATTCATATTGCAGGAGAGACGTTGGCCCTGGCACTGAGTCAAATGACGAGTCACGCATATGCTGTAGGGGTTACAGGGTAGAACAAGGAACACTCATGAGTTGGATGTTGCAGTAGTGTAGCATGGAGAGTACCACAGCACGTGCACCATTGCACCACTGCGTGATGTTGTGGAAGTGTACATTAACTGTGTGCATGAAGAGCTGCAAGTCGGATTCCTTCACAATCTCACTAATATGTGGCAGTAAGGGAAGGGGGTAGTCAAAGAAGAATCCAAGATTCCTTCCTTGGGATCAGTGGGTAGGGAGTGATCCCAAGTAGGAAGTTCAGAGTCAATACCAGAAGTAGGCTGCAGTGGATCCAATTTGGACATTCAATTTTGTAAATGGCCCACAAGCCAAGGTCATTTGGAGTGCACTAGTCCAGGATGGCTGTGAGGCAGACATGGTGAACAAGGCTGCAAGTGTGTCACTAGGAACAGTGCTGAAGAGTAGTCTGTCCTCATCATAGCACATTAATCAGTGGCCAATGGTGCAAATATACGTTGCAGCAGGCAAATGTATATATCACAGATGCATGGAAAAGGAACGGACACCGGCATGATGCCACAGGTTGTGGCTGAAGTAGGGTAAAAGAAAGGACACAGTATGGGGTATCTATGGATTCTTTTTTTTTGGAATGACCTAAGCAAGTCCACTCTCCATTCATGGAGAATCAAAATGAGGATGGACTGCATCACTGTGTGAAAAGCATATGAGACATCAAGGATGATGACGACAGCAGGGCATTATGAATGGAGGGATGCCACCATTCATCATGTGACCCCTGTAGAGCAGTGCCTGTTGTTTCGGACTGATTCAATCCAGGCGGGTGTTGATGTACATCCCCAAGAAAGCCCTAATGGGCGTACATATGTGTGCGGACCAACTTGACAAGCAGTTTCTCCTGGAAGGTGCATAAAGCAGTTCCCGAGTATGTTGGTGGTCAGGAAGGCTGTGCCTAGGTCATAGTAACGATGGTGTGCACAAGTGAGTGCCTGAGGGAGGATTGAAACTAAACAGCAATAAAGGAGAGTTAGCATAGATCAGCAAGAGCATTAGACAAAGAGGAGATGTTGACAATGATGGTTCTGTAGGAGCAGCTGTACACAAATAGGGATGGCACCTTCATGCAATTTTCAAGTCTGTTGACTACTTCAAGGGAGACCTGAGTGAATGAAGGGAATTAATAATGATGGTGAGTGTCAGGGGGTGCCGAGGTGCAAATGGTTCTGTTTGAAGAGCCTGTCACTAGTTGGTTCAGTCAGTCATGTGTATTTGCAAGACATATGTGCTGCAAGCGCCTACCAAAGGTACTGTGAAGGAGTTCTTGGAGAATGTACAGTGGATGTCTTGACAATCATTGAGACACTCACCTCTTTCACCTCGGCTAGAACGCTGCTTCATGGTACAAAGTACTTCCGCAATGGAAGGCATAAGCTGACAACACTAAGCAAAATGATAAATGTGTCAATAATTACATAATGCTAAAAGTACACTGTTAACCACCATTCCATGGTCAATGCAGACTTAATTGAAACTGCGTAGCAATGGTGTAATGCTGCATCTATTCCAATGCAGCACCATCATGCACCCAGATGCGTTGCACTAGAAGCTCCATACACCATGTTGCATGCATGAAAAATGGAAGTAAACCCACTAACAACACGAAACCTGTTGTGCTGTTAGACCAAATAGACCACATACCATCAGACATAGCAACATGTTTGTGGCTTAACAATGATTTTGCACACACTAATAGTTGAACCATAATTAGGACCGGCCAAATGTGGCAAACACCCCTAATCCCACAAACCCTGCTAGGGATCTGTCACTCATTAGACCAGATAAAAGTTGAATGAGGCACACCTCAGCCCAAACACCTGCACCTGGCACAGTCCACAAACTATTGACCATGATACACACTCCCAAACAACCATGAAAGCCGGACACAGATAGAAACACAGTTATCATAATCAGTGATCAGATGCCCCAGCAATCCATCTGATGAACATGACCATAACCATCATTAGAATCACTGCCATGTGATTAATACCCCCCTCAAGCAATAGTGATTGAGCACAAGGTAAGTCGATCCAGAGTGAGCATACACAGTGCCCCACTCCCATGCAAACACCACCGAGGTGTCAGCAAATGGCATGCACTTATCTGTCCATGGAACTCACCTGCCTTGCCTATGATGCACACCATTGGGAGACGCTTTACAGAAATCAAATGCAATGCAGAGTAACAGCATAAACAACATGCACATGCCTGATCACACTTGATCACAGAAAGAAAATATGCATACAACACACAGTGCAGGAGCAACACAGGGTTCCAAAGGCTGAATGCTTATCGATAGTGATTGGTTCAGGAGTACAGTGTACCACAACAGAGAGAGAGTCACACAGAGAGAGAATAACAAGTAAATGGCAGATCAAGGAGAACACGGCCTGGTTTACAGATGTACAATGACAAGATGCACAGCACAGTCAGTGTGCGAATAGAGGTATACACATAGGTAGGTTACACATTGACATAAGCACCAATCAAATTAACATAATGCCATGTCAGCATGCAAAGGGCATATAAGACAACAGACACCTGCAGCACACATGCACAACAATGTGGCTTGCTTAACATGCAAGACAGTGCAAAAGCTTACCCGCTGACTGTACCTGCATGGTGTAAATCCCACATCACCTTCCTAAATTGGTACAGGAAGGACAGTGTCTGGTGGAGGGCATGGGGAGCGTTGACTTCAAATGGTGCAGGATGTCTTCCCCTGGACAGCAGTCACCGCCACATCATGGATTACTGAAACAACATGGGAGAATGTAACGCTTTCCTTTGGTGCCCTGCAGGACGGCCTGGTCCGGACTGTTCCGAAGCCTTGCCCCCACTGGATAATTCTGCTATGGTGAATGCCCAAGCCACTCCTTTCCCCACTGGCCAACTGTTGAACCAAAGCTCATGGTACAGTGAGGTTGGGACCTGGTAGAACTTGAAGCCTTTGGTAAAATGTGGTAGGGCGTATGGATGAAGACCTACGGGTAAGTAAATACAGGTATTCAGTACGTATTCCCCAGCTTTCTCCCCCACCTCCCCCTTGTGTCCCTCTAGGTAGACTGGCTGGCCCACTGATGCTGGTGCTCACCGTATTTGGATGAAGGAGGTGGGCCGAAGATATCACGTAAGCATCCAACTCCAGTTGCTTCACTGAGAGTAGTGGTCCAGGCCGGCTGCAACGCACTGGATGCTGAAGGTATGAAGGTAAGTCTTTGTACAATGCTGCTCTGGAGGCTTTAGCAGCTTTCACCATGGAGCGCCGCTTGTTTCATGCTGTTCGCTCTGGTCGAATGGCGCGATGTGCTTTAATTAGTCTCTTTCTTTCTCTTCCCCAGGTGCGGACCTTGCGGAATGTCTTTGCTGGAATTGCCACTGCGTGAAAAATGTAGCGAGGCGGCTGATCGCTTGTTCAGGTAAGTTTGTGCTAAATGGGGAACTCAGGTGGGAATTAGCTGTTAAATTCAGTCTCTTACTATTGTCTTTCTCTGCTTTCCTGTTTTCAGGAGCTGTGGTAGCTGTGGACCTTGATCGGCTGCGGTTCCAAGTAAATATCAGGACAGAAGCTTGAAGTGGAACTCTTACAATGAAGTTCTCAGGTCTGTGAGGCTGCAGGTGTAACCCTTCCAATCAAAAAGATAATGCAACTTTTTCCCAATGATTTTAGAATCTAGGATGCCTCATACCTCATATTGTTTCTCCTCATCTACAGTCTCTACTGGAGTCTCGTGTGCCCGAGTGTATGGGTTTTATTTGAGATACGTGGAAAACAGGTTGTACCTTAAGAGATGTGGGCTGTCCTAACTTAATTGCCACAGGGTTCATAACAGAGGCAACAGGATAAGTGCCAATGTATTTTGGATGAAACCTTTTGGGACCTTTCAATTTGATGTACTTGGTTGACAACCAGACCTTTTCCCCTACTTGATATGGGGGTGCATCACTTCTTTTCTTATCAGCGAAGCACTTGTGAGCGGCTTTGGTGTCTTGCAAAGTTTTAGTAGCCTTCTTTAGGGTTTCTTGGATGCTGGTGTGCAGCAATGTTATAGCGGGCATTTCTAATGGTGTCGGTGGATCTGGAGCTGTGGTACATGGATCCCTCCCTTGTAAGAAAAAGAAGGGTGAGAAACCTGTGGAACTGTGGACACTGTTGTTATAAGCATATTCTGCTGCCCAAAGGAGATCGACCCAGCTGTCTGCCTGTACAAACATGCAACGTAGGTATTTCTTTAGGGTTTGGTTAGTCCTTTCTGGTCTGGTCGTCGGTCTGTGCGTGGTGACTGGTGGATAACCTGATTTCGATTTGGGCTTTATCAGAGCAACTCTTCCAGAACTTGGATACAAATTGGCTTCCTCGGTCTGAGATGATTACTGAGGAAATCCATGCAGTCGTACGATGTTTGTCAGAAATGTTTGTGCAATAGTTCCTGCGCTAGGTAAGTCTTTTATGGTGATAAAGTGCACCATCTTCGTTTAAAGCTCCACCACTACCAGAAGGGTATTGTACCCATTACAGGTTGGAAACTCTGTAATAAAATCCAGGGATATTGTATGCCATTGGACAGGTGGTATAGACAATGGGTGAAGTAGTCCCTGTGGTTTAGTTTTTGGTGCCTTATTACGGGCGCACACATCAGAGGTCTTTATGTATTGCACCAGGTCTGTTCATCAAGTAGGCCACCAGAAATGTTGCCAGATTTTTGCCATCATTTTGGTGATTCCCGGGTGGCCTGATGTCAGTTTATCATGGTAGATGTGCAGGGCCTTGCGTTGCATAAGGGAATCTGGTATATACAGGCGCTTTTGGTAGTATGGTAAACTGTTCTCTTCGGTTCATTTAGGATCCTGGGACACCCAGGCCTGCAAATGCTTTGGTTTCAAAGATTGTCTGACTTCATTCCATAATTAGTCTAACGGTGGTAGAGTCAAACTCGTCAATCCGAGCAGTTTGTCCTTGGGTATGATTGCAACTGGTTCTGGGGCTGCATACACATCTTTCCCTTCTACCTCCCATCTTATGCGGGAAAAAGCGTCGGCTTTTCCGTTTTTCATCCCTGGCTGGAATGCTACCGTAAAGTCATATTCTGGGAAGAAATGGGCCCACCTTAGTTGGCGCGGAGATTGCACTTGGGCGGTCGGTAAGTATTGCAGGTTTCGATGGTCCTTGTGTATACTGTGATTGTGTGACATGCTCCCAGCAAGTGGTGATGCCACTCCTTGAAAGTGGCTTTGATAGCGAGTAGCTCTTTATCGGTTATTGCGTAGTTCAGCTCGGCCGGAGAACATTTCTTTGACCAGAATGTCACTGGATGCAACTGGCTGGTAACGGGACCTCGTTGGTACAGCAAGGCACTCATTGCCACACTAGATGTGTATGTTTCTACCAGGAATGGGAGCTCGGGATCCAGATGCTTTGTTACTGGTGCAGAGGTGAACTGCCTCTTAAGCTGGTTGAAAGCCTGTTCAGCTTCTGCGGTCCACGTGAAGGTCTTGTTTTTCCTGAACAATGAGGTAATTGGATGTGCAATGTTCGAGATGTTGGGTATGAATCAACTGTAAAAATTAGCGAAGGCTACGAAGTTCTGTACTGCTTTTATGGATGTAGGTGAGGGCCACTGCCGGATCGCTTCCACTTTTTGGTTGTCCATTTGGATTCCTTGCGGGGTCAAGATTAAGCCCAAGAATTCCACTTTAGTCACATGAAAGTAACAAATTCTCCAATTTTGCCTCCAAGGTATCCGCCATCATTTTGAACTATAATTTGTCCCTCCCAGCACCTCGCAATACAAATCACATGATTGCCGCTTCAACGACACACCCTGTCCATCCTCTTTGAACATTTCAGGACTTGTTACTTTGGGGTTGCTGGTCAAAGGGCACCTGGTATCATGGAATTCAGGGTTCTTAGGGTTTAGTGTTACATGGGCTATAACTCTTGGTCACTTAGGAATGGGCAGGGTCATGCTTTGGCCAAAGTGAGATAACATGCACACCAGGCGTCTGCCTCCGATTGCGGCCCTGTCGGGCACATTCCTTTTGGAAAAAAGACACATCTTTGCAACACTTTCAAGAACAATGAAAAACTGTGCGGTGGTTAGGGGTGCAAACTGTCATCATGGGAGCTCGGGCATGACTGTAGATTTCTGTAACCTCGTGGACTTTGGCCTACTGCATGTAATGCAGCCTTTACCGTGCAAACCTTCTCTTCTACCTTGGATTAATATCAACGCAAAAATAGCGATGCCACCCACACCTTGGGCCACACAATATAAATCGTGTTGAATGCATCTCACCTTAAAGTGCCTGGGGGGACGGGCTTCCTCCTTCCCAACAAGTGTCACATTTAGGTGAAATGTGGCAGTGGTTGGCATGTTGGGTGGATGTTGAGGATGCCGATGGTGAGTAAATGCATGTAGGCCATGCCCGATGCATCCACAGGAGCACTTTGGCAAGGACATCACCGTTAGGCATCTCAGGCATGCAGCATATGTAGCAGTTTTGAGAAATGGATGAGAAATCCACATGTGTGATTTATCATGACATGGTTATCAGGTGCAAATTTGCAATCATGTACTATCCATCATATTTCGATCTTGGTAGTATGTATGGATTTGGCTGGCTAACTGAGGCCATGCTCTGGCCGTCAGCATTACAATGCCCCATGTGCAGTACTTGTCCCTGGGTTGTGTGATGAAATGCGTGTTGTATGGCCCATCAATAATTGTGTATAACATTTTGTATGTCTATGTGTCCACTAATGGCCGGGACAGGACAGGGAGTTGCTGGGTGCCGCATGTCAGCAAATGCCAAACATCTGTGATTTACAGCTCACAGTGTGCCAAGTCACGATGTCAGATGTGTGGGTGACCAGTCATTTTGTGTCTGTCTGCACTTTGATGTACATGTGCATGTTTGTCAGGAAACACATGACTCAAACTGTCATTCTCTGTCCATGTGCAGGTGATGATGCATCAGATATGGAGAAGGAAGGGGAGCTGGTACAACACTCCACCAGTGGAGGCTGTGGTGTCCTTCGCCATGAAAATCCACAGGTGCTACAGGTGATTCTCTGTTGTGCTCCTGTCTCTTCGGACCCTTCTGATTCAGATGCAGAACCGGAAGTGGATGACTCGCAAAATGATAAGGTGGAGCCGTTGAGTCTGTGGTGGTGCAGCAGGCTTCACATGGCCTTTCAGTGGTGAGCCCCACGGCAGCTGTGGTTACGGCTGCCAGACCGCCCTTCATGAGTTGGTGTCAGGTTCTGGGGCTGATGTCCAATAGAGGGTTGCAGACATGCAGCCAATGACAGGGGCCCGCAGCAACAGGCCTGGTTCCTTGAATCACACTGTCATGGAGCCCGCACACGTGGTGGGTGTGTGCATGCTGCAGAGATAGCGTGGGAGCAGCAAATGTTGTGTGCCACCATCCGGCATGGCAATATGTTGAGTTGTGTTGCAGAGGGCATGGATTGCCTGGCGAGAACATGTCCACACCAGCGGCCCAGGATGCGCAATGGCTACAAAACATGCAGTCCTCAAGCCGTTCCTACAATCTGGGCATGGAGACCAGCATCAAGGGCTGACGGGCTGATCTGACATGTCTGCAGGAGTCCCATGCATGCAGATGCTAGGTCACAGAGAGGCCCGATGCATGAAATGTTTGCATGTCATAGATACAATCGCCATGAGATGGAGAGCTTGAGGGATTCACTGCATGATGAACTCTCAGCCACAAGGACCCAACTCCATGAGGAGATGGATGCCTTGAGGCAGACACTGTCCCAGCAACGGGTTGCATCACAAGTGAGTGCACATACAGACTCTGTGGCCACTCAGGAGGAAGTGCATCGTGACCTCACCACCTTTGGGTTGCTGGTGCATGCATCTGTGTCATGGCTGACCCTGACCAATGAAGACCAGACCTTGGCACTGCGTGGACTGTATCCACTGCCACCACCACCTGCAGATCCACTGCAGGATGGAGGGCCCAGCACACCCACACCTCCTCAAACACCTTTGCCGGGGTGTCCATGAGCCCATGGAGGGATTTTTAATTTGCATATATATATATTTTTTTTAATTTTTGTGGTCCACTCATGTGGATATCCCCCAGTCCGGGATGGACATTTTAGTTTTTACCTGACCAGTGTGGTCTGATTTATTTTTTTTACCCCCTTGGTCGGGATGGACACATTCTTCTTATTTTTTCATACCCCTGTCCAGGCTGGAGGCATGTGTTGTTTTTTCCAGTGTCTGAGATGGACTGTTTTTTTTTCTGACCTTGAGAGATGTGCTGTTGCCCTCTCAAGGGAATAGTGAGTGCAGTACTGGAGATACAGCCATGCACAGTGGTGTGAACTGTCATGGTTGACTTGAGAACAACAGGATGACATGCACAGGTAACAATGGGTTGATGGCCTTTTGTACATATGCGCAGTATGCATGATTTGCTACTATGGTTGGTGACATACAATATTCCATATTGTTGTGGTGATCCTGATTCATCCAGTGACTGCACTCCATGGGAGGTCAATCCTACACCCATTCACCTCCCTAGTCCCCATGCCCTCTGCCTGGCACTGGACCTCCATTCACAAATATGGAGGTACAGTTTCTGGTGGACATGAAGAGGGAATCACATTAGGGCAGCTGTGTCAGCAGGTAAAGATGAGCATGGTCTCTCATGTTATATATGTATTAGTGGTAACCACGATCTTTGCGTGCATTCTCACACATTCTGTCATGGTGGAGGTCAGTGCAGATGTGTGTTTGTTCCCATGTATGTGTGTATACGTACCCTTCCACATCAATGTGTGTCCATGGTTTTTGAGGTTGCACTTCCACAACTGAAAGCCAAATAATAATGGGAATGTGCAGCACTTATCACACTTGAGCCATTGGCAGCATTTGCCACATTCTGGATCTACATCCTCATTCACGCCCTGCAATCTCTGTGCATCTGGACTGTTTTTGGTTGTTCACTACTTGCCTCACTGACGGTTATGTCTTCTCACTGCCACCCTTCTCCTCCCCCAGCCCCAGGTGTCCTACAGGGCCCTGCAGGTGTACTCCCTGTCCACACTACTCTTTGACCTGTGCCAGAGCCCACTCCACACTCTTATCCGCCTACATGACCTTCCCTGCTACAATTCCACATCTTACACACGTCCATGGTCAGGTCTACACATCCTCGACTGCTCCCCTTCATGGCCTTGCCTCTGGTAACACGAATCTGGCCATTTGTCTCCATTGATTCCACAGGACAGCTGTGACACACTGGGTGCATCTAGGGCTGTACTGGTTTATGCATGTGTACGCCTGACAGACTTCAACTGTGTTTCCCAATCAAGTCACGTCTTGTTCATTGTTTATTTTGGTATGTTCACCCCACCTGGATGTATTGCATGACTTTGTTTTTAAATTGCTTGTTGCTCAAATCCAGCAATGTGAGTGACTACACAGTGTGTGTGTACATTGTGGGCACATGCATGTGGTAGATTTGCCACTCTCCCCGAGCTGCTGTTCATCTGTTGTTCCTGTAGGTGTTGCCAGTGCACCCTATGATCCCTGCACAATTATTGGGACTGTCTTGTCCAGGTTGTGTGGTCTGTTGGAGGGTCAGACAATAGCTGGGTATTGTTGTCATATCTATTTACTGTGGTGTCCAACAGGGGCGGTTGGTGCAGGGTCTGGAGATGTGGTTGAATTGACTTATTTGTATAGATGTTGCGGACATGGGTGTCTTTCTGGTTTACTTGCCATGGTGGCTTGAGTATGTTTTTGTGATGAGGTGCTGGGGATTGCCTTTTCACAGGTGACCTTTGTTTCCCAGTCTGCCCTTCCCCCTCACCCACTTTTGTCCTTCCTCGCCCCCAACATGTGGTATTTTTCCCATCTATGTGCCTTCCAGGCTCTGAGACCATGCTGCATGTTTCCCGGTCTTTGTGTCTCGGTCTTCCTCCCTTCACTGCCTTCTCTCTGCCCTCACCGACTGGCATGGCCAACAGCTCTCTCGGCATATCCCCACCAGCCAGTTTCCTTCTTACATCACGATTCCCCTATCCCTCTCCCTCTCTCTCCACTCCGCAGCTAGACATTCACCACTGTTTGTCCCGTATCCCTCTTGCCCTCTGTCATCCTTCACATCAGCTCCAACACTTGTACTTCCACTCCCCAGACCTTCGCCTCATCACTTGGTGTCGCTTCTCCTCCCCTGCATCCCTGGGTGACCCAAAGGCACGCATGATACCCGACAGTGGGTATGAAGAACTTGTATGCCTGCAATCAATGGCCCCACTTGTGCCCGCATCCCGGGGCTGACTGACACCTGTTTCCAGAGTGCAGGGCTGGACTGCCCCACTGGGACACCAGGACACCGGACATCCCCGGGGGGCCTCTGGTCATAGGGCCTCTTTGGCGACGTGGAAGGATACAATAAAGCGTGCGCATTCCGTGAATCCACTGAATTGGCTGCCTGCCACCACCGGCAGCTGCGGATTTCTTTTTTTCTTCCCAGCTGGCTGTGCGCCTGCACATGAGGGCCTGGGCAGGGGGGGGGGACCGAAACTGCACGTGCCTTCTTGCACACACATTCAGGTGCAGTGTCAAGTGTTGGGTGTGCGGTGCATGTCACTGCAGGGGCAGCGGCTGTGAGGCCTTCGGCTGGCATGTCATTGATATCGAAGGTAAGATAGACCAACGCTTTATTATTCAACTCATTACTGAGTTGCCATCAATCAAACCATCAATCAATAAGAAGGCAGGATGAAATATTCCTTCCTTCTGCAGTCCAGTGGGCGCTAGCTGAGGTGGAGTTGGTCTTATCTTAGGGAATAGGTCAGAGCACATGATATGGCATTTAATACCCGCCTATACACAAGTGTTTCATATCAGGCCCAGGCCAGTCGTCGATTCCAAGTGGGGCCCCCACTCACACTCTGCGCATCCCTGGAGCGGTCTGCTTACAAGTCGCCCGGATCAAGAAAACACACTAATCATCCGGATCGGAGGTGCATCCAATTTGTTATTCGCTCTCTCGCTGGCGGCAGATGCTCTGGGATTCAACCTTAAGTCACAGCTCGGGCCTCCGGACGTGTGCACGCTACAGCAAAACGCCCGCACTGCCTGCAGGGGAACAGTCTGCAGCTCCG
Source organism: Ambystoma mexicanum (assembly GCF_040938575.1). NCBI lineage: Eukaryota > Metazoa > Chordata > Amphibia > Caudata > Ambystomatidae > Ambystoma > Ambystoma mexicanum. Next base: position 803,518,914 of record NC_090921.1, read on the forward strand.
TATGGAGCAGGGGAAAATAACAGCAAGATGGAAATGGCTGAAGCAGCAGCCAGAGAGGCTAATCGAGCCGGCGAAGGGGGGAAGGAAAAAAATGAAATTTAAAGACGAAAGCAGAGGGGTAATAAATGAATGGTGCACAAAAACATTCCTAGCTTTTCCATTCCACAGGAAACTATTTGCTCAGAATCTGTCTTTCTTTCTAACTTCGGGTCATTCCTATGTAATTTATTACTTACGATGAAGAGTGATAACACAAAGAAGTGTAAAAAGCATTATTATCGCACAGGCAGACTCGAGAGCTATACTTGAAATACATGTCTACTGTGGTGTGTCTCTCTGCGTTCCCGTTTCCAGCAGGGAGTGCTAGTGGGAGGAAGGTGGACCTTCTTATCCCTTTAGGTTTGGGGATGTGGTTGTACACACGGAGTGCGCGAGTGTAAACATAGCAACTAGGTTTGTGGTATTAATCGTGCATGGTGTTTTTAATGTGTGAATGGAAATTACATTACTATGCATTTGTATTTTCGGAAAGGACTGTATTAGTGGATGGAACTGTTGGAAACCAGTTTTAGCCGGCTCCCTGGATACATGTTGCTGTAGTTAAGAAAAGAACAGTGCACAAGTGCCACACACACGTACACATGTGTATGTGAGCCAGTCTCTGTTCGTTTTGCAACCTCCCATGTGAGACAACCATATAGAAGGCCAGTTAGGGAGGTGCGCTGTTAAGTAATAGTGTTCTGCTAAGTGGAGAAAAGATGCATCAGAAACCCCAGAATAATGTATTCTTCACACAAAGATGTGGAATGGGCTAAGGGGCAACAAGTTGCCTGTAACACAGACTATGCTGCATGGAACAATTCTGTACTTAAAAGTTGCCCAACCCTATGGAAGCATGGTTCTCGCACCTAGAAACACTTGTATACAGGCGTGTTATAAATAACTTATCATATCATGTCATTGAAGGTGCAATGTATGTCCCCAGCACTTAATTCAGACCCACAGACAGCGTGAGAGAACATCCGCAGGCTGACATTGAGCTTCCGGAGGTAACTGTGGAAAAATGCACCTGGAGGCAGGTTATATGGGACTGAGGCAGAAGACTGACTAAGCATTAGATAGGGTTGGAACTCAGTTGGGGCTGAAGGCAAGAAGACAATGTTGAATCAAGATAATTGTGCTCTACAAAAACATTCCACACCCAGTCTTTGTGGGTGTGTTTCCGGACTAAAGTACTTTGAATGGTTGCACTAGCATTTGGGAAGCCAGCGTGCAAATCCTGGAGAGAGTATTTAAAATCCACAGGTATAGCCCAATAGACCGCTGCTCAACTCAGGGAAGAGAGGTTTTCTTCCTCCCTGCTCACAATGCTGCACCCATCCTTGCCTTTCACGGTTTCTTCACATTCTCCTCTTCACTCCATACCCAATTGCTCACAAGCTATGGGTCTTTTCAGAGGCATAGCTAGGATTTCCTAACTAGTGGTGCCTGAAGCTAATGTAGTTGGGCCCACCACAGTAATATTAAGATCTGCAAATGCCCACACAGTGCTAATGAGTGGGCATTTACAGATTCTGGGGGGCCTTGCCTCCTCAGGCCCTACCCTGTCTAAGCTTCTGGTCCAATTGACTGTAACCTTAAGTTCCTTCAATTCATCAGCTCCAACACAGTTGCTGATTGGCTCAGCCTGCTGTTCTTACCCTATCAACAATATGTGTAAGAATTTTCTTTATATGGGTTTAAAATGCTGTGGGTAGATTACTTCCAATGTCAGTGTGCAACGTTTTTGCCGTGCTTTCATTTCTCCTTTTTCAAATGTGAGACGCTTTGGAATTGTGTCCCTAAGTTTACAGAATGCAATGTTTTCGCTCTTGTTTCACAATTTTCCTCGCACGTGGTGTTTTGGGATTTTGTGTCTGAGTTCCTACAAAGCAGCGGTTCATGTCATACTTTTTCAATTCTCTTTCTTCAAATGTGAAACACTTTGGAATTCTGTACCAGAGGTCCCAGAATTCAACATTTCACACTTGCTTCCATTCTCTTTCTTTGAACATGCATCTCTTTGGGATTTCATACCACATTAACCCTGAATGCAGCATTTATTTGTGGGTTATACCCTGAACGCACAGGGTTTCTGCTGTTTCTGTTTCCCCCCTTCAAGCTCTGGCAAAGGCTTTCCCGTCTGCTTATCCTCTGATTCCAAGGATACCTCAGCAAGTTGTCATCATCTTGACTTTTGGGCGTCTCTCATGACGGCCTGGTAGGCGAGCTCTTGTACGCTTCTTTCAGCGTTTGGTTACGTATCAGACTTCTTAGTTTACCTTTTGGACTTGTGTTGCATCTGTCCTCGCTCCCATTTCTGCAGCTTAATGGCATTTCTGCAGAGTCTTGGTCTGCATTCCTGCCTCTGTGACCATTCAACGCTGGCGTCACACCTCGAATTTGGCAGCATCTCCCAGCTTACAAACCCGGACATTCCCTAGTATGGGTAGCCAACCACCTCCTTTCTGATCAATCTAAGAGCCACCCAGTGCCGTGTGCGGGTCTGAAGCTGTTTGCTTTGAAGGTAGAATGTTACAAGAGATATTGAACATTTATTATTAGCTGTTTTACACTTCTAGAATTTTCACAGATTTCTATTGAATATTTATTATTTATTATTAGCTGTTTTACAGTTCTAGAGTTTTCACAGATTTCTGTTACATAATAAAAACATTTGTTACAATCTATGATTTATTTGACATGTTTCTTATGTTTATTGAGACTGATATTGCACTGGTAGTTTGTCCATCTATCATTGAAGATCTACTGATCATGAACTTATTTAAAACATGCATTTTTTAAATCCATATATGATTTAAACATGGTTTAAATGCACTAATTTGGACTAATTTTATTCAACATCTTCTTGGGGGATACTCGCAATCCCGTGATAGGAGGGTTGGGCTCACGCGCTGTGCTTGTTCCTTCGGCGAAATATGGGGCCACTTTCAAATAAAAATCCAGGGCCACTTTTGGTTTCCAGCCCTGCCAGAGTGTATGTCGTGCTGTACTTGAAATCTGTTTGCTTCACTGCCAGTGATTTTTCTGTTGGTGAGTTTTGCGGTCTTAAGCTTGAATGTTGCTCACGCTGTTATTTGCACTTCTGGACGTTGACACTGGGTGGTCCCTGGCAGTTACCATGTTCTATACAGGAGTTGTCAAGGATTTCCAGTGTCTTTACTTTAATGCAATGCATGTCTTTGCAAGCTTAGAATGTTGCTCCAGGTGTGGGACAGGTGGGTACCTTGTGCAGGTAAGTTGTGGGCACAGGTTGTGGTGTCGGTGGCAGGGAGTCTGGCACTGAGTTGGGTGATTTTTATTTTTGTTGCCTTGGACTGAGGTGAGCAGGTCCAACTTCATGGGTACAGGGACACATGGGGATGGTAGGCTGGCGAGTCTATGCTTGCTTTTTTGCATGGCAATTAGGGGGGGCACTGTTTGAGGGGTCATTTTTGTGAGGTAGGTTGTCACTATAGGGTGTTTATTGTTGAGTTATCCTGAGGTGAGCAGATCCAGCTGCAGGGACACAGCGTTATGGGAGCATGGCGAGTGATTGCTTGCAGTTTTTGCATGCATCTTGCCTGCCGCGTGGCAACCCATTCACGCAGCTTTTCATAGCATGTGTAGCCACTCTGGCAGTCAACTCCTGGTACTTCTGCTCCTTCAGGGGGTGATGTCCTGAGACAAATCCACGCACAGCATTGCAGCCCGCAAAGTTCACCACAGGCACACGCCATTTGCCTGATGTTGTTTGCCATGAGTACATGTACCATACGCGGTAGACCGGCAGATATTTTGCTGCCTGTTGACAGCTGCTCAGTGCATCTCAATGCTCCCTTCAGTTCCCAGCACATTGGTCCCCATTCAGTCCAGTCCCTATGAACTCTGCCTTCCCTTCCTCTTGCCTGTTCCCCTTTGTATGGCAGTCTCCTGGACCTCACTTTCTCATACCTTTATCCTGCCTCTTTTATGCCAGTTGCCTCTGTGTCCTGACTTCCTGTGTGCCCGGGGGTTACGTTACATATGCAGGTACAAGGTCGGTCACCTGCCACAATGGAAAGCCTCATGCTATGTTGCAGGGGGCTACATGATCAAATGCTAAGCCTGGCTCAGCCAAAATTCAACTGCATTCATGCCTAATCCCAGAGCCCGTTATGGCCATCAACCACTTATGAAATCTTGCACTTTCAACAAAATCTCTAATTGTTTCTCATGGTATCACCATAAAACAAGGATGAATGGCTGTGCCAGGCACGTTACGTGAATACTTTAAACAAAGACCATTTCGCAACTTAAAAATATATTAATTGCAGTGCTATTAGTATTAAAAAAAATGACATTGAGGGGAAAACAGGGATGAAAAGTGCTCTACCTATATTGCATATAGTAGTAATGTAATGGTTTATTGAGACGTCACCCTCAACACAGGGAGTTCCTTCCCTCCCCACTCAAGGTATGATGCAACCAACTGTTTAACAGATTCTTTTCTTCAGCCCTACTTCAGACACTTAGCTAACAATAAGCCAAGAACCAGGCCGGTGAACAGGAAATATATTTGTATTTAAATTAAAAGTAATAGAAATTCACACAGAAAATGTCAAACACCACTTTATCCGTGGCACAACACACTAAATTTCTTTCAAATTAAATAAATCACAAAAGTGAGTTGAAAAGAATACAAATCACAATTCTTCACTTTCTACAAATTTCATTTGAAAGAAATAATGAGCGCTCATTGAACACATTTATAGATGTCAATGTGTTGGCAAACAATCACTCTGTTTCTTGGTGAGCATTCTGATTGTAAATTCTGGTGTCCTTGTTGCTTGGCTAAAGAGTCATTGTTGTGTTTGCCCAACAGTAACAAAATAGCTTTAAATTTGATCTTTAGATTTAAAACGCTAAGGAAAGACGATATATTCAAATGTTCATGTTTTGTTGTTTATTTCTTTTCATATGTTGCTGTTTTTGTGATAATCAATACATTGTGTTAATCAAAGAATTAGAGGGTACATTGATCAGCCTGAAGGGATAAGAAGTAACCCCCTTCTACTACAAAAAAATATCATTTTTGAAGATATTGGAAAATAAACCCAAGTTAAACATCACAAAAAAGATTATATTTTGTGTGAGGTACTTAGAAACTAAAGAGCCACACCCATAACAGGATCAATCAACAAACATATGAGCACTAATTAACTTCTGAAGATCCACACTTATAGGTGAAACATGTGTAGAGGTTTCTCTTGATCAATTTACAGAATTTTCTGTTGAAAAATGTACACTCATTTTTGGATGAACACAATGTATTGATTATCACATAAACAGCACAATATAAAAAGAATTAAAAAATAAACAATAAATGAAAATTTTAATACATTATAGATGTAGTGCTGCACAATTTCAATTTTCCTGCACACTTAAAAAGCTAGCAGTAGGGTTTCACAACAGGTACAAATACATATGGCAATTATGAGTTCACCCACACTTTAAAATAAACAGCAGCTTGTTTTTCAGACCCTCCCCCCCCCCCCACTACTATGGTCTGTGTTGGGGGAAGTCAGACAGAACAATTTAAATGATTTGGAGAAATTTGGATTCAGACCCCCCCCTCCATTGAAAGGCCTGTGTTAGGGGAAAGTTGGACAAAAAGATTGGACTGATTTAAGAACAAAAACATCCCTCTTACTTAAAGAAGTCAGGGTCAACAGGACAAAAAGATTACCCAATTAAATTATAGGATATAGTTTTTCAGCGCACACTGGGAAGTGAACTTTGTTCATTTCTAATTTTAACAAATATCACCCTGTAGTGTTGCACCAAATGGGGATTTAATATATATATTTTTTTTATTTACTTGAATTTACTCAGGCAAAACCTGATTTTATCAAGGTTTCGATCTGACTTAGTCTCTTCACTTCTTTCAAGTATGTCGTATGGTACTTTGTCATTTTCCTTCTGTTTTTCGGTGCATGTCTGGATTTTAACCCTTCTCCATGATCAGTTTTAAGATCTCGGTTCAACTAGAGAATATCTATAATCGTTGTCTGTCTGATCTGCTGGAATGCTAGATCTATTAATTTGACCATTGCAACCGTCCATTACCAAGGCTGGGTTTTTGCGGACTTTTTAGCTTGTTAAAGGTCGGAGGAAGCTGTATTAGTAGTTTGTTCACGACTGCTTTCTCAATGGTGTGAATCCAGTCCATCTCCTCCATTTTTTGTTTCACTCTGTCTGGGTTTTCTTTCAGATCGTTTTCTGTGCATGCTATTAAAGTCAGCATCTCTTTTCGTCTTCCTACCCTTTCTTTAGAGTTTCACATGATCCAATTTCAATTTCTTCCAAAATGATGTTATATGTATGTAATGTATCTGCCATAATGATTTTTCTGTAGAGTCTCATGGCGCTTTGGTCAACCATGGAGGCTAGTGACACCAAGCCCAATTCCCGTCTGATGGCCGGCATTGAGGTCGATTTAGGTAAGCCTAACACTGCTTTCCATACGTGACCCTCCAGTTTGTTCCAGAGCGATCGTGGGATAGTCAGAGATGCTTTCATTCCGTACACAAGCGACGGGACAACCTTTGTCTTATCGACTGCTCTAGTTTGTGAGGTTAGTCATTTTACTTTGTCCCACAGCAGGTCTTGCATGTTCTTTTCTGTTCCTGAGCTGTCAATTTTAACTCCTAGGTATTTGATGTTCTTTACCGTTTCAATTTTAGTGTTGTCCAGAAACCAGTTCTGCTGTTTAGTTGGTTTTTCCGGATACTTTCTCTAGGACCAGAATTTTTGTTTTCATTTTGTTTATCTCAAGGTTATTGTCGTCAATGTATCTCGCCAAATTTGTTAATTTTCGTTGCAGCCCAATTTGTGTCTGGTCTATTAAAATGACATTGTCTGCGTACAGAAGTCTTGGAATGGTGGTTTTTCCTATTCTATGAGGGAAAGCCCTGATTTTTGCTTCCGCTTGCTGGTAATCTCCTAGGAAGGAAATAAAGAGTGCCGGGGCCAGAGGGCATGCCTGTTTGACACCTCTATTTACTGAGATCTCTTCCGATAGTGTGCCTTGATGGTTTAACTCAGGGGTGCACAACTGATTTTGACAGAGGGCCGAAAGTACCTTACATGAGGGCTATAGTGGGCCGAAAAGTAAAAGTGGGCGGGACATGTCAGGAGGCTTTTTCAACCCCCAATTTGTATTAAACACATGGAAAAAGATATGCTTTTGAGGGGTAATGATTTTTATTGCATTTCAAACTTACATTTTGTACTACACATTTTCCATTGCTATCATTTATTTCAATTTAGTTATTGTATATCGTCTATTTAATTAAATTATATATATTTTATTGACCCTTGATTGGACATTCCGTTATTTTGGACTGCTATAGTTTGCTGTTTGGGTTACCCAAGAGGGGTATGGCCTTCATTGAGTCAGGTTTCCTCAAAAAAGCAAAGGATGTACATCTCCTACTTGTGCCTGTTTTAGCTTTATTATTGAGTTCACTCTTGGAGTGCAACACAATGCCCCATGGCTCCCATCACCAACCAAACACTATGCCCCATGGCCCCCTCACCCCCAACCAAACACTATGCCCCATGGCCCCCTCGCCCCCAACCAAACACTATGCCCCATGGGCCCCTCACCCCCAACCAAACACTATGCCCCATGGCTCCCACCCCAACCAAACACTATGCCCCATGGCCCGCACCCCCAACCAAACACTATGCCCCCTGTCCCTCACCCCCCCAAGCAAACACTATGCCACTGTCCCTCACCCCCAACCAAAACACTATGCCCCATGGCCCCCTCACCCCCAACCAAACACTATGCCCCATGGCCCCCTCACCCCCAACCAAACACTATGCCCCATGGCCCCCTCACCCCCATCCAAACACTATGCCCCCTGTCCCTCACCGCCAACCAAACACTATGCCCCATGGCTCCCAACCCCAAACAAACACTATGCCCCATGGCCCCCTCACCCCCAACCAAACACTATGCCCCATGGCTCCCAACCCCAAACAAACACTATGCCTCGTGGCCCCCTCACCCCCAACCAAACACTATGCCCCATGGCCTCCTCACCCCCAACCAAACACTATGCCCCATGGCCCCCTCACCCCCAACCAAACACTATGCCCCATGGCCCCCTCACCCCCAACCAAACACTATGCCCCATGGCCCCCTCACCCCCAACCAAACACTATGCCCCCTGTCCCTCACCGCCAACCAAACACTATGCCCCATGGCTCCCAACCCCAAACAAACACTATGCCCCATGGCCCCCTCACCCCCAACCAAACACTATGCCCCATGGCTCCCACCCCATCCAAACACTATGCCCCATGGGCCCCTCACCCCCAACCAAACACTATGCCCCATGGCTCCCACCCCAACCAAACACTATGCCCCATGGCCCCCACCCCCAACCAAACACTATGCCCCCTGTCCCTCACCCCCCAAGCAAACACTATGCCCCCTGTCCCTCACCCCCAACCAAACACTATGCCCCATGGCCCTCTCACCCCCAACCAAACACTATGCCCCCTGTCCCTCACCGCCAACCAAACACTATGCCCCATGGCTCCCATCCCCAACCAAACACTATGCCCCATGGCCCCCTCACCCCCAACCAAACACTATGCCCCATGGCCCCCTCCCCCCCAACCAAACAGTATGCCCCATGGGACCCTCCCCCCCAACCAAACACTATGCCCCATGGCTCCCACCCCAATCAAACACTATGCCCCATGGCCCCCACCCCCAACCAAACACTATGCCCCCTGGCCCTCACCCCCCAAGCAAACACTATGCCCCCTGTCCCTCACCCCCAACCAAACACTATGCCCCATGGCCCTCTCACCCCCAACCAAACACTATGCCCCATGGCCCTCTCACCCCCAACCAAACACTATGCCCCATTGCCCCCTCACCCCCAACCAAACACTATGCCCCATGGCCCCCTCACCCCCAACCAAACACTATGCCCCCTGTCCCTCACCGCCAACCAAACACTATGCCCCATGGCTCCCAACCCCAAACAAACACTATGCCCCATGGCCCCCTCACCCCCAACCAAACACTATGCCCCATGGCTCCCACCCCACCCAAACACTATTCCCCATGGCTCCCAACCCCAAACAAACACTATGCCCCGTGGCCCCCTCACCTCCAACCAAACAATATGCCCCATGGCCCCCTCACCCCCAACCAAACACTATGCCCCATGGCCCCCTCACCCCCAACCAAACACTATGCCCCCTGTCCCTCACCCCCCAAGCAAACACTATGCCCCCTGTCTCTCACCGCCAACCAAACAGTATGCCCCATGGCCCCCTCACCCCCAACCAAACACTGTGCCCCCTGTCCCTCACCCCCCAAGCAAACACTATGCCCCCTGTCTCTCACCGCCAACCAAACACTATGCCCCATGGCCCCCTCACCCCCAACCAAACACTATGCCCCATGGCCCCCACCCCCAACCAAACACTATGCCCCCTGTCCCTCACCCCCCAAGCAAACACTATGCCCCCTGTACCTCACCCCCAACCAAACACTATGCCCCATGGCCCCCTCACCCCCAACCAAACACTATGCCCCCTGTCCCTCACCGCCAACCAAACACCATGCCCCATGGCTCCCATCCCCAACCAAACACTATGCCCCATGGCCCCCTCACCCCCAACCAAACACTATGCCCCATGGCCCCCTCACCCCCAACCAAACACTATGCCCCATGGGCCCCTCACCCCCAACCAAACACTATGCCCCATGGCTCCCACCCCAACCAAACACTATGCCCCATGGCCCCCACCCCCAACCAAACACTATGCCCCCTGTCCCTCACCCCCCAAGCAAACACTATGCCCCCTGTCCCTCACCCCCAACCAAACACTATGCCCCATGGCCCCCTCACCCCCAACCAAACACTATGCCCCATGGCCCCCTCACCCCCAACCAAACACTATGCCCCATGGCCCCCTCACCCCCAACCAAACACTATGCCCCCTGTCCCTCACCGCCAACCAAACACTATGCCCCATGGCTCCCAACCCCAAACAAACACTATGCCCCATGGCCCCCTCACCCCCAACCAAACACTATGCCCCATGGCTCCCACCCCACCCAAACACTATGCCCCATGGCTCCCAAACAAACACACTGCCCCGTGGCCCCTTCACCCCCAACCAAACACTATGCCCCATGGCCCCCTCACCCCCAACCAAACACTATGCCCCATGGCCCCCACCCCCAACCAAACACTATGCCCCCTGTCCCTCACCGCCAACCAAACACTATGCCCCATGGCTCCCACTCCAACCAAACACTATGCCCCATGGCCCCACCCCCAACCAAACACTATGCCCCCTGTCCCTCACCCCCCAAGCAAACACTATGCCCCCTGTCCCTCACCCCCAAGCAAACACTATGCCCCCTGTCCCTCACCCCCCAAGCAAACACTATGCCCCATGGCCCCCTCACCCCCAACCAAACACTATGCCCCCGGTCCCTCACCGCCAACCAAACACTATGCCCCATGGCCCCCTCACCCCCAACCAAACACTATGCCCCATGGCCCCCTCACCCCCAACCAAACACTATGCCCCATGGCCCCCTCACCCCCAACCAAACACTATGCCCCATGGCTCCCAACCCCAAACAAACACTATGCCCCATGGTCCCCTCACCCCCAACCAAACACTATGCCCCATGGCTCCCACCCCAACCAAACACTATGCCCCATGGCCCCACCCCCAACCAAACACTATGCCCCCTGTCCCTCAGCCCCCAAGCAAACGCTATACCCCCTGTCCCTCACCCCCCAAGCAAACGCTATGCCCCCTGTCCCTCACCCCCAAGCAAACACTATGCCCCCTGTCCCTCACCCCCAACCAAACACTATGCCCCATGGCCCCCTCACCCCCAACCAAACACTATGCCCCCTGTCCCTCACCGCCAACCAAACACTATGCCCCATGGCCCCCTCACCCCCAACCAAACACTATGCCCCATGGCCCCCTCACCCCCAACCAAACACTATGCCCCAAACACACTTAAGCATGCACCCATACAGACCTGAACCCCCCACCCCCCAAATCAGCACACACACAAACATGCACCCGTACAGACCCGAACCCCCCACCCCCCAAATCAACACACACACAAACATGCACCCATACAGACCCGAACCCCCCACCCCCAACTCAGCACACACACACACACACTCAAGCATGCACCCATACACACCTGAACCCCCCCACCCCCCCCAACTCAGCACACACACAAACATGCACCCATACAGACCCAAACCCCCCACCCCCCAAATCAGCAAACTCTCAAACAAGCACCCATACAGACCCGAACCCCCACCCCCAACTCAGCACACACACACAAACATGCACCCATACAGACCCGAAACCCCCCACCCCCCCAAATCAGCAAACTCTCAAACAAGCACCCATACAGACCCGAACCCCCACCCCCAACTCAGCACACAAAAAACATTCAAATCAAAACATTCATACACATCCGACAACCCCCGACCCCCGCATCTCAACATACACACAAAATACATTCAAATACAAACATTCACACACCCCACACCTCAACATACACACAAAATACATTCAAATACAAACATTCATACACATCCGACACACCCCCCCACCCCCGCATCTCAACATACACACAAAATACATTCAAACACAAACATTCATACACATCCGACACCCCCCTCCACCCCCGCATCTCAACATACACTCAAAATACATTCAAACACAAACATTCATACACATCCGACACCCCCCCACCTCAACATACACTCAAAATACATTCAAACACAAACATTCATACACATCCGACACACCTCCCCACCCCCGCATCTCAACATACACACAAAATACATTCAAATACATTCATACACATCCGACACACCCCCCACCCCCGCATCTCAACATACTCAAAATACATTCAAACACAAACATTCATACACATCCGACACACCCCCCCACCCCTGCATCTCAACATACACTCAAAATACATTCAAACACAAACATTCATACACATCCGACGCACCCCCGCATCTCAACATATACACAAAATACATTCAAACACAAACATTCATACACATCCGACACACCCCCTCACGCCCGCATCTCAACATATACACAAAATACATTCAAACACAAACATTCATACACATCCGACACACCCCCCCACTCCCGCATCTCAACATACACTCAAAATACATTCAAACACAAACATTCATACACATCCGACACACCCCCTCACCCCCGCATCTCAACATATACACAAAATACATTCAAACACAAACATTCATACACATCCGACACAACCCCCACCCCCGCATCTCAACATACTCAAAATACATTCAAACACAAACATTCATACACATCCGACACACCCCCCACCCCCGCATCTCAACATACACTCAAAATACATTCAAACACAAACATTCATACACATCTGACACACCCCCGCATCTCAACATATACACAAAATACATTCAAACACAAACATTCATACACATCCGACACACCCCCCCACCCCCGCATCTCAACATACACTCACAATACATTCAAACACAAACATTCATACACATCCGACACACCCCCTCACCCCCGCATCTCAACATATACACAAAATACATTCAAACACAAACATTCATACACATCCGACACACCCCCTCACCTCAACATATACACAAAATACATTCAAACACAAACATTCATACACATCCGACACACCCCCTCACCCCGCATCTCAACATACACTCAAAATACATTCAAACACAAACATTCATACACATCCGACACACCCCCTCACCCCCGCATCTCAACATATACACAAAATACATTCAAACACAAACATTCATACACATCCGACACACCCCCTCACCTCAACATATACACAAAATACATTCAAACACAAACATTCATGCACATCCGACACACCCACCCACCCCCGCATCTCAACATACACTCAAAATACATTCAAACACAAACATTCATACACATCCGACACACCCCCCCACCCCCGCATCTCAACATATACACAAAATACATTCAAACACAAACATTCATACACACAAACATAAAGCAAAACAAACCCGACACACAAACACAAACAGACCACTTACCGGAGACGTGCTGGAAGGCAGGAAGGCAGGCAGGCAGGTAAGCTGGAAGTCGCTGGAATCGCACTACGGCTGGCATGGTCCAAGGCTGAAATGCCTTCCGGCATCAAGCCTTATGGGCCACGCCAGCCGTAGTGCTGGCCCTCCATTGGTGCAGCACACACGCATTACGTGGCTCGTAGGAGCGACGTGATGCGTGTGTGTGCTGAGCCAATGAGGGCCAGTGTTTTCACCGGCCCGGAAGACAACAAAGACTTTCCTAATGGGGGGCGGGCCGCCCTCCATTAGGAAAGTCTTAGTGCCTCGCGGGCCGGTCAAAAGGGCATGGCGGGCCGCAACTGGCCCGCGGGCCGTATGTTGTGCACCCATGGTTTAACTTAACTCTTATCTTGGTTTCAGAGTGAAGTGCTTTTATTGGTTCGAGAAACGCTGTTGGACAATTCCAGCCATGTAGTTTCGACCACAGTTTTTCTCGATCTATCTTGTCGAAAGCTTTTGAGAGGTCCACGAATGACAAATACACCTTCAGGGCTCCTTCCTTCACTTTAGCTTTCAGGATATTTATTAGCATGATGTTAACTGCTGTACTGCCGTTTTTCTGAAATCCTGTTTGCAGGTTATCTTTAGACGGGGCATTTTTTTCCCAAGACCTGAAGTGCTCAAGCAGGCGTATTGCGTAGATTTTACCTATGATGTCAAGTAACGCTATCGGCCTGTAGCTCTCCGGGTCTTCGCTGCTACCTTTTTTATAAATCGGAACGATGACTGCTATCAGCCAAGTTGCTGGAATCAATTTTCTTTTGCCACATTCTGCAAAGATCTTGCTTATCACTTCTGACCACTCTTTGGGGGACTGTTTTAGATCCAAATTCGTCAGCCCGTCTGGATCTGGAGCTCTTGATGTTTTCAGCTTCCTGATTGCGATTTCTATGTCATCAGAGTTAGCTACATCGACCCAAGTTGTACTTGAAGCACGCTCTGTCGCAGGTATAGCTGACTTTGGACCATCAAATTGTGTCGTTAGGTATTTCATCCACTTTATTTCTGACACTTCGTTGGTGGGTGTCACGGTAGACGTATTATTCATGGTTTTTATAAGCGCCCAGAATTCAATAGATTTTTTTGTCGATACTTTTCTCATCATCAATTCTGCATCATTTTGCTATTGTGCTGCTCTATGTTGCTTCCGCCAGCTTTTATAGATTTTCACTTCTGACTGCCATTTTCCCCAGTCTTCTTTGGCGTTCGTTTTCTTGGCTATTCTCCTCAATCTCCATGCCACTATTCTTTTTTCAACCACTGCCTTATCATATGCATGCTTGCAGTGATCAGACTTTTTGTTTTTTTCCTGTCACTGGAGTTTGGTATGCCAATAGTAATGGCAGATAATTTGGTCTTTCATCGTCCTTCTTATACAGGTTGATTGCGTCTCTCTGATCCCAGGCGGCTTTGATTTTCCGAACGTCCGCTTCCATTAAACAGAGCCGTGATTGTTGGGTATTTACTTCAGTATTCACCTGATACATCTGTTTTTCAGGTCTCCTTCCTTGCCATGTACAGTACAGTAGATTATGGTTGCTATGTATCGTTCTTTGAACATTGAAGCTCTCGACGCTCGGTATTAGACCTTCACTGATGACAATGTAGTCTAATGTGGCTTTTGCATTCATTCGTTCCCATGTAGGGATGTAATTTTGATCTGGGAACAGCGAGGCAGTGTTCTGGATATTTCTCGGTTTAATGACCTTGTTCCATGCTTTTCCTCGCTCAACTGTGGCTTCATTTCCTCTGGTCCGCTGGACATCCCCAAGCGTCTCCTCAAACGCTTCATTGCATTTGGCGCTGAAGTCCCGCATATAATGATTTCAATCTTGTCAAAATCTTCATATAACTGATCTATCGTTTCTCCCATTTTGGAGCAGAAGATTTTAGTTGACATGCGTTGTGGATTCCAGTAGCTGTTTATTATCACTAAATGGTTTAATTGCTTGCTTTCATTTGTTGCACTGCATTGAGTCCATGTTGTCACAGTGACTATCATTTCATATGCTTCTTTCAGTTTTCTCGGTTCTGTTAGACCCATGCCCATCTTGATTGCCATTAGCAAACCCGACGATGGTCTACCTTAAAGGCCCTAAACTGCTGGCGATATTTCGACCGTAAACCCATCAAGAATGGGTTTCTCCACCAGCCATGTCTCTTGGAGACATACTATGTCATAGAGGCCTAAATCTACGTCTCCTGCTGTTGTTAAATGTACGTGGCCTCTCGTGTTCCAAGATCCGAAGCTGAATTTTTCTTTTTCGGGCTGCTCCTCCCCTCTTGTTGTTTCGTTGGGCTGGTCGAAGACAGACCGTGGTCGTTGCTAATTTTTGCTTTTCTTGTTCCAAGTTGTTTTTAACCAATTCCATGGGCCATTTGGTTCTGGCGTCCCTATCGATTCCACTGAGTTTCTCTCCTTTATTTTGTTCTTGGCATTTAAACCTGTACATCTCAGTGGCGACTGCTCTTCATATTCCTCTCTTCGGCTTCTTGATGTCCCTTGATCTTGTCTGGTGTACAACCTGTTTGAATACGTCTGTTGCCTAGTTTTTTCCTCTTCGTCCCTCCATGTTCTATCACATTGTCCTTTTCCATCTCTGCGGATATGCCGGTTTACCAGCTGAGTTTCATCTTCTACCTGAGGTTTCCTCCAGCGGTTCAAACGGTATAATTCCTCCATTTGGGATTGATAATGCTGTGAGTGTTTTGTTACATCTTTCTTTTCTCTCTCCTGGTCGTTACTTCCCCTCTTCTTTTTTATTTCTGTCAGGCGAAAGCCCATTTGTTCTATTTCCTCAAATGCGATCTGGTCGATATATTTCATTCCAGCCAATTTTACATGGAGGTATGCTTTAGCCATCTTCTCACTGTGATACGGTTCCACCAATTTGATATCTTCTGTTCTGATTTTTCTTAATGTTTTCGTTTTCTTTGTTATCTTCAGCACTGTCAGTTGATTTTAATATTAGGTGGCCTTCTATTTCTACCACTTGTTCTAACCTGAATAGGCGTGTCTCTTCTTTCAAAATGTTTTTTTGTCTTTGCTTATCTTCCTCCTTTCTTGGTGATCTATAATTCCGTGGACTCCATCTGGTTCCGTTTCCTTTTGTTTTCTCCTTGTACCGCTCTTCACTTGGGCAACGTTTACTTCTGTATTGGCGGTCAATTTTATTACCCGTTGGCGAGCTACTTTGATCTTTTTGGTGCTGTGTGTCTTCTTCTCTTGGCTTTCGTTCGGAGCTTCTGCCTTCCTTTTGGCTTATGTCTACTTTTCGTGTCCTTCTCTTTTCTTCCCCCTCCTTTGTCTCAGTCAAGTTATTTTCCAGATGTTGCGGTACATTCATTAGATCGGAATTTGTCATGAATTCCTCCACTGATCTAGACGATCCTGTTGTATTATTCTCTTATGGACGTCGACTGTCACTCTCCTGCTGTTCTTTAGTTTGAGGCCCAGTTATATTGTTTATTGTTTCCGTTGGATTGGATATCGCCTTTTTTATTTCTTTGGACTTAGTGTTTTCCACTTCAAACAGTGTTATCTTTAGAGAGTCCTTTTTTGGTTTGTTAGTTGGTTGCTTTCTCTAATCACTGCTGCAGGTATCGGCATGTGTTTTTCCTTCTCCATAAGCTGTTTTTGTGAGAATGGGGATTTAGGTGACAGACTTCCCCCATCTCGTAGTTTATCTTAGGATTTTGGAATGTTTGTTGGTTCCGTTAATTTTCTATTAGTCGTTTCCATGATTTCAATCTTTCTTTCTAGGGGTTTGATTTTTCTTTCCCAATTTTTTTACTGGTTACTTGCTCTTTCTTCCACCGCCGTTATGTAGCCTTCCACATGGGACATTTTCGTTATCATGTTCGTCAGGATCGCGTTGTTATCTTGGATCTCCTCTTTGATTACTTCATAGAGTTTGCAGAACGGCGCTAATGCAATAGTCATTGCGGACATGATCACTAACATGTCCGGTTTCTTGTTTGGTGATTCTTTTTGCATTGTTGAGGAGATATCGCTTAGACGTCTATTCTTTGGTGATTATTGGATTTTTTGTGGTCTCCTAGATACCCGTGGTGTTTCCATTGACGAGAACTCCATGGATGTACTTTGTCCTCATTGTATTGCTACTAAGGATCCAGATGGCTTTCTATTCTTTCCTTGTTGGTCCTGGTTTACTGTTTCCCCTTCCGTCTTTTTTGCAGGTGTCAGTATTTTCTGGACCATATTCAAATGGGGCTTTGTCCAGGCGAGACGATGTTCACTTTCTGCCTGTGATTGAGCCTTCCCTTGAGCCCCTATAGTGGTTTGCTCTGCCTGCGTTATATCCAGCGTGTCTCCCCGCCCTTCCTTCTCTTTTGCCTATGTTCGGCAATGCCCCTTTCTTTAGTTGTTTTATCTGCTCACTGCATTCTTTGGGTAGGCACTCACTCCTATTGTCCACTTGGTTAGTACTATGCTCCGCTAGCAGATTGGTCTCATCTTGTTTTTTACTTGCATCCGTTCTACTGCTAGTGGGTTTAACTTGAGGTCGGACCTCTTCCTCAGCAGTCTTTGATTCTAATATGAAGGCCACATCTGTTTTTCTCTGTTTTGTTGCTGGTGGGGTTTCTTGTGCCACTTCCAGCATCTCTGCATCTGACACTTCCGTATCCGTGTTTAGTTTTCTTTTTTGTTGTTGAGTAAAAAAAGCCTTTAGGGGGCACAATAGCAGCGGGTTTGGCAACCCTTTTGACATGGGTCCCCGTCTTTTGATTACCTTTAGACCCTCACATCCTTTTGGTTTTCACTTCTTTGGTTTCTGCTCCATCACAAGGAGTTTGTTTGTTGCTCTCACTTTCAAAGGATGTTTTGTCCCTTGTTTTCTTGATTTAGCCTCCATTTTTGTCTTATTTCTTTTTTTTTTCTTTAAATAGGGTCTTTGTCTCGTCTATCTCTCCTTCCTTTTCGCTTTCTGTCTCTGTAACACTGTCAATAATATCTATAATGTTATCAACGTCTTTTTCTTTTCTTATCCCCCTTACGGCCGGTTTAGCCCGACCTGACTGGTTGTCATGCCGCTCCATATTGCTTCTGTGAATCAATGCTTTGATGTTTATTTTATTTTGCATGATCTCGACTTGTCCCGGTATATTGGCCAATCCCTTTGTAGGTACTTTTTCTTTGGTTTTTTCTTGTAGCTCAACCTCTTGGTTTATTGAATTTTCCAGGTTCTCATCCCCTTGCACTCCCTCTTCGTTATGATCAAAGACATCAGGACACTTCTCTGCGTCCACTGTGTTGGCGCCGGCTGCGGCCCTGCCGGTCTGCACCCCTTTCCGGAGTGGGATTGTTATTCCTCTTTCCAGCTGCTTTGGGTATCCCTCTGCTTCATTCCTTCCCTTCCTCTCCTCCTCGCCGCTAGGTCTCCGCTTAGGATCCCGCGGGATCCGTCCTCCAACTGCTCTCGCCCGAACCCTACTCACCTCAACGGCGGATGGCGGGTTGCGACCAGCTGCGAGGGTGAGAAGGGCAGTGCCTCGCCTCCTGGATTTGATCACGGTCTTCCGGTTGTGTCGTGTCCTCGCTCACCGGACCTAGTCGCTTCTCCCGGACCGCTGAATCCACCGTTGGAGATGGCTCGGGTAAGTGCTTTGGTGCTGCTTCTTCTGCTTCACCATTTTCTTGCACCTCTTCCGGGTCACCTTCCAGGTCTGGGGTGGTTCCGATGCTTTCCTGGTCCCGGTGCTGGGCCGCAACTAAACATGTGGGTCTTTGTACAAACCCTGTTGCTGCATTGCTCAGCTCCTTCTGACATTGAGACATTAGTCGTGATGACTTTGGCATTGGTTTAGACGGTCTCACGTCGGGGTCCATTCGGCTCTGGCTCTGTCTCTGCAGCGGACTGCTGCAGACTGGCTCACAACCTCAGCTCACTGCTCCGCAGTGTGCTGGCGCACTTATAGGCACCTCCCACTCCAAAAACAACGTGAAAAGACTCTGCTGGCTCTGCTGCAGACTGGCTCACAACCTCGGCTCACCAGCTCCACTCACCAATTAATCTTTTTAGTTAAATAGGCTAAGAATCTACATAGTGTGCCCCCTGCCCACTATAAAGGGAAAGGATTTGAGGCCAGCAGATTCTCCATTTTGGTTTCCCTGGGTTCAGTTCTACCTACATAGAAAGCCTTGGTTTAAAGTGCAGGGCAGCCAGCTGCATGTCAGGACCCTCTGGAAAGATTAGGCAGGGGTCTGGTTACTCCACTCTAAGGGATGGCCTCCAGTTCTCCACCATAGGACCCAGTCAGTGTTTAGGCCTTCCTAGCAATAGACAGCTCACCCAGATGCATGCTCAGCAATCTCCTATGATGTTTTCCTGCATCTGTCAGATTGTAACATGCAGCAGCAGCACTCTTTTGATGGTAAATTACACCAGCTGTGTCCTCCTCCTAGTGCAGTCCCCCTTATATAGCAGCGATGACACTTCCACTTTTAAAATCTTGAGGGAGTACCCTGCAAGAGGTCACACACATAGGATTGGACAGTTACCCTTCTCTCTCCTCCCACACCCAGCCAGGATTGGTTTAGGGGTCTGGAGCAGACATATGGCAGTTTAATTTACAAGCCCCCTTTGTTATGTCACATTTTATCAAAAATTTGTTATGTGGCAAAACTTAATTATTTTACTAACTGCCATAGTATACATATTTTCTGATTCAGCTAATCATGAGGAATTAAATAAGACGACAGCCAGGTCTGCACCATTTTGCACAGCCATGTGCCAATTGCCTGCTCTTTCCGTAAAAAGTATAACAGTTATGAATATGTAATTACCTATATTCTTAATTTTATCCTCCACCCCATTCACCATCTTTCACATTTGGAAAATTTTCAGATCAGCCAGAAACTTAGTTCAACTGGCCATTACAGTTCCCTAACTCGTAGGTACATGAATTTTATATGTCCGAAATCTCCTGGAAATTACCTAAAAAAAGGTACATAAATGAAAATCTACCTTATGGTTGCTGGGAGGGGAAAAGGCCTAAATGATAATAGTCGATTTAAATTAATAGTAAATCTTCATGTGGGCCAAATGGCAACTCTCTTGCCTTCAGGCAATATGGTCTCACTGGGCTCACCTGTAACCAGAATTTTTTCCTTTATCAGTCTCTTTGAAGTGGGTTACATGTTTGAAGTTGGAGTTTTAGGCTCCCTTAATTGAATTGTCTTCACAGCTCCCCTCTTCACACATACTGTCTACATTGTGGTCATGCATCAGCCAGGCAAAATGGTCCTGCAGAGACAGCCAGTCTAAAGAACACTTGGCTTTCCACACTGTGAGGAATAAGGGTTGGAAGCGCACTGGAGTAACAAGTTTTGCCTCCTAAAACTCCTACGGCACGTATGGAGGTAAGACTACAATTCACAGCAGGCCATGGGAGGTTGTAGTTCAGGACACGGGCATATGGTCACGTGCGTGTTGCCAGCTGCAGTGATTGTGAGCAGCATAAATGTGCAACGGCGCGTGAATCCGGTGTGGCTTATTAATTCCTGGGTGCGGTTGGTGTGAGGAGCAGGACAGCGGGGCGCTGAAGGAGTTATGGATGGCAAAGCTATGCCTGTCTGAACACGGAAGCCACAGCGAAGCTCTGCCCGTCTGACAGCTGAAGCCGCTGGCATTCGCTTGCATCGTTCGGAGCAGGCGGACCGGCGGCTGATTACGGCATGCTACCTTCACTCCAAGGAGTCCCGCGGGGCCCTCGGAGCTCAGATAAATGCTGTGGACATTGGGGGGTGGGGGATCCGTTAAAGAAGTACATTCACCTGCATTGGACTTTTGGCTTGGCAATCTCTTATGGCCAGAATTGGTTACTACAGTTCATTTTGTTAATAAGCTGAGAGGAACTCATGAAATGGTTATGTTGGCAGGATTTCTATGACGAGAGCTATTAACTCATGTTTACAAGATTACAGGTTCTGGTTTTCGGGTGATTCGAAGCCCATTCGCTTGTCTGTTTAAAACTCTAGAGACATGAATCTACGTGTTTATGTATTGTCGAAAGCTTGCCCTATGGGCCATGTGTTTTGTACTTCATCCATGGGGAATTTACCCTGGTCTTGTGTTCATACCGCTTGCTACTACATGTGAATGCATGGTCCTTTGTGTTTGTTCTTGAGTTATGTTCACACGTATTAAGGTGTGTCTTGGTCTGTGCTACAGAGTGTTCAGGTATCAGGAAACAGGTATCAGATAGGGAGGGTTTTTCCCCGGTGCTTCCCCCTCACCTATCCAATTTAGGTTTGCCCTAACCCTTTACCCGGTTTTCCTAATTTCCCCCACCCCATCCACAACCTCTCCCTAACTCCTCTCCCCCCCATTGGCTGCCACATGGCGTCCTCTGTACTACTTCAGGCACCTGTGTCAACCACGGTGGGAGGGTGAAATTCATTCGGCTTCTGTGGTTCGGGGGAGAGTGTCGATTCCTCTCCTCCATTATTGTAAGTGTTTTGACACACACCTTCCAGAGCAAGCCACATTTTATTGCAGTTGTAAGTACTAGGATGCCAGCCTTCCAGTGTTGAAGCTCCTAGTGACATGCGTCCAACAGCCAACAAATGGGTTTGCCTCTGGCTTACAGAAACTTTCCTGTGGAAAACAAAGTGGCTTTTCAAATGTCACTGGTATTTTGTATGCAAGACATAATACACATTACTTTTTGTCAACATGCACCATGTCTTTTTCCCTGACATTTTTCGTGTTAGCAGTGGTAATATTTTCACATTTATACTGCAAATACACATGCCTAGCCATTTTGGTGACAGTGTTTAAAAATCCTGTTTTGCATGTGAAAGGGACCTTTGATTTCTTTACTTGCTTTGTGAATTAAAATGCTCTTATGAAGACATAAAATATGTGAGCTGCCCCCATGAAGCAAGAACAGACTGGGCGGAATTATATCTAAAATCAACATCCATAACAAAATCAATTTTAGAAGAGAGTCACAAACAATTACATTTCAGGTGTATGGTCTATCAAGAAAGAAAGGAAATAAAAACTAACAGGAAATTGAGAAACCTGGAGAGCAGAAGGTACTGAGGGTGGGAAAGAAATGCCCAGCACTTCTCAGGTAGACAAGAACTCAGGATAGACTTGGCAAACTCTCAATTCAGGAACTGCATGGTGATTGGGCATGGGTTTTACAGTCACTTAATTGGGAACTGGCAAAGGAAGTGAGGAGGTACTCCGACATGGGAAAAATACAATAGTCTGGAAAACAAGAGGCTTCAACAGCTTCATGAAGACCAGAATAACATTCAAAGAAGAGGACCTAATGCTTCTCCAAGAAACAAGACTCCTTAAACTAATTTGGTTAGATGGTTTTACAATGATTCAACATGCTCAAAAATGTAATAGTGGACGCCCGAAGGGAGGTATGCTGACAGCACTTATAAACTCCAAAATCGAGCGAAGGGCATATTAACACCCTGGTCCTAAATTTCTATTGGAATTCGAAAAATATATTGATATAGGATTTTCTATATTACATTACGGAATGCCTAAGTACCTGGTTCATTAGCAGGGACTCACATGTGCTCTTTCTTGGCAGGAGACCTGAATACAAACTGTATAGAAGAATATACAGTGTGGGGGCAGGGTGTTCCACTAATAGGGCAACAAGGAAATGGGCCAATTTTCTTGAAGAGTGGGATTTGCTGGTTGCCAATAGTAATATTGAAGGTGATCTGGAGAGAGCCCAGACATCGTCTTCTTAATTCTGTCGAGAATAATGTTTGAACAATGTTATCGCTTTAAGATCGTGTCAACCGAATCCTGGGGGAAACGGAATAAAAAAAAAATTAAAAATTGAAACAATTTAACAAGGAAATTAAATAATTACATCATGCAAGAAACAGAATAGGGAATTCTTCAGGAGTGCATGAGTACTGCCTTTAGGAACTTTATTTGGGAGAGAGAAACACCAAGATCGTCATGGGTTAAGCAATCAGTGAATGTCCATTGCTTTGACCAACAGGTGTGGGACCACAAGAAAATCTACAAAGCGACTATGAAACAAATTGGTCATCAATATCTTGATCAGCAGGGGCTTAAAAGACTAAAACAGAAAATAATGCGAGAGTTCAAAAACTGGCTTAGATCCCACAAACACTCAATGATCCAACAAGATAGTGAGCGAATGCTAAAATCACTCATACAAGATACTACACATAGATTCTAGAATGTTGTGAATAATGAGAGTCGGTCAGGTAGAAATGCAAAGCAATGGAAATGGTGAAGGTGAGACGTGTCAATATTGTGCCATCTCATTATGAAATCATCGTTAAATGCTGCTGGACCAAATGGGTTCACAAATACACTGTTCAAACTGAATGTAGATTTGTGGTCATGTGTTGACACTGCTGTTTAAAGACATTTGTAAAACATGCAATATGCCTAGATCCAGGAAAGAATCCATTATCATTCCGATCTTTAAGAAGGGCAATCAGTCCAATTTAAACTACTTTTTGGATTGTGATAGTAAAATCTTAAAAATTGAGACCTGGATTGCAGACAATGATATACTCCCATGTTCCATGGTGGATTTAGAAAGGGGGAATCCACCACCCGGAATGGAATGATACTGTCTGTAATTAAAGATGGAACTAGACATGCAAGGAAGTATGTTCCATCCGATGTCTACATATGTCTAATACATTTCTCCAAGGCATTTGACTTAGTTTACTCTAAAGCAACCGCTGATTTACTGAGAAAATGGGGTATGCCTCCACACCTGCTGGCAACCTGGAATATATCCACGAGGATACATCTGTGAGAATTAGATTGGATGCCAAGGGATCATTCACTGACACTTTCCTGACTTCTAAAGGGTTGTGGCAGGGATGTATAATTTCCCAGTATCTCTTCAATCTCTCTGGGGCTGGCCTCCTTGATAGCACCAAAAATAGGGGGCCAGAAAATAAGTTACTTATCCTATGCACATAATATAGCTGTCATAGATGGATCACTGATAGGCCTACAGAGGCTCCTTGTAGCAGTGACCTGCTATGCTAAGACCAATGACCTTATTATAAACCAGAGTAAATGCCACATTACATTTGGTACTAGCAAAAAGACAGAGTAAAGTGGTCCATCGACAATATCTTTATAGATACGAGAAAGGAGGTGGTAAATTTGGGCTTGAATATTGGCAAACACTCTAATAAACAAATAACACATGCACTAGAAAAAAAAGATCAACTGGCGTTTCAGATCAAACAAATTCACCACCAAACATTTGCTGCATTTTTATGCGGTCAAAGTCATTGCAAAGATATAGACCCAACAGCTTATGATATTCAGTGGGAGAGACTGGAGGGCGGACTGTGCAAGAGGGTTCTGGGCTTGTCTACCCATTGCATCATTGCACTTTGAATTGACCATTTTGTCGGTTAGATATTGTTTAGAGTGGCGAGTACTATCGATGGTGGGGAAAATCCGGTCACAAAAACAAAAATCTTTGTAAACCTGCATAACCGTATGAAGGGAAAAACATCCCTAATTTTTAAATGCCATAATGTTGTACGAGATAAAGACAGCATAGAATTATTGGAAAATCCTCTTGGTGTGAAAAAAAAAGCTCTGAAACAAAGGGATTGGATTAACACCATCCCACAAACAGGAAAATATAAACTCTACTCAACATGCCAGTTAGCTGACAAAGCATTTGGGTCTTTGTGCAAATAACTGCTCCAATTTACTTCTTCGGTTACAAGACTACAATGTTTACGCTATCGCCTCAAACGTTTGCCCACAAGGTCCCAGGAACATTGGATTCTCTGAAACATCTAGCAGTGGAGTGTCCTAAATTGGTAGGATTAAGATCAAAACATTTGGGCCACTTCTTCATGGACCATAATAAATATGAAACTTTAGACGACCCATGGTATAGGATGTTGGCAAGGATTGAAGTATTTCTAACCTTTGCAGTCGTTCATGTGTGTATGGATCTGGGCTCGTCAAAATGATTGTTTCTTCTCCTCTTTTGCCATTTCTGCTCCATTCTAAGTGTATGTGTACAATCTTCTTTTTATGTTCATTTTTAACAAAATATTTGATTTTGTAATGTGAAAAAGATCACAATTTTTGATCAAATCACAATCAATAAAAAAAACATAAGATTGCTGTTTTAGTCCTGCAAGCCATGCTATATTTTCACATATGATGTAATAAAAAGAAACAAAACGACAGTTGCATGGATGGAAAGTGTTGTGAGAATGGAGGTTTTCCTCACCACTGTGTGTGCTTTTATATGTATAGCACTATTTATGAAAATATTATCTCATACACACTGTTCTACTTTAGGATACCCTGTTCAATACAATAGAGACAAGAAGCAGTAACTAAAGTTGTGCGCACCTTATCCACAGCCTCTAGCAGCTTCGTTAAATATCTTGGGAATGATTACGTCAGTGTTGGCCAACAGGGCCTTCTATGGTGGGCCCGACTGTCTAAGAAACAGTTCATTGAGCCCTGGAAAGATCTTTTTTTAAATAGGCATTTTGAGATATCCTTTCTCACTATTGTTAACTTTACTTTTTTTATTACACCCATTTCCCCTCCTTCTCAGCTCACCTTTTCCTACAAAGACAAAGGCCTGGGTGCTCAGGGTAGGGCCACAAAAAGACACTTTCTGGACAAGTACTAGCACAGTAAGACCACTATGGAGGTAACAGAGTACAAAAGCTTCTTAATGGTACATCTTATTGAAAATATAACCTTTCATGAGAATCGTGTATAATAAACGAATTGAGACCTATGGGCAACACAAATAAATCCCAATGGCAGGATGGTCAAGGCTAGAATTTACTCTTGGCCCATACCTGTCTGCAAGTACAAAAACAGCTTTTAGCAATTTTCAGAAAGGTTGCAGCTACTGTTAGGGAAATCTGTGTGCAATTTAAAGTTACAGACGCTAGTTTAATTGACAGCACCCTGTTTATGTGCTATTGTGGGAGAGGATGAGGCCCAGGCTTTGAATTTAGTGGAAATGTAAAGGGGCAAGTATTGCTAACTTGGACAAAATAAAGTTGCAGATTGTTAACTTCAAATGGCAGCATTTTGTATTTTTGCAAATCAAACTATAACATGCAGTTCTTAGTTTGGAAGACCCTACTACCTCTTGCACAGTACTCATAAAAGACTTACGACAATTATTTTAGTTTCTTATGGTGCGGAATCTGATAGAGAGGAGAAATTTGCATGAGATAGTTGCATGCTCTTTTGCATCATCAGTGTTGTTATTCAAACTTTTTTGCACGTTTGGGTTCATGTATCCAGTCTGCACAGTTTTGTAAAGAGACAAAAACCTAACCTGCATGATCACGGTAACCGAACGAGCAATCCGCACCAAACATGTTTCAGTGCGGTATGCCCCGTTGCTTGCTATGCTTAAGCTGGAACTAATTGACGTGAACCAACACGTCCAATGCTGTCTGCAGTTACTTTTTTCCACACAGATTTCCCTAACAGTAGCTGCAACCTTTCTGAAAATTGCTAAAAGCTGTTTTTGTACTTGTAGACAGGTACGGGCCAAGAGTAAATTCTAGCCTTGACCATCCTGCCATTGGGATTTATTTGTGTTTTTCCACTATGTAGCTGGCAACAGAGTAATTATGTAGCCTGGCAATAGCAGGATTGAGTAAAGGGTGGAAACTGCCTCTGGAGGATAATTTGAGCCTCTCCACCAATGGGAACACACTAATCACCCAGAAAGCCCAGCACTTACCACTACAGCTCTACTTGACAGGGACACACCAGGTATAGAGAAACAGAATGAAATTAACGTACAGCTGCTGCTCCTCCCTCAGAAGAGGCATTTGCACATACAGAGTAGTAGGGTGGAATGTCTTTCATCAAGCGTTTCAAATGACAGGTAGCAATAACCATTTACCAAACCCCTATAAATTGGACTGAACCCCAATACATTTGCTGCCCCCTATACTTTTATATATACATGATAAGAACCCTGCTGTATTGTATTTAACATTTGAGAGATGTATCAGACCCACTGTACATTTTATTGAACCCCAATGATGTGATTTCCCCAAAACATGTATATACATTTTATATAAATTTGATAAGAATTCCAATGAATTTGATATACAAACTGGATATAGATTTAACGGAATCCCTATCAATGTAATTGAACCCCAATACATTTGATGACCCTCAATGCATTATATATATGTAAAAGCCAAAATATGTTTGTGGTGAGATTTGTGGAAACGCATTGTTCCTTATACAATTCCACAGTGTTTCACCAATCTGCACCAAATTTTGCATAGTTACCCATTAGGATCCTCCGGACATTACTAGCTACATGACAATTTATCACCACACAATTTCCCCTGGATTTCAGCACCTTCACACATGAGACAGTTGCCTGAAATCAGCAAAAAACATCAATGTGGTCATAGAAGGACCAGTCCCAATACAAGGAACAAAACTGGAGATCCGGGCCCCAGGATGCACGGTTTCCAAGATATTTGCACTGCAATGAACTGGACAATGCCAGGGTAAGGCGACAGGTGGGGAACACAGAAGGTCCCAGTATGCAGTAGGACACCAACTCTTGCTTCCCCGCACCTCCAACGTCTGCTCCGGGGTATGTCAGCTAGCCACACGCACCCATTCTCAGTGCAGTTTACTTCAGGGTGAAAATCACATCAAGCAATAAGCAAATCGGAACATCAACCTACAGGTTCAGCGTTATCATGTCGGTCTACAAAACCTGTTTGGAGAACAGGTGCTTCTACTACTTTTATATAAAACTGATAAGAATTCCAATGAGTTTCATGTAAAAATACAACTTTGAGAGCACCCCTACAGTTTGAATGGGTCTGTGCACTAGATAAGTATATGTCTATGGGCGGCTCCAAGGCTACAACATTATGGGGTAGGGGAGTTTTCTCACAATACAAAAATATAGCAGTTTTCGTAGGCCTTGAAAACACATGCGCTTTTCAGACTTCTCAAGGCTAGTCACTGTGGTGTCAAGGAAACTAATTATGAACAGCTACAGTTACGACAAGGATAAAACAGCCCCAGAAATCCTGATGAGTTATTTACCATTGACCCATCAGAAAATAAAACAGTCTCGATGCAATGGACGACTCACTGGGTTTGATGCCGGACCGTGAAGATCAGGAGCTCAGCGAGAATACGGCTACACTTTCTGTGGGAAGTCATCACCATTGTCATGGGGCGGTCTGTTGGCGATGTCCTTCAAAACACACTGGCAAGTGCAGCCAAAGATATGGCTAATTTGCGAATGGCTACCTGTGTGGACATCATGGTTCCCGAACAACCCATGGGTGTAGAGCCTGTGCTCTCATGTTTTGATATGCAACATTGCAAAATGCAGTCTGAAGACAATGGATACAAGACCATGATCATGCAGAATGATGGAGTTGAGGTGGGGGAAGAGTGGCCCTGAACATTCGGGAAATACAGAAGGACATGAAATATCTAGATCGGACATCGTGCCAGCTGGTAGGCATATTTTTAAAGCAAACCTGTGACACCTTCCCCGGAGTAAAAAACATGCATTCCTGTTTTTTTATACAAACTATAGCTGATAACTGAGGTGATCCAAGCAGTACAAGACACTGTCAATATTTACTGTGTTTGCTGTTCAAATAAAATTGAAAACCCGGGGAAACTCAATAATAGACTGTGTAAGCTTTCTATCTTGATAATGGAGACCGATAGTCGCGACAGTTGTGACCTGGTCTGATATCCTAACCATTCAGGGCTTCATAGCCATAGTGGTAAAAATGTGTTTAAAACAACACTTAAATGGTGTGCAGGGTATAAAATTGACAACCCGCAGCAGGAGGCTCATAAATGTTCAGAAATATCCTATACAGATAAATCATTATGTTAAATATGCTACAAGTTGAGCCCTAAATGTCTTGTAAAAATGATGCGTCTGAGACAGCCGTCACCCCAGGAAAAGGGAAGAACAATGATTGTCTAAAACATTTGTTGTGGGCTACAAAAGAGGCATATAAGCCCTTCTTGAAAATGAAGCAGTTTAGATGGGGTGTCCACTGTTTTAGAATAATAATTGAGAACACTGTTCATCAGGGGAGATAAAGTATATTGAATCCATTACAACATAGAAATGTGCATGGCACCCCATAAACTGACCTTTGACGCTTGAGAATGTAAATAATGTACATGGATTCATGCTTATTTACAGGAAATAAACACCTGTTGGGAAGTTGCCAATTTTATGTGAAACCCGCTAGTGGATGTGTACAGCAATTAATGTTGGCTTTACTTAAAGAGCATCAAGCAAGTATATCCCCATTGATGTGTTCTCTGCCAAGACTACTGCCGGCATACAAATGTGCATGCATGTAACAATTTTCAATGTATCCCGACCATATGTTCCAATAGATGCCACCCTATGATGGACATCTACTGGCGAAATCGCTGCAAAGGGGGGTTTTGACGATTTAAGGCCATCTGTGGAATGCTCATTGAAGCTGGTGGTGTAAAACATGCAACCTACTTTCCGCTTTGATAGGGAGCTTTATGACTTTCTATCAGCCACCGCTATACTGTGTATGTATGCTTATCGACGCAGTGAACAGCAGAGTGTGTATGAAGTAATTGAGCATATTATAGAATTTGTAACCCGATTGATATACTGTACAGCAGCACAGAACTCCAGATATTCTATGTGAATACAAACCTAATGTTGTAAATGTAAATAAAAAATCTGTTTGTAAAATGTAGTTGTGTATGTCCAACAGCTATGGGGTGGACATGTCCACGTAAAGCTGTCCAAAATATGTTATGACAAAGGGGTTTTGGAAGTTAAGAAGGTGTTGAGGGCTTGTATTGTAAACTGAGCACTGATGGTAAGAATGTGTCAAGGAGAGCTGTCAAAATATGGCTTTCGGATCAGGAGTCCTACGCGCTACACAAGCTGGTCCGAAACCATTTTAAACTTAGAATGACGGTGGGATCTGAAACAATTAAGAATCGCAGTCTGATCTTATGGATATGAACAAGTTCCAGGGAGACAATGATGGTTTCCGATATCTTCTAGCCACCATCAATGTCCTATCAAAAATCCTTCTAAAACATGGGGTGCACCATTCCATGACATGCTCGGAAGTTAAAGCCTCTATCGTAGAACGTTTTATGCATACTTTAACACAGACGTGGCCTTTCTTCAGATCTCAAAACACCTGTAGATCTTCACCAAACAGAAAAAGGAGGTGTAGGACATATCAGGCTTCCTTTATAGATCTCATGAGAGTGTTTTTCGCTGTCCACATCACATCTACGCAGCCCTCTGAAACCCGCCAAGAAAAGAAGCCCAAGGGCCTGATGTAGACATCAAACTAAGAAGAATTGTGTCAGCCCTTTAACACACAAAGGTGGTGATATCTTCTAAAGAACAATGGCCTCCTTACATGGTTTCTACAGGGAGTGTGTGAAATCGAAGCTTGATCTCTTCAGCATACCACTAACCCAAACCAGCACCACAAACAGTTTTTTCATGGAGGTGTCACCCCAGGCAGTGCTATCGCTGCTAGCCCCCACAGAATTATTTGTATTGGGGTCAGATTTAAATGACGCATTGCTGCATCTGACTTGTAAAATAACAAATGCTAACTGTCCAGCGATCGCATACCCGTAAACACAATGTTCAACCAGGTGGACATAACTGAGATCGAATGATAACAGTCATAATATCTACAACAACAGGGCCTATAAATAGAGCATATTAAATGATGGCCCTGATGCCTTGGAAAACCTCTCAACCGGTCTCTTTCGCAGAGACACTGAGGGGCAGTTCAACGCCACTGTTCTGGATGGTGACAACACAGGGTTCATGAAGAGAGCTTACTAAACCATGCTCAGTAGAACAGTTGATTTAATAGGAGGTCTACATTAGGACCTTTTATTTCAGGGTAAACTGTTGATAATCGGTGTTGTCCTTAAAGTGAAACTATCCTGAACCATGGACCCTTTCTCTCTCATCAGCGGCCATGTCGAACTATACAAGCTAGTCATCTTATCGGCTAGTTTGTTCATTGAACGTGTGAGCATCTCCCCAACAAAATATCTAACATGAAGTATCCGGTTGAGAGGGTAGCCCTTAAAGTCTTCAGTATTCCTAATGGTAGCCAGGTACCAGTCAAGACAACCCGTTCCTGGTGCAACTCCCAAAAATTATCATTATGGGGATTGTTGCAACTCACTCACAGGAACATATGCTCGAAACCCCTTCGACTTCAAACATTGTAACAAACTATGCAGCATTGAATAAAGATGGTGTCTCTTGATCACAGCCAAAGCATACGCACCTAACGTACTTCCAAACATAATCAGGGAGTACATGAGGTTGGTCTGTATTACGGGGAAGTACATGCGTGGGGCAGCAGTTGCATTACCAAACAATGACTATGCCCATGGCTTCATGCTACTGGCCTTCGAACTAAGACCAGACAATGCATCATCAGGCCAATTCAACTTAATGAGAAGTGGGAACTTACCAGTGGATATAAAGTTTGAACGAAACCTAGCAGCTATGCACTTTTAGTTTGGAGCATGTGATAGTGTTCTTGAGAACGCGCAGTGAAACATACTCTTTGATATATAATGGTCTATAGTGTACAGATAAAAGGATTCCTGAGTAACAATTGACACATCCGGAAAACATTTTACGTGTGTATGCCAGCAATGCATGTCACACGCGACTAACCCACAATCATCCCGTTAGCCTGGTGGTGAAAAACGATCTGCAGGCCTGGCATGGAACACATTGGATAGTGTTACGCTCACCTGATATCCCCGGGGGCATCTGGAAGGCTCTGAGATCTGGAACCCTGGATACGTAGTTGCCCAGTGCTGAATAATGAATCTGCAATTACAGAAGGGAGGATTTGTGATAATAACTGTCTCTAATGGGTGAATCTCCTGCCTCCCTCTGACCGCTTCCCTTCCCACTGGGTTCTTTTCGCACCTTAGTTATTTGTAGGGTGAGCTATCCGTCCTGCCTTTCTTGTGCAGGGGCGCTTGACGTTTTTTGGCGAGCTGCCCAAGTTGCTTCACTGGTGCAGTTCACTTTCCTTGGGCCCAGGCCTGCTGTGGCCCCGAATCTGCTGGTTTGTTCATTTTAAGTCTTTGTTCTGTTTATGGTGGGAATTCGTTAATGTCTATCTCCTCCTTTTCAGGTGCAAAGGTCTTGATGCTGGCGTGCCCGATGGAGAGGCATGTTTTCTAGGTAAGAGAAAGGCGAAGCCCAGCGCCTTTATGGTCTTTTAAAGCTAACCTGTGTTTTCTTCTTCTTCTCCTCCTCACAGGCCACTGTTGTGCTGCGAGGATGAGAGCACGATGAAAAACAGGCCCCCGGAATCCGTTAAGTTAAGTACAGCACTGTGCGGTTGTTTAATATTGAAAGCGAACCTGAATAATGTCACTTTTCCTTTGCATATGTTGCTGTGGTGCTCCGGATGGAAGCGTGGTGTAGCGCGATGGAATTCAGGTAAGACTGATGGAATTCGATGTTTTGGAAGTGAGCGTTCTAATATTGTTTTTCCCTTTCTAATTCTTGCAGGTCGCAATGTTCGAACAGTAGCTGTGGTTGTGGTTCGCCGGAAGTCCTTAAACTAGTACTTACAGGTGAGTGATGTTTCTTCTTCTCTCAGTTTCCACAGATTGCAGCCCAGTTGAGATGATGAGTGCTGGTTGGTGTTTTCGCAGGTAAAACAGAATAATCTTGTTCTTGTAGGATTACAGGAAGATGCTGAAGACCAGGAGCTGGACACGGTGAGCGTCAGGCTGCGGGTTGCAGAATAACTCGAAGCGTGTTCTGCAGTCAGGGTGTGGTATATATAGCCCAGGGAAAGCAG
Organism: Ambystoma mexicanum; assembly: GCF_040938575.1. Classification (NCBI taxonomy): domain Eukaryota; kingdom Metazoa; phylum Chordata; class Amphibia; order Caudata; family Ambystomatidae; genus Ambystoma; species Ambystoma mexicanum. The sequence continues at coordinate 803,552,064 of NC_090921.1, forward strand.
TTCCAGGCCTGCCACACCCAAAACACTAGACCGCATGGCTTGGTTCTTAGAACTAGACTGTGTGGGTGCTTCAATTTAAAGGCCCATGTACATAAATGGGACCTAGTTTGAACAGCCCTTCCTTCCTACATATGGGCCTGGTACCAAAGGCGCCAGGACTGGCTCCAGGAGCCCTTTTGCAGTGATTCTAAGGCCCTCAGGGTTCTGGTGGGAGCCTGCTTGTGGCACAACTTGTGCTCCCTCACAGTGGTCATAACAGATAGCTCGGTGGTTGGTGAGGGATACAATAACGTTTTTTGACAGCTTGACACACTTTCTGCAATGCCCCAATATATGCTAATGTTTTAATGGAATATGAAAAAACATTGCAAAGTATTTACATTATACCACTTCAGTCCAAGAATCTACAGCTATTAAATGCGACAACACAGTAGGAACAAGTTACTTACCTGTAACTGTTCTCCAGCATGGGTCTGGCATGGATTCACATGCTCATGAATATTCCCCGTCAGGCTGGGAATCCTTGGTAAAGAAAAAATCAGTATCAGTTTCGTTTCTGATCTGCCTTTCTTAGTAGTAGCTAATCACTGGTCTCTGGGTCATACTGCCCCCCAGCCAATGACTGCCCTCTCCCTAAGCCCCGCCCCTGGCAGCCATCCTCAGATTTGGTAGCACGTAAAAAGTGGCAGTATGACCAAGTAAAGAGCCGCAGAGGGGTATGAGGGAGGGTTCGCATGTGAATCCATGCCAGACCCATGCTGGAGAACAACAGTTACAGCTAAGTAACTTGTGCCTTCTCCAGCATAGGGTCTGGCAAGGATTCACATGCTCATGAATATAAGAATACATAGCAGTACACACATGCACAACCATGGGAAGTGGCAAGGCTCAACATTAAGCAAACTCAAATCCGTTCCGGCAACAGATTAAGCTATACCGCCGATACATTGACGACATAATCTTAATATGGGAAGGCAATACTCAGTCTTTAATTCAATTTGTGGTATGGCTCAACGAAGTTGATTCAGATATTCATTTCACGTTTGAGTACTCCACTACGAGGATTGCTTTCTTAGATTTATCTATCTTTGAACAAAGAGGTGTCTTACAAACTGAATTATTCAGAAAGACAACAGAAAGGAACAACACACTCTGTTTTGAGAGTCAACATCCCTCCAGTTTGCAACGTAACTTACCTTTCGGTATGTTCCTACGGTTACGCCGGAATTGTTCTGATATTGATAATTATATCAAACATGCTACCATCCTAGAAAATAGACTATTAGAACAAGGCTACCCTAAAAAGCTCATCAAACACTCTAGAAAGAGAGCCCGCTATGCAAATCGAGATCTGCTACTATTACCTAAAAATGAGAACATTAAAAAAGAACAATTGGTTTGTGTCTCGACCTATTGCCAATACAGTAATACCATTAAAGGCATCATTTTAAAAAATTGGCGGGTCCTGAATGCATCCGGCATGATTTTGCCAAAACCCTTATTTGCTTTCAAGAAAGGCAAAAATTTAAAACAAAAAATGACACGTGCAAGTAGAACCTCAGCTAAACCAACCGCGATCAGGGACACCAACTTTAACCCAGTGATAGGGCATTATCCATGCACGTCATGTACTGCCTGCAAGTTCTCAAAAAAAACGACTTCTTTCATTATGGAAAATAAAACCTGGGACTTACGCACCTTTACAACGTGTAAAAGTAAAAACGTCATTTATGCAATTTCATGTCCTTGCAAAATGATGTATATTGGAAAAACCACGAGAGAAGTAAGCACCAGAATTAATGAGCATCGCTCAAAAATTGATACTCGGAATCTAAATGCTCCTATGGTAATTCATTTTGTTCAAATGGGCCATACTGCGGAACAAATGGAGTGGTTCTGTATTGAAAAAGTAATTGCCTCCAACGTAACCCAAATGACAAAAAAACTGGCTTACAAAGAACAATTATGGATCTTTAACCTAAAAACTTTAACTAATGGTTTGAACACACTAGAACCAGGTCTTTCATATTCCTAAAGGGGATCCACCATTGAGACGCTGACGTGGGAAACACCTTAGGTCCCGTCCATCGCGAGCCTTCTGATGCCGCTGAGAACGAGAAATACAGGCCGGTATACCATTCATAGTCCGTTTTTCACCTTGATTGACAAGCTACAGTCACGTGAGCGGCCCTTGCAGTCACGTGAGCGCTAGTATAGTATTTAAGAAGCCGTAGGAATAGTTCTTACGTCGCCAGAGGGGCGCCGTCGGGTCACGGACCACACAGACCCTGCGAGCAAGTATATTTTTATTTTTAACAGCTCGTCCCGGAATAGTAAGTAGACACTTCCTGTTTCTTGCTAGAAAGCATTATTTATTTTTTCAGCCACGAGCTACCCGGTATTTATTAGGCTTGCATACAGTGAGTCTTTGACTTTGTTGAATTATATATGCCTCCGGCTGCTGACACCCTTCCAATGCCGAGCACTCTCCCGTTAATAACGTGAGCCCTGGCAATTGATTATCTTCGCTTCTGGAGTTCTACCCGAATTGTTATTGTGATTTGCGTGACTTTTGCTTCGCCCCAACTCGACCTTATCAACAGTTCTGACCTTTTTTCTCATTTATATAGGTAACGGGGGAGTTGTGAATCTCTGGGTGTACCCCTTGAGTCTATGAAAATGTATATTGGAGGATTGATCCTTTCCTCCGAAATGGTGCTGCCTGCATGAAAAACAGCCACTGCAGGATTGAACCATTCCCATATCTTCAGCTGACGGTTACGCAGTACAGACGTGTTGGGACATCGCATATTGGTATAGCTGGTACTCCTGTTCTTCATATCAGGAATTTTCAGCTGTCTCTCCTTCTCTCTCTTCATTCATGAAGGTTAGTTATTAAAAATTAGACCTATAAGTGCTCGCATAGCACACTGCCTGTATAAATAGATCACGCAAGTTTAATACATGGGAATTTGCATCTTCTCACTAACTTAATGGGTCCGCTTGATGGCCACGAGGGGTTGATTCTCTCTGCACTTTGGGGCATCAATGATCATGGTAGCACTGTTTATAGCATGCAAAGTACCCCCTTGGAGTTATGGCACAAGGTAGGGGGCAGGTTGTGTTTGATTTTAAATCACTTTTAATTAATATGAATTGGTTGATAATTGGGGGTTTCCCTTTGTTTTCTCTAGTGGTTCTATGATGAGGGGTCTCATATATGTATATCTCCTTTCTTTTTAGAGTTGAATTGTTATTCTCCTGATGAAGGCGTAACTCAATTAAAGTTAAATACGCTGAAACCGGTTGAGAAACCAGTGATGAGGTGAACTTTGGACATCGATGTGACCCATCCTAAACTGATGACCACTTGAACTATCTGTTGTTGTGGCTTTTCATATATATTTATTATATATCTCTTTCTCTCTCTTTTTTATGAAGACAATAAGTAAATCAATTGTTATGACTTTTTTAGGATAAAGTTTTACCTTGCATGTATTATTGTGATGGATGTATGAATGGTTATTGGATGCCTGTGTACGAATGAGATGGATTATATGTGAAACTATGTGAAATTATGTGTTCTTAATTCCTTTCCTGCGATGTAAAATTATTGAGTGCTATGATTAATTCTCGATTAAAATTTGATATTTAAATAATGGATCAGGTTCAATTAAATTTCTTGATTCCTTCCGTTTCCAAAATTGTATCCTCTGGTTTTCTTCCGTAATTAGTCAACATTAAGCATGACATAAAACTCAACATTAAGCATCTCTTACCTCCTCACCAGGCTCACCTTAAGCAAACAGGTTGCACAGCACTGCCTGGCCGACTCTGGACTCCGCCCTGGAATCCCGGTCGACGCAATAGACTCTCGTGAAGGTGTGCGTCGACCTCCACGTAGCAGCCCTGCTCTGGTCGAATGAGCTCTCGGACGGGCAGGCAACGGTCGGTTTGCCAACCGATGACAGTGCCTGATGCAGCCGGAGAGCCATCTGGAAATGGTAGCCTTCAAGAGAGCCTTCCCTTGGTTCACAGGTCCAAAGTTCACAAACAGCTGTGATGTCTTCTGAAAACTCTTTGTTCGATCCACGTAGAACATCAGCACTTTAGCTACATCCAGCGAGTGCAAAGTCCTCTCAACCGGCGACAAAGGCGACGGGAAAAAGACTGGTAACACCAAGGGCTCGTTGAGATGGAAGTCCGACGGCACCTTGGGAATGAAGGAGGGGTGCGTCCTCAGCACTACCCTCGTCTCGTGAAAAGTCAAGTATGGAGGCTTGCAGGATAGGGCCTGAATCTCTCCCACGCGTCGTGCAGAGGTGATGGCCACAAGAAACGTTGTCTTCCACAACAGGAACTTCAACAGAGCCGAATGTGTTATGATGAGGATTCTCTCTGAGAGCAGAGAGGGCTGACGTATTGTTATATAGCAAGAGCAGGATGCCTTTCTCTGTGATGTCATCGGAATGTTAGCCCTTTCATGTCATGTTTACATTCTAATATTGTCAGTTGATGTAGGATTTTGATGGGGAAGGATCTATAGTGAACGGGAGTCTTTTTCCTACACTTATCTTGAATAAATACTTATTCATAACTTACCTGCCTCTGTCCTCCACTTCATAACAATGGCGACGAGGATGCGATTGAACTATGAAGCATCGGTTGGCCAGCAGATGAAATGAAGACCGAGACGCAGACCCCCGTGAAGATTGAAGCACCGTCCGCTCCGCATTTGGCGTCGAGTGGTGACCACTTCAACTGCAGCTGAGGACCCTCCGATTACATTGTCCCTAGTCGAGAGACTTCTTCAGGCTGCGTTGTCCCCGCACTCTGCCTCCTTATCCAGGACCTGTTTGCTCTTTTGTCCAGGCCGCTCCGCAGCCCGCGTTGAGCAGCCCACGCCGAGTCAAAACCCGCGACACCCTGTGTCGGTTATCGTGGAGGAAAAGCCAAGCCATCCCCTCTCCTGGAGTCCCGCCCTGCGAGGCAGGGACTGCTTCGCCCAGCTGCGGCGTTGAGCGGGGAGAGGCCGTGAATCCGCGGTGGCGCTGGAGAGATCGAAGCTGATCTCAGGGATTTGCTCCGCCTTCCACTGGCGTCGAGCGGTTCCCCTGAGCTTGCCTGACGACGTTCATCGCCCTTCCCTGGATAAGTGAAGTAAGTGATTTTTCCACATTGTTGCTGCCCTGTGAACTCTCACGCAAGTAGTTTAGACAGAGTGATGTAAACGCAACTACCGTATGCTGTGTAATAGGGAGTGAGGCAAGATTTTCAGTTGACTTTGTGTCCAAGGTGCAGTATTCCTTATAGTAAAAGGGGGCAGTGAATTGTCTGACTCGAAGTGGAACCACACAGCATCCAAGACTGTTGTCATATTAACGTGGAAGGAGTGTGATCCCTCTATCCATCCACCGATTTTTTTTAAGGGAGAAGAGAACTGCTGAGAGTCACTGCAGTTTACTTAAGTTATTTGGGGAGATCCTCACCCGCTGCAGGACCTTTGTGACACCTCTCAGAAACAACATTAAGTGCTCGTACTCCCCGTCAAATAAACATGGCAGGTCTTCCAGGCATATCAGGCCCTCCCATCTTTATGCCGACCCCAGGAATAGCAAAGATTTCTTGGCATCAATGGCACAAGGGTTTTATGCACTATATGAAGGCGGCTGGCGGTACGTCTTATTCTGGTGAGAGGAAGCTGGCTTTATTGTTGCATTTTTTGGGATTTGAAGGCCAGAGAATTTTTGACACGCTACCGCAGTTAGAAGGAGATGGTAGTGGTGATAATTTGAATGAATTTGAAATTGCATTACTAAAACTCGACAAGCACTTCAATCCAAAAAGGAGCACAATTTTGGAACGTTACAACTTTCGCATGCGTGTTCAGGCACAGGGGGAGTCAGTTGAAGATTATGTGACTGTTTTGCGGCATCTGGCTCTAACGTGTAAATTTCAAGGAAGTTTTGATGAACATATTTGTGATCAATTCATGACACATTGTCGATCTAACAAAATACGGGAAGAATTATGGCTAAAAGATGAACCTAATTTAGATGAAGTATTGGATTTGGCCAAACGAGTAGAGCACTCTTTAGCATGTGTAGCCAAGTTGTCCAAAACTGAAGGAGAAGATGCTAAGGAGTCAAAACCAGAGGTACTGAACATAGCGGAAGGAAAGAACAAAAGAAGAGGAAGAAATAGACAGTCAAGCAGGAACATTCCAGAGGAAAGAAGAAGTCAAAATACATGTCAGAAGGATGAGAAAAGAGAGGACAGAAAAGATGATAGACTGTTTTCGTTGCGCTAGTGCGACTCATTTTGCATCTTCAGTGATTTGCCCAGGGCGAAGGACCGTTTGTACCAAATGCAAACGATGAGGACATTTTATGTCATGTTGCAAGAATTTCCAATTTGGACAAGATACCCAAAGAAATGTCTTTTATGTAAATGAAGAGGAAGATAGGAAATCGTCTGATGACGAAGTTGTTGTCGTCCCTTCTCAAAATGTTATTGTCAATACGATTAATGTTGTTGGTAAGGGTGATGATGCAGATGACTGTGAGCGTCCATATGCCACAGTGTGTGTAAATGGTTTCAGGGTATCATTAATGGCTGACTCCGGGTCAAAAATAACTCTTATATCCAGGAGTATATTTGAAGCAGAGATGAGAGGGAGTGTGTCAGCGCTGTTAGAACCTGACATAAGCCCAGGAAGTTACAATCAAGATCGGATTGAGTTGTTGGGTTATGTGTGGAGTAAGTTCGAGTTTAAAGGTCGATGTTGTGAAGGGAAAGTGTATATCACTAAGAAGGGACAATCTTTATTAGTATGGAGAGAGCAAAAGAATTTGGGGATTAGGCTTGATCCCAACCATCAAGTGTTACAAGTTTCCAAAGGACCCATGATTCATGGGAAATATATGTCGGAGTATAGGAAAGTGTTTGGTGAGTCTCTGGGAAAAATAAAAGGGTTTCAACACCAGATAATATTGAAGAAGGGCAGTGTACCTATTGTAGCTAAGCTCAGACCTGTACCGTTTGCTTTACGAGGCAGTGTGAAGAAAGAATTACAAAAATTGTTGGCGTCAGGTGTAATTGAGAGAGCTGGGGGGAGTAGAGTGGGTTTCCCCAGTGGTGATTATAAATAAGATTTCAGGGGATTTAAGGTTGTGTGTTGATATGCGTGAGTTAAACAAATGTGTGTTGGTGGACAGGCATCCCCTGCCCAACATGGGAGAGTTATTGACCAGGGTGGGCGGGGGAAAATATTTTTCCAAACTAGACATGGCATCAGCTTATCATCAAGTGGAGTTGGAGGAGGGCTGTAGGAAAATCACTGCATTTGTAACACATGAGGGTGTGTTCCAATTTAGGAGGATGCCATTTGGGTTGGCATCCGCCTCCTCAGTTTTCCAGAAAATCATCGATCGTATGATGAGAGGAATGAAGGTTGTTTTCTTTTTTCAGGATGATGTGTTGGTAAGTGGAGTGACGTTGGAGGAACATGACAAGAATTTGTGCAAGGTGTTGAAGATGTTTGAAGAGAGAGGTATCACGGTGAGAGGAGAGAAATGTAAGTTTGCTATGACGAAAGTAGAATATCTGGGTCATGAAGTGTCGGGAGATGGTGTAAGACCCAAAGAAGATATGGTGAATTCTATAAGAAATATTGAAAAGCCTAGGAATAAGAGTGAACTTCGTTCATTTCTGGGAATGACAGAATTTTACCAGAAATTTGTCATGAACTATGCCGATAAAGTTCAGGCATTAAGGAAAATCTTGAGGAAGGGTGCTGACTTCGTGTGGAATAATCGGTGTGAAAAGGAGTTCAATAGTATCAAAGAGGATATAGATATGGCTCGTCCGTTAGGATGTTTTGACACCAGGAAGTCTACCATTATTACTGTCGACGCCAGTGAGGGTGGTCTGGGAGCTGTATTGTCTCAGAAACAAGAAGATGGTACTGAGAATATTATAGCTCATGCCTCAAGGAGTCTCAGAGGTGCAGAGGTGAGATATTCTGTTATCGAGAAAGAGGCTTTAGCCTGTTTCTGGGCTGTTGAACGTTTCAGGAATTTTGTGTGGGGTGGTGAATTTACAATACGCACTGATCATAAGCCTCTAAAAGCGATATTTGAGCAAAAGGGTCTTGACAAAGTTTCACGCCGGGTGGCAGGTTGGGTCACCAGGATGCAGACGCATTGCTTTAAAATAGAGATCATACCCGGGAAGGAAAATATTTTAGCGGACAGTTTGTCAAGGATTAGAGTTGCAAACCTTGAAAATGTAGAGAATGAAGTATTAGAATTAGTATTTGTTAATACTGATGGCATAGTTTCTAAACGAGAGTGGTTGGAGGGTATGGAAGGAGACGATGTTATAAACAGAGTAATTCCGTATGTTGTGTCAGGATCATGGCCAAATAAGCAGACATTGGAAGATGATGCAAAGCCATATTGGGAAGTGAAGGACGAGTTGTCTGTAAATGATGGTATTTTGTTCAGGTGGGGTAGGGCCGTTGTTCCCATTGGTTTGAGGAAGAAGGTTATAGAATTGGCACACAGCGGTCACATTGGAATTACAAAGAATAAGGGTGTCTTGAGAGAAGACTATTGGTGGCCAGCATTTGACAAGGAAATAGAGGCTGTCCTGGCAAATTGTCATTTTTGTATCAAGAGTGGTAAGGGCGTTGTAGCCAAGAAACAGCCATTGGTGGATGTATGTGTCGGGGGGGATTCTGCCGGGGTCGGCCGGGCCGTCCGCAGACCTCCGGGCAGGGAGGCCCCAACTCCTCCCGTGTATATCTCGGATCGAGACAGAGTATGAGGCACACACAAGGAGCAAGGCAACTTCTGTCGTTTATTATGCAAACGGCAGGGATGGGTCAAGGAGCGTACGCGTTCGTCCTGACACACACACAATAGTGGGGCTCGCAGGCCCTTTTTACTACATTATGACGCGCTACTTGCGTCATTCCAAAAAGTTACCAAAAGAACCTATCGCCACTCTTGATTGGTTGCTCGAGTGGTGGGGTTAGTATAGTACGCCTATAGAGAATGATATTAGTGGTTAAGGTGTAGTCAGGTGGTATATCTGGGTTGTCCCTACAATTAGATACATAAGAATTGTTACATGAAGACCCCTGAGGATTGGCTAACGTTACTGACGTCTGAGATAAGAACCTCATGTTCTGATTGGTGCATCCGTGAGCTCCCCAGCCTGGGACCACCGTTGTTCCCAGCACACGGTGCACCTGTGGTTGCAACAGTGTTTCAGTATGGGTACGTGCAGGCAATGTGAGGATTTATTCATAGGTGGGAGACTGACCGTTCCCACTGTAGCAGGTGTCCATTGAGCCTTTCAAGTGTGTCGGCCTGCGTCTCGTAGCGAGGTACCCAGACGCCTTTTCTCTCCTGGGTTTTGGCATCTCGTCAGGTTCGGCTTGGTCACGTGGGGAGGGACCGTGTTTGAGGCATAATTCTGCACAATTAATATTGTTTTTCCACTGTATGTCTGGTTTAATTTGCAGATATGATTTTAACATTGGTACGTGGAGTGCGAGGTTGCAACATCGTGCCTTTGAAGATTTGTTTCTTGACTGTGGGTTTGCAACAGTACGACCTTGGCTAGTTGCTCCACTGGGTTCTTTCTGCAGGCTCAGCAACCTGACTTTTGCTTTGTTAATGTCCACGGGAACTCTTGCTTGAGGCCTACTTGGGCCTGGTGCACGAGTAATCCATTTAGTGCATGGATGCTTTAGGTTATAGTGGCATACAGTTTCATGGCCAGTATCGTGTTTCCATTATATCTCTCATGATGGTAACGGGTTTCAAGAGAAGCGTGAGCAAGCGTTATAAATGAGCTCATGGTGCGTCTTGCGTTTCTGCATTCTGAAAGCCTATGTAAAAATAATAAAGATGCACGTCCGTGAATAAGCCTGTCGCCTACGTCAGAGCACTGAGTATGTTCTTCGTGTAGATTGGTGTGGAAATGTTCAGCGTGTATAATAGTTCAGCGGTGCTTCCCGTTATCTAGGTCGTCATGGCATCTCTAACGATGTGTAGATTTCAGTCTAGTTGGTCCGTGCCGCAGGTGTCGGCATGGCCAGTGCGGGCTGTTGGGCAGGCAGATGGACACATCCGTATGTTTCTGTACCAGGGTATTTGGTCATCTGGTAAATGGGCAAACTCTTCTCGTGGCGGGTGTCTGGGCCGCGACCCTCTAGGCCAAGCGCGAGAGGTGAAGGACGGGAGTCTGGTTTTCCATTCTCCCACTTCAGTCCCCCCTCTGGTCGACTTGTCGACCACAAACATATCCTTCTCGTTATCTCCTCTTACTCTCCATATCTTGGTTATCCCTCCGAGATGTCCATAATGGTTTACGTGATCTTCAAATGACCAATACATGTATTCGCATGTTCCTCCAGGAGTACAGTACACCCATCTTCCTATGTAGCTCCTAGGGTTCCTTGGGTTCTCGATCTTCACTGATGGTGGGTCTAGATGATTGGCGATGATTTGGGTGCGCAACTTCTCCCTTTCGTGTATTATCACACCTGTGTGCTGGCCGTCATCCGCTGGCATCAAGGGGTGCATTCCCACCATTTCCAGCAACTCATCAGTTGAGCGCGCCTTCCGGGCTTTCCAAAATCTAATTATTATCAGTGCAGCTCCAGCCAAAATAGCACATCCCACTATTATTTTCAGTCCATCTGACAGCCAAGATGGCATCCATGACCATAATAGTGAAAACCAGCTTTTATCCTTGTTTACGCCGTTACTTTCGTCCATCATTTTGGAGTGCATCTGGGCCAATTGTGAAACTGCTTCTGTTAGTGTACCATTGTCGGCATCGTTGGCAGGTATGAACGTGCAGCATGATTGTCCTATCTTTGCACAAACTCCTCCTTCCATTGCTGTGAGAAGGTCCAATACATATCTGTTCTGTAGTGCTACCATCCTTACAGCTCGCAGCTCCTCTTTAATTGCGTTAAACCCATTTACTGTCGAATTTATGGTCATCATTAGTTCCCATCTGGTTATTTGCAGCCATTTTGCGTTTGCGTATGCCTGCAGTCCCGGATGTATTATTGAGGAGAAGAACATTGCTGCTCTGCTGAATAGTCTGTGTTCTGGCGGTATTGAGGTTAGTTCCGTTTCCGACCTTCCCCACAGATAATTTCCTGTTAATGGCTCTCCTTGTCTTTTTCTCCTGTTTAGGACAGTATCATTGCTGTTTGTCCTGTTTTCTTGCTCCTTCTGGAGTGGTGCAGATCTCTTTCTTCTCCTGTCTCCTTCATCCATTTTCGGAAATTTCGCCACATCGACATGCTTCTTAGGTACCACTAGTGATGGTACATTGACGTGTACCATTGTGCACACACCACTCCACAGGGGAGGCAGTGTATGATATGCCTTTTCTCCGCAGGCCCAATAATGGTCCATTATTACTGCTGTTCCCGCTCCCCCCTCAGGTAACTCCATCACACTTGCACAATTGGTGTTATATCCCACGTCCACCTCTCCTTTATGCTGGTAACATACTTTGGGCGCAGTCAATGGTAATATAGTTATCGGGTCTTCATCTTCTTCTACCCACGTGAGCATTGGTACATACTTGATCCATGTCGTCCAACATCGATGATTGTGTGTCTCGATGGTTGAGATAGTTTCTTTTGTTACCATGTTGCTGCCAACCACTCCTATCTCCCAGCTGGTACCCAGGAACACCTTTCCTGTTATCGTCAGTAATGGCCTCTCCCAGCATCCTTGTTTACCCGGAACTTCCGTGGCGTACCAATCACATGGTAGATACTGCAGTGTTACCTTCTTTGTTTCTCCTTTTTCAGGGCCACTTGTTATGTATCTGAATGCTTCAGCATGTAAACTGGTCTTGTGATAACTCAGATAGGTCTTGAGGAAGTTGTTTTCATATGGGTATGAGTCTCGTGTTTTCCATGTCATGTGCACTACTGTTCCTTGGAATCTTCCTTTCGTTTGGAACAGGGCCAAATATATTATGCACTGTGCTGTTTTTTCATCTATTTCTGTGGCAACAAATGTTCGTGAAGCGCTCATGGCGTATGGTATTAATGAGCAAACGTAACAGCTATCCTCAGTTGTCTGCTTACCAATGCGGGTCATGTGCTGGTACCATATGTTGTTTGTGACGTGTGCTGAATCTTGTACATAATTATCAATACCTTTATTGTCTGAGTATGTGCTGCGTTTAACTTTATTTCGCTTTTGTTCATTGTTACTGTTACCACCTGACGTAACACCTGTTGCAGCAGGGAGGTGGGGTACATTAGGTTTGGGTGCAGCAAAAAAACTCATAGCATAGCTGTACTGCCATACAGAGGCAGCCAAAACTCCGGTGATCATAAAAATCCCTATTATTTTTATTACATATGCTAACCTCACCGACATTTTTGCTCTTACCTTGCTGCAGTCCTGGCAGCGTATTCTTGCGACGTTAAAGTTGCCCGCCTAAAAATTCTCAAAAAGTGCTTGTTATTAAATGTTAGTTTTGTTTCATTAAGCTCTCCCTATCAAATAGTCATTCAGTGCCCAGGTGAAGAGTTGCTCCCACGCTACTCTAAGTGATCGGTCTCTCAAGACCGGCAAGTATGGGCGGAGGTGGGGCATGTAATTTTCTATGGCCAGGAGGAAGGCCGTGTAGTATACACGTACCCTTTTCTTTTTTAAGTATGTTGGCCTTTTTATTTCGTATACAAATTGGTGTGACAATTCTTCTGGGTAACTATCGTCTGGCAGCACCATCTACGCCTGCACACTGAATTTGTTAGATAACTTTTCTTAACAATACAATATTACGCAGCTCCTGTATGTGCGAGAGAAAAAGAGAACATTCACGTGTTTACATGTGTATTGGTGCAAGCGAAGTCCTTAGTTTTTATTACAATTGTATTTAGTAGTCAATGGGGGGGGGTTTGCTCAGATGGTGGGAGCAGTTTTACTCTTTGAACGTGTGACCATGGGGTGGGCAGTGTGGGGATCACCCCCTTCTTCGTCCGTTATTCTCTCCGAGGGGACAATTGGGTCGTTGTCTGTGGTTGTGTTTTCTTCCGCTGCCGGGGATGTTGTTGGCGTTTTTCCAATGGACCTGTCGTTGGCGCTGGGGCGGGTCTGCAGTTTGTAGATTTTTACATCATGCAGGTGGTTCCACGCACGCTTATCCTTTAGTTTTACTGCTCTTGTTGATACGTTCTCTACTAAATGGGGGCCAGTGAACCTCTGCTGGTTCCACCTTCTATTAAAATTTCGAAGTAGTACGTGGTCGCCTTTGGCAAGTTGGCACAAGTTCTCCTTTTCCAATTCTGTATTTTCGTCTATTTTTTGGTTGCTGGTGGACCCGCCCCGTGTGCGCTCGAGCTGTTGAGACACAAACACAACGCTAGTAATTAAAGAAGACACATATTGATACATTTCATCACCTAACACATTCGCAGAACTTTCTTGGTCGGTGAATGCCCTTGACGTTGGTGTTAGGGGAAGGCGCATTTGGCGTCCAGTAACCACCTCGTGTGGGGTGAGGTGGTGGTCGGACCCTGGCCTGTTTCTAAGTTCGAACAGTGCTAACGGAAGGCAATACAACCAACTTTTCTTTGTTGTTTGCTGTATTTTAGCAATTGCCTCCTTCAATAGGCCATTCAGGCGTTCACATACACCATTGGCCTGTGGGTGGTACGCACATGCAAATTTGTGTTTAATGTTCAGTAGGGATGTGATATGCTGGAACATTTCATTTGCGAAATGGGGTCCGTTGTCTGATCTTAACACCTCGCACACTCCCCACCTGGGGAATACCTCCCTTACTATAAATTTGGCTGCTCTAAACGCATCAGGGTGTGAACAGGGCCCTGCTTCGATCCACCTAGAAAATGGGCATACTACTACTATCATGTATCTATTGCCTTGACAAATGTTGATCATATCAACATAGTCAATGTGGAGGTGCCGAAAAGGTCCTTCTGGTCGGGGTATGGTACCTCTTATCACCTTTAAAGTATGACCGGCCGTGAACTGTTGACATGTAAGGCAATTGCTGATAAAATTTGACACATGGGATGTTAACTCGGGACAGAACCAATCTTCTCTAATTCGTGCTGCTATTATTTCTTTGCCTGTATGGGCAGGGTGATGTAATTGGTTCAAGGCGGTATTTAACAATGCCAATGGTATTACAACTTTCCCAGTGCCACCCTGGCGCCATAGTGCGCCGGTTGGTGACATTGTGCATCCTCTTTTCACCCATACTTCTTTTTCGGCCATTGGTGCAGCCGCTTGTAACTCCATAATCTGGGTGGCTGGGAGATGGGTGTACCCTTCTTTTATTAACATCTCCCTCGCTATTCCCCTCCCTCTCCCTCTCTGTGAGTCTGTGGGGTTCCATATCTCACCAAAATATGCAGCATATTTTGCATGTGCGTCTGCTGCTGCATTTCCTTTTGATATATAGTCTTCTCCATTGGTGTGTGCTGTGCATTTTACTAGGGCTAGTTCTTGGGGATCGTTTATTACTTCAATTAGTTCAGCCAACAAGAGGGCATGTTGTACTGGAGTGCCGTCAGCTCTCCTAAACCCTCTTCTTCTCCACTTTGATAGCCCTGAGTGGACAGTGGATGTAACATATGCACTGTCGGAATATATAGTAACTTTTTTATTAAAACTTTCCTTTAGTGCCAATATGAGTGCAACCAGTTCCGCCGCTTGAGCAGAGTAATGCTGTGGTAATTGTACACACTTAATAGCCACACACACTGGCGCTTCCATCATTTGTACTACTGCTGCCCCAGTCCTCCTTATCCCGTCTCCTTGATCAATAGTTGATGACCCATCAATAAACAAAAGCTCACCTCCCTCTAGTGCGTTTTCTTCAACTTTCCTAGTACATGAGTACATCTCAGTTACTTGGGTGCAGTCGTGGGCGTAATCTCCCTCTTCAATTACTTCTGCTAAGAACCTTGCAGGGTTAACCGTGCTACATCTAACAATTGCCAGTTCAGCTTTGGACAAAATAATCTCATAACCTGTTGCCCTCTGTGTCGTCAGTGTGGACTTAGGTTTATTCAATATCGCAAATAGTGCATGTTCTACAAATAGTGTAGTTGGACACCCCATAGTTATTGATGATGCTTTTTCTACTGCAAATGCAGCTGCAGCAAGACCTTGTTCGCAAGAGAATTGTCCTAACATTATTGGATCTAAGTGACCGCTGTAAAATGCTACTGGTTTATAGCCCATGCTAGTCTTTTGGGCCAATACTGCTTTCATTACTGCTGAGTCGCAATGTGAAAATATAAAAAATCGTCGCTCATAGTCTGGGGATGCTAGTACTGGAGCAGTTGATATTGCTTCTTTTAATTCATCAAATGCCTCCTTCATTTCCATAGTCCATCCCAACTTTTTCTCCCCTTTATTTGCTTCCTTCAAACCCTCAAGCAGGGGTCCTATGTAAGAGCTGTAATCAAATACCCATGCTCTACAGTAGTTGCACAGTCCCAGAAATTGCTGCAGTTCTCTTACAGTCTGTGGCACGGGAGTGCCTGATATTGCCTGTGCTCTTTGTGGTGCAATCCTTCTTCCATATTGTGATATCAGTTGGCCAATGTAAAGTACCTGTTCCTGACAGTATTGTATCTTTTCCATGTCTACCTTGTACCCCTTTTCAGCCAATATCGTCAACATTTTTAATGAGTCCTCTCTACATTTATCTTCATTTGTACTGCAAATTATTATGTCATCCACATACTGTAACACTGTGCTTTCCAACTCAACGTTACCCAAATCCATCTGTATTACCCTATTGAAAATTGAAGGTGATTCACAATATCCCTGTGGTAATCTGGTATGTTTCCACTTCCTATTTCGGTAAGTGAAGCTTGTCAAGTCTTGTGAGTCTGGGTGTAATGGTATTGAGAAAAAAGCATTTTTAAGGTCAATCACTGTAAACCGTGATGCTTCTGCTGGAATGCCACACAAAATTGTGGCCGGGTTTGCTGTTACTGGATACTCTGCTTCTACTATGTTGTTCAACGGTCTGAGGTCCTGTATGAACCGCCAAGACCCTCCTTTAGCCTTGCGCACCGGGTACACAGCTGTGTTGCATGGGGATTCTGAGGGGACCAATATGCCATTGTTTATAAGGGCTGTTATGGTTTCGTATATGCCCTCATCTGCCTCTCTTGACAATGGGTATTGTTTCACTCTTGGTAGTATGGCACCCTTTTTTAATTTTATCCTTACACCCCCTATGCTTTTAATGCATCCTACATCATAAGGGCTAATAGTCCATAATGATTTTGGCACCTTTGACATATCTTCTTTAAAAAATGGGACTGGTGTGCCAGCGGGTGCCTCAAGTGCCATTGCAATTTTCTGTGCCACTTGTTTGTGAGCCACTGTTAGCCACATTTCTACACTCATCATGAACACCATTTCATTTTCCTCCTTTTCTTCTGAAAACAACTCTTCATCTGACACCTGGGTCAGCCTACATCCTTCTGCTAGTGCTATCACCGCCCTCCATGCTCTCCCTTCTTTATCTTGGGCGTGCACAGCAACATAATCAGCTGTTGCAATAATGCTCTCAATGTCCACTGCAATGACCTTCCCTTCCAGTTCATTAGCTGGTGTTTCTGGTCGGAATAGATAGGCTGCTGGTCTCCTCCATATTTTCCCTCCTATCCCTGGCATCCATGCAAATGCCATGTCTGTTCCGTACTGGAATAGCTCGCCGTCTACCGGCTCCGCCCTGATCGCTATCTGTCCACAGTATGCTTGCAAAATCTGTCGTGCTGCAAGCATGTTAATCCCTGGAGTAGAGCAAATTATGCCATCCTCTGTAAAGGAGATCGTCATATTTAATCTGTTCATTATGTCCCTCCCCAGTATGTTTACTGGTGAGGCACTATAATACAAAAGTGGTACTGACAGATCGTAATCTCCAATAGATAGCGGAACGTTATCAGTAAATGGAACCAACCCTTTAGCCCCAGAAAACCCTTGTGTGTTCATGGCTTCGCCTGACATCTTAAACTTACCTTCCCTTATGCAAGACCGGGTTGCCCCGGTGTCAACAAGGAATGATAATTTTTTGTCACCTATCGTTACCTCTATGCGTGGCTCCTCCGCACTATTAGGTGTTACTGACAGGATGGGACACACCAAGGCCGTCTGTGGGCTGTCCTATTGGGGGTACAATGACTGGCCATTCCCTGTGTAAGGGTTGTGCCCCAACACCGTCACCCCACCCAATTGCGTTCGTTCAGGTTGTGGTGGTGGTTGTATTAACGCTGCACCAGTTACTTGTGGCAGGTATTGTTTTATTTGTTGTTGTGGTAGGGAATAGTGTTGGTCACTCCCTTGTGGTGACATCTGCTGTGGTTGTATGCCCTGCTGTTCTTGTGATGTCCTATGTTGTGCTTGTTCGTTCCATGCTGGTGTTCCTGGCCTGACCCTGCATGTACGTGACATGTGTCCTAATAGTCCGCAGCTCCAACACACGGGTGGTTCCCTGTTTTGCCATGGGAAGTTCCCTGTGTTGTCCTGGTATACTGGTTGCCCTGTCTGGTAGTTATTTCTGAGTCCCCCAGCCTGTTGTTGGGTATTATATCCGTATCCTCTTCCCCTCATAAACCCTCCTCTCCCTCTATTATAATTATAATACCCAGCTCCTTGCATTGGGTACCCTCCTCCCATGTTCTGTGCGTGTGATTGCAGAGGCAGCACTTGCTCTATTACCTCTTGTGGAGGCGCTATTTGAGCTGGATTTTGTGCAGCCACTACTTGCGTTGGGCTTTGGGCCATTGGTGTTGGCGCAGTTATTAGTGCCCCTTCCATGGTATATTTAGTAAGTTTTTTCTGTACTAATTTGGCCTCTTCTGTTTTCCTGTCCTCTTCCTTTTGTTTCATTTTTCCTTGCCATGTTCTACAGTGATGTACTATAGTCAGTTGTATTTCCGGCCATGGTTTTGCTTCCATCCCCACTACTTTCTTTAATTGTCTCTGAACTCCTTCTGGGAGCCCTTGTACTAGTATATGATAAAATATGGCTGGTGTTTTGTCCCATTGTTCTCTAGTTTCCATGCGCCACTTCTCTTGAATATCCTGGATATAATCAACAGGATCCTCGTTCTCACCCATCTTACGGGAAGTAATGGCTCCTATGTCTGATGTATCTGGGTACTGCACTCTTAGTGCCTGCCATAGCGCATGTCTGCAGTTTGCAAATGGTGCCCCATCATGCGATGTGTTTGTTATTGTTACCCCATGGAATCCCGCTCTTTTCCAAATGTCATCCGCTCTATCCCCTAATATTGATATTAACAGGCCCTTAACATCTCCCACTGCTAGTTTCTGTCCTGCGGTGTGTTTTTCCATTTCATATATCCATTTACCCGCACCTCCACTTAATGATGGGAGCCTACATTTTATGTTTTCCTTATCCGTATGTTTCCAAGGTACATATTGTGGTCTAACCCCTCCTCTCTCCAGCAGTGGCATTACATTCTGTCTTGTGTCATCCTTTATGCTCCATGATGTTAACTCTTCACACCCCTCCTCTTCCCCCATTCCTTTTACTACTTCAAATCCTTCCTTACTACCTCTTCTCCTACCTCCCTCTTCTTCCTTTCCCCTTTTTTCATCCTTTCCTGTGTTCAATATTGGCACGTCTGTTTTCCTGTCTTGCCTGCGACTAGGGAGGTCCCTAAGCCGACATGCATAAGGTGTAACTTCGTCCATGAAGGGTGCGAGCTTTATTCTGTGCAGAGAGCGTGCAGTTGTTGAACATGTGGGGTGTGGCGTTAGAGAGCGTGATGGTGATGTGGGTGGCGTGTGTTGGTTGGTGAGCGTCGGTGGCGTGTGTTCGTTAGTTTGTGTTTCTCCCATTCTTTTCACTTCCTCCTTACTTCTCTCCAGCTCCTCCCATCTTCTACTCACCCATGGCGAATCTATGTTTGTTCTAGTGAGGTATAGCTTATCTAAGCTTTCCCTTTCACTCTTCCTTCCATCCTCACTACAAAAATCATTCATAAATTGCGCCCCCCACTCTGCCTTTTTTCCTTTTATTGTTACAGTTTTTAAGTCTATTAGGTCTCCCTCTTCCTTTCCGTTGTTACCACCTGTTCCCCTTAGTGCTGACGTTGTTGCTACCTCTCTATTTTTATATACTTCTCCCCATCTTTCACTCTCCCTCTTACTCTCCTCTCTCTCCCCTTCACTCCTCTCCTCCATCTCCCTACTATTTTCCTCTCTTTTCCTTTTTAATTCCTCCATTACTTCGTTGCTCATCTGTTCCAATATCCTTTCATCCTCTCTCCTCCTTTCCCATTTCACCCTTTCTCTTTCTACTATACTCTCTATTACCTTCCCCTCTTCATATTTTTTAGCTGTCTCTGATATTATCCTCCTCCTCCATATTTCCATTTCCTTTTCATTTTCTTCTTCTTCCTTCTTCTTCTCCCTCATCACTACTCTTGATACCCTTTCTGCTGCTGCTTTTACCCTTACAGCTTCCCTCTTTCTCTCCTCACTTTGCTCCCTTAATTTTTCCAATTCGTCCTTATCTTCTTTCCTTTTCCTCACTCTCTCTCTTTCCTCCCCCTCAAGTTGTTTTATCAGTTCATTCTGCTCATCCCTTAGTTTAGCTAATCTTTCCTCCAAAATCTCTTCCTTCTGCCGTAGCAGCTCCTCTCCCCTCATTTCACTCTCTCTTTCACTATCCTCGTTTGTTCTCTTTACCGCCTCCCTTTCCTCTCCAGTTAGTGATCCTCGTAATTTCAACAATATCTGTGCAGCTACCCACTCATCGTTTCCTATCTCTACAGTCTGCTCTTCTCTCCTCCCGTCCCCCATTGGTATCTTTCCATGAGCCACATATGGTGGAGGGCTGTATGCCGGGTTTGAGTATCCTTCAGCCGCCCTTAACTGTCCTTTTATTTCTCCTAATTCTCTTAAAGGGTACAACCCTCCCCCCTCTGTTTTCACTCCCGGTGTTAAGGGTATCTCATTGCTCGGTTCCTGTTTTATGTCAGCTAATTTATCAACCTTTCCTCCACCCAGTTTTTCATTCCCCATATTCTTTGTTCCTTCACTCTCCTTTTCCCCATCCGTTCCTTCTTTCTTAATCTCCTTTTCTTCCGGTGTTTCCCCCATAGTGAACATTCCATTTGGTCCTGGTCTAGACCCCTGGAACATCCTCCATAAGTTAAACACCTCCACATGGTTTGCCAACTTCTTCCCCTTGTATGTATTGTGCAGATGGTTTAATAGTGAATGTTGGGCATATGGGTCAAAGCTACCATTAGGCGGCCATGGTGTCAACATTTTGTTGTCCGTCCCCTGGGTCCACTCTATGCTGTACTTAATTAACTTCTCCCTATGTGGTGGCAGTGTGGTGCATATATGTTGTAGTGGGGTAGTGAGGGTATTCCCCCACCCTCCCAACCCTCTCCCGTATGACATACTAGCGCACCCTTTCTTACCCTTCCCCTTGCTACCAGTTTGCAACATACAACCTTTTATTGCTTACCTTGCCCCGCAAGTGTGGGGACTTACGACAATCCTTTGACAATTTATGCAATGATAATAATCACAAAAAAAAAAAAAAATTATAAAACAAATATATTTATGATGTTATATTATATTCCTTCCCCTACGGCCCCCTGCGGCCGAAGCGCACGCAGCCCCCTACAGCTGCGTACCCCTTACGACGATCTTACACAGTCGTCCTTTTTCCCCGTTCTCCTCCCACCTTTACACTTGCCGTGGCCGGCGTTCTCCGTGCGCAGCCACGCCCCCTTCCCCTTCTCCTCTTTGATCCACTCGTTTATCGTTTATCTCCGTGTCCGCTCCTTTATCATGTTTCTCTTCCCCACCAATGTCAAACCCAAAGCTTCTTGTGTTCACGATATCTTACTAAATCCCTACTGGTGACGTCACCTATTTCTTCGAACTACTGGTATATTCGTGTTATGTTCTTTAAATTCAAAATACACTTGCAATCTACCCCGCTAACCCTACAGCTGTCTTCCTGTCTCTCCTGGAACAAGGTAATCTCATCAATACTATAACCGGACTGCGCACGCTGCGTCGCCTCGCGTGTGATACGCCCCTCAACAGGAGGGCTTAACCAGCCAATTATCTTCCGTTTTGGGCAACTACGTAACTAGCCACCGCCCACAGGGAAACGTCATCTACCTATCGAGTTTCTTGCTCGAACAATAGGGAACCTCATCTACCTATCGAGTTTCTTGCTCGAACAATAGGGAACCTCATCTACCTATCGAGTTTCTTGCTCGAACAATAGGGAACCTCATCTACTTATTGAATGATAAATGTCAAATCGTAGGAAACCACACACACCCACCCTCACACGTAGTCGCGATTTAGGCCAATCAGTGTCTTTCGAGCGGCTGCACGTGATGTTTTCGTGCCCCGCCCCCCTCTTTCGCGTAACGTTAGCTTTTTGTTGCGAGCGTCTGCACGTGTTGTTCTCGTGCCCTGCCCCCCTCTTTCGCGTAACGTTAGCCGCCTTCTCTCGCACTCAATTCACTACCATTCATTCCATTATCATCACTCAATTAAACCTTCACCCCACCTTTTTACAATACCTCCCTCCTCCCTTATTTACTTCCGCCCCCTCCCTCACAATTTCGCATTGCTTGTTGTGCGTGTCATGCTCACCAAGTTCCCTCGATGCAGGGCCGCTCGACTGCGTGCACCCCTCCAAGCGGCTCGCCACCTCCCCTCGTCTGGACCACGTCTGGACACTCGCCGACCGCGGGCGGGATACTTCTCAACCGGCTCCCGAGGGCCAATATCCGGATTGCGCTGTCCGGTCCTCTCGCAGCTCCGCGATGGTCCTGTAGTCCTCAGAAGGGGGCAACGGCAGAGGGGGCCGCGCCGCCGGGCCTCCCCGCAACGGGAGTGCCTGGAAAAATAAAAAATAAAAGTCGATCTTAAACAGATCTCAGCAGTGCCTCCAACTTGTCGGGGGGGATTCTGCCGGGGTCGGCCGGGCCGTCCGCAGACCTCCGGGCAGGGAGGCCCCAACTCCTCCCGTGTATATCTCGGATCGAGACAGAGTATGAGGCACACACAAGGAGCAAGGCAACTTCTGTCGTTTATTATGCAAACGGCAGGGATGGGTCAAGGAGCGTACGCGTTCGTCCTGACACACACACAATAGTGGGGCTCGCAGGCCCTTTTTACTACATTATGACGCGCTACTTGCGTCATTCCAAAAAGTTACCAAAAGAACCTATCGCCACTCTTGATTGGTTGCTCGAGTGGTGGGGTTAGTATAGTACGCCTATAGAGAATGATATTAGTGGTTAAGGTGTAGTCAGGTGGTATATCTGGGTTGTCCCTACAATTAGATACATAAGAATTGTTACATGAAGACCCCTGAGGATTGGCTAACGTTACTGACGTCTGAGATAAGAACCTCATGTTCTGATTGGTGCATCCGTGAGCTCCCCAGCCTGGGACCACCGTTGTTCCCAGCACACGGTGCACCTGTGGTTGCAACAGTGTTTCAGTATGGGTACGTGCAGGCAATGTGAGGATTTATTCATAGGTGGGAGACTGACCGTTCCCACTGTAGCAGGTGTCCATTGAGCCTTTCAAGTGTGTCGGCCTGCGTCTCGTAGCGAGGTACCCAGACGCCTTTTCTCTCCTGGGTTTTGGCATCTCGTCAGGTTCGGCTTGGTCACGTGGGGAGGGACCGTGTTTGAGGCATAATTCTGCACAATTAATATTGTTTTTCCACTGTATGTCTGGTTTAATTTGCAGATATGATTTTAACATTGGTACGTGGAGTGCGAGGTTGCAACATCGTGCCTTTGAAGATTTGTTTCTTGACTGTGGGTTTGCAACAGTACGACCTTGGCTAGTTGCTCCACTGGGTTCTTTCTGCAGGCTCAGCAACCTGACTTTTGCTTTGTTAATGTCCACGGGAACTCTTGCTTGAGGCCTACTTGGGCCTGGTGCACGAGTAATCCATTTAGTGCATGGATGCTTTAGGTTATAGTGGCATACAGTTTCATGGCCAGTATCGTGTTTCCATTATATCTCTCATGATGGTAACGGGTTTCAAGAGAAGCGTGAGCAAGCGTTATAAATGAGCTCATGGTGCGTCTTGCGTTTCTGCATTCTGAAAGCCTATGTAAAAATAATAAAGATGCACGTCCGTGAATAAGCCTGTCGCCTACGTCAGAGCACTGAGTATGTTCTTCGTGTAGATTGGTGTGGAAATGTTCAGCGTGTATAATAGTTCAGCGGTGCTTCCCGTTATCTAGGTCGTCATGGCATCTCTAACGATGTGTAGATTTCAGTCTAGTTGGTCCGTGCCGCAGGTGTCGGCATGGCCAGTGCGGGCTGTTGGGCAGGCAGATGGACACATCCGTATGTTTCTGTACCAGGGTATTTGGTCATCTGGTAAATGGGCAAACTCTTCTCGTGGCGGGTGTCTGGGCCGCGACCCTCTAGGCCAAGCGCGAGAGGTGAAGGACGGGAGTCTGGTTTTCCATTCTCCCACTTCATATGTCTTCCATCTAGGATATGGAGTGATATTGCTATGGACATTCTGGGTCCCGTGGAATTAGGTTATGGTCGCAGAAAATATATAGTTCTGGTTGTGGATTTGTTTTCCAGGTGGACGGATTTTAGAATTGTCAGAGACATCACGGGGGAGTGTATGATAAGAGTTTTGCAAGAGATTTTTGACAATGAAGGTTTACCAGAAACTGTCTTGACGGACAATGGTCCCCAGTTTATAGGAGAAAATTTCACCAGCTATTTGAGAAAATGTGGAGTAGGACATAAAAGGACCTCGTTATATCATCCTGAATCAGATGGTGTTGTTGAAAGGATGAATAGATGTGTGATGGAGAGCGTAAGGATGGGAGAGGAGGGTGGTTTGGACAAGTTAGCCATGATACAAAACAGAGCGTGGGCTCTGAGAATGGCGCCACATTCTGTAACAGGATTATGCCCATTTGAGCTTATGAGGGGCAGGAAGCAGTTTTCCATAACGTGCCCACCTTGGCTTGGTAGGAGTAGAGAGTCCGACCTGGTGGTGGATCAAGTAAGGAAGTCACTGGTGGAAAAGAAGACAGAATGGGTCAGGCGTGAAAATTTGAGAAGAGGAAAGAAAGAATTGCGTGTGGAATGTGGAGATTGGGTCAGGATAAGGAAAGGTTTTCTCAAAAGAAAAGGGGAATCCCTTTATTCGGATCCGGTCAGAGTTGTGGCAGTCATGAAAGGTGTGGTGCGTGTGACCGGTGGGCAGGTGTGGAATAAGGATAGAATAGCTACTGTAAAGAGGTGTCATGTGTGAAATGAGGACTCAAATGTATAGTTGACGGTTTTGTTAATTTTTGTTTGTGGTTGTTTAAATATGTTAGTGAATGCTCACATAAAAAAAAACATTTTTTGATGTTAAAAAAAAATTGAGGGAGATGTGTTATGATGATGATTCTCTCTGAGAGCAGAGAGGGCTGACGTATTGTTATATAGCAAGAGCAGGATGCCTTTCTCTGTGATGTCATCGGAATGTTAGCCCTTTCATGTCATGTTTACATTCTAATATTGTCAGTTGATGTAGGATTTTGATGGGGAAGGATCTATAGTGAGCGGGGGTCTTTTTCCTACACTTATCTTGAATAAATACTTATTCATAACTTACCTGCCTCTGTCCTCCACTTCATAACAGAATGCAAGGGCTCGAATGGCGGGCCCATGAGCCTGGTCAGCACCACGTTGAGCTCCCATGCCGGGGCTGGAGCCTTCACCGGAGGGAACGATCGAAACAGTCCTTTCATAAACGCCTTCACCAGGCAATGAGACCACAGGGACGACCGTCCTGCAGTTCTGGTGTATCGGGAAATCGCTGCCAGATGTATCTTGATGGAAGCATGAGCTAGTCCAGCATTGGCCAGCGACAGCAAGTATGGTAGCACTTGAGGGGCTGTAATCCGTAGAGGGTTAATCTTCTGTGCACGTCACCAGACATAGAACCTCTTCCACTTGTGTCCGTAGCACCTGAGAGTTGAGGACACCCTGGCCTTTGCAAGATCCTCTCTGCAGTCAGCCGGGATATCATACCCCCCAAACTGTAGTGCTTCAGGAGCCAGGCCTGCAAGTTCAGCGACTCCAGGTCGTGATGAAGAATGGCGCCTCCTTCTCTGGAGAGAAGATCTGTGTCGGTCGGCAGTTTGACTGGAGGGGACGCTGTCAAGTCCAGAAGGTTCGGGAACCATATCTGTCTCAACCACCTCGGTATGACGAGGACCATCCTGCACCAGGACCTCTTGAGTTGATGAGCCTGAGCAGCAACGGCAACGGAGTGAACGCATACAGGAACAGGCTGTCCCAGGGGAACGAGAAAGCATCGCCCATGCTCCTCGGCTGGGGGAACCTGCTGGCGAAACTCTGCCACTTGGAGTTCGTCACCGTCGCAAAGAGGTCGATTTGGGGCTTGCCCCATCGCCAGAAGAGTCGATCCACTTGATCCAGGCGTAGTTCCTACTCGTGGCACGAGTGCAGCTCCCTGCTGAGTGAGTTGGCAATGGTGTTTATCCCTGCTAGATGAAAAGGTACCAGAAACATCCCCTGGGCAACGGCCCAGTGCCACAGATCCTGGGCTTCCTTGGACAGGGCTGGGGATCTGGTTCCTCCCTGCTTCCGGATGTAGAACCTCGTGGTGGTGTCAGTGAAGATCCTCACCATCTTGCCCTTGAGGGACGGGAGGAATACTTGAGGGCCCAGAACACTGCTCGGAGCTCCAGTACGTTGATGTGGAGCGGCCTCTCCTCCGGCAGCGAAGATCTTCGGTGTGTGCTCCCCACCCCTGCAGGGAGGCATCCGTTGTCACCGTTACCTGGTATGCTGGGGTCTGAAAGTCTGTGCCCGCCGGGAAATGCGCGCGGGTGCCCCACCCTCGAATTGCTTGGCGGAATACTTCGCTGAGCGAGATCTTGTCCTCGAAGCTGCCCGTCGCTTGCATCCAACGGGCTTCGAGGAACTCCTGCAGAGGGCGCACCCGAAGCCTGAACAGGCGCACCAGATAGATGCAAGAGGACATCATCCCGAGAAGGGACTTGATGGACCTCACTCTGGCCACATCCGGGGCCAACAGACGCTGTACCTTGCCCAGGACGGCCTGTGTTCTTTCCTCCGACGGCGAGGCCAAATCACGCCACTGTATCGAGCTTGGCTCCCAGAAACAGCGCGAGCTGCGACAGAACCAGGTGGGATTTGGGGAAGGTGATGGAGAATCCCAGGTCTGTGAGCAGTCGGACCGTCTTTGCTGTGTTCGACGGCGAGTTCCCTTGTCCCTGCTCGGATGAGCCAGTCGTCCAGGTAGGGGTAGATGTGATCCCCTGCAGGCGAAGCCACGCCGCCACTGGTGGCAGGCACTTGGTGAACACCCTGGGTGCCGACTTCAATCCGAACGGGAGGGCCTTGAACTGGTAGTGCCGCCCTTGGACTACGAACCTGAGAAATCTTTGGTGTCCTTTCAGGATGGGGATGTGAAAGTACGCATCCTCCAAATCCAATGACCATAGGAAGTCGCCTTCCTCCAGCTGGCCCAGCACGTGCTAGAGGGTGACCATCCGGAACTTCTGTGCCTTGATGTATTTGTTTAGCCGACGCAAGTCCAGGATGGGAAACCAACCTCCTGTCTTCTTCCTGACGAGGAAGTATCTTGAGTATACTCGAGCCCCGGAGCCTCTTTGGGACAAGCTCGATGGCTCCTTTCTTGAGCATCGCCCTTACCTCTAACAGCAGTTGAGGGACGTGGTTTTCCTTCCTGGCCACTGGAGGAATTCGGGGGCACTTCTTTAGAAATTCCAGAGTGTGCCCGTGGGCCAGGGCATCCAACACCCAACGGTCGGTGGAGATGGACTCCCACACGCTGATGAACTTCACCAGCCAGCCTCCCACCAGGGTGCTTCGGTGGGGGCCCGACACAACGGGCAGTTCAATCTTGCTTGGAGGACGCATTGTCGCCTTGGCCTCCCTGGCGATGACGGCGGGGTCCACCCGACTTGCCTCGTCCTCTATAGACTTCCTGAAACGAAGAGCGGGCCGCTTGGCGGTAAGTGGAGGAGCCACCGCTGAATCTCTTGGAGGCACCCTGCTTGCCTACGGTGCTCAGAAAGGACGGCCTTCGTTGCCGGAGAACGCCTAGGGCCTTAGCTGTCTCCGTGTCCGCCTTGATGCCTTGGAGGGACTCATGCACTGTTTTCCCAAACAGATTGTTCCCGTCGAACGGCATCTCCAAAACCTTGGGCTTGTACGTCCTGGCGGAAATCCGTCGCCTTGAGCCACCCTCGTCTAAGGCAAATGCCGTTGCCCAGCTGGCGGAAACTGGCGTCGGCAATGTCCATTGCCACCGTAATGGCGTGATCCGACGCCACTTCGCCTTCTTGTAAGATCTCCAGGGCCTTGGCCCTCTTGTCATCCGTTAGGAAGTCCAACAGGGGGGCGATCTTGTACCATAACTCCCTGTCGTAGCGGGCCACGATCTCGAGGGCGTTGGCCACCTTAATCGTTGTTGCCGCCGGCAATAGATAACTCGTCATCCCATTGCGTCCAGCTTCTTTCCTTCGCCGTCCGGCGGGGAAGTTGACATTGAGGCCGATGCCCCCCCGCTTTCTTCTTGGCCGCTGCTGAGATGACCGAGTCAGGGGTCAGTTGTCCCGATACTTCTTCTCGTACCGATCCCTCTTGGCAGGCGTCGTAGACGGGTTCTTGAGAAGGGTCAGACCCTCGTCCCAGATGTCATCCAGCAGAGGCACGGCGAGGACTGTGTTCCTCTTGGCCTCGCACCGTTGGTAATGGAAACCTTCCTTCTCTTCGGGGCAGAGCTGAAAAAGTTTGGATGCCCTGGCGATCATTGCATGGAAAGATCCGATCTCGTCGGATGGGGAGGCCCGGGCTGGGGGCGATGGGAGCTCCAGCCCGTTGTCGTTGGTACCCGTGTCCGTTACTGTGTCATCCTTAGGGATGGGGGATGTGGGTAAAGGCTGAGCAGGCCGCGAGGGCTGAAAAGGCGGGGCTGGATGGATCCGTCTTCTCTTGTTCGGGGGGCTTCCCGCCGGGCCTGGTTCTGGCTCCTCTGTCGAGCCTGGTTCCGGATCCTCCGTCGGTGGTAAGGGTAGTCTCGTCCTCATCTCCGAACATAAGGATTGTATCGCCAACAAAATGGCCGCCGAGTTAGCCTGCGGCTCCGGAAGTGACGGGTGACTAGGACCCTCGCCGGTGCCGCCGTCACTCTCGTCGTCACCTTCGTCGGGATCCCTCCCGTGGGGACGGGCCTCTTCGACACCCTCACCGAGGCCCTCTAAGACTTCTACCAGCTCCTCCTCGGATTCCGTGTCCACAATGGCCACCACCCCCACCCCTCTTTTTCCGCCGGGGTCTTCATGTGGGTCTTTTCGATGGGTCTGAAAGAGGCTTCCCTCCGCGGAGGCACGGTGACTCTGGGCCCGAGGTCGCCTCCACTGGTTTAGCCTCCACAGGCTGCGCCAGGGCCGTCGCGACTTCCTCGATAGAAGCCTTGGCCGGGTGAATCAAGGTCTTTACCACCTTGTGTGGGCCTGTGGCCTTCACCTTGGGGGGAGGGTCACCGCCTCGCTCCCCCTCGGCCGGATCCTTCGAGCTCGACCGGGGCCTCTCCAGAAGCTTTGCCGGGTTCTCGGCCTTCCTCTTCCCTGAGGCAGAGCGTTGGCTTGTGGTTGAGGGTGCGCCCTGCCTGGCAGCCGAGGAGCCCGACCGTTCGGCGCTCCCGGTGCCCACGGACTCACGGTGCTTTGCCTTCTATTGGGCCCCCGTCGCCGGGGCACCGGGGCACCCTCACAGGACTTAGAAGACTGCTCAGACTTCTTCTCACCTGACAGGCTCTTTCCTTCCAGCCAGTTGGAGAGCCAAAGGTGTCGGTCCCTGAGGGTCTGTTGTGACATGTTCCCGCAAAACGTACAGTCCTTCTCCACGTGCGTTTTGTCCTCATGAAGGCAGTAGAGACATTTCGAGTGCTCCTCGTCCTTGAACACATTCTGCAGCTGGCACCCAGGGCAAACCCTGAACAGCTTTCCGGGCGTCGAGCTTCCTTTCTCCTGGGCCATGTTCTGGTAGGCCGCAGAAACTTCTGGAATCCTCCAAGAAGCGTAACTCAAAGTAATCTTCACCCTTGAACGGCGTAGAAAAATCTGACACGGATACCCGTTAATCGGATGTAGAGACGGTGGAGCTTGAGGCTCTATTTGACCAAAAAATTAGAAATTCTCTTTGAAAAAGCACGAAAACGCAGAAAAAGCTTGAGAGCTAAACACGAGGACTCCCAACACTTGAGCGTGCGGTAGAAATCTGAAGATGGCTGCCAGAGGTGGGGCTTAGGGAGAGGGCAGTCATTGGCTGGGGGCAGTATGACCCAGAGACCAGTGATTGGTTACTACTGAGAAAGACAGATCAGAAACAAAACTGATACTGATTTTTTCTTTACCGAGGATTCCCGGCCTGACGACAGGGAATATTCATGAGCATGTGAATCCATACCAGACCCCATGCTGGAGAACATAGCATTCATCATATATACATAAATTCACAGAGAACAGTATATTCATCAAAGAGCAATTTGGATAGTTTTCAATGACTTAATTGATGAAAATATCCTAGCAGGAAACAAATTGTTCCTACCGACTGGGTGTTACCAGGGTGTATAAAAAGTTACCCTGGTAGAAAAGAGCGAAATTATTCAATCAACTAGGTTTATATGGTTATCTCCCATATGGTTATCTGCCTGGAATGTATCGCTGCCAGCTCTTTTGAAAATGTACTCAACCAATCGCAAGCAAAATGATCAAATGGTGACAACATTAATTAATAATGAGACATTACACAGCGTGTATAGCTCTTGCATACTTTCTACCCTGTGTCAGAAATGCAGAAACGTGTGTTCCATTTAATGTTATCTTGGATGAATAAAACAACAAGTCAAAGTAATAAACAACCAGTCCGTTTTATTACTTGTACAAATATTTATTCATAAAGGGCATATTTAATACATAAAGGAGAAAAAGCATCAGTTCTATTTATAAGTTTAATAGAAGCTAAACAACGGGTTGTACGCATTAATCAGACAACCAATCAGTATGCCACCTTGTTTCAGGACTGGGCGATCAGGATCTGTTTATAGAGGTGGTTGGCCTAGATGTATTTACAGGGATGTTGTGAGGTAGCAGGGTCAACAGCGTTTCTCTCCAGAAGGCGTTTAGTTTATTTATTTAAACCGCGCGCCGAACCCTGGGGTAACTGGGCGCCAGAGACTTGGAGCAGGTTACATCAGAAGATAGCTATACAAGAAAGGTAACAGTAAGTGCAATTGACCCGGTTACAATGTGGTCGAGAGGCAAACACAGGAAAACAAGCAATGATAGAGTTCTTGTTGGCAAGTCAGGACCTAGTTTTTGATATGAAGGTCCAGAAGGATGGTTCCGCTGTAAGGCTCAATGGAATAGCGTTCCACTATTTGGCGGCTAGGACTGGGAAGCTGGAGCCGCCTACTTTTTTTTTTTTAGGGAGAATTTGGGGATGCAGAGGCAGTGGGAGTAAAGCATTCTTGTGGGTCTGGTTGAGGTGTGTTTGTTGAACTTGTCTGCCAAGTATTTGGGGGCATCATTAGAGAGGCATTTGTGGATGATGTCGAGAGATCGAAGGGGAATTCTGTCTCGTATACGGAGCCAGTGGGCATCTTGTCTAAAGCTGGAGATATGAGAGTGTCGTGGGATACTCAGAGCCGCTCTTGTTGGGAAACATTGGATGTCAGGATATTTAAATCAGCAAACGCCTGAATGAACTCAATCCAGCCACTGGGGGCATTTTGTATTGAAGTTGGCTGCCAACTTGTAATAGTCTGCAATAGATTGTGCAGGTTGGAGCCCCTTACAACCCTAACTTTGTAAATTCTCCCCGATCAGTCCACGCTGCCATATCCTTTTCAAGCTCCATTTTATGTAGCAGTAGTTCCAAATTAGGTCTTTAGTGCTGGCTAAGTGTATTTACCACATCCGCCACATCCAGATCTACTGCCTGTGAAACCTTCATACTTTTATATTCATCGGGTGGCATGTATATTTGTTCTTTTCTGCATCACCGTGCCTAGTGTGATTTAAGTATTTATTCAGAATATTTGCATATAAGGCCCTTTTATCATGAGCCCTTAAACCAGGCCCATTTGAAACATCCTTCATTTTAGAGTCAGCCGCATGGTTGCAACTTCTGTATATTGTTATTGTTATTTTAGTTATACTGTGCCAAAGCCCGTGGGCATCCAGGCGCCGACAGACAGATGAGAGGCAGGCTACCAATGAAAAATTGTGCCAATTGAAAAGATGCGCCTTCAGTTGTTTCCGAAACATGAATAAATCCCCAGTCTTACGTAGAGTGGCAGGCAGGGCATTCCAGGACTTAGCACCTTGGATATGAAACACTCTGCCAAGCCCACAAGATCGTTCCATTCAATGTTGGACTAGTAAGAATTCTTCCGCTGATCTAAATCTTCTTTTAGGCTAATACACTAATAATATCTTTCAGATAAATTGGAGCAGTCCCAAAAACGCATTTATGGCAAATAGTTAGTAGCTTAAACCAAATTCAGCCAGTGTAGTCTTTCTGGCGGCGGTAATCGACTCTGAACATTTAATCTGAAAGATGATGCGGATGGCTTTATTTTGTACTTTCTGTAGTTCATGGATGTCGGCTTTACTTGCCCCACCTAGGAGTGCATTACAATAGTCCACATGTGGTAAAATGAAGGCTCTCACAAGTTTAATGCGGTTTTCGATGGAAACAAGTGGGGCAACCTGTCTAAGCACTTTGAGATGGTAAATGGTGCTCTTATAAATAGCTGTGACATAAGCATCACAATCTAGGCTGCTCTCCATAAAAGTACCTAACGTTTTAACTTTCTATACAACTTCGATATCACTGCCGTCAATCCTGAAGCCTGAGTACACCTGGTCCAGTTTAGTTAATGCCTGGCGAGGTCCAAATAGCACAAGCTCAATCTTTGAGGCATTTAGGCAGAGCCAATTAGTAGACATCCACTGTTTTATCAATTGATACACCATATCAACCAGGTGTTGGTCAGTATCATAATTGCCAGTGATATCGAGGACCAATTGGAAATCGTCTGCAAAAGAAGATCTGAAAAAATTCCAATTCCTTGCAAAGAGGGAGGATGTAGATATTAAACAATAAAGGGGAAAGACATGCCCCCTGGGGGACTCCGCAGGTCATAGGTTGTGATTTAGAGGCACAGTCCCCCCAGTATACCTGGGATCGTCAGCCCTCCAAAAATGATCTCAGCCAGTCTATGGCATTAGCAGAGAGGCCCCCAACCAACTGCATTCTATCAAGTAGAATTTTATGATCAAGCAAGTCGAAGGCTGCTGATAAGTCCAATAACATCAGCAGCCCCGACTTACTTTCTTCCAACCTGGAGAGCATAAAAGTCTGTAGGTCTAAGAGGGCACTCTCAGTACCATGGTGACGTCTAAAACCTGACTGCTTAGTATGGAGTATACCAGCCATCTGTACACAATCCTGTAGTTGGATGGTTGTTACCTTGTCTATAAGTTTAAGCAGGAACAAGGTGCTTGTAATTGGTCTTCGATTTGCAGCATCAGAAGGATCTAGTCCAACTTTTTTTAGTAATGGTGAAACTGCAAAAAAAATTTAATGACTGGGGAATTATGCCTGACCGAAAGGAGGCATTGGGGAATCTACATAGGAAGGGCGCAAACTGCTCTTTGTGCTCCAAAATAAGATTGGATGGGAGTAGTTCGCCAGGGCAGTTGGTGGGATGCATAGATTTCAAGATATTAAATCCAGTTGTAGAGGTAGTATTGGACATAAGGTCCTGTTTGGTATCAACCGGATTAGTGCCCGATTGTGGTGTTTTGCTGGACACCAGTGTGGATTTAACTGTAGGCAATAAGGAAGCCAATGTTTCTTGCGTGATTTTATCTTGGGCTTTGAGTAATTTATCCGCAAAGGCTTTCTGAACTCGATCACAATCCTCAACAGTAGGCTTGATGGAAAAACTGCAAGCAGTGGGTTTCTCCCAGGATCTAAAAAGGTAGAATAATTCCTTGGTCTGATGTCCTGCAGAGCTAATTTGATTATTATAGTAGATTTTCTTAGCCTCGAGAATTTCTATTTTATACTGCTTCTCTTTACGCTTCCAGTCCAATAGGTTGGTCGTGGAGCTGTCTTTGCAGCAGGTATTTTCTGCCTGCCTTTTACTTGCTCTGAGATCTACCAAAGAGGGGGAGAACCATCTATGACGATTTGGTAAATCTCTGACCAATATATCTTTCATAGGAGCAAATGTATCCAGCATATCAGTGGTCAATTTATTGTAGTTATGTATTAGCAACTCTGGATCATCAATGTCATTGGTTATGGTCATCAGAGAATGCAGATAATCAACTAAAACAGGTGTAGTTATATTCTTTAAATTTCGAGCCCTAACTGGGTGCATGGGAGCATGCACTCTACGTGCAAGGGCTGGAAGCCTCAAAACAGAGGTGACGAAGAAGTGGTCAGACCAAATACATGGTGTGGTCAGGATATATTCAACAGGTATATTACAACTACCGACCCAATCCAGAATGTGACCCTTATGCATTGGGTCAACATTATGGATTGTGATCTGGTGAGTCTAACATTTTTTATAGTGATAGAGCTTTCTTATCTCTCTTATCGCCTTTCCAGCGGTTGAAATCCACCAGGATGACCAAGGCAGTATTAGTGGTCAGCATGGGAGAGGCAAGGTTAACGAGGTCTTTGTTAAATCTATCAGAATCCTCGGGAAGTCTGTAGAGAAGAACCAGATTAATTGTAAAATTGGGATTATAGGTCACCTTGATATGCATCATGTCAGTCCTGATACATTCAATCTGGGCTTCATAGAATCCTAATGATTTATTACATATGATGGCCACTCCTCCTCCCACAGTCCCTTCTCTAGGTTTCCCAAAGGCGACATAGTCTGGGGGGGTGTCACCTGCTCAATGGTAGGTCCATGGGAGTTAGTGAGCCATGTCTCAGTGAGACGCATTATATCTAGCTTCTGTTCCAAAATATAATCATGTATATCTAAAGCATGTTTGACTTCGGCTGACTGCCATCCTGACACAGCCCTCTCCATGCTCCACTCTGCTATATCTGTTACTCTTGATATCCTTGCCCCCGTCATGAGAATCCGCCTGAAGCCCAAAGCCAAATGTAACTCCTGGTATGACTCGGATCTCGCCACCCTAAAACGCAAGTGCAGGGTTGCAGAGAGGAAATGGCGTGCTTCATGTTCATCCTCTGACAAACTGGCCTGCCGCCTGCTCCAAAGGCAGTATCGGCTCTCCGTTATCACCAAGAAGAGAGCCCTTATCCAAGCCCGCATCTCTGCGGCATCTAACAACTCCGCCGAACTCTTTAAAATCTGCAAGGAGCTGGCCAACCCTGTTGCAGTCTCTACCTCTCCTGTCCCCTCCCAGGCCCTCTGCACTGCATTGGCCTCTCACTTCATCTCTAAAACTCAGGACATCCTGTCCTCGCTCTCCTCCTTTCACCTCCCTCCCTCCCTTCCCTGCTCTTCCTCTGGCCCTTCTGCAGTCACCCCTCCTCCCTCTTTCTCTGCCTTTCCACTTTTCTCTGCTGACGAGGTTTCCAGACAAGTCCGATCTATGAAAGTCTTGTCTAAACAGGTTCACCCCTGTTCCTCCAAAACTATCAAGGACCACATCGACTCCCTGGCTCCTGCCCTGGCTGACTTTTGCAACCACTCCTTCGCCTCTGGAGTCTTCCCTTCCCCCCTCAAGCACTCCCTTGTGCACCCTCTTCTCAAGAAACCCTCTTCCGACCCCTCCTGCCCGGCTAACTATCGCCCTATCTCCATCACTCCCTTCCTGGGCAAGCTCCTGGAGAAACTGGCCATCTCCCAGCTTAACCTCCATGCGGAATCTGTTGGTAGTCTTCTTGACCATCAATCTGGTTTCAGAGCTGCCAGAAGCACGGAAACTGCTCTCCTGAACATCCGTGAAGACCTGCTCTTGAACCTCGATTCCAACACTCTGTGTGTTCTCATTCTGCTCGATCTCTCCTCTGCCTTTGACACTGTCAACCATGCCATCCTGCTCAACCGTCTCTGTGAAAACCTGGGTATCACTGGTCAGGCTCTGGCGTGGCTGACCTCTTTCCTTTCAAATCGACCCTCCCAGGTCCAACTGGGGTCCTTCCTCTCCGACATCTTTTTCTCCACCTGTGGTGTCCCCCAGGGATCTAATCTCTCTCCCTGGCTGTTCAACCAGTATCTGGCACTCCTTGCCCACTGCATCGCCGCTCTCTGCCCTAATTTCCAGTGCTATGCGGACGATACCCAGCTCATTTTCAGGCTACCCTCAGCCTCCCCCTCTCCTTCCCTCATCTCTGACTGTCTGTTTGCTATCCAGGAATGGTGTGCCGCCAATGACCTCTGCCTTAATGCCAGTAAGACTGAGATTCTACTCATCGGTACACCCACTCCCTCCTTCCCTGCAGCTCTCTGGCCTGCCTCCCTTGGCCCCCTCCCTGCTCCTACCTGCAATGCAAAAAACCTTGGGGTCATCTTCGACTCCACACTCTCCTTCTCTCCTCATATTTCCGACGTCGCTAAGAAGTCACACTACCAGCTGCACCTCCTCAGAGGTATTCTTCCCTTCCTCTCCTTCCCCCAGAAGCTCACTGTCTCCCTAGCCCTGGTTCTCTCGAAAATGGATTACTGTAACAGCCTCTATCTTAATCTGCCTGCCTCCACTCTCCGCCCTCTGCAACTCATCCAGAACAGAACTGCGAGACTTGTCCTTGGCCTCAAGCCCAGGGACCGTATCTCTCCAGGACTGAAATCTCTACACTGGCTCCCAGTGGCTGCGAGGATAAAGTTCAAAACCCTCTGCATTGTCTACAAGGCCTTCTGGAGCCTTGATCTTAAATACTTGGTCCTAAATACCTTCAACTCTCTCTTCCCAAATAACTTCCTTCCCGAGCCCTTCGCTCATCCGCCTCCAACTCCCTCAGGGTCAGCCGCTTGTCGAAGCAACGAGCTGGGGGTAGATCTCTCTCCGCGGCAGGGGCCTCCCTCTGGAACAGCCTTCCTGCCTCCCTGAAACTTGAGGAGAACCATCTCCGGTTCCGGAAGCACCTCAAAACCTTCCTCTTTGATTCTGCTTTCTCCCTCCCTCTCCCCTGCTGAACAGATAATATTCCTCACTGAAACTGCACTGATTCTGCAACTGGACCACTCTTAACGGCCTCGGTCCTGGGCCCAGCCACTCTCCACTTGCACTGATGCCCTGGAACCCCTTTGCACTGCGGGACTGTCTCTGTATCCCTACAGCCCCCCCCCCCCTTTTCCAGCACTTGTTCTGCACTTACCTTGCACTTGCCACCAACTGGCCCTATTTATTTATTACTTTACGCAACTTAGCTTGTACTGCACTTCCCCTCCTCCCCTTCCCCTTGCACTTTTCCCCCTCCCCCACCCCTGCACTTGCGCGATCTGAATGACACCTGGCCTAGTAGGATCGTTGTCTGTCTCCCCCTGTTTCCTCCCCTCCCTGCCTCGTCGCGCCTTGAAACACCTGTGTATAGGCGCGTTACAAATGCCATATCATATCATATCATACTACAGAGCGGGTATTAAGTAGAGCTACCTTAAATTGAATATCAAACCCCTGGGTGGGGGAGGCGCTTAAGGAGTGGTTGTCAATATTATGTTCCTGTATATGCCAATATTATGTAGGACACAAGTCCGTACCTGAGGGTGCCATGAGTATGAAATCACCAGGAGGTAAAAGTTGTGGCGCGTCTGCGCGTCCCAGCACGGACCCGCACAGACCCGCTAGTTCCGTTAGTGCCTGGGGACGGAATAAGATCGTACAAGAACTACAATACTGCTAGGTAAGGAAGTTTCTTTGTAATGCTCACACGTGTGTTCTGAGGGAGCCTCGGTTTAGAATCACACGGTTGGCGTTACAGAGCAGCAATGTACCAATGTTCACAAAACAATTAGTTCAAAGCAACTTAAAATTTAGGTTTCCAAATGTTTTGTAACGAAATTTAAAATCAATTAAAAGCTTTCTTAATAAAATGCTACTGGTGGAAATTACAGTCAAGTACATGAGAATTAGCACAAAAATGTTGTAGTTAAAATGCAAATAAATCACACAGGTACACCTACAGTCTATGTGGGTGCGGTTGGCAGGCTTCTAACTGGTGTTTGTCCAACAAATGCATTTTGTGAGCACGCTCCATCCCTGACCCCCCCCAGAGCAATCTGGTAAGAAGCGGTAGGGCTATACCCAAGAGATCCTATGAATCCACCAGCCTGAGAGACCACTTTTCTTTTAACCCAAATGGATACCTGCTTATTAACTAGTTTCTTGATGATGCCCTCCATTTTTAATACACTTAATTGGCGTTCTGTTAAGGGGACGTGCCCCTTTATAGTGTTCTGAGCAATCTCAGAAATAGCAACAAATAGATCAGATGCCATAGCAAGAACAGCCTTGCGTCGCTGTGTGGTGATGTATGCAAGCATTTTGAGCAGCGCAATGTTTCTCTGCATTTGTGCTGACATGTTGAAAGCTCTAACAGCTACTGACGCTGTACTGTAGCTAAGGGCGTTTTCTCAATGTTTTAGATGCCTTCTGAGGGCTGTAGACAGTAAGTAGACTGGGTGGGAATATAGTGATGTAGGGTTTACTAGTAGTGTCTTCAAAAGCCTCCACGAAGAAACGCATTTTGGACAGATACATCTGTCGGCTATCACAGCTAGTTTTTGTTCATCACAGGGTTTTTAAATAACACTATATAATTAGCGTTAAGTTTTATAGATCTGTTGCTCCTACCCTTGTTGAACAAGTTTTGCACAATATAGCAAATGCTTTGATTGCAGTGATGTGAATACAGAGTAAAGTTTTTTTCTAGTTCAGTACTCTGACCACCGCCTGTCATCAAATCATCGACGATGACCACATTCACCATGCTCGGTGGTAGTAGGTGAACATCGTTGAGACTGTCCGGCATACCTTCTACAAATCGGAGGTGTCTAAACTAGTGTTGTAAAGATTTATAGAGAGACTGCCAACAGCTGTACAGCCATACAATATTAGTTGACATCGCTGTCTCTGCATTTTCTAAAAGTTTTCTAACAAAACTCTTGCCATAGCGGGAAGGTCCAGCAAGCAGACACACAAATGGATGTTGTAGTCTGTTATCCATACCACCTGGTAATCAATAGCCGTCGGGACGTGCCAAGCCTCCTGGTGCCAATGTCCTTTTATCAAACAATGTGTGAAAATATTCCTGTGGAGTACTCATGCTAATTTTCTATTGCTTTTTGTTGCGCATGATATACGGCTGTGTAACGGTACTAGCCCTAGGGTTGTTATGCGCATCTCCCTGTGTATAGGACTGTACAAGATCTTTCAGTCAAAATGTATCTCAGGTGTATGGTTAACATGCAGCGTTATGCCTTTCACTTTCATACTGACATTCCCTAGAGATGTGCAATAGGCGCATGTTTTAGCCCCTGCAGATACAAACTCCACAATGTACTTGACGTGGGGATAGCTCTCAAGTTGGAAACCCTAGCTCATCACCGGTGGCTGAATTGATATCCCCAGGTGTGCTGACAAAGATAATACCATTGGTATCATCATACAGAACCCTCTCTTGCAATTGCTCCATCACACCATACAGCTTCAAGCACGGGCTGCTGTGAATCCGGCTATGAATATATTGATCTTGTCAGACGTTGTTGGGTAGTCCTCAGCGTAAATTTAAAGCATTCGTACGACCTCCTTACAGTGCATATCGGGGTTGCATGTGGTTAGGCAGTTTCTTCACTTTAAGAAAACTTCCCACTTTTGGGTTGCATTGTACCATTGCTCGCCATTCATGTTCACAGATACTGACAACACAAACTCCCTGACTGGATAGGAACGTGTGTTTCAAACAGAGTGCATCTATACAACTGCTTGTAAGTAGTACATGTCAGAGTTTTGAAACCCCCGGCGGGCTAACATTCAGTACTCCCGTGATAAAAACAACCGTTGTATTTGTAGGTTGTTTTCACACCATTAACCAAAGCATTACCATCCAGCCAGTATTTACATAGCGTTTCTCACTGCTACCTATTAGGGTGTATTTATTGCGATGTGTTCGGTCTCTGCTATGTATATGAGCCATGGAATAGCTGCTGTAGAATGTTTTTGATGCCTCTGGTATGAATCCTCTCGCAGCAGCCTAATCATTTCAGGCTTCACATACAATTGTCTGTAGATCTGCATACAGCAACTAGCCAGTGTGACACTTCACTTTTAAAAGAATCGATTTATGACATATGTAACACCCCCTCTATAGGTGTTTCCTGGCGCGTCGTTTGAATGATCCTGTCCCTGAACAAATCCCATGCCGGTCTTAAAATGTTGACAGTAAGCCCTTAATTCCTGGCAAAAGTCATTTATGTTATGCTCATTTGCCTTATATCACGTCATGAATAGGTCTTTCTTGCTAGGCATCATGTACTGAACGCCAAACTGATCTGGGGCCAAGATCAGACCTACATAGTTTTGATTAGCCGCTGTGTTGAAAATATGTGGAAAGACCACCTTTGAACTGGGCAAACAAAGCTTTTGGGAGTTTACAGAGTTTCATGGGTAGGAAGATCAAGGATTAGTTTAAATGTATTCTCATCGTTACCACGCGCAATGACGGGTTCATCACCCTGTGTGATACATTTTACTCTAATTCGCTCCTTCACCAATTGTTTGAGTATAAAGTAGTCATCACACCCTTTAGTATTATGAGCTAAAAACGTGTAGCCTGTGAATTTAGTTACAAAGGTGCTAACAAAAGCACACACATGAATCAGCCTCGAACTAACAACTATCACCTGTTAAAGGTCTGGCATAAATGTAGTTTGGATGGTACGTTATATCCTACTGCTTGGCCTCCATGTCATACACAATACTCATTTTTTCTTTTGAGGTCTACCAGGTGTCATAGCACAGGTGCTCAGCCATGTTGACAACAGGCACTTTGCCTACCAGACAAATTAACCCATTACATTTATGAGGGTTAATTACCTGCATGGGGGACAGTCAAAACATGGCTCACACACGAGAGCCCCCACAGCCGTTTTCTCAATGTGAATGTTTAGACAAACGCATGACCTTGTAAAGGTGCGACATTGCAGATATTTCAAAGGTCTATCCTTAAGCACTTTGCACTAGTCTCTTAAGCAGAAGCGACAATGATACTGACAGCTGTGTTTATAGTTGAGAATATGGTGACAATGCTTACAGAGGTTTTTAGCTCCCTAGGAGGTTATGTAGATTTGTTATACCATAAAAGTGGTTGTCGTTGCTGTTTTAGCCATAAGGGGGAAGTATTGCCATACACCTATATTGAAGTACAGTATTTTGATGGTTCTAGCGAAATACAGTTCAAAGAGCCAGCTGTCCAAAACATACAGGCATGTCTGTCGGAATATCCAGCTTTTTATGGGCTTTCAGTGCTTGTCACGTATATCTGCATCTGTACAGCTTTACGGTTCGATTAAACACATCACACTAGACACCAGAAACCGATTTAATGGCCCATTATTGAAATGTAATAGCCATTTGCTTTTAGATTTTGTAATATGACTGAATTAGATTGTTCAAAGGTTTGTAAGTATCACCATAGTGGGACCAAACATCCACTGCAACAATTGTTAATGGTGCAAAATGCATAATTTCAGTCTTACTCTGCAGGAGTCTCCACAGATTTTTCAGCAATTGTAAAACGCAGAAGACATTGCACATTAATTTCCTTGTAAATAAGGGCCTGGTTAAACCATCAGCATCCATACGTATCTGTATGAAATTGTTGGGTCCAACTAGTTCCAATACATGCCTGACCAGTGTTTCTGCGGCTTCCGATATAACAGCAAGCTCATTTCCCAAGGACCGTAACTGATCCAAGTTTACTAATCGGAATTCTTCATAATACTTGACAGCTGCAAAGGTTTTATATGCCCATTGATACGTCCACAAGCTAAGTACACAGGAGCATCAGGCTGTGGAGTTTGAGGTTGTGACATTAGGACAATAATGTCTGGATATGACCAACCTGGCCTTTTTGAAGATTTTAAATAACAGGCGTCACTGGGCTGTGGATCTACACCATTTTAAGGATTGCTCACTGTCTTTAGCGTTCTTCTGAACTCTGTAAAGAGGTACTGATCTTAACAGTGCCTGCGTTTTCAACTTCACACGCTGGATCACTCCTGTTACATCAGGTACTGGTTAAATGGTGGTTTGCTGGCTGTTTAAAAGACATAACTGTTTTGTAATCGTCCATTTCATTTTCAGGTGTGAGCTACTTACTAATCACAAGCGGTTGCTGTCGTTACACCCTGTTACATCTAATGATTGCGATACACATTCAGCAGGTATTGGTGGAGTAGCCACTGTACTAGGGCTAGGTATCACTATAGCATCATTTTCAGTGGGCATCAGTGGTGTAGAAGTGTGATGGTTTTCAAACCGACCTGACCCCTCAGCCACTAGTATTCTATGTTTCACATTTTGCGCACTGCACGTTGAACTATTAGTATAGTTCAGCTGGCCCCACAACACCCCTCAAAGGCTGTAGGGCCATCAATCAGCCGTTTTATTAATGTAGACATTACCTGCTCCACATTTTGAAAATAACCCTCGATATCAGGCCCCCACCCCCTGCCCAATTTACTTTGAAAATGGGGCTTCAAAGTTTTCACAACAGTCATCATTTATTTCAAACTGTTGCAAGGTGTGGGTGTCTACATATTTTTTCCTGTTCTTTTTCACTGGAGTTTTGGGGGGTTGGTGGGTGTAGTTTGCACTCTACTGGGGCCTGCACATATGACTGGTGTGTAACCGCATTCATCTATAGTGATATTAGCATTATGGGTTTTTTTTTATGTTAACGGGGTCCACCTGCCAATTAACACACCAGCTCTGCCACATTAACACTGCTCTTCTGAGTTTCAATTGAAAATGTACAATGGTGATACAGATTGCACCACCATCTAACCATCTAGAATGTCAGTGGGGCAGCATGGGGGTTATCACACACAATCTGAATCAGTGACGCAGTTCTTGTGAATTTCAACATCATGATCACTGAGTGCGTTTGGTGCTTGTACTCCGGTCATCGACAAATGTTCCAGCAGTCATTTGAAAGCGATTGTAAGCCATTTCGCAAAGTTCCTAAGAGGACATATTCATATAGGGTTGTAAGCGTGGAATCTATACAATCAAACTGCATCCCCTCATTACCAGGTCTTTCACAAGCCGCCCACAATTTCCTCCTCATCCTCCCCCGGGCTGATGTTTTCATACAGCGGGAGAATAGGCTCATACTGGTAAATAGACCCTATATGTGCTGGCGAATGAGCAACCTGGGGTCTGGTGGTGCTATTGGATGGGCTCGTTGGGGCATTACACTTACCTATATTATTTTCTAATTCACAACCAATACCTGTTACACTTTGCTCATTAGTGGACAGTGTAGACTGTGCTTTAGTAATAAGGGTATTACATGCTATCACAGCGTCATCATCGCCAATGATTACCACAGCTGGGGCATTTTCATCGCTATGTTGAACAAGCCTGTGTGCCATTGGACTATAGCAGTCTGTTGCTATAGCCTGAAGACCAGGTGCCTCGGCATAGGCCACAGCAATGCATTTGCCAGCGTAACACCCCCTGTCCCACTGCTAGGCACATGTTCATTTCTTTTACGGCTCAAGCGTGTCCCTTTAGACCTTGTCCCTACTTCAACATGTTCATTTGTACCATAGTTCTGTACTGGGACTAGAGGCTTTTGTCTTTTAATGGAGCCAGCTCACTCTTCAGCTCCGGTCTCACCCAAGGTTGTTGAATGCTTGTGAAGGGGCGTTTTAAGCCCAAACAATCCGTCAGTTTGCATGACCAGACAGACATTGCAAGCTGTCCCAACCCCATTCCCACACATCTAGTAGCAGGTTGCATGCGTAAAGCAACTGTCAATCTACAATACTTGAGTATTTTGATCTTAGGACACTGATCAGTGCTTGCCATAAAGACATCTTGTGGCACTGTAGGGGCCCCGGTTCAAAGGCCTTTTGCTGAAGCAAGGCTGCAACCTGCAGTGTCCCCATGATGCAGATCAGTCCCCACTGAAAAGCCCCTATGATCTGTTGTAGGAACCCCAATTCCAAGGTTCCTATATGAAATAACAATGCTGCGACCTGCAGCGTCCCCATGATGCAGATCAGTCCCCATGAAAAAGGCCCTCTGATCTGTTGTAGCCGCCTCTGCTTCAGTGGTCCTTGATTTATCAAAAAGGCAATTCTGATCCGATGTAGCACGGTCTACACTGCAGGTGTAACCGAGACACACAGCAGGTACTCTTCGACTTCTTTCAAAGGATCTAGGATTGCAGTCGATAAGTAGGCTTTGTTTCATATTAGCCCCACTGCGTGGATTCCCCAACTGACTGCTGTGCAGTCGCACAAATGGAATCCATTGTACTTTTAAAAAGAGTACAAGAGAATTTGGATTTTAAACACGCTCTGAACAGGTCTATTACACAGTTGTCTTTAAAAAGTTTAAAATAGCGAGGCTCTTCAATCGGAGTGCTTTCAATAGAAAATATAAGCAGATATGGCAGTAAAATCGTAAATGAATTTACCACTGCTATAGACTTGATACACAAGGCATGACCTCTGGCTATATTATCATGACCATGCAGCCGAGAGTATGAAATCCATTGTAACTTTAAAAAAGAGTACAAGTCTTTGGATTTAAAACATACTCAACTGTTCCATAAAACTGCTCTCTTTTAAAAGTTTAAATTAGCTGTAGGCTACATCCTAATAACATAAGGCATGGCATACGGCGGTTTTTAGGAACATTCTCCAATCCGTGCTTACAATAGGGCTGTCCGGTAGCGATGTAGTACTCGTGTTTTACAGCTATGTCCAGTGAAGCAGGGAGCTATATGAAATTTTATTTGTATTGCGCTCATACAAAAGTGTTTCAGAGTGCGACAAGGCA
Organism: Ambystoma mexicanum; assembly: GCF_040938575.1. Taxonomy (NCBI): domain Eukaryota; kingdom Metazoa; phylum Chordata; class Amphibia; order Caudata; family Ambystomatidae; genus Ambystoma; species Ambystoma mexicanum. The sequence continues at coordinate 803,596,264 of NC_090921.1, forward strand.
AGGGAGGTGAAGAAGGGAGGACAAAACAACAATCTTACAAGGCCTACTGACATTGAGAACATGCAAAGGGAAGAGTGGAAAATGCTGAGCAAGGGATAAAAACAACTGGCAGTGCAAACAGCAAGGTGGTAGTGCAATGTTAAAGCGCAGACAAGGGTTTTCTGATGGGTGCAGGTAAGGGGACTGTATGGTTACAGATACAGACCCAAGTGCAAGGGTTGCCAGGAGGCAGTGCATGTGTGTGGCTGGGTGGGCAGGGACCTGGGCCAGAGGGTAACTAGGTGCCCGGTGCCGAAGCAGACAGATCAGCAGGGAAGAGGAAGCGCGAAGGCAGAAGCAAAGAGGAAGGTCTTCCAGAACCAGAGATGGTTCTCCTCAGGTTCCAGAGGCGCAGAAAGGCAAGGCAGCTGTTCCAGAGGGAGATCCCAGCCGAGGAAAGTGGTCTACCCCCAACTCGTTGCTTGGAGAAGCGACTGATCCTGAGGGAGTTGGAGGAGCGAAGAGCTTGATTAGGAAGGTATTTACGAAGGGAGGGTTGAAGGTATTTTGGACCCAGGCCCCAGAAAGCCTTGTGGACAATGCAAAGGGTGTTGCATTTAATCCTTGCAGCCACTGGGAGCCAATGAAGAGATACAATTCCAGGGCTTGAGGCCAAGGACAAGCCTCGCAGTCCTGTTCTGGATGAGATGCGGAGGGCGGAGAGTAGAAGCAAGGAGATTTAGAAAGAGGTTGTTGCAATTATCCAGCTGAGAGAGAGAACCAGAGCTCTAGAGAAAGTGAGCTTCTGGGGAAGGAGAGGAAAGGAAGAATACCTCTGACGAGGTGCAGTTGGTAGTTTGACTTTAGTGATGTCAGATGCAAGGAGAAAAGGAGAGACTGGAGTCTAAGATGACCCAGAGGTTCTTAGCCTTACAGGTGGGAGCAGGAAGCGGGCCAAGGGAGGCCAACCAGAGAGTGACAGGAAAGGAGGGTGCAGGTGTGCCAATGAGGAGAATCTCAGTCTTACTGGCATTAAGGCAGAGATCATTGGCGGCACACCACTCCTGGATAGCCGACAGTCAGAGATGAGAGCAGAAGGTGGCAGAGGGAAGCCTGAAAACTAGCTGAATGTCATCCGCATCGCACTGAAAGCTGGAGCAGAGAGCGGCAATGTGGTGGCAAGGGGTGCCAGGTATTGGTTGAAAAGCCAGGGAGAGAGGTTAGACCCCTGGGGAACACCACAGGTAGAGAGTGAGATAGAGGAAAGGAAGGACCCAAGTTGCACCTGGGAGGGTTGATCAGAGGAAAGAGGTCAGCCAGGCAAGGGCCGGATCAGTGATACCCAGGTTATCACAATGACGGTTGAGCAGGATGGCATGGTTGACCGTGTCAAAGGCAGAAGAGAGATCGAGTAGGATGACGACAGAAGGGATGTTAGTGTCAAGGTTGGAGAGCAGGTCTTCACGGATGTGAAGCAGAGCAGTTTCCATTCTTCTGGCAGCTCTGAGGCCAGACTGATGGTCTTGGAGACAGCCAACAGAATCGGTGTGCAGATTAAGCTGGGAGATGAGCAGCTTTTCCAGGAGTCTGCCTAGCAAAGGCGCGATAGAGATCAGGTGATAGTTAGCAGGGCAGGAGGGGTCGACTGTGGGTTTTTTGAGAAGAGGGTGCACAAGAGTGCTTTAGAGGGCAAGGGAAGGCTCCAGAGGCAAAGGAGAGGTTGCAGAAGTCAGCCAGAGCAGAAGTAAAGGTGTCCATGTGGTCCATGATGGTTTTGGACGAACAGGGAAGAACCTGTTTTGATGAGACTTTCATAGATCGGACTTCTCTGGAAATCTCGTCAGAGGAGAACAGAGGAAAGGAAGAGAAAGAGGGAGGACCAGAAGTAGCGGAGAGAGAAGGGGGAAGAGGAGGATAGGACGAGAGCATGGACAGGATGTCCTGGGTTTTTTTAAATGAAATGAGAGGCAAGGGCCTGGGAAGCGACAGGAGAGGTAGAGACTGCAGCAGGGTTGGCCAGCTCCTTGCAGATTTGAAAGAGTTCGGCCGAGTTGTTAGATGCCACAGAGACGCAGGCTTGGATGGGGGCTCTCGTCTTAGTTCGGACAAGCAGCCGGTAATGCCTTTGCAGCAGGCCAGTTTGTCAGAGGATGCACAAGATGCCCGCCATTTCCGCTCAGCCACCCTACATTTGCGTTTAAGGGTAGTTGGCTCGGAATCGTACCAAGAGTTGCACTTGGCTTTGGGCTTCAAGTCGATCCTCATGACAGGGGCAGGAGCATAAGAGTATCAGAGATAGAAGAGTAGAGAATGAAAGATACCAACGGTAGAAAAATGGAGTTAGATGTAAGAAACTACACCCTTCTCCAGCATTGGATCTTTCATAGATTCACATGCTGTAAATAGACTAATTGACAATAAGAGAACCTGGAGTTGCATAACAGGCAAACAAGACCCATGCCCCAGGCAATCCAGATCCAACAAAAGACAAGCATACATTTTCAGTTATGAAGGCCGAAACTATTAGTAAAAACCAAACCTCGGAAGCTGCGAGACAACCTTATTGGAACAGGCGTTGGAGGACTGCACGCCCCACCTGCACATCTGCATGTTGCTGCCCCAGACAATAGTGTCTGGTGAAGGTGTGTGGCACTGCCAAAGTAGCTGCTTGGCAAATGTCCCTGAGCGGCATGCCTACCCACAGAGCCGCTGACGATGCCATAGACCTTGTAGAATGGGCCCTGGGAGTCGACTGTAATGGCTTGCCAGCCTTGTCGTGCTTCCCCTTGATGGCATAGCCAAAAGCCACAAACAGCTGCCTCGACGTCCTGAAGGACTGAATCCTGTCCAGGTAAAACTTCAACGCCCTCTTGACGTCCAAGGAATCTAGCGCCCTCTCCGCCGGAGTTGACGCCTTTAGAAAAAAGGTGGGCAAGGCCAACATAGCGTTTTTATGAAATGCCGATGGAATCTTCGGAATAAAGTGAGGATTAGTAGATAGGAGAACCGTGCCCCTCACGAAACAGATACGGCGGGTCGATAACCAGAGCCTGAAGTGCAGAGACCCTCTGGCCGATGTGATGGCCACCAGAAAAGCCACCTTCCACGTGAGAAACTTCACTGCCGGCGTGGCTATCGGTTCAAACAGTGTTTTATGAGTGCTGAGAGAACCAAGTTGAGATTCCAGACCGGAGAAATCTTCAGGACGGTTACCCCGAAAAAGAAGAGGCCTTTGAGGAAATGTTTAATCAGCCTGTCACTGAACAGCAGCGTAGATCTGTGCCTCCTCGTGAACCTGGAGATGGTAGTCAAGTGGACCTTTATCGATGACAACGCCAAACCCCTTTTTTGCTAACAGCAGAAGATGGGGAAGGAGCTGCAACGTCAAAACCTGCAATGGCTGCAGTGAGCACCAGGCAACAGCAACAGAAACATTTTCACTTTCGGCAGTAAGACAAGTTGGCGGATGGTGCCTGTGCAGCTGCCAAGATGCGGCGACAGTCCCGTGGAATCTTCAGCTGTCCAAATTCAGAGTGGTCAGGAGCCACACCGTCAGGTTCAGAGAGCCGGGGTCGTGATGCCACACTTTCCCTTCGTCCTGTGACAGAAGATCTGGCTCCGATCCCAGATGTAGCGGGTCGTCCACTGTTAGGTGAAGAAGGTCCGAGAACCATGTCTGCCGGGACCAGAACGGGGCCACCAGGATCACCCTGCACGGAACCTTGCACACCATCTGGATTGTTTTCTGGATCAGTGGAAATGGAAGGAACGCGTACACGAACAGGCCTGTCCACAGAAAAAAGAATGAGTCCCCTCCTCGAGTCCAGATGAACCACCCTGCTGGCAAAGAGACTGCACTGTCTGTTTTCTGGACTGGCGAACAAGTCCAGAGGGGGAGCCCCCCACTTCTCGAATATCCTCGCCACCTGGTCTTCCTTCAATCTGCTGAGAGGATCTGCTTGCTCGTTCTGAACCACTGGCAAATAGTAACCCACCATATGAATCTCGTTCACAATGGCCCAGTGCCAGATCGCTTGAGCTTCCTTGGACAGTGGATGCGTGCCCCCCGTTGAAAAATAAAACAGATGTGGTGTTGTCTGTCAGAACTCAGACCACTGAGCCCTGAAAGAGGGGCAAAAAACGACTTCAGCGCCCAGCATACAGCCATCAGCTCCAGAACGTTGATGTGCAAAGTCGACTCCTTGACAGTTCATTAGCCTTGAACCTGAAACTGGTCGAGGTGAGCCCCCAACACACCTGGGATGCGTCTGTTACAATGTTATACTGAAAGTCCGGCTCCAACAGTGGCATTCCCCTCACAATGTTTCCTGAGCACATCCACCAATGCAGGGCGTCTGCGTGCGCACAGGTGATGAGAAGCTTAAAGGACCAAGAACCGAGAACCTGTGACAATCGGGAAGTGAGAAACTCCTGCACTGGCCGCATGAAGAGCCGACAATTCGGGACAAGAGGGATGTAGGACACCATGGAACCGAGGAGACACAAACCTTCGGCCGTGATCGAAGTCCCTGGCACCAAGGAACCGGCCATGGAGGACAGCCATTGATCCTTAACACAGACGGCTTCATCAGATTGTGCGGTGTATGGAATTCAGCCCCCAGAAAAACCAAGACTGTGGAGGACGTCAGACAGGATTTTGCTAAGTTGACTGCAAAACCCAGCCGCTGCAACAGGGTCAGAGCCGCCTGTACGGATTCAGAGGCTGACTCGCCCCCTGACCAATCAGTCATCCAGGTACGGATAGACATGGTGCCCTGCGGAGGTAAGCTGCCACCGGAGGCAGACATTTCGCGAAAGTCCTGGGAGCCGACTTGAGGCCAAAAGGGGAGAACCTGAAACTGGTAATGTTCGTCACCAATCACAAAGCGAAGACATTTGCGATGTTTTGGGTGCATTGGGATGTGGAAGTATGCATCCTCCAGAACCAAAGACGCCAGAAACTCTGCAAGCTGCACTGCCCGAAAAACATCCTGCAACGTGACCATCCTGAACTTTTGGCGTTTCACCTTTTTGTTGAGCGCCCGCAGGTCCACATTGGGGCACCACTTTCCATTCAATTTCTTGATGATGGAACACCGGGAGTAGATTCCTTGGCCCCTTTCTGACTTCGGAACCTTTTCTATAGCCCCTTTATCTAACATCAGGTGAACCTCCTGCTGCCAGACCTGTAGATGTGGCTGCGATCCCACCACCGGTGGAATAGGGAGTGGAGGACACCGAAACTCCAACGAGTGGCTGTATTGGACTGCATCCAGCACCCATCGGTCCGTCGTAATTAGACGCCACTCATCGCAATGTCGTGCTATTCTCCCTTCAAGCCAGTTGCCCTTGTGGCAGTCATTGGTGGGGCTTGGAATGGCGGCTTCTACCAAAGGCTGAGGTGGAACCTCTCTTCCATTGACCTTGATAGTCCTTCGCCCGCTGAGTTCACTGGTAAGATCGCCAAAACCCTTGCGAGGAATAGCTGGAATGACTGTAGACTTGTCACGAGATCCCGCAAACCTGGCGTTCCCCGATGCTCCCCAAAAGAAGCTTTAAACTTTTTCTCCAGGCGGTCCTTGACCGCAGTTTCTGTGAAAGGATGGCGCATCGTGCCTTCCTGCAACACATGGTCCAAGATAAGGATAGAGAAGACTGCCTTCCGTCTCTTACCCATATGATCGAATAGAAAACAGTCATATCTCTCCTCCTCCACAAGGCCAAACTCCTGGTACGCCTTGGCCTTCATGGTGTAAAAAGCACCCACATCGTCCACGGCTGGGGGGGATGAGGGGGAGGGGTCAAGGGGATTCCACCTCTGTGTCCGTATCCTATGTATCCGCACTCCTGGGTGATGACACCGCTCTCGGAGTCAGACTCCACCAGCTCCCCATCTTCCTGATCTCGACTCGGGGGGAGGGAGGGGTATCAGTTGCAATGTAATAGGTGGCCGAACCTGTGGCAATTTCTTTGGCTGGCCCTTGTAAGGGACACCCATCTCAGCCGGCTGGCAGGCAGGAAGGGCTGGATCCTCCCACCCAAGGGCTCCACCAGAATTTGGGGAACTGGAAGCTGTGCATCCAATTGACCGAGGAGGGACTACAGCGGCGTAGACTGTACCTGCATGGAAAGTAGGGAGTGCGGGTTGAGCAACGGTTACTGCGGCAGAACCGCCCCTAGGCCATCTGACATTGATGGAACCGTCAGCTGCAGGTCCAACACCGAAGTGTCCAGGAACTTCTGAAACTCCTCCTGCGGACAAATCATAGGTTTTGGGATCCTGGATGAAAACCGGCACCAGACTGCCACAGCACCTCCCCGGACGTCAACTGACCACTCTTGGTCCCCAGTGGAACCGCTGAACTCAAAAGTCCCACACTCTATGAAACCACTGTCGTCGAGGCCATCAACGTTGTGGTTCCCAGCAAGGCCGTGGCCCCGGCCATCGTCAGGGTTGCAGGGATTGGTGGTTTGAACACTGTTGTCGACGGGGGCACCAAACTCGTCATCTGTGGAGTCAAGACGCCCCCCAGGGGCCGGGACTTCGTCAGTGAAGAGGACCACTTGGAAGCGGAGCAGGAATGGTGTTTCAAAGATTCCTTCTCAGATGCCGAATGTCGCTGGTCCTTCGACAACGACTTTGTTGACGAGGAGGATGAATGTGACAGCGACTTCTCCTTGTCGAAGGACTAGGGCCTATGTGATGGATCCACAGACTTCTTCGGCCGGCCACTCGAATTCTTCGATTTCTCAGGCCATGGCGTAAGCGTGCCTGAATCGGGGCCACCCGACCCTGAGCCTGCTGTACCGCCCGAAGCCGGGGTGTGGTTTCTTGGGCGCTGGCTCCTCCGACTGTGCTCTCTGGCTCGGCGGCAACCTCTTTGCTGAAGCCTTGCCACCGCGGGCCTAACCAACCTCCGATCCCGGAAATGCCCCTTCGTTCAACCAGCAAACGAGCTGCCGGTTACGGTCTTTGAGCGTCTTCTGGGAGAACCCCTGGCAAATCTCGCAGTTCTCCACGGAGTGGTTGGGGTACAGGCAATACATACAGTCTGTATGCCGTCCACTTCATAGACAGGCTTGAGACCACACGTCCCGCATGGCGGGAACAACTTCTTCTGGCCCACAGCTGACATGATGGGCCCAGAACAGACCAAAGCAATGAAGCCGTGGAACTCGGAACAGCAAAAAACTATTCTCAAGAGAGAACACGAGGTGATCCCAACAGTTCGGAGACAGTTGGAATCTGAAGGGAAGCCGCAAGGCGGGGCTATTTAAATGGGACGTCCTATTGGTGCAATCTAAAGCGCCCAAAAAGGACGTCGATAGGACACAAAGTGTCAATGTTTTCCATAGGAAAATGGCTATATTAAAAAGGTACCAAGGTTTCCCAGCCTGACGATGGGAAATATTCACAGCATGTGAATCTATGAAAGAGCCAATACTGGAGAAAGGACTTTTAGCACCCACCTGACTGTCCTGAGCTTGAGCACATCAATATGTAGGAAGGTTTTTCTGGGGGGTCCACAGCCCTCTGACATGCAGCTGGTCCACATGCGTGCCTCAACCTTGCAGGAAATCATGCATGACCAGTGTTTTGCTGGAACACTGGAATGTCCGCGCCCTGTTGATGCAGGCCTTGTTGGCCCACCATTGGGAGTTGCATGGAGCGCTTGAGCGAGATTTGAACCTTGCCCCCTCCACCCCCCCCTTGACCCAGATACCTGGGACCAGCTTGCCGCCAGGAACTCCTGTAGCGGCATCATGTCAAGCCTGCAGTGTGGGGTGAGGTGTATGCACAATGCCATTGTTCTGAGCAGCCGCATGCAGTGGTGCACGCTCAGCCACCTGTTTGGTGTGAACCTTCGAGAGCAGCGTCTTGAGATTGACCAGACTTTCCTGCGATGGGCACAACTTTGGCTCCTGTGTTGAGAACTCTGCTCCAAGAAACACTAGCTTCACTGATGGCTCTAGCAAGGATTTCTTGTAGTTGATGACAAAACCTAGTGTTTGGAGAAGTCATAACGTGGATGCCGTGGACTGCCTTGCCTTGGCAAAGCATGATTCGCGCAACAACCAATCGTCTAGATAAGGGTAGACGTGGCAGCCTTCCCTGTCGAGACTGGCTGCTACTGGCGTGAGGCACTTCGTAAACATACGCGGCACTGACCTTAGACAAAACGGAAGCACCAGGAACTGATAGTGGGAGTGGACCACGAACCGTAGGTATTTCCTGTACCCAGGTGGATGGGGATGTGGAAGTACACATCCTGGAGATCCAGGGACTCTAGGTAGTCGTGGTGCTGAACTGCTTCAATTACTTGCTGTAAAAGTAACCATAGTGAACCTTTGGCGTTTTATGCATTTGTTTAGCTTTCGTAGGTCCAAAATGGGTCTCCATTTTCCGGTTGGCGGAGTATACACTGCAAGGAGGAGAGTACTTGTAAAGAAAGTAAGGCCTGCGGGTTTGTGAGCAACAACCGCATCTCCCTTTGGTGAGTCTCTAGATGGCTGGGTCCTGGAATCAGAGTAGGCACTGCCTCCTGTTGTGGGCCGGGACCAGATTGGTCATCTTCAGGAACTTGCCTTCCTGGTGCTACTTAGGCGCCCCTCTTGCAGCATGACAGACGCCTTAGAGTCTGAACCATGTATTTGCTCATGCTGGCCTCAAAGACTATCACGTGCTGCAATATTTCCTTTTGCTGTGTCGGGGGGCATGCTTGGAATGGCCCGTGTGCCCAGGAACGTGCGCCATTGACAAAGTGTCTGTCATAATGATCGCTGCCGACAGTCGTAGTGGCCTTATGGCTCGAAATCTTGGCCAGCCCCAGGTACTTGGACTGCTCCTTGTGTTTGTGTTTCTTCAGCAGTCGTTCCTCTCCTTGGAGCGTGACTGTGGTCGCATCTCAGTGGGGATGGCCATGCTCTTCGCCGTCATGATGTTTGAGGGGTATTCTGGGTAGTTACCCTCATTAAGCCAGCATGCCAGCCTCTGGTTCCTATCGTTTAGGGTCTTAGAGCTAAGGACCTTGCATATGCTGAAGCGGTCGAACGTATGATCGGGGTTCCAAAAGAATATGCAGTTGGCACTTTTGTCCCCTTCATACATGTTTTTTAGGCCACAAGTGCCACAGGCCTTAAAAAGGGGTTGTTGCTTCCCATCAGTTCCCACTTATCCGTCTCACGTTGTTAATTCAAGATGTTCCTACTAACAATTTTTAAGTGTTCAATTGTAGATTCTTCATGGAAGGAACCTGGAGGACTCCTCGAGGTCCCATTGGTTGGGACCAACACCACACATAGCAAGGGTGGCAGGATACAAAATAGTTTTTTCTTGCAAAGGGTAACCGTCGATTCCCAGCCTGACTCCAGGGAATATTCACAGCATGTAAATCTATGAAAGATCCAATGCTGGAGAAAGTATGGAAACCAAAGAGTATGCCCCAGTTTAAACAGTTCACTTACTTCTACAAAATAGCTGCCCTGTGAGAGACCTTTTACAGGATGCACTTGCTCTGCATCACAAAGCATCTAACTGACACAAAACCACCTCGAACATACTTAAACTATGCCTGAGAGCTGAAGCTTGCTCCAGCCAGACACATAAATGGGGCCATTGTGGAAGCTAAGAAACTGAAGCAAAAGCAAGTCACTTAGAGAGCAGAGAGGACAAAGGTGCTCAAGCATCAGAAGACAAAGTTTAGACGTTAGCTTTGGGAAATGTCGATGGACAGCTGGCTTACAACCAATAAGACTTGTTCAGCTTTTCATACAACAGCCTCATCACCTTTTTCCCCCAGCACTTCTGATACCACCCCATTCCAACACCACAAAATAATATTTTAACCCCTTGTTTCTCAATGTATATGATACCATAAATGTTGGGGGGGGGGGGGTGTTTTGATGCAAAATTTGCTCTCCAAGGTGACACAGCTGGCTATGAAGGTCTGTTGCAGGTAGGAAGAAAAAACAATTCTCTGAAATGTGTTTTAAAGGCCACATAGGACTCCCATAATGGTGCAGATTTCCATTGTTAAAAGTAAACTGGTCAAAGTAACATTGCTCAGTGGGGATACATGTTACTTCTAAAGAAGGAGGTTGCATGGATCATGTTCATTCCCCCACGTCCCACCCATGCAAAGGTCTCAAGGCAGACGTGTGCTTCCAATTTCACATCAATCAACTTCATTAACTGTGCCGCCTTTTCAGAGAAACTGCAGGGGCTGGATACGGCCAGGTCAGAACCTTTTCTTTAAAGACTGTTCATGGCCAACTGGGGTCTCCCACATCCCTCCATGGACAGGGGATTAGGCACAGGAGCTTTATGTCGTTGGCCATATGAAATGGTGGTGTATCTCCTGCAATAAAAAACTCATTTAATTGAAAAGCTGCAGTAGGGCACTGTGGTATGTTCACTTTATTTGGCACCCCACACTCCAAAGTCTATGTTGGATTGAAGATTCAGTATCTTTTCATCCTACAGCCCTATTCATTGTAAAAACTGGGATAGAGAATAGATTAAACACCTTCCGCATAAGTGGAAATCTACATTTTCAATGCATTGAGAAAAGCAGCAGAAGAGGCTCTGATGTGGAGTGTCCCCCCTCCAGCCCCAACACCACAAAATGAATCAGACTGCCACAACCAGCAATGGTTAATCAAAATGTAAAAGTTCTCCATAATTGTATACGTTCTTTCAAAATTTAGAGACCCTTTGGGAAGATGTTTCATGGATACCAAGGCAGGCCATGCATCATACAACACTGCACAACCAGTCAACATAAACACACCAGGAGTTCCCAAAATAACTGCAACAATAAAAGTGTTTAAAAATGTGTTTTAATTGGTACAAATCAATAATACCCATATTCTGTCAAGGACAAACATGAAAGAACCAACATTATGGTATAGCAGGCACATCCTAGGAATCTACTCAGATCAAGCTTGCTTTACAAGTCAGCAACAGAGTTCATGCCTCTTTAGTGTCACTGTGAAACAAAGGCGATTAAGCCAAGATGAAGGTTGAGGAGATGGGAGCCATCAGAGAGGGTGTTCTAGAAAAGAAGCAAATTAGATATTTATCTTGCATTATAAACCTAAGAAAACATCTAAATGAATGTTATTTCCAGTGTTTTAACCCCAAAAAAGAAGATTGGTATGAGGTTTTGTAAAGGCACAAACTGTTAAAAGGGTAAATAGAGGTCTGTTACTAGAAGAGTAAACAGATGTTAAGTCATTTTGAGGCCCTGGAGAAGTCACTTGTTGCCAGTGGGTAGAAAACAGTGGTACGAAACAGTATTCGTCCATTCATATTCAAACCGCTTTGATCTGACCAGGAAAGCCAACTTCCTTGTAAAACATAGCCTCATTTTCACACCTCTCTTCTGAATTTAGGGCATGCACTGCATTTCTTGGCCAGTTGCATTCACCCCTATCCATCATCTGCTTTGGCACAAACACTGCCCATTGAGCCACCCAAGGATGAATGGAGGAGATTAACTTAAAGACCCCTACCGGTCTCTGTGAAGAGAGAGACATTTCATCCCTTACATGCATTTTGAATGCTGAACACAGCCAGCAATTTCCAGAGTCAGACCAGACATTAAACAGAACAAGCAGGAGAAAGGAAAAAAAAATCACAAGTGTGTCAAAGGAAGCTGCAAATACACTGACAGAATATCAAATTGTTTCTCGGCTCTTTTGGTTGCTTCTTTAAATCCATGCTTCAGAGGTCAACACATCTCATATTCCCTGCATTAAACAATGTGCAAAAACATTTAGCTGGTTTTTAATGGCCTCACTTCTCTGAAAATACATCATGTGGTGGGCATACTTTGGCAGAATCGAGCAGTGCAAAGACCTTTTCTATTAAGATAAAGCATCACGGTAGTGCTGTACTCTTGTTTTAGATCTTAAGGGGATGGGGGGCACCAAGTAAAAGAACAGCTATCAAAACATTAAATCACAAACAGAAAAAGTATAGGAAAAGTATAGGACCATTTCATTTAACTAATGACAGGATAGTGTTGTTCTATTGGTTTAAAACGAGAATCAGTTGGCTTAATGCAATGGGGTGTAGTGCAGAATTAAGCTCCTTTGAATCAAACATGTTGGTTAGACCACATAACTGCCCACCAGCTTGGATAAGTTCTAGACAGGCCTTTTGACCTGGTGTCTACCAAGGACTCTATGGAAATGGCCCTTATAATTGTGCCACAATACTCTCTATGGAAATGGCCCTTATAATTGTGCCACAATACTCTTGTGTTGACAGCCGTGCTTTCTAGAACATGGTCCTATTTGCTGCTTGCTACACATTTGTGTGGGCATTTTTAAATTTCACTAGAATCTTTGAAACAAAGGTATGTTTTTTCTCCAGATACATTGTGAATCACCAAGGTAGCCACCAACAACGAATTTGATGGTCAAAGTCAATGGTACACCAACCCTGGAGAGTGATCATTTATTTGCAGAGCATTTTCACTTACGAACAATAAAATGGGTATTGTAGGAATATGAGCACTGGGCACTCTCACCAGGAATAACTTCCCAATTTATGAAAAGCAATTACATATGCATGGTGGCCCTTGTGGAAGGCTGTTTCTCAACAAGAGATGCAAGAGTGTGGAGATAACCTGTAAGCAATCTCACAAGGTAACTACTAAATTGAGTCCTGGATCTGCGTGCCCTTTTGGGTGGAGCAGATCATGTTTGATTAAAACACACTTCACTTTAAAGTAAGTTTACAAGCCTATATTCCTCTCAATTACCATGTCCACATCACCCCGCAAAAACCCTGGCAGAAAGGTCCAGCCATACAACACCTGCACGACAAACCACCTCCAATTGGTCTATGAAACCCCAGGCAGCACTGAAGTCAAAACTGTATCTCCAGTTTATAGGCAAAGGAGACCAATTAAATGTGATATCACAAAATCCAGGGGATGAAAACAGTTCTCATGGGGTCAAGGAACAGCGACTGAAGACTGGGTTTAATGAATCGATAAAATCATCAGTGTCCCTGAGCATTTTTATCACGCACATTCTAGATCTCATACGTGACATGGTTCAGAGACATGGACAAGAAACATCCAAATAAAAAAATAAAGCCTTCTGGCGGCAAAAAGGCCTAGAGTTAAACGTCTTAGATACTTGGCTCTATTAAGTCCAATGATTTATATGAACACAAAGGGGTAATCCAGTACCTTTTCAGGGGAGATACCCCAAAATCAAAGTTCTCCAGTTAAGTTACTTTATATTCACAATTCTTCAATGTCACTGGCTGTGGAATGTCTGCCCAAGTTGCCTGCATTTCACATCTAGGTACAATCGATTAAGGGTGCACCATGTCATCTTGCAGTCACTCTGGTATTGTTGTAGATGGTGTGCAGAACCATCCACCAACGTAGCTGAAGTTTTTGCAGAGCAGGTACAATATCCCAAAATCGAAAATCAACGGATGGGACAAAAGAACAGAACAATATTCTTCAAATGGAATGGAATGGAGATAATCTTCTCCTTTGAAGCGATATACCAAATTACAAGTCACCAGCCACTGGGAGTGATGCACTTCAAGTTTCCATTCCTGTTTTAGTGAAGCGCATGTCCCTCCTCAGTCTTCTGATGGCACCTGGAGAGATGAATAAACCATTACCTGGTCTTCTTCCTTCCGTTTCCCTATGGAAAAAAAACAAAAAAAGCAGGAAAGGTTCAAAGATGCCTCTACGAAAGACACAAAAACCTTTCACCAACTACTGCAGTTTAAAGTTTAGGACAATAATTTCATATGGTTTTGAATCCTCCCTTTCAACACAAAGTTTACAGGATCAAAGTATACTCATGTTCTAAATAGTTTCTTTTTTTAAACCTTCAATAGTACATTTGAATTGTTAGTAAATGCAAGACTTCAAAAGATGCCCATTACCCACTATCGCTCGCTCTCTCAGAGACAGGTCTAGACCAAGATGCATATTGGTCCCACATAATTGATAACTAGACCAGAGCATGATGAAGGGAAAACAAAATTGCAAGAACGAGCAATTGAGGATATAGGATTGTTGACCTTCATTCAGTTCTGGTTTTACCTACATATGGCAGAGATTATAGGAAGGAATCTAGACTGCAGCTCTTATTATAGCACTAGGATTTCCATTATTATAATACCACTGAAAGGTAGAGTGGCATGTTATTTGGTTTCTTGGGAGTGCTATGCTTGCTCCTGCAGCCAAAGCCTTCTGAATTTCTATACCGGGACCTCCCTCAGAGTTATAAAAACTATGTATATGAAGATAAGAGAAGCATCCTGCATGCTTCCACTATACAGTCGTATTCTGCAGAGGGAAGCCTCCTCTGATCAATTTCCTGGTTGTTCTGAGATATACCAGAGTCATGGACCATTTACCACTTACTGGTAGACGTTCTACCATAAGAAACACCCCTATGACAATGTGCAAATAAATCCAGAACAAAATCGTTGGGGAGGATAGCGAGTGAAAATATATATAACTTGAATATTTGTAGGTAACACGTTATCCAGTGCAAGCCCCTTCCCACATTGGCTCAGCGCCCACCACCAGGCGCTAATCAGGTTGCTCCGATTACACCCATTATCTAAAGGTAATGTTTTAGGTCTTGCTTTCTCTCCTGTCCCTGTGCTGTGCGCTTTGGAATGCCTGCCTCTGGAATGTGGAGTCAGTGTTTGTGTGTTCCCTGAGTGTCAGTTGAACGGGAGTATATCTTACCTAATGTACTTACCCGATACCTACAATCCTATCTACCTGCATCTCAAGTAAATAAGCTACCTACCCCACTTGGTCTCTCAGTGTCTCATGTGAAGCACTTATCTTTTCATTGGTGACAAGATTTAAAAAAGGACCCCCACAGGCGACTATCCAAGGGAGACAGAAGAAACTGACAAAGCAGAAGAGACACACTTAGAAGAACAAGAGGAGACATCCACTGGCCCCCCCCACCGTGCCCCTACAGAGAGGACACACTCAGATTGAGTTTTCAAGCGGGCAAGGGGCTGTCCAGTGCAAGATCGGGTCTGCAAGGGGCAGACAAGGAGGTCTTCCTGCAAGCAAGTCGCTTCTGCACAAGACAGGAGAACAGCTGCAAGCTGTGGCATTGGGACAAGCCAGGTGTGGGCTGTGGCAGCAATGGGCAACTGTATTGATAGTGGCATACTCGCAACAGGCAGTATGGGGCCAGAAGCAAAGCGTGTCTGCAAGAGGCAGCCGAGTCGTTCCTGCACAGGGCAGGAAAGCGGACAATTAACCGTTTCTGCGAGGGGCAGCCAAGAGAAGAGCAAAGGAGTGCAATCGGTGCTCCTTTTGCTATTGTGGGCAAGGGAGTTTGTGAGGTGCGGCCAAGGTAATCTGGGTTCAGCAACGATAGCTACTCGACAGCAGAGGTCCTACATGCGTGTTCCCCAGCTGGCTAAGTACTGGCAATGTGGTCCGGTGGTTGACTAGTGAGGGAGCCTCAGGTTGTGACGTAGCAAGGTTGGGCAACAGTTTTTCGCTCTATTGGTGTTTGGAGACAGAATGATGATGTCTTAGAACGTTGACTCCCGATGTGCCAAGTCTGTTGGAGAACCAATAGTGCAAGTGCCACTCTAAACACGCAGGAGGGTCCTGTGTTCCCTACAAGATCCGGTATGTGGGTCATTGCCACAGCTGGATCCAGACATGGAGGGGTAGCTCGTACCTTTGAAGTCGCCAGCGATAATGGGCCGCAGGTGCAGTAATTATGCGCTGGTGAGAAGACACTGCCGGTGCCCAAGCATGATGTTCTAAAGAATAAAAAACACACGTGTGTGAGGGATCGAACACATGAGGTACTGGTTCCTATAATGAAGAGTCCAGTCGAAGCGAGATTAAGCAGTCCACACCGTATACTGACGTTTCTGATTTATAGTGAAATCTTTATTATTCCTCGTCTGAGGGTGGAGGTTGAAGGTGTTTATTTTTCGCATTTCAAGCTTTCCCTAGCTTATGATATCCAGCAATTTAAATTTGCATTTTCAAGTTGATGTAATGGAAAGAATTTGGCGCTGTGCTGAGCAAAATCTGCCTTTTGTAGTTGGTGTATTAGGAAAGATGGATGCTCTGCTGTACATCCTTGGTCAAATGTCAAGGAAATGGAATGGTTGTAATCTATGGGGAAATGTTAATAATCTAATGTGCGTGTGAGACCGTGAGGCACAGTTAAGGAGGAGCAGCATGTATTGTGATTTGTTTCATCAGTGGGTCTACTTTCCCTGTAATGTTATATTTTATGTTTAATTTTTCTGTGTAATCTTTACCGCCACAGCACCAACAATATTACGGAGTTTGTAGCTCAGGGCTTAGGACTTGTAAAGAATAGGGAATCTCTTCATTTATCATTGCTTTGTGTGCTCATTTACTGCATTTTGTGTGGTGTGGCATGTATTTGTCTTATGTGAACATGCCTGTGGCCCTAGCAAACCACCAGTTAAGTTCTAGGCAGCTAAGGTTTCGCTGTGTTTGTCTGGTAGCATAGTGTCCGCTGCAGTGCGCCTGACCTAGTTACGTGGCGCCTTGGGTGTTGGACACCATTTTGTTTGTTAGTTGGTGATTTGTACACGTTTTGGGCTGCATGTCGCCTTTGGTTCAAGCATGAGGAACTCAAGGTTTCTTTGGGGTCCTTAGACTGTGTTTAGCCTATAGCATTTTCACCCTAGTTTTGTTGGTTGAGGTGCAAATAAATTTGTTGGGCGGCGGTAGCCGCACTCTTTTGGGAGTGGTCACACTTGTCTGGAACTGTACATCTTTCTAGCATTCTTCATGTTTTACAGGTTGTGCTCTTGTCAGTTTGAGCTACTGTGTTTTAGTGGTGTTGGACACCAGGTGCGCTTTAGGTGCATCACTGTCTGGGTGGTTGGGATTAAGCGTGATGGTTGAGACAGATTTAATGTGAATATCCGATTGTTGTTTCAGGTGTTGGTGCTGGTTCCCTGGTTGGAGTGTTCCGTTGTTGGACCCACATTCAAGGACTGTCGGTTGGTGTGATGTTTCTCTGTGTTCTGAGTAAGGAATGAGTGACTGAGTTAGAGACCTGGTCTCGGTTTGTATAGAGACTTTGGTCGGATTTTAGCATGGTCTCAGTGTCTTATTTGAAGCACCCATCTTTTCATAATGCATGCTTTCCGAGCAGCCAGTCCGCTGCTCTAGTTCTCATTCATGCATCTCTGCCTCCTGTGTGTGCCCCCTGCCTTCGATCTCACTCCTCCACCATCACCAGTCCGGACACCCACACAAGGAGAGATGTCCTCTTGCTGCGGCAAAATCCTCAGCATCCATCCTCTTCGCAAACCCGCACAGCCACCATGTAAACATAAGTGTCAATACATTACTTTAACTGAACCCATCTCAGCTGCAGCTTTTCAAAGAGAAAACACGTAAGGTGGGTTTATTTTAATTTTGTTTAAAGCAAAGAACTAGCTCGAGAGCAGAAGAGCGCTGTACAGAGTGTGGGTAGCCAGCATTTGGCCTGCATCTTTTAACAGTAGCTGTGAGTTGGGGTCCGTCAGTATGTGTGTCCATTGGAGTTAGTCCTTGGGCTGGCGTTGTTGAAATGGAAATGCTTTGAGAGATTTACACAATTGGAGAATTGTGGGGGCATTCAGTGCCGACACGTGATAGAGTACCAGAGGGTGGGTGCATAACAACAGAAAAATTGTTTGCAGGTCTTCTTTGCTGATGAGTTGCGAGTCAAGATGGTTGGTCAATTTGCTGCGCAAGGAGCGTGTGCCACCAGGTATGCTACTCGTGACTGCTCTGTCGACGATACATGCAGTCTTGAATAGTATCCTGGCGTGGAGAGGAAGCCAATGTAGTTTGCGTAGGACAGGGGGTTTTGGTAACATTTCCATGCACCCGTAATAAGACGTGCTGCAGCATAGAGCACTGCTTTTAGGGGAGCCAAGTGAGCAGCGGGGAGCCCTGTCAGGAGGGCATTTGCCCTATCAATGTGCAAGACCACAAAGGCCTGCACTACTTTTGTGAAGTCCTGCGGAAGGATGAAGTTTGATTTTGCAAGGGTGGAGATTTGGCGCCAGGCTGTATGGGCTTTATTACCTGTGTGTTTCTGGAAGGACCGGGTGCTGTCAATGTGAAGCCTAAGGATTTTGCGGAGTCCGAGGATGACAACAAATTTAGTCTTGGACCGGTTTAGTTTGAGGTAGGCAGGTGACATCCAGGATTGGATCATGGCTAGGTAATCACTCTCATGTACAACTATTGTCCAAGTATTGGTGGATGCCTATGTTGGGATCTTTGAGGTGAGTGCCCAAAGGCGCCATATAAAAGGTTACAAAAAGATTGGTGAGAGGATGGAGCCTTGGGGGATGCTGCAGGAGACCCGGAGCCGGAAATAACGCAACAAGGCCATTTGGACGGCCAGTATCTTGCAGAGGTGTAGGAGGTAAACCCATTCAGGACAGTGCCAAAGAATCACATCCGGTCAGCAAGGAGGGAGAAGAGGATGCAGTGGTCTATGGTGTTAAATGCAGCCAAGCGAACAAGGACAATGAGGCACACGTTGCCCTTCTCCATGATTTGAAAAGCATCTCATACACCACCTGGATGGTTGCTGTCTCAATGCTACACCTGGGGACGAACCCTGACTGATAGACATTTAGGAGGTGAAGTTGTTCGATTCTGGGGAGTAGTTGTGTAGCAACTACCTTTTCCAAGATTTTGCCAATAAATAAGAGGTTTGTAATGGGTCGGTAGTTGTCCAGGTCATGTGGATCTAGGGTTGGTTTCTTCAGAAGTGGTCAGATGAGACCAGTCTTGAGGGTAACCAGGAATGACCCTTCTTTGAGGGATGCATTAATGATGCCGAGGAGCGCACTGAGCACCGGAGCGGTCATTGGTTTAATGATGGAGGCCGGGATGATATTGTCAGAGTAAGAGGTAGATTTGAGGGGGGTAATCGTTTTTAGGAGATCCAGCCAGGGTTGTGGTGGGGGGGCAGTGGGAAGGAGAGAGTTTGGTCCAGAGGGGCAGTGTGTGTGCCAGGGTGTGCTAATGCTGTGGGAGATTGATGACATGGTTTCTTAGATTTGGTCTAATTTATTTTTTATAATGTGATGATTAAGTCACATTTTTCCTGAGTGGAGTAGGGTTTGGTACAATGCTTTACTACTTCAAAGAGGGCTTTTCTCTGGATAGAGGCTGCCACAATTGTGGGAGAGTTGTAAGGAGGTCTGGCCTCTAATGAGTATCCCACAGCTGGCTCAAAGAGATTTGAGGTTGGTGAGGTCTCCACAGTAACGGTTTTTGTGCCACCGTTTCTCTAGGGCTCTGAGCGTTTGTTGGAGGCGAGCTTGGTGGTGCACCAAGGGGAGGATGGTTTGATCTTAGCATGAGTGTCCACCAGTTTCATAGCAAGGATGCTGAATAATTCTAGGAGGACCAGGGATGGGGGGAGGGGTGAGTCTGCAAAGTTTGGTTCTAGATCATGGACTAGGAAGGTTTGAATGAGCAGCATTGCGTGAGGGATCGTTTAGCCTGAACTTTGTGGGCCCTAGTCGAGTTGGAGCCCCAAAGTGTGATTGCGGCGTGGTCAGAAGCAAAGAAATGTCTAGTGAAAATCCGACCTGTTGACGCCAGTGGTGGTAGTGAACACTACTGTAGCTAATTTAAATCATATCAAATTCAATTCATGTTATGTATAAAACAATAACACTCGAGGAACATGTGAGGACATTTTTATTCTTCATTTATTTCATTTTTTAAATTTGTTTATATCGCGCCAATGCCCGCTGGCATCAGGGCACGTACATAAAGACACAGGCGAGTACAAAAACAGGACATCAGGGTCATTAAAGCAGCAGGGCTAATCTCTTACCCGAATAACAGTGATTTTGTTTCTTTCTAAAAGCCAAATGGATTGATTCTAATCGCAAAGAGCAGGGGAGCTTATTCCTCGTTTGTGCTGCTTTTGCGGGAAAAGAGCAACCTAGTCCATTTGCTCTTTTGGTACTTTTATGCATAATCAGACCTTGAGCCTCGGATCTCAAGGATCGACCAGGAGTGTAGAGCGTTATTTGCCCTTTCAAGTAGGCGGGGACTACTCTGTAGATACACTGATGTACAATAGACCGGGATTTGAAAGCAATACGATCTTCTAAGGCTAATGGAGTGACTTCCTGTCTGCCGATATGTGCTCCTTTCTGGTTTTCTGTCTGATGGTTCTCACTGCATTATTTCGTATAATCTGGCATTGCGCGATGCATCCCTTGTTAGCACCGGCCAGAAGGGCATTGCCATAATCCAATCTGGAGAGGATAGTAGCCCTGGCAATAGTTGCACAATTCCTTTCGCTCAAATAAGGTCTAATATGTTTGAGCAATCTTAGGTAGTACTGGCAGTTTTTCTTTAGGTAAGCCACATGTTCTTCGGCTCCCAGGGATGCTTCCAAGTTTATACCTAGGGTTTTAACTTACCCTGAGACCGGGATGAGTGCGTCTCTGCTCTTGAAGGTATAATCTGGGCTATATTTAGACCTAGTCTGAGGAGAGCCAAAAAATCATAAGCTCCGTCTTGCTTCCATTCAAGCACAGCCAATTTGCATTCATCCATGCCTCTACAATGTTGTAGACGTTCGCAATCTTATTGTTGTCATGGCATCCAGTCAGTTCAATCACCAGTTGGGTGTCGTCAGCATAGTTGGTAAAATATACCCCTAAGTTGTTAAGAAGGGTGCAGGGGCACCGCAGGTATAAGTTGAACAGAAGTGGGTGAGGGGGACAAACTTGCCCCCTGAGGCACACCACAATTGATGGATTTGGCCAGTGAAAATTGGTCGCCCCAGTGTATCTTAGAGCACCGTTCCGCAAGAATGGAAGTCAACCAACCTATAGAATCCTGAGAGCAGTCTCCAGAGTGTTCTAGGGCCCTTTGGAGTGGTTGGTGGTCAAGCAAACCAAAAGGCAGTGGACAGATCCATAAGTACTAACATGCCTGCTTTGCCTTTATCCATGATGTTAAGCATGTTGGTTTGGAGGTCTAAGAGCAGTTTATTTACTGTGTGATCAGCTGAAGCCCGATTGCTGTTTGTGGAGGAGGTTGTTTTCATCCACAAATGCCTGGAGTTGCTTAGTTGCTGCCTTATGAAGAATTTTCAACAGGAAATTGCAGTTAGTTAGCCCGGCGAAGATTGGAAGGGTGCTGTAGTTCCTGTCCGGGTCTTTTTAATCAGTGGAGTGACAGTAACCGCTTTAATGGCTGATGGGACCTTACTGTCTCTAAATGAAGCATTGACCATTCTGAGAGGAAAGGGAGCGAAGAGGTCTTCATTTTCCAAAATCAATTTGGGGGGCAGGATGTTCTCCGAGCATGCCGTTTGTCGAGTAGAGGAGAGAAGAGTTTATGTCCTGTAAGGAGAGAGGGCTAAACTTGAAATTGTTCCTGATGATGGGGTGAGGAGCAGGATTTATTGAAATAGGGTAATCATAAGAGAGTGTAAGGCAGGAATTTATAGCCTCACAGGCTTTTTGGATTCTATTACTAAACGCAAGCTGTACCTTATCACAATCTTCCTGAGAAGTTTGTAACAGGAGGTGACAGGGCTGAGGGTTTTTCAACTGATTTCAAAATTTTGAATAGTTTGCCTGTAGAATTAGTGGCCACAGAGATTTGTTCATTAAATATATTTTTATTTGCCTCAGTCTTTCCTAACATTTCTCCAAGTCGTTCGACTTTGTTTTATTGACCTCAGAGGGATGTTTTAACCATTTTCTTTCAATTTTCCTCTTTTTAAATGGTTGGTTCCTGCGTTGAACCATGTTTGGTGATTTGAATTGGTTCTAACCTGTTTATGTTTCAATGGGGCGTATTGATCAATCAATTCTTGGACTTGAATATTAAATAGTTACAGAATTTTATCGCATGAGTGCTCATCTGAAGTGGCAACCATAATATTACTTGTGCATTACGTTATGGTAGGAGAGGTAAGGAACAAGTTACTTACCTGTAACTGTTCTCCAGCATGGGTCTGGCATGAATTCACATGCTCATGAATATTCCCCGTCGTCAGGCTGGGAATCCTCGGTAAAGAAAAAATTAGTATCAGTTTTGTCTTTTCTTAGTAGAAACCAATCAATGGACTCTGGGTCATACTGCCCCCAGACAATGACTGCCCTCTACCTAAGCCCCTCCCCTGGCAGCCATCCTCAGATTTGGTAGCACGTAAAGTGGCAGTATGACCAAGTGAAGAGCCGCAGAGGGGAAGGAGGGAGGGTTTGCATGCGAACCCATGCCAGACCCATGCTGGAGAACAACAGTTACAGGTAAGTAACTTGTGCCTTCTCCAGCATGGGGTCTGGCATGGATTCACATGCTCATGAATATAAGAATACATAGCAGTATACACATGCACAACCACGGGAGGTGGCACAAGGCTCAATATCAAGCAATACAACAACACAACATTAAGCAGCTTTTACCTCCTCACCAGGCTCACCTTAGGCGAACAGGTTGCGCAGCATTGCCTGGCCGACTCTGGACTCCTCCCTGGAATCCCAGTCGACGCAGTAGAATCTCGTGAAGGTGTGCATCGGCCTCCACGTAGCAGCCCTGCAGATGTCGAGCAGGGGCACACCAGACAGGAACGCCGTAGTAGCAGCGATCGCTCTGGTCGAATGGGCTCTTGGACGGCCTGGCAACGGTCGGTTTGCTAACCGGTGACAGTGCATGATGCAGCCGGAGAGCCATCTGGAAATGGAAGTCTTCGAGAGAGCCTTCCCTTGATTCACAGGTCCAAAGTTCACAAACAGCTTTTCCCTCCTATACTTAGGAGGGAAAAGCACTGCCTTGACAAATGCCGACGACTACACCGATAAAATGTAGGGACTGAGACAGTGAAACATGGTACTTTCTCAAGTTAATTGAGAAGCCCAAACTATGCAAAAGGCTGCACATGCAGTACAGGAGTGCCCTCTGTTCTGGGGAGGGATTCCGATGAGCCAGTCCAGGTAGGGAAAGACGTGTTTGCTTGCCCTCATGAGGAGGGCCACAACCACTGGCAGCAGTATGGTGAAGACCCTGGGTACCAAAGAAAGATCAAATGGCAGGTACTTAAATTGGTAGTGGGTAGATCCCACCATGGGTGGTACTTCCTGTGCTTGAGATCGATCAGCACATGGAAGAGGGCATCTAAAGATTCAGGGGAATCAATTAATCCTGCAGTTAGAGGGCCTGAACGACCTGGGCCGACCATCTTGAACTTGTCCTTGCACAGGTACAAGGTAAAGAGCCTCAGATCCAGAATGGGACGGAGGACCCAGTATTCCTCCGAGCAGGGTACCAGTTCTATAGCACCCTCTGACAAACCTCTTCCAACAGGAGAGGGACCAGAGGCAAAAAGGGTTGGAAAGGGGATGGGTTGGACAGTGTGTTAAAGGACAGTCATGAGCTGTAAGGCCCAAGCATTGCACATGGTATGCCACTCTTCACGGACTAGGGAAACTCTCTGCCCTCTCTGGAGTGCAAAGTTTGAAGTTCTCTTCACAGGAGCATTACACCTGGAGCTGGCAAAGAAACGGCATGGGTGATGCATTCTCTGCTCTCCACAGCATTTTTCCTGGCAGGGCAGGAGGGAGCAGAAAGATGCTGCTTGCCCAAGGCTGCCTGCCTTCTACCATGGCGGGCATTGGAGGGGATGGGTTAAGAAAAACCTTCAAGTGGCTTCAGCTGAGGATTGCACTGTGACCTTAGATGACTTGCTCCAAAGTGATTCAAAAGTCATGCCAAGGAGCTTCGTCTGAATGACTGGCGCGAATCAGGAGGGCCTCACATCCACGAGTCTCTCCGGGGGACCCTTCTAGACACCAACAGGGTGATTTCAGTCACCTCCGATACCACAGTCCAGAGGCCAAATAAAAATGTGGGCAAGGCGCTTCATGCATTAACCGCCCTCATGACTGCCCTAGACGAACACTGCGCCCCAACCATCCAATCTTACCCTGCCCGTTAAGGGGCAATGAGGGTAACACAGTTGCCTTTAGACTGTCTATTGCAAACCCAGTGGGGATCAGAGACAGACACTGGTCTCTGCAAATTCATGCAAGGCTATAAGCACGAGGCTTTCTCGGGATTAGGTCTAACGCATTAGAAGTTGTAATCTTTTTAATAGTGGTGTTCCCAAAGCACATATAGTGTGTGGAAAAAGTAACAATCATGGGACTCTTTAGATACTGGCCACACCAGTTTCAGTGGTGGGGCGCGTAGAGGCAGCAGACAGAGCTTATAGATGTGCTGCGCCGCCCCTTGTGCTGAAAATATTTCCAAAAGGCACGTGGTGCTGGAGCTAGAATATCAGATGAGGAATACATGGGAGGAAAGAATTCATCCGAGCAGATGGTTTCTAGCGATGCCCACTCCAAGCTGATAATTGGGGTCCATGGACCATTGTCTGTATGGCCACAGTGCCCGCTGGCTCCCTCACTCTTCTGCCCATTATTTCACGATCGTACTGAACGTGCCTGGCAGTAGGACATTTGCTTTCAGCACGTCACCACTTGTTAAGAAGTCACAACACCACACCTGGAAAGTTTCATAAGGCAAGATTACTGAAGCATCCAGCTACTAGCTAGCCCAACCAAAGTTGATTCTGCCAGAAGACTCTAGGAATGAATGACAATATCATATTACTTTAGTGGAAGAAACAATGAAATATTGCAGTACAAGGTAGTGCCGAAAGCAGCAGCTGTAAAGCAACATGCTGGTACACAAAATATAAAAACAAAGTATCGAACAGCCAAGAGATATCTGCTATGTTATGAATTGCAATTGGGTCAGAAAGCACAACTCCATAGAAGTCCTTCCACATGTTCCCCATGGCTGCAGTGGCAAAACTATTGCCGATAATTGCAGGGCGTCTGTCACATTAGCCTGGATAGGCAAAAGGGAGAGGAGGACATGCTAGCTGCTTCTTTTAAAAGGGCACAAGTTGCAAATAAGAGCAGAATCAACAATCTCCAGTAGCAGCACATTGTATGGACAAGAAACACTATTGCACAACTACAGTTTGTGATTCTAGAACAAGTTAAACATGGGAAGAGAGGAGGTGAAATTTGAAAGAGACTACATCAACGAGAGATTTGGCGGATCGAAACACTGGCCTCATTATGTCCAAGAGGAATGAACATTGAATTTGATTTAAACTGTTATATCTAGGTACAAATGATTTGGCTGTGGAGTTGGCATGGTGTTCTGAGAGATTCTCTTATGGAACTTCACTGGATATTCAATTGGGTGATTTTTCCTTTCTCCGGGACACTATTCTTTTCTTAATCTACTTTTCATGTGGAGGTATACTTATGTTATTGTGTGTATAGATGAGTAAGACTAGGTAGCAGCTCCTCAGTGACTTCTATTGTTAAGGTTGTTCCTATACATGTTTAGATAAATAGTGGGTAAAATTGATATCACCCCCTACAGTTAATGGATCTATGCAACATCAACAGCAATATATACTTTCATACAAAGGTATCTATATTGAATAACGATTCATTAACGGCTTTTACCTACCACATCGAGTCCTATATACCATTGAAGGCTTTCACTTTTGTTTTTATAGTCTGTTTATTTTTCGGTATACTTTATGATCTTCACCCTTTTCAGACATTGTATTTCTTGAGTGTTTAAGTTTGATAATATGCAGCATTTGAGCGAGGGACTGCTTATGCTGTAAAGGCGGCACGTGCGGGCATCGGCTGCCTGGGAGCGCCCCATATGTTGCTCACGGGCACCTGAGCGCCTTGCGCCTCCCTTGTTACCCTATGGGAAGGTTTTAGTATTGGTTACCCCTCCAAAACGGTCGACAGCACATGCACACGCAGAGCATCTGAATAAAAGGAAGGGGCTTGTTCACTTCCTGGGCATGGTGGGCAGCCACAGAGACCAGTAACGAAGAGGCATACTGTGAAGGTAATTTTCTACCACTGGGAATCTATGGAGTTTTGGAGGCAGCAGTAGTTTCCTTTTATGGCCCCACAGGATTACGATGCATGAAATTCTTTATGGTTTGCAGATTTTGCTTTTGCTTGCAGTCATATCAAACCAGCAATGGCATAAGTCTATTCAGGCATGTTGTATTTTTGATGGGGGATGGTGTTTTGTCCCCACTATGGAGAGGTATTACAATAGGAGCTTTTTTTGTTTCCTTAAATGTTTTGTGCAGATTAGAGGCCTATGGCATTTTTACCTGGCTTTACTCAAGGGTAGGAGCTTGTAGAAAAATTCCAAGGTATTTGATATGCACAACACTGAATGAGTGAGGTGGTGGTAGTTTGTATTAAGATTTAATTTGGCGGACTATTCTTTTTACTCCGTTTTATGCCAGCATTTGAGTGGGGTAATTAGGGCATTACCTTATTTAATTTGGATAGAAGCATTGCTGAAAGTAATTTTTTGATGAAAGGTTGGAAACAGGTTCCATTTAACCTTTAATTCTGGTTCGAGTTATCTTTGCGACATTGTTACAAAAACATTTTGGCTCGACTAATAGTATCCCTACTGTGACATACCCTTTAACCATGACCCTCACGCGTCGAGGTCACTCAGATTATTTGTTATTGACAAGAGGGACTGCAAGTTGTAAGCGTGAAGTGTAGATAGAGACCATGGAGGTGTGAAATATCTGCACTTTTTTCCCCCAAGCACCTTCTACTCCAAGAGGGGAGGAAAGGTGGGCCCATGTGAATTTAAGCAGATACAAGCATCAGAAATTAGATTACGGTGAGTAATGCATCCCTTCTGGGGCTTGTGGCTCTGCTTAGAATCACATGCTTATAAAATAGCTGCAAAGAGATGTTTCAGCACTGCTTGTCCCACCTGTGTATCACCCCTAGAATGTGTGTCCAGACAGTAATGTTGGGTGAAGGGGTGTACTGAAATCCAAGTGGCAGCCTTGCAAATGGCATCTAGAGGCACGTTGGCTATGAAGGCTAACGTTGCCCCAGTGCCTCGAGTTGACTGTGCTCTGGGCTTAAAGGGCAATGTTCTCTTGGCAAGAGTAACAGAGTTGGATGCAGTGGACAATCCATTTAGAAATCGCTGCTTTAGAGATAGATTGCCCTTCTCTTCTAGCAGCTACAGATACAAAGAAACAATATGGTCTTCCTGATCGACTATCTTTTGAAGGTAGAACATGACAGCTCTGCATACATCCAATTTATGAAGACTTCTTTCTGCTGCGTTTGTTGTGTTCTGGAAAAACGCAGGGAGCTCTATAGTTTGATTGACATGAATTTGGGTGAGAAGCGAGGATGTGTGCATAGCACCACCTTAATTTGCTAACCCTTCTGATGGAGGTAACAGCTATGAGGAAGGCTGTCTTGTATGCAAGATGTTTAAGGCTGGCCTTGTGCATAGACTCGAAGGGTGGCCCCATAAGCCTTGAGAGTACAACATTGAGGTCCCAGCCAGGAGTAGGATTAGAGATGTGAGGGTACAGCATTGACACCCTCCATGAAAGCCCGAACTACGGGCACCTTCCACCATACATTTTTATTCTGAGACATGGTGTAATCGGATAGAGCCGCTAGGTGTACTTTAAGTGAGGTAAAGACTAATCCTGAGTCAAGTAGGTAGAGCAGGTAGTTGACTATATTGGTCGGTGAACAGTCGGTTGGATTGAGAGACCGTGGCCTGCACCATAACACAAAGCGTTTCCATTTGATAAAATAGCAGTGCCTTGTGTTAGGTTTGCGTGCCTCCTGGAGTATTTCCATGCACCTTTGGTCTAGGTTAAGGTGACCAAATTCTATGACCTCAGGAGCCAAGCTCCTAAATTCAGCTTCTGAGGGCGTGGGTGCAGTGTTGTTCCTTGGTCAGCAGTTTGTCCATGCAGGATAGTTTTATGTGGAGGACACGGACATCATTTGTAAATGTGAGAAACCAGTCTGTTGGGTCCACATTGGAGCTTATTGGTATCAGTGTTACTTGTTCCTGGTGTAGCTTGGGTACTATTGTTGAGAAGAGGTGTTGGGGCGGAAAGCGTATGCAAATTTCCCTGACAAGTTCATCTTAAGTGCATTCCCCTTGGATCCTTTCTGGGGAAACCTGGATGCCCCATCTTTGCATTGAGCATTTTCCAGGGCTGCGAAAAGGTCCATCTCTGGGAACCCCCAGTTTGAGAAGACGTTTAGCAAGTCTGCGTTTTGTTGCCATTCGTGCTCTGAGGGTAGCATTGTACTCCTGCTTAGTATGTCTGGTATTTGAGTTCCCCTGGAACATGTGCCACTAGGAACATGTGTGATGCAGTGGCCACCGCCAGATGTTTTGGGCTAGTTTGTGCAGCCGTGGAGAATGTGTAACCCTGTTGGTTTACATAAAACATGGCCGTGGCACTGTCCATAAGCACTAGGACTGTTTTGTGCGCTAGCTAAATCTTGAAGGCTTAAAGTTATTCGAGAATCGCTAGTAGTTCCAGAAGGTTGATGTGCCTCCTGGTTAGCGCCTGTGTCCACAGGCCGCGGGCAGTGTGATGAAGGAAGTAAGCAGCCCACCCTGTCATTGGTCCGTCTGTTGCGAGACTGGCCGTGATCGCTGGTGTGTGGAAAGGCCATCCCTTTAGCAGATTGTCTCTGTTCCACCATGGTAGTGATTGAACCAGAGAGTGCGAAACCACCACTAGATCGTCCCACAACTCGCTTGCTTGCGACCATTGTTTCGCTAGCCACTCTTGCATTGGATGCATGCGCATCATTCCCAGCAGGCGCATCCCCTTTCTTAAATCACATGACAACCAGCTACGTACCAAGGTGTTTGAAACAGCATGTTTTTGACCCTCTCTTTGGATGTTAAACTAGTCTGACGTCTGTTTTGATTAGTGTCCCCAGAAATTGCTTTACTTCTGGGCACTAGACTTTACTTATTTTCGTTTAGGGAGAAGCCCAATTGAAACAGCTGATTGATTGTTTGCTGCGTGTTTTGAAGGCACCACTGGGGAGAGTGCCCATTAATTAGCCAGACGTCTATGTAAGGGTGCACTGGAATGGACTACCTTGGCAAGTGGGCAGCCACCACTGCTAGGACCTTCATGAATACCCTGCGGGCTTATGCAATGGCAACTGATAGCACTTTTAATTGGTAACGCTTGCTTCCCAATTTGAACCAGAGATATTTGTGCACTGGCAACATTGAAATATGAAAGTATGCATCTTTCATTTCCAATGTTGCCAAGTAATCCCCCATTTTCAATAGTGGGATGACTTCCTGCAGCATTGTCATCCTGACGATTTAGGGTTTGACATAAGTGTTTTCAGGGCGCGGGTCCAGCACTGGGTGCATTGTGAGATCTTTCTTTGGAACAAGGAAGTACATTGAATACATACCTTGATTTTGTTCCCTGAAGGGCACCAGCTCAATGGCTCCTTTCTGTAGTAGGATTGCGATCTCTTCCTTGAGGATGTGGAGGTGTTTGGAGGACATTTATCGCACATGCGGTGGATAGTGGGGAGGTGTTTCGAAGAACTCCGAGTATCCTTTGGTCACTGTATGGAGGACACGGCACTGACGTTATTCCACCTCATTGCTGGGTGAAAGTGTTATGCGACCCCTGACTGCGGACGCATGGGAGGGAACATGGATCAGTCCGTCATTTGGAGGCAGGGGCTGCAGCTCTGCCTCGTCCTTTTCCATGGCGAAACCCACGCTGCTGGTACTGTTATGACACTTAAACATGCGGATGGTAAAAGGAGGCATCAGACGTGCTTGGCATGGTTTTCCTGAGTTTTTCGTCCAAATGTTTTGGCGTGTGTTGAACGCTCCCCTCGGAACGAAGAGTTTGTTTGAAATCTGGCCAAGGGTCCTGATGGTTTTGTGCTCCTTCACCGTCTCCAACTGGTCATCGATAGCTTTGCTAAAGATGAGACCCTCCTCAATGGGTATAGGTTAATCAAGGCCGCCTCTGTCTCTGGCTTAAATCCTGAGTCTCTAATCCAGGAATGTCTTTTCAGGAGAGTGCCCTCTACAATAGCCCTTCCCGAGTTGTCTGCTGAATCCAAGACATTTTTGATGATGTTTTGGGAGACCGGTTTATCCGCTCTGGTGATTTTAAGAAGGTGGGAGTGAACTAGTTCCGGTACTGAGTCCAGATACAGTGAAGGAAGCCTCATCCCACTGGTTGCTGCTGTAGCTGGCATGCAGGGTGGTGGCGTTTGCTCTTCTGGGGAAGTACGCAGAAGTGGTTGCGATACTCTTAGCTAGCGTATAAAGTCTCTTGCACTCCTTGTTGGGAGGTGCCTCAGGTTGAGAGTGGAATACCCACTCTCTTTCTGGTAGTGGTCACCACCAAAGAATCAGGCTTGATGTGGCCCATAATGTAGAGGGCCTGAAAGATTTTTCCACCCATGGGTTAACCACCTTAGTAAGAGGGTGTAGACCGGGATGGAGAGGCCCTTTTCTTGATGGACTCCAGGAGTGGAATAGCCTAGCTAACAGGCGCTTTCTCATTGAGAATATCTTCAATGAAGTCTGTCCCTGCGGGACTGGATTCCACGGTATCAATACCAAAATGATGAGCAGCCTTTCAGCAGCTCATTGTAGAGAGGTTGGTATGCAATAGGAGAAGAGTGACCACCCTCAACCATGAAGGGGTCAACAGGGTCGACAAAGATGGTCTTATTGTCCTGGTCCTGAAAGGAGGTGTCCTCACCCTCTTGGCCAGAATCAGTGAATATCCATCCACATGTCATGGTCCGTTTGTGTGGACTGCATGACCCCAATAAAGACATACTTGGGAAGGCTGCTCGGGCGGCAAGGCTGGGGTAGGGAGAGAGGGTGTCACCAACACTGGAAGTGGTACATGAGGCTGCTCAGTAGGCCCTGAAGGAGTGGGCAGCTTGCTCAAAGTCAAAGAATTTCATTTTACCCATGGTGTCCTCAAACTGATAGGGTCCGGGGGCAGCATACAGGATGGATTTTGGTGGCTCTGGAGTGACCCTTGGGACACAGGAGGTGCTTCTACAGAGAAGTGTCCTCGCATCTCTCCTTAGGGCGCTTCTTGTTGAGGGCGCTGCATAGCATCCAGAGGCCCATTTACCCTGAGCAGAAGGCTCCTTGTGGCGTTTCTCTGGGTGAAAATGTGATTTGTGTTTCTTTGGCGGCTGTTTCGGCATATCTGTCTCAGCCGTCGAGCGGTGCTTAAGCATGCCCTTCGCCGTAGTGTTTGCAAGATCGCCTTGTGGTAAGCACGTAGGCGGAATCACAGCGGAGCGGTCGGCATTGTGTCGGTGGGCCGGAAGGCACCAACTGACAGTGTGACGTCATCCTTCGACGAACCAGTTGAGGGACGGCTTGGGGGGTCAGTTTATGGGAGAAAGTTTGTGCGTGTACGCCGGTGTTGCCAGAGGCCTTCCTCATAGCAGCGCGCTGTGACTGCCTTTCGAGACTGGGGAC
This sequence comes from Ambystoma mexicanum, assembly GCF_040938575.1. Taxonomy (NCBI): domain Eukaryota; kingdom Metazoa; phylum Chordata; class Amphibia; order Caudata; family Ambystomatidae; genus Ambystoma; species Ambystoma mexicanum. The sequence goes on from NC_090921.1 coordinate 803,627,679, forward strand.
AGGTGTGCAGGAACTAGATTGTTCCAAGGTAGTGTCCACAAGCTCGGAATCGGAGTCGCAGCTGCCTCAGCCTTCGTGGTCTGACTCGAAAATCCTGGGGGCTGTTACTCACTCAGACGACATGGCGTATGCCGCCCGCTTGGTTCGTTGCTCCTTTAGGGCTTTGGGCCTAAAGAGCTTGGACGCCGCACAACGGGACTCAAGGTGGTCACGTTGATGGCAGTGTCGACCCACAGGAATTTTCTGTTGCACTTGGGACAGAACTTAAAGGGGGTACACTCCATAGTGGAAGGCGGACAATTAGGCAGCAGGACAAAGGCAGTAGGGGCAGGAAATGGGGGTATGCATTCTTTAAGGAAGAAGGATCAGTCCCCCGCAATCTCCCTACTGGAAGGTCGAAGCCAGTCAACGGAACAGAACATCCGTTTTGGAAGCTGGGATCAGCCATCGAGATGTTCCGGGGAAAACAGCCGTCAAATTAATGAAAACGCAAACGACAGAAGAGGTTTTTGGATGAGTAACTGTTAAAGTAGCTCAAGATACAGACTCTGCGAAATAACTTGCCACAATGACGTAAAAAAATAATGTGAGGGTCCTCGACGTGTGAGGGATCATGTGTACACAGTACATCTCACTAGGGATAGTATTACAGCCACGTCCGGTCGAACATCTTTCAAAACTCCATGTGCAATACTCTGCAAATTACACTAGATGTCGGCCTATGCAAAGCATGTGTTTCTAAGGGTGTCGGTTGTGAGAAGGTACAGCAGCAAATAGATGTTTTAGCACCGCTCGTCCCACCTGTGAATCTACTTTTGAGTGTGTCAATGCAGTAATGCGGAGTAAAGGAATGGAGCTCCAAGTAGCTGCCTTGCAAATTGCGTCCAAGGAAACATTTGCAATAAATGCTACTGTAGCTCCTGTACTTCGTGTAGAGTAAGCTCTTGATGTAAAGGATAAAGTCTTTTTTGATACTGAGTAGCAACGTTGTATGCACTCTATCCATCTGGAGAGAAGAGTTATTTTTAAATATGATCTCCCTCTCTGCCGGGTGCTATTGAAACAAAGAGTTGATCTGTTTTCCTTAGAAGTTTTGTTTTATGTAGTACAAGACCACCCTCCTTACATCTAGGATAGGGTGGCTTCCTTCAGCAGAATTTGATGGTTTTTGGAAAATAGGTAATTCAATGCACTGGTTAACATGGAACTTCGATATGAATTTTGGTCAGAATATAGGGTTTGTTCTAAGAACCCGCTTGTCTTTGGGGATGATAATGAAAGGGTCTTATACTGAGGGTGCCTTAGTTCACAGACTTCTTATAGAGGTGATTGCTACTAGAAAGGCAGTTTTGTAAGTTAAATGTTTCAGGATGGATTTGTGCATAGGCTAAAAGGGTGGGACCATGAGCTTTGTGAGGACAACGTTAAGGTCCCAACCAGGTGGAGAATTTGAGAGGGTAGGGAATAGTCTTTTTACTCATTCCATGAATGCTTTGATAACTGGTACCTTCCACCATGACACTTTGCTTTGGCATGTAGTGTAAGCAGACAGAGACACCAAGTGTACTTTAATGGAATTAAATACTAAACTAGTCTCTAGTAGGTAAAACATATAGTGAAGAATATTAGATGGCGAATGGTCAATTGGATTTATGTTCTGTGATCTGCACCAAATGACAAATCTTTTTCACTTGTTAAAGTAGCAGTGTCTAGTGTTGGGTTTCCTTGCTTCTTTGAGGATATCCATACACCTTTGTGGAAGATTTAAGTGCCCGAATTCTATGACTTCCGGAGCCAAGCTGCCAATCATAGTTTGAGGGTATGGATGGAATATTGTCCCGTTGTGCCGGGACAGCATGCTGAAGGGGCACGACGTTTGATTGGTTTGCACATTGCGAGTTTAGGTGTGGAAACCATGGTTGTCGCGCCCACCTTGGAGCAATTTGTATTAGCGTGACTTGTTCCTGGCGCATCTTGGGCACTATTTTGATTATGAGTGGTGTTGGTGGAAAAGCGTAGGCACATTTCTGTGATCTTCTCATCCACAGGGCGTTTTACCCAACCCCCCACCCCCCCGGACCCTGGTTGGGGAAACCTGGATGCGAAGTCTGAGCACTGTGCGTTTAACTTTGTTGTGAACAAGTCTAGAGATGGATGCCCCAGTGGGTGAAGATATTGTTTAAAATATCTTAGAATAGAATAGAGTGTCTGCTAGAGCAGTTCTGCGTGAGTTCCCACTTCCAAATCTTTTGGGATAACTGGGACAGACTTAGAGAGTGTCCCTCCATCTTTAGATAAAACATTGCATTGTTGCTGTCTGTGTGGATTTGCACTGCTTGACCTGCTAGGTGTTGCTGAAATGTTTTAAGTGCCTTGAGGACTGCCAACAGTTTTAGAAAGTGTATGTGGTTTTGGGTTGTAGTTTGTGTCCACCTGCCGTATGCTGTGTTATGAAGGTAATGGGCTCCTCACCCTGAGAGCGATGCATCTGTTGTCCAAATGGCCTGTAGTGGTAGACTACGAAACTGTTTAGCAAGTTGTCTTCAGACCACCAGGGTAGAGCTTGTACTAAGGTTAGCAAAACCACTAGATCGTCCCACTGACCGTTTTCCTGAGACCATTGTTTTGCTAACCATTCTTGCAATGGGTGTATGCGCAGCTGCGCATGTGGAACCAGATAAACGCACAAGGCTATCATATCATCCTAAGCAGGCGCACTGCCTTGTGCATGGTTATTTGGCGACTGGCAGAATATTGAGGAATCTGAAACATGTTTTGACATCGTCTGAAGGGAAGACCAGTTTTTATAATTGCTCTTAGAAATGGTTTCACTTGATTGGGGACAATACTTAATTTTTTTCTCGTTTATGGAGAACCCCAATTGGAACAACAGACTGATTGTTCTTTGGGTGTTGAGTTTGCATATTTGTGGCGTTTCCCCTGTTATTAGCCAGTCATTCAGATAAGGGTACACTGGGATTGATTATCTGCGTAGGTGCGCCACCACTACCTTTAGTACTTTTGTGAACACCCTAGGAGCTGAAGATATACCGAAGTGGTGTACTTTGAACTGGTAATGTTCGCCCGCTATTTTGAAGCACAGATACTTTCGGCACGCTGGGAACATTGAAATATGAAAGCATGCATCTTTCTTATCCAATGTTGCCATGAATACCCCCTGTTTTAACTGAGGGATTACTTTCCATAGCGTTGTCATGCAAAATGTTTGTGGAGAAACCGGAGGACGTTCTCACATCTACTCTCCTCTATGCAGGTGGCCAGGGAAGGGTCATCGCTTTTGGATCCCAACCCTGGGGGTGGACAAGCAAGGATGGATCACCTGGGTAGAGGGTCCTTGGGGATTGGATGTGGGATGCACTTAGGTGAGACGCTGCATTTCACATTTTACTTTAAGGAAGAAACCCCCATCTCAGAGGTAGTTATGGGATATTGTTCCCCATGCTTCCTTGTCCAGGGGTAGAACAGGAGATCTTATTCACTCCAACATATGAGAAAGAAGAAGAATTGGGAATGAGCTATCTTGGAGTAGACTACAGTATCCTACTTATCCTCATAACAACCCGCCTAACATTTCCCCGGACCTTTTAGGGTCACTGTAAGGCAGTTGCCCTTTATTCCTCTCTTGGGGTATCTAATGGTACCGAGATGAGGAAAGAGCAACTAAGAGTTAGAAACATTACCCACTCTTCAAATTTCAGTACTGATATAAGGAAGAAACACTTGCGAGTTAGCAACATTACACAAATTCCCCACTTTAGTACTGAGACGAGGAAGAAGCAACAGAGTAATAAACATCATTTACTCTCACCTCTGGTACTGGGACGAAGAAGAGTAAGAGGAAGAACGGTCAGGCATATCCCTATAATCAGATCCAGGCAGTCTTAATTCATGACGGATCCCTAAAGCCCATTACAGGACTGCAGGTGTATACGATGTGGACTGCAGATGCATGAAGGGGGGGGGAGAGAGAGAGAAGGAGAAACAGGGAATAGGAAGACACAGCAGGAGGAGCCATGCAAGAAGCAGAGACACCAAAACGCCACTCTAGAATCCAGGAGTCCTGCTGGTGACACTCTGCAGGGACAAGATCCCGCTGTCGGGAAGCTGAGGCGAAGCTGCACACGAGACCCGGAGGGGGCGGAATCACGCACCCAGCGAACAGGCTATCCCGGCTAGGAGAAAGCGCACAGGGAGGAGCTGCCAACCCGGATAAGTGTCTGAGACACCAGAAACACCAGAGCACTCCAAGGGAATACACATAACATAGTCCCTGAAATCAGCATAGCTGCCCTTAATGAATATGGAAATGAACTGAAACGGCAAAGTTACATTTTTCAAAAACCTAATTGAATGCACAATAAATATAGCAAACAAGCCTACGTTTATCGAATATGGAAGTGAATGAAACAGGCCAAGTTGTCTTTAGTGATTGTCGAATTGAATGAAAGCAAAGTTGCACTTCTCAAATGGCGAATTGAATGAAACAAGCATGTTGCACTTACCAATTGGTGAAAGGAATTAAAAAAAGCCATGTTGCCCTTATGGACTACTAAATTGAATGAAACCATTTATTGAATACCAAACTGAATGAAATATGTAAAGCTTGCACCTACTGAACATCAAAGTGAAAGGAAAGCCAAAAGATTATCCATTTTGAATATTGAATGATATGAAAAAGCACAACTACTATTATTAAACAATGAACTGAAAGCAAATGGGAAACTACACTGAATAATATGGTCTGAGTGCAAAGTTGGAGTTTAAGTAGAGAAACCACTTGTTTGGCTGAATATTGAATTACTCAAGGAAACCTCGAAGTTCCTGGTTGCATGCATGACCTGTAATGGGTGGATCATGTGATCCAATAACTGCGCCTATACCAGAGAACTATTACCTGTTGAATTGAAACCTGCTGAAAGTGAATGCAAGGTTCCTGATTGCGTGACATGTAATGGGTGTACCATGTGGTCTAACAACTGCGCCAAGACAAGAAACCCATATATGCCAGCAAGGAAGTTTGCTGTTGTGTTGAAGAGGAAAGCCATTATTGGTGCATACAAGGTTTGGTGAGGAGAACCCCGAACTGTAAATTGTTGAAACGTTGTCCAAAAAACCAAGCCTCAAGATACAGCTTTTTGTGTCATTCTTTAATATTGAAAATCCTGAGACGTGTTGAACTGGAACTATATTGAACTTGGGGAAGGGCATATCCTGACCTGTATAAAAAGATGGAACGTTTTGATTTCAAGTTCACAAGGTGTAAATTGAACATTATAATGAACGTAGTGACATTTGGGGAAAAGAAGAATAAGCCTGAGCTGGAAATAACTTTGAAATTTCTGTTTAGAACACCGTTTAGTTTATGGTTGACATCCCTACACATTGTTTTGTTTTAGTTGTGAGGTCTAGCATAGGTTTTGGACACAGACAGACCTTTCAGTTGAACTTTGACACAGACTTTCCTTAGTTTATTTTGGTAGGGAAATCCCACCTTACTATAGGGCAGGTTAGGCCTTACTCCATCCTGGTCTTTTCGTTAATAAAACATTTTGTTACACCTTGAATCTGTTGTCTGCGTCTCCTTCCAGGATTCCCACTTCACATTTGACATTTGTTTGCTGGGCACAAGTCTAGTACAGGGTGCATAGTTAAGTCTTTCTTTTGAACAAGGAAGTAAGTTGAATAGATACCCTTGTTCACCTGGTTTGCTGGGACTATATGGCATTTTTTTCCCAGCAGGGACTTCTTGTAGTATTACAAGTTTTTCTTTTGGAGTCATTTTCCGCTGTCTTGGTGGGTGGCTTAGTGGTTTCTGCATAAGTTCAATGCAGTATCCCCCTGCCACGGTGGGCAACACCCGCTTGTCTGATGTGATCCCCTCCCATGCGTGGGTGAATTGAGAGATGCAACCTCCAACTGGAGTAGCATGGGAGGGGATCTCAATCAGGGCATACTTGTTTAGAGGTAGAGGAGCCTTTAGTGTCAGAGGCTCTACACCTACTTCTGGACCTTTTGTACCCTCTTTGAAAGTTTCCAGATGACTGACCCTGTGAGTTACCCCATGACGGGGGTTGGCCTCCCTGGTTATAACCTGTGGCGCGTTGTAGACCTTGGCCACAAAACAAAAATCCCCTGTGTTAAACGCCCCTCGCTGGACAAAGGGATTATTAGTTAGTTGTCCCAATGACTTCAGAGTGTTGTACTTTTCAGTGCCTCCACACATGGCAACTATGACTGACCAAGAGTGATGTTAGCAATTCTGGTCTGATAAGCAGCGGAGGATGCAACTTTCCTGCTGAGATTGTAGATTTTCTAACTCTCCTTGTCTGAAGGTGCCTCAGCGGAAGCCAAGGATGTGCTCACCCTCTTTCTGGTTGTGGTGATGCCGAGAGAGTCAGGTTTTAGTTGACCTTTAATATAAAGGGGGGCCAGTTGGTGCTGGCCTGAAAATGTTTTCAATGCAGGGGTTAGCCGCTCTTGTGAGGTTAGGTGTCAGCAGGGAGGGCTGGATGTGTCGCTGCACTGACAGAATCTTTTGTCCTGTAGAATGTCATCCACAAAGTCCTTGTCATGTTGGATCTCTTGTGTCTCCATTTTAAAGCACTGGGCGGCTTTAAGTAGTAGCTCGTATTGCATCTGGTTGTCTATAGAGGAGTCAGCCACAGGCTGATCCTGGGCATCTGGTGACTGTATGACGTAAATATTGTGGTCATAACCATAATATTGGTCCTGATTTTGACTGTACTGGTCGCCTCGAGACCCTGGATCCTGCAAGTTGGAAGGATCTACAATATCTAAGTCTTGAGAGGGGTCTTGGATATGTGAAATGACAGGTGTTTGTGTAGAGGTGCTGGGTTGCAAACTGTCTAACCTTAACACATAAGGAGCTTCCCCACCAGATACGCTTTCAACCTGTGCTGAACCCTGGGGGCTTCTAAACTCCTCTCAATGGTGATCCATGAAATCTACAAAGCAAAAGATTCTTCTCATTACTCTGTCAAACCTTTCAGGTGTCCATTCGGTGGAATATGGGAAAGTAAAAAGGGTAGGGGGTGTCTGCCCTTTATGTTGCAGCACCCCTAATAGTGTATCCTTGGAGGGTGTATAGCCAATTTCCTGAGTAGAAGGTGGCTTAGATGGTGTGTCCGTCGAACGACCAGTGTGTTTCGAAGCCTTAGACTTAAGAAGCGTCTTTGGGACATGTTTTTAATAAGCTCCTCCATTTGATGTGTTTCAAGAGGGCATTGACGATTTTTGTTTCGACGCGTGCCCTTCAGCGTGCAAAAGGAGGGCATTTTTGGGCGCGCTGTCCGAAACGGGCCTACTCAGCGCCTGTTTAGGAGATCTGGCGTGCAGCGAACACAATCACGATGGCCCAGAGGACAGATGATTTAGAGTGGGTCTTCTCCTTGGACACTGCGTGCCTGTGAACGGTCGATGACGTGGTTGGTGTTCGGCCTGGGGATATGTTTTTAGTGTGTCTTGAAACGTGTGTGCTCAAGCCGCCGGGCGTCTTCTCAGCTGACCTGCTTATTGGAGTCAGGGGCTCGCACATGGGGTTCTACTGAATCTTGATCGTCTTCGACGTCGCCAACGCTGCCATCGCTGGAGTCACCCGCCAAGTCTATGAAGGCCTCGGCCTGCATGGCGTGGGTGGCCAAACACTTAGTATGGCAGTCTTTTAAGGTCTTAGTTCTGAAAAGCTTGCAGGACTTGCAGTGGTTCTCGACGTGATCCTGTGGAAGACCATGGATGCACACCCGGTGCATGTCCTTCCAGGGATATTTGCAACTGCAAAATGGACAAAACTTAAAAAGTATATTTTCTATATTGGATGGGAAAAGCAGCATGACGATGAAGGGAAGGTGGCAAAATAGGCAAGGGTGTATGACCACACCTCACTCTCCCAACTGTAAAGGGCTGAGGCCCGGTTAGGCTCGAGTAGGTCGCAGTCACGGTCCGTTGAACGAGGCTTCTCGTTGATACCAGGTTCGTCTGTCGAGTGCTGAAGATCTTCTGGAAGGTGGCAGATGAATGCGGTGATAGAGATCAAATTAAACTCAGAATTATTAAGGCGTCTAGCCAAGAGAACTTTGTAACGTGCAACCGACTACGATGATGGAAAAAACAATCTGCGAGACTGACGCGTGAAGGACCATGGGTACAGTAGACGTCACACTAGGGATAGCATTGCTAAACCGACCAGTCAACATCCCTTTATCGAATTATCGAAAACAATGAAATACTCTACGACGACCACTAGATGTCGGCCTATGCATAGCATGTCATCTAAACAGATCCACAAGCCTCAGAAATATACATATACCAATTTGTTCACTTTGGAAAAGTTTGTTCAGTTAAATACACTGACGAGAAATAGCACAAGCTGCTTAAAAGCAGATGCATGCCACATGCCCCTCGTTTAGCAACTCTGCAAGCAAAAATGCTTTCCCAGAATATGTGGCGACTTACTCAAAATATATCTTTACATGCCACACAAAGTTATAAACAGAAGGAAAATTCAGAAATGACATCAATGAAGTCACATGCACCAGAAAGCATGACATTGTTTGGTGTGCCCTACCGGCTCATAGTCAGGCCCAATAAATGTCACTCACTGCATCACAGATCAAATATAACGGATTAGGGAATTCTTTACAACTTTAAAAATACAATGTAGCAAAAAATAAAAACAGAACACATCCATGTACCGAGCAGCAAAAGCAACATTTGAGACTCTCCCCTCAACTTACACGGCCGCACAAGCTTCTACAAAATGGCTGACACTATAACATTGCTTTCACTGTGATGCACGCTTGCTGCATTACGGGCCACTGACTGCCACCAGGGCCACACAACAAACTGCTGCAAAAGCTCTGGCAGAGACCTAAAGCTCCTCCCAACTAAACGAAAAAGGAGCAGAGGAGAATCAGCATTGAAAGGGGCCTCATATCTGACGAATTCACTACAAAGACAGTAGTGAAAATACTCTTGACAAATCATCTAAATTAGGAGGGGAGATGGGGCAAACATGTCAACAATGAAAAGGATGCATGAAGACACACACAAACAAATAAAAACAAAGCCATGTAAGAAGGGCAGAATAAAAAATGAAAAAAAAAACATTTGTGCAATGGTGAAGACATTGAAGAAATCAATGAAAGACGACAGATGCACCAAAGAGCAGTGGTTATAGTCAGCAAAGGAGCAGCAACTGGGGTGGGGAATCGGGGGCAGAAACACAAAGGGCAAAGAAGGAAAGAAATATTGAAAACAGCCATGAAAGGCAAAGAGAAAGATGAAGGGACAGGCACAAAAGAGGAGGTACAAAGCTACATGGGTACATTGGGGGTTGGGGAGGATTTAACAACAAGTTACACAAGATGTGATTGGTCAAAGAAATATGGGTAGGAGGAGCACAGAAACGGGTAGCCCGCCATGAAGATGGGGAGACCAAACCTCAAATGGGGTACAGATAATTGTACATTGTGGAAAAACAAAATGGAAACAGTTAGAACTTCTAAAGGGGAGGCAGTGAAAACTATGAAAGAGTGCAATGAAAGGAAGCATAACGGGATACAGAAAAGGAGGGGGCCAGAGAGGCATGAAGAAACCAGAGACAGAAAAGGGTCAAGCAGAGTGAAGAAAAGGAGACCCAGACCGACATACAGAACTATTGATATAGGGAGAACCAAAAGCTGCGAAGTCACAAGTGGGGGCACGAAGAGAAAAAACTATGAAATGGAAACAAGCAGGGAAAAGGGAAGTGGGACGATCGCAAAATAAGAAGGTTATGCCCACCTTGTGCCTTATGAAGATTTTCCACCGGCCTTTGAACATATGGTCACCCAACCACTCGATGTTCCCTGGCCCCCATCCTCATTGATTACCTTCCCCTTGAATGCATCTATTGCTTCCATGGGAAACTTCGACCTCCTGAAAGTACCTTGCAAACAGTAAATTAAGCTTTCACTCTCTTCTCGTCTATTTGTTCACTCTCTGGTCTACATCCATAACTTACCTGCTCAGTCTTTCCATTACACTCCCTCAATACAACTGGAGATTCTCATTCTGACCAGTCCCTCCTGCACTTCAATCTCCCAATTCTTCCTCATCCCCCAACCACTGCACCTCATATTCTCAAACAAATGTTTAACCAGACTCCCTACCTTCCGCCTACTCCACTGACCATGCCTTTGAGGAACCGGTCTTTCAGATCCTCATACCCAAATCCCCATGCAGGCCACATTTTTACCCCTTCTATCCTCATCTGCAGCCTTCCCTCACCTTGGAGATTTACAAGCCTGATCCGTGCCTACACCTGTACCGACAGCTCAAATCTCTCTCTCTCCACACCTAAGCACCTATCAGTGTGCCCTATTTGCACTCATTAAGGTTCTAGGGCATGGGTGCACAACATATGGCCCGCAGGCCAATTGCGGCCCGCCATGGTCTTTTGTCCGGCCCGCGAGGCACAAACACTTTCCTAATGGAGGGCGGCCCGCAAGCAGCATCGGCCGCCCTCCATTAGGAAAGTCTTTGCTGTCTTCCGGGCCTGACAAATCACTGGCCATCCTTGGCTCAGCACACACGCACCACGTCGCTCCTACGAGCCACGTAGTGCGTGTGTGCTGCACCAAAGAAGGGCCAGCACTACGGCTGGCGTGGTCCATAAGGCTTGATGCCGGAAGGCATTTCAGCCTTGGACCACACCAGCCGTAGTACGATTCCTGCAACTTCCAGCTTACCTGCCTTCCAGCACGTCTCCGGTAAGTGGTCTGTTTGTGTTTGTGTGTCGGGTCTGTTTTGCTGTATGTTTGTGTGTGTATGTTGAGATGCGGGGTGGGGGTGTGTCGGGTGTGCATGAATGTTTGGATTTGAATGTTTTTTGTGTGTATGTTGAGATGCGGGGTGGGGGGGTGTCGGGTGTGCATGAATGTTTGGATTTGAATGTTTTTTGTGTGTATGTTGAGATGCGGGGGTGGGGAGTGTCGGATGTGTATGACTGCTTGGATTTTAATGTTTTTTGTGTGTATGTTGAGATGCGGGGTGGGGGGTGTTGGGTGTGCATGAATGTTTGGATTTGAATGTTTTTTGTGTGTATGTTGAGGTGGGGGGTGTCGGGTGTGCATGAATGTTTGGATTTGAATGTTTTGTGTGTGTATGTTGAGATGCGGGGGTGGGGGGTGTCGGGTGTGCGTGAAAGTTTGTTTTGGAGTGTAAGTGCGGTGTATGTTGAGATGCAGGTTCTGTATGTGTGCATGCTTGCTAGTTTGTATGCTGATTTGGGGGTGGGGGTTCTGGTCTGTATGGGTGCATGTTTGAGAGTGTGCTGAGGTGGGGGGTTTGGGTCTGTATGGGTGCTTGTTTGAGAGTGTGCTGAGTTGGGGGTTCGGGTCTGTATGGGTGCATGTTTGTGTGTGTGCTGAGTTGGGGGTGGGGGGGTTCAGGTCTGTATGGGTGCTTGTTTGAGTGCTGATTTGGGGGTTCGGGTCTGTATGGGTGCATGTTTGTGTGTATGCTGAGTTGGTGTCATGATGCCTACCCCCGGGGACCCAGACCACGTCCAGCAACCCCGGAAGCAGGCATCAAGTTATCCTAAACAAGCCCAACAACCCCTGCTAGGGGCTATTTGGGTCCAGTCCTGGCGCCTATGGCGCCAAGCTCATATGGAGTGTCAGTCCTGGCTCCAGGCTCATAGATTAAAACTTAACTGATGCAGACCATGCTGCAAACTTACCTGATGCAGACCATGCTGCAAGAGCTCCAAGCCAAAAGAGGCTTGGAAGGGACTACTTTACTTAGGGACTATTTTTTACTCGGGCGGGGCTGGGGAGGAATACTTACCTGGGACTACTTTGGAGGCTATTTAAACCACACCCGAAGAGCAGCACACACTTCGCGTTATTCTGCATCCAGCAGCGTAACGTTCACCGTGCCTACAAGTCTGCATCCAGCCTTCTGTTACGCCCGCCTCGAGTTTGGAGCTCCTAGAAAAAGGGAGAAAGAAGGAGAAAAGGTTAGAACAAGAGCAATACCTTTAATCCTTACCTGAATTCCCGATCCCATCGCGCCTTCGAGCTGGAAGAAAGAAGTTATTTTATGCGCGTCGCCTCGCCTGCTGCAGCGCCGCGCTGAACTCACCGGCCTTCGCAGCATCTTCACATCCCAACGCATCCTCCTGCATGTTCCCGCCGCACTCCGGCACCTAAGGAGAAGACAAGAACAGCAAGGTGAGCTAAGGGAATACACAGAGTAATATTAGTTACCCCCCCATAGACTTACCTGATTTTACCACCGGGGGTTCTATTCCTCTTCACGGGTCGGCGCAGCTTCCACTGCATCTTCGCCGAACCCCGGCCCCCAAGGGGAAACCAAAAGGACAGCAAGGTGAAACAAAGGGACTAAACAAGGGGAACCCTCCTCACCACAATAGACTTACCTTATTTTACCGCCGGAGGTATTATTCTCCAAGACTTCATACTTTCTCTCAGCGCCTGAATAAGGGAGAAAGCAACAGGTTAAATATTGACTTTATTTTATCGAACTGTGTTGGAAAATACAAATCCTTACCAGAATACTACCGGTTTCCACAAGGAACTCTTCATTAGGGTCAAGCTGCAACCTGCAAGGAATCGGACAAGAGTGAAAGTCAGGCATTTGAACTCTTACGAAATTTATACTTGCGGCATCTTCCTGGGAATCTCGGAGTCAATATTGTTCTGGAACTCACCAATTCCTTTAAGGCAGTGAAGCAACTGGTTATCAACGCGCCCCTGCGCTCAATGCAGGATGGAGAGCTCATCTTTTCAAACCATCAGGTGAGGCTATAAGAGGGGACATCAAAGGCGATCTGTGGGGAAAACAGCGGAGGTGGTGGGATTTACGCACAACTCCACGGGTGGTTAATTCCCTTTCTCCATTTACAGAAAAATATTCCTACGGGCCAAGCAAACGAAGCTAGGTGGGCCAGTCCAGTCCTCATCTCGGCCCTACGCGTCACATTTGTGGTGACCGCAGCTGTCCAGTTCCGATCGACGCCTCTGTGGGAGCCAGGTGAGCGTAACATTTGGGGGTTAGGGGGGTTCGGGTATGTATGGGTGCTTGTTTGAGTGTGCGCTGATTTGGAGGGTGGAGGGTTCAGGTCTGTATCGGTGCATGCTTGAGAGTGTGTGTGTGCTGAGTTGGGGGTGGGGGTTCGGGTCTGTATGGGTGCATGTTTGTGTGTGCTGAGTTGGGTTCGGGTCTGTATGGGTGCTTTTTTGAGAGTGTGCTGATTTGGAGGGTGGAGGGTTCGGGTCTGTATCGGTGCATGCTTGAGAGTGTGTGTGTGCTGAGTTTGGGGTGGGGGTTCGGGTCTGTATGGGTGCATGTTTGTGCTGAGTTGGGGGGTGGGGGGCTTGGGTCTGTATGGGTGCTTGTTTGAGAGTGCCGATTTGGAGGGTGGGGGGGTTTGGGTCTGTATGGGTGCTGGTTTGTGTGCGCTGATTTGGGGGTGGGGGTTCGGGTGTGTATGGGTGCATGTTTGTGTGCTGATTTGGGGGTTGGTGTTTGGGTCTGTATGGGTGCTGATTTGGGGGGGTGGGGGTTTGGAGTTGGGGGGTTTGGTTGTGTATGGGTGCTTGTTTGAGAGTGTGCTGATTTGGGGGGTGGGGGGTTCGGGTCTGTATGGGTGCTGGTTTGTGTGTGCTGATTTGAGGGGTGGCGGGTTCGGAGTTTGGGGGTGGAGGTTGCCAGGATGAAGAACATCAGAGACAACGGGCAGCCTTGCCTGGTGCCCCGTAGGATCACCCAGGCAGGTGAAATGCGTTTGCCAGTGCAAACCCTGGCCACTGGCCTGATGTATAGCAACTGCACCCAGTCTATAAATCCCGGGCCAAACCCAAATCGGCATCACCACGTAGATCTGTAATAGCTTGTTTTGTTCCTCTCCCTCCATCTCCCTCAACTTGTGTAATTCTCCGGCTCTACCAGAAATGTTGTCAGGCCTAGGACGGTAGTCGCCTGTCTGTTCCCATTTCCTTCCTATCTGTGTCGATAGTTAATTTCGCATTCCTGTTGTTCATGGCCTGTAAGAATGTTTTGTATTTTCCCTTGTTCCCTCGCTTGTCGAGAAGCACTTTGAAACACATTGTGTATAGGCACTATATAAATAAACTATCATAGCATATCATTAGAGATGTTGGGCCAGAGTGTCAAGGGTCAGCAGTGGGTGTGGTTTATTTGTACATTCCTAAAGCTTTCAAAACCGGCTGCAGCCTTTTCTAGTATGGTCCTGGATGATGTCTGCTCCTGTAATTTTGCAACGAAACCTCGATCAAGCGTTTGAGACCCATTGAGTGTGGGTAATTGTTACGTTTCTACAACCCCATCAAGCATTGTTCAGGGGGATAGATGCACAATGAAATTGATTAGAGAAGGTAACTGCTCTTTGAGGGCAAGCTTAACTGCAAAATGACAATTGCTGCACACTACGAATCATACATTCAAGTGGACAGTTTGAGGTATTTGATCCAGATTTTATGGAAGGAAATGGCTTGCAATATTCAAACTGGTAGTACTCCAGTTGCCCTGGCCAGGAAGAAACTGAGATCAGTTTCTTTGTATGTTCACTAAAGTAATTGGTCATCCTGTGATAATTCCTTTCAAAAGCTCATAATTTGGCAACAGCTTGTGCTTGGAAATGTTATTTTTTTTTTTTAAGAATGTCCTCAATTTCCACCTTAATCTCAAATATAGCAGGTTGATATGCTATGCAGCCCGCTATTCCTGAAAGTATCCATCAATAAGTGCATGAAAAGGTATGCTGCCAAGGCTATGTTCTTTATCTGATCTTGTTCTTTTGTCGCTTCTAGGATTCTCAAAAAAGTATATAATTTGTATATACTCTAGACTAGGACGGTCGTAGTGGGAGCATAACAGTGGCGTTCGTATCGTTATCCAAAGATGTCTCTGCCAATGTTCAGTGCAGTAAAAAAAAAAAAAAGAAAGATTGACCAGGAGCACCGTCAATTTAAGGAGTGGACTGAAGTTTTTTTTCCATCGAGTCCAAACCTAATGTGTACTCGTGTCTCATTTGTCTCGAACGCATAGCAGTCCTCAAGGAATACAATATCCGCCGCCATTGTGAAACAAAACATTCACAATATAAGGATTTGCAGGGGGAAGCGAGAATTAAGAAAGCTGGGGAGCTAAAAACACAGCTGACTAAGCAACAGGGTGTTTTTGCCCAGAACAAAAAAAAAATCTGAATGTGCCACCTTTGCGAGTTATAAGGTTGCACAGCTTATTGCAAGGTCAGCACGTCCTTTCACAGATGGGGATTTCGTTAAAGACTGCCTGATGGAGATTTGCGAGGCAGTATGTAAAGAAAAAAAAGATGCTTTTACAAATGTTCCCCTTTCACGTATGAGTATCCAGCGGCGTATTGTAGATATGGCTGACAATTGTTACAGCCAACTGAAAATGCGGTGTATGGATGTTAAGTTCTTTTCAGCTGCCCTTGATGAGAGTACAGATGCAAGTGACAGCCCACCTCTTAATTTTCATTCGGGGGGTCGATAATCAATGCAAAGTATTTCAGGAACTGGCTTCCCTGGTATCTTTGCATGGCAGGACTACTGGTGCTGACATTTTTAATGCCTTTCAAAACGTCATCGATGATTTAAATTTGCCATGGGACGACTGATGGGGCGCCAGCCATGGTTGGGGAGCAAAATGGGTTTATTGGCTGCTTGAAAAGGCACTTGGGCGAGAAGGCTGTCCATTTAAAAAAATTATCACTGCATCATCCACCAGGAGGCATTATGTGCAAAACATTTGAAATTCACTGAAGTGATGGACTTTGTTGTGAAAACGGTTAATTTTGTCTGTGCACGCTCTTTAAATCACTGATTGTTTCAGGCGTTTTTAGAAGAGGTAAAGGCGGATTATAGTGATGTCCTATATCACACCGATGTCCGATGGCTTAGTCGTGGCAATGTGCTGAAGCGATTCTTTGCTTTACGGCACAAAATAAAAGCATTCCTTGATGAAAAGGGAATGGACACTTCTGTCATGCAAGATATTGACTGGGTAGCTGACTTTGCTTTTCTGACTGACCTGACAGGCCATTTCAATGATTTAAATTTAAAGTTGCAAGGAAGCCAAAATCTCATATCGGATCTGTTTGAGGCAGTTTGTACCTTTGAAATAAAGTTAAGGCTTCCGACAGCCCAACTGGAGAAAGGGATGCTGGTACACTATCCCGCAGGTGCAGAGGTTTTCCCCCATGATAAGTATGTAGGATGGTATCGGCATGTGAAGGTCCTGAAGGAACTGCAAAATGTTTTTGAGAATCGTTTCTCACAATTCAAATCCCAGCGAGCCTCTTAAAAACTTTTTGCAGACCCTTTCTCTGCTGAGGTTCACAGTGTGCAACCTGAACTGCAACTGGAACTGATTGAACTTCAGTGCTGTAATGCCCTCAAAAATAAGCACAGAGAGATGCCTTTATTAGTTTTCTATCAGTCTCTGGACACTGCTCAATTCCCCAATCTGTCACGGGAAGCATTAAAGATTGTTGCTATGTTTGGCAGTACTTACATTTGTGAGCAAGTTTTTTCACAAATGAAACTACATAAATCCAGCCTAAGGACAAGGCTAACTGACCAACATCTCCATGCAATCCTGAGAGTAGGAACAACCTCACTGGAGCCCGAGATCCAGAAACTGACAGCTGAGAAACGGTGCGATGTTTCTCACTGATCAACTATGTCTGGTTCACTGTTTCATCCTGTATGATTTGGGGAAATGTATAGTTAAAATGTAAGTTTTAAATACAAATAAAATGGTACACCTCCAAAAAGGTGTTTTTTCCAACTGTCAAAGTGGTTGGTTGAGGGGGAAGGGGCCATGGGGCATAGTGTTTGGTTGGGTGTTGAGGGGGCCATGGGGCATAGTGTTTGGTTGAGGGGTGGGGCCATGGGGCATAGTGTTTGTTTGGGGTTGAGGGAGCCGTGGGGCATAGTGTTTGGTTGGGGTTGAGGGTGCCATGGGCATAGTGTTTGGTTGGGTGTTGAGGGAGCCATGGGCATAGTGTTTGGTTGGGGGTGAGGGTGCCATGGGGCATAGTGTTTGGTTGAGGGGTGGGGGCCATGGGGCATAGTGTTTGGTTGGGTGTTGAGGGAGCCATGGGGCATAGTGTTTGGTTGGGGTTATGGGAGCCATGGGGCATAGTGTTTGGTTGGGGTTGAGGGTGCCATGGGCATAGTGTTTGGTTGAGGGGTGGGGGTGCCATGGGGCATAGTGTTTGGTTGAGGGGTGGGGGTGCCATGGGGCATAGTGTTTGGTTGGGGGGTGGGGGTGCCATGGGGCATAGTGTTTGGTTGAGGGGTGGGGGCCATGGGGCATAGTGTTTGGTTGAGGGGTGGGGGTGCCATGGGGCATAGTGTTTGGTTGGGGGGTGGGGGTGCCATGGGGCATAGTGTTTGGTTGAGGGGTGGGGGCCATGGGCATAGTGTTTGGGTGAGGGTGCCATGGGGCATAGTGTTTGGTTGAAGGTGTGGGTGCCATGGGGCATAGTGTTTGGTTGAGGGGTGGGGGCCATGGGGCATAGTGTTTGGTTGGGTGTTGAGGGAGCCATGGGGCATAGTGTTTGGTTGGGGTTGAGGGTGCCATGGGCATAGTGTTTGGTTGGGGGTCGAGGGAGCCATGGGGCATAGTGTTTGGTTGGGGTTGAGGGAGCCATGGGGCATAGTGTTTGGTTGGGGTTGAGGGTGCCATGGGCATAGTGTTTGGTTGAGGGGTGAGGGTGCCATGGGGCATAGTGTTTGGTTGAGGGAGCCATGGGGCATAGTGTTTGGTTGGGGGTTGAGGGAGCCATGGGGCATAGTGTTTGGTTGGGGTTGAGGGAGCCATGGGGCATAGTGTTTGGTTGGGGTTGAGGGTGCCATGGGCATAGTGTTTGGTTGAGGGGTGAGGGTGCCATGGGGCATAGTGTTTGGTTGAGGGAGCCATGGGGCATAGTGTTTGGTTGGGGGTTGAGGGAGCCATGGGGCATAGTGTTTGGTTGGGGGTTGAGGGAGCCATGGGGCATAGTGTTTGGTTGGGGGTTGAGGGAGCCATGGGGCATAGTGTTTGGTTGGGGTTGAGGGAGCCATGGGGCATAGCGTTTGGTTGAGGGGTGGGGACCATGGGGCATAGTGTTTGATTGGGTGTTGAGGGAGCCATGGGGCATATTGTTTGGTTGGGGTTGAGGGTGCCATGGGCATAGTGTTTGGTTGGGGGTCGAGGGAGCCATGGGCATAGTGTTTGGTTGGGGGTCGAGGGAGCCATGGGGCATAGTGTTTGGTTGGGGTTGAGGGTGCCATGGGCATAGTGTTTGGTTGAGGGGTGGGGGCCATGGGACATAGTGTTTGGTTGGGGGTTGAGGGAGCCATGGGGCATAGTGTTTGGTTGGGGGTTGAGGGAGCCATGGGGCATAGTGTTTGGTTGGGGGTGCCATGGGCATAGTGTTTGGTTGGGGGTGAGGGCGCCATGGGGCTAGTGTTTGGTTGGAGGTTAGGGGGCCATGGAGCATAGTGTTTGGTTGGGGGTGGGAGCCATGGGGCATAGTGTTGCACTCCAAGAGTGAACCCAATAATAAACCTAAAACAGGCACAGTTAGATGTACATCCTTTGCTTTTTGAGGAAACCTGACTCAACGAAGGCCATAATCCTCTTGGGCAACCCAAACAGCAAACTATAGCAGTCCAAAATAACGAAATGTCAAATCTAGGGTCAATAAAGTATATATAAGTTAATTAAACAGACGAGATACAATAACTAAATAGAAATAAATTATAACAATGGAAAATGTGTAGTACAAAATGTAAGTTTGAAATGCAAATAAAAATCGCTACCCCTCAAAAACATTTTTCCATGTGTTTAATACAAATTGGGAGTTTAAAAAGCCTCCTGCCACGCCCCACCAACCGCCCCGCCCACATTTACTTTTCAGACCACTATAGTCCTCATGTAAGGTACTTTCGGCCCTCTGTCAAAATCAGTTGTGCACCCCTGCTCTAGGGGCTGCTAGGGTCAACTAATTCACCAACCACAACTCCTCTCTCCAATCTCAACCATTCCATCTTACCTCAACCTTCCAAGCCATGCTGTCTCCAGGCCTATATTCTCCTCCCACTTTAAGGACTTAACATTTTACGTCTCGTTCAAGAACTCTAGAGCTGTATTTTTGTTTGAGGTTATAAAGGGAAAACCGTGTTTGGGAGCCACAGAGTGTTGTACAATGTTGGTGATTATTACAACAATAGATTAAGCAAGCCCTAGATGGAGAGGTCCTGGCTGTGGATCTGAAATGTAATCACCCACAGTAATAGTTTTCCTCTGGGAGGAGGAGAGTCCAAGGTGATACCAAGGTACTTCCTGAAGAGCAGGGTGATTAGGTCCTTCATGAACTGCAAGCACATTGGATCAGTTCTAAACGTGACATTCCACCAGAGATACACGAGGTAGGCAGGCGTCTGGGTGGTAGTCGCCTTGTATGTGATACAGGCTTATCTTGAAGAGTATTCTGGCTGAGATCCGTAACCAGTGCCATTCTTTTAGGAGAGGGGAGATGTTGTCAAAATTCTTTGAGCATGGAAGGATTTTATTTTACAGAGGAGATCTTTTTCAAGTCATGCAGGCATTTTATTTATTTTGTGAATTTCCAAAGGAAAGGTTGCAACCTATAGTTAACACGAGTGATCTGGTGGTTGGGGACAGCTGACAAGTGAAACCACCAAGCCTCATGTCATTCAGCTAGCCTAAATGGTCATCTGTTTAGCTGGATGTTCTAGTAGGTTGAATTCTGTTTTTGTAGGATTGAGTTTCAGGTTGTAGTTTGGCATCCATGCTTGAAGGGAACAAAGACTCAGTCGCAAGATGTTTTGAGGCCAGCTCACTTAATAGCGTATAACTGTATATCGTCTGATTTTTGGTGAAGCGAGATGTTTGCGTGTCAAAAATGAACACCAGCAGGGCCCCATATTGCAATCACTGGAGAGAAGACAGCTCTGTGGGACTATGCAAGGTCCAGAGGATGGTCTGACCTGAAGTTGGCCATCGATACTGCTTGGTATCTGTTCAAGAGGATGAAGGCAAACCAGTTGAGGATTGTGCCTGTGAACTCCATTTTGTTGGTGAGAAGGCCGACAGACGTGTGGTTGAAAGTTGAGGAGCACCAGAAGTTGGATGTCTCCGTGGACCATGATCTTCAGAGCATGGTCCATGACCTTGATAGTGTGCTGCATCTGTATCTAAATAGTGATTGGTAGTAAAGGAGCAAACCTTGTTGGTTGATCTGATCATGGAGTCGAGTGGTCACTGCTTTTGCAGACAAATGGAACAGTGATTGACCTGAAGTTGGTGAGGTCGCCCAGGTCTACTATCGGTTTTTGAGACGTGCTTAGATTAGTCCAGTTTTTAGTTTGCATGCCTTGATTGACAAAGGCATTCACTATTTGGACGATTAGGGTGAGGTCTTTGATCGGGTGTAGGTCAGTAGGAAAAGCCATCCTTGCATGAGGAAGGTTTTATCGACAATAGAAGGTTGGTGATGCCCATTGTACTGAGGAGCCTGAAGGTAGGCCATGGTCGTGTTCAGTGTTGTGGGATTCTAACTGGGGAGGATGCAGTTTTAGAGGCACTGCCATGTCTGATTTCATCTCTCTTAACAATGAAGAGATTTTAAATTTTTCTGTGAATCCTGTGATTACTGGTATGTAACCCCCTTACTGCCTTCCACTTCCTTCCTCCTTGACAAAACTATCCTACAACAACCTATAAAAAAGTATTTGGGCTGGAAAATGGCAATAAATAAGGGACCACAATAAAATGGGTGGGAAATGGGGGCAAAAGAGGATAGGCATGAGCAAAGCAGGATACGCAGAAGGGGCGGGCTGGGCTATAAGCAAGACATTCAGTCCAAAAGGGTTGGGCGTGCCTATGCCACAAAAAAAGGGGTTGCATGACACTGAGCAATGGGTGTGAAACAGGGGCCTAAAAATAAAATTAAAAACACAGTAAGGTATTCGATCCCAATGTATTATCACATTTCTTTTCCTCCCCCATTACCAACTGGAATCATCCAGAAAGACCTATAAAAATTGCCCGAATGTGTGAAATTCCGAATGGCTGAAAAGTTCGACCAAATCACGCATTCAATGCTAGGACTGCTGGGGTGTACCCCGCAACCCAACACTATATTGTGAGCGGTGGTTGCGAGGGGTGTCCCCTGCAGCCCTCAACATTTTTTTCATAAAACAAGGAAAGGACCCTGCAGCGCCTGTTACCCATCACAGAAGTGAAAGGGATCAGGCGACGCAAGGACCAGCGAGTCGTAAGCAAGGTAAGTAGGGGGGCGGGGTGGGAGCGTTTTGGGGGTGGGTATGGGTGTGAGCCAAATCAGAAATGTTCAGGGGATAAAAGACTAAAGGTTACTCCGAAATAATAATCTTTGGTCTTCTCGCCCTCATTTGTAACTCAGTCTTTCAACCCCGATCCTACCAATTTAAGTGGTGTCCAAGAGCATAGCATCATTGGTATAAGTCAGAAAGCCAACGTGTTTTAGCCCTAATTAGGAAATGAATGTGCTTGCTGTACACATTTTGGCACGGCTGCAAGTAACAGAAGTGAAAGTAGCAAAAAAAGTAATGCAACCAAGTCTCCTTTGGGGTAAGGATGACAGTGTATACGGCTGGGCAGATGGACCATCAAGTATGTGTGATGGGCAAAAATAAGTTCTCCAAGAACGTTTTTAATTTGCTTTGCCCAAAACAGATTTCAGTTTAGACTTAACTGCTATGAGGCCTTTAGTGGCGGTTTGTTCCTACAAAACTGAACGATTCTAGAAACCGTGCATACGAGGAATTTAGATTTTTCTTTTGTGGTATAGATGACTTGATTTTTCTACACTGTGGTCTAACAGTTCCACAGTCTTCAAGTAAGAACCATTTAATAGAAAGAAAGCTAGTGGTACAGCGGCCTAATGTCCCAAAATCAAATTAAATTGAAGGAATAATTATCAAATAGGCCCCTTCTCCTCTATACAGACTCCGGGGTTAGGTTGAAAATGCTACCAGTGGTCTAAATGTAGTGATGTATGAAAACTAATGCAAACTCCTCTAAGCCAGTCCAACAAAAAAAAAATACATTGAAAAGAGGGCATTCATTAATACAAAAAAGATACACATATCCTGAAATGAACTACTTTGACCAGTAATGTTCTGCCAGGGCGTTTAGAAATACCACAACAGATACACAATGTGATTCATATGCATCTTCTCCACGTGTACAGAATAGGAGGTATGACAACGAGAACCCATCAATTTACAAGAGAAAAGATGAGCTTCACAGAGTTCAACAAGTTAAACTAGGATGTATGCTTTTACCACAGTTTGTGGGGAGCCCGAGAGCCCCAAATGGGAAAGCAGATTCAGGCAGAAACAACGCAGTTGTTTTCCGCAATGCTGCGTTGTTTCTGCCTGAATCTGCTTTCCCATTTGGGGCTCTGGGGCTCCCCCCCAGAGCCCCAAATGGGAAAGCAGATTCAGGCAGAAACAACACGGTTGTGTTGGAAAACGCTGCTGTTTCTCTTTCCGAGTTTCTCAGGCTCCTCCGAGCTGGAGGAGCCTGAGAAACTTGGAAAGAAAAACCGCAGCGTTTTCCAACACAATAACGTTGTATTTATGTTTGCGGTCGCTTCAAAAACGACCGCAAACATAAATACGTTTTTAAAGCTGCGGTTTTATTTCTAAGTTTTCTGGGCTCCTCCAGCCCGGAAAACTTAGAAAAAAAAAACGCAGCTAGTGCTTATTTTTAAAAAATAAATAGCACTTACCGAGATTCAGCTCCAGCTTTCCTGCTCTGGTCTCCGGTCCCCGTCCCCCGCGTACAGCACTAATGAAGGGAAAGCCACCCAGCGGTAGCTTTTGTTTACTACAGCTGGCTGGCTTTTCCTTCATTAGTGCCGCAAAAGCAAAAGCCAGCACAGGAGGGCATCCATTTCACAAAATGGATGCGCCCATGTGCTTGCTTTTGCGAATTTTGAGCTTCAATAGCTCAAAATTTTACATAGGAAGTTTTAAAAAAAGAGAATGCTAGTCTTTTTTTTATGTTGCCTATCTATTTTTTAAATACATTTTTTTACTAGACCATGCCTTTAAATATAACCGCTATAGTCAAATATTTCTAATGTGAAAGTAGAACTGATAAAATCTCCACTCTCCCTATTGTATGTCCTAATGTATAGACAGATGTCTTGTGTTTTTCGTGATGCACTGCTGTGTGAATATGTACGGTTTTTAATATTTATTAATAAAGTGAGGTATATATATATTTTTCCTTATCTTGATTGTTCTCACTGCCTTCTAGCCTCAATTAGTTTCACTGCAATGTGTATTTTGGTGATATTAATATGGTGTTGCTAAGTTGTATGTGAAGATAATCGGTCAATCTCTGACACCCCCAGGGTCGCAGTAGTGAAGGGTTTTCAATTCTTTGTGCTTGACGCACCTTTTTTGCTCCCTGGTTCTTGACTCCCGCCAGGTGAAAAAGGGATGAGGAACAAAAAAGGGATGAGGAACATCTCTTGGGTGACAGGTCAGTGCCACAAGTACTGCACCTCTCTGGAGAGTGCTGGGGATCTGGTGCCCTCCTGCTTCCTGGTGTAGAACATTGTGGCGGTGTTGCCCGTGAAGACCCTCACCACTTTGCCCTTGAGGGGTGGAAGGAATGACTTTAGGGCCCAGAACACTGCCCGCAGCTCCAGGATATTGATGTGGAGATCCCTCTCCTCCGGCAGCCACAGGCCTCTGTGATGGAGAAGTCCGGTGTGGGCTCCACAGCACCCCAGGGAAGCATCCGTGATGGCCATCTCATGGTAAGGTGGGTGGCTCGCCAAATCCTGTGCCCCCGGCGATGGAGAGCACACCCCACCACCGTATCACTCAAAGGAACTCCTCGTCAAGGGTAATCTTGTCTGCGAAGCTTCCGGACACCAGGATCCAGCGAGCATCCCGGAACTCCAGAAGGGGTCGCATCCACAACCTGCAGAGCCTGATCAGGTAGATGCACAACTACGTCATGCCGGGCAGCGACTTGATGGTCTGCACTGCAGCGGTCTTCAGTGTCAACAGCCGTTGCACCTTGCCCAGTAGGGCTGCTATCCTCTCTTCCGAGGGACCCACCAAGCAAGACTGTTGAGCCTGGCCTCCAGGAACAGCACGTTCTGCAATGGTATCAAGCAAGACCATGGATAGTAGATGGAGAACTCCAGATCTGTCAACAGCTGAGCGGTCCTCTCTGTGTGTTCGACGGCTACTTCCCTTGACTTGGCACGGATGAGTAAGTCATTGAGGTACACGTGTATCCCCTGTAGAGGCAGATGAGCTGCCACTGGTGCTAGGCACTTCGAAAACCACCCTGGGCGCCGACTTCAGTCTGAAGGGAAGAGCCTTGAATTGGTAGTCCCTTCCCTGTACCGCTTCCGATGGTTCTCGTGAATGGGGACGTGGAAGCACGCATCCTTCAGATCCAGTGGCGTCAAGAAGTCCCATTTCTCTAGTTGGCCGAGCACATGCTGTAACGGGACAATCCTGAATTTTTGGGACTTGAGGTATTTGTTGACACTGCATGTCTAGAACGGCCGCCCCTTCTTTACCAAAAAGTATCTGGAGTAGATTCCAGAGCCCCAGAGTCGCTTTGGAACCAGCTCTATCGCCCCTTTTCTTAACATGGCCAGTACATCCTGCAGGAGCCGAGGGATGTGCTGCTCCTGCCGGGCAACCGGAGGTATCTGCGGACACTTCTGCCGGAGCTCTAGAGTGTGTTCATGGGCGAGAGCATGCAGCGCCCATTGGTCGGTGGATATCTTCCACTCGTCTGAAGTCTTGGCCGGTTCAATCAAGCTTTGGGGCCTGCATGACGTCCTGGGAGTGAACAACATCTGCCACCTCCACTGAAAACCATGGAACAGCCTCTTTAGTCCTCCAGGGTGTGGACCGGGAGGGTTGCTTGTATGAAGAGTACCCTCCGCCGAAACCTTTCAATGATTTGCCTTACTTCCCACCAGAGGCCCGAAAGAAAGGGCGGTGTTGTTGAAGAGTGCCGAGAGCATGTGCCATTTCCGAGTCGGTCTCTATGGCCTGCAACGACTCGTAGACGACCTTCCTAAAGAGGTTGTCCCTGTCAAAGGTCACGTCGAGCACCCTCGTCTGGACCTCCTGACGGAAGTTGGTGGCTTTCAGCCAGCCACGACAATGGAGGAAGACACCGTTCACCATCTGTCGGAACCCTGTGTCTGCGACGTCCCGGGGGCACCTTGATGGCATGGCCCGATGCCACCTCCCCCTCCTGGAGAATGGGTAGGAACTCCAGTAGCAGGGCCATCTTATACCACAGCTCCTTGTCATACCTGGCCAGGATTGCAAGAGCGTTGGCCGCCTTGACAGTTGATGCCGCCAAGTAGATCACCTTTCTTTCCATGGCATCTAACTTCTTAACTTCTTCCCCTCGCTATCTGGGGGAACGGAGGATGAAGACTAGGGGTTAGATTTTTCTTGCTGCCGCCAAAACTACAGGGTCCTGGCAAGGCTGCGCACGTAAGGGCTTGGGAGCAGATTCCGGCACCCAGTACTTTTTCTCCAGCCTATGCCTCTTGGCCGGAGCAATGGCCGGATTTCTCATCAAAGCTAGACCCTCCTCCCAAACGTCGTCCAGGAGAGGCACAGCCAAGATAGTCCTCCTCTTGGCCTTGTACCGTTGGTATAGGAAACCATGGCATGGAACAATCCCACCTCGTCCGGGGGAGAAGCCCTTGGCTGCAGCAAACCACACGCAGTGGCCATGTCGTCATCTGTGTCCATAGTCACCGGGTCTGTCCCTGTGTCCCTATAGGGTGCGGGGGGGTGGGGCACATGTGATGGTTGATGCAGCAGCGGAGGGTGCCGATTCCTCTATTTCGCCAGAGGCTGGTTTGGAGCCCACGGAACCGAGGCCAGCGGTGTCGTCTGCATCCTTTTCTGAATCTCTGACACCAGGGTGTGTAGGGTCTAAAAAATGTCCAATGAAACATCCCTCTGAGGTGTCGGGGAGTCTCTGGGTCATACTGCCCCAGCCAATGACTGCCCTCTACCTAAGCCGCTCCTCTGGCAGCCATCTTAAGATTTGGTAGCACGTAAAGTGGCAGTAGGCCCAAGAGAAGAGCCGCAGTTGTGTTGGAGGGAGGGTTCGCATGTGAATCCATGCCAGACCCATCCTGGAGAACAACAGTTACAGTAAGTAACTTGTTCCTTCTCCAGCATGGGGTCTGGCATGGATGCACATGCTCATGAATACAAGAATACATAGCAGTACACACATGCACAACCATGGGAGGTGGCAAGGCTCAACATTAAGCATTTCAATAACAACATTAAGCAGCTCTTACCTCCTCACCAGGCTCACCTTCAAGCGAACAGGTTGCGCAGCACTGCCTGGCCGATTCTGGACTCCTCCCTGGAATCCCGGTCGACACAGTAGAATCTCGGGAAGGTGTGTGTCAACCTCCACGTAGCAGCCCTGCAGATGTCCAGCAGGGGCACACCAAACAGGAACGCCGTAGTAGCAGCGATTCCTCTGGTTGAATGGGCTCTCTGACGGCCGGGCAACGGTCAGTTTGCCAACCAGCGACAGTGCATGATGCAGCCGGAGAGTCATCTGGAAATGGAAGCCTTCGAGAGGGCCTTCCCTTGGTTCACAGGGCCAAAGTTCAAACAGCTGTGATGTCTTCCGAAAACTCTTTGTGCGATCCACGTAGAACTTCAGCGATCTAGCCACATCCAGCAAGTGTAAAGTGCTCTCAGCCGGCGACTGGAAGAAAACAGGTAACACCAGGGGCTCGTGGAGATGGAAGTCCGACGGCACCTTGGGCATGAAGGAGGGGTGCGTCCTCAGAACTACCCTTGTCTCGTGGAATGTCAGCTATGGAGGTTTACAGGAGGGGCCTGGATCTCTCCCACTCATCGTGCGGAGGTGATGGGCAAAAGAAACGCCGTCTTCCACGATAGGAACTTCAACGGTGCTGAATGCAGCGGCTCGAATGGCGCACCCATGAGCCTGGTCAGCACCCTGTTGAGCTCCCACGCCGGAACGAGTGGAATAGTCCTTTCATGAACTCATTCACCAGGCAATGAGACCACAGCGATGACCATCCCGGAGTTCTGGTGTAGCGGGAGATCGCCGCCGGATGGATTTTGAGGGAAGCATGAGCCAGCCCCGCCTTGGCCAGCGACAGCAAGTACGGCAGCACTTGAGGGGCTGTAATCCACAGAGGGTTGATCTTCTGTGCACTGCACCAGACAGAGAACATCTTTCATTTATGTCCATAGAACTCAAGAGTCGAGGACGCCCTGGCCTTTGCAAGCACCTCCTTGCAGTCTGCCGGGTTATTGTACCCTCCGTACTCCAGTGCTGCAGGAGCCTGGACTGCAGGTTCAGCGATCCTGGGTCGTGATGTAGGAAGGCGCCTCCTTCCCTGGCGAGAAGATCCACGTCCGTCGGCAGTTTGAATGGGAAGGGGGGGGGGGGCACGCCGAAATGTCCAGAGTCCAGAAGGTCCGGGAACCAAATCGCCCTCAGACATGTCGGTGCGACAAGGATCATTCTGCACCGGGACCCTCTGAGTTGACAGATGAGTCGCAACGGCAATGGTGGGAACGCATACAGGAACAGGCAGTCCCAGGGGATTGAAAATGCATTGCCCATGCTCCCCGGCTGGGGAAACCTGCTGGGGAACCTCCGGCACTTGGTGTTCATCGCCGCCGCGAATAGATCGGTCTGGTGATTGCCCCATCGTCAGAACAGGAGATCCATCTGATCTTACCAAAGCTCCCAATCGTGGTACAAGCACAGCTCCCTGCCGAGTGAGTAGGCAATGGTGTTCTTTATTCCTGCCAGATGGAAGGGTACCAGGAACATGCCTTGGGCAACGGCCGAGTGAGACAGAGCCTGCGCTTCCTTGGATAGGGCTGGGGATCTGGTGCCCCCCTGCTTCTGGATGTAGAACATTGTGGTGGTGTTGTCGGTGAAGACCCTTACCACTTTGACCTTGAGGGACAGAAGGAAAGACCTGAGGGCCCAGAACACGGCCCAGAGCTCCTGGACATTGATGTGCAGGGACCTCTCCTCCGGGAGCCAAAGGCCTCTTGCGTGGAGATCTCCGGTGTGCACTCCCCATCCCTCCAGGGAGGTGTTCGTCATCACCGTTTCCTGATGCGCTGGGGTCTGGAAGTCCATGCCCGCCGCGAGATGCGCACGGGTGCCCCACCACCGGATCGCTTGACGGAAAGTCTCGTTGAGGAAGATCTGGTCGTCAAAGCTGCCCGTCGCTTGCATACAGGCGACGAGGAACTCCTGCAGTGGCTGCATCCGCAACCTGCACAGACGCAGGATGGCCTTCGTCCTCTCCTCAGACGGTGAAGCCAACTGTGACACTGTGTCGAGTCTGGCTCCCAGGAACAGCGCATCCTGCGACGGTACCAAGTGGGACTTCACAAAGTTGATTGAGAATCCCAGATCCATGAGCAGGCGGACGGTCTTCGCTGTGTGATCGACGGCGAGTTCTCTTGACCTTGGATGAGCCAATCGTCCGGGTAGGGGTATACGTGGATCCTCTGCAGGCCCAGCCGCGCCGCCACCAGTGCCAGGCACTTGGTGAGGACCCTTGGCACCGACTTCAACCCGAAAGGCAGGGCCTTGAACTGGTAGTGCGGCCATTGGACCACAAATCGTAGGAACTTGCGATTCCTGTTGTGTATGGGGATATGGAAGTAGGCATCCTCCAAGTCCAGCAATGACAGGAAGTCGCCTCCTCCAGTTGTCCCAGCACGTGCTGAAGGGTGACCATCCAGAACTTCTGGGACTTGATGTATTTGTTGAGGCGGCGAAGGTCTAGGATGGGCCGCCAGCCTCTGGTCTTCTTTCGGACGAGGAAGTACCGCGAGTATATTCCGGAGCCTCTTCGGGACGAGTTCTATCGCGCCCTTTCTTAGCATTGCTCGTACCTCCAGAAGCAGCTGTGACACATGGTTTTCCTTCCTGGCCACAGGTGGTAAACGGGGACACTTTCTTTGGAACTCCAGAGTGTGCCCGTGGGCCAGGGCATCTAGCACCCAACGGTCGGTGGAGATGGACTCCCACACGCTGACTAAATTCGCTAGCCGGCCTCCCACCGGGGTGCTCGGGTGGGGGCCCGACGTCACGGCCAGTTCAATCTTGTTTCGCCAAGGCCTTGCCACCTTGGCCTCCTTGGCGATGACGACGGTGTCCTCCTGTCTTGTTGCGTTCTCTGTAGGCTTCATGCCGGTGTAGGCGATGTCAGTGTACCGCTTGATGGCATGGTCCAAAGTCACCTCGCCTTCCTGCAGGATTTCAAGGGCTTCCGCCCGCTTGTCTGGGAGGAAGTCCACGATCGCGAGGGCGTTGGCCGCCTTCATTGTCGCTGCCCACGAGATGACCAGTCGTCCCATGGCGTCCAGCTTCTTACCCTCGCCGTCGGTTGGGGAAGTGGAAGTTGAGGCCGTCCTCCCTGCTGATTCCTTCTTGGCCGTCGCAGAGACCACCGAATCCGGGAACGGCTGTGCCCTGAGGCACATAGGAGCAGAGTCTGGGACCCGGTACTACTTCTCGTACCGGTCCCTCTTCACAAGGGCCATGGATGGGTTCTTCAGCAAGGACAGTCCTTTGTCCCAGATGTCGTCCAGTAACGGGACTGAGAGGACGTCTTCCTCTTGGCCTCCCGTCGTTGGTAGAGGAAACCTTCCTTCTGCTCTTCGGGGCATAGCTGGAAAAGCTCTGATGCCCTTGCGATCATGACGTGAAAGGAGCCAATTTCGTCGGGAGGGGAGGCCCGGGCAGTGGGTAATGGGAGATTCATCCAGTCACCACCGTCGTCGTACGTCCCCGTCGTCTCCGTTCCCATCTCATCCCTCGGTGGAGGGGATGGAGGTGAAGGATGGAATGGGGGTGGGGGGGATTCGCCTCCGATTGCTCGGTGGGCTCCCCGACGGTGCAGGTGCCGCTGGATCGTCCGCTGGGGTTAAAGGCAACCTTGTCCTTATCTCCGTACACAGGGTTTGCAAAGCCATGAAGATTCCTCCTGAATTGTCTTGTGACGTAGGCATTGGTTGAGGCGGGAGCGACGGCTGGGGCTCGGGGTCCTCAGTGTTCTCCACGGCCCCTCGTCGGCTCCACCGTTGCTCTCCACGTCCGCCTCGTTGGGATCCCTCCCGTAGGCCTCAAACTTCTCGTCCAAGATAGCTTTGACGCCAGCCAGCTCATCCTCGGAGATTGTATCTGTGTCCGTTAGAGCTACCCTGCCCCCCCTCTTTCTTGTCCCGGGGGTCTTCTCGATAGGCTGGAAAGAGGATTTCCTCCAGGTGGCAGGGAAACTCTAGGCATGGAAGTAGTCTCCACTGGGGTAGCCTCCACAGGCTTTGCCAGGGCCGCCATGACTCCTTCAATCGAGGCCTTTGTCGGGTGGACACCCTTGAGCGCACCTTAGGGGGAGGGTCACCGCCTCGCCCCTCCCCCTTTGCTTTCTCCGTCGGGATCGACCGGGGCTTCTCCTGAAGCTTACCCAGGTTCTCTGACTTCCTTTTCCCTGAGCCAGAGCGTTAGGCTCGTGGATGATGGCGTTGGTGACATTACGCCCTGCCTGGCAGCCGAGGAGCCCGAACCAACTGTGTTCCCGGTGCCCGCGGACTCGCTGTGCTTTGCCTTTTGCTGGGCCCCCGTCGCCGGAACACCCTCAAAGGTCTTAGAAGACCACTGAGACTTCTTCTCACCTGCTGCTGGGCTCTTCGCCTCCAGCCAATCAGCGAGTCGTTTAAGACGGTCCTTCATGGTCTGGACGGACATGTTCTTGCAGAACGCACAGTCCTCCTCCATGTGCGACTTGTCGGCGTGTAGGCAGTCAAGCACCGGGAGTGCTCGTCCTCAGACGTTCTGCAGTCCACATCATCCTGGGCAGTTCCTGAACAGTTTGGATCCAGTAGGCATCAAATCTCCTTTGTCCTGGGCCATGTCCGAAACGGAAAGTGTAATTCGACGAAAATCCGCCCTTCAGGGGCGTAGATAATTCCGAAATGGATCCCCCTTAATCGGAAGAAGAATCGGTGGAGCTTCAGGCTCAAATTGACCGAAAGAAATAAGAGCAAACTCTTTGGAAAAAAACATTACGCAGTAAAAGCTTGAGCTACAGCACGAGGACTCCCAACACTTGAACGGGCGGTAAAAATTCTGAAGATGGCTGCCAGAGGAGGATCTTGGTAGAGGGCAGTCATTGGCTGGGTGCAGTATGATCCAGAGACCAGTGATTGGTTATTAGTAGAAAGACAGTTTCTTTACAGAGGAGTCCCAGCCGGACGACGGGGAATATTCATGAGCATGTGAGTCCATGCCAGACCCCATTGCTGGAGAACTACAGTTTGTAAGTGTTTTCTCTTTTACAGAGGATCAGCGGCCTGACTGGGAATATTCATGAGCATGTGAAACCATGGCAGACCCCATGCTGGAGAGGAGAGAAAGTGGAAGCGAAAAGGAAGGTCTTGAGTTGCTTCCGGAACCGGAGCTGTTCTGCGCACGTTTGAGGGGGGCAGAGAGGCTGTTCGAGAGGGAGGCCCCAGCCAAGGAGATAGATCTGCCCCCAACTCTCTGCTTGGAGAGGCGTCTGGCACTCAGAAAGTTGGAAATGGATGAGCGAAGAGCTCGAGGAGGAAGAGGTAAGCAGTCCCGGGCTCCATAAAGCCTTGTGGATGATGCAGAGGGTCTTGAAGTTGATCCTTGCCAGCCACAGGGAGCCAGTGAAGACATTTTAGAGCTAGAGAGATACGATCCCTGGGATTTAAGCAAAGGACAAGTCTCGCAGTCTTGTTCTGGTTAAGTTTTAAAGGTTGAAGAGTAGAGGCAAGAAGATTTAGAAAGAGGATGTTGCAATAGTCCAGCCTAGAGAGGACCAGAGCTCTAGAGACAGTGAGCTTCTGGGGGAAAGTGAGAAAAGGAATAACACCTCTGAGGAGGTGCAGCTGATAGTTTGACTTCTTAGAGTCTCAGAGATGTGAGGAGAGAAGGAGAGGGTGGAGTCGAAGAGGACGCCAAGGATCTTAGCCTCACAGGAAGGAGCAGGAAGGGGGCCCAGAGTGTGCAGCCAGAAAGAGAGAGGAAAGGAAGGACCAGGTGCCCCAATGAGGAGGATCTCAGTCTTATTGCCATTAAGGTAGAGATCATTGGCTGCACACCATTACTGAATTGCAGCCAAACAGTCTGGCTTGAGAGAAAAAGGAGAGGGGGCTGATGGGAGCCTGAAAGAGAGCCGAGGGTCATCTGCATAATATTGAAAATGAAAATTGGAGCAGAAAGTAGCGATGCAGTGGGCAAGAGGTGCCAGGTAGTAGAGAGAGAGAGAGAGATAGAAGAGAGCACAGACCCCAGTTGGACCTAAGAGGGTCAGTCGGTGAGAAAGGAGGTCAACCAGGCCAGGGCCTGATCAGGAATACCAAGGTTGTCATGGAGACGGTGGCATGTTTGACTGTGTCAAAAGCAGAGGATTGATCAAGGCGAACGAGGACAGAAGTGAGCATAGAGTCAAGATTGGAGAACAAGTCTTCACGCGTGTTCAGGAGAGCTGTTTCTGTGCTTCTGGCAGCTCTGAAGCCAGACTGATGGTCATGGAACCAACCAACAGATTCAGTATGAAGATTAAGATAGGAGATGGCCAGCTTTTTCAAGAGTTTGCCCAGAAAAGGAGTGATGGAGATCAGCGATAGTTAGCCAGAGAGGAAGGATCGGATGAGGGGGTTGCACAAGAGTACTTAAAGGGGAAGGGAAAGTTCCAGTAATGAAGGAGTGATTGCAGAAATCGGCCAAGGCTGGAGCAAGGGTGTCGATGTGGTCCTTGATTGTTCTGGATGAGCAGGGTAAAACTTGCTTTGACGGGAATGTCATAGATCGACTAGTCTATAAACATTGTCAGGAAGTCAGTAGTATACGGCAGAATGGCTCTGGTCCCAACTGATCTATTTGGAGGAAATGCCCTGCTCAATGCACTAACCTGTATACAGTGATATTAACGAATTTGAAACAAATAATTTATAAAAAATACAAAATAACGAAAAACGTCGATTTTTTGCTTAAAAAATATGTGGGGGTGGGGTAAAGGATTAAAACGGGTGGGGGGGTGTTTGGGTCGGTTAATAAAGCTGGGAAAACAGGGGGTTTGGGAGGGGGGGGGCATCTATGCTCCCTCCTATCTGGCAATCTCCTTCTCTGGCAGTCAGCTTATCTTATACCCAGACGTCAGGGCTTAGCAGCAGAAATGCATAAAGAATCAGGAAACTAGCCTTCCTGCCCTACACCTCCAGACTATGGAACCTGCCTTCCACCTAGAACCGTACCCTAATGCAATTCTAAAAAGAAATGGAGACACCCCACCCCCTCTTCATGGAATACCTTCTTCACACACAGTAAGATACCTGCCAAAATTCATCCACCCAGTAACCCCCCACAGCCTGACGTCCCGTTTTAACTCTCCAGCCCCCTGTCGCAACTGTTACTCATTCCTCTCCCACTGTAAATGTTAACTTCCACTGCTACCCTAAATGGTGTGCCGGCAATACATTATATGAAACCATCTACAGCGCTACGTTATCTCCCGCAGCTCAGTAATTTCTGAAGAATAGAATAACATGATATTGTATGCTGTGGAGGCGTCTATAAAGCAGGCACGCAATGGGCGTTTTTGAAGCTGGTCCGTTTTGATCGCTAGATGTTGCAATATCAGAAGAATCTCAAACGTTTTTTTAAAAACAGTTTGCGAACAAGGAATTCATATTTCTTCTACCGGCTTCCCAGTTCATTTAATAGTGGCTTCGCAAAAATATTAATGCTTGCATCTAGAATGGCTTAATGGACAATTTGCTGGGTTGGCGGCTTTGGTCCCCTTTTTTGAATGAGGAGATTAGGTGCTACAAACTACATGTCATTCCTGAATCCAGAATACCGAAAGTTAGAACGCAGTGTTGCTGTGCCAAACTGCCAAATTTGGATCTCGTTTACTGAAATCCCATTAACGTTGAATACATACATCGTCCTCACTTATTCCATGTTCATACTGTTGAAGAGAGCCCATTTACAACATTATTGAATACATTCTGTATTTAAATAAAAATTAAATGTAGTCTGAATATAATAACAATTATTTCAAAATACTTTCACTAAATACCAATATTGTTCCAAAACGTATTCTTACAATTATTTCGACTTTGAACCGTGCCATCCATTTCTAAAACCGCATTGCCATCTAGTGGCAAAAGTGTGAATTTCACTTTGGAAGTCAAAAATTCAGTTTTATTTGTATGTCAATGTATTCAAAGGTCACCCTTCCAGAAAGATGAAGGTCTAAAGTGGTGTCACAGACACTGTGGATCGTGAAAGCCACAAACGACAGCGCGGTCATTCTTTGCATCGCGCAATAACTTCCCGCAAAACTATGGTCGGGGGAGGGGCACAGACACGGATGGCGATTTAACAGCACGCATCATACATAGGTTCCTAGCCCAAAGCACCGTGTGACGTTCGGTCCAGCCCTCTTGCTCTGCATAGGTAATCATTGCCTCTATTCTTTGGGCAGAAGCCAAAGACCACTTAGCGGGCCAGCATGGCCAACCATCAAAACCAGATCTTCTGCTATTACAACAAAAAGCTCACATATTTTGGACTAAGATCAGGACCTCGTTTCTCTCACCTCTGACCATTTTAGAAATGGGCCTCATCTCCCCCCACACCCAAAAACACGCACACCAGTGTCACTGGCAGGTCTGCAAACTCAGCAAGTTTGCGAGTCTGCCAGGCGCTTCCAACATTTTGTCAGGATGTGCTCTATGGGAGATTTTCGGTTGAAACGACCAGACCCACCAGTCCATAGTGGGGTGTTTGATGGTAACCCACAACGACAGCCATTCTTCCGCTGACCCCACCCCAATCAGCCTCTCAGCTGGTTCTCAGACTGGTGTCCACAATGCCTGGATGAAGGCACAGTCAAAGGACCTGCCCTCAAAGGACTTGGGAACAGCCCACAACCTGCTGCTGGGGCTCCCTTGCCAAGGCTACGTTGGGGATGGCGAGTGGCTTCCTTAACCTTTTGCTAAACTAGCCGATGTCCATTCGCCCATGGAACATCACAGTACTTCAAACGTCAACAACCTATGCCACTAAGATACTAATTGGGACATAGGAGCGGCTTCGGGGCCAGGTGAATCGAGGAGTTTAGCATTCATGAAGATTACATAGAGAAAATGAATCCGAGCTTTCTTCAATCAACAGCCCCATCGACAAAAACTCAGTAAGTGCAGAACTACTGACTTTCTTCGCATGCCATTTCTCTCCAAGGGCATCATTGTCAGTGGACCAGCCCCAATGGACACTCATCATCCAAGCATCTTCATCCTCTGTGTTCAGTAGCAAAGAGGCGGTAATGCTGCGCTGCGATGCATCTGAAAACCAGATAGACCAATTTCCCCGAAAACCTCTTGCACAGTGCGAGCAATGCGGGCTGGCCTCTTGTCCCATAGAAAGCCCTACAATAACTTGTTTTGTCTCCTAAGCGTCCCACTCTGCACAGTTAGCAATTGGAGCGAAATTACCCTTCTCCAAAACGACAGTTTGATCGCTAACCACTGCTCAAAATGCTCCTGGTCTTAACCAAGAGGTTTAGAGGTTGGGGTGCACAGCCTTTTCCAAAACATATGTCTGCTCTTTAATTGATTAGTGATGAATTACTTTGCTCCAATGCATTTCCACATTCTGGATGTAACCCTGCAAATTCAAATTTAAAATCATTGGCAGTTAGGGTTAGCCTTACAAGAGTTCTCAATAATGTAATTTGTCCCTGATCTTCTAACTCGGTGTTTGGTATACAGAACGTCAGTTTTTGTTATTGATGTAAGCAATTGTATAATTTTTACTAAATGCATGATAAATAAAACTAAGATTAATTAGCACCAAATGTAGCCGTGAAATTGAAAAATAATAAATATAGGCAAATTACAGTGTTGGAAACTCATCTGTTAGCGTAATCCCAATTTACAATGATTTAACTCCTCCAAGATGCGGTTAGGATTAATTATCCAAATAACCACCTCTGATTGTATCCATATCGCAAAGTACTTTATTATCATCATGCGCAATTAGGCTGCTTTTTGTGCGATCCGGAAACCGGAAAGCTCTCCGATACAGTGCAGCTGAACCTGCATCCAGATATCGTCATACTCTAGCACCAGCAGGCAGCTGTCCCAATGATTTTAAGTTTTTGCACTGCTCAATTGCAATTTATGTCCAATCTTGCTCGATTACCAAAGTGAAAAGCAAAGTTAGTAGGGGAACACCTCTACCTTGTGCCCTTCATCAGGGCAATTGGCGGCGATAGCGACACTAATTCGACAAAATTCTATTGCTAATAACTTTTCACTCGCTGGACAGATTTGGAGGAAATATTCACCCAAAAAGTTTGCCACCCCGCACCCAAACTAGAGATTTTTACGAAAGTATGGCAAAAAAAAAAGAAAACAACCTCTCACCTTAATCCCATTCATTTTCCCATGGAGAAAAAGTGCAATTATTGAAGAGTCGTAGCGCGAAAAGCATGGAGTGGATTTGGACAAAATAAGAAACAACTTTGTGCATAGAGTGTCGAGTTATGATTTAGGGTCAATCTGTCTAGTAGTTTATATTTGACACAGAATGGATTGCCCCATGCTCCCCTTTTTTTTATATACCTCCCATGGTGCTTTGCACCAGAGTGTCTTGTCAAACGAAAATCCACCATATTCGTTTTACTCAATGCGAGAGATTCCAGCAATAATACTGGGCAAGTCAAAAATGAAAAATGCTCAAAAAGCCAGTTGGAGGAGCAAAAAGGAATCTCATCAGGCTAAAGGTGGATAGGGGGGTGAAGTTGGGCGATGGTCTGGGTAGCCAGCATCGGGTAGAATATTTTGTATTATCGGGGAAGTCTTGCGAGATTGTGGCAAAGCCGCAAGAAGCATCCAGAAAGAAAACTGCGTCATACAAACCAAAGAGTGATATGGGCTAATGGGAAAGGGATAGGTGAGGGGGTGGGGGAGTCATTTAGGGGAGTGAGGTGACCAAGAAAAGAGAAGGGGGACAGGGTTCGAAATTGGCAAGTGCTGGGAGGGATTTAGCTCCTGGTTATAACCAAAGGGAGCATGGTTAGCACGAAACAGCAACCAGGAGCTACTTTTGACTCCCAGTCACGTGGTGCCATACAGACAGCTATGTAATGTTAACTGTGTAGGTTTGAGAATGTGTATAAAATAAAAGGACACTCCCTAAGGGATATTAAAAGCATATTGGATAACAGACACAAAGCTACAGTTTGCGCCTTGCACACTAGCTTTTCTGCACACTATTTACTAGCTCCTGGCTCCCCAGAGCAGCAGCCCCTGCTTACCAGGTGATGACTGATAACCCAGGAGCTGCGTTTTGCCCTTGTTCAACAAATCCTAATTTTGATTCCTGGGGGACACATGGCGAGTACCTGTGAGAACGGTAAAGAGTGTTTAATTTTAGAGTTTTGCCCCACTATCGCAGGAATCTGAACACAACTACAGCAGGAATCGGCATAATCAGAATGTATTATTGCAGAATAGGAGCATAGATGAAAATATTTTGCACCTGCAGTAATCACATCTACTATTCAGGGGGAAATGGTTCTTTGGGGAAAGAAATGATGGTCTAACATGTACATTGACCATGGCCAACGGTCATGGATAGTGGGCCCTGAAGAAACTATAGTCTAACAAAACCCTTGAAATTCAGTGAAAAAAATAGAGTTAACATAGGGTTACTATACTATAGAGGGATACTATAGAGGTGATCATATTTAAAGCAACAAAACACTTGAAATTCAGCAGATGTGTTAAGTGATGACCATCTTAATTAACTCTGCGTCCCCTCGTTGCAAAGCCCATGAACACACACATTATAACAGAAGAGATTCACAATGACATCACTTCCCACATCTGCTTAATTTCAAGGGATTTGTTGCATTAAATCTGATAATTTTAACTCGCTCTTAACTAACGTTTTTTACTGAATTACAAGGGTTTTGGTAAACTATAGTTTCTTCAGGGTTATCTTAACTAAAGTTTTTTTCACTGGAGATCTATCTCCAACCCCTGGAACCAGTCTAACATTAACCCATTAACGTTGCCTAACACTTCCTTAAATAACCCACCCCCCCTCAGGATTGGATTGCATCTATGTGATCACTGCGATCCCCATAATTCCGGCAGCCGAAAAGGCAGTCTTTTTTTTAACCCCCTTTGCACCACATATATGTAAGGGGGGTGTTTTCAGCCGTCAGAATTATGAGGGTGACATTTTGGGCCATTACTATTGGATACTTACCCTGTCCAATCACTTAACTGGCTCACAGGGGTATGGCAGGGAAAGGCTGTCGTAGGGCTTACAACATGGACCCTGCTAGGCTCCAGAGTCGTCTTGTTGCTCAAGGCTAGAAGGACCTTTTAAAATAATAATTACATCCCTGGGGGTATAGTGAGTAAAGTCCTTCGTGGGGCCTTTATTAATAAAATGTTCCTGGTGGACTAGTGGAGACTTGTCCCGGTGCAGGCTCCAGCTTTCAGCTGGAGCCTTGCTACTTTGACGGCCACTGTTGTGGGTGCTCCGACACCCCTTGCTTTTTTGCAATCTACATCGCTCTGCGTTAGGCGGCCAGTGCTGTGCCGCTCGCAGCACCTTTGGTTTTTGGAGATCGCTGTTTCAGGGTCTTCCTCGCAACTGCTGTGCCGCTTCTCCTACCCTGACATCACCATCACCACATGTAAGGAGGGGTGGAGAGGGGGCATGCCTGCACTCAGTCACCCGTGCGGGGCTCCCTCTGCCCCCTTGACAGGACCACAACGCTGGCCTAGTCACAGCATTCTTATTGTAAAAAATATTTCACAGATACTTTTGGACCCGTTACCCTTTTATTGTGGACATTTCGACTTTTAGATTTGAAAATGCTGCCATTCAACATTGGGACCTGTCGTCTACCTTTTAAAGTCTCACAATGGGTATGCACATTTTTTTACAGGAATACCCCCTTCTTGAAATGGGGAGCTTTCCAGTTGCATATAGGGTTCCAAAAAGTGGCTTCTACTGTAATGCCCAAGCTACTGCATTAGATTCCGGCACAGCTACTGCTAGATCGGGTGGACAGCATCCAGGGTTAATTGCTTACCTCCAAAATGGGGCCAGTCTGCACATGTTAAGTACGAATCGCAGCAGGACCAAGTCAGCACTTCAAAGTTCTGAGATGAACAGAGAACCATTAAACTGGGTAATAACATCTGCTATTACAGTGCTTAATCCAGAATTACGCACTATATAGAGCCTAAATGTCCAAAGAACGAGTGTCTACTATTTTAGCAAAAACCTCAGCAAGTGAAGAAGCGTATCTTGCGATGAGAGGTGAAGAACGGGTCATGGGATGAGTGCTGCTCCTCCAACCGCTCCTCCAACCTCACTTTAAGGAGCCAGCCCATGCCGTCGGGGCAAACCCTTTTGGGAAGACCAATAGGGAAGAGCGAAGTCGAAAGGTGTAGCTGGGGTTAGGCTTTTAACCGCTTATACTGAAGGAACCTCAAAAAGTCAATATCCATGTGGCCAAGCAATAATAGCACTCATAGCAGTCGCCTTCCTCAATTTGACTTTACCTCCATTACTTTATAGCAGACCTTTATAGAAGAGTCATCATTCTGGAGGACTCCCAGGTGGGCATTAGACCTGGTCGAAGCATGAAATCAGTGGTTATTGCAGCCATGGATGGCAGAGCCTGATTTTACTAAATCTGTCACATCCTTTGATACGGTTGTCCATCTGTCTATGCCTGCCTCTGTTAACTGGGGAAAAAGGACAAAGCCTATCCCGGATTAACCATTTTCTTAAATGCCATAGCCATTATGTCACCTTGCCGCCTTTTGAATCTGCACACATGGCTGTCATCTGTGGAGTGCCTCAAGGTTCAGCTCAAGATTCTGCCATTATTCAACGTTTATAAAGGACCTTGGACCAACCGTACCTTGTTTTTTTGGGCCGACCTTTTAGAAATACACAGGATATCCTGGGTGCTACGGTCAAGAAACTTAAAGACTACATGAAATGAGTGACCCGGTGGATTAATCAAAACGTTTTGAAATTCAGTCTGCAAAAAATAGAGATCATGCATAGGTGGACCAGGATTGATCCCACCATCGGACTTCCTCTTTGATCAAAAGCCCTTCTCCAGCTAACCAAGGAAGATTGTGTGGCACCTGTAGGCGGTCCTTAACCTCGAGTGAGCAGGATGCTGGTAGCAGAGACTAATTGGTCCACAGCAGTGTCAAACCAAATGTGCCCCTGAGGTGGGTATGGAGAGGAGTTTGCTCTTCCTTGGAAGTTTGTCTTCACCTCTATGGCAAGGGACTTGGAACAGACTACCCCAACACAGTTCCAGATGAATCCTCCTGGTTTTGAACCTTAAAGTTTGTATTAAAGAATGAACATCTAGGCATCAACTAAGGGCAGGAAACCCCCCCCCCCTCAGAAAAGACAAAGTTGTCCAATTCGAGCTGCTTAACAAGTGTCCTTTGCCTTCTGATGTCATACCCAGAGGCTTGGTCTACAGGAGATCTACAGTAGGTGGGGAGGGGCAAGGATGTTTGGGGGATCCCAGGCAGAGTCCAAGATGATAGAACCCCTCCCTTACCATACATTTATCCTCTGGACTATGTTATCTCCACACCTTCCAATGTCTGCCTACTCTGAAAAACCTAAGGGTCTTTCCCAACCTACTCCCCGGTGATCTTCTACACAGGTGGCCCGGGGATGGCCATCACTTTTGGATCCCGACCCAGGGCGGCAGACAAGTGAGGGAGGATCACCTGGGTAGAGGGTCCTCGGGGATTGGTGAGGGAATACCAGAGGGTGAGACATGGTATTCCACCCCCTTCCTTGACAGTGACCCACCCAACCCCCCTGCGCCCCCCCCCCCCATCAGCTTTCATAGGATGTATTCAGGCCCACAATCCTCTTTCCCCCACTCTATTACTTAAGTACTGTGACGAAGAAGAGGAAGTCAGAAGGAGTACAGATCTCCTATAAAAAACACCACTATGGTATTGAGACGAAGAAGATGAAAATCAAGGCCCATCAACATCCTCTTGTCCCACTAACAAGGCCAGGCAATTGAAATCAACCATGCCCACCTGCACCCTGTTAGGTACTCAGAACAGTATAAAAAGCACCCAAGCATTCATCACTTGGAACTAGTTGGGAGGACGACTGTGGAGCCTTTGCTGCTTGGGACCAGCTGGGGAAATCCAGGACACTGGGACTATGGTTTCACATGGGAGCGCCCTACAACAGCATTGCTACCTACAAGCCAGCAACTTCAGCTATCAAAAAAGTTCCAGCGAAGGGAGCCGAGAGGCGTACTAATCCCTTTTCATACTGCAAAGGCCAAGTGCTCGTTCCCCTGGGTCAGGATGGGAGCCCAGGAGTGTCTGAGGGGCAGGTGGGGAGACCATGATCTCGGACTTCTAGGACATTGTAAAACGGAAGAAAATGGAACCGGTGAGGCAAGTGATGTGAATATTGCCGGTCGACTGCATAGAGTGAAAGGCGCGCCAAGTGAAACCGACAAAGGATTTTGCAGATAAAGTCACAGAGTGGTCGCGTCAAAGAATACACGTTGTTGAAAGACTCCAAGTGAACTGAAAGTGTCAGTGGAAAAGGGGGGGGGAACTGTGTGCAGCCCTAAAGTCGGGGTAAAAAGCGATCCGAAAAGGGGGAGCTGTGCGAAAACCAAAGTGGAAACAACATTCCCGAAGCCAATAAGAAAAGGCATTTCAACTAAACTAGAAGTGTTGAGAAGCACTGGGGTGGCATCCAGACAGGAGTCTGATCCAGGAGGGTCGCAGAGACCCCTGAAAGACAGGAGAGCTCAAGCACCTGGTTGCACGACCTGTAATGGGTGGACAGTGCAGTCTGTCAACTGTGCCACGACCAGGGGAGCACTTGCTGTGGAAAAGAGCTGCATGATGTACTAAATGGGGAAGGGAGCCCCGCAGGAAACGGTTTAGGACGTTTTGACCGCATGCAAAAGCTGCATGGTCAAAATGTCCTAAAAATGCTACCACCAAAAGTTTGAACCTTTGGTGGTAGCATTATAGGTAAGTATAAAACAAAAAAAGACTGCGGGGCTGTCCCCCGCAACACGCCGCTCACTATACTGTGCGTTATAGTGAGCGGGGTGTTGGCAGTGGAAACCCCTGCAGCCCCCGTTGTATGTAAGTGTGTTCACATGAGAAAGGTGCAAACTTTTGATAGTTTTGCACCTTTCTCATGCGAACGATTTGCCCGCGGTAATTTCAGCCACAGGCAAATAACTCGGATTCGCAGGAAACCAAGTGAGGAGTAACATTTCTCTAGTAGACCTTGTGCGCGTGGAACTTTGTTGTTTAAAAGGAGGCAACTTTGAACCAGTCGAACATTTGTAAGTTGGAGGACAACCAAGAGTGTCCGACTCGGGCAAAGGAAGCCAGAGAGACCCTTTGAGGAGGTGAATCATGATGATGTAGTGTGAACTTTTGTCAAGCCAATCTGAGTTGCCAAATGAATCCCGAGAACCTGTGGAACTTTATAAACCCGAGTGCCTTGAATTTGGGGAAGGGAGTTGCAGCGGAGCACCGCCGTCACATTAACTTTACTTTGAAAACTATTAAGTTGGCCGAATCCCCTACACTCGGTTACTCTGTAGAGATGAGGGCAAGCATAGGTTTTGACACAGTATTTTACAGTTGACTGACAAACTTAGACTTCCCTTAGTTTTCTTTTTGTTAGGGAACATTCCCACCTTAGAGTTAGGCATTTTCTCATCCTGACCACTGAAAATAAAGGTTTTGAAAATCTACTTATTTGTCTGTCATCTCTTGATACCATGCTTGTCTCAAATTACTGTAAAAAGGACTCTAGTAATCAGCACCCTGGTGTGACTGGGCCTTTGACATGTCAGAACTGTTTTTGAAGCACTGGTTCCCAGGGGACCTACTAGAAGGTTCCTGTATTTGCTTTCCACAGCGGGATCAAAGTGAGCAGCTTCTTGAGCCGTGTCTCACTTGTAGTTGTGGGTACACCAATGCCAGACAGCGAACACAAACATCTCCCAGCTGAACCCTTTATGGCATCCAAATGCTGTATAATTGTGTGATCCCAGTAGCCGCCATGTCATAACTAAACACGACTTACATTTTCAGTTTAACAAGCCACAATTATTACAGTTTGAACCAAAGGTGCAGATGATTAAAAAGCCACCTTTGCATGTGGAACTTTGTGTTCCAGTAGCTGTCAAAAATTCATACGGGACCTTTGACCCTACCGACCTGCTATTGTAGGGCAGTGGCTGGAGAGGACAGGAGAAGGTCACAGCAAAGGCACAGGAATGCACTAGGATTTCGCATGGATTATGAAAGGGGGTGGGGGGTCAGACTAGCAGAACTCCTTCTCAGAAACTGAATTACCGGCATTAAAGTTCACGCTATCCTGCCCTCACATGCCAGCATTCCGAACCACATTTGGACCGTTTTTCTT
This sequence comes from Ambystoma mexicanum, assembly GCF_040938575.1. Lineage (NCBI taxonomy): Eukaryota > Metazoa > Chordata > Amphibia > Caudata > Ambystomatidae > Ambystoma > Ambystoma mexicanum. Next base: position 803,671,410 of record NC_090921.1, read on the forward strand.
TTCCCCAACAAAATCCAATGACATCTTGATCTTTGGTAGGCTTGACCTTTGTAACAGCAATTATCTGGGCATTCCCAACATGACTACGCAAACCACATTTAACACAGAATGTGTCTGCCAGGATGTGCCTGTGGTGGGGCTGCAGGGAACACGTCATCCTTGTGTATTCTACACCGTCTGCCTGCTAAGTGGTGGGTTAAGTTTAAGGCTTTATGCCTTGTTCATAGATCACTGAAACAAACTGGTCACTATTTTTTTCCATAATGGTCTCTACCAACCAAGCAGTTTAGATTAGCCTCTTTGAACCAGTTATTTCTTATATACAAACTACCTAAGTGGACAGGAGCACTTTTTACATTCTGGCTGCAAAGTTGTGGATTTCTCTTCCCCCAGAGATTTATTTTACATCAGATCACCAAATCTTTCAGTGCAAACTCAAACATAGCTTTCGCCTCGCTAGACATTCCCGTTATTGCTAAAAACAAAACCACCAGGTTCCAAGGGTTTGCTCTAAGCACCAAGGTACTGTGACTAATCCAGGAATGTGTCCCTTCTCCCCAAGGGGGGTGGGGGGACCACCCCCTTTGGGATTAGGGAGGAGAGCTCACTACGCAATAGCCTCCCTATGAGAAAGCACAAGTGGGATCCCATTGGGGGCCTCCCCCTTTCCTCCATTGCCCTCTGCCCTAACCCATCTCCCATTTGGGGACAACGAATGCCCAAATAACAATTCCATCTCACCATCTGTCCTCAATGCTTACTGGTTACAAGGGGTTTAACAAGGTAACTATGTACAGGGCCCCATTAACATGGAAGGCTTGCTTTCTGACCCGTGCTTGTTACCACCTTCTGATTAAGACCAGGACCAATGGCATCGTCATTTACCTACCGGGGAGGAATTCCAATACCACTGGAAACCAACAAAAAGAGCACAAGAAACACTGACCTGCACAATCACGCAAAAGGGAGCCCCTCCATCACAGGAAGAAAGAACCTTCATGTCTGTAACATGGCGGGTGGAGAATCGAGGAACGCTGCCGCTGCTTGGGGAACAGCATAGAACCTGTTATTGCCACAGGTGAAGGAACCAAAGTCCCGCCAGCAGCAGCAGCAGAATCACGGGCCGCCGAAGAGACATACAGAGCCCATCCGTCCAAAAACGGGGTCAACGAAGAAAGACAACTCCAAAATCCTGAGCCAGGTCTGAACCATGGAGCCACATGGAGCAGAGATGCCAAAGCTGCAGAGGCACACCAGAGCTGGAAGAGATGTGTGCAATGTTTTAGAGAGCAGCTGGAGGACAGCACGCCACAGCAAAGCCCAGACTGGGCTTGAAATTTGTATAACCCAGAATGGGGTGGAAGGGTGCAGCATGCCCAAAGGAGGACTGAGGAAACCAGGAGCCCAAGCAGGGCTGAGCAGAAGAATACTCTAGGAGGGGTTGGGCGAAGCAAGTTACAGGCCTGTAACCCTACCGGGGTTGAGAAAGGACTTAATCCACCAGGGGCGGAACGAAAGGACACACCAAACATGGCTGACTAAGTTGGAGCTGAGAATGAGAAACATTCAGACAAGACCAGGAGTGAACTTTGTTTCTTTTTCAACTACCAGCCAGGCCAGATCTGGAAGAGATTGCCCAGTAGACGGTATAGAGTAAAGACTGTCTGGAGTATATAACTAATAAATTGTCTTGACCTAAAATAAAGCAGAGATTTGTGTCATAGGAACATTTGATACTTAAGGGTCAGAAAACCAGCCTGTACTAAATGAGTAGCAGGGGGAAGTAAACCTATCCTACGGTCAAGCTTAGATTCCCTTTTCTTTCCTAAGTGGTAGGTTAGTTGGTAGGTTAGAACAGATTTGGACAGAGGACAGTTTTGTGAGCATCCTGATAAGCTATGTTTTTTGTAGAGTAGGGACGCCTTAATAGAAATAGGGTTAAGGGGGTTTTGTTTAATTTCTCAGTAAAGCTCATTGTTGAACTATGTCCTCTTGTCTGTCTCCTATGTCTGACTTACCCAAATGCCCCTTTAGGTAAAAACTGCGGCCTACAAATTACTACAATACCATACTTGTACTAAATCACTACCATTCGCTTGAACCACCAAGTTCGAGAGCCCATGCATTAAATAAGGAAGAAGCGCTATCCCCACTTCCTTAGGATTCCTGCTCTTTCATAATTACCTCCCATGTGCTTCTTTGCTCTCGCTAGCCATAACCTACTTCAGTGTTCCCACCTCAACTTCCTACTGCAGACCCATGCCTGGACACCCTAGGTGTGGTTACAACTTTCTCCAGACAAGTCTTGGTGCCGAGAGACAACGAAGATGGTAGCTCGCACAGCATGAATAACTATTTACCTAACAAACTCTAGAACCTCTGGTGCTTTCCTCTTCATCCAATTATGACAAAAAGCATCCTGGACTTCCAATGACACCAGCCAATCCTCAGAAGCCTTGCAAAATGTGGGCACAGGTAACCATATAATGAATTTGTGCATTAATAGGACTTAAAATAAAGGTCGAGTCCATGGAAACTAAAAAAAAATATATATCTGGAATACCAGCCTGTTGTCACCTCCACTAACGGAGGTGCGAGGGGCGGAGCAGGAGGAGTCTAACTTGAATGTCACCTTGGCCAAGAACTATGCAACTTCTCCACTAAGTCGATTGTGTGGTCCAGGCAAAAAGAAACCGGGATTTCTCATGAGGCTTCTGCAGAAAATCACGATGCACTATATAAATGTGGAGTGAGAGCCTGGGTGCTAGCAACCTAATTGAGGTGCATTTATTTGATCAGAGCATGTTCTTTGGCACACTCGGATCATCAGGCCAAAGTTTTAGATTTTATAGTCCATTGTGTACTTTTAATAAAAAAGTACAGATGCAAATCAACACAATGCCCACTTCCATTTTACTGGAAAGCAAAGTGATGTAATACGGCCAAGAAGAACAAGTTACTTTCTTACCTGGTAACGTTCTTTCGATGGGATGGTCCGACGACGTATTCCATATCTATGACATGTAATCACCACAGCTGTGCTGCTTCGGAAACTTTTTCGGCGTCTGCGTCCTGCGTCGATGACGTGGATGCGCCGTCGTCGAGGACCTCCTCCGACGACATCCGATGTGATAAATAGGACGCACGACGCCCATAGCCTCAGTTGTAGTTTTTTCCCCCAGACCGTGTGACATAAGTCAACTGCCAGTCAGACACAAAGCCTTGCGGAACGTAAGCTGCAATCGCAAAAGAAATTCTGCAGCGGGGAAGGCAGGGCGGGAGCGATATGGAATACGTCGTCTGACCATCCCATCGAAAGAACGTTACCAGGTAAGAAAGTAACTTGTTCTTCGAGGGGATTGGGTCCTCCGACGTATTCCATATCTATGACAGACTCCCAAAGCAGTACCAAAGCAAGGAGGAGGGAAAGAATTTAGAATCAAAATGTAGAATAGCCAATCAAATAGCAGAGCAAAGGACCGCCTTGCCAAAGGCCAGATCCTGTGCTCGGATGGAATCGAGGGAATAGTGACGTACAAATGTATGTACTGAAGCCCAGGTGGCTGCATCACAGATGTTGCGAATAGGAACACCCCTCTGCAGGGCAGTAGACGCAGCCATACCCCTGGTAGAATGGGCCCGCAAGCCAGCCGGTGGGTCCTTACCCGCCAAGCGGTAGCACTCCGAGATGGCCAAAATAATCCAGCGAGACAAAGTCTGTTTCGTCACAGCTTGCCCCAAACGCTTTCCAGCGTAACCAATAAAGAGTTGATCATCCACTCTGACCCGGGACATGCGTGAAACATAAAAGCTTAAAGCTCTCCTAGGATCAAGCCTATGGAGCCTCTCCTCTTCCTTACCAGGATGCGGAGGAGGATAGAATGCCGGAAGAACAACCTTCTGGGCCAAATGAAATTCCGTCACTACCTTCGGAAGAAAAGAAGGACGAACTCTAAGGACAACCCTGTCCTTGTGAAATACAGTGAAAGGAGGCTTAACTGAAAGTGCCTGTAACTCACTCACTCTGCGAGCGGAAGTAACCGCAACTAAATACACAGTTTTCAGAGTTAACAGCCTCAAAGGGCAAGAATGTAAAGGCTCAAACGGAGCACCCATAAGAAACTTAAGAACAAGGTTCAAATCCCAACCGGGCACCAGGAAAGGTGACGGAGGGAACACATTAGTGAGCCCGTTCAGGAACTGTGAAATCAAAGGGATTTTAAAGTAAGAACACTCTTCAGACGAGCGCTTAAAGATGGACAGCGCCGCCAGGTAACCCTTAACGGTACCCACTTGCAAGCCCCTGTGGGCCAAAGAAAGTAAAAAGGACAGAACCATGGGGATGTCACATGCAAAAGGATCTACATTCTGAACTCTGCACCAGTCGCAGAACTTACGCCAACGGCAACGGTACAGAGACTTTGTTGCTGGCCTTCGGGCCGAAAGCAACACCTCCATCACGTCCTCAGGGAGGTCCCAATCCTTATACCTCAACCTTTCAGAAGCCAAGCGTGAAGGTTGAGGGATCTGACCTCTGGATGGAGAACCTGACCCCCCTCCCGTGAGAGCAGATCGTCTCGGTAGGGAAGACGACGTGGAGGGCAGATGGATAAGTCGAGAAGGTCCGGGTACCACGTCCTCCGAGCCCACGCCGGGGCAATGAGGATCATCCGGTAACCGAACTTCCGTAACCTCCGCAGCACTTGCGGGATGACGGGGACTGGAGGAAACGCGTACAGCAGCGGGAATGACCACTCCACCACGAACGCGTCTCCTAAGGCTCCTTTTGGAGGAAATTCCCGCGAGCAAAACCTTTCGCACTTCCGGTTGACACTGGAGGCGAAGAGATCCACTTGAGGGGTCCCCCAAAGGGCGAAGATCTCCAGGAGAATCTCCTGAGCCAACTCCCACTCGTGAGAGATCGCGCTCTGCCTGCTCAGAGCGTCCGCCGTCACGTTTTCGGCTCCGGCCAGATGAACTGCCGAGATCGAAACTCCCTGCTGGATGGCCCAGAACTCAAGCTGCATCGCCTCCCTGCACAGAGGAAGTGACCCTGCCCCCCCCTTTTTGTTGAGGTAGTGCATGGCCACTGTGTTGTCCGTCAGGATCAGGACATTCTTCCCTCGCACAGACAGCAGAAAAGCCTTCAGGGCTAGCCTGACGGCCCTCAGCTCCAACAGATTGATATGGAGACTGGACTCCGACGGAGACCAACGACCGCTGACTGTCAGCCCGTTGGCATGAGCTCCCCATCCCGTGAGGGATGCATCCGTCACGATCGTCACCTCCGGCCAGGGAAGCCAAAATGGAGCCCCCTTCATCAAGTTGCCTTCGACGGCCCACCACAGAAGGTCTCTGGCGACCGAGGACGGCACCTGAATCGAGTCCGACTTCCTGCCGGAGGACTGCGACCATTGCGTCTTGAGTGCCCACTGCAAAGATCTCATCCGCAGGCGAGCCTCTGGCACCAGAAGAATGCAGGATGCCATGAGGCCGAGCAACCTCAAGAACTCGAACGCTGGGAGAGTCTGGGCATGCTGAAACTTGTGCACCATCTGCTGAATGTGAAGAGCCCTCACCTGGGGAGGAAAACACTGCCCCAGGGAAGTGTCGAGCACTGCTCCGATGTACTGGAGCCGCTGCGTTGGCGTCAAATGGGACTTCTTTAAATTGAGTGAGAAGCCCAGCCTGTGAAGGGAGCGACAGGTGACCGATAGATGATCCAGGACTTGCTCGGGAGAGCTCCCCCGATCAACCAATCGTCCAGGTAGGGGTAGACGTGAATCCCCCCTTGCCTGAGATGCGCTGCCACCACCACCATGAGCTTGGTGAAAACCCTCGGGGCGGAGGTCAATCCGAACGGCAGGACCCGAAACTGAAAGTGCGAGTCGCCAACCGCGAACCTCAGGTACTTCTTGTGCTTGGGATGGATCGGCACATGGAAGTAAGCATCCTTGAGGTCGAGTGACACCAACCAGTCCTGAAGCTGAAGGGCCTGGAGGACTTGAGAGAGAGTAACCATCTTGAACTTGTCCTTCCTGAGGAGTTTGTTCAAACCGCGCAAGTCCATGATGGGTCTCAATCCCCAGTCTTTCTTCGAAATCAAAAAATAAGGGGAATACCACCCCTTGTTCCTCTCCGCTACAGGCGCCAGTTCTATGGCGCCTTTCTCCAGCAGGGCTTGAATTTCCTGCGCAAGGAGCGGATCCGGACTCTGTAAAGAGAGGTTCCCCGGTGGATTGTCGCGAGGCCTGTGCCGAAAAGGAAGACAGTAGCCGTGGGTTATGATCTCCAGAACCCACACATCTGAAGTAAAGGCTTGCCACTCTACAAGATGCTGCACCAGCCTTCCCCCAACCGGCGAACCATGGGACATGGCCTCACGACAGAGTGGGAGCGGCTGTGGCGTTACCTGAGGGCAAAGAGGCAACTGCCCGAGCGGCCTTGGCACCACGGGTACCCTGTCGTCCACCTCTGGTACCCCTGCGTTGGCCTCTTTGACTGCCAGCTCCTCTCGCTTTACTGAAGGATGAGTAATAGCGAAAGGAACCACCCCTCCACTGCTGTCCCCTAGGACGAAAAGGCGGAGGTTGGCGAACTGCAGCGCCCAACGACTTCGCTGCAGCTTTTGAGGTCTGCAACCTCTCAAGGCTCTCGTCAGCCTTGCTGCCAAAAAGGTGTTCACTGTCAAAGGGCATGTTGAGGAGCCGGGACTGCACATCAGGAGCAAACCCCGACTTCCGCAACCACGCAAACCTGCGTATCACGGTGCTCGCCGGCATGGACCTACTGACGCATTCAGCTAAGTCCAAACCCGACTGAACGGACTCACAGGGCATCCTTACCATCCTGGACCATAGCAAGGAAACCATCCCGTTCGTCCCCTTCGGGAACATGTTCAGCCGCTAACGCAACACAGTTCCACAGAGTGTGCGTGAAACGTGACAAGGCACAAATGGAGTTGGCCGCCTGAAGCGCCATACCACCAGAAGAAAACACTTTCTTCGCCCAGCCATCAAAACGTTTGTCGTCCCTATCAGGAGGGATGGTAGGGTACGACGCCTGCTTCGCCGGGTCCGTGGCCGCCTGCACCACCAAACTCTCCGGAGTGGGGTGCCTGGTCAAGTAGCAGGGGTCGCCACTGGCTGGACGGTATTTTCGCGACAAGCATCTGCCCACCGCCGGGAGACTCTCCGGAGCAGTCCAAGCCGCCGCCACCCTTCTCTGTAAAGCCATATGGAACGGCAGAACCGGGTCAGTTGGGGGACCAACATCAAGGATGTCTGTCAGATCATCCTGCACAAACTCCCCTGGGGGAGCAGACCATCCCAAGTACTCAGAAACCCTAGCCATAAGGCGCCGGTACGAGGAATCAGCATGAGAGCCAGGCTCAGGCCTACAAAACTCCACCTCCGGAGAGGTGTCCAGTCCACTGGCATCATGCAGTGACTGTCTCAACTCGTCAAACTGACTATGGCCCGAGACAATTTCATCCGGAACCTGACTAGGAACCAGGCCATCAGAATCCTCATCCGCCTCTGAAATATAGTCAGGTGGCGAAAAGAAGGCACTCGAGAGTGCTTGCTCTTAACCAGAGCCTTCCTAGGGGGTCCACCCGTGCCCTGGGGTACCTCCGACACGAAAGGCGGCGATGGCGTCGAGTGAATCGGCGCCAGCGTCGAGAGAACCGGCATCGGCGCCGAGAGAACCGGCGTCGAGGAAATCCACGTCGACGTCAGATGCAGCGCCTCCAGAATCGGCGGCGTCGACACAGCCCTCGAGGCCGGAGCCCCGAGCGTGTCCCTCGACGACCTGAGCGTCGACGGCATCGACGACTTCCTCGGAGCCAGAGCCTCGAGAAAGCCTGTCGACGCCCTCGACGCCACAGACGTCGATGCCTTCTTCGAAGACCTCACAGGTGCACACGGTCTCGAACGCGTCGAGGACCGAGACCTGGAACGGGTACGCCGAGAACGAGTCCCCTTGTCCGAACGGGACCTCTCCCGTGACTCGTGCTGACCACTCTTGCGAGCGGTGTCTCTCGACCTCACACGACCGACCCCACTCGGGGGCGCGGACGGCTGAGTACCCTGCGACTCAAGAATCGCCAGCATCTTCTTCCCGAAGGAAGCCCATTCCTCCGGCGTCGCACGGCTGGAGGGGTAAGCGACGTGCCGGGCAGAGCCCTCCGAAGAGGACCTGGAAGACGATCGGTGTCGGCGCTTCCGAGAATGCCTCGAAGAGGCTGAGGAGTGGCGAGACCGACTCCTAGAAGGAGACCCACGAGACTTCCGACGATGACACGGAGAGTCACCCCTCGAATCATCCGTCGAAAGCCCCGCAGACTTCCGGGGCTTGGACACCCGACCTACCGACAACTTCTTCTTACGTTCGCGTAAGGCTTTGGACGTGAGCGACTGGCAGTCGATACAGTCATCCGTGTCGTGGGCCTCCCCGAGGCACCAGAGGCAGGGGTCGTGCGAGTCCGTCACCGACATCTTGGACCCACACTCCCCGCACTTCTTGAAACCAGGACGCGGGGTCGAAGACGAAGTAGACATCTTCAGAAGGATTTTCACAAACGAACAGGTTCGAAGAACCGAGAAGAACAGAACTCCAAAGAGTCGAGGCGTTTAAACCGAGAAACACGAAGCAACACGTACGCGGAAAAAACGGAACTGAGGCTATGGGCGTCGTGCGTCCTACTTATCACATCGGATGACGTCAGACGTCGGAGGAGGTCCTCGACGACGGCGCATCGACGTCATCGACGCAGGACGCAGACGCCGAAAAAGTTTCCGAAGCAGCACAGCTGTGGTGATTACATGTCAGATATGGAATACGTCAGAGGACCCAATCCCCTCGAAAACAAACTTCAGAGCTTAAGACAACAAAAGAAATGTCATAAAGATACCTGCTTTTAGTCATTGATAGACCCATGCATGCAGCTTGTGCGACCCAAAAAAAAAGGGTTAGAAAGAAATAACTGTTTTTGAATGTCTAGCAAGTAGACATTACCGACATTAACAAAAGTTTAAAACCAGGTTTACTTGTGTGGTCCAATAGTCTTTGACGATTAGATTGCTAAACGGGGTTGTGGGGGTTGGGGGGGGGCTTTATGTCCCGATACACCTACTGCAGTGAAAATCATCCAAACATTCACATGTATGAAGAAGACTTCTCCCAGGCTATTTTAACTCCAATTTTCGACAGTCATTGAGGTGCGTCATCAGATGCCCAAGACCACCAGGAGCATTGTTGTTGCATGGAGTAGTTAGCATGGCAGAAGTGAGGGGGCATAGGTAAAATGCCCTGTATTGAATGGGAATCCAAGTTTCTCACGTTCTAACCAGCCATCCACATGACCTTAACACTCGCCAACAAAACCCTACAGTCAAAATTCTGATGGGTGCAAGGTGTGCACTTAACTACATCACAGTGAGTAGAATTTGCTTCAGGACATTGTAAACAAAGGTTTAAAGAACTAGATTGTAATAATCGTATAAGGATTAAAGCTAGTGACTTGTTTAGAATTCGAATGCGCAAAGATCCCCGACATTGAGCTTATTTGATAACATCCAATTGCCAGACGTAAATGCTCTTCTGCAGCACAATATTTCTGTGCATGGATATTACATTTCTAATGCCTGTGTAGTAACGTGGAAAAACACTAACCATATTTCTCACCCATCAACTGTACTTCATATACACTCAGTTTCTAAGAAATAAACAGAAACAGCATGTTCTACAAGTCTTGCTTTTAGTAGAACATAACAATTTGCATTCCCGTACACAAATGCAGGACCATATGTATAAGAAAGCAATACGATGGAAGCCTACAAATCCAAACGGATTTATTACTTCACACCAGACATGCCACAACTCGAGGTCTCTGCAAACTAGCCAGACACATGCAAGCGCCTTAGTATTATGAACTTACCGCATACAATTCGCAAATACATAAAGGTGTTAAAAACGAGTTCAACAGTTTCCCAGGTGGAGCCCAATTAAAAGTCTTCTGCTTTGGTAGGAGCTAGGACTACTATGTTATTACTGGTCTTACTTTGTGTTTAGCAGCGTTCTGAAGAGGCTCCCAGTGCTTTTCTTTAAAGCCCAAGCTCTTAATTGCGATGTATAGGTAGCTCCTCTGTGCACGTACATATTGTCGATTGTACTTCTAGCATCCTGTAATCAGAGAAGGGAACTGCTGCCCGTCAAGATTGCATGTTTAGTCATGTGACCATGGTCCAAGAACATCCATATAAAAAGGCACACAATGGGGGAGATCATTTAATTTCATCTACTAGAGGAAACAGAAGCGGAGAGGCGGGTGTCTCGTTTTGGTGGAGGAGGAAGGCATGCTGAAGGAAGCACTGCCAACCACTGAGCCATTTCTTTTAGTGCAATATATCTACGCTCCTGCTGTTTGTTTGAATTGGGTGAGATCTGGCTCTTTGATACCCCGCGAGAAAGGGTGAGAAAACCAACCCTCCTGAGAAATGGTTTGAGCCGAAATGTTTGGAAGACCCAAAGACTTACAATTTGTATTCAGTCTTTGCTTTGACTAAACTCCAATATCTGCACCGAAGACCACAGATTACTACAGCCATTTGGCAGCCTCTTTCCCATCCGCCAACATCTGCAGAAAAGTCTGCATGTCTGTCTAGCCACCTCCTTTTCAACCTCCCACAAAGTGTGGGTACACCAGGTCAAGATAGAGAGATCATCGAGTATGTGTGAATCTAGCTCATCGGGAGCAAAGCAGTCTACTTGCCACCTGGCAGAGATTCCATGTAGCTGGATACATTAGGAAAGAAGAAGGGTGTGAGTTGGGCACCAGAGCTGGAGGCCCGAGCAGACCAAGTTCTGGAGTGGGGTAACTAAAAATGACACCCAGGTCCCCCAGCGCAGTACAATGCTTCAGTGCTACTTGAACTGCTGGTAACACGGAAGGTTTCTCCCTGAAAGTCAGAAAAAGTTTGTTAAAGAGGACTCAAGATCTGGGGTGGAGCACCCAAATCCAAAATGTCATCAGGGCATGTGACTTTCTATCCATCCCTAGGGCAACAATCACCATTTATTGCATGGTTCAATCCCCAATAAACAGAGAGAAACTTGCCAGCTAGGCCAGTCTGACTTATGCCAAACTCAAACTCAGGAGACAGTCTAGCCATCTGAAGCCAGGTTTTCAAGTTAAGGGTCAAGGGAGGACCCCCAGAACAATGCCTTGAGGGTACTCACCCCCACAAAGTCAGCAACCCAAACACTGTTCCACAAACTGACATGGTCACTCGCATCGTTGAATAGCTTTCAGGCCAACATTTTCACTGGATTGCAAAGGAACAGCACCAGCAAGGGAGATGCCATCATATCAGAGAGGATGACAATGAGATGCAACAGCAGGTCCAGAGACGAGTCACAGCTGCCCGAACAGGGAGCTGCCAGCTCAAAGAAATTTCCATTTCCCTGAAGCCGTGAGTGAAGGGGTGGGGTCAACACCAAACAAACCATGGACGAGGGGATGGGGGGCAGGTGGGTTTTAGTCTGGTCCATCACATCAGGAAGGGATGGGGGTGCATCAGGGATACTTGCAAGTCAGTGCCATCACCAAACCAGGTGCCAGAGGATGGGGGCTGGTTTCTAGTCTGATGACGCCAAATGAGGGGAGTAGGGGGTTTGAATCATGCCCTGTTAGAGGTGGGGCCACCAAACAGAAGCGTAGGTGGTTCAAAGGGCTGGATTATGAAACCGGTGGTGGGGAGGGACAGGAGGTTGGGATACCAATTGGGAATCACAGGCGTACCAGCTGTTAGGGAGAATTCTCAAAATGTGCTAATTCCTCTCTACCTTAGAGACCCCCAGCTCTTTTGCTAGACTTTGGGGCTTTGAACCTTTTTAATGTTTGTTTTCTGAATTTATTTCTTTTGGTTATGGAGTTTTAGACAATTCGATAGGCATCATCTTTTCATGTGTGTTACACAGCACCTTCAGTGCAGTGACACAAGGATGTCTTTTAGACTTCTAAAAGGTTTAAATACCTTCTCTGGGAGAAACTACTGTTTCCCAGAGAATGTAAGGTTCAATTGACTTTACTAGTCTTTTTAAATTCCTAGACCCAGCACACACTATATTCCTATAGAGTGCTGGAGTGGTTACCTAGTATCTCCTGTGTTTAGAAACTCACGTAGCAGTCAAATGCTACCCTTTTCTATCGAAAGTACCAGTGGCAGTGGTTTTACAACGAACTACCATGATTTTTCCCGACCATGAACACCAGTAGCTAAAAATCGCCGGAGCCATGTTTTTCAAGATGGCGCCTTACGCCCTTTTGCTTAAACGGGTCCCGGTCTTCTTTTTTTGCCATTTCTTTTTGGAAAGGTCCTTCTAGAGTTTGTCTCTGCGCGCCAAACTAAGTTTGGTCCCTTTGTTTCTATGCCTTTGGCGGGCTTCAGGACTGAAGACCGCCTCTGGCGCCTGAGTGTATGGCGTGGGCAGGAAGTGACAGAAGTGCCCGAAACTCCCTGTGCTTAGTCTCCCAGGAGACCTGAATGCACTCTGGCATGATTGGCTGGCTAACTGTCCGGCAAGGACAACCACCCTACCGGGTAAGTGGCAGCTAGGCTGGAATGAATGGGAGAAAACAGTTTAAAAAGGCAGGTCTCTTGGACTGGAAAGAAGAGTCGACCACTGGAACGAAAAAACCAAAGACGAGCTGGAAGAGGATGGCTGCTGCGACTCTTGGACCATTGGTTTGCCCGGTGAAGCCCTGCTGCAGGTCTGAATTGCCAAGTTCAACTCAACAGAGAAGCCCCTTCCAGGACTACTTCTCCCTTTGAGTTGGTGAGACCAATCAGCTCGTAAGCCACCTGGACACCATTCTCAGAGCTGGTTAGGATTAACCAGGGGGGAAGGACACCAGCTTGTGTGCTTGACGTCAGCTACTCGAACTGAAGCTCTTCCATTTTGCCAGCTTGTTTTACCAGTCCCCGGGCAGTGCAGGAGTCCCCAGACGTCCTCCCTCTTGTCCCCACGACTGAGGCTCAGAAACAGTGAGATCTGCAGGAACCAACGTCTTCAGCTGCATCTTTTCTTCATATTAAGGTACTGTGCCAACCCGATTGAGAGAATTTACCTCTCGCGGTGAAAGTTTGTGAAAATTTCCCAACTTGCAGGCCTAATCAGCTTGTGACCCAACATATGATTTGTTTTCGTACAAACTACTGAGAACTTTGGCAAAGACTTATCATTTACTACAAGAACTGCTCTTTCCTATCCAAGACACTAGTCCACTGACTTTGGCCTAGGCCTATTGAACTGAATCAAGTCCTCTAGTGAACTGAAACTATTTGCACTGCCTAAGAAGGTAATAGTCATCTATTTTATTAACTTGTGCCTTTGTACTCCTATTTAAAGTAACTGAAATGCCACTTTGCTCCCATTTCAGGGGAGCCTAATTTACTCAAACTTATTGGTTTGGTATTGAAGTGTATTTGTGTATGATATTAAGTTGCCTCCTTCTAGTGAATGTTTTCTAAATGACTAATACATGTTTTACTAAGAAACCTTGAGTGTAAGTGTCTACTTGAACCACTGTGATTGTAAGACCTCTGTAACATCTTTTACTGCTCACATTCCCTCTTGCGATAAGCCTAGCTGCTTAGCTCGCTACCAAAAACTGTGCAGTACAGACTTATACTAAAGGTTTGTTTTGCTTACACCTGTAGTCCTAACTGTATGTGGTGGTCTCAGAGGGTACTGCATGTAATTCTGCCTAACACTGGCCACCAGATAACAGAGGCTAGGTGCACCGGAAAAGGGAGAGCGATATGCCAGAGGGGTGCGGTGGGTGGTTGAAGAGGCTAGGCTGTCATACTCAGGAGGGATAGGGGCTGGGAGGCAGAACGGTTGTGCTACCAAACTGCTTCAAAAGGCTGGGGCAACATGGTTGGATAGAGAGCCATGAAAGTGGACTATACGGGTGTTTTGTAATGGACTGCATGCATACAGGATATCCACGAGCACAGAAGCAGTAAAGTCTGATAGGGAGGCAGACCATTGAATTAGGATATCTGATGTAAGAGGAATGTAATGGTGTGCAGATCAGAGAATCGGAAGACAAAGAATCATAAACGGTAGTCAAATTGCAATAAAATGCCAAAGGGGGGTAACAATGGACGGGAGCAACACACAAAAAAAAGGAACAGAAGGCCATGAAATAGGGACAGAAAAAGAGCAAATAAAGGTAAATTGGGTCACAAACAGACACGGATGGGAAAGGAGGAGGAATAACGAAGAGGAGCAAAGAGCTACGAATAGATGGACAGAGTCAAGAAAGGAGACGGCAGTGAAGGTGTCTAGAGGGGGCTATGAGAAGAGAAGCACAAGATCAAAGTGTAAGCAGACCGATTTAAAAAGCCAACAGAATAGAGAAAGAAACAGAATCCATTTTAAGGTAAAAATACACACTTTTATTTACATTACAAGGCAAACAAATGTTTGCTTCATGACAAAACACCCAATTTTTCATTTCGCTAAATAAAAAATGTTTTAAAAAAATGAATACCAACTAGCAGATGGCAAATTGTAGAAGACTTTTCAGAGTGTCAACGCTTCCTTACCATCCTACATGTGTGGGCCAGTAAAACACTGCCAGTTTAACACTATTTCTTTATGCAAGAATTCGTTGCTTTTTGAGAAAAAAAAGTTCACTACTTTGGAAATACTGACATGATTATTTATAAATGTTGTAAAAATGACAGTGTTAGGAATGTTACTTTTCTACCTACCCTTCCATTCAAAATACTGTTTTGTTTCTGCATTTAGAACATTTAGGAATAAAGCCGCTCTTACATGCAAGGCATTTCTGAATGTTGAGCCGAGAGCCTCCGGACGTGACAAACGCCCAGAAACCCATGGCTATGGTGAGGAGGTAAATGGGAATAAGGCTGGCCTCGTACCAAGGATTCAGGAAGGTCTGAAAGAGAAAAGAAAAATAGACAATGACATGAGACAACATTGAGCCGTGTGCAGAAACAGACTATCGCAAAAAGCAATGTAGAATTAAAATGCGTTTAACACTAAGGATGTACCATGTGTTTAGTTAAGACATATGAATACACCAATTACTCTCCATTTCATTTAGCAACACTGCCCATATAAAATGTTTTCCAAGAGAATTACCACAGTGGTGTGACTGCAACAACCAATGCAGCTAAGGGACGAAGTGAAAAACAGAAAAATGAAGACCCTGCACTAATTAACGTTGCTCTATTGTGGACGGGATTAGGCTGAATTTGTCGTTTATACACGAACGCCTCAGAGTAAATTGCCAACAGAAGGACAACATTGGGACAGATTAAAATCAGAGCCTGCATCTTTCACTGCCCGTCTCGGCTGCGCTGTTTCCGAACAAATTCTATTTCAGTATAATACCATGAGATTGGTAATCCCTGCCAATTGCCACAACTCCCCTCTTCTAGAGCCCTGTAGTCAACTCGAATTATACTGTGGTGCACACACAAGCTTCCAGCTCGGAAGCTATGTCATTGTGTCAGTCAAGCAAGGGAATGAATAATGATTACCAGCATGAAAAAGCAGGGGTCCGAAACCTGTGGCTCTCCAGGCGTTCTAGACTATGATCACGTATGACTGTTAGCTAGGGTTGATGGGGATTGCAGTCCAAAACATCTGGCGAGCCAAAGGCGGAAGACCTGTTGCATAAAGCATGCCACAACTTTTATCATTTCTATGCGAGAACGTCACCAGGAAAATGTAGTCATGGGAAAAAATAGTCAGCAAAACAGTTTCATAATGAAGCCATTCTACACAATCAATATAGTGTGAAAATGTTGACCGTGATAGCTATTTCAAAACATACAAAAGTACCAAGATGGCCCAAACCGCTAATAAAAACAGGCAGTCGCCAGCCCTCCGAAATCACCCTATCCCTATGGCAACGAAGTGCAAAACCATTAGGATTTCCACAACCCTTTTGCTCTCAAACATTATTTGCATGGGACTTGATTCAAAACACCAAGTAAAAAAGTAGAACATGAACAGTGACTTACTCTGAGCCCATCAGCATCCATCCACAATAACCCAACGCCTTCCGCCAATGAAAAATGTATCCTTACACTAACCAACTCCAACCCTAACAGCCTGCCACTTTTGGCTACTTACAAGCTGCATTTTGACGACTTTTTGTGTGACAGCTTTTTCACTGCAAAGGTATTTTTACCACAATTTGACTGACAATTTAGTCCCTCTGCTCTTGTGGCTTTTTCAGTCACAGACAATCACCTAGTTATGGCTGGCAGCAGTGGATGTGTTCTACCAACTATTAGGATAGGACCATAGCCTTGGTAGTGCACAATAGGAACACCCCAGTACCAACTCTGGGCCTCCCTTCTCCCCCCCCCCATTTCTAGGTGATTGTTCTTTGTTAGCCCCTTTTCTACCATTCTGGAAGGGGGAGGGGTGTGTGTGTTTTGACTTAGTCGGGAACCCTTGGGTATCCCCGCCTAGGCTCCAGTGTCTGGGCAGGCAGGAAGCGAGGGAGGAGTTATCCACCTCCCTGTCCTTTGTCTGCCAGAGTGCCTGAATAGGGCCAGCTTCCACAGGGGGTCTGGCTGTCCTGATTGCAAAGCCAAACACCCCCTTCTGTAAAATGCCAAGAGAGATTGTAGAGGTTTGTGTGCCGGAACTGTATAAAAGGTGAGATTTCTGGAGTGAAAAGCAAGTTGGCCACTGGAAACGGAAGTAACCGAAGAAGGCAACCAGAGAAGTCTGCAAACCCTTTGCAACTACATGAAGAGACCACTGCTGTCCTGACCTTGTTTTCTGTGCGAAAGAGGAGCTCAGACGAGGACGACTCCTTCCCTTTGGCTGGTGGGAACAATCAGTCCCAAGACGAACTTTGAAACGAGTCATCTCCCGAGGTCCTAGGAGTTCCTAGAGTTGCAGAACCCCAATACCAGGAGACCTGCTGCCCATTTCGAGTGCATCATTGTGGAAAGGCCCAATCCGTCCAAATCTTTGCTGAACCCGTGAGGACACTCCAGAGATGCGATCCAACTCAACCAGACCCCCCCCATCAACAATGTGTGGGACTGCAAGAAGCAAAGAAGATTGACTGGGCAATCCGTGTCCTTTGTTGGTGCCAAAACCGCAGTGACCCCAGGAGTTGCTGAAAGTTGTGCTATAGGTCCTCCCTCGAGACTGCTGCAAAGAGATCCCATGCATTGTTATGCCTTCAGTCATCAGACCAAGGGATCCGGAGGTCGGGTCCAGAACTGCAACACTACGGAGTATCCAGCACAAATATTTTCTTCTAATCTAAGGTACTGTGGGCAAAAAGGTATTGCTTACCCGATCGCTCCAGAGCGTTGGAGTGCAAGTAGAGGTGTCCAGGGCAACCCCCCCTTCCCTCAGACCCAAGCCACTGCTTGTGTCCCCTTCTCAAGTCCGTTTTAATTTCTCCCATGTTAGTTGTTAACTTGCTGATTCAATAACACTAGAAACTGGAAGAAATACACAGCAACTCTTCGCAATTCGCTGCTTGTCAAGACTTCAAGCCCTCTCCGAACTCTTTGGGTTACGTTTTTGGACTTAAAGGACTTACTAGGCCAAGGAACTGTCTCTAGAAACCTGGCTTTACTATATGTGTTTGCAAAGTAAATGCATTACTGTATAAACCGTTGAAAACTGCATGAGTGCGCAATAACCAATAACACAATAACATTGTCTTTTCCCTTTCTAACATTGCTACAAATGTAACTGCGAACTAACACAAAAGTGAAAATGCCCTTTCAAGTGTATTATAAAGTATTCTTAAGTGTTAGAGTATAAAAGACTGAAGTATCTAAAGTGATTCTGGTGTAAACATAAATATATACTTTTTATATAACTATAAGTGCAAGTGCTTCTTTGCTGTGCCGGTCTAAGATTGTGTACTTCCCTACAGCTCACATCTTCCTCTTAAGATAAGCCTGACTGCTCTGCCACTAACAAGGTCCTGAGCTAGTACAGACTGATACTAAGAGTTGGGTATCTACAAACCACTGGGATAGCTTACTAAAGTCTTACTTCCAGTAGGAAGTTAGGAAACCCCCCCCCCCCCCAAATAAAGGGGCACGTTTGTAATACTATCCGTACTGTGATGTGTACTGTACCCATGGTGCAGACCCACCTGGGAGTCACTCCTTGGTTGTGTAGCCACACAGTAATATTTAGTGAATGAGTGAACTGAACTCCATGTAGCTGCTCCACAGATCGCCTCCAAAGGAACATTTGCAATGAAGCGATTTTGTGGCACCTATACTACGTGTAGAGTGCTCTAGGTGTAAATGGTAGTTCCTTGTTAGATAACTTGTAACATTGCTGTATGCATTTTAAAATCCATTTAGAAACGGCAGCTGCTTTTGAGACAGGGTCTCCTTCTCTTAGGGCAGCTAGGAAAACAAAGAACGGGTCTGTTTTCTGGATTGCCTGTTTTGTTGAGGTAGCTCTCCTAACATGTGGTGCATAGAGGGCTCTCTCCCCAGAGTTCTGCAGGTCCTGAAAGGACGCTGGCAGTTCAATAGATTGGTTGACATGGAATTTGGAAATGAACTTTGGTCTGAAAAGTGGGTGTTCTTAGGACCACCTTGTTTTTATGTACTGTGACGAAAGGTTTTGTAATGGACAATGCCTGAAGCTCACTTACCCCTGTGGTTATCTCATGCTAGTCCTCGGGGCCTGGTCATCAAGGTGGCCAGGACATGGTCATCGCTATTGGATCCAGTTCCTGGGGGTGGACCAGTGCGGTAGGATCATCTGGGTGAGGGGTCTTCAGGAAGAGGTGTTGAGAGACGCACTATTCCCCCCCCTTTTTTTGTTCATCTATCCCATACTATTTTTAGGATTGTCCCAAATCCCAACCTTGCCCCTTTTTACACAAAAGCAGTGGGCCAAAAACCACAAGGCTTCCCTAGTGGAGGTCACTGCCTCTAACACAGAGCGAAAGACATGTGGAGAAGGCCAGATCCCACATGTGAAGATTGCATTGTGTTCCAAGGATGCCAGCCACCCTGCCGGGTGAACGGCAAAGTTGGGGGGTGGGGTCAAGCCTGTGGTAGTAACCTTTACTCGAAAATCGGAAAACGTGACACAAGAAAGAAGTGGACACAGCCGGTGAGTTGGCAATCGATCTGAAAGACCAGAGTGTGTTTAAGTGAATGAAGCAGCAAAACCATATCACAAGTAAAGTATGCACTCGTGTGGGTGAGACGCGAAGAAAGGCAGACCCGTGAATGAACTTTAAAGTTAAATACAGCTGCAAGATTAGCAATACTAATTAATGGAGTGGTCCGGTGAAAAGAAATAACCCATTCAAAAGTCTCCATCAAAGGTGCAATGTTTGAAGCAAAAGAGCAAACAAACAGCAAGAGTGAAAGTAAATAGTGAAAGTTGAGTTGGAGTGGTCGTGCGGTGGTCAGTAAGCAAAAATCACACATTCGAAAAACTTAAGACACCCGAAAGTGGCCTGAGCCCGATTGACGGAGACCAAAACTGCATTAAGCTTGGGTAAGGGAGCCCCCTTGCACCTTTGTGTGAACTGTATCTTAAGAGGTCTGGGCCCAGCAGAGGGGGACCTTGTGAACATTTCGGTTGAAACATTTTGGAAATTAAGACAAAAGTAACTTTGACGTGGAAGGCCAGGCGGGCCTCAACACACGGCTGCAAACTGTAAAATGTGTTGGAAGCCGAGCCAGAGTGTGTCACCCTGCCTACAAGGATCACCTTGCCCCGTGAAGTCCAACATGGGGAGAAGAGCTGGTTCAGCCACATAATCATTTGAACACTGCCTTTTCCTTTTACATACATTTTCTCCCTTTCATGATTTTTGTAAGCATAGGCCATTTTGATTTGACAGAGTCCACTAAGACTGTTTTATTTATCATTTGATGGTCAAGACTAACCCCATCTTAGTTATGGGGCAGAATAGGAGTTTTCCAACCACAACATTTTTAATAAGCTTTTACAAATTGTATCCTTTGTGTCAGTGTCAATACGTATGATACCATGCCTTCCCTACTGCCCTCTTATGTAAGTGATAGCTATAAGAAATGCGACTTTGAGATCTTTGAGGCTTGCCTTAAGCATAAGCTCCAAAAGGGGACCCATGAGCTTACTTGGAACAATGGTTAAATCCCATCCCGCTGGGGGAAGTCCTAAGCATTCGTCACGCATACTGAGGAAAGAGACCGACAAAGAGAAAAGTCCTCAAGTTACAAAATGGGGTCGCTCCCTTTTGCAGAGAGCGAGATGGACGTGCAGCATCCGGTGACCAGAAAGGAACACAAAGCCGAATCAGACACGCAGAGACCGACCCGGAGAAGAGAGATAACTAGTCAGATGAGGATCATTCTGCAGTTAAAAAAGTGAGACACAGCCGACTCAGACGCAAAGTGTCTTACCTGGAGGAGAGCAAGAGAGTTAGTCGGATGCGGAGAGTGATACCAAAGGTGACAGCTTGACCACAAAAAAGACTAGTGGTGGACCAGGAGTCTCCCAAACAACATCAAAACCACTTTGCAGACAGATGCAGAACCTAATGGTACGAGAAGTACCATATGACCATTCTCGACAACAGCATGAAAGAGGAAGCATTCCAGGAGCAAGAGAACCGACCTCGAGCAGCTAGAAGCCCCGGTGACATTACCCCTGCGAGTCCAGGGTAACATGAATGGGAGGGGAACATTAAATCAATATAGGAATAATGATACTCGTCCCAGTAAAAGTAAAGAGACCGATACCTAAACCCAGAGGAGTGAATGAGAATCATTGTGGGACCAATTATACTCATCAGAGTCAGAATAAAGACTGAGATTCAAACCCACAGGAGTGAATGAGGATCGTTATGAGACCAATCTTACGTGTCTCAGTCAAGACAAGAAGTCCAAATAGTAAAACCTCAAGAAGTGAATAAGAATCAATTACTGGAATACTCAGTCTTGTATCAGTAAAGTCCAAATAAGTAAAATAGAATGAGCGATTTATAAAATGTTGGATAACTTTACCATGGGAGGAGAGAAGAACAAATCTCTGTAGAGAGAATCTAGAGTAGAGTAACAGAAACCAAAAGGGTAACTGTCAAGGAAAGGCAAAGCAAAGCAAAATCCTAGACAAATTGTATGGAATGATCAAAACAGTCACAAGAGAATATCTGAAGACTAAATCTTGGAATAGAACTTTGCAAGAAGCAAATAGACTACAGGAGAAGGGAGTCATTCTCCTGCCCTTAGTTGCTGTTATAGTGGTAGTTTCAAGCACAGTTTGGATGGTGGACAGGTCCTGTTAAGACACTGACTGACAAGTACCGTAGCTAGTTTTGCTAGGAAGGGACGCCTTATAGCATAGGAACATTTTGGCATTTTTCATTTTCTTTGATAAACTTAATCGTGAAAAAATGTAGAGTCCACGTCTTCCTCCTGACCCGCCACAGTGGGAAAACTCACATCCTCAGTAGGCGAGTACCAGGACTGACATGCCCACATTGGAATAACTAGGATCATTGTCAAGGTGTACCTGATGCATCTTGTGGATAACTCTGTTCAAGTGTGGCATTGGAGAAAAACCGTATGCAGATGTCCCCAACCCCTTCTGGGGGAACCTGGAGACGCAAGTGTGGCCTTTTGTGTTTTCTTCTGTGGCAACGATCCATGTCTAGCTAACCCCACAGCAGGAAATGAAAGTGCCATGTTGATGTTAAAGGTATTTGTACAGCGCACCATCACCACCGTAGTGGTCCCCAGGCACTCTGGCGGATCTGAAAAGGAATGTGTGAAGAAAACAGGAGGAGTGGAGGAGGTTTGGGGGGTAGTGGGAATAGGAAAGTGAGTTGTGATGTCCTGTTCACAGCTTCAGTTCGGTTTGCACAGTTCCCTGAGCTTAAGTGCGGTTTTTAGGTTTGTGCGAGTTCCCATGTGCAGTCGTGCCAGGTAGTCTCTGTTGCAGTGCGAAATGTGTGCGGATTGCTGTGCCAAGAGGTGGTGGCTGTTTGGGTTTCTGTATGCAAAGTGTATGTGAAAAGTTGAGAATTGGGTTAGCAAGTTTTCCTTACCTCTTTGTCTTTGCATGTCTGTGCTCAACATATCTGATTATCATGTATGTTTGGAATTTTAGTTTGTCCGCCTAGTTGTCAGGCCTATTGAGGAGTGGCAGTTTTCCTCTCTGTGTTAGTCTAGTCATATTCTCCACCCTTGGTTGGGGATGTTTAGGTTGGGGGATTCTGGTCCCTCCCTGCCCATGCAGGTCATCTTACCTACCTAGGTTCCTCTGTGATTAGCGGTATGTGGACACGGGTGGTTGGGACGTCGTCGTCCCCCTGCTTTCTGGTAAGGGAGGATAAACGTAGGGGTCTGTGTTTCCTCCCTGGGATGCTTGCTTCCCGTTGGGCCTATGCTTCCTAGTCTTTTCTTCATGTTTCTGGAGCAAAGAGCCAAGTTTTGAATTCCAGATGACCCTTTGTGTTGCGTATGTTCTTTGGTAGGTGATTCCAGGTTATTGCTGCCAGGTTAGAGATGGATGATGCTCCGAATGTTCTTTTATTGTATGGTTTTTGTTCTAAGCGAATGTCATTTCTTGATCTGCGAGGCCTTGTCGGATGGTAGACAGTTATTTTCTCCTTTAGGAACTCTGCTACTTGGATGTGGATTGCTCCGTGTGTTATGCACATTGTTTTGAAGTTTACTCAGTCTTTTATTGGTAGCCAGTGTAGCAGTTTCAGAGGTGGGGTCATGCGTTCTCTTAGCTGTATTTTAAGCAGGAGTCAGGCCACAGCGTTTTGGATGCACTGAAGTGTAATAGTTCTGGCATTCCTAGGTATAGGCTGTTGGCGTAGTCTAGTCTGAACAGGAGTGCGATGATGATGTTTTATGAGTGAAAGAGGAATGGTAGGATCCTTTTTACTGCATATAGGAGGAAGAAATATTTCTTGATTATAGCATTTACTTGTGGCTCAAGTGTTTGTTGTCCATTAAGACTCCCAAGATCTTTACTATCGTTGAAGGAGTCGGTGCCATTCCCAGTTCAGTCGGACATGGGATATAGTGATTGTTTTCCCCGCTTTTGGATATGATCATTATTTCTGTTTTTTCCGGGTTGAGTTGGAGTCTGTTAGTGGTCATCCAGCTGTAGAGTTCTTGTAGGCAGTCTTCTAGTGTTTCCTTCCTGTGCATCTTGTATTTTGTAGACGATCTGTGTGTCGTCAGCATAGTTGCAGCAAGTGAGGCAGTGTTTTTTTTTTAAAGAGCTTGATTAGTGGCATCAAGTATATGTTGAAGAGCAGTGGGGAGTAGAAGGATCCTTGTGGTACTCCACAGGTGGATTCCCTTGTAGTGGATTTTAAAGGTTTGGTCCATATGTCTTCTGTTCTGTTTAAGAAGGATTTAATCCGTAGTAGGGCTAGGTCAGTGATTTCCATTTCTTTCAATCTCCCGATGAGGATTTCATGGTTGACTGTCAAATGCTGCGGAGAGATCCAGAAGTATTAGAGCTGTGCTTTTGTCTGCATCTACATTAGTCTTCCTATCGTCCCAGATTGAAAGCAATGCTCTTTATTCCTCTCGTCAGTCTGAAGCCTACTTGTGCTTGGTCCAGCAGTTGGTGGTGTTCTATGAATTCTTGTGTTAGTCCATAGACCCATGTTTCGAGGAATTTCGCTGGGTAGGGGATGTTAGAGATGGGTCTGTAGTCAGAGAGGTCCTCCACGTTTCTTGCTGTGTCCTTGAGGAGCAATTTGATGTATGCTGATTTGAATGATCGCAATGCTTTCCCTGATGAAAGTGATTGGTTGAAGATGTTCCTGTAGTATTCCATGAGTGTTCCTTGTCCGAGGATTGACTTGTATATGTCTGGGGGGCATGAACCCATGGTGGAGTCCTAAATGATGACTAGGAGATAAGGGTTGGCAGAGGCAGATATAGTGTGGGGCTTTTGTTTGGCTGAACTGTCTTGTCTCGGTTAGCTGCAGTTTTGCATTTGGTATTATTCATATTAGCAAAAGTTATTTTAGGATCAGACAGCAAGCGACCATTGCCAAACACAATTGGCCAGTGCTGACTTGTCAGCCTCTAAACCAACCATGATTCCCTATCCTCAAGTCAACCGTTGCCAACCATGGCCCACCATCCCCAATCATTGCCAACCATTGTCATCTATAATGTCTGAATGCAGTTCCCACTCATGTTCAGATGGTTGATCTGTGTTTGTGCTTAGTGTGTTTGCTATGCAGTTGTGTTCTCCCGGAACGTGTTGTGACACAAGTAAAATGTCTCCCCGGAGGATCCATTTCCAGATTTTCTGAGCTAGTCTGGTCAGATTTAGAGTGTCCTGCCTCGTTTGTTGATGTAAAACATGGCGCTTGTGATGTCCGTGATAATGAGTACATTCTTCCCTGCTAAATGATGCTGGAAAGCTTTTATTGCCTTGTACACTGCTAGCAACTCTAGGACATTGATGTGCTGTTTTGCCAGTGTTTGTGTCCAGATGTCATGCGCTGTATGGTGGAAGCAATGCAGCATCTGTTGTGATTGTGACCTGTGTTAGTGGGTTGACAAAGGATTTTCCTTTTAACAAGTTCTCCTTTGCCCACCATAGAAGCGCCAACAACACAGTCTGCAAAAACTCAACCAGATCATCTCAATTCCCTTGTACCTGCGACCATTGCTTCGCTAAACATTGATGTTTTGGATGATTGTGTAGTTTTGCATGCGGCACAATGAAGATGCACAATGCCATCATACCAACAAGATGCATTACATTCCTGACTGTTATACGACAACCGACTGTACAAGATGGGATTTGTAGCAGAACATTTCCGACCCTCTCATTGGAGAAGACTTAAGCGTCTTTGGTTCTAATTATAGCCCCTAGAAATTTTTGACCTGTCTGGGAACAAAGCTTGACTTTTCTTTTTCTGGTTGATAGAGAACCCTAGTTGATGCAGAATGTCTATTGTCTCCTGCGTATTGCTGCTAATATACTTTGGTGTGTCTACTGTTATAAACCTGCCGTCTAAATAAGGGTACACAGGGATTGATTGAGTAGTTGTGCTGCTACTACTGCTAGTACCTTTGTAAAGGCCAGAGGGGCTGATGCAATCCCGAAGGGGAGTACTTTGAATAGGTAGTGTGTGGACCCCCAACCTTAAATCTACGGTACTCTGAGTTGGCAACATTGAAATATGAAAGTATGCATCTTTCATATCAAGGAATGCCATGTTGTCTCCCCTTTTGAGCAAAGGAATTACTTCCTGCAATGTTGTCACCCTGAAGCAGTAGTGTTGTGCGAAGATATGAATGAACTCCAGGTGGCAGCTTTGCAAATGGCATCTAAGGGCACATTCGCAATGAAAACTGGAGTACCCAGAGTGCCTCAAGTTGAGTGTGCTCTGGGCTTGAAAGGTAGTTATCTTGGCAAGAGAGTAACAAAGTTGGGTGCACCTGACAATCAATTTAGAGATACCCAATTTAGAGACAGGATCCCAGTCTCTCCCTTCGGCTATAGACACAAAAGAATGGTTGGTTTTTATGAGTGGTTTAGTCTTTTGAAGGTAATTCAGGACAGCTCTTCTGACATCTAAAGTATGTAAGCTTTTTCTGCTGTATATTTGGGAAGAAAGCAGGAAGTTCTATTGATTGGTTTACAAGGAACGCTGGCGAAAAGTGTAGATGTGTGTGTAGTACCTCTTTGTGAAGAAAGACAAAAGGACCTTGTACTGAAAGGGCCTGTAGTTTACTCACTCTCCTTATTGATGTAATGGCGACAAGGAAAACAGTTTTATATGTTAGATTTTTAAAACTGGCTTTGTGCATTGGGTCGAAGGAGGCACCCATGAGCTTCGAGTATAACATTTAAGTCCCAGCTGGGAGTTGGATTAGAAATAGTTGGGTGTAACTTCTTAACACCCTCCATGAATTCTTTGACTACAGGCACTTTACACCACAAAACCTTACTTTGTGATCTGGTGTAGGCTGAGGGTGCAGCTAGGTGTACTCATAAGGAATTAAAGACCAAGCCAGAATCTAAAAGCAGCTATGACTGTACTCTAGAACGCAGCTATGGCTATGCAAATCCGGTCTAGCAGCATGCATAGCCGTCCACATTGAAACCCCTGATGTACCTCAACACCTCTGCCATTACTATACATCGACAGCGTATGTAAATAATTTGGTCTAGCTGGGCACACATCGAATCTCCTGCACTAGCACTCTTTCCTAATCCACCATGTGCCGGACCTCGGGGGTGCTTAATGGGGCCCAGCCAGTCTTCCTAAACCCTAACCTGGCCAAAAGCATTCCAAACACAAAGTGCAATGAGGCCAAAAAAAATTGGGAAAAGGGCACTATATAAATGACGATAACAGTTACAATAAAATATATAGTAAATAATGTACTGTGTGTGAAGGTGAACAGTCAATAGGGTTGGTGGGACCAATCAACCCCAAAGCGAACTCGTCTGGCCATCCTCTTGGAGCTGGCTGTACTTCCATTGCTGCTGCAGGAACAGATTGCCAGGTAGAGGAACACCAGAATCGAGTGTCATTTTTAAGTTGGACCCGAGCTACAGGAAGATCCTTTGGACTCCCACAAAGCAGGACTAACAAAGCCTGAGCCACCTCACCTGAGTGAAGGACCCCAGATGTGAGAACATCCATTAAGGTATCCGAGAACCACAGTGGTGCTATTTGCGAGAGTCGCGAGGATCTGAAACCACGAAGAGCTGCTGATCTGAAGTTTGCCCATTGCTGCCGCTGACCTTTAAATTGTAGTGCAGGAGTTTCCAGACATCCTCCCTCTTGTCCCCCACGACTGAGGCCCAGGAACAACAGTATCTGCAGACCTACACTGGAACAGAAGCCAGCTCAAACCAAGCTCTTCAAACCAAAGGTATTGTAAAACTAAGGGGTAGCTTGCCTCTTGTTGTGTAGCCTTGCTAGCCCTCAGTTGAGATTTGTCTTGGTTGCTTTTGCAGAGTTGCTTGCAGCTTTGCCCCTCAAAAGCCTCACAGCTTGTGGCCCTACAGTGATTTCATTTTATACAGACTTCTAAAACATTGTGCAAGACATTTTACCTACCTGCAGGAAGTGCCTCAGCTCATCTAGACTTTCGCTCAATGGACATTGGCTGGCCTGGCTCCCTGAAAGACTCTCCTTACCTCTGACTTTGTGCTTTACCTTTCCACCAGGAAAGGGTTAATTTACTTTGCATTGGAAGGTTCAAAAAGAACTTACCTGCTTAAGAATATTAGCATTGTTTTATTCCCTCATCTTTTCCTTTTGACAAAACCTCAGTATTGCTCCAAATGCACCAGTTATATATCGATGTCCACAGTGTCCTAGTTATTTAAGTCAGCCCAGGGTGTAGGAATTATCTGTGTGGCATCCTGAATGGGTATCTACTGATTTGAGAGTGCGTATTTTGAAGCATATTTTTGTGTTACATATCTATTGCTCCCTTCTAAAGAATGCTTATTCAACTGACTGTTAAATTAATAAATCATTGTTTAATCAAGAAACCTTGAGAGTAAGTGTTTATTTGGATACTTGTCACTGAATCTCTGTGATAGCCCTACAGCTCACATTAACCCCTCTTGAGATAAGCCTGGCTGCTCGGTCACTACTAACTTGTGTAGTACGTGCTTAAACCAAAGGTTGGGTTAATTATTGCCAAGAGGACAGGGCTGGTGCAGTCTCCCACAGGGTACTGCTTACAATTTTGCCTAACACCTAGGGCGCATAATCCTTTGCACTCCTGGTCTGGTGCTGCCTCCGCATTTGACAATAGCACACCCTCCCTTTTCCTCCTTGCTGTGGTGACAAGCGAATCAGGCTTTACATGATCTGGGGTTGACTGCATGAGTTATTGAAGGTGTAACCAACGATGGAGCAACTCTTTAATTGATTGCAGTAGAGCAATAGCTTGGCTGATTGCCTTCCTCTCATTTAAAATGTAATCCACAAAAATCTGTCTTCCAGGATTTCTTGAGTTAGGATATTAAAATGGTTTGCATCCCCTTAAAAACGGTTGTTAAACAGAAGCTGATCATCAATTGAAGAAGAGTGACCTGCCTCTGGTGTGACATCAGGAGGGTCTATAATGGTGATGTCGGGATCGTCTGGGTCATCATACCATGTGTCCTGATCTCAATCCTTAATCCTGAATACATGAAATCATGAGAACCCTGTGTGTCATGATGAGGCTGCTCAGACTTTTCAAAAAGAGTAAGTATGGGGAGCCTGGGGGGGGGGTGAGTATGAAACCTTGGGGATTTTGCTAAGGGTTGTCCCATTTCTAAATTCAGGTGTTTTTGTTTAACTGGGTACCGTTCCATGAACGTGACAAATGAGGCAACCGTATCCATAATGTCCTCGAAATGTTGCTTAGTCCAGGTACCTGTTTTAGGGAGTCTCTGGCAGTGGGAACACAATTGCCTCTGGGTCTTACCTTGGTCTTGTTTTCTTAAGTAACAGACAATGGTGTGTGTGTGTGTGTGTGTGTGTGTGTGTGTGTGTGTGTGGGGAGAGAGGGGGGGGCAAGGGGTAGCTCCAGAATATTCCGGTACCTTCTGTGGGACAGATGGTGTCTCTTAAGTGTTTCCCGGAGACTTTGTGTGTTTCCCCCTTGGTAGAATGCGTTTTGTCAGATTTCGTTGTTTGTTTCTACAGTATCGAAACTCATGTCGAAGGACTCCTTATCGGTTTGCGATAAACATGGGTGCAAAAACACAGTGGGCTTATGGTTGGTAGGCTGCAAAGTGCATTCCACCGGCGTGCAGCCTTTCTTTGACCCATCGGTCGAAGAATGGCTCAGGTTGTGTGCACATGATTTTATGCACGTCTTTGTCGTCGGGAGTCTTCCCCATAGCGCGCTGAGTCTTTCTTTCGGGGCTGGGGAACGGCACACAGGAGCTGGTAGGCTCATTCAAAATGTCTTCAGCCTCTGAAACTGAGCCGTCGCTACCTTGGTCTTCAGTCTAATTCGAATGTCCCTGTAGGGGGTTGAGACTCTGCCATCATAGCATGGCCTGCCCTCCATTTGGTGCGTCTTTAAGCACCTTGGGCTTCAACAATATGCCAGACTCACAACTCTCCTCCGGATGGTCTTGGGGGAAGGCAGTGGGGGGGAGGCACACAAGTGTTTTTACACAGGTATTTTCTGTTGCAAGATCAACAGAATTTAAAAAGGAGATCTCTCCATAGTTCAATCTAAACAAAAAGGCAGCAAGACAAAAGCAGTGTATAAAGGAAGTGAAAGGATGCATTCTCTAATTAGATATGGATGGGGATGAAAGAGTGAGGAATGATGTAAGTGAGCTTTTGTTGGTGTGACAAATATATGTGACAATTATATGTGCGTTTTGATAATTGGTAATATATTTGCTCTTTTGGAAATGTTTTTCATGATTAAAATATGATTAAAATAAATAAAACAAATTAATTCTGATATGCTGCTT
Source organism: Ambystoma mexicanum (assembly GCF_040938575.1). Taxonomy (NCBI): domain Eukaryota; kingdom Metazoa; phylum Chordata; class Amphibia; order Caudata; family Ambystomatidae; genus Ambystoma; species Ambystoma mexicanum. The sequence goes on from NC_090921.1 coordinate 803,700,906, forward strand.
TGTTTTTAAAACATACACCTCTTAAATAGGGTAGTTTTCTTGGAAGGAATTATGCAGTGTTTTTTTATGCATTAATTGTATGGATTAACAATAGCAGGATGTGCACTTATCCAATGATAATTGCAGTTTTGTTTGGTTCGCTAATTAGATAATCAGTCCCATCCACTCTCCCTACTGCAAGGCCGAACCTGATCATCGAATTGAAGGATTCGTCAAAATAAGTAGTCAAAAGGTCTTTCAAGATGCTAGTCGAAAAGTGCATCCTACTGCAACTATGCAAAAGACAGTAAGTAGCAACGCTACGACTGCTTATACACGAACGATCACAATGAGAGAAAAAAAACAATCAGAGGTACATCGACACGTGAGGGATCATGGGTAAAGTAGACGTCACACTAGGGATAGAATTACAAACACGCTCAGTCGATATCTTTTTTCGAAAACATGCGCAATACTCCGCACCTACCACTAGATTTCGGCCTATGCAAAGCATATGATTAGAAGCAGGTAGTGGAAACACTAAGTCCGGCAAGAGGAATCCATACAACTATCAGCCTGAATAGGGAGAGACTAACAGCACCAACATACATGTTGCTGGATGAGAACAAAAATATTTATCCAGAGGAAAAATACAAGTGGATGCGAGAATAGTGTCCTATTACATAATTTACCAGATTGAATAGTTTAGATCTAAAGTACCTGCGAGGGATTGATCCCATTACATCTTACATATCGCAGAATATTTTAAGATGGGGCTCACTCCAGTCCATGAGAGGCAAGACATAACAGGATCTTCGTTTTACGACCGAATGAAGGTCAAAGACAGCAGATAGGCGAGATTGGTAGTGCCCAACATATATGACCGAAATACGTGTAGACTATAAAACTAACATTAACAAACGGATAACGACACCTGTATTAAAGAAAGGGTACGAATATGATGCTGAAGTACTTGTCCTAAATATGGTGTAATGTAAAGTTCCATTTACACAAAAAATTGGAGAGTTGGTGTATATGAGAGTGTGTGTGTGTGAATGAATGCCCGAGAAATTGTGTGAACCCAAAATTTTATAAAATTGGTGTAGAAAGTGTTTTAATGGTATTGAAATGTACTGTACAATAATAATGAATATATGTATTCATTATATTTCCTATATATATATTTGTATTGATGAACTAAAATTGTGAAGAAACTGATAGAATTAGAGAAGCCGTGGCTCTGACCGCATGAGTGTGCATGTTGGCTGGCAGTGGGTTGTGCTGCCCTTCATAGGACTCCTTGATGGCCGCAACCATCCACCATGCAATAGAAACACTGATAACCGGGTCTGGAGTCGCCAAAGGTGACAAAAAGTGTGTCCAACTTGGGGAAGCCCTTGGTCCTGTCCAGATAGAATTTCAGAGCACACCTGACATCCAGACAGTTCAAGACTCTGAGCCTTGTCATTGGAAGGCGGAGGGTACCTTAGGTAGGAACGCAAGTTGAGTCCACAGGACCACCTTATCCCTGTGGAAAGTGATGTAAGGTTCTGAGGCCAGCAGAGCCTGGATCTCGCCGACTCCCACCAGCAAAGCAGTCTTAGTGGTGACCAGCCTGATGTCCGTGGATGCCATTGGCTCGAATGGATTGTGCGCCAAGGCGCTCAACACCACATTGAGGTCCCATAATGGGTGTGGCCTCTTAATGGGCGGGTAAAGCCTGGACAAGCCCGCCAGATTTCTTGACAATCGGGTTGGAGGAAGACCCCCTCCTCCGAATTTCTGTAGGCCCCTACGGCTGCCAGGAAAGTGTGACATGTGTCCACCTGAACGCCTGAGTGCACGAGGGGCACCGAGAAGGAGAGCACATCGTCCAGCATGCAAGTAAGGGGGTCGATCTCCTTAAGAGTCCGCCCAGTGACAGAACCTGGTCCATTTGCTTTTATATTGGCTCCTGGTAGCCTTGCTACTGGCACCCTGAATTATCTCCAGGTTAGCCTGTGATAGGCGCAGGTGCTTGAGGGTGATCTGCTCAGGAACCACGCTGCAAGGGCTAACTTCTGAGGCACGGGGTGGAGGACCCCTGCGCCCCCTGCTGGGACAGGACAGCTGCTGGACCCAGCGGAAGGTGAATGGGTGGAGTGTCCGTAAGGCTGAGCAGTTCGAAGAACCAGTCTCGGTGGCCACCAAGTAGCTATCAAGATGATGCGGAGGTGACAAGCTTCCTTCATCTTGCGGAGTACCCTGGGGATCTGGAGTGTGGGAGGAAAAGCATATGCGGTCATGCCTTCTCATTGAATCTGCAATGAGTCTCCCAGGGAGCAGGGGCTCAGCCCCTGCCAAGACGCAAACTGATGGCACTTCCTGTTCTTCCAGGAGGCAAATGGATCCACCCGAGGATGGCCCCATGTGCTGAAGACCACCTGGTCATTCAATTGCCATTCGTAATTGTCCACCCCTAGCCTGCCGAGCCGGTCCGCTTCCAAGTTGGCCTCGACCGGGATGTGGACGGCCATGAGGTAGATGTTTTCCAGAGCCCATTCCCACAAGCTGACCGCTAGGCTGCACAGCGGGGGGACCTGGTACCCCCCTGCTTGTTGACATAGTACATGCTGGTGGAGTGGTCGGTCTGGATAAGGACGCTCCTGCCCCCAATGAGTGAAAGAAGGGCTCTGAGGGCAAGCCAAATGGCCCGGAGCTCCAGCCATTTCATATGCGACTCCTGCCTGGTCCAGACTCTGTGGATGCTGTGGCAGTCCAGATTGGCTCCCCAGCCCTCTAGGGATGAGTCCGTAGTGATGACCTGCAGGGACAGCTGCCAGAAGTGCTTGTCCGTCCGCAGGTTGCAGTCACTGGACCACCACGTGTGGTCCGAGTGGAGAGAAGGCGGGATGCTGACCAGCTCCGCTTGGGAGCCCTTCTCCCAATTCCATGAGGCTGCAAAGTGCAGCTGTAATCTCCCTATCCAGAGCCTCGAGTGTGACACGGCCAGGAGGACCGCTGCCATTATAGCCAGTATGTGTTGGTACCACCAAGCCGCGGCCACTGCTCTGGTAAGGAAGGGCGTAGTGGCCCCTCTTGATGGCCGTAATCTTGTCCTCCGAGGGAAATACCTTCACGGACCTTGTATCCCAGATGAGGTCCAGGAAGGTGAGGCTCTGCTTGGGCTGCAGAGTGACTTCTTGAGGTTGATAGCAAACCCCCAGGTCGTGGAGTGTGTTCATAAGCGCTGAGGAGGTGTGAGTAACCCCCTCCCGGGATCTTGCCCTGACGAGCCAGTTATCCAGGTACGGGTAGACCTGGTGGCCCTGGGCCCGAGCAGGGCTGCCACTGCATTCATGAGTCTGGTAAATACTTGAGGGCCCGAGTTGAGGCCAAAGGGTAGCACCTTGTACTGGAAATGAGAGCCATGATCCTGAAGCGTAGGAAGGAGCGATGAGGTTGCAAAATCGGGACACGTAGGTAGGTGTCCTTCAGATCCAGGGAGCACATCCAGTCTCCCTTGTCTAGTGTCTCTGCAATGAGTGCTGGCGCAACCATCTTGAATTTCTGAAGCGGGGGGAAGAGTTTGAGGGTGGATAGGTCCAACACAACTCTCAGACCAGCCTGGTCCTTCTTTTGTATGGTGAAAATACAGGAATAGAAGCCTAATCCTCTCTGGGAGGCTGGTACTTCTTCCACTGATTGGCTCTCGACGAGCGACCGGATCTCCACCAACAGAGGTGCTGTCCCAATCTGAGGGATTGGAGGCGCAGAGGGAGGAGAGGGAGGCATCAGTAGGCGGTACCCCTTCGATACCGCCGAGAGGATACAGGGGCCTGCAAGTTCTGGCTCCAGAAATGCACTTGAGAGGCAAGCATGCCACCCACTGAAGACACGTGGACCCGAATGGACGGGTCATGCCTTTTTAGTGTCTGAGGCTGCTGCTGAGGAAAGGGGACTGGAAGAAGCCCTTGCTCCCCTGCCCTTTTTGTTGCTTGCGCCAGTGCCGACTCAACAAGTGGTCAGGTTGTCTCGACCTCCGTTCCTGGAATGCCCGGAACCCGACAAACGCCCGCCTCTTGTCGGAGCGTTGATGCGACTGGGTGTGCGCCTTGGCCATGGCCGTCTTCAGGATAACGACTCTGCAGTTTGCGAGCTTATCTTTTTATCTAATTCCTAGTCAGTGGTAGAGTGGAAGAGGTCAATACCCTCGAACAGAAGGTGCAATATGCGATCCTGGACGTCCAGGTTAAACTTAGTAGCCCGAAGCCAGGTCGTCCATCTCATGTCCGTGGCGATGCAGATTACCCGGCAAGAAGGATTGATGTAGGCCATGGTGGAATCCATGATGTCCTGTGCTACCAGCCTGGATTCTCCTAGACCCGCCTTGAAGCATGCCTGGCTCTGCACCGGAAGTTCCGGAAGGAAGTCTGCTATTTCCCGCCACAACCTCTGGTTAGTGGCTGCCAGCATGGTGTTGGTCTGACGCAGGTGCAGGGAGGCGTTGGAGTACAGCTTCTTCCCGTACACCTCCAAGATCTTCTCCTTGCCAAGCAGCGCTGAGGACGAGGTGGCTGAGGACGACTGAGGCTTACAGTAGAGTGACGCTGCAGCGATCACTGAACGCAGCTGGGGGTGCATTGATAACAAGAGTGTAGCCCATCTGTCTATACTTGGCATCGAGGCGCTGATTGACCGGTTGGGCCGAGTGTGGCTTGAGCCAACCCTTCTTGGGCAGAGCCACAACGCCCTTCTGCATCAGGATACTAGTCTAGGTAGGGTGTCTTAGGGTGAGGGCTTCTGCCAAGACCCCCTCCTCGGGCTGCTCTACCTCGGGTTGAGGAAGGCCCAGAAATTCTGCCAAACCTACAAGCCTGTCGTGGAAGGCCTTTGCTGACGATGGTGTGTCAGGGTCCTCCTCCTCGTCTGTATCCACCAGAGTGTCCGGCTGGTCCGGAGCAGGAGGAGGGGTGCTGGGAGCCGTGGGCTGCGGTGTGGAGACCGGAGACAGAGGCTGCATCAGGACCGTCTGAGATGTGGGAGGCAGCAGAGCTGGAATTGAAGGAGCCAGCAGGGGAAGCAGGGTCTGCACTGGGCCAGTGGTGCCGAAGCCATGGGAGGAATGCCGGGAGTGACCGGGGGGGGGGGGGGCGTTGGAAGCAAGTCCCTGACTGCACTTCAGCACCAGGAACCTTTTCAAGAACCCATCTTCGGAGGCAGAAGAGGTGGCAGGAGATGTTGACTGAGTGACTAGAGGCTGCTGGGACCGGAGGGCACTCTCTCTAGGTTGCAGGAGAAACGTGTCCTGCGCTGCCGATGGATAAACTGTAGGCCACGTACCTGGTTGACTTCAGTCCCACTTTGAAACTCGTTCACCCGCCTGCTCTGTTCCTGGGAGTGGTATCAGACTAGCGGCCATGATGTGTGGCACAGTGGCCATTTTGTTGAGCTGCATGCCAAAGTCGGGGTGCATGGCTCCCTAGGGCCAGCCTCCTCCAAGACTCTTGGAAGTGGTGCATGAGACCTACCCGGCAACTCAGGTTTAGGCCTGGAATTGATATTTCCCTCGGCATTGTTGCCGGTAGTGCTGCATGCAAGCACCCCCCCTCCCCCGGGACATTAATCCAGTACTCAGGCGTTGCCCCTCAGGTATACACCAGGTAAAAGAACCTTGCGGTCCCTCAGCACTGATCCCGGAAGGATCGGACAACCCCCTCGGCATTGAGGCCTGTAGCTGGACTATCCTTGGTGAGCGTGCTGGTAGAAGAACCCGAGAGGTCCCTTCCGCTTGGGCGTTACCTCTGGAAGGAGTCGCCCTTCCGGGGTGCGATGGAAAATAGCGGCCCTCCTTTGGGCCTCAATCTCTGCTTGACCAAGTTCTTCAATCCCTCTCAAGGCGACCCTTCGAAGAGCTCCCTCCACCTGTTCTTCAGTGCGAATGGAGTTAGTGCGTCGCACGTGGTACAACCTTGCCAGCCATGGTCAGAGCCAAGGCAGCAGAGGCAAAGAGCGTGGGGGTCAGACATAGGGAAGAGCCCCTCGCAGGATGGACACCAGCTGAAGTCAGCATGCGCCAGGGAGGAGCGTGACGCCGGAGGACAAAGTACCTGAATGACGAAGAGAAGACAAAAAGATAGAAGAATTCTGGGAAGAGCATGTGGTATTAATGGACGAAGCCAAACCCAGGAGCCCTGGTGAAATCGACCCGTTCCAATCAACGTGGAAAATGGGACTGGGGAGTGGCGCTGGTGGGCAGAGTCAGGGTAGCACATGCTCCCAGGGCTGCACCCCCACACCTCTCTAAATGTAAAGGAGAAGAAGGGTTTTTTTCTGGTGAAAAAGGTTCTGTCTCCCGTCCCTTGGAAGGGACACCCATGCAGTATAGAGGAAAGAGGACGCGACGTAAGTATAACAGTGTCTGGTGTTTGGTTTGCATGCCTCCTTGAGGATTTCCATACAGTTTTGAGGTCGCTTTAAATGACCAAACTCCGACTTCAGGAGCCAAGCTGCCAAGTTCATGGATGGAGGATGTGGTTGTAATGTTGAACCCCGAACTGGGTGAGCATGTTGAAGGGGCACGGGAGTTTCATTGGATCGCACATCGCCAGTTTGCGCAGATGCGGAAACCAAAGTTTTTTGCCCACATAGGAGCAACTAGGATTAGTGTCACTTGTTGGTGTTGTATCTTGTTCACTATCTTGCTCAGTAGCAATGATAGGGGAAAATCGTAGGCAAATTTCCCTGACCAGTTAATCCACAGGGCGTTCCCCTTGGATCTGAAGTCTGGGCACTGTGTGTTTTGGCTTGTGGCGAACAAGTCTAAGGGAGGATAGCCCCAGAGGGAGAAAATATCATCTAAGATGTTTCTGCTGAGCTGCCACTCGTGCTCTTCTGGAAGATGATCTCTGCTTAATGAGTCCACCAGAGAATTGAGTTCCCCTGGAACCTGTTGCAATATTAGGCACATGTTCCGCTTGAGTGCCCACTTCCAAATTTTTTGTGCTAGCCTGGACAGACTTGGAGAGTGTGTGCCTCCACGCTGGTTTATATAAAACAAGCAGTGGTGCTGTCCTTGAGGATCTGGACTGTCTTACCTGAGAGCTAGTACTTGAACTAGGGTTAGCTAACAACGACTAGATCTTCCCACTGACCGCTTGCCTGAAACCACGGTTTTGCTAACCATTCTTGCATTGGGTTCATGCGCAACCGTGCGTGTGGGACCAGGTAAATGCATGAAGCCATAATGCTGAGCAAGCGCATTGCTTTGCAAACAGTTATTTGGCGACACGCTAGATACTGAAGTATTTGCATTATTATTATTTTGCACTTTTGTTTGACAGAAAGACTAGCCCCTCTTCAGCCTTTATGACCGCTCCTAGGACTGTTTAGTTTTGCTTGGAATGAGACTTGGTTTTTTCTCGTTGATTGAGAATCCCAATTAGAACAAATTTGGGGTGACTCCACTGTTATCATCCAGTCATCCAGATAAGAGTACACTGGTATTGATTCTCTGCATAGGTGCATTGCCACTACCACGGAAATAAACGATCTGAGGGACCTCGACGCATGAAGGACCATGGGTACAGTGGACATCACACTAGGGATCGTATTACTGGCACGCCCTGTCGACGTCCATTTGAGATTTGATAAAGTTTATACTCTGCAGCTACCACTAGATGTTGGCTTATGCACGACATGTGATCTAAGCAGATCCACAAGCCTCAGAGAGAATATACATCTCTTACCGTGATCTTATTTCTGATGATTGTATCTACTTAGATTCACATGCTGTGCATATAGTCCGTGATCTAGTGGAAGTCGTAGAGTATTGCATCTTGCATTCGAAAAGGGATGTTGACTGGGCATGACGAACATTATCCCCAATGTGACGTGTACTGTACCCATGAGTCTTCACGCGTTGAGGTCCCTCTAATAGTTTGTTTCTGCCATGAGGGAGCCTGAAGAGAATGCATGAGAGAATACAGAAAATAAAGGAAAGGTTTAAGACGTCCATGTGCCTTCAACAAAACGTGGCGCATTTGAATCTAAGCAGATACAAGCATCAGAAATACGAATACGGCAAGTAATTTATGCCTTTTAAGGCTTGTGGATCTGCTTAGGGTCGCATTATGTGCATAGACTAGGAGCAGTACCAGGAGATGATGGTGGGATGTTTGAAGGTACAGCGGCAAAAAGATGTTTTAATACCGCCTGGCCCACCTGTGAATCAGTCTTAGAATGAATACCTAAGCAGCAGTGTGGTGTAAAGGTGTGAACAGAACTCCAGGTAGCTGCTTTGAAAATAGAATCTAGAGGTACATTTGCAATGAAAGTGAGAGTAGCCCCTGTGCCTCAAGTAGACTGTGCTCTAGGCGTGAAATGCAAAGTTCTCTTGGAAAGAATATCACATTTGGATACATTTCACAATGCATTTACAGATTGACGACTTCGAGAGGGGATCACCTTCTCTACTAGCGGCAAAGACGAGAAAGAATTGATATGTCTTCCTGAGTGGTTTTATCTTATTGAGGTATTACATCATGGCTCTACGAACATCAAACGTATGGAGAGCACTCAGATGAATTTATAGGATTTTGAAAGAAAGCTGGAAGTTCTAAGGACTGATTTTCATGGAACCTGGATATGAATTTTGGTGAGAAGCGTGGATTGATTGATATTTTATTTCTATCGCGCTCATACACAAGTGTTTCAGAGCGCAACAAGGCAAGGAAAGGGAACAGGGGAGAACAAAAACAACTATCTTACTAGGCCCAGTGACATTGAGAACGTGAAAGTGCAGGGTAGAGGGAGAAGGGGAGAAGTACATGGAAGCAGGAACAAAAGGAGAGTGTGGAGCGAGAAGGAAAAAACTAAAAGAATAAAATAATAAATAAAAAGGCAACAAACAATGGGAGTGCAGCCATCAAGTGGCAAGTGCTAGGTTTATGGCAGCAGGCCATGTAGGTCTGCAAGTGCAGGAAGAAAAGGGGAGGGATGTATGGGTACTGACAGACCCCAGTGCAGGGGGTGGCCCGGAGGCAGTGCGTGAGGGTGGCAAGATGAGCAGGTACCTGGGCCCAGAGGACAGAGGGTGGCCAGGTGCATGTTGCCGAGGGAGAGTAGAGGAGAAGGCAGAAGCAAAGAGGAAGGTTTTGAGGTGCTTCCAGAACCGGAGATGGATGTGTATGCAAAGCCACTTTATACTTATGAATGGTAACAAAAGGATTTTGTACTGAAAGGGCTTGCAGTTCACTTACCCTCCCGATAGAAATAACAGCCACTATAAAAGCAGTCTTAAGAGGATGGCATTGGCTCGAAAGGAGGGCCCATAAGCTTAATAAGGACAACATGCAAGTCCCATCCACAGAGATCATAAGCAAATTTCCCTGACCACTTGATCCAGAGACCACTCCTCTTGGACTTTGTCTGCGGATACCTGGAGGCATAGTAGGATCATTGTGTGCTTTATTGAGTTGTGAAAAGGCCCATCTCTGGATGCCCCCATTTTGAAAAGACGTTGTGAAAAAGGTCTGTGTGTAAGCCCCACTCGTGTTCTACGAGCAGTTGAACGTCTCTGCTGAGCATGTCTGCCAGAAGATTGTGTTCCGCTGGAATGTGGTGTGGTGTAACAGGAAGAACAGGTTGTACTTGAGTGCCCACCTGCATATGTTTTGGGCTAGTTTGCACAGCCCTGGAGAATGTGTCTTCCCCCAGCCCCCAGTTTATAGAAAACATGGTGGTTGTGTCGTCTGTTAAGACTAGGCCCGTCTTCCCTTGTAGCTGTTCAAACACTTTTAGGGCTTTGAACACTGCCAGTAGTTCCAGCAGGTGCTTGTTTGCTACTGTTTGTGGCCCTGTGCTGTGCACCGTTTGGTGGAGGTGGTGTGCTCCCCACCCTGACCGGAATGAGTCTGGTGAGAGTGGCCTCCACTGAAGGGGTGGTGAATGATTCCCCCTATAAAAGGGTTTTCCCTGTCCACCACCTCGGAGATAGTACGAGGGCTTTCGAGACAACCTCTAGATCGTCCTAGAGTTCACTTTCCTGAGACCACTGACTCAAGAGCCACTCTTGCATTGGGCGCATGTGCAGACTAGAGTCTGGTACTAGATAAATGCAGGAAGCCATCATTCCTAAAAGGCGCACAGCCTTTCGTACGGTTATCTGGCGAATGGCTACATACTGAGGGATTTTAAACAGCATGTTTTGTACTCTCTCGTTGGAGGGCATGACCAGGCCATGTTCCATCCGAATAAGAACCCGAAGAAATGACTTTACTTGGCTGGGAACTAGATTAGATTTCTTCTCGTTGATGGAGAATCCCAATTGAAAGAGAAGGTCTATTGTTTTGGGTTTTTTGTAGACACGCTTGATGAGTATCCAGTTATGAGACAGTCGTGTAGATAAGGGTACACCGGGACGGACTGTCTGCGCAGGTGAGCTGAACATTAGGTACTTCCTGTGTGCTGGCAACATTGAAATATTAATGTATGCATCTTTCATATCCAAGGTGGCCATGTAATCCACTTGCTTCAGCAACTGAATTACCTCCTGGATAATTATAATCCTGAACTTTTGAGGCTTGAGATACTTGTTTGCAGAGGGCATGTGTAATACAGGCGCATGGTTAGATCCTTTTTGGGTACAAGGAAGTATACTGAATAAATACCCTCGTTTACCTGATGAACTGGGACGAGGTTGATCGCTCCACTTTGCAGCAGGGCCACCATTTCTTGAAGCCGTCTGTTCTTCGGCGGGTGGTATTGGGGTGTTTGAATGAACTCGATGCAGTAAGTGTCGCCTACAGTCTTCACCATCCACTGGTCTGAAGCGATCCACTCCCATGTGTGGGTGAAGCATGATATCCAACCTCCTCTCGCAGAGACATGGGAGGGGACCCAAATTGTAGAGTCATTTGCAAGCAGGGGCAGGGGAACCTCAGGGTGCTGCATTTCTTCCCCCTCCTTTTCCCATGCCGAAATCCCTGCACTGAAAGGGTTTTATAAGCGATGGGCGTTCCTTGGCCAGAATACCAGGGTGATCCACTTGTACCATAGGAACCCTCGGCAGTGCGGGAGAAGGATTGCACACAAAATGAGCAACAGGAATTAAATACCCTGCATTGCATATACGGTCTGCTAGAGATTTTAATGTCTTGTGCTCTTTCTTTGCAGTCTCAAGTGCGTTGTCCAATGCTTTGACAAATAGAAGACCCTTCAATGGGTTTGTTGATGAGCGTGCACTGCATCTCAGGTTCAAACCCAGAGTTCTTAAGCCACGCATGGAGTTTCATAAGAGTTTCCTCTGCCAACAACCTGCCCACCAGCTTCACAGCGTCAAGTGTGTATAAGGCGTTTGGTGTGACCAGATGTCCTTCATGCAGTATAGCAAGTAGTTACGATTTAGTTGGTTCAGGAACATTCTACAGACCCTCCTGTACCAGATCCCATTGGACATCATTAACTGGCAAGCAGAGTAGTATTGTTTAAGATGCGGGTACTGCAGGCTGCAGAAGTAGTAATGCACTTGCCCAGGGCGTAGAGCTTCTTACAGTTTTTATCTAGGGGAGACTACAGACTGATGAAGCCAGGGGAACACCTGCACGTTTTCTAGTAGTGGTGAGCACCAGGGAGTCTGGAACGGAGTGTCCCCAAATATAAAGAGGATCAGAGGGTGCAGGTGAAAACATCTTTGCAACGTGCAGATTTACTGCCCGAGTAAGGGAGGGTGTGAGCAAAGAGGGGGCAAAACGTTTCTTAATGGAGTTAAGAAGTGGGATAGCCTGACTGGAACTTTTTCTTTGAGGATATCTTCCAGCAAGTGGGTATAGCATCGCCTCCAGAGTGAACATTTTAAAATTGTCTGCTACTTTCCAAGGAAAATTGGTGAAAAGCAGCTAGTCATCAATAGGGGAAAGCCTCCCTGGGTTGGGAGACAGGAGGGGGCGTCCAAAAAGATGACCAGGTTCTGCCTCATTAGCAGGGGTAGTAGGCCAACTCCCCTGGTCATCTGTAGTAAGTCAAGCATCTTGATCATGAGAAATAGGGTCTTGAGAGCCATCATCACAATACAAAACAGAAGATGTCATCACCCTGATCATACTGATCATCCTGTTCATCCTGAAAAATGTCTTCAAAAGGATCAGGCATCCCCAGTCCAGGAGAACCAAGTAGAGCCACAGGGGACTGAAGCCTAGGGGACTTGTAGAGCATAGGACCATACTCACAGGAATGGGACCTTTTAATCTAAATTGTCAAATTCATCTGACAACTCAAATTCATATACCTTGTCCATGCACTGTTCAAATCTTTCCCTAGTCCAGGAAGAAGGGGCCGTGGTTTCTGGAAGTGGAAAAGCCAATTCAGCCTGAGCAGGGCCTTTGGGTCCCTTTAGGGACTTGGACAAAGGAGAGGAGGCCCGTCTATAGCCTAAAGGAACAGCAGAGGGTTTCTGGGGACCAGAACCATGTGAAAGGGGCTTAGAATGCTTTTCGCTCAATTTAGAATGAGTTTTGCCTAAAGAAACACATTTTGGCGCATCTTTCGACGCATCGGAAACAGGCATCAAAACTTTAGGGGAGGCACCCTGGGAAATGGAAGACTTGGTACCATGCATCAACCGTGACGGTCTGTGGTGCAGCAGGCCCTGACCCCCGGGTTCACCAGGCTCCGTGAAAACAGTCGATGGGCCTGAAGGTGCTGGGGGCTTTTTCAATGATACCGTCGAAGAAGGCAGGAGGGGTTTGTGCGTTTAGCCTTAGAGTGAAAATGTGTGCCCTTATCGCCAGGGGTGGTTTCCCCAGAGCAGTGTGTTCGGCATGCGAGTGTGGCTGGAAACAGGCAAGTGGTAGTCAGCAGACTCCTCAACAGTGTCCTTGGTCTCTGAACTGGAGCTGTGTCTGCTAGAGGAACCCTCGTCCAAGGCGACGGCACTAGTGGGAGAATGGAACTCTGCCAGCATGGCATAGGTTGCTGTGAAAAACCAGAGGGTGTTTCACAACCTAATCCCCGAAGATCCCGAACTCAGGTGGCCAGGGAAGGGCCATCGCTTTTGGAACCAGACAGTGGAGGCAGACAAGCGAGAGAGGATCACCTGGATAGGCGGTCCTTGGGGAATGAGGGGAAGAGACACCCGGTTGAGACATATCATCCCCTTTTCCTAACCACTATATCAAACCCCTATCCCTACCTATTTTCTGAAATACTACAACTCTCATGATCCTTAACGTCTCTATGCGGACATCGCTTTTGGGCCTGAAGATGAGGAATGAGGCTATGAAGATTACCCCTAGCACTCTGCAATGGCCATGTCCCATTAACAAGGTCAGGCACTCAGTTTCAATCATACAAACATCCACCATACATTAGATATCCGAGTGAGGATCAAAGGTGGAGCACACAGGCACACTTTGAGCAAGGCTGGGTACAAGAAGGAATAGCTCTTCCTGAGCTGCTGCAAACCAGGCTGCAGAGATCGGAAGGCCAAGGGGCTGTTCGAATGCTGAGAGGAGCAAAAGAAAGCCAGACAAACAAACCATATTTCCAAAAGGGTTCGCAAAGTGAAGCCAAGAATATGGAGAGAGCCTTCCTTTTAAGTATTCCAAGGTTGCCTGTTCCCCTCTCGGGTGAACAACAGAGTTAGGGAGGAGCAGAGGAGTTGTTGGTAAAGACCTTGATAGCCTGGCCGAGGTGACAGTCTCTAGGAAGGTGTTCTCCCACAACAGAAACTTTAAAGAAGTACGATGCATTGGTTCAAATGGAGGCCCCATGAGCTTAGACAGGACCACATTTAGTTCCCAAAGGACCCTTCACCATCGGGAACGTCCGGAAGAGACCCCTGAGGAACTCCTTAACGGGCCTGTGCGACCACAGGGAGAGTTTTCCTGGAGCCCGTGCGTACCATGATATAGCGGCCAGGTGGACCTCTATAGATGCATGGGCAAGACTAGCCTTAGCAAGCAAGAGCAGTTACGGAAGGAACTGTGGCACAGTGACACGCAGCAATGCAATGGTCTGCGCTCAGCACCACACTTTAAAGCGCTTCCACTTGTGGCAGTAGCAAGTCAACGTAGGTGTTCCTGGCCATGGCCAGGACCTTCTTGCATTCCACGGGCAGCAAACAGTGCACACATTTTAATGCTGCAGGACCCTGGCCGTGAGGCTCAGTGACGCAGAGTCGTGGTGTAGGATTGATTCTCCTTCTCTGGAGACAAGGTCGAGACGTGGACGCAGTTGGATAGACTGAATCACCGACAGATGAAGGACATCAGAGTGCAGGATCTGCCTCTGCCATGTCGGCGCAATGAGGATCATCCTGCAGTGGCAACGTCTGGGTATGTTGATCACATGCAACAGAAGCGGAATTAGCAGGAAGCCATACAGGAAGACTCCTCGGCTGAGGAGATCTGTTGGCAAATTTCAAACACTTGGAGTTGACAGCTGTCGCAAAGAGGTCGGAGTTGGCAGCCGTCGCAAAGAGGTCGATCTGAGGTAAACCCCACTTTCTGAAGAGGCACGATAATTGCTGAAACTACCGTTCGTGCCAGGACCTTAACTCCCTTCTCAGAGAGTCTGCAATGGTGTTTGTTATGCCTGCCAGGTGAAACGGGATGAGAAATATCCATTGAATAATGGCCCAGTGCCACATAGACTCGGCTTTCAGGAAGGAGCGGGGAGCGTCCCGAGGGCCCAGAAGACGCTGGGACTGCCCGCAGATCTAGGACGTTCATATTTAATACCTTTTCCTCCGAGAGCTGGAGTACTCTGGCGTGAGAATGTCATGGGTGGGGCTCTCCAAACCTCTAGAGGCGCGTTGGTCGTGACTGCACCCCGGTACAGAGGGATCTGGAAGGGAAGGTGCAATCAAACTGACCACCATTGGAGAGCCTGACAGTAGGACCGATTGAGGGTGATCTTGTCTGTCCATGTGCCATTGACCTGCTGCCATCTGGCACCCAAAAACTCTTGAAGGGTTGCATTTGGAGCCTGCAAAAGGGAACCAGATGGGGATGATGTCTTCCTGCATCCAACAGAGATTTGGTGAACCGAACTGTTGCAACGGACACTGGACAGACGCTGGAACTTTCCCGGGATGGCTTTCACCCTCTCTTCAGAGGGAGTCACTAGACAATAGTGTGTTGAGCTGGGCGCCCAGGAACAGTGCGTTCTGAGATGGCACTACGCAGGACTTCGGATTGCGAAGTCCAAAGTTGGATGGTCTCCGCTGTGTGCTGGGTTGTCAGTGCATGGAAGTGGGACCGGATGAGCCAATTCCAGGTAAGGGTAGATGTGAGCGTGCTGTCTTCGTGTCAGCCTTGATGGCCTGGATGGTGTCATGTACCGCCTTCCCAAACAGGTTGTCCACATTGAATGGTACGTCCATAACCTTGGTCTGCACGCCTGTCTGGAAATGAGTGCCCTTTAGCAAACCCTAGTGTCAGCGAGCCATACCATTCCCCATTTGGCAGAACCCTGAATCCGCTACGTCGAGCGCGAAAGTGATGGCGTGGTCGGAAACTACTACTTCCTTGAATAGGACCAAGGCCTCTGCCTTTTTGTCATCAGGGAGTGTTAGGGAAATTTTCTTAAAATCCATATGGAGGCAAGACTTGGTATACGTGTCCCCGGAGGAGTGCGCACAATTAACCCAGTCAATACATTAGCCCAAAGAAACTCTTACACACTAGAAGTAGTAACAAAATATACATTTATTTTATATACACAAGGAAAGTTAAACAAATGCCATTTTAGACTAAACAATACACATGGGGGGGCGCGGCTTAGAAGCATGGACTGAAGACGTGCCTCTCCCGAGGTCCTGCCCTGATCCTCTTCTGATCCATCACGAACACGGCTAGATCCATTTAATAACACAACTAATTACCCATCAGCAGCAACCGATCCTGCATCCCCGGATGACTTCTTTGGTGAAAAACAGAGCCGGCATCTTGAGAACGCGGCCCTCGAACAAAGGCCCCCTGGGACCAAAGATGGCGGTCGGCACTCCGCTCCAAGCCCAGGGAGGAGGGGCCGCACGCAGATCGAGGCAGCACACGGAGAACTGGGATGGGAGGTGCCGGCAAGAATCCGCGACCCTGACCCCGGAGCCCCAACAACAACACCCTTCCCCGCCTCACCGGGACCCCGCAGAGAACCAGCAGCCCAGCGCTTGCTGTTGACACAGCGAGTGGAAGGAGCAGGAGCCAGAGGCCCGGCGCAACGCAGGCCCAAGAGCTTCAGGTGGGGAGGCACACCAAGGTCCAAGGTGGCCCCACACCGACCAGCTGGGACCCGGCGGCCGGGACCCTACCTCATTGGTAGTCGTGCAGCGGCGCTCTGTTCCCCAGCCGCGGTGCACGACTGGGACAGGGCAGTCTCCAGGCTGCCTGAAAACCCTATTACGCTACCTCTGCAGCTGACAGCATTCCCGAAGCAACACAAGTCCAGCAGCCTGCACCCATGGAATTAGACGCATGCCAGCCAAGCACATAGAACTGGTGAGCTTGGCCCTGCGAACAAACCCCCACACCCCTCACAGATCAGAGCAAGAAGGTACAAGCCCCCCCCACGGAGCACACATAAGGGAGGAAGGCTCGACCCCGGCCCCGAGTTAGCAAGACAGACCTGGCACATAATTGCACCTGCCACTCGGGAACCCCATATGGTACCCGCAGTTCCTGGCCTTGATTGAAGACTGCTTACCTGCACAGAGGCACACCAACCCCCTCCCCCCCACGCAACCAATGCAGGACAAGGTCGCTCTCGAGCGCCCTGGTCGCCGGCCCTAACAGCGACCCCAGGTGGGCTCCAGGTCAGCGGAAGCAAGGAGGCGGAATATACTTGGGGGACAAAAGGCCAGCACCCTGCCGCAAACTAGGCCCAGGACCTTGCAGGGGGACCCCCCACCAGAGTACCCGAAAGCGAACGGAGTCAACCACTAACCGTGGCCTACCAGGGGAGACCTCACACCCACCCAACCTCTTCCACCAAACAAGAACCACAAGGCGACAACGGAGTGCCGGATCTTTCCGCCGTAGCCCAGTGACTACCTCTGGGGCAGACACAATCCCTAACCCTTACGAGGACACCGTACCGGGGGACAAGCCCATCCCCAAACATTTGGACCACTGGCCCTTAACAGCGGCCCCAGGGGCGCCCTTAGACCCCGCCCCACCAGAGATCACAACCGTGTACAACGTCACACAGCCTCCTGTAGCAGTGGGACCAGGGACGGAGTCGCTGCGACGAGAACCTTGCACAAAGGAATAAGGTGCTGCGCTGCAGCAGAAGAAAATTAGTCAACAATTGCCCCTGCTCGCCGACTGCCTCCCACTCCGGACTCCACAATCATCCGGTGTCATTCGCCCGGCGCACACAAGAGCTTTCTCTGGAGCAGCCACCTGTGACCCACATTCGGAGACCGGACCCCCAATTGGACCCCAGGGGACACGCGGTATTGCTCCATCCTGCAGGCGGGCCGGCACACCACAAATGGCCATGCCGAACCCCAAAGGCAAAACTAAAAACACTATCATGGAGTCATTCACCGCAGGCAAGTCCAAAGAACCGGACCAACAGGTCAAAGAGCCCAGCCCGGCACCCACAACACCTGGTGAGAAAGATAAGGACAACCAGATACTAGAGGCCATCAGCGGGCTACGCTCCTTTATAGACAGTAAAATCAGGGAGGTGAAGGCAGACGCGATGCCGATGCGTCAAGACTTACGCAACCTTACAGACCGCGTGACCGCCACAGAGGCAGCGCCGAAGGAGTCAACCGAGATCCTCAAAGACATGCAAGATAGAGTCCAAGAGCTCGAGAAACGCAACAAATTCCTAGAAGAGAGGGCTGAACACGTCGAAGGGCGTTCCAGACACAATAATATGCGCCTACTTGGAATTCCCGAAGGAATGGAAGGTCCCAACCCTGCCAGCTTTATAGAGACTCTAATACAACAAGAAATAGGCACTGCCCACCTTTCGCAAGGCTTCGCGGTCGAGCAAGCACACAGGTCCATACAGAAGAAACCACCACCTGGCTCCCACCCATGCCCAATGATAGGCAGAATCCTCAACTTCCAAGACAGGGAAACTGTCTTGCGTTTCTCGCGTGAGGGAGGGGAAATCAAAAGAGGCAACGCCAAGATTGCCATTTACCCAGACTATACGCCCCTAGTACAAAGGGCGAGTAGCTCATCCCAATCAAGGCCAGAATACGCCAGCTAAACATCAAATATATGCTAATACCCTCGAGGCTCAAGATAATACATAAAGGCAGAGCAATTTTTCTAGAATCACCGACGGCGGCTACCATGTGGCTAGAACACAACAACTTGGCGGATGGGGAGGAGAAGGCATCATGACCCGCGTGCTGGACCCCACAAGGCAGGATCACCCAATGACAAACAGAAGGGATGGATCGAACCACCGATCGCATAATTAAAGGCAGGAGGGTGTCGGCCCACCAGACCGATCTAAAGCACCCCCACGTGAATGAACCCACGTCAGGACACTGCTGATGCATCACACCTGCTCAAGATGACCTGGAAGGGCCCTGACACAGCAGGGGCACCCGAGCAATGCAGAACCCGCACAACTGCTGGGTGCAGTTGGTCCACTTGGACTAGTTTGGTTTGTTTTATTTCTCATGCAAAATAGGGGGGGGTCTGGGAAACTCTCTGCCCAGGGGCAGGACAAGGACTGATATGTGGGGAAATTTCATTTCTGTGAAAAGAACAGTGAGCTAAAGACTTGGTAGAGTCTCTCCCAGGGGTTATTCACCCAAGAACAGGTCATTGGGCTGTGTCCGTGCTAGTAGAGAGATTCCCAGACCCCCCTTTGTTTTGTTTTATTTCTTGTTCTTGGTTGAAAGGTCCCACAGTCCTCAATATAATCATTCTACGGTGTCGGGAGTCGCATCACAACGGGTCAGGCGGCCAACCCTATAAATATGGCAGCTGATATCAAGGTACTGACATGGAATGTCAGGGGGATGGGCACCTCTATGCGAAGAAACAGGATAAAATCCTTCCTGAGAAGAAAATATATCTCTATCGCAATGCTTCAAGAAACGCACCTCGTCGCGGAGATAGATTCTCGGATCCCAGACTGGTGGGGGGGGGGGGGAACAGGGCTTCGGAGTAACACACTCCAAGTACGCCCGAGGAGTGCACACATGGATAAGCAGAAATGTACCCTTCAAACTCTGGTCCAAGGAGGTGGACCCCGGGGGCAGATACCTCATACTCCGAGGAAGCATCGAACAATGTGAAGTGTGCCTAGTCAACACATCTCTCCAATTGTGGCACCTCTGCATATCTTGCCAAACTACAACTGAAGCTAGCACCCTATAGAGACTGCTTTTTCATATGGGGAGGCGACTTCAATTGTCTTCATGAACCTATCCTTGACAGATCCGCCCCTCCGACGCAACCGACCAACCAACCTTAATCCACCTTGCGAAAAGTCATACAAGAGCTGGACCTGTCAGAGGTGTGGAGGGATCTGCATCCTGAAGGTAGGGAATTTTCATACTACTCATCCCCACACTAGGTATACACCTGTATAGACTACCTATTGATAGACAAAGCGCACCTCCCTCAAATAGAATCCGCCTCCTACCTAGGCAGAACCATATCTGACCACTCCCCGCTCCTTATGGTATGGAAACCCAAAGGCCCCAGACCACCCATACCAATGTGGCAGATGCCAACGGACGCCCTGACTGACGGGGCATTCACGGAGGAGCTCTGTGACAAAATAACGTAATACATGGACAACAACATGCGAAGTGTGAACAGATGGAGCACCATTTGGGAAGCCCTGAAGGTAGTAGGAATTGGGGGGGGGGGCGGAGTCATAGCCAGTGCCGGCGGGATCTGGAAAACACTCAAGAAAGAACTGGAGGGTGGTGAGGAGAAGAACGACTGGAGGCCACGCCCAATAAGTCTAAAGAACTCGAAAGGGAAATGTCCACAACGAGGAAAGATTGCCAGGAAGCCTGGGCCAGATTAGCTAAATTTGACTAGATCACAAAAACCACCAGGGCTCACTCGGAGGGTGATAAGCCAGGCAGGCTACTTTTGTGGCTGTGCAAAAAAAGAGAACCCGAAACTCCCGATCCTCGAAATCAATGCCCAGACAGGTACCACACACAACGCAAACAGGGATCAATGAGACATTCAAAAGCTTTTACTCCCACCTATATAGCCACGATTCCATCGTACCCCAGGATGATATTTACAATACGCTAGAGGAAATAGGCCTCCCCACAATAGAAGCCGCCCAGCGAGACACACTAAATCAAGAGCTAACAACCAAGGACATTCAGGAGGCGATCAAAGCACTGTCCACCTGTAAAACATCTGGGAGCAACGGGCTACCCCCAGAGTTCTACAAATCATTCACGGCCGAGCTAACTCCAACTTTACATGAGGTCTACAAGGAAGCCTTCGAGACTGGGGTATTACCAAGCAGCATGAATGAGACTCAAGTGATCCCCATACCCAAACCCGGGAAACCAATAGCTGAGTGTGGTTCCTACAGGCCAATAGCCATCCTTAATTATGATATAAAAATCCTTACGACCATACTGGCTAATAGATTATCAAGAGTCATTGGGACCCTAGTACACATAGATCAGAATGGGTTTGTCCCAGGCCGTAGCACAACAGCGAACTTACGCAGACTACAGCATATCATTGCACAAACTACAGGCTCGCAGGACCCCTATGCAGTAGTCTCCCTAGACGCCATTAAAGCATTTTACTCCATTTACCGGGAGTGGCTCCTGGCTATCCTGAAACAATCCGCTGGATTGAGATCCTATACAAGGCACCGGTGGCCAGAGTAAAAACCGGGAGGACAGTGTCGGCACCATGGGGACATATAGGGGGGGCACCAGGCATGGATGTCCCCTTTCTCCAATGTTCTACATCCTTGGGCTAGAACCACTAGCAATATATATTAGGAAACAATTTTTCGACGCAGGCATAAAAATTGGAGGCCTATACCACGTGACCTCGCTATACACGGATGACGTCTTACTTTACTTAAGGGACCCACAACTCAACATACCCACAATCCAGGAGGTACTAAGAAACTTTGCAAGAGTATCAGGGATATCATTCAATCCAGAAAAGTCTTGCATATTCCCACTGGCGGGACTGGTTGGGACCATAAAATCAGAACTCCCAGAAGTCGGGATAAGTTGGGAACCACACACATTTCGATAGCTGGGTATCAACATCTGGCACACCCCCGAACAGACACACGGGGGCAACACCCTGGTGGCAGTAGAAAGGCTAAAAAAAAATCCACGAAGTTCTGGACCAGGCTCCCACTGTCAATGATGGGCCAAGTGGCCATTTCTAAAATGATAGTGCTACCACGTTTCTGTATGGGAAGACAGGTCTTTAGGACCCCCCCCTCCACCACATTGTCCACCTACGTGAGGCTCATGACTTGTCGGCAGCCCCCCCATGCCCCTGGCCCCGGGATGCAGGGTGGCTGCGGATCGACACACGAGGCTGCACGGCTCGCCTTGTAGCATAACAGACACCATTTTGTAACACACTTAGACTCCATTTGGAGTAGTATAACAGCCCATGCCTATGTGGTACAGCGTGCCTGCAGAAGCTGCAGCTCACCCCCCACTTGTTCGCGCACAGCAAGCCCTGCACTCCCCCCCCCCCGCATCCTCCCCATGGTAGATCCGTTGAAGGCCCGTTCTCACGAGCAACTAGATGTAAACAAGTAACAGAACAAACACTATCATTTACCTTCCGCAGCACATCATTGCCCCGGAGGTGACCAGACTTTTAGTTGGGGTCTGGGAAAGAACAAAGTCGTCCCTATCAAATATACCCCGACCCTGCACCTAACCCCTGTGCTTTTGATATATGGTGCTCATGACCCCCAACCCTATTCCCCCAGATGAAGCGTTGAACATGAATGTTAAACTCCTGAGCCTCCCAGTCTCATCTATGCTGCTAAAAGGTTTGTTAAAAGGTCTTAAAACCCATAATGCCAATTACTCGTATAAAAAAGGAATGAGACCCCCGCCCACCCCAGGACACCTTCGTGTTATGGTGCCTAACGTATGGACACTCGAGAATCCGCCTTGTACCGACCAATGTTTGCTACTATTGTAAAAAGGGTAACAGAAAACAGTCTTCTTTCTCCTCCTCTTGGGCCAATCCAAATTCGGTACAAGCCTTACTCATCATTGCATGGAAAGAACCAATGTCGCCTGGGGGCGACAGCTGGGCTGGGCTTCTTGGAGTTTCTAACTCCGCTTCCGACTCCCAGGTTGGGTCCCTAGAGGGGGATAACGATACATCCGATATGGACCCTCTCTCTGATTCGGAGTCCAGCAGCTCTCCTTCCTCAGGGCGTGCACATGGAAGGCCTTCACGGGCCGGCACCGCTGTCGGAGTTGGTCGATGGGAAGGGCCTGGCTCGTGGATGTCTGGTCTCGTCGGGGCTGCCACCTGAGGTAACTTCTCATCCAATTTCCTTAACAAGTTCTGCAATGTAGATAGAACTTCCAGAGATAAAACAGTCTGAGGGTTAAGCAACGGGGTTGTAACCGGGATATTTGTCCCGCTCGAAAGAGTCAGTCTGCTAACCCCTTGCAACCCAAGTTCTGCAGGTCAAACCACCTGCTCACACTCGTCCACAGAGGATAGAGACAAGGCAGCCTCCTGCTGCAACAAGGATTCTGGCAAAACTGGGTCGTATACTTCTGGTCGCCAGGCCTCCTGCGGAGTCTCCGTCGACGAGGTTAAATTCTGCACTGTCGTCGTCATCAACTGCGGCGGAACACCTGAAGAAATAATCTGCGTCACTGGTAGCGACAGCGTCAACGATCGCCCTCCCGTCGACGACAGTGGTATCTGCGCAGATCCTTGAGGCGTTCCTGCCTTTTTTAACTTGATCTGTGTTTTTCAGAATCTTGACTCGTGGATGATCTATGATGATCACCTGAGGAGGATTTTGACTTTTCTTTCCTCTCCTTCTTAAACGAGGAGGACGATGATGAGGTTTTCTCTTTTAGCGAAGATTCTCTCGTGGAATGTTTTTCAGAAGAGCCTTTCTCCGTCTGACGCGCTTTTTTCACCACAGGTTCAGCCAGTGCTGAACGGCGGGGAGCCCCTAAAGATTTTGTTGTCGAGGCCAAGCTATGCGTGGAGCCTACCTCCGAAGGGGGGCAACCGAAGGGGGGTATGCACCCGCTCCGTCGTTCAACCAAGCCACCAACCGCCGACTCCGGTCTTTAAGAGTCTTCTGGGAGAAGCCTTTACAGATGTCACAATTGTCTACCGAATGGGGAGGGTGGAGACAATATATACAGTGCATATGGCCATCTCCTTCATACACTTTCTTTAGCCCGCATGTAGCACACGGGCGAAAAAGAGCTTTTCCAGACATTAGGAAAAAACGAAACAACCTAGCAAAAATAGTAGATGACGCGAGGTGATCCCACTACTTTGGAAGACGGTTGAAACCTGAAGGGAGCCACGGGGGCAGGGCATTTATACCGCTACGTCCTATTGGGGTACGCGTAAGCAGCCCAAAACGACAGATAGGACACAGAATTGTCGGAATTTTTCCCATGGAAAACGGCTTTATAAATGTACCGAGGGTTCCCAGCCTGACGGGGAATATTCTAAGCATGTGAATCCATGAAAGATCCAATGCTGGAGAAAGCAATATATAAAATGCTTGCGTATGATGTGATCAGAAAATGTAATGCATGTGAGCCACCTAAGGCACAGAGCCATTTTTACTGTAATCAAAATGTTAGTTTAACATGCTGTCTCCTTGCTCCCAGTATATAACCCTGCCTGATTATAAGCTTAATGTTCCATTTTATCACTGAACTCCATGCATTGATCAACCTGGTACTACCTCACGCTTTTATATGTTCGCCTTCCTCATGAGTTTCAAACATCAGACTAACGTTATATAATGTCAATGCCAATGAAAACTTCCACTTTATGGACCTAGTAAATGTGAGCACATCGGAAAGGTGTGATTTACCTAATACCCCCCAGTCCTAGCAACCCGTCCTCTCGAATAGTATTTGTGTAGCCCAGAAAATAGAGACTTGCATAAAAGTTACAAGGCCATCTGCCCCTCCTCCAACCAAGGCCTGCAGGTGTTTGCTGGTGTTAGAACAGCACAGCTTCACTTGCCTGCATTCCTGCTGGACCCGCATCCAAGTATTTACCTCCCCCATGCCAGAGGCTGGCATAACATCACTGTGTACCGCCATGGCGAGGCCAAGTGAATTACGAGCCACCTGGTCCCAAATCCCTCCGCCTTTGAGGTGCCAGCTATGTGCCCCCACTGACCCAATGGTATCTTAGTTCACCCCAGATTTAGCAGGCCATGAAGACAGTTACTCGCCCCTGTACTAACATGCCATAAAACCATCATTTACTACATCTAACAGAATAGAATGATAAAGGTAGCCTAACCCGTGCCCCCTGATAAGACACCTGGATCCTTGAGATTGGATCCTTTGTTAATGACAACTTTATGAGGATGTATGAAGGAAGCCTCGTATTGCATACTGTTTTCCTGTGCCCCCTCCCTGGTATTAGATTTATGGGTTAAAGGTTTTACATAACTCGACATAGATGAGTGATGAATGTGCATGAATGGCCACAAGAGCAAATGGTTAGCACTAAAGTAGTGCATCTCTGTGGACAGCTTGAGCCCTGACACTCCATCCCGATGAGCCCAGCTGACCCAAGTGCTCTGTGATGCTACCACATGGATCCCCGCCAATCATGGAGCACCGCGCCTACAGCCAACATAGAAGCTAGTCGTCGCCATCCAATCCCCAAGTCCATGTGGCCCCTATAGCTTAGCTCATTCATGATGTGTATTTGTAATATAAATGACTGTCTTTGCTATTGTCAGACAGAGCGCTCTCGGAGTGTGCAGAGACCTTTGCATGCCCTATATCGATTTAGATAAGACTTACTTTCAAACGCAATTGTTCTTGTTCTCATTCCCTCCAGGGGTGTGTCCTTTAGTGCCTCTCATTGGGATAACTGCCTTATTGGGGGGGAATGGGAGGGGGGATGGGGGACGCTCACTTTCACTTCCTGTACTTCTTCCAAAATATTCGCTACTACATCCCAGCTGCCTTCTTCCGGCTGCTGGGCACACTGCTGAAGGACCTGGTGTGGGGGAGCTCCAGACACAAGCTCGCCCCAAGTACACTAATGCTACCATACAAAGCAGGTGGTTTTCAACTCCCGGATCTGGAGAGATACTTTCTGGCTGCCCAACTCACTTTCGTGGCCAAATGGCTCGCAGATGACTCCACTTCGGAGACCGACCTCCTAACCCAGCTAACAGCTTCGGTGCGACTGAAAGAAACCCTTTGGGTCTGATGGAAACATTTACTGTAAGTTCCCCTGCTTGTTCAGCTGGGCCGTAAAGTATGGGACAGAGCACTGAAGTTGTAGAGGACAGAGACTCTATACTCCCCAGAAACACCACTGACCGCCGACATCTGCTCTAAGAGAGATGAACTGGCGCTCATAAGACTATGGGAAAGGCACGGCATCTATACCTGTGGAGATATGTACAATGGAAACTCATTCCGAGAGTTCGACTCCCTAGAAATTAACGAAGGACTCCCCAAAGGCCAATACCTTTGTTATCGAAAAATCAGTGCAGGGAAGTGGCAATACAAAAATGGAGCGAATGGCCGGAGGAACCGGAAGCGAAACCGACCCAGACCCTAATGCACAACCTTGGAGACCATTGGAAGCCAACCTCCAAGATATACGTCCAGCTCACAGAATGGCCTAACCCCAAGAGCGACACCTTAAAGAACTCATGGGAAACAGACTTGGGAATAAGCTTTACAGAACAGGAAATGGGAAGAATCCTACAGTACCCCAGAGAAGTATCAAGACATGCGAGATTCAGATGAATCCAACTAGACGTTCTCCACAGAACATATATGACCCCCAGCAGAATTGCCAAATTTAGCAGACCTCCGACCCCGCTATGCCCCCGATGCAACTCAGAGGATGCAGGAATGGCACATGTTCTGGAGTTGGCCAAAGATACAGAAGTTTTGGGCCAAAACCGAACAAGCGTGCAGGAGAGCTGGCTTGTCCTGCTACGAGTGGACACCGAAAGAATGTTTGCTGGGATCCTACCCGCGGATAAGCAGGATCAGGCACACCGTCAAATTCATGGACATGGCCTGTATACTGGCCAAAAGAGCAATCGCTATGACATGGAAAAGTCCGACCGGCCCCAGCTATGCCAAATGGCTTAAGGAACTAGAACACTGGTCAGAAGCGGAAACTATACTATGGGGTGGGGGGGGGGAATAATTAAGTCTGGGAAGGCCTGGTCATTACCTATGAAGCCTGGAAATCTGACATGGGACATTTTTCATCTACCTGACGACAAACCCCCGTGAATAAATGCCAACCTACCTATAAAATCTGGACACATGTGGCATCAAACCCATGATAATTCAATTTGCTCCACCCAGAAAACCCAACACCTCTCCGCAGCGGACCGTGCACCCGCGCCGTCCCGCCGCCAGATTCGCTCCAGAAGCAGACATGGGACTGCGACGACCTTCGTTGTTTGATCAAGTTATGTTACTTGTTATAAGTTTACCCTTCTCCCTTCACCTTTTCCCCCCTTTCCCTTCTTTCTTCCCTTTCCTCTCTTCACTGATAAATGCTACTCATAATTTGACTATTCGTAATGTAATTTTTTTGAAATGCCAATAAAAACATTTTAAAATAAATAGACTAACCAATACACATAGGAAATAATACTTTTCATAGGTGACTGCTTCAATAGTAGTTACTCGTTCTTACAATTGTTACAGAAAATGACAGTTCCACTGTTTAAATAGTAGTGGCGTGCACCCAAATTTGTTACAGTGAAATGACAGTTTAATTTACAAGACAAAGTCCGTTTGAAGGGAAAAGTGTTATTCACAACTAGTAGCAGTGATTTACTTCTTAGCAACACTTTTCAAGGCTCCTAATGATTTAGCAACCTAGTCAAGAGTCCATCAAAGTCAGTGTACGATGGGAGCCAAAAGTCTTATGCAACAGCAGAAAAGGCAAAGTTCCAATCACTTACATAAAATGCTTTCGTAGGATAACAATTATTAAAGGACACTTAAAAGGACTCCCTAAAAGTGCAAAAGCTGTTACACCTGGGCAAGAGGTATGGGTGGACACCCAAACACCTAGTATCGCACTTCAGTCACACTGGAGCGACTATTCGGCTTGAGCTAAGTTCTACCTTGAGCCCCAAAGTACCTTAGGGTGGTTGAAGAAAATGCAGCTAGATTCTTTTGTGGGCAGCAGCGACGGACCCGGTCTCCTGATTCCTCGGTCTGGTGACGAAAGGAAAGACTGAATGGGATGTCACAACAGCAGTCACGAGAAAGGACCCTCAGCAAGGATTTCTTCGGTCTCCCACATCGGTCTTCGGTTTTGGTGCCTTTTTATGAGCTCCAACAGTGAACGGTTACCATCCGGTCGATCTTCCTCAATTCTGCAGTACTCCACTCTGGTGAGGGGACTTGAATGAGTGTGATCGTGCCTCTGGAAGTTCAACTGGAACTCAAGATCTGGGAGGATTCGTTCATCCAAAGACGCTGCACTGCAAACGGGTCAGAGGTCCCGTGGTATTCATGCTTTGCAGCCCTTGAAGGTCACAGCACTTCGGGGGATGGCTCGATCTGCAGTACATCTTGGGGCTGGTTGGTGCCCGCAGCAAAAGGGAAGGAGTCCTTTTAGGAGCTCCTCTGTCGATAAGAAAGTGGGGTCAGGACGGCAATGGTCGCTTCACGGTTACTGTAAGGTTCTACCGGCGCTTCTGGTAGTCTTCAGCTTTTGCTCCAGTGGCCGCCTTGCCTTCTGCCCCAGGAACCACACCTTTTATTAGGATTTCCCATTCACTCCGCTGCAAACTCTCCCTGCAATATACAGAAGGTGGGGGGCCTGTCTGCTCAATCAGGACAGCCAGTCCCCCAGTGGGAACTGGTTCCATTCAGGCACTCGGTCAGACAAATGACAGGGGAGTTTCAGGCTCCTCCCCTGCTTCCTGGACATACTAGAACATACACAGGTACACAAAGGGTTCCCCGCCAAAGGCAAAACTCACATTCAGACCTCCCCCTCCCAGAATGGTAGAAGGGCTAAGAAAGGACAACACAAAAAATGGCAAAAAGGAAAGCAGCCACCATGTTAGAACATGGGTGACCCTTTGGTGCATAACCGAGGATAGGAATACAATCTGCGGTAGAAAATAGCACCCAAGTTGGTAGAACACATCCACTGCCAAAAGCCATAACTATAGAGTTGTCACTGACTAAAACTATACCAAGTATACCATTAGCACTCCACATAAGGTTGGGTGTGCTAATCTCTCATAAGTTAAAGTTTTAAGGAGGCTACAAAGTATCCCTCTTTCCCAAGAAAGATAGTTCTTAAGGAAAATTAAAGAATATAAAAGGAGAACCGAAAGGGTTCCCAACAACACTGCACATAGGGTGCTGTGTGCTGCGAAAGTGTAACACAGATGTCTTTAAGAGAAATAGAGGAAAGCCAGACTCCATAAAATAAAGTAAAACAAAGAACTAAGTCCTGTGGTTAGAGCAAGTATGAATGAATAAATGAGATAAAGTTTCCCCTCATACAGGACAAGAAAAAGGCCCAGAAGTCCAACAAAAAGTGCTGGGGGCCTCACTAGAAGAGGGGTTTAAGCATAAAACTGATAAACCTCCCTAACAGGCAGGAAGTCGAGAATGTGCCCCAGCTTGTACCATAGCTCCCTAACGGGTGGGCAGGGCGTTGGTAGCCTTGATGCTGGAGGTTGCTATGGTAATGATGCACTTGCCAGCAGCATCAAGCTTCTTGTCTTCTGGGTCTGGCGGCACCATGGACCATGAAGATGGGTTGGAGGACTTCTTCCTGGCGGTAGCTTACAGTCTGGAGAAGGCCGAGACCTGAGCCACCTGGGAGGCAATCTACAGCCGGTCACGTTTGGCATGCGTGGTATTTGGAACCTTCATAACTGCCAAGCTGCCACCACCCCCCGCCCCATAGGTCGTCCAACTAAGGGACAGATACAAGGGTCGTTTTCGCAGATTCCCGCTGCTGAAAAAGGAATCCCTCTTCTTCTGGCACCAAGTTCAAGAGTTTAGCAGCTCTCAATACCATGGAGTGAAGAGAGACAATTTCGTCCGGAGGAAGAGGCCCTGGAGGACTCAACATCTAGGGGTTCCCCATCCACAGGCACATAGTTGTCAAATTCATCAGTGTGAGTGCTGCAGTGTCAGAGCCTGTGCCAGTGTCGATGTGAACTATTTCTTCTGCCACAGGGGGCAGGGACCCCAACACTGGCCATGGAGTAACAGGTGCCTTATGAGGCGGTGTCGGCTGATGCAGAGGAGACCCTGAAGGACTCTTGGCTGGACCAGGAGCAGCGTGCAAACTGTTTTTTTTACAGAGGATTTCAAAACAGTCGGGTTCAAAGCGAATATATACTGGCCGTATCACTAAGAGAAAACAAAATGTCCAGGAGAATGACTACCTTCTCCTGGATAGGCTTTTCCAGGACTAGTAGATGACAAATAGTTCTTGGCCATTTCTTCGGTTAACTAGTTCAGTTCCTCTCAGGGACTTTGACCTTTCTGGCGCACCTTTTCCTTTTGTAGAGAAACCTCTCCGCGCTGTGTTTGGGTTCTGATCGCTTTGTACTTCGATTTCTTGAAGTGTCCTTTTAAAGGTCCCGTTCCCTAATACTTTAGGGGAACAGAAATTCCTCTTCACTTGATCTTCTCTGTATTTCTCTAGTTCCCTACTTCCTCTTGAACAATATGTTGCATAACAAAATTCTCCTGGCCTGATAAACGGAGCCCAATCAACTGTGTTTATTCCTTTGTGTAGTTCCTAGTTCCTGTCTTGTTGAAATGAGTAAGACTGGATCCACTGGGATTCTTGCTATCATGGGCATTTGACCCTTCATGGAGGAAAGTAAATGAAGTCCCAGAGTTATGGGCACGGGGATGGATACTTATCCATTCACTGGGACGAGTAGGCTGAGTCCCGTAGTTATTCTTACTCTTGTGAATATGTGTCCATTCACTGTGACAAGTAGGCCGAGTGTGCTCTTGGTCCCTGTATCCCCTCCCGAGTCTCCCGCCTCTCCAGTTCCCTTCTTTCTTATAGGCTAGTGTCACAAGGTCTTTCTCCATCATCCGGCTGACACTCCGAGTCAGAACAGCTCCTGCGTTCACTCCAAATCTTTTGGTTCTTCCTTGCGGCTCCGTGGAGCCAAGGCTGTAGCGGTCTCAATGTTGCTTCTGAACTGGACATGCCACCACCCATGGGTCATGCCACCGCTCATTCGCTTCTTCTATCGGGGTATTCTTCCCATGCAGGCCTCAGCCGTCTGCTCCCTCTGTGCTTCCAGGTTACGTCCACTGGCAAGAGCCTCTCGACAGAGGATCTCACGGTTCTTGGCAGCTTCCACCTCCTCGCTGATTTGAACCTCCCTGGTCTCAACTCTTCCATAGTCCTTCCATTTTTAGATTAGACTTCTGGGTCCTACCAAGCAGTCCTTTCCTTCTTTTTGTGGAGCATTCTTTGCTCGTTCGTTCTGAATTGTCATAGTTTGGTTGGCTTCCAACCATTGAGCGATCACCATTACTCGCTCACCTCTTCTTCAGTCAGTATTTATCAGTTGTTTCTTCAAGTTGAATGTTATTTATACATTTGTAGCAGCGCACAAAGCCCTGAGGCATCTAGGCTCTAGTTACAGTGAGAGAATGTTACAAGTTGTTGTAATGTGATACAGTAAGTGCGACATTTGCAGTGTGTGGCCGCACAATTTATGATAGGTAGGTTTCAGGCATGTTTCAAGGAAGTTACATGTGCAGCGCACAGCCACATGTGTCATAATAATAATAGGTAGGTATTTAGCAAGTTACATTTGCAGCGCAAGTCTGCACAGGTCATGAAACTTACAGGTAGGTTGTAGATCGTGCAGTAATGGCCTTGCACATCCTGGAAAAGCCACACTCTGATGGGGGGCTACATTGATAGCACCAGGCATTAGCTGCAGCATTCAGTGGAGTGGTTTCAGGAGCAGTGGGGTTGCAAGGTTAGCAATAAGTGCGATTGCGTAAAATAAACATGAGAAGGGCTTAGGGCAAACTCTAGGCAAGCACTAGGCTTAAAGGGTATGGATGGTGGTGGGGTGGTTTAGTGAGTGGTTAGGAGTGAGAATTTACATATTTTGCAGGTCCAGTAACGAGACAAATGTTGCAGCAACCTTCTGTGGCTTTGTAGGTGGCAGTCATTTAAATTCGACTTTCCAACAAGTATTAGAAAGGCAGCAGAAATAGTCAATGGGCAGGTATAGACCCCAACAAGATTCAAGTTTCAGATGGTGCATGGGTCAGGGTGATCAGACAAAACATTCAAGGCATTGTTGGCATTGAAGATTAAGAGGAAAGGGCAAATCTGAAATCAACTTTCCAGCAAGACACTAAGATGTAGCAGAGAAACAATCAAGGTGCATGTTAAAAACAGTGTGTAGACAGGCTTACTGAAGTAAAGAGACTTCATGAACACACAGTCAGAACACCCAGGGCATCCAGTATAGGCATTTAAGAGAACACAGAAGAGGGGGGGAAATGCACAGCAAGATACAGTCAGCCAGGTTAACTAGAGTAAGGCCCCATCACTTAAGACAGCCATGTGTGAATTTCAACATATATGCAAAATTCAGTAATGTAGGGGGCTGGTAAGGAATAAGCAGTCGCAAGCGAGACATTGCAGGCGTGTAAACAAAAGCAACAGGGGCTTGTGCAACCTGATTGCGAACGATTAAACAGGGAAAAAGGGAAAAGGCAGCAGTAAAAGTATGGTCAATTTCAAACCTGCAGTCCCATACACAGGGGTTGCAGGACATCATGTGATAGCGGTCAAGAACAGTGCGGATGGCCTCAGTTTCAAGCAGCAGCGCAAAAGTATGTGAGGGGCCAAGTTAAGATCAGCACCTGGTGGGTTGAAGTGGCCAGAGATAAATGCAGCCTCTCACGTTACATTTTTGGCAGTGCTAAATCGACTATCACAGATGGAGGAGGTTAGAAAGGTGACTCAGTGGCAGAGTACAATGGACAGTCAGTGTGGTTATTCAGTCAGAGCTATGTGTAGACAAGCAGCAGGAGGATGATCAGTGTTCCGGGGGGAGGATTGAAGATAGGCTGCCCGCAGAAGGGATATGAGCGCAAGCAGTAGACAGGCCGCAGCGTTAGAAGGTATTCCGGATACCACGCTTAGCTGCTGGGCAAGTGCGCTGTGAGGACACAAGGGATGGGTTCCAAAGCGTGGAGTGGGCCAGCCAAGGCCGGACAGGCCAGACAGGGGCATTAGAACGGGCTTTAGAAGCAGGGGGCAAGCTTCACTTCGCCGGCTCCCTCAATTTGATATCAGGATGTGAACAGCCAATCAGGCTGCGGAGAGGTCTCCAGGGCACACAAGTGAGGCTTACTGCCTCTGTCAGAGAACGGTGGCCATCTTGAAAGCACAAGGTTGCTTTCTCGTGTTGTGGGCCCAGTGGCCTTGCCTCCATTAAGTAGTTAAGATGTGGATCCCCCTCAGCTGGGAAGAAGGCATGGCAGAAGGAGAGAAGTTGATGCAGACCTGCCGACTGTTGGGCCCAATATCACAACAACAAACAGTGACTTGTTCTGATGGACTTCTCCTAAGCCTGGATGTTGTCGGACCACCAGAAAGGGTTTCAGGGAGTTCCTCGACGAACAGGAGTCCCTGTCCCCAAAAGGGGAGTCTCTCCCTCTGAGGTCCTGCATACCGCCAACCCCTTAGGGGAATGTGTATAGCAGGCTCACCTCCATAGCCTCACAACGAAAGGCTCCAATCGGGGAGGAAGTGATGAAACCCCACAATTCATCACAAGGGATAGTATTACAAACCCCCCTTGTCGACGTTCAATTTCGAAAACAAGACATGTAATACTCTGCAATAACCACTAGATGTCAGCCTAGGCAAAGCATGTGATTCTAAGCAGATCCACAAGCCTCAGAAAAATATATGTGAATTCTATTAGTAAAGTAGAAACTGTAAATTAGATATTTCTAGTTGCTTAACCTTTTAAAGTAGATTTCAGAGACCAAATGTGTGGACCTTTTATCGTGTGCTTATAGGTATACAAACTATACTTTGACCATTACTCCCTGAGCCCTTGATCAAAATGCATCCAGAGCACTACCACAGTAGAGTCCATACCAATTGAAAGGGAACACTGCTCATCCACTATTGGTTGGTCTTCTCAACCCCTCACACTTGTCTGTTTATCCGAGCCCTGTCCCTTGCTGCTCTTCTGTCTGTGGGAAGTTTTGTTTTGGGTAATAAGAGACAATGGGTCTGAAGGATTTAGCAGTAACTACTAGTAATGCAAACCAATAAGGCCTGGATGGTATTTGATGAACACATTAATAGAATCAAATAGCAAACCTCATACTTTCCTGAACCTCTAGATGTATATTTGATGCAAGCATGTCTCCCCAATCAACTATGTACTTTCAACTGAAGGCAGAGCTTTTCCCTCCAACAGCACTAATGGAAGCAATTATGTGAGTTTATCCAAGCTGTCCCAGTATTGAAGATTGTAGCATGACAAAACTGTGGCTGCGTTGATCACATGGTGACACTTGGGTAAGCGATCTTATTGTACTTCTCCCAAGTTTGAGCTTTTTACTACGTAAATGAGGTGCCGGACCCCATCATCTCCCAAAAGCTGCTGTAACGGCAGTATGAAGATGCCCATTCAAAATAAACTGTTAATCTTTGGGAACCTTGTATTTTGGAGCACAAACATTTTGAAATGCGAGCCCAAACCACTAAATTTGCAAGCACACTAGCAATAGGCTAATGAAAATTGACTCTTTGCAAATAAGAAATCATGCGATGATTGAACATGGATAATTGAGGGGCCAACAGACTATTCCTTGCTAGTAGCTTGCAACTTTACATTGTTTACCACTGATGAGCCAAAGAGATTTCTTCCAGATGGCAACAGACCGTGACAACAAGGAGGCGCCCATTCACCAAATGAATATAATTGGTGAAGATAATGACCGGGTGCACAACAAATCTTCATCCTAAGGTTTGGCAGTTGGAAAAGGTAGAAACGTCTTGCAACAGAATCATGATCTGAATTGGTACCCGTATCCATAAGAGGTACTTCAGCAGTTCTAGGATCATGCAGAACCAGCTGCACTGATGGAAGCTTTTTTTGTGTTTTTAATTAACAGAAGCTGAAGGGCAAGTAGAAGTGAATTCAGGAACCAGTGGAACGTCCAAAATATCTTACATTTCTGTCAAATAGGAGTCTAAAATTGGCCAAAACAGTAACTAGGAATCTGGTTGCGACCCCGTCAATACATTTATGTCACAAATGGAGTGGAATTAGACTGTGCCAACATGGGTGATTTAAAGTCCACCACTTCAGTCACATTTTCTGTAGATGCTGACTGTTGATAAATGTTAAAGGCCACAGGCCCTGGTATTTCCACATTCATACATAAAAAAACATAGCCGATTCCATTTTTGTAAGGAACCGAAGGTGGGGTATGCACTGTGGAGCCAAGAAAATTGCTAGAGTCACATTCTGAATCTAAGAGCAAGGAATCCTTGTTTGATGTTGCACAGACATATTTAACAGCTGTCCCAGAGGGAGTGCTTGAAGAATCAATGTCCTTGGTGAGGATATTTCCTCTAAGTAATGTAAGCTGTTGCTCCGTAGTAACCTGTGGAGTTTGCAACAGAGACAGGATTTTATTTTATTTGACCCTGGAACTGGACAAATACATTGAGCTTCTCTCCTCAATCTGAGGACTTTATGATTTTTGTGCTGAGGCTGAGAACCATGAGTTAAAGACTACTCTGGTACCGGCCCAGCACTGAAGATGACAAAGTCTCCTTCAAATTCTGTTTGGTTGTTTTAGCATGTAGAAAAAGCCTGCTCCATGTGTGAATCTCTGAAGAGGTCACATCAATATCCAATATTAAATGTTTTGTGGGACTTTAGGAGGGGGAGGACTCCACTCTTGAAATGCTTACCCCCGCCACAAAGAGGCTCTGAAGGTTCAGTGGATTTGGAATGAAGAGGAACCTGCCCAACACTAAAATGCCAGGTACTTGCTCAAATTGGTGCTGAGGAATGGACAGCCATCTGTGGTACATTTGCGTAGAAAATATCAGTTGGTACCAGAGGAGCTTTGGCTAGGAGACTGGGACCGGTCCCTACAGGCGGTATGGACTTGCTAGAGTGCATAGAATGACTCTTTCCCTTAAACAGTGGTTGAATTTCACACTCAGGAATAGCCAGTTTTGACATCATGCCATGTGCCTAACTCTGCGTACCTGTATCAGGCCACCAGAACACTTGAAACAAATGTCACAGTAGCCTGTGGAATCCTGCCCAAAGTCAGAAACTGCCTAAAGCCATACCCTCATGGACCCCACTTCCAAATCTGCATATAGCACAAAATAACT
Source organism: Ambystoma mexicanum (assembly GCF_040938575.1). Taxonomy (NCBI): domain Eukaryota; kingdom Metazoa; phylum Chordata; class Amphibia; order Caudata; family Ambystomatidae; genus Ambystoma; species Ambystoma mexicanum. The sequence continues at coordinate 803,736,461 of NC_090921.1, forward strand.
CAGTGGTTATGGATTTTCAAGGCATGTCACTCTCCATGTTGATCCGCAGCGTAAGGTCGTCTGCAACAAATATATTTATTGAAACCAACTGTACATTGCATGGCATCGCCCCCTTCATCGCATCTCTCATTAACAACTCCTTCTCCTCGGGCAATATCCCCAGTAACCTTAGAGTTGCTGGGTACATCCACTCCTAAAGAAATCTACGTTCGACCCGAACATCTACACCAACTACCGCCCCATTAAGACAGTCCCCTTCCTGCTCAAAATACCAGACAGAGCAGCATACTTACACATCCAGAAATACCTGGAAACCAACAAAATCCTTGGCCTGCGCCAATTTGGCTTGCACCCTGATCATGTAACTGAAAAAGCACTCTTGGACTTATCCAAACGGACGAAATCATAGATAGTGGACATTTGGCCATCCTCCTACTAGACCGGTTTGCAGAATTCGACTTAGTTGACTACAAAATGCTATGCCAACACATCTCATCAACAGCCTGCTCTACCAAAGCCACAACCTGGATAGAATCCTTCCTTTCCAACCATACAATAAGGGTATATTCCAAGGCTGATGCAGCCCGCCCTGTCCTAGTCACATGAGAGGTCCCTCAAGGCTCCTGTGTCTCCCCTGTTCTGTCCAATAAGAGTGGCTTTGTGAAGACATTATACAAAAAGGGTGTCTCCTATACCAACTATGCAGATGCCACACAGATAGGTCCTCCCACCCGCCCCCATCACTGATAACTACGACACCGACTCCACTGCTCGGAGGAAAATATATCAAATCATCCAAATCTGGATGGCTCAACATGGTCTATGTCTCAACGATGAAAAAACAGCTACTCCTGGTAGGAACTCAATCACGACTCAAACTAAAAAATGACTACACATTCTTCATTATAGAAGGAAACCCAATCCCAGTCTCTAAATCAATAAAAACGCTGTGGTTATACCTAGACCCCTCGCTATCCCCAATGAGACATGTGAATGCAATCGCATCTGCGGCAGCATACACAACTAATCTCATCAGTGCCTGCAGGCCCTTCCCAATTCCTGAGAGATGCATTACACTAGACAGAGCACTGATCCTATCCAGGATGGATTAATGCAATAGTCTCTTCGCAGGCTCAACCACGTACAATATCAAAAAGCTCCAAGTAATTCAAAACAACGCCTTAAGAGCAGCCTTTAACATTCCCAAAAGGGATCTGCCAGACAGAATGCCCACTGGCTGCCAGTCCAGGAACGCACAATATTTAAAACCCTATTGCTCACCCTTAAATGTCTAACACTGCTCCACTATACCCATTGAGCAAAATCAACAAATCCCAATCCAACAGACTGATCCGACTGCCCACTCACACCTACTCGCCATCCCCAGATTTAAGCAGTCTAAGGCAGAGAGCCGTGAGCTTTCCCGTGGTAGCTGCCAAACACTGCCATGCACTCCCATTAGTGCTTAGATCAGAGTCATCCCTTTGGCCCTTTCGTAAAGCCTCAAAACGTGGTTATTCACGTAAACTCCCTAGCTCACCAGGCACGGGGATCACACGCCCACATAAATGGACTGCACACTCTTGTAACCTGCAACCAGATACTTCGTACCAGCTGTTTGTTCTCGGGTTCGTCCAAATTATAACCAGCACAAAGATGCCTTCGGGCTTGGAGTGCTCCGCAAATGCAAATAAATGAGTGAAGGGAGTGGCTTTAAGTAGCAATGAGCAAAGACTCCTGAAGGAGAGACTGCTGCATGTGTTTTTCTAAACCCTGTATTCAGGCTGCTCTTAAGACCAGTGACACATAGGCAACATGGTTTCTTTCAAGTCCATCTGATTGTCGTAGTGCCAAACATCGCAGAGCATCCAAGTCTAAACTACGAGAAGGGTAGCTGGGGGGAAAGAGTATGATAATCTACACAATATATTAGGGACATTATTTGTTCATCTTACTGTAGAAGGAAAATGACAAGATTTACAGGCAAGGCATTTTTTGTAAGTGATTTATCAGTGTCTTTGAATGAAACAATGCCAAGGTCAAGAGTCGAGTTTTCCTTCGATAATATGGTGCACTGTCAAATGTGTCTTACATTACATCAGTGTAATGGTATCCACGATTCATGTAAATGATCGCCTAGTTGGTCTTTTCCAAATACTCACCAAACCAGACATTACAAGATGACTGGCAACTACCACTCCAAGTGGCCAGAGTCGCCGCTTCTCGCAGGCATCAAAGAACACCACACCCCAGAAAGTGTGCAGGAACACGACTGCCATAGTCAGGAATGCTGGAATGAGACAAAAGGAAGTATGTTATATTTATGCATTACCAATCACAAATCAGTGGTTTACTTAGAACCACATTGTAGCTGGAGGGCACCTACAACACATAGTGGTAATGTCAATATAGGCTCACACACATGGATGCCTCTTGTTCAGATTATATACCACGAACAGCCAAGGGGGCTAAACAGGACTTTCCATTAAATTCTAAAGACCAGATGGTGGCAAAGATGGACAATTTAGCACAGTATTGTTTTTTGTTGCATTTCTGAAAATCCCTACCAGGCTGCCCCTCCCCAATAAGATGAGGAAGTAAAAACAGATGTTGCTTTCCTGCACTTGGGGCTACTGGCCTCCCGCCACATTTATTTGACTGAAGTAGTTATTTAGATATTTATTGAGGGTAAAGGCCTTTAGCCAAGAAACACTGGCAAAAGGAACCAGTAAATGGGGCAATCCTGAATTTGGAGCCATACATCAACCAAAAAGATAGTGAATAACTGACCGATATATGGTGGGAAATATATGGTACAGAGTTGTTAGGGAGAATTCTCTTTCTGTGCCAATTCCCTTAAACCTTCGAGACCCCGATCACTTTTGCTGGACTTTGGGTGTGAGCCCTTTTTCTCACTCCCTCAGGTGTTTTGATCTAAGTTGAATTTTATGTTTACTTTGTTTTGGACTCTGACAAACTCCATAGGCATCAACATTTTATATGGTGACACAGCACCCTCAGCGCAGTGTAACTGAGAAATCCTTTATATTTCTCTTAAGGTATAAATACCTTTTCTTTGGTGAACTACACAGTTCCCAAGAATAGTAAAGTGAAATTGACTTTACTTAACTTTTCTCTTTGTAGGTCCAGCACACCCCATCTTATGTGGAGTGCTTGGGGGTTATGTAGTAGCCTCTTTTCCTACTTACTCATGTAAAAAAATGTATGTTACCCTCACTAATTTAAATGGCTGGTGGCAGTGGTTTAATTGGCCTACCATTGTGCTTTTCTACCGCAGGCTGAATACTCAGCTGCAGTATAGTACCCATAGGTTACCATTGTGTCAAAAGGGCCCTGGTCGTCTTTTTTCGCCATTTTCTGTTTGTGAGGTCATTCTTGGGTTTTTACTCTGTGCGCCATACCAGGTTTGACCCCTTTGTTAGTTTTGCCTTTGGCGGGCTTCAGTACTGAAACCCGCCTCTGGCTCCAGTGTGTCTGCAAGGGCAGAAAGTGAAGGAGGTGCCCAAAACTCCCATATCCTTTGTCTCCATGGTTACCGGAATGTACCCAGTCCCGATTGGATGGCTGTCCTTAAAGGACAGCCACCCTGCTGTGTGAGTGATAGCTAGGCTGTGCATGAATGGGAAAAACCTGCTTAAAAGGCTAGGCTTCTTGGACTGAAGACATTCGCCCACTGGGAAGGACATCCCGAAGAAGAAACCGTGAACAAAGCTTGCTGCATCCTCATGGACCGTTGAACTGCCCGGTGAAGCACTGCTGCTGTGCTGAAACTCCTCTTTCTGATTGACAAGAGAAGCTCCGGAAAGGACGAGGGCCAACTAACCCCGAGACGAACTTTGCTGGAAGACCTTCCCCAACTGGCTGTACTTTTTGCTGCTAAAGGAACCGAGTGCCAGGGGTCGAGAAATCCGTAGTAGAGTGCATCGTCTGTAAGCCAGCCAAAAGCTCCAGGAGTCTCCAAAGGACCCTCCCAAAGCAGGGCGACGCAAGCTCGAGTCACTTCACCAGAGTGCTGGACTCAAGGAGTGAAGGAAGCCCAACCAGTGTCCAAGATCCGCAGTGGTGATATTTACTGAGCACTGAAACCGCAAAGTGCTGCCGATCCGAAAAGAGCGCGCAGCTGCTGCTGACCATGGAATTGCTGCTGCAGGAGTCCCGAGACGTCCTCCCGCTTGTCCCCATGACTGAGGCCCAGGAACACAGGATCTGCATCGCTGCAACCAGACAGAAGCCAGCTGGTCCCTCTTCTTCTAACCAAAAGGTCCTGTTCTGACTTTGGGGTACTTACCTCATTGTCTGTAGCTTGCTCTTCACAGTTGAGACTTGCAGTAGCTGCGTTTTCTAGAGTTGATCTCATCTCTAACCTTCACAAGTGTAACAGCTTGTGACCCTACAGTGATTTTTCTTCAACAAACTAACTTTGTGCAAGATGTTTTGCTATCTAAGAAGTGCCTCAGCTCCACAGACTTTGCTCCAATTGACTTTGGCTGTCCTGGCTCCCTGCAGACTCATCAAAAAACGAATGAGCAAGGTCAGGTCAATCTCTGCTGAAGAGTAACCACTGCTACACCCTGAGTGGGTGACCCCTTGTGTGGGTTGTCACAGAATTCTCATGAAACTGTTCTTCTGCACAAAAGGGTTTTATTTTGAAGTGCAGTGGTGTAGTAATACACTGGTATTTTTCAAAAAACATAGGACATTCACATTTGAGGACATACAAAGTGTAGTACCTAAGTACGAATGATCAAGTAGTCAATATTTGAGACGTCTACTTGTAAACAGGTGGGGGGCCCATAGAGTGTGGGCACAATCAAGAGTTGAACAACAACATATAATACAGGTCAACACATGTATTCCATGTGTTGACATGGAACATGTTTCGGCCATTTTGCGTGGAGCTAGGTGAGCTCTAATGGTGTAGGCCTTCATCAGGACAGGAGTGTCTTACACAGTGTGACGTCTCGGATGTTGAGGATTCAAAAAATGTTTTGCATCCTCGACATCCGAGACGTCACACTGCTGCTTCAACGATCCTGGCAGCAGAATGCACCGACAATAGACGTGACCGCGCCTGTTGACAAGATGACGACTGCATCCTAAAGAAGTGGATCCTTCCACCTCTTAATCTGATCCACTAAGCTCCTCGGATTCGACCACATGGGACCCTCCACTCGTAAAGACACTCCTGTCCAGATGAAGGCCTACACCATTAGAGCTCACCTAGCTCCATGCAAAATGGCTGAAACACTGTACAAGTAGATGTCTCAAATATTGACTACTTGATCATTTGTACTTAGGTACTTGTATGTCCTCAAATGTGAATTCTGTGACCACCCACACAAGGGGTCACCCACTCAGGGTGTAGCAGTGGTTACTCTTCAGCAGAGATTGACCTGACCTTGCTCATTCGTTTTTTTATATTATTGTACCAACCTGGGCAGTGCAAGGCAGGAACCAGATACCCTTCAGAATGACAATGCATTATTTACCATAAAAGCATTTCTGATGGTTGTATCTGCTTAGATTCACATGCTGTGCATAGGTCCGACATCCAGTGGTCACTGTGGAGTACTGCATTTTGTTTTTCGCAGACGAAAAGGGGACGTCGACAAGGCGTGTCTAACACTAGCCCTATAGTGACGTGCGTTGTACCCATAATCCCTCACGCGTCGAGGTCCCTCTGTATTTTTCTGCCCTGAGGGAGCCTTCTAGACGTGAGTGAGTACAGAAAAGAGATGTAGAAAAGGATGTCTATGTTCCTTCCATCCGAGCGGGGAGGAAGGGTGGGCGCATGTGAATCTAAGCAGATACAACCATCAGAAATGCTTTTACGGTACGTAATGCATTGTCTTCTGATGTTTGTTAATCTGCTTAGAATCACATGCTGTGCATAGACTAGCAAGCAGTACCCGGAGTTGGAGGTGGGTTGTGAGAAGGAACAGTAGAGAAAAGATGTCTTAATACTGCTTGTCCCACCTGGGAATCGGATCTAGAGTGGGCATCTAGACAGTAGTGTTTTGTAAAGGTGTGTACAGAACTCCAGGTTGCCGCTTTGCAGATGGACTCAAGGGGAACATTTGCAATGAATGCTATGGATGCCCCAGTGCCTCGCGTAGAGTGTGCTCTTGGCTTGAAGGGTTGTTCTCTCTTAGCAAGAGAGAAACAGAGAGTGATGCATTGTACAATCCATCTAGATATAGTGGATTTTGAAACTGCATCTCCTTCTCTTCTTGCTGCCACCGAGACAAATAACTGATTAGTCTTTCTCAGTGGACTAGTTCTTTCCATGTAAAACATGACAGCTCTGCGCACATCAAGTGTATGCAGGCTTTTTTCTCCTAGATTTGAAGGATTTTGAAAGAACGTTGGTAGTTCTATAGACTGGTTGACATGGAATTTGGAGATGAATTTCGGTGCGAACCTTGGGTGTGTGCGTAGAACCACTTTATCCTTGTGAACTGTTACAAAGGGGTCTAAAACCGAAAGGGCCTGTAGTTCACTTACTCTCCTAATGGAGGTAATAGCTATTAGGAAAGCAGTCTTAAGAGTGAGATCTTTAAGAGTTGTCTTGTGCATGGGTTCAAAGGGTGACCCCATGAGCCTGGTGAGTACCACATTTAGATCCCAGCCAGGAGCTGGGTTTGCTATTGGAGGGTGTATTCTCTTTACCCCTTCCATGAAGGCTTTGATTACTGGGATCTTCCACCACGATACTTTGAGTTGTGAAGTGGTGTAAGCAGAAAGTGCTGCCAGGAGTACTTTAATAGAATTGAATACTAGACCCGAGTCCAGTAAATGGGTCAGGTACAGATTAATTTGTGTTGGAGAGCAGTCAACGGGGTTGATACTCTTCCCTCTACACCAGATGACAAATCTTTTCCATTTGCTAGAATAGCAGTGACGAGTGTTAGGCTTTCTGGCCTGTCTGAGGATGTCCATGCACCTCTGTGGAAGTTGTAAATGTCCAAATTCTATGACCTCAGGAGCCAGGCTGCTAAGTTCATGGTCTGAGGGCATGGGTGCAGTGTCCTGCCCCTGTCTTGTGACAGCATGTTGTACGGGCAGGGCAGTTTCACTGGAGGAGATAGAGACATCTCCAACAAGTGAGCGAACCATGGCTGTCAGGCCCACATAGGGGCCACCAGTATCATGGTAACTTGTTCCTGGTGCATCTTGTGCACTATCTTGTTGAGAAGGGGAGTCGGGGGGGAAAAGCGTAAACAAATTTCCCTGACCATGGAATCGATAGACTGTTCCCTTTGGACTGGTTCTGGGGGTACCTGGAGGCGTAATCTTGGCATTGAGAGTTTTCCAGAGTTGCGAACAGGTCTATTTCTGGGAAACCCCACTGTGTGAAGACGTCGAAGACGATGTCTTCTTGTAACCGCCATTCGTACTCTACGGGCAGGGGGAAGTCTCTGCTGAGTTCGTCTGCTAGCAGATTGAGTTCCCCTGGTACATGTTGTGATAGTAGGAACATGTGTTTGAGAGCCCACTTCCAGATGTTCTGGGACAGCTTGGACAGTCCTGGAGAGTGAGTGCCCCCTTGCTTGTTGAGGTAGTACATGGCTGTGGTGCGGTCTGTGAGGACCATCATCACTGTCTTTCCTTGTAGGTGTTCCTGAAAGGCTTTCAGTGCTTTGAATACCGCTAGTAGTTCCAGGAGGTTTATATGCTTGGATGCTAAGCTCGGAGTCCACGCTCCGTGAGCAGTGTGATGGGATAGGTGAGCCCCCCATCCTGTAAGGGATGTGTCTGTGGTTAGAGTGGCTTCCACTGCGGGTGTGGCAAACGTTTTCCCTAATAACAGGTTTTCTTTTGTCCACCACCGTAGCGAGAGAACCAAGGCCTGCGAGACCACCACTAGATCGTCCCATTGTCCGCTGGCCTGACACCACTGGCTGTTGAGCCACTCTTGCATTGGGCGCAGGCGCGCGTGAGGTACCAAATAAATACATGACGCCATCATTCCTAGCAAGCGCATTGCTTTGCGTACCGTCACCTCTCGACCTGCCACATAATGGGGGATCTGAAACAGCATGTTTTGGACCCTCTCGTTGGAGGGGAAGACGAGGCCGTCCTTTGTTCGAATTAGAGCCCCTAGGAATTGTTTGATTTGGCTGGGGTCTAAGATGGACTTCTTTTCGTTGATGGCGAAGCCCAGTTGGAACAAAAGGTCTACAGTCTTTTGGGTATTGGAGAAGCATGTTTCGTAAGAATCCCTGTTATGAGCCAGTCGTCGAGGTAAGGGTATACCGGGATGGATAACCTGCGCAGGTGGGCCGCTGCCACTGCCAGTACTTTCGTGAATACCCTTGGTGCAGATGCTATCCCGAAGGGTAGTACTCTGAACTGGTAGTGTTTGTTCTCTATCTTGAACCTGAGGTATTTTCTGTGCGCTGGCAACATTAAAATATGAAAGTATGCATCTTTCATGTCCAGTGTTGTCATGTAATCCCCCTGTGATAACAGTGGGATTACTTCCTGCAAGGTCACCATACGAAACTTTTGGGGTTTGACAAACTTGTTCACTGGGCGCAGATCTAATACAGGGCGCATGGTTAAGTCCTTTTTGGGTACAAGGAAGTACACTGAATAAATACCTTCTGTTACCTGAGATAGGGGGACAGCCTCTATAGCTTCTTTTTTCAGTAGCTCTTCTACTTCTTGTAGAAGAATGGTGAGGTGTTCCGGTGTCATGCGTCGGTTCTGTGGGGGTCTGTACTTCAGGGAACAGTTGAATTCGATGCAGTATCCGTGGGCTATGGTGGATAATACCCAGCGGTCTGACGATATTCCCTCCCATGCTGAAAGGAACGATGTTAGCCGGCCCCCGACCGGTGATGCATGGGAGGGGACCCGAATCTTCGGGTCATTTGTTGGTATTGGGCGTGGAACCTTTGGGGCTGGAGCCGCGACCTCTTCCCCTGCCACGGCGTTGGCCTCTTTGACTGAACTGGGTGTTGTTACCCTGGTTAGAGGGCCAGTTGGTAGCAGAGTAAAACTGCTGTTGGTTTTGCTGCTGGCATTGGCCACGAAAGGAGCGTCTATTGCCATAGCCGCGTCTGTTAGGGGGCCTAGAAATTTGGTCAAGAGTTTTGATGGTATCAAACTCTTTCTTCGCATGTTCTAGGGCCTCATCAACTGCTTTCCCAAACAGATGTGTTTCTTCTATGGGCTTATTTATCAGGGAAGCCTGGGTTTCCGGCTTAAATCCCGAATTGCGCAGCCAGACATGGCATTTGAGAAGTGTTCCCTGAACCAGGGAACGGCCAGCCGTCTCTGCGGCATCTAAGGAGTTCTTTACGATGCCCTGGTTTACAAGAGTTCCCTCTGAGATTGTAGCTAACAGGCGTGAACGTAGGGTTTCTGGTGCGTCCTCTGCTTCGCTGCGCAGCTTGCTCCACTGTGCATCTGTGTAGCTAGCTAGTAGGGAATTGTTATTTGCAATCCTAGTTGAAAAGGCGGCAGACGTCGTGATTCTCTTCCCAAGTGCGTAGAGCTTTTTGCCCTCTTTGTCAGGTGGGGCCTCACTAGTGGATAGTGGTACCCCTGCTCTTTTCCTTGTATTAGTAACTACGAGGGAGTCCGGAATAGAATGACCTCTGATGTAAAACGGGTCAGAGGGCGAAGGGCTGAAGAGCTTTTCTATCTGAGGGTTGACCCCTCTGACTAAGGCAGGATTGGAAAGGGAAGGAGTTATTCTTCTCTTTATAGAAGCCAGGAGCGGAATAGACTGACTAACAGGGGCTTTTTCTTTAATAACTTTCTCTACAAAGTCTATGTCAGGAAGAGTCTCCCCTGTGTCTATTTCAAAATGCGCTGCTGCCTTGCGCAATAGTGCATTAAGTGAAGGTTGGCCATCTATGGGAGAGGTGTTTCCAATAGGTGAATCCTTGGGAGGAGAAGGGTGAAAGACATCAGGGTCTGAGTGCACTGATGGGGATTGCCAAGGCTGCGAGGTAGCTGTATCTTATTCGAAAGCTCCTGCACTAGTGTAAGGATCTTCTTTAAACCCCTCTTCCTCATGTTCTTCCTCTCCACCCAAACACTCATCTTCCTGGAGGTATTGCTCCTCTTCCGTGAGGTCATATACGTCTGTAGAAGGGGGAAACAGCCTAGGAATTTTGACCCTAGGGTCATCCTGGGGCAATTCTCTTAGTCTTTTGGGTGTGGGTGGGTTTTGGTTTCCCAAAAACCTTTCCATTTTCTCCATACTAGAATGGAGTCTTTCAAGGGTCACATGGGGGACCCCTGAATAGTCTAGAGGGGGGAAATCAGTGTTTTCACCTTCAAAACGCTTAGAACGCTCGCACAACGTCGAAGAAAGGTTTCCGTCGCCATCTGAAAAGCCCTCCGGTAGTTCCGAAGTGCCCTTAGATGAAAGGGGCAGTTCCTGGCTACTCTTATGCTTTTTTGGCGTTTCTATAGCTTTTTGTGCGGTATTCGACGTTTGTTTCGTCGTCCGCTTACGTGTGTCTTCGGTAACAATTCTCGCCAGGCTCTCGACAACAAGTTTGTCAGTAGAGGACTCTGGTGTCGACGTTGCCTGCGTTACGCGTTGTTCCTCGACGGCCGCTCTATGGAGCGTTACGTCGGATGATTTTGGGGTAGCGCCCGTGTTTGATGAAAGCCCAATCGCTGGTCGCGACTGCGTTTGCGGGTGGGGCTTGAGACCCTTACGGTTGGAGGTAGACGCCGGAGTGCCCTACGTCCCCTTCGGCGCTGATGGATCCTTCGTCTTTGACGAAGAGCCGTGGGTTGTGTGCTTAGGCCTATGGGGTCTGTGTGCGTCCCTGTCGCCGGGGTGTTCATCCCCATGAGCAGGGCGTGAGCCGAGCCCGTCGGGGCCGGGGACGGACGTCGAGGAGGAGCGCGCGCGCTCCTTCTGGGGGTTAATGACTTCCGTAACAGACGTCGAGTTATCACCCTCCTCGTCACTTTCTGTAACAGCGGCGGCGGGTGAGGAAGCTGACTTCGACATAGCATAGTTCTTCCATTCCATTGACTGATTCTTACTGTCCCTCATAGGCGATGCATTGGTTTTAAACTAATATTGCTGGGGAAGGTTTTTATCTAGACTGCTTTGGAAGATATAAAGTGTTCACATGCTCTGAGAAGCTGTTTAATCTTGTTCCTTCCTCCCAACCTCAGAATCTAAAAGTGTACAAGGGATATATAAATGCCATTATTGTCCTAGTTAGTGAAGTCACCTCAGGGCGTATTAAGTGTGTATGAAGTATCTCTAAAGAGTATCTACTTGCTTTCGGTTGATTATGAGAAAGTATTTTGAAGTTTATTTCGATTGTTGTACATTGCCCTTTTTAAAGAATGCTTATGTAAAAATAACCATTAAATAATCATTTTAACTTCAGTGTTAGTGTTCTTTGGATACTTGCATTGGTGGATTTCATTGCTAAAGCTCACATTTACCCTTCTTGAGATAAGTCTGGCTGCTCATTCACACTACCAACTTGTGTAGTACAGAAATATAGGTGGGTTACCCAATACCAAGACGACATGGGTGGTGTGTCTCCCACAGGGTTACTACATCAATTCTTGTCGAACACTACCATGCACAGGGCAACACAGGTAAACCGTCCAGGGGCAATGTATATGTACAGGATAGTATATACAATGAAGTTCGACACAGAGTAGTCAGGGAGGGAGTTAAGTAATGTGAGTAACTCCAGGGTGCTTAATGGTTGAGAAGCTAGAGCCGAAGAACAGATTTAAAAGAAGTTGGGTAGTTAACATTTGGAGGAATGACTTCCACTGGTGCGTGACCAGGAAGAAGGCGCAAAAGCAGGGGAAAGCACAGGTTGGATGCAGAAAGGAGAGATTAGGGAGTGTAAAAGCAGAGGTTGCGTAGAGGAAAGAAGCAAGAGTAAGCAAGGTAGGGGGGTGCAAGCGCATTCACAGATTTCAAAACAAGCAGGCACTACTTTAAAAAAAAATAGAAAAGCAATTGACGGAGGCTACGTTTGGCAGTTGGGGGGAATTCTGGGGAGGATTGTAAAGGGTATGAGTGGTGAAGTTGAGTGATTTATCCAGTAAAGGGGTGTGGGGGGTCTCTAAGCACAGCACTGATGATATAGTTGAGGCAGCCAATTACCTCGGTCTTTATAAGAACTTTGGTAAATGTCGAAGTGAGTGGAGGTTATCCTGATATTAAGCAGGTTAATCCTTGCTGCTGTTGAGGTAGAAGTAAATAAGTGGCGTTGGTTGAGATTGTTAAAAGACTAGATGTTTGGGAGAAGGATGGGGGACATTGAAAGGTACATTACTTTGGTCTTGGAAGTATTAAGCATTAGCCGGTCAGATAGCACAGCGAGTAGAGCGGTCGCTTTGACATCCGTGCAGAGCAGGTTCGAATCCCGGCAGCGCCCAACTCAGCCTTTCATCCTTCCGAGGTCGATAAATGAGCACCACACACCGTGGGTAATAAGCAGCGCTCAGATACCCGTGGGTTTGTAGGGCTATATAAATGCCAAAAACAAAGAAAACAAACAATCAAGTGGGATCCATTGCCAGATTGGTGAGAGACGATATGATGATATTAGACAAAGTGCGCTGATACACAAGTGTTTCAAGGCGCGACGAGGCAGGGGAGGAGGAATAAGACAACGATCTTACTAGGCCAAGAGACATTGAGATCGCACAAGTGTAGGGGAGAGGAAAGGGGAGAGGAAAAAAAGTGCCAGGAGGAGGAGGAGCAAGCGCAAGACATAGAATCAAAACATCAAAAACAATGCGGCCAGCAGGTGGCAGTGCAGGGTTTAAGTGCAGACAACAAGTGTTAGAGTAGGGGACCTGTAGGGTTGCAGGTACAGCCCCAAGCGCAGGGTTGCCAGGAGGCAGTGCAGGTGTGCAACTGGGAGGGCAGGGACCTGGGCCCGTGGTTTAGAGGGTAGCCAGGTAACCGGTGCAGTATCAGACAGGAGATCAGCAGGGTAGAGGAAGAGAGCAGCAAAGAGGAAAGTCTTTAGCTGCTTCCGGAACCGGAGATGGTTCTGCTCAAGTTTCATAGAGGCGGAAGGATGTTCCAGAGGGAGGCGCCAGCCGAAGAGAGAGATCTGCCCCAACTCGTTGCTTGGAAAAGCACCTGACCCTCAAGGAGTTGGAGGGGCAAAGAACTAGAGTAGGAAGATACTGCCGAAGAGAAAGCTGGAAGTATTTTGGTCTGAGGCCCCAGAAGGCCTTGTGGACAATGCAAAGGCTCTTGAAATTGATCCTTGCAGCCTCTGGGATCCAATGGAGAGAATTCAGTGCTGGATACGCTCCCTGGGCTCGAGGCAAAGGTCAAGTCTTGCAGTCCTGTTATGGATGAGTTGCAGAGGACAGAGTAGAGGTAGGCATATTTAAAAAGAGGCTGTTACAGCAGTCAAGCCTACAGAGAACCAGAGCTCTAGAGACAGTGAGCTTCTGGAGGAAGGAAAGAATACATCTGGAGGAGGTGCAGTTGGCAGTTTGACTTCTTAGACACATCGGAAATGCGAGGAGAGAAGGAAAGTGTGGAGTCGAAGATAACACAGGTTCTTGGCCTCGCAGGTGGGAGCAGGAAGAAGGCCAAGGGAGGCCGGCCAGAGAGTGGGGGGGAAAGAGGGGTGCAGGTGTGCCGATGAGGAGTATCTCTGTCTTACTGCGATTCAGGCAGAAATCATTGGCAGTGCACCACTCTTGGATTGCAGACAGCCAACCCAGGAGGAGATGAGAAGAGGTGGCAGAGGGGAGCCCGAAAGTGAGCTGGGTGTCATCTGCATAGCACTGGAAGTTGGAGCAGAGCGGCAATGCAGTGGGCGAGAGGTGCCAGGTATTGGTTGAACAACTAGGTAGAAAGGTTACACCTCTGGGGGTTTGGGGAGCGCGAGAGAGAGACACCAAGTTGGATTTGGGAGGGTCAGTCAGAGAGGAAAGAAGTCAGCCAGGCCAGAGCAGTGATATCCAGGTTATCACAGAGTCGAGTGGGCAGGATGGCATGGTTGACCGTGTCAAAGGCAGAAGTGCTTCTGGCTGCTCTGAAGCCAGACTGATGGTCATGCAGACAACCAGGAGATTCAGTGTGAAGAAGCTGGGAGATGCCCAGCTTTTCCAGGAGTTGGCCAGGAAAGGAGTGATAGCGATAGGGTGATAATTGGCTGGAAGGGAGGGGCCGGCTGAGGGTTTCTTGACAAGAGGGTGCACAAGAGTGCTTCAGGGGGAGGGGAAGGTTCCAGAGGCAAAAGAGAAGTTGCAGAAGTCAGCCAAGGCTGGAGCGAGGGTGTCAATGTGGTCCATGATGGTTTGGGAAGAACAGGGTAGAACCTTATCATAAATCTGAACAGAGAAATCAGCAGTAAGACAGTTAAGAGGATGATTTCATCTACAAAGTGGTGGTGGGAGAACCCAAAGGAGGTATAGAGGGTAAAAGGTAAGAGGCCAAACACTTTTGGAACATCAACTGGGAGGTTAGCATTGCAGGGACTGTGTTCGAATAGATGGAAAAGAGCAGATGAGAAAGGGAAGAGCCTACCTACTAAAGAGTGCTGTTCTGGATTTCAAGGTCAACAAGGGTCTGAAGGGGAGAGAAGTGATCCACCATATCAGGTGTTCAAAGGGTCCAGGAGTATAAGGATAGAAGCTAGTGTACAGTCGTGAACTGAGATCAGAAAGCTGATGGAAGATGGTTATTTAAAATGCATCCCATCGGTGAATGTTGGTTCTGCAAGTGGCAGATCGGGACACACTGCATTTTCTAAGATCCTGCTAAAGGTTCCAGGTTTATTGGGATGAAGTCCTGCACAGCATTGATTTAGTGTTAGATTTCACATTTCGAACATCGATTACATGTGTGTTGGGATTGCTTACACCATGAATGGGCATATCTAATGATAAAACAAGATGGCTTTACAGAGTACTTATAGCGGCCAGGAAACATTCGGAAACACTAAGAGCAATACCAAGCCATTGGTTGAAGTTTAGATAGCTTTATATCACTTTCAACGAGAGAACATTTCATTTCAGATCAAGGGCGAGGTTAAGGAATAGGATGAGAAGTTGGACATCTTTAATGTACTGTATGGAGGATTGCTCTAGTTTTACATTAATTAGATTTTTTTCCCCCTCTTCTCCAACTGTCTTCTTTCAATGTTCAATTACATATGCTTACTCTACAGTTGTACTTTATGCTTTTGAAAATGAAATCTATTAAATAAGGAAGCTCAAAATGTGGATGAGATGGATTCCGTCGAGTTCAAGTGCAGACATATAGGACATGTATAGTCCGGTGTCCCCCGTCCATGCATCTCTTTGGCTGGCTCTATAGGTCTTATTGCTCTCCGGACCGCCTGCTATGGTGCTGAAAGTTTTTTCCTCAAGGACCCACATCTCTCCAAGCTCCACAGGTTCTTCATATAGGGTCTCTGGACAATATAAGGGTAGATGACCCAGTTGTCCACATGCAAGGATGGGACTCCAGCCAGGAGACAGAAGATGTCTGGGAGCAATTAATTGGTTGTTAGTTTGGGCTGGGTAGTACTTCCGAATGTTTCAATGCCACATCAGATTGTGTCCCTGGGTTGAGATGTGTTAGGCAAGATTTTCATAGCAATGATGAATCTTCCTGACCTGCGTCAACCCCAGAACTCTGCTCTACTGGTGGATTTTTTTTACTTGTACCTCAATGAGTGGGAACCTTTTTCTACACTCAGTCTTTTACTCTATTTATGGGTGTCCTTTTTAAGACTCTCAATAGTGACTTTTTAATTGTATCCTCTTTGCACATACTGCCTATTGATGCTGGGTCACCCTAGGGGGGCCCCCCTTCACTAGTGAGAACTACAGTTCCCAAGGGTAAAAAGGATCTTTGGATCCCTTTTACATTTTATTGGGTGAAACCAGCACACCCCACCTTATGTGGAGTGCTGGGGAGAGGGTTTGTATCCCTCTTCTCCTTTTAAATAACATTTATGTTACAGGGACAAGCTTACCTTTAATGGATGGAGGCAGTGAACCTTCCAACTAATTCAGAGCACCTTTACTGCGGGCTATTTCCACAGCCCTGGTAAAGGCACCATGGGTGCTCACTTTACCAAACCCCCTTCACCCCCCAATGGCAGTCTTCTTTTTTCACCATTTTAGTGTTCCTTGTCCTTTCTTGTGCCTCACCCGCGGCCCCCCCAAACCTCCCGACATCCAGGGCAGGAAAATCCTTTGCGTTAACTGTATCCTCGGCAGGAATCCTGTGGATTCCCCGTTCAGGCTCCAGAATGTCAAACCAGGAAACGAGGGAGGAGTCCAAAACTGCACAGCCCTTCATCTTCCAGTTTGTACTGGATTCTCGCAGTTAGGCTGGGAGGCTGGCTGTCCCCTTGCCCCTTGCCTCCAATCCTCCACCCACCCACCCCCCCCAAAGTTGAATGTTGCATGGCTGGGCTCCTGCATATAAGTCTGATCCTGGAAGCTGAAGAGGTAGTCGACCACTGGAACCGAAACCGAAGAGGATGATGAAGAAAATGCAGCGGAGTCTATTTCCAGCGACTAGTTGGAGCGCCTGCTGTGTAACTGGAGCCTTCTGTTACCCTTCCTTCCAATCAACCTGGGGCTACGAAAACGAAATCCCAGAGCCTGGTGAGACCCACTAGACAAAAGGACCTGCATTTTGAAGCATCCCACATCGTGCTGTGACCTTGCGGGCTGCATAATCCCACTACCCTGGGACCTCGAGCCATTGTGCTGTGCACAGTCTTCCGAATCTTGCTCAAACTTTGTGGGCACCCTGCTGAACCTCCAGCGATGTGAATGGAGCCAGAAAAGTCCACTCACCAGAGTGCTGGACCTTGCAAATGACAAGAATCCGACCAGTGATATTCAGTCTTCTGGCTCCTGAAAAGGGTGCCAAAACCACAGAGCTGCATCCAGCCGCAAAGAAAATCTTGCCTGGAGCCTTCTGCGTCGATCCTTGCTGAAAAAGCCCATCCAGCATCCTGTCTTCTGGATAAGGAATTCAGCGCCTGGTTTTTTGGTTGCAGATCTTGAATTCCCCCTGCTGCAAACTGTTCTTCTCTGCTGTGTTTTGGCTTGGATATTACTTGCCTTAAGTCTCTTGTGATTCCTGTGTAGCTTTGGGGTGTTACTTGTGATTGGGAGTCCTCTCATCCAGCTCACCCAGGTCGCTGCTGGAATCCTCCTAGCGTGTCTTCTCTGAAGTCCCTAGACTCTCAACTAACTTTGAAAGTAGAATACTTACTTGATTGAAGTCTTCCTCTGAAACTGACTTTGCCTGCAAGTGAGCCCTATCTCACATTGCCTAGAGCTGGCTCTTAGACCACTAGGGTACTCTTCTGCCTCTGAGAGAACTCGTTAAAGAATTGGAAAGGGCTGGATACTTTAAGGGGTCTGCCTTGAAAAGCAAAACAAGTGTTGAAAGGCTTACTTTTAAAAGAGTTAGTTGGTAACTGTAGCTCAGAGTGAACCGATACAAAAGTGTTTACTTACCTTGAAAGTGTTCTGTCACTTAGTAAAGTATATGTAAGATTATTTTACTTACCTTAGATATGATCTGCCATTCTGAAAAGTATATATAGGTTGTAACTGCCTGGAATAGCTGTGCGCCATTCTGAATAAGTGTCCTCAAAGTCTTACTTTCCTTAGCAACTGTCTCGCCATTCTAACTGAAAGTAGATATAGGGTCAATTTACTCACCTGTGAATTGGGTCCCCCTCTTCCTAAAGTTAATGCTGTTGGTCCCACTGTACTATTCCTGTTAGGATATAAATGGACGAGTGTCCCCAATAGGGTCTTGCTTCCCCTGACTTGCGTTAGCCTGTCTAGAATAAGTCTACCTTAGGTTATACGGATCATTAAGTTGCTGGTAGCTCCTTTTCAAAGTATATAGGTTTTACCTGCCTAGAATAGCTGTGTTACAATCTTGAAAAATGTTCCTTATGTGTAGCTGACCTTGGTATGCATGGCGCAATCCTCAATTAGTGTAAAAGGTTCTTACTGGTCTTACCTGAGCTGAAAAGTAAGTGCAACTGTATATTACACCACAAGGTCGCTTGTCCTGAATGAGAGTTATAGGTTTTTACGGTTCGTAGAATAAGTGTTCCACTATTTTGAAAAGTATATTGTCGATTTGACTTACTATGCGATTCCTTGCTGAGAGGCACGGTACAACTGTTAGGGTCTACTACCCTTGTATTACAGAAAGTAATCTAAAAGTAACTATTGGTTTTGACTTCCCTAGAACTATTGTTAGGTGTTACAATTATGCTTATATGCTTTGGTTTGTGCATCTTCAAGGCTAGCGTTTGTGTGTTTATAATTGTGGTTATTTATAATGTGTACTTATTTACCCAAAGATGTATCTGGGCCTACTTGTATTTAAATAAACCATTTATTTTTTACAATACACAGTGTTTTGTTGTTTTTGGACCATGTGTATTACAATTTCTTTGTACTGATTCTACAGCTCTCTCCCTCCTAGGATAGGCCTGGCTGCTCTGTCTACGCTAATAATATACTCGGGTGGTACAGCCCGATACTTACAGTGGAGTCTTGTTCTGTCTCAGTTGAATGGTTTTCTGGACTTCAGGAAAAATGTCCTAATAGGATGAAACTCTACTCTTGATCCGAATAGCCATTTTCATCATGTTTGCCTGTGATTTATTCCACTGGCAGCAATAGAAGTAGGGTGCATGTCTCATGGTGCCGCTATGGAACTTCAGAGTGAAATTCAGATCCCCCCCCCCCTGCTCTTGCTCTGCTCAGAGAGTGGATACATTGCTTTCCATTCTTTTGGCTGGGTGTGGATGGAACAGTCAATTAGAAGCATTGGACAGCTACAGGCGAAGACAGTAAAGGGGCAGATAAATCTGGATGGCCAGAGACCTGGAATAGCTGGGGCAGCTGCTGCTGGATGATTCATGCATTGGACAGACTAGTGAGGAAGCACAGGGAATTGTGCCACCTGGTACACGGGACAGGTGCATTTTTCTTTGAGGTTGAGAAGATAATGTTACTCAACCAGCAGGTCTGGTAGCATTATAAACATGTCCATTAGAAATACTTGTCTCCCTCTGGATACTCTGATCCAAATAAAAAAATAGGAATATATCTGTATGCTTCTTTGCCCGTGGGTGGCAGTGGGGTAAACCCTGTTTGCCAGGGAGGCCCATCCACAGCCCTGTGTTGAGGGATGCAAACACATCTATCCTAAGGGCAAGGCAGGATTACAACCAATAGACAGATCAAAATCACAATGGGGCATCAATGGCAGAGCAGACTCAGCTTCACTCAGGAATGGGAAATGGCTGGTTAATGGGTACAAGTAGTCTGAATAATTAGCCAGAGAAATTAAATATTTGGAAAAATACACACTGCTTTAGAATTACACTTAGGCAAAATTGCATGCAGTACCCTCTGGGACCAGTGCACACAATTAAAACCACAGGTGTAAGCCAAACCAACCTTTAGTAGATGTCTGTACCACGTAGTTTTTGTTAGCGACCTGAGCAGCCAGGCTCATCTCAAGAGTGAATCTGAGCAGTACAAGTAATTACACAGAGGACTTTCTATCACAGTGGTTCAAGTAAACACTTATACTCAAGGTTTCTTGGTAAACACATTAATTTATTACACAATCATTTAGAAAACATTTCACTAGAAGGAGGCAACTTAATATTATATACCAATACAAAACTTGAAGACTTTTAGACAGTTTGAGCTCCCCTGAAATAGGAGCCAAATGGCAGTTCAGTTACTTAGAAGTGAGCAAAAGGGACAAGGTAAGTAGAATAGATCACATTTGCTTGTTAGACAGTGCAAATAGTTTGTTTACCAGATGAGTTCAATTCAGGTCTATAGGCCAGGCCAAAGTCAATGGGCTAGTGTTCTGGATAGGAAAGAGCAGTTCTGGTATCAAACGGTAAAGTCTTTGCAAAAGTTCTCAGACGTAGTTAAGGCGAAAAAGAATCATGTCGGGTCAAAAGCTGATTAGGCCTACAAGTTGGGAAAGTTTCACGAACTTTCACCGCCAGAGTGGCGGTCCCTCAATCTGTATAATCTAAAACAATTTATAAATCCAGCCCATGGAATCACTATGAAAACAGGGGGCAGCATTGTGTAGGCAATCTTTGCCCCAGAACTCAGACCTAAAGAAATACCACCTTCAAGTAAATAAGAGACATTGGGCAAAGGAAGTCATGCCTGTTCCAGTTGCAGGACACCCAGCACTGGGATCCACATCTGCTCCTTCCACGAAATCAGCATTATGGTTCTGCCCTCACTGAAATTTCACCCGCAGCATGGTGTTTCTTTTCCATGTTGGTATCATGTGTAGCGACACAGGAAAATTAGCACATATCTTTTTCGATCCATGCTAGTTACGTGCAGCGACACAAGAAACTTTGTCCCGGTTTATCCGAACTGTGGTAGGTTCGCCCCGTGCCACGAGAAACTTCACACATGGTTTCCATTCGTGTCAGGTTTGCGAAATGGCAAACTTAGCATGGGCCATTTTCTTGATCCGTATTAGGTTCGTGCAGCAGTACAGAAAGCTTTGCACCGCTCTTCTCGATCCGTGATAGGTTTGCGAAGAGGCATCAGAATGTTTGTGTGCCTCGTTTCGGTATGCAGGTGTGTCCGGAACAAGGCAGAGCGGAATAAAATTGGTCAGATTTTGCTTCTGCAGCTGGCGGAACAGAATCTAAGAATTTTGCCCAACCTTAGTCACAGGTGCTGTAGTTTTTTTCAATATCTGATTTGGGTCTGGCAAGCAGGGATTCAAGTGTCTCGCAGGATTCAAAGTTCTGATGAACCACCAGCTGGAAAGGACGGATGACAGTGAAGAAAAACTGTGTGGAGTACCAAGACATTGGAGGCCCCTATGACACTTCAGCCACAGTAAGTTGTTTGGGTGACCCTGGATAATGTAAAGTAGTCTACACAGCAGGGAGCTAGAATAGAGGTTTCAGGCGCAGACCTCTTCATGGTGGAGCGCAGCAGCCTGTGACCAGATTAGAGTCCCACGACAGATGGATCTGCAGTGTGTTGAGCCTCACGACGAGTGTCAAGTAGCAGCGGTGTGCCGTCGGAGGGCGATTGCGTGGGAAGTATGATCAACTGTGGTGATTGTGTGACCTTTAATGGGTGGACCGCCTTGTCGGAAACGAGTCCAGACAGGCAACGATACGGACCGCAAATTCAAGCAGGCCAAAGAAGAGCAGAATAAGAAAGAACAAACCTGCAACCCCTGGCGGAACCGGTGAAGAGTTGCCCAAAAGAAGGCAATCTTAACAGTAATACGTCTGGGAGGGGCTGGGAAAACTTGGGAAGTTGAAACGAGAGAAGTAAATCATTTTGTGAGACAACTCCCTGGTCAGTTCCATAAGACTGTGGTATTAAAGAGTCAATAAGGACTCGGGGATCCCCCCTCCTCGTCGCAGAGGGGTCAAGTTGAAGGACCGTGTTGAACTGGAGAGGATACAAAAACCGTGAAGAGAACTTACAGAATTGATGAAGAATCTAAAATTAAAGGAAAACCCGTTGAAAACTGGGTGTAAACTAGGAGAATGGAGACATTCTCCTAGTCCCATGATACTTCCGCAACTGGGCACAACCTGAACTTTGAGAGACGTCTACCCAGGAGAAGAGTCTCATTCTCTTGGGTTGGGATAAGAACTCTTTCCCCAGTTTAGTAATTTGTGGAAATGGTAGTCGAAGAATCCCGGAAAACAGAAACCAGCATCCTTTGGAAATTCTCAGACCGCATTGAGGCATCCCTTCCCCACACGGCAAAGGTCTAGAAATGCCAAAGTTCCTGTCTTCTACTGGGAACTCCAGAACCGTAGAAGATAACTCAGTTTAGGAGTTGGTTTTAGGTCCCAGTGGATCTTCCTCTTTGCCAGTTATTGTGTCAACACCAGATCACCCCAAGAGTCAGCTCTTCTCTCTCAGCCCCTCTCTTTTCAACAAACAGGGACACATTCATTAAAACCTTTCAAGAAGGGACTCTAGAGAAGTAAACACGGAGAGAGAAAATGGAATAAGAAAAAAGACTTTCAATTCAAGGACTAACTCACAAGCTAAGATAAGGGAGACATTCTCCTCAGATATGGTTTTGTTTTGGACTTTCGTGTTTCAGTGGTCGGGATAGTTCAGAAGTTTGGACCAGGATGGCAAAAATGTATATGGACATCAAAGACTTCCTGGCAAAGCAGAGTTTTAGTTTGGTTGAGGTAGGGGAAACCACCTCTAGAGATACGGAAAGGATTTTGAAATACCCAACCCAATAAAATGTTTATAGCCAAAACTTTAAAATCTGGGTCAGGCTTCGCATTCTAGGTCACCACACATCAACCGTCTCAGCAAAGCCCTGCTTCTTCGCAGATCTCCAGAAGGCCCTCATCTGTGCTTAGACTACTTAACTGGTAGGAACTACTGGTCGTGACCCATGCTAGAGGACCCTGCCCTTGGAAACCTTAAGATATTGGAAACCCTCCTGTGGTCTGACCTGCTCCCTCATGAGCTACCTCAGCCACTGTCCAGAGTTTGGACTTGTGACTCCGCAGACCATCAGATTGTGAATAAGAACTTTTCTCTCCCCCAGCAGCAAGGGCCTTGTAGGACCAGTTTCTTTGTGTCCGCCAGGAGGGACATCATCCGTCATTTCTTTCTAAATGGACATTGCTGATCTTCAGCTGCATCGTGTCCTATGGGTCTTCTAAGAAAGAACCACCACTTTGTCAACTACCTTCAGCCGTCTAGTCCAAAGGACCGCGGAAAATCATACTAGTCAGACCTAAATCACAATGCCGAAGGTCATCTCTGCCACCTGACCCTAAACCTCTTTCAAAGGAGCCAAGACATGATGGAGCACAAGTTTCCAGCGATTTCATGTGCCTCTGGAGTGGTCCCAGAGTGAATCTGAGTACCACGGACTCCTACGCCACAATATCCATGGTGTTCAACGGGTGAAAAGTCCTTGCCCTGCCTCTCCCTTGCTGGACCGTGATTGGTGGAGTTCTGGTCAAGGAGCCTCCATTGGCCTTCCCCGAAGGTGGTCGGCTTGGGAGACGGGTCTACCCAAGAACTTTATTTTCATTGTTCTTCAACTTTAATACAATCTGTTAGCTTTGCCAACACTTGTTCAAACTATTTAAAATATTAGTATTCTGGAAAAAAAGTTGTATTGAGACTTGTTACTCTAAGGGTACTCGACCCTGTGTTTTCTTGATAGGTAAGGTCTTTTAAAGTGCAGCAATTTGTCATAAGGCTGTTTATGCAGTTTTAAACTTTCTTTCTCACGGATTAGTTCTCTAAATACGTTCTTACTTATCTTGTTTTTTCACTTTCTTTGCTACACTACAGTTGCTAACATTGTGTTAACTGCGTTTAAAAGTGAAGTGATTTGTGCTCTGTAGGCAGAGCAAAACAAAAGTGAATGTTTATATCATAATAGTGCAGGTTTAGTGAGGTAACAGTGGTTTATTATTGCTAAGAGTTAGTCCAAGGCCTAAACAAATTGTTCATACACGTTGCCCAACTTGTATTAATAAGGGTGCTCTCTGGGCACTTAACTGAACCCTTCAACACTCTCAAAGTCTAAATCCAAGTATTGCTGCACAGTCACACTACCCAGATAGAATTTGGCTAGACATTAGTGCCTTTCCCAGTTGACCTTAATAGGGTGCCCGCTAAGGATCTGTCCACAACGCCAATGAACCAAAACAAAATGGACGGGAGATGAGCTTAAAAATGCTTCATTACCCTCATGCCCACCTTATCACAACACACTAAGGGCAGGTGAAAGTGGGGTGTAAATCACCCACTGGTGGGGATTAGGGTTGAACTGCGCTCACAGTATGGGTTTTTTCTTTTTCATTTGTATTTATTGCGAAATTGATATGTCCAAGTAAACCTTACACAAGACAAACAACTAATCAAGTTAAAGCATTCCATAAATTACTTATGAAACCTTGCAATGTTAAAATCACAAGTCAGACTACTTGGTACTAGAAGTCTCCTAAAAAGTTCATGTTTACCCCTTTAAATTAATCAGATTAATTCTATGTAAAAAAATGAAGCACAGCGATGGTCAAAGGCACTTCGTTCCCATTAGATAAACTAATCCAGAATTCATACCGCAGAAGCTAATCAATTCCATTTATGAAATTCAACGGGATCAGTCGGTCAACTTTTCTACTCCAATGTACTTGTGGCTGCCATCTTTATTTACATGGTCGCCCATGTTAGTTGCATTTAAGCGTCAGCAAGTGGTTATTATGTATTTGTGTGCATCTTGCGGTTTCTGCGTGGCAAAGGTGTACGTGCGTTAGTCCTCCAACTATGTGAGTCATAAGCATGTTCTTTGTGTCTGCCAGTAATAAACTTCTGCGTAACTTCATGCAGAGATATCTATGTGCTTCATATCCAACGCATCTATATCATGGTGTCAGTTGTGACATCAGCTTTCTTCAAGGGTATAGTCAGTCAACTTGTTCCATTGATTGCAGCTGTATCTCTTCGACACCGTCATCAGGATAGGATCTGAACAGTTGTCTGAGTGAGTAGCATTTCTCACACCTGTGATACATTGATGGGGAGGATGGGTCCAGGAATGATGTACACTTCTCGTTTCCCTGTCGCCAAGATGAGAGCAGGATAGGTGCAACAAGGGCCATGTTTAGGTCTCCCCCTCAATATCCCATCTCATCGATAAGTCATCCAAACTTCCTGGAGAACCTTCCCTGTTCATGTGCGACTTTGAGATTGATACTTTCGCCACTCCTCCCAAGTGTCTGTGATATTTCACTTTATGTCTGAACTCCAGGTCATATGGCAGCAGTCTCCATCAGGCTTGCACCATGCCCATCTTCCCCAATAGTTGCATGGATCTGGGGGAAAATGAGAACCTTGTGCCTGGCGGGAACAGAGGACACTGCTTCAAGTGTGAATGCAATACGCTGAGAGTGTTTCTTCTGTTTTTGTCTCTACGGCCAGTAATATTTACATCCCATATTCTTTTCCGGTATGTGGCTTGCATTGTGCTATAGATACTCTAACGCAGAACGTGAATAATACTAGCACTAAGGCAGCTATCGGTACAGTCAGTCCACTAGCCATCCATGATGCCATCCAAGAAAAGATGTAGGTCAGCCAATCTTCATCTTCTCCTATTGGGGTTGCTACTGCCTCCATTTTGGGGTGCAGATCTGATAACTGCCTCGCATTGTCCCATTCTCTCCATCATGGGAGGCTACGTACGTGCAGAAAGAAGGCAGATCTTGATGCACACACCTCCTTCCATTGCTGTGAGAAGATCAAAAACGTATCTGTTCTGTAGGGTCATCAGTCCAACAGCTCTCAACTCTTCTTTGATAGCATTGAATCCATTAACTGTCGAGATAATTGTCTGCAACAGTTCCCATTTGGGGATCCATAGCCATTTTGCCTTCACGTTGGCCTGAACTCCTGGAACTACTGACGCCAACAACAATGCAGTTCTGCTGAACAGTCTGTTCTGGTGGTATCGCGTCCAATGAGTATTCCATCTTTGTCGACACAGTTTACTCTTGTCAGCTCCACAGATCTCTTCTTCCTTTGGTGTTTATTTTGGGGAACCCACCACTAATGTTGGTGTGTTGAGCTACACTAGAGAGCATATTCCTCCCCAGTTTGGCGGTAGTTGCGTGTATGCGTTGGACCCGCAGGCCCAGTAGTGATCCATTAGCACTGCGGTACCGACCTTCATGCCAGGTATCTTCGATAATCGCTTGCATCCTTTGTTGTCTTCAATCTTCAATGACCCGTCATTCTGGAAACAAAGAGAAGCATTAGAGTGGTATGATTGGCATAGGACCCACTTCATTCTCCACCCAGGTGAGCAGTTTTGCACTTGCTGCCCATTCCTTCAGGCAATTGTCATTTTCCTTCTGCATGGCTTCCACTGGAACTAGTGCATGTGCTTTGCACCCTCCCATCCCATCCATTCCATCCATGAATATTTGTCCATATACTAGCAGCAGAGGTCTCTCCCAGTAGTCTGGCTTTCCCTTCTATCTCCCTTTGTCCTGTCATTGGACATTGTAACTCATTGTAACTACTTTTGTGTCACTATTCTGGCTTCTCCTTTGTTTGGGCCATCAGGAACGTATTCTATTGTCCCGTCTGTGCTCCTATAGTCATCTATCATTTCTTGTGTCTTGATGTAGCTGTCTTCATATGGGAACATTTTCTGCGACATCCATCTCTGTGTCCCATCTTCCTTGAAATCAGTCTCTTGTTGTGCAGGGTGCTAGGTGCATGAGGCATTGTGCCCTGGCTGTTGGGATTTCTGTATCTGTGAATGTTCTGGAAGCACTCATGGAATAGGGGATATGAGTGCACTCATTTCGGCTCTCCTTCGTGGTCTCTCACCACCTTGATCATGTGCCGATGCCACAAGTTGTTAGACATGTTGGCCGAATCAGCTCGATACGCGTTTACGTGTTCAAAATCTAGGTCTGTGCTTCGGCCAAGTCTTTTTACCTCTCGGGCAGCGCTAGTTACTCACCCAAACATGGCTTCAGTAATAGCAGGCACAGGGGTTGTTTTAACATGTACTATAGCATGTGCGTGAGACAATGCAACCTTTTGTAATGCAAAGAGGTAGAGGCAGCAGAACATATCAACACAATTGTTCTCACCGTCACTTCCAGAGGCGCCCCCGTTTTTGTCCAAAAATGTCACAAAACAGCTTGCCAACACCTTTGACGTTCATTATTACTTCCCAGACCAATCAGGCACTTATGCAGGAATACTGTGCCAATGAGGCAAGAAACAGACGTTTCCAAACAAATCATATTTTTGCACTACTAAGCAATGCAATAACAGGTGTGTTGCCCCGTGTCAATATTGGGTCGGTATGGGCCACGTAGAGAAGGAAAGCATAAAAGAACACCTTAGGTGGTATCATTTATCTGGATGTGGCTGCAAGTTTGTAAAAGTCTCTTCAACATTTGTGCAGGTATCAAATGATCTGCCAAAATCAGTCCAAACATTCAGAATACTAGTGTAAGGAAAAAAGTGTACCTAATTTAGCTTTTCATTTGGCTCTTCTCTTGTCTAGCTCTAGTTGTTGATCGTGTCTGGATTTGCTGCTGTGTTTCTTCTTGTTGCATCAAATCGTCTACATGTTGGGCCAAGGGGGGGGGTCTCACCTCTGCAGGGCTTAACGTCTCCAAGGTAGTTCCTAGCTTTTTGCACCTACTTGCTTCACAGCCTGGTCAGTTGCTTGCTCTATGGTAAAGGGGCCATGGAACCTGGATTAATACCAGGACCTGACGAAATTTCTTAGGAGCACTCAGTCTTTGACCTCCCCCTCCAGCAGCCACATGAACTGTTGAGATTTAAAAAAAAAGCACTAGCAATCATTGAAGCAAGATATTCATGCATTTCATCACCAAGGACAATGGCTGTACTTTGGGCATCCGTCAACGCTCTAGTGGGAGGAGCAAGCGGGAGGCGCATGTGTCGTCCTGTCACCACCTCAGGAGGTGTTAAACGGTGATCGGATACAGGTTAATTACGCAATGCGAACAAGGCTAAGGGCAAGCAATGAAGCCATCCCTTTTCTAGAGTTAATTTTATTTTGGCAATCTTTTCTTTATGCAGGCCATTGAGACGTTCACAAATCCCATTTGCATGCGGGTGATGAGCGCAAGAAAACCTATGCTTAAAAACCTCACATATGGAGTGAGGTCCATTATCTGAACGCAGGACCTTGCACACACCCCATCGTGGGAACAAACTTCTTGGACAATGAATTTCACTGCACTAAGGGCATTGGGGTGTGAGCATGGACCAGCTTTGATCCAGTGAGAAATGGGTCATACCACCACGGTCATATATTTGTAACCCTTGTACACTTGGATCAAGTCCACGAAATCTATGTGGAGATGTTGGAAAGGCCCATTAGGGCGTGGTATTGCTACTCATGCAACATGTGACCCATGTTAAAATTTTGGCATACTACGCAAGTACTCAGAAGTGGCGATATATTAAATCAGGTTGGGACAGAACCAGTCTTTCCCAATATGTGCCGCAAGACCATCTTTACTAAGGCTAGTTAGGTAGTGCAGCTGCGTGAGCACAATCTGCAACAATGAGGAACTCGCCAGCTTTCCTGTGCTTTCCTGTTGCCACAGCGCATCTGTAGGCGATATTGACCACCCTCTCTATCCTTGGCTAGTGCTCGTCCCTGAAATGCCACTATCTGGGTAACAGGTAATGCACTGTGTCCCTATCGCAATATCATGCTAAGTGCGCATATGCGTTTATTAGGTGGGGTGTCAAACTCATTTATTTCTGTAAAATATGCTGCTCGTTTTGCTTCTGTGTCTGCAGTTTCGTTGCCATGGGAAATCGCGTCCTCCCCCTCATGTGTGCTATGGCGGATGGGAGTTGTAGCATGTCCGAATCTAGCCAATAGGGGCGCGTGCTGCACTGGTGTGCCGTCATCATGTCTGTAGCCCCTCCATTTCCAACATGAGTCCTGCATGTAATGTTGACATCACGTAGACAGGGTTGCAGTACACAGTTGTCCCGGGAAGATAGCTCAGCGGCAGCGTGCTCGCCTTGGAAATAAGACGACATGAAGCAACACAGGTTCGATTCCCGGGTCCGCGCTGCAAACCTCTGGGTATTAAGCGCGTTATATATATGCAACTAAGACATATTCTTGTAACAGCGCCTCAATGCCCCAGGGCTGTGTGAGCGCTTTAAAAATGCAAATAAATAAAAAAAATTTAAAAAAAGTGTTCTCCTCTGCCTCATGCACTTCTAATGCCAAGATAAGAGCTACTAATTCTGCTGCTTGCACTAAAAAATGCAATCTTGCGCTCGCCACCATTTCAAATGTCCCGCTGGGTTTCAGCTTTACCACTGCTGTCCCAGGATGCCTCGGTCGTCACCTGGTCAATGGTCGAAGACGTATCAGGGTACCTCCCCTCCTCTGATGGCATTCTCCCTTGCACTGGGGACACCGTCATAGTGTTGTGTACGTGGTATAGTTGTGTTCATAGTCTCTCTCTTCTCCTGGTTCTGCTATGAATGTAGCAAGGTTTAGACTCTGCATCTTTCATCGCTGGATTTGAGATGATTAACTCGTATCTAGACACTCTCAGACTGGTTAATGTGCTCTTGGGCTTTTCAAAGGTAGCAAAAATGGCATGCTCCACGTACACAGCCCATTGTGACATTTGCTGATTTCTCTACTGCAAAGGGAGCAGCAGCCAATGCTTGTTCGCACGGGTAATATCCTCTCATTACTGGTTCTAAATGTCCACTATAGTATGCTGCTGGATTATGCCCTTCGGTCTTAAAATTCTTCACTGTAGTCAGAAGTCCCCAACACTGGGGCAGGGCATATTGCCCCTTTCAGTTCTTGAAATGCTTGTCATCTTTGTCCATGTCAGTTTACCACCCCCCTCACATCACCTCTGGGCCTCCCAAAGGCTGCTTAAAAGGTGTCTAGTGTATGTGCGGTTATCGAACACTGCAATAATTAGAGACCCAAAAATTGCTGCATTTCCCCCACAGACCATGGTGGTGTTCTAAAGATCGCCTCTGCTCTTTCTGGGGTTACCTTCCTGTGAAATTAACTGTCCAATGTAAAAAAAACCTCGCTTTGGCAATAATGTAGCTTTGTCTTGTCCACCTTGTGACCCTTTTCTGCTAGCACTGGCAGAAACTGTACTGAATCCTTCAAACACTGTTCTTGTGACTTGCTGCATACTAAAAAGGTCCACATACTGGATGAAAACTTCTTGCCTGTATAGCTTCCAGACCGGGTCAGTGTGGTCGTGCAGATGGCTATATCTTGGAAGGCAAAGAATTGGAATTCTACCTGAGAAAGATCAAAGCCAAAAAAGGCAAATAAATGTCCAGGTCTACACAACATCAATAAACTTGTGTTTAAAGATGGTGTCTTGTCTGTGGTAATGCTCCCAAATCATTATTTGCAGCGCTGGTTGGACTTTTCTGCATTTAAGGTAACTGTTTTTCCTCCGCAAAATCACAGCCACCACTCTTAAGCTATTGTCATGCAGCAACTGTCAATGTATTTCATCTTAGAAATCCTGATCCGTTGGACTCTTGGGTGCTATTTCAGACATGAGGATATTCAGCTATTCGGCCATCTTTGGCTGTAACATGTAAAAACCTGTCAAGCGACATTAAGCTACTTAGCCACTGCGAGGGGCTTTCACATAAAGGAGCGTCTGAAGAGATGCTTTACCACTTGCTGGGATTTCACTTTAATCCTGGGCACAAACTTATCTATACTATAACTAGATTTGGCAAAATGTGCTTCCTTTTAAAAAAGGCGCTTCCTACAAGGCAATCGTCTTTTTAAATCCAAGTTCAACGATCAATCCATTAACTGTGTACCAGGAGTCTAGTACGATAATATGAACATTATCTTTTTTACATTCTTTAATATTGCACCATCTTTGTTGGTAAGTGTTAAATGATAACTTTCCTCCATAATCAACTGACCTATCGTGTGCAGGCACTGAAGGCTGCCGTCCTGTTCACTCTGTTTTTGATACAGGTCAATTTAGCGATTATAGTGACTCCTTTTTAAGTTAGTTTACAAAAACTTCATTTTATCATGTCTCTACTTAGTGCTCTAGTAAATTTAACTTATTTGCTAGGTTTCTTATGTCAGCATCATTATGATTTGTATCTAAAATTGAATAATAAATTGGGTTCTTTGCCTAGTAGGATTTCCCCCATTTTGTTTCTTATCCATCACTCTTTCATCTTGAAGGAAGATCGGTATCTATCTCTCAACTTGTAGTGCTGTATACTCCATAGCGATGTGGCGAAATGCTCTTTTCTGGTTTCTTACAGAATCTGAGAAATTGTTGAGCAATCTATCTTGCTTTATTCTTGCAAGTCTTGATCTTGTTGGTAGTGTTCATTCGGAGTTTCAAGTTAAGATTTCTGAGTTTATCCAGAAATGTCTTTAGGTAGGTTGCTGGATCATTTAATGCTCTTATGTCCAGAAAACAGGTCAGGTTTTCTTGAACGCTAGCTTTCCATTCATTGTCTGTATCCAGTCACTTTGCATGCTAATTTCGTTGCGCTTCTTGTGGGCGATTTAATAACCTTTCCCTTGTGCTGTTTTCTTTTGCCATATTCGTAAGTATTTCAGCCTTCCATTCAAGCAGTGCTTTGCTGCATATTTCATTTTACTTTGTTCTCAAGATGTTTATGGCTGGGATTCGGTCGTCACTCGTAATTTTACGTAATAAGTCAATTTTCTTCCAAAGCACAATCGAAGCCAGGGATTGCGTAGCAATTTCGAAGCCGATTCGGGGAGGAAGGTGGCAGCATCATTTTCCTCCAGAAAATCGCTTGTATCTTCGGCCGTATCGTAGGAGACAGTTTAATCACTTTCACTGCCATATGTGATACGCAGGACCACTTTATTTCTGGTTAGGATTGGAATGAGAGAATTTTCTGCAGAGCATTCTTCCTTGCCGTGCAAGTGAATGTATTTTGGTGAGCCGATTGGCCCATTCCTTTTCAGCTGGAGATTAATTAATCAGAATACCCAGATATTTGTATGTAGTCACTACAGCTAGCGTTGTTCCTTTTTATATCGAGTTTTGGGTTTGTTTCTTATAGTGAGGCTTGGTGATTTTGTTGTGCCAATGTTTACCTTGTGTCCACAAAATTGAAGTTGGGGTGGAGTGGCAGGGGCTTTTTGGAGTGGAGTGGTTGCTCTGCACCCCACCCGTGCCACGCTTGGTTTTTGTTGGTGTCTGTTGACTTCTGGGTTCATTGGCTTCCCCTGCTGACACCGGCGGACGCGTCTTGGGGCCGCCGGTGCGGGAGCTGCCCTTTGGCCTTGGGTCCTTGGTCGCAGGGGCTGCCAGCCCTATTGAGCTATATGCAGGGGGTGGATTCCACGCTGTAGGCCCAGTATTGTGGGTGATTCCAGGCCAACCAATCAGGGGCACGGACTGTCCAGGAGGCGGGACAAGCCCAGAGCCTCAATACAGCTGTGGCGCTCTCCAAACTAGCTCACGCGTGTTCCGTGAACACGATATTGGGCTGAAATGGGGTGCTTGGTGTCGAGGGCCTGCAGGGGGGACTCGCCTATGCTGGGGAAATGGTGGAATGAGGCAGCACACGGGCGTGTGAAAGCCAAGTGTAGATCCACAAACGCTACCCATACTGTGATTTTTCTTATGCATAGCTTCTTGTTTGATAAGGTTCAGGAGTATTAGATGTATATTTGTCCCTACTTTTTGCACAAAGCCTGTTTTGTCTTATTGAAAATCTGTTGGTGTTCCTGGTCCAGGCACATAGTTCCGTCAACAGAAGGGTCCCAAAGATTTTCCCCAAGGCGAGCATCCGGGCGTGTTCAGGTGAGCGTGGGTGAGAGCCCGACCCTCTTGGGCCTTGTGATCTGGGCCTTGTTTTCGTGCTTGAGCCCCCCGGGCCCTGCCTGCAGCGTTGTCCGCCCCGTGTCCCTGCTTCCCCTCTCCTCCCTCCTCCCGCCCCCAGCCGTCCCCCGTGGTGTGATTGGCTGCTCTAAGGCAGCCGGCGAACCTAGTCGCCGTCCCAGCTCCCGACCGCCTTTCCATCCGGGCGTGTTCAGGTGAGCGTGGGTGAGAGCCCGACCCTCTTGGGCCTTGTGATCTGGGCCTTGTTTTCGTGCTTGAGCCCCCCGGGCCCTGCCTGCAGCGTTGTCCGCCCCGTGTCCCTGCTTCCCCTCTCCTCCCTCCTCCCGCCCCCAGCCGTCCCCCGTGGTCTGATTGCTGGCCCCTTTTGACTGACCCTTCCAGGGCAGCCCCCTGCCCGGCAGCCCTTGCGGCTAAGGGCCCGGGGCGGCTCCTGCATTGGCGGCTCCGGGACGTGTCTGCGGGTGTCCGCAGGGGAAGCAAAGGAAGCCAGACACCGACGGAACTGTGAGTGGCGTGGGTGGGGTGTGGAGCGGTCGCTCTGCTCCGGAGGGCCCCTGTCACTCTACCTTACCTTCCATAGCATAGACTGCCATAGACTTAAATCAAGACATACCTAGGAAGACTTGCGACCACTGTAAATGGATTGTAAATACTGCCTTACGATGCACATGAACTTACTTGCCAACTTTAGCTAGTGCCACACGTGTAGGGAACTGGGCTTTAGCTTGCACCGCATCTAGATAAAAATTGGTGTTCTTAACATGCACCAGACCTGGAATTCTGGACCCTGGCCTGCGTCGCATCTAGATAGAGGTGCGATTGTTGGCATGTGCCTCACTCAAGATTCTTGACTCTAGCTTGCGTCGCATCTAGATAGAAATGGGATCGTTAGCATGTTAGAAGTGTCCTCAATAGCCTCTGTGAAAAGTCGATTTTAGAAGTGTGCCCAATAGCCTCTCTGCTAAAGTTGAACCTAGAAGTGTCCCCAATAGCCTTCTGTGAAAACTGAATTTAGAAGTGTCCTCAATAGCCTCTTTGTTAAAGTTGAATTTAGAAGTGTCCTCTATAGCCTCTTTGTTAAAGTTGAATTTAGAAGTGTTCCCAATAGCCTCTCTGAGAAAGTAGAATTTAGAAATGTCCCCAATAGCCTCTCTGAGAAAGTAGAATTTAGAAGTGTCCCCAATAGCCTCTCTGAGAAAGTAGAATTTAGAAGTGTCCCCAATAGCCTCTCTGAGAAAGTAGAATTTAGAAGTGTCCCCAATAGCCTTTTGTGAAAACTGAATTTAGAAGTGTCCTCAATAGCCTCTTTGTTAAAGTTGAATTTAGAAGTGTCCTCAATAGCCTCTTTGTTAAAGTCGAATTTAGAAGCGTCCCCAATAGCCTCTCTGAGAAAGTAGAATTTAGAAATGTCCCCAATAGCCTTTTGTGAAAACTGAATTTAGAAGTGTCCTCAATAGCCTCTTTGTTAAAGTTGAATTTAGAAGTGTGCCCAATAGCCTTTGTGAAAAGTTGAATTTAGAAGTGTGCCCAATAGCGTCTTTGAAAAGTAGAATTTAGAAGTGCGCCCAATAGCCTCTCTGAGAAAGTTGAATTTAGATGTGTGCCCAATACCCCCTGTGAAAGTAGAATTTAGAAGTGTGCCCAATAGCCTTTGTGAAAGTTGAATTTGGAAGTGTGCCCAATAGCGTCTGTGAAAAGTAGAATTTAGAAGTGTGCCCAATAGCCTTTGTGAAAAGTTGAATTTGGAAGAGTGCCTAATGGCCTCTGTGAAAGTTGAATTTAGAAGAGTCCTCAATAGCCTCTTTGTTAAAGTTGAATTTAGAAGTGTGCCCAATAGCCTCTGTGAAAGTTGAATTTAGAAGTGTCCTCAATAGCCTCTGTGAAAAGTCGATTTTAGAAGTGTGCCCAATAGCCTCTGTGAAAAGTTAAATTTAGAAATGTGCCGAATAGCCTCTGTGAAAAGTTGAACCTAGAAGTGTTCCCAATAGCCTCTCTGTGAAAAGTAGAATTTAGAAGTGTCCCTAATAGCCTCTCTGTGAAAGTAGAATTTAGAAATGTGCCCTATAGCCTCTGTGAAAAGTTGAACCTAGAAGTGTTCCCAATAGCCTCTGTGAAAAGTAGAATTTAGAAGTGTCCCCAATAGCCTCTCTGTGAAAGTAGAATTTAGAAATGTGCCCAATAGCCTCTGTGAAAAGTTGAACCTAGATGTGTCCCCAATAGCCTTTTGTGAAAACTGACTATAGAAGTGTGCCCAATAGCCTCTCTGTGAAAGTTGAATTTAGAAGTGTCCCCAATAGCCTCTCTGAGAAAGTAGAATTTAGAAGTGTTCCCAATAGCCTCTTTAGAACATTTTAGAAAACACTTGAATTGACCATATAACCCACTATATGCTTACTCTCTCCTTTACACCACCACTCAACTAGAACACAGAGATACTATGACACCATTCGGTATAACTGTTCTCATACCAACATCCGTCTCATACTCCACATCACTCTATGTAAACACTGCTGGTTACACACCCCCAGCCAGGCGTTCTCCTCAGGCCTAACGCAGCCACATCCGGTCTGGATTAATCCTGCCAGAACGAACACATACTCCTGACCCCTCAACCACCACACCTACCGCTAAGAAGCAGCTATTACACGAATACCGCACAAGCTGCACACATACATGGTGCCCACACGCACCTTTGACTCTCTCTACTCCCTCTACTGATCTGAACTTCGGTTCCCAAGGGCGTTCAACCTACCAGCGCCTTCAGACCATACCAATGGTATATAAGGCGCTATATAAATGCAAAATAACAATAACAATTGTACTGCCCTAATGTATGTTCCCTGGGTCCATTTGGAGGACCCTGTTGAATACAGAAGGTGATTCGCAGTAGCCTTGAGGGAGTCTTGGATGTTTTATTACATGTAGAAGTGACGTCAGATCCTGGGATGCTCATGAAGTGGAATAGAGAAAGCATTCTTCAAGTCCATCACAGTGAAATGGGTAGCTTCGGGTGGAATGCTACATAATGTCGCTGGATTGGGAACATAACGGGAACCCTGCTTAAATAATATTGTTCCAAGGGTGCAAAGTCCTGATTAAAACACCTTCACTGGGTACATAGTTGTATTACACATTGACTCTGATGGCACCGAAATCCCTTGCTGCACTAACATGAACATCGTTTCAAAAATGCCTTTGTCCATTTCCATGGAAAAACAATATTTTTACTCTTGCTAAGATCACCCTTGGGTTGAGATTAATTTTGACAGCTCCCACTCCCTTTAACAAGCCAACGTCATACGGCTGTTGGTCCATATGATGCTCAGTACTTGTGCTAGATCTTCCTCAAGAAATGGCACAGGTGCCTATTTCAGTAGGGCCATTCTCTGTGGTACTTCCCTATAATGAATTCTCACCCAAAAAGTAATGCTCATAAAGAACAGTCTCCAAATCCGGATAGTCCTCTCTGAACAACTCTGTTAAGTCAGTCAGTGCCCTTCTCCTACCGCAATCACTGCTCTCCATGCCTATCCTGTATCATCAGTCCTGCTTAGTGATCTAATTTTGTCCTTTATAACGGTCTATAGTTCTAGTGGGAACACTTGTCCCTCCTCGTCGAAGGGAATCTCTGGTCTAAAAAAATAAAAAATAAAACGAATTGGGGAGAGCAGTTTGCTAATAGTACTTCCACTCCATGTTGAAATAACTCTGGGTCTACAGGCACCCCCACCTGTACGGCCTGACCACAAAATGCATGAATGAATTCACGTGCATTCACATAGTAGAACACACTATCGCCTGCTCAGTAAACAAAATGGTCATGTTAAGTCTGCTCATCATATCTCTTCCGGTTATACGTGATATTACCGAAGCAAATTTCAGAGTGGTACATTTCAATGCAACCAAAATACCGAAAACATCCTGAACTTTCTTTTTTCAAATGTTTTTATTTGGGGGGGCCTATCGCCCCCCAACTCCGTTTTTCTATCCTACCCCCAACCAAAACCCGACCTATTTAACCCCTTACCCAACTAGCCTATATTTAATATTTTCAGTATTTTTCGGTATTATGGTTGCAGTGAAATGTACCACTCTGAAATTTGCTTTGGTAAATTGACTAGGTACTCTTCCCATTATGTTAACTGATGTCTGTCGATAGTATAACAGTGGCATGGTAAGGTCATGTTCCCCTATAGAAATTGGAAGTTCGTCAGTAAAATGAACCAAATCTGTAGCCCTAAAGAATCCTTGCACATTCACTGAAATGCCTGACATTGGTTATCTCCCTTCCCTAATACAGGATCCACAAGAAAAGAAGGTCATGTCACCTATAGTCACTCCTACACTTGGTTCCTTGTTCGGGTCCAGTCTAACAGATCGTATTGAACAAGTTTGTGGGCTGTCCTATTGCGGATATAAAGTAATCCCTGTAAAGGGGTTGCCCCCCCCCACCAGCCGCTCACCCTAGTGTCTGTAAGGGAGTCTGTATCATGGAGTCTGCGCATCTCGTGGCTACAGCATTCTGCTGCACTGCTACTGCTACCATGGGCTGTTGTGACTGTCCTGGTGCCATTTGCAGTGCCTGCGTGTGTTCATAAGACATAATAGTCAGGCTGCTTGGTCTTGTATGTTGGCTGATGCGCCCTCCCACCCCCATTTTGTTTCATTCCACCTCTCCTCCTACACATTCACAACATTTGACCCATCTTCCAACATATCCAACAGTGTGGTGGACCTCCCATGGGTCTCGGCTGTCCACTGTTAAACCCGTCCCCACCCTGCTGCATAGGGTACCCCAGCACCTCTCCCCCCGGGGCACCCCTCCTGGTCCCTGTGGCCAATAGTTAGCATCTCCTCTGCCTGAAAACGTTCCCCTGCCACCTGCTGTCGATTGTGCGTTCTGAGTAACTACTCACTCTCCACTCGTCAACATCACCCCTTCCCTTGTATACTTTGATAGCTTTTTCTGTACTAACTCTGCTTCTTCCAGTTTGCTTTCCTCACGTTCCTTCCGTTTTCCTGCATTAGTCGACAATGTACTAGTCAACTAAATTTCCGACAACGGAAAAGCCTCCATCCCCACAAATATCTTTAACTGCTTCTGTAACTGCTCTGATAGCCCTAAGCTTTACTTTGTATGTGGTAAAATAAACCCACTGTTTTAACCCACAGTTCTCACTTTAAGACACCAATGCTCTTGCATCTTCTGAATGTACTGAAGTGAGTCTTCGTCCTCGCGCATTTTGCGTGCCATAAACCGCGCTTATGTCAGATATATCTGGGTACTGTACTCCGAGACCCGACATATGGCTGTCCTGCAGTTATTGAACGGTGTGCCATTGTGCGCTGTGTTCTGTGCTGTCACTCTGGGGTACCCTGCCCGTTTCCAAACATTGCCAGCTACCTCCCCAAGAATGGCTGAGTGTAGGTTCTTCATGTCGCCCACTGCCAATGTTGTTCCTGCCGTCTAAACTCATAAATCCACTTCCCCACTCCTGCAGTCAGCGATGGTAACTTACACCTCATATTATACTTGTCCATCTGTTGCCACAGTATGTATTGTGGTCATTCACCACCCTTTTCTAGCAACAGAAACTGTCAGCCCTACTCCTCTGTCATACTTCCCTGGGTGGTAGAGAACACCCGTCATACTGGCTCTTTTCCATTCCTGGAAAAAGCTCCTCAGCCTCTCTGCATATGGAATAAATGTGTCTGCACTATGCGTTCTGCCTTTGGGACGCTCAAGGTGTCCCTAGGTTCTACCTTCTCACTGTCTTACTCTCCACCCCACAGTGTCTGTCATCATCACTTTCCCCAAGGTCCTCATCTGACCCCATGGTTCCCATCCTGCCATTGCTGTCCTTGTCCTCTACATCTTCAAAACTAAGCCTCCTCAACATGCGTTTCCCTGGTCTTTTCCATGTAACTCTCCCCTCTCAATGGAGACCCTGCTTTACTCCTCGTTGCCTTAGGGGCTGGGGCACTGTCCCTCATGCTTCTATACAGTATACCCATTCTCCACCATATCCCCCCTTCCTCATTTAAAAGTTTTGGTCCCACAATGTCCTCTAGTCCCTTGAGGTGTCCCTCTCTACTTCTCCCTTTCCCGATCCAGTCTTCCGTCTGTCTTCCTCTACGCCGAAGCTCTTTAACAAGCCTTTCCATTTCCAGTTTCCTCTTTTCCCTCTTCACTTGCAACTGCCTTTTTCTTCCTCTGCTTTGCTCATCACCTTTCCCCTCTTTCTCCTTTCCTTCTGCTTTCTCTGCCTCTGTTCTCAACCGCTCCTGTTCTCCACCCTCTCTTCTCTCCCTCCATTATGTCTGTCCATTCTCATTCATCTATCCCCTTGTGTCTCAGAGCTTCCTCCTGTGCGTTTCTATGCTCTATGGCAAACCCTTCCATCCAATTTGAGCAGTATCTGTCTGTTAGGCAAGATTGTATGCAGTACCCTTTGGGTGCACTACAACAACCTTGACCTCCTGGCAGTAGGAACCCAACCTTTGGTATAAGTCTGTACTACACAGGTTGGTAGTGTGTTGAGCAGCCGGGCTCATTTCAAGAGGGGTCAATGGGAGCTGTAGGGGAGTTACACAGAGATTCACAGTTCACAGTGACAAGTATTCAAATAAACTCTTACACACAAGGTTTCTTGATTAAACAATTATTAATTTAACAGTCAGTTTGAGTAAGCCATTCTTCAGTAGGGACAAAATAATAGTAACACACAAATAGACTTCAAAATAGACACCGAGTTTCCCTAAATAAGTAAACACCCATTTGGGATGGCACACAGACACTTCCTACACCCTCAGGTGACTTCAACAGCTAGGACAACGTGGACATTAATATATCACTGTTGCATTTAGGGCAATACTTGGGAGTATGTCAAGGAAACAGATTAGAATAAAACAAGAGATCTCAAAAATATTCTGAAGCAGGCAAGTACTTTTGGTAACTCCCAATGCAAAGTAAGTTACTTATTTTGTGTTAAGTGTTCGATTGCGACATAAATAAAATAGCATTAATTTCAAGGAGGGCTAAGTACAGTCATAAGGAAGAAGAGATTGAGGGAGCCGGCTGGCCAAAGTCAATTGGACAAAAGTCAAGGTGAGCTGAAGGAATTCTTGCAGGTAGGTAAAAGTCTTGCACAATGTTTTTGAAGTCTTTGTAGAAAAGAAGAAATCAAAGCTGGTTAGGCTTGTGAGGTAAAGAAGCGGTTGGCAACTCTGCAGAAGCAACCACAAGTCTCCAATGAGAACAAGTGAGGTTACACAAGAGATAAGTTCTTAGACTTTTACAGTACCTTTGGTTAGAACAAAAGGGCTTTGGCTGGCTTCGTTTCCTGTGCAGCTCTGCAGATCTGGTATTCCAGGGCATCTGTCATGGGGACAAGTGGGAGGACGTCTGGAGAACTCCTGCACTGCAACAGGACAGTTGGCAACAGAAAAGGACCAACTTCTATTCAGTGGCACTTCGCGGTTTGAGCTTGTCGCGTCTCAGCAAATAGCACCACCGCGGACTCTTGGCTGTTGAGATGGGCTTTCCTTGCATATGCGGTCCAGCACTCTGTTGAGGTGTTCAGGCTCGGTCAATCCTGCTTCCTGGAAGTTGGGAGGATCTTCCTGGAGCTCTTGGCCAACTTAAAAGCAAGGCACACTAACTGGTGTTCCTCTCCCTGGCTCTTCGGTTTCCAGCAGAAACTGCAGTGGAAATGCAACCATCTTCGAGATGATGTCCAGGTGGCTTGCTTTGGAGTTGATTGGTCCCACCAACTCAAGGGGAGAAGTCGTCCTTACAGGGCTTCTCTAGTCGAAACAAATTTGGCGCTTCAGCACAACAGCAGGGCTTCACCGGGCAAGCCAATGGTCCAGGAGTTGCAGCAGGCGTCTCTTCCAAGTTCTTCGGATTCCTTCGTCCAGTGGTCGACCCTGCCTTCCAAGCCAAAAAGCCAGTCCTTTTATGCAGGTTTCTCCCATTCATTCCAGCCTAGCTGTCAGTGACCCAGCAGGGTGGCGGCTGTCCTTGCCAGACAGCCAGCCGGCCAATCACCTAAGAGTGCATTTCTGTCTCCTAGGAGACAGAGCACAGGGAGTTTCAGGCACCTCCCTAGCTTCCTGGGCCCGCCAGACACCCTGGAGGCAGAGGCGGGCTTCATTGGTGAACCCTGCCAAAGACAAAACGAACAAAGGGACCAAACCTGTTTTGGCACGCAGAGTAAATCTCAAGAAGGACCTTACCACAAAGAAACAGCAAAAAAAGAATGCCGGGCCATTTTGACAAAAAAGGCACCCTTGGGTGCTTTACTGCCGCTGCGAACGCAGCCCGCGGTAAAAGCACACCACAGTAGTTAAAGTAAACCACTGCCACCAGTCATTCATCGAGGAAAGGCTAACATACAAATGTTAACTGAGAAACTAGACCAAGGAGATACTGAGTAACCCCGTCCAGCACCCCATTGTAAGATAGTGTATGCTGGGTCTAGAAAGTTACAGTGTAGGTAAAGTCAATTTCACTTTACTGCTCTTGGAATCAGTAGTTTATCCAAGAGAAGGCATTTAAACCTTTGGAAAATCTGAAAGCCTTCCCTGTGCCACTGGAGTTTGTCAGACTCACACAACCAAAAGAAACACAGAAAACACATGGAATTAATAGTACAGAGTCCCAAAGTTAAGCAAAAGAGCTGGGGGTCTATAAAAGGTGGGAGGAATTTAGCACTAAACTGAAAATTCTCCCTAACACTGCCCTACTACCCATTCATTTGGTGGGACTGTCGCGTTGTTATCCCCACTATGTCCTGGTGTCACTTTGCCGCTACCAGTCACTTTTGCTTACAGGTCGCTGCGCTCCTTGCATTCATCAATCAGTCCCTATTCGCTTGCTTCGCGCTACTGAATGACCTCGCTGCTATACGGGGGTGGTGCATAAACAGGGTTGGTATATCGTGCCACTGCTTTTAATTCTTTCAAGGGGTAAAATACC
Organism: Ambystoma mexicanum; assembly: GCF_040938575.1. Lineage (NCBI taxonomy): Eukaryota > Metazoa > Chordata > Amphibia > Caudata > Ambystomatidae > Ambystoma > Ambystoma mexicanum. The sequence goes on from NC_090921.1 coordinate 803,777,900, forward strand.
TGGCCTGCTGTCATAGGGTCTGTTTGAGGAGAGGGAGGAGGAGCTGTGGGCGCTACGCTCCCCACTCCATGCTGGCTCAGAATCCACTCTTCCTTGGGTGGGTCCTCTTCCCTGTCCTCAAACATTTTCCATAGCTCTTATATAACTAATCAATGACTCCATTCCCCCCCCCCCACTTTATATTCAGCATGTAAATACGTGGTCATGTGTTGCAGCAAAGATTTGGAAAGACTGCCTTCCCGGGGTCATGGCTTTGCCATTTTGCCCTTTGTATCGGGACTCCATTCCTCTCTATACTTGCATATTTTGTCTTTATACCGCGCGAGGGACTTGCACAAGTGCTTAAGGAGTGCATCCCCCATGGTGGGATGTCACCACCTGACTGCTGATACTAACTTGACAAGTCGGATTTTTTTTTTTTTAACACACGGTTCAACAATTTGTCAAATGATTCATCACAATCATCATCAAGTCTCAATCAAGTTCTCCAAAACCACAACAGCTCTCAAGATGATAATGCATTGTTCCACTAGCCTCTGTGGCTCACCAACGCCAATACGAGTGTGCCCCGTTCACCACCCACACTATCTTCCGCCCATAAAAGCAAAGTCCCAATCTTCTATGTGCTCCTTGAGCCCAACCCTAATGGTATAACACTTTTACAATTTCAAAATCACCTCGTCAGTTAAACTGTTTTCTCCCAGGTTTTTCCCCCTGTTTTCTCTCACCAACACGTATTTGCCCCACTATGGACCTTCACCCCTACATCAACACGTCAGGTCCTATTAACATTTTATGTGACACCACAAGCCGAAGGCAAAAGACAACAAAACAAATGACATACGGCCGTCTTCGGAATCAAAACATTGTCCCAACTTCTGTGCCATAGCATAGGAATAAATCTATAAAGAAACCACCTTCTGCGACCTAAACTAGCGCCTTGACACAGGGAAATCTTATCCATAAACTAAGCTAGCGCCTAGAAAACAGGAACTCAAATATATCATCCGTAAGCTAGCTAAATGCCTGGAAACAGGTATACTGCACGAGTTACTCAAAACAAATGACAAACGATTTCCCTCCCCAATATCTGTCATATGGCTACGTCTATACTTCCACTCTGTGGATCCACAGAAGCCCTTGGGTACGGTCCCTCATACAATCTGCCACTCTGCTGCCTGGTCTGTTTGACGTCACACGAGGGAGCAGGCTCGAATTTCCCCAAGGCAGCTCCAGACGACCTCTACGTGTCTACGCGTGGTTTTCAATCCGGTCCTTATGGGTCGCGACGCATCCCTTTGGGCACGCAGTGGGGGAAAACTGTCTTAATTGCCGAGCAACCGTCCTCTACTATCACTTGAATTACAGGCAGAGGAACTATTATCAATCTCCCCACTTGCAGGCAAGAGGAACTGGGCCCAGGTAATCTGTTTTTCTGGTGCAGGGGAAGATCTAGCCAATAAGGTTTTACTGCATTTATTGAAAATTCAATAACAGATTGAGATATGAACAAAGCAAGATTCTCAACACTCACTCATCCGTTTGAGCATGTCATACAGTTTTGTTAATATAGGACATCATGAAGTTACATCCTAGAAAACCAAACGTGGATCGGGATTGGCTAGTAAGGTGAGCTATATACACATATTGTATAGGGCGTTAGTGTGATAATTGGATAAAACCTATCTGGTGGCCCCTCCTGTGACCACCTCTAAATGATGCAAATACAAATGTTACAGGTTAGTGTGAAGCAATTGGATGGTGCAACAAAGTATGAGCTTAACGTGGAAGGTGAATGAGGATTGGACAAAAGGGTCTTCTCAGCCTTGGAGCTTTGGAAAGGGACCATGTCAAGTGTAACTATTGAAGGTGGCGTTAACGGCCCCAGAGGTGATGCATGTTCAGCTCTGATCCAGCTTTGAACCTGTTATTACTTATGTACTGTCCTGCCTTCAGTTCAATGGGAACAGCCAACTCAGTCTGGCTCGAATGAATAGGCTCCGATCACGTGTGTAGGGACCACAAAATGGATTTCTCCTACTTGCTATTATGAGGAATTTCAGCTTGTATTCTCTGCAGGTGTCCTATCTCTTCTACCAACTTGAAGCTTTCCTTCTCTCAGGGTCCATGGCAAGACTGTGCACAGTCGCTGCGCTGGAAGCCCAGTCTGCATGCTTCAGCAGGATCAACCAGTCAGCTTTTCTCTGTATCCTCTAGTCCTTCATGCTTCTTCGCTTCACTCCAATGTACTTGTGGCTTCCATCTTGATTTACATTGCCGCCCTTGTTAATTGCGTTTACGCGTCAGCAAGCAGTTCATATTCTTGTGCATCTTGCTGTTTCCACATGGCAAAGGTGTACGCGTGTCAGTCCTCTATGAGTCATAAGCATGTTCTTCGTGTCTGCAAGCAATAAAAGTATGCGTAACTTCATGCAGGGATGTCTATGTGCTTCATGTCTAACACATCTGTGTAATGGTGTCAGTTGAGACGTCATCTGCTTTCTTCAAGGTTACACAGTCAGTCGACTTGTTCCATTGATTGCAGCTGTATCTCTTAGACATTCATCAGGATAGGGTCTGAACGGTTGCTTGAGTAATTATCGTTTCTCACACCTGCGATACATCGACGATGGGGAGTAAGTGGTCAGGAAGGATGTACACCTCGTTTCTCCATGGCCGAGATGAGAGCGGGATAGGTGCAACGAGGGCCATGTTTGCGTCTCCCTCTTCGAGACAGTCTGCTGAAACTTAAATTTCAACCAAAAAAAAAAAAAGCAAAACAGCAAGTTCTTAGGCAGGCAGAGAAACAACCTGTAGAATGTCAAACGCTCATACCGTATGAGCAAAATGAGAGCACCATTTGTTAAAAGTAGGATTTTCTTCCAGATGTAGCTTTCTATTTTAACTATTTTAGACTCATATACCCGGTGGCAAATCTCTTGCCCATAAAGCAAAGCTGGAATTATTTTTGCTCTATAGAAGTTAATAAGGAGGTACTATAGAAAACCTACAATATTTTTACTAATGTGCTTCATTTGTGACACTAAAATGCTGTCTTTATCCCATAGTCCCTGCATAATAAATCTGTTACAAGGCTGGAGCAGCATCCAATTCAAAATCTAAATATTTGAAATGGATAAGTGGTTCAATAGAGTTTTTACCAGTTTTCCAGTTGAATTTGATTGCAATTACTTCTAAGTTTAATCATTTTTGTTTTATTTGAGGTAATACCTAGGTCATTAGTGTCACTGGAGTTGATCAAACGGAGGCCCAGTTGTGTGTGATCAATCAAGATCATATCATTTGCTTAAGCCAGCAGATTTATTTAGATCATTCACTTTAGGAGCCAATAATGAAGAGCTGGCCAAGAAGTCCCCCATATCAGACACGTATAGCTTTAAAAGGCATGGGGTCTAGGATGCACCATTGACACAAATCTCTATGGGTTCAAAATTCTTGGGTCGAAGAGCCTTGTTGGTTCAACCCGACTGTATGTGTGTCAAAGTAAAACCCAAATCCATAACAAACTTTGGCAATATTGCACTTTTCAAATTTTTCCCACAGCAAAGTGACTGTCAAATGCTAGGGAAAGTCAATACAGGCCAAAAAAAAATGGTGCCTTATCCTTGGCCCAAGCATTTTGCTGTAGTGAGTCTATAACAAATCCATTAAAAGATGGTACCAAACCCTTTTGTAAATCAGTTTTGGAATTGGTTAAAGCACCCTGTACTCTCAACCCATAATTGTAATTTTTAGAATCAGGTCGGCAAATGACACTTGTGTACATGCGCATTATAAATGTCATATATCATAATATCTTGCTCTTGGCATCTATCAAAGCTATGGTCTATAGCTTGCCGGATTAAGCAGATCTCCTTTCTTATATATCAGAATTATTGTTGAGATTTGCCATGTTTTAGAGGTAGTTTTGGACTCCATGGTTTTAATCAATAAGTACAAGGTTGCTGTCCACAATTATGGGTAATTTTTAAAAACAGGTTGCCGAGACCATTAGGGTCAGGGGCCCATGAGCTCGATACCTTCTTAATACAAGTCTCCACATCTTCATAAGTGCAGTCTAAGGCCCACTTTACTAACGTCCCGTAACCAGCTACATTGGGCTCTAAACAATCATATAGGGTGGAGTAATATGAGCCCCAATATTTTTCTGTAACGAGATTACACGGAGTTTGCTTGATTATTAGTCTGTACATTGATTAAACTCCCAAAATTGCATCAATTTTTCTTAGTAATAATTTCATGCATCAGCGCTCCATTCCTCTGTAAAAGTAAAATGACTATAGCTTTTGTGCCAGTTCTTGTAATGTTGACATGCCGTTTTTACAAAGGTGCGTGTCCCCTTTTCCCATCCTCTCCCCTGAATCAGGTCTGTGTTTTTGGCAGTGAGCAGTCACTGTTTCTGGAATTTGTATTATCTAGGCCTTCCTTCCTGGCATCAGATTGGTATTTTCTGGTTGTCACTGGGCTTGTTAGGATGTTGCTTTAGTCCTCCAGGACTTAGTTTATTATCCAGCACCAGCCCCTGGTTCCTAGGTCCCCTATGAATCAGTTAAGCATCTGACAATTTCAGCACCACGGATTGTCATGCTTCCCATCCTGATGGTAATGGGCAACCTCACCTGGCCTCAACGGCCTGCTGGAACGTTGGTAGTAATCCTAGGGCTCTCCCCAAAATGAACTATCCTCCTTAGGGCAAAGGTTCAATGGGCTTTCTCTTGCATGCCTCCCTTTCATTCTTTCACAAATCTACTTTCTCCACCACTTTGTTTGTCCTTCCCCTATACATATTTCTCTTCTCCCCCATTCTGTTTCGAACCTTTACCTTCTCCCTTCAGCTACACCTCCTAACCATTCTGCTATGCAGTCTTCACTTCTCCACTGACGGCTCTTTCTTCTCTGCCCTCGTCATCCACTTTGAGTCTCCCGAGTTCTCGGTCCTCATCGCTCAATTATGCACCTACAACACTGCACACCAACTCCTAAATCGAACCCTACTCAAATGCCTGGTCTAGTTAATGTTGGGCTGGAGGGACAAGGCATGGCCCAGTAATTGTGTGGATGGTGTGAGCATGTCCGCAGTTTGGTATTTCTTTCTGCCGACTACAAAGGTGCCAGGAGATTTGGATGCAGAAGTAGCCTGTGCCGTGGCTCGGCTCACTGAACTTACAAAGCGTGCATCTGCCATTTTCAAAGAATTACGAGAGCCACTCTTGCTTGGGTGATTGTCGCCTCAAAAGTGTATTACAACTTATGTAGCAAAGCTAGCTATTTAAGTTAACCTGTTCAATGAAGGCACAGCTCACCCTGTATTCCTCTCGTCCTCCGGGCTCTCTCCACCCTCTTTACTCTGTTCACTCCAAGTTCAAAGGGACCAACGGAGAGATGGTGCAGCAGAAATCATCTCATCCACTCTTAAGTGCCAAAGGCATGTGTGCGAGTGTAAAGCAGAAATTATTTTTTTGCCTTTCAAATAATTGCTATAAGTAATCGGGATGATACTTTTATTAAGCTAACTATATCCGGTCTGTTTTAACTATTTTTTTTACATTACTAAAAATGTAAGTTGTTACATAAGGCATAATTACAGTATTGCTACTGTAAAACACTGCATTGCCAACATACGCTAACCTAGATGTTACTGTAAAGTATCTCAATCTTAGTGTTAATTGTATTTCATTTCGTTAGGGAAGAAGCATCATATTGAAGAATTAACACTTTTGAAAGTGTACATGATCACACGGCCAAATGCTTTTGATGGCAAACCTAGTTATGTGGCCTGCTGGTTGCATGCATCTGTTCAGCTGGCGCCCAATCCATGAGCTGATCCCATACTCCTTGACATTCTATCTTATCAACCTGTGACTTTATACCTGCTACCCTGAAGGTGAGATGGCTGCCAACTAAAAGGATTCCACCCAATTAGTCCAGCTCTCTCCCTGCTAGGTCATTCACTCTGCTTAGTCTCTTACTTTCCTTCCTCTTAAATAATGAATAAGCAAAGCAAACTAGAGGTTTACGCAAAATGGTGATCAATAGTTCCATCAAGTATGTACATCTACAGGTCTATTGCAATACCATACACTGTAGTTCACCTCTAGAATAGCCTCCAGAACTCGATTGGCTCTGTGGTTATAATTGCATTATATATTTGCACCTGTGGGAGAGAGCTGGCCAACTATTTTCAGAGCCATTCTAACATATCTGTGTCCATTCATGCAGCTAGCCTTTTACATTTTACAGATACTCATCCAGGACTCACAGTCTGCTTGCCCACTCGCATAGTCAAGTAGATTCTATGCAGGGAGAGTACCATTTGCAGGGGATGCTTTAAACTTTTATTTAACTTTTGCTTTTTTTGCAGTAAATCTAAATGAAAGTTTCACTGGGCATGGCTGGCCTCTGGGTAGCAGCAGTGGGCCAAAGAAAGTGGGTTTGTGATGACATGCAACCTTTTACAGAAAGCGCATTTACATTTTTTGTCGTCCGTTGCCATGGGTAGAGTGCATTTCTCTTCGGTCGAGTAGGTAAACTAAGTTATTACACCTACAGGTCTAGCAGAATTTTAGAAAATTTGCAAGCTCTGCCTTATTGCATTAATACCTTACTTCAGTGTTACACAAAACTGCTATATTGTTGCTGATTTTACATCTTGGGTACAAATAACTTCTGGTGGCATTAGAAATATTAGTACAACATCGCTAACCAAATGGGTTTCTTTGCTAGTTGAGAACTTTTTGATAGGCAAACTCTGCTAATCAATTTTTTAAAACTAATTTATGCCTTGCGGTGGGTATGTGAGTGGGGCGAGAGAGAGTACACAAGTGCATTTGCTGTTGTGTTGGTAGTTTCAGTTCAGAAAAAAAACTGTCATTGAGTGCAGTTTGTTTCTAGATGTATGGGTTGGTAGGTGTGTAGGCTTGGCTTTTGAGGCCACATGGGAGGCCTTATGTGCCAGTGTTGTAGCACTGCATTGTCCATGTTGCGATTGTGAAAATTATTGGAAGATGTGTGGATTTTTGCTGTTTGGTGGCAGTGTATGGGTTACTGTGAGAAAAGAGGATAATCCTCATGGTCTAGGGTTAAATTACCATTGTGCAGGTAGTCTGTTGAGTGATTGGAATTTATCGTACAGGGGTCTGTTATGTTTGGTCTCTTTGGGATATGGCTTGCAAGTTAGTTTGGCAAGTCGAAGAGCCATGTTTTTACTGCTTTTTCTAAAGTCTTGCTGCTGCGTTCTAGATCTGTTGTTGGGGAAGGTAGTCAGACATGCCAAGTTAAAGGCTATTGGCATAGTATATTCTAGACATGAGCGATATAATGGCGAGGACATGTTGTGGGAAAGGGAGAGTGTAATATCCTTCTGATATAATGTAGGTGGAGGAAGCATTTCTTTACTACTGCGTTAACTTGATGTTCCAGTGTTAGGTGTTGTCTATCAAAATTCTGAGATTTGTAATCGCTTTGGAGGCTTGCGGTCTTGTTCCCGTTTACATAGGTCATGTTATAGGTGGATCTATAGAGGGGTTGTTGGGGGTGATCAAGATTTCAGTTTTATGCAGGTCGAGTTTAAGGTGGTTGTTGCTCATACAGGTGTTGACTTGTGAGAGGCAGTTGTCTAGGGTTTTGTCCAGGTCCTTACCTGTAGCGATTTTGTAGATTGGAGTATCATCTGCACAGTTGTAGTATATCAGTCCATGTCACTTTATGAGTTTCATGAGCGGAGCCATGTAAATGGTGAAGAGTAGTGCTGAGAGGGATAAGCCTTGTGGAACACCACCAATGAGTATGTGTGGGGTTCAGCTGAAAAAGGATAGTCCCGTGGCATCCATTCTTTCCGTCAGGAAAGACTTTATCCATGGTATTAGGATATTGCCTATTCCTGCTTCTTCTATCCTGGTAAGGGTTGCAGGCATGGTTGACTGTCAAAAGTCGCAGAAAAGTCATAGTTTCAGGACGGAAGTGCTGTTGGCTTATCAGTTAATTTTTAGGTCATCCTATGGAGTAGTGCCGATTCAGTTCCTCGCAAAGGACTGAAACAGCGTCAGCATTTGTCTGTATATGCACATTTCTAGCAGTTTGGCACAGTACAGTGTGTTTGATATTGGTGTCCAAAGCGAGAAAGAACTGATCAGTGCCATGAGCATGAGGAGGGCAACGCAAGACTGAATTAACTGAAACAGTACAGTTTAAGCACAATAAGAGGGTGTATGCTGAAGATAAGGAGTGTTAAAAGAGGAGAACTTTGTTAGGATTATTAGAGTGCGTGAAAAATGTAAGCTGCGGATTACAGAGGGAGGGGTGAACCAAGTAGCCAAAAGTGGTAAAGCTCCAGGCCCGACACTACGGCAATGGATCTGGACAAGAACATAACATTCCAGATTTTGTTAAGATTTTCAATGCAACTGGGGACTTGTGTGGTCCACTGAAATCATGGTTAACATTTTTGGTACTATTCCTATATAAAAAAAAGTTTAAAAAATAAATAAAAGATGCTATAATGCTATGGAGTCCTGCAAACCATCAACCAATTACTTAAAATATGGGGGAAACGTATATCCCAAAGTCGTTTTGAATAGGATAGAGGAAAACAATGTAATAGGCCATCTGCAAGCAGGATTCCAGAAGGGAAGGGAACAAGCACAATTGATCAGATGCTCAGATTGTTCCTTTTATTCCACAAGTATGTTTGTGTATACTTTTTATAGACTTTAAAACAGTATTTGATGGGATTTCAAAGGGTGGGGGCGTGGGGTATTTATTGAATTGGTTTTTTATAACACGCCTAACACCATACCAGAGTTCAGTTTCTAAGCGCGGATCCGGGATTCAAACCTCTGTTGCTCTGCATGGTCTTGCTTCCAACACCAGCACGTTGCCCCTGTGCTATCCTCCGTTCATTTGATGTGGGAAGTTCTTATGGACTGCAAATGACCCTTACAGCTGGTCACAATCCTAGTGAAGTTGTATAGAGGCAACATTACATAGCTGTTGTGGCACCTGGGAGACGAATTAGCACATACTTTTGCAGTAGAAAAGGGTGTTGGGCAGGTTTGCATACTTGCCCCACAACTATTCGGTTTATATATATTATCTAGCAATATAAATGGAGACCCTCCCACCTCCTGCTGATGCCCTATTCCAGAGTGGCAATACCAATTGGAAAAATGCTTTTTACGGATGATGCCCATCTAATTTCTTAAACCCCCATTGGCTTCAATAAACAGACAAATAAGCTAGTTCAATTCTGTGATCTCAGGGGTTTGGAAATAAATCATAGTAAAACTAAAGTAGTGTCTTGCGGACACCCAAGGAGGAAAATTAATAATTTGTACTTCCAGATCAACAGAACAAAACGGCAGTACAGTTTGACAAAGAGGAAGCATGGAAAGGTAATTTTGAGTAATGCAACCTAGTGATGGCTCGTAGCTGTATGGCCATGTTTCATTTTGCCAAGAGACTTGGGACTAGGGCTATTAAACTCATAAGTGTGCCAAATCCAACTAGGCTCTTTGGCCCCTTATGGGGCTGAAATATGTGAGGGCAATAATAATAATGTATTAAGTCTTACAGAAAATGAAAGATGTTGGGCCTATGATAAAGGTGCTCCGAAATATATGGATCAGTTTATACCTGGGCTTGGAAAACAGATTTGGCTTGATCAAAACTTGGTATTTTAGATTACGATCGGGTACAACACAAATGTGCTTCCATAGAAGAATGCCATGCATCCTATTTAATTTGAGAAGACTTACTTGCCAGGTCTCTTACTTGCCTGGCACCCTGGCAAGTAAGAGACATGGCAAGTAAGACATGGCAAGTAAGACATGGCAAGTGCACTACCTTTACCATTTAAATGCAAAAATCCGGCCGCTAGCGACTCCAACACAAAGGAGGTAGTAAAAGAGGCATATACAAAGTTATCCATGCATATCTGTCGTGAAAAAGGTATTTTCGATGAATTGGCTAGGTCCTACTCTGTTTATAAAAACAAAGCTGGCTATGAGAAATACTTGGGTACTATTTAGCCTGTATTCAAGCATAATAATGTGTACGTTAAAATGTAATTGGTTTAACTGCCCAAAGGTAAAAACACCCAAGATTTGGAAAGGTATTAACAGCAATCAATGCCTACACTGCAAAGGCATCAGAGAAACAACAGCATTTTCTATTAATTTGTCCCCTGTACAAGCTTTTTCATAAACTATATTAAAACTTGCCTCAACTATAAGATCAGAAACCTTAACTTGGAGAGAATCTATGCATAAGCATATCACAACTTTTCATGCACTTAAAATAAATCCATACTGCTTGATTACTGAAGAATACTCCCACACAGTTTCCAGTGAGCTAAAATAACCTTTATTACAGGTCATTAAGTACAAACCCCCAGCTCAACCTTACACCTGGCTGGCTAGTGCAAACCGTAATAGTAGCAACATTAAAAGTAAACATTCTCTGGCCACAGGCTGGCTACGACACTCTGCTCAGAACCATATTACACTGCGACATTCCACATAGAACTATACTACATCATACACAATGAACACCCTGCTCTCTATGAATAGCAAGCATGGCCATAACTATTTACATACAGTGAGACAACTTCATAACCGTTACAGCGCAAGTGTTTCTTAAAGCAACCCCCGGAGGATTAAAGATTTGCAGCATCACATTTTAAAATATTTGCATAGTTAATATGAGTTTACTAGTATTACACAGATCAATATTTAGTCCTCAATTTTGTGATGAATTTAGAGGTTAGCTTGATTTGCATCAGTACCCTAAATAACATACATGTGATTTCTTTGTCTAGAATAGGGTTATCCTTCACCTGGCAAGCAAGGCTCTTGAAGAACTAGCATTGGGACTCCATTCTCTATAGAATGTGGTTACCCTCTACAGAATTAGACCCATTTCACTAGTCATTGTTTATCGTATTTGGAGACCTGCATATTTTACAAGATTGTTATTTCAGAATTAGGATTGAAATAGGGCTTTAGGTACAACACTTTTATAAATGGTAGATATTGCAGTTTTATGTATTAATGGTATTTGATGTTTTCCGAACTGTGATGTTTCAGATGGTTATTACCAAAAATAAACGTATCTTAATAATGAGGGTTGTCAAAGGATAGTGGGCCAACCTTTTGGACTCTTTTTAGGTTGGTTTTTCGATTTGCCACAGAGCACTACAGACCACAGGTAGGAGCGGGGTCCAACACATTTGTATGTTTATTATGGAAAACATTTCCCAAGGAGAAATGGCATAGAATGTTAGTTCTGCGGCACACAATGCTGAGCATGGCATGGTGGGCTTGGAAGACCCTCCTAAAACTGCCTCGTGTCCTGTATCACAGAGCAGGTGGCAGTCTGTGGCTGCCAATGTCGACAGTCATCTGCCAGCCTCCAACATGGAACAGTCGCAAAGCCCATAATAGATTCTGTGTATTCAAAGACTCCTTCGTGGGCTCGCTTGAAAGCCAGTGAAGGAGTTCAAGTTTTGAGTGTGCGCTTTTCGCCCTGCGGCCCTTTCCAGAAAGATATCAAAATTTTAAAACACTAAACATGAAATACAGTACAAGCCATATTTTACAATAGCTTAAAACGTAGGGCAAGTTAATTACTGACCAATTTAGATCAGAAATTGGTCCATCAGAATCAAGCAGCAGCTGTAAAACGTTGTGGCATGTCACGGTGTAGAACTGAATTCCATACCATTTTCTTGCAACCTATAACGTTAGTCCTTACTCATAAGTGGGGGAATGGTCATGTATATGGGCCCTGAAAAAACTCCACTTAGTACTTTATAATACATTACCCCCAGTAACCTAGATAAAGCTGCACCTTTACACTTTGGCATACTTCATGCCGTATTCAGGTCATTGGCCTTAACACTACACAGCACATTTGTCACACTACCCTCAATGTAAATGCTCTAGTAAAAAAAAGTCAAAGCAGTGCCTACATCTCTGAACCACTCTGCTTTTAAATGTGAAATAATGCGTACTTTCTATAATGGTAAATGAGGACAAATAAAGAGAAAATGTCCCAGGTCTTTATGATTTAAATTGCATTCGAGCTCAGTGTTCTGACATTGGCAACACTTCAAATTTGGGGCCAGAGTGTTACTTCTTGCAAGAGCAAAATGTTTCCTTTGCTGCGGCCTGTTCCTAATGTACGGCTGCCGGATGAAAGTGGAATAAAAAACTCGAAAGGGGGTTCCATTTTCTGTTCACTCCATACATTGTGAACCAGTCTATCTTTATAGACAATACCCCTTCAGGGCGTATCTGGCAGGACCGATTCTTACTCCATCTTGGATGGAGCAAAGCCCTGCACCTACTGCAAATGCAGCATTTGGAAATCTTTTGGGCAAAAATAGAAGCTTCTTCCAAAAAGCTTTTTTGCATAAATGGAACATGCAAACGTGGCTATATAAACCCCTGTTCCATACGTAGCATTGGATACTCTTGTGGACTTAAATACTAATTCTGCCAAGGTACATCCTCCGATTCGACACCCTGTATTGTACAATTCCACTCCAAAATGTTGGGGCAAGAAACAGGCCATATTTGGACTAAATAATAATATGTATTTCTAAATCTCCAATAATTCTAAATAATGCATGCAACTTGAACGCAGCACAATTTAATCTGATAAGAACATTGCTGCTTTTCGGCAAAAGTTTCCCTTACATCGCAAATAATTTACATTCCATTAAAGGAATGTTTTAAATGACAATGTACTTCAATGTCAAGTATTAGTATCAGACACCTGTTACACAAAAAAATGCATTTTACATTTCTTGCATTTAGCTAGATATATTTCACATTAGAAATGTGTCTGCATGTGCAATGTGGTGTGGTTGCTTTCTAGCATATGCATGTAAATTAAATACAAGCACTGGTGGGTTGCATTAAAATCTGCAGACTTGAGTTTATGGAAGATGTGCAATCAATTTAGCAAAATCAGAACATTGATTTATCCATCTGCTCTATCAACCCAAAATTATGATTTTCTGAAACGACAACTATACCTCCAATTCCCTTGGATGGTGTGTGTATGTAATTTCCAGTTCCTCTCGCTTCAACACAATGTCACTGAAGAAATGTACCTGTTCATCATTTGAAATTGCATCACTCTCTAGGGAAATGGTTCAGCTAAAACCCCTTTCATCCCGATAGCTCTTAATTACTAGGCTTTCAGAGGTTAATTTATACATTCTCAGTTCGGCATCGAGCTTTGGCCACCAGTCCACATCCAGTTATTGACAATATCTGAACACACACAGGGTTCAATTTACTTTGCTTTGATTGTAAGGGACTACGGGCTCAGAAACAAGGATATATTTAACACTAATATGCTACAACATTCTACTTGCGTTGATATCTTGTGACAGGGTCATGACCCTGTCTGGGAAGGAGATGTTTATGGGGGCGGGGAGAGCGGAAACCCAGCCTCTAAAACCCCCTCATCTGCCATTAGCCTAGATACGGAGGCAGCCCTCTGTTGCAAATTACCCCCAAGCACCTTTTCTGGCACTTGATTTTCCATTGCAGGACTCCCAAAAGTGCACCTGGGAGCAACAAAGAAAACCCAGATTGGAGCCAGAAGGTGAATCAAGAACAGCCAGGTAATGGACTTAAAATGTCCCTGCCAAACAAGAATGAGACACCCAGCACCCGACCTAACCATCCCAGACACGCGTCCATACACAGGTCACGGGGGAGCCAGCAAAAAACACATTCCAAGGAGAGGCTGCAGGGGCAAAGTTAACGACACTCACCAACACCTGAGGAAATCCACAGGAACAGCAAGCAGCCCGAGCCCCTGGATGCTACCACAAAAGAGACTGTTCAAAATACTTACTGGAAAAGGGGGAGGAGCCTGCAGGTGTTTTTTTTAAACCCACCACAATTGTTATCCAGCATCAGGGGAAAAAGTCAGGCGAGCGCTACAGCTAATGTAAGTGGGAGAAAGAACCAACAGGCCCACAGTATTTGTGACACTAGTTATAGGTTATCAGCCACTGCACACTGTTCTACGCTGACTCAGATGGCATTTGGGTCTGGATATCGTGAGAAACAAGGTGCATTTCACACTGGAATGTTAAGACATTCTACTTGGAATCAGTTCCCTTCAGTTGCTCCCCCACTCCATTTCTCCCATTCCAGGGACTGGAGTATACTAGACCTATATCCAATTGAATTGGGGCATTTTATACTCCTTTAGATATTGCTCTCCCTGCTGTGCCTTAAAATAACTAAGTTTCAATTAGCAGGAGCTAACAGCAGCTATTTAGCATCTCCAAGTAAGCAGGAGCGACTTCTGTTCAACCAGGAGCTATTATATTGCATGTCACATTAATCTCCCATGGGAAATGCAAACTGCACCTTTTGTCCATTATCTATGACCCATTATGCTTGTTTTCCAAATTTATCCCAATGCTCATTTATATACATTCCCACTGAGTTAATAAAACAAGGGTATGTTTTCTTGCCAACAGTTGGCCTAGGGATCCAAATGAAGCTCCTGGTAGCTGCTGGCAACCTAACCAGATTTTCCTAGGATGCAACTAGGCGCTAAAGAGCTCCCAGCTCATGGCAATTTCAAACACTGCACAGAGTCAGGATGAACAATGTGAACAAGCAGAAAATCTCCCAGTCAGCCAGGCCCCTTTGCTCTCGGCTTGGTAAAATCAGTTTCAGGCTTCCTCTTGGACAAGGCCCATAATCTTCATCAGCCCTCAAGAAGTCATCCCACCTGAGTGTTCATTAAATTGGACAGACGCTCCCCTTTCTGTACTTTAAAACGCCAGAGCTCTCAGCTTTCTCTGCGTTCCTTCTGAAATAGGACCTAATTTTCCCATGAGAATATCAACATTTTCATTTGGTGAAATCTCTCCATTGATTGGTTTAACACATTGACACTCCCAGAGAATACACCACCTAATTTCATAGTTTGATCATATTTTGCACAGATGACAAGAGGTGTTTCTCTCTTGTCAATCATATTTTATTCCATCACTACCACCAGGATTTGTATTATTTAATGAGATCTAGATTTCTGGATTCACACAATCAAGCATAATTCAGGCATATGTAACTAGGTTGGAGTTGAATATTGACTGAATATTTATTAAATTCAATTAATATGAATATATTGTGTATTCTCTCATGGTTTCAGAACACTTGTCCTTTTGATTCTAAACTTCTACATTATATTTATTTCCACTTCACTGTTCCCATGAAAACCTGTACCAGCATAATGAATCATGCACAGAATTGAGGACCTTTGTGAAGCGAATGATTCATATGAGTGGCTGACGGGCCCCTTTGTGAAGCCTTACATTAAATCCAGATGGTGAATTTTATGGGGAGGCAGAGTTTAAAGCTGAGATTTTAAGTGCAAGGATTTTCCTTAGACGCCTCAGAAAAGGAAAGCAGGCCTGTTTCATCATGGACAAGCTCCTGGAAAATCTGGCCATCTCCCTGCTTAATCTTCGCACCAAATCTTTTTGTTGTCTCCATGACCATTAGTCTTGATTC
Organism: Ambystoma mexicanum; assembly: GCF_040938575.1. NCBI lineage: Eukaryota > Metazoa > Chordata > Amphibia > Caudata > Ambystomatidae > Ambystoma > Ambystoma mexicanum. The sequence continues at coordinate 803,793,469 of NC_090921.1, forward strand.
ATAGCTGCCAGAAGCACGGAAACTGCGCTCCTGAACATCCCTGAAGACCTGCTCTCCAACCTCGATTCCAATACCCTGTGTCCTCATCTTAATTAATCTCTCTTCTGCCTATGACACGGTCAACAATGCCATCCTGCTCAAGCGTCTCCGTGATAACCTGGCTATCACCGATCAGGCCGTGGCTTGGCCGACTTCTTTTCTTTCCGATCGACCCTCCCAGGTCCAACTTGGGTTCTTACTCTCCTCCATCTCCAAATCTGGTGTTCCCCAGGGGTCTAACCTCTCTCCCTGGCTATTCAACCAATACCTGGCACTTCCTGGCCACCTTGCCACTCTCTGCCCCACCTTAGTGCTATGCGGAGGACAACACATTTTCAGGCTCCCTTCCGCCACCACGTCTCTCATCTCCAACTGTCTACTATCCAGGAGTGGTGTGCCGCCAATGATCTCTGCCTTAATGCCAGTAAGACCGAGATTCTCCTCATGTAACGCTCACCTGATTCCCGCAGAGGCGCCGGTCTTGACTGGGTGAATGCCGTATCTTCAAAGGTGATGTGTAACACACGGTTGGCTCTTTGGGCTGGACCTCTGTGCACTGTATGTCTGACTCGAAGAGTAAGATGTCTGCAGATAGAAAATATGGGATTAATGAACTGGGGTTATTGGGTGCCTCTCCTCTTCCCTGTCTCTTCTCCTGTAGAACCCCAAAGGTTAACGCCCTCACCTTAGGTAAGTGAACGCCGAGCTCTCCATCTGCCTCGGGGCAGGGTGCCGTAACCAGTTTCTTCACTGGATAAGGGTGCAGGCCTCTTGACCTCAGAGGACTGCTGTCCGTTGTTAACTGCACGAACGGTAAGTTCTGGGAACTTCAAATGTCTTAAAAGTCTTTTGTAATGATATCTCTTGTTTTGCAGGGTTCCGGCGATGGCGGATGGCGGGCTGATGAGAGTTGAGGATCGAACCCGCGTGAGGAATAGAAGCGCCTGGAAGCACGTAAGTAAGCGCTTGTAGCCTGCTTCACGATGCGCACTAACTGTCCCTTTTATCTTGCAGGTACAAGTTCGGAGCTTTAGAGAAGCTGAAGGGTGCTGGAATACCCACTGGATTCGGCGTGGGAAGGAGTAATGGCACGTGAGTAATAAAGTTGCCCAATGTCTTTAAACGCACCTTCTTTTGTCTTTCAGATGCGGGATGCAGCGCCGAAGGCCTCCGGAGCGTGCGAAGAGCTGGTAAGCTTTTGTCTTTCAGATGCCGGAATGCAGCGCGAGGCGTTGGTGACAGCCGATGGACCAGGTAAGAGATGCGCTGCCACTGAAGACCGTAGTGCTAACCTGTTCTTTCTTTGTCTTTACAGGTGCTGCTGAAGACTGGATTCCAGGATGGTAAGCCTTTGTTCCCTTAGGCCCAGGATCAGAAGCAGAAGACACGATGAGCGTTCTGCTGCAGAGAATGCAGAATAACGCAAAGCAAGATTCATCCATCGGGTGTGGTTTAAATAGCCTCCTGTAGTGCTTAGGTGTCTCCTTCCACAGCCACGCCTAGGTAAGAAAAGAGTTCCTGCTTTCCAGAAGAGTTCCAGTGTTCTGAACCTAGGGAGTGGCTCCTGCCCCACCCAACAGGAAAAGTAGTCCCAAACAGAAGAGGATCAGGGGTTCAACTGGTAGGTAAGTAAGCAGCATGGTCTGCTGCAGGTAAGTCCACCCAAGCATTATGAGCCCGGCGCCTCCAGCGCTGGGACTGGGCATCTTTATGAGCCTGGTGCCACTGGCGCCAGGACAGGGTCCAAAAGGTCCCAATTGGGACTGGCTGGCACTCGGAACCGGGGTTATGGGTCTGCTTCCAAGGGAGTCGGGCAAGTCCTGATCTTTTGGAAGCAGAGATCATGACACCTCATCGGCACACCTGCTCCTACCTTTCCCATCACTCTCTGGCCGGCCTCTCTTGGCCCTCTTCCTGCTCCCACCTGTGAGGCTAAAAACCTTGGGGGCATCTTCGACTCCCCACTTTCCTTCTCTCCTCACATCTCTGACGCTTCCAAGAAGTCACACTACCAGCTGCACCTCCTCAGAGGTATTCTTCCTTTCCTCTCCTCCGCCCAGAATCTCACTGTCTCCAGAGCTCTGGTTCTCTCTAGGCTGGAATACTGCAACAGCCTCTTTCTAAATCTGCCTGCCTCTACTCTCTGCCCTCTGCAACTCATCCAAAACAGAACTGCAAGACTTGTCCTTGGCCTCAAGCCCAGGTATTGTATCTCTCCAGAACTGAAATCTCTGCACTGGCTCCTAGTGGGGGCAAGGATTAAGTTCAAAACCTTCTGGATTGTTCACAAGGCATTCTGGGGCCTCAATACCTTCAACTCCCTCTTCCTAAATATCTTCCTTCTCGAGCTCTTCGCTCATCCGCCTCCAAGTCCCTCAGGGTCTGTTGCTTCTCCAAGCAACATGTTGGGGGTAGAGCTCTTCTGCTGGGGCCTCCCTCTGGAATAGCCTCCCTGGCTCTCTGAAACCTGGAGAACCATCTCCAGTTCCGGAAGCACCTCAAGACCTTCCCCTTTGCTTCTGCTTTCTCTCCTCCGCTCCCCTGCTGATCTCCCGGCTGAAACTGCACTTTTTACCTGGCCCCCCTCCGATCTCGGGCCCAGGTCCCCTCCTCGCCAGTCACAACTGCACTGCCCACCTGGCAACTCTTGCACTCAGGGACCGTTTCTGTATCCCCTACAGCCCCCTACCAGCACTTGACACCTGATGTCTGCACTTCCCCCTGCACTTGCCACCAGCTGGCCGCACTATTAATTTGTCTTTATTTATTTTACTGCTATCCTATGTACTGCACTGCACCTCCCCCTTTCGACACGCACTTTTCCCATTCCCCCTCCCCTGCACTTGCGCAATCTCAATGTCGCCTGGCCTAGTAAGATCAGTGTCTTCATCTTTCCTTTGTCCCCCCCTCCCTTACCTCCTTGTGCCTTGAAACACTTGTGTATAGGCGCGTTATAAACCTATCATGTGACCAACTCCTTACAGATTACCACTTTTTTGGCTATACTGGCATACATTTCAAGTGAGCATTTTTCTTAAAATGAACCCATGTGCGTGGGGGCATGTCATTAATCATATGCCTTGGGCATGAAATTATTTTGTAGTACTGAACTCAATGTGCTCCTTTGATTGCTGGGTAAGAGTATCTACTTCTCCAGGTGGCCAATCTAATTCCCCTGGGTTCTAAACCTACCCCCATTAGTAATGAATTCTTGTGTAGGTTGAACAGAAATGTAGCTTGCATCAGACTCACTAAAGAGCCAGCAAAACAAGCAATGGCAAATTCAAAATTACAACTGCTATTTAGACATTCAGATTAAACAGGGATTATTTCCCTGTATAATTAACAGTCTAACATGTAATTATGGACATTTGATACATTTAATATATGCTTATGACCCTTTATTGCATATCGACGATTCATTTGACATACATTCTTGAAATAGGATCATAACCTGGGTAAATTGTTTTTAGAAAAGGTCTTTTTACATTCAATATTGTTTTACATGCTTACATGAAATATTTCAGAAAAACAGTAAATTCTCAAACACATACTTATCTTTGTGGTAGAAATTAGAGTAAGTGCAACGCAGCATGCTCATTGAAACTACATGGCCACATTTAAAGGTGATGTGTAACAGAAAGCCAGTCCTTTAATTCTCACATTCTGTTCCACACTATTTGTAGGGAATGTTATAGATTGGTCTATAGGGGGCACTGTTGGGCAGCCGACAAAATGGCTGCTTAGCCCTTAGCTCTGTGATAATGGCCGCAGATAAAGTATCCTGGTGGCGGCATCGATCATGTTTATAAAGTGAAATAGTCAGGAATTAAGAATAAAGGTGGGTTGCAGGCGACACCTGAATCCTGCGAGGGAGAGTTGTTAGGCAGAATCACATGTAGTACCCTTTGGAAACACTACAAGCAATTAAGACTACAAGTGTCAGTACAATTCACCTTTAGTACAAGCCTGTACTACACAGTTATGTGGTAGCAGTGGCTGAGCAGCCAGACTTATCTCAAGAGTTGAGCAAGCAGTAGAACGTTACACATAGGACCAACAAATACAGTGATTCAAATATACATTTACTCAAGGTTTCTTGGTAAAAGCATATACATTTGTTTACACAGTCAGTTTGAAAACATTACACTAGCAAGAGCAGCTCAATAACAGACACTAATATACTACAAATACACAACCAATAAGTTACTGAACAAGTTCAGCTCCCCTGAAGTGGGAGCAAAATGGCACTTCAGATACTTTAAAAAGTGGTAAAAAGACAAGGTTATAAGAATAGACAGCCCAAATACTTTCATAGGCAGGGCAAAGGGCTTCAGTAAACTACAACCAGCAATTCAGTTCATAGGACTGGGCAAACGTCAATGGTTCAGAGTCTTTGTCTAGGACAGCACTGTTCTGGTAGTAAACTGTTTTGTGTTTGCCACAGAGTTTAGAAGAATTTGGCAAGGCCAAAAATTTGCTGAATGTTTAGGGAAGGACAAGCCTTTGAAGTTGGGAAAGTTCCACAAACGTTCGCGCTGGCCAAAAAGATTTCCAGACCGCGTTTCCACAATACCTTTGTATTGAAGAAGAGCTGTAGCTGAGGCAGTAGTTCCTGGCAGTTTGAGTAGATTTCGCTGTTCCTGAGCTTCAGTCGTGGGGACAAGGATGTCGGGAGGTTCCTGCACTGCCCAGGGATGAGTCCACAAGCTTAGCAAAATGTTGGTTTAAGGTGCGAGTGCCTTAAAGTCCACAAACTGGTATGCTTCCCACTGGATATCCGGTTTTCCACAGCACTGTGCAGAAAATTCGACCAGGAGAGGACGGTGTCCAGGCAGTTTAGGAGTTGGTTGTTCCCAAACTCAAGGGAAGAAGTTAACCTTGAAGGGCTTCTCTGTCGATGGAGTTTCAGGCAATTCGGACCTGCAGCAGGGCTTCACTGGTCCTCCAGTAGTTGCAGCAGTCCTCTTCCTTCAGCTCGTCTTCGGTTCTTTCGTTCCAGTGGTCGGCACTGCTTTCCAAATCCCAGAGACCTTCTTTTAAACAGTTTTCCCCCATTCATTCCAGCCTGGCTGTCACTCACACAACAGGGTGGCTGTCCTTGCCGGACAGCCAGCCAGCCAGCCAATCACGCCAGAGTGCATTCAGGTCTCCTAGGAGACTAAGCACAGGGAGTTTCGGGCACCTCCCTCACCTCCGGTCCACCCCAGACACTCAGGCGCCAGAGGACAGAGGAGGGCTTCAGCACTGAGCCCTGTCAAATGCCAACGAACAAAGGGACCAATCCTGGTTTGGTACGCAGAGACAAACACAAGAAGGACCTTTCCTAAAGGAAATGGCGAAAAAAGATGACCAGAGTAGGTCTTGGGCGCCATATTGAAAAACATGGCTGATCCGATTTTTAGCTACCGTTGTTTGCGGTCGGGAAAAATGGTCGTTTGATCTAAACCACTGCCACCAGCCATTTAAAGTAAGAAAGTGTAACTTTTGACCGTTACATGAGTGTTTTGACTCAAGGGAAGGAAGGCAACCCCTCCAGCACTCTATAGGAAGCTAGTGCATGCTGGGTCTGTAAATTTAAAGAGACTAGTAAAGCCAATGTAACTTTACATGCTCTGGGAGACAGTAGTCGGTCCCAGCCAAGGTATTTAAACCTTGGGAAGTCTGAGACATCCCTGTGCCACTGCACTGAAGGTGCTGTGTGACACAGAAAAAGATGATGCCTATGGAGTTGTCTTAAAACTCCATAACCAAAGAACACAAAAGTAAAACACACAAATACATGGAAGAGTGGAAAAAAAGGCGCTCACTCTTCCCAAGCAAAAAAAAAGAAAAAATCCTAGAAATACAGCAAAGTTGCTGGGGGTCTCAAAAGGTAAGGGAAATTAGCATATTCTCTACCAAGAGAGTGACCTGAATTCGGCAGAATCTGCGCAATCTGTATTTGGGCGGGAGGGCCGAGTCGAGCAGCCCGCGCTGGACGAGCCGCCGTTGGTGGAAGCCTACCCGGGACGAGCTGGCTGCGGATAACTGACGTGGGGAACCACTGATACACACCCCCCCCGGGCTAACGCTGCGGCTGCTGACCGTATTGACAGAGGTTGTAGGTTCCACCCGCCGGACCAAGAGCTGAGTGGGTAGCCCGTGCTGCACGGACTCGACATGCTGCAGAGCCATGCATCAGGACTGAAAGCAACCTGATGGTTGGACGCGAGCTGCTCGGTGTGTGGGCACAGAAGGCAGAGTCACCCTGGCACGCGGGAAGGAGCAGTGCCCGGCGCCAACTCTGTGTAGAGGACCAGGAGAGCGGAGGCTGGAGGAGCCATGCGCCGCAAGGTAGGTGGCACCTCCCCAGTAGCTGGGCAACATGCTGACAGCCGACAGCAGTGCAAGGGAGGCTAGCCACCGGCCGCTTCCCCACCCCCGCCCGCTTCGTGGGCCTGTCCAGCCACCTGGCGGGGAGCACTAGGCGCTGCCCAGACTGAGCCTATAGAAGACCCCATCTGCCCCACACCGGGGTCAGATGAAGCGTCCAGCTCCCGCTCTGGAGAACGGCATGGCTGGGGTGCGATAACTGGGCTAATTTACTGAGACAATTGGGCTGGCAGGTGCAACAGGATACGATCACCCGTGTTGGGCTCTTTGGGGTTGGCTCCCCTGGCAGCCACAAGCCAATGCCATGGGGAGTGGAGATGCGCCACTGGCTGGTCCTGAAATAGACGCTAAAAACATCTACAGTGACGCTGACCACCTCTGAGCCCACATCCCCCTCGCCCAGGGGGAGAGGAGTTAACCCCCCTGGCCTGCTATTCCCTATCGGGGCAATCATCCCCTCCTATCTGTAGCGCCTTTGTGGATAGATCTAGAAGGATTCCACTCCCCCACCCACAACCAGGGGGCAGATTGGAGAAAGTGAACATAAGCACTGAGCACACAGTTCCAGCTGGACAGCAAGATCCCTGAGCACACCCATTAGAAGTGCTGATACTGGCCTGCTCGGCCCAACAAAAGGCCAGCCAAACGCCCGGGCCAGCTGGAGCAGAGCGTAGTGGGTGGATGAAGATCTCGGCACAGAGGCGATCTGGAGCCTAGGCCTCGCAGGCTCCAGTTCTGCACAACACAGTGGCAAATACAGAGGGCGAGACTCTGCCTGCTCAGAACAAATGCTGCCTAGTCAAACCGTGTTCCCAACATAAAGTGGCGTACAAGGACAACCCCTAGTGGGGGCTGCGTAGACGTCACATCTCCAACTCCACATTCCCGTAGCTAATATGACAAAGGGCTCGAGCGGAAGCAGGAAAACTGGAGCCATGGACAAATTTGCGAAGTCTACCCCCACGCAGCGAATGAAGCCAACAAGATCAGCCATCCCCAGGGGTGCAAGGGCAGGGCCCCTGCATTTCCGGACTTGGGTGGCATCATGTAGACCATGGCAAAGGGCTTCGCTGCGGTTCATGATAAGCTGGATGATACCAATGTTACAGTGTCGTGGATAAAAACACAACTGGCCTACGAAGGAGCCCGGATACCCGATGCTGAAAACAGGATCAGTAGCAATGAGGACAACATTAGATTGTTGCAAGATGCAGTTTCCACACTGTCCAACGAGATGAGGCTGATCAAAAACAAATGTGAGGATTTAGAATCCTGCTCCTGCTGGAACAATAGTCGAATTGTGAGGGTCCCTGAAAACGCACTGGAGGGCAGAATGGAACAAGCAGTGGAATCTCTGCTTAAGGAGCTGCTGGGTCAGCCCGATCTGTCTCCCTTCTTTATCACAGAGCGCTCAGAGCACTGGCCCCGAAACCAGGAGACTACCCTAGGCCCATTATCAAAATACTCAGTTACCGAGACAGGGATGCGATGCTACGTTTAGCCCGAGAGAAGAAAGAGCTGAGGCTGGGCTCCCAGACGATCTGCATATTCCCCGATTTCTCCGTCACAGTACAACTAGAACGCCGGCAGTTCATAGTGGTGAAGAAACTCCTGAGGGAAAGAAATGTGCAGTATGCTATGCTGTTGCCGGCGATATAAAAAAAATGCAGTTCCGCGGCAAACTATTTTTTTTTACCGTCCCAAGTGAAGCAATTAAGTTCGAGGCCCAGATCCCCGAAAGCAACCCGCCAGAAGACCCGATCGTAAGCAATGACTGAATTTCAATAGAACTATCCTAATGTGCTACACCAATGTACTATACTGTACCATGAGGAGATAGTCTAAGATGGCGATCCAACACAACCCCCGCTCAGTAGGGGGTTCCTCCCTTGATAATGGGAAGGCCGTACAGTAACAGCGCTCCCGCTACCAACTGGTGTATGTTCATGTTTTATATGTTGCCCCCAGCGGCCCATTGGCCAACGGGGATGGTTTTGGGAATGAAGGGGGTCGGAGGCGGGGTATACACAGCTGGGTTTGGGGAGGCGGTGGGGGAGGAGGGAGGGTAGGCAGGCACGGGCTCCCAGTTGGGAACCATAAGACACGCAAGCACCAGTTGTGCTACTTGTAGTGGGAACTGGGACCAAAATGTTAAAATGTTAACCATGACAGAGCCAGATATGAAACATAGAAGTCAATATAAGATACAACCTCAAAAAGGGGAAATGCCTCAACAGGTGACCATTTTGAGTTGGAACGTCAGGGGGAGGTGGACAATTTTACTAAATCCAACAAAATGATCAGAGGCAAAAAGTGAATGTCCCATTTCTTCAGGAGACCCACGCAACAGAATCTACATGCCGAGCACACATGGGGTTCAAATAGATATGCCACGTCATTCTCCACCCAATCCCGGGGAGTCACTATTTTAATACATAAGTCTCTGAAGCTGGTAGTGAAACATGCCCACATAGACCCTGAGGGGAGATGCATCATTATGCACGGTGTCCTAGAAGGGCTGGAAACCATCATGATAAACACATTGCCCGAATCATGACACCCCAGAGTTTTCACGAATATTCAAAACATCCTAGTGGGCTACTTCGGGATTCCCAAAATTTGTGAGGGGGTTGGGGGAAAGCATATGAATTTAATTTGATACTGGACCGTAACTTAGACAGATCCAATAGGGCCCCAAGACACCAGCCCTGTGCAGCCCACCAATTATACTCATTGTCATGCAGACTAACAATCTTGTAGACGCGTTGAGGTCTATCAATCCCACAGCCAGAGAATTCTCCTTCTCTTCCTCTGCCCATGACATGTACTCCCGAATTGACATATTCCTGGTTTCTAGTTCCCTAATGGGCCAGGTGTCAAGTACCGAAATCAAACCACGCATTGTCTGACCATTCCCCAGTGCTCCTATCCCTGAAATACAGTGACAACACGAGTAGGCGAGCTTGGAGATTTAAAGCCGAGGCCCTATGGGATGTAGAGTTCAAAGCCAATACTAGAATCGACATCCTCAACTTCTTTGCCAGCAATCCAGCCATGGAAACATTCCAGGGAATTACATGGCAGGCCTTTAAGGTCTACATCCGAGGTAGGTGCATATCGAGAGAAGCCCCTGCAGCAGACACGCTCTAAACCCTGATCCCACTGTATTGGCCCAGATACACACTGAGTTGGAGATGTTCAAGGCCCTGGCTGCCAAAGAAACGTGATACTTTGCAGTGCCTACCGCGGCCAGGTGGGACAGAGAGGGTGACAGATGGGAAGGACCCTGTCAAGAGTGATCCGGTCTGAAAGAGGTGGGGGGGGTCAGGTAGACTGTATTCTGGATGCACAGAGGAACACCAGATGGGCTGACTCTGATGTAGCGACAGTGTTTAAAGTCCATCATAAGTTATACAAAGCCCATCTGGCCAAAGATATCGTGGATACCCTGGCTCTTCTGGATAAGCTCACACAACCAAAACGGAATCCCCAAGCCAGATAAAATCTTGAAAGCCCATTCACAATAACTGAAATCATAGACGTCATTTCAGCACTCCCCAAAAACAAAGAGCCTGGACCAGATGGGCTTACGGCTGAATTTTATCAGGAATTCACTGCTATATTAGGCCCGATTCTCCTACAAGTACGGGAAGAATTACTACTAAACCACATCCTCCCAGAATCCCTTAGTGAGGCCATGATCACGGTTCTACCGAAGCCGGGAAAGCCTAAAAATGAGTGCTTCCTACAGGCCCCTGTCGCTCAAACTGCGATACAAAAATAGTTGCCAAGATACTGGCCAACAGACTCCTCCCATGAATACCTCAACTAATACACCCAGACCAGGCCGGGTTCATCCCGGAAGGGTCCAATGCACTCAGCATACGCAGGCTGTTTAATATCATGGCCAGACTAGAAACCAGCACCCAGGCAGTGGCGGTCACGATAGATGAACCAAAAGCTTGACATGGTGGCGTGGGATTATATGTTCCTAACTTTGGAAAAGATGGTTATTGGGTGCAATATGAGGCAATACATTAGGCTGTTGTACACAGCCGCTGGCTAGAGTCTGGGTCAACTCACTCACATCCTCCCAGTTCCAGCTGGAGAGAGGAACTCGGCAGGGGTGCCCCTTCTCCCCGATCCTCTTCGCCCTGGCCATTGAGCCAATGGTGGAGTACATTGGGACACATCACGCACACTATGGTATCCACCTGGCTGTGTCCCTCGAAATTATCTCTCTATACGCCGATGTTGCGTTCTTTGTCCAAGACCCCTTGACAAACCTTGCTCCAATTATACATGATATCATAGCCATCGGGGAACTATCAGGCTTTACAATTAGCACATTGAAATCAGAAATCTTTCCCCTCACAAATAACACATTAAACTGCCAGGGAGAGCTCACGCTCCAATGGGCCCCAGACCGCATCAAATATATGGGGGTGATCATCTCCAGAACTCACGAAACACTCCAGAGAGACAATTATGAAACACTCAGGCAACACATACAAGGCAAGTTAAATAAACGGAAGGCACTCCCTCTGTCCCCGGCAGCCAGACTGTCTCTTATAAAGATGGTTCTACTTCCCAAGACGTTCTACGTGTATGCTAATGTCCCAATCTGGCCTGGGCAGAATTTTTTCACTCCGATACACAGGATGCTCGCCCAATTTCCCTGGCACGCCGGAGCGGTCCGCAAAGAGTGGTTGGGCCAGACGTTCACATATGAGAAAGGCAGACTAGCGGAGTCGAACCTAGTACTGGATGGCATCCAAGGCCCAATATGCTACATACTGGTTTCCTAGGCCTTTTCCCCTCCACCCCCACACACATGTCAAGCTAAAAGCACTGGCGGCGGGCGAGGCTGAGCTTGGGTCCCCGATACTACATTGACACTACAAAGAACATTGTCCCTTCGACCCGGTCAAATCCACGCTACTTGCATGGAAACTGATATCGTCGCACACGGGTGCCACAGTACCCTATTACAGGTGGCTCCCACTATGGATCTTCCCAGACCTCAGCCCGACGTGGTACAAAGCCATAAAACAAAATGGAGCAGCCTCGGCTATAAGCATCTAGCCAATATATTCCCAGAGGGCAGATTTATTACACCAGCCACTTGGAAGGCAGGACGAACAAGTTACTTTCTTACCGGCTAACGTTCTTTCGATGGGATGGTCCGACGCCATATTCCATATCTAGGACAGGTAATCACCACAGCTGTGCTGCTTCGGAAAAATTTTCGGCGTCTGCGTCGATACGCTGTCCTCGAGGGCCTCCGTCGAGCCGACGTCACCGGATGTTATAAGTAGGACGCACGATACCCGTAGCCTCAGTTGTAGTTTTTTCCCCAGAACGTGTGGCACCAATCTTCTGTCACTATGACCACAGAAAGCCTTGTGGAAACGTAAGTTGCAATCGCATAAGAAATTCTGTAGCGGGGCAGGTAGGGAGGGAGCGATATGGAATACGTTGTCGGACCATCCCATCGAAAGAACGTTACCAGGTAAGAAAGTAACTTGTTCGAGGGGATTGGGTCCTCCGACGTATTCCATATCTATGACAGACTCCCAAAGCAGTAGCAACGTATGGAGGAGGGAAAATAATTTAGAATATAGAAATTTAGAATGCCCAATCAAATTGCAGAATAGAAGACCGCCTTGCCAAAGGCCAGATCCTGTCCATGGATCTAATCTAGGAGTAGTGTCTTACAAAAGTATGGATCGAAGCCCACGTGGCTGCGTCACAGATGTTACGAATAGGAACACCCCTCTGCAGGGCAGTAGAGGCAGCCATACCCCTAGTAGAATGGGCCAGTAAGCCTACCGGAGGGTCCTTACCCGCCAAGAGGTAGCATTCAGAAATTGCAAGATAATCCATCTAGACAAAGTCTGCTTTGTAACAGCTTGTCCCAAACGCCTTCCAGCATATCCTATAAAGTGCTGACCGTCCACTCTGACCCGGGACATGCGTGAAATGCAGAAACTTAAAGCTCTCCTAGGATCCAACCTATGGAGCCTCTCCTCTTCCTTACCAGGATGCAGAGGAGGATAAAATGCCGGAAGAATGACCTGGCTTGAATGAAATTCCGACACCACTTTCGGAAGAAAGGAAGGACGAACCCTAAGGACAACCCTGTCCTTATGAAACACTGAAGGTTGGCTTAACAGAAAGTACCTGCAACTCACTCTGCGAGCGCAAGTAACCGCAACTAAAAATACAGTTTTAAGGGTTAACAGTCTCAAAGGACAACAATGTAAATGCTCAAAAGGAGCACCCATTAGGAATTTTAAAACAAGGTTCAAATCCCAACCAGGCACCTGAAAAGGTGACGGTGGAAACACATTAGTGAGCCCTTTCAGAAACTGAGAAAGGAATTTTGAAATAAGAACACTACTCAGACGAGCGCTTAAATATGGACAGAGCCGCCAGGTAACCTTTAATGGTACCCACTTGCAGGCCCTTGTGGGCTAAAGAAAGCAAAAAAGACAGAACCACAGGAATGTCACATGAAAAAGGATCCACATTCTTAACCCTGCACCAGTCGCAGAACTTTCTCCAAAAGCAACGGTACAGGGACTTTGTTGCAGGCCGCCTGGCCGAAAGCAACACCTCCATCATGTCTTCAGGTAGATCCCAATCCTTATACCTCAACCTTTCAGAAGCCAAGCGTGAAGGTTGAGGGATCTGACCTCTGGATGGAGAACCTGAACCCCCTCCTGTGAGAGCAGATCGTCTCGGTAGGGAAGACGGCGTGGAGGGCAGATGGACAAGTCGAGAAGGTCTGGGTACCACGTTCTCCGGGCCTATGTCGGAGCAGTGAGGATCATCCGGGAACCGAATCTCCGTACCCTCTGCAGCACTTGCGGGATGACTGGGACTGGAGGATACGCGTACAGCAGTGAGAAGGACCACTCCACCACGACGTGTCCCCTAAGGCTCCTCTTGGAGGAAATTCCCGCGAACAGAACCTTTCGCACTTCCGGTTGACACTCGAGGCAAAGAGATCCACTTGTGGGGTCCCCAAAAGGGCAAAGATCGCCAGGAGAATCTCCTGAGCCAGCTCCCACTCGTGAGATCGCACTCTGCCTGCTCAGAGCGTCTGCCGTCTCGTTTGTCTCCGGCCAGATGAACTGCCGAGATCGAAATTTCCAGCTGGTTGGCCCAGAACCAGAGCTGCATCGCCTCCCTGCACAGAGGAAGTGACCCTGCCTCCCTCACTTTTTGTTGAGGTAGTGCATGGCCACTGTGTTGTCCGTCAGAATCAGGAAATTCTTCCTTTGCACAGTCGGTAGAAAAGCCTTCAGGGCAAGTCTGACGGCCCTCAGCTCCAACAGATTGTTATGGAGTCTGGACTCCGACAGAGACCAATGACCGCTGACTGTCAACTCGTTGGCATGAGCTCCCCATCCCGTGAAGGATTCGTCCGTCACAATCATCACCTCCGGCCAGGGTAGCCAAAATGAAGCCCCCTTCATCAGATTGCCTTCGACGGCCCACCAAAGGTGGTCCTGGGCGACCGAGGGCGGCACCTGAACGGGGTCCGACATCCTGATGAAGGACTGACCAGTGCATCTTGAGAGCCCACTGCAGAGATCTCATCCACAGTCGAGCCTCTGGCACCAAAAGAATGCAGGATGCCATGAGGCCGAGCAACCTCAAGAACTCGAACGCCGGGAGACTCTGGGCATGTTGAAACTTGTGCACCATCTGCAGAATGTGATGAGCCTTCACCTGGGGAGGGATACACAGCCCCAGGGATGTGTCGAGCACTGCTCCGATGTACTGGAGCTGCTGGGTTGGCGTCAAGTGGGACTTCAAGTTGAGGGAGAAGCCCAGCCTGTGGAGCGAGTGGCAGGTGACTGACAAGATGATCTAGGACTAGCTCCGGAGAGCGCACCCTGATCAACCAATCGTCTAGGTAGGGGTAGACGTGAATCCCCCTTTCCTGAGATACGCTGCCACCACCACCATGAGCTTGGTGAAAACCCTCGGGCGGAGGTCAATCCGAACGGCAGGACCCGAAACTGAAAGTGTGAGTCGCCAACCGCGTACCTCAGGTACTTCTTGTGCTTGGGATGGCACATAAAAGTAAGCATCCTTGAGGTCGAGAGACACCAACCAGTCCTGAAGTTGAAGGGCCTGGAGGACTTGAGAGAGAGTAACCATCTTAAACTTGTCCTTCCTGAGGAGTTTGTTCAAACCACGCAAGTCCATGATGGGTCTCAATCCCCAGTCTTTCTTCGGAATCAAAAAATAAGGGGAATACCATCCCTTGCTCCTCTCCGCTACAGGCACCAGTTCTATGGCTCCTTTCTCCAGCAGGGATTTGATTTCCTGCGCAAGGAGCGGATCCAGACTCTTCAAAGAGAAATTCCCTGGTGGATTGTCGCAAGGCCTCTGCCGGAAAGGAAGGCAGTAGCCGTGGGCTATGAACTCCAGAACCCACACATCTGAAGTAATGGCACGGCATTCTACAAGATGCTGCGCCAGCCTTCCCCAAAGGGCAAACCATGGGACATGGCCTCATGACTGAGCTGAAGCGGCAGTGCCTGAGGGCAATGAGGCAACTGCTCGAGCGGCCTTGGCACCTCGAGTACTCTGTTTTCCACCTCTGGTACTCCTACGTTGGCCTCTTTGACTTGCAGCTCCCCTCGATTTACCAAAGGTAGAGTAATATCGAAAGGAACCTCCCCTCCATTGCGGTCCTCTAGGACAAAAAGGCGGAGGTTGGCTAACTGCAGCGCTCAACGACTTTGCTGCAGCCTTGGAGGTCTGCAACCTCTCAAGGCTCTCGTCAGCCTTGCTGCCAAAAAGATGGTCACCATCAAAAAGCATGTTGAGAAGCCGGGCTTGTACATCCGGGGCAAACCCAGACTTCCGCAACCACCCAAATCTGCGCATCACGGTGCTCGCCGCCATGGACCGGGCGACACAGTCTGCCATGTCTAGACCCGACTGAACCGATTCACACATGGCCTCCTTGCCATCCTGTACAAGAGCAAGAAAACCATTCCGTTCCTCCCCTTCGGGAACATGTTCAGCCGCTAAGGAAACAATTCCACAAAGTATGAGTGAAACGTGCTAAGGCACACAGAGTTGACTACTTTCAAAGCCATACCCCCTGAAGAAAACCCTTTCTTCGCCCAACCGTCAAAACACTTGTCATCCCTATCAGGCGGGATGGTAGGGTACGACGCCGGTTTAGCCATGGCCGCCTGCACCACCAAACTCTCCGGAGTAGGGTGCACGGACTAGTAGCCGGGGTCGCCACTGGCTGGGCGGCATTTTCTCGGCAATGACTTCCCTGCTGCCGGGAGACTCTCTGGAGCAGTCCAAGCCGCCGCCACCCTTCTTTGCAAGGCCATATGGAATGGCAGAATCGGGTCAATTGGTGGACCTAGGTCCAGGATATCTGTCTGGGCCGCAGACCACCTCAAGTACTCCGACACCCTTGACATAAGCCGCCGGTACAAAGACTCGGCGTGCGTACCAGGCTCAGGCCTACCAAACTCCCCTCCGGGGAGGTGTCCAGACCACTGGCGTTGTGCAACGACTGACGCAGGTCTTCAATCTGGCTATGACCAGACAATATTTTGTCAGGTACCTCATCAGGAACCAAACCTTCCTCGGACCCTTCTTCCACCTCAGAAATATAATCCAGAGGCTGGAATGGGGGCACAGAAAAAGGGACAAATACATTTTTGGACTTGGCCAGAGCCTTTTTCGGGGGTTCCACCTTGCCACAGGGTACCTCCGACAAAGCATCCTCGAAAGGCGTCGAGGGAATCTGCGTCGACGTTGAGCGTGGCGCCGACGGCCTCACAGTCCTCAAGGGCGGTGCCCCGAGCGTGTCCTTAGACGGCCTCGGCACCAATGGTTTCCATGGAGCCAGAGCCTCGAGTGAACCTCTCGACGGACATGGCGTCGAGGTCTTCGAAGAAGACCTCACAGGCTCTGACGGTCTCGAGGGCGTCGAGGACCGGGACCTGGAGCGGGGATGGCTAGTCCGATCGAGACCTCGAAGGTTCTCGATGATCGCAGCGACCACCCGAGCCCAAAGGCGTGCGAGCGGTGGCTCTAGCACAGTCACGGCTGGCTTCTCTCGAAGGCACGGACGGACCGGAGCCCTGTGATTCAAAAATCACCAACATTTCCTTGCAAAATGCCTCCCATTCCGCGGGAGTAGAGTGCTTGTTGGGACAAGCAACCCGCCGACGGGCAGAGTTCTCGGACGAGGACGGGGAAGGCGACCGGTGACGGCGCTTCTGCGAGTGCCTCGAAGAGGCAGAGGAATGGCGGGACCCACTCCAGGACCGAGACCCCCCCCTAGAATTACGCCGACGACGCGGAGTGTCGCCCCTTGAATCGTCTGTGGAAAATCCAGTGGACCTCGGCTTACGGGGTTTGGAAACCTTACCCACCGAAATTCGTCACAATCGTCCGTAGCGTGGTCCTGCCCGAGGCACCAGAGGCAGGCGTTGTGCAGGTCCGTCAGCGACATCTTGGAACCGCAGTCCCGACACTTCTTGAAACCCGACCGCGGGACAGAAGAAGAGGAAGACATGATACAATCTTCACAAACCGAGTTCGAAGAACCGATAGAAACGCAGAAGAAGCGAGGCGCGCCGAGATCTCTGAAGCGGACACGTTCGCAGAAAAAACGGAACTGAGGCTATGGCCGTCGTGTACCTTACTTATAACATCCGGTGACGACGGCTCGACGGAGGCCCTTGAGGACAGCGTATCGACGCCTGAAAATTTTCCAAAGCAGCACAGCTGTGGTGATTACCTGTCATAGATATGGAATACGTCGGAGGACCCAATCCCCTCGAAACAGGGATACTAGCGGGAAACTCCTCCAATTTTATAGACTGCGGGCCGCCACGGCTGCCAGATGGGAGTCCTACCCTCAACGATCCCCGGGAAAATACACTGCTGGCCTACACAGTCAATTCGACTAGCTGCAGACACAGGTCTACATTGTACAAATTCATACAAACGCCTGACTCACCACAGATACCGGCAGCCAAGGCCGGCTGGTGTCATGATCTCTGCTTCCAAAAGGTCAGGGTTTTCCCAACTCCCTTGGAAGCAGATCCATAACCCAGGTTCCGAGTGCCAACCAGTCCAAATTGGGACCTTTTGGACCCAGTCCTGGCGCCAGTGGCACCAGGCTCATAAATATGCCCAGTCCCAGCGCTGGAAGCGCCGGGCTCATAATGCTTGGGTGGACTTACCTGCAGCAGACCATGCTGCTTACTTGCCTGCCAGTTGAGCCTCTGATCCTCTTCGGTTTGGAACTACTTCTCCTGTTGGGTGGGCCAGGAGCCACTCCCTAGATTCAGAACACTGGAACTCTTCTGGAAAGCAGGAACTCTTTTCTTACCTAGGCGTGGCTGTGGAAGGAGACAGCTAAGCACTACAGGAGGCTATTTAAACCACACCCGATGGATGAATCCTGCTTTGCGTTATTCTGCATCCTCTGCAGCAGAACGCTCATCGTGTCTTCTGCATCTGATCCTGGGCCTAAGGAAAAAGGCTTACCATCCTGAATCCAGTCTTCAGCAACACCTATAAAGACAAGAAAGAACAGGTTAGCATTACGGTCTTCAGTGACAGCTCTTCACTTACCTGGTCCATCGGCTGTCACCAACGCCTCGCGCTGCATTCCGGCATCTGAAAGACAAAGGCTTACCTACTCTTCGTGCACTCTGGAGGTCTTCACACTGCATTCCGGCATCTGAAAGACAAAAGCTTACCAACTCTTTGCACGCTCCAGAGGCCTTCGGCGCTGCATCCCGCATCTGAAAGACAAAACAAGGTGCGTTTAAAGACATTGGGGAACTTTAATACTCACGTGCCATTACTCCTTTCCACATCTAACCCAGTGGGTATTCCGGCACCCTGCAGCCGCTCCGAACTTGTACCTGCAAAATAAAAAGACAGTTAGAGCGCATCGTGAAGCAGGCAACAAGCGCTTACTTACGTGCTTCCAGGCGCTTCTATTCATCACACGGGCTCCATCTTCAACTCACTTCAGCCCGTCATCCGCCATCGCCGGAACCCTGCAAAACAAGAAACATCATTACTAAAGACTTTAAAGACATTAGAATTACTCGAAACTTACCGTTCGTGCAGTAAACGACGGACAGCAGTCCTCTGAAGTCAAGAGGCCTGCTCCCCTTATCCAGTGAAGAAACTGGTTACAGCACCCTGCCCCGAGGCAGATGGAGAGCACGGCGTTCACTTACCTAAGGTGAGAGCGTTAACCTTTGGGGTTCTACAGGAGAAGAGAAAGGGAAGAAGAGAGAGACATTCAATAACCCAGTTCCTTAATCCCATATTTTCTATCTGCAGACATCTTACCCTTCGAGTCAGACATACAGTGCACAGAGGTCCAGCCCAAAGAGCCAGCCGTGTGTTACACATCACCTTTGAAGATACGGTATATGCCCAGTCAAGACCGGCGCCTCTACGGGAATCAGGTGAGCGTTACAGCTGGTCCGAGGACTTGGTGGTGTCAGACGAGCAGTGGGCCCAGGTGTGTAGCCACACCAAGCAAGTGTCCATGAATTTCAGGTTCAGGTTTATGCAATTCAAAATTCTGAACAGACTATTATACACCTGCTAGACTCTCCAAAATTTCGGCCTTGCAGGTACACTGCTGCCCAAAGTGTGGTTTCGAAAACGCTGGCCATTTACACGTTTTGGTAATGCCACACACTGGGGAATTTTTGGACTCATGTAATGACAGGATTTCTGAGATTGTTGATGTACATTTAGAGTATGAACCCCTTGGCCCGCTCTTTGGTATATGGGAATTACTGCATAGGGGAACCCCTAGAATATTTGCTAATATGGGTTGCACGATGGACAAAATGTCAATCCTCCTGCGCTGGAAGGAGAAAAAATGTCCCGAACTAAGAGGAATAGCTAAATGCTATAGATATAGATATATGGATAAATACACCTTGCCGGCAGGTGCCAGACCGCACGACTCGTGGGGCTGATCTTTGTAAATATTTATGTGGGAGCATGACAAACTAAGTACTTGTACAGGCCTCTTTTCTTGTTTCTTCACTGATGTAACCATAGACAAATTGAGGCTTTGAGTACCAAATGTATTGATGTGAAATGTCAGGATCATTGTACCATTACATATGAAATGTTCTTTGGGCTGCAACCCAAAAGATGTGTGGATCTGTTCTGTCAGAAATAAAGGTTAAAAAAAAAAAAATAGATTGGTCTATAGAAGCGTGGATCTGCCCTTCACATGCGCCATATATATTTTTCTTTTTTAAAGATTTAGATAAAGGACATATGTTTTAGTGCAGTAAAGTACCACACTTTCTGTTCATAGTTGGAGAAAAAGTACACCATGCATTAACACAAATGTCCTCTTCCTTTCAATGTTTCCCTTAAAATAGTCTCATTTACGTACTTTGTCAGGAAAACCGCATCAAATTGTGTCGAAATAGGTTTTCCTAACCAGTTTGCGCTGCTGGAGAACTCTGCTTTTATTCATCGATACAGTATGTGGTTTCCAGTTTAATGATTACAATATGGTCTTTACTAGCTATGGGAATTCCAAAACATATTCCAGGGGTGTGCCATCCAGTACTAACTTCTCGCCTGTCACTTTTTTCAATTAGGGGTGAAGACATGTTTTACTTCTTCCTGTTAATTAGTAAATGGTTTTCTTCATAGTACTCTTTAACTGCATTGATTTATTTGTGTAAATGGTAATTTCTGCCAATAAAAAACAAGACAATCAACAAAGACAGAAAAAAAATGAAAGAAAAAAAAATTTAATCGATGCTCATTTAGGCCTTTATAAAAGAAGGACAAATGGCTACCTCGCTGAAGAAAATGACTACACTAAATTGTCACCATGTGAAAGTAAAAATAATGCCACCAGTTTGCACTGAACTTGCTAGATAATGTCCAGACATTAGCGAATAAAACAAAAGTACCGAGGGTCCCAGAAAGTTAAGCAAAATGAGGATAACAGGAAATCTTCTCTAATAGTTTCCAAAGCTATAAAAACCCTGGTGGCCATCTTTAACTCAGGAAGACATTGTACCCTCTATTCCTCAATCTGCAGCGTCAGGCAGTAGTATTGAAGCTGTCCTCTTCTGCAGCCATGCCACTCCGTTGATCATAGCCGACATATGGGAAAAACGCATAATGAGTCTACATGCTGCATCCATCTCTGGCAGCGCTCTATTGTCCATACAGGTAATGCTCTGCACGGATCCCTACTGACATAGGACCTTGGAGGTGTTAAGGGGATTAGTGACCTACACACGAGTATCCTGGCTGGCATGCAGATAGATGCTTGCATTGAGGTTATTCTGTGTGACACCAGTGGGGGTCATTTTCTGCCTCCATGATCGATTGGCTTAATTGGCCTCATACAGACTTGTAGTGCAGGAGTTTGGGAGAAGGATTATGAGCCACCAAAGAAGTCTTCATCTTCAGGAGGTGTGCAGTATATCTCAGAAAAATTGCACGAATTAGAAAGGGGCTTTATTCCCTGGGATAAAAATCTATGCCCTGGGATAGCGTCAGACCATTTTCTTTTAGAGGTTTTGAACAGGTGGGTCAATTAGTGTTTGCACGCATTTAGTTATTAATAGACATATCAAAAGGTCTTCCATCCAAAGGTACTGCCCGACCCATGAAAGACGAGCCACAATATTCAATACAATGAAAAATAACTCACCCTAAAACTGGGCAACTCACAAAACATGCGACAGCACAGCCAAACAATATGCAGCATCTACTTTAGCCTCAGATATGCATGCCATACTTCATTCGGCATTCTGGCTCGCGATATAGGTGGCCCTTGAGCCACAACTAACACTGGGGCTAGATTGTAGTGGTTCATATGGCGTGTGGCCCATGTTTGTTTAAGAAAGACGATCAAAGTTAACAGAAACTGTAGGTTGAAACCTTTATAAGACAACAAGCCGCTTACCTGAAGTGATGAAGTAATAAGGCGAATCCCCATGGATACCCACAATCCCCGGCCCGATCGAATCAGCCAGGATGTTAATGACAGAAAACACTCCACTGATGATACCGAAAGCAAGGCCTGACACTGAAAGGGAAAACAAACAAGTTCAAATAAAGATAAAAAGCTCAGCAGTGCTACACAGAGTACCTAAAGACATCCAAGACTAGAAAATGGAAACAAACAAAAATTCCATAAAAGAGCAACAACTTACTGAAGAATTGAACGCACATATTCATACACAAGCAAATGCTTTCCTTTAAAGAGGCTGAACACCAAAAGAATCATTGGTTAGGGGGTTTATACAGGTAGCTGATCTATGCAAGTTGCTACCGTAACCTGTACATGCTAAAGATGTTACCAGAGAGCATCCTGCTTCTTTATGGGAGCAGTTGATGAAAATGGGTCTGGATTGAAATGGCAGGGTCTAGCAACTGGGGCAGCTCATTGTTGAGTCACGATTTATCCCATAAGGATTTTAAAAAAAGAATCTCCTGTAAATGCAATCTATATACTTTCTATATATATATATATATATATATATATATATATATATATATATATATATATATATATATATATATATATATATATATATATATATATATATATTTCGCACTTTTGGGAAGGAGAGAGCATGTCAGCTGAGCTGATCCATGTCAAGGAGAAGTGCAGTTGGAAACGAAAATGACAATGTGAATTCAGGCTCCAATAAAGATGTATACACGTGTTAGTCTCTTCGTCAATTTAACCAATTCATAAAAGCAAATTCCATTAAGTGTCAGGTACACTCCACTTGTCTATTATTGTTCCTGTTCTTGCCCGCATCTAAAAATCCATTGCTACTACCTGAGGATCTATCCTAACGTCCCCTCCCACTAGATACTGTGTACGTTAACCAACTTCTGATCTAATGCATAGCTTGTATAACACTGTTTGCACTGCCTGTAAAACGGACTTTTAAATGGATTACTTGTAAAACGGTTTTCCAGATTTCTATGTATTGCCAGTAAAACGGACCACTAGCATCCTGCACACTGTGCCGCAGCTCCTATCCATGGACCTGCACCGCCCATTCACCGCTATTCTACTTCTTCCCATAGCAGTGTTCTGTATTGCACTGCCCAATCTCCGTGCTTCCTCAGTTCATTTTTTTTTGTTGATACTCTGGTCATTGCCAGACATTTACACCTTCTATGCCCCCTAGCGGCACTATGTGGCTGACTCATATGGTCATTGTATCACCTTTATATTATCATTCTGGCCATGAGTCACCGCCTCTCTTAAATGCTCATATGTACGCGGCACACCATCCTTTTTCTACAGTACTCGCATAGCGCCTGACATTAATCCAACTGCTTGCAACTTGCTGCATTCACCTAGCCAGACTAGCTGAACTATTGCCTCTCGAGTCATTGATTGCATTTTGCACATGCACCTACCTTCAAAGTCATTGATTGCATTTTGCACATGTACTTACCTAGTGAGATCAGCTGAACCACTGCCTTTGGAGTCATTGATTGCATTTTGCACATGTACGTACTGAGTCAGATCAGCTGAACCATTGCCTTTTGAGTCATTGATTACATTTTGCACATGTACTTACCTAGTCAGCTTAGCTGAACCATTGCCTATTGAGTCATTGACTGCATTTGCACATGCACCTACCTAGCCAGTTTAGCTGAACCATTGCCTTTTGAGTCATTGATTGCATTTTCGCACATGTACTTACCTAGCAAGCTGCCCCTGGACTGCCATTTCCTGGCTGATCCTACCCCTGCCCAGCGAAGAACCTCTCTACGTACCCTCCAGTGCACTCTTATCCAACCGCATAGACTGTTAGGGCACTTGGTTCAAGATATGCGGCCTTTGCCAACTGCTAGCCACCTTATTCTCGCTATCATCGCAGGGTGAATCACCACATCCCTTTGTCCCCCCACTCCCAGCACTGTTAAGACCGACCCTCATCACTCTACTCTACACTATCCCACAATGCTCCTCAGTAACCCATACCTCAATGACCCTGCCTTATGGCTCCAACACTTCACCACTAAACCTACACCCAATCAACCTTGCTCGCTCCAAGTCAGGAATCTTAGACTAGGATCCAGACTGCCTCGGGACCCTCGAGCCCCTTGCACTCAGCACACACACATTTCCACTACTACACAGAAGTTACCACCATCCCACAGCCCCATCTCCGCCAAAGAACTCAAGGGTGCCCTCATTAACGCCAGAACTATTACAGCCCACGCGCTGGACATCTCCGACCTCATCACCACTCAAAACCTCGATTTTGTGGCCATCACTGAAACTTGGTTACATGCAGCCTCTGGCCTACTTCTTGCCTTCGCCATCCCTAACGATTACTCCATCATTAGAGTTGACCGACAATCAACATGCAAAAGGAGGTGGAGTCGCATTCATACACAGAAATAACATCACACTCAGAATCATCCCCAACACTGAGCTCAGCTCGGCAGAATCCCTCTCCTTGAAACTCACCTTATCTCCAACCAACACTACAACTCTGCACCTTATCTATAGACCTCCAGGACCACTTGGCTCCTTCATAAATGAGATCACGGCCATTTTGACTGTCAATACTAAACCCAACTCTCAGGTATTGCTTTTAAGAGACTGTAGGGGAGGAATGGCCACGAGGCCCTCCTCACCTACAGCTCCCTCCCCAGGTGAGGACCATGGCTCGGTGGGAGCACCCTCATGCCACCCGGGCCCAGGTGGAGGGGGGTTCACCCGCCGACGACATTGCCCACACGCACCCTGTCTTTGCATTTACCGAAACTTAAGTTAGGCCTAGACGCCATCGTGCACAGCAAACATGGTGTGAGTTCAGCACACTGTAACGAGGCCCCCACCTTTGGAGGGCCTTTCATGCATCTCTGCCGCCTCAGCAGCCCTGGCAGATCCGCTGCGAGCGCGTTCCCATGAGAAAGTCGGAGATGAGCTAAACCCGAGATGCCAACACGGCAACATTATATTAGTAACAATGTGATATTGCACCCCGTATGACCCAGACCGCAAGGCCGGGGCAACGGGGAAAAAAGCTGAAGCATCACTATCTGAAGAAGGTAGAAAATAGTTCAAGTATTGGTGTTAATGAACTACCTCTGTTTAAAATGTGAACGAACCATAAAAATGTAACGTTATATGATATCCCTCCAGGTCTGGACTAATGCTGCTATAACCACGGAGAAAGATGTTGACCAAACGTGTAACCTCTATCTGTAAAAGTGTTTTTCAATAGTATGTAGAAACTTGAACTCATATATGTTTTCTGAATCACCCAAAGCGGCGAGCATCAATCTCTGTAGGCCATAACCTAGATATCCCTCGTATAACGTCTAATGTACATACAATACGCACACAATGTAGTGAACATAATGTTAGGTAATGAAAAGGTACTGGAACCGACTGTATTAAAGAAATGTGTAACGAAAATGAAATATATATATATGTATATGTGTGTCTGAATAACGTTAAAATGAGGCAGAACAGTATAAAAACTTCTGCATTCACTGATCAGCAACGCACGAGGAAAATACCTTTGTGAGTATATGCAAGGTCATTCCCTCTCCCACCCCACCAAGCCTGCCAGATAAAAAAGCTAAGACTTGTGCTGCGCTCCCTCACCTCCCCCAACCAAGCTGGCGTTACTTCAGAGAGTCAGAGGCCCCGGCGCCGCAACCAAGGCCACAGCCCGCCACCTGTGTTATTTACAGCACGGTAATAAACCCACGGATGAACCCACTGATCTACCAGCACCCTCTCATAAATCCCCACGAACCCCCCCAAGAATCCTGACCCCGTGTAAGGACGACCCCCATCATTGGGACAAGACACAGAGACCCATCTATATAATAACTTCTAACGCAGCAGACAGACATGTATCACTCGGCCCAGGTCCCAGAGCCCCGTCCCGCGACCTAAAATACCGGTCAATAAGACTCAGGTAAATCTCACCCCAACCAACAACCACCAGACCTCTCACGAGGTGCATTCCTCATGTGTTGCGTTTATTTTATAAGATAAGCTACGGAACAATTTATTAGTGAACGTAAATGTCATTTTCTGAATAACTGCAGTGTGCATGGCCTAGGGCAACTAAGACAGGAAAGGTATTCATCATTGTCACAGGCTGCCCCAGCGCACCAACACCGCACGGATGACCTCAAGCCGGCCTGCCAGGCCCAACCCAACCCACGAGGCTGACCAGTGACGTCGTCTTGCCAAGACCAACCATGCTGCAGCAACACCTATAGTTAGTCGACGATACCCAATCCCAATTAACTTGTGCCCCCTATAGTGTTTAGGTGTTGATGACGTTTTCTGTATTAGAAATACGCCTGTCTTTGCTATTGTCAGACAGAGCGCTCTCGTAGGTTGCAGAGTTCTTTGCATGCCTTATCCTTGGATAAACTCCCACTTACGCTCACCCGCACTCTGTCTTGGTCTTATTCCCACTACGGGAGAGTCCCTTATTGTCTCTCATTGCGGGGAGGATCGTGCTGAATTGGGGGCGCTTCCTTTCAGTGGTGACCCCGATAGCGTGATATCTCCAAACTATTTTTCCTAACTCCTTCTTAAACGACCCCCTTGTGGCACGAGAATCTCCGGTCGAGAAGGGATACGCACGGTGAGCCGTCTCCGGGAGGCCGCCCGCCAACGGCGACCGGCACAATAAGAAGTGCGCACTCAATGAGAAAGGGTACGGGATCCCGATTGGAAAAAAATCCCCTTTGAGTGCCGCTCGCCGGAGCCAGGGGCTGACCGTTGAGTTACCGGTGACGCCGCCTGGACGGACCCAGTTTCGGAGAGTATCGGTTCAAGACGGGCACGTGAGTACCGAGTGCGAGTGATCGTCAAGGGGAAAAGAAAGGGAATTGGGAATAACAGAACGGGGACAGGTAGAGGAGAAGAATATCGGGGGTCTACTACAGACGGGTCTTGAAATTTTCTTTATTCTTTCTTTTGCATATGGCCATTAGGAGTAAGAAATAAGTGACGTGGTAGAAGTGACGGAAACCTAGCTCCGAGAGGGGGTGGAAGGCGGCGCCGCATAGTACTATCTAAATTAGTACTGGGAATATATGAAGAAGTGAGAAATAAGTTATTGGTGTCTAGCAAAAGGAGACACTGGGAATATTTTTTAGTGATTGTGCTCTCTCTCTCTCTATTTCTTTTTTTTTCCATTTCCACGGGGTAGGGGGTGAAAATGAGAAGGGTATGAAGTAGTTAGAACATCTTAAAAAGTGGGGACTCAGTAGTGGCACGTACAGACGTGAACACAGTAACCTTAGTAGGGAAACAGGGACAGCTGGCTAGGGAGGAAAGGGAGGAGAAAGACAAAGAGTGTGAGTGGAAAGCATTGTGAAGGGTGCGCGCACCGTACGAGTGTTAGAGACGAACAGGTGGCCTTGAGGTGGTGCCAAAGAGTGTGGACATAACCAGTACTAGATCGATTGCCAGTGAAATCACATAAGTGTGCCTGAGAATGAGAAAGAGATGAGATATGGTGAGTGAGAAGAGATTTGTGCACTGAATTACAGTGGGTGACAATTTTGAGAGGTCCGCTCTTGTCTGTGCCATAAAGGTATACGTACGCATATTTACACCTATTTAAAAGTTACGAAGGCGAACGCGGTAGCGCTGACGATTTAGAGGATGGGGGCTGAAACTCCCTTGTCACACATTTGTAAGAGCTTGCCGGGATATGCTGAACGCATAAATAAATATCATGATCAATGGTTAACAGAATTGAAAGGGGAGGGGTTGCCCCAGATTTGGCCAGAAGGAGGGTCTTTTGACAAAAGCGTTCTCGATATGGTATGTACCTGTATTCGCCTCAAGTATAAGGGGAAAAAATGGCAGACTAGGAAGGAGATATTAGATCTCTGGAGATTGTTTGAGGAAGTACCCCCACCCAAAGCCCCAGCACCAAATATTGATTTACCCTCCACCACAGACAATCCACTAATGATCCCGCGAGAGGAAAAGGAACAGTTAAGTACAGAACAGCCTGCGGAAGTGGTTATGTTGTACCCAATATTACCTAAACCAGCCCCTGCAACAGGATATAGCGACCCGATTTATGTGCCTCCCCCTTCAACCAGCACGCCACAAAGACCAACTGCACCCCCACCATACGAAAACACTAGAGAGCACACCCAGGGAGGCACACAGAGAGTGGACATAGAGAAGTTAACGAGTGACTTAGAGTCGAGGCTTACAGTGGCACGAGATGAGCTCTCAAGAATAAAAGACATATGTGAACGCACAGCGTGCGCCCCCACACAATCTGGACGCACGTCTAGAGCGTCGAGCGAAAGTAGACAAATTGAGGAAGGATGGAAAAAGGGGGAAATACTGTTCAGAATTGAGGAAGAACCGACCAGGATAATAGAAGTAGGGACAGCAGAAGGAAGCATTGGTGATGTCTCGAGAGAGAGAGGGATCAGAGAGGATTTGTTATGTGATGTCAGAGGAGGGGGGGATGAGAGTGATAGATTGAGCATGGCAGTAGGCGGAGAAGGCGAGGAGCTAGATGGGGCATGTTCACTGGGGACTATAGAGGATGAATGGATAGGACGACTAAGAAATAGGGTGGGGAAGATGGCGTCATTAGAGTCAGCAGTGACCAAGGAAAAGGAAGCTGCAACGGCAAAAGGGAAATTACAACTACCATTACTCCACAGGGGAGGTGGGAGGCCGAACTATATACCGTGGGCTCAGATGGACAAGGCTAACTTAATGAAATTACTACCACAGCTGTCAGGAGGGGCAAGCAAGTGGATATATGCATTTGAAAAACATACCGCGGGTATACCGCTGGCAGTAGGCGATGTGAAAAGCCTACTAGTGTCCTCAGTAGGGGATCAGGCAGACAGAGTGTGGGCTAAAGCGGGTTTTCCAGCTGTAACTTTGGAGTGTGATCGCCATGATGGGCCTTCTTTTAACACCGTGCGAGCAAGGGTGTGGGACGCACTGCGGGAAACTTTCCCAGATACCCCTGATCTGCAGTCAGTAATGCAATGTACCATGAATGATGGGGAGGACGCTATGGATTACATTCTCCGGGTGCAGGAGATGTGGAGAGCGGAAACGGGTACGCCCTGGCACCAATCCACGTCTCTATTTTACTTCATCATTAAAAGAGGGCTCCCAAAGGAAGTGCAAAAGGCACTAGATAAAATAGCAGGTGTTGAGGCAAAAGGCTGGCCGGAGATCCAAAGCATAATAGTACACCATTGTAAAAGGATCAAAGAAAGAGAGAGGGAAATAGCACAGAAAAGGTTGGCGGACGAGGCGAAGTTGGTGCAATCAAAATTGGTGAAGGTCGCAGCAGCGGTAGCGGGACTCCCACTCATACGGGAGGGAGAGGAAGGAGAGGAGGGGCAAATAGCAATACAAGGAAGAATAGCAGCGAATTGGGCAGGACAAGGGCAACGACAGTGGACAGAGCAGGAGCAGAACGGAGGTCCAACGTGGCAAGAGTGGGCCCCAAGAGGAGGAAGAGGTGGGTACAGGGGGCGAAGAGGAGGACAAGGGTATGGAGGAATGGGAGGAAATGGGTGGCAGGGTCCCAGAGGTCCACAGGGGAGCTGTTGGAATTGTGGGAGATGGGGGCATTACTCAAGGGAATGTAGGAGCAGACAAAACAACGGTTTCCAAGAGATAGAACAGTACGGACACCCCCATCCAGGAAGCCCCTACGGCCTCCCCATGGGACAATACCAGCAACCAGACAATGTAGTACAAAGGAGTAACGCACAACTACACGGACATCAATACCGAACACAAACCAGCCCACAGAATAATGACAATGTGCACTACACGCCTGGTAATACTTTCGCCACAGGAGCTAATGGGGCACCAGCCCCCGCACCTTACAGTGGAGTGTCAGTAGTTTCGGGGAATATTTTCGATCAAGGGGGGGCAATGAGACACCCCGCATAGGACAGCCCACAGAGAGCACTTGCGTGTCCAGTACTGTCTACGACCCACAATGCATCAGAGGAACCATTGATAGGAGCGCAGATAGGAGACAAGCAATTCATATTCATGGTGGATTCGGGAGCGGAGAAATCATGCATTAGAGAGGGCCGGTTCCCGTTATCTAATAGAACGTTAGAGACGCAGGGGTTCTCTGGGGCTGTAATTGAAGTTCCTTACACAGAGGTATTGGATGTGACAGTGGGGGGTAAAACAGTGAAAGCACCCTTACTGTACTATGAAAACTCTCCCATCAACTTACTGGGGAGAGATCTCTTGAGCAAACTAAACATGACCATATCATTCACAGGGAGCGGCATCGTATGTTCAACGCCAGGCATATGCCCCCTCCGTATATTAGCAGTAATACACGGCCACACAACAATAAAAGAGATCAGAGGGGTACCAAGAAATGAGGAGATGTTTGTTGAAGGCATGAGAACATTGGCTCTCATAGTACCAGAACTAAAAAGGGTGGAGTGGAGAATACCAGCAGAATTCCTTTTTCGTCCCATAGCAAGCCCTGACACTGCTCTTGGGGAAGTACTATCATTGGATTTGCATGCAATACATGTATCAGCAAACAGAATATGCGTGATTGGTATTGACATGGAAGGGTGTGAGTGGCGGACAGTATTGTGTACAAATGCAAATATCCCCCTGAGGGAGCTCTCGGACGAGGAGCTATTTTCTGACACTGAGGGAGATGGTGAAGTAGTGATGGAACTGGCAATGCCCTGCGACATCGTAGTTACAGCCAGACAAACTAAAGTTGAACTAATGGCGGTAGTAGGAGCACCGCATACATTTTTTGATGAAGACATGAGTTCAGTACCCGCTAACTTATGGACTAATGGCCCCCACGATGTAGGGTTGCTACATGAAGTTCAGCCTGTGGTGATAAAAGTAAAACAAGGAGCAATACTGCCCCGGGTGAAACAATATCCACTGTCGCGAGAAGCAGAAGAAGGGATCAGAGAGACAATAGAAGCACTGCTAGCACAGGGTATAATAGTGCCCTCAAACTCCCCATGCAACACATGCATTTACCCAATCAAAAAAGCGAAGGGGGGTTCATGGAGGATGATACAAGATTTACGCCCATTGAACGATGTGGTAATGAAGGAGTTCCCTTTAGTCCCGAACCCGGCGACAATACTGTGCAACATTCCAAAAATAGCATCACACTTCACAGTAATTGACTTAAAAAATGCATTCTTTTCGATTCCCTTGGCAGAAGAGAGCAGGTACTTGACAGCATTTACATTGGGAGGAAGGAGGTTCGAACACTGCAGACTACCACAAGGATATTGCGAAAGCCCAAGCATATTTAACAGGGTACTACATGAAGATCTGGGGAATTTGTCTGTAGAAAGCACAGTGATTCAGTACGTTGATGATTTATTGGTTTGTGCACAGGCTGAGGAAGAATGCAGACAGGACTCGATAACACTATTGACATTATTGGCAAATAAGGGGTACAAGGTGGACAAGGGGAAGTTACAATACTGTCTGACGGAGGTCCTATACTTGGGTCAGTTGATATCAAAGGATGGCAAGCGAATTATACCAGACAGGGCACAGGCGATTAGAACAATTGGGGAGCCCAAAACAGTAAAAGAGATGCAGAAATTTCTGGGTATGTGTAACTATTGCCGAGCATGGATATTGGACTATGCAGCGTACACAAGGCCCTTGCTACAGGCACTGAAAGAAGCACAACAGGAACACAAACACATAGAATGGACAGAGGTGATGAACACAGCATTTAACTCACTAAAAGAGCTGATATCAAGCGCTCCAGTACTAGCAAACCCAGATTATGGGCGCGAATTCTTCTTATTTTCACACTGCAAAGGAACATTGATGACAGCAGTACTGACACAGAAAACATCTTTAGGGCACAAACCACTCGCTTACTATAGCGGCACCCTAGACGCAGTAATGCAAGGTCATTTCGCGTGCGAGCAATCCCTAGCTGCAGCCGCGTTCGCAATTGAAAAAAGTGCCACGATAGTAATGGGCTGCCCGGTGACACTGTTCGTGGAACACTCACTTTTTGCAATATTAGAGCGAACAAAGAGCACATTGACAACACAACGCGCCACAGCATATGAGATAATACTGTCCAGCGCTAACATCCATATAGTAAGATGTAAAACAGTGAACCCAGCCACATTCATCACAGAGGCATGCACCATTGAGGACATGCAAAACCACAACTGCGCCACGTACATAGGTGACGAAAGTAAGGATCAAGTGATTTTTGAAAATGCCCTGACCGAGGGTGAGGTGTATTTTGTGGACGGGTCAGCATCAATAGACATGGAGACAGGAGAAAAGCATGTGGGTATGGCAGTGGTACGATTAGAGGAAGATGAATATGAGATACTAGTACAACACCGCCTCCCATCACACTATTCAGCGCAAGCAGCAGAACTAATAGCGCTAATAGAAGCATTGCATGCCGCCAAGGGGTGCGCAGTGACCATATATACAGACTCAGCATACATGACAACAACAGTTCACGGTGGGTTGGCCCGGTGGGGGCGGAGAGGGTTCCGACGAGCAGACGGAACGCCAGTCCAGCATGCAGAATTATTGAAAGAACTGATTGAGGCCCTGCAAGACCCCACGGCAGTGGCCATCGTAAAATGTCAAGCTCATACCACCAATACAGATTTTGTATCTTTGGGGAACGCGGCAGCAGACGCCGCTGCCAAAGCAGCTTCATATCTACAAAAAGGTGAAATAGGAGAGTACATGTTGCACCACACAGCAAGCCAAGAAGTCCCCACAGGATACAACATGATGTCCACACAGGAGATAATAGAGCTGCAAGAGGGAGCTAGTGCAGAGGAAAAATTGCTGTGGACTAAGAGAGGATGCAGCAAATCACCGACTGATTTATTGTGGCGACAAGAGAGTTCAGGAAAAGTGGTAATGCCAATCACGCTGTTAGAAATAGCATTTCAACAACTACACTTTCCTGCACACAACACAAAGAAACACATAATGGCAGAGATACAAGAAGATTGGTTTACACCTTGCCTCCAGGAACATGTCACAAGGTTAGCTCTAGAATGCACGACATGTCAAATTTACAACTCAGGTATGACATTGCGTACACTAAGGGGTACGATACCAAAACCAAGTGGCCCATTCAGAGAGCTCCACATTGATTATGTAGACATGGGAGAAAGGTGTAACGGGGCTCGATACATGATTGTGGTTGTATGTCCATTTTCGAGGTGGGTGGAGGCAGGCCCTTGTGCCCGCCCTGACGCGAAGGGCGCCGCGAAGTTCCTAGTGCGGGAAGTGTTTCCGCGCTGGGGAATTTGCGACGTTATTCGCTCAGATAACGGGACGCATTTTGTTAATGAACTCTTTAAAGAAGTGACTACATTATTGGGAATAAAGCACAAATTATGTTCGATTTATCATCCTCAAAGTAATGGCGTCGTAGAAAAGATAAACGGCCTGTTAAAAAGCAGATTATCAAAACTTTGTTTTTCCCTTAAAAAGACTTGGATGTACTGCCTGCCTTTGGCCTTGTTTGAGCTACGAAACCAGCCAAGTAAGGATCACCATTTGTCCCCGCACGAGATCGTCACGGGAAGAAGAATGCACACAGCGCATTCGCCTCTCCGTGAGCGTTCTGATGCACACAGAAGCGCAGCCATATTGGGGGAGGAGTTCACAGAATACCTGCGAAAATTGACAAGGGCAGCGCGCGTAATTTCAAAGCAACTAGCCCCCCCCTCGACAAGAGAGGAGGGGAACGCGACTGAACCAAACGGTTTGCCTGAAAAACCACTACAGCTAATGCCTGGGGACCTTATATATGTTAGAAGTTTTGTGCGGAGGTGGAACGCACCACGCTTCCATGGCCCCTATGAGGTAGTGTTTTGCACGCCTACAGCAGTAAAGGTTAAGGGCCTGCGATATTGGGTGCATTTGACAGATGTACGTAAAGCTTACAGCGCTGCGGAGAGTGAGGTGCAGGATGAGGCACAGGCAACAGCGGACGATGAAGTTGTGCGGAATGAATGATTTGAATTTCGTGTGCTTCATGAGATGAACAGTGAACACAATTAGCGCGCAACAAATGTCCTGGACTAAAACATGTACACATGTATATGTAAATTTTCTTTTTACAATTTTTGAAAGTTTTGCGTGGGGTTCTTTTTTTTTTCCCCTTCCTGTACTATTTAAGATGTTTTTTATTATTGTTGTTTTTAGAAATGTCATGTTTTTTTTTATTATTTATATATATATATAGTAAGTTACAAATAATATTGACTGAAAGCTACCTTGTCTGTCAACAAACCCCCTTCCTCACCCAACCCTATATTTTATCACCGAAACGTTACAATGTGGAAATGCTTACATGTTTGTATTTAATGAACTTTTGTGTCTCAAACAGGATTTATCATGGCATCGAATGGGCAGCCTGCAACTAATAGATATGTTAGATTTAGAGAAATGTTAGTGGCTAGATTAACATATTCATTTGAATGTGGTTTATCAATGTGTGCTATCGTGTTCTTCATCTCAATGTTTTGTCTGGTGTTACACTGGATTATAGCGTTCATCTCTACCGAGATGAACGAGGGGGGAGGGGGGAACAACACCACCCTTGCTCCTGGAACGAAAACAATTCCGACTGTAGGTATCAAAGAAGGTGATTTCTTGATCTGGGATGGAGCACACTTTGTGTGGGGATACTATACTACACCACCCACTGCTGTCCTCTCACAATGGAGAACCAAAAATGTAGATAATGACACAATGTCCCAACCTGGAACATACAACAACCACACGATCCCTCCCGCCCCAATTTCAAACAACGATCTCTTGTTTATTAATGAGGATGGAAAAGTGATTATGATGGCAGAACACACGCCCCTATATGAAGAATTAGAAAAGGGGGGTGGGAGGGAGGAAGGGGGGCCTGGTTCTTCACCTCCTATAACGAGAAGGTACAGAAGAAGGGAGAAAAGTAGGCGGAGAAGAGAGACTGGTGGAAAAGGGTATGATGAGTATTATGGGCTAGGGTTAGACAAAATGGAAGACCCACGACACCCTCACCAAGCAAATAAATGGTATGCAGATATGAGCACAACAGCTAAACAAACAACCAATGAGAGCTGTTATGTCTGCTCACTTATCCCCCATGCATCAGGCACACCTAAAGTATTGTTGCCACGAGAATTGCCCATTGTGGATGCCCAATGTCTCCTTCATCTCACGCTGTGTAGAATAAAGAACACTTTCCAAGCACACGATGTCTCTTTCAGAATGGTACAGAACAACAAAACGTGCTATTCGCAAGCGTCTGGAGTGATCTGCCTTAAAGAACCTTTCTTTGCAATACAAGGGACACTGTTTTCCGAAAACAAATGGAAAGACGAAGAAGTGCTGTGCAAGGCAGAAGCGCTGAAAGGTGTCCAACCGGACAAGCTGCGGTGGATGGAAAGAACGTGCTTGCCAATATGGAAAGAACACATCCCTAAACTAACATGGGTAACAGCGATGGAGAAACCCTTCAAGCTACAAAGTGAAATACAAAACGAACTATGTTTCAAGGGAGAAGGAAAAATGGCAATGGGAACGAACACGAACTGTAACAAAACTCTCACCATCCCGGATATGAAAAAAGGGACAGCAGCATTAATGGACACCTACTGGGTATGCGGAAACCAGGCGTACCTGCACCTTCCCCAATCATGGAGTGGTAGCTGCTCAATGGCCACCTTGCACTCGACACTAATGGTGATTCCAGAAAGCCATATTGACAGAAGTAACATGATGAAAGGAGGCTTGAACCAGAATGCAGCTTCTCCAACTACACAAGCGCACCTTTATGTCCTGTCCTCCGGGGGGAAGGAAGAAAAGCTCTCAAGAAACAAGCGAGCCTCGAACTACATATCACAAGCATCATCTGATTTATTGGCACAGATCCCAGACAAGTATCGCCTGTTCAGCTCCGTGGAAACATTCTTTGCTTCACTAGTGTCCAGTGTCCAAGCAAGAGCAAATGCAAAATGGCTCCAGATCACACGGTGGGAACTGATCCAGTTGGCCAATGACACTGAAGAAGGGTTCAACATAATAAAGGTGGAACTACGAGCTCTGCGACTAATGACCATGCAGAACAGGTATGTTCTAGACCTGTTGACAGCTATCGATGGAGGTGTTTGCCGAAAAATAGGAAGTGCGTGCTGCACGTTCGTACCTTCTGAAGACGCAGAAAATGGGTCCCTGTCCCACGTTATTGAAGCAGTACATAACCTGGGCGAGAAGATGAAAATGGAAGGTGGAGCTGAGGATAGCTCGTGGTTCGACAATATCTTCTCCTGGGTTCCCTCATGGCTTGGAGTGACAATGAAGTTCCTGATACCAATAGTGGTGATCATCCTTGTGATGTTCTGCCTGTGCCAGGTGGGCCTCCGATGTTGTGCTAATGCAGTCCCTAACGGTGCAATGATGATGGTTACAATGGGCAACTCCGGTGGTACAATTAAAGCAACACAAGAAGTACACGTGCAGACAGGAACAGACAACACCCCCAGGTACCAGTTAGTGCCTATGTGCCGTGACAAGTACATAGTAGATAAGCTATGGCACACCACGATTAAAGAACCACGAGACGTAGAACTGGAATGGTATGAGGAGGTCTGGGTAGATCTGGAAGAGACCGGCGACTGTATATATTTGACATGTACACCAGACGAGTATGCTAGGAGAGGTGAGAGCTTAAGGGGGGTGTGCAGAGCATGGATGCCTATAAAAGGAACCCCTGCATGGGATGGTGCAGTGTTAGAAGAACAAGAATGTAGAAGATTAGAAGAGCTAAAGAAATTCGTTACTTTAAGTAACGAAAGGGGGGAAATGTAGGGGAGGAATGGCCACGAGGCCCTCCTCACCTACAGCTCCCTCCCCAGGTGAGGACCATGGCTCGGTGGGAGCACCCTCATGCCACCCGGGCCCAGGTGGAGGGGGGTTCACCCGCCGACGACATTGCCCACACGCACCCTGTCTTTGCATTTACCGAAACTTAAGTTAGGCCTAGACGCCATCGTGCACAGCAAACATGGTGTGAGTTCAGCACACTGTAACGAGGCCCCCACCTTTGGAGGGCCTTTCATGCATCTCTGCCGCCTCAGCAGCCCTGGCAGATCCGCTGCGAGCGCGTTCCCATGAGAAAGTCGGAGATGAGCTAAACCCGAGATGCCAACACGGCAACATTATATTAGTAACAATGTGATATTGCACCCCGTATGACCCAGACCGCAAGGCCGGGGCAACGGGGAAAAAAGCTGAAGCATCACTATCTGAAGAAGGTAGAAAATAGTTCAAGTATTGGTGTTAATGAACTACCTCTGTTTAAAATGTGAACGAACCATAAAAATGTAACGTTATATGATATCCCTCCAGGTCTGGACTAATGCTGCTATAACCACGGAGAAAGATGTTGACCAAACGTGTAACCTCTATCTGTAAAAGTGTTTTTCAATAGTATGTAGAAACTTGAACTCATATATGTTTTCTGAATCACCCAAAGCGGCGAGCATCAATCTCTGTAGGCCATAACCTAGATATCCCTCGTATAACGTCTAATGTACATACAATACGCACACAATGTAGTGAACATAATGTTAGGTAATGAAAAGGTACTGGAACCGACTGTATTAAAGAAATGTGTAACGAAAATGAAATATATATATATGTATATGTGTGTCTGAATAACGTTAAAATGAGGCAGAACAGTATAAAAACTTCTGCATTCACTGATCAGCAACGCACGAGGAAAATACCTTTGTGAGTATATGCAAGGTCATTCCCTCTCCCACCCCACCAAGCCTGCCAGATAAAAAAGCTAAGACTTGTGCTGCGCTCCCTCACCTCCCCCAACCAAGCTGGCGTTACTTCAGAGAGTCAGAGGCCCCGGCGCCGCAACCAAGGCCACAGCCCGCCACCTGTGTTATTTACAGCACGGTAATAAACCCACGGATGAACCCACTGATCTACCAGCACCCTCTCATAAATCCCCACGAACCCCCCCAAGAATCCTGACCCCGTGTAAGGACGACCCCCATCATTGGGACAAGACACAGAGACCCATCTATATAATAACTTCTAACGCAGCAGACAGACATGTATCACTCGGCCCAGGTCCCAGAGCCCCGTCCCGCGACCTAAAATACCGGTCAATA
Source organism: Ambystoma mexicanum (assembly GCF_040938575.1). NCBI lineage: Eukaryota > Metazoa > Chordata > Amphibia > Caudata > Ambystomatidae > Ambystoma > Ambystoma mexicanum. The sequence continues at coordinate 803,831,140 of NC_090921.1, forward strand.
AGACTCAGGTAAATCTCACCCCAACCAACAACCACCAGACCTCTCACGAGGTGCATTCCTCATGTGTTGCGTTTATTTTATAAGATAAGCTACGGAACAATTTATTAGTGAACGTAAATGTCATTTTCTGAATAACTGCAGTGTGCATGGCCTAGGGCAACTAAGACAGGAAAGGTATTCATCATTGTCACAGGCTGCCCCAGCGCACCAACACCGCACGGATGACCTCAAGCCGGCCTGCCAGGCCCAACCCAACCCACGAGGCTGACCAGTGACGTCGTCTTGCCAAGACCAACCATGCTGCAGCAACACCTATAGTTAGTCGACGATACCCAATCCCAATTAACTTGTGCCCCCTATAGTGTTTAGGTGTTGATGACGTTTTCTGTATTAGAAATACGCCTGTCTTTGCTATTGTCAGACAGAGCGCTCTCGTAGGTTGCAGAGTTCTTTGCATGCCTTATCCTTGGATAAACTCCCACTTACGCTCACCCGCACTCTGTCTTGGTCTTATTCCCACTACGGGAGAGTCCCTTATTGTCTCTCATTGCGGGGAGGATCGTGCTGAATTGGGGGCGCTTCCTTTCAAGACCTTAACCTTGGCCTACTCGACACTAAGGATCACTTGGCCTCGGAGGTCGCTACCACATTAGCTAATTTAGGCTTCCAACAATGCATTTACGAACCTACCCATATTAAGGGCAGAACGCTCGACTGGATTACTGACCTTAATTGCAACACCACCATAAGCTCCAACCACGCTTGTGCCTGGTCCGACCACCACATCATCATCTTCCACTTACTAGCAACCAACCCTCCCATGATAGCTCCAGCCATTCCCACAAGGAATAAAAAAGACATCACCAGGGATAAACTACTCCCACTCATCCTTCCTATCCTGAATAAATGCTTGTCCCAACATAACGACCCCACAGTCTTAGTAGATATCTTCAATCAAACATTGCTCAAAGCCATCGACAATATAGCACTGCTTAAACTATGGAATGCCAAACAAGCCCATCTGAACTCCTGGTTCACCCCGCAGTTAAGAGCTCTGTGCAAAGAAAAAAACGTAAGGCTGAATCACTCTGGAAGAGCCACCCATGTGACTAACAAAGATCGCCTCATCATCACCACCCACAATTACAAGGAAGCAATTTTACAAGCCAAAAGGGAGACCTACAACCAACGTATCACCGAAGCTGAATCCAACACTAAGGAGTTATTTAAAATTCTTAAAGAATTGGAATCCCCCTCCCCTGCTCCTGATACCTGCACTAAAGACAGTAAATGGTGCAACAACATCCAAAACGCTCTCCTCAACAAAATCACCACCCTGCAATCGAAAATTAACGCCAAACAAACTACCCTTTTCACCAACTCCCCCACGAAACCCTCCACTACTCCGACGGCCTCCTTTACTCGCACCCCTTTCAGCTTCACCCCACTCACCATCCTCGAGGTCGAAAACATCATTCGCACTTTAAAACCTTCTAACTGCCAAGGTGACTCCTGCCCAGCACCCATCATTAAGGTAGCGGCACATGATCTCGCTCCTTTTATAACTACCTTCATTAACTCTTCATTCCTAACTGGAACGGTACCCAACAACTTAAAGGACGCTTGGGTTATCCCTCTCCTAAAAAAAACTACTCTGGCTCCTGAAACACCAACCAACTACAGACCTATTACCACCGTACCGTTCCTACTCAAAATACTGGACAGAGCAGCACACCTGCAGATTCAGAACTACTTAGAAACTAATAACCTCCTCGGCTCAAGACAATCTGGCTTCAGACCCAAGCACGGGACTGAAACAGCTCTCCTTGACCTCAAAACTCAAATTGAGGACCTTAAAGACAACGGTAAACTGGCCCTCTTACTACTACTGGACCTATCCGCTGCCTTCGATTTGGTCAATCACCAAATACTATGTCGGCACCTGAAGTCCGCTGCCCACTTCTCTGACAATGCATCCAACTGGATTAGGTCATTCCTCAACAATAGGCACATGAGTTTTCTCACCTACCGCATCGGCCGATCCTACACCTGTCCCTTGTGGTGTCCCGCAAGGTCCTGTGCCTCCCCAACTCTCTACAATGTCTTCACCAAACCACTATTTGATGTGCTTGACTATCTGGGGGTCACCTACACAAATTATGCGGATGACACCCAGATACTCATACCCATCACTGGTGACTACATTGTTGACTCTAAAGCCCTTAATGACATCTACTTGGTCATACAAGCTTGGATGGCCCAGCACGAGTTGTGCCTCAACGATGACAAGACTGAGCTTCTCATCTTAGGCATGCAACAGAGACTTAAACTGAGTCCCCTGTTCGGCTCCTTTAATATTGATGGTAATCTAATTAAAGTATCCAAAGATACCAAAACTCTGGGTATCTACCTGGATGCCTCCTTGACTTTCAGTAGACAAACTAATACAGTAGCCGCTGCGTCTGCTTACACCTGCAAATTGATTTCAGCCTATCGCCCATTCCTTATCGCCCAGAACTGCATCACCCTGGCCAGGACCTTGGTTATGTCCAAATTGGACTACTGCAATGCTCTGTACCAAGGCACTAACCAGGGCAATTTCAACAAACTTCAGACTTCCCAAAATAATGCCATCAGAGCGACCCTCAATATCCCCCGATCTGCCCACATTTCAGAAACCAGAAAGAACCTCAACTGGCTCTCAGTCGCCCAAAGGATCTCTCTGAAAGCACTGGCCCACACATACAAATGTGTTAACCACCAGGCCTCCTCATATCTAGCCTCGCGATTCACTCATCACATACCATCGCAAGCACTTAGATCTGCACAACCCCAAGGTCTTGCGATCCGTAGATTCAAGCTGCAAACTGCTGGGGGCGCCAGCTTCCCAGTCCTGGCAGCCAAGCTTTGGAACACCGTACCACTCAGTATCAGAACTTTACCCTCATTTAACTTATTCAAACACAAAGCCAAGCTTTGGTTAGCTACATCTCACTAACAATCTCTCTTCTGGACGGGCCACCTGGGACCCAGCTCTGCTTTGCTCCGGCACCACCATTCGTTCTTGCTTCTTGCCTTGATTTGTAACGTCAATTGTATATTTTTGTTTACAATCTGTTTGACTACTGTGATGATATGTCATACCTGTAATGTCCTACTAAGATATGCGCCCGGTTGCCCTTGGGCATGGTCCACATTAAATAAATAAAACAAATACAAATTTGTATAGGTGTGTAGTGTTTAACATTTGGGTCACATTTGCGCTACCCGTCTTCCTCAAAAAGGAAAAGGTTACTTATCCATAACATCTATTTTGCGACTGCATATCAGTGATGGAGTTACATGCTTTGTATGTTTTTGTCATTTGCCACCTTAACCAATCTGGCACTTGGTGGGCGTTATGTCAACTGGATCTGCAGAAGGGCTTGTAACACAATACGGAGGTGCCTGACGTGTTCTTCCCAAGAAGGGGTGTAAAGTGCAATATCATCCAGATATGGCATGCAGGATTCCTCTAACCCATTCAGGACATGATTGACCCGCCTCTGAACTGATTTACCCTGAACTGGTAAAGTCCCTCAGGCGTTGAGAATGCAGTCCTCTTGGCATTTCTACCAGGGATATTTGCCAATACCATGCAGTTAATACCATGGAGTTAATTTTCAGCACTCAGTTGGTCCACTAACCCATCAGCTCATAGAAGGGGATGCGCATCTGTCTTGGTGACAGCATTAAGAGCTCTTATTCCACATAGAATCTGAAATCTGTGGTGCCTGCGTTTGGTACCAGTACCACTGGGTTGGACCAAGGACTAATGAATGGATCCATCACCCCAAGATCCAACATCTTGTTGACCTCCGACTTGATGCAAGACCTTACTTTGTTTGACATTCTAGAACTTCTACTTTTGGTAGGCAAACTATCTCCAGTGCTTATCATGCTTATACCAAGAGGTTAAATCTGGAATGAAGGAAAACAAAGGGGCTGCAAGAAATGTTTTCACCTCACCCTGCTGTAGTGTCAGTTGCGGGGACAATTGGACACCCTCAACTGAGCCATCCGAGGGACTGTCCTGTAACAGGTTAGGGAGAGATTCAGATTCCTCTTCCTCCCTTTCTGAAGCCAGAAGCAGGGCTCCCATTTCAATTCTAGGAATGACAGCCTTCGAACGATTTGTGTGAAACACTTTGGGAGCCTGACCAGGTCTTCCAAGATCCACTAAATAGTTTACCTCACCAATTCTCTCAAGTATCCAGTAAGAACCAGGATGTGTGTCCTGTAAAGCTCTAGGTCTTATAGGATTCATGATCAGGATTTCTTGGCTTGGGAAGAAATTAATTGAAGCTTTCAAGTCTTACCAATGTTTCACTTGCGCTTGTCCAGCCTTTAACTTGCCACTGGCCTGAGCCATCAGTAAGGCCATCCTCTTCCTCAATTCAAGCACATAATCCACTACATTGGTAGTGACAGGAGGAGTAGGTAATTCCCATCTTTCTTGGACTATGGCAAGGAGCCCCCTGATTGGGTGGCCAAACAAGAGATAAACAGGGCTAAAGAAACCCCCTTCTGGAGGTCTTGTTTTAGGCAACATTGTATGTACTAACCCTGTGGGAGACAACACCAGCCTTGTCCTCGTTGCAATTGGTAGAGTGACGGAGTAGCCAGGCTTATCTCAAGAGGGGTCAAGGTGAGCTGTAAGGTTCCAACACAAGAGATTCACAGTGACATGCATTAAAATAACACTTGGACTTAAAGTTTCTTGATTAAAATAATTATTTATTAATTTAACAGTCAGTTTTAAAATAAGGCTTCTTTAGAAGGGAGCAATATGCAACACTTAAATACACTCAAGTAGATACCCTTTTGGGTTGGCACACAGATACTTCCTACACCCTGACGGGACTTCAATAGTTAGGACAATGGACATTAATATATCACTTTTCGCACTTAAATTGTAATACTGTAGTTACGGCAAAAAGGAAAAAAGGTTAGGGAAGAAACAAAGGTTTGCAAGTTTCTCAAATAGGTAAGCACTTTTCAATTCCCCCCACCCCCCAAAGGAAATATAGGTTAACCCTTTCCAAGCTATACAAGTAAGGCATGTATGACTTTTTGGAGGGATAGTTGAACACAAAGTCAGAGGGCAAGAAGAGTCTTCAGGGATCCAGGTCAGCCAATGTCAATTGAGCAAAGTCTAGGGGAGCTGAGGCACTTCTTGTAGATAGCCCAAAAGACTTGTACAAAGTTAAAGAGTTTTTGTTTTAAAAGGATCACTGTGGGGCCGTAACATGGGAGGCTTGTGAAAGAACAACGATGCAAGCAACTCTGCAAAGGGCAGCCAATGCAAGTCTCCAGCGAGAGCAAGCAAGCTACACACAACAAGCGGTAAGTACCCCTAGTTACACAGTACCTTGAGTTTGAAGAAAGGGTTCCAGCTGGCTTCTGTTCCTGTTGTAGTCTGGCTGATCCTGTTGTTCCTGGGCCTCAGTCATGGGAACAAGAGGGAGAATGTCTGGGCACTCCTGCACTACAGTATGAAGGTCGTCGGCAGCAATGGGCACAGTCCAGATCAGCAGCACATTGCAATTTCAGCTACTCAGAAATAGCACCACGCGGTTCTAGGACACCTTGTGGACTTGCCTTGCTTCTGGGCTCCAGCACTCTGTTGAGGTGGCTCAGGCTTCGTTAGTCCTGCTTCGAGAGAGTCCGCAGGATCTTCCTGGAGCTCTGGTCCGGCTTAAAGGCGATACACTCTATTCTGGTGTTCCTGTCGCCTGGAAATCGGTTCCTGCAGCAGCAAAGAATTACAGTCAGCAGAGGGGTCCATGTCAAGTTCATCTAGGGGCTGATTGGTCCAACCAACCCAAGGGGAGAAGTCGTCCTTTCCGGGCTTCTCTAGTCGATTAGAAATTCGGAGCTTCATCGATGCAGCAGGTCTTCACCGGGAAAGCCAACGGTCCAGGAGGGAGCAGCAAGCTTCTCTTTGTTTCTTCTTCGGTTCCTTCGTCCGGTGGTCGACTCTGCCTTCTTTGCAAATGAATTAGCCTTTTATGCAAGTTTCTCCCATTTATTTGCACTCACACAGCAGGGTGGCTGTCCTCCAAGGACAGCCACCCGGCCAATCACCTTTGGGTGCATTCCTGTAACCAAGGAGACAGCACAGGGAGTTTCGGGAACCTCCCTCGCTTCCTGCCCTGCCAGACACGCTGAATCCAGAGGCAGGCATCACCAGTGAATCCTCACAAAGAAAACAAACAAAGGGACCAAACCTAGTTTGTCACGCAGAGTAAATCTCAAGAAGGACCTTTTCAAAAGGAAATGGCGAGAGAAAAAAAAAAAAAACACACAACCAGGGCCATTTTGACTAAATGGGCACCCAGGGGTGCAATACTGAAGCTGAGGATTCAGCCTGTGGTAAAAACGCACAATGCTAGGAACATTAAACTATGCCACCAGCCATTAATTGTGCTGTCCAGTCAAAGTTTCGAATGACAAATGTTCCGAAACAAAAGTTTGGAAAAAAAAGTGTTGAATGTATATTTTTTATTAAATGGTTTATTTTAATTTCGTATATTTAATTAAGTGTTTTTACAAACAAAAAAAAAACATGGGTTTTGGGTAGGAGGAGGGACACCCCCATAAAGAAAATGTAAAAAAATACATTTGAAACTTTTTTTTTTTTCAACACTTGCGTCAGAACTTTTGTCATTCGAAAATGTGACTGTCGAAACAGTCACTATAAACCTTATTTGTAGAAAGGGTAACATAAAAAATGTTACATGAGAAGGTAGACAAAGGGGATACTAAGTAACCCCTCCAGCACTTATGTAAGATATTATGTGCTGGGTCTACAAAGAAAAAGTTAAGTAAAGTCAATTTCACAGTACTACTCTTGGAAACAGTAGTTTATCCAAGAGAAGGTATTTAAACCTTAACATAAATCCTTTGGATTTCTCTGACACTGCACTGAAGGTGCAGTGCGTCACAATACAAAAAGATGATGCTTATAGAGTTTGTCAGACTCCAAAACCACAAGAAACGCAGGGTATAAATCTAAGACAAATACATGAGTGGGGAAAAAGGTCTCACTCTCTCCAGGATACAAATTAAAGTCCTTCAGTCCAGCAAAAGAGCTGGGGGTCTCAAGGTAGAAGGTAATTAACACAGAAATGAGAATTCTCCCTAACATCCACTCTGAAGGCATGGAATTAGAAGGTCCCACTTCCTTCAATGGGCCTCCTCAAGAGTTCCAATCATGTTTTTGAGAGTTCTGTTGAATCACTCAACTAGGCAATTGATTTGTGGGTGGTAAGCAGATGAACATGTGTATACACACCACATTCCTTCCACGTGGCACAAATGTATTTAGACAAAGTTGCCGTCTGTCAGACTCAACAACTTTAGGGAAGCCAACCCTAGTAAAAATGACCAGCAATGCTCTTGCAACTGACTTCGTAGTTAGTCTTCAGTGGGATGACTTCAGGCTATCTTGTGCCATAATCAACTACCACAAGTATAAACCTACTGCCTGAGGATCAAGAGGATCAAGGGGATCAACGACATCCCTACCATCTCAAATGGTATCCCCACTACTGTTTGTGGTACCAGTGGAACCTGGATATTTGTTCCACTCTTGCCAAACAACTGACAAGTAGTGCAACTCCTGCAATGACATTCTTCTTGTGCCCCATCTTAGGCCAATAGAAGTGCACGCTTAACTTCTCAGTCTCCTTGATGACAAGATGACCTGCAAAGGCGACTTCATGCGTCAACTGCAGGAGGAAGAACCTCTCAAAGAGGGACCACCAACCTCCTATAGTCTCCCCCTAGTGGTGGGGGGGGGGGGGGGGGGGGGCAGTCTGCAAATTAACTTTGCAGTTTAGGGTGCTCATGGTGATTGAGAACGTCTGTATAGCACGCTTCCTAGCCAAGTTCAGGGGTTTCACCAACTACCTCAACCTCAGTTGTAGGGCAGATCGGGAGAATATGTTCCTTCCCTCTTTTTGGATGTTTTACTCCTTAAGGCTTAGGTTTCCCCTTTGGCGTAGGCTGGACCTTAGGCTTGGCTAAGGCAGCCTTGGCTTGAGACCTAGTGTGTGGACGTCTGCAGTGTCTCACACAAGACAGAAGTCTCTAAAGTAATTCTTGAACAGAGAGTTTCCTGGAACTTGCGCCTGCACATGGACAGGTATTCTGACCAATCCTAGATTAAAAGCTTAAGTGACGAGCATAACTGGGAAGTTGAGAGGAGGACCATCACCCACCTTAGTGGGCATCAGGATATCTGGTCAGAGCCTCTTGAGTTTACCAGAGTTTGATCTACTCCAGCAAACGACGACAACTATAGGCCCATAACAAACGTGCCCTTTATCCTCAAGATATTGGATAAACTCGCTTACCTGCAGTTACAGGCCCATGTTGAAAAACATAACATTCTGGGTACCCGTCAGTCAGGTTATAGAGCTTGTCACGGGACTCAGACAGCTAGGCTAGATCTCAAATCCACCCTAGCCAGCATTGCTGACAAAAATCAAGCTGCATTGCTTATGCCGTTGGATCTCTCCGCAGCCTTCAACCTAGTTGATCACAGCTTACTGGTGTCAAGGCTTGGAGAGGTCGCAAACTGCTCCGTAATAGTATCTAGATGGATAGCCTCCTTTCTGGGTCCTAGAATGGTTAGGGTCTGTGCAGGCAACACCCAATCTTTCCCCATCTCTCAGACATGCAGCGTTCCCCAGGGCTCCCGCCGTCGCCTCTGCTTTTTAATCTATACATCCGTCCCCTTCTTGATCTCCTAAGTAAACTAGGAGTTCAATATACAAACTACGCCGATGATACTCAGGTAGTCATACAGCTGAGTGGCTCTTATAGCAGTGACGTTGAAACCATCAACAAAATATACAAAGCCATACAGGACTGGATGGCCTGCAACTCCCTTGCTCTTAATGACAAAAAAAAAACTGCTTATTGTGTCATCTAAAAATATTCGCACTAAAATTAGATCCCAACTATGCCAGTTTCCCCATCGCATATAATATTATCCCCGTCCGGAAGAAAGTCAAGACCCTAGGAGTTGTCCTGGACGAAGAACTTTCCATGAAGTCCCATGTTTCCAGCATTAAATCTAGCTGCGGCCTCATAAACAAGCGAATAGGATACATTTGCCCATTCATCTCGGAAGAGAACTGTGCCCTCTCGTCCACGGTGCCGATTAATGATAGAGTAGACTATTGCAATAGTCTTCTAGCTGGCACTACTGCCTCTAACATCCAATCTTTACAAGTGGGCCAGAACAACGCGGTGCGCAATATCTTCAACCAGTCTCGTCGAGCACACATCTCCACATTTAGGAAAAGACTTCATTGGCTTCCGGTCAAACATTGTATAACACACATGGTGCTTACCACGACCCAAAAATGCCTTAGTCTCAGCAGTCCAACATACCTGTCGGCCCGTATTAATGCCAAGCCTAATGAGAGAAATCTTCGCTCATCTACTGCGGTCATCCTCAAACACCCCAAATTTAGGACAGCCAAATTTGGAGGCACCACTCTTGATGCACAGGGCCCCCTTCTTTGGAATACACTACCAGCCCGGATACGGCAGATCCAGAGCTATACTGTATTCAAATGCGCCATAAAAACTCACTTCAACCGGGAATAACTCATCGACTCTGTCCTCCTCTACTGCCTCTTGTGGTAGTCTGTCTAGGTCTCGTCTTTGTGTGCGCCCTGAGGCCCACGGGCATGTTGGCGCGTTACAAAAATTAGGAGTCTGAAGAGAAGGATGCTCCTGTGAGAATCCCTTCCTCTTCATGAGGAAGCGCCGGATTCACAGAATAGACCACAAGGCTCTTACCCTTGCATCTGGGGTCCCCCTTCACATGGTCACTTGTGACGCAAGAGCCACTGGACCTTTGCATGTGGGAGGCTTATAGTGTCCACCTTTTTGCTTGAGATTGTGAGTCCCCCACTACCCTTTTCATGATCATGTGGTTTAACCTCCTTATTAAACCTTTTGTGGACCTTAGGGCAATATATTTTTTCAGAATGCCCACCCGCTTTCCACTTTTGCTTTTTCTCCTCCTCACCCTTAATAGAAACATGTTTGTCCTTATGGGACACTATGTGAAACCCATAGATCAGCAGCAATGACCAGCTTCTCAGGATCAAACTCGGTTTCAGAATAAGAGGCACAAATATGTTAAAGCAGGACAAAGGTATTCATACCCTCAAAAGTGGTTACTCTGACCTTCAACACACCCACACAAGTTTTTCAAAGAGTCATTCACAGAGGTAAACCAAGTATTACCTTCTTTCTTTTTTGTGGTCTCTAAATCTCGAGGTATTGGGCAGGATTTTCCAAAACCTCAAGAGCAGAGCCAGTTTCAATTTCTCAAAAGTCTTTTCTGTCAGCCATAGACAACTCCATAATGACACTTCAGCCAGTATGTGGCAGTCTACTGAGCAACCATGCACTCTTAACATGCTCTCCTACTTCTTGCACTTCAAAAAGGATTATTCAAAAGCAGTCAACCAATCTATGATATTTTTCTCATCATACATGCTCCAAGGACCCTTAGGAAATCTTGGATGAGGAGGGTGACCCGGAGCCACTTCCAGACCCTATAAAGGAGCCTTGAGGCCTTGTACTCTGGCCAACAAGTCTGTCCTTCAGCCTTTCAACCCTATCAAGCGCTAACTTAACCTTGGTAAATTCCAATTCTTTTTCTAGGAGTAAGTTTTTCTTTCTTCACTGAAAGCTTCAAAAGTAGTGAGGTTTCAGAGGCCCTCTCCTAATTTGCATTTTCAATGCTAGCAGTTACCACAAGACCATTTCTACTACTAGGCCCTGCTCCAGCATCAACTGCATCACTTGTCCAAGGCCAAGGAATAATTCTAGATACCTGGTGATCCATTAATCCCTTTATCTGACTAGCTTTCACTCCATAGGAGGGCAATATGATCTCGGAACACAACTTTTTAAAATGTTGTAGCTTAAGAGCAGAAAGAGTAGTTATTGTTGGCTTTAGTCATACCCTAGTTTAAGGTATGGTGGCTAGTATCTCTCGAATGTATCCCAGCCACAGCAATTCGATCTCGCATGTGCCAGCCCTGTGACAACCAACTCAGCTGTGAAAGGCTGTGTATTCCCACAGCCAGGTTTTCCCTGTTGCTGCTTGCAAGTCTGTAGTCCTGTGGGTCTGACTCTGTTCCTTGGCGAGGGAAGGTAACCCACCCCCAACCCCCTCAAAGAGACAGCTACTCCACAGGAAGCTGTCTTGGGAACAGGAATCAAAGGACACTCATTCACAAAAGGAGTAGTCGCACACCAGGATGCTGCATACCAAAAGGGCCTTCCACTGAGAATTGAAGTGGGTAGGGTTATTTCAGAGGGAGCCCTTTACAGTTGGAAGGTTACATCTTTTTCCTCGATCTTTCCTTCCTGTACCCTCTGCTTCCTAAGGCAGAAGGCACAGAGTGTGATGTCAGAAGGCAAAGTCCACTGAGTCCAAGCACATGGATTGCACTCCTAATGCAGGCTTGCCTTAGCCAATCACCTGTGGACGTTTATCTTTAAAAGAAAGGGTCTCCCACTCCTCCTTTGATTCACTTTTGGACAAACACTTATAGAAGAATTAATTGGACCTCTGTTACTGGGAGAGTTAACTCCAAAGTCCTACATGAGTGAGGTGAAGGTTGTATCCAAGGGGAGGCAAGCTTTGTCCTTCAACCATCCTCAGGGACCAGTGTAGATTAACTTCTGCTGGGACAAGACCTGCCACTCTGTCAGCCACAGTGGTACCCAGGAACTCATGGGCCGACAGGCCCCTGCAGTTGTGTGCTAACCTCCCCAGTATCTGGGAGGCCGAAGATTAGCACTATTCTGTTCCTTGAATCCCTGGATTGACTCAAGGCATCCTGGGTGCCAAGATAGCCAGAAACCCGGTTTTAATCGTCTCAAACCAGACAAAATGGGTTTACCGTATTTCAAACTATAGGAACAGCCAGTGCTGCCTTTGATACTCGACCAAACTCTTCAAGCATGCTTACTTCTCGAACATGCTTGACGCTGCATATTACCTCGCAGAGCAGGTCACCTGCTCGAATGAAATGTTCATCGCCATAACCTGACAAACTGCTGGTGTGTCACTCGCTGTCACGAGCCAGCAGTTGGCAAACTGCTCGATTTCAAACTGCTGGTATAAAAAACTGCCTAGCATGAACATCAGGATCACCGCTTCAAACCGTCGCCGACCTTCGACTAACTTTGCAAGCATTAATCGCCAATCCTACCCAGCGGTTACCACACATCTTGAACAGACTCAACCCGAACCAATCCCGGCGAGTGCTCTAACCGGCAATGCTCGAACACCGCCTTTAAACTGCTCTGGGCACCTACATTCAACCATATGCCACCTCGCTGCTCGGATCAACAACTTGCTTCGCTCAAACTTTTCTGTAACCTCTTGCACAACAGCCAAAGCATTAATAGTTGCAACGAGGTGTTTTGGACCAACAACTGCCCCGTTGGTCCATAACACCTCTGGGCCCTAGAGGCTGGTTAGGTCACTTTGAACCCTTTTGCAACCACAAAATATCCTTTCATAGAATATGAAATAAGTTACTTACCTGTAACTTGTTCTCCAGCATGGATTCAAATGCTCATGATAATTCCCTGTCAGGCCGGGAATCCTCGGTAAAAGAAAACAGTTCACTTTTGTTTATAAACTGTCTCTCCTATACACCAATCACTGAGATCTGGGTCATACTGCCCCCAGCCAAGGACTGCCCTCTCCCCAAACCCCTCAGGCAGCCATCTTCAGATTTGGTAGCATGTAGAGTGGCAGTATGACCAAGAAGAAATGCAAACAGGCAGCTGGGAGGGTTTGCATGCAAATCCATGCCAGACCCATGCTGGCGAAAAACAGTTCTAGGCAAGTAACTTACTTCTCCATCATGGGGTCTGGCATGGATTCACATGCTCATGAATAAAGAATGCATAGCAGTACATACAAACGCAAGCATAGGAGGTGGCAAGGCTCAACAGAAGCAATTACTCTTACCTCCTCACCAGGCTCACCTTCAAGCAAACAGGTTGCGCAGCACTGCTTGTCCGACTCTAGAATCCTACCTGGAATCCCTGTCGAAGCAGTAAAATTTTGTGAAGGTGTGTGTAAACCTGGAGGTCTAGCGTGGACGTAGCAGCCCTGCAGATGTTCAGCAGGGGCACACCAGACAACTCATTCTTAGCAGCAATTGCTCTGGTAGAATGGGCTCTCGGACAGCCAGGCAGCGGTTGGTTTGCCAACCAGTGACGAGTGATGAATAGAGACACACCTGGAGATGGAAGCATTGGTCAAGGCCTTCCCATGGTTCACAGGACCAAAGATCACAAAAAGCTGCAAAGTCTTCCGGAAACTTAGCGCGGACCACATAAAACTTCATCGCTCAAGCCACATCCAGTGATTGCAGAGTCCTTCCAGTCGGCGACAACGGCATCGGAAAAACCACAGGCAACACCAAGGGCTCGCTGAGATGAAATTCAGACAGAACCTTGGGCATGAAGGAGGGGTGCGTCTGCAACACCAGCCTCGTCTCATGGACAGTCAAATAGGGCTGATTACAGGACAGGTCCTGGATGCATAGGCTCGACGGGCCCCCCCCCCCTGCCCATGAGCCTAGTCAGAAGCACGTTGAGTTCCCACGCCGGGGCAGGTGCCTTCACCGGCAGGAACTATCAGAACAGTTGTTTAATGAACACTTTCACCAGACGGTGTGACCAAAGCAAAGATCATCCCGGAGACCTGGTGTAGCAGGAGATAGCCACCAGATGCACCTTGATGGAGGCGTGCGCCAGACCCGACTTAGCCAACGACAACAAGTATGGAAGGCCTTGGGGGGGCCGTGACCCTGAGAGGGTTAATCTTCTGTGATCGGCACCAAGTTGCGAAACACTTCCATTTGTGCCTGTAGCACTTAAGAGTCGATGACGCCTAGGCAAGGACCTTCCTGCAGTCCGCCGGCAGCTCGTACCGACCGAACTCTAATGCTGCAGGAGCCAGACCTTCAGGTTCAGTGATTCTGGGTCGTAGTGCAGGATTGCACCTGCTTCTCTAGCGAGCAAATCTGCAATCACTGGTAGATTGACCTAGGTGCTGCTGACATGACAGGTACCAGATCTGCCTCGGCCACGCTGGTGCGACGAGGATCATCCTGCACCGACTGAGTCGACTGATGACTCGTAGTAGTAGCGGCGGCAACGCATACAGGAACTGGCCTTCCCACAGGAAGGAGAATGCGTCTCCCATGCTCCCCGGCTGGGGGAACCTGCTGGCGAATCTCTGGCACTTGGTGTTCGTAGCCGTTGCAAATAGATCGATCTGGGGTCTGCCCCACCTGAGAAAGATGCGATACCTCCTGCGCCTCTCTGGAGAACGCTGGGGACCAGGTGCACCCCTGCTTCCCCAATGTAAAACATTGTGGTGGTATGGTCTGTGAAGACACTCACCACCTTGCCCTTGAGGGATTGAAGAAATTACTGGAGAGCCCAAAACACTGCCTGCAGCTCCTCTGGCAGCCACAGGCCTCAGGCATGGAGAAGTACGATGTGGGCACCCAGCCCTCCAGGGAAGCGTCCAAGTGACCACGCCCTGGTGTGGGGGGGGGGAGCTCTGGAAGACTGTACCCCCGGAGATTTGGTGTACACCCCACCACCTTATCGCTCGACGGAACTCCTCGTTGAGAATAATCCTGTCTATGAAACCTCCAGACACCTGGATCCAAAGGGGCGTCCAGGAATTCCTGGAGCGGTCACATCAGCAGCCTGCAGAGCCTGATCAAGTAGATGCACGACATCATGCCGAGCAGCGACTTGATGGTACTCACTGTGGCAATCTTCAGCGCTAACATCCGTTGCACCTTGCCAAATGTTAGGCAGAAACCTGTGCAGTTCCCTTGGGGACCACTGCAAAAGATTTAAGACTACAGCTGTTGGCAGTAATCCCACTTGGTAGCAGTCTGTACCACCCAGATTTACCTGGTAGCTGTGGCTGAGTAGTCAGTCTTCCCCAAGAAGAGTTAGACAGTATGCAAAGTATACACAATAGGCACTCAGATACAATAGCACAAGCAAACACTGACCAGAGCTTTGGTAACAAGGTATATAATTATTTATTTAAAAACACACTTATTGAAACACTCCAGCACTATTATTGAAAGTCACTCTAAACACATTTACTATTATTATATATACACACTCCTTATCCCTTATCAGACAAGTCTTAGTTAACCCCACGTATTTCCACACAGTGGTGAGCGCTTCTCTATGGATGGCACTCCAATAAGTTAACGAAAAAGGGAGGGGGAAAAAGGCAGAATGTAGGAAAATACACCACACTAATACTTAGGAACTCTTAAGCAAGGCAGGAAAGTCAAAAGTTACTTGTGAGCCAAAGTCCATAGGCCGGGCCCACTCTTGGAGAGAGCCGGGCACAAATGCACCCAAGATCACACAAAGACAACAGGCTTAAAAAGTCTTGCAGGGAGTTCGGGAAGGTTTTAGTTAGGCTCAGAAAAGTTTAGCCAGGGTGTCCCAGGCTAACCCAGGGTCGAAAGCCCGGGGCAAAATCTACCCCGTACAGTCGGTTGCAAGGGAAGCCAGGCGGAACACGGTACCTTATGTGGAAAAGATCCTCCAGCGGGGGCAGTTCCTGGCAGCGGTTGCAAGTCGCTGCGTCGTCCAGAGGAAGAGAAGATCTCGACGTGGAGGAAAGATGAAGGTCGTTGCACTGCCAGGGAAGAAACCAGCCGCAGAGTTTTCCGGTTAAAGGTACTACCCTTTGATTCGCGGTAGTGGTAAAACGTGGTATCCCGGTTGCCGGGGTGCTTGGCACAGGCAAGGCGGCCACAAGATGTTCCAGAGAGCGAAAAAGGAAGCAGACTGGTTATCCCCACCAGTCGAAGGAAGAAGACTCTCCGGGCTGGAGATCTCCTCTGTCCTTGGGAAAAGTGGTGAGACGGTTCAGCAGGGCTCCACCGGTGGTGTCGTCGTAGCAGGTCGGCTCAGCTTCTCCCTCATCGGATTCTTAGGTCCTGTGGCAACTTCTAAAGTTCCAGTCCCCAAAGCCCTGCTTTTATGCAGAAAACCCCCATTCACTCAGCCTAGCTGTCACTCAAACATGCTAAGTGGTGACCCGGCCAATCAGGACTGAGTGCGACTTGAGTTGCATAGGCAACTCAGTCCAGGGTGCCTAAATCCCCCTCCACCCCTCCTAACTACCCCAGACAGAGTGGCACCACTTTGGAGGGCTTCTGTGGAGAAGCCTGCCAAAAAGTGGAACAAAGGACTCAACTTGGGTTGGAGTCACAGAAGCGAACACAAACGCCATTTTACAACAGAGTTCTGGCAAAAAATATCAACCGGAGAATTAATATTAAATAAACCGGCGGTATGTTTGAGGCTATAGGAATTAAATAATTAAAGTTGGTAGCCTCGAACAATGGGAAATCCCATAGGGATATATTCGCGGTCGAATATAAAAAGTAGCATCCACAGCCACCAGCCAAAACTCGATCAGGGGGGACGGAGACGTGCCCCCTTGACTAACAGACCCCCGGGCAATCTAATTGCCCCAGCCAGTACGTCCACAATATGATGGTTTGTACTGGTTCTGTTCAGAATTTGAGACTAGTAAAGTCAATGGTGACTTTACATGCCCTGGGAGACAGTCAGTCCTGGGGTATGGAGTCTATACTGGGGGGTCACTATGACACCCCTGTGTTACTGCACTGAGGGTGCTGTGTAACATCACAAAAACACATAAAGCCCTATGGAGTAAAAGACCCCATAGCCCATTAAACACATCTAGAATCAAAGAGGCACACTCAAATCATGTCCAAGAGTGAGGGTAAAAGTCTCACTTTTGGCAGGAGAAAAAAAATAATCCCCAAAAATCCAGCAAAGCTGTTGGGGGACTCACTAGGTTAGGAAATTCAGCCTAAACAGAGAATTCTCCCCAACACCCAAAATGGCCGTTATCCTCTCTTCCGACTGGGCCACCAGGCAGGACACCGTGCTAAGCCTGGCCTCCAGGAATAGCGCGTCATGCGATGTGAGTCAAGCAGGACTTTGCATAGTTCACCGAGATCCACCCGCCCACCACAATAAGTCAGCAGCTGGGCGGTCCTCTCAGTGTTATCGATGGCGATGTCCCTTGACCTAGCCTGGATGAGCCAGTCGTTGAGGTATGGGTACACATGAATTTCCTGTAGGCACAGGTGAGCCGCCACCAGAACCAGGCACTCTGGGCACAGACTTCAGTTCGAAGAGGAGAGCCTTGAACTGGTAGTGCTTGCCTTGTACGATGAAGTGCAGGAACGTGCAATGTTTTTCGTGAATTGGGATGTGGAAGTAAGTGTCCTCTAGATACGACGACAGAAAGTCCTCCAGTTGACCGAGCACGTGCTGCAACGTGAGCATCCTGAATTTTTGAGACTTGATGTACTTGCTGAGGAGTTGTAGATTGAGAATGGGCCTCCAGTCCCCGGTCAAGTATCTTGTGGAACCAGCTCTATTGCTCTTTTTTAACATGGCCCGAACTTACAGCAGCAGCTGACTGATGTGTTTTTTTCTGCCGGTGCCACCAGTGGTATTCGCGGACACTTCTCACTCATACAAAGTGTGTCCATGGGCGAGAGCATCCAGCACCCATCGATTGGTGGAGATGTTGTCCCACACGCTGACTAAGTTCGTCACCTGGCCTCCCACCAGGGTGCAAGGCTGGGAGCCCGACATCCTGGCTGGTTCAGTCCTGCTTGTAGGCTGGTGTGCCGCCTTGGGAGCCTCAACGACTACGGCGGCGGCCACCTCAGAACGCCTTGCTGCAACCCCTGTAGGCTTCCGGGGTCGTGGAACGGGAGGGCTGGCGGTAAGATGACTATCCACCTCCAAAACCCTTTCAAGATCTGCTCGACTTCCCTCCTGAGGAACGCATGGATGGACGGTGCTGTTGCAGCATGCCCAGGGCATGGGCCGTATCTGTCCGTCTTGACGGCCTGAAGAGATTCGATGGGCTTTCCGGAGAGATTCTCAGTCGAACGGCATGTCCAGGACCCTCGTATGGACCTCTTGCCTAATGTTGGTGGCCTTCAGCCAGCCATAACAACGGAGGCAAACCCTGTTTCTCATCTGGCGGAACCCTGTGTTGTACCTGTTCAGGCCGCCTTGACCGTCTTCGCCGCTGGGTAAATTACCTTTCTACCCACAGCATCAACTTCTTCCCCTCGCTGTCCTGGGGAAGGGAGGCTGAGGACGACGGGTTGGATGACTTCTTCTGTGCAGCAGCCGAGAACACAGAGTCCGGTGAGGGCTGTGACCGCAAACCCTTGGGTGCAGACTCCCGAACCCAGTATATCTTTTCAAGCCAGTCCCTTTTTGCTGGGGCTGATGCAGGGTTCTTCAGCAGCACCAGCCCATCATCCCAGATGTCGCCCAGGAGGGGCACTGCCAAAATAGTCTTCCTTTTCACCTACCGGCATCGATACAGGAAGCCCTCCTTTGCCTCCTCCGGCGTGAACTGGAAGCGTTCCAATGCTCGTGTGATCATGGAGTGGAAGGATCCCACTTCGTCCGGGGGAGAAGCCCTTGGCGGCGGAGAGATGCCGCCATCGTCGGTGTCTGTCATCACTGTGTTCGCCCCTTATCCCTAGGGGTGTGGGTTAGGGAAGATACCGGCGGCTGGAGCGTTGGCGTAGGGGGCCTCTTCCTTTTCTTCGGCAGTGGTAGCCCTGGTGTCAACAGGGTCATTGCCGGTGCCGTCGGCATCCTCTTCTGAATCTGACACCAGCGTGTGGTGGGTCAAGAGAATATCATGCAACAGATCTCTGGGAGGTGACTGGGGAGTAATGTCGCAGGGCCCAGCGCCTAGGTCATCCTAGTCGTCTCCAGAAGGCTCCTGTACATTCCAGTCGTCCCCAAAGTCTTCCGAGATGGTGTGGACGGACCCCTCATCCTCTACGTTGGAAGACTAAACATCCGTGCCTTGGAGTTCTTGCACTCCCCCACCCCCCTTTTCGGTCCTGAGAGAGCAGCCTTGGGCTAAGGGATGGCATCCTCTTCTCCGGGGTCCGTTCTGCTGGTTTGGCAGAAGCCTCCCATCTGGGATGAAGAGAGACACTGGCCACCGCCCGAGCACCCTGGACCAGGTCAGCTCCTTTCGCCTTCAAAAGGGCAGCCGCCACCAGCTCGACAGATGCAGACGTTTTATCCTGGATCAACTGGGCCTACACGGGCGTGCCATCCACCTTTTCCTGCTGCCTGGCCTTCTCGGGTTTCTCCCGTAGCTTCCACAAGGAAGCTGACTTTCTCTTCGATGAAGAGCTGGAGCGATTGCTGGAGATGGAGGCCGCTAGTGATGATGAACGCGCCCTGCTGTCCCAGCACCTGCTTGCGATATGACCCAGACATAACCGGACATGCACTGCTTGGCCTGGTCTTGGACTCCCACGGATGGAGCGCCCTCAAAAGACTTAGAAAGCGGCTCTGGCTGGACGGATCCAGAGGAGGCATACCCCTGTGAACCACACTGGGCAGGGGCCTTGGATTTGTGCCAGGCCGCCAGCCTGCTGTGCAGATCCTTCATCGTGCGCTTGCTAAAGCCACAGCAGATCTCGCAATCTTCCTCCTTGTGCTTCGGGTGAAGACAAAAAAGCAATGTGAATGCTTGTCCTACACAAAAACATTCTGCAAACCACAGCTGTTGCAGAGCTTGAAGACAGAACCCCGGTCCTCCTCCGACATGATCCAGCGTGCGGTGTAGGCCCGATGGCCTTCTCGAAAACTTCAAAGAAGAAACTTGATGATTCCACCCTTGAGGGGGGCGGGGGGGATGAAAGATGCCAAAAAACAGATACCAGTTAGTCGGATGAAAAAACGAGAGCACACAGGCTCGATGGAACAAAAAGAGCTATTTTCTAGCGTAAAACGCAGAAAGCTCTAGGAACGAAACACGAGGACTCCCAATGCTTGGATATGCGGTAAAAATCTGAAGACGGCTGCCAGAGGAGAGGCTTCGGGAGAGGGCAGTCATTGGCTGGGGGCAGTATGACCCGGAGCTCAGTGATTGGTTTATAGAAGAAAGACAGTTTATAAACTAAAGTGAAACAGGTTTTTCTTTTTCTGAGGATTCCCGGCCTGATGACTGGGAATATTCATGAGCATGTGAATCCATGCCAGACCCCATGCTGGAGAATGTTTTTTACATGCCTTTCATTCATTATTCATTACCCCCATAGTGCTGCATTTTGCTATCTTTGCTAATTCTTCGTGTTTTCCTCAGGGGTGGATGTTGTGTAGTGTTTCTATTTAGTTATATAGTGTGTTTAATTTGAGTGTATATGTTTTTAGAGAAACTTGTTTTTTTGGTATTTTTTTGTATTTTATTTTTTTACAAACGTACGATCTAAGACAGCCCTCAGGAAAGCCCACCTTGGATCAACAGGGTAACACTACTTCGGTTCAGCCTGAACCACAAAACGGTTTCATAGACTGGTGAGCAGCCAGGCTTAGTCTAAGGAGGAAGGAGGCTGTAGTGAGGTACAAGGAACTCCGAGCATACATTTAGGCCAAGAAAACACTGATACACTTAGCAGTTACATAAAGAATAGTTATTTAATATATACACTAAGGCACACAGTTGTACATTTTAAAGTCAAGGATGTTAAAACACTAGAATAACACTTTGCAATATTATTTGAAGAATAAACTACAGTTGTAGTCCTACTACAATAGCTTTTTCAGTTTTAAAAAATCATTTAGTAAAACCATCTGAAACATATATGCAAACCTTTACAAACTCCTAACTTTCAGTAACTTTGTTCCAGCCTGTCTTAAATAGTCCATCCCTATCTTACGACAGTCTCACAATGTACAGAGGGGACACGGGACAAAAGGTGGGAAAACAGAGTACAAGGTTCAGAGTGTCAGAGTCCAACAGGATCTCTTCTTGGTTTTGCAGGCAAGTAAAAGTTGGGTTTCACGAGTCAAGGAAGTTAAGAGGTTTCCTTCAAGGGTTGAGTTGCCCCAAGGACTAATGTCCTAAAACAGGATTAGAGTACAATGGGTTGTCCACCCTAATGTAACTACGGAACCCCGGAGGGGTGCAAGCTACAGGGCATCTGAAGCCCCCAAGATCACATGATTTAACAAGCAGACTCTAGGTACGTTTTAATAGGAGCAGGATAGTACCTTCAAGTGAAGAAAACAGTTGCTGAGGACAGTTCCAGCGGCGAGGAGACAGCAGACCCGGTCACTGGTTTCTTGGTCTTGGCTACTTTGGTGGATCGATGACTGCTCTTGTGCAGACGGATACCCAGCAAAGGATCTTTTTGGTTCTGGCTTGTTGGCACTATTTCAGGCTTGGATGAAGGACAGTTGTCAAGACGATAGACTTCTCCTTTTCTCAGTCCTTGTATCTGTTGAGGGGACTTTAGGCGGAAACCCCCAAAGTTCCAGGCGAAACCATGCTTCAGGTGATGCACAGCGATACATCACAGGTCCCCAGCTTTTGGTGAATTGCAGGCCGTGGAGGTCGCAGCTCTTGCATGGATGGTGCAAATTTTAGTTTATCTTGGGACTGGCTGAACCCGGCAGTCCAAGGGAAGGAGTCGTGTCCGGATCTTCCTGTCGCTTAGAAGTTGGGGCAGCTGTGGTTACTCAGCAGGCTCTGGTGGTCACTGGAAGTTGTTGGTGGCTTTCTTCTTTCTGCTCCTTTGGTATTTTCTGTTGCAGTGGGTGACTGACCTCAATATATCCAGGAACACTGGCTGTGTCAACCAATCATGACCTATACACCATTCAAACTTGCAGGGTGGTTTTCCAATGGGGACAGCCAGCCTCTTAGTCTGAACTGGGTACAGTCAGCCAAAA
Organism: Ambystoma mexicanum; assembly: GCF_040938575.1. Classification (NCBI taxonomy): domain Eukaryota; kingdom Metazoa; phylum Chordata; class Amphibia; order Caudata; family Ambystomatidae; genus Ambystoma; species Ambystoma mexicanum. The sequence continues at coordinate 803,853,067 of NC_090921.1, forward strand.
AAGTAAATGTCCAACGATAAACACCTGAATTCATATATATTCATAACGCAGTATAACAGTTTGTGTGCAGGGGGGGTATAACAAACCTGATACGAAGTTGTTCGAAAATATGAAACAAAAAGGTGCCCAATTTATGGACACTCCTGTCCCCTACACAATAGGGCTGAATCATCAGCTTATAAATGTTCAAACAATTCCATTCATATATATGTTCATAAATTATAGGGCTGAATAATCAACTCACAAATACTCAAATTGTTCCTCTGACACCAATACACTTTCCAGAAGGTATGTGTTCAAAAATCTATTTATTTTTCAGAGGTCAACAAGTCGATCTACGCATTTCTGGGATCTACTGGACCCAAGACCAGCTCAAAGCCCCTTCTATTTAGGAACTACCAAGAGTTCTGTCAAGTATACAGTCTGTATTAGTTTCACACTCATCAGAATTCAATGGTTTAGAGAAAGTAATGAAAGAAGCAATGAACATAGCATGTTTCCAAAGTTAACCGAACAACAAAACTTGAATATATACAACTTCACATACTATGTACACCCACTGCAGGTGCCTTCCTCTAGAACAGCCTACCTGCCTCTCCGTCTTGAGCGAGATCTACTTAAATTCTGGAAACTCATCAAGACTTTCCTCTTCACTTCCTCATACTCTCTCCCTTTCCCCTACTAACCACCACTTTCTCCCCTCTCGCTCTCTCTCCTCTACTTCTGCTCAATTTCTCTGACTGGCTGCCTGGTGTACCTTCAGAGACTCACAGGTCCAAAGCTTTCCTTGGCAATCTCCTGCACTTGCCCCTGCAGTTCGGCTACGACCCATGAGAGTGGTATCTCTCTGCACTCAATCTATGTTCTGATGGCACTGGGTGCACCTAGCCCCTACTCCTCCACAGCCCTCCATGCACTTCCTGTTCACCTGCACGATCTGAATGTACCATGCCTAGTAAGATTGTCTCTTGTCTTCCCTATGTCTACCCCTGCCCATGCATGGGTGCACTTTGAAACACTTGTGTACAAGCGCATAATAAACAATCTGGGAGTACCTTGGAAGGTATGTGGATAATTATATATGCAGTAAAGCCACTCGAGCCAGAAAGAAAAAACCTCTGTTCTGGAGCCACCGTATACCAATGCTTATATCAGACAGGTATGGAGACGGAATCTGTAAAGACATACCACCATCTTAGATCCAAAAGACTGTCAATGGAAAATGTAACTGCAGCGAGAAACTGAGCATTGACTCACCTTAGACAGTGTGCGTGCATACTTAGAAATATCAAATCCTATCTTTCTCTGGTCACCAAACATACCCACTGCCACTCTCCTGGTTAGACCATCCTTGGATTAGGTGAACAAGCATGCAAGTGTGAGTATAAACATATGACCAACATTGGATTTTGAGCTCCCAGCAACACTGCACAGAAACTGCTGTATGTAGTAAAATGTAGATGCCAGAAAAGTTGAAGGAAAACAGGATTCCAAAATGAAAAATGAAAAAGGAGGTAGAAAGGGTTCCCAAATGCAGAGTAAAAGAATGAGACAGTGTGGAAAAAGGTTCCCACTCACTCAGAACTAGTCAAAAATCCACGGGGCCAGCAAAAAGTGCTGGGGAACTCGCAGGTCAAGAGGATTTCACACAAAAAGGGAAAACCACTTTAACACTTGGACATTCCTTTATTTTGGACTGTTCTACTTCACTGTTTGGGTTGCTACTGAATCGCATTCACACTCCGCATGAGGATATAGCCTTCTCAGTCCACATAAAAGGAGAAGGAGGTATGTATTGTTGGGGAGTTTTACTGAAGTCCACCTGTGGTAGGACTGTAGAAGACTCACTCTTAGATGTACAGGGCTCCAACTCTTAGGTTTGGCCTGAAATACCCAAAATGTTTGGCAGCCAGGCTTAAGTATAGGAGGGAGGAAGGTTGTAGTTGAGTACAAACACTTAAAGTCAAGGATACACCAACATACTGTAGTTATATAAAAACAGAGTTATTATATACACCAGGGCAATGTTAAACTCAAAATGTAACTCCGGTAAGGAAGGAAAGTTTCACATATGTATACAGGCGAACATCTGCTGTAACAATACTCATAGATGAGAAACAGTTAAGTATCAAGAGTAGCTTTAGTTTAGTAAATCATTCATAAACCAACATTTATTAAATAGCAAATAACGGTAGGTCTAAAACTTATAGTCCAACCCTATATGGGGAATGAAGTCTCAAACGTCAGATGAGGTACTGGGGGACCAGTGGATCATGGGCAACAGAACAAAGGAAGACAGACGCTGTCAAAATGGTCAAATTCAGAGATTATGCTTTTCGTAAGAAGTAACAAAATTGGGTTCAAACGGTTCAGGGGGGCTAAGGTAGGTCACCTGAAGGATTACTGCCTCTAGGACAGATGTTCTTGGGCACGGGCGAACACGGTTGGGTCGTCCACCACACTATGGCTCAAAAAGCTCAGGCGGCGCCGACAGCAACACAAAAACTACCTAGTTAAGTACCAAGGAGTGAAGCAGTACCTTCTTTGATAAAGAACGATCGGGTCCCCAAGGTAAGACCACAGTAGCTCCAGTTCGGGTATCTGGCCTCAGCGGCTGGAGGGAGAACTTAAGGCAGCAAAAATAAATGGAGGATGATTTGTCGAGAGAAGAATCTATGATGGAAGAGTTATGCAAATATTTAACATATTCTGATAATATAGAAGGAGAGGATTTCCAGGGCTCCGACGTCTGCGTCAGAGAATACCACCCAGAAGTGCCACTGGAAAATGGACCCTCCCCTCGGAACCACATCAATCTGGCACAGTCTAAAGGGTCTCCCTCTATGGGGTTTTAAACTTTGGCGCAAAGGCGTTAAGAACCACCTTATTCACGTTCATTGGAAAGACGCATCACAACACGTTCTTCATCAAAAATGAAATCTGAAAATTAAGTCTACCAAATCCCCTAAATGGTCAATGTCTATTGTAAAAACAAACCAGGGTGATAGACAGAAAAATGCTAATTCGCCACAAAACCCTATTTTCTCCTTGGAACGATCTGTTGAACTAAGCGATGGCCTGATATTTAACATAGCAAACATTTTAAGGACGCTGCATCGAATCCCCAGACTACGAGGGATCGCTACTGATGACACTGTCAGAGTGGCATTCCCATAAAGTGGTGATATACCTCAAGGATGACCTTAAGAACATAATCTTAGAAGAAATTAATCCTATCACTGTAATAGCATACGATTTAATGAACCACTCTGATAAGATTCACGGAGCACAATACTAAAAGTTCATACAGTCAGTCCAGTAACGTAGAGACAAGACAAACCTTTAATAAAGGCATCACAAACTCATCATCCACATGGAGAAGAAGAAGAATGGACTGGGGGATGGGGGATAGATCACTTTTGTATCTCAGTGGAGAATGTGTGGAAAGAAGTATAACTATCCAACACAACCCTAAAGCTGGTTATGAAAGAAAAGAATCATGGGAATGGTTGGCAGCAGCATTGCTAGCCAACAAAAGAGGACCGTAGCCTTCCTCTACTCCCCAGTGTTCTGGGTGGCCCTCTGCAGCTGGAACACCAGAGGCTTTGGACACTTGTTGGGGAAGCAAAAAATTACGTGGGATGATTTTTGGTATCCTATGTTTCAAGGATATGTATCCCCCCGCATAAACCAACCAAAACACCCACCCACCCACACACACACTTGGCTTCATGGCTTACGATGGCTTTATTACGATTCTCAATCCTGCCTTGATGGGTAAAAAGGACAGACTAGCATCTGGGTTGCTAACACTTATAAAGCAGGATAGTAACTGACGTCCAAGAAAAATTTAACCTAACTGCAAGTGACGCCAATTAAAACCTCAGGGATAAGGACCAACACCCCTGAATGTCTAATCATAGGGAATGTTTATTGGAATTCTGGGAAATAGAGGACACAAAATTCATCAAGGAAATAATGTCACTCCCCGACGACTAACAGAATCGCTGCAAGACCCATTGATCACCATGTGCTGGGACTTTAATATGGCCGCCCTGAAAGAAAGTCAATTGTATTGTCCCGAGGAGTTGGAGGACCAGACGAAGGTGGAGCAAAAGGGTCGATTTTGGTCAGAAGAATATGAACCCGAGACCTGCATCTACTGAACGGTCAGGTTAGTGGGGATATCTGAACCCAACCCACTAGGAAGAGGGGAAATTCAGCCAAGGTACTGGATTACTTTTACGTTTCTGGTAACCTCCTACCTTGGGTAACAACCCTGGAGGTGACTCTCTCATGATCAGAACATAATTGAGCTAATCTGTTCAGGATTTGCACGTATGCAAAAGAGAATACTATCCCAGCCCAGTGGAAATTAACCAAGGCTGTAATCGTTTGAAAATAGATTAATCAAGACTCAAAGAACTGATTAAACAATTCACTAACTGGCAGTTTAAGGTGAATGGCGACAAAAGCTCCAGCTTGGAATACCCAAAATTATTGGTGATCTTTGATGGAACAAAAAAGTTGGGATCTAGAACTGACCTGGCCTGCAAGCATTTCTATGACTGGGACCTAGTGGAAATGGAGAGAAAAACACGAGATGACAAAAGACTCAAAAGCCTATTCAATACTTATGGGCTTGATCAAAACTAGACAATGTTCCTAGACAAAAACTGGGCAAAAGCCTGTAAATACAAAATTACTCAAGATGCAGAACAAATGCTCCAAAAAATTGCAAACAAACAAATAGGAGACATATGGAGCTTCTAAACTCAATCAACTGCCCTCCAGCCAACTGCCGTACCGGACGAGGAGTGGGCGAGCCACTTCACAACAGTGTTAATGCACATGAAGAGTGGGCTCCCAGTAATTCCGATGGTCTAGTCCAGGAATGGTCATTCTCCACGAAGGAGGAAGACATAAGACTGCTCATCAACAGAGCCAGCAATTCAAAAGCGCCAGGACCGGATGGTATAACGAACACCATGTTGAAAAAGGATCCTGATTTGTCGGCTGAATTCTTGGGAATCCTTTTTAAACAGATAAAGAAGCATAAGCAGGTCCCAGTCAGCTGGAAAAGATCTATAGTGGTCCCAGGCTTCAAGAAGGGAAATAGGGCCAACCCAACTACCGCCCGATTGCACTCATAACTATGATGGGCAAGGTGTTTGCCAAACTGGTATTAGCCTTGGATAAATGGGCATTGACTGCGGGACAACTGGACCCCTGACAATCTGGTTTCATCAAGGGAATGAACACATCATTAGACGTGTTCATACTAAACCTCATTAAAAAGCAGCTGATGAACCCCAAGATATACTTGGCCTTCATTGATCTATCTCAAGCCTTTGATTCAATAAATCGAAGAATGCTCTAGGCCAAGATCGACAAACAGGGATGTCTTGGGGATATCTTAAAAGCTATTAAAGAAATGCACTCAGACAGAGCTAAAGGAAACTTGATCTAAGAGGGTCCCTATTCCGCCCAATAAAATCATCAAGAGGCTTGAAACAGGAGTGTCCCCTGGACCCAGTCCTGTTCAATATTTTCCTCTCAGATCTCGCAGACACTCTAAGGTAAGAAGTTTCCCACCGGGCATCAACTGAGTCCCTATTGACCATCTTCTCGATTCAGACAATTTGGTCTTAATAGACCAAACTCCGGTAGGCCTGCAAAGCCGATTGGGCGCCCTAAACATGTACATTCAAGCAAACAACTTGAAAATGAACGTAACAAATCCAAGGGCTTTGACAATCCTATCCGTGAAAGGGAGGAAAATCGGCCAACAAAGCATGGTTCATCGAAAAGGAAAGGCTCCAGGAAGTTTCATCTTTTACATACCTGAGGAGTTGTACAAGCACAGCACTGAAAGAGCTACCACATACAAACTGGTGCAGATCCAAAATTCATTCCCTTGCAAATCAAGAAAGGCTGATTGGGAAAAAGATTGGTAATATGAAGGCAGTGCCAATCGTGACCTCTGGGGCAATCCCAGTGAAGACCTGTGATACGCTAGGAACTGGATTCTGGAAAAAGATACTAAAGATCCCCAATTGTGTGCCTGCTGCAACAATAAGGCAACATCTTGGCTTGATCCCAATGCAAGCACAGGTAATTTGGAAAAGCCTGTCGCTGTACCAGAACTGTTTTCTAGATACCCGTAAGAGGATTTGGTATCCTAAAAGAAGCAATTATGGGAGAGCGCAACAGGGACCTACAAGACAGGAGAAGACTGTTAGGAAACACAAACATCGGAACAGCAGTTGTTGACTAATCCCGTTGCAGTAAAAGTAAAACTGAAGACAGGATTGGATTTTGACACAAGACAAAGCAAGACTGGTAAACTTTTGCCATCATGACGTTGTTACGTGTAGCCCTCACAATGTTGTGCCCAAATGTCTGCTTAAGTCTCCCGGTGGCTAGCTAAAATTGAATTATTTGAGATTCTGTCTGAATCTCTACCAAACCCTGGAGGTCCTGCATTTTAGGAACAAAAAGGGAATAAATAAAAACATCTACAGGCTTTGTAAAATCAAGAATGAAAAAGAAACAAACATCTACTTTTGTACTGCACTGGGATGACCATACAGAGGACAGAGATTTTGGGAGCCGTCGGTGACGATTGGTGGCAGATTTCTATGCAGGGAGAAAGAACGTCTATAATCAAAGCCATAACCACCTTTTTGGAGAAGGTTTTTCTGACATATCGATGAAGAGGATGAACTATTGGTTGAAAACAAGAGATGAGTAAAGACTTTATGGGCCTTCATGGAAATCTCTTTTCATTATGAACTATGCAAAGGTTAAAACGTATGAAAAAGTTATACCTTTTTAATAAATAAAAAAATTAAAAAAAAACTTTGGCAGGAGCAGATGGTCTGACTCGGTTACAGGGATGCCCAGCATATGATCTTTGTGGCACTTGGTTGTGGAAGCTCGACATAGGATTTGTAGCAGGGATGGTGGTCAACAGGGAGACTTACTTCCTTCTCTCGGTCCACAACTCAGCTGAGGGGACTTCTATGATCGGGATGGAGTCTCTGTAGGGCCAGGAGATGTCCACAGGTTTGCATCCGGAACCGCATTTTACAAAACGATGCACTGCAGCAGTGCCAGAGGTCCAAGGGTATTTGGATATCGCAGGCCTGGAAGGTCGCATCTCATTGTGGGATGGCTCCGACTGTAGCTGGTCTCGAGACTGGTCAGGCCCATGTTAAGTAAGAATTAGTGCAGTCCAACTGGTTTGAGACTACACAAAACTTCTCTTGGTATTAGGTAAATCACCTTTTAATATAGGCCTGTACTACACAGGTCGGTAGTGTGACTGAGCAGTCAGGCTTATCTTAAGAAGGATAATGTGAGCTGTAGAGTTGAACAATGAACTCAGTAAATACAGGTATAAATGATATAGTCGGAGCAGTCGACGAGGTGGTAGACAGAGATTTCGGTCAATGGACCAGTGATGCTGATGACTTGGTTTTGGACTCCAACAGAGACTTGAGTTTCGATGATGGAATACGGACATGACCATGACCTTTGAAGTGACTGCCCATGGCTGGTGCAATGCCAGTCGATGGTGCACAACTCTTTGCGGCGTTGGACCCTGGGGCCATCAACAAAGATGAAGTTGGAGCGTGGCACTTCTTGTCATTTTTAAGTCTCTCCCCAGGGAAGTGTCCTCAGCGGATTTCAACCTCTTAGATGAGGGAGTACGCTCAACATATCTACTGACCCGGGCAGAGGCATGACTTCACACAGACCGTGCCAGAGGCCTTGGCACCCTCCTCCAGCTTCTGTTACGATCCTGTCGAGTTTTGGAGGCGAAGGACTTGCAGGTGGAACATTTGCCCCCATCCTGGACTGGGTGTAAGCAGAAGAGGCATTTGTCATGCCGCTCATCAACAAAGTCGTTCTTCAGGTTGCACTTCGAACAATAACAGGCCCTGAAGAGACTTTTAGCTAGCATCCACCAATGCTGTATGGTGAAGGACTCGCACAAAGAAAAAGATCCAAAGATGGAAAGGAGCTTAACCGGCAATGGGTCCCTGTCACCGAAGGTCACCAGTGACCGAGATGCACTAAAATAGAACATCACTAAAATAGATCATATCAAGATTTGAGGAGCGAAATCCGAGGACTCGCAACACGAAAACATGCAGTAAAAATCTGAAGATGTCCACTGCGGGTGGAGCGGAGGAAGACAAATGCCACTGGCTTGGGCACTATAACCCAAAGTGACAATAGGCTGTATAAGCGACCAGCAGTTTTAGTTTTAAAGCGAAAATTCTTTTACTATTACTCTTTTAATATTACTAAGGACTCCCAGCGCGACGACAGGGAATATCCACGAGCATATGAATCCATGTAAGATCCCACCCTGGAGAACCTCGCTATACCATCCTCAAAGTAATGGCTTAGTGAAGCACTTCAATCAGACACTAAAAAGGAAATTGAGGCAGAGACGAACACCTTGGATGTGTTGATCCCATGGGCATTATTTGTCAGAAGAAAACCCCCTCAAGCATCTTTAGGTTACTCCCGGTTTGATCTATGTTTTGGGAGGGAACCCTGAGTTTTATTGGATATGTTGAGGGAAACATGGGGGGGGGGTGGAGAAGAATTTCTCAAACCGCTGAAGGCTAATTATGACAAGGTCACTCGCTGTACCTTCTCGTAGGGCAATTAGTGTTAGTTCAACTAACCACCTCCGAGAATAAGATTGTGTCCAAATGGTTCGGGCCATATAAAATACTTGAAAGGAAAGGCCCCTTCGACTACCTCATCACAACCAGACAGGAGACAAAAGCCCCAACTATATCATGTGATGACTCCACTCTAACAATGGCCACTCTTCTTACCAACTCTGGCCAAGAAAACACCCTAGTTTCTCCAGACCTTTCACCATCTCAACAGGGAGCTATCAGGATGTGTTAGCTTAATTCCTCAAGGTATTCTTAGACCAACCAGATAGAGTTACTCGTTTTTATTATTGTATAAGAACACCTAAAGGGAAAATTATGAATTAAAAACCATGTAGAATACCCAAAGATAGGAAGAAAATAATGGAACATTTGAAGAAATATTATTGAACCATCTGAGAGTTTTCTTCCATTGTGTTGGTGGCAAAACCTGATCAATCGTGGAGATTTTGTATTGATTTTTGGAAGCTCAATTCAAACTATTCGTTAACTATCCAATGCCACAAATCAAACTAATTGATAAATTGGGCTGAGCGAAACACTTTTCCATGACAGATCCAACCAATGGCTACTGGCAGGTCGCCCTTAAACCCTCAGAATGAGCGAAAACAGCCTTTTCAACACCTCAAGGCTGTGTTAAATTGAAGGTCTTCCTATTCGGCCTTCATGGTGCACCTGCCAAATTCCAGCGCATAACGGACTAAAACCATTCACAAGCTTTTGTACAGCATATTTAGAGGATATCATAATACACAGCAATAGTTGGCTCAACCGTGTATATCATCTATATAAAATTACCAGGGTTATGTGAGAAACCAAAGGGTATCTCACCCACTAGTCCCTAGGGATCTCTCGCAAGTGGCCAGGGAACAGAACAGCCATCGCCTTTGGATCCAGACCCTGGGGGTGGACCAGTGCGGGAGGATCACCTGGGTGAGGGGTCTTCAGGGAGTGGGGCTGCCGATGGGGAGGCGTGGTATTCCCCCCTTTTTTGTTCACCTAACCCATTCTATTTTTTTTAGGATTCTCTGAGGTCCAACTCCTCCCACAATTTTTACACAAAAACTGGGCTGAGGAAGAGGGTGACAGAGTAACAAGACTAACTCTCATATATCGTACTGGACATGTCCCGTTAATCAGGTCAAGCAAAGTCAGACACTTGAGTTTAAACGCATTAATCCGATACCAATTAGCTCTCCTCACACGGCTAAAAGGCAGAACCTTAAGACACTCTGAGCTAGGCTAAGAGGAGTAAGGGCAGAACCTCTGGGGCAAAGGCAAACCTACTAGAATAGAGCAACGTACCAAAGGATGAGAGCAGCGAGTTGAAACCCCCCAGAGGTCCCTACTGGAGGTCATTACCTCAGGCAGGCCGCAAAAGGCACGTGGAGAAGTCCAGATCCCACAAGTGAAGGCTGCATTGTGTTTCGAGGATACCAGCGATCCTCCCGGGTGAACGATGAGTTGGGGAGGCGAAGCCAAGCCTGTGGTATCAACCTTGACTTGTGAATTGCACGTCTTAAAACCAAGAAAGAAATGCACACACCCGGTGAGCTGGCAAGCGTCCTGAGAGACCGGTGTATGTGCAAAGAAAGTTTGAAGTGGCAACATTATATCGCAAGTAAAGGCTCCACACGTGTGGATGGGACGCGAAGAAAGGTAAACCTGTGAATTAATTTTGAAGTAAAACAGCTGTGAAATCAGCGATACTGAGTATTGGAGTAGTCTGGTGAAAAAGTAGCCCACTAGAAAGTCTGTGTGAAAAGGTGCATGGTTTGTAACGATAAAGCAAATGAATTGCAAAAGCGAAGTAAGCTAAATTAACTCCTAAAGAATGCGAGCGTGAAAATTGAAGATGAACTTTTAGTCAAAGTGGTCCTGCGGAGGACTGTAAAGAAAGTCATGCATATTTGAAAGTCTTCGACATCCGAAAGCGGTCAGAGCCCGGCTGAGGGAGACCCGAAGTGTAATAAGCTTGGGGGAAGAGAGGTCTGAGCCCAACAGAGGGTGCCTACGTGATCTTTGCGTTGAAACATTATTTGCAGGTATGAAAGAGACTTCATCATGGAAGGCCAGGCGGGCCTCGATCCATGTTTTGGAACAGTTTAATGTATTGAAAACCCCAGCCAGAGTGAGATCCGGACCACTTTACTTTGTGTGGTCTAACGTGGGGAGGAGCGTCGATTCAGATACATACATTTATACTTTTGAACACAGAATTTCTCCTTTATACACTTTTGTACAAGAGATAGGGCAGGCATTCGGTTTATGTTAGCTCAGGCCATGTTCATTTAACAGACTCTACTAGGACTGTTTTGTTGATCATTTGATGGTCGTGATTACTCCTATCCTAGATATAGGACAAAGTAGGAGTTTTTCCAACCCGAGAAACTTCAATACATGTTTCACATATTGTACCAATTTTGTCTGTCACACTTGTGATACCATGCCTCACATAGAGTTCTAAGAAAATGTGATTTGACTGCTGTGATGAATCGTGAGAATTTGTCCCTTCTCCCCCTCCCTCCCCAAGAGTTGGGGGGGGGGGGGGGGGGGTTCATCTGTGAGGGCTAGGGAGGCGAGCCCACTCTGCAATACCTTCCCCAGGCGTAGAGGCAAGTGGAACCTCACTGGAAGAGACTCCTCTTTAAGGGAAAAGGACTCCCGTTCCCATGATCAATGCCCTAGAGGAACTTCCAAAATAACATCTTTAAACCTTTCTGGTAAACTGATATGTGAAGAAGGAACCAGTATGTTTATTGCCAACCAGAAATAGAAGAGTTCCCTTTAAGTCCCCCACATCACTGGGATGAAGATGACAACGTATGGAGGTGAAGAAAATCTGCAAGAGAAGGAACACAGGCGTACGCAGGGGAAGCCCTAGGTCGATCTAAGCGCAAAAAGGGGAGGAGCCTGGAAACATGAAGAGAGCCCGGGTATGGTGGAGTGACCACAGGAAGTTCGTGGTAGACCGAGAGTCCTCGCAACCACCCCAAGACCATTCTACCACGGCCGTCACGGGACAAGCCAGTATACGAAATACCATTTGGCCATCCAAAATAACTTGATGGAAGATGAGCTGGCAAAAGGCCAAGTTAGAGGGATAATTTGCCGACTCTCAAGAACGTAAAACCCCAGCGTTGACCCCAAGAACGGTAGGTAATCGGGACAACAGGAGACCCGGAGAAGTGAATGAGAATAATTATTGGATTGAGCATACTCGTCAGTCACAAGCAAGGTATGAGATCAGGATGAAGAGTGGAAGATTAACATTATTTGAATACTCCTACTCATCACAGTCACAAAAAGATAACAAAAGAGGGCCCACTTCCAGGCCTGTGTCTCTGGAGCATCCAACAACAAAGCTGAAGTCTTTAAAATCTGCAAGGAAGTAGCCAATCCTTCTGCGTCTCCATCTCGCCTCTGAGGCCCTCACCACTGGCCACCCACTTCACTGTAAAAACTCAGAACATCCTGAGCACTGTTTCGTCCTTGCATCCCCTTACCTCCCCTGGCATCCCCTCCTCCCTCAGACCTTCTCTCCTATCACAATGGGTTGTCCGCTCTATGAAGGTCTCCTTCAAACAGGTTCTTCCAGAATTAAGGAGAACATCGGCTGCCTTGCCCCTGCAGTTGCCGATTTCTGCAATCACTCTCTTGCTACTGGGTCTTTCCCCTCCTCCCTTAAACCCTCTGTTGTGCACCACCTCCTGAAAAAACCTTCTGCTGACCCCTGGTGTCCGGCTAACTACCACCCCATCTCTATCAATCCCTTCCTTAGTAAGCTTCTTGAAAAGCTGGTCTACCACCAACTGGTCCAGCATACTGAGCTTGTTGGTTGCCTACACTACCATCAATCACGAGTATCCAGAGGCACGGAAACTGTTCTTCTGAACACCTGTGAAGAACTGCTTGCATCTCTTGACACTAATTCTCCTGCTGTCCTCATTCTACTTCATCTTTCCTCTCTATTTGACACAGTCAACCATTCCAGCCTCATAGAACTGCTCCATGATACTCTTGGTATCTCAGAGTGGACACTGGACTGGCTGACCACCTTCCTCACAGACTGTCTCTCCCAGGTCATCCTGGGCCCTTTCTCCTCTCACCATCTTCATATGTGGCGTTCCCCACGGCTCTAACCTCTCACCCAGGCTCTTTAAGGTCTACCTCGCCCTGCTTGCTCACCCATCTCCATTTTCGCAGCTCACTTCCAATGTTATTCATATGTCGCCCAACTCTTTTTCAAACTTCCCTCTAATGCTCCCCTTTCTGACTCTACCAGACTGCCTTTCTGCTATCCAGTCCTGGTGTGCCTACAATGATCTCAGCCCACCCCCCCTCCCCTCGCTTTGAGCCGGATCTCCTCAAGACTTTTCTCTTCACCTCCCCCTTTGCCCTGTTACTACTGTGCCAATACCCCACAGTCAATGGTGGCCCGGACCTTATCTGTCCTCCTGGGTCCCGGCCTTACTCCCAATCGCCTGCAGCCTTCCACACCATCTAGCACCCACTGCCTTGTGTCTGACAGGCATGCACTTAACGGTAGGTGATCCTCCTGCACCAAGCGATCCCAGCCAGGTACTTACTGCTGCACTTAACTGACTTCTCGTCACTTCCCTCTATGGAATGCCTAGCACTTACCTCCTTCCCTGTCCCTCTCCCTACACTTGCACATTCTGAATGCTCACGCTGCCTAGTAGGACTGCCCCTTTACTGTTCAGCTGTTTATTTTCTTTGCCTTCGTTCATATGTCTCTCCCCCACCCCCTTACCATGTGGGCACTGTGAAACACCATTTTTTGTTGAATAAGCGCCTTACAAATGCTGCACAATAAACAATACCAGGAAGAATAGTAAGAGAATAATTATTTAAATACTTCAACTCGTCTGTGTCAAGAGAAAAGTCTTCTAAAAACCAGTACAAGAAGTTAATGAGAAACATTGTGGGAGTGGACAAATTCATACCAGTATATACCAAGAAGGCCTAATCTCAATAGAGGATCAAGTTATAAAAAGGAAGCCTGAGAACAAGGTGAACCGAGTAAATATAAAAGGCAAAGAGCAGGAAGAAACCAAAGGCTATGAACTGTTCAGAAGAAGAAATGGTCCACAAGGAAAAAAAACACTTGTTTGATAAGTTTAACAGGGGAAGAGAAAATAATCACTCTTTGGAGAGCAAGAGAAGAGACAAAAGCCCAAGACAATAGTGAATGAACAGTACAAACTGATCAAAGTAGTTACTAGAGACTATCTAAAGATCACCTGTGGAAAGGCAGTTGGTGAGAGGCCAACAGGTTCCAGGAGAAGGAAGACATTCTCCTAAAGTTTTATTAACATTGGGGTAGGGTCAGTTAGGCTTAAGAGTTGGAGCAAGGGCCGTTTATTTCTTGACATTCCCTGACAAGCACCATAGCTAGTGTTAGGTGGGGAAGCCTTGTAGTATAGAGAAAGATAATTTTATTAAAGAAAAAAAATAAAGCCCATCATTGAAATGTCTAATCCGAGACTGTGCCCTCCTTCTGACCTACCACCCTGCCAACCCTTTAAAATGTCACCTAGCACAGTCTGCGGTTAAATATCTGGGTTTCTTTGTATGAAACAGTCCAATCCAACCGTAGAGTGAGAAAGTCAAAGCAGTCCAACAAACTTCCGCATCTAAGACCAAGAGGGAACTTTGTGCTTTTCTGGGTCTAACCAGGCATTACTGGCGATTCATTCCCAACTATTCTAGTATAGCCACTAACCTCAGGGACAATCTCAAAAATGCACAGCCTCAAAAGCTACTATGGGGTAAGAAAGACCAAGAGAGCATTGATGGACTGAAGAGTATCTTATGTAACAAACCTGTACTGAAGGTACCAGACTTCAATCGAGGATTCAAGTTACAAACTGACACTTCCAAAACAGGACTGAGGGTCAAACTTTCCAAAAAACATGGCACAGAACACCTGGTGTTGTAAACCAGCAGAAAACCATTTTCCAAAGGAACAAAACTGTTCCACTTTTGAATTGTAAGCTTTGACGATCAAACTGGCTGTAACTCATCTAAAGTACTCTCTAAATGGCAGAAAATTCAGGCTGGTCAGAGATCAGTCTCCCTTGACATGGATGGGCCAAAGAAAAGATAGCAACAGCAGAAACAAGATGGTTCTTGGACTTGGAACCATTTTGTTTCACAGTGGAACATCGAAAGGGACAAGAACAAGGAAATGTGGACTTCCAGTTTCTGATCAATGGAGAAGGTTATAAACCCAAATTAAGGAAAAAGGCATGTGACAAATTACAGGGATTCGTCCTTTCTCAAGGAGGACCCCTCTGTGAGGCTAGGGAGATGAGCCTGCTCCGCAACATCCTCAATAGGGATCGAGCAAGTGGGACCTCACCTGGAGAGACCTCACTGGAGAGACTGCCCCTTTGGGGACAAGGACTCCTGTTCCTATGATTAACTCCCAACTTTCCACCAGTACCTCTTCGAACACATCCAGTAAAGAAACCTATGAAGAAAAAGTTTATATTATTGCCAACAAGAAACTGCGATTGCTCCGTCTAAATGAAAAGGACATGAGACTGCACCAGGGAAGTCCCACAGCTATTTAATAAAAGAGAGGGCATGAGACTGGACAAGGAGAGAGGAATCGGCTTGCTAGCTTGTACGAAGACCAGGTAGGCGTGGCATCACATGACCAAGAAAAAGCAAACTGCAAAAGTCGACTTGACGGCAGACGGATAAACCAGTTTATGCAGCAACACAAAGAAAGAACAGCCGAAGAATCACGGGAGGCCAACTTGACCACCCGGAGAGGTTGTCTCATCTGAATAATAAAACCAGTGGCATTACTCCCTAAACACTGCAGGTAACCGAAAATGTGAGACACAGGAGGGGGACAGAGAATCTTTACTGGAATGCTTATACTTGTCTCAAGATAAAACATTGGTATTTAATTAAATAGGAATCGTTATTTGAGATTTAACATCGCAGAGGTGGCTTGGAGGCTACAGCAGACGCAGCTATGACTACAATGTACTTGGTATTGTGATCACAAAGATATACAGAAACGGGCAGACAAACCATTTGTATAAATGTGGACCATTTTCAGACTGATGGGTGACAAACAATTAAGCAAATTTACAACCAGGCCTAAGATGGCGGTGTTATGCAAGATTGTATGCAGTACCCTTTGGGTGCACTACAACAACCCTGACCTCCTGGCAATGGGAACCCAACCTTTGGTATAAGTTTGTTTATTTATTTGTATTGCGCACCAGACCCAAGGGTATCAGGGCGCATTGGATAAGACATCTTACAGCTTAGTTACACATCAGAAAGTACAAGTCAGGTAAGTAAAGGAGCAACTTGCAAAAAAACAGACTGGAAATTATTTACAAAGCAGTAGCGTAAAATGGAGGCAATTATTGGTCATTCTCTTTGAACCAGTTGGTGCGATTCTGTCGGAAGTTTAAATATGTTTGATCCATTCGCAATGAAGTGGGTAGGTCGTTCCAAAGCTGCGCTGCCTTGACCGGGAAGCTACATCCTACCCCCCCCCCCAACCCCGACACTGGAGAGTCTAAATCTAGGGACTATGATGCAATGGTTATTGGCTGCTCTAGTGGGACTTAGAGGATTTTCTGGTGAACTCTCTAAGGTAGCAGGGAGCAGCGTTATTCTGACATTTGTATGCGAGTGAGGCAGTTTTCAGCCGGATTACGTCATGGGTTGATAGCCAGTTTTGTCTTCTGGTCTCAGAAATATGTTCTCGCCTGGCTATTCTGAGGGCCGCTCTCAGGGCATGGTTCTGGGGGGATTGAATTCTCTTAATGATTTGCTTGTTGGTCCCTATATACAGAGAGTTACAGTAAGCTAGCTTTGACAATATAAGAGCTCTGGCAAGGGTAATGCAACCGTTGTTGGATAGGAAGGGTTTACCAGCTCTAATCAGTTTGCAAGTATATGCGGTGGCGGATGCCATGGCATTTACCAGTTTGGTGAATGAGAGGGTCAAATCGAGGTAAAAACCCAGGGCTTTTACTTCATTGGCGACAGTAGTAGTGTTATTGACAATATTGAAAGTAGTATATTTAGGTCCCAGTTTTTTAAGGGTAGAGGTAGGGCCCAGGATAAGCTCAGTATTGTCATCATTCAGGCATAGACTGTGTGTGGCCATCCATGCCTGGATGATGATATACCCTATTCACCAAGACCAAATCCTTGTCATAATCCCCAGTAAGTGGTAAGAGAATCAGAGTATCTGCATGGTTGGTGTAGGTGATACCAAGATGGTCCAGATCATCAAAAGGGGCTTGGTGAATATGTTGTTTAATGTAGGTGAGATGCATGATCCCTGGAGCACTCCAAAGGTAATGGGGATGGGCTCTGCTGCAGCTGTGGGAGAGAAGGCTCATGGTTCTGTTGCTTAAAAATTGTTTTATCAAGTCATTGCTTCTTTAGAGAAGTGAGCGGCTTGAGTCCAGTTGGCTGCATAGGACCTTGTGGTCCACAAGGTCGAATGCAGCCGATAGATCAAGGAGAATAGGACTGGCTTCCCATTGTCCCCAAGCTTGTCGATCTGGGTATTAAGGTGTATTACAGCTGTTTCTGTGCCATGCTGTGGGAGAAAACCAGATTGGTGTGCTCCTAGGAGTTGGTTGGATTCCAAGTGTTTCTGTATTTGTGAATAAGCCATCTTATCTATGATGTTCAGGAGAAAAGGCACAGTTGTGATAGGACGTAGTTGGTAGGTATGGCTGGGTCTAGAGTGTTTAAGTAAGGGGAGCACCCAAGATTCTTTGAGGTTACTTGGGATGGTGCCAGAGGTGAATGAGGCATTGATAAGCTTGGAGATATAGGGGCCTGGTCTCTAGCTGCGTCCTTGATGAGTTAGGCGGGGCATTGATCGCCCTGACAGTTGAGGGTTTAATGGAAAATATAGCTGATTCAGCCTCAAGTATAGAGACCTTCGAGAACCTGAAACGTGGGGGACGTGTGTGTGGTGTTGTAAGGTGGCATGGGGGAATAATTTTTTTTAAATTTTTTTATTTAATTTTTATTTTTATTTTTTTTTAGGTTCCCTCGTGTCAGTTAGGGATGCTTTTTTTCTTGGCAATTTTATCTTGAAGAGTAGAGACTTTATTGGCTAATGCTTGCTGAATGTCAGAGCACCATAGTTTGTCTTTCACACAGTTATCTTGCACTGGGATGGGCGCTTCTAGTTCTCTCAGGATTACGAATAGTTCCTTCATACTAGAGTTAGCTTGTGACATTCTTGAGTTGCAAGTTTCACGTTGGGCAAACGTATTTCCCTCTTGTAGAGAGGAAATGGTGCTAAGGTTAGTTTTATTTTCCTCAGAAGGTAGTAATCTCCAGGAAGCCTCGCACTGTCTTTTTTTGTTTCGTAGTGCTTTCAGGTGTGGGGTGTACATGAATTGAGGTGGGCTTTGGGCTTGCTTTGTCTCATTTTTAATGAGGCGATTGGGTCAAGTGAGGTGGTCATGATTTTGTTGTATTCATGTACTAGTTTGTCAGGCTGCAGACTTTCCGATAGAGAGTTAAGTGTTGGGAGAATAAGAGGGAGTAATTTATCAGAAGTAATGAACAAGTTACTTTCTTACCTGGTAACGTTCTTTCGATGGGATGGTCCGACGACGTATTCCATATCTATGACAGGTAATCACCACAGCTGTGCTGCTTCGGAAACTTTGTTCGGCATCTGCATCGATGACGTCGATGCGCCATCGTCGAGGACCTCCTCCGACGTCCTCCGATGTGATAAGTAGGACGCACAACGCCCGTAGCCTCAGTTGTAGTTTTTTCCGCCCAGAACGTGTGACATCAGTCAACTGCCAGTCAGGCACAAAGCCTTGTGGAACGTAAGCTGCAATCGCAAAAGAAATTCTGCAGCGGGGAAGGCAGGGAGGGAGCGATATGGAATACGTCGTCGGACCATCCCATCGAAAGAACGTTACCAGGTTAAGAAAGTAACTTGTTCTTCGAGTGGAATGAGTCCTCCGACGTATTCCATATCTATGACAGACTCCCAAAGCAGTACCAGAGCAAGGAGGAGGGAAAGAATTTGGCAATTCTAAATTTTGATTCCAATCAAATAGCAGAGCAAAGAGCCGCCTTGCCAAAGATGGAATCGAGGGAATAGTAACATACAAATGTATGTACAGAAGCCCAGGTGGCTGCATCACAGATGTTGCGAATAGGAACACCCCTCAGCAGGGCAGTAGATGCAGCCATACCCCTGGTAGAATGGGCCCGCAAGCCAGCCGGCGGGTCCTTACCCGCCAAGCGGTAACACTCAGAGATGGCCAAAATAATCCAGCGAGACAAAGTCTGTTTCGTCACAGCCTGTCCCAAACGCTTTCCAGCGTAACCAATGAAGAGTTGATCGTCCACTCTGACCCGGGACATGCGTAAACATAAAAGCTTAAAGCTCTCCTAGGATCAAGCCTATGGAGCCTCTCCTCTTCCTTACCAGGATGCGGAGGAGGATAGAATGCCGGAAGAACAACCTTCTGGGCCAAATGAAATTCCGAAACCACCTTCGGAAGAAAAGAAGGACAAACTTTAAGGACAACCCTGTCCTTATGAAATACAGTGAAGGGTGGCTTAACTGAAAGTGTCTGTAACTCACTCACTCTGCGAGCGGAAGTAATCGCAACCAGAAACACAGTTTTCAGAGTTAACAGCCTCAAAGGGCAAGAATGCAAAGGCTCAAACGGAGCACCCATAAGAAACTTAAGAACAAGGTTTAAATCCCAACCGGGCACCAGGAAAGGTGACGGAGGGAACAGATTAGTGAGCCCTTTCAGAAACTGTGAAATTAAAGGGATTTTAAAGTAGGAACACTCTTCAGACGAGTGCTTAAAGATGGACAGCGCTGCCAGGTAACCTTTAACGGAACCCACTTGCAAGCCCCTGTGGGCCAAAGAAAGTAAAAAGGACAGAACCATGGGGATGTCACATGCAAAAGGATCCACATTCTGAACTCTGCACCAGTCGCAGAACTTACGCCAACGGCAACGGTACAGAGACTTTGTTGCTGGCCTTCGGGCCGAGAGCAACACCTCCATCACGTCTTCAGGGAGGTCCCAATCCTTATACCTCAACCTTTCAGAAGCCAAGCGTGAAGGTTGAGGGATCTGACCTCTGGATGGAGAACCTGACCCCCCTCCCGTGAGAGCAGATCATCTCGGTAGGGAAGACGATGTGGAGGGCAGATGGACAAGTCGAGAAGGTCCGGGTACCACATCCTCCGAGCCCATGCCGGAGCAATGAGGATCATCCGGGAACAGAACTTCCGTAACCTCCGCAGCACTTGCGGGATGACGGGGACTGGAGGAAACGCGTACAGCAGCGGGAATGACCACTCCACCACGAACGCGTCTCCTACGGCTCCTTTTGGAGGAAATTCCCGCGAGTAGAACATTTCGCACTTCCGGTTGACACTAGAGGCGAAGAGATCCACTTGAGGGGTCCCCCAAAGGGCGAAGATCTCCAGGAGAATCTCCTGAGCCAACTCCCACTCATGCGAGATCGTGCTCTGCCTGCTCAGAGCGTCCGCCGTCACGTTTTCGTCTCCGGCCAGATGAACTGCCGAGATCGAAACTTCCTCCTGGTTGGCCCAGAACTCGAGCTGCATCGCCTCCCTGCACAGAGGAAGTGACCCTGCCCCCCTTTTGGTTGAGGTAGTGCATGGCCACTGTGTTGTCCGTCAGGATCAGGACATTCTTTCCTCGCACAGTCGGCAGAAAAGCCTTCAGGGCTAGCCGGATGGCCCTCAGCTCCAACAGATTGATATGGAGTCTGGACTCCGACGGAGACCAACGACCGCTGACTGTCAGCCCGTTGGCACGAGCTCCCCATCCCGTGAGGGATGCATCCGTCACGATCGTCACCTCCGGCCAGGGAAGCCAAAATGGAGCCCCCTTCATCAAGTTTCCTTCGACGGCCCACCACAGAAGGTCCCGGGCGACCGAGGGCGGCACCTGGACCCCATTGCATCTTGAGTGCCCACTGCAAAGATCTCATCCGCAGGCGAGCCTCTGGCACCAGAAGAATGCAGGATGCCATGAGGCCGAGCAACCTCAAGAACTCGAACGCTGGGAGCGTCTGGGCATGCTGAAACTTGTGCACCATCTGCTGAATGTGAAGAGCCCTCACCTGGGGAGGAAAACACTGCCCCAGGGAAGTGTCGAGCACTGCTCCGATGTACTGGAGCCGCTGTGTTGGCGTCAGATGGGACTTCTTTAAATTGAGGGAGAAGCCCAGCCTGTGAAGGGAGTGGCAGGTGACGGACAGATCTAGGACTTGCTCGGGAGAGCTCCCCCTGATCAACCAATCGTCCAGGTAGGGGTAGACGTGAATCCCCCCTTGCCTGAGATGCGCTGACACCACCACCATGAGCTTGGTGAAAGCCCTCTGGGCGGAGGTCAATCCGAACGGCAGGACCCGAAACTGAAAGTACGAGTCGCCAACCTCAAACCTCAGGTACTTCTTGTGCTTGGGATGGATCGGCACATGGAAGTAAGCATCCTTGAGGTCGAGAGACACCAACCAGTCCTGAAGCTGAAGGGCCTGGAGGACTTGAGCGAGAGTAACCATCTTGAACTTGTCCTTCCTGAGGAGTTTGTTCAAACCGCGCAAGTCCATGATGGGTCTCAATCCCCCGTCTTTCTTCGAAATCAAAAAATAAGGGGAATACCATCCCTTGTTCCTCTCCGCTACAGGCACCAGTTCTATGGCACCCTTCTCCAGCAGGGCTTGAATTTCCTGGGCAAGGAGCGGATCCAGACTCTGCAAAGAGAGGTTCCCCGGTGGATTGTCGCGAGGCCTGTGCCGAAAGGGAAGACAGTAGCCGTGGGTTATGATCTCCAGAACCCACACATCTGAAGTAATGGCACGCCACTCTACAAGATGCTGCGCCAGCCTTCCCCCCCCAACCGGCGAACCATGGGACATGGCCTCATGACTGAGTGGTAGCGGCTGTGGCGTTACCTGAGGGCAAAGAGGCAACTGCCCGAGCGGCCTTGGCACCACGGGTACCCTGTCGTCCACCTCTGGTACCCATGCGTTGGCCTCTTTGACTGCCAGCTCCTCTCGCTTTACTGAAGGATGAGTAATAGCGAAAGGAACCACCCCTCCATTGCTGTCCCCTAGGACGAAAAGGCGGAGGTTGGCAAACTGCAGCGCCCAACAACTTTGCTGCAGCTTTTGAGGTCTGCAACCTCTCAAGGCTCTCGTCAGCCTTGCTGCCAAAAAGGTGTTCACCGTCAAAGGGCATGTTGAGGAGCCGGGACTGCACATCGGGAGCAAACCCCGACTTCCGCAACCACGCAAACCTGCGTATCACGGTGCTCGCCGCCATGGACCTGCTGACGCATTCAGTCATGTCCAAACCCGACTGAACGGACTCACACATGGCATCCTTACCATCCTGGACCATAGCAAGGAAACCATCCCGTTCGTCCCCTTCGGGAATATGTTCAGCCGCTAACGCAACACAGTTCCACAGAGTGTGTGTGAAACGAGACAAGGCACAAATGGAGTTGGCCGCCTGAAGCGCCATACCACCAGAAGAAAACACTTTATTCGCCCAGCCATCAAAACGTTTGTCGTCCCTATCAGGAGGGATGGTAGGGTACGACGCCTGCTTTGCCGGGGCCGTGGCCGCCTGCACCACCAAACTCTCCGGAGTGGGGTGCCTGGTCAAGTAGCAGGGGTCGCTACTGGCTGGACGGTATTTTCGCGACAAGGACCTGCCCACCGCCGGGAGACTCTCCGGAGCAGTCCAAGCCGCCGCCACCCTTCTCTGTAGAGCCATATGAAACGGCAGTACCGGGTCAGTTGGGGGACCAACATCAAGGATGTCTGAGATCATCCTGCACAAACTCCCCTGGGGGAGCAGACCATCCCAAGTACTCGGAAACCCTAGCCATAAGGCGCCGGTACGAGGAATCGGCATGAGAGCCAGGCTCAGGCCTACAAAACTCCACCTCCGGAGAGGTGTCCAGTCCACTGGCATCATGCAGTGACTGCCTCAAATCGTCAAACTGACTATGGCCCGAGACAATTTCATCTGGAACCTGACTAGGAACCAGGCCTTCAGAATCCTCATCAACCTCCGAAATATATTCCAGGTGGCGAAAAGAAGGCACCCGAGAGTGCTTGCTCTTAACCAGAGCCTTCCTAGGGGGTTCCCCCGTGCCACGGGGTACCTCCGACACCCCGGCCTCAAAAGGAGTCGAGGGCGTCGAGTGAACAGGCATCAGCACCGAGAGGATTGGCGTCGACGTCGAGTAAATCGGCGTCGACGTCAGATGCAGCGCCGCCAGCATCGACAGTCCCCGAAGCTGGAGCTCAGAGCGTGTCCTTCGACGACCTGAGCGTCGACGACTTCCTCGGAGCCTCGAGAAAGCCTGTCGACGCCCTCGACGCCTCAGACGTCGATGTCTTCCTCGAAGACATCACAGGTGCACACGGTCTCGAACGCGTCGAGGACCTGGAACGGGTATGTCGAGAACGAGTCCCCTTGTCCGAACGGGACCTCTCCCGTGACTCGTGCCGACCACTCTTGCGAGCGGTGTCTCTCGACCTCTCACGACCGAACCCACTCGGGGGCGTGGACGGCTTAGTACCCTGCGACTCGAGAATCGCCAGCATTTTCTTTGCGAAGGAAGCCCATTCCTCCGGCGTCG
The DNA here is from genome assembly GCF_040938575.1 of Ambystoma mexicanum. Lineage (NCBI taxonomy): Eukaryota > Metazoa > Chordata > Amphibia > Caudata > Ambystomatidae > Ambystoma > Ambystoma mexicanum. Next base: position 803,876,471 of record NC_090921.1, read on the forward strand.
CACGGCTGGTGGGGTAAGCGACGTGCCGGGCAGAGTCCTCAGAAGAGGACTGCTGTCGGCGCTTCCGAGAATGCCTCGAAGAGGCCGAGGAGTGGCGAGACCGACTCCTAGAAGGAGACCCACGAGACTTCCGACGATGATGCGGAGAGTCTCCTCTCGAATCATCCGTCAAAAGCCCCGCAGACATCGACTTCCGGGGCTTGGACACCCGACCTACCGACAACAACTTCTTACGTTCACGTAAGGCTTTGGACGTGAGCGACTGGCAGTCGATACAGTCATCCGTGTCGTGGGCCTCCCCGAGGCACCAGAGGCAGGCGTCATGCGAGTCCGTCACCGACATCTTGGACCCACACTCCCCGCACTTCTTGAAGCCCGGACGCGCGGTCGAAGACGAAGTAGAAGACATCTTCACACGAAGGAGATTCTCACAAAAACAAACAGGTTCGAAGAACCGAGAAGAACAGAACTCCAAAGAGTCGAGGCGTTAACCGAGATTCACGAAGCAACACGTTCGCGGAAAAAACGGAACTGAGGCTACGGGCGTCGTGCGTCCTACTTATCACATCGGATGACGTTGGAGGAGGTCCTCGACGACGGCGCATCGACGTCATCAACGCAGGACGCAGAAAAAAGTTTCCGAAGCAGCACAGCTGTGGTGATTGCCTGTCATAGATATGGAATACGTCGCAGGACCCAATCCCCTCGAAATTCTTTTTGTTTCTAGTCGGTATAGGAGGAGCCGGCATGGTAGGTGCGGGGGTGGATCTTTTGGATGCTAGAGAAAATGTCACAAGATAGTGGTCTGTCCAGAACTGGGGAGTTATGGACAAGATGGATGCATTACAGTTGTCTGCCACCCAATCAAGTATTCTACCTTTGTTATGAGTGGGGAGGGTCACTCTCTGGGTGAGGCCAAGTTCGGTCAGTGTTAGCCACGCTGATTGCAATTGGATCTTTAGGGTCATTGAAGCCCAAGTTAAGGTTCCTAGTAATAGGACTTGTGAGGAGCTTTTTAAGTTGTTGGACAAAATGGTGGAGATGTCCTCCGCGAAGGTTCCGATGGGACCTGGGGGTCTATATATGATGTGGATATAGGATTTGTTGATAAGACAATCTGGCTGTGAGCGATTCACAAGATTTAATGTCAATGGGTGGGGCTGGTCTCTGAGATGGATTCGATTTGGCAATAAGGGCTATGCCTCCTCTGCGAGCTTCACTTCTGTCGGCTCTTAGGATAGTGTACTCGTTTGGAATCGCTAGCATGAGGGCTGGTCCTGCAGCAGCATGCAGCCAAAATTCAGTGATGGCGAAGAAGTCATAGTTTTCAGCCTGGATAAGGTCAAATATCTCAGAGGCATGAGCGACAAGGGATCTGGCATTAATTAATGCGACCCCTGATGTCAGCAGAAGGACTGGTAGATGTTAATGTAGGGGAACTCCTATTGTCTGTAACTGGTCGGACCTTGGTAGGAATGTGGTTAAGTGACACGTGTGAGGGCAGAGAGCTAGGTAGGCTTTTCTTGCTAATATTGGAATATTTAATGTACAGAGTTTCTCATAAAATCTAAATTGGCTGAAGTTCTGGCTAAAGGTTCAAATAATTTGGCTAGCCTCGAGCGAAGCCTTACATTTCTGGCAGTAGTGTTACATGGCAGGGCGTCATGAGCGAGTCTCAGATAAGAGTTTGCGTTGATTTGCAATTGTTTATCAACCAGATTGTTAGGGTATGTTGGACTGTGGCTGGTGGATGAGGTCATTATTATGTTAGATACCAATTTGTGGTGAGGTGCTGGTGGAATAGTTTGCAGTCAGGTGAGACTAAAACTAGTAAGGGGACAGAAGAGAGCAGGAGTAACCCAAAAATGTACATCTTGGGTTGATCTCTGCAGTGGTGTATCGCAGATGCACGATGAGCAGGCGGGGTGCAATCTATAGTGCCGTATTTGTCCAGTGGGTATAAGAGCAAACCTGGTTGTTAAGTCTGGGTGTATACGATAGTCAGAGGACTGCTGCGCCGTTGACAGCACTTGGGGATAACCTGGGAACAGGCTGGTATAATACTTTGGCATTTAGAGACATTCATCACACAATACAGTCACAAGGCAGATAAGTTAGATCTTGGCAGAGTGTAAAATTAACATTGTATGACTCATATGTTGTAATAGCTTTGTCGCTAATTATGTATGCAAATTGGAGCGATCTGTCTGAACTACAAGTGGTAACAGTAAATAGAATAGAACATATTTGCCTTGATATAAATGTACCAGAGTGCAGTCGTACATGTTATGTAAAAAGCAGTTTACTGTCGGGTGTACATGGCAGTCAACAGTAATTCACAGTTGCAAGTAATGATGGTGAGGAAAGGTGATTTTGCTCCGTGATAATGATGGTTATACAATCGCAATCTAGATAGGCCAGATGCAAGGAGGCAATGTGCCAAGCTTGACTGGTAAACTCAACGGGCCTTGTAAATAGTGAAACACAATATAAAATTGATCAGTTAAAGTGTATAATTTTAGGGTTCAACTCTGCAATCTATATGCGAGGAAGGCATGATTCTGCACGAATGTCTAAGTAGGTAGCTGGGCCGCATTAAAGATCGTAGTCGAGCAACATGAAAGACACATGCATTTATTAAAGATGTGCTTACGGGAGTCTTGTGGCGGGTGGTTACACGCTAGATATGCTGGCAACTCAAGTTCTCAGCAGAGGCACAGAGGACTGACTAAAGGGCAATGAGATATGGGCATACCTGGGTATAGATAGCGTAGTAGCGCTGAGGTGCCTCATGGTGCTGTAGCGAGCACGGTTAGGATGGAACAAGACATGCAGTGCAGTGTTTCCGGAACAGAGTTGGATGGTGGTAGGGCCAGGGTCTTTGGCTAATGGTGTGCACGGCAGTGGACAGGCGCAGGACAGGAAGCTGCCTTAGTCTGTACTACACAGGTTGGTAGTGTGGTTGAGTAGCCAGGCTTATCTCAAAAGGGGTCAATGTGAGCTGTAGGGGAGTTAGAGATTCACAGTGACAAGTATTCAAATAAACTCTTACACACAAGGTTTCTTGAATAAACTATTATTTACCTGTCAGTAATAGTAAGCCTTCATCAGAAGGGAGCACTGTTAAGCAACACACACATGCACTTCCAAAATAATACACACTTAGTTTTCTGAATCAGCAGATACCCATTTGGGGATGGCTCACAGACACTACCTACACCCTCAGGTGACATCAATTGCTAGGGTGCTGTGGACATTAATATATCACTGTTTGCATTCAGACTTTCTCAGGAGAGTATAAAAGAAAAGAGGGATCAGAATAAAACAAGTATGCACACAAGGATTCTTAAGCAGGTAAGTACTTTCAATAACACCCAATGCAAAGTCAGTTAACCTTTCCTTTAAGGAAGGCAACAACACAAACAGAGGAGAGAAGAGTCATTCATGGGTCCAGACCAGCCAATGTTTAAGTTAGCAAAAGTCGAGTTGAACCGAAGCACTTCTTACAGGTAAGTAGAAAGTCTTTCACAAGGTTTTAAAAGTCTTGTTAGAATAGAAGAAATCAAAAGTAGGGCCACAAGCTGATTAGGCCTGTGAGGTAAAGAAGCTGATAGCAACTCTACAAATGCAGCCACGCAAGTCTCCAATGAGAACAAGTGGCAAGTTCTTAGACTTTACAGTACCTTTAGGTTGAAGACAATGTACAGCAGATGACTTCTGTTCCTGTGCAGCTCTGCAGATCTCGCTATTCCTGGGCCTCAGTCGTGGAAACAAGGAGGGAGGACTTCGGGGACCTCCTGAACTGCAATGGGATGGTCACTGCTTGCAACCGGCAATCTTCAAACAAGTGGCACTTCAGTACTTCAGCTCCTCGCGTCTACCGCAAATAGCAACACTGCGGTTCCTGGCTGTCGGGATGGGCTTTCCTTGCATCTGGGGTCCGGCACTCTGTTGAGGGGGCTCGGTCAGTACAGCTTCCTGGGAGTCCGGAGGATCTTCCTAGAGCTATTGGTCAGCTTAAAAGCAACGTGCACGAAATGGTGTTCCTCTCCATGGCTATCCGGTTCCAGCAGCGACTGCAGTGGAAACTCGACCAGCTTCGAGAGGATGTCCAGGTGGCTTACTTTGGAGTCGATTGGCCCCACCAACTCAAAAGGGAGAAGTCGTCCTTGCAGGGGCTTCTTTGTCTATACGAATTTGGAGTTTCAGCACAGCAGCAGGGCTTCACCGAGCAAACCAACGGTCCAGGAGTTGCAGCAGGCACCCTCTTAAAGTTCTTCTTCCGATTCCTTCGTCCAGTGGTCAACTTTGCCTTCCAAGCCAAAGAGCCTCGCCTTTTATGCAGCTCGCTCCCATTCATTCCAGCCTAGCTGTCAGTCACCCAGCAGGGTGGCTGTGCTTGCCAGACAGCAAGCCAGCCAATCACCTAAGAGTGCATTCCTGTCTCCTAGGAGACCAAGCACAGGGAGTTTCAGGCACCTCGCTTCCTGCCCCCGCCAGACACCCTGGAGCCAGAGGCAGGCTTCACTCATGAATCCCACCAAAGGCAAAATGAACAAAGGGACCAAACCTGGTTTGGTGTGCAGAGTAAATCTCAAGGACCTTTCCACAAATAAATGGCGAAAAAAGAAAACTGGGCCATTTTGACAAACATTTAACCCCTGGGTGCTTTAACGTGGTTGAACGCAGCCCGCCGTAAAATCCCATAATGGTAGTAAAAAGTAAACCACTGCCACCAGCCATTCAGTAGTTTATCCTAGAGAAGGTATTTAAACCTTTGGGAAATCTGAAAGACTTCCCTGTGTCACTGCACTGAAGGTGCTGTGTGATACAACGTAAAAGATGATGCCTATGGAGTTTGTCAGACTCCATAACGAAAAAGAAACAGTGCACAAAATCACATTAAAATAAATGAGTGAGAAAAAGGGTGTCGCTCTCTCCAGGTTTAAAAAAAGTCAAGTCCTCAAAATCCAGCAAAGTTGCTGGGGGTCTCTGAAGTAGAGGGAATTAGCACACCTCTGAGCATTCTCCCCAACAGGCGGAATAGCGGAACATACTGAATAAGAGAACAAAACATTAAACTAAATCAAACATACCTTGTTATTTTTCTTGCAAATCATTGTTATATTTCCCAATTAGTGTGAAATGGCCTTCAAAAAGCCCACAGGGAAAAAGCCCATCGGGCGAAACAGATGGCCATACAGTTGGCAGTTCTATTAGTTTAGTACTACTTGTCACTTAATTACTAACATGTTCTACTATACATTGTGAATAAGTAGAATAAAAATGAGAATCATTTTACCTATGTGCCTGTTTGGGGCAGATTCTTCCCCAGAATTAATATTGGAGAACACATACTCGTCCCATTCAAGACAAAATATTGACATTTGAAGAATTGTATTTAATAACATTTTTGGGGTATTTATAATGCGCCTATTCAGCAACTGATGTTTCAAGGCACATCAAGACGAAAGTGGTTGGGGGGGTGGGAGGTACGGGAACAAGGATGAAGAAAAACAAAAACAAACGTTCCTACTAGGCCTCGAGACATTTGGATTGTGCAAGTGCTGTTACATGAAATGCAGCGGTGGAGGTGGAGGGGGCGACATGTACGAAGGGAGGGAAGAGAATGGTACATTAAGTACAAGGTGAACAGGTTCAAACAGCACACGACTGAACATGAAGAACAGCATTACAGTGGGGGCACAATTTGGGAAAGCCTCACCTCATGGTGTGGGGGACTACATCAAGTATGCAGGTACAAGTAGGTAAAATGCAATAATAGGATGGGTGCACAAAATGGGAAACTCACGTCATGGTAGGTAGCTACATCAAATAGACAGGTACAATAGGTAGTAATGCGCAGGGCCGAGTTTCAATCCGGTGGCTGTAGGTACGTAAATACAAAGTATCCAGTCGTCATAGTAGCAAATACAGTGCAAGGCTAGTAGAACATGCACAGTGAATGTGTAGGTACACAGTACGGGGGGCAACATTGGTATAGAGAAGCGCAAAGAGACAGAATTAGAAAGGCCCTGCCCGCTAGTCCAGGACTGGCTATAGAGATATTGTAAGGACCCAGCAGGAAGGGAACAGAGGCATCACAACCAGTATAGAAATAAGTACAGCACTGGGCAGCCACGTCAGGAAAGTGGATTGCAGGCAGGTTAAGATACAGATACAGGACGGGGCTAAAGTCAGTTCTGGTAGTTGCAGGAAAAAGGCAAATCTGGTGACTGTAGAGAGGTTAGAATTTCAGAACAGAAATGGTTAAGAGGTGCAGGGCACAATGGTTGCTACAAAGTGCAAGTTAGAGACAGGAATAAAACGAGCTTGTAGCTGGTAGTGACATCATAGTGCAGTGAGGAGCACTTTGGCTGCTGAGTGGATGTAGCTTTGTAGGACATAGTTGTAAAGCGATAATTAGCTAGATGAACATCAAGGCAGTGCTTACTGTGCTACTTTGCCGCAGCAAGATGAGCAGCACGAGTGGGACGCAAGGCCACAATATAGAGCTAGGAGCGACAGTTTTGCTGCAGCAGTGGGAGCTGTGGAGTTAGGTCGGGTAGGGCTGGACTCTCAATGCCTATGACATGCATGCGCGGACAGGCGCAGACAGGCAGAATTGCCTTATTACCATGCCTTGACCCCGGGCCGGCTTCGCCTGCCAGCTCACCAGGGGTAGAACAGGAAATACAGGCATCCTCCAATGGCGATCCTCTGATGCTGCGGGCCCCAGCTAATCCTGCTGGGTCAGTGAAACGATGTGCAGAAGTCAACAATGGCGGGGGCCATATTAGAAGAGAGCAAGTGCTCCTTGCTATAAAAGTGACACCATCCTGGGCCCAGCGTGGTGGAGGGTACCTGAGAGCACTCCTTCCAGACACCAGCAGGCGCAGACAGGCAGAATGAGAATCAGTATTTGCATACTCATTCGTCCCAGTCAAGGATAAACTCTTGACACTACAAAATGAGAGAGGGGAAAAAGCCTCAAGACTGGAATGTTCATATTGGGAGTAGGCTAGACAAAGTAGATCCAATTATAGAAGAGATAATAGAAAAGAAAAGCCTGAAGATGAGGCTGAAACAGAAATTACGGGTAAATCCCAAATAGAAATCAGACTGAACTATATACCAAAGACCAGAGAATCTGAGGGGAGAGCCCCAAATATTGGATAACGTTTACTTGGGAAAAGAGAAGGATAACTAAGTAAAAAGTCAAGACAAAGGACAAGAAAGAAACATAAGTCACCAAAGAGAGAAGAATCACAAGTTGAATAACCAAGTAACTGAACGGTATGACTTGATAAAAAGTCAAACAGGAAATACTGAAGGATAGTTTACTGAACTTTGTGAAAAACGAGTCTTCAGGAGAAGCGAGTCATTCTCCTGGTTTTGGTTGTTATAATGGTGGTAGGGTTAAAACAGGTTGTTCGGCCAGTGGACAGATTTTCTTTTGACTCACTGATGGACACGCACCTTAGCTAGTTTTGTTAGGTAGGGGAAAACCCCATAGTATAGGCAAAGCTAGGCATTTTTTCTTTTGTTTAATAAAACTCTGAGATGGATAATCAGAGTCTGCGTCCTTCTTCTGACCCGCCACATAGTCCATTTTCTGGAGTCTTGTCCATGGGATGAGTGAGCAATAGTCACCACTGTTTTCCTCCCTTTATGCTGTGCTTGCAAGAGGGCAGCTATATCAGTGTTCTTGCCCATCTTGTTTTGATTCGCTATCTCATGCTAATAGGACACCAGTCGTAGACTCAGAATTCACTCACTTGCATTCCTTGAAATAGGCTTTGCACACCTGGAGTCCCTTCAGGTCGGACCTAGAGCACAATTTCTATCGCAGGCACACAGCAGAGTACAGAGGCGCTGTGGCCAGGGCGTCACTGTCAGACCAGACCGTCACTGAGTGATCCCATCAGCGCTTTGGCTCCTCATGCTAAATGATAGGGCTTGCAGAGGAATCCAGCAGTGAGCTCTTCCAGCTCGTCCATCTGCAATAATGTGGCGCATAGGTGCTCATACAGATCCATAAAAGATACGGCGAGCGTAAAGCTTGCAGGTTTGTGGTCCACATTGTCCCCCTACATGCGAAGACTTACGAGCGCATACGGTCTTGGTAGTTTGTCTCGGGACCGGGCCGCCGATAGAAGAGTCAGAGCTCCTAACCTCAATATAGATCCTTGTCTTGTCCCCCTGGTGTCAGGTACAATTTGGCTGTGATTCCCCCCCGCACCCTCCCCAACAGAGCGTTCCCGGGACCGCTACTTTACAGTTTGCTGTCCTTGGACGTGTTGTTGCAGCACCACACTGGGATCAGTGTGTGCCCAATGGATTCCGGTGGCATCCGTTGCAGTGGCCCTCTGGCCCGGGCTATATACGCGGTGAGCTTAGCATCACACAGAGGCTTTCAGGAAGACGTCCACATACGTAGCTTTTAATTACAAATATTTTGTGTTGAAGTTTTTCTTGTGAATCGCAGAGGTCATGCACCATCCTCCCGCCAAAGACCAGTCCCAACATGCAGGGGACCTGTATGTGGAGATGGTCCTGGCAGGGCACAGGGGAGTCAATGATATCTTGAGGTTCCTCTGCTCCCTCCACCAAAGGAGGTACAGCTGCATGAATAATAGGATTGGTATCCATTCTGTCGGTGGCTGGGTTTCCTATGACCAATGAGATGCCATATCAAACTAATTCCGATGTGCATCCTGGCATGGGATCACCAGGATGCACAAAGCCATCAGGACCAATAGGCATAGAAACTGCACTGCTGGTAGGCACGAGCACCTCAGGAACTCCTGGTAGAAAGTGCATAAACTCATTCTTTAAACTGGGGGGCAGGAGGGAGAAGCTTGCACATAATCCCAGATGAGGCTGATGTATCGTAATTGTTTGCTCCGAGTAATTCTTAAATTGGCCATAATGGATTGTGAGGCCCAGTGCATATGCCAGTCATACAACACAGTTGACAGTCCACCACCCATTAAGGGGTGGAGCCGCTTAACAGCCAGTTATCCAAGTTCAAAAAACACACGGGGTGAACGCAAATAATTTTACCAGCAGCGGATCTATGGGAACCATAAACCAAAAACAAGAGAAGATCTGATGCACATTTAATTTAACAAGTTTTAATCTGCAAATATATCAAACAATGTTAATTTTTAATTACGAGGGGGACCCTGAAAGTGAGCACTCTTGTTGCAAACTGTATTCCTTTGAATCCTTGTTTGTGCAGAATATTGTTGCGCACATATTGCAATTGTGCGTGTTTACGCACAAAGTAATGTGGACTACAGTGATGTGTTTCATAATAGGAGATAAATGGGGAATTTCTTGATTACACACAGATGGATTAACATCTCTGCACTCCCTCAAGATACTATATTTGCCCTGATGAAGGCTGGGTTTGTTGAACATTTAAACCCTTTTTGACTGAAACTAGAGTAGGCAAAACAGACTAATGCTGTTTGAATTATATTTTCCCTTTTTAGGAACATTGCTTGCGTAGTTTGGTAGGTGTGAATTCACTTTGGCGCTACATTATTTCAGAGTAGTGGCACATTGTGTTTAAATTCATTGGTGCTTAAAGGCATTAGTCAACGGTCTCCGTCTGAACAAGTACTCTGTGTTCAGGGTACATCACGGTTTTTGCACTTTATGGCGTTGTTTGCACATTAAGAAGATATAGCCCTTTAGAATGTCATTTGCTTGTGTGTGACCAGTAGGTTTGGTGGGTTGTTGTGCGAGTGGAGTGTTTGTAGAGACTAATTATGTGTTTTATTCTGGTAGTATGACTTGTTATGATCATGTAATGCATTTGAATGCTCTTGTGCCCAAGATGCTTTTGTACCTTATGCACTTTCATATTGCTTCTTTTGCACCCTATGTATTAATTAAAAATTAACATTGTTCTATCCTCTACTTTGCAGATTAAAATGTGTTACATTAAATGTGCATCTTATCCTCTGTGTTTAGTTATCCAAGTACAGGCAGATGTGGATCCCCCTCTGGACACAGATGCGACAAGTGCATCGGAATCTGGAGAGAACCATTGGAGCCAAACTCAACTAGAAGGGAAGAACTTTGTATTGTCAGTTTAAAAAAAAAAAAAAGAATTACTGCTCTGTTGGAGTACAGGGATGTGTAGTGGCTAAAGTGCTCACACTACTACAAAACCAGAAATGGTGAAACAGGCATGTGCAGACCAGTATACCTCCATCTCTTACGCAACATTGGCTCAGGATCGGCTCTAATCTTCAGGAGGGTGAGAGGTGGTACAGAAGCAATCTAATCAAAAATAGTAGTTTGGTACCAAAAGTATGTCCAACCAAGGCTCTATAAAAATAGGATCTTCAATCTAATAAAGTACACCCCTAATAAAAACACTACTTGCCCACTCTTGTAAGGAAGAGCAACACGAAGAACGGAGATCAAAAGGGGCACTCTGGGTTTGAAGATTAGGATGCTCAGAAAACTATTTCAGCAGCAAATTGTCTAAGCGAAGAGGTATTTAAAAGTCATAGACAAAGTGCTTAAAAGTCATTAGGGTACTTTAATGTGGACTGGGGGGGGCATGGGCACTTCAAATACCTTTAGGTCTTGTCTTTTAGCACAGCTTTACCTAATTGAACCAGGAATATTAGAGCTTTCAGTACAGAACAAGGGTTAAACCTGGGTGCAGTTCATCAGCGAAGATGGCTTGCATGTTGAAGACACTGGGAAATGGCAGGCGATGATGGATCGGCAGCACTGTAATACTCCTGCTAAGAAGAGGAGACTTGCCTGTGGCGGCCAGTAACCTCGCCTGCCCCACCACCGTATTGTAATGCAGTGACAACAGCTTGGAACTCGAACTGGTGTCTTGTTGGAGACCCTTCAAGAATCAGCGTGAACCAGAAAAAACCTTGGTGAGCAAAACATGTTGAGGGAAACTGAGTGACAAAATGAATTCTGACAAGCAGGAGTACAAGGATTGGTAGTGGCTGAACCACATACTAGGACCTCACCTCTACAAAACAAGAGTAACAATCAAAAGGTGAAACAGGCAATTTCAAGATAAAAACCTGCTTCGCATTGTGTGGCAACGTGGGCCAAGGCCAGCCTGTACTGGGTATGAATGTGGAATGGTAAACAACATGTGGAATGGTACACAGCAAAGTACAACAGTCCAAAATAAAGGAATGACCAATCAAAGTTCTCTAACAATATATACATTTAAACAAACCATATACAAGAAAAAAAAAAAAACGACTACAAAAAACACACCTGTGTGGAAATAACAGAATATGCTAAAATAGAAAGATGCAGTACTCTGGGTAATGCAACAGGGGTGAAAGGCAATCAAAAGCCACAATGTTCTGTGGGAATCGCAGTGCGGCAATCCACCCAGGACTGCCTTGCAGCGGTAGTGATGCCATCCGCTGGAGCGGGATGGCAGCAGCAGTGGGGCAGCTAATGACGTGCAGAGTAACAGATGGGCATCCACCCCTAGGCGTGCCAGTGGTGGAACACCGGGAGCCTGGACGGCAGCGTGTTCCAACCTAAGAGGTGGAAGTCGATGAGAGAAGACCCGGGAGAGACACTGCAGTACCACTGAGGAAAGGCCCTAGTATTTTTCCATTCGACAGCGCCAGAAAAAGCCCTTGCTGCTTGAAACGCCAAAGAGTCTATGGGAGGACCCGGGTTCAAATCCCCATAACGAAACTTGGATAAATGTAAGAGGTACTTAATAAAATAAAAACCTGAGCCCCAAGGATCGGACAAATAATATTTAAAGGAGCCAAGGATAAAACAAGAATCCAAAAGTCAATAAAGTGAATTTACAATTCAAGTAATAGAAGCCCAACTGGCCAACAAAAATGGCCTAAAAAAGGAGGACCAGAGTGGAAACACCATGTTTGCCATTCCTGCAAGAAGGGCTTTCCACCAATCGTCAGCCAACAGGATGAGGAGGAGTCTGGCTATAAAAGCAGAGTCAGCTCATTGTGAACTTGTCTCAGTCAAGGACAGCTTCCCTGTATTTCTCGCCAGACGCTGTTGCATGAAGAGGAGCTGTAGCCAGAAGGAGGAGATGCTGCCTGGGTGAAGGAGCCTGGACTACCCTCAAGCACTGACTGAAGCACCTCGAGGAAACTGATTGACGCTAGCGAAGAAGGAGTACCCTTGCTCCCCTTAAGCCAGAAAGGGTGGAAGAGCAGACCTGCCTGAAATGCCCAAGAGGGAACGGACTAATCCAGGCGGAAGCAGGAGAGTACCCCTACAGCCAGAAAGGTGAAAGAACTGACCCGCCTGGGAAGAGGGGAAGGCAAAACCTTGCTAAGATCCTAGTAAATAGAGACCAGGACAGAAGCAGGACCGCGAGAGGAAGAGTGGCAAAAGCAAAGAGCCCCCTGAAGAGGAGAGGGGTGGCAATCCAGGTACCCATGGGCCCCTGAAGATGTGAGTGGCAAAGAAGAGAGAGAGGGAATGTAATGAAGATGGACTCCTAAAGGAAAGAGGAGTCATGCTGAGAGAGAGGGACAAATCATTCGAAGAATGGAGAGAGAACCCAAGAGCAATCTGATCCCTCATCCAAGAGGTCTAGAAAACAACTACAGGCCCAGTTTGATTGCCTCGCGTAAGCGGCTCTATTGTTGGGCTGAGTAAACTAAGAGAAAACCTCTTGAATTTTGACTTTTCCCATTTAGGAAAGGACTTTAGGTTATTCTACCCTCAATACCTCTCACCCAAGGGAAGGACTAAGTTTATGTTTTTCATTGCACCATTTGATTTAGCTATTCTGACAACCCGCTTTCAAGGAACTTTTGATTAGGGAACCCTTTAGTTTAAGTTAAAGGATTAGTGGTGACAGGTGAGTTTACTTTAGGGTTTTAGTACTTTTGGGCACCTTTTTACTTCCTAGGTGAAGTACACCTTGAGTTTGCGTTATTCACTCAAGTATGGACTTCTAAAGCATTTATGTTTAAACATTTTGCTTTATTCCTTAAACCCCGCTTGGATTACACCTGTTTAATAAAGTAAATTATGTAAAAAAAATACCCAGTCCGAGACCCTTCCGTTTGACATGTTATCACAGTTCATAAAAGCATGTGTCGTTTGGGATCAAACCAGCCTCTAGAGACCAAGGTCGGACCGGGGTGGTGGGTGGGGGAGGCAGTTAAGACTCAATACTACCTTCATGCTGATCTTGGTTAATCAGCAGCGTTGAACTAGGCTTCTTGGCACTTTATGAGCGATTCGAAGATCAAGAGGGCCAATAGTAGCTCTGGCAGTTCAAATGTGTCAAACAGGCTTGACATATGACTCAAAGATTTTCATGCTTAAAATGCATGAATCTTGGCTCATCTGTCCCTCAGATTGTTGAGAGCCCAAATACAGGAGCGCAGGGACAAAACATGGGGGAGGCTGGAAAACTCCTGCAGGGATCCTTCACCTCCAGTGAGGACCCGGAGTGGCAGGCAGAGCATGGTCTTTCTCCAGCAGCAGGTCACACCAATGTGCCCAGGGGATGTTTAGGCAACAGAGCTTGCCTCTGCCTTGGAACACCTGTCTTCACCTCACCACTGGAGGACTTGGTAAGGAATGCTCTCCTAACTGGATCCAATCTAACTATTCCTGAAGTGTTGAAGTCCAGAGATCAATCAATGAAGGAGTGGGACACCCCCTCTTTTATAGGCTAAAGTCCATAGGTTATTGGACAAATGTAAGCCTGCATTAAGGGGCCCGGTCCTGGCCCTTGAGAAACTTGGTCTTTGCTTTCTGACATTATACCCAAATTCTTTGTGCTAATGAAAGTGAGGGAGACAGGAAGAAAAGAGGTACAGAGATAAACAAGACTGTGGGGACCATCCCCCACTTGTGCCACGCTCACTTGGTCTATACTAACCCTGCTCTCTTCCCAGACCCATACCAGTCTAGTCTAGTCATTTGGTGTTGGATGTAGTGTGCCCTTTGATTCTCGTTTCCCAGGACAACCACTGCTGATGCCTTCCTGGGTTGCAGTGTGTTCTTACCAGACCTCCCAAAGGATTACAGTAGAGGTAGAGCCATTTAGTCTCTGGTCCCGCAAGTAGGGACAGGGCACCTGACCAAAATACACAACACTTACTCATCCGAGCTGGGTGTCGAAGAAGGAAGCTAAAATAAAATAAAAAAAATAAATAAATAAAAAAGGTGGCAATATTTTGGTTATTGAAATGTATTCGTGTATAGAAAAGGTGTGCACTGTCCCAGTCTTCTATGACGGGTTGCCCTGCCTCAAAACGAATACTAAAGTGTGTCAGAATGTCCATCATCAAATTAAAGTTCCACCGTCCTGTGTCAAAATCTTACTCTAACCCTCACACTACAACTAAAAGTTAAATTAATAGAAAGTTCCCTTTTCAGGAATGTCTCCCTTCTCCTTGAATAGTGTCCAAAAGAAAGATCTCTTGCAACAGAAATGCTAGGGGGAATGACTCCTTTATACTGGCTTGTAGGTTTCACCCAGTCTTTAAGCAAAGTCACATTCAGGAGAATGGCTTGCTTCCCCAGGTGTAGATCTATACAGTTTCCAATAAAACCAGGGAGAATGATTCCCAATTCCCTGGTATTGCTTGGCACAGTTCTTTCTCACTATTCTCACTGCTTTCAGCCTGCGGTAGGCTTTGGCACTCTGGTTTTTCTTAGTAAAGCCCCAAATATTGTTGGGGTCCCAGCCCCTTTTCTGGTGGTCAGTGGTTCTCGTTCCCACCGTGATGAGGAAGATTTCCTCTTCTGCACTCGACATCTGCTTTAGGATCCCAGACCCTTCTTTGTCTCTTGTTAGGGTCTCTGACCCTCCTTTATTTTCATTAGGATCCCTGACCCTTCTTGTGTTTGTGGTAGGGTCCCCGACCCTTCTCTGGTGGTCAGTGATCTTGTCTCTTCCACTGATGCTTCTTGGGTTCCGAATAGGGTCCCCAAACCTGCTCACATTTGTGGTAGGGTCCCCAACCGGTTCCTGGTGGTCAGTGGGTTTGTCTGCCACTGACACGAGGAAGATAATGTTTGAGGTACAACTGACCCTGGCTAGGCACAATAGTTGGTTTAATTCCACTGTGCTGAGGGAAAGTTGTTTGAAGGTCTCTCCCACCTGTTTCTGTATCACCTGTACCTCCCCTCATCTTCTCGAGGTCTTTGGTACTTCACTGGGGCTTCCTGATACCGTGGTAGGCGCCACTGTCTCAGGAGGATAGCTCAGGGGCAGCATGGAATCAAGACCACACGGATCACCACAGGTTCGATCGTCGGGTCAATGCTTCGATACCTCTGGGTATTAAGCGCATTATAAATAACCTATCATATCATCAGTAGCGTCTCTGCACTGCTCAGCTCGCTTCCCTCCGTCATGTGCTCGGGTCTGCACTGACGGCCCCAACAGAGAACTCCTACTGCTGCTCACCAGTGTCCTCCGAGTCTCCTTCCTGTTGGTCCGCCAGAAGGAATTGAATCTGCCACATTGGAGAACCGTTACACCTGCTTCCTCTCAACTGCACTGGACTCTGCACCCGGCCTTGACACATCCAATAGATCTTTGTTGCTTTTTAGTTTTAGCTATTAGATGGCACTAAAAGTGCTACCTTTAAGCCAAAACTATGGTCATTAAAATAGGAGCTTTAACATAAGAGCTTAGAATGAGGGCTTTGCATGAGGGTCTGTAATGCTTTTCAATGCAGATGACATACAAGGATGTTTGGCTATGTGTCCACCCATTTAACGCCAATCAGGTCAAATCTATCCAATTTTCCTCCCATTCCTAACAGTCTCCACCCAAAACCAAACCCTTTTGCGTTTACCTGCATTGGTATGGTGGCTGAATTTGTCAGCCGTTGTTAGTTCCAAAATGGCGGCCACCATATGTTAATAAAAAGTTATGCGACTTGACTGATACTTAAAAATATGATTTTGTATTAAAAAAAAAAGCTACTGTTATAGTTAAGTTTTGTTGTAAATGTCCCTAAAAACGTCCATGTACTTATTTGTGGGTGGTGCTCTAGTGTCTTGTGATGTAAGCAGTACCTAATTGAATGACAATGCATTACTTACCGTAAAAGCATTTGATGGTTGTATCTGCTTAGATTCACATGCTGTGCATAGTCCGACATCCAGTGGTCACTGCGGAATATTGCATTTTGTTTTCGTAGTCAAAAAGGGGATGTTGACAAGGCGTGTCTGTAACACTATCCCTATAGTGACGTGCATTGTACCCACAATCCCTCACGCGTCGAGGTCCCACTGTTTTTTTTCTGCCCCGAGGGAGCCTATTAGACGTGAGTGAGAAGAGAAAAGAGAGATAAAGGATGTCTATGTTCATTCCATCCGAGCGGGGAGGAAGGGTGGGCGCATGTGAATCTAAGCAGATACAACCATCAGAAATGCTTTTACGGTAAGTAATGCATTGTCTTCTGATGTTTGTTAATCTGCTTAGAATCACGTGCTGTGCATAGACTAGCGAGCAGTACCAGAGTTGGAGGTGGGTTGTGAGAAGGAACAGTAGAAAAAAGATGTCTTAATACTACTTGTCCCACCTGGGAATCAGATCTAGAGTGGGCATCTAGACAGTAGTGTTTTGTAAAGGTGTGTACAGAACTCCAGGTTGCCACTTTGCAAATGGACTCGAGGGACATTTGCAATTAATACTATGAAAGCCCCAGTGCCACGAGTAGAATGTGCTCTCGGCTTGAAGGGTAGTTCTCTCTTAGCAAGAGTGTAACAGAGTGATGCATTGGACAATCCATCTAGATATAGTGGATTTTGAAACTGCATCTCCTGCTCTTCCTGCTGCCACCGAGACAAAGACCTGGTTAGTCTTTCTCAGAGGTCTAGTTCTTTCCATAGAAAACATGACGGATCTGCGCACATCTAATGTATGCAGGCTCCTTTCTGTTAAATTTGAAGGGTTTAGAAAGAACGTTGGTAGTTCTATTGACTGGTTGACATGGAATTTAGAAATACATTTTGGTGCAAACTAGGATGTGTGCGTACAACCACCTTAACCTTGTAAACTGTTACAAAGGGGTCTAGTATAGAGAGTGCTTGTAGTTCACTCACTCTCCTAATGGAGGTGATGGCTATTAAGAAAGCAGTTTTAAGAGTGAGGTTCTTAAGGGATGCTTTGTGAATAGCTTCAAATGGTGAGCCCATAAGCCTGGTAAGTACCACATTTAGGTCCCATCCGGGAGCTGGGTTAGCTATAGGAGGGTGTATCCCCTTTACTCCCTCCATGAAGGCTTTAATAACTGGGACTTTCCACTATGGCACAGAGTTGAGAAGTGGTGTATGCGGAAAGTGCCGCTAGATGAACCTTAATAGAATTAAAGACCAATCCTGAGTCTAAGTGAGTCAGTTAAAGAACAATCTGTGTGAGAGAGCAGTCAACAGGGTTGATGCCCTTATTTCTACACCAGATAAAGAATCTCTTCCACTTTCTAGAATAGCAGTAACGAGTGTTAGGTTTTCTAGCCTCCCTGAGAATGTCCATGCATCTTTGAGGGAGCTGTAAATGTCCAAATTCTATTACTTCAGGAGCCAGGCTGCTAAGTTCATGGTCTGTAGGCATGGGTGTATCGTCTTGCCCCTGTCCTGCGACAGCATTTTGTACTGGCAGGGTAGTTTCACCGGCGGAGGTAGAGACATCTCCATCAGGTGAGCGAACCATGGCTGTCGGGCCCACATAGGGGCCACTAGTTTCATGGTGACTGGTTCCTGGTGCATCTTGTGCACTATTTTGTTGAGAAGGGGAGTCGGGGGAAAGCGTAAACAAATTTCTCAGACCATGCTATCCAGAGACCGTTCCCCTTGGATCACTTCTGGGGATACCTGGAGGCGTAATCTTGGCATTGGGAGTTCTCCAGGGTTGCAAACAGGTCTAATTCTGGGAACCCCCATTGTGTGAAAACGTCGAAGACGATGTCTTCTCTTAACCGCCATTCGTACTCTGCGGGCAGAGGGAAGTCTCTGCTGAGTTCGTCTGCTAGCAGATTGAGTTCAACACAACATGTGTTTGAGAGCCCACTTCCAGATGTTCTGGGACAGCTTGGACAGTCCTGGAGAGTGCTTGTTCAGGTAGTACATGGCTGTGGTGCTGTCTTTGAGGACCATCACTGTCTTCCCTTGCAGGTGTACCTGGAAAGCCTTCAGTGCTTTGAAGACTGCTAGCAGTTCCAGCAAGTTTGTGTGTTTGGACGCTACACTCGGAGTCCAAACTCCATGTGCAGTCTGATGGGATAGGTGAGCCCCCCCCATCCTATGAGGGATGAGTCTGTGGTTAGAGTGGCTTTCACTGCGGGGGTGGCGAACGGTTTCCCTATTACAAGGTTTTCCTTCATCCACCACCGTAGCGAGAGAACCAAGGCCTGCGAGACCACCACTAGATCGTCCCATTGTCCGCTGGCCTGACACCACTGGCTGTTGAGCCACTCTTTCATTAGGCACAGGCGCGCGTGAGGTACCAAATATATACATGACGCCATCATTCCTAGCAACCACATTGCTTTGCATACTGTCACCTCTCGACCGGCCACATATTGAGGGCTCTGAAACAGCATATTTTGGACCCTCTCGTTGGAGGGGAAGACGAGGCCTTCCTTTGTTCGAATTAGAGCCCCTAGGAATTGTTTCATCTGGCTGGAGTCTAGGCTGGACTTCTTCTCGTTGATGGAGAAGCCCATTTGGAAGAAAAGGTCTACAGTCTTTTGGGTATTGGAGAAGCAGGTCTCGTAAGAATCCCGTTATGAGCCAATTGTCGAGGTAAGGGTATACTGGGATGGACAGCCTGCGCAGGTGGGCCGCTGCCACTACTTTCGTGAATACCCTTGGCGCTGACGCTATGCCGAAGGGTAGCACTCTGAACTGGTAGTGTTTGCCCTCTTTCATGAACCTGAGGTATTTTCTGTGCGCTGGCAACATTAAAATATGAAAGTATGCATATTTCATGTCCAGTGTTGTCATGTAATCTCCCTGTGAAAGCAGGGGGATTACTTTCTGTAAGGTCACCATGCGAAAATTTTGAGGTTTGACAAATCTGTTCGCTGGGCGCAGATCTAGTACAGGGCGCATGGTTAAGTCCTTTTTGGGTACAAGGAAGTACACTGAATAAATACCTTACGTTACCTGTGATAGAGGCATGACCTCTATTGCTCCTTTTAGTAACAGCAGTTCCACTTCTTGAAGAAGGATGGCGAGGTGCTCCGGTGGTAAGCGACGTCCCCTTGGGGGTCTGTACTTGGGGGACCGACTGAACTCTATGCAGTAACCGCGGGCTATAGTTGACAATACCCAGCGGTCTGATGTTATTCCCTCCCATGCTGGTAGGAAAGATGTTAACCGGCCCCCGACCAGCAATGCATGCGAGGGGACCCGACCCTTCGGGTCATTTGGTGTTGGTAGCTGGGGATCCTCTGGGAGCGGGGCCCCGACCTCTACCCTTGCCACGGCGTTGTCCTCTGAGTGTATTGGCCACTGGTTCCCTGAGTAGAGGACCAGTTGCCTGCAGTGTACTGCTGTTGCTGTTGACGTTGGCCTCGAAAAAAAGCGTTTGTTGCCGAATCCTCGCTTATTGGGAGGCTGTAAGATCTGGTCTAAAGTCTTTAGGGTGTTGAAATCCTTCTTCGCAGTCTCCAGTGCGTCATCCACCACTTTCCCAAAGAGGTTAGAATCCTCCATTGGTTTATTAATGAGTGACGCTTGGGTTTCTGGCTTAAAGCCGGAGTTGCGGAGCCATACATGAGGCTTCAGAAGTACCCCCGGGACTAAAGAACGGCCAGCCGTTTCTGCAGCATCAAGAGTGTTTTTAATGATGCTCTGGTTAACCAGAGTTCCTTCTGTTACCATGGTTAACAAGCAAGTTCTTAAGGGCTCAGGGACTTCCGAGGTCTTGGCGTAATTTTCCCCATTGGGCATCAGCATAACTTGCCAGTAAGGTATTATTGGCAATTCTAGTGGAAAAAGCTGCAGAGGCTGTAATTCTCTTACCCAGGGCATAGAGTTTCTTTCCTTCCTTGTCTGGGGGTGCTTCACTAGTTGATAGCGGAACCCCTGCTCTTTTCCTTGTGGTAGTTACCCCAAGGAATCTGGTATTGAGTGACCCTTAATGTATAATGGGTCCGAAGGAGAGGGAGTAAACAGTTTTTCAATTCTTGGGTTGACCTCTCTGACCAACGCAGATGTAGATAGCGATGGGGTGATTCGTCTCTTAACTGACACGAGGAGCGGAATGGTCTGGCTAGTGGGAGGTTTCTCCTTAATGATTCTTTCTACAAAATCAGTATCGGGAGTAATTTCCCCAGTCTCAATTTCAAAGTGCGCTGCTGCTTTCCGTAGTAGCGCATTGAAAGTAGGTTGGTCATCTATCGTTGACGGATTCCTGACCGGTGTGGTCTGAGGAGAGGAAAGGTTCAGGATCTGTAGACGCCGTTGATGACTGCCAAGGCTGTGAGCCACCTTCATCTGGGTCTTCTTCGAAGCCCCTCCCCCTACCCCCCTAACTATGTCAGGGTTTTCCTCAAAACCTTCGAGGTTCTGTTGGTGTTCACTATTTAAGAACTCCTCGTCCTCTTGGAAGTGAGAGTCTTCTTCAGTGAGGTCATAAGTATTAGTCTCCTCTTGAAGGGGGGTTAAATAGTCTAGGATATTTAGCGCTGGGGTCTTCATAAAGTACCTCTCTTGGCCTCTTTGGTGTTTTATGTTCAGGAGTGGACATAAATCTGTCCAGTTTGTCCATACATGATTGGAATCTCTCAAATGCCCAATGTGGTAACCCAGAACGGTCTGGAGGCGAAAAAGGAGGCTCTTCTGCCTGTAGCCGTCTAGATTTGTCCCATAACGTCGAGGATAAAGTCCCTTCGCCTTCTGAGAAACCTTCTCGTAGGCTAGGGCCTTCCTTCGACAGTGGGAGCGGTCCCTGCCTCCCTTCCGGCATTCTCGGCGTCTCCCTGGCCTTGTGAGCGGTCTTGGGCGTATCACTCGCCATCCGTCTCTGGCTGTCATTGGAAACTATACGAGCCAAGCTCTCAACGATTAATTTCTCCATCGAGGGTTCGTCTGGTGTCGTGCTGGGCGGTGCCGAGTCTCTTTCAGTGACGGTCGCACTCTTACGAGGCGCGCCGCCTGGCGTTTTGGTGGTAGCGCCCTTGTCTGCACGTAGCCCAGTCGCTAGTCGCGTCTGCGGTGGCGGGCAGGGATTGCGACCCTTACGGTCGGTGGAGGACGCCGGTGGGTCCAGCGTCTCCCTTGGTGCTATGGCTTTCTTAGTCTTCGACGAAGAAGTGCCGTGGGTTGTGTGCTTATGTTTATGCTTTGTGTTCGTCAGCGTCGCCGGGGTGTTCATCCGCATAAGTAGGGTGTGAGCCGAACTGGTCGGGCCGGGGACAGACGCCGAGGAGCGGGTACGCTCCCAATAGAGGTCTACAACCTCCAAAACGGAGGTCGGGTTATCACTGTCCTCGTCACACTCGGCGGGTGAGGAATCACCTCTAGACATAGCGTAGGCTGCCCACCTCTTGACCATGCGGTCCTTTAAAGTTTTTGGGCGAAGCAGTTTACAGGCCGCACAGCCTTCGTCGTTGAGGTCGAGGGGTAAGCAATGGTTAGACTGCTTGTGCTCGTCTTTCCATGTGAATTTGACCTTACAGCGTGGGCAAAATCTAAACTGAGTCCTCTCCATAGCTGAGGATACAATTAAGAGTGATAATGACCCCGAAGGAAAGGAGGGTGAAAGAGAAAGGCATTCTTAGAAGTAGAAGAAATGTCCCACGACCCCCACTCTCCCTACTGTCTTAGGCCGGCAGGTTCGGCAACTCGGAAGGATCGCCTCCGTCTAAGTCACCGCTGTCAAAGTTCTGCAACTTCGCCGTCGAAGGAGGGATCTAATGTAATGCATAATAAATAATGACCAACGGGTCGAGTAAATGTTTTGCAATTCCTCTCGAAGGAGCTCTGCGTTAAGGCGACCAATATCTGGGTGGAAAAAAACTATCTGAGGGACCTCGACGCGTGATGGATTGTGGGTACAATGCACGTCACTATAGGGATAGTGTTACAGACACGCCTTGTCGACGTCCTTTTCGACTACGAAAACAAAATGCAATACTCTGCAGTGACCACTGGATGTCAGACTATGAACAGCATGTGATTCTAAGCAGATTAACAAACATCAGAAGTACAGTTACTGAGGTCAGTATGATGTGATTGGGTCTCCAGTCTGTCTGTTTCCCTGAGGCAGAGAGGTAAGGATGTTTATTTTATTTATAAAATGTGCCATGCTAATGTGCCTTGTAGTGAATCATGGCTCCACTCTCTGGTAGAACTGCCCGTGCTGCAAAGGTCCCACTGCGTGCCTCTGTGCTGCTTTGTGCATGGAAGGCGACAGGCTCTGCCCCCCCTCCCCCAACCCCTGGTACGCAGCAAACTATGCGGCATAAAAGGGCGAGATGCATCAGTGATGTTTGTAGCTGGCACACAAGATTGGTTTCTCATTCACAGACCTACAGTTAACACTGTTTTCAATCCCATAAGTGCAGAGATGGTGCACAGCTGTGTAGTTAATCAGTGAGTGCCACAGGGGAACTTGAACTAATCATTTCCCCTCAGTATAACGCCTCGGGTGTGCGATCAGAGACAGAAGCTGCCAACGGCATTGGATTTACTTTTTTTTTACATGCTCAGGCAAAAGCATTCCAATGATAAGGACATCCTGTTTTTTTTTCTCACACAAACAGAGCAGCTTTTGAAAGGGGTGAATGGACTCTTAATCCTTCCCGACACGGACTAAAAAGGATGGCTATATAGCAGCAGTTCTTCCGCTCTTCCTCGGCTTACACTTTGGTTTACAATATGCCCCTAAAACAGCCCCAATTAGCCCTGCTTAATTTAGGATTTACAAATCTTGCTTGCACTCCTGCCACAAAATGCAGTGGGACCATAGTACGAGGCTTTCATTTTTTTAAAAAATATATATTTACAATCTCAAGAGGGCTGGTGTAGTGAGTTGCAGAACTCACTCCCCTCACGGCGACAGCCAGTTTTATTTAAAGCAGAAAGCAATTCAGCTCCCAATCGGAATGCTATAGGTTGAGCGTTTAAACAAATGTTCAGATATTTCAACCCTGCTGAGTCAGCCTGGGGAACGTTAGCTGAGACGGAGTAAGCACATCAAGGAGATTGAAGCCGACCACCTGCAGGATACACTTCACCCCACTTCCTCCTACTACCGCTCAGGGTGGACTCACCTTGAAAAATGACTTGGTGCGAGGGGTGGGGGTGGCCCCCAGCTGCCTCACTCGGTTGACAGCGCAATGCAGAACTAGATCCTATTGTTCACGTGACAGTGAAACAAGTACCACTTGCTTTTCAAATGCATTTTCAAACTGCGCTAAACACATGCCAGGATAGTTTGTACAAGTAGTAGCACTGCCGTCTTTGGCTACAGACATTTAAGCACCATCTGTTCATGACCTACTTTCCACAAACGATGTACAGATAATACTGCACAATATTATAAAGCATTACATTTCACGCGGGTTTGTAGAGCCATCGTTTTCCACGCACGCACTAATCTTTAGTTACTGCACAAGAACTCTTCTCTCCTCAGTGTTGTCAATAATAGAGTTAAACTTATTGTTCCTCCATGTTGTACGCAGAAGGATGCTTTCACGTCTATTCAAGGCTGCACAGATGCATGTACAACTATTGCTGTTTCCTCACTGCGAAATCGCACAAACGTACCTGTCCATCTATCCACAAAGTACATCCAAACGTGGCTTCAAATGGACCGGGGTCCTGGTAGAGTAGACAGTATCCCTGGTGGAGGGGGAAGCATGACCGCATCAGAACATCTTTGATTACTGCAGACTGAGATGCCAATTCATCAAATTGGCTCCTTTTTCTGTTTAAACACTTGTTAGGGCCCAGTCTTCTGCCCTTTACTTTTCCATTGTAAGAGAAAAGGTATTAGATAGTTACATTTTTAGTTGGGTTATATTCTTGCTGAACCAATCTGCGTTTAACAGGCAGTGCTGTAACATGCAGGGGACCACTGCTGAAGACTCACTTTGGTAATGCGATTTTTAATACACCAGTAGAATATGCACGGCTGCAATTAAACCATTAACGCTCAGCAGACTGCCTAGGCATAATCCTGGTAGACCCACGTTTGTTCTTACTGCTTGATAGAGCTAGCTGGCAAAAATCCCAGGAGGGTGTGTTTTAGGTGGAAGTAGATGGTGGGAATGGCCTTAGAGATGAGCATGAGTTAAGTCCCTCTGCTCACGTATCGCATCTCTCCAACTTGGGCCCCAGTACAATAATTTTGGTTATAGGTGGAAGTTAAGCACCACCTATAATACAAAGCTATTGTGATGGAGAAGCAATAGGAGGGGGGGGGGATGTGAGGGGACACACATAGCACACAGATTTTTTGGTTATTTACCCACCCACCGACAACATACAAATCCATATGTCCATTCCACCCATTATCCCTTCCTCCGCCCTCCTCACCCAAAACACACCCTCCTGGGGTCTCTTTGGTAGGCCCCGGCAGTTTGTAGGTAGTGTTCTGAGAGTTAAGGGCTTACATGCAGCTGCAAATGAGCTCCTGGTGTTAGAAATAAAAATGTTTAAAAAAGGTACAACCAAGTGGGTCTTTAGCCATCTGATTTATAAGCATTATGTCTGTTATCCATATGTTCATTGCACTGAAGTCCTGTTAAAAAACAAGCATTCACAAAACAAACACGGTTACTGGTTTTTAAAGGGCACTAACATATTCCCCAGGTACTTCCATAATGTTCCTGCTGTTGCAGTCGCATTGCCAACTTTTACCATTATGGCAGGGCATGAAAATGCCTAGGTCTCCTGTGCTTGTCCTTGTACTTTTTGCTTGATCTCCTCTGTTGCAACAATACATAGATTTGCTTTCAGTGTAGAGGTTGTGGACAAGGGGGAGGGCTATGGGGGAGTGTTAAGGAATGTCGGCGAGTATCAACATTCAATGGGCTGTACCCCAGGTGATTGTACTTCTCCCCAGAAGGGGAGTCCCTCCACATGAGGTCTGCCCACATTAAACCAGTGCTAGCGGATGGGGGGGGGGACGGGGGTCTTTTAGGTAGCGCCCGCACCTCCCTAGCCTCATTGAAAACGGCTGACGACATCTTGTGAACTGACACAGTGCTGGCACAGGAATGTCAACAATCAGATGTACCTTTAATGGTTATGAGAAATACTAGCCACCAAACCCTACACTAAGATATGGCTTATAATCAAAGTTTACAATTACCAATAGGATTGTAACTCTCATAATGATGTGGTTTTTGATGCATTTTAGTTGCAGTACGACTTGTCCAATGACCTTGTCATCCCACAGAGGCCCTTGATATTGTTACGGAAAAGAGTGGTTCTCTTTGAGCTTCTGGTCTTCACCTCTTTTGTAGAGCAAATTGGAGTACACTGTATTCTCAATCGGTTTCTAGTGACTCCTTCAAGCTGTGTCCAAAGATGACTCAATTAAGGGGATGTGTCCCCCTACCTCCTTGTGTAGGCAAAATGCTATAGCAATTGGTCCACATCAAGCCTCTTGTAAAGGGTGAAATCCCATCTGCTGCTGTAACCAATGTCGCTTGCCTTCTGAGGTCATACCCAGCGCGCCATGTCAGCAGGAGTGGGGCAGCGGAACAGCACATTTGGGAGCCATAGCAAACCAAGATAGTGAGACCCCTCTGTGGACTGAAGTTTTTCGATAGGCTAGTCAAAATCTACCTCCATTCTGCTGTCTACGTACATCAAAAAGACTCAGTAATCAGAACCATGGTGAGAAGTGACCATTGTAGTGACTGTTAAACGGAAATCATATTATGCCTCCTTTTGATTTATATTGGCCTAAGCCTAGTCGCTCCACGGGGAAAACCACGTTGCAAAGTTCTGAATTAGAATTGACTTCATGCGCCATCTTGGAAAAAGTCCTCCATCTTGGTTCCAACTTCTGCTCACTCTTCAGTAATGATTAGGTATGTTTTCAGCTGCCAGAGCAGAATCGACCTTTGAGCCTATGTCAACACTAGTGCTGGCAGAGCACACTATTTGTCCTGTGCAAACAAGACCTTGTAGTCAGAACAAACTCTCATTCAAAGTGTATCTATGTCTACAAAACACATCCTCCCACAAACAGTGTTAAACAATTAATGTAAACTAATTCTGTATGTTTTTGAAGGAATCCTGTGTACATTTCTGGAAATAGAATTTACTTTAGAAAGCTAAAGATCCACACAGCTGATGACAACAAAGTTTGTCAGTATGTTTAAGGAACCTTGGAGCTAAAGTGAACTCCAAGTTCAAGTGTTTTCTGTATCAATAGCCTAAGCCATATTCAAACATAAGAACTGAATGTTAGACAAACTAGAACTGTGTACCTTAACAATAAGCTATTGTATTTGTTTCTTGAAACTAGGATCAGTCTAAGCTGGATAACCAACATGACCAGACAGAACAAAGTTGTAACCATTGTATTTTGAAGACTGGAAAACACTTGAAGTATATAAAAGAGGATATTGTATTTGTCATGTGAACTGGGCACAAAACCAAATTTCTAACCTATTAGTTTGGAGATGGGCTGAGCTATGACCAGGACTGTGTATAAATACTGCATGTTTTGTGATGACCAGGACTCAATCCCCTCACAGTGTTTCTGGTACGCACTGTGAGGTGCTGTGAACCAGAGAGCTATCTGCTTTGTACAGAATAAATCTTTGACTTTGTGATTGGCGGATCTAATTTTTGGTGGTACCAAGCCTCGATATTTGCTTGATCTTACAGTGACAAGGTTGTGTTTTAATCACTAGCGCCTAATAGTCTGGTGTTCCTGCTCCCTTGAGAAAGGGGACAACTTTGAAGGGGATCCAAGAGGGCTTCCTGGCCTGAACCCAACAGGGTGGTTGTGGGTACACCCAGCCCAAAGAGGTCAATACACACCTGGCCTTGCCATGAATGTGTCACTGTTCACCAAGCTGACAATACAATGACATCAAATGCTTGCGGCCAAATAACAGTCTAATCTCACTAAACACCATGTGATAACGAGAGAAGACTTATCTTTAGTTTTTAACACCTACCATCAGACATCTGCGGTACCCAATTCATAAGGTTTTAAACAAGTGGTGCATACCGATAAAAAGCCACCTATATCTTTTGGAAGGTGGGGACCCAGAAGCTGTGTTCAAGCAGGTTCCTTTGACCTTTTAACCTGCTCTGCTGCCACTTATGAGCAGCTGCTGGGGATGCAAGGATAAGATCATATCAAGGTACATGTGTGCATTATGCTTTTTAGAAGGGAGCTCTATGAAAGGAGGGGTCTGATTAACAGATCACACTTTTAGAAATAGAATTACCTGCATAATTAGATCAAAATAAAGTTCATGCCTTCCACCCACACATGACATGGTCACATGCCCACCAGCCAAAAAAGATTCACCAAAGAGCGCCTGAGGCTGCCCTTGGGTGGTAGCAGTGCGCGGTATAAATCGAAGCATAAAGTCCTTCCAAGGGTCTGGCTCAGCATCAAGGGAAATGTTTGCGGTTTTTAGATCCAGAGTTAAGCAGGAAGTCTACATGTAATCTCTTGCGAGATATGACCCAGCGTTTGATTCTTCTCAACTGGGACTCAGTCTCTTTCTCCAGCTGCCTAAGGTAGGCAATGGGCTGTTCATCTTCTCTCCTCTTAGCTGCGATATAACTCTCCATCTAAATTATGAATTACAGCCCATAATCTGCAACCTCAAGAACTGTGGCCCCACACAAGTCATCTTTTAGACACTGAAAATGGTGATTTGTTTTTTAAACGTTACTTGTCAAAGGGACTAAATATTTGAGAAATGATTTGCCCTTTACAAACATGTACATGTCTCTTCTTGCTGTCTAAACAAAAATGAAAGCACGCACACATGAATTACATAATTTAATTGGACCTAGCTTGTGATACTCGTTTAGCTTTCCAGAGGTTTGAAATTTCCAGGTGTGGCTAGGTGACGTTTGCCAACATGGAATGGCTTTTGATTAGAGCCAATCGAAATGTCTATGAAATCGAGTAATGCTGTAACAAAGCTCTGTAAACAATAAAACAATAAGGACAACATAAGGCACACCACACATTGCACTAGGTGCCCTTTAATAGTCAATGGCCCCTGAGCTCTGTCACCTATGTGAATCAGCTTGCCTGTGGAAGCCTCTCGGAGAATGTCAAAGAAGAACTCTTCAGGACCTGTTGCTAGTACTTCATAAATCTGAGAATCACTGGGGCTTGGAGAGCAGAGGGGTAGTTAGACTTGTAGTTAAATGTTTTCCCGTCAACAGATTGTACATTCCTAACTTGGCAATGTCTGATATGAAGCCTATTCAAATGTGGGCCCAAAAATGTCTACTGCTATATAGGACAAAAAGGTGCACCGTCAGTCAAAAGAGTACATTTTATTTTAAATTCATGTTTACAATATTAAAGAGTTGGAAATGCACCTTGTTAGGCAGAATCCTGTGCAGTTCCCTTGGGGATCATTGCAAGAAGATTAAGGCTACAGGAGTAAGCAGTAAACCCAATTGGTAGCAGTCTGTACCACCCAGATTTACTTGGTAGCTGTTGCTGTGCAGTCAGACTCACTCAAGAAGAGTAGGGCAGTATGCAGAGGATACACAATAGGGCTAAAAACACATTTAGAGCAAGCAAACACTGACCAGCGCTTGGTATCAAAAGTATATAATTAGTTATTTAACACACACTTCAGGCAATACATTAGCACTATAAATCAAAGCAAGTTCAAACAGAATCAGAAAAGTATACACACCTCCCTTAAGAATTATTAGACAAGTCTAAGTCAAAACACCACTATTTGTAAAAATAGATGCGAGCGCGTAACTTAGATGGCACTCAATAATTAAATAAAAGGGAGAGAAAA
Source organism: Ambystoma mexicanum (assembly GCF_040938575.1). NCBI lineage: Eukaryota > Metazoa > Chordata > Amphibia > Caudata > Ambystomatidae > Ambystoma > Ambystoma mexicanum. The sequence continues at coordinate 803,905,432 of NC_090921.1, forward strand.
AGGCAGGTCATAAAAATAAAACAGTTCCCAACACTTTTCTAAGACCAAAACAAGTTAGTGAAGGCAGAGTCTACTGTAGAGCCAAAGTTCATAGGCCAGGCCCACTTTAAATGGAGCAAGGTGAAATGTGCCCAAGATCACACAGTTTAGAAACGCATTCAAGTCTTTGTAAAAATGTTCAAAAGAGGTTGGGTTGATTCCGAAGGTAAAGTTAGGTCTGGGGGCCAACCCCGTTGGAAAGCCAAGGATTTAAGGGTCACTTTTAGCAAACCGTAGAAAGGGAGGTCAGGTGGAACACAGTACCTTTAAAGTTGAGGAAGCTCCAGCGGTGGCAGTTGTTCCTGGCAGCGGGTGCAGTTCGTGGTTTCGACCAGGGGAAGCGAAGATCTCGTCGAGAAGGAAACTTGAGTCGTTGCACTGCCCAGGGAAGAGACCAACCGCGGAGTTCGTCGGGTAAAAGGTGCGTTCCTGTTATTCGCAGTCACAGTGGTGGAGCTTGGCTATCCGGCCGCTGGGGTGCTTGGCACGGGCGATTCAGCCAAGAGACGTCCTGGAAGGCGAAATGGCAAACTGGTTGATCCCACCAGCTCAGAGGAAGAAGACTCTTTCAGCAGAAGACCTTCTCTTGTCGTCGGGAAAGTGGTGAGGTCGTTGTAGCAGGGCTCCACCGGTGGTGTCTTAGGTCCTGTGGCGACTTCTTAAGTTCCAGTCCCAAAAGCCCTGCTTTTATGCAGAAAAGCCCCCATTCAACAGCCTAGCTGTCACTCATACATGCTAAGTGGTGAGCCGGGCGGCTCACCACTGGGCCAAATCAGAACAGAGTGCGACTTGAGTTGCTAAAGCAACTCAGTCCAGGGTGCCAATTCCCCCACCCACACATCCTGTGGAACCCAGACAGAGTGGCACCAGTTGGAGGGCTTCTGTGGAGAAGCCTTCCAAAAAGTGGAACAAAGGGCACGACCTTGGTTGGAGTTACAGAGACGGACACAAATGCCATTTTAGAAAAGAGTTCTGGCGAAAAGACCCAACCGGTGATTTTATTAAATAAACCAGCGGTATCTTTAACATTGCACCAAAAAGTGGTGCGTTTAAAATCAATGGGAAAATTCCATAGGAAATAAGTCAAAGACATACCTCAAATCATGCCTAAGAGTGGGAGGAAGAGAGTCTCACTCTTAGCAGGAGGAAAAAAACAAACGCCAAAAATCCAGCAAAGCTGCTGGGGGGCTCACTAGGTTTGGGAAATTAGCATTAAGAGAATTCTCCCCAACACACCTCGTAACCACCTACACCCTCAAATTGCTCGATGTACTTCATATCCATGATCAGCATGTGTAAACGCAAGAATTAATGAAACTGGAGTTGTACACCATCGAATATATTACTATTACTTGCAGTGTGATTGTTGAGGCATTCAAGTTCCCAATTGAAATGGGCTAACACCAGGGCAGTTTCTAGTCCATTCAGTGTCCAGGGCGAAACACTAGGAATGCACCCCCCACACCCTAACCCGCCCACCCCGCACACAGCTCGCCACCCCCACTGCACCCCACACGCCAACCCCAAACTACACCATTAAGGGACTCCTACCCAAAGTCAAACAGTCCGTCACACAAGGAATGAATTGCCATTTGCAACGGTGGGCCACTTTTTCATTGGTGCCCAAGACAATTATTTTCCCCAGTCCAACTTAGGCTGCAGATAATGAGGACTGGGCACACCAAGAGACCATGAATATGGCATAGGATACAGTAAATACAACCAACAAAGAACACAAGATGCTGAAGGGGTTTGGAGGCAACCTAAGCCAAAAGGGCAATGGCAAGGAGACACCTGAACCCAATAAAAGAATCACTTTAAAATTCTTTGAATGGGAATCAAGTGTATGCTTTGATACAGTAGAGTCCGACTGTTGACTTGTTATAAGGATACATGGTCCCGGATTATTTATTTATTCATGCAAGGTTTGTCGGGTACATGGACATGGATCATTTATTTATGCAATTTATGTTGGATACCTGTATCCGACAAACATTGCAAACCGGGTCGTGGTTTAAAGAATATTAACTCAGCAACACTGGTCAAAACTATTATCAGCAGAATGAAGTAACTCATCACCACTGCCATGGAAGTAGTTTAAAGTGCAATTGATATATAGTTTGGAAAAGAAGCAGCATGAAAGAAATGGCACCACTTTAAACTATTATTTTGGGAGAGGCAAAGCTGCCTACAATGCACGCCCACACCCCACTGTACCTCCCCTCCCATCACAATGCCAGCACGAAACCATTCAGTGAGTAATAGACCACTATTAGTAGTTTCCTGCCAGAATTGTGATGGGATGGGCTGGCCTTAGGTGCAGGGGGACTAAGTGTTTTAATTGTTGCGCATATTCCCCCACCCCAAGTGGCGCATAAGTCGTCAGAGGGAGCAGACTTCATCCCTTCCAGAGGCTCCAGGTACTGGGACAAATTGCGCCCCCTGGGGCTATTGCGCCCCGGGCAGCTGCCCGCCTCGCCCGGGCCAAGAAACTGGCCTGGCTAACACGCATTCGGGGCCCCTGTGACTGAAAATAAACCTTTATAGTCCTGCTTAAGCGGTTATTGGTAGCTTCAGCTCCCCTGCTAGCAGCACTTTTTTGTTCTGCTGTGCAGTTGACAATATTTCTGTGAAGATCTGCATCTCACACCAACATGGCATTGCTGAATTGCAAAATTGAATCCAGACACAAGCATAGCTATTTGCAATGAATCAAGTCACTAAGGAAACCTCATTCAGATATTTTTAGAAGGTCCATGCAGTGCATTTGGCTCTGAGACTCCTACGACAAGCTCTTCGATACATTCCTACAAAGATCATGCGACGTGGGGGCGTGGCTAACTTCCATGTGAGGGAGACGTGCCTCTGGGGTGCTCCGCCTGATGTGACCACTATAAGTTAGTCAACGTTTTTGAGGCAACTTTCAATGCCATGATCTACTGCACCGGCTCCGGACACCAACCTGAAGCAAGGCGACCTTTTCGTGTCTGAGAACGCCCGCTGGCCCTGCGGCGCTGCCTGCTGCAATCCCTCTGTTAGAGATCAAGATGGCGGCCCCGGCACATTGAACCCGTCGGGAGACCGAGGCACTCAACAACTGTGGAAGCCCCTGCCCAGCGTGGGATACAGATTCCACTCCGGCGGAACTGCACCAGAGACGAAGCAAGAGCGGATCTGCTGATCTGGGGGCGGGAGCGGCGAGCCCCCAGACCCCTGTCCTGGCCGAGTCCCGTCGGGCTGGGCGCGCTGCCTGACGAAGGAGCAGTGGCGGCTTGCGCCCCCTGCCGAATTGCCGCCCTTGCCCATCTGAGCCCAGAGGCTACAAGAGTGGAGCAGCTGCGCCGCCCGCGAATGCAGTGACTGCAGTGCGGTGGGTCCGACGCGGATCGGCGTCAGGAAGGTGAGCGGGAGAGGGGAGACCACACGGGGTGCCCGGGGACTGTGCCGGACACCAACGACCTGAGGTTGGGGGCTGCCACTCCCCCCATGGCGCTGTAACAAACCCTCGCACAAGCGCGTGGGCCGCCCCGGCCAACGGAAGCCCGGCCTCACCATGGGGGAAAACCCGCCACACCAGTCTGGTGCGCCTGATCCTGCACCCCCCCTCCCCTTCCACCTCTACTGGACCTCTTGTATGGCCCGATGAGCAGGAAGAACCTGGCACTGGACACCCAAATTGAGGCACACATGGTCCTACGGCTGTTGCCCCCCCAGTGCCCTACACCCTAGACTCGCCTGACTGTCCTTCCACAGCACACTGGGTATTGTCGGCACGGTAATCACCACCTGCACATATTAGTAGACCTGCAGCCCGGACCGCACAATACTCCCTTCCTGCGCACTCCACGTTGACACATGAACAGAAAAAGGGCACTAGCAGGTTCTTTTCAGTTTGAATGACCACAAGCAGCCACAGGTCAAGCTACCTGACACCTGTGCAAGCTGTGGGAAGAGAAGCGCCTGACACTCTGCGGGCCCCAGCGCGGGTACCCCACAGATATCTGCTGGGACCCCTATCTCAACCTCACCCAACATATGTGCCATCACAACCGGACCTACACTTTAACTGCTGATATAGTTAACTGCGCCAGTGCGCTTACCTACTGCCCCCGGACCCTGCCGTTGGTGCCCTGTGCTCGAGGTGCCCATGCCTGGCGAGAAGTCTGGGAGGGGCGCACGGTCCAAGCAGCGCCAAACCACCATGGATACTTTTGCAACTGGGAGCCCTGAACGCCCCACTGCAGACACCATACAACCTGACCCGGCTGGGGCGACAGCCGAACCCAGCAACACCCAGATCCTTGAAGCTATTAAATTGTTGCAAGCTACAATGGAAAATAAAATAGATGCTGTGGCCACCGATCTGGGCCTCCTACGCCAGGATGTTCGCTCTCTAGCCAGCAGAACTGAAACATTGGAGACCCAGGTCTGTGAAAATACAGAAGTCAAGACTCCACTCCTACATGATGTAGACGAACTCCAACAAAGAGTCAAGAATCTGGAGGATTGGGCCGAGGAGGCGGAAGGGCGGACACGCCGGAATAACATTTGCCTGCTGGGATTGCCGGAGGGTATTGAGGGATCTGATCCCACGAACTTTGTTGAGAACCTCCTATTGCAGGAAATGGGAGCAGGCAAGCTCTCCCAAGGCTTCTCCATCGAAAGGGCCCATAGGTCCTTCGCCAAACGACCACCACCGGGTGCCCCGCCGAGGCCAATGATAGCGAAGGTGCTCAAATATAGGGACCGGTAGATCATCTTGGCTTTCACGGTCAGGGGGGGCAGATCTGGAGAAACGCTGCGAACATTGCCATCTACCCAGACTATAGCTTCCAGGTTCAGATGAAAAGAGCGCAATTCATATACACGAAAGCTAGACTGAAGGCGGGATTGCGCTACATGCTGCTGTACCCCTCCAGATTGAAAGTGATAGCGTTGTCATGTTCAGTGTTAGCACTAAACATGACAACAAGACCCACCTGTTCGACACGCCAGCCCAGGCCCGAGACTGGATGGATGGTCAGCAGCTAGCAGACATTGAGGACGGGAAACGAAGGCCGCGCTAAGTCTGCACCTACGAAGTACGTCAAGGTCCTCCTACTTGCAATTGCCCAACGGCAAGATGATGGTGCTCGAATACAACTGAAAGGATCCTCCGCAAGGAGACACCGGATGCAAATATCCCTCTACCCCTAGGGATTTCCTTTAGGGTGTATGTATACCCGCCCGTAAGGCACCTGGAGACCAATGTGTGGTGAAACGGAGCGGAAACGGGACTGTCATAACGGGGGAAACCCCGCTGAACTGGTTCAAAGTTGGGGGAGTTTACAGTTATCGCGGGGAGGGAAACTGGGCGCTGACCTGGAGACCAATGTGTGGTCAAACGGAGCGGAAACGGGACTGTCATAACGGGGGAAACCCTGCTGAACTTGTTCAAAGTTGGGGGAGTTTACAGTTATCGCGGGGAGGGAAACTGGGCGCTGGCCCCAAAGTTGGGAACCTAACTCGCAAAACACCAAGACCACGGGGAAATTACACATACAACGAGCTATCAGCTAGACTACAAATGCTGCCAAGAACTATCGCCAGACCGTCTTATTCCCATGGCTGACAGGATAAAGATCATGACTTGGAACGTCGGGGGTATGAATTGCTTTGTTAAACAATGCCACATTCACACATACCTGAGAAGGTGCAAGGTTAGGATCGCCATGCTCCAAGAGGCACATCTAACCCGGAACAAAATGGAGGCATTAACCAGGTCATGGCGAGGCACCCTGATAGGATCCACTTACTCCTCCTACGCCAGAGGGGTCTTGATATGGATTATTCCGACCATCCCCTTCAGGCTAATAAGCACCAAAATCGATGTTGAAGGCAGGATGGCACTAATACATGGCACCATTGAAAACAGGGAGTTATGCCTAGTTAGTACCTAATCACGACGCAACAACTTTCTTTCATTCCCTGTATCCACGACTTACCCCTTACAGAGACAATATCATGATTTGGAGGGGGGGGTGGACACAACTGCACCCTAGACCCACTGAAGGACAGATCAGACAGCAAGCACACTCGCCCATCCCCTCATGCCAGAATACTATCCAAACTAACACATCAGCTACTACTCCGTGACCTAAGGAGGGATTTACATCCCAAACAACGAGAATATTCCTTCTACTCCCCACCCCACTCCATTCACACCAGGCTAGATGATCTCTTTATAAGCCAAGAACAACAAGCCATGTTCAGCGACGCACAGTACCAGCCGGAGGTGCTGTCTTGACCACTCCCCACTAGTGGCCACTTGGGAAGTGTCCCCACCCAGACCCCCAGTGCCCACCTGGAGGCGTAGAGCCGAGGCCCTACTAGACACAGCTTTTCGTGAGCGTATAAGGGACTGCACCGAGGAATATTGGCAGAGGAACTTGAATAGCGTAGAATACGTGAGCACGGCATGGGAGGCGTACAAGGTGGTTATGAGGGGAGAGATGATTGCAGCTATAGGAGGGGCCCAGAGATCCATCGTAGCCTCGTTGGAAAGCTCTGAAAGGGAGTTAGGGAATCTGGAGAACAGAACTGACTTCTCCCCTGAACACTTGCGGAAATCAACGGAATTGAAACAAACCTGTCTTACTCACTGGGAATCCCTGGGTAAATTGAGCTACGCCAAGTATATCGAAAGAACTCATGCCCTAGGAGACAAACCCGGTAAACTCTTGGCCTGGCTCTATAAGAGGGAGAACCCCCCCGTACCCCTCCATTTGTCATACACAAGCCCGATGGCACCACAGCGCATACCCAAAATGAGATTAACTCTGTTTTCTCTAACGTTTATTACGACCTTTACTCTGAGTCCTCGCCCCCCCACTGACACCGAAATCGATGATGTCCTAGACATCATAGAGCTACCCAAATTAGATTCACAGTTGGCGAAGGCCCTGGAGGAGCCCATTACAGTAGACGAAGTAAAGGTAGTTATTGGATCCCTACCATCAGGGAAAACCCCAGGCATGGATGGCCTTCCTGGGGAGTTTTACAAGTCATATGAGGAGACCCTGGCCCCCCCTGCTGACACAGGTCAGCAACAAGGCCTACGAACGCGGTGCCCTCCCCGAATCCATGAGGGAAGCTGTAATTATCCCCCTACTCAAACCTGGTACGGATGTAACCGACTGTGGCTCATACAGGCCCCTCTCCATGCTAAATGTAGACAGTAAAATCTTGACTGCTCTTTTAGTGAATAGACTGTGTAGGGTAATACCCAATTAATCCATGGAGATCAAACGGGCTACACCACGTCATCTATAGCACTGAACCTAGACCTCAAAAGTACGCTGTGGCTTCATTAGACGCCACCAAAGCTTTCGACTCGGTGCGCTGGAAGTGGCTGTATGCCACCATGGTAATAATGGGGTTAGGACCGGTCTTTTTGAAATGGACCCAGTTGGTCTACACCAGCCCGACCGCCAGGGTGCGTAGCAACAAGACATACTCTGGCAAGTGGCCCCTCCGTAGAGGCACCCGGCAGGGATGCCCACTATCCCCCCCCCCATGTTATACATCATCGCCACCGAACCTGTGGCTGCCTACCTTAGACAGGAATACGGAGACGGGGGCATTTAAATAGACTGAGTGACTCACCTTGTCTCCATGTACGCTGATGACACATTATTATACCTCCATAATCCCGAACACCTCCTGCCTTATATATCCTTGAGACCCTGGACGGATTCCACAAATTCACAGGGATCCGGATCAACAGAGATAAATCTTGCCTCTACCCCCTCGCTGCACTACATAATGCAGAATACAGGTCTCTGCCCCCCTTAGACCTCCAGTGGCAAACAACATCCTTCAGATATTTAGGAATCACCATACACCGGAACCCACACACTGAATACATACTCAACACGGTGAGGGCTAGGGACTCCCTCGAGAAATCTATGGAATTCTGGAGCAGCCTTCCGCTCTCAGTGGCCGGTAGGGCAGGCCTCCTTAAGATGGTCGCACTCCCCCGCCTCCTACACTACTTTGCCAATGTCCGTTTCAACATTCCCTCCTCATTCTTCAGTAATCTGAACAAACTATGCAGGAGATTCCTCTGGTAGGGCGTGAGACACAGGGTGGCGCTAGACACTCTTCAAAGGCCCTACGAGAAGGGAGGATTGAAAGTTGCCAACTTTGAACTGTATTACCTTGCTAGCCAGCTGCGACACATGATCCGATGGATGGCTGACGAAAGTACGGCGGACACCCGACTCCTCCAACTTGCCCTGCCCCGCCTATTACTCAGACTTGCTCTGGGGCGAGGGGAGTATTACACGACACTACCAATACATAGCCAAATTGGGGATCCGGCTTTGGAAACGGGCCTGCAAAACGATCGGAGCAGCAGACCCATACTCCCCACAAATCCCCATAGCGGCAATCATGGCGAAACGCGCATGGGGACATCAGGAGGTGCGTGCCCAACGGGAACCATACGGTGTGGCCACGTTGGGAGACCTGACTCCAGAACATTAGACCTTAACGTTCACTGAGCTCAGCGAGGCCACAAGGCTTCCTGCAGGGCAGTTCTTGCTCCATAGAGCAGTAATGCGAGCCATGGAGGACAGATGGCCTGAGGCTGCTAATCCCGCAACTGAACTCGAAACCATAGAAACCATGTTGAACACCGCCGAGGGCGGCCATGAAACTTCACGACTATACGAGGCCTTGCTGCAAGGTACGACTAGAAATGAACTCAAATGCAAGGTGAAATGGAAATGCGAGCTGGGCCTCGAATTCGAGACAAAGAATGGGAAAAGATAACCCACTCCCACAAAAAAACTTCGAGAAATGCCCACTTACAACTCATCCAATTGTATATTACCAACAGGGCCTACCTCACGGCAGAAGCCATATCGAAGTTCAAAGGTGCGGGAATTCAGGTGTGCCCCAAGTGCAACGAACCGGAGGCTGGAATGACTCATGTTCTGGGGCTGTCCACTTATACAGGGTTTCTGGTCACGAGTAAAAGAAAGAGTTGCCATGGCAGACATCGAAGTGGAAGCCCATAGGCCTGTGGCTTGTATCTTGGGCAACTATAAATGCAGCAGCAAAAATAAGCCTCTCAGACTCAAAGACTTGATATACATCACAGCGAAAAAAGACGCATAGCCATGGGATGGAAAAGCCCACAGAGCCCTAGCGAGGCACAGTGGTGGGGAGACCTCAGAAGGTGGATAATTGCCGAGACCGGAGCATGGGAAAGAGCAATTCAGGAACAGAGATTAGATTCCAGACCAGGACTACAACGTTGGGTGGCGCTAACACCGTTACTTCACCCCACTGCGGTGGACAGCACCTCAGACGAAAGCGATCGCCCTGGCTCGTAAACTGACACGAAGGACACTGATGAACTGCCGTGGTCTTGGAAGTGGGAGGGGAGGGGAGGGAGGGATGGTAAAGCACTAGATCCATGATTGTGATGCCTTATTGATTATCATTTGCCTTGTTTTCATTGTTAAAAAACCAATAAAGTTTTTCAAAAAAGAAAGAAAAAGATCATGCGACCGTGGTCGGTGCTTTGACTAGCATGCGTTTGGACTACTCTAACAGTCAGCTGTTGGGAATTCCAGCTAATCAAATGAACAGACTCAGGAAAGCACAAAATGCAGTGGGCGGTCAATTTGATCTTTAAGCTGGGCAGAACTGCCCACGTGTCTTCATTCCGCCGTGATTTGCACTCGTTGCCGATTGAGGACTGCATTAGATTTAAGGCAGCTTGCCTTATGCATTAATGGTATTGCCCCTCAATATTTGAGGGACCTGATCCATCCATATCAGCCCGTTAGACAGTTGCACTAGAGTGACGCTCTTCTTCTATCGATAGCCCACTCAGGGTACAAATCCCAGGGAGATGGAAGATTGTCGGTATTTGGTCCAAAATTGTGGAACTCCCTACCATTAGAATTGAGGACCATTAGATCACTATACCAATTCCAAAGAGCATTAAACATGTTCTGGTTAAGTAGGGTTCTTCTATATCCTGGTGGTTCCACATTTGGGTCCAATTATGCTCCGTTTGAATTAGGTCTCCATCAGCGCCATTATAAAGTTCGGTCCGTGCTGTGCGCAATACAAATCCCAAAATGCAAATACAAGAATTGTTTGAAATACTTTATCACCGTATGTGCACACAGGTGGAAAAACAAAACTGCACTGACAAACCAATTTTTTTGCTAATGAAAATCCTAAACGTCACTAGATTAATCAGATTTTGCTGCTGTACATGCTGGATGATTCTCAGCTGAAAGCAAGGAGGCCCACAGATAACTATGTTCCATTATTGAAATGCCTGTTGTGAATTTTAATGCACACTTGCATTTGAAAAGCTGATAAAAACCAAGTGGTCTACAGCAGGAGGCTGATAAAAATAATTTTCATCATTGAGGAAACGCTTGCATGCCAACTTAAATTCAAAAGACCCAAAACAAAACATCTAGCCACTGGCTATCAGGGTTTACTTTCCAAAAAAAGAGCATACATTTGAGGACAGGCTGCGTGGGTGAAATACAGAAATCTAGATGCTGGTCTGTGAGCAACATGACTCAATCCTTCAGTTCTATTTCTGCCTCCCGTCCGTTTGCTTCTGCTCTGCTACGACCATCCGCCTTTCGTCCAGAAGAAGCTTTCTTGTACCGAGAGCCACTCCAGTGAAACTTCCCTGGGACCTGGCTCAGACACAAGACCCAACTGAAGCTATGGATTCATCAGAGACTTGGGATATCTGCAAAACCACACTGCCCTCTGAGAATTATGGTGGGAACAATAGCTATTGCCATCCACAAATTGCCCCCTGGTTCTTATCCACCACCCTAGCGTCCTCCAAAGCTTGCAGGTTTTTTGTCTTTCAAATTTGCTAACCTGACCGCCATGATGCAAGTCCCTTTGTCAGACAAAAGTCACAAGGGGTGCAACCCAGGCCCTTCACAAATTCCATGTTTAAATCCATGGTGCAAAAATCAAAGAAATATCTAGAATGTTGCCTGGACAGTAATTTTTGCTGAGCTGTAGATGCAATCTTTACCAGATTTCACAACACCACCAGTGTGATGAAAGGACCATGGTTCGGCAGGGATGAGTAGTGACTAAAGTGCCTACTCAGCCTCAATGTCTTTCCCTAATAGGGAAGGGGGCTTAAAGGTCAATAGAGCCATTTAGGCCAGACCAGGGTGACAGGCCAATTTCAAATACTTTTAGTTCTTACCTTTCAAATTTTTTTGCATCAAACCGAGGGTCTGAGTGCTTTAACACAGATGTCGAGTCAGGGAATGGCGCCGACGGGATCAAACGATGCAGTGCAATTTGGTAGAACGAAAATGCTGGACAACGGCAGGCCATGTTGCACCAATTGTGCAGGAAAACTCGCAGCCCCGGAAGCGGAGAAGCAGAGACTTGCCTTCAGCAGCAAGCAGCCTCGACTTGCTGAACAAAGTTGTGGTACTACAGTGTTGATGACCTGGAACTCAAAAAGGCTGTTAACGAGGAAGGTGATTTCTTGTGGATGCTAGAAGACTTGGTGGCTCTCAGATGCAAAAACAGCAAAGCTTTGGCATTGAGTGAATTGTGAGATGGAGAGGCAATAGAGCATTGGAAACAAAAATGCCACCTGCGGTTCGCTTGCAGCAGCTTGGATATCGTGAAAGGTGCCCAAAGTGGCATTGACGCTAGATGGTATGGAAGGTGAGTCAATAATTCTGGGAGGTGACTTTAATATAGTGATGGATAGTAAGATTGTAGTATCTGCATTCAGATTTCCGATCAATGGAAAGATTAGTGAAGATTTAAGAACATTTGTAATAAAATATGGACTAATAGATATATGGCGGGTGCTTCACCATAATGAGAAGGATTATTCATTTTACTCACCTGTACATGATTTGCACTCCAGAATTGATTATTATTTTTTATTAGTAATACACTTAGCGATCAGGTAGTGTCCTCAAATATTCTGGAAAGGGGTATTTCTGATCATGCTCTATTGGATATGCAGGTGATATTGAAGACTGAGTGACAAAACTAGAAGATGGAGAATGCAGGCCAATATACTAAAGGATAACCTGGTTACGGTGGGTTTGGATGAGATTATTACTCATTATTTTGCAGAAAATAAAGACTCTGCGGGTATCAGATCAGTCTGGGATTGTTTTAAGGCGGTACTACGGGGGGAGCCGATAAGTAGAACGACTCATGCAAAAAAGAAAAATCAGAAAGAGATTAGAGATTTGGAAGTGGAAGTTAAAGAAATGCAAAAGGTTTGTGCTAATGATTATCTCAGCCGTGATAAATTAAAATTGAAACAGTTAGAGGCGGAGCTGAAGAATCGAATACAGAACTTGGCAGGTAAAGGCATGTTTTATTTGAAACAGCGGTTTTGGGAGTTTGGGGACAGAAATGGCAAGTTGTTAGCTAATAAGCTTAAAGGGATGATAACTGATACATGCGTTGCTTCTATTCAAACCGAAGAGGGTAATACTTTGCACAGAAATGGAGATATCTGTGATTGTTTTAGGAAATTTTATGAGACATTATATAGGGAACATAATCCTGACACAAATAGTTTGGAGGTGTTCTTTGAAAAGATTTCGGTTTCAAGATTAGCTCTAGAAAAACAAGCCTTACTTGACTCTGCTATCGAGGTTACTGAGGTATGTACTGCCATATCTCAAATGAATGATGGGAAATCACCTGGACCAGATGGGATAGTTTCAGAATTTTATAAAAAATATGACACTCAATTGGCACCAATTTTATGTGACCTTTACAATGACTTTCATATGTCTGGACTAATGTGTGATTCAATGAAAGAGGCATTGATTATAGCAATTCCAAAACCTAATAAAGATCATAGAAATTGTGGAAATTACAGGCCTATTTCATTGCTGAATGTAGATTTTAAAATGTTTACAAAAATATGGGCAAACAGATTAAAGTCATGTATGGGAGATCTGGTTGATGAATCTCAGGTGGGTTTCATCCCTGGTCGGTTTGGTTATGATAATATTAGGACTGTGTTGAATGTGATTGGTGAACATCATGGTAAGGACTCGAATAAAATTATTGTTTTTTTCGATGCTGAGAAAGCCTTTGACAGGGTTAATTGGAAATGTATGGATTATACTTTGAAAAGGATGGGATTTGGGCCGGTTTTTATGAAGATGATAGAATTTATACATCATGATGTTAGAGCTCAGGTATTGGTCAATGGAGTTATCTCGGGTTCATTTCCATTGTTGAAAGGTAAGCGACAAGGGTGCCCGTTGTCACCATTTTTGTTTGACTTGGCACTGGAGCCTCTTGCTGCATATATTAGACAATGTAAATTGATCAAGGGAATTGTGGTTGGGGGAGTGGAAGTTAAAATGTTATCATATGCGGATGATATGATGCTTTTGTTGTCGAATCCAGAAGTGCGTGTAGATGTAATTAAGGATATGTTTAAGGAGGTAGGCGACATTTCGGGTCATAAAGTAAACTGGGATAAAACTGAGATTTTTCCGTTGTCTAGAACATGTGATAGTAATATTTTAAGCTCATGGAATTGCAAGTGGTCGCCAGGGGAGACGGGGGGGGGGGGGGTTCGCGTATTTAGGAATACATATTATTGGCGATTTAAACAAATTGTTACAATATAATTTGGATTAGGTAACTGCGAGCATATCATTACTGATAAAGAGATGGGAGAGATTGACATTGAATTTATGGGCAAAGATTAATGCGATCAAAATGGTTCTCTTACCCAAACTCTTATATGTTTTGCAATCCATTCCTTTCATGATTTATAAAAAACAATTGATAAAGGTTGATCGACTATTCCAATCCTTTTTGTGGGGTGCTGGGAAAAAGCCTCGGGTTCCAAAATATATAATGATGCAAAGTGTGGAGAAAGGGGGATTTGGTTATCCAGATTTACTGAAGTATTATAAAGCATTTTTACTTAAAAAGAGTTCATATTATTTTAGGGAAGTGAATGAAAAGGAGCCGACTTGGCTGAGTATGGAAAGGGGTATATGTGCACCATATGATCTGGGGAATATTTACAGTATGGGTAAATTGCCGAATAAACGATTGAAGCTAATTCCCGTGGTGGCAACTAGACAGGTGATAGGGTCATGGTTTCGAGAAAATGGGCAGAGCTATGGCTTCAGCCCAGATGCTTCTATTTGGTATAATGAGGATCTGCAAATAAATAATAAATGTCTAAACTGGATTAGTTGGATTAATAAGGGAATTCTGAAGCTAGGGGATGTGATGGATAGGAGCCAATTGTTGGGATTTGAAGATCTACAGTATAGATATGGTTTGAATCAGAGAGAATTGAATAGATACTTGGCTCTAGCTTCCATGATTAATTTAAGGATAGGTATGGCTGGGGGTTCTGTTGGGGGAAAACCAGAACTTAGCAAATTATTGGAAGGTCAGGAATATTGTGTACGGACTTATATACAATTTATGCCTATTGGTGAAAATATTCAATCAGCATGGACTGGACTGAAGGAATGTTGGTCACATGATATTGGGAGGGTTATTACTGATGAGGACTGGAGTGACATACTGAGGGTGAATTTACATTTGGGAGCAGACATGGGTTTGCTTTTGATTCGACAGAAGATCATTGGAAGGGTATATTGGACACCGGTTAAGATGTTTAAATTGGGTCTTCAATCTTGTGATTTATGCTGGTGCTGTGACATTGGTAGAGGCACCCTGTTACATTTACTGTGGGAATGTCCGAGAGTGCAATTGTATTGGCGGGATGTCATTGATAGGATTGATCTGATTTATGGAATAAACTTACAAAGGTCTGCAGCTAATATAGTTCTATTGTCACATAAAAATAGATGTGTGCATTCTAGAAAATGTACTTATTGGATTGATAGGGCAGTGATGGTAGCAATTAAATTAATTCTCAGAATTTGGAAAAAAAGGAAAAAGCCTAATGTCGAGGAGTGGTTAACGGAGTTGCATATTCTATCACAGTATGATAAGGTTTCATTGGAAAATAAAGATAAAGGTGAGGAATACATAAAGTTATGGGGCCCATTTTTGGCTCTTTATGATTAATGTGACAGTGGAGCTGATCTGGTGGATATGTCATCTGAGGAGGAAAGGGGGATAAGTCAGAGGTGATTTTTTTTTTTCTCTTCGCCCCACTTGTGTTGTCTCTTGTGTTGTTCTGTGTATACTGTGCTGTTATGTTTCGCAGGATAAAGCTATTATGACAGATTGAATATGTATGATGCTTATATTGTTCTGTAAATTAAGTTGTGGCGCTTTACTGTGAGACAGTGTTTACTTTATTGGTAGCTGTTGTTCATTGCAAACTTAAAGTGTTTTTTTAAAAAAAAAAAAATACATGGTCATTACAGTCAAGTTGCAACCTCAATCAAAAAACGGCAATAAGAAAATGACAGCACTAATCATTATTACAGTGGGGCTATGATGTTACTGCGGTGTTAATGACCAAAGTGGGGGTGGGGGATCACAGCAATGGCCCGCTAGCCCATGCTGGCAGGACAGAGAATAAAAAAGTGCCTCAACATCAGTTGTGGACATTCTCCCCCCCACCTTCCCCTATTAAAGGTCATGAATGCTATCAGCACTGAAATAATGCCCAAGGTGCTAAAAGCATTTTAACCAAGAAAGAGAAGCTGCCCTTTGATGAAAAAATAATCATCCAGGGTAGAGTAACCCTTCATAAAAGGGAAGCTCCAGGACTAAAGATGCCAATGAGACGGGGGTTTGGAATGAATTCCTTCTCGCTTACCATGGTGGCAACGAGGCAATGGTGGTGGGCCTGTTCAGGTAAGCAAAGAGTCAGTTGGGCGAGAGGAAGCAAGGGGTTGACAGAGGAGAGGTGGCAGCACCGAACACTGAGGAGTGATGGCAGAACCTGTAGTGTAAGGAAGACTTTTGGTGCTTCCCCAGAAAACCGGCATATATCGGCAGCTTCAACCCAGCACTGAAGAAAGCTTATTTGCTGGATGCCCCACTACTGTTGGTAATAAAGCATTTAATTAAAGTTACTGAGTTTTTGAAATTCCTTTCTTCTGCAAGGTGTCTGACAATTTCTTCCCATTAGTTGATAGACATTCATGGTAGTAGGTTTATCATGTGTTAACTAGCTGCATGTTGCCATTTATTTTAAACTGAATACACTAGCTATTAATGTATTTTATTGAACCTGCTTACACTATTTGTTTGCAACTGTAATTAATAAGGAGTAAGACAGAGGCATTATGATGATTGCTATAGACTTTTATTAAAGTAAAAGAAAGGTTGGGGCAAGCCTTCTTTTGCCCTATCACTATGAGGGGTTTCACTGCCTCAACGAAACTAAAGGATGTCCGTGTCAGAATGTCCAAAAATAAGGAGTTCTCCATTCTTTGTCCAAAATCCTATCCTGAACCTTACAAGCGAAACGCAAAGAAATGTGTAAAGGGATAACGTCTTTCAGCTCGCCACCTGTTGCGATTCTAAGGTTTCAACACAAAGTTCCAAGGAAGGTGCACAACAAATGATCAGAGTTCCACAAAAATCCTCAGATGGGGGACTTCCCCCGAGTTTCTCAGCTTCTTCCCAGCTTAAAGGTACAGTTAATTTCCCAGCATATGTCATTAACCAGGCCAGGTGATATGGCTACCTTTCCCTGGATTCCACACACTCACAGGGTCCTTTTCTACCCTGTGCTTTCCAAACTTTATTCACCTTTCCAGCCCAAGAGGTATGCTTCCCTTCCCTTGGGTTTCCGACATCCCATAGGGCTGCTCGGTATAGGCTGTTCACTGCATTTGGGTGCGGGTCCCAGACTCGTAATCACACTGTCTCGTTTACTCTCCTGCCAGTTCTTTACAACATTCAGTTCCAAGGAGGCACAAGACTTCCCTTGAATTTTCACAGTGCCTGGGATACTCTCCTGCCAAGACTTGACAATCTTCATCACTATTAGGCACACAAGGGGGTATGCCGCTTCCTTATAGTCCTTCACTGTTAGTTAGTTCTGTGTACTTGTCCGTTAACTTCCCCAAGCACTGGGATTAATCAGAAGCCTTAGTATGCAAACTGTCAGATTTTGCTCCCCACTTTCGGTGAGTAAGATGTTCCCAGAGCACAACCCAGTATCTCAACCCTCCATGGGCTCACCGGCGTTGATGATCTCTCCCCTCCCCTCCTTCTTCCTCCTCCCCCTCCCCCTCCCCCTCCTCCGGCCCCACCCCACTCACTCACTCACTCTCCTCCCCTTCACCCCCCAACCCCTCCCCCGTGTTCAGCTTCTCGTTGCGTTGTGAGCGGCTCTGCTTTACAGCAGAAGGGTGTTTGCCTGACGGTCTGGCTTTCCTTGCCAGCGCCAAGTTTTCCTAAAGTCTACCAAAGGTGAGGCTTCATAAAACTATCCCTTGGTATAAAGGCCTCAAACTCTTAGTAGCAGTCTGTACTATTCCAAAGGTTTGGTAGAATGGCAGAGCAGCTAGGTTTATCTTAGGAGGGGGATGTGAGCTGCAAGTAAGCACAATGAACTCAGTAAACACATAAGCCCAAAGAAACTCTTACACACGTGTAGTCATAGTAAAATGGACATTTATTTTATATACACAAGGCAAAACTATATTCAGGTAAGTACCATTTCAACTAATCAACACAACAGAAAACAAACAATACCTCAGGTGAGTAAACCAGTAGTAGGAAATGTACAGATCATGAACACAGTTCAATGTAAGTAAATCACTTGTTAAAACAGCTCAGAAAACGTTTTGTTGTTGAAATAAAAAGGGTTATTCAACACCAGCAATAGCAGTTGCAATACTTTAGAAAGGCCTTACGGCTTCAGCAGTCCATCCCCATCCATGTAGGAGTTTAGGTTACAATGGAGGGAAAACAGGCAACGCACAACAGAAAGTTCCAGAGGAGTCTTCGATTACAGGGTAGTAGGAGGCGTTTGAGGGTCAAAACGGTTTCAGTGACCTTGAGGAAGTCCCCCTATAGGCCCACATGCATTACGCCTGGGCGAACGGTATGGGTGAACACCCAAAGACCGGAATCAACAATCCATCAACACAGGTGCGACAAAATGGCTTGAGCAAGTACTACCCAGAGTCGCACAGTACCTGAGGAGTGATAAAGATGCAGCTGAATTTTTTCACAGGCAGCAGCAGTGGACCACGCCCTCCTGTTCCTTGGTCATGGTGACGAAAGGAGGGCCTCTGGAAGGGATATCACAGCAGCAGTAGAGAGAAAGGACTCTTAGCAAAATATTTCACGTACTTCCACATGGGACTGAGTTTTGGCACCTTTTCACAGGCTTCAAGGATTAACGTTTACCTCCCAGTCAATTTGCCTCAATTCTTCGGTCCTTCACTCCGGAGAGGGGACATGGGGGGGGGGGGGGGAATAATGTTGGGACTTGGGCAGGGGTGGGGGGGGTTATGGGGTTGAGTGGGAAATCTTGCCTCTGGAGGTCCCACTGCAGCCAAAGTTCTGAGAGGGTTAGTTCACGGGAAGATGCTGCAATGCACTATCGTCTGAGGTCCCCTGGTATTGACAGTTTGCAGCCCAGGAAGATCCCAGCATATCAGGGGATGGCTCATCCTGCAGGTTGGCTTATGGATAGTCGGTACCACCAGCCAAAGGAAAGGACGAGTCCTCTTCGGAGCTCCTCTGTTGATTTGATAACGGGGTCAGGGCAGCAGTGGTCCCTTCACGCTTGCTGGAAAGGTCAGCAAGCATCTCTGGTGTCTTCTTCAGAACTTCTGTTGCAGTGGTCGACTTGCCTTCTGCCTCACAAACCTCACCTTTTATTATGATTTCACACACATCCTGTGCAAACTCCACCCGAAGTTTACACAAAGGGGCGGGTGGCTGTCCAATCAGGGCAGCCAGCTCACCATTAGAACTGGTTCCTTTCAGGCACACCAGAAGACAAAGGAAAGCAAAGGTTTGGGATCCTCCCATGCTTCTTGTCCTCCCAGACACACTGGAGCCTCAGCGAGCTACACAAAGGGTTCCTGGCAAAAACAAAACAAATCAGGACCTCCCCTTCCTAGGATGGTAGTAGAATGACCAAGAAAGAACAACCACACAAGAACATGTGGAAAAATTGAAGAAACCACCATGTTGGAACAAATGTGACCCTTCCGTGCATAGCCGCAGCTGTGTAAACAGCCTGCGGGCAAAAATATCACAAAAGTCAGTAGAACTGCCATCAGCCATACTTGTATGCTCGTTATTGTAACATAAGCGTTACAGGAGCAGAGAGAAAGGGGATACCAAGTAACCCCTCAACACTCCACATAGGGTGTTGTGTGTTGATCTCTCAAAAGGAAAAGCAAAATGAGGATAAAAAGTATCCTTCTAATCTTGAGAACAGGAGAACAAGAAAAAGGTCCAGAAGTCCATCAAAAAGTACAGGGGCTCTCACAGGTAGAGGTGATTTGGCATAAAATGGAAAATCTCCTTAACTTGCAGACCGGCTGAACATATTCAGTCACTCGTTCCGCTAGCTTCTTCAAATATTGGCAGGATTCTTTGAATCGCAGATGGAATAAGAACTATGAAATGACATGCATTACTTACCTTAATAGCATTTCTGATGATTATAATTTGCTTAGATTCACATGCTGTGCATATGGTCTGACATCCAGTGGTAACCGCAGACGTCGGCATAGGCGTGTTTGTAACACTATCCCTATGGTGACGTGTAGTGTACCCAAAATCCCTCACGCACCGAGGTCCCTCCGATTGTATTTTTTCTGCCATGAGGGAGCCCAAGGTTATTGTGCGCGAGTACATGAAGAAGAGAGAAGTAGTAAGACGGCTATGTTCCTTCCACCCCGAGCGGGGAGGTACAGAGGGTGCATGTGAATCTAAGCAGATCCAATCGTCAGAAATGCTATTACGGTAAGTAATGCATGTCTTCTGATGCTTGTTAATCTGCTTAGAATCACATGCTGTGCATAGACTAGCGAGCAGTACCCGGAGTTGGAGGTGGATTGTGAGACGGGACAGTAGAGAAAAGTTGTCTTAGTACTGCTTGTCCCACCTAAGAATCAGACCTAGAATGAGTGTCTAGGCAATAGTGTTTTGTAAAGGTGTGTACAGAACTCCAGGTTGCCGCTTTGCAAATGGACTCAAGAGGAACATTTGCAATGAATGCTATGGATGCCCCAGTGCCCCGAGTAGAACGTGCTCTAGGCTTGAAGGTCATTTCTCTCTTAGCAAGAGAGAAACAGTGTGATGCATTTGACAATCCACCTTGAGATAGCGGATTTAGAGACCGGATCCCCTTCTCTACCAGCTGCCACTGAAACGAAAAATTGGTTTGTTTTCCTCGGTGGTTTAGTTCTTTCCAGGTAGAACATGACTGCCCTGCGCACATCTAGTGTGTGCAGGCTTTCGGCCATGCTAGCAGGATTCTGGAAAAAGGTAGGTAGTTCAATCGATTGGTTCACATGGAACGTCGAGATGAATTTAGGCGCAAATCGGGGTGAGTGCGCAGAACTACCTTATCCCTATGGACTGTAACAAAGGGGTCTAGAACATAAAGTGGCTTTAGTTCGCTAACCCTTCTAACAGAAGTGATAGCCACTAGGAAGGCTGTTTTATAAGCCAGGTCTTTTAGACTTGCTTTATGTGTAGGCTCAAAGGGAGCTCCCATGAGCCTCGTCAAAACCACATTTAGGTCCCACCCAGGAGCTGGGTGAGAAATGGGAGGAGAAATCCTTTTAACCCCTTCCATAAAGGCCTTAATCACCGGTATCTTCCACCACAACACCTTTTGTTGTGAGCAGCAAGATGGACCTTTAGGGAATTGAAGACCAACCCAGTGTCTAACAGATGGGTAAGGTACAGCACAATGTGTGTAGGTGAGCAATCAATGGGATTGACGCCCTTGGAATTACACCAGATGACAAACCGTTTCCATTTGCTGGCATAGCAATAATGTTTGTTAGGTTTTCTAGCTTCCCTGAGTATGTCCATGCACCTTTGAGGGAGCTGTAGGTGTCCAAACTCTAGGACCTCGGGAGCCAGGCCGCTAAATTCAGAGTTTGTGGGCATGGGTGTAGGGTCTCCCCCCCTGTCCTGAGACAACATGTTGTATGGGCAGGGTAGTTTTACTGGAGGGGAGAGGGACATTTCCATCAGATGAGCGAACCAGGGTTGGCGGGCCCACATGGGGGCCACCAGTATCATGGTAGCTAGTTCCTGGTGCAAATCTCCCTGACCACGTTATCCAGAGACGGTTGCCCTTGGAGCGGATCTGGGGGTACCTTGAGGCGTAGTCTTGGCATTGGGCGTTCTACTGAGTTGCGAACAGGTTGATCTCTGGGAAACCCTATTCTGCAAAGACGTTGGACACAATGTCTTTGTGCAGACGCTATTCGTATTCCTCGGGCAGCGGAAAATCTCTGCCGAGCACGTCTGCCAGAAGATTGAGTTCCCCTTGAACATGTTGGGACAACAGGAACATCTTGTGTCTGAGAGCCCATATCCAAATGTTTGGGGACAGCTTGGATAGCCCTGGAGAGTGTGTGCCCCCCTGTTTGTTTAGGTAATACATGGCTGTGGTGCTGTCCGTTAGTATCAGCACTGTCTTCCCTTGTAGTTGCATCTGAAAGGCCTTTAATGCCTTGAACACCGCTAATAGCTCCTGTAATTTTATATGGTTGGATGATTCTTGAGGGGACCACACTCCATGTGCTGTCTGCTTAAGCAGGTGAGCCCCTCACCCCGTGAGATACGAGTCTGTCGTGAGAGTGGCTTCCACTGCAGGGGTGGTGAAGGTCTTCCACCTTCAAGAGGTTTTCTCTTGATCACCACTGCATAGAGAACGAGGGCTGGCGAGACAACTACCAGATCTTCCCATTGTCCGCTGGCCTGACGCCACTGGCTGTTGAGCCACTCTTGCATGGGACGCATGCGCAGCCGCGCGTGGGCAACCAAGTATATGCACGGCGCCATCATTCCTAGCAAATGCATGGCTTTGCGCACCGTCACCTCCCGACTGGCTACATATTGAGGGATCTGAAAAAGCATGTTCTGAACCCTCTCGGAGGGGAAGACGAGGCAGTCTTCCGTCCGAATTAGGTCTCCCAGAAATGGTTTTGTTTGACTGGGGACTAGACTGGATTGCTTCTCGTTGATAGAGAAACCCACACTGCAGAAGAGAAGATCTGTTTTTTGGGTGTTCGAAAAACAGGTGTTTTACGATTCCCCTGTTATGAGCCAGTCGTCGAGGTAAGGGTAAACTGGGACGGATAGTCTGCGCAGGTGTGCTGCAGCCACTGCCAGTACCTTTGTAAACACCCTTGGCGCTGAGGCGATGCCGAAGGGGATTACCTTGAATTGGTAATGCCTGTCTTCTATCATGAACCTTAGATATTTCCTGTGCGCTGGCAACATTAAAATATGAAAGTATGCATCTTTCATGTCCAATGTTACCATGTAGTCCCCCTGTTTCAATAGTGGGATCACCTCCTGTAGAGTTACCATGCAAAACATCTGAGGTTTTAGGAACTTGTTCGCTGGCCGCAGGCCTAGACCACGGCACATGGTGAGGTCTCTTTTGGGTACAAGGAAGTACACTGAATAAATACCCTTGTTTACCTGAAGACTAGGGACGGCTTCTATGGCGTCCTTTCCCAGCAGCGCTTCCACTTTTCGATTCAGGATTTCCAGATGGTCCGGTGAAAGGCGATGTGATCTGAATTGTGGAGGTCGGGCGAATTCCACGCAGTACCCGTGGGCGACAGACAGTCTTTATGACACACTGGTCTGATGTTATCCCCTCCCATGCCATGAGGAAAGATGTTAATCACCCCCGGAACGGGGTAATATGGGAGGGGACACGGATCCGATGGTCATTTCTGACCAGAGGCTGTGGCTCCTCTAGGATTGGGGCCTCTACCTCTGCCTTGTCACTGCCCGCTTGAAGGGTAGTATGCAGGGCTTCCTGAAGTTTGTCCTGTATTGAAATCCCCCGTGCCATAGTTACTTTGATTTGCACGGACTGCCCTCGAAAGGACCGCCGGGAGTCATTACCTCTCGGGGGAGGGAGGGCGTGTGTGTGATCTGTTGCAGAGACTTAAGAGTCTCATGCTCTTTCTTGGCTGTTTCTAAGGCCTCATCAACCGCTTTCCCGAAGAGGTTAGCTTCTTCAATAGGCTTATTGATGAGTGAGGCCTGCGCTTTGGGTTTAAACCCAGAGGTACGCAGCTAAGCGTGTCTTGAGTAGGGTCCCTTGGGCCAGAGACCTGCCTGCTGTTTCAGCCATGCCCAGCGTGTTTTTAATCACACTCTGGTTCACCTGCCTTCCCTCGGCTACAATAGAGAGAAGTTTGGACTTGGCGGGTTCTGCGACCTCCTGGAGGCCTTCCTGGAGAAGGTTCCACTGAGCATCAGCATAGCTTGCCAACAGCGTGGTATTATTTGCTATACGCGTAGTGTATGCGGCACCCGAGGTGACTCGTTTGTCTAAGGCGTACAGCCTCTTAGATTCCCATTCCGGGAGTGCCTGCCCAGTGGCAAGGGGTACCCCTGCTCTTTCGGGTGGTAGTCACTACCAGAGAATCAGGGATGGCGTGCCTTTTAATGTATTGTGGGTCGGAAGGAGACAGCCAAAACAATTTTTCCACTCTTGGGTTCACTGCCCGGGTTTGAGCTGGTGATACCAAGGAGGGAGCCAACCTTCTCTTGATGGAATTAAGGAGTGGAATGGCTTGGCTAGATGGAGGCTTCTCCTTAAGAATATCCTCTACAAAGTCCTGCTCAGGCACAGCCTCTTGAGTAGAGATCTGAAAATGTTCAGCTGCCTTATTCAACATAGAGTTGAAGGCCATCTGGTCATCTACAGGTGAGGCCTGACGAACCGGAGTGGACGGAGGGGAATCCAGACACAATAAATCAGTGTCCAGATCTTGATTGGGAAGTGTCCATGGGTTCATTCCCTCTTGCTGGGTTTCTTCCCAATTGTCTGTGGCACCCGCCTCATTCTCCTCATAATTCTGTAGAAAAGAAGTTTCTTCCTCTTAGTCGTAAATGTCCCTATAGGTGTCCATGTGGACAATGTCTTCCTGCTGGACAGGGACAGAAGGCTGATCTTCCTGATAATGAGAAGTAGATTGAAGGTTATGCTTTCCACAAGACCTTTTCGGGGAAGGATGCTCAGAAAAACTGATTCTCTCCAGACGGTCCATACACCCTTCGAATTTCTCCCTTGTCCATTTGGAGGACCCAGGAGGGCCTACGGGTGGATAAACGTCGTCTGCCGCGCTACAGCACCGAATAGTGTCCCTTAGGGTGTTGGAAAGAGGCTCTTGACTGTCCTCATAAGCATCGTGAGAATCGGGGCCCCATGGCGTATCAAAAGATTTGTCTGCAGATTGCCCCATGATTTTCGGCGGAACCAGGATAAGTCCCACCGCTGCAGTAATTCTCTTGATGCTGTCCTCGATAACCGCCGAATCGGCGTGAGATAATGGTTCCGATGGTCTATCAGTAAATGTATTGCCTTCCGCGGCGTTAGGGGGCCTAGCAGTCGGTTTTAGTAGGCCTAGTCCTGATTTTTGGGCCTACTGCAGCCTTCGGGACTGTCGTAGCGTCGAATTTCCACGCTTCGACGTGTGAAGATTTTGGAGAAGCGCCCTTACTTGTTTTTGATTGCCCAGTCGCACGATCTGAGGAAACCACCGAAATAGTCGACGGCCCTGCTGGTGCTTTCACTTTTTTTGATGTGGACGTCAAAATAGGCTTAGGGGTTGTGTGCTTAGTGAGATGTGCTTGCACACCCCTGTCGCCGGGTGTTTCCCCTGAAGCGAGACCAGAGTCGGGCCTTAAAGGGTCGGGGACAGGCGTGGCGACCTAGAAGTGTCCGCCTCAAGGTCTATTACATCCGCAACGGATGTTTGGTAATCGGAAGTGCCTCCGTCACTCTCAGTGGGTGTGGCAGTGGGGGTTCCACCCACGACATACCGTACACGGCCCACCGCTTTACACAGCGCTCCTTAAGGGTCTTAGACCGAAGGAGTTTGCAGGCCGCACACCTCTTTTCGTCGTGATCTAAGGGGAGACAGGCGTTGCACGTCCTGTGTTCGACCTTCCAAGAATATCTGACCTTACACTAGGGAAGAACCTAAAAGGAGTCCTTTCCATAGCAAAAGGGTAAGAGGACCAGAGCGAAAGGGTAAAGAGGGGGAAAGATGAAAGACTTAATGAAAATATGGCCACCCCGACCCCACTCTTCCTACTGTAAAGGTCGGCCAGAGGGCCCGACCACGTGGAAAGACTGGCCGCCGGATCTTAGGCGCCGAAATCCACCGCCGTAGACGAATCTCCTGTCGAAGATGTTCTCGTGACCGAAGTGACTTAACGGGGAATAACCGACAAGTCGGTATAAGATAAACAATGGCTCTTATGCAAGAGCTCTGCTATATGGCGACCAGTTATCTGGGTGGAAAAAAACAATCCGAGGGACCTCAGCGCGTGAGGAATTTTGGGAACACATAATGTCACTACGGGGGGATAGTGTTACAGACACACCAATGCCGACGTCCCCTTTCGGTCCCCGAAAGACAAGATGCAATAATCTGTGGTTACCCCTGGATGTCGGACCATATGCACAGCATGCGATTCTAAGCAGAACAACAAGCATCAGAAACCAATGTTTGATATGGCAATACAAACATTTTCGGAAATTGAGTTTGTGATGGCTCGATCTATGGTACTGTAAAATAGTCCAGCGCAGAATTTTCCTACAAAATTACAGCTGTTTGAGCATTAATTTAGTTAATTTTCTAATTTTCAACACTCTGCAGCCCACACGACTTCTGCAGGAAGACACATGCTGTGGATGTTCTATTCTAAAAAGAACACTAAATACAGAGACACAATTGAAAGTGCACTGATGCCAGTGCCCATTCTTTTACACCTTGTTAGGCAAAGTTTGAATGCAGTACCCTCTGGGAACACTACAAACAACTATGACTACAGGTATAGGCAACCCAACCTTTGGTATAAGCTTGTACTACACAGTTTTGGTGCGTTGAGCAGCCAGGCTTATCTCAAGAGGGGAAATGTGAGCTGTAGTGAAGTTACAAAGATTCACAGTTACAAACACGTACACTCAAGGTTTCTTGATTAAACAATTATTAATTTATCAGTCAGTTATAAAGTCTTCTTCAGAAGAGAGCAATGTAATAGTAACACACAAATATACTTCAATACTGTACACTGAGTTTCTGAATCAGACAAGACCCTTTTGGGATGGCCCACAGACACAACCTACACCCACAGGTGACGGTTACAAGGGTTCTGGGGACATTAATATCTTACTGTTGGCATTCAGAATAGACTTTAAAAGTTGGTAAAAGGCAAAGGTTATTAGAACACAAGAGACCACACATATTTCCTAAGCAGTGCAGATACTTTGAGTTCACTAGAAGAGTTATTCAATTCAATAGGTTAAGCCAAAATCAATGGGCAAAAGTCTTCGATAGGATAAAGCACTTCTGGCAAGTAAATGGAAAAGTCTTTGCACAAGTTCTTAGGAGTCTTTGATTAAAAGAAGAATCAAACGTAGGGCCACAAGCGGATTAGACTTGCGAGTTGTGGAAGTGACAACTTCTACAGTAAGAGGTAAGTTCTCCTAGACTTGTTTTACAGTACCTTAGTAAAGAAGAAAAGATGCAGCTGATGACTTCTGTTCCTGTGCAGCTCTGCAGGTCTCACTGTTCCTGGGCCTCAGTTGTGGGGACAAGAGGGAGGATGTCGGGGGACTCCTGCACTGCACTGGGCCTGCCAAAACCCGCAACCGGCAAACTTCACTTTCAGTGGCTGTTTCGGGTTTCACCTACCGCAAATAGCAACAACGTGGTTCCTGGATGTCAAGGTGGACTGTCCTTGCTTCTGGGGTCCCGCACTCTGCTGAGGGGGCTCTGGCTTGGTCAGTCCTACTTCGTGGGAGTCCAGAGGATCTTCCAAAAGCTTTAGGCCAGCTTACAAGTAACGCACACAATCTGGTGTCCCTCTCCCTGGCTATACCGTTTCCTGCAGCAACTCTGAGAAAATTCAACCAGCTCCGAGATGGGTGTCCAGGTGACTTACTTTGGAGTTGATTGGTCCACCAACTCAAAAGGAGAAGTTGCCTTTGCAGGGGCTTCTCTGCTGATGCGAACTTGGTGTTTCGGCACTGCAGCAGGGCTTCACAGGGCAAACCAACGGTCCAGGAGTTGCAGCAGGCGTCCTCTTCAAGTTCTTGTTCGGTTCCTTCGTCCAGTGGTCGACTCTGCCTTCCAAGCTGAAAGACTGTCACTCACGCAGCAGGGTGGCTGTCCTTGCCAGACAGTTAGCCAGCCAATCACCACAGAGTGCATTTGGGTCTCCTAGGAGACGAAGCACAGGGAGTTTCGGGCACCTTCCTCACTTCCTGCCTACCCCAGACACTCTGGAGCCAGAGTCGGGTTTCACTCAGAAACCCTGCCAAAGGCGAAATTAACAAAGAGACCAAACCTGGTTTGGCACGCAGAGAAACTCTAGAAGGATCTTTCCACAAAGACATGGCAAAAAACAAAGACCGGGGGACCATTTTGTCAAAGATGGCTCTGCGTCATTTTGAAAAAGATGGCTCCCATGGTTAGCGTTCTTGGAGCTGCGAACAGCCGCGGTAAATGCAAACCATGGTAGTTCAGAACAAAACCACTGCCACCAGCCATTCTGTAAGGAAAGGGTAACAAACATGTTTCATGAGCAGTTAGACACAGGGGATACTAAGTAACCCCTCCAGCACTCTACTGTAAGATAGGTTGTGGGTATAGCAAGTACACTGCTAAGTAATGTCAATTTCACTTTACTGTTCTGGGAAACAGTTTATCCCAGAGAAGGTATTTAAACCTTGGGAAATCTAAAAGACTCCCCTGTGTCACTGCACTGAAGGTGCTGTGTGACAATGTAAAAGATGATGCCTATGGAGGTTTTTTAGACTCCATAGCCAAAAAGAAACGGAGGTAAAATTCACATTAAAATACATGAGAGAATGGGAAAAAAGGGTCTCACTCTATCCAGGTTAAAAAAAAATCAAGTCCTCAAAATCTAGCAAAGTTGCCGGGGGTCTTTAAGGTGGAGGGAATTGGCACATTTTTGAGAATTCTCCTCACCTGAAACCTGTTTTCAAGTGCAAATGAGCAAACGCCCACAGATCCACCTTTTCTTACTCACATTCTCGGATGCTAGATCCACACACTGGTGCAAATATGCAGGGCTGTGATTCACTCTGTATGCTGCAAGTCTCGAGTTACTCCAGCAAAGGAAACTGACGGATACCGTCTTCAGCAGACAGCATTATTGATTCTTTTGAGTGCAATGATCGCACAGAGCTTTCTCCCGCCAGTGTGTTACAACAATGTGTCAGTGCGTCCCAAGAAGCCTGCCTCTTCTCCATGCATATCAATGAGCCGTGGTGCAGGTCTAAAATAGTTAAACTTTCCATTTGCAACAGAGGCCTCTGCAGCTAATAAATGCAAGCTAGATACATTGCATTACATTTATTTTAGTGCAATGTGCAACATGCAGGGTTTGCAAACTAGAATTCGGCCCACACATTGCCCAGAGAAAATCGGCCCACATTTGTTCTCATGCTCCTGTCATTCGGACATAGGCTGAACGCCTGATGGGCCAAGCCAAGTCTGTTTCTTGTCCTGCTCTCCCTATTTTGGCCTCCAGTGTAGTTCCCGGCCCCTCTGCGGATAGCACTAGATGTTGCCAGGGTTCTTCATTTGCTTCTTCATCTCTCAACAGATCCAGGGGGAGGTTTTCAGGAGTGGTTTCTTGTAACCCACCCTCCTCTCACGGCATGGGAGATTAAGAAAAAAAGTTACTCAATGTAATGACAAAGGTACTCTTAGTTCATAGTCCCCTTTCCCTGATACCTGTGGGATATTCAGTCTATCTGGATGCGCGCAAGCCCCTTTTTGTAGCATCCCTTTTCACATCATTTT
Organism: Ambystoma mexicanum; assembly: GCF_040938575.1. NCBI lineage: Eukaryota > Metazoa > Chordata > Amphibia > Caudata > Ambystomatidae > Ambystoma > Ambystoma mexicanum. Next base: position 803,934,501 of record NC_090921.1, read on the forward strand.
ATGAGAGGGCCAGCATGCGTTTCTTTTAGCCCCACTTTTCTGGGCCCTACCACGTGCATTGCCCTTTAAGTGCTTTTCGATCAGCAAAGTTGAGAGCCATATAAGCAACTAAAAGACACTTTTTAGAGGGGACGGCTGGTGGGCATATGGAGTAAAGGGTGCTAAGAATACATTAGTCATTACCGTGAGTAACTTTCTTACCTCTACATCTCATCTCCTTTCCTCCATACTTGTGTGAGATTACAAAGCTTTGGGCACATATGATGGGTGGCTGGATTAGAGATTAGGACCGTTAGACCAAATTAAGCATGCGCTCTAGAATTTAGGTCGAGGCAGTAATTTTATTGGACATTTGTATGGCGCCTATACGCAAGTGTTTCCAAGCTTGCAAAAAGCGAAAGGAGCGGCCAACATGGGTGCTTTCGCTATGGAGTCCCAGGGGACATACTTCTGAAAAGCCACTGAGCCAGCCTCGCCCGCCTCAAATACGAATGGATACCTTTTGGGGTGGGTAGGCCTTGTACGGTGTGAGCTTTGTTGATACAGGAAACAATCCAACAGGCATTGTGGCTTTAGAAGCCAGAGTCGCTTTCTTTGCGCTTTCAAAAGTTCACAAAAAGGCTGGCGGAGGATCAAACGCGCTTGATTCTATCAGGTAGAACTTAAGTGCCCTCCTTACAATCCAGATCGTGTAGCATTTTCTCCGCTTCTGAAGAAGGATCCAGAAAGAACACTGGTAAGGCTATGAACTGGTTGATATGAAAGATACTATTTTAGCTAAGAAGGATGTGTGCAAAGAACCACTTCATCCTTGTGAAAGGACATAGCCAATCCTCTCAAGGTGATTGGGACCAGAAAGGCCACCTTCCAGGACAAGTGGGTAAGGTCAATGGTCGTCATGGGCTCGAATGGTTTATGGTAAAGGGCCCTGAGCACCACATCAAGGTCCCAGGTGGCTTATTGGGTGGGTACAGGTGGAGCAGCCCGTCAAAATAATGCTTTATCACCAGATTCTTCACAGTAAAAGAAGTGTAAGAGTTCAAATAGACTAGATAGTCGACCGGTACATCCTACAGAAATACATCTGCATCCCTGTGGATGCAAGCCGAGAGATAAAGGAAAGCAGATCATCACCTGAAGACAAACATGGATTTATCCCCTTGTCTAAGCACCAGTGTCAGAAACAAAGACATTTGCTTCTATACTGAGAAGCGCATTGATGGTTTGTGTGCCGCCTAAATAATATACAGATTATCAACCGAAAGATCCATGAGTGCTAGTGATCTGACCTCCGGAACCAGACTGCCAAGTTCGGAGATTGTGGGGCAGAGTGCCACACCTGCTGATTTTCTGATGAAAGATCAAGATATCTGGTAAATGAATTGGAGAACAGACTCTTCAGCTCCAGGAACCAGACCTGGCTGGCTACCAAGGTGCTACAAATAGCACAGCACAATTTAAATGCTGCCCACAATTTGAGCAGGGTGCAGTAAGGCAGTGGGAGAGGAGAAAAAGCTAGTGCTGATGCTCAGGAGATCTTCAGAGCGTCTACAATATTGTCTAGGGCTAGACCCTCCATGGATGATAATGATATGATAAGTCATTTATAACACGCCTGTACACAAGTGTTTCTAGGCACGACAGGAACGAGGGGAGTGGTGGAGGAGGAGGGGGGGCTGAGAAACAGAGGGAGGACAAAAACAAACGATCTTACAAGGACCGGTGTCACTCAGATAGTGCAAGTGCAGACAACGCAAAGTGCAAGGGGAGGGAGAAAGGGGAAGTGCTAGGGAGAGGGAAGGGGGAAGTGCCATTAGGGCAGCAATGCTCAGAGGATGAGCAGCCAGGGAAGCACAGCTCTGGGTAAGTGCAAGGAGGTAGGGGACTGTAGGGTTAAAGTTAGAGCCCCTAAGTGTGTGGTAGGCTCGGAGGCAGTGCAGGGGAGACTAGACACGGAGGAGCCTGGTACTAAGTGAGCGTAGCCAGGCAACCAGTCAGTGCAGCTGACAGGAGAGTCAACAGGGGAGAGAGAGAAAGCAGAGGCGAAAAGGAAGGTCTCGAGCCGCTTCCAGAATTTAAGGTGGTCCGGCTCAAGTTTGAGATGGGCAGCGAGACCATTACAGAAGGAGGCACGAGCAGAGGAGAGAGATCTACCCTCCCCTCACACACCCCACCCCTTCCAACTCTCTGCTTGGAAAGGTATCGGATCTCGAGAGAGTTTGAGATAGATGACCGAAGGACTCTAGCAGGGAGGTATTTAGGTAGGTTGGGTGTAGAGGGGTCCCAGGCTCCAGAAAGCCTTGAGGATGATGCAGTGCCTTCGACTTGATCTTTGCAGCAACCGGGAGCCAGTGGAGAGATGCAGTTCCTAGGCTTAAAGCCAAGGAGAAGTCTTGCAGTCCTGTTCTGGATTAGTTGAAGGGGGCGAAGGGAAGGGTTTGGCAGATTGAGGAAGCAGCTGTTGCAGTAGTCCAGCCTGGAGAGGAGTGTGAGAGCACACTTCAAAGACCTCTTCAAGGATATTTTTTCTCATCCGCAGGAAGTGCCAAAGCTGATTGAAGTGCCGTTGCCACCTTCTCCGACCCTGGTGGAATGGGCTCCAGAACCAAGGGAACCTGAACCAATGCCATAACCTCTGCGTTTTTCTCGTGCTTAAAGGATGTGACCTAGCAGTTCAGTCTGGACTGCCCCTTTGGGGGTGGGACCAAGCCTGATTTGCACATGATATTTCCCCTTTCTGTAATGGTTTGGCAGGCAAATAAGGATGTCTGGAGGGTTGCCCAGAGGTTTAAGATTTAATTCTAAACCTTCCAGCCATCACCTCTTGCACAACCTCTGCATTTTGACAGACCGGGTGCAAATTCCTGCCCTTCTCAGACTTAAGCCGGATCCCCTAAAGTTACAGAAGACCTTCCTTTTTTCTTCTTCCTTCCCTCTACCCCCTCCCCCGCTAATGTTCCCCGTCTGCCTCTTGACTGGCTGCCTGCCTCCTTCAGACTCTTACAGGGCACCAGCCCCCCGCCACCCCTAATCCAGTCTACCCCTGCACTTGGTCTCCCTTGACCCGCCCCTGTCAACCTGCACTTGCCATTCCGGGGTCTCTCCTCTCCCCTGCACTTCTCTTACTGCCCATGCATGATCCAAATGTCACAAGGCCTAGTAAGATCGTTTTTGTTTTGTCTTCCCCCACATTCTTGTCTTGTTGCACCTCGAAACACATTGTGTATAGGCACATTATAAATACCCAATAAATAAAATAGGTTCTGAATGCATCGAGTTTTGGAATCGACTGAAGAGAGCATCTTCATAGGACTGCCTTGGTTGCAGAGTCACAACTGGCCTGGTAAACTGATTTTGTCTCCAAGATTCAGAAAGACACTGGCTGCTAGGAGGCCCACCCACACTACAGATCAACGTCATCTAACAATGACAAGGCAGGGTGGCAGAGGGACTGTTGGTGGCAAGCCACAATTTCGTGTGCAGAGTCCAATCCACTCTTGGAATGAAGGGGTCTCTTCCCAATGAGGTAAAAGGCATAGACATGGGTCTGGTGTCAGGTGGCTGAGTGGGATGACAAAATGATCTATGTCGGCTCCGGCTGAGGGGACGCCATTTTGGAACTCTCTGTGATAATGTGCGTCACAGATTTGTCCAAGGCCATTGATTGTTTGGACAATGATATAGAAGCTTTGGATAATGCCTTTGAGGGTACCTTGGCTGAGCCAGCATTTACGGTTTTTGGGCGGACATCTGATCATTTTGCTCCCTCGACATGGCTGGTACTTTTGTTTAGCCCCTTTTTGGGGAACACAGGGGGCAGCCCAGCTAATCTTAGCCCCTAGGAAGGGGACCTCAGAGGAGCCTCCAGAATCCAGTTTAGTCCCTGAATGGGGCACCTAAGGGTGAACCCTGGTGGAGCTAGAGTCAAGCCGACTCCTCCCTCCCACCAAGGACCTATGCCTCAGTAGGGTCAGCTGGGCCAACACCAAGGTTTTAGTCTCTCCCTCCCGGCAGCCACTTTGAGAAAGCCAGTAGTGGCACTCGCAAGAGGATTGTATTGCACTTCCTGCAGTAACAATAATTTGGCTTCATGCGTGCTTTGAAGGAGAAAGCATTTAAGGGTCTTGGTGCCATTTGGGCAGGAGGCTTTGTGGATGACAAAATGTTATACAAATCCAAGAGCTAAGCGGGTGCGGGGGGAGGGGAGGTCACTTACCTTAGCTGCGCCACTGTGGAGACCCTATAAAGAACTCGGTGGTCATCCATTTGTTCACAGAACCCATTGGCTTGGAATGTCCTTGGAGGGTATGTTGGCTGTTCTTTATTCCATAGATGGCAATACATACTTTAGATGGCCGATTTCTGCATCACTCTTCCACCACTGATCCTTCCCCTCTTCCCTGAAGCACTCTTGTACATCCCCTCCTTAAAAAGCATTCCACCGACCCTACCTGTCCGGCAATCTATTGCCCGATCTCCATCACTCCTTTCCTGGGCAAACTCCTGGAAAAATCTGGTGATTTCCCAGCTCACTCTCTATACTGAATCTGTTGATTGTCTCCATGACCTTCAGCCTGGCTTCAGATCAGTAACAGGCACAGAAACTGCTCTTTCCTCCTGGACCAACCAGCACAGATCCAACTTTGGGGGGGTGTGGGGGTGTTGTGTCTCTCGCCCCCCTCTCTTCTCCCTCTACCCCCACGTGTGGTGTTCTCCAGGGCTCTATCCTCCCACCCTGGCTATTCAATGTCTAGCTGGCCCCTTTGGCCCACCCGATCTCTACAATCTACTCTAACTTTGTGTTATGCGGATAACAGTGGGCTCTCTTTCAGGCTCCCCTCAGCCTCCTCTCCTCTCTCGCTCATTCCTGACTGTATCCACGATTCAACATTATTGGTACTCCTACAACAATATCTGCCTTAATACCAGAAAGAAGGAGATATTGGGACCACTGCTCCCGCTTTCACTCTCTCTCAGTCTGGCCACCCTCCTTGGGCCCTCTTCCTTCGGCTTTTTGTGAGGCCAAAAAGATTATTATCTTCGATTCCACTCTCCTCTCTTCACATCACATCACATCACATCACAGAACTTGCCAAGAAGGCCCAGCTGCACCCCCTCAGAGACTTTCTTCCGGTTCTTACTTTCCTCCAGAAGCTCACAGTCTCCAGAGCCTTGGTTTGCTCTAGGGTGGACTACTGCAACAGCCTCTTTCTTAATCTGCCTTCCTCTACTGCAACTAATCCAGAACAGGACTGCAAGACTTATCCTATGCCTCAAGCCCAGGGACACCATCACTCCACTGGCTCCCGGTGGCTGCAAGGATCAAGTTCAAGACCCTCTGCATCATCCACAAGGCTTTCTGGAGCCAGGATGGCCTGCACTACATCCAACTCTCTTCAAAAAAGGCCTTCCTTCTCCTGCTCTTCGCTTGGCTACCTCCAACTTTGAGGGTGAAACGCTTCTCCAAGCAGAGATTGGGGGTGGGGGGGGGGGGGGGTAGATTTCCCTCCTCTGCAGGTACCTCCCTCTGGAATGGCCTACCTGCCCTTCTCAAACTTGAGCCGGACCACCCGACGTTCCAAAAGCTGCTCAAGTGTGTGTTCCAACCCCTGCGCTGTCGCACTTGCACGATCTGAATGACAAGGCCTAGTAAGATCGTTTGTCCTGTCCTCCCTCTGTCTCCACCCCCCCGCACCCTGTCTTCTCACACCTAGAAACACTTGTGTACACGCTCGTTAGAAATGACATATCATAATCCCACAAGAGTGGAATAGCAAAAACACTGAGCCACTCTACATTTCCTGGACACGAAAAAACAAACCGGAAGATGGGGCACTGTGCAGTGGGGTCGAAGTCATACAATTAATTGTACACATGACCTCAAGACAATACCTGCATTCAATGACCCATTTCCAAACACTAGATGGCAGGATAACAAAGCAAATTAATCGAAATAAATAACTAAATCAGAAGTGCGACACCCTGTAGACAAACACATTAAATTGAGGTTTGAGGTGTAAAGTCTGTAAATAGTGGCATTGAAAAGGGTGGCAGATGGGGGCTAATATCTTGCCGCCTTTGGGGTCTTCTATTTAAAGTGAACACACTTTGCGCCCTCTATGTAAGAGCAGAGGGGAAAGGAGGGAAACGGATGAAAACCCAGGCGACTATTCGGTTATGGCGGTCAGATCGTGGGCTTCAATAATATAGCAAAGCTGCAAATCGACCCACACATTTTACAAGACGGGGTGCACATTTCTCTACTTAACCTCTGTGCCCTGTTCGTTACCCTCACGCTCCATTCCATGATGTACAGTTCTGTATTGAGTCACAGAACAGTACTTACTATTCTTTGAAATAAGACACATAATGGTTTTCCAGCTATGATATAAAAGAATAATACATGAGACACTAGAAAGAAATCGTATTCAGAAGCTATTCACAATTGCCCGATATATGTCAAAGTCTCCAAATATGGGAGAGCTTTCAACTCCAGAGTAAAAGCTGTAAAGTGTCCTTGCTTACTCACCGTAGGCCATCTGCTGAATGGAGATTGGAGACCTTCCATCTTCACTAATGGTAGCCAAGCCTTCATCAGCCTTTCTGGTGGCAAAAACAAAACGTTTGTTTGTTATGTAACAGCATTTCATTCACAGCAAGAACACCAGACACTTGCAGAACATCGGTAATGAAGTATGGGTACTTATCAGGATTTTATCACAGCTCCTTAACCAACACGCAGCACTGTTCCCCACCATACCGATTGGTAGTAAAAAGAAATAAAATGTGTTCTAGCGACAAACGGGATGTCAATTTTAGGTAATGTGATTTAGCTTTTGAGCCATGCTGTGGGTGTTACCCTATTCTTCATATTCTAGGCATCTACTCATTCCCAAACCTCACTGTATACTTATGACAGCCAGGCAACTGCTAGAAAACTAGGACACAGTAGGAAGTCATTTGGAACCGTACACAGATTCTACTGGGGGAGCGAAAGTTCACATTACAATTTGACTACAAAATAAGCATACAAAGTCCTTATTTCCCGGATTTCTCTTCTAGCAGGTTTAAGGACGTATAAGATTCATCACGGCTAGACTCCGAAATTCAAGTGAAAAAGGTTCTGTTAAAACCGACCTTCCAAAATGTAGGTTGTTTTCCTGTACCCTGGTTCGGAAAGCTAGTTGTTCAAACACTTTTGGCATAACCGTTACAGCCTCTCTCTTGCAAGGTTCATTCTCATTGAGCAGCATATTGCCCGGTTAGCAGAGTTGGGATTTCTGGACAGAATTTAGGGGGAGGTAGTCCATTTTGATATGCACATGTACCCGACAGACCAGTAAGTTGGATGGAACATAGTATTTTGAAAGTGATTGATCAAATCGAGAGCCAATTCAGTGCGGGGGTAGTTTGATCTTGTCATCTTAATCTGCAAATCAACTACAAGGCTTGGTTCTGCAGGAGATTGAGAACTTTCTTTGGTCAGCCTTCATAGCTGCTGTTGCAGTTGTCAGAACCTGTTCAAACCAGTGCTCCAACGAGGTGCATTTAGTAGTCTAAATACAGTAATGTGAAGCTCATTTTGGGCATGTGGAAGATCATTTTTATCAATTGCAATATTCATAGTTTGTGGTAAACAAATGACAGTTCCTTGCGTTGGTCGCTGGGCTTCGTAGGGGCCCAATAGCATAAATCTTGTGAGCAGAAAGGAATGTTGCACACAGTATGGCATGAAGTGCCCACTGCCTTTTTCCTGCCCGCTTATGATTTATCCATTATCTGCATACAACATAGCAAAAAGTTTCATATTCTTGCTAAAGAGCTGGAGTGAAATCCCTTGAAGACAGCAGATCGGCTAAGCCAGATCAGTCCAACAGGAAGGACATGAACCATTTCATTGCAAAGACAGCCCCTCATGCGTAGTGAGATGAAGAAGCAGTGGAGCAGAATCCTAACATCTGCAGGATCATAAACTGCTGACAAGTCGAGGAGGATCAGAGCTGAGGGTTGACATCGAATAAGGCTTCTGGAGTTCTCGCATCTCGAGTTTTCCATCACACTAGTGTGCCCAAAGCCTCACTGACCACCTTGCAAGAGGGTAAGTCTTTACTAAATTTAAGATGTTTAGTGACAAATGAACAACTCCAACATTTGGGCTACTGTTAGGGAGAATTCTCAGAAATGTGCTAATTCCCTCCACCTTAGAGATCGCCAGCAACTTTGCTGGATTTTGAGGACTTAATTTGTTTTAACCTGCAGAGAGGGAGACTTTTTCCCACTCTCTCGTGTATTTTTATGCAATTTTGAACACTGTTTCTTTTGGTTATGGAACCTGACGAACTCCATTAGGCATCATCTTTTACATTGTTTCACACAGCACCTTCAGTGCAGTGACACAGGGAAATCTTCCAGATTGCCCAAAGGTTTAAATACCTTCTATGGGATAAACTACTGTTTCCCATAGCAGTAAAGTGAAATTGACTTTACTTACATTTATAACTTTCTAGACCCAGCACACACTAACTTACAATAGGGTGCTGGAGAGGTTGCCTAGTATCCCCTTTGTCTAGCTTCTCATGTAACAATTTTATGTTACCCTTTGCTCGATGAATGGCTGGTGGCAGTGGTTTACTTTTAACTACCGTGGTGTGCATTTACCCCGGGCTGTGTTCGCAGCTGCAGTAAAGCACCCAAGTGTGCCATTTTTGTCAAAATTGCCCAGTCTTCTTTTTCCGTCATTTCTTTATGGAAAAGTCCTTCTTGAAATTTACTCTGCGCGCCAAACCAGGTTGAGAGAGGTCCCCGAAACTCTGTGCTTAGTCTCCTAGGAGACCCAAATGCACTCTGTAGTGATTGGCTGGCTGACTGTCCGGCAAGGACAGTAACCCTGCTGGTGAATGGGATAGAACTGAATAAAAGGCGAGGCTTTTGGCTGGAAGGCAGAGTCGACCACTGAACGAAGGAACCGAAGGAGGACTTAAAGAAGACGCCTGCTGCAACTCCTGGACCGATGGTTCGCCTGGTGCTGCTCTGCAGAAACTCCAAATTCATATTGACAGAAGCCGCTGCAAGGACGACTTCTCCCCTCGTGTTGGTGGGACCACCAACTCCAAAGTAAGCCACCTGGACATTCTGAGCTGGTTGCCTTTCCACAGAGTTGCTGCGGGAAACCGAAACGTCCGGGAGAGGAACACCATATTGTGTGCATTGCTTTTAAGCTGGCCAAGAGCTCCAGGAAGATCCTCCGGCCTCCAGGAAGCAGGAATGACTGAGCCTGAGCCCCCTCAAAAGAGTGCATGACCCCAGAAGCAAGGAAAGCCCATCTCGACAGCCAGGAACCGCAGTGTTGCCATTTGCGGTAGACGCAAGGAGCTGAAACACCGAACAGCCACTTGTTTGAAGACTGGCGGCTGCGAGCGGTGACCGTCCCATTGCAATGCAGGAGTCCCCAGAAGTCCTCCCTTTTGTCCCCACGACCGAGGCCCAGGAACAGTGAGATCTGCGGAGCTGCTCAGGAACAGAAGTCATCTGCTGCACTTTTTCTTCAATACAAAAGGTACTGTACAAGTCTGAGCGAACTTACCTCTTCCTGTAGAGTTGCTTGCATCTTCTACTACTCAAAAGTTTAACAGCTTGTGGCCCTACATCGATTCTTCTTTTTTTCAAAGACTTCTAGAACATTGTGCGTGTCTTAATTACCTGCAAAGGAGTGATTCAGCTCAGACTTTTGCCCATTGATTTTGGCTTAGCCTGTTCTACTGAATGACTCTTGTTAGGGGATCTGAAAGTATTTGGCTGCTTGATAATATTTATGGTCTCTTGTGCGTTCTAATAACTTTTTTCCTTTGACTTACTCCGAAATGATTCTAAATGCAACAGTGATATATATTAATGTCCCCAGCACCCTAGCTATTGAAGTCACCCAAGGGTGTAGGTTGGGTCTGTGGGCCATCCCAAAAGGGTACTCACTGATTTAGAGATACTAAGAGTGTGTATTTCGTGAAGTATATTTGAGTGTTACTGTTATATTTCTCCCTTCTGAAGAAGGCTTACCCTGACTAAATACAATTAGTAATTGTTTAGTAAAGAAAGAATGTGTGCAAGTGTTTAATTGAATACTTGTCACTGTAAATCTCTGTGCAACTCCCCTACAGCTCACATTGACCCCTTGTGTGATAACCCTGGCTGCTCAACCAACTACCAACCTGTGTACTACAAGCTTATACGGTTATCGGTTGGGTTCCTATTGCCAGGAGGTCAGGGTTGTTGTAGTGCACCCGAAGGGTGCTGCATACAATCTTGCCTAACAGCTACATTAGTGGTTTGCAAAGGGGGCACATTTGGACAGAGCCGATATGTCCATTTATTTTTTAAAGTGGAGTCATTTTAATACTTCTGGGGATTGCGCAAGAACCCTTCAGTGAAGATTTGCAAGTATTGGAGTCAATGTCTAAACATTTCATGCCATATACTACAATTTACTTCATGTACAGCTCATTTAATTTCACTTAAATGGCCAATGTTACATTATGGATGGTGCTGGAACACGACCTTGCAAGTAATTGGTAGTGCAGTGGTAAAGCAGCTAGTGTGAGAAAACAGAAGGTTTCACAAAAGTGCCAAGCTTTAAACCCAACTGTTACCATAACAGATCAAACCGCAAGACTGAAGCTTGTATTGGGCAATATGCTCTGGCTCATCATGGTCTTATGTATATCATCCCGTTTAAAGCATGCAGACCATAGCAGGTACTGAAATGGGGATTTGCTGGGCAAGCAAGAGAAGTAGCACTATGGTTAGGTTACATTGGGCAGCTCCATTATTCAGGGAGCTGCAGCCACCCCATCGAAGCAAAGAGGTTATAGGTTTCATTGCAAATCTAACTTCGATGATCATTGAACACAAATGGTTAACATTTCTACTGAAATGGTCTACTAACAACGCCTGTAACCGATCATTTGTTTGAAAATATTCAAGACACCTGATAGAACACTGAAAACCAAACTTAAACAAAAATTAGACCATTCTTAGAACTATCTAGGGTAGGAACAAAGTAATGCATTGTGTTATGTTTTATGTCTCCAAAAGATGCTCGAGGCCTGAAAAACAGCTTAGTCATCAGATGTGTTCCAGGACAGAGGCTGCATTCACCAGCAGACATTGATATCAAACATCCGATACAAAGGTTGGCTTCAGACAAGCAAGTACTTTATATACCATATTGGGTCACTGTCGAAACTCTGAAATGGAAGTAGATGACGTGCACAACTAGTGCATGATTTTGTACTAAGATGCAATAGAAAGAGGTCTGTTCTTGTGTATGACATGTTTTAGAAATCACAGCCTGAAATACACAGTTATGGTAATGTCCAAACAGCCAATTTGTGTGAAAAGGAAGGTGGAGTGTGAGCATAGCTGTACTCCAGCGCTTGCTGTGGCACAATTAGTAGCTTCTGTTCACATAATCGGGCGTTTCTCATGGAGCTAAACATTGTTTGCAATAAAGGTGGGGAAGCTTCATGGTGCCAATCGCCAAAGGTCATAACACATTTTTAGCCAATTGAGCTTGTCAGCTACCACCACTTAGCACTCTGGGACTTGCAATTTCTAATATAAGTTTGGTTTTACAAGTTCCATCTTTCAAAATACTGCTGGGTTGGTTAAAGATAGGACTGACTAAAGAAGACGCATTACCTCAATAAACCCGAAAAGTGATGTAAGAAAAGCTTTACATCCATTAACCACGGGAAATTCCCCTGGGCAGATTTGACATTACATTATGTAAAACAGAGTTTGCACTACCCTCACAGCCTAAACCATGAGGCCACAGACACAGCAACCGCAGACATTTGTTGGCCTAATTTAGTCACATCATTGCAGTGGCGGTGGATTCTATGCACCCCCTGACCTGGCATGGCACTGCCATCACTTTTCTCACTTCGGGAGATATTACAAAGGCCAAAAAGGAGTGAATGGAAAAGGCCTAAAATAGGATCGAGTGGCAAGCAGCAAAATGGGGTGCCTGCCCAACTTGTTGGGGTCAACTCATGGCCGTTTTGCCGCATTTTTCGTTGCAGAGGTGCGAGTTAGGATATCTTATTTTGGGGCGAAATGGTTGGTGCATAAAAGTGTTGTGGGGGGTAAGGAGGGGGGGGGGGGGGTGAGAGGTTGGTTTACCCTCCATAAAAATGCAGTGAATAAGTGCGGAAAATGGCAACAACGAGCTGGCCTCCTGGGTTGTACCAGATATTTATTTATTGCATTTATAAAGCGCACATGCAGCCCTCGAGCATTCTAGCACTGTTACAGTAGATTAACTTAGTTACAACAAATTAAAAAACAAGCTGATGGTGACATTTCGAGAGGCAAAAACAGGACAAGAGAAAAAAAAAAGAACAGGAAGAGAAAGGTTACATTGAGTGTTGCAAGGTTACAGTCAGCATTACATGTACAGAGATTCGACTAGCTCCGCGGTTACAGAGAAGCCAGTTGAAGCGGTATCCCGGGGTAACGGAGCTGGTGTCAATTTGTTCTTAGTTGAAGAGCTTTGTTTTAAGTGATTTACGGAAGGCTGTGTGGGAGGTTTCATTCCTAAGAGTTGTAAGTAGGGCGTTCGTTATTTGGCACTAGAAATGGGAAGCTTGCTCCTCCAGCTTTAGCTCTTTTGAAAGTCGGGATGATGAGCTGGAGTGGTAGGATTGCTGCGGTCTGGTGGCAGTGACTGGAACTAGTTTTTCTGACAGGTGGTGGGGGGGGCTGTGTGTGAAAGATACTTTTGGATAATGGAAAGAGCCTTAAAGAGTATGTGCTCTTTGATTGGAAGCCAGTGGGCATACTTTCTTGCGTGGGAGATGTGCTCCGTTTTGGAATGCTTAGTGCCGCTCTAAGGGCATTATTCTGAATTATTTGAAGCTTGAGGTTTTTGGCTGACATGCCCAGGAACAGGACATTACAATAGTCCAGTCTGGCCCCAATGGTGGATCTGGCTATTGATGGGCAGCTTTTTGCAGTTAAAAAGGGTTAGACTGCATCGATGATTTTGGTGGCGAGTGCAGCAGAGGAGGCGATGGCGCTAACTTGGTGAGTCAGAGAGGGCAGAGTCGATGTAAACACCCAGGGTTTTGACTGCCGTCGTGACCGTCATTTGGGTGTTCTCCATGTTGAAAGACTTGTATTTTGGGGCCTATCAAGAAAATTTCCGTTTTATATCCAATGAAACACAATCAATTAACTGCCATCCACGCTTGAATGGTGGCATACATTTTGGATAGTGTCAGTCTTTTTCGTAGGAACCAGTGAGAGGGAGGAGGACTTGTGTGTCATCGGCATAGTTTGTGTATGCTATGCCGCTGTTGTCCAAGTCATCGAAGAGTGGAAGGGTGAATATATTATGTAAAGTGGGCAAAGTGCAGGAGCCCTGTTGGGCTCTGCAGTGGACGCTGGTGAGTGCAGCACTAGCCTGGTCTGGAAACACTTCCATCACTCTGCCTTCAAGGAAGGAGGTAATCCAGGCTATTGCTTCAGGGGAGAATCGGGCAGCCTCCCTAAGTTGTTTGCATAGCGTCTTCTGATCAACGAGACCCAATGCTGCTGACAAATCGAGGAGCAAAAGAAGTGCAGGCTTGCCTACATCTAGTATGTCTCCTAGTTGGTTCTTCAGATCAAGTAGGGCTGACTCCGTACTGTGACCTGGGTGGAAGCCGGATTGTCTTTTACCAAGGATGCCATTTACTTCAGGCAAGAGGGTACGATTCCAGAGGTAAAGGAGGCGTTAATGAAGGCTGCCAGGAAAGGAGCTAGAGTGTCTGCACAATCTTTGATAAGGTTGGCCGGGCAGACATCACCCTTGCAGTTAGAGGGTTTGATAAGTTTCATTAGTACTAGTACCTCTGTCTCAGTTACTGCTCTGAAGTAGAAGTGTGTTTGATCATTGGGGTAGAGGTATTGCCAAAAGGAACCCTCAAACAAGATTAGATCAAAGCTTTTCAATCATCAGTTTGTAGTCCAAAGTGGCGCAAATATGCCACTCCAGATCACTGTATGGGGTTCCAAGCTGCACCCCACTGATGAATCAGAACAAGACTGAAACAAGTCTCGATTTGCTTGCGGTCCTGTGCATATAATAAAATGATTCAGGCAATTTCCAGGGACGCCCGTCTCCTGGTCTGCAGCTCCTGCTCTCAAATGGCAGGGAACAGGTGCAGAGGTCACGTGTGCCCCTTTTTATGGCAAAGTCACTGCATATAGAAGTTGCATTTAAATCTGCACAACTTATCCAAAACTATAAAAACCTATCATATCTTGAGGTGGAAGCCATATCTAAATTTGATATGGTGGCTGGTAGCTCCCATTTATTTAAGCCAGCTCTGAACTGAGCTTCAAAGGGCACACCCCAAACAAAAGGACCAGCCTCACACCAGGGTGTTGTATACAAAAGAACCTCTGAAACTGCAGGCTTGGGAAGGGGGTGAGTTTAGACAGTGTGACGAATTGAGAGCCCCCTCTGCAAAACCCTGCCCTAGTGGTCGAAGCAAGTGGGACCTCACCAGGAGGGATGCCCCATTAGGGGACAAGGACTCCAGTTCCCATGAGGAACTCCCTAAAGCTGTGCACACTATGGCCCATATGGGATGCTCAAAAATACCGGAAACTTTTTAAACGGCAACACTGGTATGAAGAAACACTTAATAGATGTCATTATCGCATAGAAAAGGAACAAATACCTTAAATCGAGATACCCAATCCACTGGGATGAGTATGTTGAATAGCGTGCACTTGGAGAGAGGGAGAAACACACGCAGGCAACGGAAGGCAAGTGAAGGCCCCACCCTCCACAACACCTGGAGAAGACTGCCTAAGCCAGGAAGCCTGCGAGTTTGAAACTTGCTCGATGCTGCAGACTGGGACGCCAGAGCCACAACGAATCCCCAGCATGAGAAACCCCAATGGCAGGAGCCCGGAGGAAGGTGGTGGCAAGACCATGAAAGACCTGTGGTAGACAGTGAGTCCACAAACCATTGCCGATACCACCACACGTAGAGAGCCCGGTGTCCCGTCACTCATCGGAACACTGGGACCTTGTGGAGAGAATATAGACCGCAAGGAGGAAAGCGCTGACCAAGATAAGGTGACAGTGGTCTGGGACCAGAGAGAAGGTCCACGATGAACAAAGCTCCTGAAAACGTTCTTCACAGTCTAAGGCAACAGGTAGAACAGGAATAACGGGCAGCAAAGAGGGAATCATTATACCGTGCAAGCAAATTGTCTCAGTAGAAGTCATGAGACAAAGTTAACCTCAAAACAAATTAACTTAAACTGTTGCGATACAAGAGAAATAATTAATACAGAGAGAAAACAGTGGGAAAGAGGCAAAGTTGAACCTGAAACCAATTAACTTAAAAATGTGAGAGCAAAGAAAGAATTACTAAAAATCTTAATACAGAGAGAAAAGAACAGTGGATAACGATACCCCAGGAAAAGGGGAAAGCAACTAATATTCTGTGCAAGAAGAACATTATTTCAAAGAGTATTATGAGCCAGAGTTTATAGGAACTATTCAATTGAACCATGTACAAATTCAAGTAGGCCAAAGCAAGCGGAGATAGAATTGCCCAGGAGGGAAAGCCTACCAGAACAATAGTCTCTTCCAAGCATACACTGAAACCAGCAACCAGGAATATACATCTTATAAAAGATCCCCAAAAGGGACTTCCAAGTAGGAGGGAAAACTAACAGCCATTTGAAGACTTACAGAGACGGATTCACAAAATCACAAGAGACTATTTGAGGATTATGTATTAAGAATCCTACAGACTGGTACTAGAGGCACCCTCAGGAGAAGCAAGTCATTCTCCAGATAGATGTTCGTTTTCATAGTGGCAGTGAGGCTAGTTTTGGACATCAGACTTATTTAATTTCAACATTCACAAATTCCTGACGAGCATCTTCATTAGTAACATACAGAGGGACCACCCATAGTGATAGGGAAAGTTAGGCCTCAATATTATTTTAATAAGAACTTGTGAATCATGGCCTGAGAGTGTCCGTGTCATTCTGACTCACCATAACAGCCAAGACAGAGCAAAACACAAGAGAGGAAGGATTCCTCCATCTTGGTTTTCTGTGGGCTTCTCTTTCCTTACACTCCCTGCACAGCAAAACACTTGCTATGTTGGCCAAGGGCAGAACTCACGCATTCCCTTAACAGAGGGCTTCCCACTCCTTTAATTCACTTTTGGACTTAAAGGACACATTTGGGCCCTAGTGGGAGAGCAGTCCACTCCAAAACCATCTGCAAGAGGTTGAGACAGGCGCTTCAAGGCAGAGACAAGCTATCCATCCCCACGGCACATTGGCGGTGAACTGCTGTTGGAGCAAGACCTACCTCTTTTTTCCTCACTTGAGGAGACAGACTCCTGCAGGTGCTAGCTAGCCTTCTCCGGGCTGGGAGAGAACAGAACAAGGATCGATCTAGTCCATGAGCCCCTGGATTGGGACTCAGCACCAGAAGCAGAAAATCAAAACACCAGGTCTCCTGCCTTCTACAGCGGCAGCCACCATCAACCATATTCACACACCTGCAAACAACCAGAGGAGCTGCATTTGCCACTCTCTGAACCGCTCTAAAGCTCTCTGTAGCTGCTCTTCAAACCAGTGTGCAGCTGCCCCACGCCAGTTGATGCCAATTGGTCTGACCCAAACAAGCTTGCCGCTGCAGAAGTCTTCGAAAAGCCACGTCTCAAACTGCGCCTTAAACATCTCCGCCATCAACACCAGCTCAAATGCCATACCAACCCTGGTGGCGTCATCAACTTGCATCATTTGAATACTGCAAAAAAAACACATGAAATTTCATATCAAACCTGATGCAACAGCAGCTCCCCATCTGGATCACTGCAACAGGCCGCATCCAAATCTGGTACATTCCTCACACACAACGTTATAACCTGGTTCGACCCCGTTGAACCATCGAAGACCTGGAATCCAGTAGTATTAGTGAATGGTTAAAGCCCTTGTTGCACCTTTTTGCTGAACATTTCCTTTTGGTGACATTGTTGTGATTTATTTGCCTTAAACTCCTGCTACAGTAGCTAGACGGCTTGCATCAATTACATTCTACATATTCAGTGTTAGGTTTTTGTTTTTATAGTACAGATATTGAACATGGTGTGCTTAATTTAAAAAAATATCTCCATTCTTGAACATTCATTTATTTTGGACTGCTGTATTATTGCTGTTTGGGTTGCATGGGCATCGCACTAACAACCCTTCTGAGAGTATAGCCTTCCCAAGGCCCACATTACCACAAGGCGAATCAGGTATCTCTCTTTACTGTGCCCGTTTCACCTTTATGACTAGTATCACTGTTGGTTTGTAGTAGTGCGAGGGCCGAGTAGGTGGTTTAGCCACTACTCATCCTTGTACAGGGCAATAGTCATTTTGTCACAATCCCCACTTCAGTTATGGCCTAGGACTGGCTATAAAAATTGATGAAATTGCAGTGAAATTCCTAGTGTCAGTGAAAGTCATTTTATACATCTGTGGCATGTGCGACTTGGTCAGATTGCTTGCTCTACGTATGGATTTATTAAAAAACAGAACATCTGATATTTGGAGCTGCAAATTCTATTCCTCTTTCAAAACGTACATTGAATGATTATTGGAAATTCAGAATTGCATCAACCTATTTATTCATTAAAGCCAGAAGTGCTTACAAACAGAAACACAACCACAAAAGAAAGCAGCATTTTTACATCACTGTCAATACTTTGCATCAAACATTAACTGTCTGTTCAGTGCAATCTTACTTTCATTCACTTAATTGTGTTAAACATTTTGAGTAGGGGGATCTCTTACTTCAGCAGTCTGTAGTAACCGTATCGAAATACCTCCTGTAGAATGACCGAAAGTGCTGCACCGAAGATTAGCAATCCATACTGAAGACTAGCGTTCTCTCGGTTGCTGATCTGAACACACACAAACCAGATCAAGGAAGACAGCAGAACTGAAACAAGCCAAAAAAACGACCTTTGGAAAGAAAAATATTTGCATTAGTAAGCATGATCAACATAAATATGCCTGTATTAGTACATTTGGTGAAGGCCTTTTCTAATCTGCCAGCAGCCGCAGACTCCTCGCAGACCCACGATACAAACTGCTTTATACATTCTTAGGGTTTTGCCAAATCAAAAGTGTTTTTTTGTATTATAATGAGATCATGCCATTGGCACAGAGGTAAGCATGAGTCATATAAACTGTGACTAGAGCATCATTCCTGCGCTCGCATTTTAAGTCTCAGAACAACTTTCTTGCCCAAGTCCCCTTAACTAAAGTCTCCCGTAGCATTGATCAAACCTATAAGGAAACTGATCAAAAGAAACAATGGAGCCAATGCATTTTTATAGCTGATTAATGAATGGAGGTAAAAGTGGTATTTTAGAAACGTGTTTGCAGGATATGCAAAACGTTAATCAATAGTTCATTAAACTCCAATGTAGAGGCAATCCAACCAACAGAAACCCAGACGTGTCATCTTAACAGTTGAGACTTGACTTGGATCCTAATTTACTGTGTGCGCAGAAATACACCCTCATTAATTGAAGTAGTTTGTTAATTCAGTTAGACAGACATTTACAATTTATCTAATCACAAGTGAAAATTGTACATCATTTTTTGGCTGATCGGTTTTCTCCAAAAAATAAATGTTCCTAACCTACATATGAAAATAGAGGTCAAAGAATGGAGGAGCAACATGAATTCTATTTCCTATGTTTTTTAGCAAGCAAAGCATCTATTGTCATGAGCACGGTTGTGAGATCTACAATAACACTGAAACTCATTACATATTCCATTCATATGCTCCTTGTGCTAAATTCAATGTCGCCGAAAACTAGGTTCTCTGAAATATGAATTGCGAGATCTGCAACCACATATAAGACTCAAGACCCGTTTGTGGACACATGGGCCCCGTTTAAGAGCGTATACAGTCGCCTTTGCTAATCTTCCCCCTTTCTCCACAGTTCGTTTTCCATTCCCTTTGATTTACCCTACCCTGGCCCGGTAGTGTTTATGTTTTGTTACTAAAAAAAAAAAAAAAAAAAAAAAAAAAAAAAAAAAAAAAAAAGGCATGGTCTTCATGTCCCTGCCCAGCTCACTCATCGCATGATCAAGGCTGGAATTATGCAGCAACATTTGTTAGGGAGATTTGTTCACAGTCCTCTAGTGAGTTCAGTGTAGCAGTCCATCTTCAGGCCAAGGCAGGTACCAAACAAATCATTACCAAACTCTCCATGGGTAGCAATGGCGGAGCAATGAGGATTCAATTAAGAGATGAAGGATAGTATAGAAATGTAGTTAATCCTAAAAGATACGATTGCGCAGGTCTACTGAAAAATGTGCACTTTATTACATAATTGCACAAACTTCCAAAAAGCTCAAATAAGTACTGTCAGTTTAGGACAAAACACAATAGAACCAATGTAGTTACAGTCAGACCCTTCCTACTCCGACATGCAATAGTAGACTTATACCTGGTGGCAAACTAAGGGTATTCCATGTCTACGTGGTGGGGAGAAAAAGTGATTACTGCACACAGGATAAAACCCAAAAAAGCAAATGCACGAACAGCAACAGTATCGCCGCAAACCTCTAGTACAGTAAAACAGGTAACCCACACGTAAACCCAAAACACAAGTGCTTCTAGGAGGAATGAGTGAGTTAAGCAATTCCCAGTGGGCCACCAACATTTAGAATACACCCTTCTAATACAAGAGCTACATTGTTTCCACCTATTTCTGGGAATGCATTGAAACAAACTACTTTAAGATTCATACAGTAACAATAAATCAGTAACTTCATTTCAGGGGAAAAAAATATATATAGAAACAGCTAAAAGAAAAGCAATATTAAGAAAGTCTTGAAAGCACACAGAGTGGGCTGACCGCTCCTCTTCTCTCCTTGCTGCTACCTCACAACTTCTCCTCTGAGACCTCAACATCCACATTGATGCTTCCAATCCCTCCTCGGGGCTCTTCCACAACCTCTGCGACACTTGTTCTTTCCATTCTACCCTCTGCTCCGACACACTCTGCCGGGCACACCCTGGATATCTCCTCAGACATCCCCCTCTCAAACCCTCGTGCCACTCCTCTCAGACTGACCACTTTCTGCTCTCCTCTCACCTGAAGCTCCCTGTCCCCCAGGCGAAGCCCACCCCAGCACTGCCACCTCCCTTCTCAGTCATTCAGCCCACGAAGCCTGCGTCAGTCAGTCGAAGCCTTTGCCGCTACTTTCTCTGCTCCTCTTACACCTGCGGCTGCCTCGCACCTGACACAGCCCCCTCTAACCTGTATCTTTCTATCTCCAACACTCTGGACATCCTTGCCCCATTCATGAGAATCCACCTGAAGCCTGCCTCCAAGTGCAACTCTTGATTTGACTTCGACCTCGCCACCCTGAATTCAAGTGTAGATTGGCTGAGTGGAAGTAGAGGGCATCGGGCGCATCCTCTGACAAACTGACCTGCTGCCTGCTCCAAAGGCAATACAGACTGTCCTGTCCAAGAAGAGCCCACATCAAAGCCAGTGTCTCTGCGGCCTCTAACAACATGGCCCAACTCTAAAATCTCCAAGGAGCTGGCCAATCCTTCTGCGGTCTCCACATCTCCTGTTCCCTCCCAGACCCTCTGCATGGCTCTGGCTTCTCACTTCAACAAAACTCAGGACATCCTTTCCCATCCTCCCTCTCCCTGCCCCCCTCTAGCCACCTCTCCCTCTTCCCCTCCACCCCCATCCTCCTCCCCCTCCCCCTTTCTCCGCTTTCTCTCCAACCACACCGGACGATGTTTCGAGACTAGAACGATCCATGATAGTGTCGTCCAAACAGGTGTTCCCTTGCTCCTCCATAACCATCAAGGACCATATGGACACCCTCGCTACAGCCTTGGCCAATTTCTGAAATCACTTGTTTGCCACTGGAACTTTTCCCTCAATCACTCCCTTGTGCACCCCCTCATGAAAAAGCCGATCCTACCTGTCCGGCAAACTAGTGCCTGAACTTCATCACTCCTTTCCTGGGCAAACTCCTGGAAAAGCTGGTCATCTCCCAGCTTACTCTATACACTGAATCGGTTGTCTCCATGACCACCAGTCTGGCTTCAGACAAGCCAGAGGTGTGGAAACTGCTCTCCTGAACACTGGTGAAGATCTGCTCACTAATCTCGATACAAGCCTTCCTCCTTCAGGAGGGGGAAAAAAGACTACAAACCTAGTGCTTGAAGAGATCAGCCAGGTGTTGAGCATTCTGGTTACATTGTACGAAGGCTTAAAAGTAGAAGTCAAAACACAATCCTACTGTAATCGCTGGTATTTAAATTCAATAATGTGGGCATTCATCAATTAATCAAAGAATTCCGACCGAGTCAGGAGAGTCTATCCAGAGGAAATAAGACAAAATGTACCAGAGACACAGTCGGTGACCCCGATTAGTAGGAATTTGGCAACCGGAAAAACGCGATTCGATTAGTACACAAATCCAAGTACACAAAGGCGACCAAAGCCAGGAAATTTGGCACATCGGTCACGGTGGGTGGTTGAAACGCACAAAGAGGTCCTACAGCCACCTGTATAAATGCCGAAAATACATTTCATCAGGTGAAGAAAATTCCCTAAATATGCTCAACAAGAAGGAAAGCAAGAAAGAAACGGAAAAAACAGGAAAGTACTGGATACGGTTGAAGGACCAAGTCAAAGCCAAGAGAAAAAATGCCAAACAATCCTCTAGGTAGTTTTTACAAAATCTATAAGCAGACTGCAGTCAAGGCAGTACTCCAAAATCAGCAATTAAGGCCAACTATCAGGACTGGAAAAAGACCCATTAGAGCGTCTGGCAATACAGATCAATCAACGGTCACAGTATCTAAAGTTAACAGGAGTACACAAGAAGATGGCATCTCGGAATCTATCATGTGATGGAAGAAGTAGAGTCTCTGGCTAGCAGAGGGACACAAAATTCACCTTCTGCCTGCCAACGGCTAGAGGGTTGAACACCTAGATCGCTCTACTTCAAAATGTGATTTCATTTAGGTTGCAAAGGGAGGCAGCACAAGCAGGGGGGTTGCACAATGGGGGAAATCAAGGCAGCCCTGTGCACACAAGAAGTTACCCCCCAGTTTAATCTTAGACCGGCTGCTAATTCCTTTGCACCTCTCACTGCCGCCATACAAGAGGTTAGGTTTGAGTGACTCATTCAAAGGTGTTATTTTGAGAGAATTGGAGCAGCCTCAAGTAGCCTGCCCAGCTGCCCTCCAGATTTTGTTCCCTGTAAAGTTAATCTGGGTGGGTGGGGCAAAAAGAAGTATCCTCCATTCTGAAAGGACCAAGTGGGTAGGGTCAACTCTCCCTGGAAACACAGCCTGGTAAGCCTTTAAACCGCCCCTTTTCTTAAGTCGTTTTAGTTCTAATCGACTTTTTTCCCCCAGGAGGTGACTGCAGGCCGTTGGAGCCTTGGAGCCACCTAGTTATCACTATTTCATATCTGAGTTCGCAGGTTGGATCACCCCCTCCAGTGGATTTGGGTAATTCAGCCAGCTGATCAAACAGCTACGGCGGACCCTCCCGATTCTTTCCCAAACTGTGTGGACCACCTTAGATTGCTTCTACTGTATGGGGCACTTACTTTTGGGTGGTGGTGCAATGAGACTTTGTGGAGAGACACTGTCTTCCGAACAGAAATGGACACTGAGCTAAAAGGAATATTTCAAGGTAAACAACACAGGCGAGATATCAAGGAGAACGGTGTGGATAGCTGGGAAGGCTCCGTGGCGGGGCATCCTGATCAGGGGGGGTACCAATAAACAGAGAAAGGGCTCTCATAAAAAATTAGACTAAGGAATGAGATCACACACCTGGACAGAGTTTCACAGACCACCACCGAGGAAAGATCTCTGAAGCCAGACAGAAAAGAGCTCCGTCTCCTTGAGGAAGGGCGCGTTGTCCGCCAATTGCATCTTCTTAAACAGAAGCATTAGGAGAAGGGGGATAAGGCAGATGCCCTCCTGGCAGCTAGACTAAGAGGCCAGCGAGAGGCCAGATGGGTCGCCGCCATACGAGGAGGAGGGGATTGCCAGAGCACACAAATGGGGGACATTCCAGAAGCGTTCGTAAAGTTTTATGGCCAATTATAGATCTGAAACAGCTCAAGAAAGACCAGAAATAGATGGGTATTTGGGAAGTGTGGCGATGCCGAAGCTCTCCCACGAAGAGGCAGACGCGATAGATGCCCTGATCACAGCTGAAGGGGTGGAGCGAGCGATGAAGAGGCTGCCACTAGGGAAGGCCCCAGGAAACGACGGCTACACAGCAGGCTTTTATGAGATCCTCCTCTCATCCCTCCTTCCATTTATGGTAGAACTGTTCAATGAAATATTGGAGACGGGAGTAGCTCCGGACTCCTTTTCAGAGGCACCGATTACTGCGATTCCCAAAGAAGGTAGCGATCCTAGACACTGTGGATCGTATCGCCCCAATATCGTTGCTCAATATTGATGCAAAAATATACACGAAAATACTAGCAGCTAGAGACATATATGCCTCAGTTGATGCATTCAGATCAAGTTGGATTTATTCTGGGTAGACAGGGCTCAGAAACGATGCACAAGACACTACACTTGATCCACGAGTCAAGGAAAATGACAGGAGATCCTGCTCTCCATCTGTCGCCGCAGAGAAAGCTTTTGTAGAATGGGGCTTCCTGGAGGCGGTCCTGAGTAAAGTCTGACTGGGCAATTGATTTAGAAGAGGGGTGAAGGCAGTGTACACGTCCTCCAAGGCTTCAGTATCAGTTAACTCTATGATTGCTCGAGATGGTTTGATCTAGGAAGAGGAACGAGGCAAGGTTGCCCTCTATCTGCAATATTGTTCGCCCTTTCTCTTGAACCTCTCGCCCAGACACTTTCAGCTGACCATCTAGTGGAGGGACTGAAGGTAAACGGGAAGGGATACAAGATAGCCCGGTATGCAGACGATTTATTACTACATGTAATGAATCCCTTGTCATCCATACCAAGAGCCATACAATTGATTGAACGATACTGTGTACTTTCTGGCTTCAAAATAAATAGGTCTAAGTCAATCCTATTTCCATTGACGCCGATAGATTTTCCACGTTAGGCCTCACTATTGGGGATACCACCCTACAGTAGTTGGGGATAAATCTTACATGAAATTTATACACCCTATATGAAGCCAACTCTCTGCCTGTGCTCTCCAGCTTCCAGGCCGGCCTAGCAAAGCAGCAAAAGCTTACGATCTCCTAGATGGGGAGACTTAATGCAGTCAAGATGGTGGCTCTGCCTAGATTCTTATACCCACTCCAGATGCTCCCAATCAGGCTGCCGAAACTATTTTTTTGAGAAGTAAAGAGGGCCATTATGAGATTTTTGTGGCAGGGGAAAAAAGCTAGAATAGCATATGAGGTTTTAACTCTACCCAAAGAAAAGGGTGGAGTGGAGCTACCCGATCTTAAAAAATATTATGAAGCAGTGCAGTTAAGGATCTTGGTCCCCCACATGAGAAATCAGAAAGAACTGCAGTGGATACACCTCGATAACTATAATTTTGCTCCGGTCACCGTCTCAGAATGGCTATGGGTATCGAGAGACAAAACTAACCCGTAGAATCCGAAACCATCCTATACTGGGCACCATCTGGGAGATCTGGAGGGAGGGAGCAGACATGTGGGGCATCACCACATGGCCATCTCCTTTGAGCCATATTTGGGCACCGGGGATTCGAGAAGAGATTCCCGATCATGGAACATTCCAACCCTGGTTCGAGGCTGGCTTGGAGAGAGTGGGACAACTCTGGATGGAGGGTCGCTTCCTTAAGATCATAGATCTGGAGGATTGTTAGGATCAGCCTTCCTTTTATGGTTTCACCTTCTGAATGCTGTATGTATGTGGTGATGTCATTTGTGGAATGATGAGGTATCTTGGAGTGTTTGTGTATGAAAGGGTTCTAACCCAGGCAGTTGATCTAAGGAAGCCTGGGTGGTGGGAGCCAGTGGGTTTCCCTCATGATTTGCTCCTATCTCCTTATGGACTTGATGAGACCTGATTTGTACCTGTAACTGAAGAACCTGAATAAAGCAACCATTAAGCATACCTGCAACTGTATCCTGATTATATCACTATGACCCAGACCGGGACATAACAGCATGATGTGATTCCTGAGAATTTAATGCAATGGTTGTGTATTTTGTTTGGGAAAGAGTAAAAGCTGCTGCGTTGTAAGAAAAAAAAAATGGACATGGGTTGTTCACATTAGCCTGCTGTTTATCTTGCCATTATGCATTTTGCAAATATGTTCAGTCTGTGTACTAGATTTGAAACAACAAAGATTAATGGGTACATAAATTCGCACATAAATGCATGGTGAAACAGCATGGATGGATGGATGGATGAAAGATAGAAGGCAAGGATGTGATGGAGTGCTAACATCTTGTTTTAAAAGCCATTAGTATAACCTTTTGAAGGTGCAGGAAGGTTATGTTGCAATGCGGCAACAGAGACTTTTAGAATGCTACAAGAAGTTTTTATTACGGGGTTATATTTAGAGTGATGTTGTTTATACACGGGATGAATGGAGTTGCGTGCAGCATGATGTGATTCCATTTTTTGGTGATATTCATTTTATGCTTCCTGACTTGTTTTAGTTTTTAACCATCTTGAGGATTTGCAGCTTTTAAAGTTGTACATGAAAACGCAGCATGGACTTTTAGATGGTGTCTCTACAGTTGTTTCAGAGGCATGTCATTATTGAAATGTTATATTGCTATCTGATTTATTAAGCACGTGATTTGATTTGGAGTGTGGGTAGGGCCCTGCCCACACCCCTCAAGTTACTTCCGGTTGTAACGAAGATGTTGTTGCTTGATTGTCTGAGTGATTAAGTTACACGACTCAGAGGTTGCATGGGGTGCATGTAACCAGTGTGACGTGTGCGTGCACTGACTGGTTGTGGCTAGTCAAGAGGCTCTGCGGAGTCATGATAGTGAATTGTACGACTAGTGGTAGTCTGGTCAAGCGGCTCTGCGGAGTCATGGTAGTGAATTGTGTGACCAGTGGTAGTCTGGTCAAGCGGCTCAGAGGAGTCATGGTAGTGAATTGTATGACTGGTGGTAGTCTGGTCAAGCGGCTCTGCGGAGTTGTGATGGTGAATTGTGTGACTAGTGGTAGTCTGGTCAAGCGGCTCTGCGGAGTCATGGTAGTGAATTGTGTGACCAGTGGTAGTCTGGTCAAGCGGCTCAGAGGAGTCTTGATAGTGATTGGTGTGGCTCTGCGGAGTCATGATAGTAATTTGCGAGGCTCAGAGGAGTCAGGGTAGTGATTTGTGTGGCTCAGAGGAGTCAGGATAGTGTTTTGTGCTGAGCCATTATGGTGAGTGATTCATTATTATTGTTTTTACTTGAAGTGTTGTTTCTGGGGTCATCCAGGATTTTCTTCTGGGTGGTTCTGGGAGCTTGGCAACAGAACATCTTGGTAGTGGGGTTACCTGGTGGTTTAGTAGCTATGAGGGCTCGAGGTGTCTGGCCAACACCTCAAGGAAGTATGGTGGTATGGTTGACTGGTTCTCCACTGGTTGCCTCTGTTCTCCGTGTTGCTATGAATGTTGAGTGGTTGAGGATGAGTCAAGCGAGTGTGTTTTGGTTGATTGGAGGCGCCTGTCTCTTTAGTTGCCATGAGTCTATGGTCTGGTGTAGTAGGTTAGACATGTTCCTTGTAGGTGTGTAGCGGACTTCGTGCCAGCCCGTATAGGTGGCCGTTTGTGCTCAGGTGTGGCAGTCCTGAGGTCTACCAGTGGCAGTGGTGGACGGGAGGTGTTTTGTTTCCTCAGGTTGCGTATGGCATGCTGGTTAGTAGCCCAGAGGGGCAGGTCCGTGCTCCAGCGTGGCAGGCTGGTGACCCGTTGGTGGCGGCGACGGGTGGAAGGTGATGCGTGATTTTTTGAAGGACAGAAGTTGTTGTTGTTTAGATGGTGGGGTGCCGTTACCGGATTGTTAGTTACGCCTGGTTGTCCAGCTGTTATATTCTTGGTCTTTTAGAGTGACTGGCAGAGTATTTGTACTTGAGGCCTTTTGATGGTTAGGTGTGATGACGGATTCAGGTCATGGTGTGTTTGAGGTGTGACACTGTACTGGTTGGGATTGTAGGGGAAGGAGGTGTTAGGAATAGCCTTCCCTTCTATGGTTTATAAGGGAAGGAGGTGTTAGGATCAGCCTTCCTTTTATGGTTTCACCTTCTGAATGCTATATGTATGTGGTGATGTCATTTGTGGAATGATGAGGTATCTTGGAGTGTTTGTGTATGAAAGGGTTCTAACCCAGGCAGTTGATCTAAGGAAGCCTGGGTGGTGGGAGCCAGTGGGTTTCCCTCATGATTTGCTCCTATCTCCTTATGGACTTGATGAGACCTGATTTGTACCTGTAACTGAAGAACCTGAATAAAGCAACCATTAAGCATACCTGCAACTGTATCCTGATTATATCACTATGACCCAGACCGGGACATAACAATTATGCATTGGGATTAAGACCCCTGCCAGTCTTTGCCCTTCTTCAACTCAAATGTATACTTACGAGGGTGGAATGGAAGGAGAAGATACAGAGAGACCTTACCCCCTTTGAAACGCTCCTCAACACCATAATAGAGACTAAAGGCCTGATCTCAACTATGTATAAAGCACTAACAAACAATGGGAAATGGTCTACTGTTAAATTGAAGAGCAGATGGGAGAAAGATCTGAATCTAGAATTAGACCCAGAGTTGTGGACAAGAATATGTAAAGGGGCCTCACAAATATCGATAGCATGCCAGTATAAATTGCACACCTTCTGTGTTGAGATAAAGATTTAAGGTTTGTTGAAGGGTGGGGTGGAAGGGAAATATTTTGACAGTTATGACATGCGCCAAACAATGCCTTTATGTTGTATAACTTGTTTTCTGAAAACCGTAATAAAACCAAATTTGGAAAAAAAGGGGATGCTGGTACTTCGACTACAATTACATCGTCCTTTGGAGCTGGTACAGAGTTTGAGGTATGCGTACTGACAGTTCCCTTGAATGAAAGAAAGTAAATCCTACATAGGATACGATACTATTAGACAGTGACATTCTTATAAACGTGCAATATTTCAAAATGTTATAATTTCAGCTCTAACGTTACAATTTCTCCCTAATGCAGAATACATTGCAAAATGTTTGAGGGCAACTTTACAATCAGTATGTTTTGCACAGTGATCTCTGATCGAGTACACTTGCCATCAATCAGGTGAAATTTGAAATGTATATTTTGACTAAATGACGTTCACTGTTTGAGGGTATGTACGTAACAGATCTGTGCAATGAAAGATTTAAATTTCAAAAACGTTGGACTTTTTTTTTAATCAATATTCTATTCAAGGACTGTATACAAGGTCGGGAATAAGAAGAGGAGGCACATGGATCAGAAGTGGTGGACCAGCTTGCTGGTGCGGTCGTTACAGAGACCACAGTTGCACAGAAAATCAAGAAAACAAGTGTAAATTAAAACAAAAATGTTTTTCGTTTTCTATAAGTGTTTTTGGCTGGTGTTTGCTTCATAACATGTTTTTTTAATTTAAAGTGCCATCACTGTATGTGTGATTTACACTGAACATGTTTTTACAACCCATCTCCTAGAGGCCCAGAAGGTAAAGAAGTATAAAAGACACAGACAACAAGAAACCAAAGATGATGCTTGCCAAACAGATTTCACCATGGAGCAACTACTATTTGAGGTGCAGCATGTTCCAGTCAATAAAACGACTCGAGATGCTTATGTCCAATGGCCAGAAAATGAATTGAATGTGACCGGCGAATTGAATGTTGGACCATTGCTACAATGTGAGAACTCGACAAGATGAAGATGAAACTGAATAGAATACTTTTGAATTCCTTGCGGACCACGTGACAATCTATACCTGGAAAAAAGGTCCACCCAATAAATAATCGACGTTGATGGTTTCTCCAATTCGTGTGCAAATAACACAAGCTGAACTAACAGACTGAAGCTTCTACGCAATTGACTGATGAACTTGCCAAAGATCGACTACAGTTTGTCTAGTTTAGCCGATTTGTCCACCACAGTCGGGTCACAAACCACAATCATGCAGGACGATTGGCTAATAAAGGAGCAGAAATACATCGTATTCGACAGCTGCATGGTAGAGATTATACTGATGCTGAAATGTGTGCATCCAGTGAGGGGGAAAATATGCGGGGAGCCATTGGTGATTGTGACTCGTGTATTACAAGGCACTAGCTTGAAAATCCAAGCCAGCTGTGCCCACCTCCATGATACATTTTCATGGTCCGCTCAACCGATGCTGGGCAAAGTGCCAACTGGAAATCTGTTCAGCCGCTCTACTTTTCAGTCGCTCTACTTTTAGTAAGTTGTCCAGTTTGTCAATTTGTTGGACTTCAGTTCCTTGCTAAAACACAGTACTACAAATATCAAAGAGAATTTGTATTCTCTGCTATTAGTCAAGCCTGAAAAATTGAACAAATGTCAATTGAAAGGACATTCAAATTCATTGATTCAAAGGACTGACAAACGGTTCAGGCTAGCTGGCGATGGACAATGTGACAGCCCCGGATTTTCAGCAAAGTACTGCACATACCACTTTTAGGACATGGAAACAAAAAAATGGTGAGTTTGGAGGTCGTGCAGGTGCCCAAATATAAATCCTCAGTGGCCATGGAGAAACATGGTTTCCTAAAATCCCTCGAACATCTTCAATCGAGGGGAATGCAAATAGACCTCAGCCACTGACAGATGTGTTTCAATAGCCAAGGCCATGCAAGAGCAGTTTCCAAACATTTGCCATCAATTTGATGTATGGCATGTTGCCAAATAAAAAAAATAAACAAAAAAAAAAAATAAACAAAAAAAAAAAATCACAGCTGCAGTTAAAAAAAGGGTTCAGAAAATATTTTACAGTGGTCCCAGTCTTTCAGCAACCATCTTTGGTGGAGCTCCAAAACTTGTGATGGGTCTGTGGAAATTCTACTTGAAAAATGGTCGCTCATTGATGCAACCACTGTTCCAACGTTCACTCATGGACAGAAACCAACATTTTCACCAATGTGCACATAGACCTTTATAGGAACGAAAGAAGTGGATGGTTCCATCTTCACCTCCACACAAAGCTAGAGAAGATAGTCTTTGATAAAACTCTTTCAAGTGACCTCAAGGGACTCACAGAATTCTGTCACATTGGAGATTTGGAGGTGTTCCACAATATGTGCCTAAAGCATGGAACACCCAAGGATTTAACCATCTATTCCAAAACATTAATCAAGACTTTATTTCATCTGATGTCATATGCTGACAGGAATGTTGGCTGCAGGAGTCTTCATCCTTAGATGGATTCACATGCTTTTTAACCAAGGCATACAAAAGGACAAAAAGGGAGACCATCGCGGGTTTACTGACAATAATAAAAAACAGCCTGAGGGGCAAAGTAACCCGAGTGTGAACACCTTCTCCACTCATACAAATAACCATAATTCAAGAAACACAACAAGGATCCCCAGACAATATAACAGTTTTTAATCTGTACTGGAATGTTAAAGCAAAAGATGGACAAACATTCATGGACCAAGTAATGAAGTACATTCACGATTTAAGAACTGAATACATTGCTCCGTTCATAATCATCTGTGGTGATCTGAACATTGACTGCTGTACAAACATAAGAGCATAAAACGTGCTAACTTACAAGAAATATCAAGGTGCCAGAACAAAGAAGTGGATGAAAGAGATGAAATCCAGAGATCTATGTACTGTGCCTGGTGACCTCGAAGGAGCCAAAACATGGTCCCCCCATAACGCTAGTGCAACTCTGGACTACTTCTTTGTTGATTCTGCAACTCACAAAGTAATAACGTCACTATGAATTTCACCGATGACAAAGAGTGACCATAGCCTACTTGTCCTCGATTGTAGAGCAACAACCATACAATACCAAGGCACTAAAATCAAAAAAACATAGCCACACAAAATTGTAGTAAATAACGGCCTAAACAGACTAAAACAAGCTTCAAAAATTGTTCCATCATCAAAGGCTATAACAAACTGGCAAGAGTCAGCAACGGATAGTGTTGAATATGAGAACTGCCTAGCTGCCTTTAGAGAAACCACGGGAAAACCAAAATGACAAGACTACATCATTATAATGTGGAACTAGCACTAAAAAAAAACAGCAATTGGCAAAAGCCTAGGGAGAAAAAGTGTAGAGTGAAGGATCCTGAGACAATATTAAAGAGGAAAGAACTAAAGAGAAATTATCGGAATTGGGCAAAGTCCCATCGAGAGCAATTATATCAAAAAGACTCTGAACAAATGAAATTCCAATTTCTTCCGATCATTGATGAACAGAAACTATGAACAGAAGATTGATGCCGATAGCCACTTGAAACTAAAAGCTGGAAAAAAATCATGGAATATAGTTTTTGAAAAAGAAATACTGGCTTTAATTAACAGAGCTAGCACATCTCGTGCTCCGGGGCCCCGATGGCCTGACAAATTCGATCTTAAAACAAGCTCCGGAACTGTGGGCCGACATGTGTTTCTCCCTGTTCACTAAAATAAATAACATGCACATTCCTGAGTCATGGAGGAAAGTAATAACGATAACAGTTTTCAAGAGGGGCAACAGGAAAAAAACTGAAAATGATCGCCCTATATCATTATTGGACGTGTTGGGGAAATTATATGCGGGCATTCTATCGCTGATTGACAGCGGGAATATTGACATCAGGCAAGCAGGCTTCGCAGAGAAAGTGGATTGCGGCTCAAACTTGCTACTCCATTTACTCAAAACAAAAAACCTTGCACAAGAACCAAAAATTGTTCCTAGCATGCATAGATATGGCAGCCGCCTTTGATAGAGAGGACCGTCAAATCTTATGGACAAAACTGAAAGAAAAAGGCTGCCCCACGGTCTAGTAGCAGCCACCAAGGCACTTCACCCCGGAACAAATATGCAGGTTTGCCTAGACCAAAAAGGATCCCTTCGTGAGCCTATAAGCACGACTAAAGGCTTAAAACAAGGGTGCCCGTTGGCATCAATATTGTATAATGTCCACATACTTGATATAAAAGACAAGCTTGAGCAACCAAATTCTTGCTCCCCGAAACTAGCTGGAAACGCCATCGGCCATCTGTTGAATGCCGATGACCTCATTTTGATTGATACAACAGCAGTAGGCCTGCAGAGAAAACTCAACGCACTCAAAAATATGTAGAAGTTAACAACCAAAAAATAAATGCTGGGAAATCAGAAATCAATGTAAAAAAACCACAAGCGAAAGTGAAAAAAACGTTCGAGTTGTGCCTGGGAAATAACCCCATACCAATAATGGAAAGCACTAAATATTTGAGAGCTATAATTAGTGCAGACTTTGGAGACAAACCGTGGATTGAGCACTTGCAATCGACAATGGACCAGTTAACGGCACAAGCATTAATACTAAAGACATTTTGCAAATTCACGACGAAATCATTAGTAGATTTTTATAACGAAAAGGTAACACCGACAATAACATATGCAGGGGACACCGGTCTAAGAATCCCGTGGGAAACCTAGGACAAACTCGAGGAAAGGTTCTCGAGGCGAGTATTAAGGCTACCAAATGCTTTGCCAATGAGCGCGATTAGACATGAACTGGGTCTTCACTCTCTGCACGTACATGTCGTATGGAAAGCGCTCTCAACATATAGGAAAGTAGAGCCACCAGACTGCCCGCCACAATACAAAATCATGGAGTCAGAAACTGAACAAATCCCATTCTGGCATCTAAATGAATGGAGAAAGAAATGCCTTGAGATTCTGGTCAACATAGGGGCAACCATGGATTCCCTTTGTAACAACCCAAAGAGAGCAAAGAGATTATTATTAGCAGTAGAATGGATGCAACCAGAGGTTGCGCGAGCAATGTTCAAGAAGTACAATCTAGCAAAAAAATTAACAAACTGTTCTGGAACTTTGCCAACATATCTTAAAGAGTGCCAATCCCCGTCATAGGGACCCGATACTGCGTTTCAGATTTAACATCTTACGAACTAAGGAAAATCTGCTAAAATATGGGCTGGCCAAAGAACATTTGCCGCTTGTGCAATCAAGAAGAAGAAACTTTGCAGCACTATTTTGTTTTGTCATGAACTAAAGAAGGAAAGAGTAAAGGTACTAGATGATGCGTGAAGCCAGACCTGCGGGCTTGACGCCAACCTATGGTGGGAAGCTTTGTATGACAGCCCAAACCAGAAGATCACCAGTTTTGGTAGCTTCTTTGAAGTGTTGATAAAAAGACTGGAAGGAACAGAGAAAGACTGCAAAGGAAAAACTGGAACTCAATTATCACTAAGGCCTACAGCCACAGCTAAGACCGTGGCAACCTGGCCTAGTACATCCATAGAAACAATATCAAGGGATATAAGAGCCCAGAAGAGACAAATTAGGAAGTCTGGACTAACTATGAATGGCGTGTCTTAGCTGTGTTCTGTAGGGTGGAAATTCTTAAAGCAAATGTTTTTATGTTGTGTACTCACCTTCACCATCGGATGCCTACTATCAATTCCTTAACTATCTGGCCCTCATTTAACTTGTATTTTGCATTTAACTTGGGTGTATTTTGCATTTAACTTGATTGTGCATTTAACTTTGGCCATTGATTGTAACATGCTGGCCCAGTGACTGTTCTAGACCGCTATTCTTGCTTACTCCTCCCTTTGCCTCCTCTCTTCACACTCATGGCGCTGTTTCTCTCTCTCATCTATTCCAACTGCTTCTCTATAAACTATCCTTCCCTTTTCACTAAGTCTGGAAAGAAGAAATTGTATATCTTGGCCTCCAACCCTGGTCTCCCTATCGCTGATACCTATACCTGCGCCTCTTCCAGACAGACCCTCACGAACATCCTCTTTGTCGTTCCTTTGCCGGATCTAAGGACCCCCACCATATCATCTCTGTGCTGTCTCCACCTCTCCCACAAATGGTGGCACTCACTGGGAAGTACTCATGGCTTCCCACGACTCCTTCAGGGTCATCATAAATGTCTACCTAAATGGCACTGTCATGGTCCAAGGTCCTCAGGCCAATCTCCTCCTCTTCGATAGGCAGTTCCCTCGCCTCATCAACTTCCTTTCATCTCCGGCTGTCTCCTCCTCTCATTCCTCGGCTACCTTGCCCACTCTTCCCGCCTCTGCCCCTCTTCAGGCTACCTCGGCAACTCTGTAGCGTGTAGCTTTGATCTGTACCCCTCCCCGGAAGGTCTAAGGCCGGCAACCTTCTTCATCTTGCCATTCTCAACACTCGCTCTGCTTTCAAACACTCCTCTGACATCTGCCACCTCCTTGAAGAACTGGACCTTGATGTCCGTGGTTTTACGGAGACATGGTTCATGACCAGTTCGGTCACGAGCTTTGACACTCCTCCCTGAAGGCTACAAGATCCTCTCCGCACCCAGATCCACTCGGCCTGGAGGGGGTGTAGCCCTGATTTTTCCCCGAGTGGATTCCTGCCGCTATCATTCTCACTCAGAACTACTCCTCTTTCTAATGCCTTGTCTGCAGGCTCTCAATCTCCCCCAGTCACTCTCTTACTGTTGCTACTCTCTACCAGCCTCCTGGTCAAATCACTTCTTTTCTCTCCCTCCTGGGTTCAACCACTCAACTCCTCCTCCTTGGGGACCTCAGCATCCACCTCGATTCTCCCTGTCCCTCATCTCTGCTCTTTCACGATCTCTGCCTCTCTATCTCCCCTCTGGCCAGTTGCACTCTGCAGGACACAATTGGTGTCTGGATCTCCTCAGGCCTCCCTCCCACTATCCCTCTGACCACTCCCCTGGAGTGACCATTGCCTTCTCTACTCACATCTCTCTCTCTCTCTTCCCCCGCCTAACCAAGCCCACCCCAACACTGCCACCTACCCTCTCAGACATCAGACCTATGAAGAGTGTGTCAGTTGAGGCTTTCGCTGCCACCTTCTCTTCCCCCTCCTCCTCCTCCTCCTCCTCCTCCTCCTCCTCTGGCTGACTCACACCCAGACACAGCCCTGTCCCTTCTATACTCTTCTATCTCTGATACTCTTGAGGATCTTGCCCCAGTCACAAGGATCCACTTGAAGT
The DNA here is from genome assembly GCF_040938575.1 of Ambystoma mexicanum. Taxonomy (NCBI): domain Eukaryota; kingdom Metazoa; phylum Chordata; class Amphibia; order Caudata; family Ambystomatidae; genus Ambystoma; species Ambystoma mexicanum. The sequence continues at coordinate 803,969,704 of NC_090921.1, forward strand.
CCAAAGCCAAGTGCAATTCCTAGTATGACTCTGACCTAGCTACACACGTAAGTGTAGGGTGGCTGAGAGGAAATGGAGGGCGTCTTGCCAATCCTCTGACAAACTGGCCTGTCACCTGCTCCATAGGCAATACTGATTCTCAGTCCCCACCAAGAAGAGAGTCCACCTTCAGGCCCGTGTCTCTGCAGCACCTAACAACTTGGCCGCACCCTTTAAAATCTGCAAGGAGCTTACCAACCCTGTTGCAATCTCTACCCCTCCTCTTGCCTCCCAGGCTCTCTGCAATGCCGTTGCCTCTCACTTTATCTCAAGAACCCAGGACAACCTGTCCACCCTCTCCTCCCCTCCCCGTCCTATTCCCTCTGAGTCTGTGCTTGCTAAGACCCCCCCCCCTTAAACAACCCACCCACCTCCTTTTCTCTTTTCTCCCTGATAAGGTTGCTAGACAAGTCTGATCTATGAAAGCCTGGTCAAAACAGGTGTATTCCCGTTCCTCTAAAACCACCAAGGACCACATTGACACCCTCGCTCCGGCCCTTGCGATTTTTGCAACCACTCCTTTGCCTCAGGATCCTTCCCCATCCCCCTGAAGCACTCCCTTGTACATCCTCTTCTCAAGAAACCCACAGCTGATCCTTCCTGTCCTGCAAACTATCACCCAATTTCCATTACTCCCTTTCTGGGTAAGCTCCTGCAGAAACTGGCCATCTCTCACCTTAACCTTCATTGCGCTTATGTTGGCTGTCTCCAAGACCATCAGTCTGGTTTCAGAGCTGCCAAAAGAACGGAAACTGCTCACCTGAACATCTGTGAAGACCTGCTCTCCAACCTTCACTAACATTTCCTCTGTCCTCATCCTACTTAATCTCTCTTCTGCCTTCGACACAGTCAACCAGACCCTCCTGCTCAACCGTCTTTGTGACAACCTGGGTATCACTGATCAGGCTCGGGCCTGGCTGACCTCTTTCTTCTCTGATCGATCCTCTCTGATCGATCCTCTCCGATAGGTCCAACTAAGGTCCTTCCTGTCATCCATCTTCCTCTCTACCTCTGGTATTCCCCAGGGGTCTAACCTCTCCCTCTGCCTTTTCAACCAATACCGGTCAACTCTCGCCCACTGCATTGGCAATTTCTGCTCAAATTTCCAGTGCTACGCTGACAACTTTTCAGGCTGCCCTCGGCCACCTCCTCTCCCTCTCTCATCTCTGATTGCCTAACAGCCATTCAAGATTGGTGTGCCACCAATGATCTTTGTCTGAATGCCAGCAAGACCGAGATCCTCCTCATCAGCACACCTTCACCATCCTTTACCCCTCACTCTGTGGCTGGCCTCCCTTGGCCCGCCTCCTACCCCCACCTGGAGGCTAGGAACCTCAGGGTCATCTTTGACTCCACACTCCTTCTCCGCCCACATCTCGGAGGTCTCTAAAAAGTCAAACTTCCTACTGCACCTCCTCAGAGGTACTCTGCCTTTCCTCTCCTTCCCCCAGAAGCTCACTGTCTCCCAAGCTCTGGTTCTCTCTAGGTTGGACTATTGTAACAGCCTCTTCCTATATCTACCTGCCTCTACTCTCTGCAACTAATCCAGAACATGACTGCGAGACTTGTACTTGGCCTCAAGTCCTGGGATGCATCTCTCCAGCTCTGAAACCTCTCCACTGGCTCCCAGTGAATGCAAGGATTAAATTCAAAACCCTTTGCATTGTCCACTAGGTTTTCTGGGGCCTGGGTCCAAAATACCTTCAGCTATCCATCCGCAACTACCTCCCCTCCTGAGCCCTTCGCTCCTCTAACTCCCTCAGGGTCAGTTGTTTTTCAAAGTAACGAGCTGGGGTAGATCTCGGTCTTCGACTGGGGCCTCCCTCTGGAATAGCCTCCCTGCCACTCTAAAACATGAGGAGAACCATCTTCGGTAGCACCTCAAGACATTTCTCTTTGCTTCTGCCTTCGTTCCCTCTCTCCCCTGCTAATCTGCTCTCTAGGCACTGTGCACCTGGCCACCCTCTGTCCCCAAGTACTTGCTCACCCTGCCACCCTCCTCCACTGCCGATTGTACCCATATAGTCCCCCACGCCCACAGTTTATTTTTCTGCACTTATCAGACTTATCCAGTCTACTGTCGTAAACGCAGAACTTGCTGGTTGAACTACCGCTGTTTATTGCTTCCATTATCTATTTTTATTTATTGTTATCGTCTCCTCTGCTTCACACTCTCCCCCTTCCATGCACTTTACCTCTTTAACCTTCCCCACGCACTTTCATGTTCTCAATGTGTCTGGGCCTAGTAAGATCGTTGTGTTCTCCCGTTCTCCTCCCTTGCCTTGTCGCACTCTGAAACACTTGTGTATGAGCGTGATCGAAATAAAATATTTCTTATGTATTTACACTGTACGCTAAATAAAATATAAAAATATATACAAAAATATGGCTTGAACCACTAAAGATTCTTAGACATGTTGACAACTGGTGGCCTCCGATACCTCAAAAAAATCTTTAATAACACTACAGGAAAATATGCCTTCAAGTTGGCTAATATTTTTGGAGCATATGTAGACCTCAGCAGGATGCATTTGATCTAGACTCTGAACTAAATAAACTGCCGTATTACTTCGTTGATGACCGATTTAGCTGAAGTTAAGGAATACAGAGACTTGTCCCCACTTAACGCAGAAGTGGTCTCCATGGTGTTTCTGATGAAATTTAATGAAATATACAATCAAATATTGACCTCGCAGCCCCATTGTTGGTCAATGTCTTTCGGGCTGTATTAATAACCTGGGTAATCCTTCCAAAGCGGTTACAGTCTTCAATTTTCCCCATTTCCAAAAACGGTTATCGTCAAGATCCAGCCTATCATCAGCCAATTTACTATAAGGCAATCCGGTTTGATCTGTCCCCAGGCTTGCTGTATGGGTGGAAAGTGAAAATGCAATTTTCATCTTATACCTAGCATTTCATGAATCATTGGGCCCTGTAGAACAGTGTCTAAAGCCGTCATTAATTGTGGACAAGTGCCATGGAACCCAGGGAGGGAAATCTATACCTGGGCATCATTTTTCCTTCAGCTATTGACAATGTGGACTGATCATTCTTATGAACCACCTGTTGTCCCAAGGTATTGCTAGTGACATTATGAGTTCATTGATTTACCTCCACACTGGAGCCAAGGCCTTTGTCACTTATGGACATTCAGTAGATCAAACTGTGAAATTCACCATTGCCCAGGGAGCAGGGTTCGAAATTGAGATTCGATGAGTAGTATAGCTAAAACCAGCTCCTGGGTGTCGGGCATCACCATGTAGGCAGGGGCTACTTCAGGGGAACCAGGATCCATCAGAGATGCTCCTTTAACTTTTTGTCCATTATGTATGAACCATTGTGTTTAAATGTACATCAGATGTGTTCGAATTCTTCTTCATTAACATTCTCAAAGACTCAACAGTTAATGTCACGTTTGCAAGGCACCAGTTGGCCCTAGGAACCAAAAGTAGCTGCTGGGAGACCAAATAACTCCCGGCAATTTCAAAACCTGGAGAGTTAAGAATGGCTGTGTGATAGCACCTATCCTTTTTAATTTATATATAAAAAAGGTTCTTGGCGATGAGCTCTGGTCAATAACAGCTGATGCTCCTAAGGCTGCTGGAGACTTAAATAATACTTTATCTACGCAGATGTTCTTCTGATAGGAAATACTCCTGCTGCTTTACAGTCATTGCTGTAGAGGTATGGCAATTTTAAGAACCAACGGAAAATGATAATCAACATCTAAATGTCAAAAATCATGATCAGAAAAATTCCAAAAATCATAGGTTTTAGATCTCAAATTAACTTCTTGACTACCTAGGTATTGGATTTTTAATTTTTTTATTTATTTATAGTGCAATAGCCAAAATTTGACTTTTAACACTTTTCAAAATACAATATATTAAAGTGAAACAATTAAAACAAAAAAAAAAAAAAATTAACCAGCGACTTACAAAATTTGAATAAAAACACATCATAGAGAAAAAAAGGGGAGAGAAATAAAAAGAAATTCTAATCAACACAAATTCAAATTGTTACAAGCTTCAGTTCCTTTTAAAACTCTTCCCACCTCAACTGATAAAACCATCTCGTTACCAGATGATAAACTTGCCCAAAAATCATCGGTATTCAAATAAGACTCATCATGGACAAATCTACCAAAGAATCTGGCCCTGATGCTCCAGGTCCCAGGACAATTAGAAAGTAAATGCTTAGTAGTCTGAACTTCAGTACTTGAACACCTGTCACATATTGAAACAGCTCCCCCTTCTTTATCTCCGATAGCTAATAATTCCAGGGTAGGGAGTAAGTTTAAACGAAATCTCAAAAAAGCAGATCTAAACCAAGGGGAGATCAGGTAGGGGTTCACTCTCCTCCTCCTCTTGATCAGAGGCTAGAAGCAAAGCTCCTAGGTTTGGTCTGGAAACATAAGCCTTCAGACAGTTAGTGTGATAGACCCTATAGACCTCCTTGGGATTGCCCAAGTCCATAAAATAATTGACCTCTCCAGGTTTGCACACAACCATGAAGGGTCCAATCCATTTGTCCTGTAAGGCCCTCTGCCTTGCAGTTACCATCACTAGAACAAGCTGGTGTGGAGTAAACTCCACCATGTTGGCCTTCTGGTCATGCCAATGTTCAACCAGAGCATGAGCTGCTTGCAAGTTATTAGAGGCTTCTGTAATCATGAGTGCCATTCTCCTCCGGAGACCTAGCACATAAGTCACTGACTCACCGGCTTGAGGGAAGGAGCATTCTCCAACCCTTCCTTGATCAGTGCCAAAGGGCATCTAACCGGATTACCAAAGAGCAGTTCAAAGGGGCTGAAACCAAACCCTGCTTGAGGGACTTCTCTATAAGCAAATAGAAGGGGTGCCTCTAAAGCACCCATCATGATCTTCATAGTTCTGTTAAACCTCTCCACCAACCCATTGGTTTGGGGATGGTAGGCTATTGAGAACTTGTAGTTCACTCCAGTTTTTCCACATGGTCTGCATGTAGTGGAACATAAAATATGACCCCCTGTCAGAGATGACCTCCTTAGGAAAACCAACCCTGGTAAAGATACCAAGGAGGGCCTCGGCCACTGCCCGAGCAGTATCAGTCCTCATGGGTATGGCTTCAGGATACCAGGTAGCATGGTATACCACAACCAATATGGGTGTAGGGGACCAACAATGTCAATCCCCACCCTCTCAAAAGTAACTCCCACCACTGGGAGGGTCACTAAAGGTGCCACATTCTTGGCTCCACTCTTGCCAGATGTCTGACAAGTGTGGCAGCCATTACAGACATTATCTACATCAGACCCCATCTTGGGCCAGTAGAAATACAGAGATAGCCTCCATTTGGTCCTCTTGAAAGGTCCTCTTGAAACTCAAGTGGCCAGCCAGAGGGATGTCATGGGCTAACTATAAGAACTGCTGTAGTGCCCCAGGAGGTGAGACAAGTTTCCTTGGGTAGACTCAGTAGGTTTGCTGCAGAGGAGGCCAACCTCCCAGTAAAGCCTATGCTTCTCTGGCTCTTGCCCTTCAAGCTGGGAAGCTGTCTGCGGGTGAAGACCTTCTAGAGAGGGACACTCTCGTTGACCTCTGCTGAAGTCTGCCCTGGAGGCTCCACCTTCTGCAAGTAAAGTTTTCAGCTCAGGATGGTTTTTTGGATCCATATCACCACCATAGGGAAGGTTTTCTTCCAGCTCCGTTTCACCAGTAGCTGACTCTTCTGAGTTGGTTGGTCCTCCCACTCAGCCTCAGCTGGGGAAGGGGTCACTGGGGTGACCTTGAACTGTCCTCTCTGGGATGCCCTTGTCCCTTGAACAGGTTTAGGTGCTGAACCCTTCTTCTTCGCCCCCCCCTACCTCCTGGCCCCCAAGACCATGGGTTTCCCCTTTGTCGCTTTCTTCTTCCTGGGAGTAGAATGGTGGCCTTCCTGTGGACTGGGGGTAAGACGAATCTCCTCAACCTCCCACTAAGCCTCTCTGGCCAATCTTGTTTGCTCCTGCTTCCTTTTACTGGGAGGCCTGGGGTGCTAGATACATCCCTGAGAGTTTTCAAATCATTACCCAACTGGACTCTCTCCGGCAACTCATTTTGTACACTGACAGGTATTCTAACAGTCATATTATTGCACTGGATGAGCTGGCAGTATTGGAACCATTTGTATTTGGGCCTCCTGCAAGTTTAGTGGTACCTTTGGGTGTCTTCGCTACATCCTCAGGTTTGAAAAAATGATCAACCACTAATACTTGCCCCAGTTTCTCGAATGGCAGGGGTCCCCTAACCATTGAAACGTACACTGTCCCTGTAATATTCTTTTGTGTTATCTGCTATGGAGCTGTATACCATTCAGTTGATCCCACAGACCCATGGACACTAATGTAACACTGGCTGAAGACCCCATAGGAGTTTCACCCTATTATTGAAAGTTACCACTTGCCACCATATGAACTCAGGGATGAAGGCGAAGAAGGAATTGTGGACCCCTGAAGGTTTACCCTTACATTTGGGATCCTCTTTCACATGATCAGTAGACCCACATACAAAGCATTTCCCAAATGCACTCTGGAATGGGGGGTGGGGGTTCTGCTGACCTCCCTCTGGTTTAGCACAAGGAGGTTTCACTAGACTACCAGATTTCCCATGAAATTTACCCTTACTAGGTTTGTGCCCTCTTTTGGATGGTTGTAATTAGAATTCTCTTTTCCCTCTTTCTTGTGCTGCTTCCCCTCATCGTTTTTGCAAGTTGCCCCAGAGTCCTTGCGAGTGGCCCTGTTGGCTAGCCACAAGTCAGCAGCCTGTGCTAACTTTTTGGGATCAATCTCTTGAGTCAGCCAAGCGCCATATCCGCTCAGGAGAGCAGGCATCAAAACTAGATTCCAACAAAAACAGATTTCTTATCTCCTGACATCCACCATAAGCTTACTTCTGGCCTCTTTGCTGTTAAATCTTGGATGTCCTCACACTTCCTTACTCTTAACACTGAAAAAACCGAGCTATCTTCCCTGCTAACACTCTCACTCCTCTCCTTTCATTTCCCCCCCCTCCCAACTCCCCTTCTGTCCTCACGCCTGCAAACTTGGTCTCCACATTGACCCCCCCACCTCTCTTTCTTACCACATTTCTCTGGTTATAGGTCATAGTACTGAACCAAAACGATCGAATGACAAAAGGGTCATTCAAAAATGACAAAACCGCCCTTTTAAAGCTAAGCTAGAGCAAAAAAAAAAAAAAAAAAAAAAGAATAGATTAACAAACAAAATGTCAAACCTTTGGTTTTCGGTCAAATGCACTCTCACCTTTTGCATTCGATCCTTTTGTTTTCTAAACTTTAAACTGGACACCCATTTCTCTCACTGCCAGATCTTGCCGCTTCCACCGCTACAACATCTGTAAAATGTGTCCTTTCCTAACCTTTCATGCCACCAGCACTGCAGCAGGGCTTCATCGGCCATTTCAATGGTCCAGGGAGGGTGCAGCAAGCTTCTCTTCCTGTTTCCTTTGTCAGGTGTTTCGTCCAGTGGTCGAATCTGCCTTCTGTTCAACTAGCCTTTATGCAGGTTTCTCCCATTCATGCACAGCCTAGCTGTCACTTGCACAGCAGGATGGCTGTCCTGCAAGGACAGCCAGCCAGCCAGCCAGCCAGCCAGCCAGCCAGCCAGCCAGCCAGCCAGCCAGCCAGCCAGCCAGCCAGCACTGGGTGCATTCAGGTAACCAAGGAGACTAAGGACAGGGAGTTTGGGCACCTCCCTCGCTTCCTGCACTGCCAGACACACTGGATCAGTGCAGCTGAGGATTCAGCCTGCGGTAAAAAAGCACAATGGTAGGAAAATTAATCCACTGTCACCAGCCATAAAAAAGGTAACATGAGTAAGTAGGAAAAGGGGCTACTAGGTAAACCCCCCCACCCCCCCCACACGAGTACTTCTACATAAGATGAGGTGTACTGGACCTACATAGGAAAAACAGGTAAGTAAAGTCAATTTCACTTTACTACTCTTGGAAACAGTAGCACCCGAGAGAAGGTATTTAAACCTTATGAGAAATCCAAAGGGAGTTCTCTGTGACACTGCACTTCAAAACCAAAGAAACACAGAATCCATATCAGATAAAATATATGAGAGAGAAAAAAAAATCTCACTCCAGGATAGAAATTAAAAGTCCTAATGTCCAGCAAAAGAGCTGGGGATCTCTTGGGTTGAAGGGAATTAGCACAGAAATTAGAATTGTCCCTAACAAAAAGCACCACTGAATGTCACATTTGACTCCATTAAAATGACACTAGACTGGAGTCTTAAGGAATGCAGCAGGTGCCACAAACCCACACAAACCTTTTGCCCCCCCTACATTGGTACTCTCTACCTCTCTATTCAGTCCAATCCCACCTACTCTTCCTTCTGTGCCTCCTTGAAATCTCTTCTCTAACCCCCGCCCTGACAGTCCTCCTTACCTCCCTTACTTCTGTCTCCTCCCTCATCTTTTCCCTGCTTACCTTTTCCCTCCCCCTCCTCGTTTTTATCTCCCTGTCCTACCTCCCTCATCTCTCCCCTTTCCTCCTCCTTCCTCCCTCAATTATAAACCAGGTAAATTTCCCTACATACTGTTTTGTTAGCTTGTTTCAGGTTTGTAATTTGCTTCAATTCATTTTCATTATATTCTATGCATCATTGTTATGGCTTTGGCATAAAGCGCTATATAAACAAATACAAATAAAGACACTTTCCTGTGGAAGCCTGGAATTGCAAAGGTTCGGTGCCTTATGTAGACACAGGTGATAGCGTGTCATCATGGTCACATCATTATAGGGCATCAACAGCTGCCTAAGTGGATATCAAGAAGGCGATAGCAACAATAGGAGTCATTCCCAAGCGCAGAAATCACAGTACCAGCCATTTAGCATAAGAGTGTGCTTTCCAGTGGTTAACTGATTTTCTACAATCCATATCGCAAACATGTTGCACAGTAGTAGTCAAACATAAATCTGATATTGAAGAGCTAAACCAGTATCAGGGCTTAGACATTCTCCTGTCCTAAAAGGTTCATTGGCTCCCGGTTGTTGCGCGGATTAAATCATAATCCCTCTGCATCATCCACAAGGCTGTCTGAGGCCGGGGACCACACTATCTGCAACTCTATCTTACTAAATATCCTCCCTCTAGACCTCCATGTTCCTCTGGCACCAACTCTGTGTGTAAAGCTTTTCGCTAAACAGAGGGAAGGAGGGAGATCGCTTTACTCAGCTGGCTCCCTCCTATAGAACAGCCTCGATCTCCCTATGCCAAAAAGGACATTAGGTTCCACTGCATGTTAAGGAGGGTGGCCTGTGTCTCCAATTTAAAACCAGACTGTCCGAGCCAGGCATTGTCTGCTGCATCAAAATTATTCTTAAGGATGCAGTTAGATACCTGCTTGCCCTCTGAGATGGTGCTTAGTAATTGTGGAACCGCTTCAACCTGGTGTTCCAGGTTATCCCACTTGTGGTAGCCATAACTAGCAAGGAGTCTAGTGTTATTTGCAATTCTAGCTTGATATGTCGCCGAGAAGGCAACCCTCCTTACACAAGCGAAGATTTTTGTTTGCGTTGTCTGGCGGGGCTTTAGCCGGCGCCAGGGGAGTGCCAGCTCCCTTTCGGTTAGTGGTGACGACCAGCGAGTCAGGTTTTAGATGACCCCCAATATAAAGGTGGGTCTGTGGGCGCTGGCCTGAATCATTGTTCGATTCTAGGGTTAACCGCTCTTGGTTAACCGTTAGGTGTAAGGAGGGCTGTATACGTCTCTGTATAGACTGTAACAGTGGGATAAACTGAGTGGCAGACTTCTTGTCGCCAAGAACGTCCTCCACAAAGTCCTTGTCTCCTTGTGCCTTTTGGGTGTCAATACTAAAATGTTGGGTAGCCGTCAGCAGCAGTTCGTTGTATTGGAGCTAATGAGATACAGGTGAATCTGCTACAAGCTAATCTTGGTGGTCAGGGAACTGGATGACAGATGTCGTCGTAGTACTGGTCCTGACTGTGTATGTCTCAGAGCTGGGGTCTTGCGACCCCGAGAGATCAATACCATACATGTCCTGGGAGTTTGGGGGGATTGGGGGAGGGGTCTTGTTTAGTGGAGGCCGAGGGACCTAAGGCGGAGGTTGTGGGTCAAGCGTGTTTTTTTTTTTTGGCAGGAGGTTGATGTTTTGCAGCACCCGAATGCGGCACCTCTAAGGGACGTTAGTTCTTCTGGATGCTTGTCCATTAAGTCAACAAAGCACGACATCCTCTTCATAAATGTATTGAATTGCTCATGAGTCCAGTCATAGGAGGGTGGAGAGCCTGAAGGGGTAGGGGTGGTTTGGGAGGTTGCCTGATCCTTATGATGCATAGCCACCGAGTGTCTACAGGGGAGGAGGAACCCATAAACTAAGAGCTTTGGGAAGACAAACGCAGCAAGGAATCGATTTTTTTCGGTGACGTGGGCTTTAACAGGGTAGCGGGATGTGTATTTTCATCATACGTTTAGGAGACGCTGATTCGCCTTTTGCTGCCTGTTTATCAGCGCCATCGTAAGGAGGGCCTTTTGTGCACGTGTCCGAACGGGGGCTGGTTTCGGAGGCCTGTCATGCAGAGAAAGCATAATCAATGGCCCAGAGGATGGGGGAGGATCCACGTGGGCCTCGACGAGTTTGTTGAATGTGGGCCGTGGGCTATGTGCTTTATGTTTGGACTTTGTGTGTGCTATGGCCGCCGGGTGTAGTCTCCATCACAGACCTGCTTAGTGGAGTCGGGGGCCTGCACATGGGGTTCCGACAAACCCCGGTCAGCTGCGGCATCACTAAAGACACCGAAACTGCCCTCGCTGGAATCCTCCGTCACAGCGATGGAGGCTTTGGCCTGCATTGCGTGGACGGCCCGGCGGTCTTTAAGAGTTTTTGGGTGAAAAAGTTTGCAGGACTTGCAAAGCTTTTAAGTGTGGTCCCTAGGGACAGTTATTGCACACTCAGTGTGTGTACTTCCAGAGGAATTTTCAAAATTTAAAAAAGGTAAGTGGACTGCAAGTGGCTGTTTGGCTGCTTTCCCTGGAGGTTCTGGAAACCGTGAGTCGGCAAGGAAAAGGTGTGCCGCTTTGCCGTTCGAAACTTGTAACGTGGGGGACTGCATTTTCAGAGGTGACTGCTACTTGTAACACACCTGTTTCTGTGCAAGCTGGGACCCTATGTTGGGACTTTTGGCTGGGACTGATTACACGCTGCAGCCTGCTAAGCTAACGTCCATTTCCCTTTTCCATAGTGTCACTGCTACGTTGGCAAACCCCGCCCACATCACCCCTGCAGTGCTGCCTACTAATACCACTGGAGCCGCGCACCCGTAAGTGGACTGCAAGTGGCTGTTTGGGTGGAAGGGCGGGTCTAGAGGGTCTCAAGCCACTTCTAAAACTTTAAAAAGGTAAAATGTCTCTGTTATGTACTAACATAGTACTTAGTGTATGTGATGGGACGCTCTAGTATTGTCCCGGTAGTGTGAATGGTTTACAGTGGTGGTTTTGTTACGGAGTATGCTCGCAAGGATAACTGATTTAGCACAAACTAAATACTCCTTGTTTTTCTTCTTCTTTTGGGCACCTCAAAACCACAATGTCTTCACACTTGCGTAGTGGGCGCATGGTTACTGCACCATCCCAAAAACCAGTGAAAGTGGTAGGCCTAAAGGAGGTAAAGCCAGTATTGCAGACAGAGTGTCCTTTAGAGGAGAATGTGGATAAAATGTTTCCCCTTACTGGGCGCCCTGACTTAAATACTCATTCTACCTCTGAATTAAACTTAAATACCATATGCCATGAAGTTGCTTTTGCCCATGTACAATCTGGCAATAAACAACATGGCTCAATAGGTGCACTGGCTTTGCCTCACAGCAGTCCAACTCAAAGGGAGCGTGTGTTGAATTCAAGGAAAAGTTTTCTGAGTGTGCAGGAGTTAGGGGGGAGGGGGGGCTGTGCCTACAGACAACAGAGGATGGTTCTTTAAAATCTCCCTCTGATATTTCGATCCTTGGGCCTGCTGTTCTTATTGTCAGTGGGGCCCTCAACTCTGGTGACTGCCCCTCTAGGTAAAATTGCTAATGTTCATTTACATTGCAATGATGAAGTCTCCTCAATAAAACCTATAAACCTGTATGCATTAGATAAACACCAACGGAGGAATGGATTCCACCCGCTCCACTTAATGAGTCTGGGTCTGAGCAATACTTGAATAATGAAACAACTCCTGCAGATTCATTAAAGAATGACGTACCAAACTACCCTACAAGCGACGGCATTCCACCCTTGGGTTTTGACTTATTGAACCCCGCGGACAATATGCATTCACTTGAAGCTTCTTACCCAGTTCTATCTAGAGTCCTTAACTTATTGGACCGGGGACATGATTACACCCACTATGAATTAAGGGAATTTAAAGCTGTCCCAATATGAATTAAAGGAATTTAAAGCTGTCCAATTGCAAATACTCTCTAAATTATTTAAACTTGAGGGATACATCTCTGAAAACTACAAACGTGAAGGGCGTGGTAAATCGCCTTTGTTGAATATCAATAGCAACTCTGCAGATGTAGGTACTCAAACTTATTTAGATTCCCTAAATGAAAAACTGCAGCCAAATCAGGAGAGTAGGGTCCCTACATTTACCTTTCTGCAATCTTTTGCACAAACTGTAGCAGAGTCTGGTCAATCCAATACGGTCCAGGTCTTTACGTATACTCAACTGTGCCAGATGGTCTCAACAAATGCTGACAAAATTGATCAGCTGATGTTTTTCACTCAAAATAACGATTTAGATCAGGTTATGGCGACCCCTTAGGGCCCCTCAACCATACACCCTGAAGAAATAGAACACCCTGACAGTCCGTCAGCACTGACAGTTTTAATTGACGCTGAAGCCACTAAAAAAAAGAGAAGCAACTAGAATGCAAAGAAGTTTTTGTCCCTCCACAAGCTAATGAGAACTAATACTTCTTTTCCTCCAGGAAGGAAAAACGGCTGTACTTGCGTGCACTAAAGAGACAGGCTGATCGCCAAGTTGCGCAAACAGTCATCGGCAGCAAAAAAAAATAAAAAAAAAAAATACTTCTATATTGGTGCAAACAAATGCCAAGACTAGGTAATCAGAAGCCAATTACCACCAAACAGGGCATACATTTAGAGGAACAGTGGATTGGCTTTGCAACTTGACAATGGTCTGGTGAAATCTCTACCCGTAAAAATGAATGACCCAAAGGGTCCCGTCAAGTCTAATGATGGGGAAACTACTTCTATAATTAAAAAAACAGCGCTCGAAGGGGAGACAAAAATAATTTTGGATAAACAAAGTGAATTTATTTTTACCCTTTACTGCCACAACAAACTCAGTTTTCGATGTTCTACAAATCCATTGCTAACAAGAAAACTGACTTTGGCAAAGCATTAACTGATGAAAATGGGTCTAGCTGCTCTCTTGGTACTGGTCGTAACCCTACAGCTAATAAATTGGAGACGAGAAGGACCTCGGTTGGGAGTATAGGTACTGACAAGGATGCGATATTCTCTGCGGGCTCTGCCACTGCACAAACAAACTAAGCAGGCGCTTCCAATAAATTCTATAGGATGCGCTAGTAAGACTAACACAGCGAACATCTCACAAATATATAATGAACAAACTATTAGCAAATCTGCCATCCAGGCAAATTTTAATTCGGTGTTGCGGATAAGGTGGCCACACCCCTTGAAACTGAGGACTTTACCACTTCGAACGTTCCAACTATTATAGGGTGGCCGAGCAATTCGGATATTAATGGAGATAAGAGATTGAACCAGTATTTCATGCTCCAGGCTTTTCAGAGAATTCCCGCCTTGAGAACTCTAACCACGAGGGATATTGACTGGATTACACTGCCCCCAATTAATAATCATCGTATGGTGTTGCAATTACAATCTGCAAGAATTGCTGACTTACTTTGGAATCATAGGAGGGAACTTAAAATAATTGGTCTTTGTACCACTTTGATTCCATTGAAGAAGCCATCGTCTTTAATGAGACGCCAATTGAATCTCCAAAGGTAACTGTACAAAATGAGTTCATGATGTTGTCGACCTCTCCACCAGAAACGGCTGTGATAGCCCAACTAGTTGCTCTTTCCTCGACCAGCAAAGACTGGTCGTGGTTAACTGCGCTGGTGGGCAATTTACAGACTCAAGCAAATTCCCTCCTCTTAAAAGCAAAAATCTGTCAAGGTCTTGGAATACATGCTGATATAAAATTCTTATAACGTGGGCGGATATTTCTAGCCCGCATGAGAATATCGACATTATGCTGTGCCAAGAAACCATGTGTGAACACTTGTTTCAAGTAAAGGGCTTCGTGGCATATCATGTGGAGGCTCAGCGTAAATCACATGGAAGGCCTTACAGTGGTCTGGGGATACTTCTTAACACTGATTTGATGTTTCTTATCCACAATGTGTATAGATCACACTCCTATTTGGCTATGGTGGTTGATTTTACAGTAGGCGAGAAGGATATTTAATCATTTCTGTTTACCACAACACATTACAATATTTGATGGAAACATTGCTGATGAACATTGCCAAACTTGAAGTGACAACGCAATGGCCGTATTGTAAAATTCTTTTAGGAGGTGACTTTAACGCTGACTGCACAAATGTTGTTAAGAGTGGGCTGTACTGGGAAGGGTGTTTGTATTTATTGTTTTATATAGTGCCTTAATCCAAGGCGCTTTACAGTTACGAACACATTAAACAGTAATCATGAATCAAACCAGAAAGTCGGCATGCAGAACAATTTGAGAAAAAAAAAAAAAAGAGAAGGGAAAGGAGAGGAGAAGAAGGGGGTGGAGAGAGAGAGAGAGAGAGAAAGAGAGAGAAAGAGAGAGAAAGAGAGAAAGAGAGAAAGAGAGAGAAAGAGAGAGAAAGAGAGAAAGAGAGAGAGAAGTAAAGTGAATAGGAGGAAGGAGAATTTAGGAGAGAAGGGGAAGGATAAAGAAAACAAAAAGAAGGGTACTAGAGGGAGGGAGAAGCCTGAGAGGGGGGAAGGGCATCAGGGCGGGGAATGAAAAAGGAGTGATTTCAATGAAGAGCGGAAGGAGGAATAGGTGAGGGAAGAACGGATAGAAAAAAAAGTTAGGGAGTTCCAGTGTAAGGGGGCTAGGAGCTGTAAAGAACAGAAACGAGAGGAGGCAGAAGGGGGTGGAGGAACAGACAGTAAGAAGAGATCAGCAGGACGAACAGAGCGAGAGGGGGTGTAGAATGAGAGGAGAGGTAAGGAGGAGCAAGGTTGTGAAGAGATTTAAACACAAGACAAAGGAAGTGAAATTTAAGTTGGGAGTGGAAAGGAAGCCATATTAAGTGAGAAAGGGAGTTGGAGATGGAGTCGTGACGGGAGAGAAGACAGAGGGTGCGGATGGCGGAGTGGTAAAGGAATTTGAGGGGGACAAGATGGGAAGCAGGGCGACCTAAGAAGAGAGAAGAACAATAGAAGAGGCGAGAAAAGATGGAGAAAATTAAGTTTGGTAGCATGAAAGGTGAGAGAGGGGCAGACTTTACGGATGTTAAAGAGATGGTAGCGACATGCCTGAGAGGTGTGGGAGAGATGATCAGTAAAGGAGAGGGAAGTCAAAAGATGCCAAGATTACGAGCATGATTGGAAATAGGTAGATTAGAAAGGGGAAATTGAATAGAAGGAAGTGTGTTAGAAGGAAAGAACAAAACTTCAGTCTTATTAGTGTTAAGAGAGAGCTAGGAGATGACATCCAGTTTTTAACGGCAGTGAGACAGGAAGAGAGATGGAGATGTAAATCAGAGGTGAAGTAAGAAAAGGAGAGGAACAGTTGGGTGTCATCAGCATAGCAATGGTGAGAAATCCCAAAGGAGGAGATGATAGGAGCGAGGAGTTAAGTGTAAAGAGAGAATAAGAAGGGTCAGAGGACAGAGCCTTGGGGAACGCTGTAATAGAGAGGGAAGGTAGTAGAGATTTGTCCGCCCCAAGAAACGGGGAAAGAATGGTGGGAGAGGTAAGAGGAGAGCCAGTTAAGGACAGAGCCTTTGATTCAAGGGAGGAAAAAGTATTGAGAAGTAAGGGGCGATCGACGGTGTCGAATACAGAAGAGGTCAAGGAGGATGAGCATGGAGGATTGCTTAGAATAGTGAGCGGTAAGGAGAGAGTTAAGGACATAGGTAAGAGCAGACTCTGGGGCGGAAGCCAGATTGAGAAGGGGGAAGGAGAGAGTGGGTAGTGACAAAAGTTGAGAGCTGAGAATAGGCTAAGCGTTCGAGCATTTTAGAGAGAAAAGGTAGAAGTGAGATTGGGCGAAAGTTGGAGGCGCGAAGAGGATTAGCAGAAGGCTTCTTCAGTATAGGAATGATAGTGGCATGCTTGAAGGCAGAAGGGAAGGTGGAGAGAAGTATTGAAGAAGGAGGTTAGATAGAGTATGAGAGGGGGGTAAATCTTGGGAATAAGAAGGGTTGGGATAGGATCGGGAAATTTTCTTTATCGCCTTTCAGGCAAGTGCTCCCCTGATCACTTGGAAACGGGCCAATAAGAATTCTTGCATTGACTATTACGCAATATGTGCTAATCTTAGACAAGAATGTAGTGAGACCACCATTATCCAACCCAGGTTGTGGTGATCATCTTATGTTAGCATTATCAATAGAAGTTATGAGCTCAAAATTGATGAGAGATTCCACACAATGCTTCTTAGGGGGGAGGGAAATCAACCAGGTATGTCTCTGCGGTGGAGCGTCTATCCATGTGATAAGATTAATTTTCTGACGGAGACCGAGTTAAATGCAGATTTCTTTTGTGGAGATGATCTTATGACTCTACAACAGAGATCAAATCTTAACTATAATTCGCATAGCAACAGAAAAGCAGGTAAAACTCCAAAGCTCTAAAAATGAAAACCCATATTAACTCGTACAGTGGTCAATTAAAGTGGCCAAAGCAACAAAAAATGATGAAGAAAATTAAAAACAGCTTCTCTATCCAACTTCGAATATATGTAAAGAAAGAAAATATGCAATCTATAAAGAAACAAATGCAAAAATCACAGACGTTCTATTCATAATTCAATCAGTCGATCTTTAATTTGTGTCGTAATGATAGACGCTCCACATGGGCCTTGCTCCGCTCTAAAGAACCAACCGGCACTCATGAACAAACATCTAATAACTTCTGTTGTTTGGACAATATTTCAAGGAAAAATTCGAATTACCTATGATATTTTGTAATCAGGTGTCAAAAATGTGTACTTGTGTCATCTGTGGACTTTCAGGGGTGGTCCAGTGAAGAAATTATGATAGCCATTGGGTTGTTGAATAATTCTAGGGCTCCTGGTACCAATGGCATTCCTCCATGCATCATCAAGAGGAATCCCTCCCCGTGGGCAGCTATCCTGAAAGTCATATGTGATTACATCTTACATGCTGCTAGAATACCCGCTTCCTGGGTCAAATCAATTGTGGTCCAGATTTATAAAAAGGGTAAGAGACCGGACCCAATGAACTTCAGGCCCACAGCCTCGATTGATGTAGGTGCTAAGGTATTCGCGATCTTGTTCTTACAAGATCTTCAAGCTCACATTGGACGCAACAAAATTCGATCTCGCTTCCAAATTGGATTTCATGCACAAATGGGCACTTCTCCAAATGCCTCTATCCTAGCCCATCTTCTAGCAAAATCCAAAATCATCAATATTGGCCCGTTATAAATGACCCCTGTTGATCTCAGTGTTGCCTTGGATTGTGTGGTGGGTGCAAAATTATGGAAGAAGTTAGAACGTTTGGGGATTCCAGAATATCTCATTACTCTTATATCAAAACTTCATCACAATACTGCATATCTCATCAGAATAAATACCTCTGGTGCTAAGACGCAGCCGATACCAACAAGGGTGGGGGTTAAGCAGGGTTGCATTTTAGCAGCCACCCTGTTTAACCTCTACCTCTGTGACATTAATGAGATTTGGGCAAAGAGATCACTTGCCCCGCAAGGCTGGGTCATTTAAAGATTGGCTCGCCTTCGTGGACGATATTTTGATATTCGACCGCACCCCCTTTGGACTGCAAATTAAGCTCAATCCATTTGCCGCTTACCTCTTAAATCATAACTTACAATGCAATGTCCAAAAATCTAGGATCTTTACTTTTCGGAACTTAAAGAGAAAAACTTCAAGCCTGCAATGGACAATTGACCATATTCCTATTCCCAAAGTCGCTACCCTTTAAATACCTAGGGTATGATGTTACTGACTAATTCAGTGGAAATGAGGAAAGATGGTTTAAATGGAAAGGTTGCTTCGTTACCCACGCAAATGAGAATTGTCTATGCTAAATATTGTACATTTTCTATGGTGCCGCTTTTGGAATTTTGTACTTTAAAGGTTGAGGCCATCATCCTTTACGGATTGGACATGTGCTTAGTAAACATCAATAATGTTCTTGACCAGATTCAAGGTGGCCTTTGGAAGTACTCTGTTTAGCTAAGTCACTTCCTAATGCAGTCCTTCAACAAGAACTAGGCTGGTTATCCCTCAGCCAGATTTCATTGGCGGCTTTTGCCTAATCCATCTAAGATGCTTTATCCACCTGTCAATTCCCTATATGAAGATCTGGGAAAAAGTATTTTAGATAGAAATCCACCATCTATAGCAAAGCACTATGACGCCATGGTTGATTTGTTACTGGTTCTTGGGCTTACTCCAGCGCATTTGCAATTTCGATTATTATACGTTAAAAAAAATGTTTATTTGAAAATGACTAGGTAAAACTCGAAGCAATTTTTGCAAGAAAATCATATGGTGAAGCTGCTATATTTGCGTCCAAGCGAGTGCCTCACAGGACGTATCGCTTAAAATGTCCTTGTGTCTCATTAAGGGACGTGTACTTCCGCTTTAAGCTAAATCAGTTGTACACACTCGAAAGAACTATGAAATAGGGAACCAAACTTGTCACAGACCCATCTGTGACAAGTTTGGTTCCCCATTTCATTCATGGGGTGTCATTTTGTAATGAAGCAACACAGAAAGAAACCCTTAAACATCTCTTAATCTATTCTAAACACTTCGAGATGTTGCGTATAACCTTTTCGGGGCTCGACACCATAGGTGTGACGATGCTAGCCAGGAAATGGTGTTGGAAGTCACTTATGTGGGGTAACTCAAAGATTATATTATCTTTATCAAGATTTCTGTTGATCATTAATGCTAAATTGGAAAATTTGCTCTCACAGAGGGAATAGCTCTCCCTCTATTCATGTAGTACTGTTATTTAAGCTGGACTATAACACATTAATCCTGTGATATGCTCCATGTAGGAATTGCGTTTCTGCTTGATAGTTGGCAAAAGAATGAATTCTTAGTGGTGGTGTGCTGGTCACATCCCGACCACATGGTAATTTAAAACGTATTTTGTTGTATATAATGTGTTTATGAGGAAATTTGTATAACAATGAGGAATGGTTAAAAATGTTTGTTAAAGAAATTAGTTTTGTTGTTATGTATTCTATATGTTGTACAAGTTTGTTGATCAAACTAATAAAATGAAAATAAATAAAAATAAAAGGGTTTTTTCTATTTTAAATGGAAAGGGCAGTTCGGTGAGAAAAGGGAAAGATGGCAGAATATGCATTCTCTAAACGGAGTAGCTGTATGAAAACTTCACCCCTCTCTCCCTACTGTAAGGCCCGAGGTCCGAAGAGGCCTGTGAAGGCTGCGTCTGGTCGTCGATTCAATGAAGTTGTCCATCGAGCAGTTGGAGGATGCTGCGGCAAAAGCGGAAAAAAAATCCACTAAATTACATTTGATACAATAAACTAGACAAACATCTGCAATCTTCGATTTCAATGAGGCATGCCCATGTCCAGTATAGCGCAATGAAATAGTGTGTTGCTTTCACCAAGATCAATAAGTTATCTTATAACTACAATCATCTCACCCTTATTTACAACCTGTAGTTACAATGTCGATACACTGGGCAAACCAATACAAAGTAGATGTTGCAACAAATATTTTAGTGGCCCAACATGGCAAAAGATATTTACTCTTATTTATAAGAATGCACCGTCTGTGCATTACAGAAAGTCCAGAAAAACCGTCCGCCAGCCTGCAGCAACCAAAGGATATACCAAAAAATATCACGTGGAAGGATGCTCATAACCAAATAATTGCCCCAGTCAAAGAAGTATACTTGTTTTGGCAGTGGTCAACACCTACTCTCTGATGAGGTATTTTATCTCGCAAACATTGCCCCCATTCATTAAAAATCTGGCTTTTCTGTCTGTACACCACATTCTCATCTTGAAGGTTTACACGACACAGTGGGATTGGACTGGGATCCTCAGATCACTCCTAGGTTTTAGCACTCTCTGCCCAACCAATTCTTCATTCCACTATCGTTTTAACCCAAACAGAATGGGTTAACAAGGTTATGAAACAGCATTGCTGTTTTATCCTACACCTAACACAATTGGGAGACAACTCCTCAGCCAAATTTGTCTACAACCACCACAATAAAGTATTTGTAGTTATGTTTACGTTTATTGGTTTATATTGCGCCAGAGCCCACAGGGCGCAAACACAGAACAAGAACAGAATGACAACAAAAACAATCTAAGCGAACAGTAATGTCTTAAGGATTTTCCTAAAGACAGTGGCGTTCTCTTCTCGACGCATCACCACAGAAAGAGAATTCCACATTTAACCTGCCTGTGTGCCGAAGGCCCGTTTGCTACCTTGTGCTAGTTTGCATCTTGGTTGAGTTAGACACATCAATCGAGTAACTTTAGTCCTGTTTTCTAGGGTCAGCCTTTCTTTTATGTATTGTGGTGCTTTTCCATGTAGGCATTTATGCACAATCTTGTTTATTTTGAAGCATATTCTAGCTTCTACTGGGAGCCAATGTAACTGCCTTCTACGTATGGAGACTGGGTCCCGTCTCCTGCTCCTCTTAATTATCTACACTGCATCATTCTGTAACATCTGTAGCCTTTTTTATACATCCCTTGCTTGTTCCAGCCAGAAGAGCATTGCAGTAGTCCAATCTTGGCATAATCACAGCTCTCACGAGTGTTATACAATTACCTGTGGAAGCAGCCCAAGATGAGCTTTCTGGACTACGCTGCCAACATGGGCTTCGGAACCCAAAAGATGAATCCAACATCATTCCCAGGGTCTTCACTTTGGATACCACTTTAATATGGTGACGTTCCAGAGCAAAACCTTCATACATATTTGGTAATTTGGCACGCATCTGTGTGGATCCAAAAATAAGGAATTCTGTCTTGTTTGCGTTAAGACAGACCATTTGTAACCATCCAATCTTGTATGGTGTCCAACTTTTCCTATATTCGCTAGATCTTTTTCATAGTCACCACTCAATTCAAGGATTAACTGCGTGGCATCTGCGTAGTTGGAAGAACGCACACCCAGTGCATCCAGAACCTCTCATAATGTGCAACAAAATAAATGCAATAGAATCGGGGAGAGACACGCTCCTTGTGAGAATCCATACTTGGATCAACCCAAACTGAGAGCATGCCTCGTCGCAGACTATTCTGGACTTCCTCTCAGAGAGAAATGGCCTGATCCAGTCAACAGCTCCTCTAGAGCATCCTCCATAATCCACAAGTCTGGCTGGTATTTTGTCCTGATCTACAAGGTCGAAGGCTGCTGATAAATCTAACAGCATCAGCAGCCCCGCCTTGCTCCTGTCAATAATATCTAGCATTTCCGACTGTAAATCTAAAAGAGCAGTCTGTCCAGTGGAAAGATCTAAAGCCCGATTGTTCGGGGTGAATGATTTCTTGACTTTCCACATGTTCTAGTAGCTAGGTCGTGGCGGGTCGACCATTTTCAGTAAAAAATGGTGCATTAGTTATAGGTCTGAGGTTCTTACCATCTTCGTAATCCTGCCCTGGCTTCTTTACAGGGGGGTAACCGTCACCTTCTTCACCAATGCCACATTTATTAATAACTATGTAATAGGAAGGGAGAGAACATTTCCAGATATTCTAATACAATTCTAGAAGGTATAATATCCTCCAAACAAGTAGTAGGGTGCATTTTTCTTAGCACTTTCTCCAAGTCATTTCTTGCTTTAAAAGATAAGGTAGGGGGGGGTTTCATCCACCTGGTTGTTTCCACAGCTGTAGGTACCAATTTAGATGCAAGCTTTGCTTGATTTTGTGCAATGCTATCTTGGGCTGTCTTAATTTTATCCGAGAATGCCCTTTGGACTCGCTCACAATCTTCTTGTGTAGGCTCGATCTTATTTTTTTGTGCCTGCGGTTTTTCAAAGGTCTTCAAAACCTCAAACAGCTGCTTTGTCTTGTTCTTTGCATTAAAATATTCCTTATTTGCTTTAAAAATTTCTTTCCGGTATGTTTTATCTAATTCTTACCATTTAGCTTTATTATCATATGTCTGTGACTTTAACCAGTATCTTTCTGCCTTCCTTTTTAACTGTTTACATCTGGCCAAGTCGGTTGTATAGCATTCTTGGCTGTTCGATTTTTCTCTAACAACCTTCAATTTGAAACAGGCAATCCTGTCCAGTAACTTGGTTATACTTTTCTCATATTCCGGAGCGAATAAATCTGGAGCATCATCGTCCGCAGTAGAGTCCATAAGTTGTTAAAGGCAGGTCTCCAAGTCAGCCGCTTTAATATTATTAAGGTTTCTGCTAATGACTGATTGAATTTTTTTTTGAACTAGGAGCCGAAATATGAAGAAGAAGAAGACCATATGCATGGTTCAGTTGTCAATGCAACGATCGGTAGGTTACTTTCCGCAACCCAGTCCAAAATATTACCCTGTTTGTTGGTAGCTTCTTTACTCAGTACAGTGAAATGATTATTCTGCAGCAATTGTTCCAGTCCACGAGCATCCAGATCCAACTCCTTCCCCAGATGCCTGTTAAAATCTCCCAATAAAATAGAACAATTAGGTTTATTTATATTGGCTACAATCTGATACATTTCCTCTAGGAAGTTTGGCATATCACGTGGGGGACGGTATACTAAAAATGATATTCAGACAATTATTAGTTATGGGAGTTGTCTTTAGACACATCATTTCACAACCTGTACAGGAAAGGGGTGTCTGAAAGAAGTCTAACTCACGTCTCACTAGGACAGCCACTCCACCACCCCTACCTACTTCCCTATTTTTCCCGAAGAACACATAACCTTCTGGAGTGGCCATATCAGTATTAGGACCACTAGAGTCCCGTAGCCATGTCTCTGTGATACACACGACATCCACTTGGTAATCCTGGATGTAGTCATGTACATATACAGCCGATGTATCCAATGATCGCGTGTTCAAATGGGTGATTCTCATATCCTGTGGCTGTACTTTTCCCATTCCTAAATTAGTTGAAAGTACTTATACCACAGGAATGGCAATACCCCTGACACGATCACCAAAAAGAAAAGTATGTGTACCAAATGATGTACTTCCCAGAGATATATAAATGTATCTTTATTCACGTACAAAACGACCTCACAATCACCCAAGATGGATGAAGAACTTAAAAGTACAATTTGAGTTACCTTATTATTATGTGGCACACTGAGAACGATAGTGTATAATCTCAGCAGTTAGGAGACATCCAGACACGTCCACCACGGACTAACGCAGACTGGCACCACCCCGACGCACTGCACTGACGTGCCTGGCTAGAAACAAATAGGAGAGCGAAACCACAAAACTCAAGGGAGTTGTAGTTCCCAGCTCTCAAGACACCGGCACGCCAAACGCGCCAGCAGACATATTCAGCACGCTTCAAGAAGATATTTCAAAGTGGATCACAGTATAAACGGTAGCTAAGAGCACAGATGTTACAAAATGCTAAAAAATTTTTAAAAAAAATTTAAAAAAGTGTTCATACAAAGCAGTGCAACACTATTACAATACAAGTTAAAATATTTGATAAAGCAGCAAATAACTTCCTAAAATAACACCATAACCTCCTAATCTTACAAGGTAATTTTAAAACGATGTCTTCTTTCTGCGGTTTCACACAGTGTCGCCCTGTTCTGTTGCCCAGGACTATCCCCATACGCACGCTAAAACAGGTCAAGGACACAAAGGTTTAGGATCATGATTGGCCTTTGTGAGGGGTCAGAAATGAGAGCCGGACACAAGGTTGTCATGTTTTCACAAGAAGATAAATGAAAAAGGGTTGGAAAAAAAGCCTCTATATCCCTATGCTAAAGAGGAGTTTCCCTGCATATAAACCAAAAACTAAGGATATGTCTGCGTCAGGATGTCAACTGAAAAACTGTCCTTGTGTCCAAAACGGCCTATCCTGACTGTCACACTATAAACAAATGGCAATGCGTAAGGAAAGAATATCTTCAAATTGCCCACAAAGTGTTCACCATTACAATAAGTATCATTCCAACAAAATGTTCACCAAGGCAGGAGCCTTGATTACAAAGGGTGGATACCTTCCCCTGGATTCTCAATTGTAAGAAGAATCACTTGCGAGTCCAAACAAGATATCAATGAGCTTACACAAGATTCCTGTTTAGGCAACCGCGTCTTTAGCAATCTTTCTCTGTGATCTGGATAGCAAAGTCTTTCTTTAACATCAAGCTTTTCAGGATTCAACATAAAAACCACCAGTGTTTCCTTTAACATTTCTTGGGGTGTGCAAATTGCCTGGTTTACTCCCCTGCCAGGTTTCTTTATTCAATACAATTGACTGGTGTACTCGCTTGCCAGGTCTTCACTTATGAGATTCACTCGCCCGGTATAATCTGCTACCAGGTCTTTTATATTTCTATCAATTGCTTGCTGTCTTGCTTGACAGGATTTCTCATATATATTTAATTTGTCCGATGTCTTTTGGTTTACCCTTACTTTTCATTTGTTTTTGTGTTCAATATTGTAGTTATTGCCCTTGGGTCGATATGTACACTCGTGGTAAGGTTTCTTCGGCCCCACATTGACATTTCAGGTATTCACAGTTCATTGGGGTTTGCCTTTCTGCCTTTTGGTATTCAAATAAGCCTTTGTCGTATTCACCAAGTTACAATGTTCAAATTGCTGTTGGCACGGTCGTCGGAATATCCCGGGGTGCCCACTAGCTTCGGGTAGACTCACCGGCTTTCTACAATGTCTACAGTCGGGTTCACGCTTCTGCAGCCATCGCCTGCTTTCCAATCTGGAGACAGGAGACGTTCGTCCGACCTCACTCACGGCTGCACGATTGTACGTCCGCTTCCCTTCGGGATCTGAAATCTAAAATGCCAGCTTCTCGACTCACCAAGGTCCCAGGACCACTCTTGCGGCTCCCAGTGTCTCCACAGTACTGTAGTCTCTTCTTCAGTGTCCCTGCCATGGCAGCCTTCTCCGCTCCGCCATGCCATGCCGGTACATACTGTTCGTGAGCGCTCAAACAGGAGCCAAGGTCTTCTCCTTCACTGCCTCCCTGAACAGTGTGTTTATTCAGATTAAAATGTCCCACACACATTTGCTTTAGAAAATCAACTAGCCTGCGCATTGTGGTTCAGATTCTTGGTACATGATTCAAACTCCTGCATCTTCTTCGTCCCAGTACCTGGAGAATTCTGAGAGTTGTAGTTCCTAGATGTTGTTAAACACATGGTATTGGAATAGTTCTGGTTACTGGTTTTACAATAAGGAACCTTAGAAGAAAAAGGAATTATGAGTTAGTGTCATGGTTGTGTGTTTGGCCAAAGAAATAAGAGTTCACTTCTCCACCAGCAGTAACATGTATCCGACAGTATGTCATTAAGCTCTGGGGCATCGGGAGGTCTTCATCAAGGAAATGGGTCTTGAGTATAAAGGGGTCTTTCTCATGGGAAAGGGGGAGATACCGGGTCTTGTCCAGTGAAGTCATGACATCTCCCTGGTAGGGGTCTCCTCCCATGTGATCCTCCCTCAGGAAACCGCTCCCAAGATCAGGTAACGGCTGCCTTCCAAGGGCCACATGTGAGGAGACCACTTCCGGGGAATCCATGATGACTCCACTGGATTCATCACACTTTCTACCTAGGACATTCAGATCACAATGCCACTGCAAGGTCCACGTTGTTGGTTGTCTTAGAATCCAAGTTTCCCAGTAGCTGCCAAACTACTTCTCCAAGCATTGGCAGATACAGCCTGTTTTTCACATGTGCATCCAAAAGCCTGCTCATCCTTCACACCTTTTCCAATTTTAGATTCTGCTCCACCAGAGTTTGTCAGTGTTCCAGAACGACATATGCAGGGCTCAAAATTGCCAGAAGCTTAGATTGCGCTCCTGCTTGTAGCCTAGGAAACCCTGGTTAGCTTGAAATCAACAGCTACTTTTGACTCCCCAGGGTAAGTGACTTCCCTAGCAATAGCCATGTAATATTAAACGTATGCGGTTGAGAATGTATATAAAAAGGAGAATCAAGAATATACCAAAGGGACATTTAAAGCATAATGGACAGTATAAACTGGACAAAACACGTTTTAGACAAGTTAGATTTGCTGTACACTATATACTAGTTCCTGGGTTCCCAAGGGTACCTCCTATCTACTTAGTGATGCCGGATAACCTGGAGCATCTTTAAACTCCTGCTCGTCAAATCCTATTTTCGATCCCTTCATATACAAGGATGAACATGAGAGTTTATGATTTTTATAAAATGATGTGGGTACTTCTGTGTCTGAAAGGGCGATCTACTAATATGAGCACACTTTCATAATGCTCCAGGCCAAACATGCATATGCTACACACATACCTTGCTGGGACCATTCTCTTGACAGCAGCAGCTGCCTTGCAATGGCAGGAGGTAAGGTTAAAAAAGATCACACTTGTATTTCTGAGCACAGCTGTACACACATTTTCAACAGACAGGGGGGGTTAACTGTATGCACCAATTAAATATAAACCATGTATAATCTTGACATGGTGGCCACTGAGATTAAACGATTATACGGACACATTGATTATCGTATTATTGCAAGTTTGGTGGAGAGGGACTCATTCCTGGTGCGCATTAAGCTACCTGGATGGGTGTACCCATAACAATCATGTTGGATCCAGACAAGTAGGCCCCCTCTTCGAACCCCCTGAAAAGGGTTGTCATAATCCAGAAGGGGAATAAACATTCCCTGGGAATTGGTTCTTCAAAGGCAATCCAATCATGCCATTTTCCACCTCGCACCTGTTTGCCATCTACTGGCGTTCTTTTGAAGTAGGGAGAGGAAGGGGGCTGAGTCACAATAGCCCAGTAGTGAGTTTCAGCACAGAGAGGCTACTAACCATCTTGGATTTTACTAGGGCTCCCAACTCCCATCCCTACTTCCGGCAGACAAAGTGTGTGGACTGAGCAACCAAAGGGCACTTGTTACAGCAGCCAGGATTGGACCCTTAAGAATATGCTTGCAGTGGACCAATCCACTACTATAGCATTTTGCCTATACAAGGATGGGTGCCAGACTCTCCTTCATGGACTCTTTGAAACACTTCTAAAGAAGGATTCACCTAGAATCCTGATTGAAAGTACAAGCTGCTCCAAAGTCCTCTGCCAGTTTGGTTCTCCTACCTAAAGGCATGCTTGTTTGCCCAAGCATTCGAGAGGAATGTGTATGGGTGGTCAGCTGGCTTGGAAAGTCCTACTGCAACAGATACCGATACAGAGGCCCCCAATCGCTCTATTCGACATCAACTCCATTTTCCCCGGGCTTTCGACCCTCAAGCCATCACCAAACAGCACTGCGCTGTTGGAACCAGTTTCCGCCTTTCACAGACACAACCACGTCTCTGTGCAGAATACACCCAGACTGCCATCGAAAAACCCAGGCTCGACACTGTTGGTATTTCAAGAGGCCTTGTCCCTTTGGTCCACCTTAAAAAGGATCCCAGTGGCATCTTAAGCCGCAGTTCGGAAAGACATTGAACATCAATGACATTTTGCTGTTAAAATCTTTGCCTGAGCACCCCTGTCTACAAACCCAGTTTGTCTTTATTCTAAAGTCTCCTTTCTCTGCATTTTCCTTTTCAGGGGTAGGGCTAGTCGTTGTATGCGTTTTTGTTAGTTTCATTAAATATCCATTTTTTACAAGTGGCCTAATGATGCGAATACTAACAATTAACTAAGGAACAAAGTCAAGAGTGCAATTCACTTTATGCACATCAGTACTCGATATTGGTAGTGCAAGTTACAAAAAAGCTTCTGACAAGAATATACACTCCTCCTATATAGAAGCTATCATCCACGAGTCTTTGGGACCATTTACCTTACGATCAGTGCCTGCGTGTCCGGAGGAATTGCAGATATTTAGAACCCTATCGTCAACAGGCAGCTCTTTTAGATAATTTTGGGATTCAAGTCAATTATGCAAAGACATTAATTAAAAATTCAAATTAATAAGCTCGATTGACACTGTAAAACGTTGTGGTCACCCAAAGAACATTTGACAAAAGAAGGAGACTATGTATAACCCTATAACACAGAACATTCAAAAAATTATTCAGAAACACTGGTCTTTGGTAAAGTTGACCTTATCTGCTGAATATATGCCAATGCCAATTTTTTGCATTGAAGAACCCTGGGAACCAATTGATCCATTTCAAACAGTACATAAACCAACAAGGTACACACCAAGGGACACTGGAATATGTGGTCTTTCAATGGCCACTAACCTTTTAGCACTTGTGTGGCTTGCAAATGTACCAAAAATGATTTAACTATCATGATAGGTGAACGAGATTGGACTTGGTAAGGGAGTCGTGCCCATATGGCTTGAGATATATTGACCAGGCCACCAGTACAGTCACCTCTACAATGGGAGAGCACAGATTGCACATAAATTGCAGAAATCTGAATGCACCAATTGTCTGACATTGTATCGAAATAATCCACACGCAGCACAATATGCACTAGTGGGTGGTAGACTGGGTGCCTGGTAACTGGTATGGAAAGGAACAGCAATGGATCTGTTTAAAGTCACACCCGGAAGAGCTCAATGATCAGTCCGATTGGTTCTCAATTGTGAAAGATTTTAGATTGACTAACAGCTATTTGATTAAATACATATTTTCTCCAGTTAAATATTAGATAGAGCGCTACTGAATCATGTAACAGCATTTTTGATATGCCATTAAATGTTGGAAACAAACATCAGAACTATTACTCTATACTTACTGGCACTATGACATTATGTTAAGTAATGGAGTTAAACAATGGTCTCGTCATTCAATTCAAGTAATCAAAATGGCAATATGTCGCAATGCCGTGTTACACGGCATCATGTTGATTAATGGGATAATGTCAATATGGCTTTGAAACCACTTTACATAGGTTATTCAATTGGCACCCTCGACTTTGTGAATGCCAATTTACTCCAGCATTTAACAGGGTACAAACGCACTCCATGGTGTAAAGCCCTTTTTAGGTAAGAAGTCTAATTGTACATTTTAGGGTCTTGGTGGTCTGACCATTTCTATATTTGAATTGATCATTTCTTAATAACAGGTCACTACAATTAGGCAACAGAATAAATGGAAGAACTACACCCAACTGCTTGTTTGAAAGGATCCTAGAGGCTTATATAACGTTGGTAGGCTGCTTTCCTGCTCAGAATTGGGTCAGACTTTTAAGACATGGTGCGTCAATTGCACTAATATCATCTACTGTCAAGTTGTTGCTCTTGATGAATCGTGTGATGTAATTCCTGAAAGTTGACCAATAGATGTTAGGCGATTAAATTGGTTAAGAGGACTAAGTAATTTTCAATATATTTCAGGTTTGAGGCTGTGTTAACTGTGAGTATAGTCAGCTCAACTGCACCATTTTCTATATGCCGATTTTTGTAGTGTGTGACAGTGATTTTACGATTACAAATATTTGTGATATTTTGGATTTTATTGATAATTTTCAATGAATTGTATGCTAACCAGGCAAACGTCCATGAAATGTGTGTATTCTTGAATAAAATTAGAAGAAAGGATGCCAGGAGGAATAATATATTTGCTTATATTTCTCTCGAGTTCCCAGTTCTTGCATGGGTTCCCTCTGTTTTCAATACGCAGTACACCAACCCTTGGAAACAGCTTGACAATATACTGCCTGCTTGCCTTGTGGGCCTATCGTTTTTTCTTTGTTGACACATTTTTGGATATGATAGAACATGCCTAGCATACCTAGCCTTTGCAGGTGTTTGTCCACAAGTACAGCAATGGTTTGACCACAACAATATTTGGAACCTGACAGTTGTTTATGCACACTATCCTGGTCAACCAGATCATAGCATGAACATATGTAGATGTGTTACTGATATGCCTCCATTACTATATAGAGCCCGCCTCCATTACTAGATATTTAGCTCCTGTGGGCTAGAAGAGCCCTGTTAGACGGATAATTACAACTGCCAGGAGCTACATTTGGCTCTCCGGGTCCATGGTGCCATACAAACACTGCTTGTGAAATTATACCTTGCGTTTGGGAAGGTCTAGAAAAAGGGCATATAGAAACATTTCAAGTATAATGGGTCATATATGACAAACATCCCTACTATCACAACCATCCCTATCCTACCATTTGTATTTCCCTTAAGATTTATCTTATTTTCCACTCCCCCTTCCCCATCACCTCCTCCCCAACTTTACCTTCTCGCATATACTCCTTCACTACCCAACTCTTTCATAGCCACAGGGGCTGATTTGGCAACACCCTTGCTGTGTCCCAATCCGCTAACATTTAGCCAAGGCTAGGTGACGTAAGACATATTGGTGAATGTCTTTGTAGAAATATTGAATAACTTAAAGAAAGAACGTCTAGCTTGCATCTCATGGGCAAGTTAGATTTTCGCCAGACTACGTACTGTTTTTTTCACCCCTAGCACTAGCTCCTGCTTAACAGGTGATGCCGCAGACCCAGGAACTACTTTTAGGACCACTCATCACTTTTGATCCCTGCAAAAAGGTATTAACCCACCCTGGTGGACCCAGAAGTCGCAAGTCCCTTATAAACTTTGCAATACACAGTATGCTCAAACCGTTGGACAGCTAGTAGTAGAATAGCTATACCCTGTAGAATATGACATTTGCAGGACACGGTTAAACTATGCATCTTGCAGCGACATACCACACCCACGACAACATCACATTCAACCATGGGCGAGCTGACAGGGGCATACGCTGCCCATCCAATCTCCGGAAGCACCCGACAACCCCAACTCCTTGTCAAGGGGAATCAGAACGGACACAAACAACCCGCCCCCTTCAAGGTACTCACCCCGCTACCAGTATTATAACCCTCAGCGGGTCCCTCGCCACCGTCAGCAGGAAGAGGGAGAAGGCAGGTCCAAAGGCGATAAAGGTGCACCCGAAGAACATGGCAGCCCCCATTCTACCGGAGCCCAAAAAGGCCCGGTGGCTTCCCTTAACCCCCCCGAAGCCCACTTTGTTACAGACACCCGGAGGAGACAGCTGCCATGGAAACAGAAGAAGGGCGACTTAGAGACAGCTGGCGGAAAGAGAAAAACCACTACAAAGAATAGGCTTGGAAACAAAAGAAGGCCAAAAAAGAACAAACTGAAGGAAACTGAGGAAGGACCACAGAGTCCTGATAAAAGCTAGAGCGCTAACTAGCTCTCACACTATGTATCGACACTGGGTTCCATGATGGTGGAGAAAACAAATAATGAATTATATATCAAGAGCTGAGGATCGCATTATGCGTTCTCTCTTTACTTAAAACTCGAGCAGCATAGAAAACAATTACAACTCATCTAAAATTACACATTAAAAACTACGTTTCCCAGATATAGTCTTTTTGTGTCTAGTCAATTTTTGATATGTCCATTAAACCAACCAATCTCGCCACATTATGTCCCTTAGCTGCCTCTACTTTCTTCTGTCCTTCCTCTTTCTTTGCTGCCAGTTAAGTGATTTAATTTACTTATGAGGATTATTGTGATTGATGAAAGAGAAAAGCATACATTCCAACATTTCAACCCACTTGTGCGGGAGACAAAGATTTTGCCATTGGAATGCATTGGGCAAAGATTTATTTTAGGCGGGAGAATGCATAGCTCTCAACTCACCCGCTTTTGGCGGGTGTCACCCGCCTTGCAAAGGGCTGACTCACCCGCCAGGCCTCCTGCACGCCCATTCATTCCAATAGGCGTCTCACCCGCCAGAAACAAAATCGGGTGATTTCACCCGCCTTTGCAAGACAAATGGTTGAGAGCTATGAGAATGTGAAAAATTGCAATATTTTTCACGCAAAAATCTGGAGTCTCTCGCCTAAATCGGGAGTGTTGGCATGTATGGAAAAGGCTTAGAGGGCTTGAGGTATATGTTTTAGCACGAGCGTGGCGCGTAGAGGCTTGGTGGAGAATATCCGCATATAGTAGGATAGTGTTAGGTTACAGTGAAGGAACGTTGCGACGGGGCTGACAGCTCCGGCGAGCGAGCACAACATCCCCAGTGATTGAGAGGGGGCACTATTGTCACAGAAGTGATCCTGAGCCATAGCTCTGAACCATTTATGTCGTGAAGGCGGGTGAAAACACCGATTTTATTTTTGGCGGTTGAGAGGCCCATTGAAACGAATCGGCGTGCAGGAGGCTTGGTGGGTGAGTCAGCTGTTCACAAGGCGGGTGACACCCGCCAAAAGCATGTGAGTGGAGAGCTGTGGCCTGAGCGCAACGGGAACTATTACAGTTCTGGTGCTCAATGACCACATTCCGGAGTGTTGAGAGGAGCGAGGACGCAGCGCTCTGAGCATAAATGATTATAAATCATTATTTTAACATAACAAGCACAAACGCGTGACAGTGTAACGGAGCGAGATCCGCTCATAGGCTAACACGGGGAGGCAGCAGAATTAGATCAGAGCGCCACCTGGTGGCCAATTAAGTTACTGACAAAATCAAGTCGGGAGAAGAAAAATGTGCTTGCATTCTGGCAAAGAAGGCAGCAGCTTGCATACTGAACAGTGTTGAGCACAAATTACGGGCACAGACCCAAGTTAAACTGGTGCAGTGAAGTAACCCAGGTCCACAGAAGCTGCAGATATGAGATGGGTAGAGGCCAAAGAACCCTGAAAAAACCCACCAGCATAACAAATGCAAGGCTCCAGCGAAGAGTTTGAGGAATCCCATACTAGCAGGGAGTGGACTGCGTCCAGCAAGGGCCAAGCAGTACAGTGTGTAATGGCAGCAGGTTAGTGGGGACTATCCCAAGGTAGGAGCTTGGTGGAGGACCTTATTACTCTCTCCCAAGGGATGGTGGCCGTGAGGGAAGAAGCCCAGGAGAGATACTGAGAGGGAAAAGG
This sequence comes from Ambystoma mexicanum, assembly GCF_040938575.1. Classification (NCBI taxonomy): domain Eukaryota; kingdom Metazoa; phylum Chordata; class Amphibia; order Caudata; family Ambystomatidae; genus Ambystoma; species Ambystoma mexicanum. The sequence continues at coordinate 804,003,032 of NC_090921.1, forward strand.
GGGAAGAAAGAAAGCCTGTAAGGCCCGCAGCAGCCGATCCCCCCCCCATGCACCCCACGCAAGAGGAGAGTTGCTGAGAAAAGAGGAGGAGTGGGACGTGACATTTGTGGAAAGCTCAGAAGAGTGCAATGCATCCTCCTCGAGCCCTCCTGACAAGCCTAAGGCTGCTGAGAGAAGAAAAAGAGAGAGAGGAGGAGTAGATGGGCGAGGTATTCCACCCAGACTCTCTCATCCATCGCAGGCCAGCGGAATGGGAGCCCCCTGCCAAGCCCCCTGTAATTATGTAATTGCTAATACATAAGGAAGAGAATCCGTGAATCCCTGTCTAAAGAAGCCAGGAGCAAATTACGAGCCGATTGCCCCAGGCCCCAAGTGCCGGATGGCATGGAAGAAACACCGGAAATTGTTGAGAGGATGCTATCCTTCATGGTTCGCTACGGCAGGGACATCAAGAAAGGGATAGATAGATCCTGGAGATCATGCCAGCATAAACTCCCAGATGTCCTAGGACTGATAACAAAAATCTGGCACATGGCAGAAGAGCCAAGAAAACCGGAAGAAAAAGTAGACCTGGAAATACTAGTGGCTGGGCGCAGAGAGCAATATGCCTGCTCGTCAATGCTAACAACGCCCTGATAACTGAACGACAGAGGTCCATCCACGTCAAGAAAGACCCCAAAATGAGCGAACTAGCTACAGCAGAATCAACATCCAGCAGTAGAGGAAAACTGTTTGGGGATACGTTTGTTAAGGAAATGGCAAAGTTTGCAAATACTTACACCTCGATAGATAAGAAACAGGCATTACTGAAGAGAGTCTTTGGCCATAAGATTTTCAGAAGGGCTGGCAGAGGAAGTGGCGGCTCAGCCAGCCGGTTCTCCTCATACAAGCCCAACCACAATACCAGAAATGACTGGAGAAATCAAGAAGAGCGCCAATCCAACCCCTTCTTTCATTTGAGAGGAAGGGGTAGAGGCAGAGGCTGAAGAGGCAACAGAGGCCAACAGGCAAACACAGATGAGACTGGGCACAGACTTACACAAACAACCAGCGGTAGCAGGGACCACAGTAATAGGGGGGAGAACAGCACAGTTCTTAAAACGTTGGAGAGAGTTGTCAGGAGAATCACCCACTGAACCAGGAAGGGGAATAGGGACTGATTGCATGGGCGATTTTCGGACAGCCTGGCAAAAGCCAGGACTTTCAGAAGATGCTGAAAAATTCATTGAGGAAGCGTGGGCACAAGGTACCAGAAAGGCCTACAGATTGGCCTGGGCAAGGTGGACTAGCTGGTGTGTGGAACAGCATATTCATCTCATTAGAGCAGATGTAACACAGATAGTACATTTTTTAGCAGCTCTGGCAGCTCGAGGCAAGGCATACAGAATGGTAAACACATGTAGATCAGCAATTTCTGCCGGCCAACTTAAAATAGAGAACGTAGCGGTAGGGGAACACCCACTTGTATGTAGATGCCTCAGAGGAGTGAGACTTTTAAGACCACCGTTACCCAAATACTCACAGACATGGGACGTGAACACAGTCCTGAATATGTTTAATAACAGGCCAGACAATGAACACTTGGACAAGAAAAGCAATACCGGCAAAGCTCACTACACTGCTCTGCCTCATATCTTGCAAAACAGTGTCAGATGTAAGAGCACTCAAAATAGACAAGAGATCCTTTAACCTTTCACAGGTCAAGTTTCACATTAACAAGAGAACTAAGACTGGTATCAGAACTGTTTCCTACTCAGCTTTTCCGGACCAATCTAAATTATGCCCAGTCCGGTGCCTGTAAAAGTACGAAGAGAGGATGAGTACGCTTAGGGCTGTGGGACTAACGCAACTGTTTATCCCTCTGAGGAAACCATTCAAGGACATAGCAGGGGCAACCCTAACCTTATGGGTTAGATGGTGTATGCTGCAGGCAGGCATTGACATTAGAACCTACGGGGCGCATTCCATTAGAGGAGCTATGGCGTCTAAGACCTATAATGCAGGAGCTAGGTTGGCTGACATCCTAAAGGCAGCAGACTAGTCTAGGGAGTCCACATTTAAACAATTTTAGTTCAGCCCAATAGAGGAGATGTCTGCATTGGTGGTAAGCTTTGAACAGGCATAATCCGAACCTCCGGTCTTGACATAGAATACTGATTTTCCATACTAACATTATAGAAAGTCAAGATTCTATTAAAGACACAAAGGCGAAGGATTAGCCCACCGAGTAATAGTTATATGGAACTCGGCGCAGAAATGTAATGCAGTTTGGTATATAGAATTGGTGACAGGTGATGCGAATTGGCTATAGAGGATTTGTATCAGACATGTTATGGATATGACTTAAGAGATACTAAAGTGGTGCTGTTTGGTGGTGACATAACAATTACCCACCCTATCACAGCTAGCCTCAGCTTGTTGTTTGATTACAGGAACAGAGGTGAAGAATACAGGAACATGAACAAGGGAGAGAAGATCAAGGATTAATGCAGTGTCTACCGGTTGGGACGCAGAAGTCAAAGTTGGAGACAGACAAAGAAAGAGGAAGGACAGAGGAATGTAGAGGAAGATAAGGGACATAGTGTGGCGAGATTGGTTTAAAATGTCACGTGGTTTAACGGACATATCAAAAATGGACTGCACACAAAAAGACTATGGGCCTCATTACGACTCTGGCGGTAGCCGTGCCGGTAAAACCGGCATTGCTGCCGCCGGAGTCGTTTTCTTTCCAGCACCCAGGAATGGGCAATTATCGAGATATTACAACCCTGGCAGACCCGGTAATTGCCCATTCCCAAGCACCAGAAAATAAATATTCTTCCCCATTCCCATTGAGCCAATAGGGCTCAATGGGAATGGGGAGGTCGGATGCACCGGCACCATTCATGAATGGTGCCGGTGCATCCGACAAGGTCTGCTCGCGGGTGCCGGGCCGCCTGCCAGGTCAGGCCTGGCGGGCGTAAAAGCACCCGCGAGCAGACATTGTAGTTTGCCGGTCCTATAACGTTGTTACCGGACCGCCAAACTTGTATTGAGTCCCTATATCTGGGAAATGTAGTTTTTAATGTGTAATTTTTATATGAGTTGTAATTGTTTTCTATGCTGCTCGAGTTTTAAGTAAAGAGAGAAAGCATAATCCTTCACCTCCGTGTCTTTAATAGAATCTTGACTTTCTATAACGTTAGTATGGAAAATCAGTATTTAGCACGCATAGTTTCAAGCGAAAATTCTTTCTGTTCATACAGTAATTTCTACAGACACCTTTCTGTAACGATTAAGATACATAAATACGTATTTTTCAATACTAGCGTTATAGAAAGTCAAGATTCTTTTAGAGACACGGAGGACTATGCTCTTCTTTTTTTATTTCAAACACGAGCAGCATTATAACAATCAATAATATATTTAAAAAGAACACAATTAAAGAACTACATTTCCCAAAACATTTTCCTTTTCTGTAGTCCATTTTTGACATGTTATAACTTGAGACATGTGATGTTCTCAACCAATCCCTTCTCTGCTTGTCCTCTATAACCTTCTCTTTCTTCCCTTACCCTTCCTCTTTCTTTGTCTGTCTCGAATGTTAAATAATGTGTACCAATCAGTAGATGCTGAAACATAAGAAAGCCCTCCTCTTATTTGTCTGAGGAGCCTGCTGCCTTAGGCTCTGTTTCTGCCAAATAATCAAATAACCAAAGCTGAGGCTTACTATGATAGGGTGGGCAATCGTTAAAACACAATTCCTCTGAACAACTTTATTCGGTATCAGATAATATTATTCCCACCAATAATATCGCCATATATATTATGGTTGTGGGGTAAGGCCACGGGGGATATTATTAGTGGGGATAGTTTATGGGGTAAATGGAACTATGGATTGCAGGGGGGTCCCCTGCACCCTTTTAAAAAATATGGTGGTGTGGGGTGTCCCCCGCAGGTTCCCTGGGTTAATATCAGCGCAAAAATATGTCGAAATCTTTGTAAGGCGATATTTTTGCAGGGATATTAACACATGGAACCTTTATTCTATAAACATTACATTAGAATATCCATTAGCTCATATAATGATTGACTAGGCGGGATAATCCTTTGCATCTGTGTCTTAAATAGAATCTTGACTTTCTATAACAGTAGTATGAATAATGTGTATTCTTTATCAATACCGGAGGCTCGGATTATGCTTGTTCAAAGTTTACTCACCACCAACATAGACATTTGATCTATCAGTCTAAATTTCTTTGAACGTTGACTCCTTTGACCAGTCCACTGCTTTTAAGATGTCCTCTAACTGAGCTCCTGCATTATGTGCTTTCGACACCATAGCTCCTCTAATTGAGTGAGCCCCATAAGCCCCAATGCCTGCTTGTAACATACTCCATTTGACCCATCTAGCTAGGGTCACCATTTAAAGTGCAGCATATGGCTTCCTTAGCGCGATGAACAATTGGGTCACTCCTGCCGGCCTAAGACTACTTGTCATATCCTCATAAGACTTCGAAGAATGAACCGGACATAGTTTGGGTTGATTTGGAAAGGCTGTGTAGGAAACGGTTTTGATATCTGTTTTGTCCAAAGCGCTAAATGATTTCCGGTCCACTTCAAGTGCTTTAACGTCAGACACCCTCTTACATGATACGAGGCAAAGCATTGTAATGAGCTTTGCTGATAAAGCCTTCCTCGATAGCTGGTCATTATGTGGCCAGTTACTAAACAAATTCATCACCACATTAACGTACGATGACTGGGACTATCTGGGCATCAGTGGTTTCAAAAGCCTTACCCCTCTGAGGAGTTTGCATACTAGCGGCTGTTCTCCCACTGGCACATTCTCTATCTTGGGGTGACCGGCTGATATGGCCGCTCTACAAGTATTCACTGTCCTGTAGGCTTTTCCATGAGCTGCCAAAGCCACTAGAAAATTCATTATCTGAATTATATTTGCTGTAGTGGGATGTTTGTGCCGTTCCACACACCAGCCGTTGCAACGTGGCTAGGCCGACCTTCCTGCTACCTAGTGCTCAAGCATCTTCAATTAATTTATCAGCCTCTCCCGAAAGTCCTGACCTCTGCCAGGCTCCCCAGAAATCACCCACGCTATCAGTCTCAGGTTGCCTTCTTTTATCAGGGGATGCATCTCTCCTGCTGGATCCTGAATTATCTCTCTGAATTGTGGGAGAAACAGTGGTTTGTCGATTGATAATTCTAGAAGGTCCAGGAACCACACCTGACTCTTCCAGTCTGGCATCACCAGAAGTAAAGTTGTCTGCTGTCTTCTGGCCTGCCACTGTTCTCGGGATCATTGCAAATGGAGGGAATGCATACTCTCTCTGCAGACCCCAGTTCTGTAGAAAGGCGTCCCTTGCTTCTGCTGCTGGGTCTCGTCTCCAGCTGAAAAAGCAAGTTAGTTGAGCATTCAACCTGGATGCGAATAGGTCTGTTTAGCATGGACCCCCCAGTTCCATTAGGGTCTGAAATACTGTCCTGTCTAGTTGCCAGTTGCTGCCATCCCTCAAATGTCTCGAATTCCAGTCTGCCATTTCGTTCGACAGACCTGGGAGATATTCCGCTGTAACGCTGACCCTGTTCTGCAGGCACACGTCCCAGAAATATTTTGCTAGTTCTGCTAGCATTCAGTACTTGGTCCCGCCCAACCTGTTTATGTAGCGTTCTGCAGAGATGTTGTTCATTTTCAGTAACACGCAACAGTTTGCTTGGCCTTGAGTCCAACACCTCACCGCTCAGGACCCCACCATCAGCTCTAGGCAATTGATTTGGAGCTCTAGCTCCTTCCCTGACCACCTACCTCCCATTGTCAACTCTCTGCAATGGGCTCTGCAGTCCGGGGATGAGCCAAATATCGCTCTCCCGTTCCAGGCCTCGATGTGTCTGAACCACCACCATAGTTCTGTCTTCTCCTCTGTGGAGATAGGTACTTCCTGTTCATACGATAATCCTCTCTGTACGTGCTGAATCTTTAGACGCTGCAGTGCCCTTTAATGTGAAGGCCCTGGGAAGATTGCCTGAATGGATGATGCTAGTCTCTCTACCAATCTGGCCATTCTCTCAGTGATACCTCTTCCTTTACCAGTATTGTCCTGATCTCCTTCTTGATCAGATTCATCTCTGCTATCGGCAAGCTGAGTGTGGCCGCTCTTGAGTCTATCACGAAACCCCAGAACTCTAGTGATTGAGCTGGTTCCAATTTGGAATTTCTCCCAATTTATTAAAAATCCCAAGCTCTAATAAAAAAAATTAATAGAAATTTAAAAAAATCACAAGCTCTGCAACAGGTGTATTGCCACCTTTGCTTGCTGTTCCAGCATTACCTTGTCCTGCCCCATCAGACAGAAGTCATCTAAATATACTATCAGCCTGATTCCCTGTTCTCTCAGGTGACTGACCAGTGTCCTCATTAGTTTCGTAAAAGCCCTAGGTGCTGACGCCATTCCAAACGGGAGGCATGTGCATCACTTCTGACCCCCCGACCAGAATTGGAGGAACCTCTGATGTTTCCTTGGATTGGGATCATTAAGTAGGCATCTTTGAGGTCTATCCTCACCAGCCAATCCCCTGATTATAATACGTCTCTTACAAGATGGATTCCCTCCATCTTAAAATATCTGTAAATGATGAATGCATTTAAACATCTCAGGTTTATCACTGGTCTCTGTTTCCTTTTGCACTTGACCAAGAACATATTGCTTATAAACCAGCCCTTGTTAGAAGAGATGTGGACATCCACACTTTTTTACAGGATCCTAAGAATGACCCTGTATTCATAAGGCTGCTCATAGCAATAGTAGAGGAACTACTGCAAATACCTAATCTATTACAGCTGCCTGAGTAAAGTGTTTTTCCTTCCTTAAATTGCAGTAAAAAATGGGAAATGTTGAAGTTAACACAATTTCAGAGAATGAGTGAGCTCAAGAAGTTCCAGAGTGGCATAAGTTGTGGGCATTATTATGTTGGTTCACGATATACATAGCACAGTTATTCTTTGTGTCTTTTTGTTTCTCATGATTTACCTTTTTATTCTTTTGATCCAAAACAGTCCCTTTGATTCTCCCCACTCCAGGAACTCTTGTAGATGTGCCTATTACCAATGAGCCAAGGCCCCTTGTGTTGTCTCCCCAGCATAGAGCTGCTTTAGGGTTGTTTCCATGGGCTGCAACTATGTTACTAAGGAGACACAGAAGAAGTGCAGAGGAAGACAATAATGGGATAAGCACTTATCTAGATAATGCAACACATTTGGGTCACAACATGTGGTATCAACACGTGAAAAAGGTGGGTGAGAGAACCTCTAAGGAGAGTTGCGACGTCTGTGATGTCTCAGACCTTATGCCATGAATGCTGCCCGAACTTTCATTTCCAGAGAAATTGCATAATACAATGCCAGATGTCTTGTCCATCTTGCTGCATGAATGACTCAAGGACAATTCCAAGGAATTTGGGCCACTCTGCAATGGAGGTCAAAATGGTTGTTTCCATTCCAGGATGATTATATCGAGACTACACAGATGGAAAAGGAGCCTGTATGGAAGAGCAAGATGCTCACATACCATAGGGCAGGACAAGAAGAAGGGGTCATACAGGAAATTAAGATAATCTACTGTCCTGATAGAGTAGAAACAGCGTGGGCGCCTGGATGCTGGGAAATAACTCACATGCTAGTCTATGGATAAGTAAAGACAAAGAAGGGTTGGGAAGAAGGATTGATGTCCTGTGCAGCTCATCTATTGAAGTCAGAATACGTGCGAGAAGTACAAAAGTTGAATGACGAGTGTTTAAAGTCATGGGCTGAACATTCCAAACTGCTGACATGGGTAGAAGATGAATCAGGCCCAATGATTGTGATTCCTCTGATGAATGCAACACTCTGCTTTCGAAGAGAGGGAAAGAAGCATGTGGGAACTAACGTAGGTTGTACAACTACAGTTGATGTCTCCAAAATGGGAGCAGTAACAGCCATCCTGATGGATCGATATTGGGCTTGTGGGTCCAGAGCCTACATGAAGCTGCCCAAAGTTAGGGGAGGAACGTGTTCCTTAGTACTCATTCATGTTCCAGCGTTAGTGACCTGAACGTTAGAGAGTTTCCAAAGGCAGATGCCCATTTGAGGAGGAGAAAATCTCTCGAATTCCTCAATCGAACAAGAAGGGAGAATTATTTTTCTGCAAAATCAATAGAAGCCTTTGATGCTATTCCATATGAGCATAGGCTATTCAGCAAAACTGCTTCAATCTTCACGACTATCTTTTTGCCAGGGATCTAGAAAATGACCAATGCAAAGTGGTTGCAAATCACTCGCTGTGAGCTCCTGCAGACAATCAACACCACCATAAAGAGATTCAATGCTGTTAGGGAAGAACGGAGGGCCATAAGATTAATAACCCTCCAGAACAGATATGTCATTGATATGATAACAGCAATGGAAGGAGGAGTTTGCGCCAAAATCGGGCCATCATGTTTCACATTCATACCTTCTCATGATGATAAAAATGGGACCTTGACAGAGGCCATAACGTTGCTGACAAATGTATACAACAAAATGGAAGATGAGACAGAAGATATTGCAGATGACAGCTGGTTCGTGTCTATCTTCTCATGGGTTCCACAATGGATGGCGAATATTTTCAAGTTCCTGGGAGCAGTATTGGTGATGATAATGTTTGGATTCTGTGTGATTAAGATAATAATTACACATTGCAAGAAGACAGCAAAGAAAACAGTAGGAATGGAGATCATGATCGATGTCGAGTCAGGGTTTGGACCCAATGAATTGACAGATGGAGAGATTAGAAAATATATAGAGGCCAGCTTTGTAGCATCTAAGGGAACGAAGTTCCTGCATCCAAGAAACCACAGGAAGCATGTGGGAAGATGTCTCTACTATAATCTGAATTGGCAGTGCAGCTATATGACCTGGAGTGTTGATGAACATGTAAAATCAGCAGGATCCCTGAAGGGAGTAGTGAAAATCTGGACTCTGAAGAAGCACTTCTTCAAGAGAAGGTCCCTGGATGTAGTGGTGGATGAACCAACCAACCAGAGGGGGGAGTGTAGAGGAGCAGCTGAATGCTTCTACAGGAAGTCCCACCCCCATTCTTCCTATATGTTGCAAACCAGAAATTGCGACATGCACCATACCAGTGATGGTGCCTATTCCACAGAGAGACTTCGAGGAAAGGTATTCATTGAGAAGACCCTATATGAGGACCCCCATAGAGATGACAATCTCTTGGAGGAGATCCCCAAAGGAATATGAAGATAAGAGAAGAAGAGGCTTGTGACATCACAAGAAATGAACATGATGCACTGAGAAGAATGGTCAAAGAAAAAGATGCATAGACATTATAGAACCTGATGACGAAGTAAAGAATCGAGTAAACTTTCATATGCGGGATGAAGATTGCACGTGTGAAGAGCACTGCAGAAAATGCAAGCCATTTCATAACTGTACAGATGCAGCAACGCAAGTAGACTAAGTGGTCATAAAGGCTGGCTATACGTAGCGAATAGACTGCAGGCGGTGCCGCCATTATTTAGAATTCTGGACATCGGTGTCACACATTTAGTAAGCTCAGACACGTCAGGAAAGAAGGTCAAGGAAGGCTGTGTTGCAGTAAGAAAACAGCTGAAGATTGAGGAAAGGCCTGGAATAGCTTTCTGGCCTGGTGTCAAAGGAATGAACGACCAAGAACCGGTTATCTATCCTTGAAGAACAGTGAACGTGAGAAGCTGAATCAGCCTTTGTTAAGGTGAAATAAAGAACACCATGAGTGGCAAGTTTATTAATTCAAGACAATTAAATGCTTCAAAACAGACCGAAATACGGTCTCCTGTCACGTGAGTCAAGGATGGAAATAGGAGTTGGGCGGGCAGACCTGGACTGCGATAAGAGTGTGCCTATACTCGCTTTCATTCTCAAGAGCAAGGGTACTTTGCAAGGACAAGTGCAAAGACAATCTGAATGGGAGACGGCATGAGCGATGAGAGATTTTGGGCTAATTGGGTGGGGAGACACGGTCAAGTCCACCTACTGGCACCTAGGGTACCAGCTTACATGCTGCTAGTGAGCTGAATGTTCTAGAAGGGTACACGCATGCCAACCAATTGTAGAAGGCCATATAACAAAGGGCCTTATAGTTTGAGAGTCAATGGTGTACTGTGTTTCTAGTAACTGATGAAGATGACTTGCACTAGGGGTGGGCATAGTTGTCCACCTGACTGCAGAGAGCCAATCACAAACAGATCCCTTAAAGAAAGTATACTTAGATGTTCCCCTTAAGCCAATCAAAACCCACGTAGATTTTCTTAGTTTGCCACGTAGTATGACGTCACGTATGGCACATTTTTTGTATATAAATGTGTTTTTTATGCAAAATGATTGAGCGCTCGAGTGAACGTCTGTGATGTCCTTTGTAACTACCTGTTTTGGACAATTGAAAATAAAACAGTCGGAGGAGACATTTTGCAAACTTCCTGAGTCAGTCTTATTATTTGGTGTAAAGAGTTATTCTGCACCCCCATCTTTGTATGACGTGTTACTGATTTAAAGGGCCCCTCCATGGGTTCACTTCCCCATCCAGTACCTCAGAATTGGACACCTCATCCGTGTAACCTCTGCCTCTCCTTCCCCACAACCTCACTCTTTTCTCACCACTTCTCTTTCTGCGTGGAGTGCTCGGGCAGTCTGGCTGCTGCTGGCCTTTCAGGCTTTCTTTCTTCCCCCTTGCCCCTTGTGATATCTCTCTGGGGCTTCTCCTCTCAGGACATGGAACCCCTGGGAGAATGATATCAAGTCGCCCACCAAGCTCTAGCCTTGGGATAATGAACCCAGGCCTGTGCTCAGTACTCTTTGTACTGTCTATCTCCTACTGGGCTCTGCCCACTTTCTGCTGTTATGGGGCTCCTCATATTCATTGCAGGGGCTGTGCATTTTTTGACACTCCTTTGGGTCACTAAAGGAATCTTGGGCCTGTCCTGTCAATATGCAGCAGAATGTGGGTCTGGGGTGTATCACTCTGTTACAGTTTGGCTTGAGTCTGTGCCTGTCTACTCGGCTGTGCACACACAGTGTATTTATCTCAGCTGCCTGTTCCCTGCTCATAAAGCATGCAATTCGTTTCCTTGCGTGACTTATTATTATCTGCCACCAGGTGATGCTTGCTCACTTACAAAATCAAGCTCACCACATCTCTGTCTACTCTCTGACAGGCTGGCTGTGCCCTCAGTCTGAAATGCAGGGCCACGGGTCCTGAAGCTGACACCTTAATATGCCGCAGAGTGTATTTATGAATAAATGATTGTCCGTTCCGACTTTATTCATTGACTCTCTAATGCGCTCCTCTCACGGAAATGACATTGGTGTAGCACCGGAATTAGTATCCCGTTGCGCTGCACTGTCTTTCGTCAGAGAGCGCCCTCTTGTGTAAAATCTCAGCGCTGCACCCTCTCACGGCACGTTGCGCCTGCTGTCCTCTGGTGCTACACAGAGATGTTCTGTCGTAAGCCGCTGTGATTAGTTTTGCACGCACGCTCATGTTCCCAACATTAATTAACAAAATAAACAGTAGCACGTCATAAACTGTTACACACCACTCAATAGTATAACAAAATAAATGAGTACTTAGTTGGTGCCGGAGCAGCAAAGAAAGAGGAAGGACATGAGAAGAAAGAGAAGGTTATGGACAAGCAGAGAAATAATTGGTTGAGAATATCACATGTCTGAAGTTATAACATATCAAAAATGGACTACAAAAAAGAAAAGTTTCTTGGGAAATGTAGTTCTTTTTTATTCTGTTTTAATGATTGTTATAATGCTGCTCCATTTTGACGTAAAGAAAGAAGAGCATAATCCGAGCCTCTGGTCTTGACATAGAATTCCCAGTTTTCTGACCTATAACTGTCAATATGACAATCCTCAATATATACATATCAAAATTCTGTGTATTCCTGTGTTCTCTTCCAAGGAATGCATGCAAACATGACCAATTTGAGAGGTGCTAGACCCGTACATGCCAACCTTCCCGATTTTTCAATTGAAAATATTGCTATTTTTTAATTTTTACTTAAAATAATAGTAACCTTAATGCAATCCAATGGGAGAATTTGATTCTCCTGAATTCTGTGAGACAATCTCCCTCCAAAGTAATGCAGAATGTTGGCATGTATGTAGACAATGCCTGTTTTTTCTTTGCCTTCTTGTACTTCTAGTGCTGGATTTATAATGATGGTATCCACAATAACAAGTCACAGAATGCAAAGTGATACAGATTTTCCATACTAACATAACAGATAGTCATGATTCTATTAAAGAAACAGAGACAAAGGATTATGCTCAACTCTTCTCTTTACTTCTCGAGCAGCATATGTAAACAAATACAACTCAAGTGAAAACATATAGAAAAAACAACATCCAAGAAACAAAGTCTTTTTCCGTAGTTTGAACTTGATAGGTTTCTTCTCCACGTGATCTCATTCAAACCAATCATGCTGCTTGACTACTTTAAGCCTTCCTGCCTAACTAGGTTCTTCCTTTACTTTGCTGCTTTGACGTAGAAACTGAACTGTGCGCCCCAACCGGTAAATGCTGCACCTACTACCAATTCTGACCACCGAAAAGCCTTCCGGTTTTGCTTCTGTGCCTACAGAAAAAACATAATAAAGAAACTGATTGTAAACTGATCACTGGCCAGACGATCGCAATTTTAGCTAGCCAATGTGCTCTTGCCTAGTCGCCAGACATGCAACCTCGTAATGCACTCATTCACAACTTTGTTGCAATTGCGCGTGGGATAATCCTTCACCTCTGTGTCTTTAATAGAATCATGACTTTCTGTTACATTAGCATGGAAAATCTTTTTTCTAAGTCAAGACCGGACGCTCGGAATTAAGCTTACTCAGCACTAACGAGGAGACCTGGTCGATCGGCCTAAAATTTATTTGTACAAATCGACTTGTTCAACTAGCCTGCAGCGTTCCGCTTTAGAGACCATAGAGCCTCTAGCAGAGTGGGTGCCATATGCCCTGATGCTGATGCCTGCCTGCCTGCTGCATGCACCAGTGGACTCATCTGGCCAGGGTTGTAGGAGAGACTGCAGTGAGCAGCTTCTGTAATGCAATTAGTAACTGTGATTCCCTGGGTGGTCTAAGCTGCTTCGTCATGGCCTTGTAAGCCACTAGGCATCTGACAGGACAATGCTTGGGCTTCTCTGGGAGTGCTGGATATGACACTGACCTTGGTTCTCTGACAGATGTAGAAGGTAACTCCTGACAGAGAAAATGATCTCCTGTCGAGCTCTAAGGATCTGCCGTCGGAGACACTTTTACAGGAAATGAGACAGAGCATGATTGTAACTTTGGCTGAAAGAGCTTTCCTTGACAGGTCGTTGTTGTCTGGCCAATCTTGAAACAGCCTAAGGACTTCATTAATGTCCCATAACTTAGAATACCTCAGCATAAGAGGTCACAGGAACTTCACTCCTCTGAGCAGCCTGAAAACTAGGGGGTGCTCTGACTGGCAGACCCTGTATGTGGTTGTGCCCTGCTGATCACAGAGTCAAAAGTATTAACTGTCCTGTACGATTTCCTTTGTGCCTCCAAAGAGGCCAGAAAGTTGGCTACATGAATCACATTGGTTCTAGCGGGTTGGATGGCTCTAGCCAGGCATCAGCTATGCCCTTTGGACCAAGCGGCTCTCCAAGCGGCTCTCTACGATTTCTTGGTCCCTGCCTCCCAGGACTCTGCAATGAGGCATTAAGCTTCTCCCGAAAAGCTTGGTTTACACCAAGCTCCCCGGAATTCACCCATGCTATCAGGTTCAGATTCCTTAGCTGGTCTAGGGGATTTAGCTCTCCTGTTGGGCCTCTGAGTATCGTCTTGTCCTGTGGAAGCATAATGGGGTTCTTGCAGTACACCTCTAAGAGGTCTAGGAACCATTCTTGCCCATTCCAGTCCGGCGTCACTATCACCAGCTTCACCTTCTGCCTCCTTGCCTGTGCCATCATCCCCAATATCATTGCAATTGGTGGAAAAGCATACTCTGTGTGGGGACCCCACACCTGCAGAAAGGCATCTGTCGCTGCTGTTTCTCAGTCCAGCCTCCAGCTGTAGAACCGCAGAAGCTTCCTCTTCAGACTCAACGAAAAAAGGTCCAACCAGCAAGGGCCCCAGTGCCTCATGAGCTCCTAGAACACTGTTGCATCCAGCTGCCAATCGCTGGAGTCTCGCAGATATCTCGAGTTCCAGTTGCCCACCTGATTCTGTAACCATGGGAGGTATTCTGCTGTCACACTGATGTTCCTCTGAAGGCACAAATGCCAGAAATCTTTTGCTAGCTCCACTTGCCTTGTCCATTTTGAGCATGATGCAACACTGCGCTCTCTCCTTGGTCCAGTATCTCACAGCGAAGGAGCCCACTAACAACTACAGGAAGTTGATGTGTAGACTGAACTCCTTCTCCAGTCATCTTCCTCTGGTTGTCATCTCCCCGCATCGAGCTACCGAGCAGCACCTGCTAGGTCTTGACCCATAAAGCAAATATCGTCCAGATATACTATGAGCCCTCTTCTCTCAAACCGATGACCACCGACTTCATCAGCTTGGTAAAACACCACAGCGCTGATGCTAGACTGAACAGGAGACAAGTAAACTCTCATCTCTCTCTCTGCCACAGAAACTGCAGGAAGTGACGATGGTTCTGAGCAATGGGCACCTCCAAATAAATATCCCTGAGGTCTATACGGGCTAGCCAGACCCCTTCTGCAATATGTCCCACAGCAGGTGGATCCCCTCCATTCTGAAATGGTTTGACACCAAGAAGGCGTTCAACGCCCGGAGGCTGATGACTGCCTTCGGCTTGAGCGTCCTTTGCACTAAGAACATATTGCTTACAAAGATTTTTGGGATTTGTGCTGCTGGTGCAAATGCTTGTTTTCTCTGTAGCCGGGCTATCTCTGCTCCTAGTAGTTGTCTGTCTTCTCAAGAGAAAACTATTGGTTTTGGCAACTGTGTTTGCACAGGCTCTTGGTAAAACTCCAAGCAAAAACCTCTTACTGTCTCTAGCACCAAAGCATCCCTGGTGAGCTCTTCCCACCTTTTTACACACTGTGCCAGCCTCACCCCAATTGTTAGAATCACTGTATCTGCTCACCTGCTGTGCAGCATTGGCGGTGCTCTGATCTGAGGTGCTGTTCTGCTGCTTCCCACTGTACAGCCAGCCTCTGCCTCTCCCTCACGACAAGAAGAAGGGGTTGGGCGTGCAGTCCCCCTGTTCTTGCCAGGAAGCTCTATTGGTGGAGGGACTGTACACAGCAAAGAGTGGCCGGTCAAGCAGCCCCTACCTCTGCCAGCCTTCCCAAACGTTTGCTGCTGAAGACTCTTTTGAGCGAGGCCTGCACCTTTTCCAGGTCTGCGGATGTGCTGGTGAACTTGGCCATGTCCTTGATAAATGAATCCCTGAAGATCTTACCTCTGGCGACCGCTGCTGTCTTGGAAGAGGCTAGTTCCCCCACCTTGGGATCTATTGTCACCAGAATAGATCTTCTACGCTCCGTAGCTATGGTGTAGTTTGCGTTGCCCAGAAGGCATATGGCCCATTGGGCCAAAGTTGCCAGAATGGTAGGGTCTACCAGCTCTTTCTGCTCCTTTGCGTCCTCAGTCATTTGCAGGATTTTTGTAAACAGACCTACCACATCCAGCATTTTGTCCTGGCAGGCCTTCCACAACCTATCTATGCCTTTCTTCATGTCTTTGCCGTACTGCCCCATAAAGGTAAGCATACGCGCGTCAATTTCTGGGATTTCCACCACTTTATCAGAAATATGCGGCCTGGGACACTCTGCCCTCAGCTTGTTCTGGGCCTTTTTGTCCAACGGGGTACACAACCACTTCTTCAAGTTTATGGCTTTCTGCTTGGCGATCCCATTCTGTTGATCCAAGGTGCACTAGGGCATCTGGGTCAAACTCGTCTCCCTGGGCATCCTCCTCCCTAGGCCTCTTTCTTTTCTTAGACACTTTACGGGGCATAGTCACACTTGTGGATGACTCTCCCCTGTCATCTATGCTTTGGTCCGATGACTCAGGCCAGCTCTCTTGCTCTCGCACGGCTGAGCTAGAGGGTACGCAAGTGTAGGGTCAGCCACTTCTCTCCCAAGACCTCGCTCACTTGGTACTTCTGCGTTTGCCACATGGCCAGCTCGGGGTTGGGGGGTATGGGCGCTGCAGGCCTGGTATCTTTCTTCCCCCTTACTCGGTGCTGACCAGAGGCTCCCTTGGGGCTTTGTCCCTCAACTCTTGCATGTCTTGTGAGAAGGCTATCCAATCCTCCACCACACTCAGCTGCTTGCTGAGTGGTTCTAGTGCAGCGCAGATGGCTTTCTGCACTACGTGTCCCATGCTGGGGTCCAGCCAGCTGCCACTTGTACATGGCTCCTCTGACTCCTCACTGGAGATCCTGCCGCTCCTACTCATCATGTAGGCTCTGCAGACAAAACGTATCTGCCTGGGACTGGGTTGGGTGCTGCAGGTTCGCCTGGGCCTGCCCCCGTCAGTAATGTTGAGCGAGTCATGGAATCCACTGCCTGTCTGGCAGCACAGTTTTCCCTGGGCTGTACCTGTTCTTTTGCCAGCCGTTATGCTTGAGTTGCACTGATCAGTGAGCTGATGCTCGACAGCTGTTGTCCTAATCTTTTCATTGAGGCCGTCGGCTCTCTTGACACTCGCAACCGCCGGCCTTGCCTGAGATATGGGGTTGTGATCAATTGCCCCTCAGCATGTCGCATGCACCTCTGAGCGGCACAGTCTGTCCTGCACTCCAAAGGCGGCATACAAGGTATGCCAGATTTTCCGGAACCCCTGGAGTCCCTTCGCATCTCACTTTGACTTCCACAGCACACTGATCCCTCGCCCTGCAACAGGGGAACTGCAGTGGGCGGAGGCCGGAGCTGCTGCCCCATCGCACTCCACTGCTGATTTGAAGTGCTTAACTGTTCTGCCTCTCTGCCGCGATTGCCCCTATGTATTGCTTAAGCGCCCCGGGCTGATCGCCGTGAACAATTAAATGCTTAGTGGTGTTGCGCCACCACCCACACACACTGTCAGCATCCGTAAATTAAAAGGTACTGTGAAGAATCCAATTAAGTCATCACTAATCTCCTGCCGGTAATCTCCTCCCATATGGCCACGGCACGGCAGCGGCTACCTGATCCTGACCCTGGGGGAGGGCTATATGACAGAGGATCACATGGGAGGAGATAGCCTGCGGGAGATTTCATGGTTTCATTGGATGGCAAGTCAGGCAGGGTATGGGACAGAGAAAGGAAGTCTGTCTGGGTCAACAATTTACCCAGCTGGTGCACTGTCAAAAAGCAGTAAGGCTGCAGGGCCAGAAACCACCTAAACATTCTGGGGTTCATGTCTCAGTTCATTGCAATCCAAACCAGCAGAGCATGATCCGTCACCAGCACGAACTGCCGTCCCAGGAGATAATAACACAGGGACTCAATGGCCCACATGACCGCCAAACATACCCCCGATGCAACAGTATGCAGAAAAATGGGAGATGAAAAATCAGGACAATGCAGAACGGTATGGTCAGCCAATGCTTTCTTTAGGTTCACGAACGCCTGTTCGGCTTCCTTTTGGTGTTCAGCATGTTTCGAGGCTTTATTCGATTGTAATCTATCCGCCAAAGGTGCTCCAAGTGTTGAGAAGTGAGGAATGAATCTCCTGTAGTATCCTACAAAACCAAGAAAAGCTCTAATTTGCCAGGCATTGGCTGGAAAGGGTAGTTTGTCAATGGCTTTGAGTTTATCTTGCTGCAGTCAAATGGTTCCCTGCCCCACATAATATCCTAAATACTTGGCATGAGAGAACACCACAGAGGTCTTCTTTGGATTGATGTTAAGTCTGGCCTGTCGTAGGGTTTCAAAGAAGCCTTGCAAATGCTGTAGATGATCCTCCCAGGAAGTGCCATAAACAATTATGTCATTGAAAAATGCCCCTGTGTAGCGCTCATGGCCTCTTAAGATGTAATTCATCAGGCATTAAAATGTCGCTGGTGCCCCATGTAGCCCAAATGGAAGCACCGTGAATTGGCATAACCCAGCAGGGATGGCAAAATCTGTCTTCTCCTTATCGCTATGGTGCAGAGGGATCTGCCAATATCCCTTGGAGAGATCAATGGTTGTGAGATACAGAACTTGACCTAGTTTGTTCAAGAGATCCACAATGCGTGGTATACGATAGGCATCGAATTTTGACACCTCATTCAATTTCCGGAATTCCATGCAACATCTGATGCTCCCATCTGGTTTGGGAATCAACAAAATGGGCAAGCAACATTGACTGTGAGAGGGCTCTATCACTTCCATTTACAACATGAATTGTATTTCCTTGTTAACTGCTAGAATTCTGCCCTCTAGGATTCTGAATGGTCATAGTCTCACCGTAGTTTCCGGGTCTTTGATTATCCCATAGAAGACCCTCATTGTGTGACCAGGTAATGACGAGAATATTATTTGAAACTCTTAAATGAGTTGGTTCAACTCATCACGCTCCCTTTTCTGCAGATCTAGATTGATATAAGGCCTCCACTCCAAGCTTGCCCCATCCAAAATGCATCTCCAAAGAAGTTGCGTATTCCGTGCTGATGAGGGCTACAGTAGGAATAGGTTGCACCCATTTTTTTAGTCGGTTGCCGTAGTATGTTTGCACCGGGAACCTTCTGTCTTCTTGTCTCACCTTATAGGGGACCGGTCCTATAACTTGTTCTATCGTATACAGACCCCTCCAAGCCGCTAACATATGGTTCTCCAATGTGGGAATTAGTACCATGAGCTTCTCTCCAACCTGGAAGCTCCGTTAGGTGTCCCTTTATTATACTGGGTTTCTTGTATTCGCTGTACTTGCTGTAGACTGGTATGAACCACAGCTTGCAGTTTCTCCACCCTTTCAGCCAATATGTGCACATAATCTGTGAGGGAAATCTCCTGCTTTGGTTGTTCCTCCCATTCTTCTTGCAGGATGTTCAGTAAGGGCCGGACTTTTCTTCTGAATAAAAGCTCAAAGGGAGCAAATCCGGTGGAGGATTGTGGGGTATTCCTCATAGCATTAAAGATCCAGGCGATTAACCAATCCCACTCCTTATCTGCTGGTGTCATGGTTTTTATCAGCATCTGTTTGATGGTCTGGTTATATCGCTCTACCAAACCATCAGTTTGAGAGTGATAGACCAAGGTTTTCAGATGGTCTATGTGCAGGGTTTGGCACACCTGCTTGAGAAATGTGGACATAACGTTTGTGCCTCTGTCATTGATGATTTCTTTTGGAATTTCTGCGTGGGCAATAAAAGCAATTAACACATCACAAATTTGCTGAGTGGTGATGCTTCGTAAGGGAAATGCATCTGGATACCTAGTGGCATAATCCACGATCACTAGCAGATACTTATGGCTTTGGGTTGTGGTGTCTAGGGGTCCCACAATATCCATTCCAATCCATTGGAACGGCTCTAAAATCAATGGCATGGTTTGTAAGGGTGCTTTTGGAACATTCGATTTGTTCTTTTTTTGGCATTCTCCACTCAGTTGACAGCATCACGTGGTCGGACCAGACACCCCTGGCCAAAAGAATCGCCCTAGGATTATTTGGCCAGTCTTTACAGTTCCCAAATACCCCTCTCCCACCTGCACATGGGGTACATCTAGAACGGTGGATCGGCATTTGGCAGGCACCTCCAACTGCCTAAGTGTCTCTCCATCCATTTCCCTTTTCTTCGCTCTAATTTTTATAGGTCGCTCTGATCTTGCTTTGATTACCTCTCCATGAAAAGGGGCACTGTCCAGCCAACTTTCCTGTATCTGTTGGATAATCTTAGGCATTGCAGACACATCCGACCCCACTGCCAGGGAGCACAGGTAACACAGCTACTCTGATCTTCAATTGTTCCATGGCCAATTTAACCTTTATCACTTTTGTCAGATACACCTTTACATCCCCATGCACACACCTGCTTGGATACTTTCCAGGGTGGGGTGGGGAGTGGGGGCACCCAGAACCAGCCATGGAAGGAAGGGGATGAGGGTAGACATGGAAGAGTCTATTCGCAAGGACAACGGGTAAATAGTATACAGGACAAAGAGGGTCCGTTAAACTTTGCAGAAAGTATCATATTTACCGTTTGTCCTTGCGAATAGCATTTATTCTGCCCAATTTACACAGACGAAGATGGCCCGTGTAAATTGTGCCCACGGCATGCTATTAATCCTGACCATGTTCAAAATCACGTGGCGACGAGGCGTGGTGTTGCCATGGTCCGTTTCTGGGATGGGAAGTGAAAACTGCCGTAGTGTTCTGTTCCCATCAGAGAAAACGACCATAGCAGCGTTCATTCTCCTCGTCACGTGATGTTGAGCAGAAGGTTTGTTCCATTTTCAAATCTTTCCCTTTTCGAATCATGAACGGGAAGGCAATAACAGGAGGGAAATTGTACATGCTAGGCTGATGATATGGTAGCGGGGCCTGGATGGGATTCAAGGGCTAATTTAAATGTCAATCTGATGTTGAATGATGAATATGTGGTGGAATGGGAGTGTAATGAAGGTGGTGGCTAACAAATAGGTGGGTATGATGGGGTGAGTAGAGGGGGGCAGTTGGGGACATTTGGGTGTGAATCTAGAGGGAGGGATGATCCATCTGGGTGTATGTCTGGAGAAAAGGAAGGGTGTGAATCTTGTGGGAGCCATGGGGCATCTGGGTGTGGATCTGGTGGGAGGGATGGGCATCTGGATATGGATCTGGTAGGAGGACTAGCACATCTGGAGGGAGGGATGGGGCATCTGGGTGTGGATCTGGTGTCAGCGATGAGGCATCTGGGTGTGGATTTTGTGGGAGGGATGGGGCATCTGGGTGTGGATCTGGAGGGATGGGACATCTGGGTGTGAATCGAGTGGGAGGGATGAGGAATCTGGGTGTGGTTCTGGTAGCCATCTGGAGGGAGGGATGGGGTATCTAGGTGTGGATCTGGTGGGAAGGTTGGGGCATCTCAGTGTGGATCTGGTGAGATTGATGGGGCATCTGGGTGTGCATCTGGAGGGAGGGATGGGGCGTGTGGGTGTGTGTCTGGAGAAAGGGAAGGGATGTCTGGGTGTGGGTCGGGTGGGAGGGATTGGGCATCTCTGTGGATCTGGTGGGAGGGATGTGGCATCTGGGTGTGGATCTGATAGGAGGGACGGGCATCTGGGTGTGAGTCTGGAGTGAGGGACTGGACATCTGTGTATGGATCTGGTGGGAGGCCTGGGGCATCTCGGTGTAGATCTGGTGGTCGAGAAGAGGCATCTGGGTGTGGATCTGGTGGTAAGGATGGGGCATCTGGGGTTGGATGTGGTGGGTGGGATGGGGCATCTGGGTGTGGATTTTGTGGGAAGAATGGGGCATCTGGATGTATGTCTGGAGGTAGGGTTGGGGCATCTGTGTATGGTTCTGGAAAGAGGGATGGGGCATCTGGGTGTGGATCTGGTGGGAGGGATGGGGCAAATGGGTGCAGATCTGGTGGGTGGGATGGGTCATCTGGATATATGCCTAGAGGTAGGGTTTGGGGACATCTGTGTATGGGTCTGGAGAGAGCGATGGGGCATCAGAGTGTGGATCTGGTGGGAGGGATGGGGTCTCTGGTTGTGGATCTGGTAGGAGGGATGGGGCATCTGGTGGAAGGGATGGGGCCTCTGGTTGTGGATCTGGTAGGAGGGATGGGGCATCTGGAGGGAGGAATGGGGCCTTTGAGTCTGGACCTGGTTGCATGGATAGGGCATCTAGGTGTAGATCTGATGGGAGGGATGTGGCATCTTCATGTGGGTCTGGGTGGAGGGATGGGGCTGTGGGTGTGGATCTTGTGGGAGGGATGAGGCATCTGGGTATGCACCGGGGTGTGGATCTGGTGGGAGGGATGGGGCCTCTGATTGTGGATCTGGTAGGAGGGATGGGGCTTCTGGAGGGAGGAATGGGGCATTTGAGTCTGGATCTAGTTCGCTGTGTGGGTCTGGGTGGAGGGATGGGGCTTTGGGTGTAGATGTGGTGGGAGGGATGGGGCATCTGGGCATGCATCAGGAGCGAGGGATGGGCATCAGGGTGTTTATCTGGTGGGAGGGATGTGGCATCTGGCCATGGGACTGCATGGAAGGACAGGGTATCCGGATGTGCATCTGGAGGGAGGGTTGGAGTATCTGGGTGTGTGTCCAAAGAGGGATGGAGCATCTGGGTGTGGGTATGGATGGAGTGATGGGCTTTGGGTGGGGATCTGGTGGGAGGGATAGGACATCTGGAGGGAGGGTTGGGGCATCTGGGTGTGGATCTGGATGGAGGGATGGGGCATCTGTGTATGCGTCTGGAGAAATGGATGGGTCATTTGAATGTGCATTTAGGAGAGGGATGGGGCATCTGGGTGTGGATCTGGTGGGAGGGATGGGGCTTCTGGGTGTGGATCTGGTTAAAGGGATGGGGCATCTGAGTGTGGATCTGGTGGGAAGGGATGGACATCTTTGTTTGTGTCTGGAGAGAGGGAAGGGGTATCTAGGTGTGGATCTGGATGGACGGATGGGGCATCTGGGTGTGGATCTGGTGGGAGGGATGGGTCATCTCAGTGTGGATCTGATGGGGAGGGATGGGCATCTGTGTATGTGTCTGGAGAGAGGGAAGGGCTATTTGGGTGTGGATCTGGAGGCAGGGCGGATGGCGCCTTCCGGTGTGGTCTGGATGTAGAGGTGAAGACTCTGGGTGTGGCACTAGAGGGAGGAATGGAGGGACAGATAGGGGCATCAGTGTGTGAGTCCGGAGGGAGGGATGTTGGCATTTGCATGTTGTGTGTGGGTCTGGAGGAAAGGAGGGATGGGGCATCTGAGCATGTATGAAGGGATGAGAGCATCTGTATGAGGCTCTGGTGGAGGGATTGAGCCTTTAGTTGTGGGTATGGAAGGACAGATGGTGGCATCTGTGTGCAGTTTTGGAGTGGGGGTTGGGGGCATGTGGGTCCCGATGGGTGGATGGGGAATCCAGGTGTAGATCGGTGGGAGGAATGTGGCATCTCCGTGTGGGTCTGGGTGGAGGGATGGGGTTTTGGGTGTGGATCTGGTGGGAGGGATGGGGCATCTGGGTATGCATCAGGAGGGAGGGATGGGCATCTGGGAGTTGATCAGGTGGAAGGTATGGGGAATCTGGCCATGGGACTGCATGGAAGGATGGGGCATCTCAGTGTGCATCTGGAGGGAGGGTTGGAGTATCTGAGTGTGTGTCTGAAGAGGGATGGGGTATCTGGGTGTGGGTCTGGATGGAGGGATGGGCTTTGGGTGTGGATCTAGTGAGAGGGATGGGACATCTGGAGGGAGGGATGGGGGATCTGGGTATGGATCTGGATGGAGGGATGGGGATCTGTGTATGTATCTGGAGAAATGTATGGGTCATTTGAATGTGCATGTAGGAGAGGGATGGGGCATCTGGATGTGGATCTGGTGGGAGGGATGGGCCATCTGGATGTATGTCTGGAGGTAAGGGTGAGGGCGTTTGGGTTTTTGTCTGAAGAGAGAGAAGGGGCAACTGGATGTGAATCTGGTGAGAGGGATGTGACATCTAGGTGTGGAACTGGTTAAAGGGATGGGGCATCTGAGTGTGGAGCTGGTGGCAAGGAATGGACATCTGTGTATGTGTTTGGAGAGGGAAGGGGTATCTAGGGGTGAATTTGGATGGACGGATGGAGCATCTGGGTGTAGATCTGGTGGGCGGGATGGGACATCTGGGTGTGGATCTGGTTGGAGGGATGGGACATTTTACGCCTATCCTATGCACAGAATCAATTAATAGATTGAAAGGACTGGACCAGCAAAGTACATGTTCACCCGTCACTTAACAAAAGGTTATTTGTAGACCTGCGTTGTCCATGAAGATTGGGAGAAAGACGTTTTGTTATACCATGGGCCTCTTCTAGTTCACCTTCCACATTCATAGACTTCAGGTTACCCGAGAATCCCACCATCTTTCACCAGGAAATGAATTCCTTGTGAAGCTTTCTCAGGGGCCTATCTGGATGGCATCTTGGTATACAGGCAAAACTGGTTAGATCACACGGATGGACTCGCGAGGTTGAAAAGAGGAATCAGAAGGAGGTTGAGGCACATCAGTAGGAGGTTTAAGTTGGTTCATTAACATCAAAAGGAGGGACTCTCGCCCAGTACATTTCTCTGGAATAGATTTTAAACCTTAGAACAACTATCACTTAATTTGAAACTGTATCAGGCTCTTTTAGATATTCAACAATTGTTGCAGAAAGAAAATTGCATTGAATTTTAAAAGTAAGGATTATAAGGAATGACTTCAGACATCTTTTAAAATATGTAATATTTTTTGTAAATTTCTTTCTTTTTTTGGTACTTTATTGCTATTCATTTTATTTGAAGTTGGTATTTGAAAATTGTAAATGCATTGTTGATAAAAAAAATTATATCACAGGCGAAAGGTTTATTTAAACCATATCACCAAATTGAAAAAAGGATGGAAAAATTGAGTACCAGATGAGGTTGGAGAACCTCAGGGGAAGTGGGAGTAAAACTGCAGGAGGAGGTGGGAGTTGGTTGTCAAAAGGGGGTTGGAGTGGAACATCAGGCAAAGGGCTGGCAAGGTTTAACTAGAAATAGCAGGAAGGTTTGAGAGGGAACATCTGGCAGAATTCCAGGGGAAGAGGAGAGTAAATGATCTGAAGGGGTTTAGTCCACAGAGAGGGAAGGAATGATTACATGGTGTGTCTTCGAAGAGGACCAGGGGAGGAGAAGGGAGCCTTTGGGGAAAAGGAGCTATCAGGACCGGAAGGCAGGGAGGTGATAAGGCCTTCTTGACATTGGCCCTCATTACGACCCTGGTGGTAAGTATCGGCCATAACCGGCATGGCGCAAATAACGTGTCCGTGCTGGCCAGAGACCGCTAAAAGCGGCACATTACGAGTTCTCGGGCACGAGCATTGCGCCATGCCAGTAATGGAATCATGGCCATGCCACTAAAGGGTGTAAAAGCCCACTTACCGGCATCGTATGCCGTGCAAATAGCACCTCCGCCACCCTAGCCATCGACATTAGCGGTCACCGCTAATAGCGGGAACCGCAATTAGTGGGAACCGCTATTAGCGGTGACCGTAAATATGCAGATCCGGAAGTAGCGTCACCGCACAGGAACGGGAAAGAGCATGGCAGCCATCTTTAAAAACACAATCCATTGCCATAGTCTGTTACCAGTAGACACCTGACCCCCACAACTTCCACAAACCTCCTACACCACCCCTTTGACATCACGATGCCTAAAGTTTTGAAAAAGAGTAGAGATCGGCTGCGCCAGGAGCGCTTTTCAAGGGAGGAGCTAACAATGTTAGCCGAAAACACTCCAAGAGCATGCTGATGTTGTGTTCTCCACAGAGATGACCAGACCGGCGCTGAGGAGAAAAAAGGCAATATCGGCCATGGTCGCCCAGAGGATTAGTGCCGTTGGCACCACACCCCGCACTGCCAAACAATGCCGCAAGCGGTGGGACGATCTACATCTCCGCGTCAGAAGCATACTGGTGGAAAATCGGAATCTCGGCATGGCGACTGGTGGAGGAGCTAAGTCGCCCCTTAAACTACAACCGTGGGAGGAGATATGTGCCGCCACCATAGGCACGGAGAACATTGAGGTAGTTGGGGACATGGAGAGAGGAGCCCCAACATCAGGCGATGCAGGTAGGTGCCTCAAGTCCAACTATGCCAATCTCACCACCATGATGTCCAGATGATTGGGAAGTGCAATGATGCATACCAGGGTCCACCGGACACATTAGCACAAGACTGCCTACAGGCAGTGCTGGCCCCCACCTTGTACACATGCATAATGCTCCCCGTTTCTGTAGCTACCCACATGCCTCCATGCATCAACCACCTAAGAGTGAGACTACCTGTATGTCACTGCCTCCAATGTGAACCATCCAGCAATCAAAATGAATGCGGCCATCACAATGCCTGCTCAATGCCCGTAGACCCATCACTAACCCTCTCCATCCTTTGGTCCACCACAGGCTCACATTCGGACAGCGCCGATGACGACACATGTGCAACCACTGCCAAGAGGGCCAGGGCCGAAGAAGCACAACACCGTCCCTCCACCTCAGGGGGAACAAGGAAATCCCAACAACAGGAAATGTCCCACAGCACAGCACAGGCCACGGCACCGATGGCTACCAAGTCCACCACTTCGGCGCCACCGGCATCCACCATCTGCCCAGTGTTGTCCACCGAAGGCACTGGATATGCAGAAAGCAGCACCATTGGTGAAACTGCTGCCACCGCAGCGATCTCCGACAACGAGGAAGGGGATGTTGATAATGTTGTGAGTCCCCCCACTGGCCCCCGGCATTCCCCCTACCTGTCCCTGTGCAGCCAGCATGACAACATCATACAGGGGCTATCTCCTGGAAACTCTTTGCCGGTTTCTCCCAGCCCAACCGCACATGTGCAGGAGGGCAGCAGTATAATGGGCACGCCACAACCATCAGCAACAGGCCACAACACCCAAGAGGCAATGCAGGAAATCATTACGCGCCAACAGAAACTTACAGCCCTGTTGACACAGCATGTCACAGAATGCACCAGCACTATGGAGGAAATGCGTGATTGTGCTGCTACTCTTAGGTCTGCTCTCGAGTCCAGTTCTAAGGATATTTGTGCTGAACTGGCCGCGGTGCGGCACATACTTTCTGAGTTAGTACAAACAATGCGGGACATGCGTCCAAGTGAGCAACCCATTTCTTCCTCGGCTGCCAGTTCAACCAGAACCAGCCCTGTGCACAGATCGGGCAGGAACCTGCGGCGTTCCAACAGGGGTGCACCGGGTGCTGGGAGCAGGGGATGCTAATAGGCGCAGTCTTGTGAACTGGTGCCACATGATGCCCTTGTGCACAGTCATCCACACCATGTTTTGGGGAGTAGAGGGGGGAGTGGGGAGTGTGTGTGTTGGAGAGTAGAGGGGGGAGTGGGTGTGTTGGGGAGTAGAGGGGTTAGGGGGAGTGGGTGTGTTGGGGAGTAGAGGGGGTAGGGGGAGTGGGTATGTGGGGTGGTGGGTGTGTTCACTTAGATTTACCTTTTCAATACACTTTTTGGTTATGCAGAAATCACATGTGTGGACATTGCTTATTGCGTACGTGTGCTTTATTGGTTAACAGTCTACAGTGTCCGTGTCCCTGACACACCCAGTGCCGCAAGTGTCATCTCCATGTGACACCCCCATCCATGTGTGCTAGAAGATTTGGTTGATCAGAGTCCGACGCATGTCACGTCCCTCCTGTGCATCGCTTCCTCCCTGAGGTGCTGCCCCATCCCCACCCTCCTTATCCTATTCGTCAGGGGGTTGCTGTTCTGCGTCAGGGAGCAGGGGCACATTCCGTCTGATACACATATTGTGTAGCATGACACATGCCATGACGATCTTTGCCACCTTCTCATGGCGGTACAGGAGTGCCCCACCAGACCTGCTGAGGCAGTGAAACCGTGCCTTCAAGAGGCCAAATGTCTGCTCAATCACCACACGGGTTTGTGTATGGGCACGATTATAGTCCTCCTCGTGCCTGTTCTGTGGGTTCCGGACGGGAGTAAGGAGCCACCGCTTCAAGGGATAGCCTGCATCACCTGCATGTGGGCAACAATGTATACGTAAGTCAACTCACCATGTTTGACCTCATTAAGTGGCACCATGGCATGCATTTATTTCTTCATCTCAACCCCATTTCCATGCATGAATGGAGTCACACGATGTGACTGCTATGTGTGTATTCCTCTAAGGGACTGTTTTGCATGTCATCTATTAGTGTGCGCTGGGGGGTCCAGTCGCTTGTGAGTGCACATGCACTGTGTCACTCCACGACCGTTGTTTCTGTGATCTTGCAGATGTCCAGTAATTTGTATGCTTTCATCCTGGCAACGTTGATGTCAGCCTCATGATGCACTCACTACGCACAACAAATGGTGTCATGCAATTTCGTTGGGCCTCTGTGTCAGTGTGGTGGTGTATGTATGTATTTGCCCTCATATGACTCCTTTGTACGCAGTAATGGGGGACTGGCCTTTCAGTTCATGGTGTTTTGTGCTGTGTATTGGCTATAGTCGTTGCTTGTAGCTGCATTTTGTTGAGGGGAATGCGGCCTGATTTGGTACAGTGCACATACATATGTCTGTGGGATGGTTGGGACACCGCTTCATTCGCATGGTAGGGCTGCTTACATCTTGCATTATGTGGTCAGGTGTCAGGTCCAGTCTGGGCTGCTTTTGGGGTATGAGCTTGCTCTATTCCCTCTGGCACTCGCAGCTAGGTTATGTATGCATCTCTCCCCCCCAACCTCAGCCAGATGAAGTATGCATCTCTCCCCCCCAACCCCCATCTCAGCCAGGTGAAGTATGCATCTCTCCCACCCCATCTCAGCCAGGTGAAGTATGCATCTATGCCTCAATCACCTACCCACATCACATTTCCATGAGCCTAACATGCGAGTCACCGAGAAGCCAGGATCTCTGCCCTGCATGTCGCTCCATGTAGCGTGTAATTGTGGAGTTCCGCAGGACCATTGAATCATGGGTTGATCCGGGGTATCGAGCACAACAATGTGTGATGATCTTGTTTGAGTCACATACCATTTGCACGTTGATTGAGTGGTATAGTTTACGGTTGCGGTACGCTACCTCCATGGCATGTGGGACCACCAATTCCACATGGGTGCAGTCGATGGTGCCAATGCAACCAGGTATGCCGGCCAGTGAATGGAAACCCACTTTGGTGTTTGAGATCTCCTGGGCAGTCCGTGGTAAGGAAATGTATTCGTCTGTGTGCTTGAGGAGGGCATCAAGCACTTGGTTCAACGTACGTGAGAATGATGGTTGTGAAATGCCATGCAGTTGCCCCACTGTGTGTTGGTAGGTGCCTGTGGCCAGGAAGTGGAGCACAAACACTACCTTCAGTAGGGGTGGGATGGCGGTGCATGTTTCAATGAGGCTAACAATGTCGTCATGTATCATGTCCACAATGGTGGTGATGGTGTCCCGGTCCAGGCGGTACAGGGTGTGGATCTGCTCAGCAGTTAGGTTGAATGGACTGGCTCTGATGCGTGGGATTGGGGGCTGCCTGCATGGTGGCACTGGCTGTGCTGGGGGGGCATGCTGGTCCTGCCTTGCCATCCTTCTCCTCCTGCGTCTCCTCTGTGCTGCCTGTTGTTGTTCTTCTTGTAGTTGTTGTTGTAGCACTTCCACTGCAATCAGGTCCTCCAGCCCCAGCATTGCTAGTAGTATTGCATTCATTGTGGAGTGTGACTGGGTGTGGGAACGGGTGGGGTGGGGTGTGCTCCTTTTGTGCTTGCCCAGTCTGTTTTGCCTCCACCTGTGCTGATTCAGAGCACCTGTGGCAGCTGGGAACACTGCACATGGCCATTTACGGTTAGTTCGCGATGGCGGTATTAGCACCATGGCGGTAAGGTACTTTACGGCCTTCACAAAGGCTTTATTTCCATGTCCGTGTGACTTGTAATGTTCCCCACTTAGCGCCATTGCGGTATTTACGGCATGGGGGTCGCGTGCCCGCGGCCTTGGCGTTTTTAGCGGCACCGTTGATTACGGTGCCACTAATAGCGCTATCTCAGGTCATAATCGGCCGTAGCGGTAAGCGATGCTTGTAATCCTTTACCGGCATCGTTTTTCCCTTACCCCCAGGGTCGTAATGAGGGCCATTGAGTGTAGAAACTAGGAAAGGCAAACCCAGTTGGTTCCACCTAAAGGTTTATGAGAAGCTTTGGTTATACCTACAATCAGAAGCGTAGACAGGGTAGGATCTGAGCAGGCAAGGCCCACCCAAAATCTGTAAATGTCCGAGCAGCAGCGCTGTGTGTAGACTTGCAGTAGTTGATGTCAGTTAGGTGGGCCTAACTACATTAGCTTCAGGCCCAACCTGTTTTGACTTGAAATTGTGTTCAGCCTCTTTGACTCGGCTATATGAAAACATGAAAACAAGAAGCAGGAAAATACACCAACTGCAGCAAAGGACATGGCAGAAACACTGCACTGACTGCATGAAGCATGAGAAATTATGACATCCCTTATTTCAGAACTGAGGAAGTAGGGCAATACGGCCAGTTTCACCCAGAAAAGAGGAAGAAACGCAAGATTAACCACAGCCGAAATATCCCCAGGCAGCATCGCTGGCTTACAGAAGATAGAAAGGCAGCACAGTCAGCAGTAGCCATGGTCTTATGTTCTGTTCGCTGCTGATTCAGTGCATAATATGACAACACTGCTCCAAAGCCTACATTGTGAAGTGCTAGTCCAGTTCTGCTTTGTTCTTTGCATTCTGCAGCTTATGTCCTGGATTTGATAACGGCCAAATACAGGATTACATGTCCCAAAGCACATAAATAGCATATCCCAAAAATAATAGACCATGTTGGCATGCATGCCAAACACACATAAATTCCTCCGCACGACATACAATATATTACGTTTTTTTGGCATCCACAGTCGCCATATTGTTTTTTATACGTCCCCCCTGCTGAGGAAACAGCAAAGATGAAATGCTGGGGAGACTCCCTGATGTGAAATAATATTTAATTCATCTACATTTTCTGTTAATATTAATTGTCTTTCCTTTTCTTCATGCCCTCATTTTATTTCTCTAGTTCTGTTTATTTATCATAACCTTTCCATTCCAGCTTGCACACTGTAACGTAGGAAAATATTAGCATTTATAAACATGGCATTATGAGACCACACATTTTAGGGTTGCAGTTAGAGTTTATGAGACTGCACTTGTTAGAATGTATGGTACATTAGTGCCGCATTAGATCACTACATTGCTCACTGAGGCCTGGGCGCTGGAAGGCAGCATGTGGTCTGGAACTATTATGTATTTGACTATGCATCTGAAAAGTTACTGGCATGTGAGGAAGGAGGTGGGTATCCCAAGAGTACAACCATTACAGGACACATTTTAGGAAGTTCTGGGTCTGGGGCCGGGCATATTTTCAGAAGGTTCTGGGTCAGGTGATGGGCGCAGAAGGTGCATCGGTGTCGACAAAGGCCTAGTGCAGAGATCGAGGAAGGACTCTGCAGGAATGTGCCTCCTACATGGATCAAGAAGCAAGGCGTCTTTCCAGGGATCGTCAACAGGGATGGACTGGTCTATGGGGAACTCTGGAGATTTCCCGGTAGGCCTCTGCACCCTGGGCATCTTTGTGTGGGAACCTATTTTATTTCTATAGGAAACAGGTTGGGCTTACTGAAAATGTGTAATATGGGGCCATTTTGAAAATTATTTCCAGGACCTCTTTGGTTCCCTGTCCTCCCCTGATCGTCAAGGCTGTTTACTGTGTTCCTTATATCAGGATTTGGTTTCCTCTCTACATCATGCCATGAGTTGTAAAGGTCGAGGTCTTGGGAGTGGTAAGAAAGGACAATTGTGGAGTCCACAGGGTCTGCCCATGATTCAATGCCCCTCACAGCATCGCCTTTAATAACGACGTGGATGCCGGTGAACTGTAACACAACCTCCTTTATTCATATACATAAGCCAACTGAACTTTCCCCTTGTTTCCTCCACGTCACTTCCAACCCCTTCCCCAAGTCAGCCCCTGCCGTGACTACATTTCCCAGCCTCCCCAATGCTACAACCCCCCGCCTCCAATTTAAATACCAATTGTCTCTGATTACCTAATTTCTTCAATGAGTCT
This sequence comes from Ambystoma mexicanum, assembly GCF_040938575.1. Taxonomy (NCBI): domain Eukaryota; kingdom Metazoa; phylum Chordata; class Amphibia; order Caudata; family Ambystomatidae; genus Ambystoma; species Ambystoma mexicanum. The sequence continues at coordinate 804,034,803 of NC_090921.1, forward strand.
ATGGGGCCTTATTTTTGCCATTTGAGGTCGATCATATCTCCCCTCAGAATGTCCAGCTCTAGGCACCAAACCTGGGTCATCTTGCTTGGCTCCCTCAGAGTCCTCTCGTCCCCATGATAGGACTCGTCTGAGGAATATACTGGCTCACGTTCACGATTTTTGCTCCTCCATGGCTGGTCAGTTACTGACACCTTTTTGAAGTGTGATGAGTTTCACGTCACCTGGCGCTGGTCTCCTGCTGCAGTGATCATGGAACCCTTTTTCCCTGTATTTACCAATGCGTCCTCATATGAAACTTGGTAGTGTGCTCGTTGGCTCTGGGCTGTTTCACAACTACCATATCAGTGAGGAGTCCTGAGCCTTCCTCCTAGCGTTAGCATATTGTTTCATCTTCTCCTTGGCAGTAATGTCCCTTGCCCTCATAGCATCATCTTCCACACATTTCTCAGACTCCTTATTGTGTTGCGGCAGCCAAGTGCAAATGTTGCGACCTCACCTCTGCAGGGCATTTCCCTGTAGAGATGTCGGGTGTGCTCCGGTAGTCTTGCAGCAGTTGATGTAATATCTGTTCATATGGCTGTCCTGTCAGGTGACATATCTGTAGTGCTCTCTTCAAGTTGGCCATAAAACGCTCAACTGTCACGTTGTCCTGGGGCCATAGAAGAGTTATCTTTGTGTGGCTAAACCCCATACATCTGCGAAGGTCTTGAAGTCTTGGCTTGTAAATGGGGGCCCATTGTCTGACTTCACTTGTCTAGGAATGGCATATGTCGAAAATATTCGGTCCGGTACTGGAATGCCATGGTGGGCCACCGTGGAAGATACCATCTGTGCTTCGGGGAACAGTGAATATTCATCCCTGACTGCCAGAACATATTTCCCCCCGCCAGTGGGTCCGAAGAAGTCGGCGGCCACTTCCTCCCACACCCCTTTCGGAAGGTCAGTCATTCTCAGTGGTTCTGCGTGTCTTGTGGGTGTGATCAAACAGCAGGTGGGGCACTCTTTTAGTAGGTCTTCTACCATTGAGTCTAGTCGTGGGAACCATACCTTCTGCCTCAACATCCTTTGGGTCGACACAATTCCCCGAATTGTCCTTCATGCGCCAATTCCACCACTTGTTTCCTCAGCGTTGTGGGCACCACCATTCTATTGCCTTTTAGCAGTAATTCTTCCTCCGACATGGACAGTTCTTTCACCTGCAGAAAGCTGTCCACAACTTTCTGCACTTCTGCCGACTCAATCCGACCCCTCTCCTTGGCTCTCCTCCACCTCCCAGACTGTAGACCTTCTATGATTATATGATTGGCTGCGTCTCTTTCCCCTTCTTGTGTCAGCCTCACCAGATCCACTCCTTGCAGTACTAGGTATCTGGTGTATTGATCAGCCACTGACAGTTCTGGCATGTTCTCTGATCTTGGATGATGGGATAGAAAGTCATCCGGATTGTCTTCCTTCCCTGGCCGGGGAATAATGTTAAATGCATAGTCTTGCAACTGCAGACCCCATCGAGCAATGCGAGGAGTCATTTTCGCCTGGGGGTTTCCATATATGAACAGTAGGGCCTGGTGATCTGTGATTATCGTTAACGGCTTCCCATAGAGAAATAAATGAAAATGTTGGCAGGCCCAGACGATGGCCAAACTTTCTTTTTGGCCTGTGAATATGCCTGTTTTGTTTTTGACAGGCTCCTGCTGGCATACGAGACAATATGTCTCTGTTGGGTGTTGTCCGGCATCTTTTGTGCCAAAATGGCCCCCATTCCTACAGGGCTTGCATCTACGGTGAGCTCAGTTTCTCTCTCTGCATCAAAGTATGCCATATTCTCAGCCTCTGCTATCCGGTCACGAATGGTTGTAAATGACTTTCAGCACGCTGTCGACTAATGAAATGGTACTTGCTGCTCTGTGAGGGCCCTCAATGGTTCACTGATGGTGGTGAAATCCTTAATGTATCTCGTACAATAACTTGCCAGCCCCAGAAAAGAGCAAAGCTCCAATACATTTGTTGGAGGTGACTCTTGTTGAGTGCGGCAACCTTCTCAGGATATGGGGTCACACCTTTCTCTGAGAAAATGTGCTTAGAGAAGCAGAGGGTTCCTTTCCGGAACTCACACTTGTCTCTATTCAAAGTGAGGTTGGTTCCTTCTAATGCCATACATACTGTTCAGAGTGTATCATCATGTTTTTCCACATTCGTGCCAAACACCAGAATGTCATCACTGTAATTGATGCAATTCAGAATGTGCTTTATTACACTATGTATCTCTGCTTGTAAAATCTCTGCTCCCGATGAGACCCCAAAACTCAATTGTTTGTATCTGTATAATGCAAGGTACGTTACAAAAATGGTGATGTAGCAGCTCCCCAGGCTCTGGATCAGCTGCTGATAGCCCTTGTTCAGGTCCAACTTGGAAAATACCTTGGTACCATTCAGGAGGTATACCATGTCTGTGATGCGAAGAGCCAGATGCCATTCCCTCTTGATGGCCTGATTAGGCCTCTCATGTCCACGCACAGACTGATATCTTCAGAGCCTTTCTCTGGAACGGGCACAAAAGGTAACACCCATGGCGTGGGGCCCACAGCTGGTTCTATAATGTCTTGTTCCAGCAGTTTACGGAGTTCTGGAATGTCCTGTTCAGACATGTTTGATGAGAAGATATCGCCCTTGGCGGATGTGACAGGGCTGAAAATCCAACGTGATAGCTATGAAGCTGGTGCTTGTGTGAAGAAAATGGATGTTTGGAAATGTCAATGAAAGTGGGCCATTAAGGTGTCCAGACATTTGGTCGACCTAAAACTGGTCGAATGACATTTGGTCGACGCAATTTGGTCGAAAACCAAATGGTCGAATTTTTTTTTTTTATTATATATTTATTTTTCGGGTTTTCGTTTTTTACAAAAATGGGTTTTTAGAAAAAAAAGGGGGTTGGGGGGGACCCCCCCCCAATAAAAAAAAAAAGGGGGTGAAAATAAAAAAATTAAAAATTCGACCATTTGGTTTTCGACCAAATTGGTTCGACCATTTGTCTGGTCGACCAATTTTTTTCGACCAAATGTCTGGCAACCGGCCATTAATAGGGTAATATACAGTTTCTCTGACCCAACAAAGAAGTTTGTCGAACAGCTACTTGTCCCCACACTCACCCGAGTGTTCAGGGAGCCTGTGTACCTTCTAATATGGTGGGTTTCTTATAGGCACGACCACCACCGGTACGTGCAGTACAAATCTGTAATCTTTGTTTCATAAGAGATCACTACCGCAGCATCGGGCACTTCTCCAAAGAAAACACAATGCTGCAGCACCAGGGCTGCCGGTCTGCATCTGAGGTGTGTTCAGGGTGTGCACACCTGCGACGTGCAGGCTGCACTCACTCACCGCCGCGCTCGGGCACGCAGAACAAACAGCAGCGACACGACGTGGGCAGCTGCAATCTCCACAGTGTAGGCTATCCCTCCGTCGCCAATTTGGAGTGCACAGGGGCTGCCCATGATTCGATGTCCCTCACAGCATCACCTTTATGCAGATGCTGTTGAACTGTAACAACACCTCCTTTATTCATGTACATCAGCGAACTGAACTTTCCCCATGTTTCCTCCATGTCACGTCCCACCCCGCTTCCCAAGTCCCACCCCCACCTGTAACTACATTTCCCAGCCTCCCCGGTGCTGAAATAATGTTGTCAGCTTTGTGTTATCCTATCGTGCTGCAATGCAATAAGCTGCCTCTGTCCTCTGTTACTTTTCACTTTGTATTGTGTGAACTTTGTTTCTCTGACACTGCATTGTTAGCTAGGGAGGCACATCACCCAGATCGTAGAACTGACGAAAGATAGCATTCCTGCTGTAGTTATTGCCAGTCAGAAAATCTACTTTATTGAAACTAGCTACAATGTAATGCACCTGTGTTGATGTCCTTCTACATATTCAACGAGATGCCTTAGTGTGTAATATCTTATAAAACAATGTAAAAAGACATAAAAACTACATAAAAATAAAAATAAAGTGTGGTTCATCCAAAATCCAAAGCTGGACAAAGGAAAAGAGGGTAGAACATCTAGCAGGGACAAAACAGGCTGCAAAGAAAAGTCCAAGAGTCAACTGGGGTGGTGAACCAGGGTTTGCCTCGATGATAGTCAATCTTCTTAGGCTTTGATTATATCAGCAACATTGTTGTGCCCTTTGATTCGAAATCAGGAGTTAAATGAGTCAGCAAGTGAGCAGGACAAGAGAGTACAGATTTGTGGTTTTCATCATTCATGATGCATTTCAATGATGTCCGGGCACACCAGATTAGGCCGACAACCTGTTGGAATATCTTCCATTATGTTGTCTTTTGCCATGTTGTAAGTAGATCTTACAAATTTCAATGGTCTGAATGTGGGCAGACTAGTTCTATCTCTTGGGGCCTCATCACAAGTCTGGCTGTAACCCTTAAAAGCAGAGGTAATGATCATAGCGCTGCAATGCTGCTCTGCCGGATCATGAGCCGGTGCAAATACCGCTGACTGTAAAAGCAGCCGGTGCTGTTACAACCGGCGCTATTACAGCCACCCACATGAGGCGCAAAGACAGCTGCATCACAAGTCAATCCTCAGCAGTATTAGCCACGAAAACCAGTGCAAATACTGCCAAAAACACAGCGCAGTTGCATTCAGCTGTAGGTAAATGAATACAGGTGCCTGAAATGAAGGAACAGGTGATCCTAATCCACTCCAGAGGGCTACATAATGCACACCCCTAACCCAGACATCGTTTCCAACACCATGCAGCCGGTTTATAGTGATAATACCGAATAAAAAAATCTCGAAACCAAAAATCTCGAAAAGAAAAGGCCGAAAAAAAAAATATCGAATTGTTTTTTATGACGTTTTTTTCTCAAAATGCGGGGGTTCCCCCCCAACCCCCCTTTTTTTCTATTTTTTTTATTTTAACCCTTTTTTTTACTTACCTGACCCCAAAAACACATATGAATAAATAAATAAATAATTCGATATTTTTGTTTTTCGAGATTTTGTATTCGAGATTTTTGCAGTTCGAGATTTTATTTTCGGTATTTTGACCGACCACCCATGCAGCCACTGTGAGCTGGGAGGGCAGCTGCTCATGCTGCACTGGGAAATAGAGAGGCAGGACAATCGGGCCAGGGCACAGGGAGTAGAGGGGGTAGGGTAGGGAGGAGGAAGAGGAGAGCCCAAGCAAGGCATGCACTTATCCCCTGGGTTAGGCCCTCGCCCTGGACCCTCACTGACAGCCAGTTGTTCACCCTGTACTCCCTCAACAAGGAGACCATAACATAACTGCACACAACAATACAGGACAACATGGGGGCAGGATCAATATCCGAACAGCCGTGCCCCCACTGATGAAGCTAGTGGCCATCCTACAATTCCTTGGAACTGGCATTTTCCAGCACACTGTGGCCATGATGCACTGCATGGCACAGCCAACATTTTGTGCAGTGCTGGGCCAGGTTCTTGAAGAATCCCCTGAGGCAAGTGCAACACCACATCTCACTGCCTACCACCTGTGGCGAGGATCGTGTGCAGACCTTGAGGGCCTTGTAGGGTCACTCCCTGATGGGCCTGCAATGTCCTTCTCCTCCTCCAAGGGCTCTGGCGATGTATGAGTGCCTGTAGGGGACATAGGAAGTGTCATTAGGTATGGTTCACTCACGTGTTTTGCCATGCAAGACACAATTGCAATGCAATGCTACAGAGTGTGACCCCACATGTATGGGCAGATCTTGGGAGGATGCATGTGTGACCACCGCCATGGTGTTGCCTCTGGCGATAGGTGTGAGACCCATGGCCTGTTGGTCATTGACCTGTGTTTGTGTAGGACAGGGTGTCCATGCTGGGTCGGTTTATGACTGACGAGCATGCGTGTGGACCTTCAGGGCCCCACATCCCCTCCCCTGGTGGCACTGACATGGTGGGGTTAGGAGGGGGTGGCTTATTCCATGGCATTGTCATGGCTCCATGGGGCAATGCTGTGCTGCCAACAGGGCTGTACTGTGATGCACAGGCATTGGCAGGCTGGGCACACGTCTGTGTGTGGGACATGTACTTCCTTGTGACGTGTCTGACGTGCCCTCATGGGGCAGGCATACTGGGACAGCTTCTTGCTGCGGTGACTGCTGCACAGTGTCATGGTCATTCAAGCACATCATTTGCGCTGGCACAAGTCGCACCAGTAGGGGTGTCTTGCGCGTGACATTTGTTTTGTTCACTTGCCTGCCCTTCACCCTGCTGTGACACTCAGGGGTGCCCTTGGTGCTATGCCCCATGGTTAACGTGGAGAGTGGCTAATGTGCCAGCCCATCACTCTACCCTGTTGACGTGCTCAGCTCTAGGGTGTTGTCCCTGTCCGCTTGGGCTTCCTATTCTGGGTGGCTATTTATGCATGAATTTAGGGGTGGGTCACTCCCCTCCTGCCTACCGGATGCTTGCTCCCGCCTCCGCACTGCCGACTCCCTCAATACCCTAGAGGCCCAGAACTGTGCTGCAGTTCTCCTCCCAAGCGGTGAGTGCCAGTGACTCGGCAGTGCCTCCTCCTGTCACCATGGATTCCCGGTGGAGTTGGCACAGCAGTCCCTGCACACGTACACTCAGGAAGTTGCACCTTTTCCGGGAGTCTTCACCATCACGAGGTACACTGGCAACTGCTGTGACCTTATGGGCAATGTTGCTCCATATTGCAGTCTGCCGCTGCCCACTGGTCTTTCTTTTACTGGCTCCATACAGCTCCTCGCAGTGGGCCACTACCTCATCTGTGAGGACTACAAACTCACCCTCACTAAATGTGGGCTTCCTGAGGCGATATTCGGCCCCCTTGCCTCTTAGTCTCCCCTGAGACATTTTGGATGGTTTGCAGTGCTGGATGTCTGCAGGAAATGGAGATATTTATTGGATTTTCTTTTTCAAAATGGCTGCCACAATGCTTCCTGTTCTGGTGGTGACGCAATTTTCGCTGGCGCTAATTGCACGATGGTTACCAGCAGTAGCGCTATTAGTGACGGTTTTCCAGCGGTAGCCCTTATTTCGGCACAATTACCGCCAAGCACTAATAGTGTTGGCATCGAGGGCACATGCACGCCAGGTTGTGATCTGGTGCTAATATTGCTGCACGACCCGATGGTACCGCTATTTGCACCCTGCAGTTATTGCACCAATTTACACCAAACTTGTGATGAGGCCCTTGGTCTTTTGAAGGGCCTGATGGCAAAGTATATAGCTCTTACCTGGAGTAGTTACTGTCTGGTCATCAATCCAGGTAACTCTGGGGAAAAGTTCTCCCAGAAGAAAGGTCAAAGAATTTGAGGTTTCAGTAAATCCGGCTTGTTTTAAGTAATTTTTCCTGGAGCATTTCCCTTTGAGCCTCATACTGTGGGCATTGCAACATAACGCATTCCAGATTTTTCTTTCTTTCTCATGACATGTAAACTCAGTGGTATCTTGAAAACTCCATCTTCTTGCCAATTCATTAAATTCCCATAGATTCATCCTCACTAGTGCAAGGGCTGTTCTTGCTTCGTAATTTTTATGCATTTGTTGTAGGCTTGAGTTTTTGGGGGATATTCAATTTTTTGTGTCCAAGCGTTCGATTGCTGTTTCCATGGGCCTAAATATTCCTTCCCCACTCGTTTTTTTCTGATTGCCTTTGATTGAGAGTTATGGTTGACAAAAACATGGCCTGCAGTTTCCTTTTGTTGAACAATTTTCTGTCATTTTTCCTGATAGATTTAACAGTTTGTGACGTCTATGAGTTAATCAGTCTCTGACCTGGATCTTTTGGTAACATTAGCCACTGACACCTTTCTTGCTTGTTGTTCCACTTGGACGAAGCTGCAGTCGACCTCAACTCAGGGGTGGCTTGGGAACTAAAAGAATCCCTGGAACTGTTTTTCAATGGGGCCCTATATTACGCAGTGCGAGCAAGCTCAACCCCTTTCCCATAAGAACATTTGGAGATAAAATTGTAACCACACACAAGAGGGCCATTGTGTAGAGAAATCTCCAGACTTCCCTGTAGGCCAGTCGACCCCTGCCTCCACTGCTGCTGGTAGGGATACAGTTGGACGAGAATGATCGTTTCCATAGTTTCCTCTAACAGACCCTGCTGCTCTTGAGTTAAGGGGAATCTGTTCACATTTCCTCTTCTTTGAGTTTGAGCAGGTCAGCATGTTTGTCCCGAATTGTCTCATATTTTTTCACCTCATTATTGGTGCTAAGGTTTAGTCTAAATTAAAATGGAGGCATTTACTTCGGCATAATAATTTGTTGGGGAAAGTAATTATTATGTGTTTTAAAGGGTTGGGGGTAGGAGTGGTGGTGAAAGAAATAAACAAAAATTCAAAGTGATTTTGTGAAGTAAATCACCACCAAGTAATTTATTTCGGCAAAACGAAGTACAACCCTTTGGATCATGGCAGGTGAAAGCTGCTGATAACAACACAGCCACAGTTATTGCACTTTATCCCCTTGTACAGGAGGGGGGGTCAGTGGTAGGAGTAAAGTTGGTGGGCGGAGGGAGAGTCAAGTAGGGTACATGAGGATTACCTGGATTATCAGGGGATTACCATCCCCTTGTAAAATTGAAAATAAGAGAATGGCGACAGTGGCCATCTCATCCCCTGAAATTAGAGCTCTCAGGAGCAATGAGGCATCAGATGGGAGCAGGTCTTTACTTTCTTGAATTAACCTTCTTATTACAGTTGCTCAGAAAGGAGGTCCTCGGCAGGTACAGATATTATTCATAATGGCTATGATCCCACTTACTCAGGAGTCCGGGACTTGGTGACAGCAAGAGTTAGAGGGGATTATGTTTATTTCTGTTAGCTCAGTGATGAGTTACTCGGAGTGGAAAACTGGCCTTTGGGGATTATATTTTCTCATGGATTCCGTGGTGAAGGGGCCCTAGTCGGAGGGGTCATTTATTTTATTTTCAATAACTCAGAGTTCTTTAATTTAGGAGGCCATAAAGGAGGGACATGACCCGTACATCACAAAGGTGGGTATGGGGGAAGGGCGTTCAGTATATCCTTTTAGTGCAAAGAGAAGTATAAATCGTGATTTACATAAATGCATGAGGAAAAAATAAACAGGAGACCCTCACTTCAGTCACGTATCTATGGTGAGAAGTGCTGAGGTGTTGACGAGTGGGGTCAGACGCGGGCCCAACCCTGTTCCATCAACAAGAGAGCTACTTCATCAAAGCCAGTGGGGTCTGAGGCTTAACAGACACCCACAGGAAGATCGACTGGGTGAGAGGGATTGACAATTGGGGTGCAATGCAAAAGGGATAATCAATGTGATTGGGGTTTTCTGGCGCTAGTGAATTAGATAGAGACTGATATACATACATGCCAACATTTCAACCCACCTGTGTGGGAGATTACGTCAGAAAAATCGGGAGCCAAAGATTTTCCCCTAGGAATGCATTGGGCAAAGATTTATTTTAGGTGGGAGAATGTGAAAAAAAGCATTTTTTTCACTGAAAAATCGGGAGACTCCCGCCTAAATCGGGAGGGTTGGCATATATGTGATAAAGTGGCGGGAACGTTGGTGCTGGGCCATGCTTAAAGCTTTTCTTTCTCTGTCGCTCGAGTTTCATAGCTAGGGAGCTCAGGATTCCACCAGGGGGCGCAGACAGCATGACTGGTTAACCTGCCTTCTCCTTTAACCATCTGACGATGACTGCGAAAATGGACACCTGCTGACCTTTTATTTGATTTATGGGGGTCGGAACCATGCGCCTGAGGTGACCAGGAGTTTTTTTGAGCCCTCCCTCGACTCTGTGCGTGGATCGTAGACAGAGGGCTGGTCCTTTGTTTATGGGAGCAGCCTCCATCTGCAACATCGGGCAGTGAAGCTGAAATGCATTCCCGACTTAACTTTCGCCAAAAATGTCTGATGGCGGATGGAGAACGAGGCCTTCGCTGCTTCCTATGGCGATGAGAGCTCAGTACAGGCAAGGTGGTTCTATGTCAAAACCCGGAGCCTCGGATTATGCTTGACTCTCAACTTTACTTCTTGAGCAGCATCATGAAACAATAACAGTAACATACAAAATGCGAAAAACGACAATCTTCTTATGTTTTTAGTTTTTGTAGTCCTTAGTGTTATTGTTCCTTCCAAACATATGACCAAACAGCCAGTTAAGTGCATTTTCCCCTTTTATACTGAATGTGTTGTGTTTAATTGTATTACGATCAGTTGATGAAATATTATCTACATATAGCGCAAGAATTCACGTGCGCGGCACTAGGCTTTTGTGGCGTAGCATATCTGTGAGATTAGGTAGTAATTGAATTATTGCTCTGGCGGTTCGCATCTGGATGAAAAGTTCCAGCGGCCGCAATAACAATCTGAAGTAAAGGGCACTGTGGTCACGGAAGTGAGTGGATTTATCATAGTTCTTGCGCTCCAGGATCACGCTTCCGTGACCGTTATAGAGTTGAGTGAGACCCCTGGGAGATACTTGAGCGGAGAGTGCAGAACGTGCCTGTTGCCATATGCATATATATATATATATATATATATATATATATATATACATATATATATATATATATATATATATATATATATATATATATATATAGATACAAAACACACTTCGTGAAGCATGTGTGGGGGAAAGACAGCTGTCGAAGAATGCAGCGCAACAAGTAAACAATGCCACCTGGTGGCCAGAAATATTTGATCGAGAAAGAGAAGTTTGCAGGCAATATTTGGACAAACGAGCCTCTGTGAGTACTAACAGCTTTGTAGGTTTGTTCTGCCCTATTATCATATAATTTGGATGGGTGCAGGCTCAAGATAATCTGTTTGTTGACTAACCAGTGGCAAATCTTATCATACAAATCCCTAAAATGTCCAGCTCCAGTGAAGAAGGAAGGGCTAAAAAATTATGCAGCCCAGTATGGGAGAAGTGCTTTGTCAGGCTCTGGGAGACAGCCTGGGACATAGCTCACACTAGTTGGCAATCATGGACGACTGGTTGAAGTTCTCCAAGGGTATGGAAGCACTTAGCCGGGCGAATGGACAAGGGACTGAGAAAGGGGGAAGAAAGAAAGCCTGTAAGGTCAGAAAGGCCAAGACCCCCCCGGCTCGCCACAAAAAGGAAAGGACAAGAGAAATGCAGTAAGCTTAAAAGAGTGCACATGTCAAGATGCAATTTCTGACAGCTCAACAGAATATGAAGAGGTTGATTGGGGGAGCCAATCGTCAGATGAGGACGTTGAAGTAATATCCTCAGAGGAAGAGGAGATTAATAGAGCTTCTAAGAAAAAGAAAGTTGATGGCAAGGAGGAAGAAGCCAGGGATGAGTTCGACCCGGACGCCTTGGTCCACCCACATTCCTTAGATCGGGAAACGCCTGTGAAAACAGCAGTGTACATAAAGAGATGACTCAGGACACCCTTGGAAAAAAAAGCCAGAAATAAGTTAAGGGTGCAATGCCCAAGACCACATCTGCCAGAAAGTATAGCGGAGACCCCGGATATTGATGACAGCATGGTCACTTTTATGGGGAGATATCTTAAAGACATTAAAAAAGGATTGGACCGGTCCTGGCACTCATGCCTAGACAAGATGCTGCACGTGATCGGTCCATTGAAAAAAATCATGGAGATGGCAGATGAGGCGAAAGAGAAGAAAGAAGCCATAGACCCAGCTATTCTGTTTGGATGGGCCCAGAGAACCATATGTTTGCTGGACAATGCTAACAGCGAGATCATGGCAGAGAGAAGGAGGTCGATCTTAATAAAGATCAACCCTAAAGCTGGCCACATCACAAGCAGCCACTTCCGCCAAAGGGAAACTTTTTGGAGACACTTTCCTAAAAGAGTTGACAAAATTTGCAAATTCATATGCAGCAATCGATAAAGCCCGGTACTCCCTGAAAAGGGTATTTGGCAATCAGGTAGATATCAATGGAAACAAGATGAGAGGAAGCGCAACCTGTTCTTTCCTTCAGAGGAAGAAGAAGAGGAAGAGGTTGGAGACATGCAGAAAACCAACACCAAGCGAACACAGGTGAGAGTAAAGGCACAAGCGCAGACTTAAAACGCACACAGTCCCGTTGTAGGGGGGAGAGTAGCGCAATATATAGAAAAATGGCGACTGATTTCATCAGATGCTTGAGTTTGTCGGGTTCATTTGCCAGCCCCCACAGAAACCCCCTACAGCAAAAACCACATTTCCCATTTCACCCAAAAGCGGCTGAGCTTTCTTTCCCTGGCGCAGGAGTGGCAAGCTTTCCACAATGCCACCACAAACAATGGCTGCATTTGCTTCTGTTATCTAAAATCAAGCTATGACCTATGCTCAGAATGGCATCACCTTTTTCTGTTCTGTCCTGTTGAAATACTAAGACTGCACACATGACTTCCAAGACGGCTTTGAAATGTGCTCTTGATTTATTTCCACAAAGATTGTGCCCTTCAAGGAAACCCCTCCTGGCATGTTTCATTTCTGCTGAGTAGCAAGGGATGAGGCAAAAGCATTCCCAGAGCAGCTGATGTGCTGGGAAACCACTTGAAAGGCCAAGAATTCAGATTTCTACTGAAACACGACTGGAATTTAATTTTGGAAACAAATTAACTCATGCAAAATGCTTCAAAAGAATCACTCTCTGGCACTTGCTATGTGTCAGTTTCAAAGAACCCATTTGCCAAGCATATCCATGTGTACAAAAACTAACAAGAGCTATAAAAAGCTTTCAGAACCAATAGTGCCAGAGAAAATGTGTGCTACAGAAACCGCATTGAGATTCTCAAAATGAACTGAAATATACACACGTGTAAAAACCTGCTTTTGCAAAAGCCAGGAAACTACTCTTTTTAAAAGCTAAAATGTGAAATCATCCCTACATTCACACAGAAACAGCATTATTTGTGTGGGGCTGGGGTTTGGTTTAAATGTATAATATATATATTTACAAAAAGACTGTCTTTTGTGAAAGAATGAAATAAAAATGCAAGCAGCAGAACCAGTTCCCTGGGCAGGCACTCCAAAGATATCCAGCCCCTTGGGAAAGGAAGTCCCTTTACAACATGAAAGGCCCAGAGGTGTGGGAAGTGGCGACTTCGTCAGACTGACGGCATTGCTACAGCATGGGACAATGGACAGCCCTGTCACTGAAGTGTGAATTCCTGTGACACCTCTCATCAGCTTCAACTGCATAGGATCAAAGGGGAGTCATAGCAACCTCTATGCAAAGCTGACCAGAGCAAGACATTTGGCTGGGGGGTTGGAAAGACTGCCCACTTTTGGGAACAAAGCCGGCCCATGTGTATCAAAAGACTTTTTACATTAAAACATTTATTTCAGTGATATGAATAAGCAGTAATGTGAAATTCTGATGGGTTAAATGTGATTTTGGTAGCAGCAAGATAAGACGATGCAGGTTTTCCTGACATGTGGCAGGCACGAATGGCATGAAAGAGGCATTTCTGAAGAAAGCGTACATGGTACATTTATGAAACTTGATGGGAATATGCCCGACATTGTGTGTATCCATTTGTAGAATTGTAGGTGAAATGTTGTCCATAGAAATGGTAAAAGATTGCCAGAAGGACAAAACAGCATTGCACAAACTTGGGAGTTGGAATGGCATATTCCTTGTAAAATATGGGGCCTGCCCATCTGATTTCCAAATATAAGGGTTTTGTTTCATAACTGATTTTGGCAAAAGTAACTGTGGTTAAACAAAGCACCTCATAAAAACACCCACACTAAAACTGATGTCACTTCCCTGGGTCCAATCTGCTTACAGGGAGGCAGCAACATCATCAGCCAACATCCTCAGCCTGACCTATCCGATCTTAGAGGTATGTCCGGCTTAGTTCTGCCCAAATAGTAAAAATCCTCTGATGTCATCCGATTAATTTTTTTTAAAAACTTTCTTTATTGGTTTTTTCCAACAAAACAAACAAACCATGAGACCGAACGTCGGTCGTACTGTGAAAACTGCACCCTTCCCACCCACTCCTCCCCTCTTCCCCCCGCCCATCATGTTGAAAAGAGTCATTGTGCTAGAGGTTATCAACTAGGTGGCGCCATTGCTGGGGCTCCGGCGTTGTGTGTCGGGCTGGTATTTGAGTCCTGCGGTGGTTCCGATTGTTGAGAGTCAGCAGCGTCGGTCGTTGAAAGCAGGTATATGATGTACAGCCCCCATATGTCCGGAGGGCGTGCATGTAATGGCATAGTCTTGATAAAGTCTGTTTCCACATCTTGACAAAAAGTTTCATCTTTCAGCCAGTGCTGTACGTTTGGAGGGGGTCCTCTACCCCACATGTAGGCGATTCTCCTTCGTGCCAGGACCAGCAGTAGATCTGTCAGCCTTCTAACAGAGCTCGGTAGCGATTGAGTCAGGCCTAGTAGTGCTGTTTTTGGCTCGGGGACAAGCTCTGTTTCGATTATTGCTGAGATTTTCTCGAGTACTGCCCTCCAGAAGGTGGCTACTGGGGGACAGGACCACGCCAAGTGAAGGAAGTCAGCTGTGGGTGTCCCACATCGGTTGCACTCTGCTGAGATGGAGTCCCTTTGGGAGTGCAGTTTCGTCGGTGTGTGGTATGTTTGGTGGAGAAAGTTAAAGTGGATCAGTTTGAATCTCGCATTGATCGCTACTCTATGGGTGAGTTTTAGGATGTATGTCCATTCTTCATCTGAAATCGTGCTGTCTAGTGTCTTTTCCCATCTCTTTTTGGCTCTTGCTCCCGGTGGGATTGCTTCATCGAAGAGGCCTTTGTAGATGTTAGTTACCAGGTGCCCTTCTCCCTGGGCTTGGATTGTGTAGTGGAGTAGTGGCCAGATTGGTGGTGGCGACAGGATTCATTCCGGACTGAGTGACTGGGAACTGCCCAAAGATTATGGCTCGAAGGAGGTGCGGTGTTGCCAATGCTCTCTCTATCTGGACATGTGGTCGTATGAACTGCGTTGCATACCATTGGCTGAGGTATTGGGCCTGGGCCGCCCAATAGTAATGTTCTAGGTCCAGAAGGGCCAATCCACCATGCCGTACCAGTAAGGTTAGTGTGGAGTAGTCGACTCTTGCTACCTTGCCGGCCCAGACGAGATCTAGGACCATACTCTTTATGCGTTGAATACGTTTCTGTGTGAGGAGTAGAGGGATGTTTGAGAAGAGGTACAGCAGTTTTGGTAAGATGATCATCTTTACAATTGATACCCTGCCCCAGAGGTTGAGTGGTAGGGACTTCCATCTCTCTTACAATTGATACCCTGCCCCAGAGGTTGAGTGGTAGGGACTTCCATCTCTCGATCTTGGCTTGGAGGATGTCTATAGTGGTTTCGTAGTTATCATGAATGATCTCCTCTCTCAGACGGGACATGTAGATGCCGAGGTACCTTACGTGTGTATGTTGCCACTGGAAGCCAAAGTCGTCAGTAAATTCAGTGGTGGCGGCGGTGAGCGGGAAGATGACTGATTTGCTGTTATTGATTTTCAGCCCAGAGAAGCGGCCAAACTGTATTACCGCTCTCATTGCTGGGTTTAGGTTTTCATCTGCGTTTTATAGAAACAGGGCTATGTCATCTGCGGAAAGCGAGATGACCATCTTGTGCGGTCCGAAAGATAGGCCTCTGTGAAGGTGTCGCATTCGCATGTCGGAAGCTAGGGGCTCCATTACTAAAGCGAACAAAAGTGCCGAGAGTGGACATCCTTGTCTTGTTACTCTTCTCAAGTGGATATCGGCAGAGTAGTGGCCGCCTAGCGTGATGTTGGAGATTGGTTTTTTGTAGAGTAGGGAAATCATTTGCAAGAAACGCTTGCCCAGCCCCATCCTTTCCAGGACAGTGAACAGAAAGGGCCATTCGACTGAGTCGAAAGCCTTCTCGGCGTATAATAGTACTGCCACGGCCTGACAGTCCGGTTCTAAGGCCTCAATTGCTCCTAACATCCTCCTTATCCCATATGAAGTGTTCCTCCCAGGGATGAAGCCCGCCTGGTCAGCCAGCACCATGGCGGGCATGAGGGGCATCAGCCTTCTGGTTAGGACTTTTGCAAAGATTTTGTTGTCCACATTTATTAGCGAGATTGGCCTGTATGAGCCGCATTCCATAGGATCTTTGCCGAGCTTGAGCAAGAGGATTATGTTGGCCCTGTATAATGGTGGTAGCTGGTCATTGGTCAGGGCCTCGTCATCGACCTGGAGGAGTAGTGGGGCAAGGAGGTCTGCAAAGTGTTTATAGAATTCGCCGGACAGGCCATCTGGACATGGTGCTTTAGAGTTGGGTAGTTCTTTGATGACTTCGAGAATCTCCTCAATGGTAATGGGGGCGTTTAATGGTTCTCTGAGCTCTGGGTCGACCCAGTAAAGTTCTATTTCATCTAGGTATCGTGTCAGCTCTGTTTGGTCGGCAGAGTAGTTGGAGTCGTACAGTTCCTGGTAGAATCTGCGAAAATGTTCAACAATGCCAATTGTCGAGTGGACGGTGTTGCCTGTTGGGTCCTTTACTGACTCAATCGCTGTGGGTTTTCTATCGGCAGCTATGAGCCTCGCGAGGAGAGCTCCAGGTTGCTGGCCTTCACCGTACTGCCGAATTTTGCGGTGTCTGCTCAGAAATTTTATTTCCCTTTGAGCTGCTTCGCGGAACACTTCTAATTCTTTCTTGATTGCTGCTAGTGATTGTGGAGTTTTGTTTGTCAGGAGAGCGCCTTCAAGGTCTTTGAGTTTTGCTTCGCTGGTGTTCAACTCCCTTTGCAATAGTTTTAATATTCCGCATTCCTTCGTCATGCAGACCCCTCTGGTGAAACATTTTAGAGTCTCCCACAGAGTCGCGGCTGAGGTCACTGTACCTCTGTTGGAGTCGAGGAAATGTTCTAGTTGACTTCGGAGTTCTTCCGCAAAGACTGTGTCTTGCAGCGCTCGTGACTTGAATCTCCAATGAGGTCGAGGTTTGGTTGTATGTGCGGTATTGCAGGTTAGAGACACCATGGAGTGGTCTGACAGGGTTCTCGGTAGGATATGGCAGTCGTTCCATTGTAGGCGGCTGTAGGCAGGATATAGTCTATTCTCAAACTGGTTCCGTGTACCCAGGAGTGGAAGGTGAAGTCGCTGGTGTTTGGGTTCTGGTGTCTCCAGATGTCGATGAGGTCGTAGGCTTTGCAAATTTCAGTAATTTGTTGGGACGCCTGGGATGGGGTGACTGTTTGGTTATGCGATTTATCTTTGGCTGGGTTCAGGGTTGTGTTGAGGTCGCCACCCCATATGATAGTGGACCGACTGACCGTACTCAGTTGGGTCATTACTCAGTCAAAGTTATTGGGACTGTCGGTGTTCGGGCCATATGAATTCACTAAGGTGATTTCTTTTCCGTCAATCGTTCCTTGTACCATGAGCGACCTGCCTTCTGTGTCCTTTTTCTGAGTGATTAGTTTGAAATTGATTGCCTTATTGATTATTATGGCCACTCCTCTGGCATAGGACGAGAAAGAGGCAAAGTAGCGGTGGCATCCCCAGTCTTTGGCCCAGGGGTGTTCAGACGTTGGGCGTAGGTGTGTTTCTTGGATAAACGCTATGTCGATTTTGTGCCGGCGTAGGTATTGAGTCATCTTCCTCACTTTCGCTGGTTGATTCCCACCTTTAATGTTCCATGTAGCTATGGTGAAGGCGCCGTGTTTTCAATTCTTTGTACGTGCGGATCGTGGCATTTAGCTACTAACGGGTGGGGGTGGTGGGCCCTGTTGGGTCGGTTTTGTTTGTGGTGTGGTCTTCTCTTGAGTGGAGCTGATGGGTGCCCTGGGTGCTGTAAAACTTGTTAACCCCCAACTTGTGTGATTCTCCCTCCCCTTTCTCGCGAGCAACCCCCAACTGGCTCGTCGTGGATCCCCCTTTTTTTAACTTGTAATTTGAAAACTTGAACATTGCTGTGCTAGGGGCGCTTGGATCTTCCCAAGTCGCGCGACCTTAAGGTTGTTTTACCGTCTATTTTGCGTTCTGGCAGCGCTGATTGTTGCAGTGTGTCGTGTTCTTTTGCTTCAGTCCATCTATGGTGGGTTCCTCTGGGCCCTTTCCCTTTGAGCTCGTGCCTGGTTGTTCTCTGGTGGTCGGCAGCCCGCCCGGTCTAGGTACATATTTGCCTCTTCAGGTGTTTGGAAATCTGGGTTCTTCCCTGGTGTTGTATTCTCAGTCGGGCTTTGAACAGCATCGAGTATGGTATCTGGTTCGTGCGTAGTCTCTGTTTAATATTTGTGAAAGACCTCCTTTGTGCCTGGACGGCTGGGGAGAAGTCTGGATAAAAGTGGACGGTATCGCCATCGTGCTGTAGCTCGCCTTTCTCTCTGGCCATTCGAAGTATCGAATCTCTGTCCTTATAATTGAGTAATTTTGCAATTATTGGGCGAGATGGGGCTCCGGGTGCAGGTCTTAGCATCGGTATTCTGTGAGCTCTTTCGACGACGAACAGGGGCGAGAGAGTTTCCGGACCGAAGAGCGATTTGCACATTTATTCCATTTTGCCTTGTAGTTGTTTCTCTCTTACTCCCACTATCCGGATGTTGTTCCTTCTGGAGCGCCCTTCGAGGTCTTCGTTTCTGGCGTTGATTATTTTCATTTGGGCCTCGAGAGACAACACCTTGGTATTCAAAGATGATACCCCATCGTCCAAAGTAGATATCCGTTGCTGTGCCTCATCCAACCGTTCATTGTGGGTGTCCAGCCGGTGTTGGACTTGATCAACCTTGGACGAAAGGCCATCCAGCTTACTATCTAGGTTACTGATACCGGATTTCAGCTCCAGGAGCAGTGCTCTGATGTCGAGGGACTGGGACTGGGTATAGTCGCTCTCTTGGTGTAGTATGTGTGGCGGGGACTCTGATTCGTTGCTGTGTCTTGGGGTTTTTGCCGAGGCGCCTGTTTCAAAGTTCAGTTTACGCTGTTGTTTGTCGGTTTTCCCCATTGCGGGTACGGATGGACAGCGCCTTTGGTTGCCTGGCCGTAGAGTTTGTGTGGCGGCCGAGGCAGGGGTTTCTTGTGCCCTTATGCAGGGTTTTGCGAGATGTTTTGCTCGACTGCAGGGACGGACACTCCGCCCACCTTATGCATTCTGGTTGGTGTCGGGGACGGTGGATAATCGGCCGACCGAGCCAGTCGGGTCCTAGGATGGTTGGTTCAGTTCGGAGTTCTATGGTCCCTGCGGTGCGTCACTGTGCTGCCAGAGAGGAGCTTCTTGCTAGATAGCGCCGAGTGGGTCGTTGGGCACAGCCGCGCCGCCTCCCCCCCAGCGTGCGCCGTACCTGGTGAGGCCTCGCCCACGTTCCGCTCCTTCGATTTTGCCCCGTCTCTCGGTCACCGCCGCTTCGTCAGGATGCAACTGTGTAGCTCGTCAGCGGGGGGCTGTGGAGCTGCAAGGTTCTGCCGGGATGCTGCTTCTCAGCTACCGGGGCGGTGCGGGATCTGTAGCGCCGGTGTCTGGGGCAGCGGGCTACTCCTTTTTCCCACTTTCAGCGCAGCCTCGCCTGGGCCGCGCTGCGGCCGCCGAAGCTCTCTCGTGGCCTTTAAGGTGCCCCAGCCATCCGGGGACGCCGCAAAGCGGAATCTAGACGGTCAGGGTCTCTGGATTCAGCTTCTGCATGGCTGATTCTCTTCCCTGTACACTGGCTGATGGTTGTTGTTTTAGGGGGTTATACTGCCGGAAAAAACAGGATTAATAAGGATTTTAATAGGCCGCGCGGGAGCTCACAAGGGAGCGGCCATCTTGGTCGGGTCTCTAGCGCCCTCATGTCATCCGATTTATGAAAGGAGGAAGTTTAGGGAGAGTCAGGACTTCAAGAATCAGACCTTGAAGAATCATTCATTCACAAATCAACATCCAGAGATCCAGACATTCCACATTCACCCTGCAAGACTCCAGTGCCAGGCCAGGGGTATGTGATACAGATCCAGAAACTCATATCCAGGCAGAATCACTGATCTAGAATAGAAGCCTACAAAAATCCCAATAATTTAGGGAGAAAGGAGCAAAGGCTGCAGACCCCTATGGGAGAACGCTGTGACCAGACCTGTCCTTGCCCACCTGATGCAGCCCGCTGTCCACTGAGACCAGACCCCAGTTGCCTCACTGTGTCCCTAGAGGAGAGCCGCCGGTGCACAGCGACCAGACCCTTGTCCCGCTGTCCAGATCCCGGTTAGCTGTCCAAACTACCCAATTCAAGTGCTTCTTGTAAGTATCACCTCTTCCCAATATCAAAAAGCTGCATCCTTTGCTCTGTTACCTTGCCATTTGTCAAACCCTATAAGAAACACTATAAGAAATCCTATAAGTATCCTAGTAACTTCTTCAATTGTTAGAATCCTCTGTGTATCCTGTCCTTAGAAAAATCCGAGTTAGTCTTCATGTGTTAGCGCAATTATTTCCCAATCATTTCAGTCCTTGTGCAAGTCCTTAGAACTATTTTGAATAAATTAATTAATTTTCCATAGAGATTAACGCGGCATGGATAGGTTAACCTTGCAAGTAACATCCTCGCGTACCGTGTCTTTTTTTAAATACCTAGCCACTAAAATATAGTAGCAGTAGAATAAATCAATTTGAACAAAACCGAGTTGCCGGTGAAAGTGTTTCCTCTGTAAAAATCAAATTTTTCCTTTCCCTAAAGACTCCCATACTGCCACCCATCCAGAGTCATCCTTCCACTTTAGTATCATACCTGTTAGGCGCCTTTGTACCTTAGCATTAAAACCGACTTCCCATTTTGATTGTTTAGCCCAATTCCTAAGTTGTTTGCAATTTTTAAACCTGTGAAAACTAAGCTATTGCAATTTTGCCATGTCTGATTCCTACTGCACTGTTTTTCCTCCCAAAGTCTATTTTCTAAACTGTATGCCCGTTGTTTAGTACCTTGCTTTGTAGCTTTTGAGATTTCCTGCTGCCTTGATACAGCCACACACTTTCTTGCCTTATCTGTCCAACCGCACATGTAAAATCACCATTCAGTAATTCCGAGTTCCATTTTGCCCATTTTTCAAGGTAGCTCAAACTGATTTTGTCCTCCCATTCAGGGATGGTAGGTCGGATTTTCATTCTGATTTTTGCCTAGTATACCTGGGGTTTGAGTGAGTTTTGCAGGGGGAATGCCTAACTGTGGTGCTATTTGAAAATACTACCTGAAAAGTAATCTGGCTTTCATTTATTTGTGCATTGTGTATCTGATGTTAGAAGGTTAAACTAAGTGTATCCTATCATTTTACTGTGTAATTATCACCACACTGGTGATTGCTGCCCTTCATTGAATGTGTTTGATTTTTATCCAAAATTAAAAATAAATAAATATGTAATTGATTACACACCGGGCTGGTTCATGGTCTATTGCGACACGGGGTGTATGTTCAAGGCTTGGCTGCCTTCTCAAAAACTGAATCTGAATGTAATAAACCTAAAAGCGTTTTATTGTGTGCCTCATCCCTGGCCAGTAGAAAGAGCCCTGGTCTGGAGTGTGCCGCATCTTTAAAATCCTTAACAGGTTCTAGACACAGTGCAAAGTTTTCATATAGATTGGCAAGCCAGACCAAAACAAGAGAGATGGGCAAACGTACTAGTTCAGAGCACGGCAGAAGAGGAGTTGTTATATATAGAAATAAGAGACCTAGCGCGCAAAGCAGCCATAGTTCAAGCATCAGATACGAACGGGAGTTTCATAAGCAACATTTTCCTAGTGAAAGGGCTCAATGAATTAAGACTGATTATACATTTAAGGGAACAAAACGGTTTTGCAGTATACAGACATTTCAAGATGGAGGGCATACACCTCCTGAGGGACATTTTGCAGCAGGGGAACTGGCTAGCCAAAATAGACCTCAAAGTTACATACCTGACCATACCCATTGCAGTAGAACAAACGTTTCTGAGATTTCGGTGGAAGGGGCAAATATGGGAGTTTATATGCCTACCCTTCGGGCTAGCCTCAGCCCTGTGGTGCTTCACGAAAGTGATGATGCAGTGTTGACCTTCCTCAGGGAACAAGGGATCGGCCTAATCATTTATCTGGATGACATATGCTTAATGTGTCAGGACAGACTACTGATCAAGGAACAAGTGGACACCACTTTAGATCTTCAGCAGCAGGAGTTTCTAGTAAACTGGGAGAAATATATCTTACACGCGAAGCAGAACATGGAGTTCCTGGGCTTCAGCATAGATACAGTGCAAAGGACGTTGAGTCTCCCCTCGACCAAAGTAAACGACATCAAAAAAGAGATAAGGAACACCTTAGCAAATGATATGATGTCATTGCAGATGGGGAGCAGGTGCAAGTGGATCTAGGTCACCTGGCCTAAGCACCACCCACCTTCTTAGCCCTGCCTCTTCCTTTCTGGTCTTAACTCTTAGATCAAAGGCGTCTCTTGCCCGGGCATCTGAAGTGAAGGGCAGACAAAAAAAGGGCAATCCCTGTTTGTACCTGTTCAGACCAGAAGGACCCAGGGCCCGAACCCCTGCCCAGAAAGCAGGTAAGTATGCACCAACATGTGTTTACTCCTTCTGTCCCCACAGGCCATCCCCACCATGATCAGGCAACGCCAACGTCAACTTCTCCGGTGCTGGGGTGAGGACAGGTGTTGCGTGGCACAGTAAGTTGTGCATTTGTAAAAGTTATATTCTCGTGCAGCAGCATGTGTGTGCGGTTCGCTCGCAGTGCCGCCTCCCTGACTGTGTGGTCCCTCACAACTCCCTATCGCGTGTGTCTCGCGCCCTACCTTCTCCAGCCTCCTGCACCTATGTGCCCCGTTTGCTCTTCCTCGTTGACTGCCCTGTTTTGCATTGTATTGCTTTGTGTTCTGCTGCATTCTTCCTTCTTCTAGGTTTACCCTGATAACCTGATTTGCTTTCCGGACTGCTTGTTTTCTGCCTGCTCTTCCATCTGAGTTCTTGTCTACTTAGTCAATCGTCCACTATTGTCTTGTCCCTTTCCGTCTCATCTGCTTGCACCCCTCCTTGTATCGCCCCTAGTGTCTCCCCCAACCTTTCCCTTCCACCCCTCTTCCTCTCTCCTCTTCCCCCACCTACTCTATGGTGCTCTCTGTTTCTCCTATCTTTTCAAACTGGTTGTCTATCGACTATCCTGCTCTCCTCACTAAGTCTGGTAGGAAGAAGTTCAAAAAGGGTATCCTGGTCTCCAACCCAGGCCTCCCTATCGCTGACACCTATACCAGTGCTTCCTCCAGACAGACCATCACTGACATCCTCTTTGTCGTTACCTCACCAATCCTATGGATTCTTCATATGGTTTCTGTGCTCTCTCCTTTCTCTTCTTCTCCCATTAATGGTGGCATCCAGTGGGAGGCCCTCCTGGCCCCCTTTCACTCCTATAAGGTAATTATTAATGTTTACCTGAATGGCAGGCCAGCCTTCTCCTCTTTGATAGACGCTTCCTACGCCTCATCAATTTCCTTTCTTCTCCTGCTGTCCCTTCCCTCCCTTATTTGGCTTCCTTGCCTCCCCCCTCTGCCTCCTCCTTGGCTACCTTGCCCTCTCCTCCTTCCTCTTCTGCCCCCCTCGGGCTCCTCCTACACCTCTGCAGGGCATACCTCTGATTTGTACCCATTCCCGAAAGTCTTTCAAGGTTGGCAACCTTCTCCATATTGCAACTCTCAACTCTCGCTCAGCTGTTAAACACTCCTTTGACATCTGCTGCCTCCTGGAAGAACTTGATCTCGATGTCCCCTGTCTCACCGAGACATGGTTCATGTTCAGCTCTGTCACAAGCTTTGACACTCTCCTCCCTGATGGCTACAAGGTCCTCTCTGCGCCCAGATCCAACCGTTCCAGAGGGGGTGTAGACTTGCTCTTCCCAGAGTGGATATCTGTCTTTGTCATTCTTATGCAGGCCTACTCCTCTTTCGAAATGCCTTGTCTGCAGGCTTTCTCTCTCTCCTGGCCACTCTCTTACCGTGGCTACTATCTATCGGCCACCTGGTCAGATCATCTCCTTCCACTCTGAGTGGGTGGACCTCTCCTCCTTCCTCCTGGCCTCGACCACTCACCTCCTCCTTCTTGCAGACTTTAACAGTCACCTGGATGCATCCAGTCCCTCCTCTGGACTCTTTCGCAACCTCTGTGACTCTCTCTCTCTCTCTTTCTATTTTCCACTCTGGCCCGGTTCACAGGGCACACTCTGGATGTTCTGATCTCCTCAGACCCACCCTCTCTATCCACCTCACCACTCCTCTCTCCTGGAGTGATCACTTTCTCCTTTCCTTCCATCTCTCCCTCTATACACCTCAGGCCAAGCCAACTCCAGCACTGCCACCTACCTTCTCGGTAATCCGACCCATGAAGCGTGTGTCAGTGAGGCTTTCGCCGCCACTTTCTCTCCCCCTCCTCCTCCTCTGGCTGACTCACATCCTGAAACAGCCCTTTCCATGCTCCACTCTTCTATCTCTGATACTCTTGATGTTCTTGCCCCTGTCATGAGGATCCGCTTGAAGCCCAAAGCCAAGTGCAACTCCTGGTATGACTCTGACCTCGTCACCCTTAAACGCAAGTGCAGGGTGGCTGAGAGGAAATAGCTAGCTTCTTGCGTATCCTCTGACAAACTGGCCTGCTGCCTGCTCCAAAGGCAATACCGGCTCTCTGTCCGCACTAAGAAGGGAGCCGACATCCAAGCCCGCATCTCTGGGACATCTAACAACTCGGCCAAACTCTTTAAAATCTGCAAGTAGCTGGCCAATCCTACCGCAGTCTCTACCTCTCCTGTCCCCTCCCAGGCCCTTTGCACGGCCCTGACTTCTCCTTTCATCTCTAAAACCCAGGACATCCTCTCCACTCTCTCGTCCTCTCCTCCTCCTCCCTCTACTCTATCCTCTACGTCTGGCCCCCCTGGGGCTACCTCTCCTTCCTCTTTCTCTTCCTTTCCCCTGACGAGGTTTCTAGACAAGTCTGATCGACTCCACACTCTCCTTTTCTCCTCACATCTCTGATATCTCAGGTCTAGGTCAAACTACCAACTGCACCTCCTCAGAGGTATTCTTCCTTTCCTCTCCTTCCCCCAGAAGCACACTGTCTCTAGAGCTCTGGTTCTCTCTGGGCTGGACTACTGCAACAGCTTCTTTTTAAATCTGCCTGCTTCTACTCTCCGCCCTCTGCAATTCACCCAGAACAGGACTGCAAGACTTGTCCTTGGCCTCAAGCCCAGGAATCGTGTCTCTCCTGCACTGAAATCTCTGCATTGGCTCCCAGTGGCTGCAAGGATTAAGTTCAAGACCTTCTGCATTGTCCACAAGGCCTTCTGGAGGCTCGGTCCTCAATACCTCCAACTCTCTCTTCCTAAATACCTTAATACTCAAGCTCTTCGCTCCTCCACCTTCAACTCCCTCAGTGTCAGTCGCTTCTCCAAGCAACAAGTTGGTGGTAGATCTCTTTCTCTGGCTGAGGCCTCCCTCAGGAACAGACTCCCTGCCTCCCTGAAACTCGTGGAGGACCATCTCCGGTTCCGGAAGCACCGCAATACCTTCCTCTTTGCTTCTGCCTCCTCTCTTCCTCTCCCCAGCTAATTTCCTGTCTGATACTGCACTGGTCAGCTGGCTACCCTCTGTTTTCGGGCCCAGGTCCGTACCCGCCCAGTTGCACACCCGCACTGCCTCACAGCAACCCTTGCACATGGGTCTGTATCTGTAACCCTACAGTTCACCTACCTGCACTTTTGGACACCTCCTGTCTGCACTTACCCTTGCACCTGCCACCTGCTGTCCGCACTTCTTGTTATTGTTTTGATCCCATGTACAGCACTGTCCCCTCCCATATGCCCTGGCACTTTTCCCCTCCCCCTCCCCTGCACTTGCGCAATCTCAATGTTACTTGGCCTAGTAAGATCGTTGTCTCTGTCCTCCCTCTGTTCCCCCTTCCTTGCCCCGTCGCATCTTGAAACGTTTGTCTATAGCCGCATTACAAATGGCATATCATATCATGTAATTGAGAGAGATAGTGAGACTACTGGGATAACTGGCATCTTCAATTCAGGTAATCTTCCCACGTCTGCTTCACTACAGAGCCCTTCAAAGATTAAAGATCCAACACCTCAGGAGGGGCGTATCTTACGAACAAAGAATACCCCTCAAACTAGAATCAAGGGAGGAGCTGGACTGGTGGTTACAACACATGGATGCCTGGAATGGAAGGGCAATATGAGGCTCATCCCCAGACCTGGTATTAGAGTCCGATGCTAGCAGGTGGGGATGCGGAGCCAGAAATGGAGATCTGTCGACAGGGGTAGATGGTCAGAAGAGGAACTGAGCCTTCACATAAACTGCCTGGAGCTCCGACCGGGCTCATCCGCGGTGAAATGCTGGACGCAGGATTGGGCACGATGTTGCGTTCTCCTCAAGATGGACAATGTGCCAGGAGTCCGATATATAAATAGACTGGGAGACATGAAGTCAAGAATGCTAGCATTGTTAGCGAAATAATGTAGGCACCTTTGCCTAAAGAAAGAGAGACATCATTGATGGCAGAGTATCTTCCTGGCCAACAAAAACGAGATTGCCAACTGGAACTCCAGATTCCTCAGGGATGCCAGCGATTGGAATCTGGACGAGAGAGTTTTCCAGATATTGATGACGAGCTCGGGTCCATGCAGGACAAACCTGGTTGCGTTGAGATTGAACAGGCAAATAGCTCGGTTCTTCAGCTGGAGACCGGATCCAGAGGCGGAACAGTGCAACAGTGGGGTCCCAGCACAGAATAGGCATTTGCCCCCTTCGCAATGATAGGGAGGACGCTTGTTCAGGTGAGGAGACAGCAAGTATCCATGGTGCTGATTACTCCAGATAGGATGGGGCAAACATGGTTCCCGGATCTGTTAGGGATGTCCCACCTGATTAGGACTTTCTTTCCTCTTTATGAGTCGCCCCATGTTGACCCTGAGTCTCGTCCATGGGCGTAATTTTAGGGGGGACGGGAGTGTTTGTCCCCCCCCAACTTTCATGGAACACCATTTTGTCCCCATTCATTTGGCTGGGGCACCTTTTCATCAGATGTCATGCCCCCCCCCAACATTTTCAGCAAAGTTACTCCACTGGTCTCGTCCATGGTTTTTCTCTTCGCAACACTTTTAATTATATTTGTTTTGGTCGTTCATCATGTGGTCTTATGTGTGCACGCTCTGAGGCCAATGGGCATGTGGCGCAATGTTATAATAACTTATAATAAATAAATAAATAAATAAACCTAACAGCTCTACCAAGGTTCAAACTAATAGTGAGGGACCCCTTAGGGGAAGGTCACCCTTTGGTGAAGACAGGCAACCTCAGTTGCATTGCCTGGGCAATTTCAGGGGGTAGGCCGTGACTATCGGGCGAGGCTGAACATATTATCGAAGAGGCCTGGGCGCCTGGAACCAGGAAAGCATTCAGATCAGGCTGGTCAACATGGCACAATTGGTGTTTGGAAAGGAACGTACATTCCACTGGAACCGATGTGGTACACGTAGCCAACTTCCTGGCACAGTTAGCAGCACAGGGCAAAGCGTATCGGATGATTAACACAGCTTCATCAGCTATTTCAGCGGGACACCCAAAGATAGAGGGACTGCCAGTGGGAGAACATCCACTAATTTGCAGTCTTCTTAAAGGTATTAGAATAATTAGACCTCCAGGGCAGAAATATGACCAGGTATGTGACGTAGATAAGGTCCTAAGAATGCTCACATCATTGCCAGACGATGATCTAATGAGGAAAGCGTTATCAGCCAAATTGGTTATGCTTCTATGCTTACTGTCATGCAAGAGGCTATCAGATGTGAGAGAGTTAGAGGTCAATAGGCAAACCTTATCTTCACGGGGAGTAACATTCCATATCGCGAAAAGAAAAAAAACATTGCGATTGGTGTCATATGAAGCATACCCTGATCACCCTAAGCTATGCCCAGTAAGATGCATTTCAGCATATGAGCCCATGACTAGAGCGTTGCGACGCATAGGGGTGCCACAGTTACTCAAAGGAAACCTTTCGGGACCGTAGAGTCAGCTACACTAGCAAGATGGATCAGATGGGTTATGTCCCAAGCGGGAGTAGATACTGATTGTTATGGGGCCCATTCAGTGAGAGGGGAAATGGCCTCAAAGTCCTTTCAGGCAGGGGCCAGACTAGAAGACATTATGAAGGAAGCAGACTGGCCGAAGGAGTGGACTTTCAAAAATTTTATTTCAAGCCAGTAGAAAAGGTGGCAACGTTGGTGGTAAGTAAGCTTTGAACAAGCATAATCCTTGCCTC
Source organism: Ambystoma mexicanum (assembly GCF_040938575.1). Taxonomy (NCBI): domain Eukaryota; kingdom Metazoa; phylum Chordata; class Amphibia; order Caudata; family Ambystomatidae; genus Ambystoma; species Ambystoma mexicanum. The sequence goes on from NC_090921.1 coordinate 804,063,034, forward strand.
TGGGTCTTGACATAGAATTCAGATTTTCCATGCATATGTTACAGAAAGTCATAATTCTATTAAAGATACAGAGGGGAAGGATTATCCCACCCGAGCATTCAAATTAATGTATTGTATAATGGAATGTTTTAATGTAATGTCATGATTGCAAAGTAATGATTAATTTGGTTTCATTCATATGTCGATTACTCACACATTTGGAACGGAAGGCTGAAATATGGTTTGTTTTTCAGGTTCCATGACGGATAACAAGCCAACAGGTTCATGACGTTTTGGTTCAAGGGAACAGTTCAGCAGCGTTTACTGGTTGGGATGCTACAGTTCTGAAAGGATCAGGAAAAGAAAGAGGAGTTCATAAAATGGTGGACAGGATTTATAGGGATGGACAGAGACTATTGATTTATTAAGGTCACATGTTTGGAAGGACCAATAAAACTAAGGACTACAAAAACTCAAAACATATGGAGATAGTAGTTTTTTCACATTTTGTATGTTACTGTTATTGTTTAATGATGCTCGAGAAGTAAAGTTGAGAGTCAAGCATAATCTTTCGCCTCTGTGTCTTTAATAAAATTATGACTTTCTGTAATGTATGTGTGGAAAATCTGAAATACCCTCTGGTGAGATCCTCACAGCTGTAGTGCTCAACTGCAGTATCCAGTGTATGGAGGTGACGGCATGCTGTTAGGGAAGTCCTGTTAAGTGAGGAGCTGGACTTTGTATGTTTGTGGAAGCAGCAGCCCGGACTGTGTCTTTGCCGTAATATACAGATATAACCACACATGAGAGTGTATTAGCTTTTGTTCGTGTCGGATTCTTCCGGTGTCAGCTTTTACTGGATGCCAGTTTTTTAATAGCTACTTGAGGCTGGTAAGTGCATGCTGCGCACTCGGGGAGGGACACATGCCTCTTGAGGCAATTTTGCTTGCATTTGCAGAGTCATCAGAATATTAAAGGGACTTGCAGATGGTCCTTCCTGGATAGTGATTGTCAGCTTGTTTATTGAAACTTGTGAAAGGCCTGTATCTTATTCCATGCATTACAAAGCTCAGATCACTAGTTCTGTGGTTCCATGGACACAGAAGTGGCTGTATGTAGCTGTACCATCTTTCCACCTATCGTGCATTGCATCTGTGCCTTTTTTACAAACATTTCAATTTTAGGCTGTGTGTAGCTGTACCATCTGTGCACCTCTCTTGCAGTGCATCTCTACCTTTTACCAAAATTCGATTTTAGGTTTTGTGGAGCATTTTACCAAAATTCGTTTTTAGGCTGCGTGTAGCTGTACCATCTGTACACCTCTCTTGCATTGCATCTATGCCTTTTTACAAACATTTCAATTTTAGGCTGTGTGTAGCTGTACCATCTGTGCACATCTCTTGCATTGCATCTGTGCCTTTTTACAAACATTTCAATTTCAGGCTGTGTGTAGCTGTACCATCTCTGCAGCTCTCTTGCATTGCATCTGTGCCTTTTTAAAAAAATCGATTTTAGGCTTTGTGGAGCTTTTTACCAAAATTCGTTTTTAGGCTGCGTGTAGCTTTACCATCTGTGCACCTTTCTTGCATTGCATCTATGCCCTTTTACAAACATTTTGAGGTCTAGCTGTGTGTAGCTCTACCATCTGTGCACCTCTCTTGCATTGCAGCATCTGTGCCTTTTTCCCAAAATCTGATTTTAGGCTTTGTATAGCTTTATACCAAAATTCGTTTTAAGGCTTTGTGTAGCTTTACCGTCTGTGAGCCTCTTGTCTCCTGATACTCTTCCTTTCTGGACTGTATTTATGCCATTGTGACTACTTCAACTAGGCCACCTGGTAAGTTTAGCTAGAACTGTGCGGTGCAGCTACTATTCTTGCATTCCTTACTACCCTCTGTCACCCCTATTGCTCTCTCCATCTCTCCTATTTTCTCTAACTGCTACACTATCACCGATCCCCTCACGAAGTCTGGTAGAAAAAAGCACAAAAAAGACTTCTTGAGTGCAAACCCTGTCCTTCCCATGGCAGACACCTACGTCAGCTCTTCCGCCAGAGAGGTTTTCACTGATATCCTTTTCTCTGTCCCCTCTCCAGATCTATGGACCCCCATCTCATCTCCACTCTCGCTTCTTCCACATCCTCTACCGTAAATGGTGGTGCAAAGTGGGAAGTTCTCTTGGCAGGCTTCTCATCGTCACACAGGCACTATCCTGGTTGAGGTCCTCAAACCAACCTCTGCCTCTTTGATCGAATTCTGCCTTCTCTCATAAACTTCCCTCTGTCTCCTGCACCTCCCTCCTACAACTCTCCCTCGCCCTCCTCTGACTGGTGTACCACGTCCCTATACACCACCTCAGAAATTTTCAAAGGCAGAGACTTCCTACATGTGGCGACTCTTAATGCCCGCTCAGCCAGCAAACACTTTGCTGACATCTGCCTCCTTCTTGAAGACATTGAACTCAACATTCTCGCTCTTACCGAGACATGGTTCAGTGCCAGCTCAGTCACTGATTTTGACTCCCTCTGCCCTGATGGCTTCAAAATCATCTCCAAGCCTCAATCCCACCGCATTGGGGGGGTTGCCTTAATCTTCCATGAGTTGGTTCCTGCTTCCATCTTACCCACCCAGCACTACCCTTCCTTTGAAAGCCGGGTTTGCAGGTTGGTCATCTCTCCCATCTCCACCCTGACCGTTGCTACCATTTACCGGCCTCCAGGCACCACCACCCTGTTCCTTTCTGAATGGGCTGATTTCTGCTCTTCCTTACTTTCATCCACCTCCAACCTCCTCCTCCTGGGTGATTTCAGCATCCAACTGGACTCCCCTGGCTCTGCATCCTCTCTCTTCACTGACCTCTGCACCTCTCTTTCCCTCTTCATTCACCCTTCTGGTCCAACCCACTCAGCTGGACACACTCTGGACGCCCTCATATACTCTGACTTCTCTCTCTCCCCCTCCACTAGTCACCCTTCTCTCCTGGTCAGACCATTCTCTCCTCTCCTCCCTCTGATTGCCCCCCCCAAAAAGCCCTGCCAACCTCGTTCACTAACATCCGCCCGATGAAACGAGTGCCAGATGCTGCCTTCGCTTCAACCTTCATTCCCCCTAACCCTCTACCTCTGATACTACTTCTGACTCTGATATCAGCAACTTCCACCTTTCCATCACCATTACTCTTGACATTCTTGCCCTAGTCATGAGGATCCGCCTGAAACCTGCCTCTAAGTGTAACACCTGGTATGACTCTGAACTTGCGTCCCTGAAACGAAGTGGCAAACTTCAGGCTCACCCTCTGACAAACTGGTCTGCTGCCTGCTCCAAGGGCAATACAGACTCTCCATCCGCGGCAAGAAAAGAGCCCACATACAGGCACAGGTTTCCTGTGCATCCGACAACACAGCTGAACTTTTCAAGATCTGCAGGGAACTAGCCAAACCTTCTGAAGTCTCCTCCTCTCCTTCTCCTTCCCAGGCCCTCTGCAACACACTGACCACACAATTCATCAACAAAACTCAAGACATCATGATCAGCCTTGCTAGCCCCCATCCCTCACCCCCTTGGTCCCTCATCCTCCTCCTTCCTCCTTCCCCCCTGTCACACTTGAAGAAGTTACCAGAGTTGTCCGCCCCATGAAGGTCTCCTCTAAACAGGTTTCCCCTTGCTCATCCAGAACCATCAAGGATAACATTGGCTCCCTCGCCCCCACACTCGCTGATTTCTGTAGTCACTCTTTTGATGCTGGATCTTCCCCCTCCTCCCTTAAGCACTCACTTGTGCGACCAATCCTTAAAAAACCTTCAGCAGATCGTACCTGCCTCTTCCAACTACCACCCTATTTCCATTACCCCCTTCCTGGGGAAGCTGATGGAGAAGTTGGGACTGCCCCAATTCAACTCACACACTGAACTTGTTGATAGTCTCCACAACCATCAATCTGGATTCTGAGCATCCAGAGGCATAGAAACTGCTCTTCTGAACACCTTTGAAGAATTGCCCGCATCTCTGGACTCCAACTCCCCTGCTGTCCTCATACTTCTGTATCTCTCCTCTGCCTTTGACACAGTCAACCATTCAATCCTCATACAAAGGCTTCATGATACCCTTGGTATCTCGGAACGGGCACTGGACTGGCTGACATCCTTCCTTTCTGACCGCTCTTCCCAAGCCATCTTGGACACCTTCCCCTCTCCTACTTCCTTCTCCTCCTGTGGTGTGCCCCAGGGTTCTATCCTCTCCCCTTGACTGTTTAACATCTACCATGTTCTGCTTGCATGCCTCATGTCCTCCTTCTCCAATGCGCAGCTCTTTTTCAAGCTTCCTGCTGACCCTCTTGCACCCTCCATCATCTTTGGCTGCCTATCTGCCATCCAGTCCTGGTGCACCTCCAATGATCTCTGCCTCAAAGCCTGTAAAACTGTTTTCCTTCCCATCAGGACCCCTGCTCTCTTCTTCTTCCCTTCAGTTTGACCTTCCTCCTTGGGTTCTCTCCTGCTTCTTATTCTGAAACCAGAAACATTGGAGTCATCTTCGACTCCTCTCTCTCCTTCCTCCCTTACACTCAGGACATTTCCAAGAAGTCCCACTTTCAGCTCTTCCTTCTCAAAGGAATTCTTCCTTATCTCACTTTCCCCCAGAGGCTCAATGTAACCCGAGCCGTGGTTCTCTCTGAGCTCGACTATTGCAATAACCTCCTCCTGAATATACCTTCTTCCATTCTGCGACCCCTCTAGCTGATCCAGAATAGGGCAGCAAGACTAGTCCTTAGCCTTAAGCCAAGGATAAGTCCTCTCCTACCCTAAAAAGTTTTCATTGGCTCCCAGTTGCTGCATGGATTACATTCAATTCCCTCTGCATCATCCACAAGGCTGTCTGGGCCTGGGGACCACACTATCTTCAATTGTATCTTATTAAATACTTCCCTCTAGACCCCTTCGTTCCTCTGGCACCAATTCTTTTTGTGTAAAGTGTTTTGCTAAACAGAGGTTAGGTGGTTGATCGCTTTCCTCAGCTGGCTTGCTCCTATGGTACAGCCTCCCCCTGCCTCTGCGCCTTGAGCAGGGCTTTCTTAAATTCTTCCTCTTCACCTACTTCTTCCATTCTTTTCTTCTCTGCTAATCCCACAGTTTCTGTGATTGGTGTCCGGGGCCCTTATGTATCCTCAGGGCCCCTGACCTCCCACACCCAATCGCTCCAGTTCCTGCCTTCCCTCAGCACTTGGCCTGGGACACCCTCCGCCCTGGAGGATTGCACTTACTCCTAACATGTAGAACTGAACAACCAAGCACTTCATCTGTGGCTCACCAATGAGCCGGACCCCCCAGCGCTTACTCCCTCTACCCTTTTCCTTGCTGCACATTCACGTTCTGAATACTCACAATGCATAGTAGGTTCATCTCTTCCTCATTTTCCCTCCACTGCTTTTATTAATTATTGTGTTATGTAATGTATTTCAATCTCTTGTCTCCCCCCTCGCCATGTAGGCGCTTTGAAACAGTATTGTACTTGCTGTACAAGCAAACAATAAATAAAATAAATAAAGGATGCAAAGGAGTGACCTCATTAACATCCTTTCTTGTATCTGGCTTCTATTAACTTGTTTTGTGTTAGGTTCTCCTTGGGAAGCATATTTTTAAGTAGCTTTGAACTGGAACCTGGTTTCCATAAAATCTTGAGGCTTTAGGCATAGGACCAGTCCGATTACTGCAAGTTACTTGGGTCAACCCAGTGAGGAGGGACTGAAGAACTAATGGGAAATCCGTCAGGGCTCCCACTGCCCTTCCCTGGTTGACTGTAAGGGTCAACAAAAATCCATGCTCGAAGAAGACCCTCATTGACCCCAGGACGAAAGGTGCATCTGAGATTCGGAAGGTTTAGGAGCAGGTGCAGAGCACCCCCATGACAATCGTAAGAAAGAAACCCCATTATATTCAAGTCCAGAGATGATTCCAGGTGTCTGACAAAAGAAAAAGATTCCTCCAAATGCTTCTAGAAAACCAGAAAATTCCTTGGCATCGCAGGAACTCAGCAGGACAGAAGCGAGAGCCAGAACCATGCAAACTTGAAAGGTGACTTGCGGGCCCAGGAGAGCCAGTTCCCGAGGGACTTTGCAGTCAGTGCACTGGTTTGAGGAGGCAGCCATGACAATCCTGCCTGATATTAAGCTGGTGAGCATGAAGAGGGGATGAACTAATCCATTGTAAAACTACCCTTATCTGGATTTAAGGGGTGGGAAGGCTTACCCATAAAGTGAGAAGGTGGAACATGAGATTGTAAATACTGGAGGGGGATATCTGTACTCCTGCTTTCTATATGGCAGAGTCGAAGCACAGATCACCCCAGCCAAGGTTCTATATATTGGTATTGTGGTCGAGCAACCAAGGCTTAAGCTCTCAGGAGGTGATGTGGGCTGGTTCGTAAGTACAGTGTAGTCCCCAAGCACCCACAAAAGAAGGTCCACACACTATATTAGTGAAAACACAGTCTTTATATAAATAAGGTTCACGTTATGTACACGATCACAATAACACATTTTGTGCTCCAACAATTCTAAAATGGTAAATATATACAGTGTCTATGTGGTACCACTATTACTCTGATTCCATTAAAATGCATACAAATAAAAATAGCAAAAAGTATCAACCATAGACATAGGAGGAAACCAGGTTGGTTAAAACAATAGGCAGAATACTGGGCCACTACCACTAGGCACAGTTCTTTATGAGGATCCCCCACCTGGGCAACCTGCAAATAAAGATATTGACAAGCCCAGTCTAATTATGCTTAATATAGTCTCGATTCCTTCTAAGGGTTGAACTACCCCCAAATTACCTGGTCTCATAGAATTCTTTGGTGAGTCGTCGACGGGCCCTTCTTGAGTGCACTCCTTTTAAGGCAGGAGCCACGAGTCATCGAGAGTCGGTGAAGAAAAGGGTGAAACCTGTCATTGTGGCAGCAGCTTCAGTTCTTGCAGTGCTCGTTGAGGATCGGTTAAAAACGTCCTGCAAGCTGAGGCATACGGTGAACCTCAACAACGAGTGTTCGTTGCCGCAGAGAGGTAATGAAGAACTTTGGCCCAGCAAGGGTGTCGGGTCATTGGCGTCTCTGTGGTCATAGGGTGGCGGGAAACCCACCGGCGGATTCTCCTTGGTCGTCGGCAGCCTTGACTTTCTCCGGCAGGACGAAAGCGGTCGACGGTGATGAGCAAGGGAGTCCTTGGATCAAATGTCTTAGGCAAAGGAGCACGGCGGCTCCGGTTGGCGACGGTGGTCGTCGATGTTGATGGACTTCAATGTCCAGGCGCTTCGCTTCGTGATTCTACTCCGGTCGCTGTCACCGGTCGGCAGCCTTTCGAGGGTCTGACGTCCAGGGAGCTTTGGCAAAGATCAGCTGGTGCACGATTGTCCCTTGTAGCTCGGGAAGAGGTCTCCTAGCCAGGTCCTCTCTTAGATCATTTTTTGACAGTTACGCAGCTTTCAGTTTGGCGAAGGACAGCAGCAGCATTGGCTTCAAGGTTAAGCATCAAGTATCAACTTCAGCTTCTGAACGAATTCCATCAGTGAGAGGCCCTCAGATATAGTGTTGATCTCCGATTCACTCTGCTGGGTCACACTCAGGCAACCAATCATTCAGAAGGGCATTTAGGCAGTCAGGCAGCCAATCAGGCTCACAGTGCATTCAGGCCATTCTTCTCCATCCAGACACTCACAACACGGAATGTGGATTCGGACAAGCACTCTGCCATTCAGCAGTCCACACTGCATTCATACCAGTTTCGGACAGGGCTGTCTCAGTCATTGTGTCAAACACCAGATACTGGACACCCATAACAGGAAATGTGTATTCGTCACACACTCCATTCACTCATGTCCCACCCCATGGGTGTACCCACAACATACAGTCATTGGGAAGGCTCCAGCCAGTCTGGCCTGGACTTCCCCACAACCCGATATATGGAACTCCCACTCAACAGCCAGTCAGGGGAAGGGAGAGAGTCAGGGCTTCCCGGGACTTCGGGAAAATAAGGTAACAGGCGATAGAAAGCAAGAGGCCACAGAAGCCATCTTGTTTCCTATCAGGAATCAACTGATTCCAAAGGCAGAAACTTGGTAACCCTAATATGGAGCATAATTAGAGAACCTGTCAAATTCAGCATGGAGCTGCCACCAGCCCATACCCTGCTGTGTGGGCCACACACAGGTGCCCAAAAACATACAATAGCAGTACAGGGTCATACCCCCACCCATGGGTGCAATAAGGGTATCCCAAGGGTCTGTTCACCAAACCAAAAAGAGGAAGAGCCACACCGCCAGGAGTCCCACATGACCTCCTGCGTCGAAAACAAGACAGAACACACATGTTAAAGCAATAAAGAACAAGGATATGGAGGCCCTATCCCTCCATTGCATTTCCAGCATCACAGTCTGGGAAAGAGAAGATTAGAAAGCAATGGCCAGTGAACCACAGCCCTTATTACACAGTTACCATTAACCATAGTATTAAAAGGTCCAGAACTCCACCAGCCTTGCTTGAGGCAGGGCATTCCATTGCAGAGGGGGAAAGGGAGAAGAAGAGACTTAAAGATAGAGTGAGTGAGAGAGAGAAAGAGAGGGGAGAGACAGAAAGAGAGCGTGAGAGAGAAAGAATGGGGAGAAAGAGAGAGATAAAGAGAGGGAGAGGGAGAGACCGAGAGAAAGAAGCAGGATGAGTAAAGGAGTACAAGTAAAAGAGTGGAGAGAGGAAGGAGTGAGAACACTGGTGGGGGAAGAACAGGATGAACAGCACAAGTGAGAACAGGAGGAGGAGGATGAGGAGGAAGAGTAGGAGGACTTAGAGCAGGAGGAACAGAAGCAGTAGTAAGAGCAGGAGCAGGGGGGAAGGAGCTGTGGTGGTCAGACCAGAAAGGTCACCTGGGAGCAAGGCCAGTGCCAGGAGGGTCATGACCCCAAGGTACCGCAGTAAGAGAAAGACCAGATTGGGAGTCTGGGCAACATTAGTAAGCCTGCAGAATACCTGAGCAGAGAATCTGGCAGTGGTCATAAATAGGCTGATAGAAACGGCGAAGCGAGTTTGGGGTGCTATATCCCTTCAGATGACTCAAGTAAGAAAAGTAATATACAGCCCAAAATTGGCAGAGCGAATGGGGCGCTATATCCAGAGAACCAAATAGAGTGATACCAGGAAAACATGCTGGGGTTTCAGACTAGGATGGCAGTAATCAGTTTACCAGCTTGACCACAGTAAGAACTCTGAATAGAGCACACGGGTAGAGGGAGAGAAAATCCTGTCCATAATTACCTTGAGGGGGGAATATCTACCTTAGTTGTCCTAAGTGGGACAACCAAGCACTGGAGACCCCTAAAACAGGAGGTGAAACTATGCAAATGCCTATTGCGGGGACCATCAAACCCTTGAGGGTACAAAGGGATCATCCACAACCAAAGGCTATATGTCCATCCCAGTCGGCGCCGACCACGGTCCTGAAAGACCATATCCCATCAGGGAAAGGAGTTCACAGGGACATTATAATTCTCTGAGACTGAGAGTGACTTTGTTGGACACTGACCTGGGAGATCAACCAGGAAACAGACTTTCTAGATAAGGTATGGACTGTTTGCTCAGGACCATTGGTCGGCCTTAGAGCAGAGAACCACTTTTATTGTTTCACACTATCTGACACTTTGTTGATTGTAGAAAGGTCTCATCTACTGTTGTGTAGTGAAAACCTTCTCTTCCTTAGGAATTTACCCCGCCTGTGTCTGAGCACAAGAAAAAACTTCTTCTGAGAAGTTGTGCTGGGAGCACAGTCCCTGTGTGCGCCCAGCACACATGAACAGTTTCTCTGTACCAACAGAGGAAATGCGCACCTTGCCATTCTTCGGTTTTCCATCCTAGATAAACAGTGTGCTCCATATATATAGATGGTCATCCCTGTTCCGGTCTGAATTTTGTCCATGATATTTATGTCCATGGTCTGTCCAGGAATCACAATAATCCCGTCCGTGGTCTCTTCCCTTGTAACAGGGATATACTTCTACAGCTGTTCATCATCATCCATGGTCCATCTTGATTGTTTTTAATGTGATTTGACCAGGGTTTGTACATCATCCATGGACATAGATGTTTGGATTTGCTCAGCCCTTTTTTCCAGGTTAATGTTTAAAGGATAGTTCCGGGACTTTTTTTTTATTGTCCCTACGGGTCGGCCATGTGTTTGTAAGCATAAATCGGTAGATCGTAGGAAACTTTCCTATGGACCTTACCCGACTTTTCGCCCATTATCGCACTCGAAATCAGCCTCCATTTTGTGATAATCCTATCATTTCGCCCCATCGACCTGGCTCACCTGCCTTTGCGGCACTAAATCAAATCCCCCGCCCCTGAAACAGACTTTATCAAAACATTCATATTCCCCGCCTCTATCCGTGACGTGACTGAGCTGCGTAGGCAAACGCGCCCAGGCGTCTTCTACGCGACTCCACACAGACCCCGGAAATCAACACAGATCAGCTCACAATACAGCGCGCCACAATTCGGAATATGAAACTGTACTTTGAAATCAAACCGCAAGATTGTAAATGTGGTAAAGTACATTTATTTGACATCAAATGTTTAGAGAATATTCAGCGATTTGCATTTTTATTTGCTCACGTTCCAAAAAGTTCGTATTGAGGAACGCGATGGTCCTTTGCTGTACACAGGGTCTTAGAGCATCTCACAATACAGCGCCACAATTCGGAATGTGAAACCGTGGTTTAAAAGCAAACGGCAAGATTGTACATTTGGCAAAGTACGTTTATTGGACATCAAATGTTTAGAGAATATTCAGCGATTTGCATTTTTCTTTGCTCTCGATCCAAATTAGTTCGTCTTGAGGGAAGCGATGTTCGTGTGCAGTACACAGGGTGTTGGTTTACGATAAAAATAAGCTCTTCGGTCGCACTGATAATCGCATGGCTGTTCCAACAACGAGGCACTAGGCCACCACAACGGTAGGTATGTTGCATCTAACCGTTAGTACCGCGTAAGGGCATACTTGTACTTGGCGATCGTCCCATAAAATGGTCAGGGTGGTAACGTTGTTCACGCGGAGAAGCAACTGGCGGCTGTAGAAGCCGTCCGCCGGTGTCTGGTACTCGTGACACAGACAGTAGTGAATGATGTACCTAAAAACATAAAAAATGAAATTAGTCTCACCATCAGATCCTTATTAAAATTATTCATTTCATAGCGAGGACAGCGCTACTGGGTGTACACAAGTGTTTAAAGGCGTGGCGAGGCATGGAGGGGGGGGGGGGGTGGAGTACAAGGTAAGTAGCATAAAATAATAAATAAATAGGGCCAGCTGGTGGCAAGTGCAAGGTAAGTGCAGAACAAGTGCTGGGAAGGGGGGGCTGTAGGATACTGAGACAGTCCCCCAGTGCAGGGGTTGACAGGGAGGCAGTGCAGGTGGAGAGTGGAAGGGCCCAGGACTGAGGTCGCAGACAGTGGACCAGTTGTAGCAGGGGAGAGGGAGAGAGAAAGCAGAAGCAAAGAGGAAGGTTTTGAGGTGCTTCAGTAAAAGCAGATGTTTCTCCTCAAGATAGTGCGCGGTAGAAAACAATATGCCACATAGAACGAACAAGTACAACTGAACCCGTCTTTAAAGCCACTGTATAGTAATGAAATTGCGGTATAAACTCATCAAAAGTTACTTACATTATATTTGCATTTTCCATTGTGTCTCTGTGTAGGGCAGACCCGAAACACCACTCCTTCTTTGCCGACGTTACTTCTTCTAATGAACGTGGCTCATCGTTTCGTTTCTGAAATTTTATTCATTATCTTTTCTTAGTCTTTCAGGATGGTCCCGGCCTGTCAAGGTCAAATCACAATAGAACCTTATATTGGGTCGTGGGCCGTTCCGCCACCCGAGCAAAACATCAAAGCAGCTGACCTTCACTTTGAGCGAGCACACATTTCTAGTTAGCTGCAGTTAGTTTTAGGGACATCTTGTCTGCGTGCCTTTTTTTTTATTGTCCCTATGGGTCGGCCATGTGTTTGTAATACGGAAACATTCTATAATTTTTGTAAAAATGATTTATATTACTGTTTGGTTTAATTGCAATGGGCCTGCAACATGAGGAGACTCGAGAGAACAGACAATCAAATTACAATCATTTAAACCGTGATGTGTATTTCTCAATGAGCTCTGCTTTAGGTGGACATGGAACAGAGGCAATGTTGGGTGGCAATGCAGTTGTCCCCTGCATAGGTTCGTTCACCACTCCATGTATGTGCCTATCGAGGACATCTACGATAAGTCTCTCAATAAACTCATATTGCATATCCTCAAACACTGGTTTGATCACCCATTGTTTACTTCTTTTAGTGAAGGCCTTATTGTAGCGAAGCGTCCCTAAAGTTCCGGTCGTCCTACTTTGTTGACGGCCAACATTATGGTTATGTGCCAAGACCGCTAAAAGAGTCCGATTTATCATGCCTTCCATGCCAAAATGCAATCTTTTGGGCCTGTACTTGAGGCACATATTGTGGAACACCTCCAAATCTCCTGTGTGGCAGAATTCCGTGAGTCCCCTCAAAGCTTTTGTTATAGTTTTATCAAATACAATCTTTTCAATGGCTTTGTGAGTGGGTGATGAAGGAATCAACCACTTCTTCTTCCGTGCCTCCTCTGTGGACAAATGGCCATGTTCACATTTGTGGAAATGTTCATTTGTCGACCATCGATGTACGTTGCTACAGTGCAACATTACTGATCGCCATTTTTCCAGTAGAATTTCCAACGACCCTTCACATGTTTTTGAGCTCCACCAAAGATGGTTGCTGATTGACTTGGACCACTGTGAAATACCTTGCAATTCTTTTTTTTTACCTGCAGCCGACAATTTTTTATTGATTGATTTTGCAAGATGCCAAACGTCAAATTGGTGATTTATATTTTTGTACTCTTCTCTCATTGTCTTGGCAATTGAAACGTGTCTGTCCGTGGCTATCAGGTCGATCACCATTCCCCGCGATTGTAGTTCTTGCAATGATGCTACAAAGCCAACTTTCTCCATGGCCACTGAGGATGTACTTTGTGACACCTGCACGACCACCGAACTCACAATTTTCTTACTTTCCATGTCCTGAAAGTGGTAGGTGCAGTACTTGGCTGAAAATCCTGGGCTGTCGCACTGTCCATCACCGGCTAGCCTGAAGCGTTTGCCCGCGAATGTACTTTCCATTGACATTTTTTCCATTCTCCAAGCTTCGCTGATGGCTGGAAATAGATAATCGGTTTGGTATTTGTAGAACTGACTTTTCGCAATGAAATGGATTCCCACAAACTGAAAGAAATACTGTAACTTTTTAAAACTTGAACCACTAAAAAGTGCGGCCGCTGCACAAAGTAGATTGCCTGCTGGCAGTTGCCCCAGCATGGGTTGTGCAGACCATGCGAACGGATGATATTGTGTACAGGTGGCATGTATTTTAAGGTTAGTGCCTCGAATTGCACGAGTCACATTAATCAATGGCTCCCCACATACTTCCCCACCAACCCAATGCCCACATTTCATCATCATAATAATATCCATCAAACAGCTATCGAATACAATGAATTTGGCCTCTTTCCTTATACTGTCACTCTGCATCCCAGCTGGTTCGGCCTGTAACGTTGAGGACATGTCACTCGCATGAAAGGTACAATCTCTGATATCGTCTTCCGCTATGCTGAGTGATATTGATGGTGTTTCATTGTCGTCCACTTCATTCTCTTCCATTGCAACATCTGTTCCTTGTCCGGAGATGGGAGAAAAAAACAATGTCTTCAACTTTCGCGCGCTCTTATTTTTTGCGGGTGTGGATTCTGTGAATTGATCTCCGACTGCATCCAAACTACCAGGAGGACATTCACTATCAATGGCTGGTGGTGGTATAGCTCCGTTGTCAATCACTTCATATTCTTCCCATTGGCACGATGCATCTCCAGTCTCAAGTCCCTGCCAAAAGGTTTGACAAGCAACATCTCTCGTTCGCTTCACTGTCTGTGTAGATCTAGTTCTTACACCCACTCGCAACTAGAGGACAGATTAGAAAAGGGATGTTCAGTTTAAACACAACTTACAGTATTGAACTATTGACAGTGAAAGACAACATAATATAGTGAACAGGACACTAACCTTCTTTTGCTTTCTTTTCTTTGAAACTTTCTTGCCTCGAACTTCAACATCTGGACGCTGTTGCTCCGACTCGTGTGTGCATGTCTCCACTTCCTCTCGCGCTGCAACGACTATATTTTCATGATAAGCACATCCATCACTCACTGAGGCTCCATCGACTCCCTGAAACATAGAACTTTCATTAGTATGTATAATAATATTGAAAACACAAAATGTACTTGGGGACCAATACCCATACGTACATCTCAATAGCAAAACACGAATGAACGCATTGTGTAGAACATTCAAACGACAATAGTTCACGCATTGTTGATCTAGTTAGATTGAACTGTCAAGATCCATACCTCGGGCTCCGCATAGACTTCCATTGATGATATTATTGAAGATGACGCTTCAGCAACTCCCTGAAACACAGTAATTGCATTAGTATGGTTTTCTATTTTGTTTAAAAGAACATAAACTTTCTGCAGGCGTCAACGGCTCATCTAAATAGACCTGCACAAATGATCAGTTGTCTAAAATAAATAATGGATATCTAAATATGATTCGATTTGCTCCATCGTTGGAAGTGTCACCACCCAGAGATCTGCATCAACTACTAGGGGTGATGTTCTTGTTGAAGAAGCTCTGTCAGCTCCCTGAAACATAGTACTTGCGTTAATAAAGAAGGAAGTATAGCGGATGTAATCACGTCATTTGATCTCGCATGATTGATCTGTCAGTATCCATACCTCGAAATGCATAAGAACATCAAGGGACGCTGTAACTGCGGTGCACACTTCTGCAAGCTGTTGCGCCGACCCGTAACTGCATGCTCCCCCTTCTTCTTGGACTAATGCTCCATCGACTCCCTGAAACATAGGACTTTCATTAGTAATGAACACAATATTGAAAAAAGAAGACACATAGGAGGGCGACGACAGAAGGACATACCAATGGCTAAAAACGAAAGAAACATTGTGTGTAACAATCACGCTACAAGAATGCAAGATCTGATGATCTCCATCGATGGAACTGTCCGGAAACGTACCTCGAGCATCTGAGTGACATCTACGGTTGTCGTCAATGCGTTGGACTCCTCAGCATCTCCCTGAAAGACAGTACTTGCATTATTTTGGATAACAATAATTATAACTGAAAACAAAGACTAGAGGACGAGTACTGTGGTGTACCATTAGGTAAAATAATTACACGATCAATTAAAACTATTGATTTACATGCCTAAAACAAGTCAGTGTCAGAGTAGCTAAGTAAGATTACCCGATAGGCGCTTGAAGTGGCTGATGACTGCAATAACGACACGGATGGAGAATCTTCCGCCTTCATATTGAGTGGATACATAAATGGGGAAATTATTGTTAGCTAATGCTACACACTACCGCAAGGCCGAGAGACAAATACGTAAACTTGACTCACCAGTGGAGGGATGTGGACGAATAGAGTGGGAATAGCGGTTGAGAGCAATTTTCGCCTCGCTCGCGGTGTTTTCTTCTTTATTAGCAATGATGTGGAGTACATGTCTGGGCTAAAGTGCCTGCTGCAGATGCGGTATCGATCACCCCTCTTGTCCGCAAAGACTTCTAGGACTCTACTTTCTAGCTCAGAGGCTGGATATCCGCAATATCGGACCCATTCTCTTATCTGATCTATTGTCTTAGGGAAAACATGCATTATAGTATCTTCAGATTTGTTATGGGTCTTCGAAGGGCAACCGCCAATGGAACAGGCAGGCATTATGGAAAGTTCTGAAAAGTAAAGATCAACAATTCTCTATGAATACCAATGTGTTAAAACATTAAATGACACATAAAAGGTTCAATGCAAGGTCCGTTTTGGTTCTTGGAACTATACACGTTATTCACATGCGGATAAGTATTTCAATAACTTTCAAAAAATAGAAAAAGTAATTTGACTAAACTCAGAACATGTGACTAGTTCCTTGCATGTACTGTCGTGAACGAAAAGAAAACATGGATGCAATTTGATGACTACTAGCAAATAGATATAAATTAAAAAATTGGACGCAAAATGATTATGGTACATGGACTTACCTTGACGAACAAACAGTTAGATGCAGGGATCAGAGTAGTTTCTTGTCGTAGAACAGGGAGCAGTTCACAGGTTGCAAACTGACGAGTTTGCTCAAAGTGGTCACGGAAGTTCACAGAGACGAAGAGCAGATAACCAGCACCTTCACGGGTTGACTAGCAAAGCGCAAAGAAGTTCTCATTAGAAATATGAAGTGGGTTATAAAGAATTCGAAACAGGGGTGTGTTTGTGAATGAATGACGTGTATATGTCGTGGCATTATGCGGATTGCAGGGGGGCGTCCAGCGTGAGGGGGGATGCTTGGCAGGAGACACGGGGTCTGGAGGTAGACATGGGAACAACAACCCATGCTCTATAGACCACTTTGAAGTGTACATGGTCTTTGGCACCTCTTGGCCTTTATCGCTCCCTGACAGCTCCACTTGCCAGCAGCGCAAGTACCCTGGTGCGAACTGCCTTTGATAGGGCGGGGGGTGGATCGGGGCGGTGGTCGTGCAGACAAGACACAGGAAGACTTGTGAATGGAGACACACTTATGTGGATTGCAGGGGGGCGTCCATCGTGAGGGGGATGCTTGGCAGGAGACACGGGGTCTGGAGGTAGACATGGGAACAACAACCCATGCTCTATAGACCACTTTGAAGTGTACATGGTCTTTGGCACCTCTTGGCCTTTATCGCTCCCTGACAGCTCCACTTGCCAGCAGCGCAAGTACCCTGGTGCGAACTGCCTTTGATAGGGCGGGGGGTGGATCGGGGCGGTGGTCGTGCAGACAAGACACAGGAAGACTTGTGAATGGAGACACACTTATGTGGATTGCAAGGAGAGGCCATCTAACTGAATGTAAGAGGATGGCTGCAGGATCTACTACATGGAAGGCAGGGGGGTGAGTTTATAAATACCTCACCCTCCCAGGAGAATATATGGCGGTCATCTCTGTACCCGGTGCCCAAAAAGAGGATTTATTATGATCAACCATATTTATTATTTACCTATAACCATGTTTTGTATCAATAAAATCCAACAGCTTTTTATTGCCAACGCTTGATGCCAACCCACAAAATAATATATGTATGACTGCTGCATATATGGGTTCAACGGTTATGTGGATTGAAGGTGTGCGGCCAGCGTGAGGGAGGATGCTGGCCGGAGACATGTGGTGTGACAAGACAAGGCACTGGAAGGCTATTCAACGGAGACACACTAGATTCATTTAAAAAATCAAAACAACCATTGTTAAAATATATGTTGGGCTTTATTTTAGATTTTAATTAAACATAAATAATAAACATTACACATTGTAAAGTTGAGGTTGCAGCACATCGAGGGAAAATCCGCGGTATTGTCCACTGTCACTGGGGAAATGTTGTCTAATGGCAAGTACCGCACAGGCAGGTATTACTCTCCGAACGCGGTGTCCGAGCCTCCCGTGAAGCCACCAAGTGAAGCAACGATAGGCCACCAGCCTGTACCACCTGTGAAAAAAAAGATGCAAACTGTATTAAACTGACCAAACTTTCTTATCAATGTCGATTCAGGTAACACATGTCATTTTTCTTAGAAAAAAATTATATCTAGAAAATGCACTATATGGAACCAATTTACATGCGTTCGAATGATATGTAAATGTAATTTTATATGTGGGAGACGACCATGAAATAGTGGTGGCATCACTGACATCACAAACAGAGTATACTTACTCGTTACTCGGATTACGCGGACGAACAGTGCCACGAAGTTCGTGCATAAGCACCATCATCATCCTCAACACTGTCCGTGAGAGGCAGGCTTCCCTGAACTCTGGCAGCTCGGTGATGCATTGCGGACTTTGCTCGCCTTCCTGCAGACTTTGCTCGCTTTCCGAAATGTAGGCCAAGCACCCGGAATTTTCACGGCAGCAGCAGTTCTCCTCCTCAGTTGGCATTAGCTCGCACCGATTGCACGTGCACCAGGTGGAGACGCCGTCCATGCGACATGGTCCAGGCTCTTCATCCGTTGACTGGTCCTCCCAACTGCCGTCCGAATCCCCATCGTTTTCGCGTGCTTGCCTTTCCAGTAGTTCCTCCTCGGTGTACTCGGGCTCGTACATATACGGCATTATTGTGGCCATTGTGCGGTAAAGATAGTAAAATAATTTACAGAGATGGTACAGGTGTTCACACGGGCTACAAGCGGCGAAGGTAGCTGACCAGAGCACTGAAACGAGTCACAGAATACTCAAAGTAACACAGAGAGAGGAATGGAATCGAAAATCTGCTGCTGTATGTTGTGAAACGGTCTGTTTATACTTATTGGGGAAAGAGGCGTCCTGCCATTTCCATGGCAACACGTCAATAGCTGAGGCGCAGCGATTGTTGACACGAGACGTGCTTGAAATGGGCAGTACGCGTCTGCTGATGTCAGGCTCAGGGGCGGGGGATTTGATTTAGTGCCGCAAAGGCAGGTGAGCCAGGTCGATGGGGCGAAATGATAGGATTATCACAAAATGGAGGCTGATTTCGAGTGCGATAATGGGCGAAAAGTCGGGTAAGGTCCATAGGAAAGTTTCCTACGATCTACCGATTTATGCTTACAAACACATGGCCGACCCGTAGGGACAATAAAAAAAAAGTCCCGGAACTATCCTTTAAGTGGAGGAATGCCAATGTTTAGAAGGACCATTTGCATTCCATTTAACTATACAATTGTAGTTACTGTTTTCAGCGGAACCCCAACTCTGAAATCCCACCTTTCTAAAAAATATATATTTTTAAACTTTTCATTTATTGGTATAGGTAAAACATCACAATCAGGTAATGGTCAGTAGAACATGACGGCATCCCAGTGCAGATATACAGCAGATATACAGGGTTGTCCATGAAAAAAAGAATTTTAAAAAACGAATGGCAAAATGACCACATTTTTTTCGTCGAAAAAACAAAATTCCTACTTGCTTTTGTACTTTTTTCTTCTTTTAGTAATGCAGGCAGAGACCCCCCGCAACTCCCCACCCCTACCATAACTAATACCCTTACCCCACCCCACACCTATATTTTAATAAAACTGTTCCAACATTTCGAAAAAAATCGGCCCTAAGAATTTGGTCATTTCTTCCTCGATTTCTTTCGGGTTAATTTTTTTTCTACGTATTCCGACATACATCACTTAGCAGTACACATGGGGATCAGACTGGAAGGGAACAACACATGCAAATCTACGGCAAGGAACCTTTTCTGGCAAGGTACATATGGAAATCAGTCCAAATGTCTTTAGGGCGGCTGATGATTGGCAATAGAGCCATGTATAGTTATTTCTTATCATTGGCCCAGGTGGTATCTCGCAGCCACGTCTCGCTCGTGGGCAGCTGTTGATGAGTCCACCTCATCAAAATTGTCCTCTTGGCCAGCAACAAACCCACATTTAAAAATCCGTGTTTAACAACTTCCATTTTCCCAGTGTGACCCAGTACACACTCACAGGCAGTGAAAGTCAACTGCTAACCCAACATATCAGACAATGCGTTACTGGCAGCCTGCCAAAGGTCATACAATTTGGGACATGACATAACAGGGTTGCATTCTCGTCCTTGCAATTGGGAAAGTCTAGCGACCTGGCAGTCTGGACTAGGATGATCCTTCACGGGTGGGTGGGAGCTGCGGGGGGGGGGGAGTAAAACAATCTGTTCAGGATCTTGAAATGAATACGCCTGTATTATGAATTCAAAGATACTCCTTTCGACAGAGCACATATCAATCACCTTGCATTGTTTATCAGTAAACCCAATTTGGAGATCGCTGCACCATTGGGAACACATTGTTCTGAGTGTGTGTCCATGGCTTGTGCGCGCTTATACAGCATGGAGATGCTTTTTCTCATGCAGGACGTATATAGAATGTATGACAAACATGCATGCATCAGAGGTTCATCAGGCAACAGGGGCCAATGGGATTTAAATGCCGCTCGCATTTGTAAATAATGCAATGTTTGTAGTGAACTGTCACCTGTGACTGTTTCAGGTCATTCCAATTTGCAATCGACATATGAGTCACCTATGGTAAGGATACCAACTGCCCTCCACACTTTTTCGATACTCTTTTCTGTAGTGGAAGTCAATATCGGCAGCCTCCATAATCGGAGATGCCTGTCATACAGGTTGAATTTAGCATTTAGTCTCTTCCACACCCTCCAATGGGTGTGCAGCCTGATATCCACCACCCAACAAAAGTGATACTGGTTGGGCCAGGCTAACTCGTGTTTGTCCGTGACAGATTTGAGGAAGTGTATGGGCATCCGCTGACCAGTAGGTTATATAATGTACCTGTGCTGCTAAGTAGGTCAATTCAAAGGCAGGGGCATTAAATCTTCAATCCTCGTATGGCCGGGTCAGTTGCGGCGCCCACTTCAGTTGGATCGAACCACCAGCCCAAATGTAAGAAGTGCATGTTGTTATGAGTTCCCAGAAAAGTGTGCGGCCTGGCCATAGCAGTATGTTGTGGAACATACATAGTAGTTTAGGCACTATCATCATCTAGGGATAGCCCCCCAGCCATTGACATGTGTATACTGCCCCATCTCGGACGTTTAGTTTCCATGTCTCTCATATACACCCCATAGTTAAATTCCTTGGTCAATGGTGGTGATCGAGCTATCATAATTCCCAGATATTGTATACATTTTGCCGCCCACTTCAACCCCAACAAGAGTGCCGGCTCCCTTGCACAATCTGTCAGCGGGAATAGCTCTGAATTACTATTATTGAGACGCAGGCCCAAGTGTTTGACAAACCCTACTACGATATCTATCAGTCGTGTGAAATTGGTGTCAGGATCCTTTATATATAGTAAGATATCATCCGCATGTAATGATATGACTTCTGCTCCCCCCCTATCTGTACACCTGTGTTACTGTGTTTGGCATGTATCCTATCAGCAAGAGGCTCGATAAAAACATAAACATCAAAGGGGAGAGAGGGCATCCCTGCCTAGTCCCCCTGCCTAAGTGCACCACGTGGCGGGGGGACCCGGGCAAAGGTATGTGCATAGAGCAGCCTTACCCAGGAGAGGAATCTAAGCCCAAACCCCTAGTTGGATAACACCTGAAACAGGAACGGCCATGATACAGTGTCAAACACTTTTTGCATGTCTAAAGAGAATGCTACAGCCTGCAGGTATGGAGGTGTCAGAGCCATGACATTATAGAGCCGCCTGAGATTTAACGCTATGGAGTGGCCAGGTACAAACCATGATTGGTCGGGATGGATCATATATGGCATTAGGGGCGATAGTCTCATTTCTCGCACCTTGGCAAAGATCTTGACATCTGTATTTATGAGAGACAATGGTCTGTAGGACCTATAGTCTTCAGTCGCCTTATCTGGCTTGAGCAAAAGTATTATAATGGCTTCTCGTACTGTTTCAGGTAGCACCCCTTTCGTTAGGGCTTCTTCCCATAAGTGTAACAAATGTGGGGATAGCATGTCTAAATATTCCTTATAAAACTCTGCTCCCAAATCCTCTGATCCGGGGGCCTTTCCATTGGGCAAATCTAGTATAGCTCTGTGAATCTCCTCTATCATGAGGGGCACCTCGGGTGCATCACGTGCCGCCCCGGATAGCAGGGTAGTCAGAATCCCATTTAAATAGTGCTCAGTTTTGCTCAGAGTAGCACTACACTACGGTTGATGTAAGGCCAGATAAAACCGTACTGATGTCTGCGTCAGTGTGCGCTGTCGACCCGTCCGCCCTCCTAATGTAAGGTATGTGCGTCTTCCCAGATAGATTTTACCAGGCGAGTGAATGAGCGACCCCGCCTATCTACTTCCCCATATTTCCTGGCTAGCATCGGCCTGCCCATGAATTTCAATTCCCTCTGTGCAAGGTCTCTGTATGCGTCCAGCACAGTTTTAATGTCGAGGTGCAGGTCCGGAGATGGACACCACTCACACCTCTGTTGCAGAGCCTGTAGCTCTGATTCCTTAGCAGCCAAATCCCTTCTCAAGCATTTAAGGACCCCACATTCTGCTGACATTGCCACACCTCTAACGCACACCTTAAATGCCTGTCAAAGTGTTGCCACTGATGAAAGAAATCCCACATTGTTATCGAAAAAGGAGGTCACTTGTTTGTGTAAGTTCAGGAAGAAGGCAGAGTCCAAGAGTGCAGCAGGTTTAAATCACCAGGGTGGGTGGGATATAGCAACCGGTGAGAAATGCACAGTCAAGAGCACTGGGGAATGATCGGATAGAGTGCGGGGTAATGTTGAGCAATAGGACACTTAGCAGAGTAACAAAGCAGATATCAGCTATGCATCAATTTGGGAGTACATATCATGCACAGAGCAGTAGAACGTGTGCTCCCTGTCCATGCCATGCAACGTTCTCCATACATCCATGAGCTCTAGTGACTGTATGTTATGTAGTAATTCCTGCACCGCTCCAGTTAGCAACCGGGCTCTTGTTCTGGTACGATCCAGCATTGTATTTAATATAGTATCTAAGTAATCACCGTACACAATCTCTGCCATCGCGTATAAAGTGCACAGCGCAAATAGCTAACTATAAAAGCCCTGGTCATCAAGATTGGGACCATAGACATTGAGTAGGAGAATTTCCTCGTATGTAGGATCTCATGTACCATAACGTATCTGCCTTCTGTGTCTACCCTAGTTTCAAAATACATGAATCACAGCGGTGCATAAGTATGACTGCTCCTCTGACATTTTTGGAGTATACTGTATTGTATCACTGGGAGGCCCAGCTCACCACTAAACTGAGCACCTGATGATCAAGTGTGTGTGTTTCTTGCAGGAATAAAACTTGAGCACCCTTTCTATTAGCATATGCTACGATCTTCCGGGCATTAATCGCATTATCCAGCCCCCTGACATTCGAACTGTGAAACGTGACCGCATGCGTCATTCCCTCCTGTTGAGCCAAAGCTGTGTAAGTATGCTGTACCATAGTGTGTACAAAAGCACACTTAGATCATGCTTTACCTTCTCTGAAACGCAAGTGCAGAGCTGCTGAACAGAGGTGGCAGGCTTCAAGCACATCCTCTGACAAACTGGCCTTGAGCCTGCCCCAAAGGCATTATAGACTCTCCATCTGCTCGAAGAAGAGGGCCTATTTCCAAGCCTGCATCTCTGGGACCACTAACAACACGGCTTTACTTTTCAAAATCTGCAAGGAACTTGCCAATCCTACTGTCCTCTCCTCTACACCACTCCCCTCTCCCTCATCTGCTCTCAGGACTCCCTTGGCCTTCCTCCCCTTTCCCTCCTATTCTCCTCCTTCTCTCCCATTTCACCTGATGAGGTTACTAGATAAGTCTGCTCTATGAAAGTCTCATCCAAACAGGTGCTCCCGTGCTCCTCAAGAACTATCAAGAACAGCATTGTCTTCCTTGCTTCTGTATTGGCTGATTTCTGCAATCACTCCTTTGCCACTGGATCCTTCCCCTCACTCCTCAAGCACTGCCTTGTGCACCCTGTCCTCAAAAAGCCTTCTGCCGACCCTTCCTGTCCTATCTAACTATCGCCCCATCTCTATTACTCCCTTCCTGGGCAAACTCTTGGAGGAGTTGGCCATCTCCCAGCTTATCCCCCACACCGAATCTGTTGGTTGTCTCCACAACCACCAGTCTGGCTTCAGAGCTGCCAAAGGCACAGATATTGCACTCCTGAACACCCTTTATGACCTGCTCTCTAATCAGGACTCCAACTCTCCCTCCTTTCTCATCCTTCTTGACCTTTCCTCTGCCTTTGATACGGTCACTCATGCCACCCTTATAAATAGGCTCTGTGACACCCTTGGCAGCACGGACCAGGCTTTTGACTGGTTGACCTCTTTCCTCTCTGACCGACCTTCCCAGGATCAACTGAGCCCTTTTCTCTCCTCCATCTCACTCTTCACCTCCGGTGTCCCTCAGGGTTCTATCCTTCCGCGTTGGTTTTTCAACATGTACCTGGCGCCTCTATCCCACTTGATCTCTGTCTTCTCTCCTAACTTCCAGTGTTATGCAGACAACATGCAGCTCTCCTTCAAGCTTCCCTCCTTTGCCTCCTCCTCTTCATCTCTCATTCCTGACTGCCTGTCTGCTATCCATGCATGGTGCACTGCTAACAATCTCTGCCAGTAAGATGACGATCCTTGTCATTGGGACTCCTGCTCCTTCCTTCCCTTCCACACTCTGGCCACCCTCCATGGGCCACTTCCCCTCACCGTCCTATAAGGCAAATAACCTTGGTGTCATCTTCGCCTCCTCTCTCTCCTTCTCTCCTCACATCACAGTCCTTGCCAAGAAGGCCCACTTCCAGTTGCACCTCCTCAGAGGCATTCTCCCTTTCCTCCCCTACCCGCAGAAACTCAATCTCTCCAGAGCTCTGGCCCTCTCCCGGCTGGACTCCTGCAGCAGCCTCTTCCTCAATCTTCCTACCTCCTCCCTTCGCCCCCTTCAATTAATCTAGAATAGGTTTGTAAGACTTATCCTTGGCCTCAAGCCCAGGGACTGCATATCTCCAGCCCTAAAATCTCTCCAGTGGCTCCCGGTTCCTGCGAGGATCAGGTCCAAGACCTTCTGCATCATCCACAAGGCTTTCTGGGGCCTGGGACCCCACTAATCCAACCCTCTCTCCCTAAGTACCTTCCTCTAGATCCCTTTGATGTTCTAACTCCAACTCTCTGTAGATCAGATGCCTTCCAAAGCAGAGAGTGGGGGGTAGATCTCTCTCCTCCGCAGGTGCATCCCTCTGGAATGGCCTCCCTGCTCCTCTCAGATTTGAGCCAGACCTCCTTAAATTGCAGAAGCTTCTCAATACCTTCTTTTCTCCTCCACCTTCCCTCTCCCCCTCCCCTGCTAATGTTCCCATCTGCCGCTTGACTGGCAGCCTGGTTCCTTCAGATTCTCTCCTCATCCAGTCCACCCTTGCACTTGGTCTCCCCTGAATCCCCCCGTCAAACTTGCACTTACCCACCTGGGACTCCTCCCCTGCTTTGCCTGGTTGTGCCTGCACCCCTGGATCCCTTTCAGCCACCCACCACACACTTAGCACATGTACCTTCCCTCTCATGCACTCTCTTACTTTCCCCTGGCTCTCTCCACCTGGCCTCTCCTGGCACTCACTTAGCCCACAGGCCTTTTCGCCCTGACCTGCACTTCCACCCTCCCCTGCACTTCTTGCTACTGCACTTGCAAGATCTGAATGTCACAAGAGCTAATAGGAACGTTTTGTTGTCATCCCTGACCCCCGTCTTGTTGCACTTTGAAACACATTGTTTGTAGGCGCATTATAAATACCAAATAAATAAAAATGTATCACCAAGTGAATTTTATAAATTACCCAACACTGCATCACCCCGCCCCGTGCCACCCCACCACCCTCGATGCTCCCCGAACTGTGGCAGTGCCTGCCCCCATGACCCCATCCATCAACCCCTACCTGAACATTTGCACTCGCAATGGGGACATCGGTAACTGCTCAGAGCAGGTGGCCCACTTACAATGTATGGCAACATAATGCATGGGAGCCGAGCCGATAAACGTAGACGTTACAATGAACACGTATTGCACAACCACAGTGTGACATACAGCAATCAAAAGGAATTTCAAGCAGAGGTAGAGTCCTCAGACTGGGCATCACATATCAGGATGTGTGCCGCTATAAAGATTCTGCCTTTAGAAGGGACCGTGAAAAAGTACACTTTGTTATTATGTTGAACTTTAAGTCAGTGGGAGACAACATGGCAAAGGATATATTCCTCTCCCTTAGAAATGTTCTACCAACAACAAGTCGTCTTTCCATTTTGCTCTCAGCCTCGGTTAGTCTTTGTGTCTCCTTCTCCAACTGAGTGTGTATAGATGTGACATTAACATTGATGTCATCAAGTCTTTTGTTGACAGAGCAGAAACCCTTTTGCATTGTGTCCAGTATTTGTTGCATTCTCAGCAGCTCAGTCACTACTGGGGATGTGGGGCCCGCTGCTGCAGATGTAGTGGCTGCAACCGTGTCCCTGGATTTAGGGTTGGTCTTCGTGAAGCTTTTCATGCCTCTGCCTTTTTTGTCACTGATGAGTTTGGTCATGCCTAGCATTCTACCACGTTGGTCCTGGGATGGACCACGGAAACTGCACCACTGCCTCACAATGAACCTCAAAAGCTAAAATCTGCACCGTAAATAGCTTCACAGTACAAAGCCCCTGTGCTGCTATTAGTCGTAGGCAGGCAATACCCATACATGCCCCCACATCAGCTTACATGAGGTGCCTCACCCACAGCACAGTGTAAATGCACAGGGTCCTGTTGATGGCATGGCTGACCGGTATCCACACTACTCCAAGTTCTGCCCAGGTGGTTTCAAGTATTTTGGGGTCTCGGATGGGCATCCCAAGCTCCCCTCTGCTTACCTGGGGGCCTCAGAATTGCAAAGTGGGCCTCTGCTGCAGGTTTCCCCTTCCCTCACCTCAAGTATGCATCAGCCCCCCAATGCCTGGGTGTACTATGCAAGGGGCAACCAGGGCCTCTGTACACAGGGTCCAGAGCAGTTTTAACTGCGCATGTCCGCAGGATTAGGCAGGCAATCACTGCCGCAACCGGGTTTGTCACAACACTCTCCTCCACTCTTATGAGGTGATCCTCTGCGCCACTGCTCAGTTAAGCGGTGGGCGCAATCAGGAAGCGGGGGTTAGCGGCCACAGTCATACACAATGAAGTGGGTTCATACATGCCAACCCTCCCGATTTAGGTGGGAGACTCACGATTTTTTTGTGAAAAATACTGCAATTTTTTACGTTCTACCGCCTAAAATAATAATTTCCCCAATGCATTCCTATGGGAAAATTGTTGTCTCCCGATTTCTCTGTAGAAATCTCCCTCCAAGAGCGTCAGAATGTTGGCATGTATGCGGGTTGCCACCGGCCCCCATGATGCCGCAGAGCGGGTCCAATCTGGTCTCTTTGTTGGGGTGAGACACCCAGCCCGCAAATGGATCTAATGTGCGCAGGCTGGGTCTGCTCTTAGATGCGGTGCCACACGGCTCCCTCTCTGAAGCAACTCTGTTCGCAGCACTTCAGTCATGCAGTGGCTCAGAGATGTAAGTGTGACCCGCCAAAAAAACCCCCATCAGATCTGTTCCCAAGCCAAGCTCTCACCCAGGAGAAGTCCATGCTTCAGGAGAGTGGCAAGTGAGACTGAATGCCAAAGCCTCATATAGTGTTCAGAAGTTGTCCAAATTGGTGTATATATCTTGCAATTAACAGAAATGTTGGGTGAGTATTGTGACGAATGAAAAGAGGAGAGCCCAACTTCCATTACTCGCTCAAAAGGGTTTCTTGCTAAATCACAATCACAGATATGGTTCAAATGTAAAAAGGTAATGCATTTTTAGTTTCCCAAAATTATCTTTGCTTTTATGCAAATCGCCAGACTTGGGTACCACAAAGAGATACTCTGTGGTGTGACCTGGCCTGGGGCCACAGCCCTATCCTGGCCCCCTTTCTTCCCATGGCCCGTCCCAAAGGAGGAGGGGGCTCCCAGAGTAAATACTTTCCATTTCCAGCACTGCATATATGAATGTTTTCTTCTATTTTACACTGTTGAGGTCTTTTCCATATAGAATTCATTAAAGTCATCCTGCCATTGTTAGGGTGCTTCAAAAGTGTGTCCCGGCATTGCACAGACACTTTCTACTCAACAGGAAAATTGGACCTGATGCTAAAGGTCTGCTTTCTCAGTGATTGTCAGAATGTGGTTCTGATATTAAGATGCATATGTTTCTCTGGGTAGTTATTTTAGCCATCCAAATGTTCATTAAACAGTGAGGTTCCGGGTCATATATTACTAACCATGTTCATTTATGGTTTTCATTTTTAACCACAAATTGTTGACAGTCCACAAGTAAAATGAACCATGGATAAACAAACATGCCAGACCATCCATATGGTCACGTGTGTCTATGATTATCCGTGGTATCCAAACTCTTCAAGATCAAGGACAACCATAGAAGTCCATTTGACCATGGACACCATTAGACCATGGTTAGTCATGAGCTGCCCTGAGCCACTTACCATCCAGGGTTTTCAATGATAACCATGGTCAGACATGGACATTGTCCATGACTTCCCATGATAAAACCATAGAAAGATTTGTGTCCTGTTTCCCTGTCCTGCTGGCCATGCTGGGTGAAGGTCAGAATGTTGTCGAATGTTGGTAAATGGTGTATGCATGCAAGGCTCAGAGAATGTTGGGTGTGGGTATTTGAATGAATGTTTTATGTGTGAGTCAGTTAGGGTCTGAGCCTCAATGAATGAGGTGGGTGGTGGTTGTTGCCTATATTTGTTTTTGACCTGAAGGCTTAATATGAACGTTCATGATACTGAAAAAAAAGGCCTTTAAACCTGAGTATTTCTGCCTCCAGATTTTTTAAAATGTCTTACATCTTTTTTATTTTGGTAAAATAGCGAGAAAATCGTACATTGAAGAGCTGCTTTTAAAAAAAATATTACAGAACAATTGATTCATGTACTCCAAAACATATTATGTCCTTGCAATTAATATAACAATTCACAATCTTTCAGCTTTTGCATTATATGTTCACAGTATAATTTTCAATAATAGGAGATTGTTGCATACTTAGACTCTGCTCCGTCACATTTTAATCCATGAATAACAAAATATTAAACTGGCTATTAATATATGCATAATATAAATATTGTAAATTCTAAACCATGCACCAAATAGGACGACAATGACAAACACACACAAGGGGGGCGATCGCCATTTAGAAGTAAAGGGGAAATTACAGGACTCTATCATTCAATAGGTAGGTCAGTGAAAGTGGAATTTGATCAAACATTAGCAGTTTCTATTTCACAGTTATTTCCAGTTGGAAATAATTGTTTGAACAACAACTAAATTCATAAGATCAAACGGGAAACATGTTGGTTTTTTTAAAAGCACAATCAAAAACCATACTTCCTAATAACACATATTTAAAATGAAAGTGTACTTTTATCTTGAAAGTTTGTAATATTACCTTCCATACATGTCTCCAGAATAATGTAACATATTTTCATTCAACAAACATGTTTCTAGGACCCTTCAGTTTCTGAACAAGACCAGCATTTGTTATCATCAATCAATGAGTTTACAATAAAATTGTTTAGAGTTGGTCATCTATTCTATATGCTGGAAAAAGAAAAAAGCCTGCGTTAGGCTAGCAGAGGTGTGGGGGTATGTGATATGATGCTCCAAATTTGAGAACACGTATTATCTTCAACTACTAAAGTCCTGTTCCTAATTAACTTTGGCTGCCCATCTTTGCTCCCAAGTTCTTTTTAAATTAAGTACTTTGTAGTACATTGAAGCTTCAAAGATGCAAATGTTCATATATTCTGATCCAGTGATATAGCTCTATTACACCGAACCGATATATTTTCCATCACTGCATCCATAACATTAGTAAACTAAGGCCAAAAGGAGTGAGGCAGAGAGAATTTCAATCTGAAATAATTAAATCATCAAAAACCCGATCAACATATTTAATGCCCTTACAAGCAATGGTTTCAATAGGAAAGATTTCCAATTGATTTGAATATGTTTGTTGGGCCATATATATTGCAGAATAAATTCTATAGGTTGTTTGACATGTGGAAACGAAAAGGTCCTAAGATACTAAGCTGAGGTTTTAATGCATATATTTTCTAGCAACTTTTTTCCCTTAATATAACAACTATCTTCAAGAGAGAGATGTGTAGCCAATATATTTTCTAACATACACCATGTAGTTAAATCTATATAACCTTCCAAAAAAACACAATTACATTTTTTTAAGGAGTAAACGCCAAATAATATAATTTGAAATTTGGAAATGTCACTCCTCCACTATTAATGGATTCTTTTTCCTAAGAGATATTCTATGGTTTTAATTTGCCCAAAGAAATTTTGTTAAAATAGAATCAATTGATTTAAAGAAAGGGGAAGAAAAAGGAAGAGGGATCTTATATAATGTATACAATACTATGGGAGAAATCATAACTTTAATTGATTTCTGATGACACCACAATGGTAAATATAAAGGTAACCTTGAGTTAATAAGATCCTTGAGCCTTTTAGAGACCAATAATTTAGTATTCTGCTTTGCTATGTCCTTGTTATATGACAAAATATGAATCCCTAAATATGTTTTCTTTATTTGGATTTATAAAGCGCTCAGCAGCCCTTGGGCATTGTGACGCTGTTACAGAATACTTACATGTAGGTAACAATGACAACACATGTTCTTTGGTTACAGTGGAACGGGATAGACATACAGTTGTTCATATTTAGCTGAAGAGTTTAGTTTTCTGTGCAGGATGTTTCATTTCTGAGTGCTGTGGGCAGGGCGTTCCAGTTTTTGGGTGCTAGGTATTGGAAGCTGGAGCCCCCTGCTTCAGTTCTTTTGAAAGATGGGATGTTGATCTGGTTTGAAAGGTGCGTCCTAATGAGTCTGGAGGATGTGATGGGGTGATCTTTTCAGAGAGATATGGGGGGGTCCTTGCGTGAAAGGCATTTGTGCGTGATGGCCAAGGTTTTAAAAAGAATGCACTCTTTGAAAAGCCTTGTCCACTTTTAATGATTGGGATTGGAGTTTGCTCTTTCTTAAACTTCAAGTATGAAGCTAGAGATTTACTTGTTATGCTTGAACATTGATGTATTTTATGATATGATATGGCATTTGTAACGCGCCTGTATAGTGTATCTTGGCCTTGTAATCCAAAGTCAACATACTAGAACTTTCAGACGACAATTTATTAAACTTAATCTGTAGATCCGTAATATCTTCAAATGTTTTAGCATCTAATTTTCTTTCATAAGCTGTGAGAAATATGGCTATTCTTTCCTTTTTCTTAGGGGGGGCACCCCTTTGAGACTAGGGAGGAGAGTCCACTAAGCAATACCCTTCCTAGGGCCGGGCTAAGTGGGACCTCGCAGGGAGTGACTCCCCTTTGCAAGACAAAGGCTCCAATTCCAATAAGGAACGTCCTACCAAGAAGACACTGACTGCATATATGGGAATAGAGAAGAAGGATATTACTTCTGTTGTGAATCCAACAAATAGTGACATTGTTTTAACCTCTTTGGCCTTAGGTAATGCTGGATTCCCCTTGAACGCAACAGTCAGAGAGGAAAGACATGCTCCTTTCAAATACAGCAGCCGAAATAAAAAGAGACAAGGAACCTTGAATGGAGGAAAGAGAATTCTACACAGATGCTAGCTTCTGACGCGAGAACATCCTGGGGGGACAGAGCCATGCTGCACCACATAGCTAGCAGTAGCAGTGAGGAAGAGAGGAAGCAAGGACGGACGAACATCTTCACAAAGCCATTGTTTGACGACATTGTCCATCTGGATGTCACCTACATGAACTATGCAGATGACACCCAGATCCACAAACCTCTTACCGGAGATTATGATACAGACTTGGCTCTACTGAATAAAATGTACCTAATCATCCAGGCATGGATGGCCTCCCATGGCCTCTGCCTGAATGATGATAAAACTGAGCTCTTGATACTAGGAGCTCAGCAACAAATACGCCTCATTCAACATCGATGGGAATAACATCAAAGTGGTAAAAGAGGTAAAAACCCTAGACTTCTTCCTAGATTCAACTCTTAATTTAAGGAAACAAGTCAATACCATGGCCCCTGCAACAGCCTATACTTGCAAGTTGATAAGAGCCTGCAAACCCTTTCTCTCCAAAGAAAGATGTACTATACCAGGCAAAGCCCTCATCCTTTCAAAGTTGGATTATTGCAACGTCCTATATCTAGGTGCGAGTAAGCATATTGTAAATAAAATCCAAATCCTTCAAAAGAATGCACTTAGAACAGCACTCAGCATACCTAGGAGAGAACACATCTCAGAGGTGAGGAGACAAAATAAATGTCTCTCCATTAAGGACAAAATTCTGCTTAAAACAGTATTGATAAATGTCTTAATCAAGCTGTCCCATTTTACCTGTCCGAGAGAATTGTCAAAAAATCCTCATCACGTCCCACCAGGGGACTTGATGGTAGTGCCCAGACACAAACTAAAAAAAGCAGGGGGGAAAAATGTTCCTGTTATGGCGGTGCAGCATTGCAACGCCCTCCCTCCCTCTCTGCGATCGGACCAGTCCTTCCCCAACTTTAGGCAAAATACCATAAGTTGGTGCTCACAGCGAAGGACCAATGATATACCCAGGATAGCCTGAACCACTGTCAAATGAAGATTTTCGGCTCCTTTGTGTGTTAACTAATGCCAATGACTATCAAATGTGCCTCTCTGTACCTTACTGTATTATCTTCTATATTAATCTGTACATATTGACTGTAATCACTATCATTCACGCTAATGTATATTTGTAACATTGTGTAATGCAACCAGATACCTTCGGGTTGGGTTGCGCTATATAAATCAATAAACAAACAAACAAACAAGACGGGACAGAAGTACCATCTTTTCTGGTGGCATAATAACTTTACAGCCGTGGTGGATCTGGGACCCGCAGAATGACACTGAAACCAGGGTCACATGGAGGAAAGAATTGTCTTCCCCCCAATATGAGGAAGGAGACTGCCGAGATGGGCAGAGTCCAGAGAGCACACACTGACATATCCGTGAAGCAAGAGAGGAGAATGAATGAAAATCATCACGCTGAGACGCTCTCCCACTGGAGCAGGCCCAACAGTAACAGAGGTACCAGGGTTGTCCAGGGCATAGGTAGGTGAGTGGAAGGAAGAAAACGGGGAGCCACAATGAGTTATGGGAGCCCTAGAAACATGCATCCTGAATATTGGCCAAAGCCCAAAAGATCATCCAGCTAGAGACTCAAAGGGGTCAGGAGAACCCTATTGAAACAAATGACAGTGTACCTTATCTGATTAGAAGCAAACCTGGAGGGTTAAAACGAGCAAAACTAAAACCAAGAGAAAAAAAACTGGTGGAAAAGGGATGAAGGAAACATCTCTCCATTAAAAGACACTGATATACCAGAGAAGCTGGAGAAGAGAATGAATGAAAACCACCACATTGAGACGTCATCCCACTGGAGCACACCTTATGTAAACAGATATATCAGTGTTGCCTGGGACAGAGAGAGTTGAGTGAAAGGAAGAGAGCAGAAAGCCAAAACAGGTTAAGGGAGACCTAGAAACCTGAATCCTGAACATTTGCCACACCAAAGAGATCACCCAAGCTAGAGAATCACAGAGGTCATGAGAACCCTACTGACATTGTATCCTATGTGAGAAACTAAAGGATGTCTCACCTATTAGTCCCCGGGGATCTCACTTTCAGTTGCCCAGGGCACGGCCATAGCCTTTGGATCCAGACCCTGGTGGTGGACCAGTGCGGGCGGATCACCTGGTTAAGGAGTCTTCACAGAGTGGGGGTGAGGCAGCCGGTGGCAAGATGCGTCATTCCTCCTTTTCCCTACCCATGATCCCTCCTATTTCATAGGATTCTC
This sequence comes from Ambystoma mexicanum, assembly GCF_040938575.1. NCBI lineage: Eukaryota > Metazoa > Chordata > Amphibia > Caudata > Ambystomatidae > Ambystoma > Ambystoma mexicanum. The sequence continues at coordinate 804,096,687 of NC_090921.1, forward strand.
TGGTGTCCCAACCCCCCCTCCTTTCCACACAAACACTGGACCGAGGAAGAGGGAGACTGAGAGTAATAATGCTAACTCTTACACATCGCATTGGACATGTCCCGCTAATTGGGTCATGCAAAGTCAGGCACTTGACTCTAAATGCATACATCTGATACCAATTAGCTCTCATGGATAAATGGCGGAACATAGAGACACACTCTGAGCAAGGTGGAACACAAGTAAGAGCAGAACTTCCGGGGCGAAGGTGAACCTACTGGAGCAGAGCAACAGACCGAGGGATGAGAGCCATGGGTGGAGAACCCCAGGAGTTCCCTGCAGGAGGTCGTTGCCTCCTAAAGGCCACAAAAGACACGTGGAGAAGGCTGAATCCCAAACAAGAAGGCTGCATTGTATTTCAAGGATGCCAGAACCCTCCCAGGGGAAAGGGCAGAGTTGGGGAGGTGAGGCCAAGCATGTGGTACTAACCTTGACTCGTAAACTGGAAGACAGTAAAGACAAGAAAGAAACGCACACAGCCATTGAGTTGGCAAGCGACGTGAGACGGTGTGTGTTAAAGAAAGATTGAAGTGGCAACATTATATCACACAATTGAAGGCTGCACACATGTGGATGAGATGCGAAGAAAGGCTGACCTGTGAATGAACCTTGAAGTAATGATAGCTGTAAAGTCAGCGATAATGAGTAACGGAGTGGTCTGGCAAAAGGAAGTAGCCCACCCGAAAGTCTCAGTGAAAGGTGAAAAGTTTGTAGCGATAAAGTGAATGAACTGTAAAAGTGAGGTGATTGAAATTAACCCAGATAAAAGGGAGAGTAAAAGGTGAACGTTGAATTTAGGTGCATAATACAGAGAACTACCCAGACCAGGAAGCACTGGGGCAAATAACATAGGAGCGTGAGTTCGAAATCTGGAAAGTCGAAGTGGTCCTGTGGAGGTCTGTAGAAAAATGCCACGCACATTCGAAAGTCTTCGACATCAAGAAATGGTGAGAGCCCGACTGAGGGAGACAGACGGTGTAATGAGTTAGTGGAAGGGAACCACTAATGGAGGTGTATCAAGCTTGGGGAAGGGAACCCATGCAAGTGTTTTGTTTTACTTTGAGAGGTCTGAGCCCGACTGAGGGACGCCGACGTGAACTTTTGCTGTGAAAGGCCTGAGCCCGACAGAGGGAGACCGATGTGAACCTTTGCTTTAATAGGTCTGAGCCCAACAGAGGTGGATCGACGTAAACTTTTTGGTGAACTTTGTTTTGGAAATTGGAAAGTAAGACTTTAACGTGAAAGGCCAGGTGGGCCTCAATCCACGTTTTGAACTACCTTTATGTCGTCTTGCCTAGAGGGACTGCCTTATCCACGCTGTCCAACATGAGCAGGAGAGCTCAGCCACATTTATTCTTTATTTTTTAACACTGACTTTCCTTTGCATACATATTCTCATTTTCACACTTCTTGTACAAGATATAGGGCAGACATTAGGTTTTTGTTAGTATAGGCCACTTTGATTTGACCGACTCAACTAGGACTGTTTCATTTATTATTTGATGGTCGAGACTACTCCCATCTTTGCTATAGAGCAAAGTAGGAGTTTCTCCAACCCCATTGAAACTTCAATAGAGGTGGACTCTTGATTTCCATTCAACAATCGTGGAAATTAATAGAACTAAATGACACCACCTCTAACATTCAGGTAGCCAAGATGATACAGGAAAAGGTAACATTTATAGTAGTAAATATTTACATATCTCCGAATACCAACCAATTCAATGGAAAAGTGAAAGAAGTGGCAAATATGGTGAAAAAATATTCTGATTCCTACCCTATGTGGTTAATGGGGGACTTCAACACCAGAATATTCCCAATATTCCCAAAGGCTATAGAGTGCCAATTAGAGAATAATCCAGGTCCTGTAAATCCAGTATTCTCTAATCGACAAGGTAAAGGGTGGGCAAATCTAATAGAAGAGCATCATTTTACTATCCTAAATGGATTTTGTCCCGGTGATGCTGCAAGAGGCTTTATGTGTGCAGCTGGCAGAAGTGCCTCAACAATTGACTATATTATGGTCAATTCTGTTGGTGAAGCTTTGACTATTGACATGGGGATAGTTTCCAGTGAGGAAAGTGATAATTTATCTCTCTGTGTTTTGATTCATCCACATGATTGGGGGGATGATTTTCCTAAAAGCGTTTTGAATGGGAACATTTTCTTGAATGAAAATAAGAACCGTATAGTGTGGAATGGAGACACAGTGATAAAGGCTAATATTAACGCTCACCAATTACTGACAGCATATAACAAATTCCACCGAGATCTGGAGGGAAATACGTAAATCTAAAAAAATAGATCTACTTATCAATTGTGTTCCTGAAAGTGTATGGGAAACTTATATCCAAAGCACCTTAGGAATAAATGAGAGTATAGGTGAACAGCTGCAGTGTCCTGAAAGTATCTGGGTAAATAGAGTCACGGTAGCCGAAATAAAGAAGATTATTATTAGTTTGAACAGCTCCCGAGCTGTCGGACCTGATGGCTTATGCAATAATTTGTTAAAAGCGTCAGCTAAACAGTGGGCAAAGGCTCTCCATATCTTATTTAGTGCAATAGGAGTTCACAGGAAAATTCCAGAAACATGGAAAAAGAGCAATATACTCCCTATTTATAAGAAAGATACTTGGAATAATGCAGCCAACTATCGCCTGTTGGCTATGCTGGACATTCCTGCAAAAAGTTACGCAAGGGTATTATTAGGAGAACTAAAGTCGTGGATTCAAGAAATAAAATACTTCCATCGAACCAGACTGGCTTCATTGAACACAGCTCAAAATCTGATATTTCTGACTAATGCGGTTGAATATTCCTGGAATTGCCGGAAGACAAATGTATACTGCGCATATTTAGACTTCAGCGCAGCATTCGTCTCAGTGACTAGGAATTCACTTTGGGCTTAGTTAATTAAATGGAACATTCCATCTGGGTTGCTCAAAATGATTATGTTATTATACTCTGAGACCTCAGTACAGGTTTGACTTGACGCAAAGGGGAAGCTGTCTCAATCATTCTCTACATACCTTGGTGTAAGCAAAGGGTGTATAGTGGCTGCTGCCCTTTTTAATTTGTACCTGGCCGATCTCCCGGAAAATCTGCCACTTGAAAATATATGACCTGCTAAAGTAGGGGCACTGTCATTTAATTGGTTAGCATATGCGGACGATTTGATCCTTTTGGATCCTACTCCGCATAGTCTACAGCAGACTATTAATGCCCTGAGCGTATTCTCTAGAACTAACCAACTTAAGATAAATGTAGAGACGAGTAAGACCATGATATTTGCGAAGAATCAAGCTAGGCAAAAAAAAAAAGAATATGTATGGATGTTGGAGGGAGACCAGTTGGAACAAGTACCTCACTACAAATATCTTGGCCTCTATGTGGATGAGCACCTAAATTAGAGCTTTCACTGGTCAGAACTGTCAAAACCATAAGGGATGATTGGGGATCGACCCCCTCTCCCGAACCACAGAAGCTGAATAGATCGACCCTCCCACCGTGGTTGGCACGGGCATCTGAATAGTAATATAACAGATAACAACGTGGCAGCCAATGGGGGGAAGATGGAGTTAGGGAAAGGGTGTGGATTGACAAAGGAAAGGAGGGGAGATAACATACAATTCACAATTCCTACGTACACCTTATCACCAGTCTGTATCCCTGATCCTGAACACCACCTACTACAGACTCACAAGAACTCCTGAATATGCATATAAACGTAATTGCTTAACATAGTACATCAGCTTTGACATGAACACATAGAAGCAGTAAGCGGTGTGACACAAACAAGGGAACTGCTCCCATAAGAGATAGACATGAACACATGGCCCGAAGGGCAGGCAAGCAACATAACAACGTAAAGCGCAGCCAAATGAGGACTGAACTCTGCACTCTGCATTCAGAGAATGGTACCCATGGTCCAGGCTAGTTGCACAGTCATTTAGGTACTCCGAGCATGAAAACGTGAAGTCCCTGGTAATGATATATATACATATCTGAATACAATCACACTTAAGGCAAACGTCTATTGCCAATCATAGACCCAAGAGTGAGCATAGCGTCCATGTACTACGTCACTCCAAACTTAAACACTTCCAACAAGGAATGAAATTTGGCACCCTCATGGAATAAACATGTAACAGAAAACAACAGCACTTATCTTGTTGTCCAGGTGCATCGTGAGCGCACCCGGACTTCCAGTAGTAGCGCCTTCAACCTCCGTGAACGAGACGTCCACTGCCAAGGAAACCACCAGTGCAGGAATCATCACACCAGGTAGCAAGGGTTCAGCGTGTTCGGTTACAAACCATGTCTCCACTCGAACTGCTACCACGGACCGCAGCGTGACTCCAAGCAAAATGACTATCTCTCCTGCATCCTTCCTCCGAGAGCGAAACGCTGTGACCGCCCGTGCTGTATAATCAACAATTATCAGCACCCGTGCACGGGCGTCCAGCGGTTTAGTAAACGTCCCAATTACCTGCAGCTGGCTAGTGGCGGGAGTCTGGAACAACTACATTCGCCCCCAAAGCCTACTGGGTACTGTAGTTTTATACTCATTTCCTCATATATAGCCGTCTGGGCTTGCCCCAGTTCGTATTTCTGACAAGAACTTAAAAGTAAATGTACAAAAGTTGCAAATATGATTAGTAGTTTTATTGGAAGAAACATGGGCTGGTCGATACAAAAAGTCTTGCTGTTGTATACATCAAGAATAAAATCAATTCTTCTTTATGGAATAGAGATATGGGGATATAAATATAAATATCTTGCACTTGTTCGTAAATTCGAAAGCCCGGATTACCACAGAATGTCTCTATCGAGTACATTTTACTTGAATTTGATTTAAATAGTATTGATGTTGACATGACATATAGAATAATGATGAGCTATGATAAATTGCTGGTTTTAAATATCAACACGATTGGAGTGCAATTTGTAACAGCTTTTAAGAATATTGATAATTGTAAGAAGATTGGACCATTATGGAAAATGATGTTGATGCATAAAATATGGTATGATAGATATGAAAAAAGAAATATTGTTAGTAATGTACTTAGTTTTAAAACATGGTTGCAAAGGTATGGTAGAGAAAGGTGTGCTGAAAGAAATGTTGTTCAATTAGCAACATTAAATAATAGTGGGTTGTATCTGCAACATCACATTTATCGATTGACAGTACCAAACTACATACAGGCTTATCCATCCCAGAAAGTTATTAGGCAATATCTCCTTCTCAAATTTAATAGGGGTGAAACCTTAGAGATAAAAGGATCACAGCTTAGTAAACCACCATCGGTTAGGTGGTGTTGGTTATGTGGAAACCTAGAGCAAGAGACATTTAAACATGTACTAATGGATTGTGAAAATTTAAATTCATTAAGAATTATGTTCTTAAAACGATATAACAATCAGCTTGACACTAATAACATCACACCTTGTTGTAATCTATTTTAGAAGGAAATGATGTGAATTTGATTTATTTTATGATAATGTTTTATTGGAAGTGTATAGGAATTTAAAATTTACTATCGGAAGGCCTGTTTTAAAAATCAATAATGATTTCAATAAATAGAGTGTGAGATATCAGTTTGATTAATGAGTATATATCTTATGGGTGTCATGTAATGAAATATAGAGTGACCTAAAAAATGGAATTAGTAAAATGTTAATAAGTTAATATGGCTGTTTTTAGATGTTTTATTGTTTATGTGTATGTTTTTATGTTTTTTATGTATTGATAATTTTTTTTTAAGTATTGTTGTATACACAAAACCTTTTGGTTGTAAGTATGTTAAATTAAATTAAATTAAATAAAGGTTTTACAAATTGTACCTTTTGTGTCAGTGTCATACCTATGATACCATGCCTCCCTTACACCTATCTAAGTAGAAACTAACCTGGAGGGTTCAAACGAGCAAAGACCAAAGCCAAGAGGTGAACAACCAAACTGGTGGAAAAGGGATGAAGGAAATATCCCCCCGGTAAAAGGATCTAATACTTTGGATTCATATCAATACTTAGAACCTTTCCCAAGGAATTTAAAGTGGGAGTTCAAGAGTCTTCTTTGGTGAGCTGACTTTGAGCATTTGATTTGGAACTGAGAATAATATCCCGAGGCTAAGAACCTCGGGGTCATCTTTGACTCCATTCTTTCCTTCTCTGCCCACATCTCTGAGGTCTCTAAAAAGTCAAATTTCCAACTGCACCTCCTCAGAGGTACTCTGCCTTTCCTCTCCTTTCCCCAGAAGCGCATGGTATCCCAAGCACTGGTTCTCTCTAGCTTGGACTATTGTAACAGCCTCTTTCTAAATCTACCTGCCTCTACTCTCCTCCCTTTACAACTAATCAAGAACAGGACTGCGAGACTTGTCCTTGGCCCCAAGCCCTGGGATCATATCTCTCCAGCTCTGAAATCTCTCCACTGGCTCCCAGTGGATGCAAGGATTAAATTCAAAGCCCTCTGCATTGTCCACAAGGCTTTCTGGGGCCTGGGTCCAAAATACCTTCAGCTATCCCTCCGCAAATACCTCCCCTCTCGAGCTCTTTGCTCCTCTACCTCCAACTCCTTCAGGGTCAGTCGTTTTTCAAAGAAACAAGCTGGGGAAAGATCTCTGTCTTCGGCTGGGGCCTCCCTCTGGAACAGCCTCCCTGCCACTCTAAAACTTGAGGAGAACCATCTCCTGTTCCGGAAGCACCTCAAGACCTTCCTCTTTTATTCTGCCTTCGCTCCCCCTCTCACCTTCTGATCTGTTCTCTCTTGGCACTGTGCACCTGGCCACCCTCTGTCCTTTGGGCTCTGGTACCTGCTCATCCTGCCACCCTCTTGCACTGCCTCCGGGTCACCCCTTGCACTCGGGTCTGTATCTGTACCCATACAGCCCCCCCTTTTTCTTCCTGCACTTATCAGACCTACCCTGTCTGCTGCCTTAAACCTAGCACTTGCAAATTGCTGCCTGCATTACCACTGTTTGTTGCCTTTATTATTTATTTATTGTTATTTATCTGTTTCTCCTCTGCTTCGCACTTTCTACTTCTCCCTCCTTCCATGCACATTTCCCCTCCCCCTGTCCCATGCACTTGCGCATTCTCAATGTCACTGGGCCTAGTAAGATCGCTGTTTTGGTCTCCCCTGTTCCCCTCCTTTGCCTTGCCGCGCTCTGAAACAATTGTGTACGAGCGCAATAGAAATAAAATATCAATCAATCAATCAATTCCGAGAGATATTACTGAAACTTGTGATAAACTAAACCTGAGCCAGAAGCATAGTGCTCTGGTTTAATTTATGTTGTTTTTCCGCAGTGGCAGGGCAAATAGCGATTAGGGTTTTGGACTGAGGACTACTTTTTATTTCGACAATAGGCAAGCACCCTTAACTTGGTTTCGTAGGCAGGAAAATCCATTTTAGCAGTAGGGAAAGTTAGGCATTTTTTGTGTCCAGATTCATATGTACTGGTGCATGATGAGAGAGAGTTATACTATCTAATCAAGTATCTATCAACACCCCCAGTAAGGATTTAGATATAAATATATAGTTAATTTGTGAAAATGAATGTTGTGGGTCAGAATGAAACATGTGTTCAATATCAGCTGGTTGAGAAATAATGATAATAATAATTATATGATATGATAAGTCATTTGTAACACGCCTGTACACAAGTGTTTCTAGGCACGACAAGACAAGTGAGGGAAGACAGAGGGAGGACCAGACAAACAATCTTACTAGGCCTTGTGTCAACCAGATTGTGCAAGTGCGACAGTGCAAAGTACAGGGGGAAGGAAAGGGGGAAGTGCAATCAGGGCAGCATAGCTCTGAGTAAGTGCAGCCAGGGCAGCACGGCTCTGGGTAAGTGAAAGGAAGAAGGGGGACTGTAGAGGTTACAGTTATCGCCCCCTAAATGCACGGTAGGCCCTGAGACAGTGCAGATGCAACTGATCATGGAGGAGCCAGGTACCCAGTGAGGCTCTGAGGGTAGCCAAGCAACCAGTCACTGCAGCTGACAGGTAGGTCAGCAGAGGAGGGAGAGAAAGAAAGCAGAGGAGAAAATTAAGGTCTTGAGCTGCTTCCTGAACTCCAGGTGGTCCGGCTCAGGTTTGAGAGGGGCAGGAAGGGCAGGGAGGCCATTTCAGAGGGAGGCACCTGCAGCGGAGAGAGATCTACCCTCACTCTCTGCATGGAGAAGTGTCTGACCCTCAAAGAGTTGGAGGTAGCTGAGCGAAGGTCTCGAAAAGGAAGGTATTTTGGAAGAGAGAGTTGGATGCAGTGCTGGCCCCGGCACCAGAAAGCCTTGTGGATGATGTAGAGGGTCTTGAACTTGATCCTTTCTGCCACCGGTAGCCAGTGGAGAGATTTCAGGGCTGGAGAGATGTGTCCCCTGGGCTTGAGGCCAAGGATAAGTCTCGCAGTCATGTTCTGGATTAGTTGCAGGGGCAGAGGGTAGAGAAAGGCAGATTGAGAAAGAGGCTTTTCACTGGTCCAGCCTAGAGAGAATCAGGGCTCTGGAGACAGTGAGCTTCTGGGGGAAAGTGAGAAAAGGAAGAATACCTCTGAGGAGGTGCAGCTGGAAGTGGTACTTCTTGGCAAGGTCTGCGATGTGAAGAGAGAAGAAGAGAGTGGAGTCGAAGATAACACCAAGGTTTTTTTTGCCTCCCAAGAAGGCAAGGGAAGTAGGATCAAGGAGGGTGGCCAGAGTGAGAGAGGGAAAGCAGAGGTCCCAATGAGAAGGATCTCTGTCTTAATGGCATTAGGGCAGAGATTGTTGGAGGTACACCAATCCTCAATCGCGGATAGACAGTCAGGAATGAGCAAGAGACTAGAAGAGGCTAAGGGGAGCCTGAAAGAGAGCTGAATGACCTCCATATAACACTGAAATTTAGAGGAGAAGGTAGAGATCAGGTGGGCCAAAGGGGACAAGTAGACATTGAAGAGCCAGGGTGAGAGGGCAGAGCCCTGAGGAACACCATGTGTGTAGAGAGAGGTGGTGGAGAGAAAGGACCCAAGTTGGACCTGGGAGGGTCGGACCCGGAGGAAGGAGGTCAACCACTCCAGGGCTTCATCCGTGATGCCCAGGTTCTCACAGAGTCGTTGATCAGGATGTCGTGATTAACCCTGTCAAACACAGAGGAAAGCTCAAGGAGGATGAGGACAGAAGGAAGGCTGGAGTCAAGACCAGGAGAGCAGTTTCCATGCCTCTGGCTGCTCTGTCAGTGGTTCAGATAAAAATCTTCCACCCATCACTTTTTTGGTTTCAGTTTGTCTCTCTATGTGAGAGAGGATATGCCCAAACGTGGGTCCCTTGCTCGCTGCGCCATAGGGAACCAAGCTGCATCTCACTGAGGAGGCCCAACAAGGTCGAAACATGTCTGGGTTTGCCTGTGCTTCCATGCAGAGGGGACCTGGTCTGGCAGTTTCGGCAAGGCTGCTCCCATTGGTGGCAGTACCTGGATGATTTGCATATGACTGGACCCATTTTGCAATGGCGCAGACGGGCTAAAAACAGTGGTATGGAAGGTTGCCCAGAGTAATGCCAGTGGTTCTGATTAATTCACAATCTTCCACCCATCAATTTTTTGGTTTCAGTTTGTCTCCCTATCTGAGAGATGGTATGCCCAGATGTGGGTCCCTTGCTTGCTGCGCCATAGGAAACCAAACTGCACCTCACTGAGGAGGCCCAACAAGTACGAAACATGTCTGAGGTTGCTTATGTTTCCTTGTAGAGAGGACCTGGTCTGGCAGTTTCAGGCAGGGCTGCTCCCATTGGTGGCAGTATCTGATAGATTTGCATATGACTGGACCCCTTTTGCAATGGCGCAGACGGGCTAAAAAACGGTGGTGTGGAAGGTTGCCCAGAGTAATGCCAGTGGTTCAGATTAATTCACAATCTACCAACCATCAATTCTTTGGCTTCAGTTTGTCTCCCTATGTGAGAAAGGGTATGCCCAGATGTGGGTCCCTTGCTCACTGCGCCATAGGGAACCAAACTGCACTTCACTGAGTAGGCCCAACAAGTCCGAAACAGTGGTGTGGAAGGTTGTCCAGAGCAATGCCAGTGGTTCAGATTAATTCAAAATCGTTCACCCATCACTTTTTTGGTTTCAGTTTGTCTCCCTATCTGAGAGAGGGTTTGCCCAGACATGGCTCCCTTGCTCGCTGCACCATAGGGAACCAAGCTGAACTTCACCGAGGAGGCCCAACAAGGCCAAAACATGTCTGGGGTTGCTTGTGTTTCTGTGCCGAGGGGACCTGGTCTGGCAGTTCAGGCGGGGCTGCTCCCATTGGTGGCAGTACCTGACTGATTTGCATATGACTGTACCCCTTTTGCAATGGTGCAGACAGAATAAAAAACGTTGGTGTGGAAGGTTCGATCCATCACTTTTTTGGTTTCTGGATGCTTTGAAGCCAGACGGACGGTCATGGAGACAACCAACAGATTCAGTGTGGAGAGTAAGCTGGGAGATGGCCAGATTCTCCAGGAGGTTGCCCAGGAAAGGAATGATAGAGATCGGGCGATAGTTTGCCAGGTAGGCAGGATTTCTGAGGGGGTACACAAGGGAGTGCTTGAGGAGAGAGGGGAAAGATATAGTTACGAAAGAGTGATTGCAGAAATCGGCCAAGGCTGGAACGAGGGTGGAGGTCACCCGGTAACATTCACATTCTCTTTATGCATCAAAGTATTGTACATCTTCAACAGCACAACTTTGTTGACTTTAGTTAGTACTTGTGCCAATTTCCCCCATGCTGACATCTCATGTATGAGGGTTTGTTGAAGCTCTGTGTATCAACCTTTCTTTCAACGTCTCTTGACTCTTGGCAATGCTGGTTCCAGGTTTCTCCCAACTGACATCTCATGTAAGGAGAATTGTACCATATTTGCCCTCTTCTTTTCTTTTGGTGATGTATTTTGGCTTAGGCAATGCTGGTTCCAGGTTTCCCCCTACTGACATCTCATGTCAGGAGACTTGTAACATATTTGCCTTTTCCTTTCACTTGTCATTGGTTGGTATTCAAAATTGCTTCCCAAATAGTCTTTAACAGGTTTGCATGTCCCGGGGCCCCCTGTTCATCTAGGCTGACTCATCGGTTAAGCATGTGGCTGCTGCGAGAGGTTTTCACAGTGCCAGGTTCCCCGTCTTGGCAGAGCCTCATTTGTGTTGGTATCTGAGTCCTGATTGTCGTAGTCTGGGAAAAGGGATTGATGCTGGTGAGCGATGTCCGCTAATGACAAAAGACAGTATTAAGCATGTGGGTTAAGAATGGGCACACTCCTGCTCGAACGACAATATAAAGTTGTACCAATGTGAGGCTTGTTGCTGAGCAACGGATCAGTGTTCTAAAACGCGAGGCTTTGATGGCTGCCGAGTGAAATCGGTTGTGCAGTGGGTGGAGGTGAGACTGTAAAGGAAGGCAGAAGTTAAATTCAGGAGGATTTAGGATACATAAGGGAAAAACACAGATCAGTAGTAAGAGAAACAGCAGCGAACTCACAGAGCGTTCACATGAGAGAGCAGGTCTGGAGAGCCACATAACTCTTCCCCTGCAGCACAGTGGGCAGAGCCCACATGGACAGTAGTGAAGAGACTGGAACAGTACCTGCAATCATGGGAGCCATGTTGGAAGGCACAAATCTAACAGCAGAAATTCTCCTACTGCGCCTCCAAAGGGACCAACAGAACCCACAAGGCATAACAACCTACCAATCACAGCACTTGCAGGGTTTCACATCGCCAAACTTCATGCACATTCTCTAGGGGTTCCCTTCCAGAACGTTTCATGCTTCCAGTCTCCCTCAGTCGGGTTCAGACCTTTCACAGATGTCAGAGACTTTCGAATGTGCAAGTCTTTTACCATAGACCTCCGCAGGACCACTTCGAATTTCACTTTATATCTTCTTTACTGTTATTTGCCGCAATGTCTCTTGGTATTGGTATTTCTATACCATACCATAATCAGAAAAGTTGAAAGGAATCTTCCTCTCAAAGAAATCACCTTTTAACTTCCCCTTTAGTCAGGGTTAATATTGACCATTGCGCATTTCCGAGTTTGTTCACTTTGCCGCTTTATAACAAGACATCAAAACATTTTTCGGATACTTTTGAGTGGGGTACTTCTTCTCGCCAGACCACTCCGCTACTCTGGATAACTGGCTTCACTGTTATCGACAACTTAAAAGTTCATTACTGGTTTGCTTTCTTTCGCATCTCATCAGCACATGCGCAACCTTCAATTGTGCGATACACTGTTCTGGCTTCAATCTTTCCTTGACACAAACTGGCCTTTCAGGTCTTTCACTAACCCACTGGTTGTGTGCCCTCCTTTCTTGTTTCTGTGGCTTTGATTCACAAGTCAAGGTTGATACCACAGGCTCAGGCTCGCCTCCCCAACTCTGTTGTTCACCCAGGAGTGTCGCTGGTGTTTTTGAAACACAATGCAGGTTTCTTCTAGTCTGTGATTTGGCTTTCTCCATATCTCCCTCATTGTTTCCCAGAGGCAACGACCTCCAGCAGGGAACATCAGGGTTCCTCTATCCCTTGCTCTGGTCCCTCGATCGGTCATCCTGCTCCACTGGGTTTGCCTTCGCCCCAGAAGACCTGCTCCTTCTCGTGCTTCACCTTGCTCAGAGCATGTCTCTATGGTCTGCCTTTCATAGGTGTGGGGCGAGCTAATGGGTATCAGATGAATGTGATTACGGTAAAGAGCCTGAACTGATTAACGGGACATGGACAATGAGATATGTAAATGTTAGCATCTTTACTGTCAGAAGCCTTCTTCCTCAGCCCAGTGTTTGTGTAGAAAGGGGGCGGTTGGGACGTTGGAGAATCCTACAAAATAGGATGGGGTATGGGTACTGGAAATGGGGGAATACCGCGTCTCACCATCAGTTATCTCACCCCCGCTCCCCGAAGACACTCCACCCAGGTGATCCTCCCTCACTGGTCCATCCCCAGGGTCTGGATCCAAAGGCGATGGCCGAGCCCTGGCTACCTGAGAGAGAGACCCCCGGGGACTAGTAAGTGAGATATCCTTTGGTTTCTCACAGATACTATTCTACAAATAATTCTTAGGTTTGTCTTTAGATGGTTCCCAAGTAACTTCATACACCAAGTTCCCCACCATGTTACCTCTGTTGATGTTAATGGGCGCTGGAAAAAGATTTAAGTTAATTAACTTGAATTCTTCTCCACAAGGTGGGGAAACATTTTCAACCACCCTTCTTTATAGGCAATAATATAGAGGGACACATGGGCAGGGAAGGCTACTTTTAACTGCAAAGGAATTATTATTTTTATCTTTTCCATGTATTAAGCAGTCTTGAGGACAGAAAAGTTGGTAGATATTGCCTCCCACAGTTTTCATAATAGGTAGAATAGCCTGGTTGGCTTATACCTGGAATATCACCTCTATATTAGAGTTGGAAGTAAAATGTTCCCCATAATCTTCTTTTAACGCTCCCGTTCCTCTAGTGAGAAAATGAACTGGGTTTGATTTTTCCCCAGATATAGATGTTATGAAAAGGGTATCTATTTCAATCTCTTCGGGAGAGGGGGAGGAGTCTTCTTATGACACTCCTCACTAGGCATAAGATCTGTGGGACTGGAGTCTATCATACTCATCTGGGATCCCCAGTTTGTGGCAACTGAATCCAATCCCACTACTGAAACCATATTGGAGGGGTCTGAAATGAGAGGTGGCCACAAAGTGATAATATTCTGAACATTAGCTATTTTATTAATCAAACAGGGTTTGGATAAAAGCTTAACTTTCCCTATCCTAATGTGAATGTCCCTTTCTATGAAACTAAAACTAAAGAAGGCTGACCTTGTGCCTGACCCTCACAGTAACATACACAATAGAAAGTTGCAAGGTAAATGTTTCAAATTTCAACTCAACAGAAATGTGAGTATAACTTCAACCAAAACAATCTTTGTGTCCAGGGATTGGTTCCCTTCTCCTGGATATTTCTGGACAACTATTCACAATGTTCTGTTTCACAACCAGTCTCTTAAAGGCACTGCAGATGTCTCTTTTACCTAATACTTTCCTCAGGATGGTAAAATAAATGTCTGTTTCACGACCCTGGTTGAAATATAACAAAGAGGAAATATTTTCTAGTCTTTCAGGATGGCAACACAAAAAAATGTATTTCCATAATATTGATTGGAATATGGCAAAGGAAAGTCTATTCTACTTTTCCAGATGGTTAAACACATGCCATTTCTCCAATAATGATTAAAGTATAGCAAAAGGCAATACTTTTTCTGGTTCACAAAATGTTCAATTGAAACAACAACCTAATGTGACAAAGGCTCTCTTTAACACACACATTCAAAGTGAGTTTCCGGTACACTATCCTGCCAGGAAACCTCTTAACTGAAACTCTTGATACCCTGGTTTACTCTCCTGCCAGCAATATCTCTCAACTGAAACTCGTGATATCCTGGTTTACTCTCCTGCCAATACTATCTCCCCTTTTTGGCTCACATAGATCCCTTTAGTGTATTGTCCTGAGAGTTATCGCTGTCCAAAAAGGTTTGCTACCTGATGCTCTTATCAGATCTGTCTGTAACATTCACATTCCCCTTGGATATCATATTCGCCCTTTTCTTTTGGTAATGTATTTTGGCTTTGGCAATGCTGGTTCCAGTTTTCCCCCAACTGACATCTCAGAGCAGATGTTTCCTGCTCTCACCTTGACTCTTCTCTGTGGGATTGGCTCTGTCACCGGTCTCACTTGCCGCTCTGCTTACTCTGCAGTCTTCCTTCTCTCTCCTTCTTTGATCCTCCAGCTGCAGGTAATGCACAGGTTTAATTGTCCTGCGCAGCTGATTTGAACCCTGACACCTAGACCGCACATTACACTTGATGTCACATTCCCTCCTAATTGACTCCTTGCTCCTCTTCCTCGTCTCAGAACTTGAGGCTTTCTGGGACTTGGAGTCCAAGGAAGTGCTATATGATTTCACGTTACATTGTTGAACAGTTTTATGTAGACAACAATTACCATAAACATTAGATGTTACATATGTTCTAGGCTTATCATGCGTGCATGAAAACTGAATTGGGCTTTGGTTGACAAAAGTATTTTTCAGAGTTTTATAATGAAATGGTTCTGAATAATGACAACATGCCATCAACAACTTGGGAATTAAAGGATCTTCCTAGCAAGAAAGAGAAGAATACTGCTTCTCTTCTGCTGGAGTCACCACTCTCCCCTGACAGCCATCTCCTCCCATGTGATACAACCTCAGAATACCAGCCCCAGGGTCAGGATCAGGTAGCGGCTGCCTTCCTCTGGCCACATGGGAGAATACTTTAGGCTGGGGGGGCAGTGATGACTCTGTAGGATTCATCACAATAGATACATCAATAAAATACCACATGATTTGTTTAGTGCATCACTGAAACCGTGCTCCCTTCACGGAAACACAGCGGGCCCCTCTGATGTCTTTCATCATATACCTTCCAGTGCTCACAGCTCAGGAAGGTGAGGTATATCATTCAGGCCCCTCCCAGCCACTCCTCCTCTTCATCGCTTCCGCATCATCAGTTGCCACCCTCACACATCAGCCCAACCAGTTCCTTCTGAGCTATCTACGCTACCTTTACAGGCTGCTTTGGTGTCACCCGCGATGCCTCTCCAGTGGTCGATAAACCTTCAGGAAAGCCAGTTCCAAAGTCTACTTTTAATAGCACCTCCTCTTCCTGGGTTCTGACCCTTCGCCTCGGAGTAATAACCTCTCTACTTCTGCACCAACTGACTCTGTCCGAGCAGGAGAATCACAACTAAGCAGCCATGTCTGTTGGTACTAAGCCACGCGCCCTCCAGAGCCATCTTTTGACACCAGTGCTTCCGCCACAAAATTGGGCAGGCCAAAATAAAAGGTGGAACTGGGGCACTGCATTTTAGAGCCGTCATAGCCTCAAACCAGTGCCAGCAGCCTCTCAGTTCACTGGAAGTCTTGCCCCTGCAGGAAGAGCTTTCTTCAGGTCTTTGATAACGCAGAGTTGGATGGCTGAGGTTACAAATGTGGAACCTTGGTGCATGGGAGGCGTCGGGTGAAGGGAAGCTGTGTTATGAGGTTGCCTGGGGAATTCCTAATCTGTGTGCAGACTCTGTTTTGCAGATGCTAATTTTCTATTGCCTAATTGTGTTCGCAGTACTGGTGGTGACCCATGACTGCAAGAAACCTTGCTAAGCAAGCATTAGTTTTGCAAATGTAGGGGGTAAGATTTATTTTTTGAAGTGACGCATAAGGTAAACACGCACTGGCAATGCCAACACTTAGAGCTTTTGTATAGGCATGGGATAGGCATTTGCTAGGCAACGGCATAATGGACATACGATTGTAACAGCTGGAAAATAGAGTGATTACCTGGGCATATGCCAGCGATTCCTGGCAAATGCCTATCTAATACACCTGCTGGCTTTGTCATTGCTTATTTTTAACAGGACGTCAGCGCATGGAAGAGATATACATAAAGTGGCTGAAGGCACTTTTGGTTAAGACCTTTTTATTACTCATGTAGCCATTTGCAGTTGTTTGATGGTATCTCTTGATAGAACAAGCTCAAAGAGATCCCAGGAAGATTTCTTTTTGGCAGGGGGGTTAGGGGGGGAGGAGGGCAGAGCAGGGAGTGGGTGGGAATGACCAGAGGGATTAGCATTGCCAGAGACAGTGAATGGGTGGGTAAATAGACAAACAACACCCACAAGCTGTGTGTCCCTCCTCACATGTCATTTCCCTCTTACCTGTACTCCAATTCAATAGTTCTGGTTTATTGTTGGTGCTTAAGCACCATCTAGTAGCTGAAACTAAAAATAATTGTACTGTCCTCGATAACGATTGTCTTTGCCAATACTTTCTGCCCGCCTCCTCTAGTTCACGATTGCGCGAATGCATATTTTTGATGGGTGAAAATGCATACCAGGGCCAAATGCACTGTTAATGTAAACTGGAACGTGTGCGCATTACCATCAGTGCATTTTATCTGAACACAAACCAAGGTGACTGAAAGCAAACATCAGCACGCCTCACTCAGGAATTCCGAGCCACTTCTAATTAAGGCGTTTGTGCATGAAAGCACCCGCAAGATATTTGTGGATTTTTTCTGCCTATCCACTTTCTCTTGAGAGAACATAAAGGACTCGATTCTGAAGGGCATGCAAAAATAGGAAGTATTTTTCCACGAAGGATAAACACTTTCTATAAAAGCACCTTATTCTGTCAAAGTGGAAATGAGGTGGCCTGGTATCAAAGCCTTGATTTTTGCATGTGCCTGATTTATGGCTTGACAACAGCCATAGCAACCAGTAGGAATGCAGGGCTGGTACTGCAAAAGCCCTGGCTTTGCACGTCAAAAAAAAATATAGCGCCTTAAACTCTACTGCACACATTTTGCCTTTATAAAAATAGCATTCCTTAGACTGTCGCATCGCTTTTCTAGTCTACTTAAAGGTTAAGAAAACTTTCTTAAATTTGAAAAATGTCAGTCTTTTAAGAAAAACTTGCAGTGACCGTGGTGCACACGTTTCTATCAAAAGGATAGATCTTAGCAGCTTTTGCTCTACTTCCAACTCTCCCACCCACCTCAGAATGGTGCTGCTAGAAACTGAAAGGTAGAAAGTCTTCTTTTCTCAATACTTTCATCACGAGCTCAGAATCGGCCCTAAAACAACCAATCATATCCTTTTTCTTCTGTATTACTCATGGCAATTAAATAAGTATATCCCCATGTGATTTAATATGTCCAGCCCAATTGTCAACGGTCATTCCCTGAACAGAGATGCAGTTTCATAAAAAGACGTAAAGCTTTCTGCATCTCTCAGACCTTGACTGACGTCACAGATGTCACCACCTCAGCATTCCTCTTGAAATACAATTTTCTCCCCTCTTTGCTCATTTTAAGTCAAACTACATTAACAATGAATAATCGTGGCAAAAAGAAATGCTTTGTGAGTGTCCGCTATGTGTTTAATAATGTAATGCCATTCGATTTTGTGTAGCACAACTTCTGCATAGTCCAGCCAACTAAACGTCCTCCCCAACGAGACCGCAACTTGACACAAGAGGCAAAGTTAGTTGAAGAAATGCGCATGTGTGATGTACCGAGACATTTCGCTTGTCTTCTCAGTGGCCCGAGGGGTACTTCTGAGGCATCCTTGTTCTTTCAGTGATGCCCTAAATCCAGAGTTATTTAAAGGGGATCCACCAGCATTGAGACTGTGTTGCCCTCTTCTCCTGTGACACCTACCAAGACCACCCTACCTGCCCTCCTCCTCCTACTGTGCTGTTCTTTGGAAGGGAGGCTGGGTGATGCCCTCGTAAAAGAAAAGGTTGTCTCACAAATTCCTGGCACTAAATAGCCCAGTCTGACTGGATGTCTGGATGGAAATTCTAAAACCTTAAATCCCCTTCTACACCTCTGTTTCGCTCTAGGCTGGAAGATGGGAGAGGCTTGGGGGATCCGGAGAGTATCCTGTTTGAGTCCTTCTTGGTCCCTGTGCTCCATCTCACAAAATCAGGCAATCCTTTCCTAACCTCAGCTCCCACTAGTGTGAGTCTCCTTTCAAAAACTCTGTCAGCTGGCACTATTCTTGCTGCAAAATTCAATGTGACTAGCAAGGACTGCATTGTGTTCAAAGTTACCTTAAGCTTCCGCTGTACTGCACATTCGACCTCGGAAAATGCCAGAACTTTCTCACGCAGTAACCTGCAGAGGATGTTCTCTGTGTCTGGCTCAATCCCTAGAAAAGTTAGCTCGGTGGCTGGACACTCTGTCTTGTCCTCCATTAGTAGCACTCCTGGTCTGCTAGTGAGTTCCATGAACGCCTGTAGTACTCTACTACAAATGTTGTCAACTTTCTTCCCAACAAACAGGAAATAGCCCAGGTAGTGTACTTTATGCACTTCCGGGTCTGCTTTGTCTATCACACATTCAAGATAAGTGCTGAAAGCCTCGAAGTATGCAGTTGATACTCCACTGTCCATTGACAATTTTTATCGTAACAAATATTCTCCAGGTGTTGGAATCCAAACAAGTGGAAACTATTGGGGTGCTCCAGGTGCAACCGCAAAGCACGCTCTATTCTGCTTTGGCTAGCAGTGCCCCCATCCCCTCCAGCTTGGCCAGTTCTACCACCTTGTAAAAAGATGGATAGGAGACGAGCACTTGCTTTGATCCATCCAATCATTCAACACTTTGCCCCCGTGTATGGCAAGTGATGTATCAGGCATGGTTTAGAAGAGGGATTTCCACAGTGGATCAGGTATTCAGCCTTTGCATGATTATACAGAAATGTGATGTCTAGAAGCGACAGGTAATTTACATGGTCTTCGTGGACCTCAAAACAGTCTTCGATAGTGTCCCCCTATTTCTACTTGCCAAGTTGGATATTCCTTGTCCAATGCTCTGAGCCATCCGGGGTCTTTACCAGGAAACTTTGCTGTGTTACGCTTGGGCGCTGGTGACCAATGTACTTAGTCATTCCTGATAGACAAGGGTGTGAGGCAAGGATGTGTTTTAGCCCCTTCTTATTTCTGTTACACATGAGTGATTTTGCCACTAATCATGCTTAATAGCAGATGCCCCTAGTCTTGTTAAAAAGAAACGGAATGCCCTCTTTTTGCAGACAATGCAGTAAAAATGTCGAAGTCTCCATCAGGTCTACAGCACCAGTTTAACCAACTCCACGACCTGTGCACTGTGAAGGGTCTCATCATAAACACCTGCTAGACGAAAGCTATGGTTTGCCACCCCACTAAAATGCTGAAACTACACTGAAGCCCCAAAGGGGAAGTTCTCTCAGGAATGTTATTGGCCCAATGGAGTAGTGACACAATCTCTGTATAAGAGGTGCTGTCATTGTTTACTATTGCTTTCTGTGAGCCAAAGCTTGCTGCTAAACTTGCAGTGTGTATGTGAGGGAGGCTTGTTTGTACCTGTTCTGTATATCTGCAGGGGACCTTTGCATTGTTTTCCATGTGCCAACTGTTCCATGCATAGGTGATGTTTGGATTGCGTCTGTCTATGCGGTGTCAGTCTTTGGACTCTCAAATACCGCACAGCAAATGATGCCCTCTGGTACAGAACTCTTCACCTCCCGAACACTCCCTCAGGAGATACCAAGGTCTATCTGGTGGTGGGTGAGTGGGCTAGAACAATCTGAGCAGTACAGGAGCGAAAGTCTTCCCTCAAACGAGCAGCATAGAGGCAGGAAAGGCAGGGCCTGAAAGCTGTGCAGTGCAATTCCAGGTAGGTGTAGTGGCTTCACACAAGACTCAGCACCGATTGATGATTAAAGGTGGGGGCTTATTCTTACAGACATACATCACAGTGGAAATGACAATCGGTCTGTTGCCCAGCAAGTCCTGTATAATGTCCTGCAGTTACTTCACATGAGGGTCTATGGCGAGCCAGGCTTCTCATATTGTAATGGGGTTCCATCCAGTCAGACATAGAAGCACCGGGGAGCGTCTGCTCTGTCCCTCGACCGCTCATCTCACAGACGCTCATCTCACCTTTTCGCGCCAAGCCGCACTCCTCATACAGTAGTCTGGCGAGATCTCTCGCAGGCCGAGTTCTCGCGAGATTATGTCACTACTGTAGGACTTAATGACTGACATGAAGATTTGATGACAGATATCAGAAGGCACGAGTCACAAAGAGCACAGGCAGATGAGGTATTTCGCTGCAATCACAACAGTTGATGAAACCCCAATGTTGAATGACATCTTGAGAGGAAGAGCGTGGGAATGGAATCGTCTTTCGTATACAGAATTTTACATAGGTGAGCTGATGAGAGCTGGGCACCTGCAGATACATTTCAGACTGGTTAACTCTTTCATTACCTCCATTGAGCACTGAGGCCTGCCACTACTATACCAAGTCATGACATTATTTTAAAGCAGGGTTGAGCTGCTGCCTTGGATGATTTGCTCTTTCCTGTTTGTCTGAGTGAGGCTAGGGTGTCACCTGCCAAGCCCCAGTGATGCTCTTAAGACAAATATGCCCCCTTCCAGTAACGCATCAAAAGCTGCAGGACCCATAATTATGGTTTATCACTTTCTTTCGTCTAGCAGAGCTTTTAAAGTATGAGCGATTTACCATTGAGCGGACAAGATGTTCTTAACGTTTCCGTATTAAGAAATGCAATGGTTCATTTTTATTCTAAGAGCACAGACAATCCACTATGTTAGCTGCATAAAGCTACACCCTCCTCCAGTCCACTTAAAATATAACATACAAAGCAGTTTTAAACTAACTAAATTATTTTCAGATGTTCATATTTAACACACCAAAAGCGTTTATTTTTCGTAGAATGTAATATTTTCATCACACCATATAGAAAGCCTGTATTTCATTGAAACACAAACAGGTAACCTTTTCACACATTACCTTTTGTTATGAGTCTAAGGACTCTATCACAAGGATGGCAGTATCCCGGCAGTAAATCCTCAGGGATACCACCAACGCAAATAGCGTTACCGCAACTCGGTCCAGTGCTATTAGTGCCAAATCCTGAGTTGCAGTAAGGCTGTAAATCCCCTTTTCTTGTCATATGATCTATGGGGAATGCTGGGCGTTATTACCGCGGCGAAACTTGCACTGTGGTAACAGCACTGCAAATGGGAGGAAAGTGGAGATTTTTACCTCCAGCAAAAAGCTGGAGCCAAACTTCCCACTTTTCATCCAAACTCGGGATTAGGCGGAGCGGTAATGCAGAGATTACCACTGCATTTTTACCGCTCTGCCCAACTCCTGATGACCCCCTAAGTCTTGAAAGAACATTTTCAAATGTCAAAGGCTATTTATGCCTTCTGCTGAATTGCATTCTGGTATTTGTAGTCTCCCATTCAAGATGGGAGAGAATAATGCCACAATTGTACTCCTTTTGCCTAAAATATTTCTATAAGGATTGAAATATTTTCGTGAATACCTTACTATGGTTTCTGTTCTTTTTAAGTCATCTTTTTATAAGAGTACTGTTCAAAGCGAAACATGGGGTGAGAGGAAATGATGAGAGGGCAAGCAAGTCATTTACATATGCCTAGGATGTGGTAAGAGGTTGCAATCCTGGAGAGGTTGTTTTCCCTCATTGTGGCATTTGTTTCTTTTCAGGGCACAAGCAGAGGATAGGTATGAGTGGGCAGACGCTACCAACTCGCTTAGGTGTTTTTGAGGACGGCAATCTTGCTCAAGTGTTTGACTACACAGATTTCACCCAGGTTGTCATGGTCCAAGTGCAAACACTTACCTTCAAAACCACATAAAAGTGTCATCAAAACACATGTCCAGTATTGGGATTTATTTTCCACTGGAATATTTAACTATAGATTGTTGGGATTAAAAGATGGGCACCTTATATACTTTGCCAGTGCACTTATTGGAAAATCTCCCCTCTTAGGACATTTTTCCACTGTTGAATTCTTTCTATGCTCTCTTATCTTGTGGAAAGGTCAATTGAGCCAAACTTGTATATTTCACTTTAAGATATGTACACTTACTTTGCGTATGTTCAAAGGTGCCAGCTTTTGATTTTTGCTATAGGGGCAGAAGTTCCCACACCGTGGAAAGCGTGGGAGCTGTACCCATCTCCAGGTCAAAACACCACATTTTACAGCACTTTTTGCAGCAGGAATCAGAAAACAGCCATGCAATCTACAGAAAGATGGAAACATAGCTCAGCCACAATGACCTAACTTGCTCAGCAGCCATTGTAACATTCTGCTTTGGGATCCCCTACTTGCCCTTTCTATTCCTGTGCCCTGCCAAACGGTATTGGCCTGATCACCCCACCAATCAAGGCTCGCTCAGGGGGCATTGATGAGGCCCCCTTCTCATTGTGAAGTGGGCAGTACTTGCAGAAGAGTTGGACATTCCTGCATGCTTTAAACCTGATCATTCTGTTGGTGTCCGAAGGAAGAAGAAGCAGTTCACACATGAAGAAAATAATGAGCCTATTCAAAGCCCCAAGGAAATATTCAAATTGAACTTTTTCTTTGCTATCATTGACACAGCCCTTCAATCTGTAGAGGAGAGATTTACTCTATTGCATCAAATTAGTTCTGTGCTTGGCTTCCTCTATAACATACACAGTTTGAATTCTATGGTGGCACATCAAATCTTTTACCACTGCTTGAGGCTAGAGAAAGCTTTACAAAATGGGGACTCGAAGGGCATTTAAGTATCAGATTTGGGCAATGAAATGCAGATCACTGCAAGAAGAGTTCCAAATTGTTCATCACCACAAGATGTACTGAAATTTGTATACAATAATAATTTGGCAGTGAGTATCCCTGACATATATATTGCTCTCCAGATTCTCTTAACCCTGCCTGTTTAAGTGGCACATGTCGAAAAAAACACTTTTCAACGCTAAAGCTGATCAAAAGTTATATTTGATCTTCGATGATGCAAGAAAGACTTGTTGGGCTAGCAACCCTGTCAATAGAGCATGACATTGCTGAAAACATTGATATCAAGAATCTCGTGTCTACATTTGTGAAAATTAAAGCTCGGAAAGTTAATTTCTAATGTGTGTGCATTTTCACTTGTTTTAAAACATCTGATACAATGTAACATGCAGGCCTATATATGTGTGTTTTATATGTCTGGGTTACCTAAGGCATCATGTATCAATCATGATGGCTTTGGTGACCGGGACACATGTGTTTCATGGTTTATTTCAACAGGTTGCCTGCCAATTCTGCTCCAGTGTTTCCTGGGTTTTTGGGTGATTTCGGAGGGTCACTTACTGTTTTTCACTTTTCTAGGTGTTTTTAAACAATTAATAAGAGACAATGAAAATGATTGTTCAATTTATACATATCATACTTAGCAAGTATTGGAACCCGACCGGTTTAGTATTTTGAACCAGGTAGTGATGATTATGTGCTTACAGATGTTCTAGTATGTATAGCCAAACTAGTTTTCCTACTTTCTATATTGTATGGTCTATATATAATTTACAGAAAGGAGTGATCCACATGCCTCAGTATTACTTTTGTTGTTGCTGTAGTATCATTGACAGGTTTAATAAACCTGTATTCATGAAACACAGAGGCTTTATTTGACTTCTGAAACCTAACACTGTGAGTGGACGTGTGGGTGAGGAAAGTGCAATGGGATCCATCCAGAGCAGAAGATGTGAGCAATGGTTTAGTTGGAGGTAATGGGTTGCAGCACTTGGTAACAACATGGGGATTGTTGGTTGAGAACGGTTCGGCCCCAGAGTGGGGCGTCGCCAATCTGACACTTTGCCTAGGGTGGCAAAATTCCTTGCACCGGCCCTGCCACACACCCATGCAAACACAGCTTTATTCAATAAACAGAAACTTTATTTAAAGCAAGCAAGGGCAAAGCCGATAGATTTGGCTTTGTAAAAGTAGAGGGTAATATTTCATTTTTAAATAAAGCTAGTGCACCACCGCAGGAACGTTTTACATTTATGAAGCCATACTTATTGGTTTTGCCAGTGCTTGTTTGGATGGAAATTGTCCTCTTTACACTGTTAAGTGGAGTAGCAAAGGCAATTGTTGTTTCATAGTAAATGTTGTATTTCTTGACACCAGTTGCTAAAGCATGTGGAAACAACCTTGCCGAGGCCGTCTGGAGATTTCACTTCATAATGATATACGTGGGACGGATAGATGGGAGGACGGCTGCTTTTCCATCCACTATGGGATTTCTCTCTGTGTTGTTGGATGAAGGAACAGTAGTTAGCCAAATCACTGCCATTGACTCACAAGACCTGATAGCTGCCTTTTATCAGAGAAGGTGAGGAAGACATATGGGAGTGAGCCTATTAATCCAAAGTTGTTTAAACAAACCCAGATTGTATGGCTGAGTATTGTCCACTACTTTAATGCATTAATGCAAGAAATCCCTAAAGATGTTCCCTATTTATAAGAATCATTGGCATCATAGATCTTGTTTTCTAAGCATAGAGGGAAAGAATGATTTTGTTAAGCCCCTGCCCTTGTCATCTGCATTCATGAAACCAAACCTATTGGCTTTGTCAATGCCCTTGTAAAAGTGGAAGTCAAGACAAAAACATTCAGCAGACCAAAATATTATTCCCAGAAAAGGTAAATAAATCCAATCTGGTAATCTAAATCACAGCTCCAAATTCATATCAATTGCTGACTCTTCAGCCCCAGTTGGCTTTTTGTACCAAAACCTTTTCTCCTCTGCCTGCATGTCTCACTTCATATATGGCACACAAAATCCTTCTTTGAATTTGACAGTACTGGAAGTTGGTTGTTTTCATCAAAGCTAAACAATGCACATTTTTGAAATTACTAATTTGAATACCCAATATTTGTTTCTTTGACATTAATCACCCATTATTTAATAATTGTCCCCACCTCAAAACGTTATTACATAACTAACTAGCTGGGGTGCTCGTCGTTGCCTGTGTCCTGATTGAGTGGGGTCTCATGTGCCCTGAAGGATGTTGCTCTTGTCCTTTTGTCAGCAAGTCTTGCTTCCGTTTGCTCTGATGTCTCATGTGCCCTGGAGGATGTTGCTCTTGTCCTCATGCCATCAAGCCTTGCTTCAGGATGCTCTGGGATCTCATTTGCCCTGGAGAAAGTTGTTCTTGTCCTCTGGTCGGCAAGTCGTGCTGCTGTTTGTTGTTGTGTTTCAGAAGCGCTCTATATTGATTTTTGCTTTGCATCAGCTGGAGCTTTTCCAAGTGATGTTTGTTTTTTGTGCGTCATGTTTTAGTCACTCAATGGCTTCAGCACATTTGAGAAAATGTCCAAGAAAGATTGATTGATTGTGCTCTCTTCTCATGAATGAACTTAAGTAAACTGTAACCGTGCCATTTCCCATATTTGGAGAGGCGTGATAAAAACAAATTACATTTCTTTTAATTTCCTTTAAAAATGCTTTAATAAACACTTTCAAACTGTATACAGTGGTAATACATTTCAAAGGAATAGCAAACACATTGAACATTTTGCTTCAGCCACTTTTGAAAATATTGCCTCCTTCTAATACCTACTGATTATTTTGCATCCAATCATCTTGCCGCAGACAAATGAGGAATCCATGCAAAATCTGGTAGCAATGGGTTCAATGTGAAAGGAATAACCAACACATGGAACATTTTGTTTCAGACACTTTTCAAAAATGTGCCTCCTTATAGTATCTACTGTAGTGAATCAGGGTGAGCATCCGTACATTAGGGTGTCTATGGAGTGAATATTTTGCATCCAAACATAGTCTACAATATTGCCCCAGACAAATGAGGAATCCATGCAAAATTTGGTAGACGTGGGTTAAACGGTGTGGATTTGTATAGACACACATACACACATACATACATTCAGCTTTATATATAAAGATGATGCTAGCAGCGGGTCTATCGCTAAATAGCTCTCCAAACGTTGGTGATTTTCCTAATGGTGTGAATTTTGAAATGTAGGGAACTTCTACAGCACTCGAGAAGTTATCCCAAGTTTGGCAAGGAAATGCTAGCAACTTTAATCATATAGTCTTAACGTAGCACAGGTGCCCACATGTCATTAAAAGATCTCTGATATCATGTGAGTACACCAAGCATTAAACATCACTCTTCAGTCACTTTGTTGACAATTATCTGCTATTGTTTCCAAATATAAAGTGGAAGACTGTTGAAAAGATTAACAAACTTGGTTAAATTACTAATTTATGTCATATTAAC
This sequence comes from Ambystoma mexicanum, assembly GCF_040938575.1. NCBI lineage: Eukaryota > Metazoa > Chordata > Amphibia > Caudata > Ambystomatidae > Ambystoma > Ambystoma mexicanum. The sequence continues at coordinate 804,123,422 of NC_090921.1, forward strand.
TCTGCCTATCAGATATCGGTAGATTGGTCCAACAATCCAACAGCACCCTAATACCTCAACCAATCTTATCAAAATTGTATTCCATTACTAGGTCCTCAATTTAATTAGTGATGGAAATATCAACTATCTGACTGGTGAACATGCTCTATCTTTATTGGACCTAAACAGCATCTTAGTTTTGTCTTAATCGATCTTACATGCCACATTTTGCCAATCCTACAAATCTCACTGCTAAGTATTTGTCTCCCATTACCTACTCGGCTTACATGTAGAATGAGATTATTACCTCACAGATTAATTCTCACATTTGGTTTCTCAAATGAGAATCATTTAATATCATCTGTCTGTCTCATAGATTTTGCATTTCTTTCCAAAAGCAAATTTAATTGCAGTGGTGAGACAGGATACCCTTTGTCCATGACCCTTTCTATCTTTATGTCCTCAGAAAGAGTATCACTAATAACAATTTTCGCACTTATATCTGCATATAATGGTTTTATATCCCCGTGAACCAGTCATCTAAACCTAGCTATCTCCTCTCACATACCATAAACGTTTCCATGGCACCCTTACAAATACTTTCTGCACGTCTACCATTATTACCACTAGCTGGACACTCTCTGCCATTGTCTTGTAAATATGTAGCACAAATCAAATAGGATGGATGGATTACTTCCCTAATTCTTTTCTTCTGTCTTTTAGATGGTATAGAAGCAAACATTTTAACATTTGAGTTAATGAGAGAAATGAGTCAAAAAAACCCACAATTATCTTTTGGCGTGTCTGGTTTACTCTGAGTGATATTTCACTCTCCCCAGAATGACAGACATCGAACCCCATTGAAGATACTGTTGGAGATGGTGACCAGATATGGATACAACCTATGTCCAAAGCGTTTGTATATGAAAACTGGCAGGCTTTCCAGTCCTGGTGCTTTCCCATTTTGCTTGTTTTTAAATCTGTTGACATTTCTATCTCTGTAATATCTCATCAGACCATCTCCTTTTCAGACAGCAATAAGCTTGGGAGGTTCTACCTTCAGAAGTACCTATATATTTCCAAGTCCGTCATCTGGGGAGTTCTTTCCCACTCTCTCAACCTCGAAAGGAAGAATTGCTGACCAGTGCTCTGGAAGCCCTGCATCCTGGCTGGCCAGTGCCAGCTAGTGCTCCTTGTGCATTGCGGTAAAAGTTTCTGTGCATTCCAGTGATGCGCACCTCAGTGCAAATGAAAAAGTTGAAGCTCAAACTCATTTGCATTGTAATTCGTGCCTTGAAGACTGAAACATTCTGGAAAATTAACATCATGTGCAGACACCCTCTACATTCCGGATACTCTGCCTCTTGCCTTTTTGCCATAATCTTTGAGGCCCTGCTAAGATGGCCACCTTGCATTAGCACAATAGGCTCCCTGCTGCCTGAGCCTGTTCCCCCTCCAATTGGCTGGCTTGGTCTTCTTCAACCAATCACAGCAACCGGGAGGCGGGACCGGCCTGTTTCACCTAAGGCCCACAACGAAGGCCCTGTCTTTTCCCTCTCCGTTGCCTGGCTGGGAGTCCTCTTCTACCCCCTACATGAGCACATGGAGGCAGATGAGAAGCTTAACTCTTCAGAGCCCACTAAAAACATTGTGCCATTGCTCACTTCCCTGAAGGTTAGTCATCTCTACTAAAAACTCATCCGTCACCTCTACACTTTCTTACTGTCCCACCCCTCACTTCCATCGCACCTGGACTTCCCCTTTCAAAACCTTTGAATTTAGCTGTGCCCAGTGGCTTCATTGTGCTTGCATTCTGTCCTGCTAAAATTGAACTTAGATGTCCCCTGTGGCTGCATTGTGTTTTCATTCTGTCCTGCTAAAATCGAACTTAGTTGTGCCGGGTAGGTGCATTGTGCTTGCATTCCATCGTAATAAAATCAAACTTAGCTGTGCCCAGTGGCTACATTGTGTTTTAATTCTGTCCTGCTAAAATCGAACTTAGCTGTGCTGGCTGACTGAATTGTGCTTGCATTCTGTCCTACTAAAATCGAATTTAGCTATGCCCAATGGCTGCATTGTGTTTGCATTCTGTCCTGCTTAAACTGAAATTAGCTGTGCCTAGCGACTTCATTGTGTTTTCACTCTGTCCTGCTAAAATCGAACTTAGCTGTGCCCTGTGCCGGCATTGTGTTTTCACTCTGTCCTACTAAAACTGAATTTAGCTGTGCCCCGTGCCAGCATTGTGTTTTGATTCTGTCCAGCTAAAACTGAACTTAGCTGTGCCCTGTGCCTGCAATGTGTTTTCATTCTGGCCTGCTAAAACTGAACTTAGCTGTGCCCTGTGCCTGCAATGTGTTTTCACTCTGTCATGCTAAGACTGAGTTTAGCTGTGCCCAGTGGCTGCATGGTGTTTTTATTCTTTCCTGCTAAAATTGAATTTAGCTGTGTGCACTACCCTCAGTTTCCCTCTCCTCTGTTGTGACCCCTACCCAAACCCCCCCATCCGTCATTCCCAGTGTGCCTCAGTACTTCAGTCTAATTGGTCCTCCCCATCACTGCAGCTAACTATGTCGCTATCTAGTATTTTAGCTCGAGGAACTTTTTGGTGATATCTTGAAGTTGTACTCTTGCGACCTAATTCCTCTTCCAAATGAGTTAGATTTGAATGTTTAGCCTTGTGTTTGTCGCATGGGTGTACGCATCTAGGGAGACTTTGAGTTCCCCTATTCCGTTTGTACAGAAACAAATTGTTTGGGTGTGCTTACACCTTTTTCTGCGCCAATTATTTCATTTTCCTTTTTCACCGATTTCCAAAATTAAAGATTCCAATTCAATTTTTGCATGAAATATTTATTTCTGATTTTGCCCCTTGCGGATGCTATCTATCTCTCCTATCTTCTCTAACTGCTTCGCTATCTCCTATCCTTCTCCTATCACTAAATCTGGCTGGAAGAAACTTAAGGAAATACCGGGCTCCAACCCAGGCCTTCCTATTGCATACACCTATGTCACGGCTTCCGCCAGAGAGACTTTCCCTGACATCCTCTTTTTTGTTAACGCACCTGACCTATGGACTCACTACATGGTCGGCTTTTCTCTCCTATCGCCTCTTCTCCCATTAATCGTAGCACTCGCTGGGAGGTTCTCCTTGATCTGTTCGCCAATTGCAGAGTCATCAATAATGTCTATTTCAGTGGAACCATCATGGTTCAGGGTCTTCAACCCAACCTTCTTCTCTTTGACAGGCTCCTTGCTCACCTCTCTAGCCTCACCTCTCCCTCTGCCCAGGCTCCCTTGCCTTCTGTGCCTATTTCCCCCCTGTGCAGGCTCCCTTATCCACAGGGCCTTCCTCCTCCTCTCCACAGGTTGCCTTGCCCACTGTGCCTGCCTCCTCCTCTGCACAGGCTCCCTTTCCGACTGTGCCTTCCACCACCTCTACACAGGCTCCCTTGCCCCCTGTACCTGCATGCTCCTCTGCACAGGCTCACTTGCCCACTGGGCCTGCCTCCTCCTCTGCACAGGCTCCCTTGCCCACTGTGCCTGCCTCTTCCTCTGCACAGGCTTACTTGCCCACTGTGCCTGCCTCCTCCTCTGCACAGGCTCCCTTGGCCACTGTGCCTGCCTCCTGCTCTGCACAGGCTCCCTTGCCCACTGTGCCTTCCTCCTCCTCTGCATTGGTGCTTGCCTTGCCACAATGTCCTGGCTCCCTTGACAGACTTGACTCCTCCGCCATTCCCCACTATCCCTCTGGCCCTCTTGCCACCCTGGGGGGCACCACCGTTCCCTGCACCCCCCACAGAAGACCTTCAAAGAGGGCAAGCTGGTCCACATTGCCATGCTCAACACTGACTCGGGTGACAAACACTCGTCTGACATCTGCAAACTCCTCAAACTCATGGATCTTGATGTGCTCGCCATCACAGAAACTTGGTTCAAGGATAGCTCTGTCACAAGCTTTGACACACTCCTCCCTGATGGCTACAAAATCCTCTCTGTGCCCAGCCCAAAGAAGATAGGTGGTGGAGTGGCACTGATCTTCCCAGAATGGAAACCTGTGTCCAGTATCCCTACTCAGGTCTACTCCTCCTTCGAGTGCCTAGTCTGCAGGCTCTCACTCTCTCTGAAATCTCCTCTCCTTCTTTCCACCTTTTATCGACCACTGGGAAAGTCCACTCTCTTCCTCTCTGAATGGGCTGACCTGGCCTCCTTCTCTACTTTCCTCGTCCTCTCAACTCCTCTTGATGGGTGATCTCAACATCCACCTGGACTCTGTGACTCATCAGGACTTTTCGGCAACATGTGCGACTCCCTCTTCTTTTCTATCCTGCCCTCTGGTTCCACGCACACATCGGGCCACATTTTGGATGCTCTCGTCTCTACTGACATCCCCCTCTCGATCCCTCTCACTACCTCTCTCGCCTGGACTGACCTCTCTCTTCTCTAAGCTCACCTGAAGCTCGCTTCTCCTCTTGCCCGCTTGGCTTCAAAGTCACTAGACCCATGAGAAGAGTGACAGTGGCTGCCTTTGCCTCCACCAACTCTCCTCCTCCCATTCCTGTGACTGATACCCACCCTGACACAGCCCACGCTAACCTCAATCTCTCTATCTCCAACACTCTTGCCCCTGTCATGAGGGTCCGTCTGAAGCCTCCCAAAAAGTGCAACTCTTGGCATGACTCGAAACTGGCTGCCCTAAAATGCTGAGCAGAAATGGATTTCGTCGGGCGAACCCTCTGACAGACTGGCCTACCGCCTCCTACAAAGGCAATACCGACTCTCATCCGTCTCATCCGATGAGGTCACCAGACAAGTCTGGTCCATGAAGGCTTCATCCAAACAGGTGGACCCCTGCCCCTCCAAAACCATCAAGGACAACATTGGCTGATCTCTGCAATCTCTCCTTTTGCACGGGAGTTTTCCCAACGGCTCTGAAGCACTCCCTTGTGCATCCTCTTTTCAGGAAACCCTCTGCTAACCCCTCCATACCAGCAAACTACTGCCCTAGCTCTAGCACTCCTTTCCTGGGCAAACTCCTGGAGAAGCTGGCTATCTCCCAGCTGACCCTCCACACTGAATCTATTGAGTGCTTCCACAACCATTAGTATGGCTTTAGAGCATCCAGAGGCACAGAAACTGCTCTTCTGAACACACGTGATGACCTGTTCTCAAATCTTGAAGCTAACACTCCCTCTGTCTTCATTCTTCTTGACCTCTCCTCTGCCTTTGACACAGTTAACCACAACATCCTGATCACACGTCTCTGTGACACCCTGGGAATCACAGGTCAGGCTCTGGCGTGGTTAACCTCCTTTCTCTCCGACCGCCCATCCCAGGTGGACCTTGGATCCTTTCTCTCGACTATTGCTCTCTCAACCTGTAGCGTTCCCAAGGATCTAAGTTATCCCCCTGATCTTCAACATCTACATGGCTGCCTTGGCATGGGTGATTGCCTCTTTCACCTCTAACTTCCAGTGCTATGCGGATGACACACAACTATATTTCAGCCTACCCTCAGCTGCCTCCTCCTCTTCCTCTCTCATATCTGACTGTCTGTCCGCTATCCAGTCATGGTGTGTGACAAACTGCCTTTGCCTCAACGCCAGTACGACTGAGATTGTTTGCATTGGGACCCCTGCTCACTTTCACTTTGGCCGGCCACACTTGGCCCTGCGCCTGCACCCACTTGCAAGGCTAAAAACCTTGGGGTCATCTTCGACTCTACCCTCTCATTCTCCTCCCACATTTTGGACATCTCTAAAAAGTCTATCAGATTCACCTCCTCTGAGGTACTCTACCTTTTCTCACTTTCCTCCAGCATCTCACCATCTCCAGACCCTGGTTCCCTCTAGGCTGGACTACTGCAAATGCCTCTTCCTCTTCCTCAACCTCCCTGCTTCTGCTCTGCGCCCTCTGCAACTCATCCAGAACAGAACCGCAAGGCTCCCATCATTGGCTCCCTGTGGCTGCAAGGATCAAGTTCAAGACCCTCTGCATTGTCCACAAGGCTTTCTGGAGCCGGGGACCGACCTATCTGCAACATTGCCTACCTAAATGCTGTCCCTCCCGAGCCCTCCGCTCATCTACCTCCAACCTTCTGCGAGTGAGCCGGTTCTCCAAGCAGATATTTGGAGGGAGATCCTTATCCTTAGCAGGGGCTTCCCTCTGGAATAGCCTCCCTGCCACCCTTCATCTTGAGCCTGATCTCCTTAAGTTCTGGAAACTCCTCAAGACCTTCCTCTTCTCCTCTTCCTTCTCTCTCCCTCTACCCTGCTAACCTAGCCCTCTGCTCTTTCCCTCTCTCCCTCCTTTTCCTTACAGCTTTCTGACTGGCCGCCTGGTGTACCTAGAGTCTCACAGTTCCCTGGCACCCCTGCCAGTCCTCTCTCGCACTTGCCGCAGGGCCCTGCACTCACCCCATCCTCATTGCACTTGCAAAATGACCCAAGAGAGTGGCTCTCTCTGCACTTACTCCACTCTCCACCGACTGGGTGCACTTGGACCTCCCTGTAACGCTCACCTGACTCCCACGGAGGCGCTGGCCTGGTTCGCGCTGCTGTGACCTCTTCTAATGGTGATGCGCAGGGTTCGGAAGACGGACTGGACCGGGCCCCCAAATCTGGTTTGTCTGGCTCGCAGAAGTATCCTTCTGTAGGCGAAAATAGGGGATTAACTGTCTGCGGGGTAATGCAATCGGCCTCCCACTTTCCCCTCTCACCCTCCTCAAAACCCTTCTGTGATTCCCCGTAGCGTCTCACCTTAGGGTCTGGAAGGACGAGCTCTCCATCCTGCTTCTGATGCAGGGGCGCGTTGGTATCCAGTTACTTCACTGGATTTTCGGATTGGTGAGAACCAAACTTGCTTGGCTTCCAGGTAAGTTTTTTAGATAAGAGGTTCCCCTTGTGTCCATGCATTAATGTACTAATGCTAGTGCCTTTTTCCCCATAGGGGCCGGGGTACAGAATGCCAGGGAACAGGCACCGACCCGAGATGAGAGGTGAAATCCTTGTAGAAATCAGGTAAGTCTTTAATGAGCGTTTTTTGGTAATGTCTTTTCATTCGCTCATTAACGCTGATGTCTTTTTTTCCCCTTAGGGGCCAAGGTCCGGAAATGCCAGAATGCGGCGCGGACCCGAAATGAAGAGGGAATAAATCAACAGGTAAGTCTTAACATGGAGATTTAGCTTTCCTTATTCCCTTGTCTCTCTCACCTTTTGTTCTTGTCTTTTTCTCCCTAGGCGCTGGGGCGTGACTGCGAATCCGGATGATCGCTGCTGAACATGGAGGCGCCCTGTAAAGGTGAGTGGAATGCGGCGCTGCAGCGATCGACGTGATGAGCTTTTAAATAAAAGTCTTCCTTTTCAGGATTGTCGGCGAGATGTCTCCGGGATGCGGATTTAGCAGGTAAGGACTTTTCCTTCTTCAGTTCTCTTCTTCTCTTCCTTTGCAGGTGATCCAGGATGCTGGCAGGCGTGGCAGAAGTCAGGATGCAGGAGCAGACACGGTGAGCGTCCAGCTGCTAGATGCAGAACAACGCAAAGCACGTGTGGCTGTTCGGGTGGGGTTTAAATAGCCTTGGAAGAAGTTCCAGGTATGTATCCTTCCTCCAATCAGGTATGTATCCTTCCCCGACCACGCCCGGATGGTAAATTAGTCCCACAGGTAAAGAAGTTCCTTTCAGGCCTCAAGGAGGCCGGGATCCTGCAGCATGGTCTGCTTCAGGTAAGTGCACCCAAGCACTCCCATAATGAGACTGGCGCCTATGGCTCCAGGACTGATGTCTTTTATGGGCCTGGCGCCATGGCGCCAGGACACTGTCGAAAGGGCCCCTATATGGGGTTGCTGGGTCCTTCCTTGGGGACTGGATGTCCGCTTTCGGGGACGCAGGGCTTGAACCGGCTCCCCGGGAGCGGGCATCATGACAGCACTCCCCCCCAAGGCCCCTCCCAAGGTTGTTCCCTCCGGGGGTTTTGGTTTGTCTGGGAAGAGTCGGTGGAATTTCCTGACTAATCGAGGTGCATGCACATGGTCGCTGGGTTCCCACGACCTCTCCTGAGGTCCGTACGCCTTCCAATCAATTAGGTAGAACAGTTTTGACCTAAACATTTTTGAGTCTAAAATGTTTTTCACTTCGAATTCGGGCTCCCCATCTATTAGAATAGGTTCTGGAGGTTTGAGTAGTCGGGTTCCGGGTACCACTGGTTTCAGAAGTGACACATGAAAAACAGGGTGAATTCGCATACTAGCTGGTAAATCAAGTTTAACAGCCACTGGGTTAATTATTGCCGAAATAGAATAAGGTCCCAGATATTTTGGGTTAAAAGTTCGTGGCCCTTTGAGTGGTAAATGTCTGGTAGCTAACCACACTTGATCCCCAATCTGATACGGAAGTGCTTCACTCCGATGTAGATCAGCATTCTCCTTGTATTTTCTCTTGGCTTGTTGTAAATGCATAGTTGCCTCTTTGAAGGCTTGGGAAATTGTAGAATGCAGATGTTCTACTGCAGGCATTCCGAGGTTCTGAGGTAAGTCAAGGTTTGAGGTTCGAGGATGATGCCCAAACAAAGTATAAAAAGGACTGTGGCCAGTTCCAGAGTGTACCGAATTATTGTATGCGTATTCGGCTATCCAAAGAATGTCTTTCCAGTTGCTTTCAGATTGCTGTAACATACACCGTAAGTACTGCTCAAGGGTCTGATTTGTCCTCTCGGTCTGACCATCGGTCTGAGGGTGGTGACTGGTCGATAATCTTACGTCGATCTGCGCCATTTGCCAACATTTGCGCCAGAAGTGGGAAATGAATTGGCTTCCCCGGTCAGAGATTAGTATAGATCGGAATCCATGTAGCCGAACAATATTTTCGAAGAATTCTTTGGCTAGGACAGAAGCTGAAGGTAAACCTTTCAAAGGAATAAAGTGGGCCATTTTGGAAAACAAATCCACAATTACCAGAATAGTATTGTACCCTGAACAAGGAGGCAGGTCCGTAATAAAATCCATTGAGAGGGTATGCCAGGGTGCTGGCGGTATGTCTAGAGGTTGAAGGAGACCGGCTGGTCTTTTCTTTTGACTTTTATTTTGGGCGCAAACACCACAGGACATCACAAAAGATTTAACATCTTTTTGCCAAGAGGGCCACCAAAATTGTCGTTTCACCTTTTCCTCTGTCTTGGCAATACCGGGGTGTCCCTCTATTAATGTATCATGATAACCGGAAATAACTAATTCGTGTAATTCCTTATGTGGCAGGAATAAGCGTCCTTGGAAATAAGGTAAACCATTATCTATGGTAAAGTCTGATCCCTTTTGTATCCAATCCTGTAAGGTTGTAGGGTCCAGGAGTTGTTTCACTCTTGCTTGAATGTCTTCAAGCGTCTGTAACGAAGTCATGCCTAGAATCCTCTGTTCGGGAATTATTGGTACTGGTTCTGAGTTTGTATCAGATTCTCCCATTCCAGTTCGGGATAAGGCGTCTGCTTTGCCATTCTTGCAGCCAGGTCGATAGGTAATCATGAAATCAAATTCAGCGAAAAACAAAGCCCATCGGAGCTGCCGTGATGACTGAGCCTTGGCGGTTTTCAAATACTGTAAATTCCGGTGATCAGTGATCACTGTGATGGTATGTCGAGCACCAAGCAGATAATGCCGCCAGGCTTTAAAAGCGGACTTAATGGCTAATAGTTCTTTGTCAGTGATTGCATACTTAACCTCGGGTGCCGAGAATTTTCTGGACCAAAATGCTACGGGATGCAGTTGGTTGGTTTCGGGATCTCTTTGGGACAGGACAGCTCCCATGGCTAGGCTGGATGCGTCAGTCTCGACGACATAAGGGAGATCTGGACGCAGGTGTTTCAATATAGGTGCAGAGGTAAACTTAGCTTTTAAATCCTGAAAGGACTGCTCGGCTTCTTCAGACCATTCAAAACGTTTATTTTTCCTCAAGAGTGCAGTAATGGGTTGTACCACGCGTGAAAACTCCGGGATAAACCTGCGATAGAAATTGGCAAAGCCGAGCATGCTTTGAACCCCTTTTACAGAGCTAGGTGATGGCCATTTGAGGATGGCATCCACTTTTCTTGAGTCCATTCGGACTCCTTTGGGTGTAAGGATGAAACCTAGAAACTCGACTTCTGTGGTATGGAAAACACATTTCTCCAATTGCAAATAGTTTGTGTTGGCGCAGTTTTTCAAGTACTGCCCTGACGTGTTTTCTGTGATCAGATTCCGAAGAGGAGTACACCAGAATGTCATCGATATATACGACAACACAAACATCGATGAGTTCCCGAAGGACATCATTCATGAAGTATTGGAAGGCAGCCGGCGCGTTACACAATCCGAAAGGCATCACCTGATACTCGAATAAACCGTATTTAGTACGGAAGGCAGTTTTCCATTCGTCACCTTCTTTAACTTGTACCAGATGATAAGCCCCCCGGAGATCTAACTTGGTGTATATGCAAGCGTCCTTCACCTGGTCAAGGAGTTCAGGGATCAGAGGCAGGTGATAACGGTTTTTAACCGTTATCTGGTTCAATGCGTGGTAATCGATACAAGTTCTAAGGTCGCCTTCTTTTTTGGGCACGAAGAACAAAGCCGAGGATGCCGGGGACTTTGACGGGCGAATAAAACCATTAGCTAGGTATTGATCCAAATATTGTCTCAAATGCAGGTTCTCAGGTTCGGTAAGGGCATAAATCCTGCTACAAGGGGGTTGTGCACCGGGCACCAGATCGATTTGGCAATCGTACGATCTGTGAGGAGGTAACGTGTTGGCCTGTTCCTTTTGGAAGACGTCCTGAAAGTCTTGGTTTTCTGGAGGTAGTTGCATGGAGGCAGAGGTTACAGATGCTAGATTAATCTTCAGGTTTTCTGGGTAGCAGGTTTGTGTACAATCCGGGAAGGTTATTCTCTTAGCTCGCCAATCAATTCGAGGATTATGTGTTTCTAACCAAGGGATTCCAAGAATAACCTGAAACTGTGGAGCCTTGATTACATCAAACACAACACCCTCCCGATGGCCGTCGGGACCAATAAGAGTCACCTCACTAGTGGAATGTGTTACCGGTCCAGATGCAATTTCAGTTCCATCGACTGTGGTGATGACATCTTTGCTGGTTTTAGGACAGAGAGGGAGGTTAATCCTAGAGACCAATTCACGATCCACATAGTTTCCAATAGCCCCACTATCGATGTATGCCTTTATTGCATGCAACCGCTTAGGCTGTTCTGGATCTACGAGAACCATTGGCACAATGAAATGCGAGGTCTGAGAGTTAGATTTCAAGCTCGGCAAGCGGACCCCTACGCTTGTCGGGCAGAGTCGTTTCCCGAAACAGAGTCTTCATGGTTTTTATCAGCGGCTCCTACCGCCTTTCGGGGCGGTTTTGCCGGGCAATCTCATAGAAAGTGTCCAGAATTCCCTCAATAAAGACATAATTTTAACTGCCGCCTCCTTTCACGTTCCTTTTGAGTTAAGGGTCCTTTAACCCCTCCAATTTGCATAGGCTCAGAGACATCAACTCCCTTGGGATTAGCATGGGTCTTGACCAACACCCGGGTCTCAAACCTGGACCGATCTGCTTTTCTGTTTTGAAGTCTGTGATCCAATTGGACCACTAAGTCTATATACTCTGTGCATTCTTGGGGCGGATTTACAACTTGGCCCAACACATCTTTAAGTTCTCCGCATAGGCCTCGATAAAACAACGTGACTCTTTTATCCTCTGGCCATCCCGTTTCCACAATTAGTCTATTAAAAGTTGCAATATAGGATAGGAGGTCCTGATTGCCCTGTCGCAGGGATAGAAGTTCGTCATCCAGAGCCTGCCCCTGAGAGTGTCGAGCAAATAACCTTTCCATGCTTGCTTGAAACCCTTGAAAATCACGGAGAATCGGGTCATCTTGAGTGACCAGTGGAACTGACCAATCGGCAGCGCAGCCGCTGAGATATGACAATACAAAGGCTACCTTGGTCTGATCATTAGGGAAGGCCCCAGGTCTGCATAGGAAGTGCAAACGACACTGATTCTTGAATACGGCGAATCGTTTGGGGTCCCCAGCAAAGCGTTCGGGTGGGGCCAGCGGCATGTTTCCAGGTAGATTAATTTGCACAGGGTTACTGGAAACCACAGGAGCGGGGTTCCCTCCGGAACCGGGTAGAGGAGTTTGCCCAGCTTGACCTTGCAAAAGCTGTCTGGCCAGGTCATCAGTTCTTTACTTTGATATTATTAATTCCCTCCTGAGGGCATTAGTCTCTTGACGAGCGGCATGTACTTCGGCCCGTAATTCCCCCAGTAATTGGGCCAACTGATCAGTCTCAGAACTTTCCATAGCGCCTGGATGGGAATTTGTAGGTAGGCTTCGCGTTCTGTAACGCTCACCTGACTCCCACGGAGGCGCTGGCCTGGTTCGCGCTGCTGTGACCTCTTCTAATGGTGATGCGCAGGGTTCGGAAGACGGACTGGACCGGGCCCCCAAATCTGGTTTGTCTGGCTCGCAGAAGTATGCTTCTGTAGGCGAAAATAGGGTATTAACTGTCTGCGGGGTAATGCAATCGGCCTCCCACTTTCCCCTCTCACCCTCCTCGAAACCCTTCTGTGATTCCCCGTAGCGTCTCACCTTAGGGTCTGGAAGGACGAGCTCTCCATCCTGCTTCTGATGCAGGGGCGCATTGCTATCCAGTTACTTCACTGGATTTTCAGATTGGTGAGAACCAAACTTGCTTGGCTTCCAGGTAAGTTTTTTAGATAAGAGGTTCCCCTTGTGTCCATGCATTAATGTACTAATGCTAGTGTCTTTTTCCCATAGGGGCCGGGGTACGGAATGCCGGGGAACAGGCACCGACCCGAGATGAGAGGTGAAATCCTTGTAGAAATCAGGTAAGTCTTTAATGAGCGTTTTTTGGTAATGTCTTTTCATTCGTTCATTAACGCTGATGTCTTTTTTTCCCCTTAGGGGCCGGGGTCCGGAAATGCCAGAATGTGGCGCGGACCCGAAATGAAGAGGGAATGAATCAACAGGTAAGTCTTAACATGGAGATTTAGCTTTCCTTATTCCCTTCTCTCTCTCACCTTTTGTTCTTGTCTTTTTATCCCTAGGCGCTGGGGCGTGAGTGCGAATCCGGATGATCGCTGCTGAACATGGAGGCGCCCTGTAAAGGTGAGTGGAATGCGGCGCTGCAGCGATCGACGCGATGAGCTTTTAAATAAAAGTCTTCCTTTTCAGGATTGTCGGCGAGATGTCTCCGGGATGCGGGTTTAGCAGGTAAGGACTTTTCCTTCTTCAGTTCTCTTCTTCTCTTCCTTTGCAGGTGATCCAGGATGCTGGCAGGCGTGGCAGAAGTCAGGATGCAGGAGCAGACAAGGTGAGCGTCCAGCTGCTAGATGCAGAACAACGCGAAGCACGTGTGGCTGTTCGGGTGGGGTTTAAATAGCCTTGGAAGAAGTTCCAGGTATGTATCCTTCCTCCAATCAGGTATGTATCCTTCCCCGACCACGCCCGGATGGTAAATTAGTCCCACAGGTAAAGTAGTTCCTTTCAGGCCTCAAGGAGGCTGGGATCCTGCAGCATGGTCTGCATCAGGTAAGTGCACCCAAGCACTCCCATAATGAGCCTGGCACCTATGGCGTCAGGACTGATGTCTTTTATGAGCCTGGCGCCGTAGGCGCCAGGACACTGTCCAAAGGGCCCCTATATGGGGTTGCTGGGTCCTTCCTTGGGGAATGGATGTATGCTTTCGGGGACGCAGGGCTTGAACCGGCTCCCCGGGAGCAGGCATCATGACACTCCCCCTCTCTTCAACAGTCTATGCACTTGCACGATCTGAATGCTTGAAGATCGTCTGTCTGTTCTCCCCTGTCTTTCACCCCTTAATTGCACTCGGTAAAACTGCAGAATCGTCTTCAGGCCTATTTTCTGTGTCTCAACTGTGAATTGTATTATTTGCACTTACTCTGCCTGTGCAGCCTACTATCGTCTCAGAATTTCAATGGCTCGGAACGACTGTTGTTTTTTCCCATGTTCCCACCCTCCTTGAGCGCTTTGAAACACTTGCCTTGTTTATAGGTGCTTTATAAATAAACATTACCATTACCATTACCATCTCCTCTTCTTTAGGATATATCTTTGAATAGAATTCCTGAAAATTGTATTTTTTCTTCTGCTCTGCCCCTTGCTTGTTATTGCATCTAATGCATCCCATATTTGTTCCATGACTGTTCTGCTCTTCTCACTGTGTGTGTGGCAAGCTACAACTGAGCCAGCCCAGTCAACATATGTTATGTTATTTTGCATTTGTATAGCGCCTTATGTATCATTGGTATGATCTCAAGGCCCTGGTAGGTTCAACGCCCTCGGGAACCGCAGTTCAAGTCAGTTGAGAGAGAGAGAGTCGTCAAGTGCGTGGGCGCACCGGGTATGTGTGCAGCCGGTGTGGTTGTTGCATGATAGCTGCTTCTTAGCGGTAGGTGTGGGGCTGAGGAGATCAGTTGAATGTGCTCAGTCTGGAGGGTTGACATCCAGACTGAGTTATGGCTGCGTTAGGCCTGAGGAGACGCCTAAAATAGCCGGTGTGTGCTAGCTAGCTGTGTTTTATTAGGATGATGGGTGGTTTGATGGGTCATGTTAGTATGAGAACAGCTTTACTGAATGTGTCATAGTACTGCTGTGTTCTAGTTGAATGGTGGTGTATAGGAGACAGTAAGCGTAGTAGTGTGATATTATGGTAATCAGTGAAGTGTATGCAATCAGGAACAATCTACCTTCTAAATGTAACTTTTAACACAGTAACGCTATTAGGATACATTCAATGCTGTTGGTATTTCTATATTAGTTCAACTCTAATACAGTGACTCTAATAGGGGATGCTTCTAGGTTCAACTTTAACACAGTGATGCTAATAGGGCACACTTTCTAAGTTCTACTTTAACATAGTGACGTTATTAGGACACACTTTCTAAGTTCAACTTTAATACAGTGACGCTATTAGGGCACACTTTCTAGATTCAACCTCAACACAGTGGCGCTGTTACGGCGCACTTTTTAGATTTAGCTCCAACACACTGACACTATTAGGCATACTCAATGATGTTGGGAATACCATCGTGATTCAGCTCTAACACAGTGTCGCTATTAGGGCACACACAATGAAGTTGGGAATATCTTCTGGATTCAAGATTAACACAGTGACTCTATTAGGGAGCACTTCTAAGTTCCCCATTAACCCAGTGAAGCTATTAAAATAATTCTTGTATGAGTGCCTTCATTTATTAAATTGCCTCTAAGTACTGCTTTGAATGTTTCCCAGATGGGGTGTACTTTTCTCTCATGATGCAGGAATAAATTCTTTATACACATGTGTGTCAGCCTTCTCCACACTGGATCTAAGAAGAGATTTCTATCCCCCATCCAACTTACATTTCCTCCAGCTCTTTCTCCCAGGGTAAACATAACAACTTCCACTGGGGATTGGTGCAAAGAAAGTGACCCTCCCCCATATCTAAATGTATACCATTTCACTCTTGATTCATTACCTCCACGTCCACTCTTCCTCGTTGCAGTACTTACCTCATGGTCCCTTACAGAGGACCTTCTTTTATTTCTTTGAATCCCTAAAACTCCTCCACCATAACCACGTCACTCAGTTTGAATTTTTCCTGCCTCTGGCAGGTTGGACTTTTTTTCCCAGCACAGGGCGCCAGGGAAGGACAATTGCTGGCCCCCTGGTGGGGCTGTGTGGCGGGGCATTCGGCTCCCTTAGGTGCGGCTGTGCTCCCGGGCTCCCTGCAGGGCTCGGGCCTGGTTGCGCAGGATTGCCTTTCCTGGTTTTCTGTGGGGCTGTGGCCGGCACAGGGCATCACGCCCGGGTCCTTGGATCTCCAGGATGGCGGGCACGGGTTGAGGTAAGGAGTTGGGGACATGATTCTCCTGCCGGTGTGGCCAAGCATTCCTAGGCAGCTGGGTGCGGCTTACTGGCTCCTTTTGATAATTTCATCCAACGTTGATCTGGAGACAGGTGGGCTCTGCCTCTGGTGGTACGGAGCAGTGTTACCATTTGATTTTGATTTTGAAGAATTTTTAAAGCGCACCAGACGTAGTGAACCATATTCGGGCGCAGATGACAACTAGAGTTTAGCATTGAACAGCCGGAGGGGGGAATTATCATTGCAGTTCTAACAATCACTTTCCTCCTTTAGTTAAATAGGAAAGTTTTCAATTTCTTCCTAAATAAATCAAGGGTTTCACACATTCTAATTTCTAATGGGAGTTTATTCCAAACTCTGGGGCCAGATGCTCCGAAGCTTCTATCTCCTCTTGATACAAACTTTGTTCGTGGACTACAGATGAGACATTTATCCTCTGATCGTAGATTCTTTTTGGGGTGATATGGTATAATCTTATCAGCCAAATACCCGGGCGCTAGCCCCTTCAAACATTTGAAAACCAAACATGCCATCTTGAATTTGACTCTGTCCTCCATTGTGATTGATTGTTTGTTTCCCTATTGGTTAACGTTTTTCTGGCCTCTTTTTAAATGTAGGAGCAGCAAGTTAGCATTCCGTTGTCTGTGAAGCCTTGGATCACAGTACAGAGGACTGTAGTGGTGAAACAGGCATCCTTTGGTCGCTGTTTTGGGGAAAACTCACCATGGGTAAACATTCTGCAAAGCGCAGGCATCTGGTCCTGTCTTCTTCTTCATCTTCCTTTTCACCTGAGTTGTATAGGAGAAGACAGAAGAAGGCAAAACGTTTTTCCCTGACCACAAAGGAGTTAAAGGAACTGCTTCAGTGCCATGGAGGGAGTGGCGGCCATGCGCATGCACACAAGCACCGACGTCTGTCTTCCTCTACATCCTCTTCTTCTGGCACTGAGTCCTCGGCCTCTTCCTGTTCCTCATCGGCTGATGCAGAAGGTAAATATCTGAACATGGAGGGAGTGGAGCAGGTGCTTGCTCAAGTTGGGGACTGCATGGGGTTTTCAGAGCCCCTGGTACCGGTGGAGATGGCTGACCCTTCTATTCGCCAGTATAGGCATACCCCTAGGATGGGGTTACCCTTGGTATCTGATATCTGGGATAAAATCCTTCGGCAATGGCGTGACCCAGAGAAGATTGCAATGCCCCGCTTTATGACCAAACATTACCCATTTAAAGGGGGCAAAACCTTGCTGTCTGATCAAGTTGAAGTTGATGATATCCTCGCCAGCCTGATCGGTCGCTCCTCTATGTCGGCCGAGGAGGCAGCTGTCCAGGATCCAGTGGACCGCAGAGTTAATTCCAGCCTTAAGAAGGTTCATGCAGGGGCACATCTGGCCCTTCGGGTGAATATCTGTGGTTCCTACACGGCTGAAACTGTGGTAAGTGGGTTCAGAAAACTGAAAAAGGCTGTCGACGGGGGCTCTGTTTGTGCCACTTTGCTATTGGAAATGCAGAGAGAGCTTGAACTTTTGTCCGATCTGGCTTTTGATGGGGTGCGTGACTCGGCCATGGCCATGGGGGCTGGTGTGTCTGCCCGGAGGCATGTGCATCTGCGGGATTGGAAAACAAATGGTTCTCAGAAGGCGGCTGCCCAAACTTCTTTTTGATGGGTCCAAACATTATGGGATTCACTTGAGGATACAGTGCATAAAGTGTTTAGGGCTGGCAAACATGCTGACAAATTGCGACGCAAGCCTGCTTCGACAGCCAAAAAGTCTTCCTCTAGTGCTGGTGCGGTGACCGGCAGGTCTTTCCCTGGCTCCTGATCTCATTCTTTTCAGAGAGCAAAGGGGGGTTGGGGTCCTCCATGCTCCTTGCGCCCTGTCTTGTGCCGAAGTCCTGACAGTTTGGACATGCCGTTCCAGTATGGGAACGGTGGTGCTCGGATTACTGGTTTCTGGACACAGTTCGGAGGGGTTATCAAGTATTTTTCTTGTCTCCACCTGTCCAGGTTTGCATGGTTCAGACTGTGGTTCCCAGGTCACGGACCAAGAGGTTAGCTATGGAAACCGCTCTCTCTGAATTGTTGTTGAAGGCGGCCATCATGCCCGTTCTTCTCCCTGTTTGGGGTCAGGGTTTCTACTCACAATATTGTACAGGGGGGATTGGATGGCATCTCTGGATCTCCAGAATGCTTATTACCTCGTGGCTCTCCACCCGTGGCACATGAAGTCCTTCCATTTTGCAGTGCGATCCAAACATTTTCAGTTCAGAGGGCTCCCGTTCGGGTTGCGATCAGTCCCCAGAGTGTTCACCAAGCTGGTGGCTCCCCTGGTGTAGCATTTGCACCTGCGGGGCATTCAGATTTTTCCCTAGCTGGATGATTGGTTGATCAAGGCGTTCTGCCGGCAGACTGTCATGACTCATCTTCAATTGGTGTGCCAGGCATTGCAGGACTGGGGATTCCTGGCAGAAGTCTCAGCTGGAGCCTTCTCAGGATCTAATTTTCATCAGGACACAGATTTGCACCAGGATGGGGAGGGTGTTCCTGTCCCAGGAGAAGGTCTATTGCTTTCTAGCTGTTCTGGGCACGGTTCTCAGGAGGCAGTATGTCTCGGCTCGCCGATTTCTCAAGTTGCAGGGGCACATGGCATCTTGCGGTTTTCTCTTTCCTTGGGCGCGTCTTCATTTACGTCCTCTGGTGTCTTATCTTCTCTCCCACTGGCTCCCGACGTCTCAAGCTTACGAGGTTTTGATTCGGGTGTCCCCAGCGCTGCGGGACGCCCTGCTGTGGTGGTTGGGGTTCCGAATCTCAGGGCAGGGGTGTCCCTGGTCCTTCCTCCTGTGACCACTCTTACTACCGACGCCACCAGAAGGGGTTGGGGGGCAACATTGGGGGTCCTCTCAGCTAAAGGGTTGTGGAATCCGGCAGAGAGCCATCGATTATCCAATTGGTGAGAGTTGTGTGCCATTATCCAGGCTCTGGTGTACTTCAAGGTGTTTCTGGAAGACCAGGCGGTTTTGGTCCGGACGGACAATGCGACAGCCTTGGCATATGTCAACCGCCAAGGGGGTTCTGGCTGCCCCTTGAATGCTCTGGCGGCTCAGATAGGTTCTTGGGGGGAATCGCATCTGATCTCCCTGGTGGCCTCACATGTCAGGGGGGTGGACAATGTTCTAGCGGATCTTCTCAGCCGCCGGTTTCCATCCTCTGCAGATCTGGTTCTGTCGGACCAGGTCTTTGCAGAGATCTGTGTCAGATTCGGGACCCCTGTTCTAGATCTGTTTGTGTCTCCAGCCTCGGCAAAGGTTCCCCTCTTCTGCTCTCGGTTTCAGGCCGAGGGAGGTTCGGGGGTGGACGCTGTTAGGCAGAATCACTTGCACTACCCTTTGGGAACACTACAGGTAATTAGGACTACAAGTGTGAGCACAATTTCACCTTTGGTACAAGCCTGTACTACACAGTAAAGTGGTAGCGATGGCTGAGCAGCCAGACTTATCTCAAGAGTTTAAGTGAGCAGTAGAACAAGTTACACAAAGGACCAGCCAATACAGTGATTCAAGTAAACACTTACTCGATGTTTCTTAGTAAAAGAATAAACTTTTATTTACTCAATCATTTATAAAACATTACACAAGCAGCTCAATATCACACAGTAATACACCACAAAAATCCAACCGGTAAGTATTTGAACATGTTTAGCTCAAACATGAAGTGTAAGCATAACAGCAGTTCAGATACTTAAGAAGGGAGGGAAAAGACAAGGTTATAAGAATAAACAGACCAAATTCATTCATAGGCAGGGCAAAGGACTCTGCTTTCCAAGTCCCAGAGACCTGCTTTTAAACAGTTTTCCCCCCATTCATTTAGCCTGGCTGTCACTCACACAGCAGGGTGGCCGTCCTTGCCGGACAGTCAGCTGGCCAATCACACCAGAGTGCATTCAGGTCTCCTAGGAGACTAAGCACAGGGAGTTTCGGGCACCTCCATCCTACCGCTGCCACCAGTGTAGGCAGAATCACCTGTAGTGTTCCCAAAGGGTAATGCAGGTGATTCTGCCTAACAGGCGCTGCAGTGGCCTGGGGCTCTCCTTTATGCTTTTCCACCTCTTCCCCTTCTGCCCTGGGTGGTTCAACGCTTCAGAGTGTCCAGAGGGACTCTGTTGTTGATAGCTCCGTTCTGGCCCCGCCGCAGTTGGTTTCCCTCTCTGTTGGACCTTCAGCCCCGGGAACCTTGGCTGTTTCCGAAGTGGCCTTGTCCCCTTCAAGGGGGCTTGAGCTTGGGAGTCTGATGGATTAAATGGGCAGTGTGGCTATTGCACGGTCTAGGTTGATGTCTACGGGGTTTTCAGGTCCTGTGGTCGAGTCTATAATGAATGCTCGTAGACCCTCTACTCTGAAGGTGTATGGCAGGCATTGGGGCCATTTCCGGGACTGGTGTGGGAGGTCTGGCACCCCTCCCCTGTGTGCTGGTCTCCCTGCTATCCTCCAATTCCTCCAGGAGGGTTTTGACAAAGGCTTGGCGATCTCCACGCTTCGTTCTCAATGGGCTTCCATTAAATTCCTCTTGGGGGACTCTGATGGCCACCTGGATGGGGAGGTGTTGGTGGGGAAGTTTTTCTTGGGTTTTTCTTCTTCCCGTCCCTGTGCTTATAAGGGGCTTGCCCCTTGGGACCTCCCTTTTGTCATACGATTCCTTCAGGGGCCTCCCTTTGAGCCCATTTCTGAGATTGACATCAAACATCTTACGCTGAAGACTGCTTTTCTTATTGCTATCAGTTCTGCCCGTAGGCTGGGGAAGATTGGGGCTCTATTGTGTCACCCCCCCTTTCCCAAGGGTGCTGCCGGACTCGGTGGTATTGAGTTGTGATCCAAAGTTCCTTCCTAAAGTTGTGTCTCGGTTTCACACCTCTCAGGATGTGGTTCTCCCTGCATGTTTTCAGGATCCTCAAACGCCAGACGAGGTGGCTTGGCATGCCATTGATGTGCGGTGGGTGGTGTTGGAGTATTTGGCATGGACTGCCCTCTTACGCAAGTCTGATAGTTTTCTGGTTACTTTTGGCCCTACTGGTGCAGGTCGCAAGGCCTCGGTGGTCTCCATTAGTCGTTGGATCAGGGCTGTTGTTTCCATGGCCTATGTGGCGGCTGGGCTCCCTGTGCCCGTGCATATTCAGGGACCATCCACCAAGGGTTTGGCGACTTCCTGGGCTGATGCAAGGGGGGTTCTCTACAGGAGAGTTGTAGGGCTGCCACCTGGGCTGATCAAAGCACTTTCATCAACCACTATCGGTTGAATGGCTCCCACTTGGCAGAGGGTTCCTTCGGGGTTGGGGTTTTGTCAGTGGGGATGTGATTTTGGAGTTATTATTGGTGTGTGTTTTCTGCACTGTTTTTGGCTCTGTGTCTCATTGGGACCTTTTCCCCGGTGCTGCTATGGTATGCCTCATGAGGTAAGTACTGTGACGAGGAAGAGTGGACGTGGAGGTAATGCTCTGATTACTTACCGGTAATCTTTATTATTCCTAGTCCTACTCTTCCCCGTCACAGTACTGACGACCCTCTCACCCTCCCTGTGGGGAAGGTCCCATGCTCCGGGTTGGTAATGTGAAACTGAGTAACGTGGTTATGGAGGAAGAGTTATAGGGATTCAAAGAAATAAAAGAAGGTCCTGTGTCGGAGGAAAGGGCCTCATGATGTAAGTACTGTGACGAGGAAGAGTAGGACTAGGAGTAACAGAGATTACCGGTAAGTAATCAAGCATTTTCCATCATAGATCGATCAACCTATCAGTGTACATCATGCCCTTACTCACCTTTCCTTCGGTGGCATTGATCATCCTTACTCTGTATTCTTTTGCATTTTTATTTTTTTGCAAGTGATAATTTGAACTGAATTTAGAAAGAGTATGCAAACTTGTATTTTTCTCTTTATAGAGTGATTTTTATATAAGGCGGCCTTCTGGCTTTACCTCACTCTTTAAATGCTCTTTAAATCTCACTGAATGGGCAAGACCTCATGCGTTAGAGACCAGAACCTCCAAAATTCAACCTTTCCTTTCTATCAGTGACTTTGTACTTAGACACAAAGGTCGGACATCTGGTAGTCTCAATTTATTTCCTTTGTTGAGTTTTCCTTCTGCAGTTTGTGGCACTAGCTTTGGCTCTCGTGATGTGTGAGTTTCGGACGTCAATATGTCTTTCCTTCTTGCTTCTCTGGACTCAATTTGTGCTCATGTGTTCGATTATTAGAGGGTTAGAATAACAATTACACATAGGTACTTCTCAGGCTCACTTAGCTTTGTCAGCGTGGCCTGGCCATGCTAAGTCCTTGGAGTCTTAGGACCACAACTCCCAATAGCCTATAGGCAATGTTTCTGTGGTTCCCTTAGCTTTGTCAGCACTACTGCTCTAAGGCTGTGGAGTGTGAGCACCACCATTCCCAAAAGGCAATGCTCCTCTGGTTCCCTTTGCATGTCAACACCAATTCAACAAGTCTTAGAACTACAACTTTCAATAAGCACTTCTTCTCTGGTTAAGTTGAATTTGTCAGTACCACTGTACTCGCTCTTTGGAGCTTTGGACCACAATTCCCATAGTGCAATTCTTCTCTGGTTAACTTGCCTTTGTCAGTGTCACTTCAAATAGGCTTTGGAGTGTTTGACCCCAAACTACCCTGATGCCATTTTTTTCTGGTCCACTTGATTTTGTCAGCATCTCTCTGCTCTGTTTTAGGAGTGTCTGAACCTGGAATTCCACAATACAATTTTCCTTTTAAGCGACTCTACATTTTGACCTTTGTTGCAAATGGCCTAAAGAAAACGGCCACTCCCAGAGATGATTCAAGGGTTTTTATAAACATTCTTTTGAGGGCGCAAAGGTCCATCCCTCACTCTCTTGTCCAAAAGAAGCAGTTCCCTCCCTAGCCAAGGCATCCCTACTTCCCAGGTTATTACCTAGGGCTTACTGATTGCTACAGTCTAAGGTCTACCATGCTGTTGCTGAGGGCCTAAAGGCAATTGGCTTATCTGTCTAATCGCACTTCAGAACTTCCTAGATTAGCTTTGTAGGGTTGTGCCTTTCCGACACTCAAGCCCCACTCTTCCTCTCACACCCTGATTTTCCTCTACCTGTCTGTCACCCCTGCTCTAGCCTCGTCCTGCTACTCTTCTCCTTTCATCTACACCTGCCTTCTCTCCTGACACTTTCTCCTTCTGACCCTCCAATGTCTCTCTCTCTCTCTCTCTCTCTCTCTCTCTCTCTCTCTCTCTCTTTCTCTCTCTCTCTCTCTCTCTCTCATTTCTACAGCCAACCTCCCATGTTACTCCCTCCTACTGTCCTACCACTTTCCCTATTGACTCTACTTCTGCTACTCCCCCCTCCATGCTACTTCTACTCTGCTCTCTCCAACCCTATCTCTACTTCATTACTACTCTCCATTCTCCACACCACTACTACTCTCCACCACCACACTACAACTACTCTCCCCTCTCAACTACTATTCCACCAGCTTTTACTCAGTCACCCTCCTTTCACTCTTTCAGCCACTTTCCACTCACTCTCTATACTTACTCTAATACTCTTCACTTCCTCGCCTTGCATGCACACTCACAACACACTATCACTTGCTCTCAGCAAACAATACCTGTCCCCTCCCAGGCCCTCTGCACAGCACTGACCTCTCACTTAATTTAAAAAACTCCCTCACTCTCCTCCTATCACCTCCCCCCTCTATTCCCTGCTCTTCCTCTGGCCCTTCTGCAGCCACCCTCCTCTCCCCTTCTCTGCCTTTCCCCTTCTTTCTGCTGACAAGGTTTCGAGACAAGTCCGATCTATGAAAGTCTCGTCAAAACAGGTCCATCCCTGTTCCTCCAAAACTATCAAGGACCACATCGACTCCTTGGCTCCTGCCCCTGCTGACTTCTGCAATCACTCCTTCGCCTCTGGAGTCTTCCCATCCCCTCTCAAGCACTCCCTGGTGCACCCCCTTCTTAAGAAACCCTTTTCTGACCCCTCCTGCCCAGCTAACTATCACCCAATCTCTATCACTCCCTTCCTGGGCAAGCTCCTGGAGAAACTCGCCATCTCTCAGCTTAATCTCCATGCTGAATCTGTTGGTAGTCTTCATGACCATCATTCTGGCTTCAGAGCTGCCAGAAGCACAGAAACTGCTCTCCTGAACATCCATGAGGACCAGCTCTCGAACCTTGACTCCAACACTCCATGCGTTCTTATTTTGCTTGATCTCTCTTCTGCCTTTGATACTGTCAACCATACCATCCTGCTCAACCATCTCCGTGATAACCTGGGTATCACTGGTCAGGCTCTGGCGTGGCTGACCTCTTTCCTCTCCAATTGACCCTCCCAGGTCCAACTGGGGTCTTTCCTCTCTGACATCTTTTTCTCTACCTGTGGTGTCCCCCAGGGATCTAACCTCTCTCCCTAGATTTTGAACCAGTACCTGGCACTTCTCGCCTACCGCATCGCCGCTCTCTGCCCCAACTTTCAGTGCTATGCGGATGATACCCAGCTCATTTTCAGGCTACCCTCGGCCTCCTCTTCTCCTTCCCTCATCTCCGACTGTCTTTCTGCTATCCAGGACTGGTGTGCCGCCAATGACCTCTGCCTTAATGCCAGTAAGACTGAGATTCTACTCATCGGCACACCCACTCCCTCCTTCACTGCAGCTCTCTGGCCGGCCTCTCTTGGCCCTCTTCCTGCTCCTACCTGTAAGGCAAAAAACCTTGGGGTCATCTTCGACTCCACACTCTCCTTCTCTCCTCACATATCCGACGTCTCTAAGAAGTCACACTACCAGCTACACCTCCTCAAAGGTATCCTTCGTTTCCTCTCCTTCCCCCAGAAGCTCACTGTCTCTAGAGCCCTGGTTCTCTCAAAGCTGGACTACTGTAACAGCCTCTATCTAAATCTGCCTGCCTCTACTCTCCGCCCTTTGCAACTCATCCAGAACAGGACAGTGTGACCTGTCCTTGGCCTCAAGCCCAGGGACTGTATCTCTCCATGTCTGAAATCACTACACTGGCTCCCAGTGACTGTGAGGATCAACTTCAAAACCCTCTGCATTGTCCACAAGGCCTTCTGTGGTCTTGGGCCAAAATACCTTCAACTCTCTCTTCCTAAATATCTCCCTTCTCAAGCTCTTTGCTCATCCGCCTCCAACTCCCTCAGGGTCAGCCGCTTCTCCAAACAACGAGTTGGGGGCAGATCTCTCTCTGCTGCAGGGGCCTCCCTCTGGAACACCCTTCCTGTCTCCCTGAAACTTGAGGAGAACCATCTCTGGTTCCGGAAGCACCTCAAAACCTTCCTCCTCGCCTCCGGTTTCTCTCCCCTTCTCCCCTGCAAAAGGTACTGAAACTGCACTGAATCTGCAACTGGGCCACTCACCGTTCCCGGTCCTGGGCCCAGCCACTCTCCCCTGCACTGCCTCCCTGGCACCCCCTGCACTGCGGGACTGTGTCTGTATTCCTACAGCTCCCCTTCCCAACACTTGTCTGCACTTACCTCGCACTTGCCACTAGCTGGCCCTTGTTATTTATCCTGTATGCTATTAACCCTGTACTGCACTTTCCCCTCTCCCTTTTCCCCCATGCACTTTTCCCTTCCCTTCTACCCTTGCACTTGCGCGATCCGACTGACACCTGACCTAGTAGGATCGTTGTCTGTCTCCCCATGTTCCCCCCGCCTCGTCGCGCCTCGAAACACTTGTGTATAGGTGCGTTACAAATGCCATATCATATCATATCATACCTTACTTTTTCTCCAAAATACCTGCACACTCTAGGCCACCGTCCTTCCTCCTGCTGGTCTGCAACCACCTACTCCTCTGACCTCACCCAAAATAAACACACTTTCCTGTTCCCTGTCCCACTTCTTATCCTCCCCCTACCATTGGCCTTCTTCTACTAACCAATTTTGCCACAGCATCCCCGAACCAGCAGGAGTTTCAAGTATCTGAATGTACAAAAAGGGGGCTAAGGTTCACACTTTTTTCTCATGTGGTCTGTCATGCCCGAAAGATTGCGGCCCACATTGCCAAATTTGTAGTATTTTGGAAGGGTTTCAGGATTTGAGCTGCTCCGCTGCACCATTCTTATAACGTCTCTTGTGAAGCTCTGTGATGGCCGCCAGAGCATGACACGTATTGTGGACTTCTGCCAGTGAGCAGTGTTCCTCACGACTCACAGATCCTCTACTGCTTTGCTTGACGGCTCTCTCTGCCCGCTGATCGGAGTATCCGCCGACTGGAATAGTCTGGCAAGAGGTTCTGGTGGGTTGCAATCTCACGAGAGGTCCGCCAAGGCTTCTGATGCCTTTGGTTGTCTGGAATGATAAGAGAAAAACTGGCAAGCCATTGTTTGAAGAGGCATGGGGTTATTAAAGGTTGTACTGCATGTGCATAGAGGCACCTTTGGGGTAGGACAGATGCTGGCGTCCCAGGCAGAGGGGTTCCTATCCCTCTTGACAAGGTCTGATTACTGACTCTGCGACACCTTTTATTCTCTTTCATGGTCTCCATTGGCTTATGGCGTCGACTTTTACCTCTTCCGGTCCTCTCCAATAACTCTCAGTCTCTTAGCCAACTTATGATGTATCTCTCAAGGGATGTTATTGGTCTGGGCTTTCTCCATCTTCAGTATCAGAGCAGCTCCGGGAATTATGGCTTGTCTCCCTTGCTCTCAAATCTCAGCTGTCGCCTCCAACATAGTCTCATTTACATGCTCATGCACGCCTCTCCTCTGCTCTTGATTCAGGTAGCTCTCCAGCATTTGTCCAGTAACTAGGCATTCTTTCCCTTCTCAGCATATATGTCCAGAAAGTGTCCAGCACAGCTCTTGGCTGTATGTCTGCTCTCTCCATTATACTTTAAGCAATCACACTACCAGCTACACCTCCTCAGAGGTATTCTTCCTTTCCTCTCCTTCCCCCAGAAGCTCACTGTCTCCAGAGCTCTGGTTCTCACTTGGATGGACTACTGCAACAGCCTCTTTCTTAATCTGCCTACCTCTACTCTCCTCCCTCTGCATCTCATCCAGAACAGGACTGCAAGACTTGTCCTTGGCCTCAAGCCCAGGGATCGTATCTCTCCAGGACTGAAATCTCTGCACTGGCTACCAGTGGCTGCGAGGATTCAGTTCAAACCCCTCTGCATTGTCCACAAGGCCTTCTGGGGCCTGTGGCCTCAATACCTTCAACTCTCTCTTCCTAAATATCTTCCTTCTCGAGCTCTTCGCTCATCCACCTCCAACTCCCTCAGAGCCAGTCACTTCTCCAAGCAACGAGTTGCCGGTAGATCTCTCTCTTCGGGTGGGGCCGCCCTCTGGAACAGCCTCCCTGCCTCACTGAAACTTGAGGAGAACCATCTCTGGTTCCGGAAGCACCTCAAAACCTTTCTCTTTGCTTCCACTTTTTCTCCTCCTCTTCCCTGTAGAACCCCTGGCTGAAATTGCACTGGTTAACTGGCCACCCTCTGATCTCAGGCCAAGGTCCCCTCCACTTCCAGTCACACTCCTGCACTGCCTTCCTGGCATCCCCCACCCCCTGGACTGTCGCTATATCCCTTCAGTCCCTCTACCAGTACTTGACACCGGATGTCTGCACTTACCCTTGCACTTGCCACCAGCTGGCCATACTTACTATCTTATTAGTCTATTATCCCGTGTACTGCACTCTCCCCTCCTCCTCTCCCTTGCACTTTCCCCCTTCCCCTTCCCATGCACTTGCGCGATCTGAATGACACCTGGCCTAATAGGAGCGCTGTTTATCTTCCCTCTATTCCCCCTCTCTTGCCTCGTCGTGCCTTGAACCACTTGTGTATAGGCGTGTTATAAATGCCATATCATATCAATTACCACCTTCTCTTTTTGGTTGTATTATATTACTTTGACCTTTGGCTCCACTAACAGAGTTATGTGATCATAAACAGAGAACAAAACGTGTCCTCTTTTCCCAGCTTTTGTGTGGTGACAAGCGCATCTCCTTCAAACCTTAAACCTAGACTGAAGTGGAAACTAAAAGAAATTGCTCAGATAGAGTATTCAGTAAGGTGGTGTCCTTGTCATTTGGGGGGGACAATAATTAACTATTTCAAAGTCATACAGCATTTTTGCCAATTAGGTAATGACCTATGAACTGCCTACATCTAAAAGGTACTTCTTAACCTTAATCCTAGACTTAGTTCCAAAGAAATAGTCAAACCACTGATATTAAACATTTGTTTTGAAACCATCATCTTTCAATATCCTGGACCACTAAGGGACCTGAGATCCTCATCTTGTTTAAGGTGAGATTCCTGCAGCAGGCGTACTTCAGAGTATTACATGTATATATCATAAAGCTGCGGTCTATGCCATATAGTTAAGGTAAAGCCTCTGTACATAGACCTTTCCCAAAATTCTATTGCTAATAACATTTGACACACTGGACGGATTTGGATACAATTTTCCCCAAACAAATGTTGTCCCGGTACCCTTGAATCTCGAAATGTTGGGAAAAATGTGTTAAAAGATGAAAAAGTTATTAAGAAGAAATACAATGCTGTTTTCAGCCTACTCCCATTCACTTTCCCACAGAGAAAAAGCGCAGTGATTGAACATGTAGGTCGAAAACCGCTGGACAGATTTGGACCCAATGAGAAACAACTTGGGCACAAGGCACTGTAGATGTGATTTCTGCTGGTTTGTGGTAAATCCTTCCAGTAATTTTTGTAATCTTCGATGGAGAAGCGGGTGCCCGTTGAGTTTGAAAAACATTTATGAATTTCCCATGGTGCTTTGTGGCAGAGAGCCTGAAAAGCTTTTCCGAAATGAAAAGCCACCATTTTATTTTGCTCGATGCAAGCAATTGTCGCGGTAATCCAGAGGAAAGCCAAAAATGAAAATTCCTCTAAGTGGTATTGAGAGGAGGAACAGGGTGTATTCAGATCAGGCTAGAGGTGGGGAGGTCAAGAGTGGACAACATGTGAAGTGGGGACAATGTGGCTGGCCGGCAGAGCCAATTTGGGGAAGAACATTTTCCGCTTGTCAGGGGAACGCTGCGGAAATCTAGCCAGATTACAGCTCTAATGTCGCAAGACGCACTCAGAAAAGAAATTGTCTCGCAGGAACCGAAAAATGAAAGGGGTAATGGGAGAAGGTCAGGAGGGGAAAGAACAGGGATGAACGTGGGAGGACCAAGAAAAGAGGAGAGGATTTTCAAGCACTGTCCCGTTACAGCAGGAACTGTCAAACATAATGTTATTGTGGGAATCAGCATACTTGAGAATGATTATCGGGAAATTATCTCACGAATAGGAAGAGGGGGGAAATAGTCACTGGTACAGTTTTATAAACCTGCACAGATTCCATTTACTGGGGGCAATGGGTCTTTGGGGATAATTTGCACAGCATGTACAATGGAGACAGTCATGGCCAGTGGAATACAATGGACATGGCCATGGCCAGTGGACCCTGAGGCCTTCAGCCATGGCTATTGGGCCACTGGAAATTACCAAAGGGCAGAGGGCCCCGAAGTTTGCTAGCGGGTTATGGGCCTTGCCCGGAAGGCCGGGGCTAATGGCCATGGCCAAAGGCCATTTTGAGTTGCCTTTCCTCTTTAAAAATCATTGGTGCAACATGTACAGTGGCCAAAGGCCATGGCTATGGGACCCCGAAGAAACCATAGTATAACAAAAGCCTTGAAATTCATTGAAAGACATTTTGTTAAGAGCGAGTTAAGGTGATCAGATTTATCACAACAAAACCCTTGAAATTCCGCGGCGTGGGTACTGATGACCATCTTAACTCAGTGCTCCAACTCCCGTTGCAAAGCCTATGAGCACTTGCATGATATCACAGAAGGGATTCACCATTGCATATAAAATGACACCAGGAGGACATCAATGGGGGCCACTGAGTTATGATGATCATCACTTCCCAAACCTTCTGAATTTCAAAGGTTTTGTTGTGATACATCTGATCACTTTAACTCTCTTTTACCTAAAGTTTTTTCAAAGAATTTCAAGGGTTTGTGATGCTATATTTTGTTTCTGGACCACTACCCATGGCCATCGGCCACTGTATATGTTGCACCATTGATTTAAGAAGAGGGAAGGCCATGGCCAGTGGCCCAGCCTACCAGATGTGGCTCATACTACCCTCCCTAGTACCTAGCCAGATTCCATCAGCCATGGTCTGCGTCCATGAAAAATGGAGTTAGGGTTCACTGACCTTTAGCTATTTCCAGAGACCACTGCAAATGTTTCAGATATTATTTACAAAGATCCACATCCCCATGCCTAGTAGATTAGATCACACCTCTGTGCAGGTTTAAAAGTCAATGGCCAATCCCAGTGGCCATATGCTGTTGGGTATCCCCCTTTTTTCCCCTTCGTTTTATTTCTGAGATAACATATCACGCTAACAATGAATAGCTTCTTTTGATGCTGTACCCTATTGCTGCGGACATCGAACCAGGTAATCATTCCCACAGTAATGCAGAGTGTGACGTTTCCTCGAGTAACGCAACATCTGACGATTTCAGCATTAATGGGAAAATGCTCACAAATTCAAAGGTCTTCGGTGTCCTCCCTGGTACTCACCGTGTGTTCCATATGTGCTCCTCTTCTTTTCTTGGCCCTCCAGCTCACTTCCTTCTGTATTTCCTTCTGGTCCTCTCCCATTACCCCTTTCTGGTTTGAGTGATGCATTTTGTTTTCCAAGTGCAATATTTGACCTTACTGTAGGAATCTCTTGAAATGTGCCCAGGGTTCTCCCAATAAGACAACAACGTTCTCCCCAAACGGGCTTCACAGCCTACTCCTAACTCTCCCAGGCACATTTGGTCCTCTTGCATCCCATGCCCAGAGCTAGCCTGATATGAATCCATCCCTTTCCTTCTCCAAATATAATTTTGGGCACTTTTATTTTTCATCTTCCTTCGGGATTACCATGGGAATCGCTCACATTGGTCGGATTTTCATTTCATCAGTCTAAAAGCACCATGGGACATATATAAACAATTATCAGGAGCAGGGGGCACACCCATCTCTTTTAAATATGTTTAAAACTACTAGATGGATATGGATTTAAACTAAACCAAAAAAGGCAAATCTTCGCCATTGTGTGCCCAACTTGTTTCTTATTTGGTGCAAATACGTCCTGACGTTTTCACCTCAAGTGTGTTCAATGAAAGTACTTCTTCTCTATGGTAAAATGGATGGCACCTTGTCATGAACAGTGTTTTTTTGTTTTCTTAATAACTTTTTCACCTTTTAACGAATTTTTCCCAAAACGTCCAGTTTGGAGGAGTCCGGGACAATGATATTTTTGCAGAAAATGTAATCCACATCTGTCCATTGAGTCAAAAGTTATTAGCAATAGAATTTTGTGGAAAGTCTAAACAGGTTGCTGGCTGTCGTATCGTTAGGTTACTACATATAAGCTTTTCATGCTGGTATTAAACCCGTAGGGGGTCATTACAACCCAGGCGCTAATTGCGCCAACTTTACCACCATGGTGTAAACTACGTTTACACCATGGTGGATGGCGGATTTACCGCCCCATTCCAAGGTGAGTGGGGCGGTAAATCCCCATTTCCCATTTTCCCTTCCCCATTCCCATTTTTGCCCCATAGGGCATAATGGGAATGGGGAAGGCGCTAATTACGCCACCGTAAATTACGGTGGCGTAATTAGCATCATGGCAGGTTAGCGCCATGGATTTTAACAGCTGCTAAAAGCAGCCGTTAAAATCAGAATAGGCGTTAAGGGTTAACGACGGCGTTAACCCTTAACGCCTGGGTCGTAATGAGGCCCATAGACTGGAGTTCTATGGAATCCGCCTGTTTTTATCCTCTAATGACGTGTTAGAGCCTGCACAAGAGGGCTCTATTGAGACACTATGGCCCTCATTACAACTCAGGCGTTAAGGGTTAACGCCACCGTTAACCCTTACCGCCTGATTCTGATTTTAATGCCTGCTTTTAGCAGGCGTTAAAATCCATGGCGCTAACCCGCCATGGTGCTAATTACGCCGCCGTAATTTACGGCGGCGTAATTAGCGCCTTCCCCACTCCCATTATGCCCTATGGGGCAAAAATGGGAATGGGGAAGGGAAAATGGGAAATGGGGATTTACCGCCCCACTCACCTTGGAATGGGGCGGTAAATCCACCATCCACTTGGTGGTGCACTTAGCAGCAAGGTTATAATGACCGCCTATGACCTGGGACGGCTGGGCGATCATGCCTCCCACTGTGGTTACTGATAGTGATATACAGTTCATGCAGGTATACTTACATTTAATATATGCTGTTCTTTGTGACCCAAATTGGTAGGAAGAAGAGTGAACACAGAGATAGCATCATGTTCCAAATCAGCTAAATCAGTTACTTCAGTCTCAGTAGCTGGATCAGGAGCAGAACCCAAGCCTACTCTAGGGCCTGGATCTATATGGATTGGGTTTGGAAATCAGGAGCTTGCATGTGTGCTAGCTCAGGGTTGTGGCAAGATGCGACACAGGAAATGTTAGGTAAAGGAGTGCTAACTGGAATCCCTGACAAACAGGAGGACACATGTCAGAAACTGTGCTCTGATTAAATGCAGTACTAGAAAAAAGACTTTCAGTTCCAGTAGATCTTACATACTGACAAATATCACGGTCTACTTAAGTCTGCGCTCAGGGACTGAACAGTGTTCACATCATCAACAGCGGATAAGGTTTGAGGTGTATTCAGCAAAGACTGTAAGGTTTTTTTCTCCTCTTATAATATGATATGATCTGATAAGTCATTTATAACGCACCTGTACACATGTTTCTAGGCACAGCAAGACAAGGGTGGATCCGGAGGGAGGACAAGGCAAACAATCTTACTAGGCCTTGTGTCATTCAGATCGTGCAAGTGCAGTAACACAAAGTGCAGGGGAAGGGAATGGGGGAATTGCAGGGGGGAGAGGGGAAAGTGCAATCAGGACAGCATTGCTCTGAGTAAGTGCAGCCAGGAGAGCACAGCTCTGGGTAAGTGCAAGGAGGCGGGGGACTGGCGAGGAAAGTGAACTGCCTCCTACTCTCTGCCTGGAGAAGCGGTTGACCCTCAGAGAGTTGGAGGCAGCAGAGTGAAGGGCTAGAGAAGGACAGTATTTAGAAATAAACTGTTGAATGTAGTGCAGCTCGGGACCCAAAACGCCTTGGCGACGATGCAGAGGGTCTTGAACTTGATCCTTGCAGCCACCGGGAGCAAGTGGAGAGATTTCAGGGCTGGAGAGATACGGTCCCTGGGCTTGAGGCCAACCATAAGTCTTGCAATCCTGTTCTGGATTAGTTACAGAGGGCCGAGAGTAGGGGAAGGCAGATTGAGAAAGAGGCTGTTGCATTAGTCCAACCTACAGAGAACCAGGGCTCTGGAGACAATCAGCATTTGGGGGAAAGTTAGAAAAAGAAGAGTACCTCTGAGGAGGTGCAGCTGGAAGTGGGCTTTCTTGGAAAGGTCTGTGTGATGTGAGGAGAGAAGGAGAGAGTGGAGTTGGAGATGACACCAAGGTTTTTTGCCTCACAGGAAGGCGAAGGGAGAGGGCCCATGGAGGGCGGCCAGAGTGAGAGAGGGAAAGCGGGAGCAGGGTCCTGATGAGAAGGATATCTGTTTTACTGGCATTAAGGCAGAGATCATTGGAGGCACACCAATCCGAATCCCAGATAGACAATCTGGAATGTGCGAGAGAGCAGAGGAGGCTGTAGCCGGAAAGAGAGCTGCATGTCATCCGCATAACACTTAACGTTAGAGCTGAAGGTGGAGATTAGGTGGGGCGCACGGGTCACATAGAGATTGAAGAGTCATGGTGAGAGGTTAGAGCCCTGGGGAACACCACATCTGCAGAGAGAGGTGGTGGAGAGAAAGGACCCTAGTTGGACCTGGGAGGATCGATCCAGGAGGAAAGAGGTCAGCCACTCCAGGGCCTGGTCAGTAATGCCCAGGTTCTCATGGAGTTGGTTGATCAGGATGGTGTGATTGACCATGTTGAAAGCAGAGAAAAGGTCGAGGAGGATGAGGACAGAAGGGGTGCTGGTGTCAAGATTATAGAGCAGTTCTTCTTGGGTGTTCAGGAGAGATGTTGCCGTGCCTCTGGATGCTCTGAAGTCAGACTGGTGGTCATGGAGACAGCCAACAGATTCAGTGTGGAGAGTAAGCAAAAAAATCAAATTCTTGTCTTAATTCCTGAAGCTGAGTTTTAAGCATATCCTGCATTAACTGTGCATCACTATCAGTAGGCAAAGTGGGAGGCACTGTAACATCAGAGCTGGGTCCTGCACCAGCAATCTGGATGTGCACTGATTGCACATTGTTGTTTACCACTTGTATGTTCTGTGATTTCTTGTCTGTGTGTCCCTTAAACAAACTATTAACATCCAACTCATGATATTAGGGACTGCAGTATGCTCTTGTGTATTGCTAAATAATCCTATTTTTCAGAACTCATTCTTTCTTTATCTCACCAGTCCTTGTCACCTCCGCTTCTCCACAATATTCTTTCTCCTAAAGCACCCGATCCGTCTGCCTTCTCCTATTCTTTCTCCTAAAGCGCCTGAACCATCTGCCTTCTCCTATTCTTTCTCCTAAAGCACCTGATCCATAAGCCTTCTGAACCTCTCTTGTACTGATATTGCTAACTATTTCATATCTAAAATAACAAATCCCTGCTTAGCATTCACCCCTCTTGCTACCAATCCCCCTTCTCCTGCTCCATTGTTGCACTCCTTTTAATCATTCTCTCCCCTTGCTAACTCTGACACATCTGCCCTCTTAACTTATGCTCACTATTAGGAAAGATTCCTCTTTACTGCACCTTTCCTGCCATATTACTGGACCCCCAAACGTTTTGCTTTTATTTGTGATCCTGACCTGTATTTTGTAAAGTGCAGTGAAGCCTTAAGCTTCACTACACTGGCCCTCATTACGACCCTGGCGGAATTCGGAAAACCATGGCGGAAATGCAATACCGCCATCGAATAGCGCTCGGTGCGACTATGACCCGTCACCGCAAAGTACGAAGCCATTAGCGACACCGTAGTGAACGCCAACGCTAACTGCACCAAGCACGCGCGCGCGCGCCATGCCAAACCGTAAATACCACCATGGCGCAAGGGTACGCTAATTCCGACCCTAGCGGACATGTACCTAACGCCATCAAGCATGGCGGAATGTACCATTCCGCCATGGTGAGAAGTACGGCATCGCGAATCAACCGTAAACGGCCCCACTGAGTGCCTGTACACCGCTCCCTGCCCACAAAGTACAACTCCCCGTAGGTGCAATGAAGTCACAATGCAACCAGTGAAATGTACAAGTCACCCATGCATGCCAACGAACAAAAGAAACACAAGAGGGGCCAATGGGAGCTGCAGGGCACAGATGGCACGAATACAGAAGCCAATCCAATGGACATGACCACAGTCCCCCCCCCCCCCCGAAACGCACGCAAACACAGGCACCTGTGACCAGCAATATTCCGAAAATCACATCATTCCACCAGTCCACCTGGCTGACCGGCATCTGTTACACAAAACCCAATCCCCCGCCCCTGAGCATGACAACATTCAAACAGTCATATTGGCAGCCCCCATCCCTGACCTCACTGGGCTTCGTAGGCAAACGCGCCCAGTACAGTACCACGCAACTAAACTCCGAAGCTGGAACCCAATGCAGATCTCCTCCCAATACATCGCTCCCCAAATAGGAATATGCCACATCACTTGCAAAGAAGAACGCTACACGGGCCAAATCAGAATAGAAATTTAATGCACAACAAAATCACCAAGCCCATACAGCCATTAGGCCATGAACTCCAAAACACATTTCACCATTGTGGGCTGCATCCGCAAGAAATGACCAGCCACTACTTGTGTGACGCCCTGTTCCATCATGGTACACAGAGCCACATTCACGTACGAAAAGGCAACATGGAAGCGCACAGAACCGCAGGGCCGTCCCAATGGGGAGGCACTAGTCCAGCTGAAAGGCCGAAATGTTGCTCCGAGCCACCAGTACTGCGTAAGGGCATGTGGCCCATTGGCGATCGTCCCATAAGATCGTAATGCTGCTCCACTGATTAACACGAAGCAGCAGGTGTCGGGAGTAAAAGCCATCTGCAGGAGTGGCATACAGATGGCAGTGGCAAAAGGGGAGGAGATACCTGTCAACCAAAAGAAAAGAAAAAGAACAGAATGGCAATCAGAACTACATCCGAACAACTCACTTCAATGATCACACTAAATCCACAGCCATATGCATGCTAGCCCACTCCAAAGGATCATCACCACCCCAAAACCACTTGCGACTCATAACCATCTATATCGAGGTGTAAACACCATCACAAACGAGTGTACCTGTGCATGCGTCTGTCAAAACAGAATCCATCAGATGGGATTGGTAACGTGCATGGACACAAGTGTCTGAGGGCGCGTCGAGACAGGGAGGGCTCAACAAGGCCAGATAGACGATGGTCCCACTATGGCAGCCCTGCATCACATAGCGCAGGGGAGGCGGATAGATTCCAAGAAGCCCTGTACATGGCAAACTCTGTATCAAATCACCTGCCCATGCATCCATTCATCATTCCCTCATCCCGGGATTAAAACGCCTGAATATTTACTCACATAACATTAGAAATATCCATTGAGTCTGTGCGTTATGCAGCCTGCAAAATCCACAGTGCCCCAGCCCGTAATTCCAGTGTAGTGAAGTAACATGTATTTGGGAACGTCCGGCCTCATCGCCCACGTCGCTATTGCGCATCCCAAACCATTCATATCAATCATTGCATCCTCGCCATGGCCCCTGTCTCAAGGACATTGAACAATAGAACGTTATATTTGCAGTCAGACCTGTGGGCATTTCCTCGCCGCTAGCTGAAAACCGAAAGCGCCGCCCTTCGAATTCCTCATTTGCAACATCACGTCGAAGAGGCATCTGTGGCCGTTTGAAATCACTAATTAATCCATCTAGTGCGGCTGTGTGTGAAAATGGCAACTGCCTTCACCCACAAATGGGACGCCCCGCCCGTCGGTGCAACTCGGTACAGTGATGCATGAGGGCCCACCGTTACTCGAGTACTACGTTCCACTGACCCTTCACAAGTCTGTTCGCGACTGCACAGATAGTATGTGAAACAATGGGACCACAGCAGAATGAACATATCAACCAATGTTACACGGCCATCGGGTACAAATACATGAT
Source organism: Ambystoma mexicanum (assembly GCF_040938575.1). Taxonomy (NCBI): domain Eukaryota; kingdom Metazoa; phylum Chordata; class Amphibia; order Caudata; family Ambystomatidae; genus Ambystoma; species Ambystoma mexicanum. The sequence goes on from NC_090921.1 coordinate 804,160,534, forward strand.
TGCAATTGCAAGATGCCATTCCTCGAATTGCAGCGTTGTGTGCGGGACGTGCTCGGCCAAAGGGGAGAGCAGTTTGCACAGGTGGAATGAATCACCACAGGTGGAGGCCATACAGCCTGAAAACACATAAATTGCACACCCAGTCTCCTCCCACAACCAGACCCACTCCGAAATGCTACCGGCAGGACTCGCGATGTTGGCCCTGGGGGACCTGATAGCACTGCAAGTACTCCAACTCCAAGAAGAAGACGAACACCAACTACAACCGGCCGCACGGAGGAGACGCAGGAGGAGGAGGAGGGCAAGGCAGGGCCAGCAAGGGCCGCCAGCACAGCCACTACCACCACGCAGGCAGCCCGCAATCCCACGCCTCCGAGCACATCCGTTCAACCTCACTGATGAGCAGATCCACACCCTCTACCGTCTGGACCGGGACACCATAGCCGCCATTGTGGACATGACACAGGCTGACCTTGTCAGCATGATAGATAGCCCAACCGCCATCCCACCCCTACTGAAGGTGGTGTCTGTACTCCACTTCCTGGCCACAGGCACCTACCAGCACACAGTCGGACAGTTGCATGGCATTTCTCAGCCACTGTTCTCACGGACACTATTGCAAGTGCTCGATGCCCTCCTGCAGCACGCAGACGACTACATCTCTCTACCACGCTCGGAGCAGGTAATTACAAACACAAAAGTGGGATTCCATGCACTTGCCGGCATACCGGGTTGCATTGGTGCCATCGACTGCACCCATGTGGAATTGGTCGTCCCACATGCCATGGAGGCCCAGTACCGCAACCGTAAACAATTTCATTCCCTGAATGTACAAATGGTGTGTGACTCCAACAGGATCATTACACATTGTTGTGCCAGATTCCCTGGATCAACCCATGATTCTATGGTCTTGAGGAACTCTACTATACCACGCTACATGGAGCGACACGCAGGGAACAGATCCTGGCTACTCGGTGAGTCTCATTTCATGCATGATGATGTGGGGTATGTGATGCGGCAATGACCTGGCAGGAAGGGGGGGGGGTGTGCGTACGTAGCAATGGCATTCCACATCATACGTTTCTCGTCCACATACAGGTGATGCTGGGTATCCACTGAAGAGATGGCTCCTCACACCAGTCCGGAACCCACGGGACCAGCATGAGGAGGACTACAACCATGCCCACTCACGTACCCGTGTAGTCATAGAACAGGCATTCGGCCTACTGAAGACTCGTTTCCGCTGCCTCAGCAGGTCTGGCGGGGCACTCCTGTACCGCCATGAGAAGGTTGCAAAGATGGTCATGGCATGTGTCATGCTCCACAACATGTGCGTACGTAGAAATGTGCCCATGCCCCCTGACACAGAACTGCAAGCACCTGATGATGGTCATGATGAGGGTGGGGATGTGGCAGCACCTCAAGGAGTCTGCGAGGCACCGGAGGGCCGTGACATTCGTCAGCATCTCATTGATGCATGCTTCTAGCACTCACGCCTGGTGGCTGATACATGGACACGGGACTCGTGGCACTGTGTGTGTCTGGGACATGCACAATATGGACTGTACGCCTATGATGGCCTAGTACACAAAGATCAATGTCCACACATCTCATTGGTTGATCGTGCACTGTTTATGGCATATGTGATATCATGTTGAACACCCTATCGACCCGCCACCCAAGTGAGCCCAACACACCCCCTCCACCCTCCTACCTCCCCCCCGAACACCAGTGTCCAAAGATGCTCATTGTCAGTGGGCTGTCGCTATTGCAAGCCCCCTCTGCGTGTATCAGGAGCACCCCTGCCTGTGGAGCGCAGGTTCCTCCCAGATCTACGTTGGGGGCTGCCCTGGACGGAACTTGCAACGGATGATGTCTCTGCCTGCTCACGTCCATGCATGTCCCTAAGGGTTTGCGAGAGCTCAGTGAGCACACGGCGCACTGCGGCAAGTTCGGCACATACGTCTTTGGACGTCGCATGCAGTTCCCCCCTCAGGCTCTCGGTGCTTCTCTCCATTTGGACTCTCAGGCTCTCGGTGCTACTCTCCATTTGGACTCTCAGGCTCTCGGTGCTACTCTCCATTTGGACTCTCAGGCTCTCGGTGCTACTCTCCATTTGTGCCCTTAGTGTCTCTGTACCTCTCTCCATTTCTGCCCTAAGTGTCTCAGTTGATGTTTCTATGTCTGCCTTAATGCCCCCACATTCATCGGCATGGTCCTTGAGGAGCGTGGCCAGTTGCTGCTGTTGCACGATTAACTGGTCGAGGGACTGTTGCCTCTGCTGGGCCATGGCCATTTGCGGGGGTGTCACAGAGGGGCTGTTGACCTCATGTTGCCTTGCCACAGGGCTTGTGGGGGATGGCCAGTCGTCGTCTTGTGGGTGCCCCTGCGTGGTATCCTCATGTTGTACGGGATGGGACAGACAGGGGGATTGGGACAGGTCATGGATGGATCTGACTTCGACATCCCCGTCTTCTGTGTCGGAGCATGCTGCCATCAATGGGTTGTCACCTATGGTGCTGCTGCCACCAGAGGCAGTGCCTTCTGTGGCATCCGTTGGGGGGACCTGTGGTGGTGGTGGTGTGGGCATGCTGGTTGCTGGGGTGCCTGTTGATGTTCCCTCCTCTGTGCTGCCAGCTGATTTGTGCTGCTGCCGTGTCTTGATGCGTGCAGCTGAGGTGGAGGGTCTTTGGCCGTTGGTCTTGGCCCTCTTTGCAGGTGTGCTGGTAGGGGTGTCCTGATGCTCGTCGTTTGGATCGGACCCTGTGGTGGAGTAAAGGAGGGCGAGGGTTAATAATGGGTCTGTGGGAATTGGAATGGCATTGTATCACATGCATTGGGGTGGTACCTGAGGGTGATTTGGGTCGGGGCCTTGGAGGTGCTTTCATTTGTGTGTGGAGTGAGGGTGCAGTTGTTTGGCAGCCTGCAGTTAGGGTGTGCCTGCTGCACGTGTAGTGGGTGTTTTAGGGGTTTTTAATGATTTATGTATTTATTGTGAGTTTTAACGTGCGCTATCAGGCCGATGTATGTGGACGTTCTCCTGGCCATGTGTTTCTGTTGCACTATGTGGGCACATGGTACTTCGCATGATTGGACATTGTGGATTTAGCATTGTTTTATCTGGCCCACCTACCTGAATCTTCGGATGTCTGCACTCCTTTCTCCATCCCTCCGACTCCCTCTATGCTCTCAATTCCGATGGTGGAGGCACAGATTTCTTCCCAGGGGGTCAACTTGATGGGTGATTCAGGACCTCCCCCGGTGGCTGTGGCAATGTTGCGGTTGGCAGAGAGTATGCTGCGGACGCGTATCCGCAGGTCGTCCCATCGCTTTCTGCATTGCTGTGGGTTGCGGGGTGCGGTCCCCACCGCACTTACCCGCTGTGCCACCAGAGCCCATATGGCCTTCTTGTTTGCAAGTGCCGTCCTGGTCATTTGCGTTGAGAAGACGACGGCAGCATTCTCCTGGAGGGTCTCTGTTAGCACGGTGAGTTCCTCACGGGAGAAGTGGACCTGCCGCTTGCGGTCGCACGCTTTCTTCGCTACTTTTCCCATTTTTCTTGGTTTCGCTAGGGTGGATGACGGGTTGGGGTGTGTCTCAGGGTAGTGTTTTTGGTGGTTGTGTGGTTTTAGTGGTTTTATAGGTGTACGGCGGGATGTTTCCCGTTCCGGGCCCATGTTTTTACTTCCGTTTCCGTATATTTCCGGTCACCGTACTTTCCGGTAGGCGCACACTGCGGTGTCCGCTGTGATGGGTGGCGGTATTGCACCTAGGGCGCCGTACGGCGGCGGTGTGGGCCGTTTTGGGGTCATTTCCGCCATCGCGGACTTTGCACTTCCGCCATGCCGTGGTGCTCGTGCCCGATGGGTCGGAATGGGCCGCACTTTGCTCCTTCGTGCAATGGCGGAAACGCTATTTACGCTGTGGCGGTCCGGTCAGTCACTTTCCGCCAGGGTCGTAATGAGGGCCACTGTCTTTTGCTCATCTGTTATGGGGAAACTGACATGTCCTTCAGGCTGTCAGTGCTGGAAAACATTGTTTCCCTTAGTCTTGCGACTTTATTACTAATTTTAGTAACTTGGTATCACTTGTGGTAACATTTATCATTGAACAATGCCTCTTACATTGTTTTGCCCTCGACTAACACTCAAAGGACTTCTGGTTACTCTAGGTGTGCTAAATGGACAAGCTGGTGGCAGTGGTGACTTCTTACAATTTTTTGGTCCTTTTCGTTTTAGCTTTAGCGCGTTTACCGCGTTTGGCTACTAACTGTGGCTAGTGTACAAACATGGCCGTGCCACATGGAATTTTGCCTGTCCTTTGGCCATCTTATTCTTTAGACTTCTGCCTGGCCTGTGAGGCCAGGACAATCCTTATATGGACTCCCATTGCCCAGAAAGCAGAAGCTTTTGGCGGGCTACTGGAGGGCTATGTAGGTTTGCTGGCAGGATGTGGGCTGGGACTGTCGGGTCCCAATCCACAAACTGGTTTCAGTGTGACTGAATGGTAGACATGAATGTTACCACCAGTGTGTGTGTGGGCTAGTCCTTCTATTGGCTAGTGGGAGTTTCGGCTCTTACCTGGCTTTTAGGATAAGAAACGGACACCTGAACCCATACCTCAGAGATCCTGGAGTAACATGAAGGAGCCAAGATTCCTGTCCAGCTGTGAGACCCTTGAAGAGACTGGAGACCCTACTGAAGGAGGCCTGGCGACCAACTTCTGCTGCTGTCCTGGTCGAGGCCTGTCTTGCTCGTGATCTTCAGCAGTCATGCGAGGGAGTGGCAACCCTTGGAGTGGAGGGAACATCCATTCCTGACGTCTGCTTGGTACCCTGAGATGAAGAGCCTTTGGAAGCGTCCCGGGACCATCCTGTGGCTGGCCAGCTTCGAGTTTTTGCTACCATGCTGCTGATGTTGCCATTCCGTGTTTCGACCTGGAACATGGGGGATCCTCAGAATGTCCTACAAGACTCCTCTCAGTGGAATTTGGGCATCCTAGCTTCAAGGGGACCTGGATAGGAGTGAAAGTCTGACCATGGCACTTGAGGCCCTTTGCGTCGCCGTGCTGCGTTGACCACCATCCGATACAGCTTACCTGACCCGGGTCCATTCCTGTGAAGGGTCCTGCATTGAGTTTTGCTAAATTCTTTATCCGAGAGCCCTTGCACCAGCGAAAGACACCAACCGGAGATCAGCTAGAACCTGAAACCCCTGCAAATCGAGGACTGCGACTAACGGTGGGAAAGGAAACATGCAAGCATTCTGAAAGTTGGGAACACTTCTATTAGTTATAATACAAGGTCCCCTAACCCTTGGAACTGTTCATTGGACCCCAGAGTCCCCACCTTCACTTTTTCCAATTTCACAAACTTTGTCGGAACTTTCCTGAACTTTTGGGCATAAGACCCCAGGCAATTTATGGAAGGACAATTGAAGTTAAGGTTAACTCTCTGTGGACTATTGGTGCATAATCTAATATGTACTTTCTTTTAAAGGGGTTTGATTTGTATTATGCCCTCAACCAGTGACTGTATATATGTGATCTATAATTAGTGTTGTGTGATATCTACCTGTTAGTCATAGTTTTTCATAATGTTGTTTGGCCATAAATAAATAACTGTATTTTTATACATACTGTCTGTGATTCCCATTGTGTGTACTCATTGTGGTCCCTTTACAAGCTCTCTACCTCTTGAGACTTAGCCTAGACCATTGTCACTGCTACCTTGAACTGGTTTAGCTACAGCTCCCCAGAGTTGTCCCTGCCACAATATAGGTTGGCCATCTATACATCTATCCACCAGGCCAGGGTATAGTAAATCAGTCCTAACACTCACCCTACTGCCTCTCCTTCTGATTCTCTCTCCTCTTCTTTTATCCCTCTAGCATATCCTCATCTTCTTCATTACCTTACCTCTCTTACTAACTCCTCTTTTGTACATTCTTGCTTTCCTGTTGTCTTTTAGCACACGCTTATTCTTCCTATTTTGTAAAACCTTCTCTTGACTAATCTATTCCTGCTAATTTCCACCCTATTTCTCTTCTACCTTTCCTCTCTAATATTCTTGAACGGGCTGCGTATAACCAGTTAACCCATTATCTGAACCTCCATTCTCTCCTCCCTCCTCTGCAGTCTGGTTTTCATCCTTCTCACTCTACAGAGACTGTTCTTCTACATGTGTCATAATTCTTTCCTTACAGCCTGCCACTCCAAACTGTCCTCTATCCTTATTCTTCTCGTCATTTCTGCAGTGTTTGACACTGTGGATCACTCTCTTCTTCTTTCCTCTCTTTCCACCTTGGGTATCTCAGGGTCTGCTCTCACATTATTCCGCTCCTACCTTTTGCTACGGACCTATTCCATAATCTGGGTTGGTCATTCTTCACCCTCACTCCCTCTTCTTTATGGTGTACCTTAAGGCTCGGTACTCAGGCCTCTTTTCTCCCTCTACACTGCTCCCCTTTCTGATGTTATCTCTTCTTTTCATCTCTCCTTTCATTTGTACGGCGATGACACACAGATCTTTTTCTCCTTTTCTTCTTTTGATTCTGCTCTTCACTCTACTGTTTCACACTGCCTTTCTGCTGTTCACGAACTAGATGTCCTCCCATTCCCTACATCTTAATCTCTCAAAAATGTAGGTTCTGTTCTTTCATGCCTCTACTATTTCTCTCACCCCGCCACCCTCTCTCTCCTTTTCCCCATCTATTCTTCTCTTTTCACCAACCGCGCACAACCTGGGTGCTATCTTTCATCCTTCTCTCTCCTTTCCTCTTCATATTTCTTCTGTTGCCCGCTCTTGTCGCTACGCACTTTTTAACATTCATTGTGCTCGCCCACATTTTTCTTTTCATGCTAGGAAACATCTTCTTTTCTCTCTTGTCTTTTCACACATTGACTATTGTTCATCTTTACTGCTTGGTCTTCCTGCTTCCCACTTCCGCCTCTTCGTTCTGTTAATAATTCCTCTGTTTGTCTCCTCTCATCCACCCTCCCCTGGTCTTCCATCACACCCTCCCTACTCTCAGTTTGATTACTTCCTTTTGAATCTTGTCTTTTTTACCACTTTCTCTCAATTGTCTTCAAATGCACTCATGGTCTGGCCCCCCCCTCTAACTTTCTGCCTTGCTCTCGTTCTATGTCCCCTTGCGCCCCTTACGATGACAGAATGTGTTCCTTCTAACTGTTCCTAAGCCTCCCTGTGCTTCGTCTCGTTTCCATTCTTTTACTCACCTGGTCCACAGACTCTGAAATGCTCTTCCCCTTCACTTTTTTTCACCTCATCTCTTTTAGTATCTTTCAAACAAGCCTCAAAACCTATCTGTTATCTTCTCCTGTCTCTTAAATGTCCTGGCTTCTCTCCCTTCTGATGTAACTTGTACCTATGCTCATTTTTTATCATGATGAATTGTACTGTTTCTTGATCTTTTTTATTGTTCAGCGAATTTGGCAAAAAGTGCTCTATAAATTCAATACAATGAAATGAAATTAAATGAAATGTACAATGGTGTATGCTACGGACTGAGGGTAGAAAACAGAAGTTATGCAAGGAACCCCTCCATTATTTGTGTTTCTATCATTAAACCGTTCAATCTGAGGAAAAGCATACCTGGAAACATGGGGTTCAACAACAGTGGCACTCTTGTGTAGTAAGCCCAACAGTGTATTGTTTTCTGCTGCTAAGGCTTGTGCAGACATAGGGCCTCATTACAAGTCCAGAGGTAACCCTGCCGGTGCTGCCAGTGGGTTGCCACCAGACATACAATATTTACCAGCACCTGGCTTGCCAGAATCACTGGGGGATTACGATCCCAGCATTCCCGGAAGTCAGGCACCGGTAAATGTTATTCTCTATTCAATGGGAATGGGGAACACGGTAGCACTGGCACCGTTAATAAAAGCGCTGGTGCTCCCGTGAAACTCTGCGGGTGCTGTTCCGCCCGCCAGGTCTGACACTGGCGGGTAGGACGGCACCCGCCCGCAGACTGAGGCCCATAGAATCAGATTGGAATAATAGACAGAAATAGGATCTGGCAATATAGGATGTGCCATCTAGTGGGACCGGCCCCTTGTTCTTGGTTCTTGGCTTAGTTTCTACTTCCTAGTTTCTTATTTCATGTTAGGTTTTCCCTGGCTTTCGAATTTAGTGTGCTTAATATTTTCTGCTTCCAGGATTCCCTTTCTATCTGCCTCTGTTTTACAGCCAGCACTTTCCAGTGCTTTCCTTTTCCTGTGCTCCCCAGGTTGTCTCTGTTCCTTATTCCTTTGACTTAGCCCAATTCTGCTGTGTAACCGTGATCCTTTAGACACCCCTCATTTATAGATGTATTATTTTGTCCCATTTCCCTTTCCTTCACTGGATGGGGAGTGGGGCGCGGGGGGGGGGGGCGGTGGCACTTGTAATTTCATTTTCCCTGCTCCTGTTCATTTACTTTCTCTTGGAGTCAGTTCCTGGAGTTCCCTTGCACTTCTCTCTTTGTTCCATATTGAATATTAGGTGTAGTGTTCTGTTTTATCCAGTGCCTGTGTGAATGCACTATTCCAACATATGCCTTGTCAGGAGTCTTCCCTTTGCTGTTATTGCCTTTCTGGGTCCCAGTTAGATCAGCAGTGTTTATGGGCTTTGCTGGCATGCCATGGGGGTAGTTCGTGTCCTCAGCAAATTTGTCTTTGTTACCTTATACAATACAATCAAGGGTGTTAGCTCACAGATCCTGTTGTTGCTTGTACTGTATGTGGGGTTAGCTCTGACAGTGCCGGTAACACGGTAATTGTGCGTGAGGAGCTTGCCGCTTATCTCTCTAGTCCTAAGGAGCTTCTCCCACATCACTTTTCATATATTTGCATTCTTATCACACTGTACATGCACATCCTGGGCTTTAGTGTACATGTCTCTTGGTTTCTGAGTGTCTGTTGTTTGACACAAATTTATTCAATGTGTGTTCTTGTGCACATTTCCCTTGCCATATCCACCTATGTGCTCTCCTGACAGCTACTCAGTTTCAGCAGTCTCATAAAGAAACATGCAGATAAGGTTTTACTATGCTTATTCCAAGGTTTGCTCTTTCCTATAGTTTGCAGTGATTGTCCTCCAAACCCCTTTCTACCTCTGCTGCCAAGTGTCTCCTCCTTAACAGGATTTCATCAGTCATCCTAACGCCTCCAAATACAAAGCAGGGCCCACCAGAGCCACCCCTTCTAGGATCCTGAAAGACCACATGTGCCACCTACTTTCGCCTTGTTTCATGTTGTCAAACGGGAAATCATATCGTGCCACCTTTATTGTATATATTGGTCTAAGCCCAGTCGCTCTGCGAAGAAGTCTGCGTTGCAAGGTCCTGACCTTTGATCAGTATTAGCCACCATTTTAGGTTCATCTGCCATTTTAGATTCTCTCTCTAAAGTCACCCTGTGTTCTAAGATGGTGGACAGTGTCGTTTTGAATGTAACATGGCCGTCTTCAACTCTGTGTACTAGTTAATGTGTAAACTGCCTGCAGGCCAAATGTTAGGGTCATGTACTGAGACCTTGTCCTTCGTTGACCTGTGTATAGAGGATTGCCTGTGCCAACAAAGCTAATCCATGAACATATATTGTGCACAATACTGTTTGAGCATTTTATGTGAACACTTGTTTTACTATATTGTATAAAGATATGTGCAAAGGTTCAACGTGAAATCTGAAGACACACTGTTGCTATTGTAACTTGTTGGCGAATGCATTAAGGATAACCCCTAAATGTATAGATGCATAAATTAGGAACGAACACGGCACGAACCCTAGATCCGAGATTCATTAACCTGCAAGTGGGCTGAACATCAGATTATACACGGTATAAAAGGCACGACTATTTTACTGTACAGTCCCACTCACTGAACACACCGAACAGGGCTGGTATTCGCTGTGTTGTACTGAGGGCCTGATAGCTATCTGTTGCTTTATCCTTTGAAACTGTTCAGTTGTAGAATTAAGATCTGTGTATCTTTTGAACCCGCGTTTGGTGTATTTCCTTTTGGGGTACTCAGCCTCCATATCTTCGTTTTGCTTTCACAGATGGCACCGAATAGGGAACCTCAAGATTGATGCCAGCTCGTTGAAGGTTGACGCGGCTATCGGACCGGGATCGGACGGTGTAAAAGGGGCCCCTTTCCTGAATGAGAAGCGACACCTCAGCAGCGCTGCACGGCCCGATCCCTGGACGGTGAGCACGCGGTCCGAGTCGGCATCTTGACGAGGGTCCACTTATCGAGGCGGGCAGATTTGCCGAAATCACCAAACATGAGGTAAACTTTGTTAGAGAAAACTTTGAAATCCGATCGGACCTCCTTAGGCTTGATCAGGTGAGTTGTGACCCAATTCTTAAGTATCCTGATAATTTGTATTGGTGCATTGCACTCGCGAGTTCAATTACTGACCAGGTAACACCAGTATTCTGACATGCCTGGGAAATTGTCTGCCTGCTTCAGGGCGTTATTCCGCAGCGAGAGACAATCTTTGTAATGTATCCATCCGGCGCCACAGGAGGGGTCGCCGGCTTGTACTATGTACTGTAAGCATATCATTGGTAGTATAGTGTTTAATGATATTTGGCACAGACAAACTAGACATGCTTCCGAACTTTAGTAGCCAATCAATGGTAGTTTTGAAATCCCTCGTTTTGAGTATTTAGAATTTATATTATTAAAGAAAAAGGCTAGACCTGCAGCATTTGACGTGTTACAGAATTGGAAGAAAGAAGCTTTACAGCAGCTTAAGAGTAGAGAAAAACATGCGCGCCGTCATAAGACGAATGCCGAAAAAACGTTGTTATATGACCAAGATAAACAGTCTGAGTCAGCTAGGAATATGGATAGGGCTTTCTCACTTGGTATCCAGAAAATCTATCCTTCTAAAGACTTTCATGTTTCCGATGAATTTATCGATAAATTGTTAAATGAACGAAGGCCTGGTGCCACTGCGCCACCTCCGTATGTTCCTCTTCCTGCTGGTTTGCCTCTTACTGCTGTTATTCCTCCTCCTGCTCCTGTTGCACCTCCTACTGTTCCTCCTCCTCCAGTTGTTGGTCCTCCTTTTGTCGCTGCTCCTCCACCTGCTCTTCCACCTTTACCTGTTGTACCAGTGATAGCACCTCCTTTGAACATGCCTACTCTCCCTCTTCCGAGTGGTTCTATACCGCTTGTAGTAGATCAGGGAGCGGGATCAAGGGTTGTCACTCGTAATACTGTACCTCCAGAGAAGAAACGCGAGTTGATTGCAGGGGCTAAGCATTGTATGGAGAGGGATGATCAAGCTAATGTTTTTTGCCACACTTTCTAATATGGACAATTTTCCTGAGAAAAATGTTTTTATTGAGCGATTAGGGATTCATTTGTGTGTAATATGGGACAGATTAAACAATACAGATCTCCCACAAGGATTGAGGGATCTGAACAACTTAGCGTTCTCTAGCGACACTGCGGAGAGAGTACAAGAGCATGTTGAGAGGGTATTTGAGTATAGAAAGGAGTTGGATAGGTTACAGAATGAGGATGAAGATGGAGATAGTTTGGACATTATGTATGTGCAGAAATGGTTCCTTCCTTGTCGTAAATCGATATCTGAGGAAATGCGAATTTGCATGAAAGACACGATTAGATTGATCTCAGACACGTCGATAACTCCAGTTGAAGTATATAACACGTATAGTCAGTACATGTAATGGTAGAATACCTACAGGATGAGCGTGTAAAAAGAAAGATTTGTTGTCCCGCAGAGTTATTGAGTATTTACAAGAGAGCTTTTTCAATTGACACTTCTTCGGCTGCTTTAGCGCTCGATTTGGCTCTGTTGCTTAGTAAGCGTTCGGAGTTGCCTACTTCTCAGTTGCCTATGAGAGAGGTTCCTCTGACATTTGTCCCAAAAGTTGAGATTCCGGCTAATCTTGCAATGGGAGCAGCTGCTCAGGATATTCCTGCACATTATGTGTTGCAGTTTGTTCATGTCCCGTTCTCAAGACAGGAAGTGAACACCATTAGGCAATCTATTCCTGACATTAGGAAAAATCCGACAGGGTTCAATAAAGAAATAGAGTCTGTTTTGCAATCCTCAGTATTCACTTTAAGTGATATTGATCTGTTATTTCCTTTACTGCTGCCTGTAGATTTGTGGAAATAGGTTAGAACTATAGACGATGTAGCACGGTTAGGAGATAGATGGGCTAACATAATTTTGCTCGATGGAGAAAGGCCAGCTGGTGAAAGACCGCCTCAGGTGATACTAACTTTGCCTGACAGAATAGTTGCAAAATTGAAAACTATAATTCCCGAAAAGAAAATTATTTGGGACAAGCTTACTGCCTGTGTCCAAGGGAAGTCTGAGGGTGCTACCGAGTTCTTTAATCGGTTCGAACAGGTATTCTTGGATTTCAGTGGACAAGACTTAGGCACAGAGTCTGGAAAAGATTATTTGTAGACAAATTTGTGCATGGATTGCTGCCTGACACCCAGTTGCAAATCATGTCTTCCGAGAGTGCTTGGCAAGCGAAGTCGCAATCAGAAGTAGTGCACATGGCTCAGTACTATGAGAATCGTGTCAATAATGAAAAGGAAAGAGTTGAAAAGAGAAAAGGCGATTTGAAGACAAAAGCATTGTTACAGCAAATTGTTAGAGGCCCTAGATGGGGTAATTCACAAATTAGAGGTTAGTATGTTCCACAAGGAAATGTGCCCTTGGGTCCTGTAAACATTAATCAGTGTGCCTATTGTAGGCAAGAGGGTCATTGGCGTGCACAATGCCTGATCCTCTGATAGAGGTCAAATAACACATTTGGGAATATGGGTAGATGATCCAGATGTCGCCCGGGTGTAGGGGGCCCTGGTAGAGGTCAGTTTGCACAAGATTCACAGCAACCTTTTTCACAGGATAATCAGGCACCAAGTGTGGATACTAGAAACATTTTTGACCTTCCTTCTGCCGCTTACCTCTCTGAAGAACTTCCTTTTGATGACATTCTATTTCGTTAGGATTGCCTTGAAGCAGGGTTTGGAACCGACGCCTATTCCCGTTAATCAGAAAGGTCCCTACGTTGAAATGATAGTGGGAAATAGGAAACATCTATTCTTGATAGATACAGGGGCACAGAATTGTTCCATTGATCTTTCTCGGGTTCAAAACATTCCACTGTCAGGGCAAACTAAAGTTTCTGTAGGGTTTTCTGGCACACCAGTTACCTGTCCGGTTTCTTCGCCGGTACCTATTACTTTGGGTCCCTTTACGGACCACTGTCCATTCCTTTTGACTTCGAATTGTGGAGAGAATTTTCTGGGGTTAAAACTGTCGAAGGAATTAAATGCGGTAATTCATTGTTCCTCTGGTGAAGTGCGTTTGACGATTTCACCACAGCAACTTTCTGTCTCTCAATTCTTGACTAGACCTTTGCCGCCGGAATTTAGTGATGTTCCGGAGTGTTTGTGGGCAATTGACGACAATGACATTGGTGTTTTGCAATTTGAGCCTGTTAAAATCGTTTTGAAACACGGAGTAAAGCTGCCAGAGTATAAGATCTCGATCGATGGTGAACAAGCTTTGAAATGCATCGTCTCCGATTTTGTGCATCGAGGGGTGATTGAGGAAATTGCAGGTAGTTTGTGCAATAGTCCGATTTTGCCCGTGTACAAAAAAGGCGATAATGCAATTCCTTTTAGTTTTATAATTAATTTACGTGCCATCAATAAGATCGTCGCTCCACAATTTCCAATCGTGCCTGATGTGACGACGATATTGACTATGATCCCGGCTTCAGCTACTCACTTTAGTGTTGTAGATCTAAAGAATGCTTTCTTTAGTATTCCTATACACAAGGATAGTAGATACTTGTTCGCGTTCACCTTAGGGGGACGCTCCTTCACTTTTACCCGTGCACCGCAAGGTTACACGGAAAGTCCGAGCATCTATAGTAGGGCTTTGAAAGAACAGCTTGATACCCTTGAGTTGCCCTCTACTTGTACACTGCTTCAATATGTTGATGACCTGCTTTTAGCTGCTGATTCAGAAAGCGCTTGTAAGGAGGGCACTGTGTTGTTACTTATTCACCTGGCTAAACATGGACATAAAGCTTTGTTTAAAAAATGTCAATATTGTTGCCAGGAGGTCGCCTATTTAGGCTATCTCCTGTCAAAGGAGGGAAGAAGATTGACGCCTGAACGGATAAAACCTATTTTCAGCATGTCTGTCCCAAATACACAGAAAGAAGTTAGAGCCTTGATAGGAATGGCTTCTTACTGTAGGCAGTGGATCCCCAACTTTTCGTTAACGATTAAGCCGATGTTGGCTCTGACGAAGAAGGGTATTTCTTCGCCATTGCCGTGGACCATGGAGCACCAGCGTGCATTTGATTTGCTCAAGACTGCATTGTGCTCGGCACCGGTTTTGGGCACACCAAATTATGAAAAGGCCTTTGTGTTGTGTGTGCATGAATGTGATGGATGTGCTTTGGCTGTGTTAACGCAGGAACATGGAGGGAAGAATAGGCCATGTGGTTACTTTTCTTCCGCCCTTGATCCTGTAAAAAGATGTTTGGGAGCTGTCGCTGCTGCTGCTGCACCTGTAAAACAGATTGAGGGAATGGTCCTAGGCCATGCTTTAACCCTGATGGTACCTCACTCTGTAGATGTTCTACTGAACAGAACTCAAACGCAACACCTCACTTCCGCACGGTTGACGAGCTATGAATTGATCTTGTTTGCACCACACATTCAAATTAAGAGGTGTTGTGTTCTTAATCTGGCTGAACTCTTACCTTTCCCGCAAGGTACTGCTTGCAATCTCTGCTAATGGCTCCGACATCAGTCCACCCCACCCACTATCAAGCATCCTCCTGTCTCCTTTTTTTGGTCTGCTCAAAACTGTCTGCCAACCCCACTCCCCTCTAACTCCACTCTGCCACAGCAGAAGCTTAAGACACACCACACAAATATGCCCGCTGGGACCTGCCCACCATAGAGGTGCTGCTTCCACCTCCACACTCCTTGAGAGGCAGAGAGGCAAATTCTCCCAACCCCTGCCTCCCCAGAAGCCTTGCAAACACTGTGCAGCAGGTCCACTCATGCCTTGGAAATACTTAACACTCTTTTAGTTATGGCATCGCACTTTAATCAGGAAGCTGATTCATTTCAACAACCATTGGTTTCGACAAGACTACAGACATTATTACGAGTTGGGCAGTTCAGCAAGCAACTGGCAGTCATTCTGACACCACCATTTTCCATGCACTGTTGAATTTTGAGTTTGGAGATAAAGTGGAGGATTCATTACTGCTTAAAATCTGCAGATTTCACACGCAGACCTTTGTATGTAGGCGAACCTGTCTACTTTGTTTGTGGTAATGCAGCATTTCCATGGTTACCCAGGGATTGGCAGGGAACTTGTTATTTAGGGATCCTGTTACCCGGGGTACTCATAGCCAGTACTGTAGAGGTTTCAAAGGCTCGCCCACGGCGGGACGAGGATGGTGACACTTCAGCGCAAATTTTGGGTGATGTAGCTAAGTCCTTTGGGCCATTTTGAGGACAAATAATGAACTCTGAAGATATCAGGAGAGTGAGAGTGCTGGAGAGAACCATCAACCGGACCACTGACATACTCTATAATATGACTTTAGAACAGAAAGCAATAAGGTTGGTAGCACTTCAGAACCGGATGGCATTAGATGTCATCCTGGCTGAACGTGGAGGGGTATGTAAATTAGTGGGGTCCGCTTGCTGTGTTTTCGTGCCAGATTCCTCCCCAACTATCTTCAAGGCAATACAGAATGAGCATGTCCTAAGTTCAGAAGTGCATGTTCCTGAGGGAAACTGGGATCTTAGCGCTTGGTTCTGGGACTTCTTGCGATCTTGGGGTTGGAAGGTACTTTCGGTCTTGCTGATCATTTTGGGAATTCTGTTGTTCCTTTATTGCTGTATACAGTGTCTTGCTGGTATATGTTCTATATGTTCGATGTTAGGAGGATGTTGCGCACAGGCAATGGGTACATTAGGACACAAGGTATACACCCCAGACAAGAACTCCAATGAATATGTGCTGAAGGAAATCCTAGTAACCGATCTAATGGCAATTGATATCTCCGATGGTGATTCAGGGTGTATGGACGTTGAGACGTGGAGTTGTTCGTAAAGTAACTAGACATAGTTTAGCGATTGGCTTAGGCCAAAAGGAGGGTTTGTCGAACGGGAAACCCTATCGTGCCACCTTTATTGTATATATTGGCCTAAGCCCAGTCCCTCTGCGAAGAAGTCTGCGTTGCAAGGTCCTGACCTTAGATCAGTATTAGCCGCCATTTTAGGTTCATCCGCCATTTTAGATTCTCTCTCTAAAGTCACCCTGTGTTCTAAGATGGTGGACAGTGTTGTTTTGAATGTAACATGGCCTTCTTGACCTCTGTGTACTAGTTAATGTGTAAACTGCCTGCAGGCCAAATGTTAGGGTCATGTACTGAGACCTTGTCCTTCATTGACCTGTGTATAGAGGATTACCTGTGCCAACGAAGCTAATCCATGAAACATATATCGTGCACAATACTGTTTGAGTATTTTATGTGAACACTTGTTTTACTATATTGTATAAAGATATGTGCAAAGGCTCAACGTGAAATCCGAAGACACACTGTTGCTATTGTAACTTGTTGGCAAATGTATTAAGGATAACCCCTAAATGTATAGATGCATAAATTAGGAACAAACACGGCACGAACCCTAGATCCGAGATTCATTAACCTGCAAGTGGGCTGAACATCAGATTATACACGGTATAAAAGGCACGACTATTTTACTGTACAGTCCCACTCACTGAACACACTAAACACAGCTGGTATTCGCTGTGTTGTACTGAGGGCCTGATAGCTATCTGTTGCTTTGTCCTTTGAAACTGTTCAGTTGTAGAGTAAAGATCTGTGTATCTTTTGAACCCGCATTTCGTGTATTTCCTTTTGGGGTGCTCAGCCTCAATATCTTCTTTTTGCTTTCACAATGTAAAGTACCTTTCCAACCCCTCCCCCTCTATCCATGGGCTTAGCGATTCCCCTGGGTCTGCACGCTCTGATTGTCACATAAAGTTAGTCGGGCATACCCATGTGTGTCCCGTCCGATGCAGGTTAGAAATATGAGCGAGCATAAGAATGCTACGGGTTGGCCCCTTTAGGCTTTTACTAGGACTGTTTATTTTGCCTATAGATACCCTCTGAAGGCCACGCATTCAGGTTGGCGCGAAGACAAAGGCGCCAAAACCACTTGCACCTTGCTGTGCATGCGACATGTTGTCTCGTTGACACTGTCACTCTAACAACTCAGTAGTAAAAAGCCCTGTCTTTAGGAGTGAGTAGAATAAATACACAGGACCTTGGGACCACCCATAGAGTGGCCCAAACAGACTCCCTTCAACTCCCCCCCTTTGGTGTCCTCAGAAGGTAGGTAATGCCCTTCATGGTCTTCCCATATCCAACCAACGTGCACCCCCACATCACCCCCAGAACTTTCCCCACCTCACCAATCCTTGCAATCTCTGCTAATGGCTCCAACATCAGTCCACCCCACCTACTATCAAGCATCCTCCTGTCTCCTTTTTTTGGTCTGCTCAAAACCGTCTGCCAACCCCCACTTTCCTCCAACTCCACTCTGCCACAGCTGAAGCTTAAGACACACCACACAAATATGCCTGCTGGGACCTGGCCACCATAGAGGTGCTGCTGCCACCACCACCCTTGTGAGGCAGAGAGGCAAATCCTCCCAACCCCTGCCTCCCCAGCAGCCTTGCAAACACTGTGCAGCAGGTCCACTCAGGCCTTGCAAATACTTAACACTCTTTTAGTTATGGCAGCGCACTTTAATCAGGAAGCTGATTCATTTCAACAACCATTGCTTTCGACAAGACTAGAGGCATCATTACGAGTTGGGCGGTGCAGCCAGCAGCTGGCAGTCATTCTGGCACCACCATTTTCCATGCACTGTTAAATTTTGAGTTTGGAGATAAAGTGGAGGATTCATTACTGCTTAAAATCTGCAGATTTCACACGCATAATTACCACACACGGTAAAGCTTCCACAAATCCCCATGTAGTCCTATTGATTAAAAAAAATTGCATTTATACCACCATACCACCACTCACCCCGTGGAATTGTAATGATGACGGTAAATTATTTTTGTGGTAAATCAGCAGATTTATTGCCAATTTACCACCAAACTCGAATGAGGTCCTATAAGGTTTAACAGTTGGATGATAACAACTGCATTGGGGGCATTTTTTATTCTAAAAGTATATAAAAAGCACCAGTTAGCTAGCAATATCTAGGCTTCTTTGAAGACAATCAAAATATGTAACACACGAAAACATTTGTAAACTATTCCCCTTATTTTCATGAATGCTTATTTGAGACATTAAAAAGCGTTCATTTTTTGTACAATGTCACATTTGGCTCACATCCTCTGTGAAGCATGCCTTTGTCAAACAAGTAAAACCAGCCGGGTTACATTTTGTGAACCTTTAAGTTTTGGAACCACATTTATAAAACCCAAAGACCATTTTTACTCCCCACGCTGAAATGAATTCTAGTGGGGGTCAACAATTCAAGTTTCAAGCTAATGCCCAGATATAAAAAGCCACTTGCCCCCTCAGTTCTCCACATGCACACAGCACACAATGTTGTTCTCGCCAAGAGTTAATTGTTCTCGCCAGTGGCTAATGCAAATTCTGCGGCCTGATGCTGGTATTTGTGGCGATCCATTCTAGATGGGGGAAAATAACTCTACATTTGTACTATTTTGGCTTAACATATTTCTTGAAATATGTATATATTTGTCCAAAAGGTTTATCATGATTTGTGTATTTTTCGAGTCATTTCTCTAAAACAGGTTATAGCTGAAAGCCAGTCATGGTGGTGAGGAGGGAAAAGGAGGAGAGGGCAAGTGGGTCAAGGTGATTTACCATATCCAGGGAAGTGAGAAGAGGCGTGCTGGCCTGGAAACTGGAGAGGTTATTTCCCCTGCTTGCCGGTGTCGCGAAATATACCCGCACCCGCACGCACTCTCCCCCTGGCGATTTCATTTCAGAATGAATTCTCCCCCGATTGAATTCATAGATTCTCCCGGGGAGACTTTATATCAGGTTACCAGGGAGGGTTTATTTCGTGCTGATTCTGTTAATGTTTGTCGACCTGCAAAATTGCTTTCTCTCACTTCCCAAGACCTCCGTGGTAAATAGGCTTTGCTTTGATAACAGTCAGTCAGCCCTGGAGTAGAGGGACTGGGCCTCATTACAACTTTGCCGGTCTGGAAGCAACAGGGCCGGTAAGCTTACCAGCAACTTTGTTTCCGGACTGGCAAAGTACAAGTCTTTGGACGGGTGCCCTCCCACCCAGGAGGTCTGACTTGCCGGGCCGACCAGCGCCTGCCCACAGACTTTCACGAAGCACCGGCACCGTCATTACCGGTGCCAGTGTTTCTGTGGTCCCCATTTCCATAGAGTCCTCTAGGACACTATGGTAATGGGGAACAACATATTAGTGGCGCCTGACTTTCTGGCCGCCCATGTTGTAATACCCCAGTGTGACAGGCAAGCCAGACCCTGGTAACTGTTTACGGGTCCGGCAGCTACCTGCTGGTTTTACCGGCACGGTAACCGCCGGACCCATAATGAGGCCCACTGTCTGACCCAAGTCCAATCCCGACCATTAGTTCCGTGCAGCAAGAGACAGTTTTTAGATGCGTAGCTCACCTTATGTTTTAAAAAATATTTTAAAATGTTGCTTGGAGATACATTTCTTTTGACGGTCAACGTAATCCTCATCTCTAACTTCTGAATTGGAAGCACATTTTAGTTTGGACAAAATACCAAACATGAACAACATAAAAATAAAAGTAATCTCGAAACCACTGCAAAATAACAGTTTACTTCAGTTAACAAAAAATAATCACATTTTATTTTACTGGATTCCAAAATCAGGTGCTGTTTTCAAACCAAAGTTGCAAAAGACCGGTCACTAATTATATTTCTAACTACAGCTGGGAAGCTGCGCTCAAGTGCTTGAGTTTCTGACGGGTCTGGCTTTGCCACTTAACCAGTGTGTGCTCCTTTGCAAGTCATTGTATCCCACTATCCCTTGCCTACCAACACTGGAAGTTTCTAGAAGTGATTTAGCTCACTATGCCCATTACTACAAAACACGTAATTCCTGATATTGGCGCATATATAATCATTACAGTAACCATTATATAATGGGAATGCAAAGCTTTTTTGTCTCTTGGCTTGGCAACTTCTTTTACTGTAACTTTCCACGATGCCCTCCAATGTCAAATACTAATTTGGTGACGTCAATGAATCATGTGCAATTTAGTCGTAGCTACACACTTCAGTCCTACAGCCGGCAGTAGCAGAACAAAACATAGAGCGTGTCATTGTGATGCTTTTTGTTAAAGTTTATAAGTATCCTGTTAATTTATCATATTGTTAATATAAACCCGCTTGGATTTTTTCAGTTTCCTTTTCACATAGTTGTGAATTGGCGCGATAGCATAACGAACCATTCCCTCATCGAAGCGTATTTATACACATCATGTGTAGTTGGGTTGTTGGCCTGCAGATGGTGCTAGTCACCTTCTGATTAACATTCTGCACTGTGCTAGCTAAAGGAGGTTACGCATTTGCCATTTTAAGAAGCACAAATATACAGACGTCACACAAACGCACTGACTCAATTGCTGAAAACAGGGGATAATATCGACCATAAGCACTCTCTTTCTCGTGCTCTCTAACTCGTTGTTTCTCTCGCTCAACTCTTCTGACTTTTTTGTGCATTGTAGCATGCGCAATGTTTTCTATTGTTGTACAAAAATGATAGATAAATAGCACCTTTTGAGGAGGTTACGCATTTGCCATTTTAAGAAGCACAAATATACAGACGTCACACAAACGCACTGACTCAATTGCTGAAAACAGGGGATAATATCGACCATAAGCACTCTCTTTCTCGTGCTCTCTAACTCGTTGTTTCTCGCGCTCAACTCTTCTGACTTTTTTGTGCATTGTAGCATGCGCAATGTTTTCTATTGTTGTACAAAAATGATAGATAAATAGCACCTTTTGAGGAGGTTACGCATTTGCCATTTTAAGAAGCACAAATATACAGACGTCACACAAACGCACTGACTCAATTGCTGAAAACAGGGGATAATATCGACCATAAGCACTCTCTTTCTCGTGCTCTCTAACTCGTTGTTTCTCGCGCTCAACTCTTCTGACTTTTTTGTGCATTGTAGCATGCGCAATGTTTTCTATTGTGGTACAAAAATGAAAGATAAATAGCACCTTTTGAAAAGTCATTTATTGATCTGATTATTGATCGCAGGCCACGTGTGCCCCCCTAATGGACATATGCATTGACATCGTTAGAAGCAACCTCACAGAACGTGATATCAATCTTTTACACCCAAGGGTATTCCGAGAAGTCACATTAAAAGAAGTTGCCAGGAGTAAACAACTTAGAAATAGTTACTTTGGTCATTTTCCAAGTGCTCCGAGCATAACACCACTTTTTCGGCACCTGGACATTTGTATGCTTTTTTGAGGCATCGTGGAGGTACATAGAACCCCTTTCTGTCATGCAAAACACCACATTGTTTTACGCCAGAATGATATTTTCATGCTGGCCTTTAACCAATGGACTCCGCCTGTTTTTAGACCCAACTAAAAGCGTGCAGTTTCCATAGGAACCTATCGTAAATGTCTCTTGTAAACATAACTTGCCGGATGGCATTTACACTTTTTTGCACAAAACACATTGTCAAAAGAGCTTGTTTTGTTCTTTTGGGGATTCATTATGTTAGCACGGAAACGTAAATGGCTCCCTACCGGCAAATCTTCGTCATTTGCATGGTGGAGTGAAAATGTGCTGGGCAAAAGCCTTTTGCCCTGTACTTTTGCACTCCACTGTGCACAGTGAGTAAACTTTACCTGGCATGCTCAAATGCCAAGCAGCATTTACTTTGGCAAGCAACCTTAAAATTACACTTAAACACTGCTTGACATGCTGACTTGTCGGGCAGTGTTCCATTTTTATTGTGAACACTGTTTATCATTCGCACATGGTAAGCAGTGTTTACAATTACAAATAAACGCTGTCTGACATTGTAATTGTACACTCTGCCTGCCATGCGAGCAAGGCCGGCAGAGTGTACAATGGATTCCTATAGGGCCCGCCTGCTTTATGCTCCTGCATAAAGCAGGCAGGCCCCATAGGGATATACAGCATTTGTGACAGAATGAAATTCCATGCCTGCGCAAATGCTGGAGCATTTGTATGGTGGAGAGGATGGAAGGTGGCGTAAACTCAAATTAAGTTCGGACCCTCCTCTCCACCATAGAAATTATTGAAAATATGGCACAGCGTGAATGGAAGCCGCTTAAGCCTTACTGCAGGCTTTTACGCCTTCCATTCACGTAACACCACAATTGAACATGTTTTTTGTTTAAATCATCTTTTTACAAATAATCTTTATATTTGCATTTAGCAGTCTGCGCATCTCAATGCAGATCAATAAGGGTCACCACATCCACTTCTAAAGTGTGACTTCCGCATTTACAGGGGCTGATATGAGTCACCTTGCAATGTAAACCACGTTACTTTGAGCTCAGCAATTCTTGTAAAAAAACTATTCCTCAGTCACATCCTGTGTAGGGCAGTTTTGCAAAAAAATGACCTCTGCTAATCAGTTTGCAGCTTCTCCATGTTTGTTTGTATGGCATGGTAACAGCAAAAATGGAGCTGATGTGCGAAAGCCTCTTGCAAAACAATCAAGAATCCAAAATCTGCCCAAGAGTGACCTACAACACAGCCCCTCTTTTATCATACCGTAAGTTATAATGATATTTTTAGTCACCACAGATTCCATGCCCTAATAGAGAAACGTGGCCGGCCAAGTTGCTTTATAAGGCTAGGAGAACTCTGAGGTAACTTGCAATATCCTTTTTAATTTGGGCTATTTGGTGATAAGATAAGATATGTCCTTTATAACGTGCCTATACTGTAGTTAAGGCATGGTATCAAACAGTGAAGACAGACCCAAGTGATCACATTTCAAGGGTGTTTATTGAACCTCAATGGGTTGGTTGAATGCCTATCTGAACCTAAATCTAAAGATGGGAGCACGCGGCAATGCGGCACGTTCGAGATTCGCTCACACTCTGGCTTCTCTACCACGAGGATAAATTTAAAGCCAAGGTATCAGGGCCTTTTGCCAAAGGGTCTTTTTGAATAACAGTCTCTTACTGCAGATGGCCTGGCGCAACAAATACGTACCAAAGTTCTTTTCTTATCAGGGCTTTCACATATATAAGCTCTCATTGTCAATATTCATCATGAGTCTCTCCCCTTCAGGTTTGGACCCCTTTTTACCACAATGTTCACAACTGGTCTCCCTCGTTCGAGGTTGGACAATGGATCTACCTCGCTCGGGCTCAGATCCTTTTAGCACAATATTCACGTTTGCTCTCCTTCGTTTGGGCTTGGACCATGCAATCTCACTTTCTATGTTTCCTCTTGATATGAAAAATCAAAGGAGGGAGAAGGACCAGAAAAGGGAAGCCCTTTTTTCTTCCTGAAACAGGGATTACTGTATAGAAAGGAAACCTCCAGAGAAGGCCTAAGTAAAGTTCAATTATTAATTTCCAAAACCCACCTTAAGATTGTGTTAGATATTGCACATTCTCATTTGACAGGGGGACATTTAAGACAATCTAAAACCCAAGCTCCCATCAGTGGTAAATTCTAATGGCCTGGTATCCATGCGGACATACAAAACTTCATTCAGACATGTGAAATGTGCTAGAAAACCAGTGCTCATATTCCCTTACCTGCCCCTCCAAATCCCTTACCAATCATAGACGTCCCTTTCTCCTGAATTGGGATGGATATCATTGGACCGTTGGAAGCCTCTAAAGTGTTAAAAATATGTCCTCGTAATCGTTGATTACGCTTCCCGATACCCGGAGGCATTCCCCATGCAGAACAATACAACACAACAGATCCTAAAACATCTTCTACCATTCTTTTCTAAGGTTGGTTTCCACAGGGAAATTAGAACGGATCAGGAATCCAATTTTATGAGCAAACTCATGGGTCAAGTCAAGGAATTACTACATATCTCCATCTTAAGAACCTCAGTTTACCACTCCCAAACGGACGGATGGTTGAGAGATATAATAAAACTCTCAAGATGATTTTGAGAAAATTGGTAGATCAAGATGGAAAGGACTGGGATAGCATCATCCCCTGGGCCGTATTTGCATTAAGAAAGACCACTTAGGCATTCACTGGTTTTCTCCTTTTGAACTACTTTATGGCAAAGAACCAAGAGATATCTTAGACATGCTCCGGGAGACCTGGAAAAAAAAGGGAAGAGGCACATAGACCCCTTCACAAACAGCTACCCAATTACGAGAGCATATGCACCTCGTTCGAAATCTAGTCTACACTCACATTGAAAAAGCCCAGGCCAACCAAAGTCCACCTATGACAAGAAAGTAAATTTAAGATCTTTTTCCGTAGGGTAAAAGGTATTAGTCCTCTTACCTACCTATGAAAAAACTTGTCTCAACGTGGCATGGGCCATATGAGGTACTAGAGCAAACAGGACCTACACTTATAAAATAGGCCAACCTGATAAGAAGCAAAAAACCCACCTTTACCATATATATCTCTTAAAGGAGTGGAAAGAACATTTTTCCGCTGCCTTAACCTCGATATTGCCTTGTTTAACATCAGAGGAGAGAGACAATTCAGAGCTTATTCCCCAATAACTATCTAGACAGAAGCAAGAAGTTTTAAACAACCTGGTTGGAATTTCCTGATGTATTCTGCAAAAAACCAGGGAGAGTACATGGTACTTATCATTATATCAGAACTCCAAAAGGAAAAGTGGTCCATTTAAAACCCTATAGACTCCCATAAGCCCAAAAACAAATTGTGGTAGAGCAAATGAAAAAATGCTGAAGGCAAACATCAAGCCTTCTTAAAGCCCATGATCCTCCCCTGTTGTACTGGTAACAAAATCTGATAATTCTTGGAGGTTTTCATGGATTTTAGGCAGGTTAATGCCATCTCCACTCCACCTTCGATGCCTATCCTATGCCGCAAATCGATGAGTCAATGGATAAACTCAGAAGTGCCATCTTCCTATTGACCCTAGACTAAACCATGGGATACTGGCAGGTCCCCATACATGGATCTGATAAGGAAAAGACAGCTTTCTTGACACACCTGGGACTAGTCCAGTTTAAAGTCCTTCCTTTTGGCCTCATGGGGACCCAGCCACTTTCCAACGGCTCATGGACAGGATATTACAGCCCTACTGATTTCTGTGGGGCTTATATTGACGACATAGTAATTTATGGTAAGACTTGGGAAGACCATCTTTTGCATCTCTTTTCTACTATGAGAACCCTCAGAGAAGCCGGCTCAACTGCAAATCCATCTAAATGTAAACTGGCCCAATCAGCCGTGAAATACCTTGACTTCTTTGTAGGGAAGGGCAGGTCCAGCCCCAACGAGAAAAAGTGAAAGCGGTCCTAGATACCCCCATGCCTAAGACCAAGAGAGATCTCAGGGCGTTCCTAGCATTGATAGGTCATTATTGTAGGTTTATCCCTAATTTCTCAGATAAAACAGCTAGGTTAACCGACAAATTAAAGAACGCTGAACCCCAGAAGATTTGTTGGGCTGATGAGGACGATATCTGTTTAACAACTTAAAACAAACCTTGTGCCAGAACCCAATCCTAAAGGTGGTAGACTTTTCATAGGAGTTTGTGTTACAAATTGTCTCACAGGATTAGGAACAGTCCTATCACAAATGTGTGATTAATTAGAACACCCTATCCTATTCACTAGTCAAAAACTCTTGCCACGTGAAAAGACCTACTCTATGTTGGAGTTAGAGGCCCTTGCCATCAAATGGGCAATCACCCATCTAAGATACTATCTTTTAGGAAGGAAGTTCACTCTTGTCACATACCACTCACCTTTAGTACTGATAACCCAACCAAAGGATTCTAACCCGCCAGTCATGTGATGGTTCTTTGACCTGCAACGCTACTGTTTCACTGTGGAACACCGAAAAGGTAAAGACCAGGGTAACATTGATTTCCTTTCCCGGTTTCCCTGTGAAACAGATGCAGTTACATCGCATAGGGGAAGGATATGTGAGAAACCAGAAGGTGTCTCACCCGCTAGTCCCCGGGGATCTCTCTCTCAGGTGGCCGAACACGGCCATTGTGTTTGGATCCAGACCCTGGGGGTGGACCAGTGCGGGAGGATCACTTGAGTGAGGGGTCTTCGGGGAGTGGGACACCGGATCGTGAGACGCGGTCCCCCCCCCCGTAACACCTTTACCCCATCCTACCAGGTAGGATATGTGGGAACTTTACCCCCGCACCTTTCCCTTCACAAACACTTCCACACGGACAGTCCGCGCAAGTCAGATTGTGCAAGTGCGATGACACCAAAAGCAGGGGAAGGGAGAGGGGGAAGTGCCAGGCAGAGGGAAGGGGGGGGTACAATCAGGGCAGCATTGCTCTGAGTAACTATAGCCAGGGCAGCGTGGCTTTGTGTAAGTGCAGGGAGGCAATGGACTGTAGAGGTTACAGTTACAGACCCTAAGTGGGCAGTAGGCCTGGAGGCAGTGCTGGGGAGACTCATCATGGAGGAGCCTGGTACCCAGTGAGACTCTGAGGGAAGACAAGCAACCAGATAGCACAGCAGGCAGGAAGGTCAGCAGGGACAGGAGAGAGAGAAAGCAGAGGAGAAAAGGAAGATCTTGAGCTGCTTCCAGAACTTCAGGTGGTCTGGCTCAAGGTTGAGAGGGGCAGGGAGGCAATTCCAGAGGGCAGCACCTGCAGAGGAGAGAGATCTGACCCCCACTCTCTGCCTGGAGAAGAATCTGACCCTCAGAGAGTTGGAGGTAGCTGAGCGAAGGGCAAGAGAAGGAAGGTATTTAGGAAGAGAGAGAGTTGGATGGAGTGTGAGCCCTGGCCCCAGAAAGCCTTGTAGACGATGAAGAGGGTCTTGAACGTGATCCGTGCCACCACCTGGAGCCAGTGGAGAGATTCCAGGGATGGAGAGATACGGTCCCTGGGCTTGAGACCAAGGATAAGTCTTGCAGTCCTGTTCTGGATTAGTTGCAGAGGGCAGAGAGTCGAGGATGGCAGATTGAGAACTTAGTCCAGCCTTGAGAGAACCAGGGCTCTGGAGACAGTGAGCTTCTGGAGGAAAGTGATAAAAGGAAGAGTACCTCTGAGGATGTGCAGCTGGAAGTGGGCTTTCTTGGAAAGGCATGTGATGTGAGGAGAGAAGGAGAGAGTCGAAGATGACACCCAGGTTTTTTGCCTCACAGGAAGGTGAAGGAAGATGGCACAAGGAGGGTTGCAAGGGTGAGAGAGGGAAAGCGGGAGCAGGGTTCCCAATGAGAAAGATCTCCATCTTATTGGCATTAAGGCAGAGATCGTTGGAGGCACACCAATCCTGAATCATGGATAGAAAGTCAGGAATGAGCAAGAGAGGAGAGGAGGCTGTGGGGAGCCTGTAAGAGAGCTGAGTGTCATCCGCATAACGCTGGAAGTTAGAGGAGAAGGTAGAAATCATGTGGGGCAAAGGGGCTAGAGCCCTTGGGAACACCACAGGTGGAGAGAGAGGTGATAGAGACAAAGGACCCAAGTTGGACCTTGGTGTGTCGGTCCAAGAGGAAGGAGGATAATCAATCCAGGGCCTGATCCATGATGCCCAGGTTGTAACAGAGCTGATTGATAAGGATACTGTGATTGACTGTGTCAAAGCAGAGGAAAGATCAAGGAGGATTAGGACAGAAGGAAGGCTGGAGTCATGATTAGAGAGCAGGTGTTCAGAAGAGCAGTTTCCGTGCTTCTGGCTGATCTGAAGCCAGACTGATGGTCATGGAGACAACCAACAGATTCAGTGTGGCGAGTGAGCTAGGAGATGGACAGGTTTTCCAGGAGTTTTCCGAGGAAAGGAGTGATAGAGATCGGGGGATAGTTTGCCGGACAGTTAGGACTGGCATAAGGTTTTTTAAGGAGGGGTTGGGGAGTGCTTGAGGAGAGAGGGGAAAGATCCATTGGCAAAAGAGTGATTGCAGAAATGGACCAAAGCTGGACCGAGGGTGTCAATGTGGTCCTTGATGGTTCTGGAGGAGAAGAGAGATATTTTCAAAGATTGGACTTGTCTGAAACATCGTCAGGTGTTGTCAGAGGGAAAGAGGAGAAAGGAGGAGGAGCGGGAGAGGCGGCCAGAGGGGGGATGAGAGAGGTAGAGGGAGAGGAAGAGGAGAGCCATGACAGAATGTCCTGAGGTTTAGTGGTGAAGCAAGAAGCTAAAGCCACATAGAGGGCCAGGAAGGGAACAGGAGATTTGGAGAATGCAAGAAGGATTGCCCAGCTCTTTACAGATTTTATAGAGTTTGGAGGTGTTGTTAGAGACACCAGAGATGCAGGCTTGGATGTGGACTCTGTTCCTGGACAGGACAGAGAGGCTGTATTGCTTTTGTAGCAGGCGGCAGTCCAGTTTGTCAGAGGATGCGCCCAAAGCTCTTCACTTCCTCTCAGACACCCTGCACTTGCATTTGAGGGCAGCGAGGTCAGAGTCATACCAAGAGTTGCACTTGGAGGTAGGCTTCAGGTGGATTCTCATGACAGTTGCCAGGATGGACAGAGTGTTGAAGAGAGATGCAGGTTAAAGAGGGCTGTGTCAGATTGTGAGTCAGACATGGGAGTAGGAGGAGCAGAGAAAGTAGCAGCAAAGGCATCTACTGACACACGCTTCAATGGCTAAATTACAGAGAAGGTAGTGCTGGGGTGGGCTTTGCCTGAGGGACAGCGAGTTTCAGGTTAGAGGAAAGTAGAAAGTGGTCAGTCCAAGAGAAAGGAGTGGTGAGAGGGTTAGAGAGGGGCATGTCTGAGGAAATACGAACAACCAAGGTGTGTCCGGCAGAGTGTTTCTGACCAGAGGGTAGAATGGAGAGAGAGAGAGAGTGTCACAGAGGTTGCGGATGAGCCCAGAGGAGGTATTAGAGGTATCCAGGTAGATTTTGAGGTCTCTGAGGAGGTAGGGTAAAGGCTTGAGGTACACCCAGCGGAAGTGGTTGAGGGGCCAGAGAGTGGGTAGAGGTGGTAGCAGGAGGTGGCACAGTAGCCAAGGGGAGGAGGAAGGTGCCAGAGAGGTGGTGGAGGAATGTAAGGTGTTAATGCCCTTAATTTGTAATATATGAGGAGAGCCCCTTAGGTAGAAATACCACCTGTAGGTAAACCTGAGGATGGGCACCTGCACCTTACTGCATACATGCACAAGGCTTCAGAAACCGGGGGTAAAATGAGAAAGCAACTTCAACCATAGACTTATTGGATACGAACCTTCACTGAGCCAGCAAAATAAAGCTGGCCCCAAACCTCCTTTATCTAACTAAACTTTGATATGTCCTAGGATAGGGAAATACCATTTTAAACATGTGACCTATGTTGAAATGAACACAGTAAACCAATGAAATTGTTTCCCTGCATGGTAGCTTTTATAATATACACATCAATAAATAAAAAGAGCAGCAATACCTTCACCATGGGCCGTACAGCTGAAAACACCGTAAAAAAAACCACTTTGCCCATTTGATTATGGCCTCATTCCGAGTCTGGCGGAAACAAATCGTAATTACCGGCATGCCAGTGCTACCGTGTCTGTGAACATTCCGGCATGGTGTAACCGGCATGCCGGTAATTCCCCCCAAAATCCTAACACCGCCACCCTCGGTGCTGGTGACTCTGATTCCATGCTCCCGGTCCCACCGTCACCGGTAACAACAGTGCTGTTATTACTGTGCCCGGAAATACAGTGTTCGCCGGAACAGGAAATTGACGGGCGGCCATTAATAAAACACAATCCATTACAATCCTCTGAGCACAGGAGTGATACACACATCCAGAGCACTGAACCTGAGAGAGAGGGATGACATCAAGGGTACCTGCAAACCGGAGGCGCAAGCCCCGCTTCAGCGAGGCCGAAATGAACATGCTTGCTGACACAATAGTAGAGCATGCTCACCAACTGTTCAGCACAGACCTCCGAAGGCAGGCCCAGCCTAGGAAAAAGGCCATCTGAGAGGAGGTGATACAGAAGATCACTGCAGTTGGCTCCACACCCCGCACTCTGTGTGACTGCCATAAAAGGTGGGACGACCTACGCCTGAGTGTGCGCAACCTCCTATCAGCCCAGGGCACCCAGGGCATAGCCACAGGAGGCGGCACTGCATTCCCCATTCACCTGCAGCCCTGGGAGGAGACCTGCAGAAGTGTGCTGCACCATGAATCAATCGAGGGAGTTGGTGCTGCTGAGGCCGGAGGTGTGACATCCGATGAGGCTGGTGAGTACCTGTAACCCCAATTTCACATCAACCTGCCTGTCCACCCTGCAAACACTAAAGTTGCCAAACACGTCAAGTGCATTGTGCACAATACCAGTACAGCCCTGCCGGGCACATCCATGGCACAACCCGCCACAACACAACATCATACAGCTTGTGTACCACATGCCTAACTCCCTACCCATTTAACACAAGTACACCACCGAAGTATCTCTGGCACTCCATACAACATGTAGGCACATCACACATCCACCCACACAGTATCCATAGCACATGCATGTGTATACCATGCCATGTCCCCACCATGTCACTGACACAGCATTGTCATCAAAAAGTCCAAGTATTCATGTCTGTCTCATCAATCCACACATATCACCAATGCTCTGCCTTTCTGACTCCCTCAGACACATCATCCGGAAATGAGGACGGGGAGCCCAGTACCTCGAGGGGCACCAGGCCAATCCGCCGAAGAACCACCACCATCTTGACACAGGAATCCACAGCCTCAACAGGCAGATGTCGAAGTGCCACCCCGGCCGCATCTTTTCAGCTGCCTTAAATCCCGGTGGCACCTGCACCACAGCTAGCTCAAATCCCAGGGTTAACCTGCACCACAGCTGGCTCAAATCCCGGTGGCACCTGCACCACAGCTGGCTCAAATCCTGGTGGAACCTGCACCGCAGCTGGCTCAAATCCCGGTGCCACCTGCGCCACAGCTGGCTCAAATCCCAGTACCACCTGCACCACAGCTGGCTCAAATCCCAGTACTACCTGCACCACAGCCACAAGGACGTGCACAAGGTGATCTTGATGGAAACACTGCTGACGAGGTTGGAGCCGATACTGGTGACACAGAACACAGCTTCGAAGAAGCCATGCACTTAAGTCCCATGGGCCCAATTAGCCCCCATCCTCAACCGTTCTGCATGTGAGGGACATAGAAGGCCGTCTGACACGGATGGAGCAACGCCAGGATGCTCTCACATTAATGGTGCAACAGCACCTTAATGAGGCACAGCTGATGCGGGAGAGTGTGCAGGCCAGTTCAAGGCGGAATGCACGGGCACGTGGGTGATGCACATGTGCCATAGTACAAAAGTCACGCAGGGTGAGGGAGGGCAACAGTGTCATTTTCTCCATTGCCGAAAGTACCGAAGGCCCCTATCAACACCACCGGCTCCCTCCATTAGCAGCACACCAGGGAGCTCACTGCAGATCAACCCAAGGTGGCTCTATGCGCGGCTGTCTCGCCCTGCACACAGCCACACACTGGAGCATAAAAGGGGCCCAAATAGCCCATGGACCCATAGGTGCCCTGTCATTGAATTTAGCAAATGTACATAGGACAGGAGTTGGCTATAGACAGTTCGGTGAGGTGGTGTGGGGAGGGATAGTTGGGGAGGGGTTGTGGGGAGGGATAGTTGGGGAGGGGGTTTAGGGAGGGGCAGTTGGGGATGGGGTGTTTGGAGGGATAGTTGGGGAGGGTGTGTGGGGAGGTATAGTTGGGATGGGGATGTGGGGAGGGATATTTGGGGAGGGGGTTTGAGGAGGGACAGTTGGGGTTGGGGTGTGGGGAGGGATAGCTGGGGAGGGTGTGTGGGCAGGGATAGTTGGGGAGGGGTGTGGGTAGGGACAGTTGGGGAGGGGATGTGGGCAGGACTAGTTGGGTGGGATAGTTGTGGGAGTTAAGGCATTTTACAATTGTACACAATTGTTTATCACAGAATATATTAGGTGTTGCAAAAGAAATAAAGACTGGACATTGATCTTTCAGTGATTTTATTTATGTACAGTGCCCAGTGTGCTAAATGGCATGTGCCGTGTGTGTGACAGGTGCTCAGAAGTAGTGCTGTATAAGGTCTTCATGTGCGACATGTCCATCCATGCCATCGCGGCACTGTGAAAAAGTCAGCTCATCATCACTGTCATCCCCAGCCTCTGGTGGGTGCCTGTCCATGTCGAGGGCCAGGGGGACATTGCACCTGATGCACATGTTGTGCAACATGGCCCAGGCAAGCACTATCTTTCCCACCTTTTCTGGGCTGTACATAAGTGCTCCCATCGATCTGCTGAGGCAGCAGAGCCAGGTCTTCAACAGGCCAAAAGTCTGTTCTATGGTGCACCGAGTACGTACATGGGCACGGTTGTATGCCTGCTCATGGATATTGTGTGGTTGCCTTGTCAAACTATATTCGCATAATACCGTCTGATTATGAACATTGGCCTAAGTGCATTCACATTTGTACTGAAAACCGCATTTAAACATATATGGATAGAGTTGACTTTGCCGCCATCTTAGAACCATCTGCCATTTTGATTCTAACTCCTGCTTTTTGTCCTAAAATGTTAAACTGTGTTTTTGGCTGCAGCAGAACAAAATTAACTTTGAACTATGTGAACATTGAGGCTGCTGAGAGCAGAATGTTTGTCTTGGCTAAGAAACCTTGGACCCAAATTGAACCTCAATTCAAGTTTTGTCTGCACCAATAGCTTCATCCTTATACAAACACTGGAACTGAATGTTGGACAACTAAAACTATGTGCCTTTGCAGAAACCCATTGAATTCTTTTCTTGAAACTGGACTTACTTTAAGCTGGAGAACCAACATGACCAGACAGAACAAAGTTGTAACCATTGTATTTTGTAGACTGGAAAACATCTAAAGAATTTAAAGACAATATTGTTGTATTTGTTATGTGAACTGGGCATGAACCCTTGTAAAATATTAACTTGGAGAAGGGCTGGATGATGTGGGCGGGACTGTGTATAAATAATGCATGCTTTGTGATGTCCAGCACTCTCTTCCCTCACGGTGTCTGCTGGGACACACTGCGAGGCACTTGAGAGCCAGATAGCTATCTGTACTTTGATTAAAAAGTATATTTATAACTCTGAACTCGTGATTGGCCTATTCCATTTTGGTGGTACTAAGCCTCGATATTTTCTTTGGTATTTCAGAAGGCGTCCGAATAGGGACCCTCAAGATTGATGTCACCTCGCTGAACAAGGTGAAGCGGCTATCGGACTGGGATCGGAGAGTGAATGGGCACCTTGTATGAGATGCGACACCTCGACAGTACTGCACGATCTGATCCCCGGACAGTGAGCAAGCGGTTTGAGAGGACATCTTGACAAGGGTCCCCATGTCGAGATGGGCTCTTTGGCGAAATCACCAACCACGACGATCCTTTGTAATCCGATCAGACCTCCTTTGTTTTAAAATCAGGTGAGTTGGGCCCCGATTTCTAAGAATCCTGATATTGGTTGTAGTTTTGCACTTGCAAGTACAAACAACGCCAGGTAACACCAGTAATCTGACATGCCTGGGAAATTGACATCGTGTTTCAGGGTATTATTCCACAGAGATAGACAATCTTTTGGATGAGGCCAACCGGAGCCACCCATTGGGTCACCGGCTTGTTTAATGTACTGTAAGTACAGCCTAAATATTATCGTATTTAATGATATTTGGCACAGACAAACTAGACATGTTTCCGAACTTCAGTGGCCAGTTCATGGTAGCTTTGAAATTGCCCGTTTAGAGTATTTAGAATTTATATTATTGAAGAAAAAGGCGAGGCCTGCAGCATTTGATGCAATTAAAGATTGGAGAAAGGAAGCTATGCAGCAACTCAGAAGTAAAGAAAAGCATGCACGTAGGAACATGACTAATGCTGAAAAAGCACTATTGTATGATCAACAGAAACAGTCAAAATCTATTAGAAGTATGGAAAGGGCTTTTTCACTTGATGTACAGAATATACATCAGATGAACTGATTAACAAACTGTTGAATGAACGTAGAACTGTTGCAACTGAACCTCCTTCTTATGTGCCTCCTCCCGCTGTTGCGCCTCCTCCCATTGTAGTTCCCCCTCCTCCTGCTGTTGTTCCTCTTCCTTTTGTTGTTCCTCTTCCTGCTGTAGTTCCTCCTCCTGCACCTCCAGCCTTACTGACAGTTGCCGTTCCCTTAATTCCGTCTCCACCGTCAGCGGTAGAGTCTCCGCTACCTATTGAACACGATTTGTCTGAACTTTCTTTTCCAAGTGGTTATGCTCCACTTGTAGTGATTGAAGGGGTGGGGGCTGATTCAAGAGTAGTGGCTCGTGGTACAGTATCTAAAGATAGAAAAAGAAAATTCTATACCTGGACTAAAAAATATATAGAAGAGGGTGAAGAATCAGCTGTTTTAGTTGCGATTTCTGTCCAAGAAAGTATTCCCGAACAGACTATTTTGATAGAAGGGATGGGAACACATTTGGCTGATATTTGGAGTGATTTGACGGACATGAATGTCCCACAGGGGTTGAGGGATTTGAATGTCCTTGCCCGCTCAAGGTACACTGCGGAGAATGTACATGAGCATGTTGAGAAGGTATTTGAGTTTAAAAGGGAGCTAGATAGGTGACAGGAAGATGAATTAGATGGTAATAGACTGCAAGCCTCATAAGTGCAGAAATTATTTCTTCCTCTATTGAAACCAATGAGTGAACAAATGCACATTTGCACAAGAGACGCTCTTAGATAGATTTCGATTGTTTCAATTTCTCCCATTGAAGTGCATGACATGTTTAGTCAGTATGCTCTGGCAATGCAAAGGAAAGTGTTACAGGTGATGGTAGAGTATCTACAAGATGAGTTTGTGAAGAGAAGGGTTTGTTGTCCCGCATATTTGATGGTCATTTATAAGATAGCATTTCGCCTGATACTGCTTTGACTACTATGTCACTTGATTTAGCTTTGTTGATATATAAGCGTTCAGAATTGCCTATTTTTCAATTGCCAATGAGCGAGGTTCCTCTGACATTTGTTCCGAAAGTAGAAATTCCAGCAAATGCCACAGCAGGTACACCAGACACTACTATTGAAACACATTATGTCTCACAGTTTGTCCATGTCCCATTTTCTAGACAGGAAGTGAATCCCATTGGACAAACGATTCCAGATATTAGGAAGAATCCAACAGGATTTTATAAATAAATTGAATCTGTCTTGCATTCATCAGTTTTCACGCTGAGTGATATAGATTTGCTGTTTCCCATGATCCGTCCTGCTGATTTATGGAAACAGATTAGAACTATAGATGATCAGGCAGGGATGGGGGATACATGGGTTAACTTGGTGCAAATAGATGGAGATAGGAATGCTGGTGAGAAACTGCCACAGGTGATACTAATGTTGCCAGACAGAATAGTAGCTAAATTAAAAACTCTGGTTCCCGAGAATAGAATCATATGGGAGAAGCTTACGGCTTGCGTACAATTGAAGTCAGAGGGTGTAACTGAGTATTTGAATAGATTTGAGCAAGTATTTTAAGACTTTAGTGGTCAAGATTTGAGTACGGAGTCAGGGAAAAGATTATTTGTAGACAAGTTTGTACGCAGATTATTGCCTGAAATTCAATCACAGATAATGACTTCTGAAAGCACTTGGCAAGCAAAATCATAATCTGAAGTATTACTTATGGCTCAGTACTATGAAAATAGAGTTAATTCAGAGAAGGAAAGAGTGGAAAAGAAGACAGGAGACTTGAAAACTAGAGTACTGCAGCAGATCGCTAGAGGAGCCAGAGGTGGGAATACACAGTATAGAGGCCAATTTACACCACAGAGTAATGTGCAACTGCGTCCTGTACACATGAACCAATGTGCCTATTGTAGACAGGAAGGTCATTGGCGAGCACAATGCCTTATCCTTCAGCAGAGATCGAATAGCACATACAGTGTCATGGGTAGATGATCCAAAGACGTCCTAGGAATGGGGGTCCTGGTAGAAGTCGGTTTGCTCAGAATCAACAGGCACCTTCACATATTGGGCAACATAGTGTTAATAGTGAGAATATTTTAGATAATGCTTCGACTGCCTATTTTTCTGAGGATATTGCATTTGATGATATACTGTTCCGCTAGGACAGTCCGAAGCAGAGTCTGGAACCAGTACCTATTCCCGTCGATCAGAAAGGGCCCTATGTTGAAATGAAGGTGGGGAATAGGGAGCATCTATTTTTGATAGATACAGGAGCACAGAAGTGTTCTATTGATCATTCACGGGTTCCAGATATTCCCCTGTCAGGACAGAACAACATTTCTGTAGGGTTTTCTGGTACGCCAGTGGTTAGTCCGGTCTCTCAGCCGGTATCGATTTCACTGGGGCCATTTACTGATTCATGTCCATTCCTTCTGACGACAAAATGTGGCGAAAATTTGTTGGGAACATTTTTTGAAAGAATTGAATGCTGTAATTTACTGTTCTCCGGATGGAGTGTATTTAACGATTTCGCCTCAACAAACTTCTGTTCCACAATATTTGTCTAGACCTTTACCACACAAATTGAATAAGGTTCCGACATGTCTATGGGCAGTTAATGACAATGACGTTGGCATTTTACAAATTGAACCAGTTAAAATTGTATTGAAACCAGGTGTTAAATTACCGCATATTCCACAATATAAGATTTCGGTTGAAGGTGAGCAGGCTTTGAAGAGTACTATTTCTGATTTTGTACACATAGGTGTGATTGAGGAAATTGTAGGGAGTGTGTGTAATGGTCTGATTCAACCAGTTGATAAGAAAGGGGATAATGCGATTCCTTTTCGTTTCATTATTGATTTACGCGCTATTAACAAGGTTTTTTCCCACAGTTTCCAATTGTACCTAATGTTACTACAATATTGACCATGGTTCCAGCCTCAGCTACTCATTTTAGTGTGGAGATTTGAAAAATGCTGTTTTCAGTATTACTGTACATATTGACAGTAGATATTTGTTTGCGTTCATCCTAGGGGGAAGTTCCTTTACATTTACTTGTGTGCCACAAGGGTACACTGAGAGTCCAAGCATTTATAGTAGAGCATTAAAGGAACAGCTTGATACACTTGAGTTACCTTCTACTTGCACGTTGTTGCAGTATGTAGACGATTTGCTTCTAGCTGCAGATTCTGAAGTTGCTTGCAAGGAGGGCACCGTGTTGCTGCTTATTCATTTAGCAGAACATGGGCATAAGGCTTCATTAAAAAAGTGTCAGTATTGTCAACAGGAAGTCACCTATTTTGGCTACCTCCTGTTGAAGGAGGGAAGAAGACTGACACCTGAAAGGATACAAAGCATCTCTGGCATGTCTGTCCCAAATACACAGAAAGAGGTCAGAGCCTTAATAGGTATGGCTTCATACTGTAGACAGTGGATCCCACATTTTTCATTAATGATAAAACCTATGTTGGCACTGACAAAGAAGGTCATTTCTTTGCCTTTACTGTGGAACATGGATTGCCAGAAAGCTTTTGATCTGCTCAAGGCTTTGTTGTGTTCAGCGCCAGTTTTGGGCACACCAAATTATGAAAATATCTTTGTATTTTATGTGCCTGAATGTGAAGGATCTGCTTTGGCTGTTTTAATGCAGGAATATGGGGGTAAAAATCGACCAGGCAGTTATTTTTCCTCCACGTTAGACCCTGTTTCATGCGCTTTGCCGAGATGTTTGAGAGCTGTTGCTGCTGCCGCTGCATCTGTAAAACAAAGTGAG
This sequence comes from Ambystoma mexicanum, assembly GCF_040938575.1. Classification (NCBI taxonomy): domain Eukaryota; kingdom Metazoa; phylum Chordata; class Amphibia; order Caudata; family Ambystomatidae; genus Ambystoma; species Ambystoma mexicanum. Next base: position 804,198,496 of record NC_090921.1, read on the forward strand.
GGTATGGTTCTGGGTCACTCTTTACCGTGATGGTACCTCACTCTGTAGACGTTCTATTAAACAGAATGCAGACCCAACATCTCACATCAGCATGACTAAGCAGGAATGAGCTGATTCTATTTGCACCACATATTCAAATTAAGAGATGTTGCTCATTAAATCCGGCCGAACTATTGCCTCTTCCGCAAGAAATTGATTGCAGTGACAAAATTTCACATGACTGCCTCTATACCACAGAACATGAGGCTAAGTGCAGAATTGACCTAAGCGATACACCTTTAAAGAATCCACAAGGGGAGCTATTATGCCATGGCTCCTGCTTCAAACTTCCGGATGGTACATCCACTGCTGCTTACGCAATCACTACATTAAGCACTATAGTAGAGAACAAATGAATTCTGCATAATTCTGCGCAGGCCGCAGAGATTATTGCGTTGATTAGAGCTTGTGAAGTTTCTGAAGGGCTTAGTGTGAACATATACATGGACAGCCAGTATGCCTTTGGGATAGTTCACAGAATTGGTCCACTATGGGCTGAGAGAGGGTTTTTGACCTCACATGGAACTAAGATACAGCATGGCGCTCTAATAGTTTGGCTACTTTCAGCGCTTGCACTTCCTACAGTTAGCAATAATGAAGTGCGCAGCACACCAGAAAGTAACGGACGATGTGAGTAAAGGACAAACTTTTGCTGACAGAATAGCCAAACAGACTGCCACTGATTTGCATTCAAAAATGTATGTGTTAGAACCAACAAAAGGGGTCACTAACACTTGTTTGATAGATGAAGAAATTGGTTGCATAAAAGAAATTTAGGCTGATGCCACTCCAGATTAAATTAAACAGTTGGCTGAGGGTCCAGCAGGTTTAGATGATGAGGGTTGTTGGGTAGATAATGAAAAAAAAAAATGGATGCTACCCAATGCCTATGTTACCGCTATGGTGACAAAGGCTCATGGGCCAACATGCTAAGATTTGCAAATTGTTAGATCCTGTATGTATTCAAAAAACTGCTGAGCGTCTTGTCCAAAGTTGCATAGTATGCTTACAGCATAATAATGGCAAAGGTACATCGACACCAAAGGGTAGTTTTGCCCCCTCCATGCCGTCTGAGGTCATACATTTTGATTTTATCGAAATGGAGCGTTGACAAAATTATAAATATGTTTTGGTTGTCATCTGCGCTTTTAGTAAATGTGTTGAAGCTTTTTCTCTAAGAGATGCCCCAGTAATGTCAACGTTGAAAGTCATGCTTAAGGAATATTTTCCTAGGTTTGGCTTGCCGAGAGTCATATGGTCTGATAATGGTCCACATTTTATCGTTGCTGTCATCCTGCAAGTATGCGTGGGATTACATGTCGATAAACGATTCCATTTAACCAGGCATGCTCAGAGTGCCGGACTTGTACACGCCATAACAGCATATTGAAAAACAAGATTGCGAAGGTTTGCGCTCATAGCAACTTGAAATGGCCTGATGCCTTACCAATAGCCTTATTATCAATGTGGATGATTGCACAATCAAAGACATGGTTCTCTCCTTATGAAATTGTCATGGGGAGACCAGCCAACATATGGAAGATGCCAAAACCCAAGTTATTGAAGGAGGTTGAGCATGCACTTCTTTCTGAATATTGTGACCAGTTAACTCAAAATTGTATTTGATTCATCAACAGGTGCGAGAGGCCCTCCCAGTAAAGTACGAGGGTCCAGGTCATCGACTTTGGCCTGGTGACTGGGTGCTACTAAAAGCCTTTGAAAGAGCCTCCTGTCTCGCACCTCGCTGGAGAGGACCACATCAAGTCCTCTTGGCTACACAGACTGCTGTCCGAGTCACCGACAAGAAGAACTGGATCCACGCGACACACGTGAAGAGGATTCCTTTTCCTCTGGCCTACAACAAAGGCAAGGAAAAGGGAATTGGTGATCTTGATGCTCACAACGAGCCTGCTCTAAGCAACACTGAGGGTGTCCCAGAAATCCTGCCTGAGCCCGTGGGGCCTGGGGAGACTGCTTCTTTGTCTATGAAAGACCTTCCTAAACCCGTAGGGCCTGGGGAGATTGTTGCTTCTTCTTCGAATTCTTCTTCACCATCAAGCAATCTTGCATCTCCTTCCTCATTGTCTTCATTGCCTTCAGGAAACAATGACACTCTGTTTGCAGATCACACTGTACCTAGAGTCTTAAGGTACGATCTGCGACCACGAAATCGAACTTACAGTACAGCATTGACTGTGCCTGCAAGAAACCGTCTTTGAGCCAGTCCCTTGTCATTCTTCTGCTGAAAATAAATAAGAAGCAGGCACCGGCAAAGTTACCTTCATTGAAAATATGCCACTTGGTCAAGAGCCACCGACAGATGAACTAAAAAAGCCTAACAGAGAGGCTTCTTAAACGGACTCTGAGAAACAATGCCCAATTTTAAAGCCACTCGTACGAAAATGAATGTTGGTCACTTCTTTGATGATGAATCTGCCCATTAAGGGTCATGGTCCCTGAGGACCAAATGGTTACTGGTCACAATAGCAGTTTGTTTAGTCATCGTATTTTCATTTGGGTTTTGGTATCTAGAAAGTGTGCATCCGCTTGATAATTTATTACCGAATGCAAGTATCCGTACTGTGCCTTCACCTTATGTGTATCTGCTCACTCTTCCTCCACGAGACCTCCAACACAGAGGACGTTATCATAATAACACTCTTTTAATGATTATGAATGCTACCCATGAGATTCTAAACAAAACAAATTGCTGGGTGTCTTTGCATTTGCCACAACATGGGGAAAAGGGACTAGGCTGGTATATTCATCCTCTCCCTTTAACTACTGCTTGCTATGCCTCACTCAGGGCACTATTCTTTGGTCGGTGGAATGACAGTATTTCTGGGAACTTTGATGGGACTAATCTAAACGAATTTGAGAAACGAGTCTTAACACCTTTAGGATGTTCCCTCTTTGTAAATAGGAGCAAACTCAATGTTGCTTCTATTAAGCCTTCTGACTTTTCTAGACCTTTTCAATCATTAATCACCTTCAAGATGGCTCCCGTAGGTAATAGGGATGCCATGCCTCCTTTTTATCCTATCAACCATAGTCCAGAAACTGTTTCATTTTGCATACAGAGAGAGGGTTCCCGACCAATGGTACATTTGAGGGATGCACAAATATTGCAGTGTTAACTAGTGAGAATAGACCTCTGTATGTAGGAGATCCTGTTTACTTTGTTTGCAGCAATGAGGCTTATCCATGGTTACCCATAGATTGGCGGGGTACTTGTTACTTGGGGATATTGTTGCCAGGAGTATATATTGCCACCACCACTGAAGTTTCTAGAGCTCGTCCGAGGCAGGTTGAGAATGGTGATACTCCTTCACAAGTCTTGGGTGATGTTGCAAAATCCTTTGTGCCATTTTGGGGACAGATAATGAATTCCGAGGATATGAGAAGATTAGCAAGGGTATTAGAGGAGACCATCAATAGGACCAATGATATTTTGTACAACATGACACTAGAGCAAAAGGCAATTAGATGAGTAGTCCTCAAAAATAGAATGGTGTTAGACATCATTTTAGCTGAGCGTGGTGCAGTATGCAAAATGGTGGGATCTGCATGTTGTGTTTTGTAACCGACTCCTCCCCCACCATATTTAAGGCAATTCAGAATTTACATACTCTAAGCACTGAAGTTCATGTCCCAGAGGGAAATTGGAATCTAAGTACATGGTTCTGGGATTAGTTGCGATCTTGGGTTTGGAAAATGTTCACAGTCTAAATGGTGATCCTTGGCATTTTTCTGTTCTGCTGTTGTTGTATACAATGTCTGCCTGTCATATGTTCCATGATAGGAGGATGTTGTGCACAAGTAATAGGTACAGTAGGACCTAAGATGCAAATGCCTGAAAAAGTGACCAATGCCTTAGTAATGCAGGAAATTGCTATCAAAGAATGGCGATTGATGTCTTAGAAACCAGTGACTTAGGGTACTCTAATAGTGATACATGGTCTTTGTACAGTCAAAATGTTTGAGTAATGTTCTTGGCTTAGGCCAAAAGGAGGGTTTGTCAAACTATATTTGCATAATACCGTCTGATTATGAACATTGGCCTAAGCGCATTCGCATTTGTACTGAAAACCGTGTTTAAACAGATCCGAATAGAGTTGACTTTGCCGCCATCTTAGAACCATCCGCCATTTTGATTCTAACTCCTGCTTTCTGTCCTAAAATGTTAAACTGTGTTTTTGGCTGAAGCCTAGAAAAATGAACTTTGAACTATGACCTGAGCTCGGCCTTTGATAAGGTGGACAGGACAAAGTTGTGGGCCGTGCTCGGGTCCCTGGGCTGCCCCGGAGACATTCTAAGGGTGCTGGTGGACATACACACGGACAATGAGGCTTGCATGCGCAGTGGTCCGGGGGGACACTGCACGGCTTGCTTCAGGGTCGGGTGTGGTGTGCGGCAGGGCTGTGTGCTGGCCCCTATTTGTTTCTGTCTTTACATCAATGGCCTTTCAATGGATCTCATTAATATTCTGGCTGATTTTCTGGTCTTGGGGGGTCGGGCTTTCCCAGTCTTAGCCTATGCGGATGATACAGTATTGTTAGCCCGAACCCCGAGAGCCCTACAGTCCCTGATGAACGCATATACAACTTTTATGGGTGAATTGGGGCTAAAATTCAATACCAAAAAATCGGCAGTGATGGCGTGTGGAGGCAGAAAACGGCCAGCGGCAACGAGACCGATGCTTTGTGCCGGGGAAGTTATCCCCAGGGTTAAGGTTTTCGACTACCTGGGGATAACTTTCTCAGAAGCACGAACAGGTAAGGCTCACCTGGCCAAAAAATTGGCCAAAATGAGCCAGCAAATAGGGGGTATTTTCTGCTTTATGTCAAATTAAGGAGAACAAATTTATTAGGAGACTGTTGGGCTCCCGAACTCCGCGGGTTTGTATTTCAATCCATAGATAATTGGGATTGGAGTCTTGGGAGGACAATGGGCTCAGTCCCTGACCTTATTTTGGGTTCGGTTGTGGTCAAACGAATTTGCCTCCCTCTGTCACTTCATTATTCGGTCTGTGTTTGGCAGGGTGGGGTGGCAAAGAATTCCATGGCTTGACATCATTGCTAGGGCACTTGAGGAGGCCAACCTTAGCAACCTGTTCCCGCCAGCTGTATTAGTAACTAAGGCAGAGGGGATTAGCCACAAATCTGTGTTGGGTGAGGCAGTTGTAAGGAAAAGAATACTTCTAGAGTACGGCAATAAACGTGGCCAATTCCATACCACGATTAGCAGGCCTTCTGTGATCCAACCTTATTTAACTTGGAGCCCCTACAAAAAAGACAGTTGGTTAATAACCAGGGTGAGATTTCACTGTCTTCTTTTGCAAGGGAACACAGCGAATTGGAAAGGGTTTTCGGACTCTGCTAGCTGTCCGGTGTGTTTATTATACACGCGAAGATCTGGCTCATGTATTGTTTTTCTGCACTGGTTATGCAGGGATACGTAGAGCTAACCTGATACCAGCCCTAAAGAAGACAGAGATCCGCCAGTACAAAGTGGCACTCGCTTACCTCCTGAGTGCCGACTCTGTTTTTACGGCCTGGGCCCTGCTCTCCTTTTTAAGGAGAGCACTGTACTTTAGAAAGGGGCTGATGAGGCTCCAGGGAGTTGGTGGCTCCTAATGCAAGGGAGGACTGAAGGAGGAATTGTGCTTACAGTGATCTAATCCTTCGATTAGTGGTTTTGTAATTTCTATCAATATTACCGTACTGTGCCCTGTTTTAAGGTATGTTTGTTATGGTCTTTTGTACATGATTTTAAGGAATAGTTTATGCATTGTGAAATTTTTTTGGATGTATGTAATGTTGTTTCTGTGTTTGATGAATTTTTTTGCATCCACATAAACTTGTTTGACTGACTGATTATGTCAATATTGAGGCTGCTGAGAGCAGAATATTTGTCTTGTGCTAAGAAACCTTGAAGCCAAATTGAACCTCAATTCAAGTGTTGTCTTCACCAATAGCTTCATCCTTATACAAACACTGGAACTGAATGTTGGACAACTAAAACTATATGCCTTTGTAGAAACCCATTGAATTTGTTTCTTGAAACTGGACTTACTTTGAGCTGGAGAACCAACATGACCAGACAGAACAAAGTTGTAACCATTGTATTTTGTAGACTGGAAAACATCTGAAGTATTTAAAGACAATATTGTTGTATTTGTCATGTGAACTGGGCATGAACCCTTGTAAGATATTAACTTGGAGAAGGGCTGGATGATGTGGCCGGGACTGTGTATAAATAATGCATGCTTTGTGATGTCCAGCACTCTCTTCCCTCAAGGTGTATACTGGGATACACTGCGAGGCGCTTGAGAGCCAGATAGCTATCTGTACTTTGATTAAAAAGTCTACTTATAACTCTGAACTCATGATTGGCGTATTTCATTTTGGTGGTACTAAGCCTCGATATTTTCTTCGGTCTTTCAACCTGACAGGGGTCATTAACCATGGTATCAGGGGATGCGCAGCATCACCTGCACGGGAGCAACACAAAGTGTACATGTCTTTCTGCTGGGCATTTCATGTTGGCACAGGCTGTAAAGTGTTCATTCGAGAAGACAAACATGCACATTCAAAATTGAGTGCAGCTAGCATATATCCTTTTTTGGGTACCAGAACTGCACTTTGTCAGAATGCGTGTGGGGTGTGTGTTGTGCAGTGACATTCACATGGTCCATTCACAGACAACATGACCTCTGAGCCTTTTAGTACAACTGACACACATGCAATTGCTGTAAATGTCATTAATGTGTTACAAATAAATTACAGCAATATGTACATGAACTAGGGTACATTTAGAATTACAATTATATGCATGTGTTATTGTGTGGTTCTAACAGGCAGTGTACCAGTCTACTTTGTGTGCAGACAAAAGGTGTTTTCTGGGTTGGAGCTTGAGTATTCTCCGTGTGTGCATCATGAGTTGTGGGTTTGCTTGACTGTGTTTGTGCTTGTTGTCACTTTGGTGTGCTGCATTCTCGTACATGTAGTTCTTTTGTTTAACGCTGTACAGAATTGATGTAGTTATGTATGCACTGGATATTTTTCATACACAGAGACACTCCTGTCAACGCCTTGCACTCAGGCATGCTACTACTTTGTTGCACCTTGGGTAACACTTATACACTTGCACATTTCATGCACTCACAACACTGAGTAGGGTCATCTCCCCTTAGATGTTTGAAGTTTACTTGTTTTACAATTGTCGGGAATAATGATCCTTGCTCTTGTTCTTGATCTACCTTCCCCTTTTACCTCCCTATCCTTATGCACTTTCATGGATTTTTTGTATTTGTTTGAGCAAATTGCAGTAGGAGTAATAATGGATTGATGCATGCAGTGCGCACATCCACTGGTCATGGGTGTCATACTTGGCCATAATACAACATTTCACATGGCCTTGTAGTTAGACTCACCCAGCAGCCAGGTATGCTATGCTGTCCCCCGCCTCCCCATTTCAACACTGCATATGGCCTTGTAGTTAGACCCTCCCAGCAGCTAGGTATGCTATGCTGTTTTCTGCCCCCCATCAATTCAACACTGCAGATGGCAGCACCATGGAGTCGTGTGTTGACCTGGGAAATCTTACACAGCAATGGGTGATGAGGTGGCAGGCATCACACACCATCTGCACGTTCACTGAATGAAAAAGTTTTCTGTTGCGGTACACTGCCTCCACAGCATGCCTGGCCACCAGCTCCCCATGTGTGCAGTCCAAAGCACTGATGACGTTAGGCATACCTGCAAGGGCATGGAAGGCTATTTTTGTGTGATTTACCTGGTCAACAGTCCTGGGTAGGCTGATGTGGTCTCGAACATGACGCAAGAGTGCATCAATCACCTGAAATAGCACACAGGAAAAACATGATTGCGATATCCCATGCAGCTCACCAACAGTGTGCTGGTATGTGCCTGTGGCTAGAAAGTGTAGCACAAACAATACCTTGAGCAAGGGGGGGTGGGTGGCTGTGCGGATATTCATGAGGCTGACCAGGTCATCATGGATCAGGTCCACTATTGAGGTGATGGTGTGCCTGTCTAGTCGGTACAGGGTGTGGAACTGGCTTTGGCTCAGGTTGAATGGTTGAATGGTGTGGCCCTTAAGCCTGGGATAGGTGGCTGCCTGTGGGCTGCAACCTGCTGAACATTGTGGATTTGCTGCGCCATGTTAACCCTCCTTCTCCTCAAGCGCCTCCGCTGCACTCTCCACCTCCCTGCCTCTTCAAGTAATAGCCCTGCAGGCATGGCCTCCAACTCCAGTAGTACTACAGCTACTGCTAGCATGGTGGTGTTGGAAGGGGTGTGGGAGTGGTTCTCTTGTGCTGTGGCACAGGCCATTGGGACCACATGTGCTGGTTTTGTGCACATGTAGCATGTTTCTACACACCAGAATCTACTTAATGCCTGGTCCACAATGCCAGTGTTACCGGCATCGTTTTTGCCTGCCGGTGATTGCGTGGCCGTGCACTTCGAAATATGCATCTACTGACGTCATGCCGGTATCTCAGGCACGGTTGCAGCATCTCTCTGCAGATACCGGCAGCGGTGTTGCAGGATGCGGTAGGTCACTTGCGACGCCAGTGTTACCGGCACCGCAACTCGGACTATACTGGTCCAGAAAAAGGTGCTGGTACGGATCTACCAGCAAAGCTATTTCTGGACCGGCATACTTGTAATGAGGCATTCTTTTATACATTAACTCCTAACCATGGTTCCAAATGCTGAATGCTTGAAATGAATCAATTTAAAGTCTTATTACATAACCAGCCAAGCCCTGTTAACAGATGCCTTGGGGAATGAATACACATTGGTGAAATATGAAATTAGACACTTCAGTTTATTCCTTAGTGACAAGGCTTGTGCAGAACCTGAGAACCCACCCCCCCCTTCAGATATCGTTGATTATCGTTAACATTTTAGATGAATAATGAAATGCAGGCCTCCATTAGGCGTCCACAACTCTATATTATGTACGTATAAATCAGTGTTTATTTAGTGCCTGGCATAGAATGCTAATATCACCCAGGTTTTTATTTACCAGGGGGGGAGTTTGTCTAGAGGTGACAACTATGATTACCCACGGCTCTAGTCACAGCTTCAGTCTGTCACACACTCACACACAAGATCCCCACATCCCCACACACCCATACACATACACTGACAGACATATAGAGTAAACCAGTCCCGGAAAATGTGTGGGTTACTCCCTTCGGTTACTATATAAATGGTGAATGTGGAGAAAGGCTCACTCAGTAAGACCGGGGAATATACATTCCTGTAAGGCCCCTGGTGTGCTAGAGCAAATTCTAACCAGGTGCCGAATGTGAGTCGGGTACCGTTTTAAACTGGAATTACTAACTTTCCTGTTCCTTTCCGTTTTTTCCATCACAGTAGGCCTTGTCCAATCCTAGGTTTGGAAGTATTACGTTTTAAAAGAGAGTAAGATGGATAAAGTAAACACGGGCAGTATCGAACCACTGGAAGAGATGGTCCCACAATGTGGCAACTGCTTTTTTTTATTTTTCTCTTCTCTTTCTCCTTCTCTGAGGTCGAGCATAAAAGTAACTCGAAGACTGGAAAGTCACCTCCTACTCAGCAGCACCCATAGCATGATTCATGTGAGTGGAGCCCGACACATAAACTTTGCTGGTTTGTATACAAACAGCATAACAGGTAACCAGGCTCAATGCCCCACCGACAGACCCCTATGTAGCTCAGGGAACACAGGTGATGGTACAAAAGAGCGGAGTGTGACTGAGGCAATGCGTATGAAACTCACGAAAAAGAAACAACTCTATTCACCATAAAGGTGAGCAGATAACATGCTTGCTTGCAAGGAAATAAACCTCCTTAATGTCCCTTTCCTTACACACAGTGGGCCTCATTACAACTGCGCTGGTCTGGAAACAACGGTGCCTTTACCGGCACAATACAAGTCTGCCTGCCGGAGCCGCTGTGCCCGACAGGCATGACCCTGCCGGGCACAGCGGCCACAGTAGGCAGACCATCACGGAAGCGCTGGTACCGTTATTAACGGTGCCTGTGCTTCCGTGGTGCCCACCCACACAGAGTCCTATGGGAGTCTATGGGAATGGGGCACAACATTTTATCGGCGTCTGACGTCCAGGACTGGCGGGGTTGTAATCCCCTGGGGTTAGCGGCAAGCCAGGCACTGGTAAAATGTACAAGTTCGACGGCAACCTGTTTGTTTTACCGGCACGATTACCCCCGGACTTGTAATGAGACCCAGTGTCTATGGGGGAGAAATACCAAACGGGAAAACCACGCCAAAATCGTTATCTCAAAGCTGTCACTCATACAGGAGCATAATATGCATACACGTTCATCACAGCACTAGGTCAGAACGGTTATATGGCCTGAAATGATTGTCCTAATTCAAAAAAACACAAAGACAGGATTCCGGTAATAAAATTTCCAAATTAGCCGAATGAGAACTGCTACAAGACAAACGTCCCTCCACTCAACCAGTTCTCTCCCCTCCGACCTCGCTGCTGCGCGAAAGCAACAGTCACGCTGCAATCCACACAACAGAAACCGCAAGGGAGTAAAACACTCGACCTCGGCGACCCTCAGGTAGCAGAAAGAAGCACCACACCCACTTAGTTCCAAGCCCCTGATAAGATATACTAGGGCTGGACTATGCTCAATGGGTCGCACCGTCCTGTAAGCTCAGGTTACCAGCGGACAAAGCCTCCCAACATCCTCACAGGTGCCCGGTCCCCCCCTCTCCCTTTATTTTCCGGTGCACCCCTCTTATGACTCCTTTGCCCGGGTGACAAACACAGCCTGAGGTAAATACACCTCGGGATCATGCCTCCTCCCCCTACAGGCAGGAGATACCGACATCTGCCATTTTACAATCTGGATCAGACCCAAGCACACAAAACAGAAAATGAACTACACAGGCCATAAACTCTTTATTAAAACACAGGCAGAAATGTACAACAAAATACAGGGGGACGCACACATAAAACAAACCAAATTGAGGCAGTTTCAATTTTCAGGGAACATTTTCTGCGTATTAAATATAAACAGTTTTACATTTCTCAGCATGTTGGTTTTTATTATTATTATTATTATTATTATTATTATTATTATTATTATTATTATTATTATTATTTTCTCTGAATATTATGCCTTAAACCCAGAACAAATACCACAGGGTTACAGGAAGGAGGTGGCAGAGGAACCAGTGAGGTGCTAGTAGGAGTAGCAGGAGAAGGAAGGAAGTTGATAAGACACGGGTGACACCTATCGAAGAGAAGGAGATTGGGCTGAGGGCCCTGGACCAAGACGGTGCCATTCAGATGGACATTAATGATGGTCTTGGAGGAGTGGAAGTAGGCCAAGAGGACCTCCCACCGTATGCCCCCATTAATGGGAAAGTATGAGAAAGGAGAGAGAACAGAGAACATATGAGAGGTCAGGAGAGAGAACGGCAAAGCAGATGTCGGTGAGAGTCTGTCTGGAGGAGGCACTGATGTAGGTGTTAGTGATAGGGAGGCCTGGGTTGGAGACCAGGATGTCACTCTTGAAATTCTTCCTTCCCAACTTAGTGAGAGGGCAAGTATAGGAGATAGAGTAGCAGTTAGAGAACATGGGGGAAACGGAAAGCACTGTAGAGGGTGTAAGGGGAAGTAGGAGTAGGAGGGAGTGAGAGAGAGAGGAGGGATGCACAGCACCAATACACAGAGAGGGCACACAGCAGGGAACACACAGAAGGAGCAGAAAGGAACACACAACAGTACAAAGGTACTCCCAACGGGTTGTGGACGTAGGGAGTGGGAAGGCTAATGAGACACGGTTAACAGTAACAGCAAAACACCCAGATTCATCCATCCTAAAGAGAGGGAAAAAGCCAATTTTTTAACACTGCGGAGGGGGAAAAGGCCTAGTTTATTTTAACAGAGGAGCAATGCAAAACACCCAGATTCATCCCTCCAAAAGAGAAAGAAAAAGGCCTAATTTTTTTTAACACAGCAGCAATTTAAAACACCCAGATGCAACTTCCATCAAGAGAGGGGAAAAGGCCTTGTTTTTTAAACACAGCAGCAATGCATAACACCCAGATTCAACTTTCCTAAAGAGGGGGAAAAGGCCTAGTTTGTTAACATAGCAGAAATGCAAGCACCCAGATTCCACTTCCCTACAGTGAGGGAAAAGGCATTTTTTTTAACCACATCATCAATGCAAGAATGTGACTTTCCTGGGGAGATAAAAATGGAGGCTAACAATACCGTTACTGGAATGGTTTGAGGGGGTGGGTCAGTTTAGTAGGGTGCAGTGACTGCAGCCCCTTGACAACCTACCTGATTAGTTGAAGAAGGTTGGCGGCTACAGGCTTACTGCTTCCCCAGCAGACACGGGCAGACACCCTCTGGAGAGGCTACACTGGGGCTATCCATTGCCTCTGGCCTTTCACCAATGGGGCTGCCAGGCAGAGGCTGCCTAGAAGGCCGGAGGATAAGGGCCCTGTTCACCAATGAGAGTGCAGCGGGTGGGAGGGAGGGGAACAGGAAGCAGGGAAGAGAAGTGAGTGGTGGGGGAGGGGGTGCCAGGCGCTGCGGCACTGAGGAGCGCAGAGACAATTTAAATTAACAAGGCTTGAGCCTTGCACCAGGAGCGGCAGCGCTGGAAGTGCTACGAAAATAATAGTGAAATTAGCCCAGAGGCTGAACAGCCAGAGCACTCTCCCCAGTCGGGAGGTCCAAGTATGCCTAGAAGGCAGTACTTAAGTGCCATTTATAAGCTGAAACTATTGCATTAGAGTACAGGTAGGAAGGAGATGACATGTGAGGAGGTACACACAGCTTGTGGGTGTTTGGTTATTTACCCACCCTTTGACTGCCCATGGCCATGCCAATCCCTATGGTCAGTTCCACCCACTTCCTGCCCCTCCCTTCCCAAAACACATCCTCCTGGGATCTCTTTGAGTACACGCTATCAAACACTAACATCAAGCTTTAGCCTGGCTGCCTTATGCCTAGGCAGTCTGCTAATCCGATTGTTAATGACTTATTTGCAGCTAAAATGGCTATTGGTGCAATACACATTTCTGAACGCAGTGTGCCTTCAGCCACTTGATTTTTATCTCTTCCTTGCACTGAAGTCCTGTTAAAAACAAGCACAGACAAAGCAAACAGCTTTGGCTTGTGGTATAAGTATTTGCCAGGTACTGCCACGATATGCCCAGGTAGTCACTTCATTTTCCAGCTGTTGCAATACTATGCCCAGGTAGTACCATTCTTTCAGTGCCTAGCACACAATGCCAATCCCATACCTACACAAAATCACAAACTGCTGCTTTGGCAATACTTGCTAGGAGATATTTTATTCCTTCTAATACATTACCATACACTGCCACTCCCTATAATACCTGACCCCTTTCTAAAATGTAATGTACAATACTCCAGTTGTTAATCCATTTAATCAATGCAAAATATCTACAATGCAGCGTCTCATGTGTTGCAGACAAATATTTTAAGTAGTTGGATAAAACTGCATCTAAAAAAAACATTTCTTTTCGGCCTTTACCAATGCAGCTTCTTCTTTCACGTGTTAGACTCTAGCAGTGCACATAATTAACATACTACCATAATTAGTTAATTATCAGTTAACGTCTGTAAAGCTGCTTTACTAGAAAGGAATTTGAAAAGCTTGTCACGCTTTAATGAAGTGCTGCAGTGGCAGCAGGAATTCTGCTCTACGTTGGCTCAAGCAAAACAACGGTGGTAACTGATTAAAGAGGTAGGGACGCCATTTTATTTATTACATGTCAGCAATGAAGTTACAACTAAGCCCGTGGTAAGTAAAGTATTCGCATGCTTTTATACGGGTTTGCAGGCTGTGATGTATTATGCAGATAATACACTCCCTCCCTTCTTTGCTTAAAAAGGAAGGTAGTTTGTCATCATACATAGACGCACATTGCACCCTCAAGAAGTGGTACATTGATTGGCCTCCATGCAGCCTCAAATTAGATTGTGCAATCACAGACAAAGCTAAACATAGGTGGCCTGGGGCAAGTACCACCACTGCTGTACAGACACTTGCACTACTCCTAAGCCCCATCCACCCATTGAAGACTCCAGTTGCAGAAAGTGTCACATGGCTCATTCAGAGGCTGACACCCCCCCTGCCCCAGCTGTGCTGCTTTCCAAGGAGATCTGTGCACACTCCCCATGCGAGTCGGCCACATAGGGGTCACGGGTTCCGGTGCAGCCTTCCACATACGCCTGACCACAGCTGTCAATCAACCACCAGAAAACAATGGGTTAAGCCTCCCAGGCTATGCTAGAGGAGGTCGGAAACAACAGGAGGGCTAGTAAATGAAAGGATGCAGTCCCCCAGCCACATATTAGGATGAGTGGCTCAGAATAAAGTCACAATTGAAAACGTTTTACGTTTTTTGGGCAACTGTGGGTGAAAGGGCAGGCACATAAGGTCCATGAGGTAGTTCATCACATGACTGGGCTGATCGGTACCTCTATGAGACTCTTCTAGGAACTGGGCAGCCTAGGAGAGAGGTTTTGTGGTGCCCCGACGCCCGCCCAATGCCCCAGTTGGAGACTGACACGTTTTTTAAATTTAAATGAAACATATTTTACGAAACAAAATGTATTGTGCGCGGCTTTTTTTTATCCCTGTAATGTTCATCTCACAAAACGAAACTGGGTCCAGCAAATGTTAAATGGTAACAGTGTTTCTTTGAGCAGCCATGTCGCATTAATGACCAGTAAAGTGCTTCTTAATAACTTGCGAGAAAAGTAAGTTAATATATTCTATGCATTATGCACTTTGAAAGACTTGTTATTAAGAAATATATTATTGAGTTCTGGCGAAGTGAATAGCACAGCATAAACCATTGTTTTCTATGTGCATGTCATCAGAAAATGGTCACATTTTGCTGGAGTCAAGTAAAATGTGGCCTTTGCTTATTTGGCTCAGTTCCCATAACAGAAGGTGCAGAGGTCAGTTCTCTGGTAAAAGAGGATCCACCATTGACCAGTAATCAAGCCATGTGAAGATAAACAGACACATCTGTGGGCGTTCAGAGCATGTGTTACATCACACCCATTATATTCCAAAAGACGCCTGATTTTGTAGAACTTCACATTATATGGGAAACAAGGTGTGGTTCAAAGGTCTGCTCCTTTAGTGAAACAATGCAACAGAAGACCAAATCTCCATGCAGTTTTGACCTGTTGACCTCAGGTAGAGGTACAAATCATTAGCTCTGTCTGAATGTGTCTGATTTATGGGCTTGAATTTCAAAGGCCTTATGGCTTCATATTTTGGTTAATGATACACTTTGATAAGCATGCAGAGCACAGCTTTGAAATGAAACCATGTGAATGTTTTCATTTACATGGTACCAAAATGAAATCATATTAGCAGCCATTATTTTCCATCATTGTGCGTCTCCGTGACACCCTGGGAATCACAGGTCCGGCTCTGGCATGGTTAATCTCCTAGCTTTCTGACCGCCCATCCCAGGTGGAACTTGGGTTCTTCCTCTCTACTATCACTCTTTCAACATGTGACATCCCTCAGGGTTCTAACCTATCCCCCTGGTTCTTCAATGTCGACATGGCTGCTCTGGCACGTGCGATTGCCACTTTCTCCTCTGCAAAATGAGACATCTCAGTGTTATGCGGATGACACGGAACTCTCATTCAGGCTACCCTCAGCCACCTCCTCTGCCTCGCTCATATCTGACTGTATGTCCGTAATTTATTCATGATGTGCTGCAAACAACCTCTGCCTCAACACCAGTAAGACTGAGATTGTTCGCATCGGGACTCCTGCTCCCACTTTCCCACTCTCACTCTGGCTGGCCTCCCTTGGCCGTAAACCCATATCCCACCTGTGAGGAAAAAAAACCATTGGGGTAATCTTCTACTTCACTCTCTCCTTCTCCACTCACATTTCGGACATTTCCAAAAAGTCCAACTACCAGCTTCACCTCCTCATGGATACTCTTCCCTTTCTCATATTCCCCCAGAGGGTCACTGTCTCTAGAGCCCGGGTTCTCTCTAGGCTGGAGTACTGCAACAGCCTCTTTCTCAACCTCCCTGCCTCTGCTTTGTGCCCTTTGCAACTCATCCAGAACACAACCACAAGACTTATCCTTGGCCACAAGTCCAAGGACCGCATCTCTCCGGCACTGAAATCCCTCTACTGGCTCCCCGTGGCTGCAAGGATCAAATTCAAGACCCTCTGATGAAGATCACACCTGGAAAACTGAAGGATTTAACCCTTTCACCAATAGTATGCTTGCGAAAGAGTATAAAGGTTGATAAGGGACTATACCTGTTGTCGATTTCAGCTGAAGGATGCATCAGGTGCATTTCCAGCACGGAGATTCGAATCCTGTCCTGTCTTTGCTGACGAGAGCCTGGTGAAGCAAAGAGGCAGAGTCCAGATCCAGAAATCCCCAGTAAGATAATGAGTACGAAGCAAGGTAACAGGCAGTATGAGAAAGACAGAGTGGGCACAAGGACAGCCACCAGGAGGGCAGAAGCAGCACCCTCATGGCCAGGTAGTGAACAGGCAGCTACAGGTTCACTGCAGGGGCAGAGAGGTGCTAAAGTGTCATATGAGACAAATAATAGGGGTATGGGATACCCCAACAAACAGAGAAGAAGTATCTGGGACCCTAACAGTTACACAAAGGCAAGTCATCTTCCTTGTGGCAGTACATGGCAGGAGAGTGAACCAAGTCTCCATATCATCAGAGCAGAGAAATACAGGTCTGGGACCCACACCCCAAAAATGGAGAAGTTCTGGTCCTCTTTCTCGTGACATTACTTGGCAGGAGTGTGAACCAAGTCTCCCAAATTACAAGGACAGAGAAATACGGGTCTGGGACCCACGCCCAAACAAAGAGAAAGATACAAGTCATCTTCCTAGTGGCTGTACTTGGCAAGCGAGAAGACCAAGTGGGCTATACTGGGAAAACCTGGGTCAAGGATTATACTTGTACATGAACTGTTGAGAAAGAAGGAAAACAATGAAACAAGGATCATCAGGGGAAAGGCGTAATTCCCCCAGAGTATTGCTGAGGGTACAGCAACTGTGAAACCAAGATACCAGGATAAGGGAACCATTCTCTTGGTAGTGTTGAGGAGCAGCCAAATGCCTCTGCAGGAAGTCCCAAAGCTTCCCACCTATATCTGGGAGGCCTGAGATAGTGCCATGCTTGACACCAACAGTTGAGACCATTCTGCAGCGAATGTTCGAGAAAAGGTATCCACTAAGAAAAATCTATCAGATGTACTCCCGAAGAGATGACAATCTCATGGAGGAAATCCCCAAAGGAATATGAAAAGGAGCTGGTGACGTCAAAAGAAGCAAAGTATGATGCACAACGAAGACTGGCAGAAGAAGATGTATGACCCATATAGAAACTGATGACAAAATAAAGACTCGAGTAAACTTTAATTCAGACTTTCATTGCAGACTTTCAGACTTCTCAGAAAGAAGATTGCACGTGCGAAGAGCACTGCAGAAAATGCAAGTCATTCAATAACTGTACAGATGTTGTAATGCAAGTAGATCAAGTAAGCTTAGACGCTGGCTATGAGTAGTAGACTGCAGGCGAAGCTGCAATTGTATAGAAACTGGACATCAGTGTCACAACTTTAGTAAGCTTAAACCCATGCAGAGAAGAGCCGAGAGCTATGTCGCAGAAAAGAATTAACCGAGATCATGGATGAGTCTGAAAGGGCTGTCTGGCCTGGTGTCAAGGCAGAAGCAGCCAAGACCGGTTATCTATTCTTGAAGGCAGTGGACATGAGATGCTGAATCATCCCTTGTTAAGGTGAAAAGAAAGAACACCATGAGTGCCAAGTTGTATTCATTTAAGGCAATTAAATGCTGAAAAATAGAGCAGATCGTGGTCTCCTGTCACTTGAGCCAAGCATGGTAATAGAAGCGGGCGAGGAGTTCGAGAACAACGATAGTGCATGCATGCACTCCTTATATTCCCAGAGACAAGGATACTTTGCAAGGCCAAGTTCAAAGACAATCTTTGTGGCAGAAGGCATGGGTGATGAGAGACGTTGGTCTAATTAGATGGGAGGTACAGTCAAGTCGACCTCCTGGTACCTGGGGTATGAGCTTTCATGCTGCTAGTGAGCGGAACGTTCCAGACTGGCACAAGCGTGCCAACCAATTGTAGATGGCCATATAACAAAGGACCTTATAGTTTGAGAGCCAATGATATACTGTGTACTTAATAATGATGAAGATGGCTTGTATTAGAGATGGGCACAAGATGTCCACCTGACAGTAGAGACTCAATCACAACCCAACCCCTTATAGAAAGTATACTTTGATGTTTCCCTTGAGCCTATTACAACCACCGTAGATTTCTCTTAGTTGCCA
Source organism: Ambystoma mexicanum (assembly GCF_040938575.1). NCBI lineage: Eukaryota > Metazoa > Chordata > Amphibia > Caudata > Ambystomatidae > Ambystoma > Ambystoma mexicanum. The sequence continues at coordinate 804,216,963 of NC_090921.1, forward strand.
CATAGTATGACATCACGCATGATGAATTTTTGCTTTATTAATGTGAGTCTTTTGTATGATGCGCTGATGTCCGTTGTAACTCCCTGTTTTAGACAATTGATATTAAAACAGAAAACCTTTGCCATCTTCCTGAGTTGGTTCCGTTACTTGGTGTAAGAGTTACTCTGCTTCCCATCCACTGCATGACACGCTACCCAAAGGGCCTTACGTTCACGTGGTAGCAGTGTTGGATGGTTCAAAGATCCAAACAAGTTCAGCTCCAGAGTTTTGGATGATCGGGCATCCTCCGCCATTAAGCCGGAAGATCGCAGGGTTTCCTGTGGAGAGCGGCCAAATAGAAATCTTGCAAGAAGAACCGAGACAGTGGGCAGGTCCCCCTTTGACGAAATCCCTTTACGGTTTCCACAGGCCCTCTGCGGACAGAAGGCAAAGTGATTGGTTGGAGGAGGAGACGATACCGAAGGCCTTGAGTCGATTAACAAACTAATGGTGAGTAGACTAAGGGGAATGGCAAATTAAGGGAAAAGGGTTGTAGTAAATTTTGAGTAACAGGGAATATTGTGTGAAGCTAGAGATAGTGCCTAGAGTCCTGGCTCAAGGGAGCTTCAGAAGGAGACATTTTAAACTCCAGTCGGAGTAGAGTGAAATATATAATATGCAAATAGGTTTGCATAAGGTGATGTCTCAAACCCTGTACAGGCTATAAGAAAGGCGAGGGAAAAGAAAAAGTGTGATTGCAGTGTTTATTTTATGTGTAAAGTTGACTAGTCTGTATATTGTGTATTGAATAAAGGTATTGAAGGGTGATAAAAGTTGTGAAGGAATTGAAACGAAGTCAAAGAGCTATAGTGACTATCTGGTGAAGTAGTTGTTACCAATCCAGAGGTAGACATAGCAAATTGAAAAAGTAGAAGCTTGAGCGGTGATTGTTGGTGCACGCTCATATTTGTTGTTTTAAAAGTATTGAAAAAGTGGTGAGGATATTTTTATAAAGTCTGGTAAGTATTGGCAGTCGATTGAGACTTGTCACAATGGGAGACAGTCCTGCGATGCACCTATGCAAGACACTGCCTAAACACTTGCCCAAGCTCAAACAGTATATTCTGGAGTGGGTAAAAGGCACAGCAGATAAAATGTTCATGCCGTGGCCACAAGGGGATCACCTGCACGCCGCATACACAGTAAAAACATTAGAGAAAAGATTAGCGATCCTAGAGCTCTGGAAAATGTACCAGGAAGAAAGGGAAGATCCACCGCCAGAGGAGTGGATGCTTAGCCAGTGTAAGGAGGAGGGTATTAAGCCTTTAGCTCCCCTTGCCTCGCCTGAAGTGAAAAGTGCTAGTGCAGAAGAAGTAGGGTTGTCTCTTTAATAGGAACTGAAAGCGGCGATAAAGTATAGTAATCCAATATACGAACCACGCACTTATAGCAGTGACGATAGTCCAGAGGAGAATAAAAGAAAAGAGGAGATCTTTAAGATCATACAAGACAAAGTAGAAAAGAGCGAGTGATCAAATGTATCAACATAAATAGAAAAAGAGATTAAGAGATGGAAGAGAGAAAAGGATAAAGCTGAAAAGGTAACGCTCTGTTACGCTCACCTGGTTCCCACAGGGGCATCAGTCGGACCCGGACAGCTGCGGTCTCCACCCACGTGATGCGTAGTGCAGCGATGACTGACTGGATCTGCCCTCCTAATCTTGTCTGCTTAACCCGTAGAAATATTGTCCTGCAAGTGGAGAGATGGATTTAGCCACTTGTGGATTCAAGTGATGGCACCCACACATTCCTCCCCAACTAATCACCTCCGAAATGCCCTCACAGCAATCTCACCTTATATTCTTGAAAGATGAGCTCTCCATCCTGCGTGGAATTGCAGGGGCGCGTTGATTCCAGTTACTTCACTGGTTTGAAGGCTCGGGAGAGTTCCGGAGAGTATTGACTCTGAGGTTCCTGGTGAGGACCAGTAAGTATTAAGTTCATAGCGTTCAATATGTCCGATGTTCACTCTTGTTCCCCCCTTCCTTTCTTGTCTTGCAGGTGCCTCATGAAAAGATGCTCTTGTGGCAGCTGGTGGCCCTCAGGTAAGAGTCTGTATTACCCGGCACTGTCCGGTAAACGTTGCACGTGGAAAATGTGTTGTTTTGTCTCTCTCTACAGATGCGGCACGTGAAAATATGGAGAGTCACAAAAGGATGCCTCCGGTGGTAAATCAGGTAAGTCCATGGTGGTAAGAATTATATTTGTTGGTTCCCTCGGCTCACCTTGTGGTTTTCTTTTGTCTCCTAGGTGCCGAAGTTTGGCGAAGAAATGATGGAGGCAGCGCCGACCCGAAGGATGCTGTGAAGACTGGTGAGTATGGCGCAGCGCTGCAGCTGGAGGTGCGGCGCGTGCAGAAAGGTTGTTCTTTATAGGTCAGGAGACGAGATGGATCCAGAATCAGGTGTGGAATAGAAATAAGTTAGTTTTCTAACCTTGTCCCTTTCTTTCCTCTTTGTTTTAAGAGCTCCGGATTCGAGGCGGGCGTGGCAGAAGACTGGATGCAGGTTGCAGGCACGGTGAGCGTTACGCTGCTGGGTGCAGAATAACACGAAGCGTTTGTTGCTGGTCGGGCGTGGTTTAAATAGCCTCAAAAGTAGTCCCAGGTAAGAAGTCCCTAGAACCACACCCGAGTAAAAAATAGTCCCTGTAGAAAAATAGTGCCTTTCAGGCTTCATGTTGGATTGGAGTCATTTGCAGCATGGTCTGCCTGAGGTAAGTAAAGACTATGAGCCTGGCGCCTTAGGCGCCAGGACTGATTTCTACTATGAGCCTGGCACCTAAGGCGTCAGGACTGAACCCAGATAGTCCCTAGCCGGGGCTGCTGTGGTTTTACTAAATGTCTAGATGCCTGCTCCCGGGGCTGATGGGCTTGGTCCGGATGCTTGGGGGTAGGCATCATGACACGCTCGTGCAGAACGAATGGATGAGTGTACAGATATCACTGAAGCTAGATAGGAAAAGCATTGAGAAAGTTAGGCAAAGAGAAGGTAAGGACGAACAAGATAAAAGGGACCGAGAGCGGGAGAAGAGATTGAAAGAGGATGAGCAGCAAAGAAAGAGGAGGGAGTGACGAGAATGGATGTATTAGGAGGTGCAAGTAAAGAAAGAAGAACAGGTAGAAGAGCAAAGAAAGTACACAATAGGCAGAGAGCAACAGAAGAGAGAGATAAAAGAGAAAGAAAGAGTGAGGAGGAGTGAGCACATAAATTAAGGGATAAGAGACTACAGAGATGAAGCCAGATACAGGAAAGGAGGGCAGGAGTAAGGAGAGAAGAAAGAAGACAAGATGAAGACAGGATTATAAAGGAGGCGAGAAACTAAAGAAAGTTAGATGAAGAGCTAGAACAAAGTAGGAGACATCGGGAGCTTGATGTTAGCCTTATTCATAAGGAGCCAGTAGGGCCAAGCCCAGCAATATGATGGGATCGAACAGAAGAGTTCTTTCCGACAAAGGAAGCAACTTCAGGGGCATCAAGAATAGTATTGGAAGAAGAAAACCTTGATACAGGAAGCATTGGAGATAGGAACGATAAGGCCTATCAAGAATTAAAGGAAGGTAGCAACTATGGAAGTCGAGGGAGGAGGAAGCAATCCCCTTGATTCCAATCACGAAGCAAAGAAGAAAATCTCTTCGGTCTCAAGCATAGAGTCTTATCCTTAAGCAGACTGAACTTAGATAAGAGTGAAGGGAAGCCTGCAGATAGAAAAGAGAGTAAGATGGCTGGATTTAGAACAACCTAAGTATTGGACGCCCGGTCCTACAGCATATCCAGATCTTCCCTGAGGGTGATCCTATAGTGAGAACGTAGAATCACCGCCATATATGAGCGGAGTAAGATCGCTAATAGCAAGGAGACGGTCTGGGACGATTGTACCTGCCATGGATAGGCTGTCGATGGGAGCTGACTGATGGTTAGGGTTTATGCAGTTTCCCTTATTGGGAAAAGGGGGAGCAAGACAACAGTATATTTCATGGCTGCAGAGGGATAAAGACAATTTAAGGTACAAGCTCCACAGCTTGACTTCGGGCACTGCAGAATGGATATACGAGTTAGAGAAAATGACAGTAGGAAACACATTGGCCATAGGGGACATGAAGGGTCTCTTGACAGCTATTGCTGGAGAAAGGGCTGATGACATATGGAGGAGAGCAGGGTATTTAAGTATGACAGCACAAACCACAGCGCATGATGGAGCGCTGTTTAATAATTGCAGAGCAGATGTGTGGAGGGCTCTTAGAGTACAGTATCCTGATACATCAGCTATGGGTTCAATTATGACACGTAAAATGAAGGAAGATGAAGACCTTATTGCTTACATTCAGGATATTCAAGAATGATGGCAACTTCAAACGTGCAAGCCATGGGAAAAAACTATGGCATTATTTTACCACATTTTATGTCAAGGGTTGCCCGAGCCAGTACAAAGGCAAATGAAGAAAAAAGTGGGAATGGAAGCAAAATCATGGGCTGAGATACAATTGACAATGGTGCATCACTGTCGGCTCTTGCAAGAGAAGAATAAGAAGAAAGATGAGAATAGGAAAATCGAAGAAGGCAAGTTGGCTTAGAAAAAATGGTCAAAGTTTGCGATGGAAGAATACCCAGGGAGGATTTAACCGAGGGGGACTAGTTAGGCGGGCTCTCCTGTATGTTGGACCTGTGGGATGACAGGACACATTGCATGTGTATGTGGGAGCCAAGGGAATGTACAGAATGGCCAATTCACAAGAGGGTGACAGCTTATCCTCCACCAAATAGCACACAAACTAGGGAAGGGTTTGCACAAGATCAAACATTGTATCAGACACAAGCACCATGAGTGCAGCAGCTACAGCAACCAGAGTATCAGACACACGCACCATGAGTGCAACAGCTACAGCAACCAGAGCAAGTGCAAATTAATCAACTGCAAGGGCAAGTGACCCCCATGCAGACACAGCAGTATGCAAACACAGGACAAGTGCTAACACCGAGAATAGGACTTGTCACTGTGGTAGGAGGAAATCCTTTCACATGGATGGGAATGAGCCTGCACCCACAATAGGACAGCTCACAGGATGACTTGATTTGTTCAGCACTATCAGTGACACCAGACCCCCAAGAGAAACCAAGGGTCGATGTGACGATAGTAGGCAAATCTTTTTCTTTTTTAGTAGACACTGGGGCTACTTGTACATCTATATGAGAGGGAAAATATCCAATGTTGGGAATTGGCATGAATGCTCAAGGGTTCTCTGGAGCTGCGAGTTGAGTTGCTTTTACTGATGAATTACCAGTCTCTATAGGAGAGTGTGACATGTCTGTTCCTTTGTTGTATTCATGGCAGACACCAGTTAAAATGTTGGGAAGAGATTTTTTGACAAAACTAAACATGAAAATTTCATTTACCGATCAAGGGATAGTGTGTTCCACTCCAGGAATACACTATTTAAATGTAGTAAAATGTATTATGTCGTTCACAGGGCAAGTGGCTCGGTGAGGCGTTCCAGTGGAGCCAGAGGTTTTCCTATATGGGGTGATCATTCTATTGACATGGCTACCTGACTTATTGGGAACCATTGTGAGAATATCTGATGAGTTTCTGTTTAGACAACAGATACCTATAGACGAAGAGGGAGGACAGACTATCCCTATAGAATTGGAAGCCGCCATAGTACGAAGGGAAATGGCAATGCTCGAAGGAATGGACGATGAGGGTAGACGATGGAGGACAGTAATAGCTCTCATAGAGGGGTATAGATTGACTGATGTATCTGATGATGACATGTTCAGGTAAGACCGAACAGATGATGAAGTGGTGTTCTTTATGAGCATCACATACTGTTTAAGAATAGAGAAGAAGGAAGTCCCATAGCGAAAGGCAATAATGCAGCAGCGTCCAGAATTTTTTCAAGAAGACTTTGAGAAGGTGCCCAGTGTCCTATGGACTACAGGCCCTTATGATGTATTGTTGTCAAAGGGGATAGGGGAAGTCAAAATAAAACTAAAGCCAGGAGCAATTGTACCTCGAGCAAGACAGTACCCTATGTCTCGGGAGGCTGATGAGGGTATATTTAAGACCATTTCAACACTGATGAAACAAGGTATTCTGGTACCATCGGAATCCTCATGCAATACCGCATTGTATCCGATCAAAAAATCGAAAGGAGGGTTGTGGAGATTTATACAAAATATGAGACTGATCAACCAGATTGCAGAAGCAGAATTTCCTTTTGTTCCTAATCCAGCGATGATGCTATGCAGTATCCCAGTGGAAGCTTGATATTTCACGGTGATCGATTTGAAGAATGCCATTGCACAAAGAGTCACAAGACTTGACTTCCTTTAAGTTTTGCCAAACTAGACTGAAACATACTTGTTTGCCCCAGGGATAGTGTGAGTCTCCATCGATCTTTAGTAGAGCCTTACAAATGGATTTAGGTAATATTGATCTTAAGAGTGTAGTGATACAATACGTAGATGACATTTTAATTTTTTGCATGTCAGAAGATGAGTGCAGACAAGATTCGATTCAGTTGATGACTATTCTAGCAGACAAAGGATACAATGTAGACAAAGAAAAGTTACAGTACTGTCAAGAAGAGGTGTTATACATAGGGTCTCACTTTTCAGTGCAAGCAGCAGAATTGGTAGCGCTTATTGTCGTGCTTGTGAAACACGAAGGGCAGGAAGTGACGGTGTACAGTACTCCGCCTGTGTGACATCAACGGTGGATACATGGCTAGCATGTTGGAAAAGGAGGGGCTACCTCCGTGCGGATGGCACTCCAGTGCAACATGCATCCTTATTGGACAAGCTTATTAAGGCACCACAACTCCCAGTAGCCATAGCGGTCGTTAAATGCACAGCTCATACGAAGCAAACAGATTTTATTTCTTGTGGAAACAAAGCTGCAGATGTAGAAGCCAAGAGGGTTGCATATTTTCCAGATATTTTGAGTTTTGATACTCCGAGCATTAAAGAGAAAGTTGTCACATTTATGTTGATGCAAGAAGGGTTTAATACATTGCTGATGATCATATTAATGGAAATTCAAGAAAGTGCACCACAGGAAGAGCAGATATTATGGAAACGAAGGGGGTGTTCTTTATCCCCCACTGAAGTATTATGGTGACAGGATAGCACTGGAAAGCTGGTGATGCCAGCAGCATTATTAAAGGTAGCACTTTAGCAGCTGCATTATCCCGTGCATATAACAAGGGAGAGTGTTGCTCTAAAAATTGCAGAAGACTGGTTTATTCTGAATTTATTGGAGCATGTTGCACTATTTATAGTGAAATGAATTGTGTGTCAAAAGTTTACTGCTGGGCATACAATGAGAACAATTAGAGGGGTAATACCTCGACCGAATGGTCAGTTTCAGCATTTACATATTGACTATGATGATATGCTGCAGGTGTGCAATCGATATAGGTATCTTATGATGGTGGTGTGTCCCTTCTCTAGGTGGATCGAGGCATGCCCATGTACACACCCTGATGCCACTTGTACAGCAAAGTGTTTAGTATGCAAAGTCTTTTCAAGATCGGGTGTGTGTGAAGTGCTGAGATCCAATAATGGGCCACATTTTGTGAATGAGGTATTTGAACAGATAGGGATCCTGTTGAATATAAAACACAAGTTGTCTTCTGCTACCCACCCACAAGCAAACAGAATATGTGAGAGACTCAGTGTCCTCCTTAAAGAAAGGATTGCCAAAATAAAATTGACATTGAAGAAGGGATGGCTATATTGCCTACCCTTAGCTTTATATGCCCTTTGGAATCAGCCTGGCTCAGACCATCACCTCACCCCCCCCACTAACTAGTGACAGGGAGGTGGATGAAAATGCCTCTTACACCTCTGTCTAGAAGTAGAAGTGATGCCCAGAGCACAGCCAAAACGTTAGGTGATGAATTCAAATAATATTTGACATGCATGACCTCTAGTATCTATCTCATTTCAGATCAACTCAAGCATCAGGGTGGTCAGTCTCAGGTGATTGTATCCTAATTAAGAATTTCACCAGAAAGTGGCACACACCGTGTTTTCATGGACCCTTTTGCGTTGAAAATATAAGATGCTTACTTATCCCGCGACAGGGCATGAAGAGGTAGTCATTAAAGAATTGAAGAGAATGGACATCCCTGATAAAACAGAAATAGCTGGATCACGGCTACGTTGGGAACAAACTCAAGTCTCAGTCTATGGACGAGTGACATCCGAGAAGGGATGGGAAGAAGGTCTGATGTCCTGTGCAGCTCATCTACTGAAGCCAGAATATGTGATGTGCAAGAGGTACAGAGAGTAAATGATGGTTGTTTAAAGTACTGGGCCAGGTATGCCAAACTGCTGACAGGGGTAGAAGATGAATCGTATCCTATGGTTGTGATCCCATTGGCGAATGCAACATCGTGCTTCCAGAGACATCGAAAGGATCATGAGATAACAAAGGCTGCAAAACTACAGTTGACATTACTATAATGGGAGTAGGGACAGCTGCTCTGATGGGTCGATATTGGGCTTGTGGGCCTGCGGCCTACTTGAAGTTGCCCAAAGATCGGGGAAGGATGGGTTCCTTGGTGCTCATTCATGTTCTAGCGTTAGTGATTCCTCAGAGTGACTTGAACATTGGAGAATTTCCAAAAGTGGATGCCCGTTTGAGAAGGAGAAGATCACTTGAATGTCTCAATCGAACCAAAAAGGAGAATTACTTCTCAGCAAAATTAATAGACGCATATTAGGCCTTTCCATGTGAGCACAGGCTGTTCAGTAAGACTGCTTCAATCTTCACAACTATCTTCATGCCTGTGATCCAGACGATAGCTAATGCCAAATGTTTGCAGATTATGAGATGGGAGCTTCTGTAGACAATCAACACCACCATAAAGGGATTCAATGCTATCATAGAAGAGCTAAGGGCCATACGATTGATTACCATGCAGAACAGATATGTCCTTGACATGATCATAGCGATGGAAGGAGGAGTTTGTGCAAAAATCGGGCCATCATGTTGCACATTCACACCTTCTCATGATACTCATGATGATGAGAATGGCACCTTGACAGAGGCCATAACGCTGTGGATGAACCTGCAAAACAAAATGGAAGATGAGACAGAGGACATTGCAGATTTCTGTTGGTTTGCATCTATATTCTCATGGATTCCACAATGGATTGCAAACATCTTCAAGTTTCTTGTAGCCGTGTTAGTGATGGTGATGTTTGGATTCTGTGTGATCAGGATAATAATTACACAGTGTAAGAAGACAGCGAAGAAGGCAGTAGGAATGAACATCATGATCAATGTCGAATCAGGGTTTGGACCAAAGGAATTGACAGACTAAGATATCAGAAAATACATAGAGGCAAGCATCGTAGAACCCAAGATAACGAAATTCCTCTATTCGAAGAATCATAGGAAGTACGTGGGACTATGGGTATATTGTAATCCAAATGGACAGTGCAGTTACATGACCTGGAGTATGGATGAACATGTCAGGTCAGCTGGGTCCCTGAAGGGAGTGATGAAGAACTGGACTCCAAAGAAGCACTTCTTCAAAAGGAAGTATCAAGATGTGGAGATCTGTGAAGGTGTGGTCGATGCATCGACCAGCAGGGTGAGTGAAGAGGAGCAGCTGAATGCCTCTGCAGGAAGTCCCGCCCCCCTCCCACCTGTATGTTGCAGGCCTGAGATTGTGCCATCCTTGACACCAGCAGTTGTGACCATTCCACGGTTAATCTTTGAGAAAAGGTATCCACTAAGAAAAGCCTTTCAGATGTACTCCCGAAGAGATGAAAATCTCATGGAGGAAATCCACGAAGGAATATGAAAAGGAGCTGGTGACATTACAAGAAGCGAAGTATGATGCACAGAGTGGACTGGCTGAAGAAGTGGATGACCCTTATCGAAACTGATGACGAAATAAAGAATCGAGTAGATGTTTATATGCAAAAAGAAGATTGTACGTGCGAAGAGCACTGCAGAAAATGCAAGTCATTACAATAACTGTATAGATGCTGTAATGCAAGTAGATCAAGTAATCTTAGACGCTGGCTATGAGTAATGAATAGACTGCAGGCGAAGCCGCCATTATATAGAAACTGGGCATCGGTGTAACAACTTAAGTAAGCTTAAACCCATGGAGAGAAGAGCTGAGAGCTGAGCTGTGTCGCAGAAAAGAATTAACCGAGATCATGGATGAGTCTGGAAGGGCTGTCTGGCCTGGTGTCAAGGCTGAAGCAGCCAAGAATGGTTATCTATTCTTGAAGGCAGTGAACTTGAGATGCTGAATCATCCCTTGTTAAGGTGCAAAGAAAGAACACCATGAGTGCCAAGTTTTCTTCATGTAGGACAATTACATTCTGAAAAATAGACCAGATCGTGGTGTACTGTCATGTGAGCCAATGATGGAAATAGAAGTGGGCGAGGAGTTTGAGAACAACGATAGTGCATGCCCGCACTCCCTTTTATTCCCAGAGACAAGGATACTTTGCAAGGCCAAGTTCAAAGACAATCTTCATGGCAGAAGGCATCGGTGATGAGAGACGTTGGGCTAATTGGGTGGGGAGGTACAGTCAAGTCCACCTCCTGGCACCTGGGGTATGAGCTTACATGCTGTTCGATAGCTGAATGTTCCAGACTGGCACGAGCGTGCCAACAAATTGTAGAGGGCCGTATAACGAAGGGCCTTTTAGTTTGAGAGCCAATGATATACTCTGTACTTAATAATGATGAAGATGACTTGCACTAGAGGTGGGCACAAGATGTCCACCTGACAGTAGAGACCCAATCACAACCCGACCCCTTATAGAAAGAATACTTAGATATTCCCCTTGAGCCTATCACAACCCCCATAGGTTTCTAGTAGTTGCCATATAGTATGACTTCACGTATGATGACGTTTTGCTATATAAATGTAATTTTTTGTATGATGCGCTGACAGCTCGAGCGAACGTCCGTTGTTGTCTGTTGTAACTTCCTGTTTCAGACAATTGATATTAAAACAGAAAACCTTTGCCATCTTCCTGAGTTGGTTCCGTTTTTTGGTGTAAGAGTTACTCTTCTTCTCATCCACTGCATGACATGCTACCCAAAGGGCCCTACATTCAGTAGTGCTACATCGACAGGGAAAAACCAAGAAGCCTGGGGAAGGGAGGCATTCCCCAGGTTGATGAAAAGTCACAGTCAAGAGAAGGGAGTCATTCTCTTGACATTTGAGAGAACTGAGTACAGAAACTTGGAGCCAGGAAAAGGGAGTTTTCCCCCCTGGCAAGATAAGTGCTGTGTTGGGAACAGGTTATCTAGGGGAGTCCTTCCCCCTGGAGTGAAGAAATGGTGAACCCTCTGATACCGAGTCCTATTGGATTGGCAGTCCTCTGTTTGGTAAGTATTGAGACCAGGGGAAGGGAGTCGTTCCCCCTGGTTAGGAACTTGCAACCAGAACTGTGCCACTCAGTCCAGGAGAAGCCATTGACACAACCTTCTAGTTTAGTTATAAGTGTAAGGGACAGAATTAGAGATTTTGACAAAGGACGGTGGACTCTTTAGTTTACAAGCACATTCTGACAGACCCCCTTAGTATTTTAGTTGAGGCAGGGAAACCTCTCATAAAAGTAGGGAAATTTAGGTTTTCTCTTTATATTTGTGGTGAATTAAAGTATATATCTGTTATGCTCACCTGGTCACTGCGGAGGCGTTGGGGCACGGTTGCAGCCCTCCCGGGGGTGAGGTCACTCGGGTCCGACTTCATCCTCTGCGCTTATGTGGTCACTAGTGGTAATAGGTGATGCTGCTCGGGACTGCTCCTGCGTGCAGAATAGGGGCGTGAGTATGCCAGCTTGTGCACCTGATCCCCTTCCAGACACTTTCTCCCAAACCGTGGTACCCGTGGGATGTGCTGTCCCTGGAAAGCTCACTCCGTCCTGCTGCTTCTGGCAGGGGCACTTGTATGATCTGGACCGAGCTCATTCACTGGTCCCTTGCACATGGTAGTCCAGTCCTGCTGTGACTAAGCCACTATACTTCAGGTAAGTGTTCCTGTTTGCCTTTGTCTTTCCTCGTTTGATTTTGTTGTTTTGTAAAGTTCATTGGGCCTCATTACGACCCTGGCGGAGTGGGTTTACGCCAGCGTTATTCGCGGCGGACCCGTCCGCCCTACTACGAGTTCCCGTAGCGCCATGGAGCGTTTTCCGCCTGGTTTTTCCGGGCGGAGAAATCCATGGCGCTACGGGACCTTGTTGTTAATTACGCCACCGTATTTTACAGTGGCGCAATTAACGCCTTCCCCACTCCCATTATACCCTATGGGGCAAAAATGGGAATGGGGAAGGGTAAAATGGGGAATGGGGATTTACCGCCCCGCCAAGGTCGGAATGGGGCGGTAAATCCGCCAACCCCCATGGCGCTATCGGCAGCTTTCCGCCGTGCTCCATGGTGCATATTGCGCCACGATTTCCGCCAGGGTCGTAATGAGGGCCATTGTCTTGTATTGCTGTTCGTTCCACTTTTGATGTTTGCTCTTTTGCTTTCTTCCCTTGAAGGTGATGTTGCTGGCCCAGCAGAAGCTGCGGAACTCGAGGCAGCAGCCGGAGGCAATGAGGAACGAAGCTGCAGCAGCACAGTAGCTGGTAAGTTGTTAACTAGGGGGTGTGCAGGGTTCAAATGCGGCGCAGCCCTAGGATGGATGTTCTAACCTTGTCCTTCTTCTTCACAGGGTCCGAGTTCGTGGATGCGGAGTGCGGTGCTGCAGCGTCGGGATCAAGATCACTGGATGTCAGGAGATGAGTCTGCAGATGAAGCGATGAAGCACCATTTTCCAGGAGGTGAGTCTGCAGGAGAACGCCTGGTTTCAAAGGTAAGTAAACTGGTCCAAGCAGCGGTGAGTGTCACGTTGCACGCAAGTGCACAGTAACGCGAAGCACCGGCCTTAAGAATGGAGCAGCTTATATAGCTGAGCTTCTGAAGCCCCGCCTGCCTGCCACACCCTGCCTTACCTGATGAGTCAGCACATGAAGACCAGGCGTAGGGAGCCACACCCAATGAGTCAGCACATGAGGATATTCTCTGGAATAAAGGCTTTCAGCTCCTGGAAAGTTCTTGTAAAATAAAAGCACCCCTGCACTGAAAGAAAGTATAAGCACTCCTGTACTGAAATAAAGTGTTCCTGCTCACATCTCCATATGAGCCTGGCACCAAAGGCACCAGGACTGAATCCAGCCAGGGCCCCTGTGTTTATGGGTCCCAAAGGGACATAAGTGAGTCAAGTGACCCATTGCCCTCATCACTAGATGGTGTGGTTTTTGTGTTCTGGGGCCTGTGGCCATGACAATACCAATCACTAAGCCACCTATGTGCCAGTCTCCTCCTTCTGCACCATTATATATGGCAGAGATACAGTAAAAATTGATCAGTTAAGGGAGGAGACAAATAGTGCACAGAATAGGCATGATTCAAATAGCACCACGTAGGATCAAGTACACAACAGGGATAACTAATACATCTACATGGGAGACTACATTAGGCCTGATTGCTCACCAGTGCCAGGTGGTGTAGTTGTATCACTGAGATTTCACCAGCAAGTACAAGGAATTTTTCTGAGTTGCTCCCAACGTGGATTGGCCAGAGTCTTGCACTCTGTGAATAATCAGTAGAAGGAGATAAAGCTTCTTCTTACACGATCCAGTAGTCGGACTGCAAGCCGAGAGTGCAGATGGTGTGCTGATGCGCACTCTGCTCGATCACAGAGACTTGGTACTCTCCTTCAGATGTTTTGAGAAAGTGTATGACAAAACTCTCCTAACTCAGGAGCTGCCAGACATTCATCATACCTTCAGCTAGAAGCCTAGTGAGCCACTTCCTTTTTCACCCATCCTGTGTTTGGTGGTAGGACAGGAGTGCAAGCTCTAGAATTTGCCCTTTGCTTGCAGTTGATTTCAAGACTATACCAGTTCGTTGGTGGCAGTGGGGAAGGAGCTATGCCACCCTCTAGGATGGTATCAGAGTATCAATGGACTCTTTTAAGGGTAATTCCACCCCACCATGCCCACCATGTGCAGATGAGTTTTGAAGAATTGTTCCAGTTGTGTATGCCTTGTGTGGAGAGAAACAATACTAGACAATTGATGCCTAAGTTCTTATGAACTTCAAAGTCTACAAGGCATGCAAGTGGTGCCCTGTAGGGACCTCTTGTAGGGGTAGCTAGAGGAAGTAGCTGCTACTCGTGGCTTCTCCCTCGGTACCCTTGGAGTTGCCCTTCCAAGCCCAGAGTGAACAAAGATGAAAATATAGACAGTGATCTCATGTCTTTATTGAATTGCCTCTGAAGTATGCAGCCTTTTACACATCAATGTAGGGATTGTTCACTTCATGGCTGTTTGCTTCACCAGGTGTCCCCTTAGTATTGACCAAACCTCTTTCTTACCATATCTGACCAAGGATTGTTGAGTACTTGCAATCCTAGTTCTGTCTCTTTACTGCTGCTTTTATATAAATAAGGTAAATGCAGAGGTTCTTTTTTTCTTGTTTTCATTGTGACAGAGCCCACATTTCATGTGCAATATAAACAGTTATGAACAGCCTGCAACAAACATCATGCATGGGATGAACTGCAAACTGAAGTATGTATTCTCTGAAGATGTAAACTGGCTCTGTGGCGCAGTGGAGTAATTAATCCACTACAAATGTATGCGTTGACCTCATGATCACAGGATCGAATCATGGCAGGTTCACTCAATCACTCACCCTTTTATTCCATATTCTGATATTAGTAACATAATTAAACAGAATGTGGTATTTGAATATGAAACATTTGAGGCTGCCTGGGAATATGATGGTAGCAACTGGATATGTGAGGCTGCGCCTTACGTCTAGTGACTGCACTATGCGTTTTGTGATGCTGAATAGTTAAACAAGGTAAGTGCTTTCCTCAAACATGCATCCAGCATACATTTCACAAGTTAAAAAAACTCGTCAGGGCCAACTCAGCTCGTCACCCTTCTTAGATCGACAAATTTGGCACTGTTACACTGAGTAATATCGGAGAAACCAGGATCACACATCATTTTCAGGTGAAGGTAAACAGAGGTGATTTATTCATTGGCCTGCAAGTTAAGGAAACACAGCAACCTGCTGCAGATCACTGGTGGCTACAAAGCAGCTAGAGGAGGCAGGATTCAGTAGTAAAAAGCAGGATCTCAAAGAAATGTTCAAGAATTGGCAAGCTGTAATGGCAGACTGGAAAAGACGCTACGTATAGCATTTACAGCATTCATGATTCAGCAGCAAAAGCAGATATGAAAAGAATGGTCAACCACCATCCTCTTTCTCAATAATTCACCATTACACCTACTCCGCACCATATAGTGATGTATTACAAATGTGTACTTGCATTTCAAAGCATTTATCACTGCAAACCATCTGAGTTCCTTTGAGATGTGCAGCATCATATGTAGGTGACGATGCTGGTGGAATGAAGGACACGGCTGGGAGCTTGCAAGTGGAACTGGAGCACAGCACGAGGGAGGACGTTTGAGAGAAGAAGAGAGAGAGACAGGAGAGACTACACGACGGATGCTCATGTACCCTTTCATCCACATTACATAGTTTAGATTTCCACTAAGTATTACTTAATTAGTTAATGTTACGAAGTACAGCGCCTTGGTGTAAAGCGCTCTATAAATCAATAAATCAAATCAAATCTATTAATGACAAAATTCTTCCCCAGTAAATACTGTCATTCCAATCACTTACCCGTTTCCGCCCCTGCTTCAGTGGCGACGAGGATGACTACCCACGGCCGTTTAGAGGGATCTCAGGCCGATTGCATGTAGGGGCGCGGCAGCAGTGATTGGCTCAGTTTGCAGAGAAGCAATTTACTAAAAGAAAAAGGGGGAGGAGAGGAGTATCGTGCGCATGCACTTCATCAAGTAAGCTTGATAAACAGATATCAGTGAAAGTAAAAGAGGACTATATGACGATCGTGTCTCCGGCCATGATAAGGTCAGGCGAAGATAAGCAATTGCATTAGATCACCCTCCTCTTCGTGACAGTACTTCTGGGATACTATTAAAGTCAGGCGGTAATCCTCATCCGATCACCTCCATACTCTTTGAATTACCCCTTTAAAAAAAAAAAATTCAGAACAATCAGCCACGAATTTGTTAGGAAAAAAAAAAGGAAAGTCTCCCAATTCCAGTCAACCACAACTAGAAAAGTGGCAAAAATTGAAGCAGAGCACTGAAGGCACAGTGGAATGCTGAAAGCAGAGCCTGCATGTGTTGTAAATAGCAAGTCTTTTCACAGACAACACGGCTCACAGAGGTGTTGGTGATATGTCTATGCATGGTGTGCCAGCCCCCCAAATGTTCATGCTGGATATAGGTGAACCTATACTTCCCTGGAAGGGGTGGCTCAAAGTATTTGAGAACTATGTTAGTGTGGTGTGTGGGACCAATTACAGTGTGGAAAGAAAAACATATTTGTTGTTGCATTGCCTAGGACCAGCTGGTCAAGAGAAATATGAAGACTTACCGGATCTTCCAGTGGGTGAAAGTGGGGCATGAATGAATATGAAAAAGCGATTCAAAAACTGAACAAACACTATGAAAAGAAGATTAGCACGATTTTGGAAAGGTACACATTTGGGAAAAGAGTCCAAGAAGAAGGGGAAACAGTAGAACAATATGTTACGGCATTGAGAAAATTAGCAAGGACATGTAAATTCGATCAACAATTGGAAGAGAGAATTAGAGATCAGTTCATGCTCGAATGTAGCAGTAGTAAGGTCAGAGAGAAACTTTGGGCTCAGGACGATCCTTCTTTGGATGAAGTGCTGAAGATGGCCAAAGAAGTGGAACATACTGAAAAGTGTGTGAAGACATTAGAGAACAGAATGAAAGAAGTGTTGATCAAGACTTCGGTTACCATTGTGCAACCAGAGTTGGAGAATATGGTTGCAGTGATTGGAAATTAAGCCAGAGGAACAAGTACTTTTCGTCAAAAGGATGCGAAAACAAACTTTGCAAACAGGTCCAGTACTAAGGAGAGAGATGTTCAGGATGGAAAGTATAGCATCAAAAGAAGAGAATTAGAACACCAGAACCGAGGATGACGTGCCCAAAGAGGTAGAGGCAGAACATTGACAAGGATATGCTATAGATGTGGGAGTCCATCGCATTGGGCAAGTAGTGTGGTGTGTTTCGCATTGAAGATTATATGCAGGAACTGTAATGGTAGAGGTCATTTCGCCAGGTGTTGTAGAGGAAGACGAGAGTCATCAAACTTGAACTGGATTAGTGGTGATGATGATGATGATGAAGAGGAAGAATGTGTCTTCATGGTGTCAGATGAAGGAGAGGAGATTGATAGTCCTAGAACAACCATCATGGTGAATGGACATCCCATTGTTATGATGGTGGACTCAGGAGCCAGATAGACATTGATTCCAGAGAGGGTGTGGAGAAGCTGTGGAACAGAATATTTGAATGAGGTGGATGTTAGACCAAGGGCACATGGAGGAGCCAAAATCAAGTTGATTGGTTGGTTTAGTGCCACACTCTTGTTTAAGGGTAGACAGGTAGAAGGTCGCATTTATGTTTCCAAGAATGGAGCGTCCTCGTTATTGAGTTGGACACACCAAAACCTGTTAAAAGTCAGTTTGGATCCCAATGCATTTGACTCAGTTCTGTTAGTGGAAGGAATTGGAGCAAGAGCAAAAATCGAAAAGATTTGAGAGGAAATGTTCAAAGAAAACACTATTGGATGTGTAAAAGGTGTTGCTCATCGCATTTTGCTCAAATCAGGTACTAAACCAGTTGCTCAAAAACTACAAAGTGTGCCATTGTCACTCAGAGAGGAAGTTAAGCAGGAGCTAAAAAAGTTAGAAGATCAAGGGATAATTGAGAGGATTGATGCATCTGATTGGGTATCGCCAATGTTAGTGGTCAAGAAAAGCTCCGGAAAGATAAGACTATGCATTGATATGAGAGAATTAAAGAAGTGTATCATCCCTGAAAGGCACCCATTACCAAACATTCAGGAATTAATTTCTACTGTTGGGCTGGCAAAAATATTTTCTACTTTGGATCTAACTGCTGCATATCATCAGGTGAAATTTCACAAAGATTCCAAACAGTTAACAGCATTCATTACATCGGAGGGGCTATGCCAGTTTCGGAGAATGCCGTTTGGGCTTATATCAGCCGCCTCAGTCTTTCAGAAGACCATGTGCACAATTTTGGATGGAGAAAGCCGAGCAATTTTCTTCCAAGATGATATATTAGTGTATGCCAACAATGAGAAGAGCATGATCAAAGGTTGGAGAGAGTTTTTAGGAAACTGCATGAAGCGGGAATGGTGCTAAGTAAGGAGAAATCCAAAATCAATCGAAAGGATTATTTAGGGCATGCGATTTCTGGAGATGGAATCTAACCTAAGAAGGATTTGGCAGACTCGATAAAATCCATGTTAACTCCTGAGAGTAAGGAACAACTTGGAACCTTCTTGGGCATGGCGGAATACTATGCGAAATTTGTTAAAGGATTTTCAGATCACACGGTCAAAATGAGAAGTATGTTGAAATCCAACAAGAAGATTGTGTGGTATAAAGAGTGTGAGAATGAATTCCATTTCATAAAAGAAGCATTGCCGGAGGCCCCAAGGCTCCAGAACTAAGAAAGAGGTAGAAGAATGGTAATCACTACGGATGACAGCAACATGGGGCTGCGGGCAACACTTGTGCGATATCATGGAGGAAAAGAATTAGTAATAGCCTTTGCTTCACGCCTACTCAAAGGAGTGGAAAAGGCGTATGCCACCATTGAAAAAAGAAGCCCTTGCCATTACGTGAGCTACTGAGAAGTTCAGGAGTTTCATATGGGAAGTTAAGTTCGAGATTCACACTGACCACAAACCTCTTGTTGAAGTGTTTGCCACGAAAGGTTTGGGCAAAGTTTCAAGCAGAATTCGCAGATGGGTGTCCAGGTTACAAGAATTAAATTTTAGTATGGTATACATTCCTGGGGTGAAGAACTGTTTGGCCGATTGTTTATCAAGTCTAACAAACTATGATGACAAGGATGAGGAAGTAGATGAACAGGAGATGATTTGTGAAGTGTCGGATGCAGCTATTTCCAGAAAAGAGTGGGATGAAGCAACATCAAAAGATAATATATTGCTAGAAGTAATAAAGAACGTAGAGGACACTAACTGGAACAAAAACAAGATGGCGGAAGCAGGTGCTCTCATGTTTTGGAATGTTAGACATGAACTGTATATCCAAAGTGGATGTCTGATGAGAAGTGATAAGCTGGTGCCGCCAAAGGGTCTCAGAGAAAAGATCATTCAATTGGGTCATGAAGGACACCAGGGTTTGGTGAAAACAACGCAGAGGATAAGGAATAAGTATTGGTGGCCTGGATGTGACCTACAGGTGGAAAGAAGAATAGGAAACTGTATCCTTTGTGCAAAGAGTGATAAGGGGTGAGAGGGAGCGAAATACCCCATGGTGTTAAGGGATATTCCAGAGGGGCATTGGAAGATGATTGCAATTGATGTGTTGGGTCCAATTTGGAGTGATGGGAGTTCCACTTACTGTATTGTGTTGATTGACATGCTAACCAGATGGGCAGAGGTGACCATGGTACCTCAGGTTGCAACCCAGAAAGTGATTGAGTTTATGGAAAAAGTGTGTGAACGTGAGGGGTATCCTGGGGAGGTGCTGTCTGATAATGGATCTCAGTTCAAATTACGAGAGATGAAGAGATACTTTGATGAAAGATTAATTGTACACAAGGTCTGCACCATATATCATCCACAGTCAAATGGTGTAGTTGAAAGGTATAACAGGGTCATCATGGATGCAATTAAGTTAGCTTGGTCTAATGGTCGGGATTGGAGAATGGAAGTGAAAGAGATGGTATTAGCTCATAGATTTACACCGCACTGCACCACTGGTGTTTCCCCATTTGAGCTAAGCAGGGGAAGAAAGGCAAATACCAAGTTATTTCCGGGTTGGATGAATGCAGTAGCTGGTACGTGTGTTGATCTGAGTGGAGTTACAAAAAACATTTGGAGAAAACAGTGGGCCAACAAGGAACATTATGATAATAAAAGGTATAGGAAAAGAATGTTACCAAGAGTAGGGGGTTTGGTTAGAATCAAACTTCCAGTGGTGTTGAGAGAGAATGGTTGTAAATGGCCGAAGCCGGTGGAGGTGGTGGAAGTGTTTAAGCATGCAACACGAACCAATGATGGTAGAGTATGGAGCAATGAGAGAGTGATGGTTTTGGATGAAGGTGCGAGAGGGGGGTCGCCTGAGGGGTCTGGTTGGAGGAGGTCTCCTGGGTGGTTTGGGTGGTGGATGCAGGCCTGTTGGTTGTGCCGGGAGGGGTGATGTCTCAAAGAAGTTTTCCTTGTCTGAGAATACAGATATGCAACAGGAAACTTCAAGAGAGGCGTCTCGGAAGTCATCAAGAGTTGGCAGGAGTTACAAGCCTATACATTTATTGGACTATGTGGAGATTTAACTTTGGGGTTGTTCTTTATTAAAGAGAGGGGATGTGTAGCATCGTACGTAGGTGACGAGGCTGGTGGAATGAAGGACACGGCTGGGAGCTTGCGAGTGGAACATGGAGGTGGAGCACAGCGCAAGGGAGCACGGTTGAGAGAAAAAGAAAGAGAGACGGGAGAGAATACACGACGGATGCTCATGTCCCCTTTCATCCACATTACATAGTTTAGATTTCCACTAAGTATTACTTAATTAGTTAAGGTTACGAAGTTATCTATTATTGACAAAAATCTTCCCCATTAAATACTGTCATTCCAATCACCTGCCCCTGTTTCAGATGTGGGAAGTACGACAGAAGCCGCTTTAAGCTTTACTGTGTTTATTCACAGAATCACAGAACAAGAGTGTCTCTCTCCTTTTCCACAATCACTCCAACACAGTCCTTTTAACATCTTTTAGGGTCGACTTCCTTCAGCTTGTCCCTTACTTCCTTCTGCAATTTTAGCTTCCTCTGGGGTCCAGGGCCTTTTCCTTAGCCTTTGGTTGGTGCTAGGCAATAAGGGTCTTGGAGCATGGCCTTCAGTATGCCCAGGTATACCATTCAGGTTCATCATCCAGCACGTCTTTTTCCGGTAAGCAGAAAGAGACAATCATTCACCACTCATAGTTCCCACAGTCATTTGAATTCCCCTACACAGACATTTCCTTCCTGCCAGAGCCACCCCAACCCCCTTTGTGTCATCCAACCCCTGTTGTTGCTGGTGAGCCGTGTGTGTCGAGGGAAGCCCCGCCCCTCCGTGTCCGCCATGCTCCTCTCTCCCAGAACACCACCCTGGAGGGCTTGCATGTCACCATCCTGACCCGTGATTCTCCTGTGACAGTTTCCACCCTCAACAGTGCCTGCTGCCTCCAGTGAACCTGTGGCAATCCCCCAGAGAGCCCTGGGTCCCTCGACATCCCTGAGAGATTCACGACACCAGGGACCATACACCAGCACCCCACATGCATCTCCCCAAGGCGTCCTTCCCACCATCCTGCTGCTAAGTGTGGGGTTGCTGACAGCGACGTCATTTCACCTGGGGTAACGGAAGTGACATCACAGTGCCACGCCCCAAGAGTGACATCACAGGAAGTGATGTCATTTGACCACACCCCCACAGGAAGTGATGTCATTAGACCACACCCCACGGGAAGTGATATCATTTGACCACGCCCCCACCATGACATCACAGGAAGTGGCCTCATAAAGCATTATCCCTCAGTGCACTAAGAAAATAATTGTTACGATATCAGTGTATTGTGACATTTAATACAAGAATGGATCATCATATGTCTATGTCTATGTCTATGTCTATGTATTTGTAACGCGCCGACAGCCCGCAGGCATCAGGGCGCGGAGAACATCTGAGAGAAGAGTCTTGTAGATCGCCATAATAAAAAAAAACAGTTCGGGGAAAGAACAGGTGATCGTCTAGATACTAGTGGGAGGTCCTGACATAACTGGAGGTTATTGAAAGAGGTATGTTTTCAGAAGTTTCCTGAAGTTACCATAATTACCTTCTAATCTAAGAGTCCCTGGGAGGTTGTTCCAAAATTTGGCTGCTATGAATGGGAAGGCTCGGCCTCCCCCTGCTGCTCGTTTCACCCTGGGGATAACCAGGAGGCCTGAGTCGGCTGATCTCAGGTTTCTTCTAGGTGTGTAGAGAGCGAATTTCTCTTTGAGGTATCCTGGCACCGTGCCATATAGGCATCTGTGCACGATCGTCATGGCCTTAAAATGGACTCTTTCCTCGATTCTGAGCCAGTGAAGATCTTTCCTTGCAGCCGATATGTGGTTTCCAAATTTAATTTCCTTAACAATACGGACTGCCTCATTTTGCATGACCTGGCAGCGATGCAGCTCTTTCTTGGTGGCCCCGACCAATAGTGCGTTGCCATAATCGAGACGGGATATTACGATCGCTCTTGCGATGTTAGCCACGTTTGCTTCACTTATGTAGGGTCTTATGGCTCTTAGCAAGCGCAAGTAATAAGTGTTGTTTTTGTGTAAATGGTTTACTTGCGCTTCGGCCCCTACTGAGGCTTCTACCAACATCCCAAGTGTTTTAACTTGGGGTAGGACTGAAATTTTGGCATCTTTTATACTGAAAACCTTGTATTGAACGCCTAGTTTGGATCTGGCATGCTGAGCTCCGAAGATCATGAGCTCAGTCTTGCTGTTGTTGAGGCACATCCAATGCTTCTGCATCCAGATATCGATGGTTTTATATACCTCTTCTACTTTCGCACTATCTAGTGTGTAGTCTCCCGTCATTTCAATGACCAGCTGCGTGTCATCGGCATAGTTGGTGAAAAACACACCAATGTTTTCCAATAGTTCACACAAACTACGCATGTAGACATTGAAAAGCAGAGGGGACAGACTGGCTCCCTGCGGTACTCCAAATAGGATGAGAGCTGCTTCTGAGAAAGTGTCTCCCCAATGAATGCGTGCCCTCCTGTCACTTAAGAAGGAAACTATCCAGGCCAGTGCTGTTGGAGAGCAGCCTATGGTTTTATCTAGGGCCTTTTGTAGTAGTTGATGGTCCACTAGGTCGAACGCTGCACTAAGATCTAGTAGCATGAGCATCCCAGACTTGCCCCGTTCTATCAGCTCTAACATGTGGGTTTGTAGGTCAAGCATAGCTGACTCTGTACTGTGGGCTGTTCTAAAGCCCGATTGCTGTGTGTGTAGCACCACCTGTGCTTCCACATGTTGCTGTAGCTGATTAGTGGCGATTTTGTCCAGAATCTTCAAAACAAAATTGGAGTTTGTTATTGGCCGTAAATTGCTAGGATCTTTCGGATCTAGGCCCGGTTTTTTGACCAGAGGGGTTATTGTAACTTTTTTAATGCTGTTGGGAATTTTCCCTTCGGAAAACGAGGTGTTAATTATTTTAGTGAGAGTTGGTGCAAATATTTCTTTATTATCCAGAATAATTTTTGTGGGCAGGATGTTCTCAGCACATGATGTAGGTTTCATTTTAGCTAGTACCTGGCAGAAATCTTCCTCTGTTATGGCTTTGAACTGGAAACTGTCCCTATTACCTGGTTTAGGCTCTGCTGAGGAGCAAATTTCAATACTAGCGGATTCCCTTGCTTGAATTATATTAGTTCTGGCTTTTAGAATTTTAGCTGCGAAGGCTTCTTGTACTTTCTCACAATCTTCTTTAGATGGATTATGTGGTACTGAGAGTGCTTTTGGCTTTTCAATTGACTTAAGGATATCGAAGAGTTTACTCGTTGAGTTAGCGGCTAACTCTATTTCTCTGTTGTAATAATTGAGTTTGGCATTTTTGACTGCCTTTCTGTACTCTAGGTCCTTGCGTTTCCAGTCAATTCTATTCTCTAGTGATTGGTTCTGCAGCCATGTTCTTTCTTTGGCCCGTTTCTCTTGTTTCAATTTATTTATTTCATCATTGTACCATTTGCCGTGATTGTTATTTTTCCTGACTAGCTTATTTGTTAGTGGGGCGTGCTTGTCCGCTAATTTTTGCAAGCCGGAGGTATATTTCTCTAGCATGGTCTCACAGCTATCATTTTCTGAAAAAGATTTCAGGACTTGCTGTAGGCACGGTGCCAGAACTTCTGGCCCTAGATTCTTGAAATTTCTACTCTGAATTCCTATATGTGGGTTTTCTTGTCTTTGGGATGGGGGGTCTAATTTTAGTTCCAGGGTAACCAGACTGTGATCGGACCAGATGCATGGCTCAGTAGAGACATGTTCTGATTGTACATTATTGGTACACACCCAGTCCAGCTGGTTCCCTTGTGGTGTAGTCGGGTCATTGTTAACAACATAGAAACCTGTGTTATTCAGGGCTTTTTCTAGTGCCAATGCCTCTTTGTCTGCCGGGTCCCCCCTCCACATATTCATGTCACCTACTAGTATGGTGGCGGAGTTTGCCGAGGTTAATTTATTGATTTGACTGACTACCTCATTTTGAAAGTCTGAGGTTAGCGCTGGGGGCCTATAAACCACTACAATATTCAGACAATTGTTGGGTGTATAGGTCAGTTTTAATTGAATGGACTCACAGCCCGTACATTCGAAGCTGGCTTTAAATAGGTGTAATGCTTCTTTTGCTATGACAGCCACTCCCCCTCCCTGACCCTTATCTCTATTTTTGTTGTATATGATGTATCCCTCTGGGACTGCAGTAGAGACCACAGGCCCAATAGGCTCCTTCAGCCAGGTTTCTGTTAGACAGATAAAGTCCAGGTCCCTTTCTTTAATGAGGTCGTGGACGTTTTGGGCGTGTTTGTTTAGGGAGCGCGTGTTTAACAGACCTATTTTCAGTCTGGTGTTGACTGGTGAACGGTTCATACTCTGCTTCGTCTTTTTTGCCAGCTGTTTTACGGGATGCTTTATACTTTCTGTAGCGTTTGGTTGGGATAATGTTTGGGAAGGTTGCTGACAAGTGGTGCTGTCTGGCATGCTTCTCGGCGTGAAGGGAAAGTATCACCCCGAGTGTCTTACTTGGGCCTACCCAATGGGTACAGTGCTTGCTTTAAGAGGATTCAGGGTACTTCAAGAAATGCTAAGGTGAGCGGGGAAGAGCAGGGGAAACATGTAACCAGTACGCTTACCTCTGAAGACCTCCCAGCGCCTCCTTATATGTAGCAGTGTCAAGGTTCATGTTGCCACGTGAAGTGTCTGAACCCCAATCCCCTCTTTATGTGGATCTGCCCTGTTATTTCAACAGGACTACAGAGCGAAATCACATTCTGGGGGGACAGGGACGGATAGGCGGGCATGGGGATAGGGGAAAGCCAGGATAAAAGGGGAGAGGGAGAATATTTCACCTGAAAACATGTATGGCATCCTCAGTTTTTAATGATTCTTCTTTTTGTGTTATTTTGGCTGCCAAAAAATTAGTTCAAAATGTGTTCAAGGCATACAGTGCATTACTGAGTGATACAAACTTCAGTACCAAAAGTCTCATCAGTCCTGTCCCCATATTTTACGGGGGAAAACATCCTGGCTGCATTTTGCATTGTTCCCACACTCACCAACACTCTTTATATGCCTAGGTTTCTGTTCCTACATGTTCATTGTCCTCCACACCCCGCACCTCTCCACAATGGTACACATTCCAACAATTAGTACTATTGTATAGATTTTGGACCGTAATGGTCCATTGTTGCTTAGCTCACTGGTAAAAAATAGGATGTTGACAAAACTCAACAGCATACCATGCAGTGTTTTGAAGGTAAGACAAACTGGTTGCAGTGCATGAGCGATGTATCATGGCTAACTTCATGAGGAGAAGAGGCTGGTAGTGTAGGAGAGTAGTAAATAGTTTTGAAGACTGTATGTGGTGCTGATTAGGTCTGCGTGACTTGAAAAGAAAGACTGGAAAATTGAGCTATAATCTAACAGTGTCAAAGAATATAATGGTTCATCTTTTCAGAGGATACCTCCTGTGTCGCATGTCAGCAAATCGGTCAATGGCATCACTCAAATTTACCTCATCAACCTCCAGAGGTTCACATGCCATTACCAACAAATCACTAAGGCCCTCATTACGACCCTGGCGGAAAGTGACTGACCGGAGCGCCACAGCGTAAATAGCGTTTCCGCCATTGCACGAAGGAGCAAAGTGCGGCCCATTCCGACCCATCGGGCACGAGCACCACGCCACGGCGGAAGTGCAAAGTCCGCGATGGCGGAAATGACCCCAAAATGGGCCACACCGCCGCCGTACGGCGCCCTAGGTGCTATACCGCCACCCCTCTTAGCGGTCACCGCAGTGTGCGCCTACCGGAAAGTACGGTGACCGGAAATATACGGAAACGGAAGTAAAAACATGGGCCCGGAACGGGAAACATCCCGCCGTACACCTATAAAACCACTAAAACCACACAACCACTAAAATCACTACCCTGAAACACACCCCAACCCGTCACCCACCCTAGCGAAACCAAGAAAAATGGGAAAAGTAGCGAAGAAAGCGTGCGACCGCAAGCGGCAGGTCCACTTCTCCCGTGAGGAACTCACCGTGCTAACAGAGACCCTCCAGGAGAATGCAGCCGTCGTCTTCTCCACGCAAATGACCAGGACGTCACTTGCGAACAAGAAGGCCATATGGGCTCTGGTGGCACAGCGGGTAAGTGCGGTGGGGACCGCACCCCGCACCCCACAGCAATGCCGCAAGCGATGGGACGATCTGCGGATACGCGTCCGCAGCATACTCTCTGCCAACCGCAACATTGCCACAGCCACCGGGGGAGGTCCTGAATCACCCATCAAGTTGACCCCCTGGGAAGAAATCTGTGCCTCCACCATCGGAATGGAGAGCATAGAGGGAGTCGGAGGGATGGAGAAAGGAGTGCAGACATCCGAAGATTCAGGTAGGTGGGCCAGATAAAACAATGCCAAATCCACACAGTCCATCCATGTGAAGTACCATGCGTCCACATAGTGCAACAGAAACACATGTCCAGGAGAACGTCCACACACATCGGCCTGATAGCGCACGTTAAAACCCACAATAAATACATAAATAATTAAAAACCCCTAATACACGCACTACACGTGCAGCAGGCACACCCTAACTGCAGGCTGCCAAACAACTGCACCCTCACTCCACACACAAATTAAAGCACCTCCAAGGCCCCGACCCAAATCACCCTCAGGTACCACCCCAAAGCATGTGATACAATGCCATTCCAATTCCCACAGACCCATCAATAACCCTCGCCCTCCTTTACTCCACCACAGGGTCCGATCCAAACGACGAGCTACAGGACACCCCTACCAGCACACCTGCAAAGAGGGCCAAGACCGACGGCCAGAGACCCTCCACCTCAGCTGCACGCATCAAGACACGGCAGCAGCACAAATCAGGTGGCAGCACACAGGAGGGAACATCAACAGGCACCCCAGCAGCCAGCATGCCCACACCACCACCACCACAGGTCCCCCCAATGGATGCCACAGAAGGCACTGCCTCTGGTGGCAGCAGCACCATAGGTGACACCCCATTGATGGCAGCATGCTCGGACACAGAAAACGGGGATGTCGAAGTCAGATCCATCCATGACCTGTCCCAATCCCCCTGTCTGTCCCATCCCGTACAACATGAGGATACCACGCAGGGGCACCCACAAGACGACGACTGGCCATCCCCCACAAGCCCTGTGGCAAGGCAACATGAGGACAACAGCCCCTCTGTGACACCCCCGCAAATGGCCATGGCCCAGCAGAGGCAACAGTCCCTCGACCAGTTAATCGTACAACAGCAGCAACTGGCCACACTCCTCAAGGACCATGCCGATGAATGTGGGGGCACTAAGGCAGACATAGAAACATCAACTGAGACACTTAGGGCAGAAATGGAGAGAAGTACAGAGACACTAAGGGCACAAATGGAGAGTAGCACCGAGAGCCTGAGAGTAGAAATGGAGAGAAGCACCGAGAGCCTGAGAGTCCAAATGGAGAGAAGCACCGAGAGCCTGAGGGGGGAACTGCATGCGACGTCCAAAGACGTATGTGCCGAACTTGCCGCAGTGCGCCGTGTGCTCACTGAGCTCTCGCAAACCCTTAGGGACATGCATGGACGTGAGCAGGCAGAGACATCATCCGTTGCAAGTTCCGTCCAGGGCAGCCCCCAACGTAGATCTGGAAGGAACCTGCGCTCCACAGGCAGGGGTGCCCCTGATACCCGCAGAGGGGGCTTGCAATAGCGACAGCCCACTGACAATGAGCATCTTTGGACACTGGTGTTCGGGGGGGAGGTAGGAGGGTGGAGGGGGTGTGTTGGGCTCACTTGGGTGGCGGGTCGATAGGGTGTTCAACATGACATCACATATGCCATAAAAAGTGCACGATCAACCAATGAGATGTGTGGACATTGATCTTTGTGTACTAGGCCATCATAGGCGTACAGTCCATATTGTGCATGTCCCAGACACACGCAGTGCCACGAGTCCCGTGTCCATGTATCAGCCACCAGGCGTGAGTGCTAGAAGCATACATCAATGAGATGCTGACAAATGTCACGGGCCTCCGGTGCCTCGCAGACTCCATGAGGTGCAGCCACATCCCCACCCTCATCATGACCATCATCAGGTGCTTGCAGTTCTGCGTCAGGGGGCATGGGCACATTTCTACGTACGCACATGTTGTGGAGCATGACACATGCCATGACCATCTTTGCAACCTTCTCATGGCGGTACAGGAGTGCCCCACCAGACCTGCTGAGGCAGCGGAAACGAGTCTTCAGTAGGCCGAATGCCTGTTCAATGACTACACGGGTACGTGAGTGGGCATTGTTGTAGTCCTCCTCATGCTGGTCCCGTGGGTTCCGGACTGGTGTGAGGAGCCATCTCTTCAGTGGATACCCAGCATCACCTGTATGTGGACGAGAAACGTATGATGTGGAATGCCATTGATACGTACGCACACCCCCCCCCTTCCTGCCAGGTCATTGCCAATTCACATACCCCACATAATCATGCATGTAATGAGACTCACCGAGTAGCCAGGATCTGTTCCCTGCGTGTCGCTCCATGTAGCGTGGTATTGTAGAGTTCCTCAAGACCATAGAATCATGGGTTGATCCAGGGAATCGGGCACAACAATGTGTAATGATCCTGTTGGAGTCACACACCATTTGTACATTCAGGGAATGAAATTGTTTTCGGTTGCGGTACTGGGCCTCCATGGCATGTGGGACGACCAATTCCACATGGGTGCAGTCGATGGCACCAATGCAACCCGGTATGCCGGCAAGTGCATGGAATCCCACTTTTGTGTTGGTAATTTCCTGCTCCGAGCGTGGTAGAGAGATGTAGTCGTCTGCGTGCTGCAGGAGGGCATCGAGCACTTGAAATAGTGTCCGTGAGAACAGTGGCTGAGAAATGCCATGCAACTGTCCGACTGTGTGCTGGTAGGTGCCTGTGGCCAGGAAGTGGAGTACAGACACCACCTTCAGTAGGGGTGGGATGGCGGTTGGGCTATCTATCATGCTGACAAGGTCAGCCTGTGTCATGTCCACAATGGCGGCTATGGTGTCCCGGTCCAGACGGTAGAGGGTGTGGATCTGCTCATCAGTGAGGTTGAACGGATGTGCTCGGAGGCGTGGGATTGCGGGCTGCCTGCGTGGTGGTAGTGGCTGTGCTGGTGGGCCTTGCTGGCCCTGCCTTGGCCTCCTCCTCCTCCTGCGTCTCCTCCGTGCGGCTGGTTGTAGTTGGTGTTCGTCTTCTTCTTGGAGTTGGAGCACTTGCAGTGCTATCAGGTCCCCCAGGGCCAACATCGCGAGTCCTGCCGGTAGCATTTCGGTGTGGTTGTGGGAGGAGACTGGCTGTGCAATTTATGTGTTTTCAGGCTGTATGGCCTCCACCTGTGGTGATTAATTCCACCTGTGCAAACTGCTCTCCCCTTTGGCCGAGCACGTCCCGCGCACAACGCTGCAATTCGGGGAATGGTATCTTGCTATTGCAATCATGTATTTGTACCCGATGGCCGTGTAAGATTGGTTGATATGTTCATTCTGCTGTGGTCCCATTGTTTCACATACTATCTGTGCAGTCGCGAACAGACTTGTGAAGGGTCAGTGGAACGTAGTACTCGAGTAACGGTGGGCCCTCATGCATCACTGTACCGAGTTGCAACGACGGGCGGGGCGTCCCATTTGTGGGTGAAGGCAGTTGCCATTTTCACACACAGCCGCACTCGATGGAATAATTAGTGATTTCAAACGGCCACAGATGCCTTTTCGACGTGATGTTGCAAATGAGGAATTCGAAGGGCGGCGCTTTCGGTTATCAGCTAGCGGCGAGGAGATGCCTACAGGTCTGACTGCAAATATAACGTTCTATTGTTCAATGTCCTTGAGACAGGGCCCATGGCGAGGAAGCAATGATTGATATGAATAGTTTGGGATGCGCAATAGCTACGTGGGCGATGAGGCCGGCCGTTCCCAAATACATGTTACTTCACAACACTGGAATTACGGGCTGGGGCACTGTGGATTTTGCAGGCTGCATAACGCACAGACTCAATGGATGTTTCTAATGTTATGTGAGTAATTATTCAGGCGTTTTGATCCCGGGATGAGGGAATGATGAATGGATGCATGGGCAGGTGATTTGATACAGGGTTTGCCATGTACAGGGCTTCTTGGGATCTATCCGCCTCCCCTACGCTATGTGATGCAGGGCTGCCATAGTGGGACCATCGTCTATCTGGCCTTGTTGAGCCCTCCCTGTCTCGACGCGCCCTCAGACACTTGTGTCCATGCACGTTAACATTCCCATCTGATGGATTCTGTTTTGACAGATGCATGCACAGGTACACTCGTTTGTGATGGTGTTTGCACCTCGATATAGATGGTTATGAGTCGCAAGTGGTTTTGGGGTGGTGATGATCCTTTGGAGTGGGCTAGCATGCATATGGCTGTGGATTTCGTGTGATCATTGAAGTGAGTTGTTGGAATGTAGTTCTGATGGCCATTCTGTTGTTTTTCTTTTCTTTTGGTTGACAGGTATCTCCTCCCCTTTTGCCACTGCCATCTGTATGCCACTCCTGCAGATGGGTTTTACTCCCGACACCTGCTGCTTCGTGTTAATCAGTGGAGCAGCATTACGATCTTATGGGACGATCGCCAATGGGCCACATGCCCTTACGCAGTACTGGTGGCTCGGAGCAACATTTCGGCCTTTCAGCTGGACTAGTGCCTCCCCATTGGGACGGCCCTGCGGTTCTGTGCGCTTCCATGTTGCCTTTTCGTACGTGAATGTGGCTCTGTGTACCATGGGGGAACAGGGCGACACACATTTCTTTCAGGGCTGGTCATTTCTTGCGGATGCAGCCCACAATGGTGATTAGTGTTTTGGAGTTCATGGCCTGATGGCTGTATGGGCTTGGTGACTTTGATGTGCATAAAATTTCTATTCTGATTTGGCCCGTGTAGCGTTTTTCTTTGCAAGTGATGTGGCATATGCCTATTTGGGGGGCGATGTATTGTGAGGAGATCTGCATTGGGTTCCAGCTTCGGGGTTTAGTTGCGTGGTACTGTACTGGGCGCGTTTGCCTACTAAGCCCGTGAGGTCAGGGATGGGGGCTGCCTATATGACAGTTTGAATGTTGTCATGCTCAGGGGCGGGGGATTGGGTTTTGTGTAACAGATGCCGGTCAGCCAGGTGGACTGGTGGAATGATGTGATTCTCGGAATATTGCTGGTCACAGGTGCCTGTGTTTGCGTGCGTTTCTTGGTGGGGGACTGTGGTCATGTCCATTGGGATGGCTTCTGTATTCGTGCCATCTGTGCCCTGCAGCTCCCATTGGCCCCTCTTGTGTTTCTTTTGTTCGTTGCCATGCATGGGTGACTTGTACATTTCAATGGTTGCATTGTGACTTCATTGCACCTACGGGGAGTTGTACTTTGTGGGCAGGGAGCGGTGTACAGGCACTCAGTGGGGCCGTTTACGGTTGATTCGCGATGCCGTACTTCTCACCATGGCGGAATGGTACATTACGCCATGCCTGATGGCGTTAGGTACATGTCCGCTAGGGTCGGAATTGGCGTACCCTTGCGCCATGGTGGTGTTTGCGGTTTGGCATGGCGCGCGCGCGCGTGCTTGGTGCAGTTAGCGTTGGCGTTCACTACGGTGTCGCTAATGGCTTCGTACTTTGCGGTGACGGGTCATAGTCGCACCGAGCGCTATTCGATGGCGGTATTGCATTTCCGCCATCGTTTTCCGATTTCCGCAAGGGTCGTAATGAGGGCCTAAGTCTGTTGTCTACACATCTATTTCGCAAATAGTTTTTAACTCTTTTCAAACAGGAGAAGAACCTCTCATTTGTTGCAATTGTAATCCGCAATGCAAGAACCAGATCCAACAGGTTTAGGACATCAGAAAAGCCTCTTGGAGATTCATCTGTACCTGACAGAGTGAATACCTGCTAAAGTCTTGTCAGATAAATAGCTCCTTGCAATGTCAAGGCCTGAATGCAATCCAGCATAATTTACTTGGGGCCCTAGGTAGTGCCGAGCAAGAACATCTGCAGATGAGTCCCCCAAGAAATTTTTAGCCTTTGGATTGAACATGACGGCAGCCTTGATAAGCCACATGTTATCTATAAAACGAGCATCCAACTCTCTTACAAACCTATCCAAGGTGGAGAAAAACACCTCTTGCTTTATCCGCTCAGTCTGTGGCATTCGATCCTCAGAGTGCTCATAATGTCCAGGCCTCTTCCCTACAGTAGTACCAAGGGTATTCTTTTAGTTTGCTGCTCAGTTGGTGCTGCCTTACTGGTAAAGCTCTGTGGTCGTGGTCTTCAACTGTTTCAATACCACATTTTTCTGCCAATTCTGTTGCTTCATTGACGATTTTCACCCAGTGGCATTCTTGTCGAAGGTTGACGAGGGCAGTTCTTGTCACTTGAATTAGGTTACTTGCATCTGGCAAATCAAGATTCTTTCTCTGAAGTTCATCAGATAACACACTAATCTTTTTCAGAATTGTTCCCATACTTAACAAAGTTAGCAAAAACTCAAAGCACTGCATATTTCGGAGAAGTCCTCTGGCTACTGAACACGCCTGCTTGTCACGTTGTTGCGATGATTCTATTACACTGAGAACAACTATAATGGTTTCAAATCGAGCATGTATTTTTTTAAAACAAGCGTACCAATAAAACCATCTAGTGCCACAAAGTCTTTCTAATTCTTGTACTGCCAGACCGCTTTCTGTTGAGCTTTTACAAAGAGTTCGTGTAGAGGAGAACTTTGTGAAAGGAACACATAAACAGCCTGCAAAGTTGAGAAAAAATCTTTCACAGTTTGTATGTTAGTGATAGTTTGCACTAACGCAAGGTTTAGACGATGTGCATGACAGTGAATGTAAACTGACTGTGGAGCAATTTCTTTTATTTTCGCTTGCACTCCATTGAAACAGCCACTCATAACTGATGCCCCATCCTAGCATTGTGCCACACAGTTCTTTCAGTCAAGGCCAGCATTGCGTGCAGATTTGTCGATGGCTGCAGCTAAACTGGAGGCATCCCACTTCTCCATGTTGTAACATCCCATG
Organism: Ambystoma mexicanum; assembly: GCF_040938575.1. NCBI lineage: Eukaryota > Metazoa > Chordata > Amphibia > Caudata > Ambystomatidae > Ambystoma > Ambystoma mexicanum. The sequence continues at coordinate 804,250,579 of NC_090921.1, forward strand.
GCTTTTTCCTGAATGTTCCCATCTTGATCTACAAACCGGATCACAAAGCTCATCTGTTCTTTATGTGAAATGTCTTTGGTTTCATCAACCAACACTGCAAAGTGCTTTGCACTTTCCTAACGATATTCTGACGTATAAGATTTGCCACAACTGAGATCATGTCATTTTGATACTCAGAAGATGTGTAGTGCCCATATCTTCTAGCCATTTTTAATTTAAGAAGTTCATCATAATCAGACAGCAAACGCAATATTGCTATGAAGTTTCCCTTATTGTGGGAGTCTTGCGATTCGTCTGTGGCTCAGAAAGCAAGTCCTTGACGACCCAAAAGACATACAACCTTTAGTAACTGCAGCACATGTTGACGATTCTCTTCAATCTCTTGGTCCCCAACCTTTTCTAGCATTGAAACAATTGAGTGTTGAGGGCCTGTAGTCTGTTGTACACGCTTAAAGTCTGCCCAAGCTACAACCAAAGACTTATGCTTCTCAGAATCTGAGTGCATCTTTAAAGAACAACGTGTCTTTTCCCATTTAGCGAAGCCAATGTCCACAAATGGAACATTGCCACGTGCACGCCCCCCTCCTCCAGAATTAGAACCACAATGTCTGCATGCAAAGCAGTATACTTTATCTTTCAGAACGGAATACTCCACCCAAGGATATGTTTGGTAGTCTCTGTTAAACTTACAGGAACCAGTTACAGGGTATGTAGGAAGTTTTGGCTGTACAGGGTCACTGCATGGATTTGGTGACAGGTCAGTCACCACACTGTCATCTAAATTGGGAGCTGGAGATCTTCTTGGAATGCCCTGCTCAGCTAGACAAAGCGGCATACTGTTATCGCTCTGCAACCAAGAGCTGCCTGTGCTCGCCCCGAGGAGTGAAATGTCGGGAGAGCAAGCAACAGTGGGGGGATCATCAAACATGCCAATACAGGAAGAACAATCCTCAACATCAGGGTTGAAAGAGCACTCAGCGCTATCCAGGAACGTTGAAGTGTTGCTTAGGTCATCAGCATCACGTGAAGCCATCACAGCAATGTCTGCAAGTGAACAAGAGCCTTCAATGGCCACCACAAATGAAGGAGATGCTATATCAGCCAAGGAAGGTGGAGCTGTAGACAAAGAGTCAGCATGTGAAGATAGTGAACTAATGTCAGCCCATGTAGATGCAATGTCTGCACCTGAAGAAGCAGCTTTGCTGTCAGCAAGACTTGATGTGCTGGCCGATGGTTGGACAACATGTGCAGCTGTGTTTGAACTGCCACTTGAAGTATCATCAGACCTCTTGCACTTGCTTGAATCAGAGCCTGGAGTAGGACCAGCTCCTCTTGCTTTCGGAAAAAGAATATCAAGGATTGACCTCTGTTTTGGATCCTTGGGTTTTCCTGTAGGTGTAGACATGTTCGTTCTTTTAGTACTGCTAAATCAGAAGCTATTATTCAAGCAAATGATGGATTCCTCAGTATCCTCCCGACTTCTTTTGTGCTTCACTCTTCTTTGGAGGACCACTTCCGCTGAAAACCAAAGAGGAGACAAATCTGAAATGTATTGCTTTGGCTTACAAGTTTATCACTGTACTCCCTGAAAATAAGTGAGTACTCCCCAAAAAGAAAAACAGATTACAAATGCTCCCAACAAAAAATAGGAAACAAACACTATAGACCCTGAGCCCCTGCTTTCATGCACAAAGCTCCATGGATGTTTGGAGAGGTAGCGCACGCAGTTCCAAAGGAAGAAAGTACTACTAAGTACTATTATTACTGCTCGATCGGTACACATGCACATGATCTTTTAATGTGTATGAGTAACTAGGTGCAACATAATTATTAGAAAAACCTTTCTGTTTTTCAGTTAACGCATTTTTACTTGCTTACAAAATACTGCCGTGGGGAACTGGATTTACATTTTTACTCCCTAAAATCATTTTACTTCCAAGTTTACAAAATAGGGAATACAATAGTCCCACTTCAAAATCTTATCTGGAGCACTGAGTACATACCTAAGCAGTGATTTCAAGTATTTATTTTCGTAGCTTACTTTTAGGTCATTCCTATCTGTCAGGGTTATACTTTACATTTGAGAGATTAACAGTTGCAACCTGTTCAAAGTCTGCCCCTAAAAAAAGGAAACCCGTGGGTCCCAAAAAGCTAAAGAGAAGCATGCGTTCAGTGTCATACAGTTTGAAGTTAATTTTGTGGTATTCACTGATTAAATGGAAGAGAGACAGCCACCTTTAATGTAGGAACAACTAGGACAAGGCTGCAATGCATAAATAGATATGGACTAACAGATCAGATCATTAACATATGCTGTACATTTTCAATTTGTTGCTTCACGTTCATTTACCTCCCACAGCGGTCAGAGATAAGGCTGGATGTCAGCTGCTCAATGGTGGTACTGTTTGCTGGCGTTGAGAACACAGAAAGGAAGGAACTCCCACACGAAGATGCAGGTCTGAAAATAATAACAAAATATCAGAAAGATTCATTTGTGCAACACCAGACCATATTCATTTTTAATAGAAAGTTAAAATTATAGAAGCCCTGTTTAGCGAGTTAACTGAGGAGTTCCAGCATTGGCCCATTTCAAATATGGCAGCTCTAGTAGAAAATAGATTACACAGCCCTGCTGAGAAGTGTTGTTACCCATTAGCTCTGCACCATTAGGACCTGCAAGTACTATCCAATTGCATGCTATTACACTGAACAAGGTCAACAGTATGGCAAGGTACATACTGGGTTCTATGTGATAATTCTGCATTTAGAAGAACAAATACAAAAAAGACCGATTTATTTTAGCCGATTTGTGTGGTCTTCAAAAGGCTGAATTATCACATTCTACTGCCCCCCCACCCTGCTAAACCCCCCCGGCCCCAAGAAGGTGATCCCACCTCACCCCACACTCCCACCCTGTTACCTTCTTTAGAATTCAGGGGAGTTGCCTCCCTCAATGCCTCTGTTCCCCACCCATAGCATAGCATTCACCCTCACCACGTACACACTCAGAGGCATGCAGTCGTGGGAGGATAGCTCAGCAGCAACGTGCTCGCCTTGGAAGCAAGACGACATGGAGCAACGCGGGTTCGATCCCTGGGTCTGCGCTTAGAAACCTCTGGGTATTAAGCTCGTTATAAATAACCCATCATATCATATCAAACATCTCATTTGCCCTCTCCCTGCCACCTCGTTTCACAGATGCAATGCAAGAGGGGCGCCAAAAAGATTTTTAGAAATTGAGGGACAGACTTGCTTTGCATCTGGGCCTCCATTTCTAAAAATCGTTAGATCCCAACCATCGACACTACCCCTCTCACCTCACCTGACCCACATCCTCGCTGCCCCCCCTCACCTGATCCTCTCACCCCAACTACTCACACCAGAACACAACTCACCATGAGAGCAACAGCATACAACTTAGCACCTTGCACCAGCACAGACCCCATCTGCTCACACCAGCACACAACTCACCATGAGAGCAACAGCACACACTCCATCTGCTCACTCAGTACACATCTCACATGAGAGCAACAGCATGCATCCCAGGTGCTCACGCCAGCACACAACTCACCATGAGAGCAACAGCACACACCCCATCTGCTCACTCAGTACACAACTCACCATGACAGCAACAGCACACAACCTAGCAGCCTGCACCAGCATATACCCCAGCTGCTCACACCAGTACACAACTCACCATGAGATCTACAGCACACACCCCATCTGCTTACTCAGTACACAACTCACCATGAGAGCAACAGCACACACCCCATCTGCTAGCTCAGTACACAACTCACCATGAGAGCAACAGCACACACCCCATCTGCTCACTCAGTACACAACTCACCACGAGAGCAACAGCACACAACCTAGCAGCCTGCACCAGCATATACCCCAGCTGCTCACACCAGCACACAACTCACCATGAGAGCAACAGCACACACCCCACCTGCTCACACCAGCACATGACTCACCTTGTGAGAGGCAGGCTTTGAGTGCGGCTTACTGCAGTCTTGTGAGGTCCTGCCACTCTGCGGCCTAGAGTAAGATGGACCTCATGGCAGGGGAGGTAATAAAACGAGCACGCCAGTTCTGAGGCATGGCCAGTAGCAGCACCAGCCTCTGTGGCAGCATAGCTATTGAGCCGGGCCTCCCCTGAGCTCCTACCAATTGGCAGCAAAGTTGCTCACGGCACGCAGGTCTCGCCATGCAACCATAATGTCCAGACAGAGGGGCGATGAGACTGGTGCTAGCAGAGAGGATGATGAGGGCCATCATCTGTTGACCTATGGCGTCAAGGCTGAAGGACCATTTCTGGACATCAACAGCCACCTCATCCGTTTCACAGCAGCCCGGTGCCAGAGCTTGGCATGTCAGGTGTGCCAGCTACCCACGGCCCACGGCCCACGGTGGGCTCTCTGGTGTGCCGGGCTGGCATGTCAGGCGTGCCAGCTATCCACGGGCCACAGTGGGCTCTCTGGGGTGCCGGGCTGGCATGTCAGGCGTGCCAGCTATCCAGGGCCCACGGTGGGCTCTCTGGTGTGAAAAACGGGGCATGCTTTTCTCGGCTGCAGGTGCATGGCGGGGGTTGCTACCAAACCTCCATGATGATGATGTTATGTTGGAAGTGAAGTTCACAGACTATTGAAAGCCCCCCTCCCACAGTATTTCACCCCCAGGCTTGACTGTCAATGAGAGATTCCAGTCAAGACAAGCACAGCAGGATCCAATGGAATGATTGGATGCATTGTAAACAATATTGCGACAACGTGCCTACACGTGCGCATTCACGGACGAGGAGGGGGAAATTAGAGGACTAATAATCCAGAAATGTGTCTCCCCCCAGCCAAGGAACCGGGACTGCCGCTGATCTGTTCACTAGGATTGGCTACGGCTCAGAGACTGGCACGTACAAGGAAAACTCACATGGAGGATGCCATGAAAGAAGCATGCAGTCAAGGGGATGCCGTCGAAGAGCTCCAGAGGAAGCGGCAAGACAGGGTCACCGGGTCCTGGGCTGCGCAGGCAGCCAGGGATATCGAAACCACCACCCGCGCCAATGGTCACGGTGGCAGTGAGTGTGCACCGGCGGCCCGCTCGCGACCCCCACACACACACAGACGACACCTGCCACCCTAGACACAGGGCCAGTACTCACCAAGTTGCGACGCTGCAGCTGGCCTAGTCTGGCCTTCTTCAGTGGGCAGCACTGGGCACTGGTCACTGCTGGAGGGAGCTGAGCAGCAGGAACCGACGGATCAGCAGCAGGCAGCAGCATGCGTTTACACGTGCGCAACCATTACATTACAAAATGGCGATGGCAAAATCAAAATAGAGGACCACAAGCGTCACAGCACTCTGTGGCCACGCCACCTCCTCCTCTGATTGGTTGACGGCCAGAGGTCGCAAGAGATTAACAGGGGTCGCTGGCCAATCGGCAGCGGTCGCTGTTGCGACCTCTGGTGACCCCTAAATGACATCCCTAGTTGCTGATGCCGGCATGTGTCACGTCCACACAGATCCCCACTGCCATCTAGGGATAAGTGGGTTGTAGGTCAAAGGATCGACAGTTAAAGGGTCGACAGGTCAAAGGATCGACACCAAAGGGTCGACATGTCAAAGGATCGAATTCTTTTTTTTTTCACATTTTTTTTTTTTGGGGGGGTCCCCCCTCAACCCCTTTTTTTTGCTAAAAACCACTTTTTTCCCTAAACGAAAACCTAAAAAAATATACATAATTTTAAGAAAAATGCGATCCTTTGACCTGTCGACCCTTTGGTGTCAATCCTTTGACCAGTCGACCCTTTGGATTCGATCCTTTGACCAGACACCGGATAAGTGACAGTCACACAGATGTGCAATGACATAAACTGCCCTGGTGGCCATAAACCAGAGTAAACACTCCCACTGTTCACATATACAGCCACCAGAGCACAACGTACTCTCCACACATTTACGCAATCATGTGTCACCACAAAAATGGACAAGACTCTCTGCCCAGCTGTGCATATCAACATTGACATTCCTCAGTTCATCTCCCAAACTTATTTTTCAATAACAGAATTTTCTAAAATAGAAAGGAGTCAACACAGTGATGTAATTTAAGGATTTGTATTAACATGCCATTGCACAAATACACCACTGATACTAAAAAGCCATAACGCTAGGGTAAAACATGACATTATTTGTTTTGCTGCTCTAAAAGGAATATTCCCTTTGAAAATAGTGAGCGTCAATGAATCTTTTATACTTCTGTAATGTTCATCATGTTATGTTATGTTATGTTAAAGGTTCTTATACCGCACACTGTCACCACCTGCGTGGTCCCTTGGTGCTCTGGCGGATCTGTAATACAAGAGGGTAAGGGGCAGGAGTGTAAGTTTGTAGGGCAAAGCGGGAGGAAGAGCAAGGGAGATGTGATGTGCTGTTGGTAACTACTGTTCGGTATCCACTGTTCGCTGAGCGTAGGTGTGTTTTTTAATTAGTACCTGTCATGTGCTGTTGTGCAAGGCTATGTGTGGTTTGTTTTGTTGATGCGTCGTGGTGAAGTTTGCGTGGTTTGTTGTGCTGTAGAGATGTGTTTGTGTTTAGTTCAGAGTTTGAGAGGTGTATGCAGAAGGTGGAGTTTTTTTAGTAGGGTTAGTTAGTGGCAGCACCCTTTCCTTCCCCCACTGTTTTGGTTGACTGTGGCCCGTGTCTCTTCTCGTGCCATATATTCTGGTGTGCTACACTTACTACTCTTATGTTTTGGGAAGATAAGTGGGTCCTCAATTGGCTATTCAGTGGCGTTACCTTTCCACCCTCATCGTTCAGACAAAGTGCTGGCCATATCCCTTCCCTCTTAGCTCACCCTGTTGTGCAGCAACCACCACCCCCACGGCTTCCTCAAGCTCCACTCCTCTCTCTCCAGTTCGGCACATCTCTCTCTACCTTTTTTTTATCTAGGATCCTCTATCTGAGGTTCAATTAGGTCGAACCCATTTTTCTAACCTGTTTCTGGTATGACCCTCTATGGGGACGGGGACACCTGGGCCTCCTTCCCATTCAGACATCTCTCTACTTCCCTGAACTTCTCTCCGGTCTGGCCTACACCCCAGTTCTTTTCAGCTGTGTGTTCATTTCATGGGGTGTGGGTGTTATTTATTCATTTTCGTCCCGTTCTGAGTTGAAGAGCCAGTTTCAGAAGTTTTTTGAATTTTAGATGGTCCTTCAAGGTTTTTATTTCTCTGGGAAGGGAGTTCCAAAGTTTTACGGCTAGGCAAGAGAATACTGATTCGCCAGGTTTTTTCCTTGTGTATGTTTTAGGTTCTAGGCAGATGTTGTCGCTGTTTCAGACTCTTCTAGTCGGCTGGTAGATAGTGATTTTCTTTTGTATGATTTCCACTCCTAGGCTTTAGATTGCTCTGTGTGTTATGCACATTGTTTTGAAGGTGATTCGTTTTTTGACTGGTAGCCAATTTAGCATTTTTAGCGCCGAAGTGATGTGATCCATTCATTAGAGGAGAAGTCTGACCGCTGTGTTCTGCATACATTGCAGTTTCTTCAGTAAATAATCCGGCATTTCAAGGTATTTTCAGGACGCAGTCTATCCTGGACGTGATGAGGGAGATGATGGCCAGTGTTTTGATGCGTGAAGGAGAGGAATGGTAGAATCTTTTTGATCGTGTGTAGATGGAAGAAGCCTCTCATGATTATCACGTTTACTTGCAGTTCTAGGGTTAGATCGTTGTCCATTTAGATTCCCAGGTTTTTTACAACTTTGGTACTTTTAGTAATCATGACGGTATGCTCGGTGGCATTTTGAAGTGGCATCAACATTCTGTACTCTTTGCAATTACTTTTATTTTCACGGATAGATACGTCTGCATTTGATATCTGGTGTATTCTTGCATTGCTGTAACAATCATCACACGTTTGGACAAAGATGAATTCGAACATCTATTGTAATGACCATCAACATTAGGCCATTAGGAAAGAATACCCACTAATGGTTGCTGTAGATCCTGTCTAGAGGAACCGTGGGACCGTGGCACAGGCAAGTTTCTAACAGGCAACTTTGAAAGAGAATAACATAACATCATTTAGTCCATATACCTTGTGTAAACTCTAACCTATCCACAACCCTCTTAACAAATCACAGAAGTCCCTTGTTACTATGTACTGGCCGCATAAGTGTTGCTATGTCACCCTCTGCACAGCATTTACTTCCCAACTGCATGCTGCTATTCGAGAACCAAGTCCCAGCATGCTGCATTTGAGAAGCTTGAGATTCTCAACGGATAAGAAATGCTCTTACACAATGTCTGCTGGTTCCATTTGTTGGGTGTTCTGACCCACGTTTGGACTATTATGCTACAACATTTGGTGCTGTGGGCTTAGGAAATCCAAGATGGCCGAAAAAGCCCACATGTGCGCCAGAATCTATAAAAACCGCGCAGTTTGTGCGCAAACCAAAATGGTCGCCTGACTTGCCACCCCCCGGTGCGGGTGTGCTGGGTCAGAAGAGCCATGAGTGAAATGGGGTGCCAAAGAGAAAAACAGCAGTGCCTGTTCGCTAGAAAGCATTTTAAAATCACCGTTTGTTTCTCTGAATGCAAGCTCAAGATGCCTATTTTCAAACATTGCAACACATCCAAAAATCTCACTGAACACCAGCGGACATCTGGCAGAATGAAGTATGTGTGCAAATTAAATCTGGGAAGATGAAGAGCCCAAAACAATGTTCATAACAAAACTGACTGAGCTATGCATGTCAGCAGCTTAACTGAAACTGGATTAAAACCACCAAAATCGAAATGTTTAAATTAACTGAGTGACCTACTTTTGAGTGCCACATAGTTTGTCACTGTTAAAATGTCATAGTTTTGAACTTAGAATCAGCATTCTAGCTGCATATGTAAAAATTGTCTTGACTTAAACTGGGGTACAAAAAGTGACATTTTATCTGAAACCTGGCTTAATGAAACTGAATTCTGCCCACCAGCTACCCCGGACAGGAGTTGAAACTTGCACAACAGCTGTGTTCCCAGGCCTAGCTGCCTTTTGCTGCTCCCACCAAAAGGGATATGACACTTCTCTGATTGAATTACCTGGGCTCTGCAGGAAATTGAACAAAGCCCTGTCCTGACTCAGGCAAATGTTTTATTATGGGGGTCATAAAAGTGGCTTCCTCCTGGAAGGAAAGGGGAGGAGCACTGCCTGTGAGAGCAAGCTGGCTTGGCAGAACTGGAAAAACCAGAAATTCAACCTTGTGCTGGGGGAAACCACACCCCTTTGGGGCCAGAACATAAATCTAAAAAGATGGATCATTCATAGAGCGGACTTGTGAAAATTTTATAAGTGATATCATTATTCTTGTGATTTTTCTGTGCACATTTGAAGACGTGGTAGGACCCGGTGGTATGTTCAGGGGGGTTTTAGCGGAAAAGAGGATATTACTCTAAATGTATGTATGTTAAAAATCTGACACTCCACCACCTAATGCCCACACACCATGGGCACATATGTGTAAATGCGGGGAAAAATCCAATATTGGTAACCCGACTAAAAAGTGAAATATGTTGCCATTTTTGAACCCAAGCTCCTAGGAAGAGCAGATTTGGGACAGAGACTACCTCATGTGATAGGTAATATGTACATGCAATGACAAACCACTATGTATTTGAGAAATGTGCATTTTGAATCAAATATAGATTTGTGGGCAAACTGACCAGGGGAGGATCCTCTGACCCATAAAACCTACAGCATCACTCTGACTCACAGTTCCTTCCCCAATCATGGGAGAGGGGAGAATTGGGCCAATGACAAGTTGAAAGAGGGGCTGGCTAGTGATGCTGCACACACACCCACTTTCAAAACACATAAAAGCAGACAGTCAGGACAGATAGAGACATTCAATTCCATTTGCTGCGGAGCATGCTGCTGGACCATACAACATCCAGAGATCCAGACTTCAAATCCAGCAATCTCCAGAACCTGCAGCAGTACTTAGAAAGCAGAGCAGTATCCAGAATCCAGAGAGGCTAGACCAGCAGAGCAGAGCTGACCCAGACCGCTGTTCGCAGAACCAGAGAGCTGAACCGGAGTCCAGTCCAAAACCTGACCAGATCCGTGGCGAGGCCTATTTTAAAATATATTGTGAGTACCTAGCAGAACTGTGCAGAACCAATCTCTTAGTTAAAATAATATAATTCAATCTATTTTAATCTAACCAGAACTGCCTCCTAAAAGCTGTCACCTGTCATTTTCTATCTGCAAGCTGTAACCTGTCGCTTTGAACTTTTAAAATTTCAAATCCAAAAAACGACCTTTATTTAATTGTCTGTATCTCTGGAACCGTTTGGGCTAGGAACTTGGTTTAACTTTCCTCTGAAAGCTTAGAATCTTACCTTTCCAACAAGCCTAGAACCGACTTCCTTATACTTTCTCCGTAATCACGATTCTCGCACTCGCAAATTTTACCGCGATTTGCGATTTGGTTAAAAATCCAGCCACGTGTGAAAACAGCAGCTTCCTTGCTTTCCTTGCTAAAAATTTGTTTGCCTCTTAAGAACCATCCCTGAATCATTGCTAGAGTGAGCCTGGACTAATATTAACTAGATACCACTCACCCTGAATCTCTAGAGGGAATTAAAATCATTTTAGCATATTTTTCACTTCATTGCCAGCACATATAAAAGCATTTTAGCATATTTTTCACTTCATTGCCAGCACATATAAAAGCATTTTGGGCCTGTGTTTCAAACTTCTGTAGTCTAAGCTTGCTGGGGTGAACTGAATTACATTTGATTGCATTTCTGAGAACTGTGTGCTTTCCTTCCATTTCCTTGCATTGCATAAAGGGGGGAGTGGATTGCCAGAGAAAAGTGATTACATTGTTTTGTTGAAATCATATTGAGTATTTCCGTACTGCAATTTCATTCCACCTTGCATCCATTTGAAACCATAAAAGTATTGTTGCTATCTTATCCATCCTATAACCACTCATCATTGATTATAAAGAAGTGTGCTAGTGCCAGACTATCCATTATTGATTACTGCTCAGATTAAGTGTGATATTCAATTATTAATTTATTATAAAGTGTGATATATATATCTATTGTTTAAATTATCAAATAAACCCTTTAAACTTGCAAAACAGAACTACTTCTTGGCTCAGTGGGGTCAGGGGGATTCCAAGAGAGGGGTGTTATATAGGGGTAGTCATCCAGAACGCATGAACTGGATGTAAAGATATATCAATAAGGGTTTCCATTCAGTATCCCAGACTAGGCATTGACTTAGCTGTAGTGTTGAATTGAATCCTCTTACACATTTTAAACCTTTCCCTCTAGCTAGCTCACATCCTCTTCCAACAGTTTCAGCAATGAATTCAACGAAAAATGTTTTACCTTATTATATCCTTGTGTCTAAAATAAAGTGCTTTTTCTTATCACACTATTTCATACATTGCTTGTGCATTATTAAAGGGTAACTCAGGGATATAGTATTTTTCTTTCTTGTGTTGATGGTTTAAGGTCCTCTGCCATACCAATGGGAAATTCCCTTTCCTTTACTCCAATGTCGCATATTTCTTACTATCATAAACGTGTACCCATCCTTAACAACAACGATTCTTTCAAATAAATTATTGTTTTTTTTCTTTTATAAGAGATTCATACAAAAACATAATAATCAAGCATGCTCTGATTTGGGCACACAATTGTTTTTTTACTGTAATGTGTGCTGTAATATTTATCCTTTGTTATGTCTGTTTTGGTCAATTTAATACATGAAATACATTTTCTGAGCCTCCTGATCTCAGAGGAAGCTAATATACCCACAGCGCAATAGGTTAATGAACATTTGTCTGCTGTGTTACCAGCTTTAAGACGGGCTCCAGTGGCGTCACTAGCATTGGTGACACCCGGTGCAGTAACTCATGTTGCCTCATTACAAGGGTGGCAATCTGGAAATAAGGGTGCCGGTTACACCGTACCAGGCCCTTTCTGGACCGCCACACTACAACTCTGCAGGCGGGAGCCCTTGCGCCCGACAGGTCTGACCTTCTGGGCGTAACGGCACCCGCCTGCAGAGTTTTCACGGAAGCACCGGCACCATTAGCAACGCTGCCGGTTCTTCCATGTCCCCATTCCCATGGAGTCCAAAAGGACTCCATGGGAATGGCGACTTACACTTCCCGCCGCCTGATATCCCAGGCCACTGGGACGTCTAATGTCCCGGTGGCACTGGGATCTCAGGCGGCGGAAACAGTCTTACGAGTCCGGTGGCAACCCACCAGTAGCGTTACAGCCAGACTTGTAACGAGGCCCATGGTGTCACCCCCTGGGGGCTGGTGACACCATGAGTTACCGTATCGGGTGTCACATACACTTCACGCTTCTGCGGTGCCGGCTGACCCCTGCTAATAAAATGCACAGGTTAGCAGGTTTCACTGTCGGGCTGGTGCTGCTGAGTGAAGTAAACATTGCTGCCCGTCCTGAGACCAAGGGTCACAGGCCAGGTGGGGATGTTTACTTCACTCAGCGGTGCCGGTCCGACAGTGAAACCTGCTAACTAACTAATGAAATGTAGCAGCAGGGACCCCTTTAAATTGGCTACTTAGTTTGGTTACAATGGCTGATGTTTGAGGACGTTCTATTGGTGCAATGTTTTTGGCTCTCAATCGCCATGACTGTTAAAACCATGTCGTACATGAACTCAAATTGCAGTTTTTCAAACATTGGCTTTGTTATCGACTCCACTTTCTTTTTTTGTGAAGGCCAATTCATAACACAAATTGCCACCACCTTGCTTTCCCGTCGCACCACCACCTGTTCTTCCCTGTTGCCTACTCATGTTTTCAGTATGTGACAACATAGCTAACTGTGTTTTTGCCCCCATGCCATTAATGACGAAAGGCAACCTTTTAGGATGGTATTTGAGGCACATTTTATGCAACACCTTTAAATCCCCAATGTGGCAAAATTCTGTGAGGCCCCTCAAATCTCTGCTCAGTCCTTGTCACACACAATCTTCACATGGCCTGTATGAGTTTGCCACCCCAGCTCCAGCCATTTCTTCCTCCTCTGATGTTTCTTGGTCAGTGGTGGATGTGTGCAGGCACGATAGTGTGTGTTGGCTGCCCAGGAATGTTTCTTGGCAGCATGGTGCAGAAGTGATTGCCACCTTTCACCAGTATATCTTCTGATTGTCGACAATTGTGAGAAGTCTATCAGAGATGATTACTTATTGACTGTGACCATTTTAATAGTTCTTCATAACCTTTTTTGCTCCTGCAGCATTTATTTCTTGGCCACATGCCAAACATTGAATTGATGCCGGATCTGTAGGTACCACTCCACCCTGACTTTGGCTGTGCTTAGGTGCCTGTCGGTGACTATTTGTTTCACATATAAATGTCTGGATTGAAGAAGTCTAATACATTTTACAAAGCCATTCTCCTCCATTGCAAAAGAGGAAGCAGATTTTGTGACAACCATTAGCGACATTACCATTTGCTAGTGCACAAGTTCTAGAAATGATAAATGCAATACTGTATAGTGCATCCATGACTGTTGAACAGCCAACCAACATCTTTTTCCTGCAATAGCATTATCCACTGCTGCCTGCTCTGCTAGCCAGGCATCATCTATTGTAGGGAAGAACCATTTTCTCTGGTATTTGTAATAGGTGTTCTTTGACATGAACTGTAGTCAAAAATGTTACAAAAACATGAGATTTTTGAGAATGCAATCCACCTAATAAAAGTGGGCACACACTTTCAGATTGCCCACTGCAACATTTCCCAAGGAGTGGTTCAGTGGACCACGAAAGGCTGTAGTGCTCGCCCTCATAGCTACTTCCAATTGGAAATGTAGTTCCAATTGTACCATGAGTTGATATAATCTTCAAAATCCACAGCAGGCTGCCATCAAACACAATATTTTTTGGTTACCACAGAATACATTTGTTTGAAAATTCACTTTCTTCAGCCTCAGAAATGGTTTCGTTTGGAAAACATTAGACAGGGTGCAGTCTGGGTTGATTTGATTATTATCCGTAATGTCATGAATCTTTTCTGTACATCCGAAAAGTGATAATTCTGTTACGTGTGATGTGATCGGTGATACTGCGAAAACGCTCTCTGAAACATGCAAATCAGGATATGAAGATGTAGATTGTGAAAGATATTCATCAGGTTACCCCTTCTATTAATGGCAGCTACAGATGGACACATTCAGGTGTAGCAATGAAATGTAATCACCTTCCATAGGTCTGCACGTGTACCTAACTCGAATTCAGGACCCTGCATATGGGCATTCTTCATGAATACATGGCGTGCATTCAGATTACTGCAACATCTATGCTTCCCAAGTTTTTTGACAGCCTGCGTCCCTTGATCTGGAGTGGTCTGCCTTTTCCTGGTCTTCTTTCTCCTAGGCCTCTATGCAAAAGCAATGCAATTCTAATTGTAAAAGATATGTGACCATTTTTAAAAGTCAGTTTACTTTTCCGATTAACAATGGTTTCTAAACATATTATTTAAACTTTGCAAATGAATGCTAACAAAGTGGAACCCAGCAAGATTTCTGTAACAAGTGATTTAGAAAGGTTCTAGTCTGGTATCCTATGTACTTACCCTTGTTTTTACGGCACGATGGGTCAGAACAACTGATTTTCCGCCTATGGTGGTCTCAGCCAATAACATTAAAAAGTGAAAAAAGGAAAATTAGACCAGATATTACTTGGTATTCTCTTTGTGTCAATTTACACAGAAAAGACTAAAGATTGTGCAAACCAGAAGAAGGATTTGGATGCATGGTAGACATGATGAAGCTTTTATTCAAATAATAAGAGAATATGCCTATCTTGCCCTACTGTTATCGGGAATAGTCCCTACCTAAAAGTACTAAATAAGGGTACTTGTCTGTCAGTAAGAGTACAAAATGAAAGGTCCACAGTCCAAAATACTTCTAACTTGCCCTATCACTAAAAGTAATAACTAAAGATTGACAGTTTATATTCTCTGTGGCACGCTCCCTTTTGGCCTGCTGGGTGTGAGGCCTTTCCTCCAGGACTTTCTCCACAAGAAAGGTTTCTGTTATCTTTGTGTTTTCAAAATTAGTCAATAAGTAATATGGGTCCGTACTCTCACAAAGTTTCTTATGAGTTTCTGTAGCTCGTAGTACACATTTCCTGCAAATATTTCTTGGTATTTGCCAGACTTCCTGAGGACCTTACTTTTCATCTTATTTTCCTTCTGAATATAGTCTTTTATGATTCTTCCTCTTATTTTCGGTTCTATGCTGTCCTTGTACTGAGGTCTGCCTCTTTTAGGACTTGATTTCTCTTGTTCCTCCTTTTCAATATAGTGGTTCCACCACTTCTCACACCTTCCCACTGGTGTACCCCTCTCGTGTTCTCTTCTAATGCTGGGGTTCGTACTTAAACTTAATATCGATTGGCTTTCACTGACTGCCTTTTCTTAAAATGTTACAATGTTCGACAACTGTAATACTTGGTAACTTTCTGGGTTCCTCCCAGTACACATTCTCATGGTTTCTCAGGGTTTCACATTCACTCTTATATTTTATTTATTTCTATAGTGGTTCCACCACTCCAAGGGCCTTTCCCTGTTTTACCCCTCTCTTGTTCTCTTCTAATGATGGGCTTTATATTTGGACTTAATATCGAAAGGCTTTCACAGCCTTTTCCTAGAATGTTCCAATGTTTGACAAATGTGACACTTTGCAACTCTCTAGGTTCCTCCCAGTACGCACTCTTGTGGTTTCTCAGTGTTTCATATTCCTGCTAATATCTAATTTCATATTTAGTATGTAATCTCTGTTGCCTCCCCCTCTCTCGTTCTACCCTGGTACCTTCATTCCCCGGGTTTAGATTCCTGGGGTCAGGCATCGAGATAAGCGGCTTCGCTCTGGTTCTGCTGCCGTCTTCCTGACTCTGTCGCAAAGTTGCTCTGAGCTTCTGGGCAACTGGGGATGTTCAACGTCACTCCTCCGGCAGGAGATTTTGTTACTCCCGCTACTGTTGGTTTCAGCGTCGTTCGTAAGGCTCCGGGCCCACCACGGATCTCCCGTGGTCATGCCACCATAATGGGCTGTCTCCTGGACTCTGTCCTGCCAGCGGATTCTCCCCAGCTTGCAACACACAATTGCGTTCTCGGCTGGTGTTTTCTCCTTCGCTGACAACCCGAGGCTCTGTGGTTCCTCATTGCTCCGCCCCTCCAAGGTGAATCGACATCAGAGGATTCTGCTTGCGTATGGCTCTCTCAATTGCTTTGTCTCATTTACATATATGTCAGAATGTAAATGGGTGTTCCGTTTAACTCAGATTTCATAGTCGATCCAGCTTTAGCTGAAGTCAAAAGAAAAGAAGACACTTGCCTTGGTATAGAAGATAATCCCAAATAAGCAGATATTGTTGCCAGTATAGGGAGTTCCACATGGGAATGAGAGCCCTTGTCCCCTAGAGGGGAGTCACTCCAGGTCAAGTCCCACTTGCCTAGACCTCTAGGGAGGGTCTTGCAGAGTGGGCACACCTCCCTAGCATCACAGGGGGTGTCTCCCTACTGGGGATAGGGGACTAATATTCTCGATTCATCACAAGATCCATAGTATTTAGATATGACTTCCTCATATATTGGAAAGCAGTTGCAAGAGCAATCACTAAATCAATATACATACACTTTATTAAAGAGACCATTCGTGTGAATACACTTAGCTACACTGAGTGGAATACATGTGCTTTGTGGGACGTGTCTGATGACCCTAAGATTAGAGTGGCTGACACAGGGCCTCATCAGAGGTTTGGCGGTATCCCGGCGGTAAATCTGCCGGGATACCACCAACACAAATAGTGTTACCGCAACTCGGTCCAGCACTATTAGCGCCGGATCCCAAGTTACACCAATGCTGTTACTCCACATTTATTTAAGAGTCCATAGGACTCTATGCGGCAGTATTGGCGCAATTACCGCTGCTGCTCACAGCGCCATGGTAATAGCGGTGCAAATTGGCGGAAAGTGGCAAGATTTTCCACCAGCTAAAAGCTGGAGGTAAATCTGCAACTTTTTGCCCAAACTCGGGATTGGGACAAGAGCAGAAGTCACAATTATCACACAACCAATGTGATGGAATCATACTTTCCAATAAGCATATCCACCACAGTGACACATATTAGTGACTTGGTTGCTCTGAATTGTAATCCAATAAAACACATTTGCAGTTATTAAGCAAGCAGCTGTGACTCGCATGCATGCGTCAAGTTCAAGTTGTTGGAGGGTAACGATAATCCCTGACAAAGAGACTCTTTTCCGGCAGGGCAAGAAATGAAATGAGATATGTGGGAAAGGCACAGTTATGATGCTCGCAAATTCATTGGGACAAAACATTGCACAAGGTAAGGACAATGCAATTACAGATAATAGGGGCATACATGGTATCAATAAAATGACCAGAAACAGACATCCCAAAGACACTAGGCAAAACAGGATGGAATAGCTGTGCACAGTGAGATACATCATAGGGTGCTGTCAACGCACCTGATGTCCCACTTTCCTCCGGTGCCAAAAAAAGGGGACAAGAGAAAAAGACACAGTTATGAAACGAGAAAATGTAATGGGGCAATAATGTGTAGCAGGCATGCACACTACATTGATACATAATAGTGACCTCCATGCTCTCAATTGTAGCATGATAAAACACATTGGGCCTCATTACGACCCAGGCGGTAATCTTCCGTCATTACCGCCATGGCATAATGAGCGTTTACGACGTGGGCCGATGGCGTAAAGAGTGCCACATTACGACCCATCGCGCACGAGCATTACGCCATGGCGGTAATGCAATTAACGCCATGGCGGAAAAGGCCCCTACCGGCATCGTAAAGCGAGCAAGGTGCACTTCCGCCACCGTAAGTAGCGGCCACCGTAATTAGCGCCCACCGTAATTAGCGGCCACCGTAATTTGCGGTGGCCGTAAAAAGCAGGACCGGAAATAGCGTCATCGCGCCGGAACGGGAAACAGCACGTCGGCCATCTTTAAAAACACAATCCATTGCCATCCTACCGAACAACACCAGATCCAACCGTGACACCTGTCCCAACCAATCACCCACCCATCCAAGTACCCGAAAATGCCTAAAGTTTTAAAGAAGGCATGTGACCGCCAGCGCCAGGAGAGATTCAGCCGGGAGGAACTCTGCATGCTTGCGGAGACCCTGCAAGACAACGCAGGTGTCGTTTTCTCCCCGGAAATGACCAGAACAGCGATATCGAAGAAGAAGGCCATCTGGGCCCTGGTGGCCGAGCGCGTCAGCGCGGTGGGGACCGTACCCCGCACCCCACAGCAGTGCAGGAAGCGCTGGGATGACCTACGCATATGGGTCAGAGCCGTCATCTCTGCAAACCGCAACCTTGCCCTGGGTACCGGTGGAGGGTCGGAATCCCCACTAAAACTCCAACCGTGGGAGGAGATCTGTGCAACCACGATTGGCATGGAATCCATTGAAGGCGTCGGAGGGATGGAAAGTGGAGCTCCGACATCAGGCGATGAAGGTAGGTGCCTCAAACAAGACATGCCATAGTCACTGCAGTCCATTCATGTGTAGCACAAGGTTGCCCTACAGTGTAAATGCAACACATTTCAACACTGCCCATAGCCACATGCGAGCACCACCCTGTATACACTGCTGGCACCCGCATACCTGCATCCACATTCCACACTAAAAGGAGACAACCTGCATGGCCCTGCCTGAAATCTGCCTCATCTACTGACCAGAATAATGTCAATCATTGTCATTCCAAAGTCCGCAGACCCATCAATAACGCCCTCCCTCCTTTGCTCCACCACAGGCACAGATTCACACCCCGAGGACCAGGACACCCCTGCGACGAAGAGAGCCAAGAAGGCCATCAATACCGTCCCCGCACCCTCAACCTCAGCTGCAGTGAGACAGACCCCACAACAAGCAGGACCCACTGCGAGCATACCGGACGTCCCACCGGCAAGCACCCCTGTAGGCAGCAGGCCAGCAGCAGCTGCTCCACCTCTACCGACATTGCCTGCCACAGAAGGCACCGGGTCAGCGGCCAGCAGCAACACCGGTGAGACAGCTGCAATAGCTGCATGTTCAGACTCAGACATGGAGCACGAGGTCAGAAGCCCCACTGAC
Organism: Ambystoma mexicanum; assembly: GCF_040938575.1. NCBI lineage: Eukaryota > Metazoa > Chordata > Amphibia > Caudata > Ambystomatidae > Ambystoma > Ambystoma mexicanum. The sequence goes on from NC_090921.1 coordinate 804,269,752, forward strand.
CTACTACATTCCCCCTGTTTCTCAGACGCCAGCCCCCATGAGGATCACACACAGGGGCACACAGAGGTAGAGGAGTGGCCTTCCTCCCCATGCCCAGTCCTCACTCCACAGGAGGGGAGCAGCCCCTCCATCACACCACCAGCACTGGCCATGGGCCAGCAGGGGCAGCAGTCCCTCGAGGACATCACAGAACGGCAGCAACAACTGTCCACGATGCTGACTGAGCATGCCGCGGAATGTTTGGGGGCTAGGGCAACCATTGAACAGGCCACGGAGACCCTAAGGGCCGAAGTAGCGCAGAGCACTGCCACCCTGAGGGATGCCATGCAGGCCATGTCCAGGGACATCTGTGCTGAACTTGCCGGCTTGCGTCGTGCGCTCACTGAGCTCACCCACACCCTACAGGACGTGCATGCACGGGGGCAGGCAGGGACATCCTCCACTGCCAGTTCTGCACAGAGCAGCCCCGTGCGACGTTCCGGACGTAACCTGCGCTCCACAGCCAGGGGTGCCCCGGGGGCCGGGAGAGGGGGCTTGTAACAGCCTGTGGCCACTGTCACAGGCATCTGTTGACACCTACATGGGGTGTGTTGGGGTGTGCAGGGGGAGGTGGGAGGGGGTGTGTTGGGGTGTGCAGGGGGAGGTGGGAGGGGGTGTGTTGGGGTGTGCAGGGGGGAGGTGGGAGGGGGTGTGTTGGGGTGTGCAGGGGGGAGGTGGGAGGGGGTGTGTTGGGGTGTGCAGGGGGGAGGTGGGAGGGGGTGTGTTGGGGTGTGCAGGGGGGAGGTGGGAGGGGGTGTGTCACGACGTTTCATAGTTTGAATACACTTTTTTCTTTCCGAAAAATAAATGTGTGGACATTTTCATTGCGTATGTGTGCTTTATTGGTGTACAGTCCACTGTGTGCATGTCCCAGAGCCACACAGTGCCCCAAGTGCAGTCACCATGTGATACACACCAGCCGTGTGTGCTAGAAGCAGTGGTCGATGATACTTTGGCGCATTGCACGCCCCTCCTGTGCATCGCCTCCTCCATGGGGTGCCGCCCCATCTGCACCCTCCTCATCCTCATCGTCAGGTGGTTGCAGTTCTGCATCAGGGGGCAGGGGCACATTCCGTCTGACGCACATATTGTGTAGCATGACACATGCCATGACGATCTTTGCCACCTTCTCATGGCCATATAGGAGTGCCCCACCAGACCTGCTGAGGCTTCGGAACCGTGCCTTCAATAGGCCGAATGTCCGCTTTATGACCACACGAGTACGTGTATGTGCACGGTTGAAGTCCTCCTCGTGCTGGTTCTGTGGGTTCCGGACTGGTGTAAGGAGCCACCTCTTCAGGGGATAGCCTGCATCACCTGTATGTAGGCAAGAATGTATGTGTCAGTCATGTTGTCTGATCAAGAACATGATGTTCCACCATGGCTTGCATCCAACTGTTACTTTGGCTCACTTCTACATGCACTAATTGATTCACACAATGCAACCAGTATATGCTCATGGCTCCCATGGCCTGTTTTGCATGCCATCACCCAATGTATGCAGAGGGGTTGTGTGCATTGTGAGTGCCCATCCTCTGTCTCCGTTCTCTGTGTTACTCACAGCCAGGTGGCGTATGCATCCCCCCCTTTCAGCCAGGTGGAGTATGCATCACCCCCCCCTTTCAGCCAGGTGGAGTATGCATCATCCCCCCCCCCCCTTTCAGCCAGGTGGAGTATGCATCATCCCCCCCCTTTCAGCCAGGTGGAGTATGCATCATCCCCCCCCCTTCATCATCTCCCCCCCTTTCAGCCAGGTGGAGTATGCATCATCCCCCCCCTTTCAGCCAGGTGGAGTATGCATCATCCCCCCCCCTTTCAGCCAGGTGGAGTATGCATCACCCCCCCCCTTTCAGCCAGGTGGAGTATGCATCACCCCCCCCTTTCAGCCAGGTGGAGTATGCACCATCCCCCCCCCTTTCAGCCAGGTGGAGTATGCATCATCCCCCCCCCCTTTCAGCCAGGTGGAGTATGCATCGGTACGTCATTCACCTGCCCACTTCCATGACATTGGACTCACCGAGTAGCCAGGATCTTGGCCCTGCATGTCGCTCCATGTAGCGTGGTATTGTGGAGTTCCTCAGGACCATAGAATCATGGGTTGATCCGGGGAATCGGGCACAACAATGTGTGATGATCTTGTTGGAGTCACAGACCATTTGCACGTTGATTGAGTGGAACTGTTTCCGGTTGCGGTACGGTACCTCCATGGCACGTGGAACCACCAATTCCACATGGGTGCAGTCGATGGCACCAATGCAACCGGGTATGCCGGCTAGTGCATGGAAACCCACTTTGGTGTTTGCAATCTCCTGGCCAGTCCGTGGTAATGAGATGTGGTCGTCTGTGTGCTTGAGGAGGGCATCGAGCACTTGGATGAGTGTTCGTGAGAATAATGGTTGTGAAATGCCATGCAGGTGCCCCACTGTGTGTTGGTAGGTGCCTGTGGCCAGGAAGTGGAGTACAGACACTACCTTCAGTAGGGGGGGATGGCGGTTGGAGTTTCTATCATGCTGACGATGTCGTTGTGTGTCATGTCTACGATGGCGGTGATGGTGTCCCGGTCCAAACGGTACACGGTGTGGATCTGCTCAGCAGTGAGGTTGAATGGATTGGCTCTGATGCGTGGGATTGGGGGCTGCCTGCGTGGTGGCACTGGCTGTGCTGGTGGGGCTTTCTGGGCCTGCCTTGCCCTCCTTCTCCTCCTGCGTCTCCTCTGTGCTGCCTGTTGTTGTTGTTGCTGTTGTAGCACATGCATTGCTATCAGGTCCTCCAGCCCCAACATTGCTAGTCGTATTGGTATCATTGTGGAGTGTGACTGGATGTGGGAAGGGGTGGGGTGTGCTCTTTTTGTACTTCCTGAGTCTGTATTGCCTTCACCTGTGCTGTTTCTGTGCACCTGTGGCAGCTACATTCACTTAACATGGCCCTTTACGGTTGGTTCGCGATGGCGTTATTAGCACCATGGCGGTAAGGTACTTAACGGGCTGGGTGATGGCGTTAGGTGCATGTCCGCTTGGGTCGGCATTTGCGTACCTTTCCGCCATGGCGCTAAGTACGGTGTGGGCGGTCGAGTGCGTGCACCCTTAGCGCAGTTAGCGGCTGCGTTAACTACGATGCCGCTAATGGCATCGTAGTTAACGGTCACGGGTCATGATCGGACCTGGCGGAAAACGATGGCGGTAACCATTTACCGCCATTGTTTTTCACTTAGCGCCAGGGTCGTAATGAGGCCCATTAGCAGTTATGAACTGAGCAACCATGACTCGCATGCATGAGTGGAGTTCAAGGTGTCAGAGGATCACGATAATCTTCTAACAGAACATGTTTTTTTTATGCAGGACAAGAAATGAAATGAAACATGTGGCAAAGGCACAGTGGTGATGCTCACACATGGAATGGGGCAATATATTTCTCATGGCAAGCACACAACAATGACAGATAATAATGGCTTAGATGTTATCAATAGTAAGACCAGAAACAGACATTCTGAAGGCACTAATCAAAACAGGGCGGCATTTCTGTGCACCGAGAGATGTGTCTGAGGGTGCTGTGGATTCAACTGATGTCACACTTTCCTCCTGTGTCAAAGAAAAGATAGGCTACAACAGAAAAGGAAACAGCTGTGCACCAGAAAATGTGATGGGGAGATACTTTCTACTTACCCTACACAATAGACAGTATAAGTGATTTGACACCACTCAATTGTAACACACTTAAAAAGAGCAATGCACAAAAGTACCATGTCTGAAATATTTGTGTAGAGTGACATTTGTCGGTGGCTAAGGTGACGAATGCAGTTAATTTGTCTCTTCTCCCCAAGAGGGAGCCAGCCCCTTTGGGACTAGGAAGCTGAGCCCACAATGAAAATACTCCCCAAGGGATTGAGCAAGCGGGATCCTACTGGGAGTGACTCCCCCTTAGGGGATAAGGACTCCCCAGTGAACCAGTCCACAACAACTCTCTTATTACCAGTGTCCCAAATGGTTGTCGCTTATATGGGGATTGATAACACTATTCAGGACAATGGCCCTTTAAATGTGTGTGGTGGCGCTGATGACCCTCCCGGGAGGCCTGAACCGTAAAACCAATGCTATTTTCTCTCTCTTGGGATAGACATATAGCGGAAAAAAGACCCTTCCCTGGAGAGAGAGATCTGGCGTGGAGTAGGGAGACCGCTGGGAGAGCGAGAGTAGGAAAGGGGCCATGCAGAGCAGAAGCCACCACTACAGTGTAGAGTGGAAGCATCCTGGCTGCAGCAACACGACATATGCATGGTGGAAGGAGAGTGTTGGAACCCGGTGGCACTCCAGCAATCCCAGGTGCAGCAGCGCCCTGAACCCCCAGCCAGTTGTAGGGGAGACAGAGAGCCGCAAATCTGACGGCAGATAGGCGTGCCTGAACTGGGGTACGCGAGCAAAGCAGGTGTCCGAAGAACCGAGCAGTGTAGTTTCCGAATGGAAGCAGTGGCCTCCTTCCCTGACGACAGACACTGCGGAGCAACAAGTACGTGGTTAGTCATAAGGAGAGGGAGGAGTGCAGTGGAACTCTGACTCCATCCGGAGGAAGGTCAGAACGCCAAGAAAGAGGATCAGATATCACGGCATCCAGTGGGCATATACATAAATCAAAGACTGAGAGAAAAGCCCTGAGAGGCATGCAGAGTGTTCTGAGAAAACCCTGAATAAGCTGCACACTAAAAGAGGGTGAAAACAAAGATACGAAATTTCAAGGGGCACCCAATATTTATCTGAGAGGAAAAGAGGGTGTAACTAAGAATAATAACCCAGGAGGGGTTAGTGAATATCCACGAGAGAGGAGAACACTTTGAGGGGGTGAATGCAAGAATAACCCACAAAGAGTTATCGAATATCCCCAGATGAGCAGAGCACTCAGAGGGGGTGAAAGCAAGAATAACACCTCATGAGGGGCTACCGAATACCGACAAGAGAGAAAAAGACTGTAAGGGCATGAAGAAAAACATCATCACAAATGAGGGGGTTACTGAATACAGTCCAGAGAGAACTCACCAAGGGAGCAAAGCAAAAGATAAAAACCTACGAGGGGTTATCAAATACCGACCAGAGAGAAGAACACTCCACGTGGGTGAAACTAAACATAATAATTCCCCACGTGGGAGTACAATGTACCAGCTAAAGGAAAGAACTGTTCAAGGGAGCAGAGCTAAACATACTAACCTATGAGGGTTTTTTATAATACTGATAAGAGAAGAGAACACTGGAAGGGGGTGAAGCTAAACATAATCCAGTCCAGGCATTATCCAATACCCACAAGAGAGGGGAGCACTCCAAGGAGGTGAAGAGACTCTATGGGAGGGGGTCAAGCACCAACCTGCACAAGCCAAGAAGGGGGAGGAAAACACTTCTCCAGGTCAACTCTTGTGTTGTTTTATTAGTAGTATGGCCAGGTATTTTGATAGCGTATGTTTGGACGGAGGATGAGGCTTATACTTTTGTGAGACATTCTGACTAACACCCTTTTTTTATTTGTTTAGATTAGGGACCCTTCATCACACCAATAGGGTTAGGAGAGGGATTTTCTTCTTTAATGTAATCAAATAAACTGGTTTCAATCCGGTCTAGTTGTCCGCCTCCTGTGTCTGGCCTACCACAAGTGGGGTCAGAAGTGGAATGAGAAGTGGGATGTGGCAAAGTAACTGCTAGCACAAGAGCAAATGGAATGGGGCAATACATTACACATGACAAGGACAATACAATGACAGATAATAGTGGCATGGACCTTATCAAAAATAAGACCATAGGCTGTTTTACCTAATCCACAAAGCAAGGTTAAGGGTTGGTAAGAAGATTCCCTTGCTATAAGCGCAACTCATAAATATCCACGTCACGCGGTTTATATATTGTTCACATTTATGTGCGAATTCTCTTTCATTACATCACACATTGCAGTGGGTTAGTGACCTTGTGACTTTAACATCCTGACATGTTGGTGTTGGGGGCCGCCAACTCTTATGGCCAAAATGGTTCACCCTTTGGGCTTTTTCAAAGTGGTTTGTAAATAATAGATCTTCTACTCCTTCATTGGTTAGATCTGGTGTATTCTTGAAGTTTCCATCCTTGCTGTTTTAAGTCTAGTTAAAGTTTCATGGCCTTGTATATTTCAAGATTTTCATGTTCTTGTATTCTTCAGTGCTATCATTGTTGATAACCTGCACTGCTCTGCTTCGATTCTATATGTGTCTTAAAGTCAGGGGTTAAGTACCCGTCCTGATCTGTGGTCCATTCGGGAAGCCACTCCGTGTCGGTTAGGTAATGGTTGGATGGTGTGCTGGATATCCTGTCTCCCCCTTAAACAACATATAAAATATGGCAAGAGACAAAGGCGCCAATAGTACAAAAGCACACTTACAGGGTAATTCATAGAATATCGCACAAAAGTGGCCCACGCGGCTGGCGCACAGTGTGCGCGTGCGAATGTCTGCGCCAGCCGCGTGTGCTAAAATCGATTTCCACGCACAGCATATTCATGGATTTTAGCCTTCAAAACCAGCCGTGGCGCAGAGTGGCGCAGCGACCCTGCAGCAGCGCCAGTTACGCCCCCAAGAACGCCCTTGCGCAAGGAAAAGCCATAAAAATTCCCAAATTCAGCGCAAAGGGCTGTCCTAACCCTGGACCAGTTTACAGGGCTGCCAAACAGCAAACGCCAAGCGGGGAACGTGTATGACTGGGGTGCGCGTGAAGTTTCAGACGCAAAAGTGCCTGTGCGAGTGGGGTACGTGTATTACTGAGGTTCGCGGAAATTTCACACGCGATTTCAGCAGGGTAAGTGTATTACGGGGTTCACGGGAACTTTCACACGCGAAAGGGCCTGTGCGAGTGGGGTACGTGTCTTACGGGGGTGCGTGGGAAGTTTCACACGCGATTGGCCTGGGTACGTGTATTTCAGGGGTGCCTGGGAAGTTTTACACGCGATTGGCCTGGGTACGAGTATTTAAGGGGTGCGCGGGAAGTTTCACACGCGATTGGCCTGGGTACGTGTATTTCAGGGGTGCGCGGTAAGTTTCACACGCAATTGGCGTGGGTACGTGTATTTCAGGGGTGCGCAGGAATTTTCACACGCGATTGGGCTGGGTACGTGTATTTCAGGGGTGCGCGGGAAGTTTCACATGCGATTGGGCTTGGTACGTGTATTTCAGGGGTGCGCGGGAAGTTTCACATGCGATTGGCCTGGGTACGTGTATCTCAAGGAGTTCGCGGGAAGTTTCACACGCGATTGGGCTGGGTATGTGTATTTCAGGGGTGCGCGGGAAGTTTCACACGCGATTGGCCTGGGTACGTGTATTTTGGGGGTGCACGGGAAGTTTCACATGCGATTGGCCTGTGTACGTGTATTTCAGGGGTGTGCAGGGAGTCCTACACGTGAATTGGCAGTGTGGGTCCTCCCAGGTGTCCCCTCTACCCCCTCCACGGCCCCTGCAGGCAGCCCACACCACAGGGGACTACCCTACACCCCTGGTCATGTCCCGCAGGCAGCCCATCCACCATGGGCGTGCCCCCCAGCCAAGCCACATGTCACATTGCAATATGATCACCAACTCATGTCTCCCAGCACTCCCACCCCCCAGCAGTGAGGGGCACCTGCCAGCAGGCCCCCACTCATGCCCCACTCATGTCCCCCTGCACCCCCAACCCCCAGCAGTGAGGGGCACCTGCCAGCAGGCCCCCACTCATGTCCCACACATGTCCCCCTGCACCCCCACCCCCCAGCAGTCAGGGGCACCTGTCAGCAGGCCCCCACTCATGTCTGCCAGCACCGCCACCCCCCAGCAGTGAGGGGCACCTGCCAGCAGGCCCCCACTCATGACCCACACATGTCCCCCAGCACCCCCACCCCCCAGCAGTGAGGGGCACCTGCCAGCAGGCCCCCACTCATGTCCAACACATGTCCCCGAGCACCCCCACCCCCCAGCAGTGAGGGGCACCTGCCAGCAGGCCCCCACTCATGTCCCACTCATGTCCCCCTGCACCCCAACCCCCCAGCAGTCAGGGCCACCTGCCAGCAGGCCCCCACTCATATCCCACACATGTCCCCCAGCACCCCCACCCCCCCAGCAGTGAGGGGGCACCTGCCAGCAGGCCCCCACTCATGTCCCACACATGTCCCCCTGCACCCCCACCCCCCAGCAGTCAGGGGCACCTGCCAGCAGGCCCCCACTCATGTCTACCAGCACCCCCACCCCCAGCAGTGAGGGGCACCTGCCAGCAGGCCCCCACTCATGTCCCACACATGTCCCCCAGCACCCCCACCACCCAGCAGTGAGGGGCACCTGCCAGCAGCCCCCACTCATGTACCACACATGTCCCAGCAGCACCCCCACCCCCAGCAGTCAGGGGCACCTGCCAGCAGGCCCCCACTCATGTCCCACAGCACCCCCACCCCCCAGCAGTGAGGGGCACATGCCAGCAGGCCCCCACTCATGTCCTACACATGTCCCCCAGCACCCCCACCCCCCAGCAGTGAGGGGCACCTGCCAGCAGGCCCCCACTCATGTCCCACACATGTCCCCCTGCACCCCCACCCCCCAGCTGTCAGGGGCACCTGCCAGCAGGACCTAACTCATGTCTGCCAGCACTCCCACCCCCTAGCAGTGAGGGGCACCTGCCAGCAGGTCCCCACTCATGTCCCACACATGTCCCCCAGCACCCCCACCCCCCAGCAGTCAGGGGCACCTGCCAGCAGGCCCCCACTCATATCTGCCAGCACCCCCACCCCCCAGCAGTGAGGAGCACCTGCCAGCAGGCCCCCACTCATGTCCCACACATGTCCCCCAGCACCCCCACCCCCAGCAGTGAGGGGCACCGGCAAGCAGGCCCCCACCCATGTCCCACACATGTCCCCCAGCCCCCACACCCCCCAGCAGTCAGGGGCACCTGCCAGCAGGACCCCACTCATGTCCCACACATGTCCCCCAGCACCCCCACCCCCCAGCAGTGAGGGGCACCTGCCAGCAGGCACCCACTCATGTCCCACACATGTCCCCCAGCACCCCCACCCCCAGCAGTGAGGGGCACCTGCCAGCAGGCCCCCACTCATGTCCCCCTGCACCTACCAGCAGTCAGGGCCACCTGCCAGCAGGCCCCCACTCATACCCCACACATGTCTCCCTGCACCCCCACCCCCCAGCAGTCAGGGGCACCTGCCAGCAGGCCCCCACTCATGTCTGCCAGCACCCCCACCCCCACCCCCCAGCAGTGAGGGGCACCTGCCAGCAGGCCCCCACTCAAGTCCCACACATGTCCCCCTGCACCCCCACCCCCCAGCAGTCAGGGGCACCTGCCAGCAGGCCCCCACTCATGTCTGCCAGCACCCCCACCCCCCAGCAGTGAGGGGCACCTGCTAGCAGGCCCCCACTCATGTCCCACACATGTCCCCCAGCAGTGAGGGGCACCTTCCAGCAGGCCCCCACTCATGTCCCACTCAGGTCTGCCAGCACCCCCACCCCCCAGCAGTGAGGGGCACCTGCCAGCAGGCCCCCACTCATGTCCCACACATGTCCCCCAGCACCCCCACCCCCCAGCAGTGAGGGGCACCTGCCAGCAGGCCCCCACTCATGTCCCACACATGTCCCCCAGCACCCCCACCCCCCAGCAGTCAGGGGCACCTGCCAGCAGGCACCCACTCATGTCCCACACATGTCCCCCAGCACCCCCACCCCCCAGCAGTCAGGGGCACCTGCCAGCAGGCCCCCACTCATGTCCCACACATGTCCCCCAGCATCCCAACCCCCCAGCAGTGAGGGGCACCTGCCAGCAGGCCCCTACTCATGTCCCACACATGTCCCCCTGCACCCCAACCCCCCAGCAGTCAGGGCCACCTGCCAGCAGGCCCCCACTCATGTCCCACACATGTCCCCCAGCACCCCCACACCCCAGCAGTGAGGGGGCACCTGCCAGCAGGCCCCCACTCATGTCCCACACATGTCCCCCTGCACCCCCACCCCCCAGCAGTCAGGGCCACCTGCCATCAGGCCCCCACTCATGTCCCACACATGTCCCCCTACACCCCCACCCCCCAGCAGTCTGGGGCACCTGCCAGCAGGCCCCCACTCATGTGTGCCAGCACCACCACCCCCCAGCAGTGAGGGGCACCTGCCAGCAGGCCCCCACTCATGTCCCACACATGTCCCCCAGCACACCCACCCCCCAGCAGTGAGGGGCACCTGCCAGCAGGCCCCCACTCATGTCCCACACATGTCCCCCAGCACCCCCACACCCAGCAGTCAGGGGCACCTGCCAGCAGGCCCCCACTCATGTCCCACAGCACCCCCACCCCCCAGCAGTGAGGGGCACATGCCAACAGGTCCCCACTCATGTCCCACACATGTCCCCCAGCACCCCCTACCCCCCAGCAGTCTGGGGCACCTGCCAGCAGGCCCCCACTCATGTGTGCCAGCACCCCCACCCCACAGCAGTGAGGGGCACCTGCCAGCAGGCCCCCACTCATGTCCCACACATGTCCCCCAGCACACCCACCCCCCAGCAGTGAGGGGCACCTGCCAGCAGGCCCCCACTCATGTCCCACACATGTCCCCCAGCACCCCCACCCCCAGCAGTCAGGGGCACCTGCCAGCAGGCCCCCACTCATGTCCCACAGCACCCCCACCCCCCAGCAGTGAGGGGCACATGCCAGCAGGCCCCCACTCATGTCCCACACATGTCCCCCAGCACCCCCTACCCCCCAGCAGTGAGGGGCACCTGCCAGCAGGCCCCCACCCATGTCCCACACATGTCCCCCTGCACCCCCACCCCCCAGCAGTCAGGGCCACCTGCCAGCAGGCCCCCACTCATGTCCCACACATGTCCCCCTGCACCCCCACCCCCAAGCTGTAAGGGGCACCTGCCAGCAGGCCCTCACTCATGTCTGCCAGCACTCCCACCCCCTAGCAGTGAGGGGCACCTGCCAGCAGGCCCCCACTCATGTCCCACACATGTCCCCCAGCACCCCCTACCCCCCAGCAGTGAGGGGCACCTGCCAGCAGGCCCCCACCCATGTCCCACACATGTCCCCCTGCACCCCCACCCCCCAGCAGTCAGGGCCACCTGCCAGCAGGCCCCCACTCATGTCCCACACATGTCCCCCTGCACCCCCACCCCCAAGCTGTAAGGGGCACCTGCCAGCAGGCCCTCACTCATGTCTGCCAGCACTCCCACCCCACAGCAGTGAGGGGCACCTGCCAGCAGGCCCCCACTCATGTCCCACACATGTCCCCCAGCACCCCCACCCCCCAGCAGTCAGGGGCACCTGCCAGCAGGCCCCCACTCATGTCTGCCAGCACCCCCACCCCACAGCAGTGAGGGGCACCTGCCAGCAGGCCCCCACTCATGTCCCACACATGTCCCCCAGCACCCCCACCCCCCAGCAGTGAGGGGCACCTGCCAGCAGAACCCACTCATGTCCCACACATGTCCCCCAGCCCCCCACCCCCCAGCAGTCAGGGGCACCTGCCAGCAGGCCCCCACTCATGTCCCACACATGTCCCCCAGCACCCCCACCCCCCAGCAGTGAGGGGCACCTGCCAGCAGGCACCCACTCATGTCCCACACATGTCCCCCAGCACCCCCACCCCCAGCAGTGAGGGGCACCTGCCAGCAGGCCCCCACTCATGTCCCCCTGCACCCCCCAGCAGTCAGGGCCACCTGCCAGCAGGCCCCCACTCATGTCCCACACATGTCCCCCTGTACCCCCACCAGCCAGCAGTCAGGGGCACCTGCCAGCAGGCCCCCACTCATGTCTGCCAGCACCCCCACCCCCCAGCAGTGAGGGGCATCTGCCAGCAGGCCCCCACTCATGTCCCACACATGTCCCCCTGCACCCCCACCCCCCAGCAGTCAGGGGCACCTGCCAGCAGGCCCCCACTCATGTCTGCCAGCACCCCCACCCTCCAGCAGTGAGGGGCACCTGCCAGCAGGCCCCCACTCATGTCCCACACATGTCCCCCAGCACCCCCAGCAGTGAGGGGCACCTTCCAGCAGGCCCCCACTCATGTCCAACACATGTCCCCCAGCACCCCCACCCCCCAGCAGTCAGGGGCACCTGCCAGCAGGCCCCCACTCATGTCCCACACATGTCCCCAGCACCCCCACCACCCAGCAGTGAGGGGCACCTGCCAGTAGGCCCCCACTCATGTCCCACACATGTTCCCCAGCACCCCCACCCCCCAGCAGTCAGGGGCACCTACCAGCAGGCACCCACTCATGTTCCATACATGTCCCCCAGCACACCCACCCCCCAGCAGTGAGGGGCACCTGCCAGCAGGCCCCCACTCATGTCCCACACATGTCCCCCAGCACCCCCACCCCCAGCAGTCAGGGGCACCTGCCAGCAGGCCCCCACTCATGTCCCACAGCACCCCCACCCCCCAGCAGTGAGGGGCACATGCCAGCAGGCCCCCACTCATGTCCCACACATGTCCCCCAGCACCCCCTACCCCCCAGCAGTGAGGGGCACCTGCCAGCAGGCCCCCACCCATGTCCCACACATGTCCCCCTGCACCCCCACCCCCCAGCAGTCAGGGCCACCTGCCAGCAGGCCCCCACTCATGTCCCACACATGTCCCCCTGCACCCCCACCCCCAAGCTGTAAGGGGCACCTGCCAGCAGGCCCTCACTCATGTCTGCCAGCACTCCCACCCCCTAGCAGTGAGGGGCACCTGCCAGCAGGCCCCCACTCATGTCCCACACATTTCCCCCTGCACCACCACCCCACAGCAGTCAGGGGCACCTGCCAGCAGGCCCCCACTCATGTCTGCCAGCACCCCCACCCCACAGCAGTGAGGGGCACCTGCCAGCAGGCCCCCACTCATGTCCCACACATGTCCCCCAGCACCCCCACCCCCCAGCAGTCAGGGGCACCTGCCAGCAGGCCCCCACTCATGTCTGCCAGCACCCCCACCCCACAGCAGTGAGGGGCACCTGCCAGCAGGCCCCCACTCATGTCCCACACATGTCCCCCAGCACCCCCACCCCCCAGCAGTGAGGGGCACCTGCCAGCAGAACCCACTCATGTCCCACACATGTCCCCCAGCCCCCCACCCCCCAGCAGTCAGGGGCACCTGCCAGCAGGCCCCCACTCATGTCCCACACATGTCCCCCAGCACCCCCACCCCCCAGCAGTGAGGGGCACCTGCCAGCAGGCACCCACTCATGTCCCACACATGTCCCCCAGCACCCCCACCCCCAGCAGTGAGGGGCACCTGCCAGCAGGCCCCCACTCATGTCCCCCTGCACCCCCCAGCAGTCAGGGCCACCTGCCAGCAGGCCCCCACTCATGTCCCACACATGTCCCCCTGTACCCCCACCAGCCAGCAGTCAGGGGCACCTGCCAGCAGGCCCCCACTCATGTCTGCCAGCACCCCCACCCCCCAGCAGTGAGGGGCACCTGCCAGCAGGCCCCCACTCATGTCCCACACATGTCCCCCTGCACCCCCACCCCCCAGCAGTCAGGGGCACCTGCCAGCAGGCCCCCACTCATGTCTGCCAGCACCCCCACCCTCCAGCAGTGAGGGGCACCTGCCAGCAGGCCCCCACTCATGTCCCACACATGTCCCCCAGCACCCCCAGCAGTGAGGGGCACCTTCCAGCAGGCCCCCACTCATGTCCAACACATGTCCCCCAGCACCCCCACCCCCCAGCAGTCAGGGGCACCTGCCAGCAGGCCCCCACTCATGTCCCACACATGTCCCCAGCACCCCCACCACCCAGCAGTGAGGGGCACCTGCCAGTAGGCCCCCACTCATGTCCCACACATGTTCCCCAGCACCCCCACCCCCCAGCAGTCAGGGGCACCTACCAGCAGGCACCCACTCATGTTCCATACATGTCCCCCAGCACCCCACCCCCCAGAAGTGAGGGGCACCTGCCAGCAGGCCCCCACTCATGTTCCACACATGTCCGCCAGCACCCCCACCCCCCAGCAGTGAGGGGCACCTGCCAGCAGGCCCCCACTCATGTCCCACACATGTCCCCCAGCACCCCCACCCCCCAGCAGTCAGGGGCACCTGCCAGCAGGCCCCCACTCATGTCTGCCAGCACCCCCACCCGACAGCAGTGAGGGGCATCTGCCAGCAGGCCCCCACTCATGTCCCACACATGTCCCCTAGCACCCCCACCCCCCAGCAGTGAGGGGCACCTGCCAGCAGCCCCCACTCATGTCCCACACATGTCCCCCAGCACCCCCACCCCCCAGCAGTCAGGGGCACCTGCCAGCAGGCCCCCACTCATGTCTGCCAGCACCCCCACCCCCCAGCAGTGAGGGGCACCTGCCAGCAGGCCCCCACTCATGTCCCCTTGCACCCCCACGCCCCAGCAGTGAAATGCCGATCTCATGACACAAACCATAAGTCAACTATGTACATCAACACATGTCCGTCACACACATACACTGGTTGGCATTGCTTGTGTAAACCCACGTTTCCACATGCATCAACCCAATGAGCGAATCCCACAGATGGAACTGACAAATGAAAATGTATTATGTACAGTAAACAAAAAATGAAATGAAAGCATACCAAAATATGAAACATGAAATGAAAAGCATATGAAAAAGATGATTGAAAATGATAAGCAATCCATAAAACTTTGGAAGAAAAACAGTCCAAAGTCACCCTCCAGCAACGCAAATCCAAAGGAAATGTAAAAATAATGTCCATTGCTTCATGTTCATAATCCAAAAAATAAGAGAAACCAATCCATACTCCAACTATTTACAATCCATTGTCCAAGGATATAAAGGGTCCATGATCCCAACCAAACAAATGAAACCTACCTAACAAACTACCGAACAATATAACTATATACAAATTTGTGTGGCATTGTCCATTGACCACAAATAAAAAGAAAAGGAAAAGGAAACCTAACTCTAAAAACTATTTACAAGGGCAGCGGGCTAGTCCGACGGCTCACTTCTTGATGTCCCGGGCCAGGCCATCATCGAACTCCTGCTCAATGTCCTGGAGGCGGTCCTCTTCCATGGCCCCAAAGGGTTCGCAGGGATGACAACATGTTCTCCTTCAACACCCTGCGAATTCCCTCGAGGCACTCGGCCCGCCTCAGGGCCCTCCGCATAGAGTTCTCCACCCTGACCATTGTGAGCCGTGCCTCTTCTGCCCGCTGCCGCTCCGCATCTATAGCATGGCCTAACCGCTGCCACACGGAAGACACTCCCATTCCTGGGTCCTCCTCCCCTCTGGCCGATGCCTGCCCCTCCGATGTCGAAGGCCCAGAGCCATCATGGCTCCCACCTTGTTCCTGCTGCTGCTGTGCCTGTGCCCGTGCCCTGGCTCCTGCTGCCTGCGCATCCTCCTCTGGCTGGGGTGCAGTTGTTGAGGTGGCCACCCCTGCTGGACGTCCGACTCCCGACTGTGGCAGGGATGTGTCAGAGGCAGCTCCACAGGTCACCCAGGTGATACATGGGTGGGAAGATGGCACGGGGGACGACTGGCCATAGGGGGTTCAGGTGAGGAGGGGGTCGAAGCAAGGTTCAGCAAACGGAGGAATCCGGCCTGGGTGACCTGTCCCAGTAGGCTGACGTGGTCAACGAGCCATTCGAGATGACGTGCAGTCTCCCCATGAAAAGACTGCAGGTCACCATGCATGGCCCGTTGACGCAACGCCACCCCACGTCTGCAGGGAGAGGAAGGCCAGTTGTTGTAAGCTGATCCCCTCCCTGAAAACGGGTCTGGACGTAGGCATCCCTGCTGGTGCGGGATGATGCAGTCACAGGATCAGGGACAGGATTACACACAGGCACCTTCGCGGCAGCCTGTGCTGCCTCCTGTCCCTGCCCCTGCACTGCACCACTAGCACCAGTGGAATCCCCACCTGCAGACCCCGTGTCTGTCCCTTGCACGGCCTCCTCCTCCACCCAACCCCCCACCAACCTGGATGACTCCGTGCCATCTTCCTCCGTCGCACCCTGTGGGGTCTCAGCTGCCCCTTCTGCTGCCGAGGAGTCCAACTCTGACCTCCACCTCTTGGACCTTCCCTCAGGAGCTACGGCCTGGGACGCAGCACCGGACTCCTCACTCCCCGACAAGATGACAACCTGGGAGGGGAGCCGGGTCTTGCGTCTCCGGCTGGTGGTGTGATCCCCGCCTCTGTGCTCCACAGCACCCTCTCCGCCCTCTTCATCAGTTGACGCTGCAGAGAGGGAGAGATAGGAGACAGGCATCAGGACACTGTACAATGGACTCATACACACATGACAGTTGCACATGAGTGGCAGTGTCAAAAGTCAGACATGGCATCACAATCCTCAACACACATGGCATGTCAACTCACACACATGAGCAATTCCACAGCCATATGGCAACAGCCAGCACCATCCATACACATACAACAGCATGAGCAGCCAAAGGTGAGCCAGACATCACATGAAACACAGGAGTGCACTAGATGCACACTTGCCACCACACTTACATGCATGTGTACACCTCCACCAACTGTCGCAGTGATGAGATTGCCATCCATGTCACATCTGGCAATCAGTCTCCTACATATCAGTGTCCCAAGCATCCATGTTGCATCACTTTTGCACCCTTGTGAAATACACACACATGCACATGTACACGGTGCAGATACATGCAGCTAGAACCGACATCCATGTGTGACACCACAACCATACCAACTTACATACACAGTCATTCAAACATGTGTGCTCACACATCTGCAGTTGGCATGCAAGCTCATACACACATGCACCATCCATGTGTCTCACACATGAGAGGACTTGCATGTGTTAGCCTCACGGCCCTGTACATACACATCCGTACATGGCCCTACAAAACCACATGTGCAACCTGCACACTTCTGGCACACCACCACACGCACAGCTTACAATCAGTATGCATGCTCGACTCCAGACGGGTCTGCCTCTCAAGGACCTGGACGTGGAGCGCTGGGGATATGCGTTCCAGGGCCCTCATTTGATGTTCCGACAGGTGGCCCCGGCGCCCCTTACCATCCGCTGGCTTCAAGAGGCGCCGGGCCTTGTTGAGGGTCCTGGACCTGAAGTCCTCCCAGCGTTTCTTGACATGTTGGAATTTGCGGACTGCCACCCCCTCCGCGTTGATGGCAGTCACAATGTCCGTCCAGATACTGGTCCGTCCTTCATAGTCGGCGCGCAAACTTCCAAAGAGGGCATCATACTGCCCCAGGACTTGCTCCACCAGGACACCAACTTCGGTGGCAGTGAAGCTGGTGGCCCTCTGCCTCTCTGGCTGGGGGTTGCCAGTGGTGCCAGATGGTGGTGTGCCCGACATGGCAACCCCAGAGGCAGATGTGGGTGGGCAACTGGGTCTTGGGGCTGGGCTGTGGAGTGATGGTATCCCAGTCGGGAGTCTTCAGTTTCAGTAAGGGTGGTCACAGCAACTGCACCCCTGGCTGATGTGCAGGCAGCAAATAGCAGGGCACGTGGGTAGCAGGCAGGCAGGCAGCAGCAGATGGCAGGTGGGAGCGAGCTTGGGGCTCTGGGGGGCAGGAAAATGGCCTTCAGGGCAGGAGCGTGGTCTTCCGTGTGTTTTCGCGTGGCCAGCTTGATACAGAGTGATTTGGCACGTGAAAAAATTGAACGTCAGCGTGTAATTCGAGGAAAGGCCTTTAGCGCGTAAGCGTGTCAGCACACGTACGCGATTTCATTGGACCAAAGGCCCTTAGAGCGTAAGCGCGTCTGTGACGTGACGCGCGTGAGCATTTCCCTGAACATGGGTGCATGTTCATCGTGCACGTCCAAAAACT
Source organism: Ambystoma mexicanum (assembly GCF_040938575.1). Classification (NCBI taxonomy): domain Eukaryota; kingdom Metazoa; phylum Chordata; class Amphibia; order Caudata; family Ambystomatidae; genus Ambystoma; species Ambystoma mexicanum. The sequence goes on from NC_090921.1 coordinate 804,287,562, forward strand.
TCACGTCCGAGTGTCAGCTCGTGTAATTGGAGGAAAGGGCCCAAGCGCGTACACGCGGAAGTGACGTTGGACGTGTGGGCCGGTTTAAAAGGTACGTGTAGGACGTCATTTCCTTGTACGTGCTTTTCGTGGAGAGCGAGTGGGTGAATTCTGTACTTCTTGTCGGTTCACACGCGATTTACTTCACAGCGTTTCTTTTCTAGTTCGTACTCCCTGTTACCTCTGACAGCTTTTTTCTGATTTTCTGTTGGGCCTGTTTCCTCAAACAGCGTTCACTTCTTCTTTTGTCCTGTCTCCTCAGACAGCGTACAATTCTTCTTTTGGCGGGGGTGTTGCCAACGCGCACACACACGTCTTTTTCACGCTCTTTTTCCAGGCAGACGGTGAGTCGCGCACGTATTTACCAACTGTGCTTGCCCCGTGTGTCGCGTACCCCTTCAGAGGTCATTGTAGGCTGCGTGTAACACACGTACGCTCATTATTGTGTTTCTGAGTGCCACAACGTAGTGTGGGTTCATTTTTCCACGCACGTGGTCTACGAGGGGTTGCATGCACGTTATTTTCTGTTATTGGGGTGCCTGTGCGTTGCGTGACCCGTCATCTTCCCCCACGGGTCACAGACAGCCTTGCTAGTGCACAAGGGTACGAATTCCATCTAGTACCCTACCCTTTTGACCCCCAATTGCCCAGGACAATAGTTTACTGCAACTCCCATACGCACAACAACATCAGTGCCATGGCTGGGAGGCGAGCAAGCGGTAAGGGATGCAAAGGTGGCCGAGCTTCAACAGGTGGGCGTGGTGGGCGCGGTAGGGGACGTGGCCGGGATTTGCAGAGTGCCCCTAGCCCCCTATGTGTGGAGGACCAATCAGGGACACCCATGCCCCCCCCATGGTTGAGGGAAACGTGGCTGACACCATCCCAGCTCAGCCCTTGTTGGACCGGCCCATTGTGGCACCTGACCAGGCACAGGATGACTCCCAGGCTGACTTCCAGGTCAGCAAGTCTAGGCCACGTGTGGCGGTGCAAGTTGGTGTCACCAGGCCACGTGGATCTGGGGCAGCTATGTCATCTGCTGCCCCGAGTAGGCAGGGTGGGGAGGCTGCAGGGGCAGCTGCAGCTCCATCCACCACAGCTCTGACTCTCCCAGCCAGGACAGTGTCGGTCCTGGTCCATCATACTAACGTTCCGCCTGACAACATCAAACTCCAGCCAATGCCTGCACCAAGTCCTATGGTCAGTGTGCATTTGCACACTCCTACTACCCAGTCCACCGGTGCTCCTGCCCCTAGTGACCAGAGCGGCGTAAGCCACTCACGATCCCCACCACCTTCCAAAAGAAAGAGGAAGAGTACTCGTCCACTACAGGCTGATACCCCAGACACGGCTACGCAGTCCGGCACATCAAGGAAGCCTAGCTTCAATGAGGCCGAACGTGATGCACTTGTGCAGTATGTGTCCACATATGACCGCGAAATGTTGATTACTGCAGGGTGCAAGACCACACCTGCTCAACGTCAGGCACACTGGCAGACCATCGCGGACAACATAAGTGCCCTTGGATTTGTGAGGCGCACAACTGGTGATTGCTACAAGCGGTGGAATGACCTGAAACGCAGGGCAAAGAAAAAGCTGGCCTCAAATCATGCCGCTACTCTGGTGACTGGCGGTGGGTCTCCACAAGAGGACAACAAACTCACTGTACATGAGTATGTTGCTGGGACCTACGTCACAGAGGAACAGATCCAAGGTGTGGGAGAGCTGCCAGATTACGAGGCATTGTCCGGTGAGTGCACATGCATGTGTGTGTGATCCATGTGTATGTTGTGTGTGTGACGGGTTCGGATTGAGTGCCAGGTGAGGGTGTGTGTGCCTGAGTGGTTTGGGTCACCCATGTGCTTCATCCAAAACATTCTGCGCCCTTGGATTTGGGTATTACAGTATCCCTTCTGCCCACAGTAGACATTTTGCGCAACATTACGGCAGTTGCCCTTGAAGTGGCATCTTGCAACAACATTGTTCCGTATTCTTCAGTGTTCATTCAGGCTGATTGTTTCAATTCTCCCACTTTTACTACGCATTTCTCGGCCCTATTGTCACAAATGTGACATGCCTATGGTACATGCCATCTGTGTGATGGCATGTGTCATGTATGTGGATTGGACATGCCACTCACAGGCCAATGTGTGTTGGCACTGCTACCCAGCATGCAGCTAATGTGTTGCTCTTCCATCTTGGTGTCATCAGTGTCTGCCATGTGCCTCCCCTTCCAACTCAGTGTAAGTGCATGCATGGGAGGGTTAAAGTCGTGTTGAATATGTGTCAATCAATGTACTGGTTCTGTAGCTTGTCAGGCCTATTTGTGTGCCATGGTGCTAATGCCTGTTTCCATTTTTTGTCTTTCATGTTTTTGCAGGGGATGACGCACTTGATGCTGTTGAGGTTGAGGAGATGGTGCAGACCCAGGAGGCATCTCAGGCACGGCCGGTCACCAGTGTGGGACGTGGTGTGGTGGCGGGTGAAAACCCATTCTTGCTGCAGACCATACTCTCCAGGGGTGTCTCTGGGTGCACCTCCCCAGACCTCTATTCAGGTGTTGATTCGGATGATGAGACCTATGTGGCGTCGCAGGTAAGTGTTTCTGGCAGGGATTCTGTTCTGTCCAACCCACCTGCAGCAGGGGTAGAACCCTCTATGGCAGTGGTATTCAAACTGTGGGTCGCGACCCCCTAGGGGTCCGCGGGTGCATCCCAGGGGGGCCCTGAGAGCTCAGCATGAAAAAAGATTTTTTTTTTTTTTTTTTTTTTTTTTTTAGATTGGAAGAAATGGGCAGGGGTGGCCCACATGGGCGGGCTGAAGCATGAAACTGTCTCAGGCAACAATGAAAAAGTGGCCCACTGTTGTAAATGGATATTCATTCCTTTAGTCACAGACTGGGCCTCATTACTACTATGGCGGACCAGTAACAACGGTGCTGGTAAGCTACCGGCACCGTTGCTACCGTTCCGCGATAGTAAGAGTTGTGCTCGTGGGTGCTTGACAGCCCCCGCCAGGTCTGACCTCAGCTCGTCGGATGCACCGGCACCGTTATTAACGGTGCCGGTGCATCCGAGCTCCCCCTTCCCATTTGAGCCATATGGGGCTCAAATGGGAATGGGGATCTACCGGCACCTTCGAAAGGGCAATTATCATGTCCGCCTAACTCGGCATGACCTAGTAATTGCCCATTCGCGGGTGCCAGACCCGGATGCAACTCCAGTGGCAGCCGTGCCGGTTTTACCGGCACAGCTACCGCCAGAGTAGTTATGAAGCCCACTGTTTCAATAGTACCCAAAGGGGTGCTTTGTGTTAAAATGTAAGTAAATTGTGATATATTCAGCAACAATGGTCAACATTACTAACTGCATAGTGGCCCCTCACCCATTATGGAGGAGCTAAGGAGCCAGCCCAGTGAAACAGTGAGCACTCCCTCAGCTGCTTTATCCAGCTAATGGAGTGCTCCTGGGCTGGCTGAACTGTCAAAGGGAAACACTGTTTCCCTTTGACAGTTCAGTTTAGTTCCCCAGCCGCACATGCTCACTGAGCCATGCAAGTGCTGGGGCGTTTTGCTTCACCAGCATTGCATAGCTCATTGGAAATGCTGGCTGGGGCACTGCATGTCTGTATGTCCGAGGGGGAGCTCCTGCGCCTCCTCGCACATACGGACAGAGCAGCTGGAGCAGCACCCACACACAGGCCAATGCAGAAGGTACGTTTATGTTCATTGTTTTTATTTAAACATGTGTATGGATGCGTTATGAGTGAGTGTATGGTGATGGATGCTCATGTGAATGATAGAGTGATTGCTGTATGAATGTGCAGCGCCTTGCATATACACATAATCATGTTCATTGTGTTAGGACCAGTGGGGCCCAGGGGACAGGGATGGTATCTTTTTACCGGACATCTATCATTCAAAACCCTCTGCCTTGTCCACAAGGCTTTCTGGGGCCTCGGTCCAAAATACCTTCAGCTATTCCTCCGCAAATACCTCCCCTCTCGAGCTCTTCACTCCTCTACCTCCAACTCCCTCAGGGTCAGTCGTTTATCAAAGAAACGAGCTGGGGGTAGATCTCCGTCTTCGGCTGGGGCCTCCCTCTGGAACAGCGCCCTGCCACTCTAAAACTTGAGGAGAACCATCTTTCTTCCTGCACTTATCAGACCTACCCTGTCTGCTGCCTTAAACGTAGCACTTGCAAATTGCTGGCTGCACTACCACTGTTTGTTGCCTTTATTATTTATTTATTGTTATTTATCTGTTTCTCCTCTGCTTCGCACTTTCCACTTCTCCCCCCTTCCATGCACTTTTCCCCTCACACTTGCGCGTTCTCAATGTCACTGGGCCTAGTAAGATCGCTGTTTTATTCTCCTCTGTTCCCCTCCCTTGCCTTGTCACGCTCTGAAACACTTGTGTACGAGCGCGATAGAAATAAAATATCAATGCCTGCCCCCTGGACTCCCAGCAACAATTGCAAACTGTTTGGCTATTTACCCATTTTTTGTTAAAAGTATGCTCTACAATGCAACATTTTAACCTATTATTTAAAAAAAATTTCACAGGGGGAAACCCCCCCGAACCTCCCCTTAATGCCCCTCCACTTAAAAAAGATTCACCAGCCGCCACTGGCCCTCAGACTGTGTTGGGAACGGGATGGGGGAACCGAGGGACTATGGTGGGAGCACAATGGGCGGGAACCATGGGATAGTGATGGGAGCAGAGTGGGGAGAGCCCTGGGTGTGTGATGGGGTGGGGAGAGACCAGCGACTGGGTAGGAGTGGGATGAGGGAGCCCAGCGACTTTGATGGGAGCAGGTGACGGCGCGCAATATATACTGTCCATTTGGCATTTCTGGGGGGTCCCGACCTGCCCAAATTTTGCTCAGGGGGGCCCTGGCCAAAAAAGTTTGAAGACCACTGCTCTATGGGGATGTCAGTGTTGGTAGGTCCGCCTTTGGTGGTTACGGATGCAGGGTCACACTCCACAACATCTGATCCTGTTCCTGGGCCAGCAGATCAGAGGGGGAATGCAGTCCTGCAGCCTCAGGCAGTGCCGGCACAGCAAGGCGCAGTTCGCCTTGCCCCAAACAGGTGTGGTGCCCGCCGACGCGGTGGCCGTACGCCACCAGGCAATACCACATGGGAGCAATCCATATACGTTATGGCAAACCAACAGGCAGCATCAGCTGAGATGATGGCTCAAGCAATGGAGACGGTGGCCACTTCCATTGTCCCCCCTGAAAGGCAGATGGAGCAACTACAGCAGGCAACAGACTTCATTTGCCAATCACACAGGGAGGACATGTTGGCGTCCAACAGGGACAGACGGGCGGCACTGGAGACTCTACGCCAATCGATATCAATAGAGTCCCAGGCCCACAGGGAAGCCCTGATGTCATGCACAACAAATCAGTTGCACAACCAGCACAACCACGCACCATAATGCTTGATACCCCGACACACACTGCTAGACTCTCCGGGTCACAGTCCGCCTCCCAAGTCATCACTTCACCTATGGTGCGAGGGAGTTGTCATCACCGGCGGTTTCGGGCCGTGCGCAGAGGCCGGCCCGGTTTGTTGCCTCGTTTTTATTGGCAACTCCCGTGGAGGATGCATTTGGGCTTGAGCACCCGATCACGGTTACTTCCTGGGTTCGCGCCGGTTTCCCGATCACGTGGTCAAGTTTCCGCTCACGTGACTGGGAGCCGACGCGCTGTCCAGTCAAATGGTCGAATATATTTGATCGAATGACAAATTGGTCGAATCAATTTGGTCGAAAAAAAAAGGTCGAATTTTTTTTTTAAAGTATTTTTTTTTTGCTCTAGTATAGGTAAAAAAAGGTAAAAAAAAGGTGTTTTAACACCAAAAACAGGGGTTAGGGGGGACCCCCCCCAAAAAAAAATTAAATAATTCGACCATTTTTTCGACCATATTGTAATTCGATCAAATGCATTCGACCAAATGTCTGGTAACCAGCCGACGCACGTAAAAGCCGGGAAGTTCGAGTGGCTCACCGCTTCACAGCTGTTTCACAACTCTGTTTGGCGCTTTCAGGATTTTCGTTGTTTGCTTCATCGGATTTTGGACTCAGACTTACGAACCACGGATTTGCTCTCTCTTGCTCCACGGATACTGTCACTCGGAACTTTGTACGAATTATTGGTACTCTTTTGCTACGCTCAACGGATTGATTTTGGATTATCCCTTTCTGGCTTTTGATCTTCCGACCATAGAGTACGTGACCAGTTCCAAGTTCACTTCGGCTACGGAAGGGCTACCGGCACCAGCCGGTACCTACCATCTAGAACACGGCTGTCTGGATCTTTGACGCTCCCTCGCATCTGACCCTAGGCACCCTAGCTCCATCCCGCTAGATTTAGGTAAGAAAGTTATTGCACACTCTTTCATATCAAAGTACTGTGTTTGCCTGTGCTAACCCTAACTTCCTTTTAACAGCCTCTGGGATCCTCTGCGTCATCAGATCCAGTGAATCATCAAACCACCTGTGGCCTCAAAGCTCGCACAGGGAGTTCCTTTACTCTTTTCCTGTGGGTGATTTGTGGACAGAGGCCCCTTTATTCTTCACTACGCGGCAAGTCACGACAGACTGTGAAGCCGTTACGTTGTGATGAGTATGGAGCCTGCAGCTGAGGATCCTGTGGCTGCCTTGGTACAGGCACTCACATTGCTAAGGGCGGATATGGGTGCAGCCACTGCTGCGATACACCAGAGGCTAGATTTGATCCAAAGTACACAACACCCTCTGCCTGCAGATGCTGAGTTCGGAGAGGCCGCTGCCGCGGCTCAAACCCCACCTGTTCAGCCTATTGTTCCTCAGCCCACTATTGTCCCTACAACACCTCAGTTGCCAGTACTCATGCCCACGTCATTTCCCTTGGCCGCCACTCAAAGGTTCCACAGTGATCCTAGAAAGTTTTGTACATTTATAAACCAATGCAAACTACACTTCCTTTGCAGACCTCAGGCTTTCCCCGATGCCACCACAAAAGCGGCATTCACTTTGTCTCATTTGGCCGGCACTGCAGCAGCATGGGCTAACCCTCTGTTGGAAAGTAATAATCCTGTTCTATACGACTTTGAACTGCTGATCACAGAAATGTCTCATGTGTTTGATACACGCCACAAAGCACAGTCCCGAGACCTCGAGTTGATAGATCTGACTTAAGGAAAGGGATCCCCCATAGAATACATTGCGCGTTTCAATCAGCTAACTGCTGAAACGTCATGGCCTGACCAAAAAAAGGCAGTTGTCTTCTATAGAGGGCTCAACAACACCATGAAAGACGCTATGGCTGTCATCCCTTCCTTGCCCACGACTCATACCGATTTAGTGGATCTCGCGTTACAAATCGACGCAAGGCGTTCCGAACGTCGTTTTGAAACAGGAGTTCCCAATACCAATTTGCCTTCCTCCTCTGACACAGGCGTCGAGCTCATGCAGATAGGTGGTATTCGCAGCCCTATCACACAAGTAGAGAGAGACCGCAGAAGAACTGATCATGCTTGTTTCTATTGTGGCCTGAATGGCCATTTTGTAAAGTCATGTCCTAGACGCCCTAAGCTCAAGAATCTGGTTTTTCAGAATGCTCGACCCTAGATCCGGGGGCTGGCTCGAGCAATACTTCCCTTTCCCCGGACATATACCCCAACTTTGGTAGGATTAAACCAGTGTTAGTGCAAGCCACGATAAAACCAACACCCGATATTGTTCATGTTGTCTCAATTTATTTAGACTCAGGCGCCACGGGCAACTATATTGACATTAAACTGGCTGGGTCCTTAAATTTACCTCTCATTACCAAGGAGCGTCCAGAGCCGGTACAGGCGGTGGATGGCACAGCACTGATTCCAGGCCCAATCAAGCAACAGACTGCCCCAGTCACTCTAACTATTCAGAACACGCATCAGGAAGTTATCTCATTCGACCTGATTACTATGCCACAGTTTGGGATCATATTGGGTCTTCCATGGTTGCATCTACACAACCCTTTGATTGATTGGAAGTCTGGGCAGGTTCATTTCGAATCTGAAACATGTCAGAACTTTTGTCTCATTTCACCTGACGACACGGTATCACCCCCACGAGCCCTAGGGGCCATAGCACAACTCACACTACACGAAGACGCTACTATGGCCATAGAGCCTCATGTGGTGGGGGCTGTTGCCACTGGTTTTCCTACAGAATATGAGGATTTCCATGAAGTCTTTGATAAGGGTTCCTCGGAGGTACTCCCACCACATCGTTCCTACGACTGCCCCATCGACTTGCTTCCTGATTCTGTGATTCCCTCAGGTCGTATCTATTCCTTGTCTCCCTCGGAAGAACAAGCTTTAAAGGAATACATACAGGTAGCCTTGAAAGTCGGTCATATACGTCCCTCCACCTCACCGGCGGCTAGCCCTATTTTTTTTGTCCCCAAGAAAGAGAGCGATCTACGTCCTTGTGTGGACTACCGTCGACTAAATTCTATTACCATCAAGAATCGATATCCGATTACTATGATTACCCCATTATTGGACAGGTTAAGCCATGCCTCCATCTTCACAAAACTTGACCTTCGCGGGGCTTATAATCTGGTCAGAATTTGTTCCAGAGACGAGTGGAAAATGGCTTTCTGCACTCGCTACGGATTGTTTGAATATGTGGTCATGCCCTTTGGGCTTTGTAACGCCCCTGCTACCTTCCAACGTTTCATGAATGAGATCTTTCACGATTTGTTGGATGTGTGTGTAGCAGTATACTTGAATGACATCTTGATATACTCACAGAACATAAAGGACCACATATCACATGTCCGCGAGGTACTGTCCGCCAACACTCACTCTATGCCAAACCTGAGAAATTTCTGGGTTTCCATATCACCCCTGGGGGTCTGGCAATGAACCAGTCCAAGGTCCGTGCAGTCTTGGATTGGCCTAAGCCCTGTAATATTAAGGCCCTGCAGTCTTTCCTTGGGTTCTCAAATTTCTACAGGCGCTTCATCCAGGATTTCTCATCCCTTGTAGCCCCTCTCACTGCCCTGACCAGTCCCAAGTCCCCTTTTGTATGGTTACAGGAACACCAAGCCGCTTTTGACACCCTGAAATTAGCATTTACCACAGCTCCCGTCCTGAAGCACCCGGACCCAGAACTCCCGTTCATTGTGGAGGCTGATGCTTCCTCCTTTGCCCTTGGTGCGGTTTTGTCCCAACGCTGTCCTTCCTCGGGTCAATTACACCCGATTGCGTTTCATTCTCGAAAGTTCTCTGCTACAGAGTCGCACTACACCGTCACGGAGAAGGAGCTGTTGGCCATCAAGGATGCCTTCCAGGTTTGACGGCATCATCTGTTGGGGGCAAGGCACGCTGTCACTGTGTTCACCGACCACCGCAATCTTCAGGATTTGGCCTCACTAAAGTGTATTAACAGTCGGCAGGTGCGGTGGCACTTGTTCTTTGCTGCCTTTGACTTTCAGATCAAACATAGGTCCGGTTTGTCCCATGGGAAGGCGGACACGTTGTCCCGCTCTCCGGGTGGGGTATCCTTGCCTGTTTTCCCAGAAAATCTGTTAAACCAGCATGTCATTTGTATTTGCACCCCTCCTCTGCCTTTGTTGGATTCCATTCGCAAATGGGTTTCACTACATCCTGATCAGGTTACTGAGTGGGATCCGGTGTTTCATGACGGGCTACCATATATCCAAAACAGATTGTGGTTACCAACGACCAACGCTCGTAATCTTGCTTTGGAGTGGTCCCACGATAGCGCCATCAATGGTTATCCCGGACAAAGACGCACGTTGGACGTCCTCAGACGTTGATGTTGGTGGCCCTCCATGAAACACGACGTAGAAGGATATGTTAACACCTGTGCAATATGCGCCCAGTGTAAACAGCGCAGAGGGCGCCCGCTGGGGCTTTTGCTTCCTTTACCTATACCCCCCAGGCCCTGGCATACGGTATCCATGGATTTCGTAACTGATCTGCCCCGAACCAAGGGATTCGATACCATTTGGGTAGTAGTCGACTCCTTTTCCAAAATGGCTCGATTCATTCCCTGTTCCGGTATCCCTTCAGCCCCGACCTTGGCCGATCTTTTCTTCAAATCGGTCTTTTGTCTCTTTGGGTTACCCGCAGTTATCATCTCAGATAGGGGTCCCCAGTTCACTTCTCGTTTCTGGCGAGCACTCACGGTCCTTCTAGGCATCGATTCCCGTTTCTCTTCCGCATATCACCCAGAAACGGACGGTCAGACTGAGAGGGTGAACCAAGCCATGGAGCAGTATTTGCGTTGTCTACTTTTGCAACACCAGCAGTCCTGGCTGAATTTGCTACACCTCGCTGAGTTCTCCTACAATAATGCAACGCACTCCTCCACTGGCTCTTCTCCCTTTTATGTTTTGTATGGTCAACACCCTCGCACTTTGCCTATCCCAGACCTTGCACCTTCTGATAACCCTGCTGCTGCTGCCTGTGCCCGCGACTTATCGGTCGTTCATGCTCAAACCCTTACTCACCTTCGGGAGGCCCAGGAGTCTACGAAGGCTGCAGCGGATCGGAAGAGAACAGTGGCACTATCCTATGTTGTGGGGGACAGGGTTTGGCTCTCTTCTCGCCATCTCAAAGTTCCTGGTTGTCGCAAATTACTCCCTCGCTTTGTGGGTCCATATAGGATTTCGGCTTTAATAAACCCTGTGGCTTATCGCCTCTCGGTCCCTGCCTCCTGGCGATTTACACCCTGTTTTTCACACCTCTTTGCTGAAACCTTGCCCGGCTCCTACCCGTCTCCGGTCTATGCCTGGTCCTGTTTCAGTGGGGGACTCGATGGAATACGAGGTTTCGGGTATATTGGGTTCCCGTATGGTTCCGGGTGGTCTCCAGTACCTTGTGGATTGGGCAGGTTTTGGCCCCAAGGAGCGTTGTTGGGTCCGTGTGAGTGATGTCCATGCCCCTAGGCTTGTTTCACGTTTTGACTGGGATCATCCTTCTTGCCCACGTGGTCGTGGGCCATTGAGGGGGGGCTCTGTCATGCACAAGAAATCAGCTGCACAACCAGCACAACCACGGACCATATTGCTTGATACCCCGACACACACTGCTAGACTCCCCGGGTCACAGTCCGCCTCCCAAGTCATCACTTCACCTATGGTGCGAGGGAGTCGTCATCACCGGTGGTTTCGGGCCGTGCGCAGAGGCCGGCCCGGTTTGTTGCCTCGTTTTTATTGGCAACTCCCGTGGAGGCTACATTCGGGCTTGAGCACCCGATCACAGTTACTTCCTGGGTTTGCGACGTTTTCCCGATCACGTGGTCAAGTTTCCGCTCACGTGACTGGGAGCCGACGCACGTAAAAGCCGTGAAGTTCGAGTGGCTCACCGCTTCACAGCTGTTTCACAACTCTGTTTGGCGCTTTCAGGATTTTCGTTGTTTGCTTCATCGGATTTTGGACTCAGGCTTACGAACCACGGATTTGCTCTCTCTTGCTCCACGGATACTGTCACTCGGAACTTTGTACAAATTATTGGTACTCTTTTGCTACGCTAAACGGTTTGATTTTGGATTATCCCTTTCTGGCTTTTGATCTTCCGACCATAGACTACGTGACCAGTTCCAAGTTCCCTTCGGCTACGGAAGGGCTACCGGCACCAGCCGGTACCTACCATCTAGAACACGGCTGTCCGGATCTTTGACGCTCCCTCGCATCTGACCCTAGGCACCCTAGCTCCATCCCGCTAGATTTAGGTAAGAAAGTTATTGCACACTCTTTCATATCAAAGTACTGTGTTTGCCTGTGCTAACCCTAACTTCCTTTTAACAGCCTCTGGGATCCTCGGCGTCATCAGATCCAGTGAATCATCAAACCACCTGTGGCCTCAAAGCTCGCACAGGGAGTTCCTTTACTCTTTTCTTGTGGGTGATTTGTGGACAGAGGCCCCTTTATTCTTCACTACGCGGCAAGTCACGACACCTGAGGGTAGAACTCCATCACCTCAGGGGGACTCTTGTTGACCTTGAGGCTTCCACTGACTTTAGGACAGAACAGCAGCTGGAGCGGCTCACACATACGCTCTCAGCTGAGATGCAGGCAACTCGGGAGGAGATCCGGCCATCACGTGAGGTGGTGCATGGGGATTTCCGCACTATAATCCTCCAGAACGAGACCTTCCACTCCCGCATGCTTGCTGCCATGGAGGACCAGACCAGGGCTTTGCGTGGGCTGTCTCCCATAGCACCACCACCTCCTGTGGCGGCAGCAGCAGAGGGTGATGTGAGCGACAGCAGAGATTCTCTCACGATAGAGAAGCCGTGCAGGCCATGAGCCCATGGAGGTGTTTTTTTTCCCAACATCCACACAGGTGGCTGTTGGTGTGCACCCTGTCCTCAGACCTCCTGGGTGGCCTGCCTCACCCCCCTGTCCCCCACATGGCCATTTTTGATTTTTGTTTTTTGATTTTTTGTTACAGTGTGTTGCCTTGTGTGGCTCCCGTGGGCATCCACTGTATTCTGGCTGGGCACATGCAGTCTTGTCCTGAGTTTGGGTTAGATGCTTGGGTTTGTGAGACACACACCCCTCCTGCTTCGCGTTTCCATGGGCTTGCAAAGGGTGTGCCCAAGTGACAGTGACTTACACAGTGACGTTGGACTCCCATGAGCTGTGTGGGCAGTCTGTAGTCAATACTGTGTATACATTCCGAGTGCATATTGTTGTATTGTACACTGCATGGTGTATTGATGTGTGCTTGTGCATCCATGTCTCCCTCCTAATTTGCAGGGTCATTCCTCATGTCTTCACAAGGCCGTCAACTTTGGAGATGGAGTTCATGTTGTAAGCAGTGCACTTACAGATTTGCGTGGCAGCAACACTGTACGGTTGGAAGTGGTCGGTGTGCTGGCATTATCAGGTTGTAAGACTACCAATACTTTAACTTAGTACTGTCATGTTTATGCTATGTTTGGGGTTGTGTAGCTGCATTGTATTGTTGGTAAGTATTTGGTCATGTGTGTTGTTAGTTCTACATTAATGGAGCATATTGTGTGTGGCCAGTTTCCATTAGGGACACTGTACTTTGTGACACTTGTGTCATGTTTTGGGGATTACTTTGTTTGCTCTCACATAGCATGACATGCCATGGTGTGTTGGGTGGCGGTGCTGGGGAGGGGTTGGGTGACATGGCACTGTTGTCATTTTGTATTTAGCAAGGGGGTAATGATTTTAGCAGCATAGAAGTGTGTCTTTTGATGACACAGCATTGGTGGTGTTTGTGTAGGTAGGGATGCACACAATGGAACACTTCCAGGTGAACAATCTCAGGCTGGTATGGTTGCGACAGTTGACTGTCCCTTGAGTCATCGTCATTGATTGTCAGATGGTATGTGCCAGGGCTGAGTGCACTCCACAGGGGTGTGATTTTAGGTGAAGTAATTAGCCACCAGCTGCGAACGGCCTGCCTCACCCTGTGCCTTTCCCCTCCCATGCGCAACAGGCATGCATGTGGTTGGGGATGTGGGGGCACCACCATGTCCATGGCCAGGCCCCGGCGTGTTGCAACATTGTGCAGGACACATGCTGCCACTATGATCCTGCACACTACTGGGGGAGCGTATAACAGCTGCCCACCAGAACGGTCAAGGGAGCGAAAGCGTGACTTGAGCACTCCGAATGTGCGCTCCACTATGCACCGGGTTGCAATGTGGGCTGTGTTGTATCTTACCTCGGGTGGTGTGGTGGGGTTCCGAATTGGCATCATCATGTGGGTGCTGAGAGGGTAGGCACTGTCCCCTGGGGAGGTGGTGATGGGTATCATTAGTGGTGTAGTGACATTACTCTGTATCTGACATGCATGCATGTGCTGTGGCATTTATACTTACCAAGCAGCCATGTGTCGCCATGCCGCCCAGTTTCTAGGTCCCGGTTTAGGGTTGACATTCTGTTGATGAAACTGTCATGGGTGGACCCTGGATAGTTGGCATATACTGAGGTGATGATTCCCTTGGCATCACATAATACCTGGACGTTGATGGAATGCCAGTGCTTGCGGTTTCTATAGATGTGCTCAGATGCCCTGGGGGGACGTAGAGCCACATGGGTGCAATCAGTGGCACCTAGCACTTTTGGAAATTGTGCCACCCCGTAGAAATCCTAGATGTTAACCTGCCTTTCCGCAGGTGTTCTGGGCAGGTATATGTGCCTGCGGACTGAGGGGCGTGCAATGATGGTGGCCAAGACCTGGTCTAGGCAGCGTGACTGCGTGGCCTGTGACACCCCCCCCACTATGGCACTTGTCCGCTGAAATGATCCAGTGGCCAAGAAGTGCAGTACATGAAGGACCTTCTCCAGGGGGCTGAGTGGTTGGGAGCACAGAGTGGGTGATGTGAGGTCATCCTCCCACTCACTGACCAGGTCGAGTATTATGTGAGGTGGAAACCTGTACCTCCCATACACCTGGTCATCAGGCATCCCAAAAAGGCTGGTTCTGGGTGTAAAGATTCTGGCCCTGACTATCCTCCTCGTCCTCCTGCGGTATCCCATGGCCACTGCTGCTAGGAACGGTATATTCATCCTGGCGTCTGAGCTTGTTTGTTGTTTGCGCGCCCTTTTATGCTGCGCGGGTCGACGTACGCCTGCTTCCTGCTGGCGAACGTGTTTCCGGATTGGCGCGTCTTTTTTGGAGCATGCCTTAGCCCGTTCGATTCCATGAATACGTGTTGTGTAGGCGAGCATGTAAAACTTCCCGCGCACCCCTGAAATACACGTACCCAGGCCAATCGCGTATGATACTTCCTGCGTACCCCAGTTTTACACATACCCCGCTCGGCCAAGGCCTATCGCGTGTGAAACTTCACGCCAACCCCTGAAATACACGTACCCCGCTCGCCCAAGGACTATCATGTGTGTGACTTCCTGCGCACCCCTGAAATACACATACCCAGGCCAATCGCGTGTGATACTTCCCGTGCACCCCAGATTTACATGTATCCCACTCGCCCAAGGCCTATCGCGTGTGAAACTTCACGCCAACCCCTGAAAAACACCTACCCCGCTCGCCCAAGGCCTATCGCGTGTGTGACTTACCGCGCACCCCTGAAATACATGTACCCAGGCCAATCGCGTGTGATACTTCCCGCGCACCCCAGATTTACACGTACCCCGCTCGCCCAATGCCTATCGCGTATAAAACTTCACGCCAACCCCTGAAATACACGCACACACTATTTTTCACACAGCGGGTGTCCGTGTTTGTCGCGTACCCCTTTGCACGTCATTTGTCCTAGAGGGCCACAGTATGGGACATAAATCAGAGCTGTATATACGTGATTTTTGTTAGCGCACATTTTTTTAATGCGCAGGGACGCTATCGCCTGCCTTCGTGTGGCGGACGTGTGTTGATGTAAATAGTTGACTTTTGGTTTGTGTCATGATATCGTCATTTCACTGCTGGGGGGTGGGGGTGCAAGGGGACATGAGTGGGGGCCTGCTGGAAGGTGCCCCGCACTTCTGGGGGGTTGGTGTACAAGGGGACATGAGTGGGGGCCTGCTGGCAGGTCCCCCTGACTGCTGGGGGTGGGGGTGCTGGGGGACATGAGTGGGGGCCTGCTGGCAGGTGCCCTGCACTGCTGGGGGGTGGGTGTGCAAGGGGACATGAGTGGGGGCTGCTGGCAGGTGCTCTGCACTGCAGGGGGGTGGGGGCGCAAGGGGACATGAGTGCGGGCCTGCTGGCAGGTGCCCTGCACTGCTGGGGGGTGGGGGTGCTGGTGGACATGAGTAGGGGCCTGCTGGCAGGTGCCCTGCACTTCTGGGGGCGGTGGGTGTGCAAGGGGACATGAGTGGGGGCCTGCTGGCAGGTGCCCCTGACTGCTGGGGGGTGGGGGTGCAAGGGGACATGAGTGGGGGCCTGCTGGCAGGTGCCCTGCACTGCTGGGGGGTGGAGTTGCAAGGGGACAAGAGTGGGGGCCTGCTGGCAGGTGCCCTGCACTGCTGGGGGGTGGGTGTGCAAGGGGGCATTAGTGGGGGCCTGCTGGCAGGTGCCCTGCACTGCTGGGGGGTAGGGGTGCTTGGGGACTTGAGTGGGGGCCTGCTGGCAGGTGCCCTGCACTGCTGGGGGGTGGGGGTGCAGGGGGACATGAGTGGGGGCCTGCTGGCAGGTGCCCTGCACTGCTGGGGGGTGGGGGTGCAGGGGGACATGAGTGGGGGCCTGCTGGCAGGTGCCCTGCACTGCTGGGGGGTGGGTGTGCAAGGGGAAATGAGTGGGAGCCTGCTGGCAGGTGCCCCTGACTGCTGGGGTCTGGGGGTGCAAGGGGACATGAGTGGGGGCCTGCTGGCAGGTGCCCTGCACTGCTGGGGGTGGGGGTGCTGGGGGACATGAGTGGGGGCCTGCTGGCAGGTGCCCTGCACTGCTGGGGGGTGGGTGTGCAAGGGGACATGAGTGAGGGCCTGCTGGCAGGTGTCCCTGACTGCTGGGGGGTGGGGGTGCAAGGGGACATGAGTCGGGGCCTGCTGGCAGGTGCCCTGCACTGCTGGGGGGTGGGGGTGCAAGGGGACATACGTGGGGGCCTGCTGGCAGGTGCCCTGCACTGCTTTGGGGTGGGGGTGCAAGGTGACATGTGTGGGGGCCTGCTGGCAGGTGCCCTGCATTGCTGGGTGGTGGGGGAGCTGGGGGACATGAGTGGGGGCCTGCTGGCAGGTGCCCTGCACTGCTGGGGGGTGGGTGTGCAAGGGGACATGAGTGGGGGCCTGCTGGCAGGTGCCCTGTACTGCTGGGGGGTGGGGGTGCTGGGGGACATGAGTGGAGGCCTGCTGGCAAGTGCCCTGCACTGCTGGGGGGTGGGTGTGCAAGGGGACATGAGTAGGGGCCTGCTGGCAGGTGCCCTGCACTGTTGGGGGGTGGGGGTGCAAGGGGACATGAGTTTGGGCCTGCTGGCAGGTGCCCTGCACTGCTGGGGGGTGGGGGTGCAGGGGGTCATGCGTTGGTGATCAGTAGTGCAAGCTGACATGTGGCTTGGCTGGGGGCATGCCCATGGTGGATGTGCTGCCTGCAGGACATGACCTGGGGTGCAGGGTGGTCCCCTGTGGTGTGGGCTGCCTGCAGGGGCCGTGGAGGGTGTAGAGGAAACACCTGGGAGGACCCACACTGCCAATTCACGTGTAGGACTCCCCGGCACCCCCGAAATACACGTACCCTGCTGAAATCGCGTGTGAGACTTATCGCGAACCCCAGGAATACACGTACCCCACTCGCACAGGCCCTATCGCGTGTGAAACTTCACGCAAACCCCTGAAATACACGTACCCCGCTCCCCCAGGGCCAATCGTGTGTAGAACTTCCTGTGCACCCCCGAAATACACGCACACGCTATTTTTCACACAGCGGGTGTCTGTGTTAGTCGCGTACCCCTTTGCACATCATTTGTCCTAGAGGGCCACAGTATGGGACAAACATCATAGCTGTATATACGTGCTTTTTGTTACCGCACATTTTGGTGCACATTTTTTGCATGCGCAGGGACGGTACCGCCTGCCTTCGTGTAGCGGACGTGTTTAGGGCTGTGCGCGCCTTTGCCCGTGCGCTGGTTTGCCCAATTCGATTCCATGAATACGTGTTGTAGGCGAGCGTGTGGGCGTTCATCGCGCTTGCCTCCTGTACTTCCCCCGTGACGCCCACATTTTCACGCTTTGTTCCCCATTCCGCGTGGCACGCCCCATGTTACGCCTACTTGTGTTGTGTGCGCCGCGCTATATGCGCTTTCACTGTGGCCGTAGCGCACGCCGCTAGATGACCTGTGCGCCGGCGTGCGCCGCACAGATTTTCAGCGCACATCCCAGATTTTACTCGCGCACGGACTTCCATGAATCGATGTGCGCGGGTTTCGCTGCGATTTTCGCACTTGCACTGTGATTCGCACGGTTTGGCACGCTTGCGCGGGAATTTTCAGCGCACATTAATTCCATGAATCGTGCCCTTAATTGGTAAGTTCTTTGCAGCCGGCATAGACACTACATGGACAAATACTAGTGATGTGTCTGCTTTCATTTGTAACACCTGAGACAGATCTCCTTAACCCCCAAATACACAGTTGTATGCCTGTACTCCAAGAGATGTTTTAGACGGTACTGTGAGAGCACTTGATGCCTCGGGCTCTTTATGTTTAAGAGATAAGAAAGGGGCCAAGAGAAAAGGACAGAGTTATAACATGAGCACATTTGATTGGGCAATACTTTCAACTGGGCATGGTCACTACACAGAGCCATATTTGTGGCATGCCCTCTCAGAATTATTAGCGATTAAAACGATTTACTGTAAAGAACAAAACAACCGTGACTGTGAGTCATGCATTTAGTGCAATATGCTGCAGAAAACAGAAATGGTCATGTAAGTCTCATGCATTGGTCAATAATTAAAATGGGCCGTGAGGCAAACTGGAAATACAAACATACAAAAATACACTTGACTTCATGTCAATGATCTACCATATACTCACTTTTCTGTGGTCATGTGCAAAGATCGTAGATACAGTTGTTGCAAGTAATCTCCGAGTCAGTCTGGGACAGCCTTACTTTGTATATTCTGCTGACTCTTACCTCTCTGCTGTAAAATGTTGACTGCAAATGCAGTATCGAGTATCTCACACATGTCCTGTCCTCAGATATCATTGGTTTTGCTATCTATTTTTATATGGCTGAACTCCACAATTGAGCAGCCATTGTTGGATAAGTGCTACATATTTTCGGAAAATGTTTGCAACCAACCCTGGCTTCTTGACAGTTCTGGAATGAAAAAGGAGATTTTGGGATGCACAATCCAGTTGCACACAAAAAAAACACATATGACATAAGCAATTGTCCTAGAACAGAAGGTTTACAGCAAATTGCAATCATTTAAAAACATTAAAATCCTAATTAAGTAACACTTGCAAGTAGGTTTTTTGTAATTTCTTCTGTAAGTGGTTGGAGGTTACGGAATAACTGGGACCGTCTTTAACATGTAGGTAAATTTGAAAAATATCAGCTTACGGGTGTAGAGGAGGTCTCAAATAAAACCTGCACTCCCATCGCCCATTTTGAAGTACCAGGAACGTTCACACCAAAATATGTGACGTATGTTGAACAAATAAACCAGCAGAGAGCCGCAGTAGGGCTCTGCCCAGTTCCTATCAGAAGAACCACACCTGTTGAAGTACCAATACCCAGGAAACCATGGACAGTAAGGTATCCATTGAGAAAACCCTAGCAGCAAATAAGATGAAATGAAGATTGCCTAAGTACCGTCCCGCAAGAAACCAAAAAGGCCTTAATGAAAGACGAATGGTGACGTCACGAAGGCCCGGACGGACTCGCAGATAGAAGATATGACGACCCAAGGATGACAAAAGAGACGAAATGCCATGAATAAGGATATCGTGAACCTAGAAGCAGAGAACGATGCTGAAATATAAAGAAGCTTAAGCTGTAAAGCAGGATTAAGTCATTCAACCAGCTAACGCCTGTACACCTGGCTTTCCGGAAACTCTTGAAGACAGAACTTTTCATCTAACCTACATCTTTGGTTGTCCTCACTGACCTCTCTGCTTGTGATGGAGCGCTTGGATGCCTCAGGGCTTGTAGCGCTATAGAAATTTAATAACATAACATAACATAACATATGCTTGAAACCGCAAAAAAGCTAAGAAAACTGTGCGGCTTGCTATGCTAATTAGAAGAATAGAGCGGCAAGCACCATTATACATAATCTACTTCAAAACAAAGCACAGTGTTATAAGTATGAGTCTACTTTACACAAAAGCAGAATCAACTCAGGTTACTAGAAGCCAAATAGGATAAGATTCGTATTCTGGCTGAAACAAGAAGAGATGGGTGAATCGAAACTCAGCAGATGCAACTTGCACCAGGAAGAGCCAAGGTCAGACCAATAGTAGGAACGAACAGTAGCTTTGCATAATTGAAACTTAAGAACAGAAGATGCCTGTCTTTGGAAGGTCGAGATAAGGAGGCGTAGGCAGGTGGCAAGCCGAATAAGAATTAAATGCATAAATTGAGGGAAACTCTGCAAATTTACGGTGTGAGCAGCACATGACCACCCGAGCGAGAAGAAGCACAGGTTCACACCTACGCTTGGCAGCCGCCCAGACAGAGATATCATAACTTTTCCTGACAAGAAGATGCAGTTTCGAGGCCAACCACAGCTAACTAATTGACACATAGCCACTAAAGTAATGATTGATTGAAGGAAGGCCAGGTGAATCGTGGGGCACCCTGCACCTGACTGACCATTCTGCGTGCTGCTAAGTAAAGTGGAAATGTATGCATGGGGTTGAAGCCAACCCAATCACAATGGACCAAATAATATCGGGTCCTATAGATAGTAGAACCAATGGGACGTCGTATTCTTAGTGACGTCTAAATTAGTACTTTTTGAAGGCAGGGCCTAGACGCCCCCCTGATAGTGTTTATCCAATCCCCTCACTCCGTTACCATATACAGATATAGTACCTAGTTACCTTTTCCTAACCAATAAAATTGCATGTTAACTTTTAAGTGTTACACGTAAATAATGACGAGTTTTGAGTATAAATGTTATTGTTTGAAGGAAATTCATCGGAGTTGATGCGAGATGGACTATCGCATCACTGTTGATTTCCATGACTTCCCATTTTTGGACTTGTCATTAAAAGGACTCCCTTTGCCAAACCATTGAGTTATCCTTATTGATTGGTGTTGGAGTAATCAACCTGCACCCCCATCCATCTCAAAGGTGCAGCTATCTCGTCTTAAAGTACTCCGGAGCAAACCCCGGCTCTATGGGCCGGACGGGGGTCTCCCCTCTACACTGGTACCTTTATTACTTTGTCGCATGAAATTGTGTAGTCCCAGTAGATCTTTCAGTTATGATTGAATTTTCAAGTCACACTCGACTTTATACATTGTGCTCAGGAAGTGTGTATGGGAAATGTTGGTGTGAACTGGATGCACGGTCCTTCGTTCTTTTTTTAATTAACTTGCCTGCATTTCACATGCCAGACGCGCAATATGATACGATGATGCTGTTTGTGAATGGGTCACCCAAGTCAATCTCCCAAGTGGTTTCCTTAAGTCCCAGGAAAACCTCTATGTTACCATATGCCAGAGTGTGCCTTCTACAAATGACAGTTAAACTCTCACAATCTAGCAAAAGATGTTTAGAAGATTCCATGGTGGGGGAACTGCACAGTCTACAAGTATGTAATTCTCTTGCTAGCTTTTTCTTAGCGCCAATCATTTCAAGGGTCTCCACCAAATTAAACTTTCTTCTCAAATATTTACGTATATCGTGTTGCTGGAAAATTGATTTAAGTAGCGTGGGATAGACCTTTGATTATGATGGTAATGTAGGCATTCACCACTCAATGATTTACAAGCCAGGCTCACCATGGTTTTTTCGCTGTCATACACAGTGATCCCTCTTTTGATGGCTGACTTAAAACACCGCTAGTTAACAGTTATTGGTTCAATAGAAAGTTGCTGGCACCACCCACATGCGGTTTCTATATGACGGGCTAGAGTAGTGCTATTAACCCCCTGTGGGTTAAAGACAGAACCCCTGGTGAGTATTGCCATTTCATGAATTAGGCATAGGGTTGACTAATCTCTGAAACAGGTTCACCTGACGTATAATGATAGCAGAGCTGACATAAGTCAGGCCTACTTTCAAATGTAGACAGTCAATAGGAAGGCAAAGAAGTAACTTTGTCAGAGATTTCTGACAGTTACTTTCCAGCGCCATAAGCTTCTTAACATGCTTAAATCCCCAAACTTCGACACTGCATAGCATCGTAGATAAGATTTTCATTTTGTATACCTTGATTATCGAGTCAAGTAAATAACCCCCATGTTTTACGGAAAAAGGTCTAACAGCACCCAGTTGTTCAGGCACCATGACCCGGAATTTTCCAATTTGTGCGTACCGGTTTAGTTTAAGATCAATAGTTACTCCTAGATAATCAAATTGTTGCACTATATCTATAGTGTTGTGTTTCAACCTCCCGATTATTCCTAGTTATCCGACTCCTGTTTGGAAAATCACGATCTCTGTTTTCAATGAACTGTTCGACCATTTTTTTCACACATGAGGTGAGTAGATTAAGTTATTATTGCGGACCTTTTCTGTGTACAGTCCAGAAATATAAGGTAATCTGCATAGCTGAGCCATCGTAACCGAGCCATCCCTTATCGAGGCGGGTATGCTTTATCAGCAGTCAACTCCAGAGACATTTCAGAAACATACACGTTGAACAGAGTGGGGGCCAGGATACATCCCTGTTTTAAGCCCACATAAGTAGGAATGGAGTCAGTGACCAGGCCGCATTGTGAAACTGTTACTTTAACCGTGATATTACTATACAGAGCAATGATCATTTTCAATAATCCTGGGGGTATACCCCAATGATGTAGTTTCTGCAACAGGAGTTCCCGTCTCACTTTGTCAAAAGCAGAGCTGAAATCAACAAAGTGCAACATATGTTGACAGTTGGGAGACCCACCAGGGTCCCTCCATGGCATGGTTAAGGGATAAGATGTTATTAACCGGGCTAGTTCTCTTTCGGAACGCAGTCTGGTTATAGGGTTGTTTCCTTCAGCCTAGGTGTTCAGTTACATTAATAGTATGCAAGAAAATACTTTGGCAGGGGTATCTAACATGGACATATTATAAAGTGGTACAGTTATGCTATCACTCCAGTTCTTACGTATGCTACCAGTTGTGCTTATGGATGAGAAGACCCTATGGAGTAAAGCTGCCCAAGCTCTAGAGTTCATCTTTAAAAGAGCATTACATACGCCATCAGGACCCAGGGCAATTAAATCGTTGATGAATATGATTATAGTAAAAATGGCTTGGATTTCATATTCAAAGCTCTACTTGCTATTGTAGTTAACACACACAGCTCATCAGGGGGCTCAACCATATGTGATAGAGATGTTTCCTCTGCCTAGAAGCTGAGCCCTGATAGAATTTACATAGGTCGCCTCTCAATGCCCTTTTTCTATTACAAACGTCTTGATCAAAAGTATTTGAGGGCAACGCGTTTGTCTTGCAAGCAAGACAATGCAACGCAACACAGGTTTGAATACCAATCCTGTGCTTGGAAAACACTCTCTGGTGTTATAAAAGAACACTTATAACCACTGGCTTGGTCACCCCCTGCTGTCTATTGTATTGCATATCATCAGAGATTTTGGAGATCAGCAGCTTGTATGCTGCTTGGATTGGGAGAGTTTGTTTGGTTTCAAAGAACACATTGTTTGTTGCAAGGTGATTCGCCATTTTCCAATCCGGCGGGGTCTGCCCTATTCCATTTGTTATCTCTGTCCAACCATGGATAGAAATAGGAGTAATCTCAGTAGTTGAGGCTAGAAACTCAGCACCTAGGCTCACCAAAATGGTATTTGCCTTATCCAAACCAGGCAATGACCTGCTAATGCAGTTGTTGCCTGTGTTGAGTTCAATAGTGACAATTCTATCCAATTCCAGTAAGGGTTCTGTTTAATCTATATAGTAGTGATCAAAGGAAAATGATCGCTGTCCTCTTGATGCAGGATTTCCATGCCAAGAGTCAAAGAAAATAGAGAGTATTGTGCAAATATATAGTCAATAGTGGACACACTATTGTGTGAAATCCTAGTGTGTTCACCTGGTTTTGCATTGCTGTTTCTTATTTTTGATCAGAGGGTGCCTTTATATTGAGCTGGAGTGTTTAACCACTGCGTCTCACCACAGTGGATGGAACATGTTTCATTTAAATCCACATTGAACAAATTAATTATATACAAAAATGCCTATAACCTGAAACAACATCTTACAAATAAAATGATTTAACATTGGAAAATGTGCAACACTTTTTAAGTGACTAGTGACCGCATTAAATTCTGATAGTGAAATCCTCATCAATCCCCACAAAATATTAAATAAGTAAACAGCCATTTAGAAATTGTCATGCTAAAAAGAGATATATTCATATCACAGGATTTGGATGCATAGTTGAAGAAAAGCAGACACAATAAATGCTACTGCTCAAAGTGAGCGTATGAAAGCTCTTAAAGTCCACGGCTACACATGGTGGAGGAGATTGCAGTAGGAGGCAGCTGTGGGCAATCAAGCCCACTCTATTCTTTCGTAGTCGGAGGCAGCCGAGTGCAATCAAGGTTTCTCCAGCTCTCTGCAGCCTGCTGCAAGTGAATGTAATTAACATCCCTCCTCCAGACCTTTACATTTTGGACAGCATACATCTACCACAATGAATCTGGTGGATTGACCCAAAACCCGAAATGGAACAAGAAATCTGTTTGTAGGTTCCAACATGATAGTTATGCTAGAAACATTGTATCTGACTGTCCACATGTAGTGGTTCTGTGATCAAGTACGTAGGATCCTGATATTGGATTGACGATAACAGAAGGCCTCTCACCGTGGCTATAATATCTCAAGACTTTGATCCATTCGTTCTTTATTGCTATTATCTTGGATGCAGGAAGGTGAAGCGAAGACATCAACACATTAATGATGAACGGTAAGAGCGTTAGCTTTTGGGATGGACACATTTCCGACTGTTGCTGAGTTACGATGAACTCTAGTTTCTGATGGAGGATTAGAGTCCTCAGGTGTTTCCCCATACATTTTTTCATTGACTCCATTATCAAAATACACCCAAAGAGACCAAGAGGTGAATTCCTTGACTCCATATTTACTGCTTATGATCTGTGTAGCTATTCACATTTTGAAAATAATGAAAGACCGAAGCGGCGCTATATTAACCGAAATATGTTCCTGCCCCAAGAAAACTGGAGGTATTTATTTAGGTTTTGTATTTATTTGAAGAACACGGATGTCAATTCCAAACAGAAAGGACTTTAAGAACACATTTACAGGTGGCGGAAGCATTCCCACGAAGGGTTCCTGCACAATAGCATGAAGATGAGAACTAGTAGAAAGCCAGTTTATGATGGCGTAAAAATATTAGGACATATACCAGGGACAAAACAAAACAAAGAGAAACAAAATGTATATAGGAAAACAGGTGACTTACAAAGGTAACATTAACAATAAGGGGGCAAGTGCTTCAAACTAAATGGAATACTAATTAATTATGCAAAATTACATTATTAAGCATGGATGGAGGCAGTGGTGGGGTTAGGTGGGGAAAATGGGGGAGCTGGCAGAAGAGGCTCCTGCTTCAGCAAGTAAGTGAAGTTTAAGCCGAGCTTTGAAGAGTTCCAGAGCTGGTCCGGCTTTGATTGTTACAGGCAGTGGGTTCCAGTGGAGCGGGGTAAGTGAGGAGAAACAGAGGAAGAGAGAGGAGGCACATGGACGGTATGGAATGGTAAGGTTGAGTACAGAAAAGGATCAGAGTAAACGAGATGGTGAGCAAACTGAAATAGAATCAGACAGGTACCGAGGAGCAAGACCATCGATTGTGATGTAGAGTAGGAGAAGGAACTTAAAAAGAGAGAGGATATGCACAGAGAGCCAACCAGTATGTTGTTGGTAGGTAGAAGTGGGGTCGGGGGATCTGGGCTGGTTGTTACAAAGTTGAATTTGTGTAGAAGGAAGAAGGAGTAGAGAGGAAGGCCAAGGTTTAGGCTTGATCAGTAGTCCAGTCTGCTGAGCACAAGAGTGGAAATTCGAGATTTTGTATGGTGGTTAGTAAGAAAATCACACATCCCTAATGTTGAGGAGGTTAATATGAGCAGCAGAAGCAGTGATAGTGATAAACATCACAGTTGTGGGTCAAAATCAAAGAGCACCCTACGATTGTGGGCCTTGGGTGAGGGAGCAAGAAGGTCCGATGGCAAAGAGATAGGAGAGGGTAGGGAAGGGATAGCATTGGAAGCTGGAGAAAGATGACTTCCATTTTTGAAGAGTTCAGCAGGAAGGAAGTGGAGAGCCATCCAGTGATGAAGTGCTGTGAGACAGTTTGTAATCGATACCATGATGGCTGAGGTGCAGGAAGGAAAGAAGAACAATCTTTGAGTGTTATCAGCAAAAAGGTGACAGTGAAAGCCAAAGGATGAGATCAGTCTTCCTACAGTAGAGGTTTAATGGGTGCAGAGAAGAGGATCAACGAGTGATCCATGGGGAACACCAACAGTGACCAGATCCATGGGGCCAGAGGTTTGCCGGTTCCAAGAGATTTTAAAGGATTGAAATTCTAGGTAGGAGGAGATCCAAGCAAGAGCCGATTTGTGAAATTGAAGGTCCTGGAGAGTGAGGAGGAGAGAGCAGCGGTTGACAGTGTAAAACGCAGCAGAAAGGTCCAACAGTATGAGCATAGAAGACAGTTTGGTGTAGTGGGGATTAGAGAGAAAGTTGGAGACATGCAGGAGTGCAGTCTCATTGGACTGTTTCCTCTGGAAGCTAGATTGAAGTAGATCTCCAAAGCCTTTATCCTCAATGTACTTAGTGATCCGGTTGAAGAAACCCTGCTCAAGGACTTTTGAATAATGGGGAAGTGGAGAAACTGGGCGATAGTTTGCTAGGCCATTTGGGTCAGCAGAGGGTTTCTTCAATATGAGTAAAACAGTTGCATTTTTGAAGGAAGCAGGGAAGAGTTCAGCCAGGAGAGCGAGGTTAAAGTGCTCAGAGAGATATGGGAAAGTTAATGAGATTATGTTTTTGACCATTTGGGGAGCAAAAAGGTCACTGGGAGAGACAGATGGGTTGACACTGCGAACAATGAATGCTAATTCAATAGGAGTACTAGGGAGAAGTAGTTGAGTGTAGAAGAGGAAGAGGGAGAGGTGGTGGACAGAAGGAGGGTTGGGGAGAGAGAGGAGGGCTGTGAGGGTGCCACAAAGTTTCAAGATTTTACAGGAAAAGCAGCATGCAAAGCCATTACCAGAAAGGTTGGAGGCGATGGATATTGGTTTGGAAGGTGTGAGCAAAGATTGGAGGGTAGATGAAAGTTTATTAAGGTGATTGCGAAGTAAGGAGATACGGTTTGTGAGGTAGGAGGATTTGACAGAGTACAGCGCAGAGGCTAGGACAGCAATATGTGTAAGCTGGGATTAGGGAAGGTGTCCGTAATTTTCACCAGTGTCGTATGCCATGGCGCATGTTTGTTTTGAGGGTCTGAATTTCAGTGGTGATCCAAAGCTGTGAATGAGGATGGGAAGGTGTGAATGTGAGATCAGGATAGAGTTGGTCAAATGGAGCCATAAGTGCATAGAGAAAGTCAAAGAAAGCACCATCAATGGAAGAAACATAATTAGGGGATATAATGTCAAGCCCAGGGGGAAGGATCCACAACCCTTCCCTATCCACAAATGCTGAATGGAGTATGACACTCCCACTTTTGTTGGCACGGGTTCTACTACTTTAAATAACAGGTCACCACAAGGCAGCCAATGGGGGGAAGAGGACTAGGGAGAGGTTGTGGATAGGAAAAGGGGAATGGGAACACCAGAAAGAGGATTAGGGATATATATTTGGAAGGGAAGGTGGAAGCGAGGGTAAAACAGTGTCCTATTGTCCTGTCCTAATCTTTCTGATTCCTCCTATACCAAGTGTGCATAGGACACATAATATATAGGTTTTCAACTTCTCTTGACAAAAGCTTGACAGATAGGCTTGTGAACATAAATGCTGAACTATTCAGCCAACACTGACAAAAGCATAACACACAGGCTTGCAAACATAAATGCTGAGATATTCAGCTAGCAGTGACAAAAGCATGTCACATAGACTTGCGAAAATAAATGTTTAGCTATTCAGCTACCACTCACAAAAGCATGACACCAAGACTTTTTTAACATGTGAATACACCATAGAAAGCAACTAGAGCTAACGTTGTCTGAGCTGCTAGACACTTAATCACTCTGTTCCCTCACAGTTTCATGCCACAGTTTACACACGATATATTAGCACATTGTTATTTTTGAGTTCTACTTAGCTTTTGCCTGAGAACCATCAAGAGAGTTTGCGGGGCATAGTACTAGAGGTAGAGAGCTGGAGTTGTGAACTACGTCCAACAGTGTGGGGTGTGAGCCATCCTGAATTGGGAGAGCAGCTCTGAATTGTCACCCATTGTGGTGAACACCACCCGACCTGTCCTCCCGTGAGGGTGGCGGGGAAGCCGCTCTGCGATGTCATTGAGTGTAGCGAACACTTCCATGCTTGCTTGCCCATGCCATGTGCAACAATAATCAGGGCTTCAATGGATTGACCTGGCAGCGTGCACGTCACTACCAGGAATCCTGGTCAATGTAGTCGTGGACCCCAGCGCTTCAAACCTGCAGGGCTAGTTAGCCCATTCCTAGTGGCTCCAACCACAGGTTCCCCCATGTGCCCCCAGCTCTACAATCCCGAAAGTACCCCTTCTCAGGGGCTTCACCGGCCCTGGCTTCTCTGGATTTTTGCTGTGGAACTGTCTCACGAGTCGTGTTGCATTCACTGATTCTGCAGGTTCCCATTAACTGTCCTCGGTTCCATCTCCTACCCACTCAACATAGTACCATAGATGTTGATGGTGTCTCCTTGAATTCAGGATATGACAAACTTTGAATTCTTCATGCCCGTCCTTTACAATGCAGGCAGTGTTCTTGTCGTGGTACCTGAAGCTGCAGGTTTAATTAAAAAAAATGAAACACAGGGTGAATTCTCATCATTTTTGGTAGTGCTAGTCTCATAGCTGTTTTAGACACACATTTTCAACCATCAAGCACACATTATGAGTAGATAACCAGACCTTTTCTCTACCACATAATTGGGGAGCACTTGTCGCTTTTGACTGCTTGTTTCTTGTAGGATTCTTTTGCCCTCTGCAGGTTTTGGTGTGCTGTCAGCCTGATGCCCAAAAACACCTGCTTGTGCTCTGTTAAAGATGGAATGTTCTCAGTTTTAGGCAAATGTTCAGGCAGCATGTTCCATGTCCATACAAACACATATAAGGGGTCATACCCAAAGAGGTGTGTTCAGTGTTGTTATACACAAATTCAGCCAACCAAAGGGCCTCCACCCATGAATCCATCCTTTCAGACAGAAGACACCATAAATACTGCACCATGGTTTGTTTGACGCGTTCAGTATGGCCATCTGTCTGGGGATGGTAACTGGTGGACAGTGCACAGGTGATTCCCAACATTCCACAGAAAGCATGCCATAACCGTGGCATGAATTGAGAACCTCAATAAGCCACTATCGTTCTGGGTATTCTATGTATTCTCACTATATGCTGGGAGAAGATTCCTGCCAATTGTTTTGCACTCGGAATGCCAGCACACAGAAATAAATGTGCTTGTTTAGAGAAGTGATCTTTTCGCACCTTTTGTCGTTGGGTGAATCAGTAATAAAGTCCATGGAAATATTGACCATGGTTCATTCGTAGTTGCCAAAGACTGTAACATCCCCATTCTTCTAGCATGGGCTGCCTTGTTTCTCATGCATGTGTCGCACTTTTGTATGTACAGATGTACCTTTCTGTTAATTCCTGGCGACCAAAAATGTCCCCCCAGCAGCTGCCTGTTTTTTTCTCTCCGGGATGCCCTGCTAATGGAGAATTCTGACACCAAAACAAAGCCTTTTCCTTCGATGTCAGCACAGGAAGATACAATCTATTTGCGTGATATGGAAGCCTATCTTGTGTGGTTCTGAATGGTTGTTTATCCACACACTCCTGAAGTTTTTTCCTCTTGAAGCGCTGCCGTACTTCATCTAGAATACCCTTTGTGACTGCCCCACAATTCTATTGGAAGCTTTCACTCTGATTAGATAGTATCCCCCTCTCAAATCTAGTTTTGTGTAAATGACTCCAGACTTTACTTGGTCTAACAGAGCTGATATCAAAGCTAGAGGGAATCTGTTCTTAATTGTGACTTTGTTCAATGCTTGGTAGTTTATGCAAGTCAGCAACGTGCCTTCCTTCTTGGGCACAAAAAACAAAGGCGAGGACACAGGTGATTTTGCGTGCCTTATGAACCTGCAGACCATTTGATCAATATACTGCTGGAAATGCTGATTCTCCTTTTCAGTGAGCGTATATATCTGACTATATGGTAGTCTGGCATCTAGTTCTAGATCGTTAACACAATTGGATGTTCTATGTGGTGGTAAGGCCTTCGAATTTGCTTTGTAAAACAGCTAGGTGTATCTTGCATATACTTCGAGAAGTAATACTTCCACTGCACCAACGCCGTGCTGATATGCAGTGCCTTCCACCAGATACGTAGCGGGTCCTGACATGTCATGTACATGTCCTGTGCATTGTTTTGCCTCAAATGACAGGGGGCGTTCTGTGTCACTAACCATGACATACCCAAAATTAATCCAAATCAAGGCGCTGCTATCAAATCCAATGATAATTCCTCCCAATGTCCATGGAGGGAAAGCATGCGCAGAGGTTGCGTTTGGGTTGTGATTGGACCCGATGTAAGCAGGGACCCATCCATTGATCATAAAGATTCAGTGACAGTTTTGGGTTGTACTGGTAGCACTATTTTGTTGGCCAATGTGATCTCAATAAGGTTGTCTGTAGCCCTTGAATCTACTAAGGCAGGGATGGTTTTCTTAGTGGATAAAATGAACAAAGCCACTAAAATGTATAAATGCATGTTTTGTTTTGGGAGGTGTTAGCAATGGTGTTTGGGACCTTGGTCTAAGACAGCCTCCTCAAAGTCGTTCTCTCTATTGACGATCCTGTTCTTTTCCTGCCTCTTTCTTTCATTTTTCAAAACCACCCCCTTTCTTAGGCGTGTTCGGTGAACCCCGTATGTAATGACCGGCCTTACTGCAATATAAGCAGAGATTGTTCTTATGCCTTTTTGCCTTTTCTTCTATGGTTAATGGCCTCTGTATAATGCCTATTTGCATGGGTTCACTTTCTGTGTCGTGCACACTAGAATCCCATCTCTTGTCTAGACGGGCTAAGGCCAAGGCTTCAGGCCTCTTTTCTTCCCATTTTCTTTCATTTAATCTATGGTCTAGCAGTAACGCTAGATCTATCAATGCGGTGCAAATAGTCGATTGGTTTTCCACCTGTGCTATCCCATCTTATAATTCCTCCTCACAACCCTGACAGAACAAGACCACTTGTTTGGGTTTTGGAAATTCAGTGTCCCTTGTCCCTTGCCGTAGGGACAGCAAGGGACCTTGTCTTGTGCAAGTGAAAGATGCCTATGATCAAATAGCCTTCCAAACTCTGCTGTGAACAGGCCCAGCTATACAACAAAGGATTGTCCTTCTGAACCAAGTGTGTTGCCCACGCTGCAGCATCCCCTGATAAATAGGAGATGACAAATGCCATCTTGGCCTGCATTGACTCAAAGGCTGCAGGTTTACATAAGAAATTTAATTGACATTGGGTCACAAAGGCCAAGCATCATATATAAAGACACACTCACACTTAGTAATCCCACACGCCTCCATACACATCCTTTGAAGCACTCTCTCTCACTTGCTCCCCTCCATCACACCTTTCTTTACTTCATTTATCACCCTGTGGCACACAATCCCAACTTCCACACCGACTGGACTGACTTCACTACTGATAGCTACACCTTCTCCTTCAACAACTTCTACCTTGGCAACTTCAACCCCGGTAGTTCCCTTTCAGACAACAATCCCATACTAAAGACTATCCTCGCTCTACTCACCCCTCATGAGCTCAAACAACTCATCACCTGTCCCGCTCAGGCTCAGATTACAACAGTAATGTTGCTCAGGTTCAATAAAGTTTATTAAATCAATGACAGACTATCAATGCAAGTGAGTGAGCAGAAACCATGCGATGCAAGGCAAATACTGGCAAAAACACATGAGAACAGTACTCGCAGTGTCACACGCCAATGTAGATGAATGCACAGCTTTTAGTAGATTAAGACATTCTGCCTCATTACGAGTTTGGTAGTGATTGTGCAGTAAATCTGCCGAATTACCTCCCAACTTGTTTATCATTACTGCCACTCTGTCCTGTGGGCTTACCACAGGAGTGATGGAAAAGTGGCATACATCCCCATTTTTAAAGTCCATAGGACTCCAGGGGGACTTTGGCTGAATTACTGCAAGCAGTAATTATGCTGCTTTTGGGAGAAAAATCCTTTACCTTTCCTTCAAACTCTGAATTCGGTGGTGCAGGAAAAATGGAGGTAATTCCATTCCCGCCCAAAAAAGTGGTGGTAACAGAATTACCATATATCCAGGTTCGCTCCTGAAAAAAACATATGCACTCGCTATGGTCAAAAGTGAGCTGCATGTAACTTAAATCCTCAATTTGTCAATCCTTCTTCAGTGATAACTTGTCATCCAAAAAACATCACATCAGTCACATAACACAGTTTGTTTTAATATAGGATTGAGGCAGTGTCAATACATGGGTTCAAAGTTGCCAATGCATTTCGGATTTGATCCGTATTCAGGGCTGAACCCTTACATTATGATAAGTATCAACAGACAAAACATGTAAAAACCAAAACATATAAAGCCACACAACAAAACATGGGAAAATTGCATTGGTCTTCCATTGTCATATGCAGATTCAGATTCAATGCAGAAATCAACAACAAGGTCACTAAACGTCATATCACTGTACCTTTAAAAACACCCCTTGTGCAAACTAGATGTAGAAAAACAGAAAAAGTACCAAATAACGCCAATTAGATCCTCACACTCAATTAAAGAGTAAGAACCCTCTTTTGAACATGATATACTTTTCACCTGTGTCGTCATCGGTCCTGCTTGATAGTCAGGATGGACTCTATTCAACAGTCATCTGAGTAAATGAAAACAATCACAGGGTTCTTCGTGGGGCTGTCCACAGCCACCCACGTTGTTAATAAAGAAAACAAGAAAAAATGAAAAGCAAAATATAAACCCAGAGACTTTCTGGTACATATGGAGAGTCATTACTTTAGTTTCTTGTGCTCGGTTGGAAACGAGTGAAAACCGTCTCCTGGCGGAAGCTGGAAAGCCCCAGCACTTACATGTGCTCACGATGGCGCTTGAATGTGTTCACGATCATAACGTGTATAAACAAAACAAATAAATACGTGGACATTACAGCCTCCACATAAGCAGCCCCATGTGTAGAGAGTTAGTACTCCTGTATTTCTATCTTTTATATCCAATATTAACCCCCATGGGCTTTCGCCCTAGTAAGCTCAATGGGAAATAAAGTAACCGGTCGTGGTAATACATTCAGAATGGACTTTTGAATCGCAATGAACAGTTATTCACCTGCATAATTGACAGCTCAACTATCTCAAATGGTAATATGTCCTCATCGTGTATATACATTACAGTGTGATATAGTAACACATTATCCTAGTTCTATAAATAATATTTATCACATGATTCATCTTTATTAGACAATGTCAAACCTCATCTATGTCTCATAGGAAAGATGTTTATATATATCTTGTTATCTGAATCCAACATCATAGGCAGAAGCGAAAAGGAAGGTCTTGAGGTGATTCCGGAACCAGAGGTGGTTCTGCTCAAGTTTGAGAGAGACAGGGAGGCTGTTCCAGAGGGAGGCCTCAGCTGAGATGATAGATCTACCCCCAACTCTCTGCTTGGAGAAGTGTCTGACCTTCGGAGAGTTGGAGGTGGATGAGCGGGGAGCTCGAGAAGAAGATGTTTTGGAAGAGAAAGTTGGAGGTAGAGCAGTCCCAGGCCCAGAATGCCTTGTGGATGATGCAGAGGGTCTTGAAGTTGATCCTTGCAGCCACGGGGAGCCAGTGAATAATTTCAGAGCTGGTAAGATATGATCCCTGGGCTTCAGGCCAAGGACAAGTCTCGCACTCCTGTTCTGGATAAGTTGTAAAGGTCAAAGAGTAAAGGCAGGAAGATTTAGAAAGAGGCTGTTGCAATAGTCCAGCCTAGAGAGGACCAGAGCTCTGGAGACAGAGCGCTTCTGGGGAAAGTGAGAAATTGAAGAATACCTCTGAGGAGATGCAGCTGATAGTTCGACTTCTTAGAGACATCAGAGATGTGAGGAGAGAAGGAGAGGGTGGAGTCGAAGATGACACCAAGGTTCTTAGCCTCACAGGAAGGAGCAGGAGGAGGGCCCAAAGTAGGAGGCCAGAGAGGGAGAGAGGGGAAAGGAAGGAGCGGGTGTCCCAATGAGGAGGATCTCAGTCTTACTGGCTTTAAGGCAGAGATCATTGGTGGCACACCATTCCTGAATTGTGGCCAGACAGTCTGGTATGAAGGAAGAAGCAGAGGTGGCTGAGGGGTTCCTAAAAGATAGCTGAGTGTAAAGCGCGTAACATTGAAAATTGGAGCAGAAAGTAGCGGTGTGGTGGGCAAGAGGTGCCAGGTAGTGGTTGAAGAACCAGAGAGAGAGGTTAGAGCCCTGGGGAACACCACAAGTAGAGAGAGATAAGAGAGGAAATACCCCAGTTGGACCTGAGAGGGTTGGTCGGTGAGAAAGGAGGTCAACCAGGCCAGGGCCTGATTAGTAATACCAAGGTTGTGCAGAGACGATTGAGCAGGATGGCATGGTTGACCATGTCAAAATCAGAGGATAGATTGAGGAGAATGAGGACAGAAGGGAGTTTAGAGTCAAGATGGAGAGGAAGTCTTCACAGGTGTTCAGGCGAGCAGTTTCTTTGCTTCTGGCAGCTCTGAAGCCAGACTAGTGGTCATGGAGGCAACCAACAGATTCAGTATGTAGATTAAGCTGGGAGATGGCCAGCTTTTCCAAGCGTTTGCCCAGGAAAGGAGTGATGGAGATCAGGCGATAGTTAGCCGGAGAGGAAGGATCCGCCAAGGGCTTCTTTAGAAGGGGGTGCACAAGAGAGTGCTTAGGGGGGGAGGTGCAGTGGCAAAGGAGTGATTGCAGAAGTCAGCCAAGGCTGGAGCAAGGGTGTCAATGTGGTCTTTGCTTGTTCTGGATGAGCAGGAGAGAACCTGCTTTGACGAGACTTTCATAGATTGAACTTGTCTAGAAACATCATTAGAGGTGAACAGGGGAAAGGAGGAGAAAGGAGGAGGAGAGACGGACTCAGACAGGCCAGGAGTGGTAGAGGAGGAGGAAGAGGAGGTAGAGGAAGAGAGGGTGGACAGGATGTCCGGAGTTTTAGTAGTGAAATGAGAGGCCAAGGGTGTGCAGAGGGCCCAGGAGGGAACAGAAGAGGTAGAGACTGCAGCAGGATTGGCCAGCTCCTTGCAGATTTTGAAAAGTTCAGCTGAGTTGTTAGATGCCGCAGAGATGCAGGCTTGGATGTAGGCTCTCTTCTTAAAGAGGACAGACAGTCTGTACTGCCTTTGGAGCAGACGGCAGGCCAGTTTGTCAGGGGGTGCACTCGATGCCCTCCACTTCCTCGTTGCTGCCCAACACTTGCGTTTAAGGGCAGCGAGGTCGGAATCATATCAAGAGTTGCACTTGGATTTAGGCTTCAAGCGGATCCTCATGACATGGGCAGGGACATCCAGAGTGTTAGAGATAGAGAAGGTTGGAGAGTGCTGTGTCAGGGTGTGGGAGGAGGGGAGAAAGTAGCGGCAATAGCCTCAACTGACACACGCTTCATGGGTCGGATGACCAAGAAGGTAGGGTGCAGTGCTGGAGTCGGCTTGACCTGCGTGGAAGAGAGAGAGAGGCGGGAAGAAAGGAGGAAGTGAACACTCCAAGAGAGAGGAGTGGTGAGAGGGTTAGAGAAGGGGATGTCTGAGGAGATCAGAGCATCTAGGGTGTCCCCTGCAGATAGGGTGATAGTTAGTCGGGCAGGATGGGTCAGCAGATGGCTTTTGAGGAGAGGGTGCACAAGTGAGTGATCGAGGGGTTGTGGGAAAGAGCCAGTGTCAAAGGAATGGTTACAAAAGTCAGCCAAGGCTGGGGCGAGAGAGAAGATGTTGTCCTTGATAGTTTTGGAAGAACAGGAGAATCTTTGGAGGAGACTTTCATAGAGCGGACTACTCTAGAGACCTTGTCTGGTGGAATGGCAGAGATGGAGGAGAGAATGTGGGAGCAGGGAGGAGTGCTAAGGGAAGCAAGAGCAGAAGAGGCATGGGGAGGGCAGTAGAGGAGAGTGAGGATGTGATGTCCTGAGTTTTGGTGGAGAAGTGGGAGGCCAGTGCAGTGCAGAGGGCCTGGGAGAGGAGAAGAGGAGACTACAGTAAGATTGGCAAGTTGCTTTCAGATTTTGAAAAGTTCAACTATGTTATTGGTGGCCCGTGAAATTCAGGCTTGGACATGAGCCCTCTTCTTGGAGAGGACGGAGAGTCGTTATTGCCTTTTTTTAAATTCATTTTTAATTTTTAAATTTTTATTTATATAGCGCACAAAACCCGGAGGTATCTAGGCGCTTATACTTAAGAGATTGGTTGTAGTGCTTCGGGTTACAGAAAGAAAGTGCAGGAGGTGATTAGATCATCGAGTAACGTGCAGAGGTAATACATCACACGCAAAGTGCAAGGAGAAGTACAGAGTGAGCACATTCATGGAGCATAGCCCCATGTTGCAGGGCGGCATCAGCACGCAAATGCAATAGTCAATTCAGTGCGCAAATACATGGAGCTTAACCCTGTGTTGCAGGGCAGCAGCAGCACACAAGTGCAATAGTCAATTCAGTGGGCAAATACATGGAGCCTAAGCCCATGATGCAGGGCGGCAGCAGCACACACATGCAATAGTCGATTCAGTGGGCAAATACATGGAGCCTAACCCCATATTGCAGGACGGCAGCAGCACACAAATGCAGGAGCAGGCAGCAGGCCAATTTGTCAGTGGATGTGCTTGATGCCTGTCACATCTGCTCAGGAACTCTGCACTTGTATTTCAGTTCAGCCAAGTCGGAGTCATACCAAGAGTTGCACTTGGAGGCAGGCTTCATGCAGATCCTCATGACTGTGGCAAGGATGTCCAGAGCTTTGGAGATGGAGATTAGCAAGTGCTGAGTCGGAAAAAGAGGTAATAGCAGGGGAGGGTGGAGGAATGAAGGCGCGGCAAATGCATCAACTGACACACGCTTCATCGTTCGAATGACAGAGAAGGAGACTGGCAGTGCAGGCAGAGGTATTGCAGGGGGGCCTGGGAGCTGCACGTGGGAGGAGAGGAGGGAGTGGTCAGACCAGGAGAGAAGGGTAGTAAGAGGATTGGAGGGAGTGATATCCGCTGAGATGAGCGCATCCAAAGTGTCACCAGCAGAGTGAGTCGGGCCGGAGGGAAAAATTGTGAGAGAAAGAGAGTCACAGAGGTCATGGAAAAGAGCAATGGCCACATGAGGAGAGTCCAGATGAATATTAAAGTCCCCAAGGAGGAGAGGTTTGGTGGTGGAAGTCAGGAGAGAGGAGGAGAGGTCAGCCCATTCAGAGAGGAGAAGGGAGGTAGGTCCAGGGGACCTATAGATAGTGGTGGGAGTGAGGGAGAGGGTAGGAGAGACATCCAGACTACAGACGAGGCATTCAAAGGAAGAGTAAGATTGAGTGGGAATGATAGTAACAGGTATCCATTCAGGGAAGACGTGGGCATCTTCACCTCCAGGCAGGTTAGTCCTGGGTTTGCAGAGGATCTTGTAGCCTTCAGGAAGGAGAGTGTCAAAAGCAGGGACAGAGCTGGCATTGAACCACGTCTCGGTGAGAGCGAGGATGTTAAGGTCAAAGTCTTCAAGGAGGTGGCAGATGCCAGAGGAGTGTTTAACAGCAGAGCGAGAATTGAGGGTAGCTAAGTGAAGCTGGTTGCCACCTTTAAAGGTCTTCCGAGATGGGGTACAGGGACGTGGTACACCCATCATTGGGGGCGGAGAGGCCAGAGGGGTGGCATTCGGAGGAGTGTCGGGAGAGGGCAGGAAGTTAATGAGAGACTGAAGTCACCTATCCAGAAGGAGGTGGTTGGGATGAGAACCCTGGGCCATGATAGTGCCATTTTGGTAGACATTAATGATGCACCTAGATGATGAGAAGTATGCATGAAACAATTTGTGTATGTGGTCACCATAGTGGCACCTATGCTACTGAGGTTTTTAGTTAGACACAGTCTCTAAACTGGAGGTTTGAATTTTCTGCAATAAACTGCGGTAGAACATGAATGAATTACTTTGAGGCTTTCATGTGCTCCTCATTGAGGGGGAACAACTCAATAGCTTCCAATCCCAAATCATAGGTAATTGAGGTATATAGACTTTTCACGTCTATCGTGAACATAACATATCCTGGGGAATACGTTATTTGACTGAACAACTGTAAAAAGTGCGTTGTCTTTGTCACACTTGCACGATCCGAACGACACAAGGCCTAGTAGGATCGATTGTCTTGTATTCCCTCTGTCTTCCCTCCCTTGTCTTGTGGCACCTAGAAACCCTTGTGTACAGACGCGTTATAAATACCATATCATATCATATAATTGTATTTATTTATTTATTTATTTATTCACATTTGTTTAGCGCACATGCAGCCCAGGGGCATCGTGGCGCTTGTTACAGATATGATTTGTTGTACATACATTGAAGTCATTTATTAGTTGCATGAGAAGATTGCAGCTATGAGAAATGGCTAGTTGTGCATACATTGAAATCATTACTTAGTTGCAGGAGAGCGAGAAATAGCTCCAGGGAGGAAGAGAGGAGATGAGATCAAAGAGGAGAGCGTAGCGAACTAGAAGAAGAGGAATTAGTTAAACAAGATAGTTTTCAGCTCTTTTCGGAAGGCAATGAGAGAAGTTTCTGCTCTGAGTGTGCTAGGTAGCGCGTTCCATAGCTTAGGGGCAATGTAGGGGAAGCTTATTCCCCCTGCTCTAGCTTGTTTGATGCGTGGAACCCTGAGCTGGTTGGAGTGGCATTGCCTAGTTGGTCTGGAGGAGCGAGATCTGACTAGGGTGTCAGACAGGTAGGAGGGTGTGGTCAGGTTGATACACTTGTGAGCAGTGGTGAGTATTTTGAAAGTGATGCGATCTTTGACAGGTAGCCAGTGTGCTGCCTTTCTGGCTAGTGCAATGTGGTCCCTTTTTGGTATATTGAGAGCTGCTCTTAGAGCATTATTTTGTGTTGTTTGGAGTTTAATGAGGTTGGAATTGGAGGTGCCAGCTAGTAACGCATTACAACAATCTAGTTTGGCTCCAATGGTGGCTCTGGCGATAGAGAGGCAATTCTCTTTGGTTAGGAAAGGTTTGATGGCATTGATGAGCTTAGTGCTCAGAGCGGAGGCAGAGACAATGGAGTTGACTTGTTTGTCCATGGAGAGTGAAGCGTCAATGTGTACTCCTAGTGTTTTTACAGAGGGTAGAACTGGGATGATGCAATTGTCTATGGAGAAGTTGGTGTATAGTGGGTCTAGGTTAGTGAGGGAGGATTTTTGACCAAGGATGAGAATTTCGGTCTTGTCTCCGTTAAGACATAGGCCGTTTGTGGCCATCCAAGCTTGGATGGTG
Organism: Ambystoma mexicanum; assembly: GCF_040938575.1. Lineage (NCBI taxonomy): Eukaryota > Metazoa > Chordata > Amphibia > Caudata > Ambystomatidae > Ambystoma > Ambystoma mexicanum. Next base: position 804,326,917 of record NC_090921.1, read on the forward strand.
GCGTAAATGTTCTGGAGGGTGGCTGCGTCCTGATGGTAGAGTCCTGTGAGCGGGAGGAGTGATCCCCAGAGCATCCAGTTTGTCAAAGAGGGGTTTGGTAAACAGGTTATAGAGGGTAGGCGCCGTGCATGAGCCCTGCGGGACTCCGTGCTTGATGGTAGTAGGCTCTGCATTAGCTATATTGGAGAACACTTTCATTACTCTTCCTTCGAGGAAGGAGGTGATCCAATTGGTGGCTTGTATGGAGAAATGTGCGGCCTGAGTGAGATGGTTCGTGAGGATGGCATGATCAACTAGATCAAATGCCGCCGAGAGGTCTAAGAGGAGCAGAAGGGCCAGTTTCCCTTTGTCTAGTGTTAGGGTAATTTGGTTCTTCAGATCTAGTAGGGCGGTTTCAGTGCCATGACCTTTGCGAAATCCGGACTGCCTTTTACCTAGAACAGAGTTGTTTTCCAGGTAAGTCTGTATCTGCATGTATGATGAATATATGTATTGGTCTTTTGAATGATTGGCTGTAGAATGAAATCAATATATTTCCTGAGTGATTGAAGCACACTGTCCGTTCCTGCCACTATGGTTTTCCCTGATGGACTGATGGACTGATGGACTGATGGGGTGCTTATGAATGCTACGAAGTGTATAAAAATTAAGTACTCTAGGGTGGGTGGTCTGTAGGAATTTCTTACCTCTATGATTTATCCATTCCATTTCTTTTGCTCTATTGAGCGAGGTTCGACATGATTGTGACTGTAGGATTAGCATCTAGCGGGGCATACACTGTCTTATCTGCAAATTGTCTCATGCACTCATTCTCATAGTTTGAAGTGTTCATCACAACCAGAGCTGCATCTTTGTCTGCTGGTTGGATTGTGACATTTTCATCACCATACAGGTTTCTGAGCAGTCCAAGTTCAAGGTGGTTTAACTTACTATGCTTCGGATGTTTTTAGCGTATTTCTTTTCGAGATATCTCAACACCGGTTTGTGACAAATATCTACAGATGGAACATTAATTGGTGCCATAAATGTGGTTTTGCCCTTAAAATCCTGCAGCTCATTATCTGAATCAATGTCCATACTGTCGTCCATTCTTTCAATTTCATCAAAAACACTTTCAACTTCAATTTTCTAACAAATCTGAAGAGTTTAATTTTGGTATCAAATAGGTAAGTGCTATATGTAGGCTTCCCATTGTTCAACAAAAGCTCTACTATGTAAAGAGATTAGAGAGTTTGTTAAACGATAGGAAGCAATATTTAAAAAAACGCTCATTAGATTTTATCTTACATACTATACAAGAGCTATCAAAGACCCTAGGGGTGATCAAGACAAAAATACAAGAAATAGAAAAGGAATTGAATGAACTGCTAGGCCCAGAAGAACTAGATACTTTATTACATGATATCAACCAGAGATTGGAAAGCTGTACAGGGGAGCGAGAAGCAAAGAAAGTGGGGAAGTTTAGATGCAAAATGTATTAATATCTGAATCAGGAAGTTTACACATGACTGGATAAATTGAAACTGGTAGAAAGACCAGCAAGACAAAGAAGTTCATCAAACGCTTCAAGCTCAGACTCATAGCCTGCTAGCGAAGTGACAATACAAGAGAGAGGAGGAGGGATAGCAACTGGAGAGACTGGGACTGAGGACATAGCATTAGCTACAACATCAACGACTACTTTTTTAGAATGAACTAGAGTAGGAAGAAAAAGTGGAGGGGGGAGAGGAAAGCAAAGAGGTGAAAGAAGAGTGACAAGACAGCATAAGAAAACGTAGTTATTAATTTATCCAAATGGGAGCTCAGCCCAGCTGAAATCACCACCCTCCAGAAGGGATTAACTTGTGTGCCCATTGTGAGGTTGGCATCATGGAAGGAAGCACAGCCAAAGGATTCAATGTAACAGAATACTTTTATTAACTAAAATGTCAGGATAGTGTGAAGCCTAACTTGCCCTATGCTAAGGCGGGATTTCCCTACCTAAAAAAACTAAGGATAGTCTGTGCCAACTTAAAAATCTGTCTGTGTCCAACCTATGGTTGCCCTCACAACTAATATCAAAACCAATGTGTAGGGATGTCATGCAAAAATCAAACAGTGTTCCCAAAGTAAAGTTCAGAGCTATTTCCAGTTCGTGCTTCTCCTAACCCCCCCAGGCCTCCACAAATATCAATAAGTTCACCAGAATGTTCAGGTTGCCTTCTCATGGGTTTAAGGCAATATAGTTCCAAACCTTTTTAAATGTCAAGATGCCCTTATCCAAAGTCAATACAGTTTCATGGCAACAAGTCTCAGGGTTCCCTTCCCCAAGTTCAAATATCAAAGATGTCACAAAAGGAAGTATCCTGAAGCTTTGTCTTTAAGCTAAGTCCCAATAATTCTTAACATCTCAGGGTTCTCTTCCCCAGTCATTATAGGCATCAATAATGGTTTACCTTTTTACACAATAGCAGGCTTCCTTGTAAGCGGTTCCCTGGTCTTGGCGCAATTGTCAGTCAACGCGGTCCACTCATTCCAGGTCACGCAACCAGGAACCGTTAGCTCTCCTTTAGTAGTTTGATATTCAGCATATAGGGGTTCCCTGGTCTGGGTGCAGTTGTCAGACCACACAGTCCACCCATTACAGGTCACGCAACCAGGAACCTTTAGTTCTCCTTTGGCAGTTTGATATTCAACAAACAAATAGTTTCTCAAAGGCAGTTCCAAATCAAGCAGTTGCTCAGGCCTGACTTCAGCTCTGTAGTCAGAGCCATTAATTCTATTTAGTTTCTTGCTTTCTTTCAATGTATGATTCAACATTAGCAGGTTCGCTATTTGCATTCAGTTTGTTGTTCAATATTAGCAGGTTGCTTAATTTCATTCAGTTCGTTATTCTCATTCAGGTCATTATTCAAAATCAGCAGATGTTCTGCGTTCATTCATATGCTTTCATATTTTCATTGATTGGTAAGTGAAGTTTTTATTACCTCAGCGATGTGCTCGCTGTGCGCACTCTGCATGTTGTGCGCGCTGTGCACAGCTTTTGCAGCTCGCCCAGAGAGCCCCGGCTGCTGCGTAACTTCCCCAGCACTCACCAGTTGCAGGAGTCTTCCTCCGGCAGACCTTGTTGCTTGCTTCCTTCCCCCTGACTGCTGCTTCAGATTCTGCGAGCCCCACTCGCATGGGAACAGGAGCTTGTCTGGTTTAGACAGCTTCAATGCCTGTGCAAGGCCGGACACAGAGTCCTGTCTGTTTGCACCTAGTCATACCTTCTTTTGCTCCACTTTGCAGGGGAGGCTTCCCTCTGCACATGGGAGGCAACCCTTTGTCTGTGAATGTCAGCCGGCGTCCCGTCTCGTCCTCCGGTCCCACCACGGATGCCTCTGGATTCCCTGGGAATTACACTGATCTCGGCCCAAGTTCCACAGGTCTCTCACTCTCACGGCTTCACTGCTCTGCCTTTTATACATCTGTGGTTCTTTAATGGGCTGCAGTTGTATTCCATTATTCAATTCTGCCTGACTCTGATTAAAAGGACATGCCTGATCTTCGTACCTTGCATGCATCTTCTTCGTCCCAGTACCTAAGTGAGGAAAGTGCATGGTGTTCATTGCTCTCATTTGCTTCTTCCTCGTCTCAGTACCAGATGTCCCAAGAGGGGAAAGAAGAGCAGTTAACCTGCAATAACCCATAAAGGTCAGGGGAAGGTTAATTTGGTTGTCATTAGGATAAGGGGGATACCATGTCTCACCTGAGGGCACCCCACTCTCAATTCCCAAGGACCCTCGACCCAGGTGATCCTCCCTCGCTTGTCCTTGGTCAGGATCCAAAACGATGGCCTTTCCCTGGCCACCTGCCATGAGGATCGAAGGGGAATTGGAGTGATACTTCCCTCTGGTTTCTCACACTATATATAGCAGTAACCTATTTTATACCAAAATGTAACTCTTCAGATTCATTAGAAAATTGAAGTTAAAAGTTTTTTGATGAAATTGAAAGAATGGACGACAGGATGGACATTGGTTCAGATAATGTGATGCAGGAGTTTAAGGGAAAAAGCACATTTATGGCACAAATTAATTTCCCATCTGTAGATATTTTTCACAAACAGATGTTGAGAGATCTCGAAAAGGAATGTTGTAAACATTCCAAGTGTAGTAACCTTAAACCCCATGAACTTGGACTTCTTAGAAACCTGTATGGTGACAAAAATGTCACGATCTAACCAGCAGACTAGCACAGATCTTGAATAGAGCAGAAGAAATGGAATGGATAAATCATAACACTAAGAAATTCCTACAGACCACCCACCCCATAGTACCTCATTTTTATACACTTCCTAAGGTTCAAAGGCACCCCACCAGTCCTCCAGGGAGACCTATAGTGGCAGCGATGGACAGTGTGTTTCAACCGCTGGGGAATTATATTGTTCTTTCACAGCTGATCATTCAAAAGACCAATATGTAGATCCGTGATACAACACACTTTTTACAGTTGTTCAGTCAAATAATGTGCTCCCCATGATATATTATGTTCATTATAGACGTTTAAAACGTCTTTATATCCAAATTACCCATGGTTTGGGAATGGAAGCTATTGATTGGTTCCTCCTCAATGAGGAACACATGAAAGCCTCAAAAGAATTAATTCTTGTTCTATTGAAATTTATTGCAGAAAATTCATACTTCCAGTTTAAAGACCATTTCTACTTACAAACCTCAGGAACATCTATGGGTGACACTATGGCAGCCAAATATGCAAACTGCTTCATGCATAAATTTGAAAGAGACCATGGGCCTCATTACGAGTCCGGCGGTAACCCTGCCGGTGCTACCGGCGGGTTGCCGCCTGACTCGTACTATTTTACCGGCGCCTGACTTCCCGGTGCCACCGGGTGATTACAAGTCCAGCAGCCCGGGAATTCAGGCGCCGGTAAAATGTAAATTCCCATTCCCACTCTATGGGAGTGGGGACTCGGAAGCACCGCCACCATTGTTAACGGTGCCAGCGCTTCCATGAAGGGTCTGCCTACTGTGGCTTACTGTCACCCTTCTTTCCGGACTGGCAAACTTGTAATAAGGCACCATGTGTTGGAGCATCCAGTTTGGTTTAATTATCAAACATTTTGGGTACGTTTCATTGATGACATCTTTGGAGGTATGGACTGCAGAGGGTCTGCAAGGGTTCCTAGTTTATTTGAATACTATTTATCCATGTATACAATTCACTAGCGAAACGTCTAAGAATCAATTTCATTTCCTAGATGTAGTAATAACATTGAAGAATGAGGGATATGAAACAAACATCTAAAGGAAGGATACAGACAGGAACAACCTGTTAAATTGCCTTAGCTTCTATTAGCCTAGTCTGATAAAGAATTTACCTTTTTGCCAGATGTAGAGATTGACGAGAATAGTGAGTGATCCAGTAAATTATGAGGACCAAATTAAGAAAATGGGTGACACATTTTTGGCTAGAGGATACAAACCCAAGGAAATCAATGCATCATAGGAACATTTAGACAACACCTAACAGATTGATGTACTCCCGGTAGAACGGAAAGAGAAGAATGCTCCAGTCTTAGAGTATATTTCCAAATACTCAATTCACAGCAGACAGATTAAATCTATCGTGCAGAAAAACTGGTGGACACTTACATGTGACTCACGGGTTGAACATCATTTTCATGAGCTACCAACATTTGCTTATAAAAGAAGCACACATTTAAAAGATCGTCTGGTTGAAATTGGAATGATGGAGAAACACTTTCAGACACAAAGGACAGGCATGTATGCACGTTCCCATGCTTGCATTGTATGACCTTCACGTTCGTATCCAAGAGCAACATAATACATCATCCAAGATCAGGTGAAAAGATTAAAATCTAAAGTTTTGCAACTTGTGATACACGCAATTTGATTGATACAATAAGGTGCCCAAGATGAATTTATTATGTGGGACAATTCAAAAGACAGTGTAAATAACGCTAGAATGAACCTCGCTCATGCTTACGGACGAAAAACAAGAACTCGGCAGTGGCACGGCACAGGATGGAGGAAAAGCATGACATCTCATAAATACGTTTCCAAGTGGTGGAGGTGATGGTAAGAAGAGGTCTCCATGAAGATTTGGCTAAAAGACTCAGAGGGAAACATATTGGATTGAAAGACTGGGCTCTATAGCACCACGCAGGATCAGTGAATTTATTGATTATCTCTGCTTTCTGTAGACTAGGTATATTAAGTTACCTATGAATAAGGATGTATGAACGAACAATGAAGCCCAAGTTGAGATGGATTCATTCTGAACTAAAAGTGGCTACTGATTCCCCTGAAGTTCAGGAGAAGAATGATCTTGTTCTGTATGTTTACTTTTTACTCTTGCCTATGATGCTGCATTCAGATAACAAGATATATATAAAGAAAATTCCATGAGACATAGATGCGGTTTGACATTGGGTAATAGTGATGGATCATGTGATACATATTATTTATGGAACTAGGACAATGTTGTACCATATGACACGGCAATGTATATACATGATGTGGGCACATTACCATGTCAGATATTTGAGCCGTCAACTATGAAGGTGAATAACTGTTCATTGCAATTCAAAAGTGCATTCTGAATGTATTACCATGTAGCCCACAAGCGGTTACTTCATTGCACATTGAGCTTATTAGGGTGAAAACCCATGGGGGCCATATTGGATATAACAGATAGAAATAGAGGGGTACTAATTCTCTACACATGGGGCTGCTTATGTTGAAGCTGTAATGTCCATGTATTTATTTGCATTGTTTATACACATTATGATCGTGAACGTATTCAAGCACCATCGATCTAGGCCCTGTGATGTCACCACGTTCGCGAGCGTGTCGTTGATGTCACGGGACCGAGGGCTCAGTATAGGTGTGCACAGGTAAGTGCTGGACACTTTTCAGCGTCCACAAGGAGAGGGATTTCACTCATTTCCAACCGAGCATAAGAAACTAAGGTAATGACTCTCCATATGTACCAGAAAGTCTCTGGGTTTATGTTTTGCTTTTCATGTTTTCTTTTTTTCTTTATTAACAACTTGGTTGGCTGTGGACAGCCCCACTAAGAACACTGTGATTGTTTTCATTTACTCAGATGACTGTTGAATAGAGTTCATCCTGACTATCAAGCAGGACCGATGACGACACAGGTGAAAAGTATATCATGTTCAAAAGAGGGTTCTTACTCTTTAATTGAGTATGAGGATCGATTGTACTTTTTCTGTTTTTCCACATCTAGTTTGCACAAGGACTGTTTGTAAAGGTACAGTGATATGAGGTTTGGAAACCTTCTTGATTTCTGCATTGAATCTGCATTGAATCTGCATATGACAATGGAAGACGAATACAATTTTCCCATGTTTTGTTCTGTGTCTCTATATGTTTTGGTTTTTACATGCTTTGTTTGTTGATACTTATTGTATGCATAGGCAACTTTAAACCTATGAATTGAGACTGCCTCAATCCTATATTAAAACAAACTGTGTTATGTAACTGATGTGATGTTTTTTGGATGACAACGAGTTATCACTGAATAAGGATTGACAAATTGAGGATTTAAGTTACATCCAGCTCACTTTTGAGCATAGCTAGAGCATGTGTTTTTTTTAGGGACGACCCTGGAATTATACGTTTATATGTTTTAGCGATGTGTCAAGGGCTTTTTGCACCATTGAGCTCGGAAGACCTAGATTAAGTTAGTAAATCGTGATCAGGACAATAGGAGTATTGAAGAATCAAGGAGAATTACAAATTTAGTGGTGCCCACCTTCACTTGTTTTTTTGGTAACGGAATCACTGCAACTTTTTTACCACACCATCAAACTCAGTATGAGGCCTTAGCTTTAGTTAAAAAAACACAGAATTTGGGATACATGAAGTCTATTATCAACTTGGAGATGCAGCAGCAAGAAAAGTGGAAGGACTAACCAGGGAAGTTGGAAGTGGAAAGTAGGGACTCATCGTCTCTATGGGATGAATACAGTGAGCTGTAGTTCCTAAATCACAAAGACAATAATCAATTATTTAAACGTTATTGCTACTGTCAAAATAAAAGAGATTTAAATTTATAATATGAAACCTTCATGCCTTGACATTCATTCATATACTGCAAGCTCGGGAAATCCGAGGCGAACATGTGAGGCTCACAACTGCAAAACTAATGAACGATCCACGATAGGCACTAAAATCTCAAAAGTCTATGGAGAATCTTCTAAGAGCAACAATTGAAGTGGTTTGCCATATCAAAGCAAAACAACCTACACAAAGTCACAGATGGCAAGTGGTCTCAGCCTCCACGCACAGACAAGTCACGTGCCCAGTGTAAAGACTAGCCCAGATGTCAGAGGCACCAGTCCATGGTCTCTAAACCAAAATTCAAAAACAACAGATCATGGGCCTACACCTGCAATGAATTGCTGCAAATGTAGCTCAATTAGTTAACGACACAGGTGACTAGATACACTCCATGAACTCAGTGTGGACTAAGGGCCAAGGCAGCATCCACCACCATCATTAGGGTGACCATCTGCCGGCCCCATGGAGGTCGGCACGTCTGAATATCTGATGAACCTTTTTATCCAGTCAGTCAAGAACACACAGCACCGTTCCTTGAATTCCTAAAAACAATGCAATCATATAAGAAAGAGAATTCAATCATTTACATCAAACATGAAATGAAAGAAATTACCTGTGCTCACAAACAAGCTACTTTAATTGACACGTGCCGGATGGTTGATAGCCTTTTGAAAACAAGACCTGAACGAAAAAAATTAACTGTCTAAGAGTAATCACTCATATTTGCAATATCCCCACTGTATAGTAAGAAGAACTTAGCTGTCCTATACACAATACCATAATACCATATCTTGCACAGTAAAAACTCACACAGGAGCTCATGTTCAATGAGCACATAATGCAAACGCATGACGCAAAATCCTTAGCTTTCACGCCATTCATTCACTTAACGGCTCATTTTCAATCATTTGTATGGTGGAACGCAACTTGCATTTCAGTCGCCTCACTTGCTGTCCGCCATACAAATGCTCCAGCATTTGTGCCAGCATGGGTTTTCATGCCGGCGCAAATGCTGGAGATCCATATGGGGTCCGCCTGATTTATGAACCAAAAGCAGGCAGACCGCATAGGAATCCATTGTACATGCTGCCTGCCATGCTCACAGGCAGCATTTACAATTACAATTACAATTAAACCCTGCCCAACATACGTGCATGTCAGTAAGGGTTCAATTGTATTTGTGAACACTTATTACCATGTGTGCATGGTAAGCAGTGTTCACAATTGAAATTAAACCCTGCCTGACATGCTTGCAATTGTAATTGTAAGTGCTTGTAATTGTAATTGTGAGAGTGAATGCAAAAGTGCAGGGCAAAAGGAGGCATACACGTGTGTTCACAAACCTGCACTTTTCCACTCTGTTGTGCAAATTGAGTGAACGCTGCCTGGCTTGCGGGCATGCCAGGCAGCATTTCCTTTTAATTGTGAGCACCACTTACCATGCTCGCATAACACACAGCGCTCACAATTACAATTAAGGGTAGGGTTTACATTCAATTGTGAACACTGCTTACTATGCAGGCATTGTAAGCAGTGCTCACAATTACAATTAATTTCAATTGTAATTGAGCATGCCAGGCAGTGTTTACTCACTTTGCACAAGTCAGAGTGCAAAAATGCAGAACAAATGATGAAAATTTGGCGACTAGGAGCCGTTTACATTATCACTGCAACATAAACCGCTCCCGCTGCCAAATATTCATCATTTGCGTGGCAGAGTGCAAATGTTCATTACAAAAGGAGGCATACACATGTGTATGCTGCCTTTTGCCCTACACTTTTGAACTCCGCCGTGCAAAGCGATTAAACACTGGGTGACAAGCTCGCATGCACAATTTCAATTGAGAATAGTGCCTACCATGCGTGTATGGTATGCAGTCTTCACAATTACAGTTAAATCTTCCCAGACATGCGATCATGACAGGCAACATGTACAATGGATCCCTGTGGGTTGCCCATAGGGATCTCCAGAATTTGCACTGGCATGAAAGCCAATCCTGGTGCAAATGCTGGAGCATTTTTGTGGTGGAGAGGAAGGGAGGCAGTGGAAATGCAATTTGCGTTTCTCCCCTCCTCTCCGCCATACAAATGATAGAAAATGAGCCATAATGTAAATGAATGTCATAAAAGCCTTTTCAGGGGTTTTACATTTCAAGAAAATGATCAAAACCTAGCTCTTTGACAAATTCAACTAAGGTCCTAACTAATGCTGTCACTTCTCTCTATATGTTATAATTTAATTATATGTATGTACCAGAACTTTTAGATTGCACCTAGTCAAGCATTGATGAAACCAACGCTGTGATACTTTGGGTTTGGGCGTGTAACAAATACAATAAATACATAAATAAATAAATAACATTATTGATTTACTTTACATGTTCATTGAACATGAGCTCCAGTGTGTCTTATAAACCTGAACTTGCATGCAATACTTATTCATATTATTTTGAATTTTTATAATGCGCCACACACAGGGGCCTCATTGCGCAGAAAGAGTAAGCCAGGTCAGATGGTAGAACAGAGGTCAAACCAGGAATCAGACGAAAAGGGAGCAAAACTAATCATTGGACTTAAACAGGTATGTTTTTAATGCTTACTAAAAAACGTGTAATGCTTGGTAGGTTCCCAATATGGGAGGGAAGAGAGTTCCACAAAACTGGGGTGCAAACCCGGAAACACGTGCACACCATAATGTTTCAAATTATGCCTGGGAATAAAAAAGCTTATTTGCTCCATTGGACCGAAGGATGCAGCAAGTAGAAGCTTTGGACAGCCGGTTAATAAGGTACCGTGGAGCTCTGTCAGCCATGCATTTATGAGTCAGAATAAGTACTTTATGAGAAATGTGATGGCATACCGGAAGCCAATGCAGGGATCTTCTTAAGTCAGAGACATGATCATGTGGGCCAAGGTTACAAACAGCTTTAACTGCACCATTCTGGGCTGTTTCAAGGCTTTTTAGATTTTGTTTGGATGAACTTGCAAGAAGACTATTATAGTAATCTAGCCATGAGTTAACAAGTGCATTAGCCAGGGAGGAAAGATGTCGGGATGATAGGCATGGTTTAATTTGTCTAAGCAACTTGCTTTTTGTATGTTATAGTTTATTACAAACTTTCCATAGTACATAGTTAATTTCCAGTACATTTCATCAATTCAAATTAAGATTCACCAACAATTACATCATTTGATAACACCTCCTACTCTTTTGTTAATCCCCATTATTAAAAATCACTTGATTTAAAAATGGCATTCCCATACAGATCATACAAATATTCTCTCCACTTAAGAACATATTCCACCAATCATCTACTGAGACATAATTCATAGCCTTAGTTATATCCTCCAAGAATTTTGTTCGCTCAGCCGTTACATTCCAGTACTAAATGTTTCCCTGACTCAGTCACACTTTGCCCATTGCTTATTCAGCAGTAAAATTTCTCTATCAGGATTTGTCCGTGGTAGCATAATATCTCTCTAGTGGGTAGTACATTTAAGCAAAGGTGAAGAAAGGAGTCTCGTAACCTGGGGCAGGGATTTAGATAGATACCGTGGAGACTGGCAAATACATCTCCTTTCTAGAATCAGATTATGAGATAATTTATAGTTGTTTCGTTTGCTTTGGGTATTAATCCTGTCTTGTCCACGGATCTTAGTTTTGACCTTGTCTGGATTAGTCAATAACACCTCATCCATTAAATCAAAGGACATTAGCCAGCCTTGGCATCAATCTTTCCATGTCTCCAAAAGGACTTCCCTTTGCTTCCTTTCCCCTCTTCTCAAGATCTCAAAAGGACGGAGATACTTTTGCAGTATACATTTATGGTAAAGAGATAAGGATTTGCAGAGAACAATACATTGGATGGACTGTAGCCCCAATTCAAATCTGATTAACACTATTGGCAGGCCCTTAAGGATATGGAGTTCCCTTTTCCAAAAATCCCCTTCCAGAAGATCCCAGAACTGCCAAGATAAATGTAGAGCCGCTTCTGCACCGTATGTTAAGATAGGAGACACCTTCTGTATATAGAAGGTGATTAGATGACGTAATGTAAACTTTCCTTCCATATCTTCCCTTCGCTTTCGATCTTAAGACTAGCTTCCAGCCAAGTTCATTGATGTTCTGATATACACACACTCCCATGTAGGTAATTGCATGCACTCTTTCCAGCTTCTGACTGCCAATATACAATTTAACCTTCTGGGCTCGGCTCCCCTTGTCCTTTGACTATATTATGATTTTCGTTTTTTTAACATTAACTCTGAGGCCATTCTCCTCCATGTAGGATTCTAACAAATAGTAATAATGAAAAAGAATCAGGATGGGAGATCAGAACAGTAATATTTTGGATTAATTTAGTTAATCTCAAAACAATTTCTTTTGCATACTGATAAGTATTTGCTTTTTTTCACAGAACGACAGTGAACGATATAAACATGAGTAAGTGCTGCCCAGGACTACTGATAGTCCATGGGTTTTGAAAACATTATATCGAAATCTTCATTCGTTTGTTACAGAATGTGCACTAATACAAGGATAATTACCTCAATAATGAAGAGGTTGGTACTCAGAAGTACCCCCCATTGCTAAAGTGCAAAACCTGTCCGTTCACTGTCGTTCTGTGAAAAAAAGCAAATACTTATCAGTATGCAAAAGAAATTGTTTTGAGATTAACTAAATTAATCCAAAATAATATCCTGATTCTTTTTCATTATTACTATTTACCCCCCTGGGCATATCAGGACACTGCCAGGCGCCCTTTATTATATATTTTGGATTCTAACTAATGTAATCTTCTCTGCAATCCCACTGCCATCTGATCCACCGTCACCAAATCGTCAGCATATAGGATCCACGTGAGTGGGAAGCCTTGAATTTCTGGAGGAAATGCTCTCGCCTTTTGTTGGCTCCCCCTCGTGTCAGACATGTACATACCAAACAAAGCGGGGGCCAGAGGGCATCCCTGTTTCAACCCCCTAAAAGTATAGATTTCTTGGAGACCACCCCATCCTTAGACAATCTCACTTGTATAGATAAAGAAGTATTCAAGGCCTCAATTGCCTCTACCATATCTCAGATCTCCCAGGCATTCCCACAATGGGCCTCATTACGACCCTGGCGGTAAGGGGTTTACGCCAGCGTTAGCTGCGCCGACCCCTTACCGCCAATTACGAGGTCCCTTAGCGCCATGGCGCTTTTAACACCTGCTTTTAGCAGGTGTTAAAATCCATGGCGCTAAGGGACCATGGAGTTAATTACGCCACCGTAATTTACGGTGGCGTAATTAACGCCTTCCCCACTCCCATTATGCCCTATGGGGCAAAAATGGGAATGGGGAAGGGTAAATGGGGATTGGGGACTTACCGCCCCGCCAAGGTCGGAATGGGGCGGTAAGTCCGCCAACCACCATGGCGTAAACGTAGTTTACGCCATGGTGGTAAAGTCACGGCCCAGGCGGTAACTTACCGCCTGGGTCGTAATGAGGCCCAATCTCATTTTACACCACAACCTCTCCCTGCGGATGCTGTCAAAAGCCTGTTCTAAATCAATAAAGGCCATATATACTCCTGTACCTGATCTATAGGCCTCAAGCTTCAACAGGTTCAGCAGGAAAGGGTTAAGATTTGTGCCCACGCCCTTCACCAAAACCACCTGTCTAGGATCCAGAGGCCGGATTCCCTTTTCATGTCCCCAGTTGCTCCAATAATAATGTGGCAAAGATCTCCCCAAAAATGTTCAGCAACGGAATGGGTCGATAGTTACGGGGGTCGTCTCTGTTCCCTTTCTTTAAAATCTGGATTATCAAAGCTGTTTTCCATGAGGCTGGAACTTCTCTAACAGCACAGATTTCCCCAAACAAAAGCATACACAAATCAACTTGTTAACATAGCCACAAGATGATTTAACATGACGAATGTGATGTTTCATCGGTCAATCTGGTGTCAAGGAGGACTCCCAAAGTTTTAACAGTGGAGCTGACTGGAATGACACAGCTAGAGATGGAAAAATGGCTATATCTGGACTGGAGCCTATTTTTTTTATCCGCTGGCCAGAGCCAACAGGCATCCGCTCTGCTTTTTCCTTGTTCAACGCCAAGGAATTGACTGACATCCACTTCTGGATCACATTATAGATGTTGTTAATAAGAGCAGAGTCCAAGACCAAAGTCTCCAGAGAGCTCATAGATGTCTCACTACACCGGGAGAAGGAGGAAGTTGAGGTGAACCTAAGCAACAAAAAAGGGGTTGGGGTCAACAATTTATTGTTGAAACCCTGCCCTGTAAATCCATAGCATTTAAGAGAAAGTGTGGGGATGATTCCAGTCAAGCGAGCGGGAGTTGCGGTAGTGGCTGGGGATAAATGTTTGAAATCAGGACAGTACATACTCTGCTTCAAAACTCTGCTGCCTGTTGCTCATTTAGGGAAGCACAAAATTGGGTTTGGCCTACATGTCCTCTCATGTTTCACCCACTTGCCCCTTGACATACCCAACGGGGGACTACCTCAAGGAAGGGTGGCCACAGAACAGTCCAAGGCAATATAGGCCCCCAGTATACCACCCTGCATGGCTTGAAAGTACAATGGTTTCTGGAAGGGCGGGTTCATGAGAGGACTGGAAAAGAGGGCTCAATACAAAACAACGAAAGGGAATTTAGCTAGCTGAAATGTAGCACCCAGCCTTCAACAGAGAGTGTGCACCGGAGGAAAGAGACACAGAGGGCTACGAGTGACTGATCAGGTGCTTCATACCCAGGGCAGCTGGAGGGGATACTCATGCTTTTTATTTGAAGGGTTGGTGAGGTTGCCTGTTTCCTGGAAATGACAGCCTCAGAATGTTAGGACTGTGATGATGATGGGCGAAGAGGCCCTCACCATAGCGACAGTGGCTCCTTGTTCCGTCTCACATTGGCCTTTTCAGGACTCTGAAGAGAGTGCTTTCTGACCCTAATTAAAAAGTGAAAACATAAACAGTCATCAAAATGTTCAGTGTCTGTGTTCCATGTTTGTTCCTCCACCTCTCTGCTCAAAGAAGCAGAGACTGCGCCTCACTCGTGGAAAGCTTGTCAGAGGCAAGGCACGTGACTACTGCCTGATGCCACACACCCCTGACTGCCCTGGGTGGGCGGGGCGTGTCTAACAGCACAGGACCTTTGTCAAACCCCATATCACTTGCTGCAGAAGGGTCACGAGAGGAGAACTGCTGGACTAGGTTCAGAGGCGAGATGCTCATCGGATATTTTATCCTTTTTTCCAAAGGTAAATCTCACAGCAACACCGGGACAAGCGAGCACATGCAGAAAGGCATCCTACATGAACATTGAATGCCTGCATTGGCACTTCTTTTTAAGTGTAATACGTGTTTTGTATTCTATTATTGTTCCAAACCATTAGAGTTGTATACATTGCACATCATCATAGGGACATGATATACGGTTGTTGTGCTACTTTCTGTTTATTGGATCTGCTTGAAGTGCTGCAGAGACATGACATGTAACCACCGGGAACGGATTTTTATAAAGGAGGAGGAATAACAATCGATTAAAATGCAGATACAGAATAAGAAACAGAATGCTACACTTCCCGCGCAGGCGCGCACTACTAGAGTAGCAACAGGTTTAGAATGGGCGATGTTGCTGATTGCAGAGCAGGTGCGGCCCTGGGGTAATGTTGTGACGCAGCATTAATACTGCATTGTTTCTCGTTGCAGTGCTGGGGGTGCGGATGCACCCGCATCAGAAGCAGCAGCTCCTCTCCTTCAGCATTAATGACACAGCCGCGATCTCCTGTTTGGTACCCGAGGGAAGCCCGGGTGGAGGACACATTGTGCACTGGTTCTGGAGGCGAGTCGAGGCGCCGGCCACATTTATTAAGTTCTGCTCGGACAGTCACGCAGGTCATCTCAAATATAACTGCCGCCATGAAGCGCGCAGCGCGACACTTGAAGTCTACAAGGTCCAGCGGAAGGAGGCCGGTGTTTATTACTGCGCTTACCCCAAAACAGGGGCCCTGCATTTCTCCAGTGCCGCCACCATCCTTGTAGGAGGTAAGGAACCGCGCAGAGAAATGTAAACTGTCAGTCGGCATTACACCTGCACGACTGAAGCTTTTCTCTCTGCGTTATCTAATACCTACCCAGCATAAATATCGTAAAGGCGCCTTTGCAAAAGAAGGACAACAAGGCGGCATTTAGGATTATATAGAGTCTTGAGTTCCAGTATAAAGTATATTGTGTAAAAAGCTGCGTATTCCCCCGCAAGCGCGTCCCTTTATCTGCCACTAGTCACAGGTTTGCGTGTCTGGCGACCGGCACCCAGGAGTCGCTGCGGTATAACACGGATCTAGAGAAGCACGAGTTCTTAAGAATGAGGAAGTCGAGGGCCACACATGTACTTACTACACATTGCACTTGGAGCACATGAGGATTATGTTGTAATAGTCAAGATCCCAGCTCTTATAAAGTGACTATGGCGACACACCTTTCTTTATTCCCTGTCTTAAGATGCGTGCTTATGAGTTGGGTTGTGACACCACTATGCCTGCTGCCAAGTCAGCACTCAATATGAAAAGCAGATCACTGAACATAATTCCTGCTACTGAGGAAACGCGTAGCCGCAGGTTTATGTAGGTCTCTAGGAATCCATCTGCACGCTAGTATTTACTTTAAACCAGAAAATCAGTTTGAAAGTGCTTTTTTAAACTGCTAAAAATAATTGTTTGCAATCAACGTAAGTGGCATATCAGTGCGTTTATTCCAACAACAAAGATGCTAAACCAACTATAACAGTATCTTCCATCAGAAGGAACAAGAAACCAAACATTCAGTGAGTGGTGAGAAATGAAATACCTTCGAATGCATTTACAAATATTAGCACATAGAGATCATTATCGACCTCCTCTCAGCCAATCAGAATGTGTAGAATGCAGTCAATAACTACTGTTTAACTTATGGAGACAGCCATGTTATTTAAATAACACCAAATAATAACGTACTCACTCTTAAAGTAACATTTTTTACTTCAGCACCAAAACTCCAAAACATGTATTGCTTCTACCACTATGTGCTAATTGCCTTACAGTCATTGCGAGGGGTCATTAACCCTTTTTGATAATGACCCTACACCCCCAACTTAAGGCAGTCGGCTTCACCTCACGCCATAACTGGGTGGTGGTTCCTTCTCCTTTGATAATGACCCCTCCCTCTATCTATAAGGCTGTAACATTGTAGTCACCCCAGAGTTCAGTGACTTGGCCTGTGTCCTTGTGCCTTTATATGCTCACTGACCTCCTTACTTACTTGCAGTATCTTTATAGTAAACAGGGATAATTTAAACCTTACATATAATGCCATCTTCACCACGGAGGCTTCGCAAGTAACGGCCAACAGTCAAAAAATGTTACTTTAGAAAGAAATCAACATCCACGTTACATTTGCGGTCCACACCTAGACTAGTTTAGGAAGTAAACTAAGTAGAGATTTTTCCATGAATACATCTTTTCTGGCTACGGCTGCTAGATGGTGCTTTAGCACAATCAATGAAGCAAACACCTTTGTTGTAGGTTTTCAGAGAATGAGAACATAAGATGTGCGGAGGGGTTTGACAGCCTGCAGGTGTTTTTTTTTGACTTTTTACCCAGGCATTAAAATCTCATGCCCGTGTAAATCCTCTAGGCTATCCCACATCACCCCAAACCCCCTCTTCAAAAACATACCCTCGGGATATTTTTGAGCTAGCTCTATTGCGCAGCAACATCAAACTATATACTTCTTTGGAACTGACATTGTTATTTGTAGCTGTTTTTATGAAATGGCTTAAAGGCATGGTCTAGTAAAAAATGTTATTTAAAAAATAGATAGGCAACATAAAAAAAAATACTAGCATTCTCTTTTTTAAAACTTCCTATGTAAAATTTTGAGCTATTCAAGCTCAAAATTAGCAAAAGCAAGCACATGGGCACATCCATTTTGTGAAATGGAGGCCCTCCTGTGCTGGCTTTTGCTTTTGCGGCACTAATGAAGGAAAAGCCAGCCAACTGTAGTAAACAAAAGCTACCGCTGGGGGGCTTTCCCTTCATTAGTGCTGTACGGGGAGGACGGGGACCGGAGACCAGAGCAGGAAAGCTGCAGCTGAATCTCGGTAAGTGCTATTTTTTTTTTTTTTTAAATAAGCACTAGCTGTGGTTTTTTTTCTAAGTTTTCCGGGCTGGAGGAGCCCGGAAAACCTAGAAATAAAACCGCAGCTTTAAAAACGTTGTATTTATGTTTGTGGTTGCTTTTGAAGCGACCGCAAACATAAATACAACATTATTGTGTTGGAAAACGCTGCGGTTTTTCTTTCCAAGTTTCTCAGGATGCTCCGGCTCGGAGGAGCCTGAGAAACTCAGAAAGAAAAAACGCAGCGTTTTCCAACACAACCGTGTTGTGTTTCTGCCTGCTGTGGCTATCACTTTGGGTCTCCGGTGCACCCAGGGGAGCACCGGAGACCCAAAGTGAAAGCCAAAGCAGGCAGAAACACAACACGGTTGTGTTTACATGCCGCATAGTATTTCTGCCTACGGCTGATTTCCCATTTGGGGCTCTCGGGCTCGCCGTGGGGAGCCCGAGAGCCCCAAATGGGAAATGCTAAATGCTGCGTTGTGTCTGCCTAAATCTGCTTTCCCATTTGGGGCTCTCGGGCTCCTCGTGGGGAGCCCGAGAGCCCCAAATGGGAAAGCAGATTCAGGCAGAAACAACGCGGTTGTGTTAGAAAACGCTGCCGTTTTTCTTTCCGAGTTTCTCAGGCTCTTCCGAGCGTTGTATTTATGTTTGCGGTCGCTTCAAAAGCAACCGCAAACATAAATACAACATTTTTAAAGCTGCGGTTTTATTTCTAAGTTTTCCGTGCTCCTCCAGCACTTACCGAGTTTCAGCTGCAGCTTTCCTGCTCTGGTCTCCGGTCCCCGTCCTCCGCGTACAGCACTAATGAAGGGAAAGTCACCCAGCGGTAGCTTTTGTTTACTACAGCTGGCTGGCTTTTCCTTCATTAGTGCTGCAAAAGCAAAAGCCAGCACAGGAGGGCCTCCATTTCACAAAATGGATGCGCCCATGTGCTTGCTTTTTGCGAATTTTGAGCTTGAATAGCTCAAAACTTTACATAGGAAGTTTTAAAAAAGAGAATGCTAGTATTTTTTTTTTATGTTGCCTATCTATTTTTTAAATAACATTTTTTACTAGACCATGCCTTTAAATGCAGCTGCAAGGCAGCTCTGGTATAATTAAATGCCTTAACTAAGTCTGTCTTCATCCACTTAATTTTTAAAGAACATGTGTGTTTTCACAGCTGTTTCTAGCATTCAATTCCTATTAAAACAAGCATTTGCAAACACAAAAGTATTAGCTCTTGTATAGGGATTTGCCAGACACTGCCATCATATCCTCAAGTACTCACACCATTTGCCAGCCATTGACATCTTATGGCCAGATAATACAATTACGGCAATGCCTGGCAAATGCCTATGCCATGCCTACACAGACACCCAAATTACTGGCTTTGCCAATTCTTGTTTAATCATTCCATGCAGAACCATTTTTGGGACCTTAATTGTGACCTTTACCTAACATACATCTGTACTGCAGGCCCTAACATTGCACTGTAGTGGCTTGGGATCCCTTGCTCTAGACCTCGGTTGTCCAACTCCAGGACTCAAGGGCCGGATCCATGTGGGATTTTCAGGATATTTCTCATTAATATTCATGACATAAATTGGCATACAATTATTCAAAATGTATGCACATTAATGCTCCTGAATATTAATGAGGGATATCCTGAAAACACATCAGGTTTCCGGCCGTCAAAGACTGGAGTTGGACAACCCTGCTCTAGACCTAAGCAGCAAATTGGTCGAGGAAAGGTTTAGAAATTATTTTTCCTTAATGGGCAGATCAGTGCTTTGTGAAATCTTGTGGGTTGGAATCTTGCATGAGCCCCAGAGAGAAGCTATAACTTTTTCTTTTTTTAAACACTTTCTTTATTGGTACACTTAGTAACACACGAAACAACTTACAACTTAGTAGGGCATGCATACAAATATGACATTGGGGTCTGAACGATGAGATCTGGTTGCAGGCATCACAGCATACAGAGGTGTAAGATACTCATGTATAGAGGGGATGAGTCCCTATTGTTCTTGTAGCAGGGGTTCAGTATCAGGGGGACAGTTCGCATCGGTTGGGGGGACAGGGGTGTTTCCGGCCTTGTTGTTGCACGCCAACTGTACAGTTTAAGTGGATTCCAAATGTCTCGTGGTCGGGATTCAGGTGGTTGCATGTGTGCCCACTGCTCTTTCATATCAATGACCCATATTACATCCTTTAACCAGCGTTCTTTGTTGGAAGGATGCAATCTCGTCCAGCGCAGAATAACACAGCGCTTGGCTAACAGAAGGGATAGCCCTACAAATGTACACAACTGCCCAGTGGTGGGTCAGAAATATGAAACAAACAGAGGGTTAGAGGGATAACAGCCTTGCCAATCATTTCTGAGAGTGTCGCACATACATCACCCAAAAAGGTAGCGAGTTGTGGGCAGTCCCATAGCATATAAAAGTATTTGGCGTGGGTGGAATTGCAGCATGGACATGCCCCAGACCCTTCATTGTAAAACATACGCAATCTGTCTGGAGTGTAGTGGTGCTGGTGCAGCACTTTAAGTTGTATCAGTTGAAATCGGGAGTTATATGACACTTTGAGTGTCTGTGCACACATGTCAGACCAGAGGTCGTCTGTGACATCTAGTTGGAGGTCTTCCGGCCATTTAGCTCGTATATTGTGGTGTAATATACCCGACTGGGTTTGAATTAAGAGGTATAGGGACGATACTCGACTTCGGCTGTCGCCCGTTATCAAAACAAAGCACAACAGGGTATTGTTAACAGGCTGGACTGGGAAGCAACTCCATAATCTTTTGCAGGCTTTGCACAGGCCCACATATTGCAATCACTGCAAGGACATCTTGCACGTGAGCTCTGGGATGTCAGTGATTTGGATGAAGTTATTCTCAATGTATAGTGACCCCAATGTGTGAAACCCGTGTCGCAGCCAGGCCCTGCACGAGCCGGCGTCGACTCTAGGTTCCAAAACCTGGTCTGCAACCTGATTGAAACATATCCAATAACGATTGGTGTTCCACACATTTCTGCTGTTGACCTGTGACCACCTTTTCAAGGATTTTGCCGGCCACGGTAGCCCTGCAATGGGGCGATAATTCTGAAGAGACTCAGAATCCATTGTTGGCTTTTTCAGTAGGGGAGTAACCGTAGAATGCTTTAGACAGTCAAGTACAATCCCATGTGTCAATGATTTGTTGACAAATTTGGTCACAAAAGGAGTCAAACCCTGAGCAAAGCGCTTTGCTGCATATGCAGGAAGGGGGGATAAAGAATCAATGCTGGGCTTGAGGGTCTCCAACAATTGATGTATATCTTCTCCTACTAAATGAAAATCAAAAGTAGGCAGGGAAATATGAGTATGTGGGTCATTCAAAATAGCCACAACTTGAGTATCTAATGATACCGATGAAATTATGAAGGTGGCCTGGACAATATCAGACTTATTATGTTCGATCTTTTCAATAAAAAAAGAATTGAAAAGATTAGCCTACACGACCCAGTGGTCAGTTAAATTAGCTTTACAGCTGGGATTATAAAATTTGGAAATGATGGAGAACAATTCCCTCGGGAGATTACTGGCAGCTTTAAGCTTTTTCCCCAGGAACTCTTTCTTCACCTGGAAAATAGCCAACTTGTAATCCGTAAGTGCCTTCTTTGCCTTAGCTTTGTTCTCCAAAGTCTGCTTTTTCTGCCATTTACGATTAGTCCTGCTAACTAATTTGCACAGCAGAATTAAATTTGATGAGAACCATGCATACGAAATTCTCCTATTTTTCAGTTTTAAAGGGGCAGATTTGGCACAAATAGCACTCAAGGTGAAGGTCCCTGCTGCTAGAAATTCTTGGCAGGGGATCAGAGAGTCGATAGCATCAAGCACCTCATTGATTTCCTTCCCATTAATTCTGTCCAGCTCTTTAGCTTTCCAAGAGTACATAGTCGATCTGTCCCTGGGGTTAACCTTATCACCCTTCAGCAGGTTCAAAGAAAAAAACTGCACAACATGGTCAGAACAGTGGACAGGTATAGTGTCCTTCAAAAGGACATAAGTACCTCTGGCTAAAACTACATCCAGACAGTGGCGAAGGTTGAACACCCAAAGGGTGAAGCCCATGAGTATTCAAAAGATCCCATCATTATTTGGAGCAGGGTTTGGTTTGATCATCCAGCCAGATGTTCCAAACACCCATCAATAAAAATTCCTTATATTTATTCCCTTCACTACTAAGGAATGAATCAAGACTCTCTAAGAAATGCTTTCAAGGCCGCGGTGGTCTGTAGCCTAACATTATGTGAATAGCAGTTTTAGGAGAGATATGAAAGGAAATTTCATTCGTACTGCCCTGGGGTACCATACGAATTTGCACATTTCGCCTTCCAATTCCTAAAAAAAAAGATCACCTAGGCCAAAACGGCACGTTAAAGAAGAGATACATGAGTTCAGGAAGAACGGTCATTTTGCCGGCTATTGCGATGGGGAGGTGAATCTACTCATTGTAGTTGCAGTCATATAGCATAAGGATCTGTCTTGCAATGGTCACACCTAAGTAGCGTATAGACTCTGGAGCCCATTTGAATCCCTGCAGCTCTTCAGGTCGGACGGTGGCATCTGTGAGGGGAAAGAGTTCATATTTACTACAATTCACTCAGAGTCCCGATAGTTCTCCAAAATGTAGGATATCCTCCATAATGGGCCTCAGGTGTTCTTGAGGGTTTCCAGCCTGTCGTCAGCATAAAGGGAAATTATCTGCGGTCTCCCCACTATTCTGATCCCACGATGTCCATGTTTAAACCTTATCAAATCTGCCAGTGGTTCTATAATGATATTGAATATCAGGGGCGACAGGGGGCATCCCTGACGTGTGCCTCTGTTTATCTCAAATTGTGGGGAGACCAACCTGTTTGTATTGACCCTGGCCCCTGGTGCCATATAAAGGAGGCGTAAAGCATCGAGGAACCCTCAGCCATATCTACACTTCAACAACACAGTGTACATAAATCGCCATGATACAGAGTCGAACAACCTTTTGAATGTCTAGTGTATTAGCTATCGCTTGAACACCAGATCTATCTGTGCCAGTATGTTGAAGATGCGGCATAGATTTAGTGCTGTGGACCTGCCCGGGATGAACCCTGACTGATCAGGGTGGATAATGTACGGCATGACTGGCATCAGCCGAGTGGCCAGGATCTTCTCAAAAACCTTTACATCTGTGTTAATTACGGACAGAGGTCGATAGGAGCCACATTGATCTGCAGGTTTTTCCGACTTTAACAAAACCGTGATGACCGCCTCGCGCATGATGCCTGGGAGCGACTGGGATTCGAAGGACTCTCGCCAGAACTGTAGGAGATGTGGCACAAGGGTTTCCTTGTAGCGTTTGTAAAATTCGGCTGTGAGGCCGTCAGTACCAGGGGCCTTTCCAGATGGTAGGTGGTGTATCGCTTGAGTTATGTGAGACAATGCGATCGGGAGCTCTAGTAGGGCCCTACTGGCATGTGATATCTGACTGAGTGGAAGGGCATTGAGAAACACATTAATCTCTTCCTGCGCACATATGTCATTGTTGGTGTATAGGGTCAGATAGAAATCAGCAAATACCTTATTGATGGCTGTGGTCATGTGAACTAAGCTACCCAAGGTATTCATTATGAGTGGAATGCACCGATTGGCGCTTTCCTGTTACGCTATTCGAGCAAGCAGTCTACCAGGCCTGTCCTCGTCCCCATATTTTCTAGCTGACAATGGGGTATCAAGGAATTGAACTTTGCGCTCAGCGTGGGTCCTAATAGTGTCAATGGCTTCTTTGATCTGTTCCAGTGTGGTTGTAGGGGGGTCATTAGCTAGCTCCCGTTCTAGTCTCTGCAGTTCGTCCTCGCATTGTACTATGCTATGCCGGATGGCTTTGAGGACACTGAACTCCATTGACATCACAATCCCTCGAATGCAAACCTTGAAGGCTTCCCAAAGCACACTGGTTGAGGGCACAGAACCTATATTTTGTTAAAAAAACAATTGCACATGTTCATCAATAGTGGATGCGAACGCTGTGTTCTGTAGCACCAGTGGTTTAAAGCGCCAGTTATTGCGAGGCCTAGAGAATGTTGGCAGTGCTAGGCAGATGCGGAGTGGGGAATGATCAGAGTAGGTGCGGGGTAGTATATGAATGTTGCTGACCCCTCTGAGTAATGTGTTGAAGATGAGCCACATGTCTATACGAGAAAGGGTCATGGGCTGAGGAATAGAAAGGGTAGGAGAGGTCCCCAGTATGTAATGTTCTCCAAGCATCTGCTAGCCCAAGTGAATACATACCCTCCTTAATAGTAGAGGCAGCCCATGTGAGGGTTCTCTGGGTGTGGGTGGATCTGTTCAGTTTCATATCCAGGATAGTATTGATATTTCCTGCCCACAATATAGGGATCACCAGGTATCGGGCAAGTTCATCTAGAATGTCTGTATAAAATTGAGGGTTGTCTATATTGGGGCCGTAAACATTCAGCAGCAGCATCTCCCTTCCTGCAAGGGTCCCATACACCAAGATATATCTAC
Source organism: Ambystoma mexicanum (assembly GCF_040938575.1). Taxonomy (NCBI): domain Eukaryota; kingdom Metazoa; phylum Chordata; class Amphibia; order Caudata; family Ambystomatidae; genus Ambystoma; species Ambystoma mexicanum. Next base: position 804,351,707 of record NC_090921.1, read on the forward strand.
CTAAAGGGTCTACATTTGTTGGTTTGCACTGGAAAGGTAGAGATTTGTGTACCAGGGTCATGACGCCCCTAGCTTTTGAGGATTATGTAATGTAGAAACGGTTTCCACCCCAGTTCCTAGCAAACCCTTCAGAGACCACTGAAAGAGCATGGGTCTCCTGCAAGTACAAAATTTGGACTTTGTGCCTTTAAAGATACATCTGTATCTTCCGTCGCTTGGTTGGATTTTACAGGCCATGGACATTCCAGCTAAGACAGGTTATGTCCCCCATTTAGGTACAGATTGACTAGTGTTGTCCCCCATAGTATATATGTCCAGTTGTTCCAGTATCTTTAAGTTCTCTTCCGTGCCCATCATTTTTCGAAATGTAAGTGTAGTGTGTTTTAATAAACCCAATAGTCCCCTCCTACCCCCCCTCCCACATGCCCCCTGAAACTAGGATGATGGTACCACCCAAGAAACACCCCAAACTGGTAACGCAACATTGCATGGGGAGGCTAGTGCACGGGCCCACCCGGGCCAGCACAGGACTTTAGTGCAGTAAAAAGTATAAGTGTTCCTGTACTTCTTATCTGATTACCCCTGTCAGGAGCAGCACACCCACCATCAACCGTGGGTCTGTGAATAACCGAGTGTCCATTCCTAGCATCCCAGTGGGCAATATAGTAGCAAAAAAAAGTCTACAACCGTTCATGAAAAACAAACCACAGGGAATGTGAAGGCAGTGAGAAATGAGCCACGTCTACAAAGATAGCCATTAGGATTTATGTTCAGGATTCAGGATGGCAGTAGAGTTTCGTCCAAAAACTTCATGGCTTTGCCGGGTATTGTGAAAAAGAATGTCTAGCTGTTCCACTCTACACGTAGTTTAGCAGGGTACAGCATTGCATATTTCAGTTTTTTGTCTCACAGTCGTTTCTTGACCGCTAAGAAGGATTTACCCTATCCGGGTATACAGGTATTCCCAACATCAGGTCCCCCAGCTCATGGGCTGCTCTGAGGATCGCGTCACGGTCTCTGTAGTTAAGGATATGGGCAATGATGGGCCGAGGAGATGCCCCAGGTGTGGGTTTGGGGGCCAGGGATCTATGTGCGCATTCAGCCGCAAACTGTGGTGACAATGTTGGATTCCCCAGGAGTGGCGTTAGGGTGGTCTCTAGCGATTGTTCCAAGGGCGTTTCATTATTGCTTTCCAGAACTCCTATGACGCAAATATTATTGGCTCGGGATCGTGATTCCAAGTCGCTGTTCTTCTTTTCCACCCCGAGCACTCGCCTAGAAAGTGTAGTCATCCTCCACTGTGCCCACTCGTGTTTCAGCCTCCGCTAGACGTTGATCATTTTTATCCCTGCGAGTGTTGATTGAATCCAGGGTGCTGGTCATGTAATCGAGTTTGGTGTGTACTTTAGCAAATCCCTCTTGCATGCACGCCATAATGCATTGAGTTTCAGTGACTTCCATCGGTATCGCCTCTGGTTCTATGCTAGTGGTGGCCCCACGGGAAGTCGATGGCTTAGCAGTGGGTTTGGCGTATTGGCTCATGGAGTGTTGGTTTTTTGCTCTCCCTTTTGTCATACTGTGTAACGGTAGAGGATCCAGAGGAGGTATTCCAAAGGGTGTCGAGCACCCAAATCCAGTGATCCACTATGCAGCAGTGGTAATAGGTTAATGTCTTCACGTCTGCAGTGAGAGTGTGGGTATTGAGGATAAACATGCTGTCCCTTGGGCAGTGGGGCAGGCCGATGTGGTCACTCAGGGTTTCAATCAGGCCTTCGTGCAAGGCAAAGCATGACAAGTGCGGAGCAGTACCAAAATTACATGTAGGCCTGACAGTCAAGTAATGTTACGCATGTTAGGCACTCACTCACCACTGCAGCCACCAGTAGACCCGCTTTGGTGGGCTGCAGCCCGCTATCTTCAATGTGGTCGCCAATGTACATCCGGGGGGGGGGCTGCAGAGCCAAGTCGGTGATGCTAGCTAGGAAGGTGCGTGGGGTTGGTCCTGCAGTCTCCACCCGCTGGAGACTGCACAGGACGGTGGGAAATAGCATTGTTAGGCATCCAGGGTGCTCAGCAGAGGGACTCCAGTAGCTGGTGTGTAGGGGGCACCCCCATACTGTAGGGTGCTCCCAGCCGCAGCGCCCGTGCTCCGACCTCCACAGCTTAGCGCAGAGATATTCCTAGACGTTGGCAGGGGAGTGTTCCAAAGGGTGTCGAGCACCTGAATCCAGTGATCCACTGTGCGGCAGCGGTAACAGGCCAGTGTCTTCCCGCATGCCGCAAGGGAGTGGGTGATCAGGATAAATGCCTGTCCCCTGGGCAGTGAGGTGGGTCAGCGGGGTCACCTTGGGCCTCAATCAGGCCATCCCGCAAGGTAAAGCATGCCAAGTGCAGAACAGTACCAAGGTTACATATAGGCGTGACAGTCAAGTAATATTTATGCATGTTAGGCACCCACTCACTGCTGCAGCCACCAGCGGACCGGCCATGGTGTCCAACCACCCTGCTATCTTCAAGGTGGTCGCCAATGTTCATCCAGGGGGACTGCAGGGCCAAATCAGTGATGTTGGCTAGCAAGGTGCATGGCATTGGTCCTTCAGTCTCTGCCTGCTGGATACTGCGCAGGGAAATGGCGTTGGGCATCCAGGGTGCTCTGCAGAGGGTCTCCAGTAGCTGGTGTGTAGGAGACACCCCCAAGGTGCAGGGTGCTCCCAGCTGCAGCGTCCGGGATCCAGCCTCTGCAGCGTAGTGTAGAGATATTCCTAGCCGTTGGTGGGGGAGGAGTCCCTGCTCGTTGCTGCCGGTGGCCACTGCTAGTGCACTCGGTGGGCATGCAGGGGTTTGCCGAGATTTACAATCCAGTATCAAGGTTCTGGCTTGGGCCGATGTAGTAGAGCCAGCCTCTGTGCCGCAGCGGGAGGTGCTGGCTTTGCAGCGTTTCCTGTCCCTCACTGTCACTCAGAGCCGGCCTACCGTTTCCTGCTCCCCGGTCACTGATCAGGACTGGGTTGGGATCTGTGTGCTGCCAAGGAGATCTGGGGACCAACTTCCCGTTTCGGGATTTTGCGGGATGAGCGGATGAAGACTGAGCCGCCATGTGGAACGCTGCACAACAGCACCCCCAAGCTCTAACTTTTTAAAATTCACTGCAGCCCATGATAATTGACAGTATACCAGTTTAAGAAAACCACAGGGATCCTGTTGGCTAAATGGGAATGACTTTGTCTGAAGTGTACTTCTTAGATCTCCTGCAAGAAATGAGTTTGTCATTTTTCTAGCAAGTAATGACGATGCTATGTTTGAATTGGGTTTACAACCACATTCCATTGCTAGTAACCGCGGATGATAGATGGTAAATCATCCTTGGGAGTTTGTGAATAGGAAGTTCTCTGGCAGATGTAGATATTATTCACCGCCGCGGAGTGGCGGTGAGTGGCAGTCTTGCAGTCTCCCACCACCAGTCTTTTCTTCAGCTCTATTGTTGGAGGTGTGTTTCCTGCTACACCCAACACTACAAAGCCTCATTCATTTACTCCGCGGAGCGGACGCGGAGTGGCGGTGAGTGGCAGTCTTGCAGTCTCCCACCACCAGTCTTTTCTTCAGCTCTATTGTTGGAGGTGTGTTTCCTGCTACACCCAACACTACAAAGCCTCATTTACTCCGCGGAGCGGATGCGGAGTGGCAGTCATGCCAGGCAAGACGGGCCCGGCCGTCCTTTCACCATCTATGATACAGCTTTTGGACCCAGAAGATTCTACAAGCCGCTGTCTAAGAAGTAACGCAAAGTTGTTTTCCAAAAACACAATTGCACCCCTCACACAGACTTTCAATCATCCTCCTTTGACTCCTACTGAAACAACAGCCTTTCGGCATATCCATTCAAGTCCAGGGCTCAACACACCAGTACACCTGGGAAAAGGACATTGTGCTGCTAACGCTCGAGTCCCTCACAAAAAAGTCACTGAAAAGCTTTTTCGCTTCACCAACAATAATCATTCATCATATCAACATGAAGCTGACTTACCCGAAGAAAATGTCGCAAACTCGGGTGCTTGCGGCACTGAACCTCCTCCGACCTCCGTGCCTGCAGTGATCGCCGTCCCCCTGCATGCCGGGTCAACACTTCCCGGAGCTCCGCAGCACCCCGAGGGGGGGTCGCGTTGAGTTCTCCGGCCGTGCCGCCCGGCCTTCCATTGGGGCGTGCGTTGGCTATTCTAGATGCTGCCGGTGCTCTGCGGCCCCCCGGAGGGGGGACCTCTTTGAGTCCCCAACCCGCGCTGCCTGATGCTTTGCAGGTCCTGGACGGCTTGATCCCCGCCGCGGCCGCAGCTCTGCGCTCTCCCGGAGGGGAGACGGCGTTAAGCGGGCAGGCGGCACCGAGGCAGGAGAGGCCCGAGATGGGGACGGTGGAACCGGAAGAGACCGCCGCATAAGGTGACTCGTCTGTCCTCCCATCGGGCGGGAGAGAGGTCCCGCTGCCTGGTCCCTCTGGGAGGCCATGTCCCGAGGAGAAAGAGCAGGAGCACTCGAGCGGGTCAGGAGCCGCTGGCGTGACACCGACTCCTGCAAACGAAACCGAAAGTGAATCTACTGCAGCGCCACCTATTGCCGTAGTTACGGCAATAGCAACACTTCACAGTGAAAATACTTCCAACCTGCCACCAGACAATTCAAATCAAGAAGAAAAAGTGATGACTGTACCAAGCCTATCTCTGCCTCAGGAAACCATGGCAACTTCACCTGATAACATAAAAAAAGAGACTTTGGCCCCTTGACGATCTAACCAAGAAAAACCCTGTCTCAGATCCATCAACTAAACAAGTGAAACCCACGAGCTCTGTCAAATACTTACCCAAACAGGCCAATTTCACCAAAACGCCTCGGGCAGGCCCCAAATGCACAAGAAAGGGCTGTAAAAAACCTCAACTCCCCCTGAAATTACTATCAGACTTTTTCCATAAGCACTCTAAAGTCATTCAAGAGAAGTGTAAAGAACTGACAGACGCTGAAATCCTCGAGGCAGCCGACGCAATCACACCACCGCGTAAACATCGCAGGCTGATACAAGCCCAACGAAAATCTTCTTTTTGCTTTGCAAAAGAAGATAATTGGCCAGCCCGCAATATAGACCTGACAAAATGGCACTTTTCAGGCCAAGTGACTTCATTAATCCCACAAATTACGTCGGAAGAACAGGAGGTCCAGCACGCTCGAAACCCGGCTCTACCACCAACACCCATCTATACACCTTCTTCGCCAAGTGCCAACATTGTAAAGCCTCCAATCTCAACTTCTATCCTGTCTCCCCAACAAACCCCTATTATCATCGATCAGGGAGTACAGAATCAATCACAGACTCACATCCAAGAGCAAGTCGAGGCAGAGAGTCCCACACCTCTTCCGAATACTCCGACGTCACCGAAGCAAGTCGGCTCTGCCCTAATCGGCCCCATTCAACCTTTGCCACAAGACCTGTCGCTCGACTGCGAATCAACACATTGACCAAGTGGCAGTATCAATTACAAAGAACAGGCACTCGAGACCTCACCACCGTCATTAGGAGAGTCTCACAGTCCCACTCCACAAACTCTAGACAAAGACCTTGGAAGCAAGTATCCTGCAAAATCAAAAAACAGACCCCAGTTTGAGAAAACCTTAGACTCCTTTTACTCAAACTTAGACAACTACAATAATCAAAGAAGACACTCCTCAGACCACCCCCCAGAAGACTATCAGCTGTAACTATGCCAATCACACGACCACCATCTCCTACGAGAGGCAGACCAACCCTGCACTGTCATACTCCTTCAAAAGACTCACAGCCAAAAAAGCTTGACACCTGCACTTTGATGTCAGTATTATCGATAGCCCTCAACCCATTTGTCAAACTGTACGAAACAATCGGAGATACAATGAAAGATCACACATCGATTCAAACTTCAATGCTGAACAAATTAATTTTTCTGGAGGGTTATATTACTGCCCTAGAAGCAAAGATTCTTGCAGCCGAGAACAAACCAACCCAAGAACCATCTATGTCACTATCTCAAAAACCGGTTTCATCCATGTGTCTTACTCCCCAGGACAGGCCACAAACAAACTCAGAAGGCACACAAACTCTTCCATTTATTGATCTAACTGTCTCATCAACCCTCTTGACAGAAAAAATCAGGTCGCCAAAAGGAGTGATAGAAGTCAACCCCAAACAAAAAGGATCAGTCTCACTAGAACCAATCTTCCAGCAACCAGATCCAGCAAGTTCAAAAGTCATAGCCGCCCAAAAGGGCTCCACAATCCCGTCTAAACTGAAAGGGAAAGCAAAAGACACCCGGGAGGCTAGTAGGGTCGAACGTGAGACACTTAATCATTCCCCTAGAGGGGTAGAAGTCTTCTTGAACAACGAGGACATGATGAACATTACGCAACACATTACTGACCAATCAACAATTTCTAATCAGGATTTACAAGAAATACCTGACTCCACCACAATTCTTGCACCATCACAAAGAAACTCCAATAAAGAAATAGAGATCACAGAATCCCCTTTCCTCACCCTTGAAGAACGAAGACTGCGAGCGATTACGACCAACCACAATTCAAAAGACCATTTACCCGGAGAGTCCTCGGTAGCACCCAAATTCAACCCCCAAAAACAAGAGAGAGAAAAACGCGATAATCACTCTCATCGGCAGCCAGCAAGACAGACCCACAGATCGCATAGCAGCCCTCACACTTACCGAACAAAAGTCCAGAAAAAGAAATCTCCATCAAGAGTCCCCACTAAGGAAGTCCCCAGGACGACTTTCAAATCAAAAACTGCCAAATACCATTCAAAACCTCAAATACGATGTATACTGAAACTAGAGCAGATTCCTGGGAACTACGATGAAGTGATATTAAATAGAAGAGCAGTTATCGATTTATTCAGTTACATCCCGAAACTCCGTTCAGTGAAGTCAGCCGACCTTCAGATTGTCGACCCGAGCCATCAGGTTTCCAGGGCTATCTCACATCTATATATAGCGTCACAAACAACTAACAACGTCCTAAAATCTGCCCTGGAGGAACTTCTAATAATGGGCTATGACCTTACTGAATCCTCCAGAGAAATCAAAACATGCAATCATCGGAAAAATAAAGATCCCCATGAGTACACAAAAGCAATTGAGCATCCTCGACCTTCACGTCAAAAACTTTGTTCTTCCCCAAAAAAATCAAGCAACACTACCGTTCTGGACCAAAAACCGAGCACCAGCAAAACGGCCCAGAAACAAGAAATCACTCGGCCTGCTAAAAGTTCTGATAACTTAAACCCAACGTTCAAGATAACTAAAGCTTCCGAGTCGCTCGCCAGACACAAACATCCAAAAGAAGGCCTAAAGCTTCAAAGGATGGTCCAGAACGTGTCCTACCCTGCGGAAACAATTCCACCCTCAAGCTCGTCTCTGCACTCCCTTTGGTCGTGGTTGCCGAAAGCCCTAAAGTTAAACCAACAAAAATAGCCAGTCGAGAAAACGATCTACAGCAACACATCAGACTGTTGGAACCCAAACGTCCAAGACCAAATAAATATGTGCTCATGGAACACTCGAGGTTTCCTTCACCTTACAGCACCAGGTTCCACAAACTTAACAAACTACGATATTATCTGTCTACAGGAGACATGGCTTCTTCACCCTTCAGTCCTTGACGGTTATGAGATTCATACAGTGCTGGCCAAGAAGGGCCCACTAGGCCGACCAACAGTGGGCCTTCTTATCGCGATCCGCAGTGGACGAGGCCTAATCAATTCACAAAAGCTAAAAGAAAATCACTTCATGCTGATGGTAAAGCTAAACTGGATTACAAGAGATAGAGAATCGAACAAAATACTGATGAAGACACTAATAACCGTCACTATCTATTGGAACCCGCTACCATTGAATGTGCGAAATTTATCAACACAATTGAACAAGAGTTGGATTGGGTGCAAGTCACACACCAACCGGACCATGTAGTTCTATGTGGCGACCTCAACATCAACTGTCAATCCCCTATGAACGCAAAGGGACTCAAATTGAAAAAACTACCAACTGACCAGAGGTCAACCAAATGGCAAAACCTTATGAATTCCAGATCTTTTGACAACTTGGATCAAGTCTTCTCCGACCCAAACAGACTACCAACTTGGGAAAGAGCGAAATCAAACTCCACAATTGATCACATCTTTGTATCACGTTCTTTATTATCTCACATCAATTCTTTCAAAGTGATCAAAGCAAGGGAAAGCAATCATAACCTTCTTGAAACTACTTGGTCCACAAACCCACCGACAAACCACACCATGATCGCAGACATCGAAGTCACCATGCAAGGAACAAGACTCAGGATAACTGAAAAGGCAATAACTACCATAACAGCCCTATACAAAGACCACAGCAATCAATCTCCCAGGACAAATGTGGACTACACGCCATTATTGACCACCTTTAGAGTCCCACAAAGAAAAAGGAAGTCAACAACATCAGATCAAAAACACACTTACGACAAACTAGTCACCGAAAAAAAGAGAGAGCTGAGAAAAACAAAAAGACAAGCTCGGAAACTTGACTTCCCACAGTCCTGCGTCATTATCAAAGCTGCCGTCAAAAACTACAAATCTTGGCCACGGGGCTACCGCCATAAGCTCTACCAACAAGATGCGGAAGACATCCTCAAGGCTATTACTGGCAACCACGCCAGAGACTTCTGGTCCTTGCTCCACTCAACAGCGCCAGGTGCTCGGCCATGTCAACTGAACGGTATTGGCCAATCGGCTTGGGAAGCTCACTTTCGGACCCTTTTCAAGAGCCTTACAACCATAACTCCCTTGACGGACCACAACAACACCTCTTGGATCTGTTTGGACAACATCGAAGACATTGTAGTTTTAATCAAAAAGTTAAAACCATCACGTGATCCTGGACCTGACGGCATTACGAACCTCGATTTGAAATCCCATCCCGAAGTCTGGGCACCTCTCCTGAGCCAAATCTTCAAACGCTGTTCCACCACAAAATCCATCCCACCATCGTGGACACGCGCAAATGTAGTGCCTATCTACAAAAAAGGAAACAGATCTGACCCAGTCAATTACCGCCCTATAGCCCTCCTCGACCCAATAGGCAAGATGTTTGGGTCCTTACTCCTAAAACACTTCACCGCTTGGGCCAACGAAGCTTCGTGCCAAGATAAGCTACAAACTGGCTTCAAAAAGAACCTGGGGACAAACGCCAACATCTTGATATTGAGTGCTCTCAAAAGCAAAATCTTGGAGGGGCGTCCGCGTCTATTTATTATCTTTGTCGGCCTAACACAGGCGTTCGATAAAGTAGATCGCGACAGATTGTTGAAGAAACTCGCCCTATGGAAATGTCCCCCGGACATACTCGACCCAATCAGAGCCCTCTACTCCAACACTTCCATGCGGGTACGCCTTAACCAGCAAGGAGCACTAACAGAAGAAATAACAATCGCCAGAGGTGTTCAACAGGGCTGTCCTCTGGCCCCGGCCTTGTTTTGGTCCTACCTAGGCGATTTTCAAGAATCTGAAAAAACGGTTCGAGCCTTTCCCCCTAAACTTGGAGGAGAACAGATCAGTCGTCTACTTTATGCTGACGACCTAATCCTTTTGGACAACACCCCAATAGGTTTACAACGCCAACTCACAAACCTACAGCAATACATGATGGCAAACAATTTGGAAATTAACGAATCAAAAACAAAAATGATGGTTATCGAGAAATTTGCAAAAAAGAAAGCCACATTATCTCTAAAACTAGGCTCGACCACCATTGAGAAAGTCTCAAGCTTCAAATATCTTGGAGTCACCTTAGACAGCTCATACAGAGAAAAAGCAATGCAAGAGGCCATACACGCTGAAACTACCAAACTAGCCACACAAGGGAAAGCAATTGACATCAAATTCGGCAAATTCTCTATCATACCTGTACGAGACTTCTATAAAAAGAAAGTCATACCATCCTTGACATATGGCGTCGACGCAATGCCGAACCTTCCATCTGAATTGTGGCCAAAACTAGAAGCAACTTTCTGGAGATCAGTTCTTGGTCTCCCAAAAACAACTCCGATAACATTAATTAGACGTGAACTAACTCTCTCTTCGTTAAAATCAACTACGGACTGTAACAGTGTCTTGCTGCATCGGAAGTGCATACAGAAAGATGCCCCATATGCTTATCAGTTGATAGGCGAAGAAATCCGACTTGGTAGCTGTCAAATGCTCGCTCGATGGGAAACCAAAGTCTTGACCATCTTGGACTCAGTCGCCTGCAACACAGAAGAACTAATCACCAATCCAGTCAGAGTTACCAAAAAAATCAAAGAACTGGACTGGATCGACACCAACGAACTTGCTACCAAGTACAAACTTACTAGCCACCTTCCTCCCTTCTCCAGGAAACTAGACTCTATTCAACCGTACTTGAAATTATTTCCAAACAGATCAGCACGAAATTACTTTTTAAAAATCAGATTGAATCTCCTGGAAACCAATGAAATTCTGGCGATCAGACAATTATCTCCGACCAGCTGCTGCCGTTTCTGTAATTCTGCCGCGGCCAAGGAAACTATACGCCACCTCCTTTTGAACTGTCCTGCGACGACAGATATTCGCCGCACATACCTGAAGGACATCTTCACAAATGTTACCCTTCGAGACGAAGAATCGTGCTGGAACAAACTGCTGGACGGTGATAAATCGGCATGGCAGTTAGCCACAATAAACATCATGAAACACATCCTTGACGTGCTCCTCCCGACGCAGATCTAATGCAATGTTCCACCGATACCTTTGGATCAATTCTTCTTTTTCTTCTTTTAGAACTTGGTTCATCCTTCAGGACACGCAGGACAGTGCGAGATGTTCTACTAGCACTTCGAAATTTTGTTAAAAAATCTATAATGATTATATACAAAAAAAAAAAAGATATTAATAACATCAATTTAGAAACTTGTGAGTCTTTGCCAGCAGCTCACCGAACTATTAGCACTTGCATGCATCTGGAGCTTGAATGACCTTGATCAGAATAATTGTATATCTACAGTACAAGCCCCAACAACTATTCACATTATATTGTGTTTTCTATGCCATCCCAAGGAAGTGACTTGTGTTGTGATACATGTGTCAATGCCTTGATTGTATTGCTGTAAGAATTGGCTCCTGAATGTCACACAAGAAATACACCAAATGTAACAAAATAATTACAAAAAATGATAAAACAGCAATGTGTAAAATGGCAGTTGTGGTGATAAGTACACTATAGAATCATATCTGCCAGGATAGATCCACGCACAAAGGTGGGGAGGTCACCCTTATTGTCAAAGAAAACTTAAAAGCTAGACAAATCAAGTCCTCCACCTCTGTTAATTTTGATGCTCTATCTGTGAAAATCTCCTTCTCTCCTAATGACACTGTGACACTATACCTAGTCTATTGTCCTCCAAGTCCCCTTCTGGACTTCCAAGCCAACCTAATACACATCCTAAGCAATAATCTCCAAACTAGTACCAGAGCTATGCTCTTAGGAGATTTCAATCTAGGCTTTAATGACGCAAAAGGCAAAAAAAAAAGAAAAGCCTTTGCCAAATCCCTCTGAGATTTGGGCTTTATTCAAAAAGTTGACAACCCCACCCACAGCAAAGGACACATACTCGACTGGCGTGTTGATCATAACTGTGGCCTCGACATCAGTTCCAACAGCCCTCACCCCTGGACGGACCACCATCTTCTGCATTTCCACATACCTTCCAGAACAGTAGCCCAACACAGCCCCTCAATGCCTGCCGCTATGGCAAGATAAAAAAAAAATATCACCAAAGACAGAATTCTCCGCCTCCTGGAAGCATCAGTCTTAACAGTACCACCAACTAGCAATCCCACAGAACTAGTTGAGCTCTATAACACCATTCTTAAAAAAGCAGTAGATGCTATCGCTCCACTAGAGAAAAAAGTACAAACACATTAAACATACCAACTCCTGGTAAAGTCAGGACCTACTAGACCTTTAAGCACTCAAGAGGCAAGCCCTTACCAAATGGCAATCTAACCGCTCAGCCTCCTCTAAGGAGTCATACCTAACAATTGCCAAGGATTACAAAAACGCCATTGCCATAGCAAAAGCAGTTTCCTATAACCTCAGAATCGGCAAAGCAAAATCCCAGTCCAAGGAACAGTTTGCCATCTTTAATGAGCTAGTCATCCCTCCCACATCTACACAGCAGACTGTGAAGGACGAGAAATGGTGTAATGACATCCAACACACCTTGTTGGACAAAATCAACCTACTCCAGGAGAAAATTAAGGTGAACTTCAACAACCTGCCTAGGGTAGTGCCACCAACACACACTGGCTCTAAACCAGACCAGAGTGTTACACCCACCACAGAACCACAGATACCCTTTGCCTTCAGAGAAGTTACCATACCCAAGGTCATCAGTATTATTAAGCATATAAAACTGTCAATATGCAAGGGTGACATTTGCCCAGCAAACATAATCAAAGAATGTGCTGAATCACTAGCACCCTTCATCGCGGCCTTTATTAATGCTTCATTCACCACCGGCACTGTACCCTCCTCCCTTAAGGAAGCATGGGTCCGGCCGCTGCTAAAAAAGCCCACACTGGACCCAGACCTACCAAACAACTACAGACCCATCACCACAGTGCCTTTCCTAATGAAAATTCTAGATAAGGCTGAATACTTACACATCCAGTCCTATCTAGAAATGAACAACATCTTGGGGAAAAGGCAATCTGGCTTTCGCCCTCGACATGGTACTAAGTCAGCTTTGCTAGACTTAAAAAATCAGCTACTAGAGAACATGGACAAGGGCAAGTCGGCACTTCTCCTGCTCCTCGACCTGTCGGCCGCATTCGACTTGGTGGACCACAAGATCTTAGAGAAATACCTCACAGACACTGCACACTTCTCCCACAAAGCCACCAAGTGGATAACCTCATTCTTGGAAGGCCGTGCCATGAGAGTCTTCACAGACCAGGCATCAGCTGATCCATCTCCCATTGGCTGTGGAGTCCCAGAGGGTTTGTGTACATCCTCTTCACGCTGCCACTATTCAATGACCTAGTAGAACTCGGCATAATGTTCACAAATTATGCCGATGATACACAGATTCTTCTCCCACTATCTGGTGACTATGAACAGGACCTTAAAACACTACAAAAAACCTATGCAATCAACCAGGCCTGGATGGCGGCTAAAGGCCTCAATGGGGACCGAAATCCTATTGGTAGGCCCCAAAGAGACCCTGAACAAACTAGACAAATATTGTAATTTCAGCATCGAGAACACTGTGATCACAATCTCTGCAGCAGTAAAAACATTGGGAGTATACCTTGACTCCTCACTGTCCATGGACAGACAAGTCAGCTACATCTCAACATCAGCAGCACTCACAACGAAAATCATGAATGCCGTCAAACCTCACTGCCTCAATATTGCCAGAGCCACCATAGGCGCAAAGCTGGACTATTGCAATGTCCTCCTCCTAGGCACGTCCTCAAAAAACATCAACACATTACAAGTCATGCAAAATAATGCTCTCAGAGCTGCCCTTAGCATCCCTAGGAGAGAGCACATCTCCCAAGTGAGGAAAGACGCCCATTGGCTTCCGATCAGAGAACGTATACTGTTCAAAACGCTCACCATTAATCACAGATGTCTGTCTCAATCTGCTCCCCCTTACCTAGCAGAACGTATACGTCAAGTTCAATCCCACAGACCTGTTTGTGACCTATACTCACACCAACTCACAGTCCTTGCATTCAAAAGAGTCAAAGCGAGGGGATTCAGCTTTGAAGTCCTAGCACCTACAGCATGGAACTCACTACCAATTAACCTGAGAAAGGAATCCTCTCTTATGGCTTTCAGAAAAGCACTGTAAACCAATCTGTTCAAGTAAACTGCTCTTCTGCTATTGCTGAATATCATGAAACATGCATAATGTCTGAGTTGTATTCATGTAAAACTGTATCTAAGAATACTATCATACCAACTGCACTTAAGTGAATATTCTGTAACTGCGCCACAATGCCTCAGGGCTGCTGTGCGCATTATAAATGCAAATAAATAAATAAATACATAAATAAATAAATAACATCCCAAGACCTCTTGCCACAGAGGTTGTGATGTATGTTGAATACAAGTGCTAACCTCTTGGATGGCAATGACGCCAGTGCAGGTATTATTAAATGTTTTGTAGTTCCCTCTGGTTGATGTGTTTTTATGAAGCAAATCATAATACAGTTTTAAAATGTTGTAGAATTATAAAAGACAGGTGATTTTATTACCCAATCGAATGGTATTCACTGTAGCGATGTAGGAAGGATACTAGTCTGAGGGGCAAGAGGGGAATCAATCTAGTGACCTGTAGAACACAAAGAGACCCAAACAGTAGGGGATTAGGTCAGTGTGATATGTTAGCAGCTTTTGCATTACCAAATACTTGCTTAAAAAAAATGCATATGACATTTCATGAGAGCATAAAAAAGTACCCTCTCATTATTCGTGAAAGAGATTTCATTTGATCTTCTGACTTGAGACAGACATGTTGACACATGCAAGGATTTAAAAGGCTTCAGAAAAAATGAAACAGGTTTTTAAAATGGACTAGATTTGTATTAAAAAATTCTAACTACATAGACGAATGGATATTAAAGAGAGACAAGGCCTATCTACTCTGGCCAATCTGCTGCCATCGACTTTGCTTAGTCTCCAGATTTGCCTTTGAGCTTACACTATGGCAACTCCCATCTGTATCATGCCTTCTGACGCATTGATCTAGCCTTCATTGGCAAATGAAGGGCTGCTAGCAGCATCAAAGCAATGCTGGACAGGAAATGTGCAAACTATACCAGTGCATCAACACTGCACAGCAGCATTTTGACGCTCATTTTCATGATGCCTTTGCACATAATATATGCAAGTATAAAAACATGTTCATGTTGTCTGTGCCTATACATGTCCATAGAGGCTGCACCAATATAACAGGAACACCATATAAGAACATACTCCTTTTGGCTTAACCAGTACCAAATGCAATGGCACAGTAAGAAAATATGTCCAAACTAAACCCACCAATGCGGGCCAGTACCATGAAAGAACACTCATCATACTGTCTTCATCCTTGAGGCCCAGCAAAAAATGCCATTCCACACAAAGAAACCTATCCAGGCTGGGCCGACCAATTTGGGCCAATACCGCATAGGAGCACTCTTTGATGCACAGTAAGCATTGCCATGCAACTGTGAAGATTTGTCTAGACTGGACCCAACAATCTGCGCCAGTACCAAATATGAAGTCTCATTGTGCTGCCTTCACCCCTAAGGCCCAGTACAAAATGCCATATATAGCAGTAAAGATGTATGCCCAGGCTGTACTGTGTGCAAGTACCACATAGGAACACTCATGCTGCCTTCACGGGAATCTCACATCTTATCCATCCTCTAGTTTCTCCTCAGCCCACTTCACAGCTATTCGTAGGCTCTGCCGAGCATCATTGATCTCCTGCTGCCCTCATCTTCCCAGCCATAGACCTCCTCTTGCCCTTATGCCTAGTCGGCATCTTCAGGAACTCTGTGTGTCATCCCCCACTGCTCTCGTCTGTCTCTCTTCCTGCCTTTCTTTCTCCCATGGTGCCACCTTATCACATCTTCATGAAGATGGATAACAGGCTTGTGCAGATTCAATGGTTTAGAGGGCTTGATGAGCATTCACCCCATTCGACACCCAGCCAGCTATATGGATATGTACAGTGGGTAACAATTAAATTATAAGAGCCTTACTGTAGATCATTTACCATTTTACAAAATGCAATCCCATTCTGTCCAAGCGGCCAGGAAAAAAGCACCAGGAGGTTAATTTCCTAGCTCACACCTGCCTGTCAATCTCCGAATCACCAGGTGGAAAGACGGAGCTTTGTTATCAACCTGTGATGTAGGCCACTGAGTGCCCACTGATGGCATGAGTAGGGTTTCCTGGACCCAACCATCACATGCCGAAGGAATTGGGGTGACCCACTGGTGCCCATCACAAACACTGTCCAAACCTCGAACAGCAAAAGTTTGCACACTTTGTAATATAGATTTGATATACAGAGTTGGCAGAGCTACAGAGCTTCAGAGCTCGGACATATTTGCTTGGGGAAGGGCGCATTTTAAATTGGACCAGTGTTCTTGAGTCATGTTTGTAGTACAGTGCCAGGTGCAGGTCCAGGTGCAACAATGGTTAATTGACAATGAACCATACACTTTGTGAAGTCGTTTTTATGCACTTATTTCTATCAACATAGAATGGGAAAGGACCCTCACTGTTATGCAGTAATTTGAGAGTTATGGTGAGCTAATTTGGGAATTCACACCTCACTAACTCCAAAGACTGTGCTCTTTGTTTAAGTTTTGGCTAGTAGGTGGTACTGAAATCGCTACCTATAAAGCTGAAACTATTGTCATTAAAATAAGAGCTTTAACATAAGAGCTTGAAATAGGCACTTTCAATCTAGGTTTGTAATGCTTTTCAATACAGGTGACACATGAGGGTGGATTTATGTAGTTTGGCTATATGTCCCACTCATTTAACGCTCATTGCTAAGTGAAATCTATTGGATTTTCCTCCCATTCTCACCCATGTTCCCTCCAATCACACAATTTCTACTGTGTGGTGAATTAGTCAGCCATTTTTACTTCCAAAATGGCGGTCACCATCTGTTAATGTTATTTAAAAGTAATTTGACTTGATTGATGTTTTAAAATATATTTATTGCAGCACTCAAGTTATGATACACATTTTACAGTATTTTTTTATTAAGAATTAAGAATAAACAAGTTAGTGTAATCGTGTTTTGGTTTAAAATGGCACTGAAAATGTACATCTAATGACTTGTGGGGGATTGGTTAGTGTTTTTAATGTAAGGAGCACCTGATTGGCTGTGAAGTGTGTGCTTGTTTTTCTAAGTAAGCCATTTTGTTTCCTGCATTTTCCAGTCCCAGCCACGGGAGCGCGTTTATTTGCCAGATGGAGCCGGGTGGTGGAAATGTTTATAAAGTTTAGGAAGCCTGAGACAAAAAGCTGAAAAGGTAGCTCAGTAGGTTCAGTGACGTTAGTAGAGATCTCACATGTTTAGAAATGCCTATAAATAGTATTCCCCTTTTGCAATGTCTTTTGAAATATTTTGTAAGGTGTAGCTTACAATTATTAATAATTTTTTAACAACTAAGGCAAGTCATCTTTCCCAAATGCTCCATGGCGATCTAACTTGCCAGCACCTTCACCACCCAACACCTCCCAATTATGGCCACCAAGCATCTCACTAGCAGCTCACCCCAATACCCTCTTACCACCCAA
The DNA here is from genome assembly GCF_040938575.1 of Ambystoma mexicanum. Classification (NCBI taxonomy): domain Eukaryota; kingdom Metazoa; phylum Chordata; class Amphibia; order Caudata; family Ambystomatidae; genus Ambystoma; species Ambystoma mexicanum. Next base: position 804,369,106 of record NC_090921.1, read on the forward strand.
AGTCACCCAATATCTCAACCACATATCCCCACCACCTATGGTAGCCGGTTGAAGAAAAAAAACACTAGCCACAAACTTAAAAATAGGACTACACTCCCAATATACCCCCTCACAATCCCCATGTCACTGTGGAACCCCACAGTAAATAATGACAATTTCCACCACTGGTCCTGGATTCAAGCAGTGCTGATTTGGCTGTGAATGTGAGAATTACTTACTTGTGATCTTCATTACTCCTAGTCATGTTCTTCCTCGTCACAGTACTTATCATTGAGGCCCCGTCTCCAGTAGAAGGACCCTTCTTCCATCTTTTTTGTTTTTCCGCCTCTATCCGTCATCACGTACATTATTGTGCCCGCCCATTAGCCTGTAGTTCCATACTTCATAATCATATGGACCCAGACATCTCCACTGGGCCGTATGCAGTGGATTATAAGTACTGTAACGAGCAAGAACAGGACTAGAGGCAATGAAGAGTATGGTGGTTGTGATGGTTGTCATGTGGGTGTGGTTTGATGAGGAGATAATGTGGTGGTGATATTGATGTAATGTCTGATGTGGTTGTGATGTGGGATGAGAAATCAAGGGGTTCCCCTTAAAATGTGTCCTCAAGGGACAATCAGGCAGCTTAGGCAAAGGCAGTTGACCTAATTATTCTCTCACTTAATCTCCCAGGGCACATATTACACAGCCCAGGGGGCCTTCCAGACACTTCCATGGATACGTGATTGAGCACAATGCATGACCATCTTAAAATGCATGCTGTTTGGGGCTCCCTTGGCTAAAGAGGGGAAACCCCATCTGAGGAGCCTGTGGGGTGCATATATTATAATGGAGATATGTGAAACCTCCACTGAAGGAATCGTAAGACCGTGAACAAAAGCCAGCGTGTGTTGCAGCAGATGTCAACGGTACACAGGGCCCTCCTCTGCTGAGAACCAAGTCGGGGAGAGAAGTGTGCCACTGTGGTACCGGCCTTGACTCCAGAGACAAGAAAAGCCAAGTGGTTCATCACAGCCATTGAGTCGAGGGGAGAGCCAATAAGAAACCAAACTGTGTTGAACAAAAGTAACCAACTGCTAGTTGATAAAAGCACAAAGAACTGTTAATGCGAGAGGGGAAAACGAGCTACAGAGGTGTAAGGCACCACGTGGGTGCTCACTCGGAAAACGCTGGGCGATTACCCTCTGGTTGAAACTACCGTTAACAGAAAGCCTTGGGAAACGCGAGAAAGGTGTCAAAGTGGTCATGATATGATATGGCATTTATAATGCACCTATACACAAGTGTTTCAAGGCGCGACGAGTCAAGGGAGGGGGAACCTAGGGAAGACAAACAGCGATCCTACTAGGCCAGGTGTCATTCAGATTGGGCAAGTGCATGGGAAGGGGGAAAGTGTGGGGGGGTCTAGTAAATCCTCATACACCAGTCTAGTAAAATCCTCTGTACAGTTGAAAGTCTTTGATCGGCAGATGATTGTGAAGCTAAGGAAAGTGAATCCTGCATCATAAGAACTGTTCAAGGAATTGTGTGATTGATAAAGTTGGCAAGAGTGAACCCGACAGAGGGATGTCCACAGTGAACTGTTTAAAAACACATTAATATTCATGAATATCACAGAAGAGATTGTGTTGAAAGCCGTAGTGAACCCAACAGAGGGAGGTTAACATTAGAGAAGGGTCTGAGCCCGGAAGAGGGGGGATTCAGGGGTGAAAAGGCATCACCCAATGTGCAAACAGTAAGGAACTTTTGTTTATTATGTTCGGAAAATATCAGGTCCTCGTAGGCAAGAGACTTTTGTAGAAAAAAGAGACTTAACCACCGAAGGCCCTGATACCTGAGAGCAGAACTGTAGTCTCGTGCTGGGGAAGCTCGAGCGTGTGCTTTGCTCCAGATTCCCGCTTTGTGCCGTGCTCAAAACGTGGGGAAGGGAGACCCCGATTACTGCATCCTGACTTATTATTTGTGAACATGTCTTTCTTTACTGTGAATCCTATCCCACACTCTGTTTGTATTTAGCGTAAGGATTGGCAATAGGTTTTTCTTAGTATAGGCCCTTTTATTTGACAAGATGCCAATATGACTGCCTTATTATTTGATGGTCGTAGCTTGCTATCATCTTAGATTTAGGTTTAGATCAGGCGATTTTCCAACCCACATATACAGTTTAATAAACACCCTTGAACTGTGATCACTTATGTCTGTCTTTACTATTGCCACCATGAGTTCCTTACAGTAGGTAGACAGGGCAGTATGAATGTGAATTGGGGAATATGACAAAGTTCATTAGCCTATTATCATTCATATAAAGCGAGCTTGACTTTTTATGTCCAGTGAAAACATTTCACATAACTTGTACTGAAGTAATAGAATTGTTGGCAGCAGTGACAGAATAGCGCTATGTATTTTTAGTTTGCTTATATATCCTATTTTCTTATAGAACTCTGGTTGGACATGCTTCTATTTTGGATTCATTGAAGTAATCCTGTTCCAGTTGCTTATCTTACCAGCTCACATTCTTGGGAGGATAGCTCAGTGGCAATGTGCTCGCCTGAGAAGCAAGACGACACGGAGCAACACAGGTTTCATTCCCGGGTCCGCGCTTAGAAACCTCTGGGTATTAAGCGCGTTATAAATAACCTATCATATCATATCATATTATTGCTTTCTGGGAGAGTACAGACTGGCAGGAGCAGCCTTATTCACCTATATGATTGGGATCAGTGCTATCATTATTCACCTATATGATTGGGATCACTGCTAGCATTATTCACCTATATTAATGGGATCACTGCGAGCCGTATTCACCTATATGATTGGGATCACTGCTGGCCTTATTCATCTATATGATTGGGATCACTGCTTGTTTTGTAGTAGTGTGCGGGCTCAGTAATCATTTTAGACAGTACTCTTTGCTGTACTCCTGTAGGCCAGTCGTTATTACGTCATAGGCACCAATGTAAAATAAGTGGACTGATTACTGTATAACAAATGTTAAGGTTGGATAATTGTGACTTAGTTCATGATTGGCTCCATGGCAGGCTCTACTATTATGTGTCTTGAGTCACGTGGTTTGGCAAGGGTGTATGAGCTAATTAAAATGATTATTTTTGACTACAGAATGTACTTAGCGGCGCATTCCCCTACATATGTGTTAGTCACTTATTTCTGTGGCATGTATGCTTTTTAAGTGTGATTCCTGTTCAATGGTTTAACACTTTTACATTGGGTGTTGCAATTTAAATGAACATATCCATATTAAGCTTTTTACATGCAATTAAAAAGAATGCCAAAAAGGTATGCTCAGCAAAGCATTAAAAAATCATTCAGCACAAGTGCAACTAAGCAAAAGCTGAATGACAATCAGTATTAGTCCGCAAATCATCCTAAAAAACTCTGATGCTCTGAATAATCAGTAAGCCATCCCCAAATCATCAAGAACAAACATGTTTCATGGCGATGCTCTTGAAGTAATCAGTAGGTCATCCCAGAATCATCCCCAAATCATCAGGTACAAACATGTTTTTGCTCTTCAACTAATCAGCAGGTCATCCCAGAATCATCTGGGGCAAACCTGTTGATGCTCTTGAAGTCATCGGCAGGTCATCCCAGAATCATCCCCAAATCATCATGGTTATGTTCTTGATGTAATCGGCAAGTCATCCTAAAATCATCAGGAACAAAGAGTTTTCTAAAATAGGGATGATGTTGGCTATCATCAGCAAGTCATCCTAAACTCATCCCCAAATCATCATGGTTATGCTCTTGATGTAATCAGCAAGTCATCCTAAAATAATCAGGAACAAAGAGTTTTCTAAAATAGGGATGATGTTGCATCATCAGCAAGTCATCCTAAGCTCATCCCCAAATCATCACCCACCATTCTGAGAGATTTGCTGATGACTTTAACAGCCTGATGACTTCTGATGATGTGGGAATGACTTCTAATGTAGTTCGCTGATCATCGGATGACTCCAGGATGGTCTCTTAAGTCATCCTTTTAGACCTGGGTAGTCTGGGAGAGAAGAGGATTCCTACCCGGAACACCTCTGTGAGGGCTTCTGGATCGTGTCAGGGCTTTGTGGCCTGTACAATATTTATCTGCCAGAGCAGCCGGCGTTCAGCGAGTGTCTCTTTGGAGGAAAGATTCCGCGGCCTGCTTTCAACTACTTGCCACACGTGGGGTAGCCGACTGGGTCCAGTAATGGGGGTCTGTGCCTGCACAGTCAGGTTACCCCTGTCACAGTTCTGTCCCCTGCTCACCCCGGCTTGTTCACCTGTGATCAGGGAGGGACGTTGTTCTGGCAAGGCACAGGGAGTCAGTAGAAGGCAAGCCCTGGAAGAAAGTCAGCGCCTTTCTGGGAGCATATTGGTACATGCCAAGAAACCTTCTGGGCATCAGTGCCCTGTCCGGGAACCTTGCTGCACATCTCTGCCTGCAGAGCCAATCTCGGACCACAGGAGCTTAAGAGCTGCCACGTGGATATAGGTTCCCAGCAAAGCCCGGCCCTCCACTGTGCCGGGAGTGGTTACTGCCAGTGAATCTGGTCCTCCAGAAGTAAGGTCAGCGCCGGCATCCGAAGAACAGCTCACCGCAGCTCTGCACTTCCCGCATGGTAAGTAACCTCCATTTCTCACGTAATCTTTGATCCTTTAAGAGTATCATGCATACGAGAAACGGTTCATGTGTTTCACCTGCGTGCTCACTTGCCTCTAAGGTGCCCTGGTCTCCTTCAGAAAGCCTTTACATGCTGACCCCAGGGTTCTTGGCACGCTTACAGTCAGTGCTGCTGTGGCCAGCTTTCGGCCAGTCCAAGCCGCTCCGCGAGGCTCCTTAAACTGCCCCTTGCTGAATGGCGTTCTTGAAAACAGGAAGGCCGGCTCCCTAAGCAGGTTAGCTTTCGGAGGGAATGTTGCACGCATTCTATATTTAGCACAGTGCACTGCGAATTGCCAGACGATAGGAACCAGGTCTGAAATTAAGAATGCCATCAAGCAATGTATCAGTTATATGTTATCAGTGGCACGTGGGGAGCTTGTCAAGATGGGCAAGCACTCTGTGTTTCTGCGGGTGTTCGACTCCAGAAGCACACTGTTTTCCTGTAAGACACTTGGATGCCACATTCCGAAAGCAAACTGTGCTTGTTAAGCTTTTTGGATTCTCGAGGCACACTGTACAATATACACAGCATGACTGATTTCGAAGCTGAATGCTGCGTATTGAGAAAGAATATACTCACACAGCATGTGTGTTTTGTGGCTGATTCCGAAAGTTTACCACATGCTGGGCCTAATTCACAGAAGCGTTTTATAATGACAAACCCCCATTGGAAAACACTCCGCGAATAAGGGCCTCTGTGTTCGGAATGCCAGATTCCGAAGACAAATTGCTCAGGATGCCACATCCTGAAGGTACACTGCATGTGATAAGTAGGCTAGATCGCACAAGCATACCTACTATATGTGTTGACTATGCCACATCCCAAAATCACGCTGTGTGTGTGTTGACCATTCAATATATTCCCACATCACACCGTATGTGTTCAGGATGTCACATCTCCAAGGCATACTTTATGTTCTCAGGTTGCAACATCCCAAAGACATTTAGTATTTGTGAAACAGCTCCAAAGTGATTCTGTGTGTGCACAGGATGCCAGATCCCAAGTCATACGGTATGTGCTCAGCATGCCACATACTGAAGGTACACTGCATGTGATGAGCAGGCCAGATCGTGCAGGCATACTGTTTGTGTAGACCATGCAAGATCCAAAATTCACACTGTGTGCGTGTTGACCTTGCAAGATCTTCAAATCGTACTCTATGGGCCTCATTACACGGAAGGCGGTAGCCATGCCGCTATTTGCGGCATGGCTACCCCCATTCCGTGTACCGGGTCCGGGTTCCCTGAATGGGGAAATATCAGGCCATTCTGACCTTGGAGGGCCCGTTATTTCCCCATTCAGGGAACCCAGACCCTGTGCATCCTTATTCCCGTTCGAGCCCCCATAGGGCTCAATGGGAATGGGGATGATGCTAACAACGGGCCCGTTAATAACGGGCCCGTTGTTAGCATGCTGGCCTGCTCACGGGACCCGCTAAGCTAAGGCCACCTGGTAAAACCAAGCGTCCTTAGCGGGTCCCGCGAGAAGACCTCATAATAGGGCAGTAGGGGTTAATGGCTCCAGCACCTTTAACGGCGCCGTTAACCCCTTACCGCCCACCTCCTAATAAAGCCCTATATGTTCAGAAGGAATCATATCAAAATGTTTTTGTTGGACCCCCCCCTGCACCACATATAAATGTGTGGGGGATATAGGATATAATATTAATAAGGGGGGTGCTGTGGGGGGTCTCCCTCCTTATATATATGTGGTGTAAAGTTTTTTTTTAAAAAAGTCAGCATTTTCCGCTGTCGCAATTGTGAGGGTCGCAATAATCACATAGATCCACATCTCAAAGGCATACTTTATGTGCTCAGGGTTACACACTCCAAAGCATTCTATATGTGTTAAGCAACACAAATTCAAAAGCCAAACACGAGGCTAACACAGGTGGCCGTGCCGCCTGCCTGCACTTAAAAATGTCTAATGCCGATGGTCCTTAATCTATGTAAGTCCTCCCATGTATTGTCCCCAGTGACCGTTCCATTTACCCCCACAACCTGCTCAGAAAGTGACCCGAATTCACCCCATTGTAAGAAGTTCACTGCTTCTCGTCAAATCGGATTTCTTATCTATTCTACGTTCTTTTGTGATCAAAGGAACATTGTACCTTCCTCTATATAGATAAATAAATATGTGTTTAGGATGGCATATTCCAAGTGTGTACTGGATGAGTTGATCATGGCAGATCCAAAGGCATACTACTGTACGTGCTTCGATGCCACATTCCAACAGCACACTGTACCAGTTGATCTTGCCAGAACTGCATATAATACTGTACGTGCTTAGGATGCCAAAGGTATACTGTTTGTGCTCAGGATGTCACATGCTATACAGTATGTGTTGAGGGTACATACTCTGTGTGCTCAGCATGCCACATTCTTAAGTTTGCTAGATCGAGGTTCAAGCCATAATGTGTTCGGGATGACCGATTTTAAACGATAGTGCACGTGTAGAACATGACAAATTCTAAAGTGTGCTGTATTTCAAAACCATATCTTCATGATGCTACATTCCGAAAGCATACTTTACGTGTTGTGCAGTTTAGATCCCAAAGGCAGGTTTGGGCCCAGCATGCCAGATTTTTCAAGTGTAACAGATTCCAGAGCCATACTCTGTCTTCAGTATGCCAGATACCACAGAGATACAGTATACGTCGAAAATGAACAGTACTTATTTTTGCTATATTCCTAAGGCATACCGTGTGTTTAGGATTCCAGATGTCAAAATGTTTATATGTGCCCAACATACCAGATTCCTATGGAACAAAGTTATTGTTCAGAAAGCCTCATACTGAAGGCATTCCGTGCCTGCCAAATGTGCCGGATTAACAATGTAAGCTGTATCCATTGAGTTTACCCTATTCCGAAGGCACACTGTCCGTTTTCCGGATGCAGATTTCTAAAGGTCCACTGTATGTGGTAAGCATACCCAATTTTCAAGGACATACGTGTGTGGGTGACATGGTAAGTTCTCTAGGCATACTGTATGTTTTCATTATGTCAGATTCTCAAGACATACTGTATGGGCCTCATTACAAGTAGGGCGCAAAGGGATACCGGGCACCGGTAATGACACCGGTGCCGGTAATCCCTTTGCGCCCTACTACGAGTTCCCTTTGCGGGTCCTTCCTTAACGCCTGCTCTTAGCAGGCGTTAAGGAAGGACCCGCAAAGGGACACCGGGGTCAATAACGGTACCGTAACTTACGGTACCGTTATTGCCGCCTTCCCCCGTCCCATTGAGCCCTATGGGGGCTCAAATGGGAATGGGGAATGGCCCTGGTGAATGGGGAATTACCGGTCCCTCCGACCTCAGAATGGACCGGTAAGTACTCCGTTCACCAGGCCGGAGTCGGAACAATTTTGGAGGCAGCCATGCCGCAAATAGAGGCGTGGTTACCTCCAAAGTCGGAATGAGGCCCTATGTCTTCAATTTGCCAGATTCCAAAGACTCAGGCACTCATTATCAGTTTGCTGTTAAGCAGTGCCTGGAAAATGCCTAATACTTATTCACAAGCCAAAACTCTTGGTTTTTCCAATGCTTGTTTTTCTGTATGTGTCTGCAGAATTTGACATTTTGTATCACAAAATCCCCTTCCACTTCCAAGGGTTTTGGCTAGGGCGCGAGGATGTTTCTCTGAACCAAAGGTTCTTGCCGCCAATAACTTTTAGAACAGACTTTCTGGCAGTGAGTACATTCTCCAGACAGCCCCCTTTCCACGTCTGCCATATCTCAGGAACATGTGGCGTAAAGTGGTAAATGTATCTGGAGAGCGTGAGAGAGCATGTGAGAAAGTGAAATGGGACCCTAGTGTGGGAGCATGGAAGGGCACCATGTTGTGATGCTTCTTAAATGTGTTTCTATGACTTCTAATATTTTGTGGTTACTTTCATGCTTTTTCACCAGCCTTGATGCATGTGTCTCCTATTTCTACTGTCAGGTTTGTTTGCACATCAAGTTTGCTGACTTCTCCCCTCACTAATACACAAATATTCTATGTTCCAACCCACAAAAGACATATCAACTAAGCCCCCCCCCCAGATGGCATTGAAGATCCCTCCCAACAGACATCAAACATGAATACACTACTCATCTACAATCAACAACCTACATACCACACCCCGGACCAATGCATCCCAGTACAATGAGCACATGAGGCTACACTTTGGGCTCAAATGGCTGTATACTTTCAACACAGAGCACCTAGCAATTGACCCATATCCAGAGATCAGGGTAATTCCGGTCTGTACGAATCAACACAACAGCAAAGCTGTCTTGCAACCTTCCCTCTCTCCCAATTTCTCTTTATTTTTGTCAGCAGATAATCTTTATTTGAGCCAGAAAAGAGCAAATTAACCAGAATATACAGATGGCAGCTGTAGGCAATGGCTTTGAATTACAATCCCGGTACGACTAAAAGTGGCAGGCTTTGTGGTTGCAAACCTTTATGTTGCAATGTTGAAAAAGGATATTCCAGTTTGCGATTGTCTTTAGTGAGTTGCAATGCAGCAGGGGCATAGGGTGAGCATACCCTTACCTTCTGTTGGGGCGATCATGCAGCTTCCATGCACGGCCAAATGATTCAGACTAAGAAAAATCTATTAGCGCACGAGAAAGTGAAGGTGCACGGGAGCAGAGCCATGGGGAGCGCAGTTGGGAGCTGGTTATATGATAAATTTGACAAACGCATTTTTAAGGTAGTCATAGAAATGTAGGTAGGACCAGGTATAGGACACAGGTGATTTTGTGTAGCAGTAGTGAAATACAAGGTGTAAAGACAGTGGTGTTGACACAGGGCCGAGGCCCGGGAAATACTGAAGCATAGCCATATTGGAAGTGAGGCCTAGCAATTTCGTGCTTTGTGTTGGAAGTGTAGCAGAGTGACATAATGAAGAGTTTGAATTATTTTATCTTTCTCAAGCCCCAGGAGTGAAGCTGAGAATAGTGACATTCATGACGAATAGATAATGGTTTATTTGTATCCAGAAGTAGGCCTGCGGAGCAAGATTGGAATGTGAATGGCAGAGCCATTCCCGTAGGCCTTCCCGTAGGACACATCCATGGGAGTCAGGTTAGAGGTCTCGAGCTGCCAACATGCGCGGTTTAGATTTAGGGCACTAGCGCCCCCTGGGATAATGGCCGTCCTATTTGAACTGCCAGGCGGCTGGTGAATTGAGTACATACATGCATTAGAATTGGGCTAATTAATGTGATCCTCGAGAAAGCAGCAAGGTGTACAGTGGGTGGGCAACTGATAAGGGGGGTAGCGAGGAGCAGAACATCCCCTGATTTGTGATACGAAGAGCAAGAGGTGATGCCAACAAATCTAGTTCAGAGCTGGGGAGGCATGTCTAGGATGCTTGCGGGTCCGATATCAAGAGGAGCGCACTATCATTTCATAGGGCCGATTTGACCTCAGAGTTGTCCACTGAGCTCATGCTAACAACCAGGTGCACACCATGCGACTAAGCCAGGGGTCAAGTCCTAAAAAAAACTGTGGGGGGACTCATTAACATACCCATTGAATGTGGCGTCACCAGAAATGTGCATGTCAAGGTGCCCTCTGAAAAAAGTGGGAGGATTCCGTCCACTCACATGTACTCTCGACTTGAGCCTTGGACTAACCCGATGGTGTGGTTAACTTCCCAGGTAACTCTCCAATCCAGTAGCTGGGAACTAAGGTGACATAATAGGGGAAGCATGTGTTAGATGGTAGGGGTAGATTAGTATGTGGCCAATCGGTCAAGGGACTATAGGGGACTGGTTTTATGTGTATATGTGGTAGCCAATGAGGGTGGGGAATAACACTATTGTTTTCGTCATTAGTGATGATTTATTTCCATAAAAGCCATGTGCCTGCTTTGAACTAACAGAGAGCTCTGTGTCAGTTTGGTTCTACAGGACCTTCTGATAGTCTTTTTCTTTTTGTATACACACTAAGGGGGTAATTCATAGAATTCAGCGCACAAGTGGCGCACGTGGCTGGCGCACAGTGTGCGCGTGCGACAGTCTGCGCCAGCCGCGTGCGCCAAAATCCATTTCCACGCACAGTGTATTCATGGATTTTAACATCCATTACCAGCCGTGGCGCAGAGTGACACAGCGACCCTGCAGCAGCGCCATTTATGCCCCCAACCCCTGCCCATGCGCCATGTACAGCGCACAAATCCCATACATGGCGCACAGGCCAGTGGACCAGCATACAGGCCCCCAACTACGAAAACGCCTGTAAAACTCCCCGCGCACCCCTCCGAATACACGTACCCCGCTGCGCTGGGAGAATCACATGCGATTGGCCGTGTGCGAGCGGGGTACGTGTATTTCGGGGGTGCGTGGGAAGTTTCACACGCGATTGGCCCTGTGCGAGCGGGGTACGTGTATTACTGGGGTTTGCGGGGAGTTTCACACGTGATTGGCCCTGTGCGAGCGGGGTACATGTATTTCGGGGGTGCGTGGGTAGTTTCACATGCGATTGGCCCTGTGCGAGCGGGGTACGTGTATTACTGGGGTTTGTGGGAAGTTTCACATGCGATTGGCCCTGTGCGAGCGGGGTACGTGTATTTCGGGGGTGCATGGGAAGTTTCACACACGATTGGCCCTGTGCGAGCGGGGTACGTGTATTTCGGGGGTGCGTTGGAAGTTTCACACACAATTGGCCCTGTGCGAGCGGGGTACATGTATTACTAGGGTTCACGGGGAGTTTCACACGCGATTGGCCCTGTGCGAGCGAGGTACGTGTATTACTGGGGCTCGCAGGAAGTTTCACACGCGATTGGCCCTGTGCGAGCGGGATATGTGTATTTCGGGGGTGCGCAGGAAGTTTCACACGCGATTGGCCCTGTGCGAGCGGGGTATGTGTATTTCGGGGGTGCGCGGGAAGTTTCACATGCAATTGGCCCTGTGCGAGCGGGATATGTGTATTTCGGGGGTGCGCAGGAAGTTTCACACGCGATTGGCCCTGTGCGAGCGGGGTACGTGTATTTCGGGGGTGCGTGGGAAGTTTCACACGCGATTGGCCCTGTGCGAGCGGGGTATGTGAATTTCTGGGGTGCGCGGGAAGTTTCACACGCGATTGGCCCTGTGCGAGTGGGGTACGTGTATTACTGGGATTCGCGGGGAGTTTCACACCCAATTGGCCCTGTGCGAGCGGGGTACATATATTACTGGGGTTCGCGGGAAGTTTCATATGCGATTTCGCTGTCAGAGCGGGGTACGTGTATCCAGTGGGGTGCGTGGGGAGTCCCACACGTGAATTGGCAGTGTGGGTCCTCCCAGGTGTGCCTTCTACCCCCTCCACGGCCCCTGCAGGCAGCCCACACCACAGGGGACTACCCAGCACCCCTGGTCATGTCCCGCATGCAGCCCATCCACCATGGCCATGCCCCCCAGCCAGCCCACATGTCACCTTGCACTAGTGCCCCCCAGCACCCCCACCCACCCAGCAGTGAGGGGCACCTGCCAGCAGGCCCCGACTCATGTCCCCCAGCACCCTCACCCCCCAGCAGTGAGGGGTACCTGCCAGCAGGCCCCGACTAATGTCCCCCAGCACCCCCACACTCCCAGCAGTCAGCCTCAGGCCCTGACTCATATCCCCCAGCACCCCCTCCCACCCAGCAGTGAGGGGCCCCTGCCAGCAGGCCCCGACTCATGTCCCCCAGCACCCCCCACCCAGCAGTGAGCCTCAGGCCCTGACTCATGTCCCCCAGCACCCCCACCCACCCAGCAGTGAGGGGCACCTGCCAGCAGGCCCCAACTCATGTCCCCAGCACCCCCACCCACCCAGCAGTGAGGGGCACCTGCCAGCAGGCCCCGACTCATGTCCTCTAGCACCCCCACCCCCCAGCAGTGAGGGGCACCTGCCAGCAGGCCCCGGCTCATGTCTCCCAGCACCCCCACCCACCCAGCAGTGAGCCTCAGGCCCTGACTCATGTCCCCCAGCACCCCCACCCACCCAGCAGTGAGGGGCACCTGCCAGCAGGCCCCGACTCATGTCCCCCAGCACCCCCACCCACCCAGCAGTGAGGGGTACCTGCCAGCAGGCCCCGACTCATGTCTCCCAGCACTCCCACCCCCCAGCAGTGAGGGGCACCTGCAAGCAGGCCTGACTCATTTCCCCCAGCACCCCCACCCACCCAGCAGTGAGCCTCAGGCCCTGACTCATGTCCCCCAGCACCCCCACCCACCCAGCAGTGAGGTGCACCTGCCAGCAGGCCCCGACTCATGTCCCCCAGCACCCCCACCCACCCAGCAGTGAGGGGCACCTGCCAGCAGGCCCCGACTCATGTCCCCCAGCACCCCCACCCACCCAGCAGTGAGGGGCACCTGCCAGCAGGCCCGACTCATGTCCCCCAGCACCCCCACCCCCCAGCAGTGAGGGGCACCTTCCAGCAGGCCCGACTCATGTCCCCCAGCACCCCCACCCACCCAGCAGTGAGCCTCAGGCCCTGACTCATGTCCCCCAGCACCCCACCCACCCAGCATTGAGCCTCAGGCCCTGACTCATGTCCCCCAGCACCCTCACCCACCCAGCAGTGAGGGGCACCTTCCAGCAGGCTCCGACTCATGTCCTCCAGCACCCCTGCCCCCCAGCAGTGAGGGGCACCTGCCAGCAGGCCCCAACTCATGTCCCCCAGCACCCCCACCCACCCAGCAGTGAGCCTCAGGCCCTGACTCATGTCCCCCAGCACCCCCACCCACCCAGCAGTGAGGGGCACCTGCCAGCAGGCCCCGAATAATGTCCCCCCCCCACATGACATAAAGACGCACAATCATGGCCCACATCTCCACCAAAATACCACAGCACGCCAGTGAGGAGCACCTGCCAGCAGGCCCTGACTCCTGTCCCCCAGCACCTCCACCCACCTAGCAGTGAGGGGCACCTGCCAGCAGGCTCTGACTCATGTCCCCCAGCACCCCCGCCCCCCAGCAGTGAGGGGCACCTGCCAGCAGGCCCCGACTCATGTCCCCTAGCACCCCCACCCACCCAGCAGTGAGGGGCACCTGCAAGCAGGCCCCGACTCATGTCCCCCGGCACCCTCACCCCCCAGCATTGAGGGGCACCTGCCAGCAGGCCCCGGCTCATGTCCCCCAGCACCCCCACCCACCCAGCAGTGAGCCTCAGGCCCTGACTCATGTCCCCCAGCACCCCCACCCACCCAGCAGTGAGGGGCACCTGCCAGCAGGCCCCGACTCATGTCCCCCAGCACCCCCACCCACCCAGCAGTGAGGGGTACCTGCCAGCAGGCCCCGACTCATGTCTCCCAGCACTCCCACCCCCCAGCAGTGAGGGGCACCTGCAAGCAGGCCCGACTCATTTCCCCCAGCACCCCCACCCACCCAGCAGTGAGCCTCAGGCCCTGACTCATGTCCCCCAGCACCCCCACCCACCCAGCAGTGAGGTGCACCTGCCAGCAGGCCCCGACTCATGTCCCCCAGCACCCCCACCCACCCAGCAGTGAGGGGCACCTGCCAGCAGGCCCCGACTCATGTCCCCCAGCACCCCCACCCACCCAGCAGTGAGGGGCACCTGCCAGCAGGCCCGACTCATGTCCCCCAGCACCCCCACCCCCCAGCAGTGAGGGGCACCTTCCAGCAGGCCCGACTCATGTCCCCCAGCACCCCCACCCACCCAGCAGTGAGGGGCACCTGCCAGCAGGCCCCGACTCATGTCCCCCAGCACCCCCACCCACCCAGCAGTGAGGGGTACCTGCCAGCAGGCCCCGACTCATGTCTCCCAGCACTCCCACCCCCCAGCAGTGAGGGGCACCTGCAAGCAGGCCCGACTCATTTCCCCCAGCACCCCCACCCACCCAGCAGTGAGCCTCAGGCCCTGACTCATGTCCCCCAGCACCCCCACCCACCCAGCATTGAGCCTCAGGCCCTGACTCATGTCCCCCAGCACCCTCACCCACCCAGCAGTGAGGGGCACCTTCCAGCAGGCTCCGACTCATGTCCTCCAGCACCTCTGCCCCCCAGCAGTGAGGGGCACCTGCCAGCAGGCCCCAACTCATGTCCCCCAGCACCCCCACCCACCCAGCAGTGAGCCTCAGGCCCTGACTCATGTCCCCCAGCACCCCCACCCACCCAGCAGTGAGGGGCACCTGCCAGCAGGCCCCGAATAATGTCCCCCCCCACATGACATAAAGACGCACAATCATGGCCCACATCTCCACCAAAATACCACAGCACGCCAGTGAGGAGCACCTGCCAGCAGGCCCTGACTCCTGTCCCCCAGCACCTCCACCCACCTAGCAGTGAGGGGCACCTGCCAGCAGGCTCTGACTCATGTCCCCCAGCACCCCCGCCCCCCAGCAGTGAGGGGCACCTGCCAGCAGGCCCCGACTCATGTCCCCTAGCACCCCCACCCACCCAGCAGTGAGGGGCACCTGCAAGCAGGCCCCGACTCATGTCCCCCGGCACCCTCACCCCCCAGCATTGAGGGGCACCTGCCAGCAGGCCCCGGCTCATGTCCCCCAGCACCCCCACCCACCCAGCAGTGAGCCTCAGGCCCTGACTCATGTCCCCCAGCACCCCCACCCACCCAGCAGTGAGGGGCACCTGCCAGCAGGCCCCGACTCATGTCCCCCAGCACCCCCACCTACCCAGCAGTGAGGGGTACCTGCCAGCATGCCCCGACTCATGTCCCCCAGCACCCCCACCCCCCAGCAGTGAGGGGCACCTACCAGCAGGCCCCGACTCATGTCCCCCAGCACCCCCACCCACCCAGCAGTGAGCCTCAGGCCCTGACTCATGTACCCCAGCACCCCCACCCACCCAGCAGTGAGGGGCACCTGCCAGCAGGTCCCGACTCATGTCCCCCAGCACCCCCACCCACCCAGCAGTGAGGGGCACCTGCCAGCAGGCCCTGACTCATGTCCCCCAGCATCCCCACACCCCAGCAGTGAGGGGCATCTGCCAGCAGGCCCCGACTCATGTCCCCCAGCACCCCACCCACCCAGCAGTGAGCCTCAGGCCCTGACTCATGTCCCCCAGCACCCCCACCCACCCAGCAGTGAGGGGCACCTGCCAGCAGGCCCGACTCATGTCCCCCAGCACCCCCACCCACCCAGCAGTGAGCCTCAGGCCCTGACTCATGTCCCCCAGCACCCCCACCCACCCAGCAGTGAGGGGCACCTGCCAGCATGCCCCGACTCATGTCCCCCAGCACCCCCACCCCCCAGCAGTGAGGGGCACCTACCAGCAGGCCCCGACTCATGTCCCCCAGCACCCCCACCCACCCAGCAGTGAGCCTCAGGCCCTGACTCATGTACCCCAGCACCCCCACCCACCCAGCAGTGAGGGGCACCTGCCAGCAGGTCCCGACTCATGTCCCCCAGCACCCCCACCCACCCAGCAGTGAGGGGCACCTGCCAGCAGGCCCTGACTCATGTCCCCCAGCATCCCCACACCCCAGCAGTGAGGGGCATCTGCCAGCAGGCCCCGACTCATGTCCCCCAGCACCCCACCCACCCAGCAGTGAGCCTCAGGCCCTGACTCATGTCCCCCAGCACCCCCACCCACCCAGCAGTGAGGGGCACCTGCCAGCAGGCCCGACTCATGTCCCCCAGCACCCCCACCCACCCAGCAGTGAGCCTCAGGCCCTGACTCATGTCCCCCAGCACCCCCACCCACCCAGCAGTGAGGGGCACCTGCCAGCAGGCCCCGAATAATGTCCCCCCCCACATGACATAAAGATGCACAATCATGGCCCACATCTCCACCAAAATACCACAGCACGCCAGTGAGGAGCACCTGCCAGCAGGCCCTGACTCCTGTCCCCCAGCACCTCCACCCACCTAGCAGTGAGGGGCACCTGCCAGCAGGCTCTGACTCATGTCCCCCAGCACCCCCGCCCCCCAGCAGTGAGGGGCACCTGCCAGCAGGCCCCGACTCATGTCCCCTAGCACCCCCACCCACCCAGCAGTGAGGGGCACCTGCAAGCAGGCCCCGACTCATGTCCCCCGGCACCCTCACCCCCCAGCAGTGAGGGGCACCTGCCAGCAGGCCCCGGCTCATGTCCCCCCGCACCCCCACCCACCCAGCAGTGAGCCTCAGGCCCTGACTCATGTCCCCCAGCACCCCCACCCACCCAGCAGTGAGGGGCACCTGCCAGCAGGCCCCGACTCATGTCCCCCAACACCCCCACCTACCCAGCAGTGAGGGGTACCTGCCAGCATGCCCCGACTCATGTCCCCCAGCACCCCCACCCCCCAGCAGTGAGGGGCACCTGCCAGCAGGCCCCGACTCATGTCCCCCAGCACCCCCACCCACCCAGCAGTGAGCCTCAGGCCCTGACTCATGTATCCCAGCACCCCCACCCACCCAGCAGTGAGGGGCACCTGCCAGCAGGTCCCGACTCATGTCCCCCAGCACCCCCACCCACCCAGCAGTGAGGGGCACCTGCCAGCAGGCCCGAATCATGTCCCCCAGCACCCCCACACGCCAGCAGTGAGGGGCATCTGCCAGCAGGCCCCGACTCATGTCCCCCAGCACCCCACCCACCCAGCAGTGAGCCTCAGGCCCTGACTCATGTCCCCCAGCACCCCCACCCCCCAGCAGTGAGGGGCACCTGCCAGCAGGCCCGACTCATGTCCCCCAGCACCCCCACCCACCCAGCATTGAGCCTCAGGCCCTGACTCATGTCCCCCAGCACCCCCACCCACACAGCAGTGAGGGGCACCTGCCAGCAGGCTCCGACTCATGCCCCCAGCACCCCCGCCCCCCAGCAGTGAAGGGCACCTGCCAGCAGGCCCCGACTCATGTCCCCCAGCACCCCCACCCACCCAGCAGTGAGCCTCAGGCCCTGACTCATGTCCCCCAGCACCCCCACCTACCCAGCAGTGAGGGGCACCTGCCAGCATGCCCCGAATAATGTCCCCCTCCACATGACATAAAGATGCTCAATCATGGCCCACATCTCCACCAAAATACCACAGCACGCCACCCCAGTCTTGAGACGCAATGATTTCCCAATCCACCCCACACTGACATGCCTATCTCAAGACACAAACAAAAAGTCAACTATGTACATCAACACATGTCCGTCACACACACACACACTGGTTGGCATTGATTGTGTAAACCCACATTTTCACATGCATGAATTCAAAGAGCGAATTACACACATGGAAGTAAAATATCAAAATGTATTATGGACAAAAATAAAGCAATGAAATGAAAGCATAAAAAAATTGCGAACATGAAATGAAAAGCATGTCCAAAAGATGAGTACATGAAAAGTATAACCAATCCAAAGAAATCCAAAAGAAAAATAGTACAAACTCTCCCTCCACCAAAGCAAATCCAAAGGAAACGTAACAAGTAAAAATTCATTAATCCATGGCGAAATCCAAAGAAAAGGTTCCAATAAATCCATTGTCCAACTATGTACAATCAATTGTCAAGGGTCCATGAGCCCAACGAAAGAACAGAAACCTATGAAGAAAGCTACCTAATAAAAAAACTATATACAAATGTGTGGGGCAAAGTCCAAACACCCCAAAATGAAGGAAAACAAAAATTAAACCTAACACTAAAAACTATATACAATGGCGGCGGGCTAGTCCGACGGCTCACTTTCCGATTTCCCGAGCCAGGGCATCATCGAACTCCTGCTCCATGTCCTGGAGGCGGCCCTCTTCCATGGCCCCGAGGGTTCACAGGGACGATGCCATGTTGGACTCCAACTCCCTGCGAATAGCCTCGAAGCACTCGGCCCGCCTCAGTGCCCTCCGCATGGAGTTCTCCGCCCTGACCATTGTGAGCCGTGCCTTTTCTCCCTGCCGCCGCTCCGCATCTATACGCTGGCCCAACCGCAGCCACACGGAAGACACACCCATTCCAAGGTCCTCCTGCCCTCTGGCCGATGCCTGCCCCTCTGATGTCGATGGCCCCGAGCCATCATTGCTCCCACCTAGAGCCTGCTGCTGCTGCGGCTGTCCATGTGCCCTGTCCGATGATGCCTGCACATCCTCCATCAGCTGGTCTCCAGTTGTTGTGGTGTCCACCCCTGCTGGACCGCCAACTCCCGACTGTGGCAAGGATGGGATCTCCACCAAGCTGGCTGTGTTGGTCAGGCCAGGTCCACAGGGGGCCCTGGTGGAATCTGGGCCAGAAGATGGCAGGGAGAACGACTGGTGCATAGTCTCCACAGAGGAGGAGAGGTCCGCCAGAGTGCGCGACACATGTAGGAACCCACCGACCACGGCCCCTCCCAACAGTGCCACGTTGCGATGCTGCTGTTCGTGATGGTGTGCGTGCTCTACCCAGGAAGCACGCACGTCATCACGAATGTCACGTGTGCGCAACGCGACACCAATCAGGACGGAGCCCATACGTTCATGGGACCCCTCGTCTGCAGGTAGTGGAGAGGCAGATGACGTGGCACTCCCCCCTACCTGCGGACAGACCTGGGACGGGGCATCCCTGCTTGTGCATGGTGGTGCAGTCACAGGATCAAAGACAGCGACATGCACAGGCCCCTCTGCGGTGACCTGTGCTGCCTCCTGACCCTGGCCCTGGACTGCACCACTTGCACCAGTGGTACTACCCCCACCAGGCCCCATGTACGGCTCAGTAGCGGGCTCCTCCTCCTCTGTGGAGACCACCAACCTGGATGTCACCACACCGTCTTCCGCCATTGTAAGCCCCTGTGGGGGCTCACCCGGCCCTTCCGCTACAGCCGTAGTGGGAGACACGGCACCAGTCCCCTCGCTCCCAGATGATGGCAATTCCTGGGAGGGTGACTGGGCCTTGCGTTGCCGCCCGGTGGAGGCATCCCCACCGCTTGGCTCCTCAGCGCCGTCTCCCCCCTCTTCTTCACTTGACGCTGCATAGAGGGAGACATAGAACACAAGCATCAGGGTACAGTACAATATTCCCCTAGACAGGAAGCAATAACACATGAGTGGCACTGTCAAATGTCACTTCCATCCTGTCCCTCCACAATACATGGGTGAATGCACGCAACACACATGCAGAAACAGGCACGGCGCCTGCAATCAACATGAGCATCCATGTACAAGGGCCTCTTGTAACCAAAATGTTGCCTTCAAACTCACATGCATCATGGCTCACACTGATCCCATGCACACACATCACCGGAGGGTCATGCATCATGGCTTGTACACCACAGACACAGTGGATAGACACAGTGGATACAACGGTGACAGCACTGCATGAGTGAATCTACACATCATCACAGACATGTGTCATGCATCCATGGCGTTTCAAAGTCACACACACACTTCTCAGACACACACACATGTGCACCATACATGTACATAAGAGCAGCACTCATCCCTCACCCCCCCCTCCATGTCCAAGAACAGAGACTGGCATGCATTCATGTGTGCATTCCACAAATAGCTCCCCATGTTGCATTGGAACACATGCACCATCCATGTGGTTCACACATTACTGGTCTCACATGCATGACCATGATGTCCCTGCACACACACATCCATACATGGCCTATGTCACACATACAGGCAAGTATCAGACTATCAGCACACTGCAACATGCCATGTCTCACACAGCAATGCTTGGCCACTTACCGCTCAACTCCAGACGGGTCTGCCTCCGAAGGATCTGGGCGTGGAGCGCTGGGCCTACGCATTCCAGGACCCTCATCTGGATGTTGCTCATGCTGACCCGACACCCCTCTGCATCCTCTGCCTTTGCGAGGCGCCGGGCCTTGTAGAGGGTCCTGGACCTGAAGTCCTCCCAGCGCTTCCGGACGTGCTTGATGTCGCGGGTTGCCACCCCCTCCGCGTTGATGGTAACCACTGCATTCTCCCAGATCCTCTCCCGTCCTTCCTTGTTGGCACATGATGTTCCGAAGAGGGCATCATAATGCCCCAAGACATGCTCCACCAGGACACCAACTTCCTTCTCACTGAAGCTGGTGGCCATCTGCCTCTCTGGCTGGGGGTCACCAGTAGTCTCAGATGGTGTTTGCCCCGACATGGTGACCCCCGAGGCAGGCGTGGGTGGGCAACTGGGTCCTGGGGCTGGGCTGTGGAGCGATGGTATCCCAGTTGGGAGTCTTCTGTTCCAGCAGGGGTGGACACAGCAACTGGACCCCTGCAGATGGCTGACATGCAGGCACCAGATAGCAGGGCACGTGGGCAGCAGGCAGGCAGCAGCAGATGGCTGGTTGGAGCATGCTCGGGGCTCTTGGGGGCAGGAAAATGGCCTTTTTGGGCAGGAGCGTGGTCTTCTGTGTGTTTTTTCACGTGGCCAGCTTGATATGGAGTGATTTGGCACGTGAAAAAAGTGCACGTCAGCATGAAATCTGAGGAAAGGCCCTTAGCGCGTAAGCGCGTAAGTGACGTTACATGTGCGGGTGTTCCCCACAATACGGGTGCATTGTGAATCAGCACGTGAGAAAACTGCATGTCACCGTGCTATTGGAGGAAAGGGCGTAAGCGCGTAAGCACGTAAGTGAACGTGTGGGCTGGCTTAAAAGGTACGAGTATCACGCTATTTTCTGGTATGTGCTTTTTGTGGAGAGCGAGCAGGTGTTTCTTGTACTTCTTGTCGGTTCACACACGATTACTTCACAACGTTTCCAATTCCGACTCCCTGTTTCCTCAGACTGCTTTCTTTTCTTCTTTTGGCGGGGGTGTTGCCAACGCACACATGTGCGTCTTTTTCACATTCTTTTTCAAGGCAGACGGTGAGTCGCGCACATATTTTCCAACTGTGGTTGCCCCTGTGTGTTGCGTACCCCTTCAGAGGTCATTGTAGGCTGTGTGTAACACGCGTATGCTTATTTTTGTTTTTCTGGGTGCCACAGCATAGTGCGGGTTCATTTTTCCACGCACGTGGTCTACCAGGGGCTGCGTGCACGTGTACCTTTGTTTTTGGGGTGCCTGTGTGTTGCGTGACCCGTCATCTTCCCCCAGGGGTCACATACAGCCTTGCTAGAGCACTAGGGTACGAATTCCATCTAGTATCCTAGCCCTTTCACCCCAATTGCCCAGGACAATTGTTTACTGCAACTCCCATACGCACAACAACAACATCAGTGCCATGGTTGGGAGGCGACCAAGCAGTAAGGGAGGCAAAGGTGGCCGACCTCCAAAAGGTGGGTGTGGTGGGCGCGGTAGGGAACGTGGCCAGGATTTGCAGGGTGCCCCTGAACTGGCACAGGATGACTCCCAGGCTGACTTCCAGGTCAGCAAGTCTAATCCACGTGTGGCGGTGATAGTTGCTGTTACCAGGCCACGTGGATCTGGGGCAGCAATGTCATCTGCTGCCCCAAATAGCCAGGGTGGAGAGGCTGCAGGGGCAGCTGCAGCTCAATCCACCCCAGCTCCGAGCCTCCCAGCCGGGACAGTGTCGGTCCAGGCCCATCACACCCACGTTGGCTCTGCCAACATCACCCTGCAGCCAATGCCTGCACCAAGACCTATGGTCATTGTGCCTTTACAGGCTTCTTGTACCCAGTCCACCTGCGCTTCTGACCCTAATGACCAGAGCGGCGTAAGCCATTCAGGATCCGCACCACCTTCCAAGAAGAAGGGTGCTCTTGCACTACAGGCTGAGAACCCAAACACGGCTACACACTCCGGCTTCAATGACGCCAAACTTGATGCACTTGTGGCCTATGTGTTGGCACATAGCCACGAAATGGCTGTAAGACTACGACTGCTCAACGTAGGGCTCACTGGCAGACCATCACAGACCACATTAGTGCCCTTGGATTTGTGAGGCGCACAGCTGATGATTGCTACAAGCGGTGGAATTACCTCAAAGGCAGAGCAAAGAACAAGTTGGCTTCCAATCATGCCTCTACTCTGGTGACTGGCGGTGGGTCTCCACCAGAGGACGACCAACTCAATGAACATGAGTCTGTTGCTGGAACCTTCATCACAGAGGAACAGATCCAAGGCGTGGGAGACCTACCAGATTATGAGGCATTGTCCGGTGAGTGCCCATGCAAGTGTATGTAATCCATGTGTATGTTTCTTGGGGGACGTGTAATGATTGAGTGCCAGGTGAGGGTGTGCACTCCTGAGTGGTATGGGTCACCCATGTGCTTCCTCCAAACCAGTCACCGGCCTTGGGTTTGGGTATGACAGTATCCCTTCTGACCACAGTAGCCAATTAACACATTACTGCAGTTGCCCTTGAACTGTCATCTTGCAACAACATTGTTCTGATTTTTCAGTGTTCATTCAGCCTGATTGTTTGAATCCTCCCATTTTTGCAACACATTTTTCTACCCTAATGCCACATATGTGACATGCTTCTGTCATAGATTACACCCCACAATGTCCCACATTTATTACCTTGTTATGGGAATGATTTCACCATTCAGGCTGATTGAGTAAGGGCCTGCTCACATTAATTATTGGGGCCTGTTTGAATGTGGAACATGATTGTTGTTTCCTGTCATGTTGAAGTGACCAACCATTGATGTATCCATCTGCCTGCCATCACTGTATTATTGCACACTGGATGTGTTGCAGTGTGTGGCACATGCGTATTTTGTCACTCTATTTTGCATTTTTCATCTCATCATGTCCATCTCACATGGATGGGTGACAGTACTCATTCACTGACATATGGCTGTACTTGTCAAATGTACCATGGCTATGCTATGTGCCATCTGTGTGCTGGCATGTGTCATGTATGTGGATTGCCCATGCCACTCACTGGCTAATCTGTGATGCCAGTGCCATCTAGCATGCAGCACATGTGTTGATTTTCCATCTTGGAGTCCTCAGTGCCTGCTTTTTGCCTCCCCTTCCAACTCATTGACAGTGCATGCATGCCAGGGTTATAGTCGTGTGGGACATGTGTTATTCATGTACTGGATCTCTGCCTTGTCAGGCCTATGTGTGTGCTATGGTGCTCATGCCTGTTTCAATTTGTTGTCTTTTATGTTTTTGCAGGTGATGACGCACTTGATGCTGTTGAGGTGGAGGAGGTGGTACAGACCCAGGAGGAATCTCAGCCATGAACGGGCACCAGTGGAGGACGTGGTGTGGTGGTGGGTGAAAACCCTATCCTCCTGCAGACCATACTGTCCACGGGTGTCTCTGGGTGCACCTCCCCAGACCTCTATGATTCAGGTGCTGAATCGGACAGTGGGACTTATGTGCTGTCGCAGTTGAGTGTTTCTGGCAGGGATGCTGTTCTGTCCAACCCACCTGCACCGGGGGTAGGCCCCTCTATGGGGATGCCAGTGTTGGTAACTCCGCCTTTGGCGGTTACGGATGTAGGGTCACACTCCACAACATCTGATCCTGTTCCTGGGCCAGCAGATCAGAGGGGGAATGCAGTCCTGCAGCCTCAGGCAGTGCCAGCACAGCAAGGTGCAGATCGCATTGCCCCAAACAGGTGTGGTACCTGCCGACGCAGTGGCCGTACACCACCAGGCAATACTGTATGGGAAAACTCCATGTATAGTATAGCAGCACAACAGGGAGCATCGGCTGAAATGATGGCTCAGGCAATGGAGAGGGTGGCCACTTCCATTCTCCCCCCCTGAAAGGCAGATGGAGCAACAACAGCAGGCAACAGACTCCATTTGCCAATCACACAGGGAAGACATGTTGGCGTCCAACAGGGACCGACGGGCGGCACTGGAGACTCTGCGCGAAGCCATATCTGTAGAGTCACAGGGCCACAGGGAAGCCCTGAGGTTAGAACTCCATTTCCTCAGGGAGACTCTGGGTGAACTTGAGGCTTCCCGAAATTATAGGTCAGAACAGCAGCTGGAGCAGCTCACACGTTTGCTCTTAGCTGAGCTGCAGGCAACTCGTGAGGAGATCCGGGCATCACTCGAGGCCATGTGTGCAGAAATGCAGGCAACCCGTGAAGTGCTGCATGGGGATCTCCGTACTATCATCCTCCAGAACCAGACCTTCAACACCTGCATGCTTGCTGCCATGGAGGACCATACCAGGGCTTTGCGTGGGCTGCCTCCCATAGCACTGCCACCTCCTGATGTAGCAGCAGAGGGTGAAGAGAGCGACAGCAGTTCTCCCACACTGGCGTAGCTGTGCAGGCCATGAGCCCAGGGAGGTATTTTTTTTTTCGCAACATCTATGCAGGTGGGTGTTGGGGTGCACCCTGTCCTCGAACCTCCTGGGGAGCCACCCCCCCTGGTCCACACATGGCCATTTTTGATTTTAGTATTTTTTTTTTTTTTTTACAGTGTGTTTGCCTTGTGTGGCTCACGTGGGCATCCACTGTGTATTCCAGCTGGGCACATGCAGGCTTGTCCTGTCTTTGGGTTCGATGCTTGGGTTCATGACACACACACCCCTCCTGCTTCCATTTTCCTTGGGCTTGCAAAGGGTGTGACCAAGTGACAGTGATTTACACAGTGACATTGGGCTCTCATGAGCTATGTGGGCAGTCTGTAGTGAAAACTGTGTGGACATCCCTAGTGGGGATTGTTGTATTGAACACTGCATGGTGTATTGATATGTGCTTGTGCATCCATGTCTTCCTCCTTATTCACAGGCACCTTCTTCATGTCTTCACAAGGCCATCTCCTTTGCAGATGTAGTTCATGTTGTATGCAGTACACTGACACATTTGCCTGACAGCAACACTCTGCAGTTGGAAGGGGTTGATGTGCTGGCTTATTCAGGCTGTAAGACTTGCACTACTTTGATTTTGTACTGTCATATTTTGCCACTGTTTCATCCTGTGTTGCTGTATTGTGTTGCTGATAAGTATTTGTTCATGTGTGCTGTTTGTTATTGATTACTGGGAGCATATTGTCTGTGGCCTGTTTCCATTTGGAACAGTGCACTTTGTGACACTTGTGTCATGTGTTGTGCATTCATTTGGTTGCTTTCACATTGCATGACATGCCATGGTGTGTTGGGTAGCTGAGATGGGGAGGGGTTTGGTGACATGGCACTATTTTCATATTGTATTTTGCAAGGGGGTAGTCATTCATGCAGCATAAATGTGTGTCTTTTTGTGACACAGCATTGGTTGTCTTTCAGTAGGTTGGGATGCACACAATGTAACACTTCCAGGTGACCAATCTCAGGCTGGTATGGTTGTGACAGTTGACTGTCCCTTATGTCATCATCATTGATTGTCAGCTGGTATGTGCCAGGGCTGTGTGCACTCCACAGGGGTGTGATTTTAGGTGAAGTAATTAGCCACCAGCTGCATACGGGCAGCCTCACCACGTGCCCTTTCCCCTCCCATGCGCAGCAGCGGTGCATGTGGTTGGGGATGTGGGGGCACCACCATGTCCACTGGCAGGCCCCAACGGGTTGCAACATTGTGCAGGACACATGCTGCCACTATGATACTGCACACTACTGGGGGCACGTATAGCAGCTGCCCACCAGAATGGTCAAGGGAGCGAAAGCGTGACTTCAGCACTCCGAATGTGCGCTCCACTATGCCCAGGGGTTGCAATATGGGCTGTGTTGTATCTTACCTCGGGTGGTGTGGTGGGGTTCCAAATTGGCGTCATCATGTGGGTGCTCAGAAGGTAGGCACTGTCCCCTGGGGAGGTGATGATGGGTATCATTAGTGGGGTTGTGACATTACTCAGTATCTGACATGCATGCATGTGCAGAGGCATTTATACTCACCAAGCAGCCATGTGTCGCCATGCCGCCCAGCTTCAAGGTCCCGGTTTAGGGGTGGCATTCTGAAAATGAAACTGTCATGGGTGGACCCTGGATAGTTGGCATATACTGAGGTGATGATTCCCTTGGCATCACATACTACCTGCACGTTGATGGAATGCCAGTGCTTGCGGTTTCTATAGATGTGCTCAGTTGCCCTGGGAGGACGTAGAGCCACATGGGTGCAATCAATGGCACCTAGCACTTTGGGGAAGTGTGCCACCCCGTAAAAGTCCTGGACGGCAGCCTGCCTTTCTGCAGGTGTTCTGGGCATGTATATATGCCTGCGGACTGAAGAGCGTGCAGTCATGATGGCGAACACCTGGTGTAGGCAGCGTGACTGTGTGCCCTGTGACACCCTCCACCCCCACTATGGCACTTGTCTGCTGAAATGAACCAGTGGCCAAGAAGTGTAGTACATTGAGCACCTTTTCCAAGGGGCTCAGTGCTTGGGAGCACAGGGTGGGTGATGTGAGGTCATCCTCCCACTCACTCACCAGGTCTAGTATTATGTGTGGTAGGAACCTGTACCTCCCATACACCTGGTCATCAGGCATCCCAGAAAGGCTGGTCCTGGGTGTAAAAATTCTGGGCCTGGCTATCCTCCTCCTGGGGTGTCCCACGACCACTGCTGCGAGGAATGGTATATTCATCGTAGTGTCTGAGCTTGTTTGTTGTTTGCGCGCACTTTTATGCTGCGCAGGGCCGCGTACGCCTGCATCCTGCTGGAGTACGCGTTTCCGGATTAGCGCATCTTTTTTGACGCACACGTTTCCCCTGTTCGATTCCATGAATACGTGTTGTAGGCGCGCGTGTGGGCGTTCCGCGCATTTACCTCCTGTACTTCCCCCGTAACGCCCACATTTTCACGTGTTGTTCCCCATTCCGCATGTTACGCCCCATGTTACGCCCACTTTTGTTGTGTGCGCCGCGCTATGTGCGCTTTCACTGTCCGCGTAGTACACGCCATTTGATGACGTGTGCGCCCGCGTGTGCCACGCATGATTTTAGCACACATCCCAGGATTTCCACGCGCACGGACTTCCATGAATCGATGTGCACGGCTTTCGCATGCTTGTGCTGCAATTTCCGCGCTTGCGCTGCGATTCGCACGCTTTCGCATGCTTACGCAGCGATTTTCGGCACACATTAATTCCATGAATCGGCCTGTAAATCTTGTTTTCCACGCAAAGCGGTGCACCAGGCCTTTTTCCTTAGTGGAGTTCTTTTATTGTCTGGTTGTATGGAGGTCTTGCCTTACAAATTTGTTGACCCTGACGTGATCCCAGACTGTCCGCAGTGACAGAGGATTCCTGACCGCACATCTTCAGTGACCTGTCCCCTGTGCACAAACTGGAGCTGTTTAGAAGAGCTGTGTGGCCTGAATTCCTGTCTGCTCTTTGGAGCATGGTGCTGCTCCCGGATTGTGCAGGGACCCTGTGCTGCAGGAACTCGGGAGAGCACATACATATAAGTGCACCTTTGCTGGAGAAAACAATAAGGGGAAGAGGTATGAGAGTGTTGAGGAGTATGCATGCGTCTGTTGTTGGTGAAGTGGATGTGAAGTGGAAAGACCATGTGACTTTATATATGTATTTAGTTAAATGGATTGACATCATGGTACATAATATGAGGTAAAAGGATGATGAGTGAGTAACGGGATACTCTCTGATTGTGGGAAGAAAGCAGCAGTGCAGAATTAAGGAGAAAAAGAGGAATAAGGGTAGAGCAGTATAAAGAAAGGGTCTGGGATCCCTCTGCGCAATATAAAGGGGGTGTGTTTTTATTGTGGTTGTAAGGACCGAGGAAGGGTCCAGCTTTGTTGTAGATTTTGTGGAACAACAGTAATGTGTGCATGGTTGATGTGAGAGTGTGTGGATTATAGTAGTGTGGTGAAACGAGGTGTGGGTGTGATGAGTGATGAGTGTTGAAGGGGGACATAAATGGGAAAAAAGTGGGGAAGGGGCATTAAGACACCGCTGGATCGGCGCTTGGGTCAATTAAAGATGTTACGAGTGAGTTAGGGAAAGCAAAATGGAGCAGTCAACTCCAATGGAGTATATGTGTATGGCTCTCCCTTTGTATCAGGAGAAAATTATGAAATACCATAAGGAGCCGGTTGGCCCGAGACAAGAGGAGGAATGTATAAGCCATGGCCAGAGCAGGTAAAAATAACAAGGAGATTTTGGGCCATATGTATACATTTCTGGCGATCAAGTATAAGAGGAAGAAATTGAAGAAAAGGAAGGGGGTTCAAGAACTGTGGAGGATGATGGAAGATCACCGTACACACTTTGCAGCTTTCCCCAGTAGGGTGTTATCACATGTGCGCAGCGGCAGGGTACACAAATCCTTCATACGTACCACTGCCCACCACTGCCCCTCCTCTTTCAGTGTCTGCACAATACAAGAATATCCCAAACCTTATAGTATCTGCAGCTGCTTGATATCCATCACAGATGGAACCAGAGCAGAGGCAACAGAGGGATTTAGAGGTGATTTTAAGGAAGACAGAAGAAGAGTTGTCCGAGTTGAATTTGGACAGAGGAGATGGACAGTGTGGGGTACAAATACAGCCCCAGCATGTCAGAATCTGAGAGGACATGCAAGGCCCCTGTTGTGAGAATGAAGCTTGCTGATGTTGCACCCATTGAAACATGCAGGCCAGTTCAAAACATTGTTTTCCAACATACGGCCTAGTTAATGAGCAAAAATGGGCCTCTTTCAACTTTATCAAAATGGACAGGCACGCAAGTGAAGGAAAATGTTCCTGAGAACTGAAAATTGCTGGATGTGCCCAATACATTGCAAAAGACAGTTGTGCCTGAAAATGCTGTTTTCATAAAATATGAAAAGCTACAATTTCACTTAAAGAGACAGATAGCAGAATGTTACACTGGCATCAATGCAGCACAAGCCTGTGATCCAGAAATCTAAAGTGAAGCCAAGCACTTTGCATTTGTCACAAATAAAAAACAATTACTTTTCAACATTCAGAATGGCAGAATTCAAAAGGAGAGGCCTGCTTGTTGTAGAAGCGAACACTGGTTTCCCATGGTAAACTGTGGCCTATGTGTGAACAATGCAGAAAGGGACACTCATGCCTTTTCCACTAGTATATTAAAGAAAGACTTTACTCACGTACAGCCGGCCCGATTACATTAAAAAATGTCATGTGTAAAACACGTCTTTTCAATTTAAAAGGCTATTCTTTTAGAATTATGTATGTAGCTTGTTTTTCCACATTGAACTAAAGCCTGTGTCCTTGGAACTCTGACCTCAAAGACCTCTGGCTGAAGGCCCACCAGGAAAATCAGGCCTGTTTCAGCAAATCCAAAGAAATACAAAGTTTTAGATCAAAAGTGTGAAAGTGTCATATTAGCCAGCCAACAGAACTGACCTCTTAGACTGTCATGGCCCAATAAAATGCCTTTCAGAGAATGCTAATGGATCTTCAAAGACTGTTAGAAACAGACACTACTGATAAGCAGAGGTTCAGGTCGCATGTTACTGAGGAAAGCAGAACTGGGTGGATTTGCTTAGAATATGAAACAACAACTTTCCATATTATGTCTTGCTAATTGATTAACATTGACTCCTTTTTCCTTAATAACAGGAGAACCGTGCATCGCAATGAGCTCATCCAGGACTCATATTAAAGATCACAGAAAGCCTATGTACATCCTAATTTTATGTGTTGTATAGAATGTGAGTTAGGAAGAAATCCATGATCCTGACCTTCTCATAATTCAGAGGTACTTGAAAGTCGGTGAGCTGATAGAAAGAAACTTAATGTGTGTTTTGTAAAGTTTGATAGTTATAGATATTTCAGGTCTGGAATAAACCAGGAAAAATGACAGCTCCTCCCAGGAAGCGTGTGCCGAAATAAAATTAGTATTTCCCAATTCATCATAAATTGCAGAATTCAAATATATATATATTTATGTAGTTGTCTGAAAAGTGCAGGTAGTTGCCATGTAGTGAGATTTTGAAGAAACTAAAAAAATGGAAAAACATGTAATAATCAAAATGATGCATTTTTCTCCTCCACCATTATCCATAATACAAACTTCTAACTCTTTGCCCTGTAAGCTGCCAGTGGAGGGACTGGTGGGAGGGGGAGAAAGAGAGTTGTGCAATTTGTAGCATGGGAATATTCATAATATGTGTCATCAACACTATATGACATCAGCTTTCATTCTAAAGAGGGATAGAAGGATCAAGAGAGACAAGGGGAGCTGCCAAAACCATTGGGGTACCACCTTGCAAGGGAAACAAAGCTAAACCAAGGCCTACCTAGCAGGAGAGAGAAAAGGAGACCATGGGACACTTGTCTTGGGACTTTTGCTTAGACACCTGTGAGCCTATCTGAGAGAGGCCAGTGGCTGGATTCACCTTGCTGTGAATAGAGGGCTGAGGTGTGAGCTGCCTACCAAAAGAGGGTCCTATAATCTGTCTGACCTCCTGGGCTGAGAATAGAGACATCCTATTTAAGTAGATATATCCCCAAAGCTATCCATTGTGTTGGGAACTACCTGCCTTAATCCATTTAATTGTGGGTGAGGGGGTGAAAATGGGTAGACCCTTAGCACATTTAATTAAAGATAATTCAATTAATTCCCATGTAGAAAAGATCACAGGGTGATTGCTTTTTATTACAATTCAAATTCAAATGTCATACCCAGTGTGTTACAGCCATTATAGTCATTAAAGTAATTGGGTGACCCTATTTTCCTGTAACCCCTGACTTCCTTACAGAAGAGGGGTGTCCTTAATCCCAAAACAAGAATCCCTACAACTCTTCCTTTCAAGTGAATGTAGTGTGTGCAAAACACAGGTTCCTATTTATTCCCAAATCAGAATCCCAAAGCCTGGCACTGCATTTGAATGTGTGTTCCCCAAACAATTTCCCCATTAAGTTCATTTCCCAAACCTTGCCTTTCAAATAAAAAGCCCAAACAAAATTCCTTTATATTCCCACGCCCTGTACCTTGCCTTCAAACTAAGGAATCATATATAACTGATGCCTGGGGGTGGTGGGTTGCTGCGAGAAAAGAGCATTGTGATAAACCAAGCAATCACTGTGTGTTTTTAAAGTTTCCTCTTTGTTAATGTGCAAATAAATCCTATGTGTGTTTTGACTTAAATTTCAACCTGTGTTTGTTGTGAGAACTGAAAGTCTATTAAGAAATACATGTCAGTCAATTGATGCCAGTCCTTTGCATTTGTGATTATTGTGCTGTGCCACGGAGTTGGTGGCTGGTGCTATTTTGATTTGTTTATTATTCATTGTAGAAATGTAAATATATATATACACTAATATTTTTATACAACGGCCTGGTTCCTAGTTTATTGGTGATACAGAGGGTATCTGCTTAATGGTGTTGTACAGGTTGGAAGCCTAACCAAATTTGAATCTGCTAAGTGCTTTGTTGTGCAACACCTTCATGGGTTCGGGGGGAACTCCCTGAATTGAGAGTGGCCGTCCAATAAACTATGACAGCAGAGAGCCCCTGTTGAGAAGGATGAATGGCGAGCAGGGGACATTGTGTTTAGAATTGATAGTACTGCTATTAGGGATGTGCATATGGAGACAGAAAGTAAAGGACAGTATTCTTAAGGGTAGCATAGAGGAAGGCCACGGGCAGGGAGCTTAGATTATGGATCGGTTCCATCAGATACTGACATAGCCGCATTTGCCGAAGAGGAAGAATGGGACACGGAAGAGGAGCAGGGGGAGGACAAGACCCCGCCCATTATATCTCTGCGTGTAGCACGTTTGTGGGGACCTAGATTGAGATCCTGCCATGGGCACACAGTGGTAGTGAAAGGGAAACTAGGGGGGAAGAAGACGACGGCGAGGCCGGTAGGGGCACAGTTCCCATTATTGCACAAAGGTCCTGGGAAGGCACAATAAGTAACCTGGCCACACATGCACAGGAACAATTTGATTAAGACGTTAACATCCCTTACAGCAGGCGCGGGTAAATGGATATATGTCTTTGAAAAACAGACCGCTGGTATTACACTAGCTGTGGGCAACATGAAACATTTTTTCGCTGCAGTATTAGGAGACCAGGCAGATGACATTTCGGTCAAGGCAGGGTATCCCGGTGTACAGACAGGGGAAGACAGCCATAATGGTGCCCATTTTAATGACTGTAGGGTCCTAGTGTGGGCTGCGCTGCAGCATGCGTACCCCAACATGCCAGATCTTCATTGCATAATGGCACAGACTATGCAAAATGATGAGGACCCAGTGCAGTATATGCTGCAGATGTAGGAGATGTGGATGGCGGAAACAGGAGAGCATTGGGACTGGTCCATAACGTTCTTTTATTATATGGTGAAGCAATGCCTCCCCATAGAAGTACAGAGAGATTCAGACAAGGTTGTAGGGATTAAAGCATAAGGGTGGGAGGAGATACAGTCAATCATTGTGCACCGTTGTAAAGGGATGAGGGAGAAGAAAAAGGAAGTGGCAGAGATGGCAAAGAAAGTAGAAGCAAAGCTTGTACAGAAGAAGTTAGCAAAGTTGACAGTGGAGGGAGCAGTAGTAACTGTGACACAAGGAGGGCAAAGGGAGTAGAGGGTGACACCGAGAGAGGTACAAGCAGCCCCCATGTGGGGAGTAGGGTATGACTGTAATGTTGGATATGAGGGACAATAGAATGGAAGGCCCCCAAGGGGTATCCAAAAGCAAGGCAGTGGTGTGTGGGATCTCAAAAGGGCAGAGAAGGATCCGAAGGAATAGGCCTAAGGTTTGGGAGTGCAGGGCGGTGTCGGACATGTGGGAGGGTGGGACATTTTTAACAGGAATTTAGGAGCAGACAAGTAGCTGCTTATGTCCCGTGTATGCCCAGACCTGCCCCCCTATCTGCAGCCATATGCCCTAGTGCCTCAGAATGTTCCATATGGTGTACCACCACCAATGCCCCACCTAATGCCCCACTCCAGTATCCTCAGTTGTCCATAGCATCACCCAACAGCACACCAGTTTTTGCCCTACATCAGCCACTGCTGCAGGTCCCTCAGGTGCCAAATAACAATGCAGTACCCCACAGCAAGGCCACTCAAAACCAAGGGGCCAGTGTGGTGGGTGGGAACCCATTTACATTTCCAGAAATGAATACCTACGCAGATTAGGACAACCCACAGAGAGCTTTGAGGACCATGAAGCAGGAACAATACTTACATTAGATCTGGAAGGGGTGGTGGTCACAGGAGACAGAATTGTGTTGATAGGGATGGATGCAGAGGGAGGTGAGTGGCGCATGGTCCTATTCATTGACCCAACCCAACCATTGAGGGGTGTGTCAGATGGGCAACTGTTTGAGGATGCTGACAATGATGGAAAAGTGGTACTAGAAGTATGTGTCCCCTGTGAAATAATGATTCAATATCACAATGTCCCAACCTAGTAGCTGAAAGTATGCCATATTTTGCCCAGGACGATTTAGCCCAAGTACCAGACAGTTTATGGATAAGTATGACGTAGGAGTATGACGTAGGACTGTCAAAGTGTGGTGGCAGTACACATTACCCTCAAACTAGGATTTATATTACCAAGAGTAAAGCAGTACCTGTTGTCCAAGGAGGCAGACGAGGGAATATATGACACATCACACCATTACTACACCAGGGCATTATAGTGCCCTCCGAGTCCCCCTGTAACACGGCTATATACCCTGTTAAGTATTTCAAGCGCTCTAGTATGAGGATGGTTCATGAGTTACGCCCCTCAAATAGTGTGGTTCAAGATGAATTCCCAGTTGTACCGAACTCAGCAACTATCCTTTGTAACATACCTATCAAAGTGACTTATTTCAGTGTCATTGAGTTAAAGAATTCAGCCCAATTCCCAATACCTCACCACATTCACCTATCGCGGGATGAGATTCCAGCATACTCTGTTCCTACAGGGGTACTGAATCCCCCAGTATTTTCAACAGAGTACTCCACGCGGACTTAGGGAACATACATGTTGCTAGTATCATAATCCAATATGTTTATTATTTGTTGGTGTGCAGTGCAAGCGAACAGCAGTGCAGAGAGGACTCCATCACTGTTGATATTGTTAGCAGACAAAGGGTCCAAGGTGGACAGCGCCAAAATGCAATACTGTCAACAGGAAGTGTTATATTTAGAACAACCTATTTCCGTTGATGGTAAGAGAGTGACACTGAGATGTGCAGCTGAATTGCTCAGCACCCCACAGCAAGTCACAGTTAAAGACATGCAGAAGTTCCGG
The DNA here is from genome assembly GCF_040938575.1 of Ambystoma mexicanum. Classification (NCBI taxonomy): domain Eukaryota; kingdom Metazoa; phylum Chordata; class Amphibia; order Caudata; family Ambystomatidae; genus Ambystoma; species Ambystoma mexicanum. Next base: position 804,403,637 of record NC_090921.1, read on the forward strand.
TGCAATTACTGTATGGCATGGATCTTTGACTACACCACATGCATTAAGCCATTATTACAACGACTGAAGAGATGGTCACATGCTTCCAAGAGTTTAAAGATGTAATCAGTAATGCCCCCATTTTATCAACCCCCTTCTACACACAGGAATTGTATTTGATTTCCCGTTCAAATGGACAATTTATTTATTTATTTTATTTATATAGCGCTAGACCAAGGAACTCATGGTGGCAACAGTAAAGACAGACACAAGTGATCACAGTTCAAGGGTGTTTATTACACTGTTTAAATGGGTAAGAAAACCTCCTAATCTAAACCTAAATCTAAGATGGGAGAAAGCTACGACCATCAAATAATAATAAGGCAGTCTGTGCCGTCTTTGTCAAATAAATAGGGCCTATACTAAAAGAAATCTATTTCCAATTCTTACCGCTAAATCAAAATAGTGTGAGATAATGGACACCAGAAACAAAAGAAGTGTTCACAAAATGATAAGTAAGGATGGTATAGCGGGGGTCTCCCTTCCCCAGGTTTTTTGCACGGGACAAGGTGGGACTCCTGAGCACAATACACAACTGGGCTTCTCCAGCACATGGTTACAGTTCTTTTCATCAACATCTGATATGATATGATATGGCATTTATAACGCGCCTATACACAAGTGTATCTGGACCTTCAGTGGTCAAGTCTCTTTTATACCAAGTCTCTTGCCCCAGAGGGCCTGATGTGTCAAGAAAAATAACAAAACAAAAATTCCTTTCTGTAATCTTCAATGTTGGATGATGACTCTTCACCCCCTGGATGTCCCACAACCAGGCTCCGATCCTTCTTGTAACGTTGCCTCCCTCAGTCGGGTTCACTATGGCCTTTCATTCAGAATATCATCAACTTGTAACATTCAAGAGTCTCAATGTCTTTTTAAACAACCATTCACTGTGGACATCCCTCAGCTGGGTTCACACTTGATGTCGCAATTTTCACAGGTGTGTTAGGTTTTGCTCTCATTTGCAGGCATCCCTCAGCCGGGTTCACATTTGCCAGTTTAACACAGTTCACTTAGTTGTAACACCTTGCAGGATTCACTTCCCTGAGATTTTCCCTGGGCATCCCTCCATCGGGTTCACATAGCCATTCTAACACAGTTCATGATTCTATCATCTCATCATAAAAGTGGGGTTCCCTTCCCATAGCTTTCTTTCTGCATCCCTCTGTCGGGTTCACACTTGCCAAAGTTCACTAGGCCCCTTAGGTTCTTTTCTTGCCTAAGTCTGGGTCTCAGCCCCCAGTCAGGCTTCACATACTTCTGTTCACACAATGTTCTTGGGGGTGTTACTGACACCCTAATTCGTAGGCATCCCTCAGTCGGGTTCACATTTGCCCCAGTAACACGGTTCACTTTGTTTCCTCAGCATGTCAAAGACGTTCGATTGTGCAAGGGGTTTTACTCGACCCTTGTATGACCACTTTGACCTCTTATGTCAGGCTCTCCTAGGGCCTCCTGGTATCTGTAGTTTTAACAAAGGAGTCCAACCAGAGTCTTTTGAATAAGTGCCCACGTGGCGCTGGCCCATTCTGTAGATGGTCTTTCCCTGGGATTTAACAGTTCAGTAACACACAAGTTCTTTGCTCATAAGTTATTTCAATTCATATCATGTTGCCATTTGCAACCTTCATTCAACACAACTCGGTCTACTATCGGTTCTCCCTCTGAATCACCGGCTGTGCTATACTCCTTGGCGTTTCTTGACTCTGGAGTCAAGGATGCTACCATGGAAGCAAGTGCCTCTCTATGCCTTGGTTATCAGTGTGGGAGGGCCCCCGAGCACCGTTGACATCTGTTACACAACACGCTAGCTGTAGTTCCCGGTCTTCTGATTCCTTTCACTGAGGTTTCGCGGGTCTGGGTCGAAAAGGACAAGGGCACTTCATTCCTTGTCATTGTTTCAGGCATCGCTGCCTTTCTCCTCCTCTTGAACTGCTGTCCTGGAACACCCGCCCCCTGGTGCGTTTGTTTTGACTTCCTCAAAGTGCGCTCTTGTGCTCCACCTTTTATTCCTGTGGGGACGGGAAAGGGGCGTCAGGAGTGTGTAGTTATTGTCAATTGCCTGACTCTGCCTGACCCTTGTGTTGGGACATGTCAGGTACATGGCTCTGGTGTTAGTCTGTTGTTTGTTACAGTGTGAGAAAGAGTTTGTGTCGGAAAGAGGGTGTGGTGGGGGGTAGAGTTTCTAAATATCCTGTTGAGCAGGATGGGGAAAAGGTGTCAGAAGAAATGATATCCCTCATCCTAGGGGGTTTGGTAAGCTCAGAAGGGTGAGTTTGGTAGCGTTTGTGAAATGAATAGGGGGGATTGTGGGAACAGTTATGTTTTGTCAAAGTAGACTGGGAGATCAGGAAATAATACTCAGAGGGACGTGGAGAAGAATGACTAGGAGTACTTGGGTAGGTTACAGGATGACAAGGATTCTGGAAGATGTAGTTTATGGGGTTTGAGTTCCAAATAGGTTTACCAGATGCGGAGGAGTTGTTCGATTCTGATGAGGGGTATTCATGGGATGGAAGGGAGGTTAATTTGGAATAGCCTTCAAAAGCCTCAAGGACTTTGTCCTTCTCATTCTCTTTTCCCATGTAATACCGCATCTCACCTGGGGCATTCCCCCGAGCATAACTCTGGGTTCCCCCTTCCAGGTGACCCTATCTCACTCGTCCACCCCCAGGGTTGGGATGTGAGAGCGCCAGCCTTTCCCAGGCCACCTGAATAAGGGATTCTCTGGGTCTACTTGGGAGAATACCCTCAGGTTTCTCACAGCCATAGACATAATAGCGCTAGACAGGACGGACAAAGGAAAACAAGTAGCTACAATAAGATCAGTGCCAAAGTCAGGGGTTCAGAAAAAAAGGGGGGTCAGTGGAATAGATCAGTTTTCACTCCGCATTTGAAGCCAGGAAGGGATTGGCATTCTTTTACGTCTGGTGGCAGAGCATTCCAGCACCCTGTAGTGACATAGGGGAAAGATTCCTGTGCCACTAGCATTAGTTTAGAACTTGGTCCTTGCAAGAGACATGAATTATTTGATCTGTGCGCCCTCCTGGCAGGAAGCCCCAAGAGTCTGCTCGATAAATAGCTACGACCTTTGCCATATAGGCACTTGTGCGTAATGCACAGCAACCAAAAGGAAATTCTACTGTTCATGGGTAACCAGTGTGGGGCCCCCTGGCTGCTGAAACATGGTCAGTTCTCTGCTGGCCCTCAGCGATGAGCACTGAATTATTTTGAATGATTTGTAAGCAGGTGATTTCACCCTTGCCAATGCTATGAGGAATGCTGGATCAATAGTACAACCTTGCCCCAACAATTGCCTGTGCGTTGGTGACACAGTTAATAGAATTGAGGAAAGGTCTTAGTTGTGTGAGCAATTTTAGAAAGTATGAGGCAAGACTGTTGACTTGTGCCTTCATATTGAGTTCATGATCTAAAATTACTCCCAGTGTGGCAATGACATAGCTTGCAATAAAAAATTGCAGATACTCAGAACTCAGCTTATGCAACTGGGGCACTGTACCAGTTATCATGAGCTCCGTCTTTGTATTGTTGAGTGCTAATCCGTGGTCCACTATCTAGATTTGTTTAAGAATATAGTTGGAATTGATGGTGATGGTGTCTTTGCTGTAATCACCTGTCAATGGAATAAGACACTGTGTGACGGTGGCGTAATTAGCATAAATGATGCCTTTGGCATTCAGCAATTCAAAGAGGGGCAACGGAAAGATGTTATAAAGTGTTGGAGATACACAGGATCCCTGTGGGACTCCACAAGTCACCAGGAATTAATCTGCCATCGCATCCTCATAAAATACTTTAGTTTTGCTGTCTAATCCAGTTGGCTGCTGCTGGAGAGAAGGAGTCCGATGTTAACAGTCTGGAAATTAATATTGCATGGTCCACCAAATCAAAAGCGGCTGACAAATCGAGAAGCATAAGTAGTGCTGTACTACCTTTCTCAAAATGACAGCAGTGTTGACGCAGAAAGGTACTATGGGTCACAAGCTATTGGCTTATTGTAGTGGGATGTTAGACTCAGTGATGCAAGGACACTTCCCATGTGAGCAAGCTTTGGCGGCAGCTGCTTTGCCATTGAAAAATCTGCCACAATTACTTTGGGGTGCTCAGTAACTCTATATGTGGGACACACAGTGTTCACAATTCTTGAGAGGTCTAAATCCACACTGCCTACTCAGAGAGCTTCAGCATACAAAGGGCCTCATTACGACCCTGGTGGAGAGGGTATTACGCCAGCGTAGTGCATGGCGTACCTCTCCGCCCTACTACGAGATTCCTTACCGCCATGGAGAGTTTTACGCCTGCTTTTTGCAGGCGGTAAAATCCATGGCGGTAAGGGACCTTGTCGTTAATTACGCCACCGTAATCTACGGTGGCGTAATTAACGCCTTCCCCACTCCCATTATACCCTATGGGGCAAGAATGGGAATGGGGAAGGGTAAAATGGGGATTGGGGATTTACCGCTCCGCCTGGGTCGGAATGGGGCGGTAAATCCACCAACCCCCATGGCGGTATTGGCAGCTTAGCGCCATGGACCATGGTGCAAATTGCACCATGATCCCCACCAAGGTCGTAATGAGGCCCAAAGTAATTTTATTGAGCCCATCAATCCACATTGTCAGGTGTAGAACTGTCAATCGAGCTTCCTTCCTCACTGAACGAATTAGTGTCATGATCTCTGCTTCCAAGAGGTCAGGACTTGCCCAACTCCCTTGGAAGCAGACCCATAACCCAGGTTCCGAGCGCCAGCCGGTCCCAATTGGGACCTTTTGGACCCTGCCCTGGCGCCGGTGGCGCCAGGCTCATAAATGTGCCCAGTCCCAGCGCTGGAAGCGCCGGGCTCATAATGCTTGGGTGGACTTACCTGCGGCAGACCATGCTGCTTACTTACCTGCCAGTTGAGCCTCTGATCCTCTTCTGTTTGGGGACTACTTTTCCTGTTGGGTGGGGCAGGAGACACTCCCTAGGTTCAGAACCCTGGAACTCTTCTGGAAAGCAGGAACTCTTTTCTTTCCTAGGCGTGGCTGTGGAAGGAGACACCTAAGCACTACAGGAGGCTATTTAAACCACACCCGATGGATGAATCTTGCTTTGCGTTATTCTGAATCCTCTGCAGCAGAACGCTCATCGTGTCTTCTGCATCTGATCCTGGGCCTAAGGAAAAAGGCTTACCATCCTGAATCCAGTCTTCAGCAACACCTATAAAGACAAAAAAGAACAGGTTAGCATTACGGTCTTCAGTGACAGCGCTCCACTTACCTGATCCATCGGCTGTCACCAACGCCTTGCGCTGCATTCCGGCATCTGAAAGACAAAGGCTTACCTACTCTTCGTGCGCTCCGGAGGTCTTCGCACTGCATTCCGGCATCTGAAAGACAAAAGCTTACCAATTCTTCGCACGCTCCGGAGGCCTTCGGCGCTGCATCCCGCATCTGAAAGATAAAACAAGGTGCGTTTAAAGACTTTGGGGAACTTTAATACTCACGTGCCATTATTCCTTTCACATCTAACCCAGTGGGTATTCCGGCACCCTGCAGCCGCTCCGAACTTGTACCTGCAAAGGAAAAAGACAGTTAGAGCGCGTCGTGAAGCAGGCAGCAAGCGCTACTTACGTGCTTCCAGGCGCTTCTATTCATCACACGGGCTCCATCTTAAAACTCACTTCAGCCCATCCTTCGCCATCGCCGGAACCCTGCAAAACAAGATACAACATTACTAAAGACTTTTAAAGACATTTGAATTACTCGAAACTTACCGTTCGTGAAGTAAACGACGGACAACAGTCCTCTGAAGTCAAGAGGCCTGCTCCCCTTATCCAGTGAAGAAACTGGTTTCAGCACCCTGCTCCGAAGCAGATGGAGAGCACGGCGTTCACTTACCTAAGGTGAGCGCGTTAACCTTTGGGGTTCTACAGGAGAAGAGAGAGACATTCAATAATCCAGTTCATTAATCCCATATTTTCTATCTGCAGACACCTTACCCTTCGAGTCAGAAATACAGTGCACAGGGGTCCAGCCCAAAGAGCCAGCCATGTGTTACACATCACCTTAGAAGATACGGTATACGCCCAGTCAAGACCGGCGCCTCTACGGGAATCAGGTGAGCGTTACAATTAGTGAAGGAGGTGAAGTACATGACTGTGTTACCTATGAGGGCCCTGAGTATGATATACCTTGGGCGAGGGACTGTGCTCTTGAGGAGGGTGAAGTATTCTTTGTGGATGGTTCAGCGACCATAGACCAGGAGATGGGCAAACAACAAACCAGCATGGCAGTGGTTCGCCTAGTAGATGGAGAGTACGAGGTATTGGTTCAGAAAAGATTGCCCATGCACTACTCTGCCCAAGCATACAGAGCTAATTGCCCTAATTAAGCACTGGAAGCATCCCAAGGGTGCCGTGTGACAATATATTCTGATTCAGCATCAGTCACCACCACTGTTCATGCAGCACTACTAGACAGATTGATTTATGCACTCTCACGACCCACACTTGTCACAGTGGTTAAGTGCGCCGCCCATACTAACAACTCAGACCCAATTTCCCTTGACAAATAGGCGGCAGATCAGGCAGCCAAAGTAGCAGTGTATCTCCCAGTACCAGACATTGTGGCATATCCAGAAGTAGCATGTTTGCAAGTACAATTAGAGGTTACATATACTGCTGTACCAGTCAGTGAAATTATTGAACTGCAGGGACAAGCACCACAGGAAGAAAAAGAGTTGTGGCAAACTGATCTTATCTGGAGACAGGTCATCACAGGTAAAGTAGATATGCCCCGAGAGTTGGCAACAGTTGCTTTTAAGCAGCTGCATCACCTGGCAATTGTGTCTAAGCAGCATATCGCCAGAGACATTCAGGAGGACTGGTTCATACTGAACCTGCAGGAATTGGTGAATGTTTTTGTAGCTAACTGTACTACATGTCATCTTTATAATATGGGGCAAATGTTGAGGACACTGCATGGTATATTACCTCACCCCAGTGGACCATTCTGTGAGCTCCATATAGATTTTACTGATATGGGGGAAAGATGTAACACCTACAGATACCTTATTGTCATTGTAGGCCCATTCTCCCAATCGGTTGAGGCAGTGCCATGTGCACATCTAGACACTAAATCAGCAGCCAAATTTCTAGTTCGAGAAGTGTTTCCCCGTTGGGGAGTGTGCAAAGTACTTACTTCTGACAACAGCACTCAATACTTCAACAAGATATTTAAAGCGATTGCTACATTGCTAGGCATTCAGCACAGATGTGTTCCATTTATCATTCTCAAGCTAATGGGATCAGTGAATGGATGAATGCACTTCCTAAGGGGAAGCTGTCCAAATTGTGTGCAACCATCAAAAAGAACTGGGTCCATTGTTTGCCCCTGGTTTTGTTTAGTTTGAGAGTGCAGCCCTGCAAAGACCTATTGCCTCACAAAATTGTGATGGTGAGGAGAATGCACATGCCACGTTCACCTACACACAGTGCATCTGATGCTCATAGGTCTGCAAGTAGTTTAGGGGAGGAGTTTACAAGGTATTTCAATCAGTTAACCAGATACATAAAAGTTCTCTCTCAACAGATAGCATCAAAAAGAGATGATTTAGGGGACGGCGCCCTCCCTTCCCAACGTAAGCTTACCACACCTGCAGCTTGTGCCTGGAGATAGCATCCATGTAAGGAACTTCATCTGTCGCTGGAGTCAACCCAGATTTAACAGATCCTACACTGTTGTATATGCCACACCATTCGCCAGCAAGGTAAAGGAGTTGCAGTATTGGATCCACCTTTTTGATGTCTGGAAGGCACCTCATACAGCTCCCCTTTGCCAGATCCACAGCAACTTCCAGATTAAAGATATAACTGTTTAAGTGCGGCTGTCAGTAATTGATGTTTTAGAGAAAGCATTTTAAGTAGAGGATGTTTTCTTCTTCCAGGATTGTATCCCTTCAGTTGTATAATACATTAGTTCTAGTGGTAAGGAGCATGAAGAATACTTTCATCACTGCTTATTGTCTCATTTTAGTCTCCCTCTGTAGGTTTCACCGCACAAGCGTTGTGTAATATTGTCCATATTGCACATACCTTTAGGTTTTGTTTTAGGGTATTTTGTATATTCTTTGGGTCAATTTATATGGTGGGGACATATAAAAGGTTAGGTGTAGAGGGTGTGCACAAAGTGATCTTTTTCAAAATGATGTTTTCAGAATGAAAAGAACTAGAATAATAGACAACAATACCTGGTTTAGAAAACAATAGATTAGGAGGGGGATTGAAGAAGATAGGGACTATGTCCAATATAAAGGGGTGGTGTTTGATAGAGTGTGGATGTATACCACCCAGAATTCAGTAATCTATGGTACAGTCACATGCCCTCAGTGGGGAAAGAGTGGTCAAATGGCAGCTGTTATGTTTGCTCCCTCATCTCTCAAGCGTCAGAGGTGCCCAAGCTTTTATTACCCAAGAGATGCCACCTCTCGTAGCCCATTGTTTAGTTCCACTCTGAACTCTCGATACTGCTGCTTTCCTTTATGTACCTGCTCCGTTATGTCCCTTACTTAACTTAACAACCGGACTGCCACTCTCAGCCCTGTGCTGTACTCTATGTTTGACCTACCTTCACCACCGGATTGACACTCTGAACCTTGCGCTGTATTCTGTACTTGAGCTACCTTTACCACCGGATTGACACTCTCAGACCTGCACTGTACTCTGTACTTGACCTTCCTTTACCACCGGTTTGTCACTCTCAGCCCTGCGCTGTACTCTGTATTTGACCAACCTTGATCACCTTATTGAATTTTTTTTTGCTGTGCTACCCATTTGCTCCTGCCTATTATTGTAGGCCCCTTCACCATGAGGTGAGGCATTCCAATGTTTCTTTTTTACCTAACTGTACCTGCATAACTGTTGTACCCCACTGCACCCTGAGGTGCGGCATTCCAATGTTGCTTTTACTTAACTTGTACTGGCATACTTGATGTAGCCCCCAGCCCCATAGATTGAGGCTTTCCCAAATTGTGCGCCCACTCCAATGTCATTTCATTTTAAGCCTTGTGCTGTTTATGAACCTGTTCACTGCACTTATTTTATCTTTCTCCTCCCTCCCTCCTGATCATTACTCCTTCCTACTCGTCCTGCACATCCCCTCCTCCCCCTCTCATCTCTTTCTGTTTACTGGACTTGCACACTCTGAATTGTCTCATGACTTAGTAGGAACGTTATTGTTTTGCCTGTCTTCCCTGTTCCTCCCTACCCTACACTTCCCCTCCTCCACCTCTCCCCTCATTTCTGTTTCTACACTTGCACGCTCAGAATTCTCTCACAACCTAGTGGGAACGTTAATGTTTTTCATCTTCCCCTGCTCATCCTCAACCTGCACTTCCGCTCTTCCCCTCTCCCCTTCTTTCTGCTACTGCACTTAAACTATCTGTATTGTCACACACCCTAGTAGGAACGTTTTTCTTGTGTATTCTCTATTTCTACCCTACCTACACTTCCCCTCCTGCCCTCTACTCTTAATATTTGCAAACTGCATTTGCACAATCCGAATGTCTCAAAACCTAGTAGGAACGTTTTTGCTTTGTTTTTCTTCCTTGTTCCTCCCCCTCCCTTATCTTGATGTGCCTTGAAACACCTTTTGCTGCATAGGAGCATAAAAAATAACCAATAAATAAAATAGATGTTGCACTGTGTCCGGTATAACACATTTTCCAAGGGCATGAAGTACAAGTTGAACTGATGGACAGAGATGATGAAGAATGTGCACTGAAAGAGAAGTCCCCACGGTGCAGGACACGCCCATTTCTAAAGATGGAAGGAGTACTGTTCTTTGCCAACAAATGGGAGGCAGCAGTAGTACGTTTTGCAGTAGGGAGGTTGGTGGGATTCGATGAAGAAGTGATATTGAACTGGAACAAGAACTGTCTTGCCATGTGGGGTTCATACGTGTGAAAGCCAACGTGGATCGAGGCAAAAAAGACTCCATTGAAGATACAGACAGTAGCAGAATATGTATTTTGCTTCTGAGGAAGTGGCACCATACCTGTGGGAACTAACAGCAAATGCAACAAGATGCTATTCATCCCATATCCCTTATGGACATATTCTGTGTTTGCGGCCAGCAAGCCTACATGCATCTCCCACAATCATGGAGAGGCACTTGTTCACTAACTACCCTGCATTCAACTGTCTTAGGGGTTCAGATGCACACCTGTCTCTAGTAAATATTCCAAGACCAGAGCCATCCCAAACCCTGCAAGTAATGTGAAAGACACGCTCCATTAGAAGAAGCCACCAGAAACCTTCTAATTGCCTGTCCGAAGAATCTTCCTAACTAATGAAGGCCTATCTGGAAAAATATTGCCTCTATATAAAGACAGAAATTCTCTTTGCCTCCCTTTTGGTGCCAGGTATCCAGGCTGCAGTTAATTCCAAATGGTTGCAGATAGTGTGGTCGGAAATTATTCAGTTGGCAAACGATACAGATCAGAGTCTAAATTCTATAAAAAGTGAGCTGCGAGCATTACGGCTGATGACCCTTCAGAATTGGTACGTCTTCGACTTGTTGATGGCCATGGAAGGGGGCATCTGCAAAAATATTGGGTTTTCAGGTTGCACATATAGGCCCCCAAATGATGCAGACAATGGCCCTCATTACAAGTTATGCCGGTAGCCATGCCGCAATTTGGACCAGAATCTCATGGATTTGTATAGTCCGTTTTTCACGGCTACTGTGTTGCTTTCGTGTGTGAGCTCTGATGTGTGTTTGATGTTGACCCCTAGGTATCTGAACCCCTTCACTTGCCAGCCGACTCCCACTTCCGGTAGGTCTATTGGGTTCACCTCTCTAAGTTTTGCCAGCGGGTATGCGCATGATTTGTGTTTGCTAAACTGAATCCTGGTGTATTGCGCGTAGTTCTCTAGTATCTCTAGTACTATTGGGGCATTTATGTGTGGTTCCCTCAGGTATAGGTGCACATCATCGGCGTATCGGCATATTATGTGTGTTACCAACCTTTATCCCAGCGTCGAAGAACTGCTTTCTGAGGTAGATGGCCATTGGTTCCAGCCCTAGAATTTATAACATGGGGGAGAGCGGGCAACCTTGTCTGGTGCCTCTCTGTATCTGCCATGCCTTGGACCCAGTGTTCCCTGTCTTCACTCTAGCCCTGGGGTTGTTATAAATCACTCTGACCCACCACACAAATCCCTCTCCAAAACCAAAGTCCCTCAACACCTCCGCTAGCCACTCCCAGTATATGGAGTCGAACGCTTTGATTGAATCCAATGATAATATTGCCAGCCGTTCCTCGCTCTCTAGTGTTTGTGCTATAACGTGTTGTAATCGGCGTAGGTTAGCCATTGTGTTGCGGCCAGGTACGAATCCATTTTGGTCTTCGTGGATCAGTGCTCCCACCACCCTCGCTAGCCGCTTGGCCAGTATGGAGGTCAGTATTTTGCTGTCGTAGTTCAGCATCGCCAATGGGCTTTATGAGTCGCAGGCTTCTAGGGGTTTATTTGGTTTGAGTATCGGGACAATCAGTGTTTCTCTCATGCTTTCAGGCAGGGTTCCTAGCTTGAACGCCTCCATAAATACCTTGTGAAGCAATGGCGCTAAGGTTGGCTCGTATGCTTTGTAAAACTCTGGCGGCAAGCCATCGCTACCTGGGGTCTTGCATGTGGCTAGGGACCTGATGGCCTCCGTTACATCTTCTATGGTTATGGTTGCTTCTAGGAGCTTTCTCCGCTCCCTGCTTAGTTTGGGTAGGCCTATTTCTTCTAATGTTTGTCTAATGTCAGTTATCGGTATTTTGTTGTCGTGGGCATAAAGTTTGAAGTAAGAGGCGACAAATGTGTTGTTTATTGATTGTTGCATCATGTGGGTTGAGCCGTTATCATCTTTTATTTCATGGGGTAGGTACTTCGGGTGTTCCCGCTTACACAACCAGGCTAGTAGTCTGCTTGGTTTATCTGCTTCTTTATGTGCTTTTACTGTGCGTGTGGCGTAGTCGAATTTGGAGAGCCTTTCCCATGCCTCTTGGCATCCTGCTCTGATCTCTTTCAGTTTTAACTCATCTGTCTCAGTGAGTTGGGTATTCGCCTCCAACTGCTTTATTTCCTCTACTTTGGTCTCTAATTCCTGCTTTAGCTATCTTCAAACCCCTCCAGCTCCCCTATTACCTCTCCCCTTGTCACCACCTTCATTGTTTCCCATAGCATGGCCATTTTGTCCACGCTACCTTTGTTTATTTGCACAAATACCTCTAGCTTGTCCCCAAGCTTGTCCTTGAATGCTAAGTCTGCGAGGGCCATAGCTGGCATTCGCCACAGCGGTATGGGGGGCCTGGGTCCTTAGGTTTTCCATTGTATGATTAGGGGGGAGTGGTCTGATATTGTTCTGCCTAGGTATTGTGCATTTTCTACCTGTGTCATTTGGTTTCTGTCTACAAACAGGTAATCTATCCTGGTATGTAAGTTTTGGGGGGAAGAGTAGTGCGAGTAACCTCTGTCTGTGGGGTGCAGTGCCCTCCATGCATCTACCAGATCTAAGTGGTTGATCATTGTATTTAGCGCCTGTGAGGATCTGTTTGCCCTTTGTTGTAGTGAGTTCGATCTGTCCAGGGCTGCATTTCTAACACAGTTAAAGTCCCCGCCCCATATAAAATGGCCTTCTCTATGGTGTGTCATTTTGGCGCATATTTGTTTGAGATGTGCTGGTGTTCTGTGGTTAGCGAAATAGGAGTTCACTATGCATACCTTAGTTTGTTTGATCATTCCCCAGACCGCCATCCTTGTCGCCTTCGTAATCAATTTCAAAATCACCATATAGCCCAACCCATTCCCCTCACATTCCAAGTCATTATTCTAAGTTGTGTGGCCATAGTCTTGACTTATCAGCCCCTCTTTCCCCCTTCTTCCCTTTCCTTCTGGGTTTGGTTTGTTTTTCCAGGATGCTTCCTCTAATCCTCGGCTGGGCACCTCCTTGGTTCCATTGTCTTGGGTTCTTCTGGCCCATTTCCCACCTCTTGTTTGCGGCAAACAGACAGCATAACAACAATAACAGGTAACGTGTACCAAACTGGTGCACATAGGAGCTGCGTGGGATGCGTAGCGCTTAGGTGCCCTCGCGCTTTCTGGTCCCATTCAGGGTTTCGGGCGCGAGTAGTTTCGTGCTGGCAACAGGCCCGCACTGGTCAGTCCGTGGGTTGGGGCTGTGTGCTCGGTTGGGGTGTCAAGCTCGCCCTGGGGCCATCTTGCTTTGTCTTGGTGTGGACTTTTCTTTGTCATGCACCAGGTTATTGTGCTCCAGCCACATGGTGGCCGCCGCCAGTGTTTCTAAGAATATAGCGCGCCCTTTGTGTATCACCTTTAGCCTGGATGGGTACAGTAGCATGTATTTCAGGTTGAGTTGTCTGAGCCTTGCCTTGATTGGAATGAAGGAGTTCCTCGCCTTCTGTACAGCCAGGGTGTAGTTGGGCTATATGGTGATTTTGAAATTGTCTCTCCCTATTGTTCCCCCTTCCCTGGAGTATTTGAGGATGGCCTCCCTGTCTAGGAAATTGAGGATCTTTGCAATTATTGGTCGTGGGTAAGAGCCCGGTGGTGGTCTTTTCTGGAGGGATCTGTGGACCCTCTCCACTGCAAAGCCCTGTGTTAGGTGACTCGCTCCAATTGCTTGCTGCAGTAGGGTTTCAATATAGCCCGTCGGGTTTGGGCCTTCTGCTCCTTCAGGTACACCCAGTATCCTTATGTTACTCCGCCTTGTGCGCCCTTCTGCATCCTCGGATTGTGCTTCTAGTATGGTCACTTTCTTTTCTAGTTGCAATACTCTGATCCTGAGGTCCACTGTATTTTCTGTCGTTTCTTTAGAGTGCCGTTTCTGCGTTAGTTACTCTCTCCACCAGGTTTCGTGCGTCCTGTCTCATTAGCTGCATGTCAGTTTTTACCTCTTCTATTTTAGTGTCAATTAACGTTTTCAGTGCAGCTATGGCTTCCAGTACTTGGCTGTCTTTATTAGTTTCTTCCAATGTTTTCTGGGGTTGGTTTACAGGGTCCCCAGTTTACAGCACGTGGTGTGATTTGGTGGCGGAAGACAAGTCCATTATGGTTGTCTTCCCTCTGTTTTTGGAGGATGACATTATGACCACGTGTAGTAGCTATGTTGCTGCTCTGGTGCGTGTAGTGTTCTAGGGTCTCCCCTTCTCCTTTTGTTTGTTTTCTCTCCCCCCCCGTCTCAGAGCAGAGTTTGTCTAGATAGATTAGAGGCCAGTGTCGTACCTGCTGCTCCTAGTTTGCTTGTGGGTCAGTTAGCGCAGTCTCTTGGCGTCTGCTTACTGCTCTGTGGGTTGGCTTGTAATCCATTTTCCCAGGGCTGGGGGGGTTGATCTGTGTCCTTTATTGTTTATGGCTCTTGTTTTCCACTTGAGGTGGCGTGTTATGTAGTTTGGTCTACTGTTTCAGAGCGCTATGCCTTGTTTCCTGCGTGCTTAGAGCCTGTGTGGAATATTCGGATCTTTGCTTACTTTCCCAGGCTCGTTTGGGTCTTGTTGTGCTAAGTTTTTAAATCCAATGTTACGACCCAGGTCTTTTGGCGCTGTGTTTCTTTGTTGCTTATACTGGTGCCTTCAGTGGCTGTGCGTGTTTACATGCTCCTTGTGTTGTGGGCCTCCATTGATTATGTATGGGATAGGGGTCATTGCTGCTGTGGTTCCTTGCTGGCCCTTGCCCTGTTTTTGCTGGGCTTTTTGGTTCCAGACAGTTTGTGCTGTCAGGTGCGTCCCTTACCACTGTGTGGTTCTGTGCCCAGGGTTGAGGGCCCCTCTTCCAGTGAGCTTCAGTTATCTGTGTCTGTATTTCGTGGCCTCACCTTGTTTCCTTCGGCGAGTTTTCCTTGTGCAGTGCTCCCATCCACTCCTTTCCGTTGGGTCCCGCGGTCGGCGAACTCGCTCCTCCTCATTCCTCGCTCTCCAGCGCTTCGCTCTTCTGTTCTGGGGGATCCGCTCCGCTGACTTCAGGAGTCCCAGGCGCGCTGTCTTCCTTGTTCCGTCTTCTGTCGTACCCAGGCGTACCTCGTTGCATTTCTGTTCGGCTCCAACTGCAGGTCCGCGCTCACTGCTTGCTCATACTGCCTTCCGGTGGTCCACCCGTTGGACTCAGTGCCTCAGCTGTCGTTGGTTCTCTCTTGCGATGTCGCTCTTCCTGACAGCTACTTTCTGTTGGGTGTCACAACCGGGTGTCATTGGATTATTTCAGGTGACAGATCACTTGGGGAGGACGATGGGTCGCACCGCCCTTTCCCCTCCTCAGCCGTGGCTTCCTCAGGCAGCCCAGCCATTTTGGACGATTCCAGGGTGGGCATTCGGGAGGGCGCAGACTTCTTCCGCTGGTCCGATTTTCACTGTTTTTAGTGGCGCCTTGTTGGGAATCGCTTCTACTTCCCAGGGATGCCTTTATTATTCGTCTGTGCTGCCAGCTAGTCACAAGATTGTGTTGTAGAATCTCGGCCGGAGCTCCGCTCTGTTGCCTCCTCACTCCATGATCACCAGGCCATACCCCCTTCTTGTTGCTGACATATGTTCATTTCTCAGTATATTTTGCCCATCTCTGAGAGCGTTCTGCATTATCTGAAGTTTGTTAAGTACAGAGATATTAGCGCCTAAGTAAAGACCATTACAGTAGTCCAGTTTGAACACTATGAGAGCTGTGGCTAGTATGAGACAGGTTTCAGTAGACAGCATTGGTCTGCAGGCTATCAGTTTGCCCGTATAGGCAGTGGCCGAGGCGGTCATATTGAGTTGTTTGTTTAGGTTGGAGGTAGCATTAAAATAGAATCCAAGTGTTTTTACTACTTTGGCAATTGGGATGTTGTTCGCATCTATATTGAACAGATTGTAGTTAGGGTTTAATTTGTTTAAGTTTGCTGGCGAGCCTACTAGGAGGAGTTCAGTTTTGTCGTCATTCAGGGACAGGCTGTGGACGGCCATCCATGCCTGACTGATAGTGTAAATTTTGGTTACACATCGTACATCTGTGTCATAAATGCGTGTAAGCGGTTGGAGTATCTCTGTCATCTGCATAATTAGTGTAGGTGACACCCAGACAGTCCAGTTCATCAAACAATGGCTTTGTAAAGATGTTATACAAAGTTGGCGAGACACATGATCCTTGGGGCACACCGCAGGTGATAGGTATGGGGTCAGTTACTGCAGATGGCGAGAAGACTCGCATGGTCCTATTATTTAAGAAGATTGTATCTGGTAAACACAATGGGCCTCATTACGACCCTGGCGGAGGACCATGGTGCAATTAGCACCATGGTCCTTTGCGGAGTTGTGAAAATTCCACCATGGGGGTTGGCGGACTTACCGCCCCATTCCGACCTTGGCGGGGCGGTAAGTCCCCAATCCCCATTTTACCCTTCCCCATTCCCATTCTTGCCCCATAGGGCATAATGGGAGTGGGGAAGGCATTAATTACGCCACCGTAAATTACGGTGGCGTAATTAACACCAAGTTCCCTTACCGCCATGGATTTTAACGCCTGCAAAAAGCAGGCGTTAAAATCACCATGGCGGTAAGGGAACTCGTAATTGGCGGAAAGGGGTCGGAGCAGCTAACGCTGGCGTAAACCCCTTTCCGCCAGGGTCGTAATGAGGCCCAATGAAAGACTGCTCCGTTTTGGTTTTCCCCCAGATGGTTGCATTTCAGAAGGTTTTTTATGATCAGCATTGGTTTATCCACTATTTGAAGGCTTTATATTCCCCTGTTTTTTATTTTTTTATCAAAAAGTTTGTGGGCAGTGCCTCTGAAGATTGGAAATCGAATTTATAAATTGTTTCAAAGGAGTCAAGTGAGAACGCTTTAAAACTAGAAAGGAATGCTTGGACTGCTTAGAATAAAAAATGTGTTTTGGGGTGATGTGTTGAACTGTATGTAACTGTATATCATGCTGGTTAAAAACTGCTCTTTATCAAAATAAAACATTAACAAAACTTGTACAGGTTAAATGTTTGAATATTTATAGTTTATACATGTGACCCTGAAGCTCACTCTTTATTAAACACATCTATGTCAAGGCTTCCTAACAGAGGAAATCGGCGGCGATAACCTAAGTTTTGTCCCTGCAAGCTCGATGTGCTGTTGGAATAGTCCTTCATTATGCAGTTGGCCACATGGAACCTGGTGTAAAAGCACACATGGTACTGGGAACTCTGATCACACGGGCTCTACAGGGAAAGGCTGAGGAACCATAACCTTCCATCTTTTTCGGTCTATTTCATTCCTCACGTTCCAGCAAGGAGTAGCTGAAAAAACACATTCTTAATAGCTATCCTTTCGAAGGGTGGGACAGAAGGTATGTTTTTTTTTTGTACCGACTTTGCAGCTGCCAAATTGCATTTGTCCAATTATATTTAAACGGAGAGTGGGGGAACGAAAATATTTGAAACAGCAATACTAACTAACGACCCATTCCCTAGTTGGTTTAGGGTGATTTGCTCTAATACATTTCCTAGAAGGAGACTTCAACTAATCAATTTTTCTACAGGTTGATTTTGCTGCATATATATGCGGGGTGGGGGGGATGCCCGCAGACACCCCTTAACCCCTAAACATTATTTCCCTGAACCCACTTCCCACATATATATGCAGCAAAATACATTGTAAAAACACTACAAATTCTCCTTCCATGAAATGTAATGCAGCAAAACCTCCCATTCCCCCCACTAGTTTACCAACTGCTGCTAGTACTCCATGTAGCCCAGAACAAAACATTAGGAGGTTGAGGGAAAACTTAGAATCACAAGCAGACCCTCACATTAAGGGTAGAACCCTTGAGAACAACAAAAGAGCTTGTGACTCAAAACCACTTTCTTGTAGGGTTAGAGAATGCTAGTGCATGTCCTCAATAAACGCCATTGTCATCACTAATGGAAGACAAAGGAGGTCAAGAAGTATAAGAATTGCATATTTTAATTAGTATTCATACAGATACAATAAATGTGATAAGTAGAAAACATTGATGTAGATACCTTCTCATGAACTACAATCATTCATTAACATGTCATAAATCAGCAATTGTAGATAAAACACAATATACTAAAGTACACTACCATTACAACACGATTCCACAATTAAGTCCCAAAGATGGGGACCCAAATGATTAAGTGGCTTATACGTAGTGATAATGCATGATAAAATTCATTTATTTAGTATCCCACTCATCATCTTTCGTACCATACACACTCATTCATGAATCATTATTCATTCATACACAAACAATACATTTCAGCAGTCATAAAAACAAGCCCAACATGTTTCTTTCCTTTTAGCAGGTGATTCCGTAGAAATTCATCAGGGGCAGAAAAAGTGGAATCATTGCATCATAGCAGTGATTAAAGTCTTATGTTGCCACAAATGAGGTTATTCTCTTCAAAGTATGAATACTTTGTGTCATGGATTTCCAAATCTGTGTTTGTTGTGGAAAATCCAAGGTGAGGACTTCAAACAAACTCTTTTCCTACAAGAAAGCGGTACAGGAGAACAGTCTATCAACTTCTATTCTCGATTATGTATCAAAACATTTTAAATCAAGGCAAATCACAATTATTATGCCTAATATATCAAAGCTTATAATTAGCTCTGTTTACAGCGATTTCAGAAAGTTGACATAAGTAGCTCAGGTTCCCTACGTCCTCCATGTAGCCCAGACCAGTTTCAGCGTTTTAGGAACTGAGTGTTTTCTTCCCTTTTATGTCTGTCTGTCATAGGCAAGGTATCTGGATGGTAAACGTCTTTTGCTTTTAACGTATTTGCATAGTGTACTTTGCAGTCCGAGATGTAAGCACAGTGTCGTCATTTAGTGAAAGCAGATACCGAGAGCACAATTGGCAGACAAGTTTAAAAAAGTGCTCCAGAGATTAAAGGGGGTAAATTACAGGACTACCACCTACTATTCCAAACTTTCCCGGAGTGGTCTGCTGACATTGTATAGATTGTGCAGTGGTTGTGTGGATATGATCGGAAATGCAGTGCTCTGGACTGTCCAATGCTGTCCATTATTCTGTGCTTTAATCCTGTGAATACCATTGGTTTACTTCCTTCTACTGCTGGAGCGTGGGGTGTGCAGCATTGTTCATCAGTCGCAGAAGGAAGTGCCTGCTTCACATGGGTTGTCCTTCCCACTGCTTTTAACTTCTCAAACAAAAAGCTACCACATCAATGAGGCTGTGAGGAAAACACTATTGAATGCACTTCGCTGCCACATCTCTTATTATGGTTGAGTACAGATCCGGGAGATTGACTTTCATTTAAATGTGAAACAGGGCACATCCTGCATCATGGCAAGGGTAATCAAGACAAAATCAAGTGTACATGTGCATTTCACACAGAGTCGTTTAATGAGTTTTCTATGTGTGTCTTTATGTTGTGCCTCGCCCTGAGTCACCTATTGGCTTGACGATTCATATTCTTATTGCCTACAGAATCGTAATAATAATAATGAAAATCTCGTAGCCAGGAACGTCATCACCTGCTACCCCTGAGGTCTCCCTTTGTACCCCTGTGGTCTCCCTTGCTACCCCAAAAAAGAAACATTAAAAAAATACATAAATAGAAGCTCCTGGACTGTGGCCAGCGCCACATGGCCCTTTGTTTTTGGAGTGGCTGCACTTTCTTGTTCAGGCCTCTTTAAAAAAAACAGGGGCTTCCACAAGTGTAAACTTTGAGCAGTGACCCTAAATAAGAAAGAATAGGAATAACAAATAAAATGTCTTTGAGGAATTCTATACAATAATTGATAGATACATTGAAGGTGTATTTTAGGTGGATTTCAGGGGATGAGTTAATGATTTAGAATGTTCTTAAACACCTGAAATTCACAAAACTTCCAAAAAGCATTTAGAGTAGAATAAACATCCATTTCAGACTATGGGCCTCATTACACGGTTGGCGGTAAGGGTTTACCAGTACCGGTAAGGGCACCAGTACCGGTAAACCCTTATCACCTTACTGCGAGGTCCCCTTGCGGGACCCGACCTTAACGGCTGGTGTAGACCAGCCGTTAAAGTTGGGACCCGCAAAGGGACCTTGGTGCTAATTACGGTACCGCAATTTGCGGTACCGTAATTAGCTCCTTCCCCATTCCCATTGAGCCCTATGGGGCAAAAATGGGAATGGGGAAGGGCCATGGAGAAAGGGGGAATTACCTCCCCGCCAACCTTGGAATGGGGTGGTAATTCCCCTTTTCTCCATGGTGGTACCGGTATGGTACTGGCGGCAACCATGGTGCTAATAACACCATGGCTTACCGCATAACGTGTAATGAGGCCCTATGTATTTTGCTTTTCACAAGTTGCCATTATAGCATGTTATTTTTCTGCTGTTGTCTCTGTTATGATCATCACAAGACATTCCATCTCGGTGTCCTCGGTCACTTGATAAAATCCTTTTGCCTAAAAGCTTGTGTACAGTGTAGAAATGTTTGAACATAGCACATAAAGTGTCCCTTGATTTCATCGTGCCACAATCAATGCTTTTTTGTAATGTGTCTATCTTTCCTATCTCCATAGCATGCTGCTCAGGATGTTTGTTTGCATGTATGAGGTAACGAGTGCCCAGAGTATGGGATGCCGTGTAAGTGCGCTGCTTTCCCTGTGCTACTCTAAATTTTTTAATACACAGTTATCAACTCTCCCAATTGTATGTATTTTGCCAGCCTCTGAAGCCTGAAAAGTAGATCCACAGTGTCCATTCATTTGTTCGAATACAAAAGTTTCGAAAGGCAAACTTTCAAAAACACGTTTTCAAAATGCCATTCTTTCGAATGACAATTTCTTTGAAAATGTTTTCGAAAGTTTGCCTTTCGAAACTTGGGTTAGGGTTAGGGTTGGGGCTTGGGTTAGGGTTGGGGGTGGGAGGATGGGGTGGGGGTTTGAGGGTCTGGGGGGTACCCCCCCTATATACACTAAAACCTTGAAACGTTACATGGAGCTGTCCAGCACTGAAATTAATGCACTGGACAGCTCCATGTAACGTTTCAAAGTTAAAAAAAGCATTTAAATGCCAATGTGCACAAAAACTTTTAAACGTTACATGGAGCTGTCCAGTGCTGAAATTACAGCACTGGACAGCTCCATCTAAAGTTTCAACGTTACGTTACCTTTTAACATGTAAAAGTGCATTTCAATTGAAACCAATCCATGACTTTTGTCAACGGATTGGTTTCGAAAGAAATGCACTTTGCATAACAAATATAGCATGTCACAGTTTTTGTTTTTCGAAACTTTCGTTTGGAACTTTTGTTTTTTGAATCTTTTGATTCGAAACTATGACTATAAACCTAGATCCAAATGTGGCCAACTTTGCACCAGACCTGCAGATGAACTGGCCTGCTGATAAATCTCAGTTACCCGTGTAATGGTAGCCATTACAAAGTGTAATTTGCTTTCTCACTTTGAGAACATTCAGACATTTAGTATAGCAGGTCAGATCAACATAGTCGGTAAGATAGCTCAGTGGATTCAGTGCTCGCTGCTGCGATGTGTGTGTGATCTGCAGGTTGCAGGTTCAAATCCTGGCAAGGCCAACTCGGCTTTTTTATCCTTCTGAGGTTGATAACTGAGAACCACCACAGATTGTGTGATATTGTGTGTATATTTGTTCTTTATAAAGCGCTTAAGCATAAGTGCTATATGATAACAGATCATTATCTTTTAGCCTTGTACGTCTGTTTGCATTCACAGAAATTTGGTAATATGGGCCTATACACACTGGTATTAACGATAGATATGGTGATCCATTCTTGTATGAAATGTATATCACATTACATATCGTAATCATATTTTTCATAGTGGTACTTAGGAGCAATGCGATGTGATGCACCTTCATGTCAAGGGGTAAAAGGTTGTGTTCCATCGCTTTGCGTGATGTTACTTCGGGGTGGGGTCAAATTACATCACTTCCTTTAATGTCATCAGAGGTCAAGGGTCGTGTGATTTCACTTCTGCTACCGCAGGCATTTTGGTGAAAGGACGCCCCTGCTCGTAGCCAGCGCGAATGAAACCATTTCTAGATTATAAACAATAGTCTATTGTTCTTTTTTTCAGCATGTGATAATAGATGCTCTTTGCTCTGACAATATCTTGGAAGGAAATGATGCTGCATGGCTCAAGCGAGCGAAAATGTTTGGCAGCGCTTTTGGCACCGTATAACTTTTAATTCAGAACAATGCTGTGTTTGTCTAAGTCAGTAATGCGGTATTTACAATGAAGTAACTACACTTAGTGTTTGGGGTTCATGAAAGGTAAGTACACATTCCGACAGGACCCCATCACGTCACATCTCAAGCCTTGCTATATAGGTACATCGATTTAAAGTAGGCTTGATAGCTGGAATTTTCCATTTGGAATTCTCGTGTGTGATAACCGCTTTGAGTAGCTATATTTGGCAACATCGGATTGTGAGGGGAAAGAGGAGAACCTTTTCTATTGGTTAGAGGGTCGTGCACTTGCTAGTAGGGTGATGTGTAGTGCGTTTATTGGAGAGAGATGTGTTCGAAGATGTGTTTAGCACTTGCAAGGAGTGATATTACGCTTGTTGGGAGTGTTATATTTGGTCAAAATCCACTGCCGCTAAAAGCCCAAACTATTGGCTTTGCCAGTGCTTGTTTTTACAGCTGCACGAAAATCTCAGGTAGGCCTAAAATAAAGTCTCACACATGACAGGGGATCTGATCCAGGTAGAGATCTTATCTCTGCTCCATGCCCCTCTGATGCTGTGTCACGGCACAAAACTGGCCAGAGCAGGATATGAATGCATAAAAATGTATTACGCCTCTTATTTCCGTCTCCATTTCCTGCACAGACCCATTTAAAATGAGACCGTCATTGGCGTACAATAAATACATTCCTCTGGAATCCGTCTCAGTTTTGCACTTGGTTGAGACCAGGAGGATTCCGTAGTAATCCATTGATAAATGTTGCCTGCGAAGAGCATTTGCAGGTGTATTTACCTTTCCAGGAGATGGAGTGGAAAATGGAAAGAGTAAAAAGCGAGTCTGCTTCGTTTTGACTCTTTCATTGTCCACTCCGCCTTGCGGGCCTTTAAAATTGCCGGCAGGGGACCCGACAGCACAGGTCCTCTGCATGCAATTTATATGTTTTACAAAATTGCGCCCTCAGTCTGATTCACAAAACAGATGCAGTGGTGGGATGCGAGGGGAGAAAGTCCTCTCACTTTCTGGTCTTACATCTGCTGCACACAGGTCTGCTACTTCACTCAGGGGCCTTGCATGCAGGAGGACTGGATGCCACCAGTAACATCATCCAATCCCTCCAGGCATGTGTAAGTGTAGGGCGCTCGCCAGGTCAGATGAAGGCTTGGGTCAGAGTTACACTCCCCTCATCGGCATATACAGTCTCTAAAAGGCCCATCACTGCCAAACGATTCAGGGGTGAGAAACGTGATAACATGACCACGCACGAGCCTTTCTACCAGGGGTCCAGTCTGTATAGACCCCTGTCTGGAATGAACTTATCCCTGTGCCTGAGAAAGTCCAGGTGAAGTAAAAACCAACCGAGGGGATCGGAAGATCAAGAATCAGGGCTGTTCTCTGGGACGCATAAGCCACTCCATCAGTCAGCCCACTTGCCACACATTCTAAGGGTGACATGAAACTGCTTGCAGAGAGAACATTTACCCCACAGCAGTGTTACTTTTGGGAATCTTCCCCTTCCAGGAAACAGTGTTTTTTTCTCCACTTTCCCGAAGACTTGGCTCACGCAAGTGGTGACAATCGCTAGGGACATTGGCCCATATGCAGAACGTAATGACCACCATATAGGACAACTATCGACGCAGCTTAATGCACACATAACATTTTGTTCATGTAAAATGCTCTATACTTCCTTTCACCCCTAAGAAGTGGTCATTGGAGGGTTACTTAAACTTTGACTGCGCAAATTATTTATATTATTGCCTCTACAAAAACTCTTTATCATAAAGCCCAACATGTTTCATTTTGCTAAGTCTTTCGTGTTTTGGAGTCTGCGCGCAGGCAGAACCCCATTGCGAATTCCTACAAGCATTCCCAAATGTTTCTTCCAGGGTTTTTCCCATTAAGATTAAGAAATATGTCAGCAGCTTTAAACCTTGCAGTTTCCAACTTGTCCAATTTTCATGGATCTAAAGTGACAACTGACGCTTAAATTCACTTCTGCATTTCACCTGAATTTAACAAATACCTAAACAATATCCTCTTTCCCCTAAACATTCTTGTTTCACGCACAACCAATTCTCTAGGTTGTCGTTGGATTGCTGTTGTGCAGCGCCAAAAGGCATGTTATCATGTGCTTGGTCCTTAATGAAATAAGATCTAACCCAAAATTACTGAAGGTGGGTTGTTCCAATATAGGCTTTTTTTTGCATCCTTTCCAGATGTAGCCACGAGAATCTCTTTCAATGTTGCCTGATAGACATGCTGTCCCAACAGCTGCTCGTCACCAGGGCACCACATTTCCAGTGCTTGGCTTTTCATTCACAAATCATTGATCTCAAGCCCTTAATTCAACTTTGGACAATTGAAGTTAACCAAGACTTCAACTTCCAGAGTGCATTGGTTAAATAGCCCATCACGCATTGTTTACCTACGTTTGTACTTCTTTCCAATTATCCTTCCCCAAAACAACATTGCAATTGACATGATTGTCAACCTTATTGCCGCTCTCTTCTGAGAGGGCATAGCTGTTCTGCACTTGGTCTCGAGTGGCGTGTCATGGACCTCAGCAGGTTTGCAGTCACTGGCAAAACCTCTCATCACTGTGAAACACAGCAGGCCTCAGTTTAATGAGTTTGCATCCCACATTCCCACTGCCACATCTACAACAGTGTTCCTCACACCTTTCAGTGACCTGGACGAAGTTTCCCAGGTTCAACAAAATGTTATAGCTATCCGCCCTCCATTATTCACACTTAAAATGTGACTACTACGCCCCAACCCTTGCCAACCACAAGTCTTCTACTGGCCACACCAGCTTCTGGACCCTCAAGTTTCGTAAAACACATGGGGCCTCATTACGACCTTGGCGGAGGACCATGGTGCAATTAGCACCATGGTCCTTGGCGGAGTTGTGAAAATTCCGCCATGGGGGTTGGCAGACTTACCGCCCCATTCCGACCTTGGCGGGGCGGTAAGTCCCCAATCCCCATTTTACCCTTCCCCATTCCCATTCTTGCCCCATAGGGCATAATGGGAGTGGGGAAGGCGTTAATTACGCCACCGTAAATTACGGTGGCGTAATTAACACCAAGTTCCCTTACCGCCATGGTTTTTAACGCCTGCAAAAAGCAGCCGTTAAAATCACCATGGCGGAAAGGGAACTCGTAATTGGCGGTAAGGGGTCGGCGCAGCTAACGCTGGCGTAAACCCCTTACCGCCAGGGTCGTAATGAGGCCCATGGCCTAGCGTCGAGTCATTCCTCAGTGAGTTCAGTAATCATTGTTACTTTGCACTACTCACTCTGACTCGGTTCATGGGTTAGAGGTGCTCATGTTCATGTTAGATAGGTGTGTTATTTCACTGGGAACCACAGTGCACACTCAATTGTGTGACCTTGGAACCTGCTGGAGGTCTGGGTCCTAATACTGATTTTGTTTCTTACGCCAGATAATGTCTGATTCTGGCCAAATCACAGTGGGGCTCATTACGAATGTGGCGGCCGCGGAATGAACGGTGCCGGTAAGGGACCGGCACTGTTCATTCCGGGCCACCACATTATGAGGTCTGCAGCGGGTCCCGCTCTGCACGCCTGGCCAGACCAGGCAGGTGTGCACAGCGGGACCCGCAAGCAGTCCAGGAGGCTAACGGGCCCGTTGTTAGCATCCTCCCCATTCCCATTGAGCCCTATGGGGGCTCAAATGGGAATGGGGATGTACCAGATCCGGATCCCGCAAAAGGGATTTACCGGACCCTCCAAGGTCGGAATGGCCCGGTAAGTCCTCTTTTGCAGGACCCGGACCCGAGTTTGGAGGTAGACATGCCCTTATTAAGGGCATGGCTACCTCCAAACCCGGAATGAGGCCCATTGTCTTTCAGTGCCCTATATTGTAAACATGTGGAAATGGGAATCTAGCAGTGTGCCAATTACATGTTGCCACCTCTCACCCCCTTCAAAACCTGTTTCTGTAATCAGAGTGCAAGTGGACCCCGCCCGAAAGGCGAGGTGCTATTGCTACAATAACATTTCCCTGTAAGTGCACTACTGCTCCTTTGAATTAGGTTTGTGTTATATGAAATGCCTGAAAACACCTTAAACACATTACTCACAGATATTAACATTACATCATTCTCAGATGAATCCTTGGTTTTCCTTCTCACGAGCCCCCTCTGCATTGCAGATTGTAATGGGACAGAATAGTGATCTATAGTCTTTTCCTTTCGTAAACTATTGCCTGTATTCTTCTCAGGAATGGATATACACCTGTATGTGCCTCAGACGGTGGATTAATTGGCATTGTCTTCTGTGTTCCTTCTCAGACAGTTACACACTCAGGACGTCAGTGCTTCTCGTGACACTCCCGCCCCAGGTGGATGCTTCTGGGAGCCTCGTCCCTCTGGCCTGTGTGGTCAGGGCTGTTTCTGGGCAGGTCTGGATGTCCTGGAACATTTCTGGGACCTCACAGCAGGGGCTGATGAGTGCAATCAGAGGAAGAGATGGAACCTTGACGTTCATAAGCCACATTGCCGTAGCCATGGATACCTGGACCAGAGGAGAGATCACCTGCGAGTCCCAATTCAACTCATCGTCCAATGGGGTGAAAAAGAGCCTGGTCTACAAAGGTAAACAATTGTATAGCTGATCTTAGAGAGTGGAGCTGAGGTGTGGTCTGGTTGTTGTGTTATTTTATGTTTGAACAATATTAAACTAACTAGATTGTACTTTCAGGCCTTTAATGGCTGGGGGCAGGTTCAGAGGGCACAACTATACTATTGGTCCCTTAGTCAATATTGCTATTGTGGACCCACCCCTTCTTGAGACCATCACTGATTCAGAAAAGAGATACCAGACAGGAGCAGCTGATCGGTTATAAAAGGATCCCCAACAGTGAAAACCTGTCCTTTGTTCTTCCCTGTCCTCTCTGGAAATGGGGACAGTGGGGACATTACCAGCTGGCCACCGGAAAGAAGCAGGAGTTTCCCTGGCACCCACGCCAGTGAGAGCAGGTTCCTTGCCTTGGGACAGTAGGAATGAGCAGAGACTTCCCGCAGCTGCAGAAGAATGCACTTCTGGCTCAATGACACAGACTATGGGTATGGGGTCAGCAAGGATTATCTTGGCCATGGGTCAGCTATTTCTATGTTTGAGGGATATAGTTTGACCTCCCCCGACTCCCCTGCGCATGTCAATGGCAGACATTACATCAGCCAGCAGCCGACCAGAATGCAGAAATCTTATTGGGTGTTCAGAGACGGTTTGTAGTGTGAAGTATTTCTTTAGGTATGGAAGTGCAGCAGCTTAACTATTACATTGTAATGACTAGTGCATGTTGACCTCACTGTTGACCTCCTTTGAATATTGATACATTTGTGGCTATTGAGCTTGACGGTGCGGAGTGAATGGGATGCTGACTGTAAAGATCACACAGATCTTCAGAGGTAAGTAAAATGCTTTGCTAGCTCGTAGCCATAAACCCTGCTGCCCTCCTGCCGAGTGCCACAATACCGAATTTCTACTGGTTCCATAATCTCTGTCACCCGCATTAATTCCACACCTCATTCTGCTAAATGCAAACCACACTGACCTCACTGTGTCCACTGCATGTTGGCCTATTGACTATTGAAAGCTGACCTCACTACGTCCGTTAAACACTAACTTCAGTGTGGCCAGCAAATTTA
This sequence comes from Ambystoma mexicanum, assembly GCF_040938575.1. NCBI lineage: Eukaryota > Metazoa > Chordata > Amphibia > Caudata > Ambystomatidae > Ambystoma > Ambystoma mexicanum. The sequence continues at coordinate 804,431,578 of NC_090921.1, forward strand.
GACTAGACGGCAGTGTTCCTATTCAAGGCTGACCCCACTGTTCCCATGTAATGCTGGCTCCACTGTACCCATTGAGCATTGACCTTCCCATGATGTCTCATTGAATGGTGCCATCACGGGAAGGTGACCCACTGCAGAGTCTCACCACTCCTAATGTCCCCTTGCGGACTACAAGTTCTACACTGATCTTCCAGTCCAACACCTTAAGTATCCAGCCTACACGCCACGTTATACTTTGAAAATTCTCACTTCATGACAAATTGCCTTTATTTGGTGTGACTTCATGGGTATGAGGTTAGACACCCACCATTGGTAAATTCCAACGATGCAGAAACAATCAAAATAAACCAGTTAATGAATCACTCTAAGATGAGGATAGTTTACAGTGCATCAAAACCAGCAATACCATGGCAGACCCACTATTCGCTCTCATGACCTTCCAACATGGCGCCAGTTCTTCACCTCAGCACCACAATATCAATATGAACTGTGCAGGGCAGGGAAAGCATGACAATCGCTGAGACTTCACCCAACCACAGCACATACACAGAAAGCATCTATAGTAGTAGCAGCACAATCAAGATTCAAACACGTGACACCAATATGAAAATCTTCAGCACAAGGTTCAGACACATGATGACACATGTATGTATGTATGCTGACCCAGACCAGGACACTTGCCTTTCAAGTAGCTGAACGTGCAATATGCACATCATAGCTTAGGTCAGTGAAGTCTATGTGCAGCATCACACTTGCAATGCCACCTCAGAGCACCTCTCCGTCTTCACTGTACTGTAAGGAACTATTCATCCATACACCAGGCTCTGGTCTTTTAGAGAAGGGCAACTCCAGTTAACATTTAAGCAATATGCCCCGAGCGGCGGGGGCATTACTGACTCAGGTAATGCCCCGGGTCCATAGTTATAGGCCCTTAATGAAGGCCCCGGGGCATTACCTGAGTCGGTAACGCCCCCGCCGCGAGGGGCATATAGCTATTAGTACCCCGGTCCGCAATATCTGCGTGACCAGGGCATTAAAAGCATTTTTTTCTGTCCCGAAACACTGCAGCGATTAGGAAAAAATAAATAAAGAAACAACCAAGAAAATGGCTGCCAGGAAACGGAAAACGGAGTCCGTTTTCCCTTTCCATGGCGGCCATCGGGAGCGGATGCGCTGGGAACAGAAGTGGTCCCAGCGCGTCCGCTCCCAATAAAAAAGTAGAAGGTAAGTGGGGTTGGCGAGGCGGGAGGGGAAGAAAAAAAGTTACAAAAAAAAACGTACCTGCGTCCCCGGCGGGGGACGCTGGAAGCCTCCAGCTGTGTGGAGGCGGGAAGCAGGGATGGCCTGCTCCGAGTCTCCACACGGCTGGAGGCTGTCCTCATCCCCCACCAGGGACGAAGGAGCAAGATGGTAGGTGGGGTGGGGAGGGCAGGGAGGAGGGAGGAGGGAGGAAAGGGAAAAAAACAATTTAAAAAAGCCTTACCCGAGTCCCCGGCAGGGGGCGAAGGCAGCCTCTCAGCCCTGGAGAGGCTCAGAGCGGGGATGGCCCCTCTCCTCACCCACACCGAGCGGAGGGGGGGGCACATCATGCAGTCCTTCCTATGAGGCTCAGGGAGGGCAGCATGAGGTGTCCCCCCCAGCTATTTGGGGTGGGGTGGAGAGGGCCACCACAAAAGGTGGGGCAGGCCCCCCAATAGATGGGGCAGTAGGGTTTGGGCACCCTGGGGGCAGATTGCCACAGTAATTTGGCCATCTGCACCAAGCGAAGTTGGGTAAACAAAAAAAATAATACAAATTCACAGGCTGCTTTTTAGGGGGGGCTGAGGGCCTCCCTAAATTGGCAGAGAATGATGTACTGCAACGGGGGGTGGCCCTCAACCCCCCCCCACCCCAAATGGAGGGCCCCACCTCATGCAACCCTCGCTGGGGCAGATAGGGGGGGCCCACCTCATGCATCCCTCCCTGGGGTCAGATGCCCCTTCCTAGGAGCAGATATCGGCCCCCAGGGAGGGTTACAAGGGGTGACCCCTTTCTACTTCGGTTGGGGGGGCATCCCCCCCCTTTCATTCAGTAAAAAATCCATGGTGGCTAGTGGCCCCCCACCCCTTCCCCTACCCCCTTTCCCATCATTTAAAAAAAAAAAATGTCCATTCCCCTGGGGCAGATGGTCAGCCATCTGCCCCAGGGTTCACATGCATGTGCCCCCATGCCGGGAGGGGAGAGAGGGCTGCTTACTTGAGGCAGCCCCCCCCTCACAAACGGATCCATGGTGGTCTAGTGGGTTGTTGGTCACGGATCGAGCGCTCTGCGCCGATCCGTGACCAGCAATGCGTCAAATATGTGGTGTCCTTGGAAAGGGGAGAACCCCCCCTTTCCAAGGACACCACTTTTTGCCAAATCCCTGGTGGTCTAGTGGGCCCCAGGGCCCAAAACCCCTCCCACCTCCCCCTTCTCTCGAATTTTTTTCTTTTTTCCCCCCTTTTCACCCCTCGGGGCAGTGATCATCTACCCCGAGGGGTCTCTGACGCTGTGGCCCCATGCCTTGGGGCCATGGGGGAGGGGGCCGCTTACATAGTAAGCGGCCTCCCTCCCCCTGCATCACAAACGGATCTGTATTGATCCGGTGGCATTGCTGCCCGCGGATCGCGCGTCCTGCGCCCGATCCGCGGGCAGCAATGCCACACAATGGGTATCGTTGTAAAGGGGAGAATCTCCCCTTTACAACGATACCCACCTCGATCTCCGGCTTGAAATACAGCCAGAGATCAAGGCGGACAAAGAAGGTCTCTTACCTTCTCTCTTCGCCGCAGCAGCCGAAAATGGCTGCTGCAGGGAATTTACTTTCAGTTTCACGCCGACGTGCATTACGCACGCCAACGTGAAACTGAAGGTAATCCAGCCCCCTGGCAGTGAGGGGGGACCTCCCCCTCACATAGCCCGGGGGTTGGATTACAGTTTTGAGCGATCTCTGCTTTGCAGGGATCGCTCAAAACAAGGTGCCGAAAAGGACGAGCTATCTCGTCCTTGGCACTGCGTGTGCACTGTCAAGGACGAGATACCTCGCCCTTGGCACTTAAAGGGTTAATATACGATCAGCTTGAGTCTCTGTAGAGAGATAAACCGCATTGATTAGACGTCAATCTGCCATAGTCTCAAAATGCCGCCGTTAATACAATTATAGATGTGCACTTACTTGGGTTCAATGTGTCTGGAGCCTGCTGGTGCCGAACACGGTCGCGCACGTGCACCACAAGGTCCATGCTATATTGTTACTAGGTTGCCTTGGCAACCGTTGTACGATGCGCAGCGGCCATTTTGCAAAATGAAAACTCAGTAATTCAGATAGCTCCGATCAGGTTGCCATGTTTGCCTGGCTCAAAGGAAACTGCAGTCTAATGCAATGTCGGTAAACGTATTCCTGTTAAGTTCTGTACCGTGCTGCGTGTGCAGATGTAAGTATTAATTGCCAAGCATATAAAGCAATAAAATAACTATATAACAATGAAATGTCTCTGGATGCGTAGCAATTACAAAACAGGTATTAAATAAACGGGTGTTTACATAAAAAATAACAAATACCAATTAACAGGAGGATAAGTTAGAAATAAATAACAAATATCACCAAAACATACGACTATTCAAAAAATAGTCTGCGAAGCAAAAACACCCAAATGAAATGAATGAAAAACTACCAAATAAAATAAAAGAATAAAAAATAAAGGGTGGAAGTAAAGATAAAAAACGTCCTACAGGTGATAATGATAGCATTAAGGTACATCAAAACTTGATAATGTTGCATGGACACATAGTCTGAGAACAAGTTGAAGGATTCATAAGAAGCAACTCAAATCAAGCTCCTCATTCATCTCTTCTGGAGCAAGGGATCCCATTCTCTCTATCCACTGTGCTTCTTTTTGCGCTCTTAGTTTCCTCATATTGCAGGTTTTACCTTTGGTTGGTATGACTTCCAACACTGCACACTTTAGCTGGGCAACTGTATGCCCGTTATCATGGAAATGCCTAGCTACTGATGATGTTCTATTATTCAGTCTGATGCAAGATTTGTGCTCATTCATACGGACGCGTACTTTGCACGCGGTTTCTCCGATGTAGTACTGGGCGCAAGGACACTTGATGGCGTAAATTACATTCTCTGATAAGCATGTTGCATGATATTTCAATTTGATCTGCTCTCCTGTTCTTGGATGGGATATATAGGGTCCTTTCATTATATTGTTGCAGTTCCCACAGCTCATGCACGGATACGTGCCTGGATGTTTATCTGGTGTTCTCTGCTTGCCACTCCTTTTGCTGTGCGTATCAACTAATAAGTTCTGCAAGTTTTTGCTTTTTTGATAAGCGAACACTGGAGGGTTTGTACATAGTTCCATGGTTCTGTTGTCATTCTGTAGTATGCTCAATCTCTTAAGGATGCTGTCTTTTATTTGTCGAGTTTGTGTGGAGTACTTGGTTACAAAGACCAGATCAGGACTCTCCAATTTCGGTTTCGTAGTAAGCAATTGTGTGTGGTCTTGTGTATCCGTCTTGACCCTTGCTGCTTGTAGATCTTCCTCTAGGTAACCTCTTTCCTGTAATTTCTTATGAAGTTTGTTTAACTCAATGTCGCATTCCACTGGGTCGCTCACAATTCTTTTGATTCGCAACATTTGTCCGAGTGGTAGGTTGTGCAGAATGCTGGGTGGGTGAAAGCTCATTCTATGAAGCAAATTGTTTCTATCAGTGGGTTTAGTGTATACTATTGTGGAAATTTTTGAATCTGTCATAATAATCTGTACATCCAAATAATGAACATTAGGATTGCCTACTTCCATGGTAAATTGTAGTTGACTGTCAATGCTGTTCAACAAGATCAAGAAATCGTTGAGTTCTTCACGACTACCTGACCATATTCCAAAAACGTCATCAATGTAACATATCAATTTTTTGAGATGGTCTTTCCATTGTACGTTACTGGTAATGTGGGTAGTTTCAAAGTTAAACATGAAGTTGTTCGCATATGATGGTGCCATTGTGGCTCCCATGGCTGTACCTGAAAATTGGTTGTAATATGTACCATTGTATTCAAAGTAGGAGTGCATTGCAATAAAATCCAAAAGTAACATCAGGAATTCTTTATTCGCTCCTATGGGCCCTGTTTGTAGTAGGAGTTTTTCAACTTCCTTCTGCCCTAAATCGTGTGGAATGCTAGTATAAAGACTAGTCACATCTATTGTAAATAGAATATCATCAGGTGTTAATGTAATCTGGTCCAAGATTTGGAGAAACTGTGCAGTGTCCTTTACATAGATGGATGTTTGCTGTATCAAAGGCTAATGATGCCACTCAGCAGTGAGCTAAAGACTTGGCTGAGACTCTCTCAGGGGCCATCCACCCAAGAACAGGTCAATGGCTGTGTTCGTGCTGGTAGAGAGACTCACAGACCCCCCCTTGGTTTTACACTTCATGTAGTGTCTTGGTTTAGTAAATTTGCTGTCTTGTATTGTTTTGCTCAGTTGCAGCTATTTAGTCATCTCTAAACAAAGGCCACCATAGATAGATTTGCAGGTCCATAGCTGTTGGTGGCTTCTTTGTATGGGTGAGGGGTGCCACGCCTTGAGAGATGTGCATGTTTAGATGTATAAATGTAAATGTATGTCTCACCACAGTGACAGGCAGCACAGTTCACCCAGTTAATTTATTTGCACAGAGAACTGTGCTGCCTCCCTCTAAGTAGGGGTGCATCCCCCTTCTATGAGTTCTACAAAATCCACAGAACGCAATATTGAGAGGCCCATCAGAGAGTAGGAAGTCTGTCTCTTCTGCCTCTCATTGTTATGCTAATACTGTAGGTGCTGACTGACAAGAAAGGAGTCCTCTCCACTCTCAGGAGGGTGGGCCATCCTGTCATGTCTCGGGTGGTGGCAGCATGGTGAGGGTGGGCCAGGAGGTGAGGTAAGTTAAATATTAATGTTTATATATAATGTGTTTGTATGTATGTAAGTAAGCAGGTGTGTATGTATGTGCTTGCATGTGAATGTGTGTATGTTTGAAGGAGTTCTCTGAGTGCTGTATGAATGTGCCCTCGTGTGACTGTGTGTATGTTTATTTGTATGTATGTATGCATATTTGAAGGAGTTGTCTGAGTGCTGTATTAATGTGCATGTGATTGAGAGCAAGCATGTTGTATGTATGTGTGTGAATGGCTAAGTGTGAGATTTATGAGTTTATTTACCTGTCCTGTGTGTAAAGAGGAAGCAGGCCACTACCTTTAGGGGTAGGGTGGCTAATGGTGGCATGGCATTTTAACTGGGCAACAAGGGTAAAGGAAACATAAGTGTTATTGAGTGGCTGGACTGGCCTACCTTGGTTGCGCCAGTCAAGCCATACATTCCTACTGTGGCATGGCATTCTTTTACTGTGCATCAATGGTACAGAAATCATGATCAGTGTTATTATATGGCTAAACTAGCCTGCATTGGTGCAGCCAGTGTAATTATGTTTTATTGGTATGGTATACCGATTCATATTCATATGAAGGGTAAGGCCAGCATCATGAGTGTTATAATGGTGCTAGAATGGCCTTTATTGGTGCAGTCAGATTGGATATACTTTCTTACTGTGTTACAGCATTTTATACTGGCCGTCAAGGAGAAAGCATACATTATAAGTTTTAATACATGGCTGGGCTGACCTACATTGGTGCATCCAATCTGCATATACTTGCTTTCTGTAGCATGCATTTGTTAGTGGTCTGAAGGTAAAGCCAGCATGATGAAAGTTACAATGTTGTTAAACTGGCCTTCATTTGTGTAGCCAGTCTGGGTATACTTTCTTAATGTGGCATGGCATTTTGTGGGCAAGTGTTATTATGTGACTAGACTGGCCTACATTGGTGCAGCCATTCTAGTTATGTTTTCATATTTTGTCATGACATGTATTACTAGTATGAAGGGTAAAGCTAGCATGATGAGTGTTATAATGGTGCCAGACTGGCCTTCATTGGTGCAGCCAGTCTGGATATCCTTTCTTACTTAGTCATGGTACTTTTTACTGGATATTACGGGTAAAGAAAACATGATAAATGTTATTCGCTTACATTGGTGCAGTCAGTCTGTATACATTTTCTTACTATGACATGGCTTTCAGTTACTGGATATCAAGGGTAAAGCTAACACTATGAGTGTCGTTACGTGGCTAGACTGGCCTACTTTGGTGCAGCAGTCTGGCTATATTTTTTTACTGTAGCATGGTACTTGTTTACTGGTACAAACATAAAGCCAGCATTATGAATGTTATAACACTGGTAGACTCTCCTTCATTGGTGCACCCTGTCTGGATACACCTTCTTACTTTGGCAATGGCATTTCTTTCACTGGGCATCATAGGTAAATCAAAGATGATAAGTGTTATTACATGGCTACACTGGCCTACATTAGCCAGTCTGGAATTCTATTTTTTACTGTGGCATGACATTTTTACTGGCAAAAACGAGATTAGTAAGTTCTTAAAAGTCAATACTGGCATATATTGGTGTACACTGCATGGACATGTAGGAGCACAGTCAGCATGAAAATGTTTTTAATACTGGCGTATATTGGGGCAAAGACATCATAAAAATGCATTGGAAAATAATCCTGTGCACTGTTGGTTACTTGCATCCATTGCATGTTTTCATGTGCTACAATTAAAAGACGATTGCAGACTGTGTGTTTTTTTACCATATTTTTCACAGAAATTGTGCTGTACAATGTTCCATTTTAACAATTAACTTATAAAAAATTCTAGCGTTAACAATCCCCTGAACCCGCCTTGATTGGTTCAGGTTCCCTCGCTATGCCTAGTTGTTCCAGCATATTCGAGGCAAACATTAACGCCTCTCAAATTATAAAATTCACCCGCCGCCGGTGATCATAGCTCGTATAAGAATTCCACACCTTTGCATTGGTAAAAGCTGCCTAACGCTCTTAGCCCGCTTGGGTTTATAATTGCCATTTTCTCAACCTGTGATGCTTGTGGCTTCAATGTGACATTTTCGTTGTACAGTGTGTCCAGCCTTTCTTCCCTACTGACACCGAGCACTGCCTCATGCAGTTGAGTTGACCATAAGAGAGTTAGAATGGAGGCATCCAGGGTTTGGACATCACCATTTGTGCACTGGTGAAGATTCATTAATAGTCAGCATTTCTAGTTCCCATATTGGTGTCCGCAGCCTGGCAATAAAGCTATAGGGGTTTACCATTGTGAATATGGAGGGGTGTGTGTTCACACTTGCTTTAGTGTGGGTGGGAGTCATTATATGCATGCTTTGGTACGTACTTTGGTTAACATTGCTTCTCTTTTCTCTCCCCAGCTGTTCAAACTGGTGATGCCACTCGCTGTTTGGCCCCTGTTGTGGCTGGGGTCCTCCTATTGCTCCTGACATTGTCGTTGACCCTTTGTAGGGTTTGCTGGAGCTCTGATAAAGGTACTGCATCTGCAATAAAGGCAATGGCGGAAAGGGTAGGGATGGGATTGGAAAGCAATAACAACAAAGGCCGGCTCTTTTAACTGAAAAGCTGCTGGGTCAAGAAAACAAAATGGAGCACACACATGTCTACTGTTAGGTCACACCCAATGGGAAACAGTAGCATTTTTGTAGAATGTTTGGGAATCTTTCTTTTCTGTATGAAGTGTTTTGCTTTTTTCTAGCTTGTTTTTCACACGTAACATTGGAATTAGTTGCTAATCAGTCCTTGTGTATCCTTTCAGCAAAATCAGTCCTCGGGTATCCGAAAACTCTAAAAAACAAATGAAAAACACATCTTTGCTGAACATGTTAGAGAAGTCTGTCTTCAGAAGGCAAAACTGGATTTAAAGTGTCACAGTTTAGATAGTGCCATTATTTTTGGCATTCTCTTTAGTTCTATAGGTACAAGTTGTACAACTTCTGCTTATGAGTGCTGTTGAGAGATGGTATGAAAGTGATATTTAGTTACATTTTTCTCTTTAATTGGCAGAGTGCGCTGAAAAATGCAAGCATATAACCACAGCAGGCAGCATGAGTATGCATTTGCAATGGGACATGCGAAATTCGATGGGGATAAGAATGACATTGACATGTTCGTGAGGTGATGTGATAGGGGACATGCGTTGCTTTCAGGCCTACTTGAAGTAATTCGAGAAAACGCCAAAGTTTGTCGAATCCAAACCTTTTCGGTTATTCTCTCCCAAAAATCTTGAGCAGGAGTGCTTTAAGATTGAGGGCCGGCCATTCCCCACAGAACCCCCAGACACGTCCCTTTCCCCTGAAGGGTCCCGGCTAGCCCCTGGCAGATGCGTGGGGACATGATATCAAGCAATCATTTCAAGCACGGTAACACATACCGTTTCTCCTGCGATGGCAGCCCACGCTGGAAATAGAAAATAACATTATTTCTAGCTCAAGAGGGCCTCCTGCTACAAGTCGAAAGATACAACCTGATTTCTATCATCAGCCTCTCATATATACTATAGTGGATTATGTATAATTTACAAGGTGCCATATTTTTTAAGTATTGAGCAGAAACGTCAGAATTCAAAATATTGTTTTGACTATGAGGCATTAATCTCCCCATATATCGTATAAAACGTGTTTATGCGATGGTCCTATTGTATTATGTTTTGCTATACAATGCACATAGTTCATTGTATGGTACATAACATTATCTTATTGATATGTACGTCTCATGATAGGAAATACTTTCAGCTCAGTAGCTGCTTGGTTCTGTGTGGCCATTTCGAATGATGTCTCGATTGGCCTGTCGTAGATCTTCGGAGTCTAGTTCGACGCGCTTTGTGGTTTGTTATCTTGTGGTTTGTGTGTGTCCAGCGTAAAGTATGCTGCCCGGGTAATGTTCTATTTCTGTATACAATTTCCACACCATGGTGAGAAAATAAAAGCGGAAGAAGGAAGTCACGTGCTTGCCGTTGCTACGTGCAGTGGTGTGCAGGGTCGGACTGGGACAACAAATAAGCACGGGGAGTAAAAAAAAGCATCCCAAAACCCTACAGAAAGTTGGCCTTTATAAGTAAACATTTGGTAGTAAATAGCACAGCGACATTAATGAAGAGAGCAGCTTATCCCAGATGCTCCGCTGCGCAGGATACGCACCCACCCGCAGGCTGCGATCAGCTCTCTCTAACAGCCATTCCAATCAAGCGGCCATGATGGTTACTCCATGGAACCCCAGGTGACATGACAGCAGCACCATAGCATAAATAACAACTGAGACTATTTCAACAGCGTACACTGTGAACTAAATCAACCATACCCTATAAGGAAAATCACATGTTGGAGGTAAGTCGCAGTGAAACTCTAAAGCAATTTTTGATGCAAACTCTCATCATTAACCATCAAATCTCAGATCCCTTCCTATTCCCGCTCAAGTCAAAAAGGTAGGCATTTATTTGCCTTATCTATCAGAATGCCACTAGAACATGATGGATAGAGTTGAAGTGGCTGCAAATCTACATTATGACATTTCTATAGATATGGGGGCACCGAAAAAGCTCACATGTTGCCTTGAACTTGTGCAGAATAATGTTGCTCCATCATCACTAACTCGCCTTTTGAATCTCCCACTAGCTCGCTTGATCTACCGTGGCTCCCTATTCAGGCACGAATTATGTTAAAACTTGTGGTCAGGCGGATGGAACTCTCCAACATGATAGCCCCAAATCCCTTGATCACAGATTCATGGGAAATCAGCCAGATCGAGTACTCAGGCACTCTACCCAAGCGCAACCAAGAGTGCCAAAGTGTCAACCCAGTCCAACAGGAGGAACATCATTATCTGCCTCACACAGAGCTGGAACCCCCTCCCTTCAGAAACATTTTTATTCTGCAACTTTTTAATCATCTGATCCCTCCTGTTTCAGGAGCTAATGGCCCTGGCACAGACAGTTTACCTATCTAAACTCAGCAGCAGTACTTTAATGCCTACAGGCGTTAAGCATTTTACAAACGATTACAAAAATAAATACATCATAAATAAATAAATAAAAACACAGAATCACACACTTAGTGTAAGTGCTGGGAGTGGTGCCCCGACTGCAGATTAGGCACTTTGCATGCAAGAAAATGGTATCTCACGAGAAAGTGTCTATTCAATTTCAATGTAATAATTTTTAAATATGCAATCGTAATTTCAAATTTCAAAAATAAATTCTCAAGGAAGAGCATAGAGCAAATTGAAACAAGTAGTACTATATAATCACATCAATGAAATTATTTGTAGAAAGGTTATACAAAATGCAACTCTCAATAAAATATATACATAGCCATCATTCATCATACAAATACATTGAATAAAGTGCATCTAATTCACCCTCAACATGTAAACATTGTTCATGTGCAAAAAAGATATGAAATTTTAAATTATGATTGCATATTTAAAAATCGTTACATTGAAAATGAATTTACTCTTTCTCGTGAGACACAGTTTTTTTGTATGTTATGTTGATGGCCCCTTGTGCCTACGATTTATGGGGTATACCCATCTGATAGTTGTTCTGTTTGATTTGGCACTTTACCACATTGTTTTGCACCTCCATTTTCAGAGCAAGGTACAATTATTTGTGAAAAAAATAATGCTATTTTATGACTTGCAGTTAAGTGCATTAATCATCATAAACCAATGTGATAATACAATTGTTTTAAATCATTATGACATCAAGTTACTGAAAAAGATTACGATTGCAAATTTATTTTCCCATTACAAGTGGAAGACTACATGTACCACAATGCAAAGTTATTTTATCCCGAAAGAGCTCTGGATTATACTAAAGTAGCACACAAAAAACTGAAATAAGGCCTCCTGCTTATGATCATTGTTTTGCAAAGGTATCCAGCGGTATGAAATGTGGTGAACTGTATAGATTTGAGAAAGACTGTGGTTTCTTCATATGTACTTCGTGCTTACATTCCATGAACAGCTGTCAGTGGGAAAGTGAAATATGAATACACACCTGGTATGGTATGTTATGTAATTAGGATTTGTATCTCTCACCGCTGACATTTGCATGGTCTCCACACCCTCTGTCACATCTGGAAGAGAGTGGGTGGTTTTGGTTAGTCCAGGAGGAGAGGAACAAAGCAAGATTATGGGGCTTTGTGTTGAAGATGCAGATTAGAAGTACCCTGAGCTTTACATGTGTGAAAGCTTTCTAGTTGCATTGTGTCATGGGATATGTGTCGAGATGGGGAACCTTGTGGTTGTAGTGTGGGTCTGTGTTGGCTGGGGGATGTGTATGTCAGTAAATGTTAGATGTGTAGAGGTGTGTTGTTTGGAGTCTGGAAAGGGGCCTTTTAAGAGTGATGTCCGGATGGCTACTTTGAGTTTGTCCGCAGTGAGTAAGGTGGAGAAATGAAGGGTTAGTCAATAAGGAGAACTTGCAGAACCCGCCTCTTGCCTAGTCGAGTATAAGCGAATGACGCCACTGTTGGTTGCCCTGTGGTGAGGTCCTGAGTTTCTTCATGGTTGTTGTGGGTTACATTCATTTTCCAATTAAAGACGTAGATGCGTTCTCTTAGAGTTTTAGTGGTGCTCGACAGAGTTGTTATATTCTTTCCATTGGTATCCTTTTCACAGTGCAATGAATTGGTTTGGAACTGGGTGGTCTAGAGCCCCTTAGTGTGTGTCTTTGTGTCAGAGTTCGCTAATTCCCATAGATTACGTTATGTTTTAAGAGTTTTCCTGAATTTTATGTAGTCTTGTAATGTATGGATTTCCCTTGGCAGTGTCCTCTGTGTCTTTCTCTGCAGAATCGCCTGGTGCTATTAGCATGTGATTCCTGGATTTTAGGTCGCTAGCTAGTTGATGATTTGAGATTTTGCTTTGGATGAATTCTGGGCCATGCCGAGGGCCTTGTAGTGGGGTCTTGTTTGAATCGTAGCAGGTGTAATAGTCCAAGAGCTGGTGTTATATGTTCCTGCCTGTAGAATTAGAGTAATAGTCTCGCCGCTGTATTTTGGATCCGTTGTGGTTTTTGTGAGGTAGTCCAGGACACCTTATAAATTCTGTTGGCATCATAGATTCTTGAGAGAACCGGAAAAATGATTGCCAACGTGCGGTGAGGTAAAGTGAGATAGGGGTAAAACCGCCTGATTAAGTGCAGATGATAGTTGCCCTTTTGACTATTGCATTGCGTTGCGGTTCCTGTGTGAGGTCGTTGTCCATAAGTATACTGAGATTCTGTACCACTCTAGATGTTTGACTGCAGTTGCCCATTCTAGAAGGCCATGGAAGCGGTGTTCCCGGTGTGGCATGAGGTGAGACAATCAACATTTCTGCTTTGTTTGGGTTGAGGTTTAGGTTGCTAGCCAGCATCCATTCATTTACTTGTGTGACTCAGTTGCTGAGGGTGGTGCTGAAGCTTTTCTCACCCGTCATTTTGAATATGACATGAGTGTCATCCACATAGTTGGAGCAGGTATTTCCTTCATGGAGGGGTCTGCATCTTTTAATTCTGCATATCTTTTGGACTACAACTCCCATCAGCCCCAGTCGGCTTAGTCAATGGTGGGGGATCATGGCAGCCAAAGTCCAAAACATCTGGAGAGCCTCATGTTGCAGACACCTGCCTTAACAGGTCTGGGTTATGGAATGGACTGGATAAGAAATGTCACACGTCACTGTAGTCCAGCCTCCCGCTCAAGCGAAAGCTTGCATAACAGTGTGCCTGGTTATGGAATGGGCATTGCAAGTAGAGACCGGGTCCAGTTCCCAGCCTCTTTCAAGTGTAGCTTTGTTTTCCTCCTGAATGTCTCCCACATGCAAGGGCGGGCAAATGAAAAGAAGGGATTTCCACAGAATGCTTTAAATAGAGGGGCATTAGTCTTATAAAAGATGTGTGAGTCTACGTCCCCTCCTGGGAAAATACAGGTACTCTATGGGGCCTAATTCACAGAAACATTTTATAATGGCAAAACCCCATTGGAAAACGTTCTGTGAATTAGGCCATTTGCGAACAGCAAAGCATAGGGATCGCATGCTATCATCATTCAAGCTAGTGCACTCCCTCCTATTCCATATGGCTTCGACAACCGGGCCATAGGTTACTCACTCCCACTCGACTCTCTCGGCCAGTAGTGCCGGGTCGGGGTTTCACCTACCTGGTGGCGCAAGTTCAAGGCAGCTGCGATCAATAACCATTGGAGGAAATGCTTGGGAGGTGCGTTTGAGGGCAGGGTCAAATTGGGACAAAAAACAGTCCCGAGCACCAAGTAAGTGGGCCACATCCCAAACGACAGTGTGTGACTTTTCATGGCAAATACTTGCGTAGAATCCGAACAACATGTGCAAAATCATGCCTTTGCAGAACTTTAGGTCACAGACGTTAACGTAGCCCACATTGTTCAAGAAAACTGTCCCACACTGGGGTGTCTGGCTGGCGCTGCAGGCGTTGCTCCATTGCCTTTCGGGCCAGTCCAAGCCCGCTGTGGTGCATGTTGCTGGGAAGTTGCTCATGCATTGCAAATCGCACCAGATGAACCATATATATTTCAGGGGCAGCAGCGGGATCTTTGGACTGGCACCTGTCACATGGACATCTTTGTTTTCTCTTTCAGGAGAGCAACGAGATCTGTCTGTGGTACCTGCACGGGACACACAGGTAAGAGGCCTACCCGAGCATACTTTGCACGTGTCGTGTGGCAATAAGGTGTCATGTCTGCAGTACACTTTGGGGGTCATTTTGCACTGAACAGAGTGATATGATATTATATGATATTATATGACATTTATAACGCGTCTATACACAAGTGTTTCAAAATGTAAGGGTACAAGCAAGACATGTTGCTTTTATGCTTCCATTTTGCTCTCCGGCTCATGTTCATGTCCTCCGGCTCATGTTCATGTCCTTCCAACACATAGGAGAGGCAGAACATCGAGTTGGCATCTTCACTTTCCTTCTCGGAAGAGCACCAGGTTTTATGCCCGCATGAGCGTTACCTGCAGGCAGAAAACCAATAGATTCCTATGGGATCCACTTTGCATTCGCACCTGTTAATGAGCAGGCAGATTCCATAGAAATCCATTATTAAAGGTCATCTGCAAAGCGTAATTTGCAAGCAGAGCTGACTTTTTTTTTTTTTGCAAAGGAAAGAGTAAAAGTAAGGAGTAAAGGCGTTTTCATCTCGTTTTACTCTTCACAATTACACTCCACTTTGTAACTGTTAGAATTGCATGCAAGGAATCCAACAGCATGTGAGTGCTAACATTGACGGTCCCCTGAATGCAATCTGCATTTAATTTAAAATGACCCCCTATGTCTGTGCTGGGCTTTCATCCAGCCATCTAATGTGTCTGGGAGTTGTAGTCCAGATTAAAACATTGCCTTTAAGCACCTGATGCCAAGGATTTGTAAAAGGAACCCCCATCAAGTCATCTGTTCGCCCTACCTTTCTCCTCTCTTTCATTCTATTTTCCACCCCCACCTTAGAGGAAACAGCACCCCTTTGGCGACTTCTTCAGGGGCACCATCTCTGGTGTCCTCCTTTCCCACCAGCCCTGCTAATCGGTCCGGGGGACTACAACATCCATACCTTCATGCACATGCAGTAGACACCAAAGAGGAGCTCAGCACACCTTTGCAAAGACAAGCTGGACACGTATGGGATTGTGTGCCATGGGTTTACGGGATTATTGGGAAGAGCTGTGGGAATTAATGCATTTGTGAATTGGGGTTAACACTGGCATTTCTTTGCACTGCTTGATCCTCCATAAAGGAATATATAGTATTATTCTAATGTTCTCATCCATTCTCTCTGCTCAATCTTAATTGTGTTGTTGTGCTGTAAGCAACCATCCTGATTTCTTAAAACGCATTACTAGTACTCTGCAACTTTCAGGCTTAGCACAGGCATTAGGATGCTAAAATTTGTAATTCAATATATGGTTACAAATGAGGGATATAATAACACTTAAAATAATGGAATCAGCCAAAAAGACAGAGATTAAAAGTCTGAATGGGAGATTTGGTCGACTTTCGGACATTTGAAAATACAGAACGGCTGAAAAGCTCGACCAAATCCCCCATTCGGTGGCAGGGGGTGTACTATATTGTGAGTGGAGGTTGCGGGGGGGTCCCCCGCAGCCAGTCCTGAAAAAAACCCAAGAAAAAAGGAAAGGACCTTGCGGCACCAGTTCCCGACCACGGAAGTGAAAGGGAACAGGCATTGCAGGGACACAGTGAGTCGGCAGTAAGTTAAATAGGGGTTTGGGGGTGTAGGTGGGGCGGGGGACAAGTCAAAAATGTTCATGGGAGAAAAGACCAAAAGTTATTTCGGAAAAATAATCTTCGGTCTTTTCTCCCTCGAACATTTCCATTTTAGGCTTTCAACCCTGATCCAAAGGAATGACCATAATCATAACTAACATATGTAATCTGTACCCATGTCAAAGCTGGAACAGGCCACTTCAGGATTTTATGTATTTATTGATGATTTACCAGGTGCTAGCTGCAAACGTAGATACTTTGTAGTAACCAATGACTTTATAACGTCCATCCTTCCAACTTCGGCTTGCTAATTTCATACAGCCAGTGTTTTATTTTTTCATGTTCAAATTTGTTTATTGGGAACACAGAAACTGAAAAAGTAACAAACCCAAGTCAGATTAGATTGACAATTGGATATACCAATGTAATGCTCAAACAGGTCACATGAAATCCCATGGAGGAGCCCATTAGTACTCACATATTAGGAAATGGGGTTGTCGATGTTGCACAGAAACGAACAACAAAAGAGAGTGGGGGGGGGCAGTTATGAGTGGTTTCAATGAGCCCTAGGACACGTAGTTCAATCTTGCCCTGGATAAGCCAGAGCCAGCTATTGGCCATCCTTGCTCTGATGGGGTCTGGGCTGTGGCCCATTCAGGCACATTACTCAAGGGGGTTAAAGAAGGCCATGCAAAGCTGATTATCATAATCATAGCAATGATAAACGGTGTTGAAATGCTGATTATGTACCAAGTCCAAGCCTGACAGTCTGATACTTGGATATACCCTTTTAACACTCAAACAGATCACATGAAATCATTGCACCCTACAAAGGACACTGTCCTCACTGCAGGAATGCAGAAGACATGTTGCATAACTGTAGCAGCCATGGAGTGAACCCAACCATTTTCCCCTGTATATGAACAGAGAAACACATGACCGTGTGCATGCTTATTGTACAAAGGGGACCAGTGAATGGGAGGTGGGAACTTGGGAAGATTCAGACGCAAACACAAGCATCACAACCACCAAGGAACAATAACATGTAGCGTAACGAGGGAGCTATCAAGTGGTTCCATACAGTGAATGCCTCAAGTTAAGACATTGTGGAAAGAAAGGTGGGGGGGGGGGGGGTTCTGTTTGTTGAGGCAGAAAATTGGAAAAGCTAGGTAATATTCAAATGTCCTCCAGGGCACATCACATTTCTGGATCCAATCTAAACCACTGAAGAGCAATTTCTCTACCCCAAAGAGGTGAGGCTGTTCAGTTGCTTCTAGCAAGATGTGATGGTCACAAAGCCAACCCGATCAATTTAGGCAAGAGACAACAAGTTGCAATGTGAGGGTCAAGGCACTGTCCTGAGTCACCATAATTGCAGGGGCAAAGGAAGGGTGACCTCTGCCCGCATGCATCTCTTCCAACATATGCAATATCCGCATTCATTTAACTTAGGGCATCAAACAGCAAGAGACTTAATATTCCTCTGCAGTCAACGCATTATCACCAGCTGCCAGTTTCCGTGAGGTCTGCCCATCACATGAGCAGCGTGGTCCAAAGAATTGTATTTGTGTCGTTCCCGCCACACCGAGCAAGGATTAACTCCTTTTCCACATCGCTTCACACATCCAGGAACACACGTTTCTTCTTTCCAAACCGACACGCATATATTTAGTTAGGTAGACCTCTCTTCCATTATTGTCCTGTAGAGTTTTGCCGCAGTCCCATTCTTTCGCTGTAGGGTTATCCGAGTGAGTATGTGGGGTTACTTCTTCTATAGCACACACTGCGATATAAATCATTAATTCATGCTTGTCATAACTACAGAGGAGAACCAGAGCATTCTAAATGTGACTTTGTTTAAAGGGGAGGGTTTTGAGGAGTGTTGTGAAAGGCATATTGTGATGAAATGACCTGCTCCGCTAGAGTTTAAGGATGAGTAGTGTCTAAACCGCCTACTCAGCCCCCAAATCTCTACAAACAGTGATCCCAATCATGAAGGTAAAATAGACACAGCTTTTTGTGTTAACGTGGGGCCGAGGGAAGGCTATAATGTCAGAAGGGGTGTAACTGTGACCCAGTAACAACCCGAACAGCAAAGTACAACAGTCCAAAATAAAAGGAATGTCCTATCAAGCTTCTATAAAAATATATACACTTTAATTAAGTGCAACAATGTACAAATAAATATTAAAACACTATATATATAAACCCCACCCCTGAAGAGAGAATATAGAACATGCACAAAATAGAAAGCTGTAGCACTCTGGGTAATGCAACAAGGGTTAAAAGTTAATCAGCAACCACAATGAATTTAAAAGGCCATTTCTTCCAGTAGAAAAAGGAGCAAAAGGACTTAGCCAGTCTTTAGGGCCCCAAAATGTGGGCCAGAGGGACAGGGTCAGTTCAGAAAATCCCTTAGTCCAATGTTTGGTTATCAACAGTGTCGAGTCGAACTTTGAGTGGTTGTGTCTGTGGGTTGAATCAGTGTCGAGTCGCATTGGCCCAGGCAGCAAGTCAGCTTTGAGTCAGGTTGAGCATGTGCTCCATGCAATTCCAAAGCAGTATCAGGCAGTACGGGTCGAAGCGACCACCAGCAGCAGTCCGACAACGGAGCGTCTTTCAAGACCGCTGGTTGGGTCGATGTGTGATGTGATGATCCATCGGTTCGAGTCAATCTGCGATGCAAAGTCCTAGTGGTTTGATGCTGTGTTGCATGATACGGCTTTAAAGCAGATGTCTATAGAAGAAAACCTAAAGGTAGGATGGCATGATCTGTGAGTGAGGCAGGGGGGAGCTTTGAATTGTATTCCGTGATATATGGCGAGCCATTGAAGAGGTGTAAATGTAGCTAAATGGTACAAGCGATCTAGGAGGCAAAGAATTCTAGTATCACACTTTGAAGAAACAGATAGCTGTTACGCTACTTGGTAGTCTGAGCTATAGTTCATTACATTAATTCAGTCAGGACAGAGGTGGCATAGTGACAGAATCCATTTCCTGGAAGTTTGGGAGCGGTACAACATTGTTCACGGAGAGAAGATTCAAGATTAACGTTTGCTTAGACTGTTATGCAGTGGAGTAACTTTGCTGAAAATGTTGGGGGGACATGACATCTAAAGGAAAGGGGCCCTTGCCAAATGAGGGGGACTAAATGGTGTGCAACCGAAAGTTGGGGGGGACAAACCCCCTTCTACCCTCTAAAATTGCGCCCATGCTATTATGGAGTGAGCATGGGTAGGGTGTGGGCTTTGGGTTGCAGGCCAAACAGTGAGTATGGAATTTTTTTGGAGGTAAATTATTTCATATATGTAATTAGTACCCCGGCGAGAGACAATCAGAATGCAACAAGCATTCTGATTGGCTCTCGCCAGGTCCCTACCTGGCCGGGAATCCCTCCGTCGGGATTCCAAGCCCTTTGTCCCCGGCGGGGGGCGTGGCAGCCCCTCAGCCAATGAGGAGGCTCGAAGCGGGGCCATCCCCGCTCCGAGCCTTCCCGCGGCTGAGAGGCTGCCTTCGCCCCCCCGCCGGGGACTCGGGTAAGTCTTTTTTTTTTTTCACTCCCCTATCTGCAACCCGCCCCCCAATTTACCTTCTAGATCCTGCATTCCCAGCAGGGGACGAGGGAAGCCTCCAGCAGTGTGGAGACTCGGAGCGGGGCCATCCCTGCTCTGCGCCTCCACACGGCTGGGGGCTTCCCTCGTCCCCTGCCGGGGACGCAGGTACTTTTATTTTTTCCTTTTTCCCCCATCCCACTGCCCGCCCTCCCAACCCCAATTACCTTTCTTTTTATCCTTTTTCGGGAGCGGACGCGCTGGGAACACTCGTGTTTCCAGCGCGTCCGCTCCCGATGGCCGCCATGGAAAGGGAAAACGGACTCCGTTTTCCCTTTCCATGGCGGTGGCCATTTTCTTGGTCGTTTTTTTTTTCTGTCCCAAAACGCTGCAGCGTTGAAACGCCACAGCGTTTCGGGACAGAAAAAAATTGCTTTTAGTACCCCGATCACGCAAATTTTGCGGGCCGGGATACTAATAGCAATAGAACCCTTGCGGCGGGGGCATTACCGACTCTGGTAATGCCCCGGGGCCTTCGGTAATGCCCCCGCCGCTCGGGTTCTATTGCTTAAGTAATATATGTATACCTGGAGCCAATCATAGCTATAATTAGCCTTACAGATATAACTAATGACAATATTGCATATATCATGGCCAAAACAATTGTTTCCAAAGCGTCATTACATTTCTGATTAATACAGAGAAACCCGAACCATACAACTTGCTTTCAACCATGAGAGCAACATGAGGCTATTTGCAGTACAAAGGTGCACATTAAATAGCCACTTCCATCGTGGGCTTCCTCTCCCTTCGAAACATGATTCATCTTGATTGACTTCAGTAGCATCACCACATGCTTTTCTGTATTTCCCATCCCAACCATGTAAAAGCAGTGCACCACATGCTGAAGGTTGAGGTGAGGGGGCGAGGAATATGCAGTGTGAATTGTGAATTTATAGTGAAGATACTACTGCATTGCTTGTCATATTTAGCTATGAATACATTCATTTATATGTTTCAATTGCTCCTGTTTTTCACACCATTTCAATTACTTTCACGCACAGGGTGGCATCGTCTACGCGCAACTTGATTTTGACACTAAGAAAGTTCAGCGAAAGAAACATTGGCGAGAGATCGGTGGCAGGAAGATATGACTTTGCATATCGTCCTCTGCATTGTGTTGATGCATTGACCTCCTCCTGCAAGAAGACAGATATGACATCATAAATATCCTGAGCCATTAGGATGTCCTATAACTTCAGTCAACTTGTGTTGCTACATGATGTGAGCATGGGCAACAGGGACATGTATATAGCAATGTCCAATACAAAGATTAGAGACAGTAATCGATCTCTGCCCTCGTGCCTAGAAAATGTAAGTCAAATGCACAAGTTAAATGTGTGCTACACATACACCTTGTGTTATGTAGCCATGTATTGCCTATTTGAACAATGGTGTGAGATTTTGTTTTCATATTGCACTGGAGTTTCATTACGATTTCTGTTTTAATCGCTGAAATGTAATCCCACCACCACATTGATTTATGCTCTGCATACATTGGAATATTCCCTGCATTTCCTTTAGAAATAAAAAGCAATTGTAACCTGTTCCTGGGCTGTTTACCAACCTAAAATACATGTCCAAATTGAAAGCAAAGTCTGAAGACCAGCTTCTTTCCCGCGTTATGATGTAATGTCAACAACCTGTCCCTCTACAGCCTTCACAGTGCATGCAAATGTCACAGCGGCCATTTTACCTAAAGGGGAAATGTCATTGATGTGACAGGCTCCATTTGAACTTCTATGTAAAGGTGTCCTTCCCCATATAATGCGGATACGTTCCACCAGTTAGTGGAAAGGCTGACGCCTAGGTGGTTGGACAGTGTAAAGGCCGCCTGCAGTGGACAGTTGCGGGATACATTTACAGTGGATTCCTATAGAACAAACATACTTTTGCCAGGATACCGGCTGGTGTTAAACCGTTTGTTGTTTTGTCATATGTATGGTTAAAGAAGGTGTTAAGAAATGAGTTTATCTGTCATCCCTGTCTTAACAACCTTTTTAAAAGATATTTGGGATTTTCGTTTTATTGTAAAGCATAGTGTGAGCGAAGAACTGACAAACCATGTCCATCATGCTTCCTTGCGCTCCTCTGCAACAAAACAACACATGGTTTAACGTCAACATGTATTATCATACATGTGTCACACCAGGGGAACCCTAAGGAACCCGACGGACCTTTACACCTGGTGAAAGCAGGCAGATTCCATAAGAATGAATAGTAAGTCATTTACACTTTTCACCAAACACAGTGGAAAAGGGAAGGTATAAAGGTGATTTTGCCTGTGTTTTGCACTTCAATATTCCACTACATTATAGAAAAGTTGAACATTTCATGCAGGGGTCCTTTCGCACAAAAGTGCAAAGGGGCCTGGTCTCCACCCCCACAGTGTGTCTATTCAGGGACCCCATTACAAGTAAAAAAACATGAACTCCTGTCTTTTTAGCTTCTTTAATGATTTCTGTCCAACTTCGCTATGGCTAAAATGCACAGACATTCTAAACTCTTCTGACGATTTTTCCTATACCTGGACTCTGGTCCCCAAAGGGCATTGAACCTAGAGCGCGTTGGGACCATACCAATGCCGAAAGGCGCTATACAGGTGATAATGATGCTGACGATTTGTGGGGCTCAGGCTCGAGCTAAAGCTGAGAGTCTCAGGGCAATTTAAAAAGGCTGAGCTAGGGAAACAAATGGTTTTCCATGCATATCATTTTAAACTGCACCGAGAAATTCGACCACAAACTTACATTTATATTTATTGCAAACACAGGAGAGTGGCAGGGTCTTTTCTTAGGAACATATATGGTGGATCGGGTGCGTGTTGCGGGTAAGTGGCCGCCAGGCTCTCTTTTCAATAAGGAAATGCACTGTTCATTAAAAAATAGTATGAATTAAAAAGTGCAGACTTAGAGCCCTAGGCAACTCTTCTATTAGGTGGCTGAAAGCATACTTTTTTTGTATTTTTTTTAGATTTAATTTGATTTAGTTGATACACAACTTTTCAAATGTTTACAGAAACTACATAACAAATGCACAACAAAAGATAATAACACCAAGATAAAATATCACTAAAATACCAAGGTTACAAGAGATGCACAAGTATAACAGGCCAATTTACATTTCACATGCCTTTGGGTAATTTTTTTTTAAAACAGTACAAAACAGACAAAACTCTTGTCACCTGCCAGTCGGGCCCTAAGACAAAATCAGGGAAGAATCCACACTCTTCAAAATGTTGGTTTAGGCCTGCAGACCCAGCAGGGTACAGGGGTGGCAATTTCTTTGGCCTACTAAATGCCAACCCTATGTATCCTAAAGTGGGTCAACAACGCTGGGGAGAACCATTCTCAGATATTGAACTATTGCGATCTGTACTCTTTCTCTTGGAGTTGAGAACATAATTTGCCATGTATGTCCTGAAGTATAAGTATGGAAGGCAATCGTATTCTGAAAGCATCGTTCACGCACCAACGTTAAGGATGGGCAGTCTACTAACAAATGTTGCAGTGTTTCTTTTTGCTGTACATCTAAACAGTATCTACAGTAGTTTTGTTCGGGAGTGATGAGTTTGCGGCTAGATAATACATCACGCGTACCCCATAAATTCAATCTAAACCTTTGGAACCCCGATTGAATTACCGGAGATGAGCATTTCACCAGGTACGTTGCCATAATTCCATAAGGCTTCAGGCCAAACGTCCAAACATTAAAATCTTTATGCAGCGAGCACTTAGATAGTGACCCCTCCCAGTCGGCGCAATAGGTCTTTGCTTTTGCGCGGTCTGGATTCTGGAGCAACAGCTCCAGGGTTACATTTGCATCCATCATGTGGGTCAATACACACTTCACACATTTCACTGGATATGAATTGCGTGATTTTAACAAGGCACAGGTCAAAACTTCCAAGATGGTACCACTATTTAAACCTAAAAGGCACTTACGTAGCAGGGCACATTGTCTCCACCTTGCCTGTGCATTCAGAGACACCAACCCCAGTTCGTAGCGTACCATTGCAGTCGGGGTTGCTTTAGGTAAGCCTAGGATCTCCTTCCAATACTTGGCTTCTAAGGCCTCCCATTGACAAGTTTTGTCTAGCACCATGCTCTCAACACCACACAACAAAATCGGGACCACTTTCATTTTGTAGAAATCTACTGCATGTTTCAGGGATAATTTATCAAATTTTTTAATTAAAATGTTTGACTGTGAGGTCAATTGGGGTAATTTACTTTTGGGGTGTAGCTGCCCTGTAAGGCAGTGTTCATTTTGTAGCTAATGCAAACATTGAAATGTTCCTCCCACATGGGAAAACTAAATAAACTGGTATGTAACATGACACATAGTTGGGAATGGGCCTGAGTAATTCCTTAGTAATTCCAAGCTGGACTGCAGTAATTCAGTGATCTGTATGCACAGTGACCTAATTCTCACACGTGGAACCCTAAACCTGTGCCATTTCAGCCACAAACAGTTCTCAGTGTTGACTCTTTCACTGCTACATTTCTTCAGCTATTGCAAGTGGACCTCTGTCAGTGTCTGACAACATTACATCTTCCGAAGTCCGGCTTCAAACAGGCATTCTGCTGAGCTTTGGCTAAAATTCATATATTCAGTTCCAGCCACCCACAGTTATCTTTATCTATAAAAAGCTTAAAATGACAAGTGTTTTTCTGCTTTTGTAAAGCCACGTCTGATGCTAGTACACAAGTGAATATAGCTCAAACATATGTTGTGTTCTGCTGAAAAAAATGCTAACTCCTTCTGAGATATTCTAGCCACTAATTGCTCAGTTTTATCAATTGACATACATCTTCATTTAATAACCACAAAAACAACATAGTATTTCAAAGTGTCAGCTTGTATGTATTTCAATTCTTAGTAGAGGTCTATTTAGGTTAACCAAACTTGCTTGATAATAACATGAAAACACATGTGCTCAAATTCATTTATCAAATCAATTAAAGGTAATTCTTTTTGCACTGCAAAGTGTAAGCATTCATGCATACAGATAAGAAAAAGAGTATGTTTGTCTCCAGATTTAAAAATGAATGATTTTAGCAAAGGGACCTCTTTCTTTTGTTTTGCCTACTTGCATGTCCCACCTGCCACACAAAAATCCATCAGCAAGTGCTCTTTCACACCTCTCCTTAAGTGTCCTTTTCAGTCTATGTCAACCATAACAAATGATGTGTATTTAAATGTAGGGCAACATATTCTTTTGTATCAACCTTCTGTCACCGGGACCGACTCCCAAATCTCAACCTATTTTCCATATGATGGATTTGCACTTCTACTGCAGCAAGGGATTTTCCCATCAGCTTTGGCAATAGGCAAGTCACTTCCAGCCTCTGTACCCTGCCAGCTGAACTATGGTATCTTCTGTTGATGCCATACAGGGAATGTGTCATTTGTCACCCCACTCAATAATATACATCCGAGGGGAACATGTTAAAGGGGTGTTGCTTTCTCATCCTTTGTGGATTGCAGGCGACGTCATGTCAAGACATAGTTGCATAGGCCATTATGTGTGATCACAAGTAAAGCATGCACATTGTCATCTTATAAGCTATTGCCGTGAAAGCTGTGCCTATGTGGGGGCTATACCCAGAGGGGCCTGAAGCTAAAGTAGTTGGCCCGCTGCAGTGACATTAACATCTGTAAATGCCCACACAGTGCTGCAGAGTGGGCATTTACAGATTCTGGGTGGGCCTTGCCTGCTCAGGCCCTACCCTGCCTACGCCTCTGGCTATGGCGCATTCTTTGTACATGAGCTCTTGACGGTTTCATAACATTTTCTCCATGCTGTTCCTCCCATCGCTAGGAATAGACAATCATGTTATTGTAATAGCAAAATCTATTTTACAACGTGGTGTCTAGTTTATGTAAATGCATAATTATGTTACACTATTATAGTGATTTAGACATTTCTTTCGCCGTTTAAATGATATAGATACATGACACTAGAACAGTGCCAGAAAACAATCTCACACCCTCTCTGCTCTTGCTGCACTCTCCTATCTGTATGCTTGCGATATTAATTTTCTTTAATGCTAAATAAGCTTACTATAAATCTCGTATTTCTACTCTTCATCTCATCTTTGTCACTTATTTTCTTTTTTAATAATGTTAGGATAAACTCCCAGGTAGTGTAACGCTCACATTGTATCCACAGGGACGCCACCCGACTTGGCTGGATCGCTTCTGAGTTGGATTGACCTTCCCCGGGGACTCGCGCTGCCATGGGTCTATTCTGGAAGAAAGGAGTTCAGTTTTAGCCACAATCACGTTCTCTCGTGGCCCGCCTCCCAAGTGTTCCCCTAGCAACCCCCTTAGACCCTTCCTCACCCTGTATTTCGATTAGGTGCACTCCCCGTCCTGCTGTTCTATGCAGGGGCGCATTGTGGCTGGGCACCTTACGGACAAGTTACTTCACTGGTGTGGACCCGGGAGTCCAGTCCGGCTGCGACTCCACTCTTGAGTTAAGTCTTTAGTTCTTAAAAGTATGTGTGATAAAAGTGGACTGTGATGAAGTATTGTGATGAAAGAGAAGGACTGTGATGAATGGGAAGGACTGTAGGGAAGCACTGTGACCAAAGGAAATAACTATTATTTAAAATAGACTGTGATAAAGGAGAAGCACTGTGATGGAGAAGAGCTGTGATGAAGGTCTAATAAAGGAGAATAGCTGCAATGAATTAGAAGGACTCTAACAAAGTATAAGGACTGTAATGAATGGCTGATCAAGGAGAATGGCTATGAGAAAGGATAAGGACTGTGATAAAGCAGAAGGACTATGATGAAGCAGATGGACTGTGACAAAAGAGACAGACTATGATTAAAAAAGACTGTGATAAAGGAAAAGCACTGTGAAAACTCTATGAAGAAGAAGAAGGATTCAAATGATTTTGTCAAAGCATAAGGACTATGATGAAAGAGTACAGTCATGAAGGATAACAAAGGAATCTGATACAGAACTGGAAGAAATGAGAAGGAGCATAGTTAAGGAGAAGAACTGGCAAAAGAAAAGGACTATAACTTGGAGGATGTCTGTGATGAAATACTGTGATGAAGATGGGCTGTGCTGAAGAAGGAGTTTGATGAATGAGGAGGAATGTGATGAAAGACTGTAATGAATTACTATGATGAAGGTCAAGGACTCTGATAAAGGAGAAGGCTATGACAAAAGGAAAGGACTGTAATGAACGTTTATGGTGAAGGAAGAGAGCCATGATGAAGGATTGCAATGACGGATAGTGGTGGTGATAAAGGACTGTGATGAAGGAGAAATACTATGATGAATGAAAAGGACTGTTATGACAGAGAAGAAATGACATTGAAGATGGACTGTGAAAAAGGGGAAAGACTGTGATGAAAGAGAAGGACTGTGATGAAGAAGGACTATGATGATTGACGACTATGACTAAGGAGGGCTGTAATGAAGGAGTACTGTGCCTTAGGAGGACTGCGAGGAATGTGGACTGTGGCAGAGCACTGTGATGAAAGAGGACCAATGAAAAGAACTATGCTGGACGATGGTGATTAAGGAGAAATACTGTGACAAAGCAGAGGCATGGTAATGAAGGAGGAGGACTATGATGAAGTAGAAGAACTATGACTATTTAAGGAGGACTGTAACAAAGCAGAAGAATGGTGATAATGGGTAAGGACTTTGTAGAAGGAGAAGAACTATGACTAAAGAGGAAGGCAGTAACAAAGAACTCTGGTGAAGGACCATTATGAAGGAGATGGATTGGGATGGACTGTAATGAACGATTAGAAGGAGTATATCAAAACATAAGGAATGATAAATGAAGTCTGTGATGTATGATAAGGAAGGAGTAGTTCACAGGACTGTAACAAAGAAGAAGGACTGTGGTTAAAAAGAAGGACTGGCAAGGGAAAAGGATTATAACATGGAAAATGACCTTGTTGAGGTAATATGATGAAGATGGACTGTGAATAATGAAGAGGACTATGATGAAAGACAGTGATAAAGGACTATGGTGAACGACTAGGACTGTGATAAAGAGAAAGACTGCCGAAGGACAGTGAAAAGCTATGACAAAACAAAAGGGTCATGATGAATTGTTAGGACTATGATGAATCAACAGGACTTTGAGAAAAGGATGTGATGAAAGACTATGATAAGAATGGTTCTGCAACAAAGAAGAATGACTGGGGTGAAGGAGGAAGGAAAATGACTGTGACAAAGGAGAATGCTATGTCAATAGGGAAGAACTTTGATCAAAGATTATGATGGAGGAAAAGAACCGTGATGAAGGACTGTGATGAACGAGAGTGATGGTGATGAAGGACTGTGATGAAGGTGAAGGACTATGATGAAGGTGTAAGACTATGGTGAATGTAAAGGACTGTGATGACAGAGAAGGACTGACATTGAAGATGGACTGTGAAAAAGGTTAAGGACTGCGATGAAGAAGAAGGACTCTGATGAAGGAGAAGAACTATGATGATGATGACTGTGACAAAGGAGCACTGTAATGAAGTAGGACTGTGCTTTTGGAGGGCTGTGAGGAACGATGACTGTGGCGAAGTACTGCGATGAAGGAGGACTGATGAAAAAGAACTGCCATGGAGGATGATGATTAAGAAAGTATGTGCCAAGCAGAAGGATGGTGACGAAGGAGAAGAACTATTAATAAAGAGGAATACTATGACAAAAGAGAAGGGCTACAATGGAGGATTGTGATGAAAGAGAATTACTGTAAAGAAGGACTATGACAATGGAGACGGTCAGTAATGATGAGGAAGGACTGTGATGAATAAGTCAGACTGTGAAAACAGGCGGTGATGAAGGAAGTTTCTGCATCTCAGGGATGTGAGGAAAGAGAAGGTCTATAATGAAGGACAGCCGTGAAGGATAAGGCCTGTGAAAATGGGCTGTGATGAAGCAAATAACTATAGTGAAGGATAAAGAGTATGGAGAAGGAGAAACAGTACGATGAAGGAGGAGGACCATAATAGAGGTACAAGACGGTGGCTTAGGAAAAAGACTATGACAAAAGAAAAGGACAGTGATGAAGGAGAAATGAATGACAATGGAAAATGACTAAGAGCAAGGACTAAGTATGCTAACATGAAAATACTGTGATGTATGAGAAGGACTGTGACAAAAGAAGACTCTGGCGAAGCAGGACATTGACAAAAGTAATTAAAGATGACAGCAATGTTGGAGGATCATGAGGAATCAGATGGGGGAATGTGATGAAAAAGGACTTTGATGGCATATTGTGATTAAGGAGGAGGGCTGTGACAAAGCAGAAGAATTGTGATAACGAGGAAGGACTTTGGCTAAAGAGGAAGGCTATGACAAAGTACTGTGATGAAGGAGACAGATTGTGATGGACTATGATGAAGGATGACTGTAATGAAGGACTGTGATGAAGGAGAAGTGCTGTGATGAAGGAGAAGGGCTGTGTAAAAGTACTTTGATGAAGAGGAGGGACTGTGATGTGGGACTGTGATGAAGGAGAACTGTGATGAAGGAGAAGAACTAATGAAGTAATATGACAATGGAGAAGGAATGCAATGAAAGGGATGGACTAATAAAGGACTGTGATGAAGGACTGCCTTTGATGAAGAATGCCAGTGGTGAAGGACTTTGATGAAAGAGAAGGATTGTGATGAAGGAAATGGACTGTGATGAAGGAGGACTGTGATGAAGAGGAAGGACTGAAAAGGGAGAAGTGCAAGGACTGTGGAAAAGGAGAAGGGGTTTGACTAGAGACTATGGCAACAGAGAGAGACTATGATGAAAGTCTTTGATGAAGGAGAAGGACTCTGATGAAAGCAAAGAACTGATAAATGAGAAAAACACAGAATGTGCCAAAAGAGAACGAATGTGATCAATGACTATGACAAAGGAAAACTAATATTATGAATCACTGTGAAGAGAAGGATTGTGAAGTAGGAGAAGGATTGTGATGAAGGGTTGGTGAAGGAGGAGTCTGATTAAAAACTGACATGGGAGAAGGACTGCAATGAAGAAGGAATGCAATGAAGGAAATTTACAGGCATATGACAAGGACTATGACAGATGAGTACTGAGATGAAAGAGAAGAACTCTGAAGAAGAACAATGATAAATGAGAAGGACTGTGATGAAGAGGAAGGACTGTGATGAATCAAAGGGACTATGATGATGGATGATTCTACAGTGAAGAAGGTCTGTGATGAAGGAGGAATATGAAGAAGGCGAAGGATTGTGATGGCGAAGGACTATTAAAAGGGCTGTGATTAAGGCTTGTGATGAAACAAAAGGACTATGGTAAAGGACTGTTTTTGAAGAAAAGGAGTATGAGGAATCACTCTGAACAAGCAGAGGACTCGGATGAAGGAGAAGTTCTATGATGGACAAGAATAACTATAATGAAGAAACAACATTATGACTCAGATGACATTTCTTTTTTAAAATAAAATGACTGTGATGAAGGAGAAGAACTGACAATCCAGTACTGTGATGAAGGAGTAGGATTGTAAAAATTGGAGAAGGTCTGTGATCAAAGAGAAGGACTGTGATTAAGGAGAAGTACGAGCCAAAAGAGAAGACATCTTGAAGGGGCCCCTGAGGGACCCTCGGATGTGGAAACAAGGCACAATCACCACACATGAATGGATACGCCAGACACGAGGTTCTGTTCCCAAAATCTAGGGTTTATTGCAATACAAAATAGTCCCAGTTGGCCAAATGGTCCCACGCCACGCGATGTTTGTCTAACAGACCTTGGGGGACGCAAGAGAGTGAGAGACGTACATCAGTTACATATATACAAAAGGAGCACCTTACAATCAGCAATGACACAGTATGACACATTCAATGCCGCCCCCAATTAATTTCCCTTTGAATTAGATGCGATGATTGACCATTGTGACAAATATGACACCTTAGACCACCATATTTAGTAACGGTTTGCAATCTCCAATTTTACAGACACCATTCTTTATTTGCGAGAACACAGCGTTTCTGTTTTCATGGGCAAGCTGCGCATAGGAGACTGGCACATACCAGGCCTCATTATCTCTTAGTTTCGATTCTCGCTCTAGAGGTCAGCCCGCTCTCCGGGGCCTCACTGTGCTCAGAAAGCGGGGCCGTAAAGAAGAACATAATTCAACTCTTTAAATGCTAGTTTCATACATTGCTATTCTTTCAGGAGACTCGCTGGCATTCGTGTACTGATTAAAATGCCTTGCTCCCTGCCTTCAAGGATATGTGAGGGAGGGAATCGGGCATTTCTGTCTGGCTTTCCAGTGTAATGTTTCAACATCTTTCTTAGTCTTGGTTCATTGAAGCGAAATAATATCTACAGTAAAGCAGTTTTACATGAGGCAAAGTGGCAACGTTAGAGAGAGCAGAGAGAAAACAAAATGGCGATTCTGGTCATCTTAAAATAGCCTCACTCTAGTTGAACTGATAGCTACGTAATAACTAATGAGTATATATTCTCAACACTGTAAATGAGGCGATTGGTCTTCGGCCAACCAATTAATCATGCATTTCCTTCTGCCCAAGGGGTGGTTAGTATTTTTGGACTGACAATTTAAGGGAGAAATTTGACATAAGAAAAGTTCTGTGATAAAAAAAGGGACTGTCATGAAGAAGGACTGTAATGAAGGGGAAGGACAATGACTGTGACAAAAGATAATAATTGTGATCAAACTCTATGAAAAAAGAGAACTATGACAAAGGACTGTGATGAAGGAGAATGTTTGTGATGAAAGACTGCAAAGAAGGATTATGTGAAGGACAAGGACTGTGACAAAAGAGAAGGACTGTGACGAAGGACTGCACTAAAGGAGGACTATGACAAAGTAGAAGGACTGTGTTGAATCAGAAGCATTGAGACAAAAGGATGTGATGCAGGACCATGATGGAGTATTCTGTATTGATGATGGACTGTGATGAAGGCGGAAATTGAGGAATTAAACGGACTGTGATGAAGGAGAAGGACTATGATAAAGGGGATGGATTATGGTGAAGAAGAAAGCCTATGATGAAAGAAAAGGACTGTGATGAAAGAGAAGGAGTGACATTGAGGAGGGACGGTGACAAAGAAAAAATACTGTGATGAAGGGGAAGGTCTGTGATGAAGGAGAAAGACTATGATGATGAATGACTGTGACAAATGGGGACTGTGATGAGTATGGACTCAGATATAGGGGGACTGTGAGGAATGGTGTCTCTGGCACAGAACTGTGATGAATGAGGGCTGAAGAAAAAGAGCAATGAAGTAGGTTGATGATTAAGGAGGGACTGTGCTGTAGGAGGACCATGAGGAATGAAGTCTGTGGCAGAGTAAGGTGATGAAGGTGGGCTGATGAAAAAGAACTGTGAAGGAGAACCGTGATAAAAAGGAAGGACTGTGATGAAGGAGAAGTATGGTGATGAAAGAGAATGTATATGACAAAACAGAAGAACTATGATTAAGGAGAAACAACATGACAAAGGGGAAGGACTGTGATGAAGGGATGTGATGAAGGAGAGGGACTTTGATGGACTGTGACAAAGGAGGGCTTTGAGGAAGGAGAATGACTGTAAGGAAGGATTGTGATAACAGAAAAGGACTGTGATGAAAAAAGGAATGTGATGAAGGAGAAATACTGACACCGAACTATGACTGTGGCAAGGCAGAAGGACTGTGGTGAAGGATTGTGACAAAAGAAAAGGCCTGTGAAGAACGACTATGATGAAGGAGACATAATGTGATGGAATATAGGGACTATGACAAGGAGAAGGACTATGATGATGGATGACTGTGACAGAGGAGGACTGTAATGAAGGAGGACTGTAATGAAGGAGGACTGTGCTTTAAGAGGACTGTGAGGAATGCAGAATGTGGCAGAGGATTGTGATGAAGGAGGAAAAATAACTATGATGGACAATGGTGATTAATGAGAAGGACTGTGACAAAACAGAAGAATGGTGAAGAAGGAGTAGGACTTTGAAGAAAGAGAAGAATGTTCTCCTTCTTTACCAATCTGGCGTTCGTCCTTGTCACCCAACTGAAACCGCTATTCTTTCCATCTGTGATTATTTTCTGTTAGCTAGCTTTGCTAAACAGTCCTCTCTTTTGGCTAGCTTTGATTTGTCAGCAGCTTTAGATACTGTTGACCACCCTCTTCTACTCTGCTTTCTCTCCTCCCTGGGTTTTAAAGGCACCGTTCTCTGCCGGTTTAGTCCATACCTTTCTAACCGCACCCTCTCTGTCTCATGGGCTGGCCACATATCGTCTATATTTCCTCTTCAACATGGCATACCTACAGGCTCAGTTCTGGGTCATCCTTTCTTTTTTCTCTGCACAATTCCTCTTGCTTCTATCATCACTTCCTGTGGTCTGTCTGGTAACTTCTATGCTGATTACTCACAGCTTTTCCTATAATTTTCTTCCTTTGCCCCATCCATTCATGCCACCCTCACTCCCTGTCTCCTAGATATCCAGTTTTGAATATGTGATCACTTTCTCCTCCCCAATCCGTCCAGGACTAAGTATATTTTCTTTCCTGTTACTAATATCCTACGCCACTCCCCTTACTTTTATTTTATTTCCACCTGCTTTACTTCCTATCTCTCTATCTGTTTCTAATCTCAGTGTACACATTGACTCTTCTCTAACCTTCCTATATCATATTTCTGCTCTTTCCCATTTCTGTCATTTCCATCTCTACAATAATCGCAAACCAAGGCCTTTTCTCTCTTTTCATGCTATGTAGATGCTTGTTTCATCAAAAATGTTATCTCATTTGTTCTACTCTAGTCTTCTTCTTGGTCTTCCTGCTTCTCATCTGAGTCATCTTCTATCTGTTTACCACTCATCTATACATCTCCTCTTCTCCCTATCGTCTCGTGACTCAATTTCTCTGGCTCTAGCATCTCGTTTGCTGGCTTCCTTTCTATTTTTGTCTGCTCTTTAACCTTCTCTGTCTAGTCACAATCTGTCCCCTCATTTCCTTCTGCACCCCTTCATGCTCTCTCTGCTCCCCATCTCTTTTCCTTTTTCTGTTCCACTGCTTGCACCAAGGCATTGGAACACACTTCTTCTTCCTCTCCGTACTCTCTCCTCCTATCTTGAGTTCCATTCCTGCCTCAAGGACTGCCTTCTTTCCTCTTAACTTCAACAACATTACAACCTGCATATGGTATGATACATTGTTTATTTTTTGTTAAGTTGGCATAAACCTCTCTATAAAAATAAACACAAAATGCAAGAACTATGACTAAAGAGGAAGACTACCACAAATGAAAAGGACTGTGATGAAGGGCTGTGGTGAACCAAAAGGACTGTGTTGGAGGGTGATGAAGGAGGACTGTGATAAATGACTAGGATGTTAGAGAATGACTGTTAAAAAGACCAAGAACTGTGATGAAAGAGAAGGACTTAGAAGGGAGAAGAAGTGTAAGGAGGGACTCTGACAAAAGAAAAGGCCTGTGATACATGACTGATGAAGGGAAAGGAAACGGACTGTGACAAAAGAAAATGATTGTGAATAAAGTCTATGACAAAGTAGGAATATGAAGATGGACTAGAATAAAGGACAAGGACTGTGACAACGGAAATGGACTGGGATGAAGAGGAAAGACTTTGATGAATCCGAAGGGCTTGTGACAAATTAAGGCTGTGATGAAGGAGACAAACTATGAGGGGAAAAAAGACTATGATTAAGGAGAAAGACTTTAATGAAAGAAAAGGACTGTGATAAAAGCAAACACTGAAAATGAAGAAAGTTCTCTGATCAAGGAAAAGAAAAGTGTAAAAGGAAATGGAATGGAATGAAGGAGAAGTGGTTTGATCAATAAGAAGGACTGTGACAAAGGAGACGGACTGTGATGAAGTATGACTGACAACAGAGGACTGTAATGAATCAGGATTCTAATGAAGGAGGACTTTGATGGAGGACATTAAGGAAAACTGTGATGATGAAAAAGAACTGGGGGAGGAGACTGTGATTTGGAAGAATGATTGTGATGAAGGTGGTGACAAAAGGATGAGGATGGGGATAAAGGAGAAGAAATATGATTAAAGAGAAACATATAACAAAGGAGAAGTACTGTGATTGAGGCTGTGATGAAAGAGGGCTGTAAATAAGGACTATGACAAAAGCAAAGGATTTTGATGAAGAGAAAGCACTGTGATGTATAAGACAGACTGTGACAAAAAAATGTTTTGAAGGACTATGATGGAGGATGATTCTGCTTCAAAGAACGACTGTGATAAAGTAGAACGACTTTGACAAGTGGGGGTTTGATAAAGGGTTGTGATGGAGGAAAAGGACTATAGACAAGGGCTCAGATGAAGGATTGTGAAGAAGGGGCAGGGCTTGTGTGAATGAGAAAGACTATGGCTAGGGAGACAGACTATTGTTAAGGAGACAGACTACGGCTAAGCAGAAAGACTGTGGTGAAAGAAAAGAACTGTGATCAAAGAGGAGCACTGGCAATGAAGGACTGTGATCAAGGAGAACGACTGAAAGAATGGAGAAGGGCTGTGATGGAGAAGGACTGTGAT
Organism: Ambystoma mexicanum; assembly: GCF_040938575.1. NCBI lineage: Eukaryota > Metazoa > Chordata > Amphibia > Caudata > Ambystomatidae > Ambystoma > Ambystoma mexicanum. The sequence continues at coordinate 804,466,948 of NC_090921.1, forward strand.
GAATGAGAAGTAAGAAGGATGACTTTGATGATGTATAACTGTGATGAAGGACTGTAATGAAAGAGGACTGATTTATGGGAGTACTGTTAGGAAAGAGGACTATGATGAAGGAGGACTGTGATGAAAATGAACTGTGAGGACTGTGACAAAGGAGAAAGACTATGATGAAGGGGAAGAATTCTGACGAAAGAGGAAGACTGTGACAAAGTAGAAGCACTGCTATAAAGGACTTGGATGCAGGAGAAAGTCTGAGATGTACTATGATTAAGGAGGGCCATGATGGACAGGAGCTGTGATGAAGGAGAAGGGCTGTGATGTAGCACTGATGAAGGACAACGTCTGTAATGTAGAAGGACTGTGATGAAGGAGAAGGACTATGACAAACCGGAAGGGATCTGATTAAGGGTTGATTAAGGGGAAGGGCTGTGATGTGAGAGGAATGTAATGAAGGAGAATGACTTTGATGAGGAAAAAGGACTGTGATGAATGAGAAGGATTGTTTCAAAAGAGAACTACTGTGATGATGTGCGACTGTGACGGGGGACTGTAATGATGGAGGACTGGGTTGTGGGAGGACTGTGAGGAAAGAGAATTGTGACGAAGGACTGTGATAAAAATGAACTGTGAGGACTATGACAAAGGAGAAAGACTTTGATGAAGGAGAAGAACTCTGATGAAAGAGGAAGACTGTGACAAGTTAGAAGCTCTTTTACAATGGACCTCAACGCAGGAGAAAGCATCTGATGTATTATGATGAAGGAGGGACATGATGAAGGAATGTGATGAAGTCGAATGGCTATGACAAAGAAGAAGACTGTAATGGAGGTCTATAATGACGGTCGAAGGATTGTGATAAAAGACTGATGAAGGAGAAGCACTGTGTCGAATGAGAAGCACTGTGTTGAAGGGCTTATGAAGGGAAAGACTCTGACAAAGGAGAAAGACAGAGAAGGGGGCAGCAGAAGGATTGTGACAAACGAATCAGAGTATGATGAAGAAGGATTGTGAGAAAGCAGGTGAAAGTACCAATTCCCAGCGAGACTCACTTTGCCTTTTCTGAGATTGATAAACATGTGTTTATGAATTCTGATGATAGTACCACTCACTGTGCTACTAAACAACATGCCTGCAACAAAAATATGTGTTCATAATAATGAACATAGCAGCAGGTGTTTATAACACCCAAAATGGAAAGTATCATGCATTAGCCGGAAGAGGTGGTTAGGTAGGCAAATTAGAGATTGCCAAACTAACATGCATAGGCAATTATCCTGGCTCTGCTACTGAACGATACAGTGATCCTGGACAGATAAACTCCAGTGTATATTATTGGGGTTGTCCTCAGTAAACAAATTTGCCTTATCATATTCTATTTGCATTCTTGAGCCCATGGTCTGCTCTTTCCTTTCATGAAGGCCGTTTGAATGGAAGTGGCCCAAAACAGGAGTGAACAGACCAAATGGCACATGCTTCTGAAAAAACAGAGGGTTTGCTTTTTCTGAGAATTTCAAATGTTCTTACTCATATCATTAATAACAATCTGAAAGTCTGTGTCAAACCAGGACTATAAGCAGTTACTTTATCACACAATTTCTTTAAACCAGATATGACTTTTTTAGACACACATCAATTAGTATTACAATTCTTCTACACTTCCATTTATGATGAAGAACACAAAGGTGCAAACATGCTCCTTTTTTGGATAACTTTTTAAAAATATTGTTTGTTGGGTGGGAAGGTGCCCATACACCCACACATCAGCACACACCAGTGGGTGGGAGCGAAAACACTCCCCGCTGGCAAAGGAAGGCGAAAGTCATGGACATCCACCCCTACTTGGCCCGCAATCCACAAATAAAAAGGGAGAACTCTTTTCTCGCGTGCACAACCAGGAACAAAGTCACAGGGATCCCCAGGCTCAATCCACTCGACACAGCCTAGGTGCATAGATCACAGCACTCCAGCCACATCAAAAGAAGAGAAAGGAACATACTCAGACAAACCAGACCATCCCCAAGACCCTGCAGGAAACCGCGGCCAAGGAACTGTACCCACACCACAATCCCAAAGAGGCATGTCAGGAGAGGAGTCCCTAACGGTGCCACTGACCCCTGCACGAGCAATGCCTCAGAGAATTTCGGACAGCATATTTTCGCAATTACCCTCAAACGTCGACCTCAGCGACACCAGCATACTGGGATCACGGTGGAAGAGATGGATGAGAGACTTCGAGGTATGCCTCAAAGCGGTAGGTCCCCTAGAAGATTAACAAAAACACAGCCTGCTTAACCACGCAGTAGGATCGAATGTGAAGGACATACTGGATAAGATACCCGAAGGCGATATAGACACCTACACTAGCTTAAAGACAACCCTTACTGAGTACTTCACGCCACACACCAATGTGGACTACGAAAGATATTTCTTCCACACCACAAAGCAAAATAAAGGCGAGACTATGGACATATTTGTAATGAGGCTAAGACTAAGAAGGAAACACTGTGATTTCAACAAATACTCAAATGAGGAAGCGCTACACTCGCAGATCATAGTAGGGTGTGAAAGCGCAGACTTCAGAAAACGATTACTACAGAAACCAAGGAACTTAGAGGAAATACTACGCCTGGCCCGCTCCGACGCTGCGCTGGCGGCACAAGTAGAAGGCCTCAACGATATCAAGATCACACACGGAAAACACGAATGTCTGAAGAAACTGGATGGAAATTTGAAAAACAATGGTGACCCATTCTGCTACAGGTGTGGACATGAATGCCCACACTAAGGGCAATGCCCGGTATGGGCCAGATGTGCTCTGCCTGCGTCTGAGAAAACCACTATAAAGAGGTCTGCCTCATCTTTTGAAGCAACTTGCGAGGGGTGGGAAAAGTTGGATGGCCAACACCAGAGCAGGAGCAAGGACAACATAGCCCATTTCGCGCTGCGCACCACACGCACGACCATGCACGTCGAAGTCACCGGGATGACCAGCAGGACAGAAAACAAGACAGAAGTGACGTTTACCGCGGCTTTGGCACTGATGTGTAATGCACAATGCTCACTACATGTACAACTGAAAGGAATCAGTTGTACATGTAGCAAGCATTGTGCTTTACACGCCAGAGCCGCGTAAAAGGCAATGCTGCCCTCGCGGGCGTTTTTTTTTTGGCACAACAAAATGAGCCAGGGCTCATCAAGGGGGCCTGGCCTAACTGCAGGCATCCTGCTGGCTCATTAGACAAAGCCCCCCTGATGAGCCCCGGTTCAATGGGCTGGCTACTGGCACCCCTGCCAGGCAGCCTTTTGTAGTGATCAACACCCTCTCCCCAGGGGAGAGGGTGTTGATCTCTGCATTTATTTTCTATTGGGTTGCCTGGCAGGGGACAGCGCCTCGCCTATTCAGCCTTAATGGTGGCGCTTCCCCTCGGCAGCTGGAGAGGGGCAGCGTCGCCATTAAGGCTGAAGGGGTGAGGCTGCTGGAAGCTGAGGCCGTTTTCCTTCAGGAAAACGGCCTCAGCTTCCAGCGGCCTCACGTTTCTCTCCACAATGGTGGCACCGGCCCACCGGCATCTCCTGCTTAAAGGTATGCCTCGCAGGTGTGGCGCCACCATTATGGCTGAAAGGCATTTTTTTCTGGAGCCTGAAGCTTTCGGACACGAGCGAGAGCTTCATTCTTCGGAAAAAAATCCTTTTCTTGTAGTGGCCGGGGCTGGCAGGGGAGATTAGTGGGCGCCACAGGGCCCCGCCTCAGATTGAAATTTCAGAGCCCCGGCCCCGTCCCACTTAAAGCCCTGGCCGGTGGTAAAAGGCAATGTTGCCTTTGTGGGCACTTTTTTTTTTAAGTATTTATCTGATCGGATGGCCACTACCAACCCCGCCCCCTCTAGACCACGCCCCCTCTTCCCCCAACTCCTCCCCCACCCGCACTTGTGGTATCCCCCACCACATTTTTTCCATTTCCACCACTGCTTCCAGGTGAAAGGCCAGGGTCTGAGCTGGTGATGACAAGGATCGATTGGGCGGAAGTGCCAGTAAAACCATGGAGACACATTTGCTCTACAAAACCAACATCATTTTGTCCTGACCTGGTAATGCGCAAATTACAACGTGCAAAATTCGAAAAATAACAGCCTTTTCTCCACATCCACGCCTCTTCTATAAGTATGGGAAATTATATGTGTGTGTGTGTGTGTGTGTGTGTGTGTGTGTGTTATTTTCGTATACGCTTCCAAGGTTAAATGCAATATTTACGCCGGTTGGAACAGAGGAATGTCTATTGTGCTGCTACTTGACAGCACTGCAGCGGCACTTTCTCCTCTGTGCTTTTGGTCACTGCCTCCACACTCCCAGGGTAACTTTACTTTCCAGCACCCATTATTCATGCAAACTGGGAACAGAGAAACGACTGCTTCTGGTGGAAAGCATGTCAGAGGCAGGGCACGTGACCACTGCCTGATGCCACACACCCCTCCATGCCCTGGGTGGGCGGGCTTTGCCAAAGCCTGCAACACTTGCTGCAGCTGCAGAAGGGTTTCGAGAGGAGAACTCCTGACCAGATTCAAAGCAGAGATGCTCATCGGATATTTTATCTTATTTTCCAAAGGTAAAAATCACACCAACGCCAGAACAAATGAGCAAATGCAGAACCACATTCTGGGAGAATATTGTATGCTTAAACTCGCTTCTAGTCCAGTGAAATTTAGTTTTCAGTTTGTATTTTTCAATAGCCTGCAGAATTCTTTCTTTTGCACATTCTAGAGACATGCTAACAAATGATATGTTATTTTATTTCATTGCATATATATGAAGTAATGCAAAGAGCTGAAATGCAACTGACCCACGCACTACACTTCACGCGCAGGCGCGCACTACTAGAGTAGCAACAGGTTTAGAATGGGCGATGTTGCTGATTGCAGAGCAGGTGCGGCTCTGGGGTCATGTTGTGACGCAGCATTAATACTGCATTATTTCTCGTTGCAGTGCTGGGGGTGCAGATGCACCTGCATCAGAAGGAGCAGCTCCTCTCCTTCAGCATTAATGACACAGCCGCGATCTCCTGTTTGTTCCCCGAGGGAAGCCCGGGTGGAGGACACATTGTGCACTGGTTCTGGAGGCGAGTCGAGGCGCCGGCCACATTTATTAAGTACTGTGACAGTCGCGCAGCTCATCTCAAATATAACTGCCGCCATGAACCGCGCAGCACGACACTTGAAGTCTACAAGGTCCAGCGGAAGGAGGCCGGTTTATATTACTGCGCTTACCCCAAAACAGGGGCCCTGCATTTCTCCAGTGCCGCCACCATCCTTGTAGGAGGTAAGAAACGTTGTCAAGAAATTTCAAATACGAAACTATACTATTTCTTTGTCATAAATCATACTGACCCAGAACGGATACCTACCATAAAATGTTTCTATGCAAAGCAGGAAAAACGTGTGTGTCTGTGGCATTGTGTTTATAAGCAGAGTGAGATTTGACTAAAAAAAATAGAGAAACGCCATTTTCAGATATGCCACAACATTTCAAAGATGCCATTAAAGAGGTGGCATTTTCCCCATCACGTTCAGGGGCGTCATTTGGGGGTCGCCAGGGGTCGCACCTGAGACCTTTGAGGTTTGCCTTGCTACCCATGTGGTCTCCCTTGCTACCCGTAAATGGAAGCTGCTGGGCTGTGGCCCGCACCATGTGGCTCATTGTGTCTGGAGTGGCTGTCTTTCTTGTTCAGGCCTCTTTAAAAAAAACAAGGGGTTCCACAAGTGGGACACTTTGAGCAGTGACACTAAATAAGAAAGAATAGAAATAACAAATAATTTGTCTTTCTGGAATTCTATACAATAATTGATAGACTCATTAAAGGTTTATTTCAGGCACACTTCAGGGGGTGAGTCACTGATTTAGTCTGTGCCTAAACACCTCAAATTCACAATGCAGACACAAAACTTCCAAAAAGCATTTAGAGCGGAATAAGCATCAGTTTCGGGCTATGGGCCTCATTATGACCCAGGCGTTACACCATGGTGCTAATAGCACCATGGTCCGTGCCGGTAACTTACCGACTCTGCCATGGCGGAATGGGGAATTACCACCCCATTCTGAGGTTGACGGGGCGGTAATTCCCCAATGCCGCCATGGCCCTTCCCCATTCCCATTTTTGCCCCATAGGGCTCAATGGGAATGGGGAAGGCACTAATTACGGCACCGTAAATTACGGTGCCGTAATTAGCTCCTAGGTCCCTTTGCGGGTTGGTTTTTTAACGCCTGCTAAAAGCAGGCGTTAAAGTGCAACCCGCAAAGGGACCTCGTAATCAGGTGTTAAGGGTTTAACGGCGCCGACACCTTTTATGGCACCGTTAACCCCTTAACGCCTGGGTTGTAATGAGGCCCTATGTATTTTGCTTTTCACAAGTTGTAGTTATAGCATGTTTTTTTCTGAGGCTGTCTCTGCTATGAGCATCACAAGACATTCCATCTCGGTGTCCTCGGTCACTTGACAAAATCCTTATACCTAAAAGCTTGTGTACAGTGTAGAAATGTTTCACCATAGCACAAAAAGTGGCCATTGATTTCATTTTGCCACAATGAATGCTTTGTTTCAATGTGTCTATCATTCCTATCTCCATAGCATGCTGTTCAGGATGTTTGTTTGCATGTAAGAGGTAACAAGTGCCCAGAGTACAGGATGCCATGTGAGTGTGCGGGTTTCGCTGCTCTACTCTAAATTCATTAATACACAGTTATGAATCCTCCCAATGGTTTGAATTTGACCAACCTCTGAAGCCTGAAACGTAGATCCACGCAGGCTTGACATGTGGCCAACTTTGCACCAGACCTGCAGATGAACTGACCTGCTGTTCAATCTCAGTTTCCAGTTTAATATTATCCACTACAGAGTATAATTTGCTTTCTCACTTTGAGAACATTCAGACATGTAATTGCTCATTTTACTATAGCCAGTAATATAGCTATAACTGGTACGATAGCTCAGTGGGTTGAGCGCTCGCTGCTGCGATGTGTGTGAGTGTGTGATCTGCAGGTTGCAGGTTTGAATCCCAGCAAGGCCAACTCAGCCTTTCATCCTTCTGAGGTTGATAAATGAGTACCAACTCAGGTTGGGTGATATTGTATGTATATTTGTTCTATATAAAGCGCTTAAGTGTAACTCCTATACAATAATTTAACACATCATTATCATTTGGCCTTGGACGTCTGCTTGCATTCACAGTCATTTTGTAATATGGGCTTATACACACTGATATTAACAATACATATGGTGATCCATTCTTGTATGAAATGTATATCACATTACAGTGATATCGCAACCATATTCTTCATAGTGTACCTAGGAACAATACTATGCAATGCCACATCCTGTTTTGTGAAGGGGTGAAAGGTCGTGTTCCATCGCTTCCCATGATGTCACTTCAGGGTGGTGTGAAATGACATCACTTCCTGTGATGTCATCAGAGGTCAAGGGTCGTTTGATATCACTTCCGCTACCCCTGGCATTTTGGTGAAATGACGTCCCTGATCATGTTCTTACCCCATATTATTCACTAGCAACCACCAGGCAACAATCACTGCTTTGTAAAACTGTCTACATGGAGAAAAGTAGTCCACAAGAACGAGTTTTTATGGAGGACACAGAGGGGCACAGGTGCACTGTCAAATATGACTTGAAAACATGCAGATTATTATCTTAATTAACCCGAATCACAGACAAAATGCCAATTTTGGCACAGAATATTTTTAATTTCCTATAATTTGGGCCTCATAACTTCACCGGTCTGGAAAAAATGCCGGTAATTACGGTACCAGCATTTTTTACAGACCGGGCGGAGCACAAGTATGCCAGTGAAGGCCATGGATCTCCCGGCAGGCATGACCTGCCGGTAGATCTGTCCCCCACCGGCAGATGCCTGGATCGTTTATAGCCTGATTCAGTGAATCCCATTACATGGTAATGGTAATTTACTGTCTCTCTGCCACCCGTAATAAAACGGTAATAACGTGATATCGGGCGGCGGAGACAGTAGGTAGAGTTTGCCGGTATACCACCGGAATTACTAGTGGGATACCTGCAAAATCCTAGTGTCCAAATTAAGGTCTAAATTCTGCGTGATACAAAATCAGTATTGGGTTCAATTAAAGATCATTAAAAACATGCCAACAATCAAGGACATCCCTTCCCACTGACTGCAGACATGCAACAGCTTAAAAGTTTAAATGTCACCCTTAACTGTATATGTCCTCCTGCTGTCTTTTATTTCCACATTAAAAGTCATTTATATTTCCAGATCATCTTCCAAATGTAGCTGTCAGACAAAAGTTATGTATATACCAAAGACAAACCCGTGGAAAAAGTCACTATAATTTTTTGAATCTTAAAATCCTTTTTGGCGCTACATCAGCAAAAATAAAATAAAACGTTACAAGGAGCTGGCCAGTCCTGAAATTTCAGCACTGGACAGCTCCTTGTAACGTTTTAATGTACGAAATAAAAGCATCAAAATGCTATCTTTTACATTTAAAAGTACATATCCATTCGATGCAAAAGGTTTAGATGGATTTTTACTTTTAATGAAAAAGATAGAATGTTGATGCTTTTATTTTCGATGCATCTTTTTCGATGCATTGGCATTTCGATGCATCGCTTTCGATGCAATGTCTATAAACCGTCACATGCCATGTCCAGGAATTGGAGTTCACCATATGTAATATCTATGCTCCCAATGCAAACAGTGGTAATTTCTTTAGTGGATTGGACCGTTGCCTGTTGGATACGGGTGGGAAGAACTTGATGGTGGGAGGGGACTTTAACCTGGTGGCTGACCCTGTTTTGGATAGGAGCAGTCAAATGGTCAGGGACAGTAGGAAGAAGGAAAGAGAGGCTTTGCATTTATTAATGCAAGATCTTGGCTTATCAGATGTTTGGAGACTACAACACCCTACAGGGAGGGAATATACTTTTCATTCGGGTGTTCATAATATTTATTCCAGTATTGACAACATATTGACATCAGGATCAGTGACACAAAATATTGTGTGCATTGAAATCTAGGGTATCGTTATTTCCTACCCCGCACCCATTACACTAGAGCTTTCACTCAGTTATTCCTCAAGCAAGACAAGAGTTTGGAGGTTAAACACCATGATTTTGAGAGGGGATGATCTGAAGAATATGTTAGTGGATGAGGCAGAGGATTATATTAGAACTAACTTAAATGGCGAAGTGGAAATTGACACTGTTTGGGAAGCTTTTAAAAATGTGATGCGTGTTGTGGCCATGAAAGTATCTGGTATTAGAAAGAAAAAAAGAGATGCAGAAGTGGAAAAACTAAATATCGCAATTAAAAATCTGGAAAAAGATCTAATGTGCAGTTTTGATATAAGGAAATCTGCAAAGTTGATCAAAATGAAATATGATCTAAACAAAATTCATAATGATAAGATGGAGCTCGCACTCTTCAGGTCAAAATGCAGATACTGTGAAGGGGGAGAGAAATGTTGGAGGTTATTGGCTCACAGGTTAAGAGTAAGAGAAGCAAATAGAACTATAAGTGCTATTAAAGGTGATCAAGGTATGACCAGAGATCCTATCGAAATAAATGAGACTTTTAAATGCTTCTACATGAATTTGTATAGTGATTCCTCTCAAATGGACTCAGAGCGTATGGACCAATTCTTTGAATCCCTGCAGATCAAACAAATGACAGAGGCAGAGACTGTTGTTTTAGATTCAGAAATATCTATTGAAGAGGTGAGGAAAGCGGTTGGAGCTTGGGTTTGGGGAAATGTCCAGGTCCAGATGGACTTTTAACAGAGTTCTACCAAGCAATGCCGGAAAATTGTCTCATTCTAATAAGATCCTTGTTTGTTAACAGTAAATCAAAGGGAGTACTGCCACCTACTCTAAGACATGCAACAATATCTCTTTTGCATAAACTTGGTCGCCCAGAACTTGATCCGGGAAGCTATAGACCTATCAGCTTAATAAATTCTGAATGCAAAATATTATCTAAAGTCTTGGCCAACAGGTTGGAGAAGATCCTTCCAAGGTTAATTCATCCCAATCAGGCTGGTTTTATTAGAGTTTCAGCTTCAAACATGAGGAAGTTGCTGCTTTCCCTGGAAGAATGCCAGAATTTGAAATTAGACTCAGTGTCCTTATCCCTCAATTGCGAAAAGGCTTTCGATCGAGTGAGGTGGGGCTTCTTGTTGAGTACAATGGCAAAGATGAATTCTGGCTTTGAATTCCTGAGTTGGGTCAGAGTGCTCTACAAAGAACCTACTGCAGAGATTAATCTGAATCGGAAAATATCAGAGACATTTGAATTGCAACGAGGGATGAGGCAAGGTTGTCCTTTGTCCCCTTTAATCTTTGTGATCTTGATGGAACCTTTGGCGGAAGCAATAAGATCTAATGATAAGAACGTGGGAATCAACTGTTATCAAATTATAAGGTTAACTGGTCCACATCAGAGGCTCGACCCTGTACACAATCGACAAATAGTATGTTGATTAAGAACTTGGGCTTCAGATGGTGCCCTTCAAAGATGGGCAAATGGATCACTAAGAATGTGGGGGAAATGATGAGTTTAAATATGGATCTGGCGATACAGAAAATGATATCAGAAATAGACATATCGGAAATAGACTGATGGGAAGAACTCAATCTGTCTTGGTGGTAAAGTAAACACTATAAAGATAATGTTGACACCAAAATCAAACTATGTTCTAAGCATGGTTCCCCTCCCTGTTAAGAAATCTGCATGGAGGAGGGTGGATAACATTCTCCAGAATAAAAAAAAACCCAAGACTAAAACTGTGGAAATTGCAACTACAGTCAGACAGAGGAGGTTTGAACATCCCAAACTTCGAACGATTTCACCAGGCGTTCTGGCTACGACATGTCACGCCATTCATTGCTGATGATGATGATGATGATTGGGCAACCGCAGAGGCAAAGGGTGCAGGCCCACTGGATACTTGGGCAATCCTTTCTAGCACCACTACTGAATGGGATGCCCAGTCTGCCTTATCACATTTTCCACGTTCCACTTGGAGGGTTTACAAAGTTGCAGCAAAACTGACCCCTGGTAAAACCTACACTTCCTCTATTTGGATGAATCCAGAAATTAAGATAGATAAGAACGTTTTATTCCGGCCCACTTGGTTCTCTGCCGGCCTCAACAAAAATTGAAGACCTTTTTGTAGGGGCAAGATGGAAAACATTTAGAGAACTGAATTTTGAATATGACTTGATATACTGCACGTATGGGGAGTACAGGAAACTGAAAAGAGCAGTGAACTTACCAACATTAGCCAAATCGGAGTTGCTGATCACTGTCAAGAAAATAGGCAACAATGATCATATGGCATCTAGGATGTACAATCTGCTGAGTGGGTTCACAGAAGGAAACAAAAAGATCCTGAATGCCTGGTCTACATGCCTGAAGGAGAGGATGATGCAAGAAAGGTGAATAGAACTTTGTGGAAACATCAAAACAATATCACTTAACACAGGGGAGAGGACCCGTCAGGTCAAGATCCTGAACATGGTGTTTTGGACGCCGGCCCGAATGTTCGAACGAGATTTGGCCACATCGGACAACTGTTGGGGCTGTGGTCATGTTCGTGGAACAATGGAACACATGTTCTGGGAGTGCGATAAGTTGAGAGACTTTTGGAGGAAAATTACCGGCGTAATGAGCAGAGTGCGAACAGAAAATCTGAACTATGATTTTGAGACATTGATCCTGGGGCAAGCCGTCATGCTGGAGGATTTGAATCACCATCAAATAACCTGGGTTTTAAAAGGGGCCTCCGTGGCAAAAAAACTGATCCTGCGTAACTGGAAATCAACAAGCTTTTTGACATTGAACGACTGGCTGGAAGAGATGTATAGTACTTGCAATATTGAAAGGGTGGTTTTTTCAATGCTACAGAAGAGGCCAACTGTTCATAGAATTTGGGAGGCCTTCCTGAGCCTGGACGTGGCCTGAACTTGTACCCAATCGAGAAGTTTCCTTCAAAGATAAGTAATTCCTCATGTCATCTTTACTTATGTGTAATTAACGTACTCTGCATATTTGTATTATTATCTATGTTTATTGCATACAGTGAATCGCTATGATATATATTAATTGGATAAGGTCGGTATATGTGTATCTGTGCAAGCTGTTATTTTCGAATTGTTCCTGTTTTTTATAAATTCTTAATAAATTGGTAAAAAAAAATAAGAGCAGTCTTCATTGAAACCTATGTTCATAAAGCAAGTACGAATCACTTTGTCAGAAAAAAGAGAGGGGTTAGGCCAGTCCCACAATCGGGGGCAGTGGCATGCAGGTCACAGAAAATGTCAACCCGCTAACCTACGTTTTCATATCTAACCTATTTTCCTTACCCATCACCCTCCAGCGTCCTTCCCTTGCACCACATTTTTGATGCATGCGGCTGTGGGGACTGCACTTGGGCAACACAGAACGAAAAATTCTGAGGGAACTCGGAATATTGTGCTCCCAATGGCAACATTTTAGGTGGACCTTCTGTAGTAATTCCATCTATTTTTACCTTCACCTAAGAGGTAAATGTAAAAATCAAAATTGGGCACAGTTTTTTTATTTGTTTTTTTACTGTACAGCAGGACGCGCGGTTGCTCCCTTCACTAGGGTGAGGAAACAGCTATTGCAAAGCTCCATGTTAAGGGGGTGAAATGTGGGCAGCTCTGATTGCCCACCCCTCCCCCCTTGCCCATGTAATATATAAAATGATCAGAATGTATCCTTTTGAGCATATTAATGCACAGACGTGGTATGAGCCACAATTGTTGATAATACATTTCTGCCCTCACATTGATGGTGAAAATAGCTGAACAAAAATGTTAAATACATATCTTTTTTACGTTACAACTGGCACAGGTGGTATTTCTGAAATAAACATTCAATAGGGTGGATTTTCAGAAATACGTTTAATGGAGGTGGTAACTTTCTCCAGTGGTGTTTCATTAAAAAAAATCCACCCAACTCTGAATTACCCCTCCCCTTAGTTTGTAGCCTATTAATACCACCTGAATGTTAAATCTTTCTGTCAGTGTTTTTCAACTGTGTCCAAAAGTGTGTACCACAAGCAACTCAAAAGCCATTTCTATAACCACCAAATAGTAACATCCATGGGTGCCATTCACTGTGCTATTAAAGTCTTTGTAATTAACTTATTAGTGATCACGACATTCACCAGAACATAGCGCAAGCCTTCTTACAGAATGAAACTGAGGACAAACTCTAATTAGATATGAACCCTTACTTCCTTGGTTCACAGGTGCCGTGAGAAGCTGTTGTCGATTGTAACAGATCAATGATGTATGGGGCGCAGTGATGCCAACATTACCATCCATGGTCACAGAACCTGTCATTTAAATGTGTACATGGCTGCTGGGTGGTATGAACATGATCCTGACTTCTCCCTCTCAATCACTCTCTGTGGCAACCCATATGTGGGGGTCACCCAGGAACATCTACAATATTGCTGACATCATGGCTTGTGTCTCATCCCATCTACACTGAAGTCGAGCAGACTTTGTAGAACTCGGTTCCTTCGAGGCATGCTGGATTCTGAAGGATTTTGCCTTTTTCATTTCTTTTTTCTTTATGCAGCTCTGGTCCAGGAAGAACAGCCCAGCCTGCCTGGGGGTGGGGGGGGGGTCAATTGCCACATTGCCCCCCTTCCCAATCTGTCCCTGCTGATATCATGCCATCATGCCTGTCCCAGTTAAAACTCAAGGAGGTGACCCAAACAATATTAATAACAATAATAAAAATAATAATAATGCAATATTATTATATTTCAGTAAAAGTCAACAGTGAGGCTTGGAAGATTGGCAAAAGGCTTGTAGACAGAAGGAAGCTACTAAATTCTTAATGTTGTCTACTAATTTTTATTTTGTTACAATTTCCTGCCATTTGGTTTCAATAGTTAACATATAACAACCTTGGTGCTAAGTGCACCAACTTTACCACCATGGTGTAAACTCGGTTTACACCATGGTGGATGGCGGATTTACCGCCCCATTCCAAGGTGAGTGGGGCGGTAAATCCCCATTTCCCATTTTCCCTTCCCCATTCCCATTTTTGCCCCATAGGGCATAATGGGAGTGGGGAAGGCGCTAATTACGCCGCCGTAAATTACGGCAGCGTAATTAGCACCATGGCAGGTTAGCGCCATGGATTTTAACGCCTGCTAAAAGCAGGCGTTAAAATCAGAATCAGGCGTTAAGGGTTAACGGTGGCGTTAACCCTTAATGCCTGAGTTGTAATGAGGCCCAATGACTCCACGCAGATGTTTTATTAATCTATTGAATTGTTTTAAACCACTTCTGCAAGTTTCCATTTGGCCACTCTGTGGTGTTTGATGGCCTGTGATTTCAGAACTTGCACACAATAACTCCATTTAGGATGGGGTGATGTAGAAAGACAGTGGGAGGTCTACCTCAGCAGGCATTTAGCGGTGGGTGATCTGGTTTACTGTTTTAGTATTTTAGGGGGTTTCTGCCCTTTACACCAGGGAGAGGGAGTAATAAAGTATGCTTTCGATATTGTCCCTCAGGTCATTGCCCAGCATGTTTTAAAGTATCTGTGTCTCTTACAGTCGTATCTAGTTTTGACAATTAATGTCCCCTTGTGAGGGATCCGACCATTCACACTGGAAGAGTGCCCTTGACTGGGCTTTTTTTGTTTGTTTAAAAGAATGGATGATGGGAGATCAACCTCCGAAAATATGTGGGGCCATTCCCGCACATATTTTCCACGCTCACAGCAAGCAGAAAAATAGTCATATACTCTGGGAGGACACAGTTTACCAGCACCACCCTGCCCTGTCATGTGGCTGACGCCTGAAAGCTGCGGGTACATCAAAAGCCTTTGGCCGTGGGCAGCCTGATTAGAATTTCAAGGCCCCATGGATTTGCATCTCTGTTGTCAAACCTTGCTGGTGGTGCCGAATACTGAAGAATGTTAATTAGCAGGCCTCAGGGAATGCATGGGTGCAGGAAGTGACAAGGGAGACCAGACACCAACACCTCTTTGTAATACAATGTATCAACTTGATACTAACACTCCTCCTTGTTATGAAAGGGCAGTGCATGTCCTGTCTGGAACCACTCCTTTTAGACCAGGTAAGTTTGTGAATTGTAGGACATAAAAGTCTGCCTGCAACCCCCTACTTAAAAGGAGGCCCATGTTGTGATCAAGCGCAGCACAGGGCTCCGTTAATTAGGGAGACACATTGATGTACAGCCGACAGGAAGGTGGGTGGGCTTATATTCGAAATATATTTTGTCATCCTTCCCATATCTGTTGCCAAGCGCTCTGATTCTGACATGAAGCATCACTGAAGATTGTTGGTGGAGACCCAGGATTGGCTCACTTAAGTTAGGCTTGGACTACACCAATCCCTGGAACCCCTTTGCCTTTAAAAGAGGGCTGATGCCTTCAATAATCTGATCATCTGAAGACTTCGCAAGGAGTAAGAAGAAGGACTAATTTGGACCCGAGCTGAAGGTACAGTCTACCTTACATCTTCTGGCAGTGAAGGAAGGCCAGGAGTTCCCAGAGGGAAGCAAGAGCTCTCCCCTAAACATCTCACAGGGAACAGTGGGAGATACCAGACTCAGAGTACCTATCCAGCAGCTCCAGAACCGGTACCCAGTCAGCACACAGCATGCCCTGCTAGGTTCTGACAGCAAGCTTCCTAGGTGGGAAGTACCGGAGAGTCTCTGGACAAAGGACAAGGCTGTTACCTGCTAACACCCTCCTGAGTTTTGGGCCATCTGCCTTGAAAGGACACAAGCCCTGGGAAGAAGCTAGGGTAGTGCCACACAAGCATCATCCAGCATCCATCTTTTTAAGGACAATTTCGAGACAGTTGAGTCCTCCACTGCATCCGGCTGCACTGCTTCTGTTGTCACGCTGCAGTCACCAGGGCCATCTGAGACACCTCAACCAGCATTCCAGATCCGCCAACCCTCGCAGAGACAACGATTCTTGGCCCTGAGCCACCACACCGGACAGCCTGCAGACGTCCATCCAGCCTCGCTTGCCAAACTCCCTGCCGCCTGGTACCCGCAGCTGTCTCCCGCAACTAACTCTGTCTCATGGGCTGCAAAGCACCCTGGAACCGCCTTGACACTGTCAAGCACCAAGAACCTCTTCAGCATCAGGTACATTGTGGTTCTGTCCTTCTGGTCCTTCTCTGAAGGCCCCTAGAGACAGTTACAACCCTCTGCCCCATTGGTGTTGAAACCAAATAACCTTGAACAGTAAGACTGATTGCTTTACCAACTACCCTCCTGTCAGTATCCAGAGTGCATCCCTTTTCTTTGTGAAACTGTCTGTCCTCTGTGTTCCTTTACAGTGTAGTTTGTAATTTTTGTGAGCTAGAACTGTCTGTTGTAGTAATAATAAAGTAGATATTTTTATACAACCTTGACTTGACAGTCCCTTTTTATCATTGGGTAATAATTGTATTTTCACTGTGTTGCAACTAACCAACGATGTACGACTATCAGAGATAAGCCTGCCATTTCATCCACGTTACCAAAATTGGACAAGCAGGTCTTATAATTCACTTGTATTCCAATCTGTTCGGATCCCATCTGGTGTACTAGATGTGTGGGGTTAATTGATGGTTTAGTAGCCGATATTCATCCCTGGACCACTGGTACCCTGTAAGTTGATTTGTCACACCCCTTGCCTGGTATATTGAGGACCCACTTGTCTTATATTAAATGTGGTTAAAGGTCAGCATGAAAAATTGAAACATGCACTAGTCAATCTCTATCTCTGACTCACTCTGTCTCTCTTTTTGGGCCGTTGTCAGGTGCATGTTTGCTAGAGCCAGCCCAGCCGCCATAGCAGACAGAAGTGCCACCACTGAAAAAAAAAAATATCTTGAGGGGGTGAAGAGGTATTGTGTTTCTAATAGTTAAAAGTAAAATTATTGCAGTAGAGGCAGAGGAATCTCCAAAGGTGGTTACTGGCCTTTTATTTTGTGACCTACTTGGCCATTGTGTGTGTCCTGCAGGAATGTCACGTGACACTGAGAGCACATTGTCCTAGAAGGGAAGTAGTGGGGAATGACGGTAGGCTCTGCGGTGCTCAGACAGAATTTTTAAGGAACAGGTTTCAGAGTATAAAACTACCAGTGTTTGTGAAATCAGTGGCCAGCATGCAAAATTAAAAATTACCTTGGTGCTCACAGAAAAAACAGATAATTTTTATAATTCTGAGATCGACCCTTACTAAGAAGGAATGACATTTTGAGGTACTAAACGTTGTGCATTCTGTTATGTTAACCACTCTTATAGAGCGCATGTACACCCGAGCGCATCTTGGCGCTAGGATACTCAGGAAGTCGAACAAGGCCAGGCTAATAAAGGAGAGTTTTAAGACAGTGACGGAATTGGAGATGATTCTCCAAACTCTGCAAGGAAGCCGGGAGTTCATTCCAGAGAGTACCAGCAGCAATGGAGAACGCCAAGCCACGCACCCGCATCAGCTGGAATTTAGAGATGACCACTAAATTGTCTGACTTAGATGCAAGAGTCCGGCCCAGGGCATAGTGCGAGAATTTGTCCTGCAAATACTCTGCCACCTGAAGGTAATAGGCCCGGTGCACTAGGGCGAGGGCCATGAATTTAATCCTCTCAGCTACAGGTAACCAGTGGCGGGATTGGAGGACAAAGCCGATATGGGCTCCAGAAGGAGAGTCTGTGGCAACCCTTACCGCCATGGTCTGCAAGGGATGCAGCCTCTGGACAAGAACTTTTCGGCTGGACCAAGTAATCAATGCGGCTGGTGATCAGGGAGGCACTACCTGGGGTCATAAAGTAGCCAGAAAAAATTGTAATATTTTACAGAGTACCTTCAGGGAATAGAAGCCCATTTTGCAGACCACGCTCACCTGTGCTGACATTGACAAGGAGGAAGAAAGCCAGTTGCGAGCTGTCCAGTCCTTCACAGCTGACAGACACTCACACACGCGTGATGAAACCTCACTCTGGTCAAGATCTAATCGAACCAGAATCTGGGTGTTGTCAGCATACGCGTAGCATCTGAAGCCGCGAGAGCGGATGAGGGCAACCAGCGGCTGAACATAGATGTTGAAAAGCATTGGGACAGGGTAGAGCCTTAATGGACACCACAAAAAAGGGGGTGAGATGTGGAAAGGAAAGGAGGAAGGGAAAGTGACTGACCCTGATCATATAAAAAGGAGGTAAACCAGTCCAGGACGGTCCCCGAGAGGCCTGCTCAAGCCAGTCGAGACAGGAGGATAGTTTGGTCAACCGCATCAAAAGTCGCTGCTAGATTGAGCAATAGCTAATCTAAAGAAGTAATTAAAAAGCAATGGGTCTCATCAGAGGTTGGGCGCAGCAGTAAAAATGCGGCGATAATGTTATTACTGTTCTGCCCAATCCCGAGTTTGGGTCGGATCTTGGAACATTCACCTCCAGCTTTGAACTGGAGGTGAATGAGCTGACTTTTTGGTCATTTTCGGTGGCCGTGGTAAATGTGCCGAAAATGCCCCATAGAGTTCTTTGGACTCAAAATGAATGGGGAATTATAGCGGTACCGCAACTCAGGATTTGGTGCTAATAGGGCCGGACCAAGATGCGGAAATGCTATTTGCGTTGTGTGGTATCCCAGGGGAATTACTCAAGGAGTACCGCACTTTCATGATGAGGACCAATGTTTTTAATTGTACTGCCTCAATAAACTGGCTCTTTTTAAAAAGTTACAAGTCATTTTTAAAGATGTATACCAATATATATTGTAGTTGTAAGAAAAAGGCTGCTCTAGTCTTTCTGAAAATGTTGGTATCTTTGTACATCTGCCTAAATGTGTCGACAGCCCACTCATTGTAAATGCTTCATACAGGGCAACGCCTTTTGTACATCGACTCAAAGGGAACATTCTGAAACTCCCAACACTTATTTTTGATGCTTGCAAATAAGGACTATTGTATACCTGAAAATACACGGTGTACAGTTTACAGCTAAATTATAAATACAGATTTACATGTAGATTAGTTAGGAGTTAAATAAAGTTTGTCACAATTGACTGCAATTATACAATGTTTACTTGCAAATTTGGCAAACAGTAGTGTAATACAGAATCACTGTAGATTCACAGAAAACAAGACAGGTTGCCTCCTGGGGTGACAGAATCTAATCTGTCAATTCAGAACGCCTCACTGTGATCTAAAATACACCGAGTGCTTGAATGTGATGCTTTAGTTTCGATCTCCTCCAGAATTTGAAAAGGCATCTGTGCAATTTGGTGATGACATTCTGTAGAATGCAATATGTATTGCCATTGAAGATTTAGGATTCTTTTTTACTTCACATTACACCAATGTATTAGGAACATGACAACTCAAGCAAGGGATTAAATTGTTCCAATCTTTATGTAAGGTGTTTCTCCCCTTTAATCTTTAGGATGAGTGAACCGCAACCTGTAGGAGATTTGAGCATAGAAGTACAACACCTTACTGCACACATGTGCAAATAATGAAAAACCAGGGGGATGATGGATGGACCCTCATGAGGGCCTAGATTCGGTCAGCCCAGATGACTGACAATTATCCCAGTGCCCCTGGTTAAATAGACAAAGCATTGCTTCTTATAACAAGTGTGAACCGCTTTCATTTATGTAATTGAAATCTGTCACCCAATCCTTGATACACATGAACCATATAACACTAGTGTGCTCCTGGCGGAGGCGCTCTCTGCTAGTACATAAAAGAACCCATACTTAACAGTTCTCATTCCTTCACTTTCCGTAGCATTAATTACACATTAGCTGAAATAATATTGAAGTAGGTCCTGAGAACGTGCGCATTCACATTTGATAAATAAATAGTCAAATATATCAGTAGGATCACCTGAGAATGTGCACATTCACATTTAGTAAATAAATAACCCTCTTGATCGAACCAGTAATGGTAAGTGCGGGCCATCCCCGCAACCCCTGACCACCATTATACCAACTTAGGGGAGCGGAGACACCCCTGTAAATCCTGCTCACCTTAGTAGGTGTAATGGGGTCGGGATTTTTGTACAGCACTCAGGCGCAGTATTAATAATGTTGCCACAATCGTGGCAACATTTTGGTATGATTCTACATTCCTTTTCAGCCATCATTTCACCTCCCTTCATTATTCCCTGTGACCTCATTCCTGCCATGCAGAGGCAACAAGATCAGACAACAATATTCAAGAGTATTTAATCAATGTGAAAAAGAGTTTCATAACACCTGTTAATGTGCTTTTCGGTGGAATTACAGTCTCTCCCCCTGCTGCTAATACATCTTTTTAGGTATACCCCCCCATTTTGCATCGGGGTCTCTGTCCTGCACCCTTATTTACTCCACTCCTTCCTAGCCGCTGCCTTCCCTATGCAGCACTCCAGCCCGGCCCCTTCTTCTTCTTCATTGCGATGGCCTTTGACCTCTGCCTACACTGGCACGTCTGCTCTCACAGCAGTGTTATTTTGTTCCCTTTTCCTAAACCTCCCCACAACTCAGTGTGCCTTTCCCGTCCACCTGCCCCGACTTTGCCATTGGCAGCCATCTTTTGCCATACCCAAAATCCTCACAGCACTGCCTGTGCCCCTTATGTAGTCATCAGGTATTTTGAGATATGCCTTTATGCCCTCTTTTCCACCAATTACACTAGCACCCCGGATGCGAAGGGCAATAAAGGCAATTGGCCAGGGTCACAAACTGGTATCTGCCTGCAGCCATCAGAAATGGCTCACGCTTTGCTTGGGCCATTACCATTGGTCAGTGGCCCGTAACCAACTGTTCAAGCCCAGCACACACCGCTCTTCACCATAGCATATTTATTATTCGCCCAAATTCTGGGGGCGTGGCCTGGAGCCAATTGCGTACAGAGGCTGAATAGCCAAGCTCCAGCCGAGACGCCATTTCTCGATCCTTTTTGCCGGCATAAGAAGTGCCTATGACCACGAAAAGCTGATGCAGAGGTGGGAGAAGCTGACCCCGACACAATCTGCTTGACCAGCCTGGAAATTGGACCCCCTGGTCGGCGAAATTGTCCTCGAATCATACTCCCTCCCCCGCTTCCATAGCAATCCAAGATGGCCCCCCCCGCGCCACTTAGCAGAAACTCTGAGAAGGAAGCAGCCATCAAACGGCATCTGGGGATTAAGGAGGCCACATTGAGCAGAGACAACACGACGGAGCACGATCGCATGCAGGACATCGGAAGGGACAGCCCTCACCCTGCTTCTCACTGCTGGGCGAGGCCCGCCACAGTGGCACCTGGACACCGCTCCCGTGGTACACTACGCGGGCTCAGCCGTCGCTCAGAACGGCCCGCTGAGGGCACACACGACCACCAGAGGTTCCTCCCCAGTGTCGCCCCGGGGCGCAGGACAGCGAGAACCAGCAGCAAGAGCGTGACTATGGTGCCCCCAGATCTTCCTGCCCTTGCGAGTCAGACGCTCAGATGTAAGGGCAGCGACGGCGACATCACAGAGATAGCGGCGGCACCTCTACCCCCCAGCAGATTCGGATTCATTGACTTTTGACACCTTGGGGACATCACTCATTACTCTACACACGGGGAGACAGCTGATACCCCCATCGGTAACTCATCTAAAATGTCCCAGACCCCAAGATGGCCACCAGGAACAAAGCAAAAGCAGCCACCATGGACTCATTTGTATCCGCCAAGTCAAAAACCCCTACACAGGCTCACTCTGTACCCCAGAGATTACCCACACGAAAGAGGGGGAAACCTCAGATAACCACTCCCAAATACTGGAGGCTATTGCTTCATTGAGGACACACATAAACTCTAAGATCGACAAATTTAAAATGGACATTCAACTCATGCGTCAGGACGCCCGCAAATTAACTGAGAGGGTGACAAACACAGAGACTTCAATAGCAGAAACGGCTGGGGCCAAAGCAGCCTTGAAGTCCAAGGTTGCAGACCTAGAGAAGAAAGTGGCTATCCTGGAGGAGAGGTCCGAGGAGGCCGGAGGTCGGGCTAGACGGGGCGACATTAGGATCCTAGGAGTACCAGAAGGAAACGAAGGCCCAAACACTACAGCCTACGTAGAATCCTTGCTACAACAGGAGATTGGGGCCGGGAAACTGTCGCAAGGTTTTGCGGTCGAAAGGGCCCACAGTCCCTCCAGAAGCGGCCCTTACCTGGCTCATTTCCACGACCAATAATTGCTAAAATTCTCAACTTTCAGGATAGGGAAATTATCTTTCGGCACTCCAGGGAAGAAGGCCCCATTGAACGTTGCGACTCTAAAATAACCATTTACCCTGATTACACTCAGAAAGTGCAAAGGGAGAGGAACTCTTTCGTCCCAGTAAAAGCAAGACTTCGACAACAAAACCTGAAATACAGGCTGCTCTACCCATCGCGCTTGAAAGTCATCTTCAAAGGGCGTGCCATATTCCTAGAAAACCCAACGGCCGCCAACATGTGGCTGGAAGATAACAACCTTGCAGATGGTAAAGATGCTCCCCAGATGGAAGATTGAGGCTCTCAGACCGTCGGCATATGACATACGTTGCCATAAATGGCCACAGAAAGCACAAGCAACCGGACCTCAGAAGGTAATCCAACTAACAGTTAGCTACATAGAAACAGCCCTCGTTCGGCCTCTCCACCAGACACCAGCCCTATCCCCCGCAGACAATCCGGGTCGGGTCAGCCACCTGCCCGACCCAGCCCGTGCCCAATACCCGGATAGGTCTAGACGGCTCGAGAGCGCCCGAGCACCACAATGAAGATGTAGTCGCTGGGCGCACCAGTTCGAGTTTTGTTAACAGTTTTGTTAGTTATACAGTCTTCATACCACTACCGCTGAAGAAGCACAAGATGGGTGCATGCTACAAGTCGGGGGGCGAAGAACCCGATTACTCACGTCAACAGTCTCATAACCTCGGATTGGCATTACTACAGGCTCCAGAGGAGGAGCTGCCAGCCGGGCTCTAAATATTGAACCAATGGCGTCACAACTCAAAGTGATGACGTGGAACGTGAGAGGGATGAGCTCATACCTGAGACGAAACCAAATACAGTCCTATCTCCGCAGGAAAAAGGTTTCGATTGCGATGTTGCAAGAGACGCATCTTACGGAAGACACCATGTCCAAATTAACAGATCGATGGGCTGGGACCGGGAGAGGATCCCCCTACTCTAAATAATCAAGGGGGGTGTTCATATGGGTGAACCAGAATGTGCCCTTCCAATTGCAAGGATTTGAGTCCGATAAAGAAGGAAGGTATGTAATAATGTGGGGAACTATCGAGCAGACTCCAATTTGCTTAGTCAATTCGTACTTCCCGCAACATGGAATACCATCACACCTTAGAGCAATATGCTCACGGATGGCACACCACCGAAATAGGACCTTTATATGGGGGGGGACTGCAACTGTGTCATTGATGGCTCTATGGACAGGTCAGCACCACCCCCCCCATCCAAGTAACCCCGCAACATGCACTCTGATAGAACGCTGCAACAAATCGACTTGGTGGATATTTGGGGGGAACAGCATCCTGCTGAAAAGATCTATTCTTACTATTCAGCCCCGCACAAGATCCACACGAGAAGCGATTATCTGTTCATCGACAGAGAACAAATACCATTGGCAGAAACCACGGCATATTTACGAAGATTAATCTCAGACCACTCCCCACTGATCATGCAATGGCAACTAACGGGGCCTAGACCACCAATCTCCATGTGGAGGATGCCTACTGCGGCCCTCGCCGACCCTGAGTTCAGAGAGGACCTTGCTGAAAAACTAGAAGAATACATTGACATTAATAAAGGCTCAGTTTCTACCTGGAGCACATTGTGGGAAGCCATGAAGGTGGTGGCTAGAGGAGAAATATTATCAAAAGCTGGGGGCACTCGCAGGCAATTGAGGACTGAACTCAAAGCACAAGAGGAAGAGATCTCCCGTCTACAATCCACCTCAGCCATTACTCCAGAGGTTGAAATGAAGTTGAAGGAAGCCCGCGAGAAATGCCAATCTTCCTGGGACAGATTATAGAAGTTTGACTTTGCAACATACACTACCAGGTCTCACAAGGAGTCCGACAAACCCGGCAGTCTGCTGGCCTGGCTGTGTAAGCGTGAACACCCCAGGCACCTCCCAACAGAGATACTGGACGAAAACGGGATACGTCACAAGACACAACTAGAAATGAATGAAGCGTTTGCCAAATTCTACTCCAGATTGTACTCCCATGACACACAAATAGACAGAGATGAAATTAGAGATACACTGGATGAGAAAGGCCTCCCCAAAATATCCAGCGAACAGAGAGAGGCACTGGAGATGGAAATAACAGCAGAAGACGTGACAGGAGCAATCGGATCGCTGGCCACCTGTAAGGCTCCCGGAAGTGACGGCCTCCCGCCTGAACTTTACAAAACATACGAATCCACCCTCACCCCAATCCTCCAGGAGGTCTACCTAGAGGCCTACGAAAACGGGTCTTAACTAACACTATGAAAGAGACAATAATTATTCCCATGCTCAAACCAAACAAACCACCCACTGACTGTGACTCTTATCGCCCTCTGGCCATGTTAAATTATGACAGCAAGATTCTCACCACTATACTGGCCAGCAGACTCGCTAGGGTGGTAGGGTCCCTAATCCACGAAGACCAGAATGGTTTTGTTCCAGGACGTAATACCACAGCCAACCTGAGAAGTCTTCAACACATTATGGCCGAAACTTATAAGAATGAAGAAGACCTAGCAGTACTATCACTCAATGCCATCAAGGCCTTTGATTCTATCTTCTGGGAGTGGCTCGTCGAGGTGCTGAGAGGGTTCGGGTTTGGTGAGGGCTTTGTCAGATGGATCACAGTACTCTATAATTCTCCTGTGGCAAGAGTTAAAACCGGCAGAACAGTGTTTGAATCCTGCAAAATACAAAGGGGCACCAGACAAGGGTGCCCACTGTCGCCCATGCTATACATATTGGGCATGGAGCCGATCACCATATATTTTAGGAAACAGTTATTTGACGCTGGCATCAAAGTGGGCAACGAACATAACATAATATCCCTATACGCAGACAATTTCCTTTTATACTTGAAAGATCCCCAGGTCAATGCACCAATCACATTGGATGTACTAGACAACTTTGCGAAATACTCTGGGATCAAATTCAGTAGTCTGAAATCCTCTGCCTTTCCCTTGGCTAACCTGAGAGGCCTAGAAGAAACTGATCTCCCGGACATTGAGATAAAGTGGCAACTTGACACGTTTCGGTACCTAGGAATTAATGTGAGCCACACCTTGATGCTCGCACATGAGCACAACACGGAAGTAGCAATAACCAGCCTTCGCAGATCCATGAAATTTTGGTCTAGACTCCCACTTGCAATGGTAGGCAGAGCAACAATCGTTACGATGATAATCCTCCCCTGATTTCTGTATTTCTTAGTCAACATATGCCACTACGTCAGACCGCCCTTCTTTAAGAAATTGGAGGCACTTATCAAGGACTTCCTATGGGGACCTACCAGGCATAAATTGACTATGGCTTCCCTATCCCTCCCGTACAAGGAAGGGGGAATACAACTCCCAGACCTCAAGTTATATTATCTTGTGGGACAGCTTAGCCACGTGACGAAGTGGCTCTCAGATGATCCATCAGCCGAGCTGGGACTATTGCAACAATCTCCCTCCAGAATATTCCCCAAGGAAACTCTTTGGAACCCTCTACGACAACCCCCAGATGCCCCCCTGATCGTCGTACTTGGTAGGCAGATTTGGACCAGAACCTGCTACATCAGGCAGGTGAAACACCCTTACTCTCCAGACAACCCCATTCTGGTTGACGTGTGCAGAACAGAATCGGTTCTCTCCACAGCTAGGAGGTGGGAGCACTCCGGAATTTACACATGGGGGGATATGTTTGAGGAGGGCGAATTCAGGGATTTTGAGTCACTGCAGGCTAATGAAGGGCTATCAAGTGGCCAGTTTCTCTGGTATCACCGGCTCAAACAAACCGCCAAGAGGATCTGGTGCAGCTGGCCGGAGGAACCCACCCCAGACCCACTGTTACAGGTGATGCACGACCTCACGGAGGGCTGGAAACCTGTCTCTTGACTCTATAAGAGGCTCATCGACAAACCCAACCCCAAAAGTGCGACACTGAAGGCGAAATGGGAAATGGACCTCGAAACTACGCTTACAGACAAGGAATGGGAAAGAACGTTACCGTACCCCAAGAAGGTGTCGAGAAACTCCTGATTCGGTCAGATACAACTAAACGTCCTATATGGGACGTATATGACCCCACACAGGGTGGCTTCCTTCAACAAACAAGCCTCCCCGGCTTGCCCATGGTGTGGGAACGACAAAGCTGATCTGATCCACATGTTCTGGACTTGCACCAGGACAATGGCGCTGTGGTCCAAAGTTAAACAGACCTGCACAGATGCCGGGATAAGCAGATATGAATGGACACCCGGGGAATGCTTATTAGGAGTCTACCCCAGACCAAGCAAATACAAACATGTTGTTAAGTTGATGGACATTGCATGTATCCTTGCAAAGAGAACTATAGCCATGGCATGGAAGACACCAGGGGGCCCTAGACATGAACCCTGGATGAAAGAACTAGAGAGATGGACGGCAGCCGAAACCAGAGCCTGGCAAGATGGAATCATCTCTAGCGGATACATTGCGAGTGGCACTCTAGACTCCTGGAAGAGAGATATACACTTCAGTGCAAACCATAAACCCCCCTGATAAACCCCACCACTTTGCCATAACTGATCCCTCGCACTCGCCTGGATATGGTGATCTTCTTGACCGATATCCCTCCCACTTCCCGTGATATCGGAACCCCTATTTGCAGCCAGGCCCACCTAAGTAAGAGGAACTGTTTCGCATGAAGACTGTTGTTGTTTATGTTTATTGTTTAAGTTAATGTTCTTGTATTTGTATGCATCCAACACAAATGCCAATAAAATACGTTTAAAAAAAAAAGAAATTATTTGTCCAAATTCTAAATAGATGTACCAAACTATATAGTTGCTTTCCTAAAAAATCTAGCTTCAAAACCGATAAATATAAGTATTATTAAAGAAATGAAAGTAGTGCTTGAAGTATTGATTGCCATGTTTTTTTGAATTCTCTTTATTTGTATGTGCACGTAATCGTTATTTAAAGCCAGAAAAAAACAAATTTGTAAAAATAACCACGAAATGTACATCTCGTTACAAAGACAGTACTACTCAAAGTAGAATCTTTCCTGAACGCAAAGTCCTAAGCCGCAAAGTACAAAATGGATGTTGGTATTTGCAATTGATTAAAGGCCGCCGAAAAACATCTCATGAGTTGCACTGTAGTGGAGGCAGACAGCCGCCATGCCTTCCTCATCTTGCAACACAAAAAGAGATTTCTAAATATATCCCGACCAATCCTGTGGTCACAAAGCATTACATGGTTATGGTCTGCCACACGTAGCTGTAAACAGTCGAGGCAGGTGAACTTTTTAATCCGAGGGGTGTAAACATTTCCCACACTTTCTGTGAAAACATGTCAAAATAGATATTTACGGGGTAATTCATGGAATAAATATGTGCCGAAAAGGGGAGCGCAAGCATGAACATCGCAGCACACGCGTGCCAAAGCCGCGCACGCAGCCGTTGATCGATTCATGGAATGCGCTGTGCTAGAAAAAGCTGGGACGTGCACCAAATCCGTGGGTGGCGCACGCTTGTGCACACATCACTAAACGGCATGCGCTACACGCACAGGGAAAGCGCACATAGTGTAGCGCACACAAGAAAAGTGGGCGGAACACAGGGCGTAACACGTGGAATGGGGAACAACGCGTGAAAATGTGGGCGTTACGGGGAAAGCACGGGAGGTAAATGCAACACATATTCATGGAATCGAACAGGGGAAAGGCGTGCACCAAAAAAGACGCGCTAATCCGGAAACACGTACGCCAGCAGGAAGCAGGCGTAAGCGGCCCCGCGCAGCATAAAAATGTGCGCAAACAACAAACAAGCTCAGATGCTACAATGAATATACTGTTCCTCACAGCAGTGGTCGTGGGACAGGACGAGGAGGAGGATAGCCAGGCCCTGCATTTTTTTACCCAAGACCAGCCTTTTTGGGATGCCTGATGACCAGGTGTATGGTAGGTACAGGTTTCCACCACACATAATCCTAGACCTGGTGAGGGAATGGGAGGATGACCTCACATCACCCACCCTGTGCTCGCAAGCACTGAGCCCCTTGGAAAAGGTGCTCAATGTACTGCACTTCTTGGCTGCTGGTTCATTTCAGTGGACAAGTGCCATAGTGGGGGGTGTGTCACAGGCCACGCAGTCACGCTGCCTACACCAGGTGTTGGCCATCAAGACTGCACGCCCCTCAGTCTGCAGGCACATATACATGCCCCGAACACCTGCAGAAAGGCAGGCTGTTGTCCAGAAATATTATGGGGTGGCAAACTTCCCCAAAGTCCTAGGTGCCATTGATTGCACCCATGTGGCTCTACGTCCACCCAGGGCCACTGAGCATATCTATCGGAACCGCAAGCACTGGCATTCCATCAACGTGCAGGTTGTATGTGATGCCAAGGGAATCATCACCTCAGTATATGCCAGCTATCCAGGGTCCAGCCATGATATTTTCATATTCAGAATGTCACCCCGAAACCGGGACCTGGAAGCAGGCCGACATGGCGAAACATTGCTAATTGGTGAGTATAAATGCCTCTGCACATGCATGCATGTCACAAACTGAGAAATGGGAAAAACCCACTAATGACAACCATTATCACCTCCCCAGGGGACAGTGCCTACCCTCTGAGCACCTACATGATGACGCCAATTCGGAACCCCACCACACCACACCACCCGAGGTAAGATACAACACAGCCCATATTGCAACCGGGGCATAGTGGAGCGCACATTCAGAGTGCTCAAGTCACGCTTTCGCTCCCTTGACCGCTCTGGTGGGCAGCTGCTATATGCGCCCCCAGTAGTGTGCAGGATCATAGTGGCAGCATGTGTCCTGCACAACAATATTGCAACCCGATGGGGCGTGCCAGTGGACATGGTGGTGTCCCCGCATCCCCAACAACATGCACGGCCGCTGTGCATGGGAGGTGAAAGGGCACGTGGTGAGGCAGCCCGAACCCAGCTTGTGGCAAATTACTTGACCTAAAATCCCACCCCTGCGGAGTGCACACAGGCCTAGCACATACCAGCTCGCAATCAATGATGATGACAAAAGGGACAGTCAACTGTCACAACCATACCAGCCTGAGATTGTTCACCTGGAAGTGCTACATTGTGTGCATCCCTCGCTACTCAAAGACACCCAATGCCGTGTCACAAAAAGGCACAAATTCATGCAGCATGAAGGACTACCCCCTTGCAAAATACCACATCAAAATAGTGGCATGTCACCCAACACCTCCCCAACACACCATGGCATGGCATGCAATGTGAAAGCAACCAAATGAATGCACAACACATGACACAAGTGTCACAAAGTGCACTTTCCTAAATGGAAACAGGCCACAGACAATTTTCTCTCAATAATGAATACAAAAACAACACACATGAACAAATACTTACCAGCAAGAGAAAACATCAGTACATGGTCAAACAGTGGCAATATAACACAATAAAAAATAAAAGTAGTGCAAGTATCACAACCTGACTAAGGCAGCACATCGACCCCTTCCAACTGCAGATTGTTGCTGGAAGGCAAATGTATCAGTGAACTGCATACAACATGAACTGCATCTGCAAAGTAGATGGGCTTGTTAAGACAGGAAGAAGGTACATGTATATAAGGAAAAAGTCATGGATGTAGAACCATACATATATCCACCATGCAGTGGAGATTTCTACAACAATACCCACTAGGGATGTATACACAGTTTTGACTACAGACTGTCCACACAACTTATGGGAGCCCAATGTCACTGTGTACGTTACTGTCACTTGGTCACACCCTTTGCAAGCCCATGGAAAGGGGAAGCAGGAGGGGTGTGTGTGTCAGGAACCCAAGCATCTAACCCAAAAACAGGACAAGCCTGCATATGCCCAGCTGGAATACACAGTGGATGCATACGGGAGCAACACAAAGCACCACACTGTTAAAAAAAAAAAAGAAAAATCA
Organism: Ambystoma mexicanum; assembly: GCF_040938575.1. Taxonomy (NCBI): domain Eukaryota; kingdom Metazoa; phylum Chordata; class Amphibia; order Caudata; family Ambystomatidae; genus Ambystoma; species Ambystoma mexicanum. The sequence continues at coordinate 804,497,167 of NC_090921.1, forward strand.
AAAATGGCCATGTGTGGACCGGGGGGGGAGGCCACCAAGGAGGGACGAGGTACAGGGTGCACCCCAACACCCACATGCGTGGATGTTGAGGAAAAACAAAAATACATCTATGGGCTCATGGCCTGCACAGCTTTTCTACAGTGGGAGAACTGCCGTCGCTGTCATCACCCTGTGATGGTACATCAGAAGGTGGCCATGATATGGGAGGCAGACCACGCAAAGCCAGGGCTTGCTCCTCCATGGCAGCAAGCATGTGGGTGTGAAAGGTTTGGTTCTGCAGGATGATGGTATTGAGATCCCTATGCAGCACCTCACGGGTAGCACGCATTTCTGCCTGCATGGCCTCCCGTGATGCCCAGATCTCCTGACAGGTTGCCTGGAGCTCAGCGGAGAGTTTACGTGTCAGCTGCTCCAGCTGCTGTTCTGCCCTTGTACTCCAGGACACCTCAAGTTCACCCAGAGTATCTCTGAGGGACCTGTGTTCTAACCTGAGGGCTTCCCTGTGGGCGTGAGACTCTACAGATATGGCTGTGCGCAGAGTCTCCAGTCCAGCCCATCGGTCCCTGTCAGACGCCAACATGTCCTCCCTGTGAGAGTGGCAAATGGAGTCTGTTGCCTGCTGCTGGAGCTCCATCTGCCTTTCGGGGGAGAATGGAAGTGGCCACCCTATCCATTGCATGAGCCATCATTTCACACAATGCCCCCTGTTGTGCTGCTTTACTGTACATGGTGTTCTCCCACACAGTACTGCCTGCTGGCGCACGGCCACCGTGTTGGGGGGCACCACACCTGTTTGGGGCAAGGTGATGTGTACCTTTCTGTGCTGGCACTGCCTGAGGCTCCAGGACTGCATTCCTCCTTTGATCTGCTGGCCCAGGAACAGGAGCAAATATTGTGGAGTGTGACCCTGCATCCGTAACCACCACAGGTGGACTTTCGAACACTGAAATCCCCATAGAGGGGTCTACCCCCGGTGCAGGTGGGTTGGACAGAACAGCACCCCTGCCAGAAACACTCACCTGCAACGGCACATATGTCTCAATGTCCGATTCAGCACCTGATTCATAGAGGTCTCCAGAGGTGTACCCAGAGACACCCGTGGACATTATGGCCTGTAGGAGTAATGACCACCCCACGTCCTCCACTGGTGCTCGGTTGTGGCTGTGAGTCCTCCTGGGTCTGCCCCATCTCCTCCTCCTCAACTCCTCAACAGCATCAAATGCCTCATCATCTGCAAAAACATGAAAGATAACAAATGGAAACAGGCATGAGCACCATAGCACACACACATAGGCATGACGAGGCAGAGATCCAGTACCTAAATGATACATGTCCCACATGACAATAACTCTGGCATGCATGCACTGTCAATGAGTTGGAAGGGGAAGCAAAAAGTACACACTGATGACTGCAAGATGGAAAACCAACACATGTGCTGCATGCCGGATAGCAGTCGCATCAAACATTCGCCTGTGAGTGGCATGGACAATCCACATTCATGACACATGCCAGCACACAGACGGCATGTACCATAGCCATGGCAGATTTGACAAGGACACCCAGATGGTAGCACATCAGTACTGTGACACATCCATGTGAGATGGACATCATGAAATAAAACATGCAAAAAAGAGTGAGAAAACACGCATGTGCCACACGCTACAACAAAGCCAGTGTTCACTGATGCAGTGATGGCAGGCACATGGATACATCAATGTTTGGTCACTTCGACATGAGAGGATACAATTGTCATGTTCAACATTCAAACAGGGACCCAAAATGATAGTGTGCAGGCCATGTGTAGGTGCACATTACTCAATCAGCCTGATTGTACAAAACTTTCCCCTAATAAGTCAATAAATGTGGCCCATTGTGTGGAGTAATCTATGACAGAAGTATGTCACATTCGGGACATTAGGCCACAAAAATGTCTGGTAAATATGCTAATCATTTATCAATCAGGCTGAATGAAGAGGAAAAGAGTATGAACAATGTTGTGGCAAGAGGACAGCTGAAGTCCAAGTGGATTAATCATGTGCAAAAAGTGAACTGTGTTCAGAAGGGATATTGTGAAATGGAAACACAAGGCTGGGGAATGTTTTTGAGGGACCACATGGGTGACCCATAGCAGTCACGACTAGACAGCCTCACCTGGCACTCAGAACACATCACCCAAGCAACATACACATGGATTGCACACACATGCATGGTCACTCACCGGACATTGCTTCAAGATCTGGTAGGTCTCCCATGCCTTGGATCTGATCCTCTGTGAGGAATGTTCCAGTGACAGACTCATGTTCAGTGAGTTGTTCCTCCTCTGGTGGAGACCCACCGCCAGTCACCAGAGCAGAGGCATGATTTGAAGCCAGCTTGTTCTTTGCTCTGCGTTTCAGGTCATTCCAACTCTTAGAGCAATCATCAGCTGTGCGCTTCACAAATCCAAGGGAACTAATGCGGTCTGCGATACTCTGCCAGTGGGCCCTACGTTGAGCAGTTGTAGTCTTGCACCCTGCAGTCACCACCATTTTGCGGCCATGGGCTGACACATAGCCCACAAGTGCATCTAGTTCTGCATCATTGAAACTAGACTTGCCGGCATGGGTAGCCGTTTCTGGGACCCCAGCCTGTACTGCAAGAGCACCCTTCTTCCTCTTGGAAGAGTTTACGCCGCTCTGGTTGGTAGGGGCAGAAGTGCAGGTGGACTGGGCACTGGAAGTTGCCAAAGGCACAATGACCAAAGGTCTCACTGCAGGCATTGGCTGCTGGGTGATGGACTTGGACCGACACTGTCCTGGCTGGGAGACTCGTGGCTGGGGTGGATTGAGCTGCAGCTGCCCCTGCAGCTTCCTCACCCTGGCTACTTGGGGCAGCAGATGGCATTGCTGCCCCAGATCCACGTGGCCTGGTGACAGCAACTTTCACCGACACACGTGGCTTAGACTTGGTGACACGGAAGTCAGCCTGGGAGTCATCCTGTGCCAGTTCTGTTGACAATATGGGCCGGTTTAACAAAGGCTGAGCTTGGATGGTGCCAGGTACATCTCCCCGAACCATTGGGGGGGGCATAGGTGTCCCTGATTGGTCCTCCACACACTGGCCTCTTGGGCCACCCTGCACATCCTGGCCACGTCCCCTACCGCGCCCACCTCTTTGAGGTCGGCCATGTTTGCCTCCCTTACCGCTTGGTCGCCTCCCAACCATGGCACTGATGTTGTGTGTATGGGAGTTGCAGTAAACAATTGTACTGGGCAATTGGGGTGAAAGGGGTAGGGTACTAGATGGAATTCTGCACTCCCCATGTTGCATGTGATGTCAGGTTCACCTTCGGCTGCTCATGCTGTTGTTTGTGTATGGATGGTGCTGCCTGGTGCAACATTCCTCTTGATGTGCTCATGTGTGTGAGTTGAAATGACATGTGTGTTGGGGAGTGTGATGCCATGTTTGAGGTTTGACACTGCCACTCATGTACAACTGTCATGTGTCTATCAGACCATTGTACAGTGCCCTGATGCCTGTGTTCTATCTCTCCCTGTCTGCAGCGTCAACTGATGAAGAGCGCGGAGACGGTGCTGTGGAGCAAAGCGGCAGGGATCGCACCACCAGCCGGAGACGCAAGGCCCAGCTCCCCTCCTATGTTGTCTCGTCGGGGAGTGAGGAGTCTGGTGCCACGTCCATGGCCCCAGCTGCCGAGGGTAGGTCCAAGAGGCGGAGGTCGGAGGTGGACTCCTTGGCAGCAGAAGGGCAGCTGAGACCACACAGGGTCCGATGGAGGAAGATGGCACAGAGTCATCCAGGTTGCTGTGGGGTTTGGTTGAAGAGGAGGCAGTGGAAGGGACATACACGGGGTCTGGAGGGGGGATTCCACTGGTTCTAGTGGTGCAGACCAGGGGCAGGGACAGGAGGCAGCACAGGCCGCCGCGGAGGTGCCTGTGTGTAATCCTGTCCCCGATCCTGTGATTGCATCATCCCGCACCAGCAGGGATGCCTACGTCCAGACCCGTTTTCAGGGAGGGGATGAGCGCACAACAACTGGCCTTCCTCTCCCTGTGGACGTGGCAATCCGGGACCGGGTTGAGCCTGTCCTGGCTTGGATAGCGTTGCGTCAACGGGGCATGCAAGATGACCTGCAGTGTTTTCGTGGAGACACTGCACATCATCTCGATGCCTCTTTGACCGCTTCGACCTACTGGGACGGGTCACCAGGACTGTATTCCTCCATCTGCTGGACCTTCTTCCGACCCCCTCCTCACCTGAACCCCCTATGCGCCAGTCGTACTCCGTGCCTTCTTCTGGCCCATGTATCACCTGGTTACCCTGTGGAGCTGCCTCTGACCCAGCGGCCAGGCTGGTGGAGGACACATCCCTGCCACAGTCGGGAGTCAGAGGTCCAGCAGGGGTGGCCACACCAACAACTGCACCCCAGCAGGAGGAGGATGTGCAGGAATCAAGAGCCAGGGCACAGGCACAGCAGCAGCAGGCTCAAGGTGGGAGCAATGATGGCTCGGGGCCATCAACATCAGAGGGGCAGGCATCGGCCGGAGGGCAGGAGGACCCTGGATTGGGAGTGTCTTCCATGTGGCAGCGGTTGGGCCAGCACATAGATGCGGTGCGGCGGCGGGTGGAAGAGGCATGGCTCACTATGGTCAGGGCGGAGAACTCCATGCACAGGGCGCTGAGGCGGGCCGAGTGCCTCCAGGCAATTTGCAGGGAGTTGGACATGGCGTTATCCCTGCGAAACCTCGGGGCCATGGAACAGGCCCGCCTCCAGTACATAGAACAGGAGATTGATGATGCCCTGGCCCGGGAATCGGCAAGTGAGCTGTAGGACTTGCCCGCCACCATTGTACATAGTTAGTGTTAGGTTTCATTTATGTTTTTCTTTCATTTGGGGCACTTGGACTATGCTCCACCTTTTTGTAGATAGTTCTTTGTTACATAGTTTTTTTTGTAGGTTTCATTTCAATGGTTGGGCTCATGGACCCTGGATTTGTTATTTGTATATAGTTGAACAGTGGATTTATCGTCATTTTTTTTTCACCATGGAGTGATGGATTTTACTTATTTCTTTCCCTTTGGATTTGCTTTGTTGGACGGAGACTTTGGACACATTTTCATTTGGATTTATTTGGATTCTGATTTCATATTTTATTTCATTTTGGAACAACCTGCATTTTAATTCTTATTTCCATTATTGTGTGTTTTCATTTGATTCACTTCATTTTGTGTTCAATGCATTTTTGTTTCATACTTCAATGTGCGGTATTCTCTCATTGGTTTCATGCATGTCACGATGTGGGTTTTCACATTCACTGGCACCCATTGTGTGTGTTTGTGTGTGTGTGTGTGACGGACATGTGTTGATGTACATAAATGCCATTTGGGTTGTTTCATGTAATGGGCATTTCAATGTGGGGTGGATATAATACTTGGTTGGTTCTTTGGGCAGGGGTGGCGTGCGGTGGGATTTAGGTGGCCATGAGGGCCATGATTGTGGATCATGATGACATGTTGGGGGCGACATGAGTCGGGGCCTGCTGGCAGGTGCCCCTTACTGCTGGGTGATTGGAGGTGCATGGGGAAATGAGTCGGGCCTGCTGGCAGGTGCCTGTCACTGCCGGGTGGGTGGGGGTGCAGAGGGAAATGAGTCGGGGCCTGCTGGCAGGTGCCTGTCAATGCTGGGTGGGTGAGGGTGCAGGGGGACATGAGTCGGGGCCTGCTGGCAGGTGCCCCTTACTGCTGGGTGGGTGGAGGTGCAGGGGGAAATGAGTCGGGCCTGCTGGCTGGTGCCTGACACTGCCGGGTGGGTGGGGGTGCAGGCGGAAATGAGACGGGGCCTGCTGGCAGGTGCCTGTCACTGCTGAGTGGGTGGGGATTCAGGGGGAAATGTGTCGGGGCCTGCTGGCAGGTACCTGTCACTAGCCGGGTGGGAGGGGGAACAGGGGGAAATGAGTTGGGGCATGCTGGCAGGTGCCTGTCACTGCTGGGTGGGTGGGGGTGCAGGGGGACATGAATCAGTGCTCACTGGTGCATGGTGACATGTGGGCTGGCTGGGGGGCATGCCCAGGGTGGATGGGCTACCTGCGGGGCATGCCCAAGGTGGATGGGATCCCTGCGGGGCATGGCCTGGGGTGCAGGGTAGTCCACTGTTGTGTGGGCTGCCTGCAGGGCCTGGGCAGGGGTGAGAGGGCACACCTGGGAGGATCCACACCGCCAATTCGCGTGTGATGCTTCCTGCGCACCCCCAAGATACACGTACCCCGCTCATCCAAGGCGTATCGCGTGTGAAACTTCCCGCGCACCTCCAAGATACACGTACCCTGCTTGCCCAAGGCCTATCGCATGTGATACTCCCCGCGTACCCCTCAGAATACATGTACACCGCTCGCACAAGGCCTATTGCGTGTGATACTCCCTGTGCACCCCCAAGATACACATACCCTGCTCGCACAAGGCCTATCGCGTGTGATACTCCACGCACACCCCCAAGATACATGTACCCTGCTTGCACAAGGCCTATCGTGTGTGATACGCCCCGCGCACCCCCAAGATACACGTACCCCGCTCGCACAAGGCCTATCGAGTGTGATACTCCCCGCGCACCGCCAAGATACACGTACCCCGCTCGCACAAGGCCTATCACGTGTGATACTCCCTGCGCACCCCCAAGATACACGTACCCCACTCGCCCAGCAAATTCACGTGTAATACTCCCCGCACACCCCCAAAATACACGTACCCCGCTCGCACAAGGCCTATCGCATGTGATACTCCCCGGGCACCCCTCAGAATACACGTACCCCACTCGCACAAGGCCTATCGCGTGTGATACTCCCCGCGCACCCCCAAGATACATGTACCCCGCTCGCCCAGCAAAATCACGTGTAATACTCCCCGCGCACCCCCGAAATACACGTACCCCGCTCGCACAAGGCCTATCGCGTGTGATACTTCCCGGGCACCCCTCAGAATACACGTACCCCACTCGCCCAAGGCCTATCATGTGTGATTCTGCCCGCGCACCCCTCAGAATACACGTACCCCGCTCACCCAGCTAAATCACGTGTGAAACTGCACGCGTACCCCTCAGAATAAACGTACCCCGCTCGCCCAGCGAAATCACGTGTAATACTCCCCGTGCACCCCCAAAATACACGTACCCCGCTCGCACAAGGCCTATTGTGGGTGATACTCCCCGCGCACCCCTCAGAATACACGTACCCTGCTTGCACAAGGCCTATCACGTGTGATGCTCCCCGCACACCCCTCAGAATACACGTACCCCACTCGCACAAGGCCTATCGTGTGTGATACTCCCTGCGCACCCCCAAGATACATGTACCCCGCTCGCCCAGCAAAATCACGTGTAATACTCCCCGCGCACCCCCGAAATACACCTACCCCGCTAGCACAAGGCCTATCGCGTGTGATACTCCCCGGGCATCCCTCAGAATACACGTACCCCACTCGCCCAAGGCCTATCGTGTGTGATTCTGCCCGCGCACCCCTCAGAATACACCTACCCCGCTCGCCCAGCTAAATCACGTGTGAAACTGCACGCGTACCCCTCAGAATACACGTACCCCGCTCGCCCAGCGAAATCGCATGTAATACTCCCCGTGCACCCCCAAAATACACGTACCCCGCTCGCACAAGGCCTATCGTGTGTGATACTCCCCGCGCACCCCTCAGAATACACGTACCCCGCTTGCACAAGGCCTATCACGTGTGGTGCTCCCCGCACACCCCTCAGAATACACGTACCCCGCTCGCACAAGGCCTATCGCGTGTGATACTCCCTGCGCACCCCTCAGAATACACGTACCCCGCTCGCCCAAGACCTATCGCGTGTGAAACTTCCTGTGCACCCCCCAAATGCACTGTCCCGGCCCTGTGAACTGGTGCAGGGTTAGCGCGGCCCTTTGCGCTGCATTGGAGATTTCAATGCCTTATCCTTGCGCAAGGGGGCTTCTTGGGGGCATAACTGGTGCTGCGGGATGTTCTCTGTGCCAGCGCTCAAAATGGCTTTGATATTCCATGAATATGCGGTGCGCCAGAATGCTGTTTAGCGCACACGGCTGGCGCATGCTGGCGCACGCTACCTCTCTGCACTGCTCGCGTGCGCTGCCTCTGCGCTGAAATCTATGAATTACCCTAATAGTTTTCAATCCGTTTTGTGGAGTAACACATGAAGAAAATCCAATAGATGCCAAGTAGCCAACAGTGCACAGGTGCATTTTACAACACATTTTCATGATGCATATGCCCACAATATGTGCCAGTATTTCTCCAGTGTAAATAAACATGTTGCTGCTGCCCTGCCCTAGCATGTCCATGTTGGCTGCACAAATATATGCCAGTATTTCCACCTAAGAACATATTCATGTTTGCTTTGGCCACAATGCCAGTAATGATACTATACGGCAAAGTGTCCATGCTGGCTCTGCCAAGTATGCCTGATAGTATCTGCACATAAGAAAATCCTTTTTTTGGCTTTGTCATAATTCCAGAATGAATGCCATGCCACTTCAAGAAAGAATGTCAATACTGGCTGAAAAAATGTTGGCTCGTATGTCGAAGTAAGAAAACTCATCATGTTGGCTTTGTGTATAATGCAAGGAAATCATGTCAGGCACCAATATAGGCCAGCATGATCATGTAAGGATACTCATATTGGTTTTACCCATCATGCCAGTAGAAAAATGCCTTGCACCAATTCAGGCCAATATAACCAGGTAAGCAATCTCATCATATTGGCTTTGCTGTTATGCTAAACTAAATGCCATGCCACTGCAGGAAATTATGTCTGTACCAGATGCAATCATTGTAGGCCAGTATGGTCATGTAAGAAGACTAATCACGTTGGCTTTGTGCATAATGCCACAATAGAGTGCTGCTCCAATTTGAGAAAACTTGCCCATATATGCTTGACCCATGTTGCCCTTGCCAAAACGTAAGAACTATCATCATGTCCATTATTCCAAAATGCTAGTAGAAATGCTTTGCCAGTGTAAATGTACTGGCTGCACCAATGTAACCGATCCCCCCACCCATCCAGATCAGGCGCCCAGGCCCCACATACAGACACACATCCACATTCCTATCTGTACTGACAAACAGAAATGATTTCAACATTTAACATATTGAAACATATTGGGACTCATTCCAAGTCCGGCGGTAACCCTGCCGGCACTACCGGCGGGTTGCGCCGGACTAGGAATTATTTATTGGTGCCTGACTTCCTGGTGCCCCCGGGGATTACAACCTCGGCGGCCCGGAAAGTCAGGCGCCAGTAAATTGTAATTCCCCATTCCCATAGAGTCACATACCACTCTATGGGAATAGGGAACACAGAAACACCAGCACCGTTTTTAACGGTGCCGGTGCTTCCATGGCGGTCTGCCTACCGTGCTCGGCAGGGTCTGACCTGTCAGGCACATCGTCTGCAGCAGGCAGACCTGTGGTATGCCGGCTTACTGGCACCATTGTTTCCGGACCGGCATACTTATACCGAAGCCCATTGTTCTTCTCATTAAAATGTTTGTGTGACAGAGTGTACCTGTTGCAGTATCTGACATACCAGATTCCCAGACATCTGTTAAACATAAATTTGCATTTGCTACTGTAACAGCCTATTTTCCTCACCACTCAGGCTTAAATAAAATAATGTTTTCCCCTCTAATAATGACAAGCTATTGTCGTTATTAGAGGGGATTCTCATAAAGTATCGCAAATGAAAGGAGAGCATAGAATGCACACATTTAATTAATTTGTGCTACTTTCAGAAATGTGAAATCAGCTTATTCTCCAGGGTGACCTGCCCATTTCAGGAGAGGTTGGACTATGGCGCAAAGATGCACTGTCCAGGCCACTTGCATAGATTAGTGCCAGGAGAGCACTTCAATGCTTTAAAGGGCCCGTCTTTGTGAAATGCTCAAAAAAAAAATGGGCATTTCCATCCCTGTTTGGATTGAAGGGTGACAGCCATGGTTGCGACACTTAAAGAAAAAATCATGACATGTTCAGAAATGACCCATCTTTCTGCGCATTTAAAAGCTGAGATAGTGCATCTCATCACTTGCGCTAAAAGAAATGTTGAGAAATTGACCCTTGGTATCGAAAATGTTTGGATACAATCCTTGCTGTGGGACAGATTCACAAAAGGCTGCAGGCGCTGAATGTGAGGGGTAAAGTGTTCCTACATTCTGCTCCCACATCTGGATGGGCTGAAGTGGCCAGAAAGCATCTGTAGCCAATTCTCCTCACATTTGTAACTGTAGGGTGCACTTTAACACTCACATTTGCATTGACCCCAGCACAGCCGCAGTGAAGCAGGCAACAGACTCCCACCCACGTGTGTGATTGGTGGGCACTGGATGGGATGGTCTCTAAAGGGGCATCAATGTCAATGCATTCAGGTGTGGGAGCATGTATGTCTCCACCTCAAATCGATGTCCCTCCTAGCTTCACTTCCCATGGGAATAGTTGGGGCTTATAGGCGGTGCTTAAAATGCCTCTTAATTGCCAAGGTTTGATTCCTGAGCTCTCACATTTTAAGTGGCCTTGCGTGAGAAGGCCATCCATTCCTGATTTTTACCCTTTGTATCATGGGACTTACTGTTTTTTCATTCTCATTTAAAATGTAGGAAAACTACAAGTCCTAGAATTCCAAGCAAATACAGGACTGGATGGCCTCCTCACACCTCACACATGGACATGAATGAAAAATTCGAGGATTCTGTGAATCTGGCCTCCCTGCCACTGTAAGAGATTTGAGCTTGGACTGCAATATCAGTCACTTCAAATGTACATCAAGAAATTGCAGTTTGATTTGCCTCCGTTTGTAAACCAATGGTTAGGGTGGTATATTGTGGTTTTCCTCTAGCCATTTTCATCTCCAGCCCCCCACTCCGGTCTCTAAAACAGAGTAAACTAAAAACATAAAGAGTTGCTGTAATATTTCAGCAAAGGTTATGGGAATGCAAGGGTGTGACATGTCACCACTCAAAAGCAGTCACAGGGAAAGGTGTGCAGGCTTAGAGAAATTATGAATGGAGCGCACGACACGCCAAAAACTAATTTGCAATAATCTATGAAATAATCAAGGATGCCGAAATATTTACTTTGTGAAAGCTGTCCCTGTGCAAATGCCCCAGACAGTACAGTAACAACACTGGTTGCTAATGAATAATTCTCTTTCGTGGCTTTTCTTTTGTGTTGTCCACAAAATGTTTGGACCAGTTATTACAAAGATATTCAGGTAATGAAGACTAGACATGAATAATTTGATATTTTGATATTTCATTGGTTAGAGCTTTTTTATTGAGAAACAAAGTAAGTGCCACTTAATAAATGGTTAGATGTAAAGAATACATTAAGCTAATACAATTTAATGATGGCAAGCAATGGACCTAACCAGTTTAAAGCTAGGGCCAGTAATGGGCGTAATGGGAATAGAAATTAAAATGGCCATGGGCAGTCAACGGGAGGTTAAATAACTAAACAACACCAACAAGCTCTGTGTCCCTCCTCACATACAATCTTCATCCTAGCTGTACTCCAATGCAATAGTTTCGACTTAAAAGTTGGCACTAAAGCACCACCTTATTGCCAAAACTAATAATATTAATGTTCATATATAATCCTTTCCATCAGGTATCAGCAATTCTGTCAAGCGTCGGTACAGATCCCAGTCTGCTTTATGCTTTCTCATAGGGCTGGTCTGTGAAAGGGGGGGAGTGGGCGCAGGAAAAACATTCCAAAGTAAACCACATTGAAACGGAAAATCTTGTTCCCACCCCTCCAAGTCTCTTCTCTCTTGTTTCACTTGGGTTTGTTACCGGTGGTAGAATGTCAATGGGGATTTCAATATATAGTGGGCATTAAATAAAATAAAGCCAGCCTCAGAAGGGTTGCAGCTATCTAGGATTTATGTTGCACAGCCGTCCAGTGATCTTGAGTTTCTCTTTGCTTGAGATGGCGCATGTCGCTAGGGCAGCACCTTGCCTATCCTGAGCATTCCATTCAATGCATTATTACGTTCAATGTATGTATGTATATCATCTTCTATAGCGCCCGTAGCCCGCAGGCATCAGGGCACTTTGACAAGACAAACACAAAACTATCAAACGGACCTCCTGTGTCTAATTTATTAAGCTAAAAGTAGCTGGGATTTTGGGATTACTTCAAGAGGTGAGTCTTCAGGAGTTTTCAGAACTGAAGGTGATTATCTTCCATTCTCATAGTCATAGGAAGGGTATTCCACAGCTGAGCTGCCAGCACTACAAAAGATCTGCCCATGCCTGACTTAAGTTTGTAGTTGGGCACTACCAGCAGATTTTTGCCTTCTGAGCGTAACTGTCTCTGCAGGGTGTAAAGTACCAAGGTAGCTGGGGGCTTTTCCGAGAGTCAAGCATTTGAACTTTATCCTCTCCTCCACCCTGAGCCAGTGAAGTAATCTTCTGGCCATGGTGGTATGGTCCCCTCTCCTGTGATGCTTTACAAGCCACACTGCATCATTCTGTATGACTTGGCATCTGGCCAAGTCTTTAGCAGAAGCCCCAATAAGAAGGGCATTGCCGTAGTCAAGCCTGGATAACACAATGGCCCTGGCGATAGTGGATATATTACTTTCATTTAGGAAGGGGCTGGTGGCCTTCATGAGCCGCAGGTAATAAGCTGTGTATTTCCACAGATAATTGGCCTGTGCTTCTGAATTGACGGAAGAATTCACCATCATGCCCAGGGTTTTGACCTGGTTGGATACTTGGATTATGGCATCCTTAATCTGGAATGACTCATACTTCACCCCCAGTTTAGCTAACTGGCGGCTGGACCCAAACAGCATGAGTTTCCGTCGGTGAGGCACATCCAGTTTAACTGCATCCAGTCATTGATTTTGCTGTATACTTTCCCAATCCTTTCGCTATCTGTACTATGGGAGCCCTCTAGGTCTAATAGGAGCTGCGTATCATCTGCATAGTTAGTAAAGAAAGCCCCTGTTTCCACTAGGATGTTACACAGATTACACATATAGAAATTAAAAAGCATGGGCGAGAGACTAGCTCCCTTGAGACCATAACTGGAAAGACCATAACTAGTCAACCTACTTTTTGTTCTTCTTTTCAGTTACTCTTTTCCAAAACAATATTAGACTTGACAGGCAATACCCTGACCTTGCTTGTTATCATTCTCTTTTCAGAGGCCACTGACGTTATGTACCTGTGCAGTCTGAAGTACTAGCTTATGCATTTCAGCAGGTTGGCCGTCACTGGCACCCAGTCTGAAAACCTCTCATCTCTGCAGGGAAGCAGGCCTCAGGCCTTTCACGGGAACAAAGTCCACACCCCAGGCCCAGACTCATTCTGGCACCTCAGAATGATATGACCCAATTGTTCTGTTTCCTGGTTTTCAATATGTTTTTGTTGACTGTTACTCCGCATCACAAGTCAACCTCAATTGCACCTTTTGGTGACCGCACTATTATCCAGACCCATGGGTTTTGTAAAAAGCAACATGGTCTTGAGTTGTTTCTTCCGTGTTGAGTTCGATACGCAAACCCTGGGCTACCCACCTTCCTGAGGTGGGGGTTTGATATGCGTGTCATAGTTTTGGGAACCTCCGCGCACGCGCCACTGTGTAGGAAGAGATGTGGATTGATGGACACGTTTCTGACCTTGCAACCTGCTGGAGGTCTTGCTTTCATTCCATTCTGGACTGTCAACCAAATTTAAAAAGTGTGATTCTGGGCAAACGATTATCTTCTTTTGCCCCAAATTATAAATCTGTGTAATGTGAAAACTAGCTGTACAGTGTGCCAGCCAGTACTGCCCCAGTTACATTTTTCCAATAAAAACATTTTCCTACCCCTTCATATAATTGTTTCTGTAATCAAGTCTCAACAAGGCACCACACAACCGACTCTTCTATGCGCCATGGCACATGTTTGAGATGCTGCTGCTACAATAAATGTTCACTGCAATGGGCCCAATGTTCATTGGAAGTAGGACTGTGCTATATCAAATTCCTGGATATAAATGACATGGATTGCTCACAGATGTTGTTAAATCGAAGAGATACCCAGGCACTCCTATTGAAAAAAACGCCCCTCCAGAATCAAATAGCAATGCTATAGTTTTAGAACTCCATTAATGCCATAGTTATAATAACGAAACATTGTGATGAGATCTGTCCTTTTTTTAATTTATTGTTTTAACTTAAATCTTTCAAAATTAGTTGACAGCCAGTTTGAATATCAAGTGAAGGCTTTATGGCACCTGTTAACATATTTTGGCCAAATCAGGCTTCTTGATGTGTTGGTGTGCGTTTGGCAGAGGTTAATCCAATTTCCTCTAGGAATTTCTTTATAGCTAAAATCATTGCTATGTTTTTCCCCATTAGGAGTAAGTCCCACTATTCTGTGGCGGAGAGGGATGGTGTTTTCTTCAGGAAAGCTTCTAAAGCTTTGTTCTGTTGTCACAAAGCTGTTTACATTCTGTTACATTGTGGTATAGAGATTGTATGGAGTCTCCATCGTGGCAAAATCGGCATCAAGGTGAGTTGGTCCTGTCTTGGGATCTATGTTTGAGAACTTCAGCTGTAGGTAAAATGTTGAGTCTGAAGCGTAAGAATAGACCTCTGTAGTAGCGCAATCAGAATTGGGATATGTATGGGGGTGCTGTGTTCAGACGTCATCTTTTGTAGTTGCGAGGTATGTGGAACTTGTATTTGGCTCTTTGTTCTTGCATTAAGATCCAATCGTGCTCTTTCAATTTCTTCTTAACTGTGTCCGGGTTCTTAATTAGCATATATAATGTTGTGCCAATGGATTCGATCCAGAGTGTGCAGTTCTGTGCCCATTCCTTTATGATCAGGTTTATGCTCTGTTTTGCAGAGTTCCTGATGATTTCCAGGGATGGTATGTCGTTGGTCATCATGGTTTTCCTGTAGAGTGATAATGTTTTCCATCAGGCACTTTATTCGAGTGATTGGAGTCCGAGTTAATGTCTGATTAGTGCAATCGGAAGGCTAGTTGGAAGGTTCAAGACTCTACAGAATAATCCTTCAAGAGTGTTCCAGGTTTGCTATGGAAGGGCTAATGATGATTCTGCTCCATATGTGATGATTGGTAATACTTTCTGTTTGTAGAATAATATTATTGGCGTCAGCGTATACGCTCCATATCGTTTCAGTAATGCTTTTGCTTGTAATAGTAGGCATTTGATCTTGGTTATTAAGATCGTGTTCGATTCAGCATTGCATCTGGATTTTTTAAATCGTACTCCAAGGTAAGTTACCGAGTTCACTTTAGCTAATTTTTCAGTACCTAGTGTCCAGATGAAACCTGCCTTTTTTTCGGATGCATTTGTCTAGACTTGCAAGTTCCATTATTTTTGTTTTCTGAACATTTATCTTCATATCATTTCTGTCAAAGTAGTGTAGCAGGCTGGTCAATCTATGTTGCAGGCCTATCAGGGTTTTTGTCCATGAGGACTTCATCATCAGCGTAGAGGAGCCAAGGAACCCCTTAGTTTTGGCTTTTTGGCGGGTATGCAAGTACTTCGTTTTTAGGTAGTTGTAAGTCTGATATGTAGATGTTAAATAGTATCGCTGCTAGAGGGCCTCCTTATTTGAGTCCTTGATGAGTTGGGATTTTGCAAGTCAGTTCACTGTTTTTTGATAGTCTTATTTCTATGGATGTATCTGAGTACAAGGCCACAATAGCCTGCAGGATGTCTTTGGGGCATCCCCATTTGTGCCACAATGTTTCTCTGTTGACAGAATCAAACGCTTGTGCTACGTCGATGCAGGCAAGATAATAGCATGTTTTTTGTTTGAATGTCTGGATTTTTAATAAGTTCTGGATGAACAGGTTTAGGGATGTGCCGACTCCTTTTATGAAGCCAGTATTTCTGATGTCGAGTTTGCCGCTTTCTCTAGCCCAATTGGTAAGATGTCGCAGGAAAACTGATCCGAAGATTTTCCCTATGACATCTAGTAAGGCTATCGAGTGGTAATTCCGTGGATATTCTCTGTTACCTTTTTTGAATATAGGAATTATGATTGCCCTTTTCCAAGACGTTGTGATTGCACCTGATTGTTTGGTCTGAGTGATCAGGTGATAGATGAATTCTGCCCAGAGTATGCTATGTTCTTTCAGCATGGCGTTTGTGAGGCCGTCAGGGCTTGGGGCTCTGAATGGTTTCATATCACCAATAGTGAATGTTGAGTTACATCATGCATGTGTGAATTCACAGATGTTACATACAGGGTACTTCAATGCACAATGTGCATGATGTAGTTCAACATTGACTGCAGGTGATATGAGACAATTACAGACCTCATGTATCACAATGTGTCAGCATCATAACAATTGCATACATGGAGTACTTACAGTTAAATTAATGTATTTGATTGCATTGAGATGTTTCTTTAGACATTGCAACACATTTGTAACTGATTTTCCAATTCTCATTTTTATTTTTTATTTTTTAATGATGTAGTTTAATTATAAACTTTCATTTTTGAGGAGAGACTTGAGAGAAATCGAGCAGATGGATCTCAGTTAGTCCACTTGTTAAGTTCCAAGATGGTTTGAAGAAAGAGAGTAATTGTGTAAGTCTATTTGTTATTTTGGCCACTAAGTAGCGCCCACCATCTTTCCTCTGTGCCCATTTGTTGCGTTAAAAGTTCAAAGAAGGCACTGATTCGTTCCTGATGCGTCGAGAGTGACTAGCATTTCATCACAAGGTGGAAAAGGGTTTCAGGTATAGTTTGAACATTGCAGAATCAACAGTAAGAGTCTGTAAATGGTATCTGTCTAGCAATGGCGAGGTTTGATCTTGTAGGTATCGTGTTCAGATGTATTCTCAGGAAGGTTGTTCTGATGATTGGATCTGGAAAGAGTGAGAGATATTTGGTTAGTTCATGGATAGATCGAGTGTCTGTAGTACACTGGAGGTTCTATTGGTAAGTGTTTTTGATTTGAAATGATTTTATCCAGTCATTGCGTAGAACTTTGATTTTTGGATGTTGGGGACACATTGTTAGAAGTTCCTCTGATATGTCCTCTCTGACCATCTCTTGTTGAAGGTTCTGTTTCCAATTTTGGAGCACTGTGTTGTTAAAGGTGTTCGGATGGAGCATCAGGATTTGTATGGCTGGAGTTTTCTGGTCAGTCAGTGTTTTACGAAATATATCCAGTCGCTTCCAGAGTACAATTGAGGCCAGTGATTGGTTTGCCATCTCATATCTTATTCTTGGCATCGGGTATGATGGTGGCAGGTGGAGAATTTTGCACCAGAAGATTGCCTCATACTTCATCCAGTTTATTGAGCTTGCATTGAGCATTGCTTCTGTGCCATAGGTGATAATAGGGATGAATGTTTGTCTGTAGTAAGCTTTGATGGGCTTAAAAGCGAATTTTCCATATTTGTGATGTATCAAACATCCTTGTCGCGCTAGTGTATGTGATTTCTGTTCTAGCCATTGTTCTTGTTTTAGACTGGTTTGTCGGAACACCAAGGTATTTGAAGGTGGTAATGGTATCCAGTAGTCTCCCATCAAGAATAAAAGTGGCTTGTTTTTCTTTTTTGAATGGGATTTTAGCTAGCGCCATTGTCTTGGTTTTTGCGATGTTGATAGCCAATTAATTTGCGGTCATGTACCTGCTTAATGATGTCAAGGTCGTTTGCAGTCCTGATATAGTCTTATCGAGGAGGATGATATCATCAGCATATAACATGATGGGAACTGGGATGGAATTTATCTTTGATGGGTTTGTTAGAGTGCTGAGTATATGCTCTTGAATGTCAGCAGTAAAGAGGTTGTATAAGGTTGCTGCAAGTGGGCAGCCTTGTTTTAGGCTGTTTTCCGTATCGATGGAGTTTGTGGTTGCGCCTTCCTTCGATAATCTGTCCTTAATTGATGTTTTATAATATAAGAGTTTGATTGGCTCTAGGATGTTTGTTGGGCATTTCCATGCTTCCAGTTTGGTCCAAAGTTTTTCTCTAGATATGGCATCAAATGCCATGTGTAGTTCTATGAAGGCAGTATGTACGGTGGTATGGTTTTTGATGGCCTCGTGTTTGATTAGATTTATCAGGATCAGATTGATGTTGGTTCCGACATTGGGGGTGAAGCCAGTTTGTCTGGCAGAGAACCTGCCAGTATCTGTTGCCCAGGTGGTCAGATGTTTTAGAAGGATTGACGTAAACAATTTTCCAAGCGGATCGGTGAGAGTGATGGGACGGAAGTTTACTGGGTCATCTCGGGCTCCTTGCTTGTGTATAGGAACAATTGTGGCAGTCCTCCATGAATTAGGAATTTGATTGAGGGCATTGATCAAAGTTAGAAGTTTTCACATAAGCGTCGCCCACGCGGGGGGGTCGTCTTTGATGACGGCATTTGAAGTTCCATCTGGTGCTCTTGAGGCGTTTACATTTTTAATCATCAGCATAAAGTCATCATAATGTGCGTTTACTTGCCATTTTGTTTTGTCAGGAGTGCTTTTGCTGGTTTCTTGTTTTGGTCGGGCTTTGTAGATTTCTGAAAAGTGAAGAGTCCAGGTTTCTTGAGAGACATTGGCTGTCAATTTGTGTTGATTCTGGGAGCTGTCATTTAGTAAATTCCACAATTCTCTCGTGTTGTGGGACTTGTATGTCTTCATGATGTTTTCAGCATCCAGTTGTTGTAGGATTTTTTTTAGATTTTCTCCAGTTCGAATATTTTTGCTTTATTTTTTTTGCTGTTGCAATGTTTTCTACGGTTTTGTTTTTGTTCAGTTGACATAATGATTTCGATAGGAGTTTTTTTCCTTTCAGCTGTTTCTTGGTTATACGTATGCAGATGATGTTTCAAGGATCGAGTGCCACTCGGTTTTTTGAAGGGTATTAGGATCCATTGATAGTTAAGTTTATCCGCATCTTTCAGAGTAGAATTTTGAAAGGCGTTTGGGAATGCAGACATCGTTTGGTGGGGAAAGCGCAGTCTGGTTGACGTGCTAGTCAATTCAAGAGCACATTGTGGTGTGGGTTTGATTTGTCGCGGTAGGCCGCAACCATGCATAATTAGTTGATTGTGATCACTTTTGTCGGAGAGCACCGTTTGTACTAATCCATGCAAATGTTGTGATAGGAAAATATAGTAAATTATCGCGTTTGAATTTCCTCTGGACCATGTCGGGATGATTTGGTTAGAGTGGTCAGTGGTGTGGTCGAGTAAAATGAGGTTACGAGTGGTTATTTCGTTCATCCACCTTCTGGCTTGTATAGATAGTTTCACTCGGTTTAAGAGTGTGCTATCTTGAGTTTGTAGATGGATATTTAAATCTCCACAGATTATAATTTCAATTGACCGGTGGTTGGCAGCAAGTCTGTCAATTGATAGAAATACTCCATCAATAAATGTTTCATTCGCAATAGCCATCAGATTCCAGTAAAGGTTCAGTATTACGATTATGGTTCCATCTTTTTTTGGAGGTGGGTTCTCCTGGGTCATTGCATGTATTCCTGTAGTTGTTATTGTTGTGATTTGAGTCCAAGAGTTGATATTTTCAGTGTTCAATACAGTCCATTGTGGATTGATCTTGATCAGAGTCAGCAGACCAGATGCCGGTCTACCTTGGTTTTTTACTATTGCTGGATTCAGAAAAGTAAGAAATCATTGCACTGAAAGTTTCTTGTAAGAAAATGATTTGATAGTTATCAAATTCATGTGAGGGATTGTTGAAGAGATGAGAGTTTCCTCTCGTATTCCATGAGCATAATGACCATGTGACATCTGGTTTAGTTAATGGTTATGAGCTTGTGGTTTGAGAAGTTTCTGCATATGATGTTTCAGTGTCATAGTACCTTCTGAATGAGGTTGATTGGTGTCTCGAAGTGCTGTGAGAGCTGGATATTGGGTTTCCAGGTTGGGGTGATAACGACGGGTAGCTTTTGGATCTGCTTAGTCTGGGATTTCGTGTGTTGGTTGTGATACTGTCTGTAGTAGACCAGCAGTGGAAGCCCAGCTTTCTAAATTGAGTGCGCATTGATAGTATCAGTTCTAAGTTAGTTGGATCCCTTAGCTCTATGTAAATTTTATCTAGGTGGAGGTCATCTTTGAAGATTGCCAAGTTGATGTCTCCTGTACAGATCTGAGGTAGCTGTGGTATAGCGAGAAAATGTCGTAAAACGTTTGTTCTATTTACGATAAGTGGGTCTGATCTGTTGAAGATGTTTTCAATGCAGATTGCACGAGGTTGCTTCTGTTGTAAGGGGTTAATGAAAGAGAGAAAAGTGCAGCTATCTTCCATGTGGCTGCAGGTTGGAGATTCAAGTGTGTCATTTGAGATTTCATCGTAGGTTGCGGAGGTTGTTGGATCCGTTGTTACGTCACTCAAGGATACATCCGAGATTTCTTTGTAGTTGTCTATTACTGAAGGAGGAATTTCTGAGCGGTATTCGTCTATGATTATGAAGCTTGAGGCAGTTGTAGGCTGGGAAGGAAGGGGTGTGTCTGCCATTTGTGGATCTTCAGCGATTGTTGTGATATCTTGGGGCAATGTATTCACCGCATTCTTTCCAGGAATTAATTTCACTTGCGGTTGTTAGTTTTAGTTGGGGCCTGAAGCAAGCACGTTTTGTAGGTTTTCTTTTGGAGGGGCCTTGGGTCCTTCATAATTTTCTGCAGTGCATAGAAAGGCTCTTTTGGAAGTTACTGGTTTATTATCAGATGCTTTCTTTCCTTGCGAGAAGATCTGGTACAAGTCTGTGGAAGGATTGGTCGAGGGAGTGCAAATTGTTGGTTGAACAATGGAAAAGTTTTCAATGGTTTCTTTTGGAGGGCAGTGTCGGATGGGTAAAATCGGGGTTGCCAATTCTTGCGCTAGATGTAGAATCAAAGGGGCTGGCAGGGGTTGCTCGATAAGTTGGGGGGAATGTAGTAGTATTTGGTGTTGGTGATGCGCCTTTAGGAGAGAGAGTACTTCAGATGTTAACTGGGATTTTTCTTGTCGATCACCTCTTGCAATTTAAGACAGTCTTTGCTGCCAGCGGTTGGATTGTTCAGCTTCTGTATTCAGACGAGTTTCAGTGGTAGTGATGAAATTTTCTGTGTAGGTTTGTTTGGCATGAATCATGGCTAATAGAGTGGCTTGATCCCGAATATTGTCTTTCATGTTTTCTTGCAGTTTAAGGAAGGGTATCATTGATTGTGACAATACTGAGATCAGCATGGTTTGCAGATCCTGCATGGTTGTGGGTATCCTCGGATTGTTGTGGTCATCACAGCAAAATTCTTCCGGTGCAGTGTTTGTATTTTTGTCTTGTGAAGATTTTAGGGGCGGTGGAAGTTGTTGGTTTTTGGTCATTATGACCGGAGTATGATAGCATTCGTCTGAGTCGTAAGAGAAATGAGTCATCAGAGGTTGTGTCACAGGGATGGAGTTTTGTTGCTCAGTTTTGATGTGCAAGTGATGATTTATTGGCTTTATGCAAGGAGTCGAGGTTAGGTTTGGTTGTTGTTTGCCAGTTAAAGTGTCAAATAGTTCCTTTCTTTTATCTACATTTGTCATGATTGATTCGATTTCAGTGATGTCCGTGGAGAGTCTTGCGACCTTGGTTGTTTCTATGGTTGGTTCAATTTGCAATGGTTGTGAGATTTTGAGGGATTTGTGGGTTTGTAACCAGGATAATTTCGCTAGCCTTGCCTTTTCTTTCTTTGTTATAGAAATTACTGAGATTGGTGTCTGATGGGAACTTTTGTTGAAATTGGATTCCTTTTGTTGACTTCCTGAAGAACTTGATATGGCTTTTTCCAGTGTTTGCATGCTGAGATCTTTACAAGTGGATAAGGAGGGTTCCTGAGTGGCGGTAAGGGCGTGAGTCTCTGCTGTCTTTTCTGAGGCTCGAGGGATCGGTTGGAAGGACTCTGGTTGGTCCGGTTTGTGAACTGGTTGTATGCCATTTGTCAACGATGATGGATCAGCATGGGGAATTTGTTGATTTGTCTGGGGGTAGGGCTCAGCTCGATGGATTGGGTCTGTGGAGGTATGAATCTGTGCGTGTGTTTGGATAAGATTGGTGCATCTCTCGTCAGGATATTGTCCAGGAGAAGTTGTTTGTCCGGACTCAGGTTGATGGATCTTCTGTACTGTGGGAGGGGACGAGGATAAGTCAGTTATAGTAGGGGAATTTTGGGGTATGGGTGGGTTAAGTTTGAGCTTGTGTGTAGGATGTTCTGCGGCACTTTTTTGTTTGGTTGGTCTCATCAGCGACTGTTCCAGTGTTAGTTCTGAGGAATCCACTTGTGATGTGGCGGTGGCGCCTAGTTTGCATCGTAGTCTTGTCTTAGGGCCGCCAAGGGTGGGTTGTTTGGTGTGGCGACTTGTGGACATTGTGGCAGAGGTGCGGCGGATTGAATTAACCAGTGTTTTTTATGCGACCAACGATATGTGCTGGCTCTTTTCCTGTGTTTCAGAGGTAGGTTCACAGAAGCATGTGCCACTTTTTGGGCTTGGTCGCCCCTTCCTTTGGAGATAGTGAGTCAGCGGGCGTCACCTGTTAGAAGGGATCACTTGAGCATTTTGGCAGGGTGTGGAAGAGTGGGTGTCCTTGTTCTAGTCTTTGCAGGCTCTGGTGCAGCTGTAGACTGTGCAGAGGCACGGGTGCTTTCGTTGTCTCGTCAGGATGGAAGAAAGGTGAATTCACTAATAAAGTGTTGGATGGATCCAAGGGTCGAACCCTTTCGGTCTCCTCCCATTCCTTTCAGTGTGGATTCGGTGTCTATTAAAAGGTCTGTGGACTTTATCGAGGCTGTTGGCTGGATCCAAGGGTCGAACCCTTTCGGTCTCCTACCAAGCTGTGTAGTGGTTCCAGAGGGCGTGAGGAGATTGCTGAGATCCAAGGGCAAGGCCCTTTCGGTCTCCTGCCAATCTTTCCAGCATTGAGTCAGAGAGTATAGTAAGATTGAGCTCTTTGCTGTAGATATTGGGTAATTCCAGAGATCGTACCCTTTCAGTCTTCTGCTGAATTATCACACAGCTGCACGAGGTTGAGGTGACTAGGAGGATCCAAGGGACATGCCCTTTCGGTCTCCTGCTAGTCTTTTCAATGCAAGTTGCGTAACTATTATGGGGTGGTGCTCTTTGTTGTAAATGTTGGCGAGAGCCCGAAGTCAGGCCTTTGCAGTCTCGTGGTCGGTTATGACACAGCTGAAGAGAGATCACGCAGCTAGTGCAATCCAATCGTCAGAAAGTTACAGTTTCGTATCAGGTGTCTAGAGGGGGATCATCGGGTTCCAGGCTGTTGCCCTTTCACTCGCCCGGTTGATCTGGAGAAGGGGTAGAGTTTTGTTAAGAGTGAAGGGCAGGGAAGAAACAGCCGTCACTGTGAAAAATGTTGATTAGGAGGAGTAACGTTCTGGCTGCGTTGTCACAAGGAAGAAAGGTGAACTCGGTCAGTGTAAGCCAGCAGGGGAGTGGCCATCAAGGTCGTGGTGAAGGCATTCCAGAGCAGTCGAAGAGAGCAAGGGAGAGGGGAGAGCCGGGGGGAAGCCAGTTGGGAGCGAGAGGTAAGGGAGTAGAACAGCAGTTACAGCAACGCCTGCCGAAGCGCCGTACTCACCCAAAGGTAGATCAGGGGGGTGAGATCGTAGCAGCGGGGTCCTCTGTGATTGTAGTGGATACAGTAGATGGCAGGCGGGAGTGGTGCAAGTACCTTGAGAGAGCAGCTGGTGAGGACCGCGTGTTCCGCTGGTGGCTGGTGGCGGGACGGCAGGGTCTCCTTGAGGAGTATGAGGTGAACTAGCAGGAGCAGAAGGGCTTTTAGATTGTAGCTGCCGATGTCGCTCAATCACAGTTCCAGGTGGCGAGGTGGCAGGTGGCAGTTGGGTCAGGGGACGCTGGGGCCCTGCAATCAGAGACAATTAGGAGCGCAGTAGCATCGCTGTAAACATAAGAGCCAGCAAGCAATGGATCGGGGAGCAGCCTGCTCTGCGGCCCGCTCTGCGGGATGCTGGGTATTTTGAGGAAACTGTTAATGATAGTAGAAAGAGGACTAGGAAAGGCTCGCAGTAAACAGGAGTTCGCAGCAAGAACAAAAGAGAACCTTCTCTTGCAATCTCCAAAAGACTCGTCAGCAGATTCTGCGGCCCGCTCTGCGGGATGCTGGGTATTTTGAGGAAACTGTTAATGGTAGTAGAAAGAGGACTAGGAAAGGCTCTCAGTAAACAGGAGTTCACAGCAAGAACAAAAGAGAACCTTCTCTGGCAATCTCCAAAAGACTCTGCAGCCGACTCCATGGCCCGCTCCACGGCCCGCTCCGTGGGATGCTGGGTATTTTGAGGAAACTGTTAATGATAGTAGAAATAGGACTAGGAAAGGCTCTCAGTAAACAGGAGTTCGCAGCAAGAACAAAAGAGAACCTTCTCTGGCAATCTACAAAAGACTCTGCAGCCGACTCTGCGGCCCACTGCACGGCCCGCTCCGTGGGATGCTGGGTATTTTGAGGATACTGTTAATGATACTAGAAAGAGGACTAGGAAAGACTCTCAGTAAACAGGAGTTCGCAGCAAGAACAGAAGGGAACTTTCTCTGGCAATCTCCAAAAGACTCTGCAGCCGACTATGCGCCCGCTCCGCGGGATGCTGAGTATTTTGAAGAAACTGTTAATGATAGTAGAAAGAGGACTAGGAAAGGCTCTCAGTAAACAGGAGTTCATAGCAAGAAAAAAAGAGAACCTTCTCTGGCAATCTCCAAAAGACTCTGCAGCTGAATCCGACTTCCAATTCTCATTACATTTGACTACATGGGCATGATTTACACATATATCAGAATTTAGTTGGTCTTGCAATTTAATGATGGTGAACATGTTGGTTGTAGGATGCATTGTTTGAAAATGACATTTATTACGTTGGTCGACACATGATGGTTCATGTGACCGAGAACTACAACGTGCATATGATGTCATCGAGCCTGCTGTTGCTTGCAGCAACATGTGACTAATTCTAACAGTAAATACATGAGCTCGGGACAGGAGGATATTTTTTAGATATTCCTGCCCCGCACTTTGCGAGATTAGACTCACAGGTGAGGAGATGGATAGGATTTACTGGGCTATACCTTCTTATTTTCATTTCAGCAGGAGTATAGTACCCACTATTGGTCTTTAATTGCAGGCCAGATTTGGGGATTTTACTTGAAGATTGACAAATTCAAAGTGGAATTATCTTGGCCATTTAGTATGTAAGAATACAAAAAAGGTAGCAGGCACACCTCTCTAGAAAGAACATGGCATGATAACCTTTTCTGTGGTTTTTTTCCCACTTTGACAGTCCGCAGCCATTGCATTTTGCTCACTGTACTTTTCACAAAGGAGGCATATCCATTTGCATATCAGTTTTTGTCCCGCCCGCAAGGGCAGTCCAGCACTGAAATGCCGGCCAAACATCCTTTGAACAAGAGTGCCAACAGCAACTCCAGACAAGTGTTTCAGCCTTGTTGGGCCTCATCAGTGAGGCACAGTGAGCATGGGGTCCACGGCTGGGTTCCCTCAGGTAACGTAGGGTGACCAACCCCAAGTTCTTTTCAAAAATACAAAAAGGTAGCAGGCGCCTCTCTCTAGAAAGAACATGTTATGATAACCTGTTCTGTGTTTTTTCCCACTTTGAGAGTCTGCAGCTATCGCTTGCTGTACTGCCCTTATGGGCAGGACAAAGACTGATATGCAAATGGTTATTCCTCCATTGTGAAAAGTACAGTGAGCAAAAAGCAATGACTGCGGACTCTCAACGTTGGACAAAAACCACAGCAGTCCAGCACCGAAATGGGTAAGTCTCTCGTAACCAGGACTAATGTCTGGCAGAGGGACTCCCAGGACCCCCCTTGTTAATTTGCATATTTAAGTAACTTTGGGTCTCACCCTAAGTTACTAGGGGAATCCAGACGTGGACCCCTTGCTCACTATTCTTAGAGAGGCACAGATCCACCCTACTGATGAGGTCCAACCAGACCGAAACACGTGTCTGGGGTTTCTGTTGGTACTCTTGTTCAGAGGAGAATTGCCTAGCATTTCGGTGCTGGACTGCCCCAGGGCAGGACAAAGACTGATATGTTTGGGATATTTCTTCTCTGTGAAAGATAGTGAGCTAAAGACTCTGGGTAAGTCTCTCGTAACCAGGACTAATGTCTGGCAGAGGGACTCCCAGGACCCCCCTTGTTAATTTGAGAGACAGATGTAGACATCATTTATAGTGCCCACCCACTCACCTCAGTCATATTGGAAGGACAGCAAGAAGGCACTGCGCATGATACCAGGTATCATTACAATACTGCATATGAGAGACGTTATGCACTCAGACAACCATATCGAATGTACCCTCAAACTGACGTGGTAAAGCAGCCATGATGAGAAAATGGACGTTGACTCTGTATAAATAGTAAGCTAGAAGCCTGAAGGGGAGCTGACAGATGCTGGAATACAGCTCTGTGCAAGAACAAAGAATATTTGCTTGGCTTGGGATCAAGGATGCTGCAGCAAGAAGCAACTACAAGGCATGCAAAGAGTCAAAGAGGATAAGCTACATACGCAGGACCTATTTCTCTTAGATAAAGCAAAGGAGTAAACATTTGCAAGCGTCAAGTATTGAGCAATCAAAGATGCTGAAAAGCATATGCAAGACGGGGCAACCAAGTCTCCAGATGCCAAGAGTAGTAATAGCACCAAATATAATTGAATCAAATAGCACTAAATAAGGTCAGAATGAACAAAGTCGTGGCCTTCTCACACGTGGTGCAAGACCAGGAAACAAGGCCTATTCATAAAGCTCCAGATGAAGATAGCAATGCACCTTCACTCCCTTTAAAGTTCTGAGACAGCACACAGTCAGCAAGGTCAAATACAAAGAGGAAGCCTTTGTTTAGGGCCTAACTGATGAGATATGGTAGACTAATTGGCCAAGTGGGAAATTGTCTGATGTTATTCCCTGCACCTCAGTTTCATTTTGCTTACGTGCAGCTAACGAGCCGAATGTCCTAGCTTGGTAGAGAATGCCAACCAATCATAAGGGGCCTATGTAATGATGGATTATACATTGTTCCGGAAGCCAATCAGCTGCGGTTATTCTGATATTATCTATATTATACATAGTTAGAGGTAGTTCAGGGCATGCCTACCAGATATAGGGCAGCCAATGATGTTACTAACACCTAAACAAACTATAGGTATATATGTTCCCTTTACAAATCCCTCCATTTGATAGGTTTTTACTGTTTGCCACGTGACATTATAGCTGACGTGCATTGAGGTATAAAGCCTTTTGTGTAATGGAAATGTATTCAAGAGTGTGTGAGCTACAATCTGTTAGTTTGCCAGGTTTTCCTACTGTTTTGAGCTGATAATAAAGTAGTATTTTACCATATTCCTTGAGTGAGCATGCTATTTTGGCCTGAGATCAGTTATTGGGATAATCCCATCTGGCACTTGGAATGCTCCAGGTGCAACTGCACATTTAGTAGCGGTACAGATGGTTCAGATCCAGACTGTCGGATTGTTGACGTCTTCCACCATCAGCCGGAAGACTGCAGATTTTCCCGTGGAGAGCGGGAGAAAAACATGTGTAAAACGAGATGTCCGGTCCTCATTGGCGCCCAGCGGAAGGTCAAGTGGTCACTTGGGACAAAGTCGATACTGAGGGGCTCGAGCTGAACAACGGATGTATGTAGAAACATTGAAAGTGGCAAATAAAAGGTCAGGGATTGTTTTGCATGTATATATATATAATAGGGGAACGAAACAGGATTTGATTAAGGAGAGATAACTCGTTTCCTATTCTCAAGGAGATAGAAGTGACCACATCAAACTCCGGAACAGAGTATTTTTAAGGGATTCCTGTGGCAAGACCAAGGAAGGATGAGCGACACACTTCAAAATGGAGTAAAATAGAGATGATATGCTTTTACTAGAGACTGTAAAGAACACAATTGTAATATAGGTTGTAGGTTAAAACTATAGAACGATAGTAAATAATTCAACTGGTTATTAGACCCTAAAAAACAAGCCATTGGCACCAATCGTAGGAGGTTAGCAGTTAAGAATAAAGTAAGATTCTTAGAGTGTTTATAATAAAAGCAGGATAGTAAGCATCAATAGAACCATAAACGAAGAAACAAAGACAATATTATTGTGTAGGCTTGGAAATTGTTTGGAGGATATTTTGGGAAATGGGCGGTGATTGATGGTGCTTGCCCGAATTGATTGTTGTGATATAATTAATTAAAGTAATAACAGAATAAAAGAAACCGGTAAGTATTGACAGTTAAAAATGACTTGTCATTATGGGTGACACTCCTCCACTACACTTCTGTAAAACATTAATGAGATACACACTCAAGATTAGGAAATACCATGCTGAATGGCTAAAAGGCATGGCTGACAAAATGTTCATGCCTTGGCCTTAAGAAGGTTCGCTATCAAGAACAGTCTTGCAACATATGACAACATATACATATGCTGTATACACAGGGAAGAAGTTTCAGAAAAGGTTAGCCATTTTAGAACTATGGAACATGTATCAGAGTGAGAGATAAGACCCACCCAAAAAGGAGTGGATGCTTAATCAGCATAGAGGGGACAACGTAACACCCTTGGCTCCTCTTTCTCCTCCTAAAAATGATAGTACAACTGAGGACATGCAGGGATTTTATCCTCTAAAGGAGTTAAAAGCAGCAGCAGGGTATGTTAATCTGACATATGCACCCCTCACTTATAGTAGTGAGGACAATATAGAAGAAAACAAGATTAAAGAACGTAAATATATGTCAGCACACAATGAACATAAAGAGCGTGATGAAATAAGGGATAGACAAATAGAGATAGAAGAAGAAGCCAAGAGACTAAAAGGAGGGAAGGAAAAAGCCAATGAAACGACAGTTGTTCAGAACAAGTGGATGGGAGGACATATACTACTCAAATTAGATGGAAAGGGTATTGATGATGTTTTAGAAAGGGAAGAAAGAGAGGAATGGGAAAAGAAGGAAAAGGAATGAGAAAAGGCATACAAGGAGGAGAAGAAAAAGGAGAGGAAGCAAAAGGAAGAACGAAGAAGGTATGAAGAACAGAAAAAAGAGAAAGAGAGAATAGAGGAGAAGAAACATGAAGAAATAGTAACACAGAGATTGAAAGAACCTAGGTTGCAAAGAAGGCGAGAGGAATCAGAGAAAAGGGAGTAGGTAAGAAGGAATGAGAAAGAGCCGGGGTCAAAGGGATGACAAAATAGATCACATCGTTAAAAGATGTATAATAACAATCAAAGTACGCAAATGATGTGAAGAAGAGAGAGGGTCATAACAGCCCCACAGGGAGCTGCAAGGGATACAGAGAATGCTGATGAACATGACGCAGGAGGCCTAGGGAAAAGGATTGGGGATTCATGTGAGGGAGAAAGATGGTTACATGACCGAAGGGGGCATCAAAGGATCTCCACCAAAAGAAACAGGAGGAAGATTGGATGACATAATGATAGACAAGTATAGAACACTGTCCCTAAGATGATGGGGAAAGGGATAACACCCATAACAGCTGGGGTATAATGATATCAGACGAAGAAAGGGAAGAAAAATGAAAGAACATAAAAAGAAGGTGCATGTGGTTTTTGAATAGATTCACATGTAGAAAGAGGGGTAAAGTGGTCAGATTTTGAAGACCCAAAAGAAAAAACATGAGAACCTACATCATATTCTGAATGACCACAAGCACGGTCGCACAGTGCAGGGGCTATATCCCCACCTTATTCAAGTAGATTAAGGTCATTGCCAGGATGTAGATGAACAGGTGAAACTAGGCTCTCCTGGAAGACAAGAAGTGTATGTGGGTACAATTGTATATCAGAATGTACACAATTCTCAATATTAGAAAAAGGGGGAGGATGACCACAATATATACCATTGCCACAAATGGACAAAGATAATTTGAAATATAAATTACATAGTTTGACTGCTGGTGTAGGAAAATGGATTTATGAGTTCAGAAGAATGACATTGGGAATGACGTTAGCAGTGGGGGAGGTAAAAGGCCTAGTAGCAGCTGTTGTAGGGGAGAGAGCTGACGACATTTGGAGACGAGCAGTATGTGAGAGCGTGACAGCGCAAAACACGACACATGACGGAGCGCCATTTAATAATTGTAGAGCAGACATATGGAGGGTGCTTAGAGTACTATATCCTGACACATCAGACATGGTTGCAATTATGACAAGGAAAATGGGTGAGGATGAAGATCCTGTTGCTTTTATTCAGGAGAAACAAGAACATTGGC
Organism: Ambystoma mexicanum; assembly: GCF_040938575.1. Taxonomy (NCBI): domain Eukaryota; kingdom Metazoa; phylum Chordata; class Amphibia; order Caudata; family Ambystomatidae; genus Ambystoma; species Ambystoma mexicanum. The sequence continues at coordinate 804,527,460 of NC_090921.1, forward strand.
TTCTTGAGACTAGGGAACCGTGGGATACACCAATAGCATTATTCTATCATATTTTATGTCAGGGACTGCCCGAACGTGTGCAACAGCAGATAAATAAACATGTAGGGAGGAAGCAAAGCCATGGCCAGAAATACAGTTGACTATTGTACATCATTGCTGATTATTACAAGAGAAGAATAAGAAAAAAGTGGAGAATTGAAAGCAAGAGGAAGCAAAGTTACTTCTGAAAAAAAGGTCAGAATTTGCCATTGAAGGATTTTCTAACTGGGTTATTTAGGTATGAGGTTTCCAAGAAACTGCGTACTCGGGAACGGCAGTCAGGGCCAATACCTGAAAGCAACCTGTTATTGCGATCTACTTAGGCCAAGCGTTCCGCACGCGCTGTGATTTATAAAGCAGCGTGTGTGTGTTGTGACGTGTGCTGCATCTCTACTACTTTTGTTCGTAGGGGCAACACTTAGGCTGACTGCATCATGCTGCCTTGTGGTCAGTAAACACTCCGTTGTGCCACCAAGAGCTTTCAGTGCGTAAGATAGCAGCATAGCCCCCAGACACTGCCAGACTTAAGTGACCTGGGACTACAACTCCCAAGAGCACCGGGGCTCCATTAACTGAAACATCAGGCGCTTCACCGCTAGCGTTTCAGGAGCCAAGCCGGTCTTGCACCAGCCCTCGCCACCCATGGCGTCCGGTGCAGAAAACGCTTCTCGAGAGTACATAGAGCACCCAGTCCAAATCATTGGTAAGCATGGGGTTGCTGCCCCTAGACAAACTCTTGTTAGGCAGTCTCAACTATCAATGCATGATTCTAGCCAAAACTGCCGCCTAAACAGCTTTAGACAGATCTAGCGAGACACAGATCACTGCCAAACCAGACCTAAAGATCAGTCTATTAAATACTCAGGCCCTCATTACGACCCTGGCGGAATCCGCGGTGCTAAATGCACCGCGGAGCATGGCGGAAAGCCGCCGATAGCGCCATGGGGGTTGGCGGATTTACCACCCCATGCCGACCTTGGCGGAGCGGTAAATCCCCAATCCCCATTTTACCCTTCCCCATTCCCATTCTTGCCCCATAGGGTATAATGGGAGTGGGGAAGGAGTTAATTACGCCGCCGTAAAGTACGGCGGCGTAATTAACAACGAGGTCCCTTAGCGCCATGGTTTTCTCCGCCCGGTAAAACCAGGCGGAGAAAACCTCCATGGCGCTAAGGGAACTCGTAGTACGGCGGACGGGTCCGCCGCGATTAGCGCTGGCGGAAACCCACTCCGCCAGGGTCCTAATGAGGCCCTCAGTCTCTAAATAAGCACTCTCAGTGCATACACAACAGGATAATCGATTAAAATAATGACATCCTGTGCATCACTGAGACATGGCTTAAAGAACCGATAGGCCCAACCTGTGACATTGACATCCCTGATGGCTATGTCATCTATTATACCAAAAGAGAAACAGGCCAAGGAGGGGGCGTAGCAGTTATTGCGAGAGGCTCCATTCACCTGTTCCTGAGTAACATATCATGCAGCGGAAGTGAAATCCTGCATTTGAAATATTTACCAACAGATAACAGTAGCCTTAACTTAATTGTAGTTTATAGGCCACCCGTCTTCACACCAGAATTTAATGAGGAGCTTACCCAACTTCTCAACCTGCTCAAAGGACCTAATACAGCCACACTAATAGTTGGGGACCTCAATCGATGGTACGGCGAACCCAAGGACAAAGAAGCCATCAATCTAGAGACACTAACAAACAACATTGATTTCAAAGTCGTAAACCACCAGCCAACAATGGACAACGGGCACCAACTGAATTGGGTCATAACAAACAATCCGGAGTCACAGGACTGCAGAACTGACCCCTGTTGGTCAGATCATTACAATGTGACCTTTTTCATCGCCCCCCCTTGCCCAAAGCCAAGTCCCACAATCCTTCACTAAGAGTGATATACCGGAACTTCAAAAACAGAGACAGAGACCAACTTGAACTATGCCTAGCTGAAACCAAGAACAACCAAAATGAAGACGATTCTTGTGACACACTACTGACAAACTTACTATTCCACCTTAATAAGCTGGTGGATCATAAGGCACCGCCACAAACCAAAACCATCAGATCCAACCCTAAACAGCAACAATGGTTCTCTGGAGAACTTGTTGAACAAAAAAAGGAGAAAAGAAAAATAGGAAACGAATGGCTAAAAAATCCTACCCCAGTCAATAAGGAACTATGGAAGGAAAGTGAGAAAACCTACAAGAGCAAGATAATAGAGGCAAAAAAGAATTTCTATAACGGCCAGATTACAGCCGCAGCCAATTCTACTAGCAAACTTTTTAACATCTTGAAATCTATAGAGAAACCCAAAGCAATCTCTCCTCCATTCACACCGACTCAAGAAGAGTGTGATAAAACTCAGATTGCATTTTTACATAAAATTGATAAGGTGAGGGATCTAATAACTAAATCCCAATCCAGTAAAATGACATCAGCAATTCTCCCAACCGAGGTGACCATCAAAGGAATTGAAGCCTTTAATTTCATGGAAATTACCTTAGAGGATATGATAAAAGTGCTTGCCACCATGAAACCAACTACATGCACAGAAAATATACTGCCACCAAAAATAATTCTGATACACCCAGATATATTTGCACCCACACTGATGAAAATCATTCATACATCTTTCAGAGATCAGTCAGTACCACAAGCTATAAAAAAGGTCACCGTAACACCATTGGTAAAGAAACCCAATCTAGACCCAAGAGACCCTAGTAACCTCAGGCCCATTACAAATTGTAATTTCATCCTAAAGATCACGGACAAGATAGCCACCACCCAACTACAGGCCCAAGTAGAATCATCAGAATCCCTACATTTTCAACAATCGGGATTCCGACGAGCCCACAGCACGGAGACCACCATGCTCGACCTTCAAACTAAAATGCTTAGCATTATGGACAAAGGGAGGGCTGGCCTTCTTATCCTTCTTGATTTAAGTTCAGCATTCGACCTGCTGGATCACAATCTACTTAAAACAGCATTGGATAAAACAGCTAACTGCTCTACAGAAGCGATCGGCTGGATAATGTCCTTTCTAAAAAAAAGGATCTCCAGGGTACACTGGGGAGACAAATTCTCTCTGGAAAAAGAAATCTTATGTGGCATCCCTCAAGGGGCTAGCATGTCCCCTTTATTATTCAATTTATACCTGAGATACCTATGCCTAGTACTTAATCACATTAATACATTCTTTACCAACTATGCTGACGATACTCATCTGGTGATTGAACTAAGCGGGGACCACAAGAAAGACAATGGGCCTCATTACGAGGTGGGCGGTAAGGGTTAATGAGCACTGGTAAGGAGACTGGTGCTGGTAAACCCTTACCGCCCTATTCCGAGGTCCCTTAGCGTTATGAGTGCCTGGTTTTAGCAGGCCCCCTTAGCAGGAGCCGCTAAGGGACCCGGGAGCTAATAACGGGCCCGCTATTAGCTATCAGTGTGGGTGCGAATATATCTGGGTGTTCCAGAATTATTTTTGGTGGCAGTATATTTTCTGCGCATGTAGTTGCTATTAGCGGGCCCGTTATTAGCTCCATCCCCATTTCCATTGAGCCCTATGGGGCTCGAATGGGAATGGGGAATGGTTCTCGGAATGGGGACTTACCGGGTCCTCCACGGTTGGAATGACCCGGTAAGTCCCTATTTCGCCAACCCAGACCCGGAATGCGGTAAGGGGGTAGCCATGGTGCTTATAGCACCATGGCTACTGCCTACCTCGTAATGAAGCCCAATGAACATTTAACCATGGTCAATACTGTAGAACTATGAATGGACGCTATTTAGATGTGCTTGAACAGCAAAAAAACAGATCTTATGGTATTTGGCTCTCACCAAGCCAGAGCAAATTTACCCCCAGCATATAGCTCGTTCCAGATTAAAAAAACACAAATACAAGTCTTGAGAAAAGTCAAAACCCTGGGAATGATGCTGGAAGCGCCACTGGGGACTGAAGCTCAAGCTCTGTATATAAAAAAACATGCGATTATTACCTTAGACTATTAAAGTCATCAGGCCCTACTTTTCAGAAGGTAACTGTGCTACCATAGCAAGGGCCACCATTCTATCACGACAGGACTATGGCAACGCACTAATCTTGGGGTCCAACAAACAATGTCTTCACAGCTTTCAAGTCATTCAGAATAAGGCAGTGAGGATCATTAAGAAAAAACCCAGATCCGAACACATTAGCGACTCGAGAAGAGAGCTACACTGGCTTAAAATTCAAGGCCTTGACACTGGCGCATAGATGCATCCATGGGAAAGCACCAGCCTATCTAAAATCCAAAATCCAGTGGTACGCACCCAGTAGAATACTCAGATCGTCAGACCAAGGCAAGATTACAGTGGCTCCACACAAGTGCATATTTGGCACAGGAAAATCTTTCCCCATTCTAGCCGCTGGTCTGTGGAACAATCTCCCCGCACACATAAGAATGGAAGCAAATTATATGCGCTTCCGCAAACAAGTGAAAACCCACATCTTTAACTAAGCCACCACGCACCTTAGGCCTTTTTGTTATGCACATCTTGTCTCATGTTTTGTCCTCATCTATGTCTGTACCTTGTGTCCGTGTTTCTGCGCCCCGAGGCTTGCGAGCTACCGACACAATACAAATAAACAAATAAATAATTAATACAAATAAAGGAGCAGTATTGATGAGTGGTTAAGGCGTGGCCACAATAGAGTTACAGCTAGTGCAGCCAAGCAATGTAGGGTACCCTATAGATCAAACTGGGTAACATTTTTGGCCATGTGGTAAAGGGAATGGATCTAGAAGGTGAGGAGTTGGATTTCAAAACCCTCAAGGGGGAGGAGCATTTAATTGAAAACAGCCAAAACAATGCTGGAATTGTGGGAGGACATGACATATGGACCGAACGTGTAGAAGTAGAGGGCGCATGCAGCAGAATTGGCAAGCTCCAAGAGGGGGATGGGCTATTCTCCACAGTATAATACAGAACTGCAGGAGTATTATGCCCAAGATCACACACAGAATCAGATATGTGCGCCGCAAATACAGCACATTCAGCAAGTTCTGTTACAATCGCTGTTGCCACAAGGGCAACCACAGTAAGTGCCTATGCAAACACAATAAGTACAGACCCAGCAAGCACAGACACAACAAGCAATTGTGCCACACTAGAATGCGAATACAGGAGCCCCACAAGCATCCACACCCAGGATAGGGAGTGTGACAGTGAATATGCAGGGATTCTATGGGGCTATGAGTTTCGTTCCTTTTACTGATGAATTATCAATTTCTACAGGAGAACATGATGTGTCTGTGCCACTATTGTATTCTCGGCAGACACCAGTTAACATATTAGGACGTGACTTGATGGCAAAACGTAACATGACAATATCTTCCTGTAATAAAGTGATAGTGTGTTTCACTGCAGGGATACATTATATGAATGTAAGAGAATTCATAGTAGCCAAAAGGCACTACGAGGAGTTCCTTTAGATCTAGAAGTATTTTTGCATGGAGTAAATATTTTGGTGACATGGCTTCCTGGATTGATAGGTAAACTGTTGGGAATACCTGACAAATGTTTGTTTAGGCCAGAAATACCTATGGATAATGAGAAAGGACAGATTATCCCCATAGAATTGGAGGAAGCAATAGTGAGAGAGGAAAGGGTGATTATTCATGGGACAGACAATGAGGGAAGAGCATGGAGAACAGTAACAGCCCTTGATGAAGGATACAGTTTAACAGAGTTGACAGATGTGTAGCTGTTTAGAGATAAGACTCACACTGTGAATTGATATTTTTCATAAATCTCACTTATTGGATTAAAGTCGAGAATAGAGAAATACCACAGAGAATGGCAATGGTAAAAAAGAAACCACAATTTTTCAGGAAGATTTAGAAAAGTTGCTAAGCATCTTATGGCTAACAGTGTATATGATGTGGGCCTATTGATTGGAGCAGGAGCAGTTAAAATTAAGCTCAAACCAGCAGCAATTATGCCACGAGCAAAGCAGTACCCCATGCCCAGAGAAGCGGATGAAGGTATATTTGAAACCATTTGCGCTTTAGTACAGCAGGGAATGTTGGTGCCATCAGAATCCCCATGTAACACGACTATGTACCCAGTGAAAAATTCAACAGGGAGTGGAGGGTCATGGAGTTTATTCAGGATCTACATCCCCATAACAATATTGTCAAAGCAGAGTTTCCTCTGGTTCCAAATCCAGCCACGATATTATGCAACATCCCAGCCAAATATTTTGCAGTTATAGGGCCTCATTACACGGATGGCGGAGAACCATGGCGCTATTAGCGCCATGGTTCATGCCGGTAAAATACCGGCACCGCCTTGGCGGAAAGTGGAATTACTGCCCCATTCCAAGGTTGGTGGGGCGGTAATTCCCCCTTCCACCATTGCCCTTCCCCATTCCCATTTTTGCCCCATAGGGCATAATGGGAATGGGGAAGGCGCTAATTGCGGTACCGCAAATTGAGGTACCGTAATTAGCTCCCTGTGTCCCTTTGCGGGTTGGTTTTTAACGCCTGCAAAAAGCAGGCGTTAAATCCCCCAACCCGCAAAGGGACCTCATAGTAAGGCGGTAAGGATTTACCGGTACCGGTATTTTACCGGTACCGGTAAATCCTTACCGCCATCCGTGTAATGAGGCCCATAGACTTAAAAAATGCCTTCTTTTCAATTCCTCTTCATGAGGACTCCCAAGATTTGACTTAAATTTTGTATAAAAATCAGTGCTGGAAACATACAAGATTACCTCAGGGGTACCGTGAGTCCCCATCGATTTTTAAAAGAGTCCTTCAGATGGACCTAAGTAACATACAATTTAAGAGCACAATAATTCAGTACGTAGATGATATATTAGTGTGCAGCGAGACAGAAGAAAAATGCAGAAAAAATTCAGTTCAACTGATGACCATGCTAGCAGAGAAAGGATACTATGTAGATAAACAGAAATTACAACATTGCCAGGAAGAGGCCCTGTGCATAGGACAGCTAATCTCTAACGAAGGTAGAAAAGTGACACCTCAGAGAGCCGAAGCAATCACGAAAATTCCAAATCCTGAGTTGGTGAGAAAAATGCAACACATTTTTAGGCATGTGTAATTATTGTAGGGCGTGGGTTTTTGATTACAGTACATATATTTGACCACTTTTAAAAGGACTCAAGGATGCACAGATAGGTAAAATGTAGATAATATGGACAAATGAGATGACCGAAGGATTTGAAGAATTAAAAAGGGCGATTTGTACAGCCCCTGTGTTAGGGATTCCAGAGAATAATGAAGAGTTTTACTTATTCTCACATTCAAATGGAGAAGAAATGCAGTCCCTATGTAGAAGACAACATTAGAACATGCACATAAACCATTAGCCTACTATAGTGGAATTTTAGACCTTGTAATGAAAGGATATTATCCTTGTGAACAAGCGTTAGCTGCTGCTACTTTCGTGATTGAAAAAGCTGTGAGTATTGCAATGGGAAGCTCAATGATGTTATTCGTCAGGCATTCCTTATTCACCATTTTAAAGAAACCCAAAAGCACCTTGACTACACAAATAGCATCAGGATATGAAGTGATTATTTCGAACCCAGAAATCAAAATAGTTACATGTAGAGTAGTGAATCCTGCAACATTTATCGCAGAACCAGTAGGGAAGGAGGACTATGTACATGATTGCACAACGTATACTGTGTTGTATGACGATGTTTCCCCATGTTAGGGAAAAAGCTATATAAATTGATGGTTCTTCAAAAAGTTAGCATACAACAGGAGAGAGACATACGGGACTGGCAGTAGTGCAACTAAATAAGAATGGTGAATTTGAAGTAGTGACAAGTGCAAGACTGCCTTCACATTGTTGAGCACAGGCTGCAGAATTAGGGGCACTTATCGGCGCACTCCAGAGGTATGACAGTTTACTCTGACTCCGCCTATTTGACCTCAACCGTACATGTAGGATTGTCACACTGGAAAAGGAGGGGTTTCCTCCGTGCAGACAGCACTCCGGTGCAAAATGCATCTCCATTGGATAAACTCATTAAGGTACTAAAGCTCCCATTGGCTATCGCTGTGGTGAAAGACGCAGCCCATAATAAGAGGGCAGACATGATTTTTCATGGTAATGAAGCTGTGGATGCTGAAGTGAAAAGGGCAGCATATTTTACTAATATTTCTGATTTGGAAATAGAAAGTGTTAAGCAAATGTCCGAGTGCTGTATGATGGTGAAGGAAGGTTTTGATATGTTATCCATTGTACAGTTAATTGAGCTACAAGGTCGAGCTCGACAAGAAGAGCAAGATTTATGGAAGATGCAGGGGTGTTCTTTATCCCCGCAGAGGTTTTATGGAGACAAGATAGCACTGGAAAGCCCCAGTTATGCCTTTAGCATTATTGAAGGTGGCACTGGAGAAGATTCCCTGTCCTGCACATGGAACCAGAGAGTCTTGCTGCCATGATCGCAGAAGACTGGTTTTCACCACATTTGTTAGAACACATGGCACAGTGTATTGTGAACTGCATTGTCTTCCAGAAATTCACAACAGGGCATACCTTATGAACAATGAGAGGTTTATTCCTAGACCCAATGGTCCTTTTCTGCATCTACATATAGATTATGTGGATATGCTGCAAACATGCAATGGCTACATGTTAGTGGTAGTATGTCGCTTTTCCAGATGCATGAACCCGATGCCACATGTGCTGGCAAGTTTCTCGTATGTGAGGTGTTTTCTAGATAGGGTGTTTGCAAAGTCCTGTGGTCTGATAATGCGCCACATTTTGTAAATGAGATGTTGAAACAAATCACTCTTTTATTAGGCTGAAGCAACCTAGTTTTCACTATAGTGACCAAGTGCTTGTAAAGAGTTTCTTCCGCACAAGAAATAAGCCCCGTTTTGAAGGACCATACCTAGTAGACAGGGTCTCTCCCACCGCAGTGAAGATCGAAGGAAGAAGAGCTTGGTGACACCTGAATGACGTAAAGCTTTACAAAGGGGGGACCCTTATCCCTCCTGCACCTGTTGACAGTGAAGCAAGAGAAGAAGTTCTGCAAATGCAGATAAAATTGGCTACCAAGAGCCAACACAATTCCACTTAGGCTAAAGAGACAATGCTTTGAAGATCAAACACAAAGATTGCATATGACACTTTATATTGCCTACAATGTTGCACAGATTTCTGCATGCTGTTTTTGTATACATACTTCAATCTTATCCAGCTTTGTTACACAATACGTTGATATTTTCGCATTTATTGGAAATCCTAAAAACAGTCCCATTATTTGAGGATCATCATTGCAATACTATTACAATTTCTATTATAGAAGAGTGTGTTTGTTATAAAGAGTAACAAGAGTTACACGTTGAAAAACGTGAATGGGAATTTTCCAATTAAAAAGAGACACATTGACCTCACGAGAATCGATGAATTCTTTTGCAGTACTTCTTGTAATTTCATTTAGCACAATGTGTTGTATTTTCTTCCTTATTATTATAGCATTTAATCAAATAATGTTCTATAACACAGATAAAGTGTTTAGTAATAAGGCATCTATTTTCTATCACCAACAAAAGCACAAGTGATATTTTCCATGATATTTCCAAGCAAATTATCTGACTTATGAGGATGCTGAAGAAGATTATGAGGATATAAATACATATCTTGATAATTCAGCCCATTTAAAAAATAACATGTGGTATCAGCACATGAAGGAGGTGGGGAGAAGACCATTAAATGAGAGCTGATATGTGTGCTCTCTCATCCCTTATGCCATGAGCACAGCCAGAACATTAATCACAAGAGAAATAACTACACTTGATGCAAAGTATCTCAGCCATCTAGCAGCATGCACGATGAGATAACAATTTCAAGGAAGAAGAGCAACCCTATGATGGAGGTCGATAAAGATGTTCCCATATAAAGATGCATACATAAAAACACAGAAAATGGATAAGGACCTAGGTTGAAAAAACAGAATGCTCCTATACTCATTCAGTGGTATGACTGGAGAACAGATAAGGACTGTTGAATAAAAGAGATTGGCCCTCATTACGACCCTGGCGTTGGACCATGGTGCTATTAGCATAACCGCCATAGCGGAATGGGGAATTACCGCCCCATTCCGAGGTTGGCAGGGCGGTAATTCCCCATACCGCCATGGCCCTTCCCCATTCCCATTTTTGCCCCATAGGGCAAATTGCGGCACTGTACTTAGCACCAAGGTCCCTTTGCGGGTTGGTTTTTAACGCCTGCAAAAAGCAGGCGTTAAAGTCTCTAAACCACAAAGGGACCTCGTAATCAGGCGTTAAGGGTTTAACGGCGCCGCCACCTTTTACGGCGCCGTTAACCCCTTAATGCCTGGGTTGTAATGAGGGCCATTGTGTTGTGCAGATACATGGAAAAGACTAGGATTTCCAGGATGCTGGTAGAGACCTCAGCTATTGGTATATGGATGAGTAGCCACCAGTACAGGATGGGAAGAAGGAATGTTAGCCTGCAGTGCACATTTATCGATGACAGCACCACTACAGCACCACTACAGTGCAAATAGTGAATGATGAATGCCTCAAAGAATGGGCCATGTATTCAAAATTATTAACATGGGTTGAAAATGAACCAGGACCTGTATCCATACAGCCAATGAAGAATACAACACTGTGTTTCAGAAACATGGGTCCAACCAAAGTTGGAGAAAATAAAGTATACAAGCAAATATTTGATGTACCAGGAATGAATGGAGGAGCTGCTGTGCATATGGACCACTAATGGGCCTGTAGATCCAAAGCTTATATGCAGCTACCTAAACATTGTGGAGGAATACATTCTATAGTGATCATACATGTTCCTGTGTTGGTGATTCATCAAAATGATCCCCATATCAACAACTTTTCGAGAATGGATGCACACCAAAGAAAGAAGAGATCGCTCAACCTCATCCAACAGAAGGTAGAGAACTATTTTTCAGCAAAATCAATAGAAGCTTATCCAGATGAGCAGACAGTGTTCAGTAGAACAGCAGTGATATTTACAGCGATATTTATGACAGGAATTCAAACTGAAGTGAATGCCAAGTGGTTACAAATAACCAGGTGGGAGCTGCTACAAACAATTAATACTAACAATTAACACAACAATGAAAGGATTTAATGCGATTGGAGAAGAATTGAGGGCCATCAGACTCATGACTCTCCAGAACAGGTATGTTCTGGACTTCATTATGGCAATGGAAGGAGGCAAGTGTGCTAAGATCGGGTGTTCTTGCTGCACATACACACCTGCCCATGTTGGAGAAAATTGAACCCTGACAGAAGCAATAACTATGCTGTCCACTCTGCAAGCAATAATGGTGGAAAAAGTAGATGAGACCGAAGATCAAGACAGGTTTTTGTCTCTGTTCTCATGGGTTCCAACTTGGCTGGTGAATGGCTTCAAGCTGCTTGGAGCAAAACTAGTGTTAGTGTTGCTGGGATTCTGTCTTATAAGAATAATCATAGGACAGTGCAAGAAGAGGCAGCAAAGAAAGCTATTTGGATGAAGATAATGATCGATGTAAATGATGTGACTGACGAGCACACACAGACTGAACACACCCCCTGTGAGCACCTGAAAGGAAGTGCTCTGGCATCCACAGGAACAAAGTTGCATTACCCCAAGGATCATAAGAACTACATGGCGCATTCGGTGTTCCGTCAGCCGACTGGGGAATGTTGCCATATGACCTGGAGTGTGGATGAGCACATAAAGAATGCAAGTGACCTGAGGGGGGTGACGAAGATATGGATTCTGAAGAAACCACAGTGTGAAGAAAAGGCTGAGGTGGTCGAGGACTCGACCAAAGGGGGGAATGTAGAGAGGCAGATGTACATGTCACCTATAGTGCCCGCCCCTTCACCTCTGTTATATTGGAAGAACAGCAAGAAGACACTGATGCGTGACGCCAGGTATCATCCCAATACTGCATTGAAGATATGAGAGACGTTATGCGCTCAGAAAACCATATCGAATGTACTCTCAGACTGATGTGGTAGAAGGATGTCTGCAGACACCACTCAACATAGAAGAGCTATAAGTGAAGTCTGATGATTGTAAAGTGACGTCATGAAGAGAAGACACGAGGATGCACTGAAATGATATATGAATACTTAACAAATGAATATGTGTCTGAAGTGACAAAGTGCACATTTATGCGAAAACGAAAACATCATATACACTGAGAAGATAAGTGAGAAGAGATGCAGTAGATGTATATACACAGAAACGCAAGGTAGATGAGATATATAGAAGCTTGCTGCAGTCGAAAATATAACACAGGGAAGGCAGCCATGATGAGAAAATGGACGTCGACTCTGTATATATAGTATAGAGAAGCCTGAAGGAGAACTGACAGGTGCTGGAATACAGCCCTGTGCAAGAACAAATAATATATGCTTGGCTTGGGATCAATGATGCCGCAGCAAGAAGCAGCTGCAAGGCATGAAAGGAGTTGAAGCGGATAAGCTACATAAGCAGGACGTATTTCTCTTAGATTAAGCAAAGGTGTGAACATTTGCAAGTGCCAAGTATTGAACAATCAAAGATGCAGAAAAGCATATGCAAGACAGAGCAACCAAGTCTTCAGAGGCCAAAAGGAGTAATAGCACCCAATATAATTGAATCAAATAGCACTAAATAGAAGGTCAGAATGGACAAAATTGTGGTCTCCTCACACGTGGTGCAAGACCAGCAAACAAGGCCTATTCATAAAGCTCCAGACAAAGATAGCAATGCACCTTCACTCCCTTTAAGGTTCTGAGGAAGAGAACAGTCAGCAAGGTCAACTACAAATAAGAAGCCTTGATTTAGGGCCTAACTGATGAGAGATGTTAGGCTAATTGGCCAAGTGGGCAGTTGTTTGACATTGTTCCCCAAACCTGGGTTTTGTTTTGCTTATGTGCTGCTAACAAGCTGAATGTCCAAGGTTGGAAGAGAATGCCAACCAATCATGAGGGCCTATGTAATGATCAGACAGTGTTGCATAAGCCAATCTGCTGCTCCTATTCTGCTATTATCTGTATTATACATAGTTAGAGGTAGTTCAAGGAGGGCATACCAGATAAGGGGCAGCAAATGATGTTACTGACACCTAAACGAACTTTAGGTATATATGTCCCCTTAACCAATCCCTCCGTTGGATAGGTTTTTACTGTTTTCCACACAGGATGACATCATAGCTTATGTACATTGAGGTATACAGCCTTGTGTGTAATGGAAATGTATTCGAGAGTGTGTGAGCTACAATCTGCTTGCCATGTTTCCCTACTTTTTTGAGCTGATAATAAAGTAGTATTTTGCTATATTCCTTGAGTGTATCTGGTTATTTTGGCCTGAGATCATTTATTTGGTAATCCCATCTGGCACTTGGAACGCTGCAGGCGCTACTGCTCATGCACATTCCGAAACTCATAGTAATTACAAGAGGAGCAATAGAGGATCCATCCAATAGATGACCAATTGACCACTCTTGTATTGTGTACATTGTACATTTTGTTAAACTCAGGCTTTAAGATGCTAGCTTCTTTACCTTGACTATCATTTAATCCTGTGTTACGACAAGCAAACAGACCATGTTATTGGGATTTATTTTTGAATGATTTGGGAGTTGATTACTCAAATGTTTTGGATTCATTATTGAAAATGAATAGGTGTCTTATAGGTTTTGTATTAGGAGAATTCATTTTAACATTTGTACATTAAAAATTAGACATTTTCTAAAAATATCGTATTGCTATTTGATTCTGGAGGGACGTTTTTGCCATAGGAGTGCCTGGGCATCTCTTCAATATAACAATGAGCTTTGTATTCTATGTTCTGTAGTCATCACAGCCAGGGACTTGCCTGGAGCACCTGAAATATGTTTGAAATTATAACTACCTATTTAATTATCAGAAATTGCTGAATTATAGTAATTACTTTAGCAGCGCGTCCCCACCCCCACTCTTTTTTGGTATACAGATGTTCACATTACATCAGAGTCAACACATTCCATAATGAGCTAAGTCAGATATATGGGATGGACAACAAGACATGTTTTAAAGTGTCTCTGTTTTAGTAAAGTAAAGAAATGGCTAGTCTAACCCTACTTCTACGATGAAGGTTCCCTATTCTAGAAAATAATGAATGGATGCTCATCAGGATGTCTTACACAAATAAACCTGATCTTCTGTCCAAACCTATTCTATCCTACTGACTGACCCTACCACTAACAAAAAAGAAATTGTAAATTAACCTGGAGAAGTGTTCTTACTCCCCCCTTCTTGGCTTGTGCTGGTTGGTGCTTGATCCCTTCCCAAGTGACTCTCAAATTCTCCTCTTGGTCTTTCAGGCCTTGGCATGCTTGTGCAGTTCACACAAATTCATTGATTTTCTCTGCAAAAGGGGACTCCTGCCCCTCATCAAAGTTTTGCTCAACTTAGAACGTTTTTCCTTCAATACAGCACTTGAATTTGTAAGTCATTCAACTTTGCAACTTGTGTCTCTGGCTCACCCCTGCAGGATGTTTCAGTTTCTTTTAAGCATAGCTTTTCTTGGTCCAGCATGGACCTCCTGGCTCTAGTGCCAGTCTCGGACCTCCTCGCTCGGGTTTGTTTCAGGTACACCTCTCCCGGGTGTTTGAATTTCTCTTAGGTCCCTGGTGGCCCACATGGGCCCTTTGGCTCTTTAACTTGTATCAGTTTCTCGCTATTCTCATGCTTCTGTAGGCTACTGGATCGTTCATACGAGCATGAGCTGTTCGGCCTCACTGGCCTTGTGCGTTGCATACTATTCTCACTCCCTCAGGGATTAGTGGGCTCCTCAGCCATGTCTGGGTAACCCGACCTCACTGGCGGTGTGGGTTCTATATTTTCCTCACCCCCTTGTGGAGTGCTTTGGAGCTTTGCCACCCTCTTCCCTCTCATCTGCATTAGCCATGTACCTGCATTTTGGTGGCTTTCTTCATCAGGGGATGTTCCGGTAGCTATGGAACCATGCATTAATGGTCGTCAGCTCTTCGCAGCAGTTCTTCATCTGGGCATCATGTATTCAATGTGGTCCTACCTCCAAAGTGGATTGACCCAGAGCACAGCGCAGGCTTCCACTTTTTGTGGCTTGCTCAGGCCGGCTGCGTCTTGTATGAGTCTTGGCCCTTTTGCATCCCTTTCTAAACAGAGATATTTAACACCATTGGTTCATAAAACATGAGCTTTGCCTAGTATCCTTGAAAGCTAGATATGTCTGGAAGCAATTTACCACCTTTAGGAACATTAGTGATCCCCGAAAAACTCGCTATATGAGATTCTTGATTTGGTAATGCATGCAGAATCTGTTCCTTCTATATATGAGTTCTGTACTAGGATGAAGTCCGTCCTTGTTTCCCTTGGGCCAATGGAGGAAGATCTAGTGCAACGACCAGGGATCGTTAAGAGGACTCTGTTCAGGGCTGACTGGGTGGAGACTGTCAATTGTATTGGCACCTACTCTACCTATAGGGAATATTCTTAATTTCTGCAAGGGAATGGGTATCTGGTCATTGCATTGAATGCAATACAATCGAATGCCTTACCATCAGAAAAAATTGCATTAAAAAAACACATCGAATGCATTTTTTTTAAAGGTAAAGGGTTTAGTTTAATTATAATGGGTTTTCAAGGTTAAAGAAATGGGGGTTTTGGGGGGACCCCACCGTTAAAATATATATATATTTTAAATGCATTCGATGCAATTCTTTTCGATGCATTTTTTTAGATGGAATGGTATGTCGATGGTAGGAATTCGATGAAATGACTAGGAACCAAGGGAATGTATACCTTTACATCTTCAAAGATTTCCTTGTGCTAATGTACGCATGAATTACATGCGTTTTAGGCTCAATCAGATTCCCACTTATGAAAGGATTAAGTATTGGAGGGATTCTTTAAAGTTGCCTACCAGTAATTCTTCTCATAATCACTGTAGATTCTGTGGGGATAAGGATTCTCCTGAAACTCGGAGACATATAGTTATCATGTGTTCTTATTTTGATACAATACGTCTGGATAGTTTCAAGGATAAATTTGACAAAAACATGGAGGCTTCCGCAAATTTATTTTGGTGTAGATGTATGTGGGGCACGAGCATTTTTTTGATTTTAGCCCTAAAGGAGTTCTTAATGTTAGCCATAATGAATTGGATAAAAAGAACCTTAGCCTCTTATGAGATCTTAATGTTAATTATCTCAGAACGGAACAAAACATAGAACTGATCATGATGTATTGTGGCATTAATGTGTTATATATTTTTTTGTTCTCACTTATTCTTTGTATTATATTCTGGATGAATATTTTAATGTATGTTTTAGTGAGATTTGTATGAGACAGGTTTTAGTTCTATTTTTCGTTTATTATATACTGTTTATGTTGTGTAAGGTGTGTGAACACAGCAATAAAAAAAACACCATTGTTTTCTTGTTTCTGGCATAAGGTGGGGTCAGCAGCTAGGCAATAAGGAAAACATTACTTAGCCTGAAGAAGTTTCCTGACTCCCCCTTCTTGGCTTGTGCTGGTGGGTGCTGGACCCCCTTCCAAGTGTCTCTCATATTCTCCTCTTGGTCTTTCAGGTCTTGGCCTGCTCAAGCGGTTCAAAACAGTTCCTTGATATTCTGTACAAAAGGGGACCTCTGATCCTCTCACCAAAGTCTTGCTCAACTTAGAAAGTCCATTCTGTAAATGCACCACATGAATTTGTAAGTCATTCAACTTTAAAACGTGTGTCTCTTGTTCACCCCTGCAGGGCATTTCTGTTTCTTTTAAGCAATGGGTTTTCTTGGTCCAGCCTGGACCTTCTGGTTCTACTGCCAGAAGGTCTAGGCTTATCATGATTCTCCACCCTCTGTAATTGGCTTGGTTTCTTAGCCTCGTCTGGGCTCTCTGGAACTTAAGACCTTTTGATTCTCTGGTGGCTATTACACCTTTGCAGGGTCTTTGCTTCATGTTCACCCCTCACATGTGTTTCTATTTCTCTTATGTGTCTGGTTGCCAAGCATGGGCCCTCTGGCTCCTTAACCTGATCCAGTTCCATGCTATTCTCAGGCCTCCTTAGGCTACTGGATCATTCAGGCCAGCATGGGCTGTTCAGCATCACTGGCCTTCTGGGTTGCATACTGTCCTCTCCCCCTCAGGGCTTATTGGGCTCTTCAGTCTTGTGTGGGTAACCCATCCTCACCGCCCGTGTGGGTTCCATATTTTCCCCACCCCCTCGTGGTGTGCTTCAGAGCTTTGCCCCCTGTCTCCTCTGCGTTATCCACACACATAGGTTTTGGAGGCATTCTTCGTCTGGGGAGACAGGTGCTCTGGTAACTTCAAATCCGTGCTTCCATGGTCATCGGCTCTCTCACAGTGGTTCTTTGGGCATAGTTGCTTGTGAACGCTGGTGCCTCATGTCTACAGTGATTCCGTTTCTCTCGTCAGGAGACCTGTGTGTCTTGGGCTCTCCACCCTCCTGGACTCGGCAGCATTCTGCAGGCTTTGGAATTCCCAATGCCCACCACGTATTCAATGTGGTCCTGCCTCTTGGGTGGATTGGCTTGGCGCTACAGCAGAGGATTCCACTGTGCTTGACCTTGCTCAGGCTCTCTCTTTCCTCATAGGTATGGGCCTTGGCCCTTTTATGTTCCTCTCTGAACCGAGGGATGTAACACCCTTGGTTCCATGTTTCTCCCATCAAGGTGGGATCAGCAGACAAGCTAAGCACAGTTAAAGGTCCCTGTACCTTAATGTGGTCGGCCACCATGCATCCAACAAACAATTGTGACTCTTGTGTTAATGGAGATGTTACAAACGTTTCACCTGGGGATTCCTTGTCCCCTATTCGGGGTCACCCACAGCGAGATCCCATTTTCTCTGTCCCCTTGGGAGTTTTTTTATGCAGCAGGCTCATCTTCCTAGTCCCAAAGGGGGTGACTCCCCCTTGAGGAGAAGGGACGAATTCTCATGATTCATCACAATAAGTATTTGCATGAATAGTGTGTGGCACACGCATTCAAAGATTTATTTCCAGTTTTCCTTCTTACCACCGAGCCCCTCTACACCCAAGTAGGGCACATAAAGTTGATCTATATTGTTTTTCTTTTCTTAAAAATGTGTTAGAAAATCTGCAATGTGCACACATTTGTATGTGCCAAGTACAAAGGATTACTAGTTGTTTCCTCTTGCATTCCTTCTCAGACAGTTACACATCCAGGACATCAGTGACGCTTGTGGCACTTCAACCTCAGCTGTATTTTCCTTGGAGCCTCATCCCTTTGGCCTGTGTGGGCAGGGCTGTTTCTGGCCAGGTCTGGTTGTCCTGGAACATTTCTGGGACCCCACAACAGGGGCTGATGAGTTCCAGCAGAGACAGAGATGGAACATTGACATTCATAAGCCACATTGCTATAGACCCGGACACCTGGACCAGAGGAGTTGTCACCTGTGAGGTTCAATTCAACTCATCCGATAGTTTGGTGAAGAGGAACCTGGTCTACAAAGGTAAGATATCTTATTGCCTGTCCATAGAGAATGGCACTGAGATGAGGTCAGGTGTCTATCTCGTGTTATATTATGCTTGAACAGAATTAGTTATGGGAGATAGACGATAGAACTACCAGACTGTTATTTACTGGGGCGCAGTCAGAGGGCCTAACCCCACCCTTGGTCAATACCTTTATGGGTGACCCCTCTCCCTTAGCCAACATTGCCTATTCCTGAGGTTTCTGATTCCGAAAAGAAATAAATAACAATAGCAGCTGGGCAGCAGAGGGTGGAACCCAAACTATCGTTCTCTTTCTCCACTCGGGCAATGGGGTCAGTACCAGTTGTCCATGGCAAAAGAACAGGGATTTCCTTGACCTCTGCTCAAGTGAGAGCAAGTACCTTCCCCTTCAGGTGTAGGAATGAGCAGAGACTTCCCACAGCCGCAGAGGAATTTCCTTCGGGCTCAATAACGCAGACTGGGAGGAAACAGTGCCTTAGGCGTTCTTTCTCTTTTCATATCTATTGGGAATGGTACAGGAAGGCTACACCCATGCATATCCATGGCAGACATTTGACTGGCTATGATCCAGTCAGAATGGCGTGATCTGACCGTGTGTGCAGAGCCAGTTTATAATAGGTTACTTGTGTAGGTATGGGAGTAAAGCAGACTAACTATAACATTGCCTTGTCTAATGAATGGTGATCTCTCTGCATCTTTTGAATAATGACTATACTCTACTTATCGAATGTTGAATTCACTGTCTCCATGGGAAAGAGACCTCACAGTGTCTCTTAAAGGTTAACCTCACTGTGCGAATGAGTGCTGACCTCACTGTCTCTATTGAATGCTGACCACGCTGTGCCTATTGAATGATGACTCGTGTGTGTGTATATTGAATGTTGACATGAATGCTCACTCAACTGTGCTTATGGAATGCTGACTTTACTGTGCACTTTTAATATTGACCTCACTGTGCATAGAGAATGCTGAACTCATGACCCACTGAACACTGATCTCGCTGATCTCGCGTCACATTTGAATATTATCCTCACTGTTGTCATTGAATTCTGATTTTACTGTGCATACTGGATGATGACCACTTTGTGTCTTTTGAATGCTAACCATCCTTTGCCTATTGAATGCTGACATGTCTCTATTTATTGAATGCTAACATGAATGCACAAGGCCAGTTCCACCTCTATGAGAGTCTCCCTGGAAACTACAAATAGGAACCTGTAATGGAATCAAGTACTGCAGTGTCAGCTCAACTCATTAGGGATTTGACCTACAATCCACTTTCTACTTCCAAAACTCTCTCGCCTGACAAACTGCCTGCATATAATATGATCTCAGGGCTCCGTAACTTCTAAAAATGCACTCTTTAATGTTCTGACCTCTCAACATTATCAGCATAGATGGACAACCATCATCAATTTCCACCAGTATCAAACATTCTGCAGCAATTTTCACCTCCACCTACAGATTCCACTTAAACTAACACAGCTATTAGTCACAACAACTCCATAGACTCAATCTTGTTTGTGCATCCCTTCAACCAGTTACTAAGTATAAGACATTAGTTTCCCACCTCAAACTAAGCTTGATGGTGTTTAATGCTGCAACATCCAAAAAAAGAAAGGACACTGATACCAGGCTCTAATCTGCAGATCCTTCACTGATACGATCCACCTCAGGGAAACTGGGCACACCATGCGCAGCAAAGCCTTATTAGCCATTCTCCTTCCGTCTTCTATGCATCACAATCCCTATCAAGTAAGCTCTACTAAAACGTCTAGAGATCCATGTATTAGCTTTATGTGACACGGTCAGGTGCATGACCCGGTCAAAAGGGGATGGAGGAAACCTCTCAACCTGGGCTGGGAGGCCTACCAGGGTTTTCATCAGAGCCAGTCTTGCCCTAGAGGCAGGGTGTGGGAGTTGGGGGCCCCCAGTCCCTGTCCCTTCTACCAGTGCCTGCATGACTGAAATGATTACCTCCTTATCTTTCCCCATACCTGTATTGCACAATGTGGCCATTTTTTTCCTCTGTTTGTCCCATAGTACTACATCACCCTGAAGGCCTGGTGGTGGAGGAGGGAGTGAGCCACCCAAGAAGGGGGGTGAGAGGTAGAGAGTAACTGCGGACTGGCAGAGCAATCTCCACTTCAGGCCAGCTATTCCAATGCTCCACACGAGAAGGACTGTAACATTTCTTTTACATTCACAATGACCGCAGAGCAGACCGTATATCAATCCAGTGTCCCAGATGCTCGGCGGGACATGAGCTGCAGCACTATCCTTACCTTCTTCAGGAATGCAGAGCGGTCCCCATCCAACACTGGAATATCAGATGCTCCAGTTGGCCCTAGAATTAACTGGAACTTTGATGGTAGTTTGGGCGGATGTCACTTCCAAATGCAGGTGGACCCGAGCATGAGAAAAGAGCAGGGCTTAAACCCCCTTTATGTGTTTGCTTATCTATAATGAGTAATGAGAATAAAACTTTGCGCTAGGCCAATGTAGTCACACAGTGATTTCAGAAAAATAGTCCATAGAATTAGTGTCTCAGAGTCTTGAGTCAATCGCTAATCCAGTTTATTTTCTGGTAGTAACATGTGCAAAGAGCAGCCAACACGTGTTTCGACTAAAAGTCTTTCTCAAGGAGAGTCATTAATGAAAGTATCCTGTAAACCGGTACCTCCGATGGTATTGATGCAACATCAATCAATCTGTCTCCCTCGTTGGAAATGAAGTTTTGTGAAGAAATGTCCTGTAACGAGTCAACTCAGATGCGCTCTGCGTGTTTCCCCGTGTACCATCGGACTATCAGAGTATTCCCAGAGAACGCCAGTGCCCCCTGGCCCCTATCACCTGTGGCGTACCTCAAGACTTGTGCGTCCCCCCCGCCTGCTACAATATATTCACTAAACCCATTTTTGACCTTTTCGACTCCCTCTGCATTTCTTACACTAACTATGCTGATGATACACAAATCCTTCTTCCACTCTCTGGCAATTACACTGACGACGACGCCAGGTTGTATGTCGTCTATTTGACTGTTCAGGAATGGATGGCCTTGCATTGCCTATGCTTGAAGAACGATAAGACTTAGCTCCTCCTGGTCGGCCCGCCGGCAGTGATCAAGAAACTCACTCCCCAATATCCTTCTTTCAACATTGATGGCAACAGGATCCCAGTCTCCCTTCCAGAGAAGCCACTAGGCGTCTACTTGGATGCAACACTCTCCCTCTCTAAGCAGGTGAATGCTATTGCCTCTTTCGCAGCCTACTCCACAAAACGCATTAATGCTTCAAGATCCTTTTTATCTTCAGACAGCTGCCTTACTGGTGCAAGGACACTTATCGGATCGAGACTGAACTACTGTAATGCACTGTTTGCAGGCACCCCATCGTCCAACATCCAGAAAATGAAAGTGATTCAAAACAATGCTCTGCGAGTGGCCGTTAACATTCCCAAACTAGAATACATCTACAATGCAAGAAGGAAGGCTCACTGGCTCCCTCTACAGGAATGGATTGTCTTCAAGAGCCTCCCAATAACTCACAGATGCCTCACTAACGTTGTATCTTGCAGAGAAGTTCCAGAAAGTATAATCTACCAGACCAACCGAAATTCAAAAGATCCAAAGCAGGAGGGTCTAGCTTCCTCACAATTGCACAAAGCAATGGAACTCTTTGCCCCCAGCCTTGCGTTAGGAGCAGTATTATTGGGCGTTCAGCAAAGCGCTGCAAACATTGCTCTTTGCTTGAGTTGAAAGGGAACCACCCCCTACAATACCCCTACCTGTTTTTTTATGTGTAACATGTAATGCAACAGCGCCTTGAGGCCCGAGGGTTGAGCATGCTTTATTAATGGAAAATAAATAAATAAATCGTGGAATGGGAGCTGGCTTTCTGGTATTAGGAACACCGCTTACAATTCCTGGGGCACTGATAAAGAGGTTGCCAGAAGTGGGGTGAGATCGAGGGGTGGTGTTGTCTGCCCATTTCCTGTAAGGTCCTAGTGGAAAGGGGGTATAGGAGGTGGGGAGAAAGGGGCTGAACTGGTATTTTATCTGCATTCTTCCTTTATGCATCTGTACTCTCCCTGGTCATGCGCTGCATCATATACTCCCCTGGACAAAAATACATGATATTTAACTTGCATCGCCTCTGATTCATGAGCGGGAAATATTAGGCTCTCCCAACTATAAAAGAGTGACGTATCATGCAAACAATAGATGCATGTTCACCAGATTTCAATGATGGGGAAGCATCGGGCCAGGCATTTTAGTTATATTTGCTATTTAAAAGCTGATCACCGAATTACCAACTTCCCCTAGTTCTTAGAAACGTTCCTACTTCAATTCTATTCACTATGTAAAGATGTGTAACTAATTAGCAAGAAAAAGAACAGACACCGTCCATCCCCACAATGAGCTGGCACGTTCAGAGTGTCAGCTGCAAAGGGCAATAACCTTGGACTTTTTCCTGCGATCTCGGCCCTGGAGGTGGGACAGGAAAAGGAGGCGAGAAGCAATGCTTTCAATGTATCGTGACTCTGTCTTTTATGGCATGACTTCTGACTTTGGTGGTCACCTGATGCGCGTTTCTGGGGGGGGCCGGGGAGAATTGGAGTTAGTGGGATTAGAGGGAAATGCAAGATGGAAATCTGGGCTGTTGGTGCGTGCTGATCACAAGTGCTCACTGTGTGTGTGCTAGTGCAACCCTCTGTGCATTCCATTACAGCACTTTTCATTTGTTTTGCCATGGGGGAGCGACATTTGTTGTTATGCTCCTTTTTGCCCCCGCAAGTGTTGTCCTGTGAGTATGAATGTGTTTGAGGGGTTATACAGTGGTGTGATGATTGCAACGGGATAAGAGTGTGATTGGCACTTTTCTAGTGGCCGGACTGCTGCTTTGTATGTTTGATGGTTGTTGTATGTAGAATACAGTGGAAAAAGAGAGTGGGGGGGAGTCTTTTAGTGGTTGGGAAGGTACATTTTTAGAGGCCATGTGTTTGTTGTTTGTTAGTGGGTGCTTGGTTCCCGGTATCCCTATTGAGCTCGTATCACCCAGGGCCTTCTCCTGTCTCTTTGTGGATATCACCATCGATTAAACTGCAAATCACATTTTCTTCCTTATGAAGTAGTGGTGGCTACTTGTACCAGCATCACCCATGAGGCATTTCAAATGTTATTTGGGATGACGAAGCTCTGTCATCTGTAAATGTGTTATTGTAAGTCATTTCTGATCGAACTTGACATCCCTGTTCTTCATAACACAAACCCAAAATAAATATGTGTTGAGGTTGGTCTGGTTCTGTGAGTTGTACAGCAAGACAGTCTTTATTATTTCTCATAGTTTTAAGTCACAGAATGATCCGAATTCACTATGATCAGGTGATACACTTTTGGAATATTCTGGTTAAGGATGTCATTCTAGGCATGTGCTGCTGTGCTAAATTTGAAAAGAAATCAGCCTTTAGCAGGGCTGGCGCTCACCTTGAAATGTATTTAGAATCGAATAGAAGGGACATAGAGATGAGCTGCTAGTTAGGACTTTCTTCCCTGAGGCTGACCAGGGCTTTGGAATAGCTGAAGAATTGGGGGAGTCCAATATTGCGCTTTCACCTTCTGTATTTATTATAATACCAAAAAATATAAGAGCGTTTGAATTCACTTCATTCAAATTTCAAAGTAAATCACAGAAATACACTGCATTTTTGTACAAACGTTGCTTGTCAGAATTGATCAAATGATTTGTAAGTTCTAATGGCACTTGTATTCACTCCATTCAATAGTAGGATTGCTATATTTTTTTCCACTATTGTTACTTTGCTTGAATATTATTGCTTAAACTCAACAATAGTAAAATTGCTGTATTTTTCCACAATTTTTACTTGGCTTGAATCCTTTGGTTATGCTCCCCCTGCTTCTGTGCATTGTTGTTGTTCAATGTGCATAAGAAATACCTTCAGGCATGCTTCCTTGCTTGAATTTATTTTGGGGTTCTGCCATAAGGTGGGATTTCTGGCGCATATCTTGTTGCTGGGATGTCTGGGTTGAGCCTGAGGTTTGGTGCTCAGTGCATGTGGTGATGATGTTTGTTGTCGCCAGAGCACTTGCCGCAGGGTTAGGGTGTATCCAACCCTCCTATCAGCATCTTCCTCCCATCAGGTTTCTGTAATAGCATTAGCGATCTAGTAAAGAGCGAGGTGTTGAGGAACTCCTAAAAGGTCAGGTGGTTCTTGAGTGTGCAGACTTGTCTGGGTATGGCGTTGCAGGAGCTAGTGCCAATAATGGCAAATGAAGTCACAGAACAACTATTCATTTGAAAGAAAGAGAACCTAAATAGCAAAACATTAGCAGGATTTTTTTTTTAATCCCCAGATTTTACTACAGCAGCACATGTAGAGCGAGAGGCGCCTGCGCACACATACCGAAAAAAGAGGACTTGTCCAAAAGCCCCCATGTCATGAGACCCCTCTTTAGGTATCCAAAACAAGGTATTTCACATGTGTCTGACCACATCTTCCCCTTCCAGTCTATGCAAGGAAAGGGCACGTGAGGAGCTGTGATGTTTTGTGGAAATATGAGGTACTGCATTTGGCTGCCATGCTCTTAGCTTGCCTGCATGTGTATTCAACGCATTTGCGAAACCCTTCCTTGCACAATCGCAGCTCTTAATTATCACCACACCTGCAGTGTATTTTATTGACTATTTAGAGACCAAGGGAGAAACACGGATTAAAATGACTTCATTTCATGGCAGTTTTTAACTGCCATTGAGATGCCCATAAAACACATGCTGCAGCCTGGCACCATAATGCCCATTGCAGGAGATGAAGTGCACTGTGCACTACGCCACCACCCTACTCAGAGTATGTGTCTTGAGTTCTGGTCTCCTCGTTGGGAACCCCTTCCAAAGACCAAATTAGGGACATTCTCTTCGCACATTGGGGCTACACACTGTGCCACTTATTTACGCCATAAACCTTGAAGGCGGCCTTTACTGGGCCAGGTAGTGCCCAGGGTTCATACCTGGGTGCTAATATTTTTTTGTAAGTTGAGAAATGGCATGGTTGTCGTTTACTAACTTAAAATGTACTACAAACCAAGATGGCTACCATGCTCAAGGGAGAAGGAAACACCATGCAGTCCATTCTCCCTTTCAATGGTGGCCTTTACCGTAAAAGGGAAGGGCTGGAACATAGGGTGTTCCAGGCGCCGGTGAGGGACCAGGCAGCTTCAGGAAAGTGGGGCAAGGGTTGGAGTTGGGGGCAAGTGGGTGGGATCTGTGGAAATTGGGGGTGGGTATGTTTGAAAGTGGGCGCAAGGGGACTTACATGCATCCCGGCAAAGAAAATGGCAGCCTTCCACTGCTCAGAGGCCTTGGAACAAAGGATTCACCATGAGGTAAAGCCTGCATTCCATGCTCCGTGACTGACTGGGAGGCTGTTGGCCAGTAGACCGTCTGCCCACCTCCCTTCCCAGGGTGGTCTTTAAAAAGCAGAATTTGGGAACAAACGGTTAAATCCGTGCAGCAAAATATTATCTCACTTCAGAAACATGCCTGTGGGCCCATGCCTCTTGCCCTATTGTAAATGGCATTGCTATTTACATACAC
This sequence comes from Ambystoma mexicanum, assembly GCF_040938575.1. Taxonomy (NCBI): domain Eukaryota; kingdom Metazoa; phylum Chordata; class Amphibia; order Caudata; family Ambystomatidae; genus Ambystoma; species Ambystoma mexicanum. Next base: position 804,553,653 of record NC_090921.1, read on the forward strand.
TTTGCAACGCAATAACCTGCATGCCTTTGTTCAGCACCGGGAGCTTGAAGCCTACTTGGGTGTAGTGTCTTTCCTGAGCATGTACTCTTGTTGTGAAGTGGACTGCATGCGTGCCCTGAACAGATCTTTAGTTCTGATGGTCTGATACAGCTGGGTGCGTATAAGTTGCATTATACTAACCTCCTCTCTTCTTCCCCTCTCTAGCTATCCCGGAAGTTGCTCTTCCTTGGTGTTTAGGCCGCTGGCTGACCTGCATCCTCCTGCTGCTCCTGACTCTCTTGGTCACATGCTACAGAGCCTGCACTCAGAAGAACGATAGCAGATAGAAGCAGGGGAGTTGCTAGGTCTGGAAAAGACCCGGGGCTAAGCTAATGTCGGAACTGTTGGGACTGGGGGTTAGCTAGTCTTTTGGCTGTAGCTCCTGAGATTCTATCCGGGGCTACAACCAAAAGATCAGGGGCTATAGCCCCCTTAGCCCCCCCCTAGCAACGCCCCTGGATAGAAGTAAGCATGGCCAAGTACAGGCAAAAAAGGCTTTCATCGACGCTCATGAAGGGAATTTTCTTTTTAGTTAAAAGTATGCAACTGCAACCCCGTGCTGAAAAATATGTGTATGATGTTTGTTTTCAAGTATAGCCTTCCCTTTCCTTGGTGTCGTTCTTCCGCACGTAGCAAGGGTATTATATGATAGGTTATTTATAACGCGCTTACTACACAGGGGATTCTAAGCAGGGACCCGGGATCGAACCTGTGGTGCTCTGTGTCATACTGCTTCCAAGGCGAGCATGTTGCCCCCGAGCTATCCTCCTGAGACCTGTCCAATGAATGTTGTAGTCACCCCACCTTCGCCCCGTCCCTTGTCCCGTGGTTCTTACATGCATCAAAGATACTTCCTTTCATGGTCAGCACAAATCTCATTTTAAAGGCATTTGCTTTTTGATTTGCTTTGCACTCTGACATCATGTCTGGCCCAGTGGGTCCCTGTTATGCTCTGCTCGTTCACTACTGCTTTGTGTGCTGTGTTGCTTTGAATTGTAACGCCAATTGTATATTTTGTTCACAATTTATTGTAACCACTGCAAATATATGCCATGCCTGTAACGTTCTTCTAAGATATGCGCCCGGTTGCCCTTGGGCCTGGTCTGCGCTATATAATTAAAACAAATACAAATACAAATACAAATCATCACAGGAAAATCACACCCCAAAATACACCAACTACAGAAAACTATGCAATAGCTCCACCTTTCCACCTCGGCGATCACCTACAATATAATTGTTTACTAAACAAATATGAGGGAATAATGCCTCTTAGATGTCTTTGACCCAATAGCTTACTAAATGCATTAACGTTTCTACACGCCTGGGGTAAAGTTCTCAACACCCCCATTATCTTTTTGCCCCTTCTAGTTGCATCTTCTTTATCTTCCGATACAGTGACAGGTTCCTTCAGCCTGTGCAGCCTTAATAATCAGCCAGGATAACAGAATTCCTTTGATCAGCTACGGCTTCTGGTAGCCTGTTATTTTTGAAGTACTCATACAAGAGTAGAGGACAGAGTTGCACCTACATTTTGTCACTTTCACATGTCTGCTGCCTTCCTCTTGTGCACTGCAGCTTTACAGCCTTGGTGGGCTACTGAGAGCCCTTATTGGAAATGAGCACCAGGAGACCGCGTTATAAATCTGATCACTCAACAGAGAGGAGCATTTACATATATACAAACCCATCCTACCCTCTTTCCTTTTCAGATCCCCCAGTGCACCAGGGGACCACTCAGGTGGTGATAGTGCACCGTAACATTAACATTAAGATTGCAATTTGCTTTTGCACCCAGACTTACTTCTGGCCGTCTTCTGTATCCTTACCCCCTTAGTGCACCACTGAAGCCCTCATGTTTTCATCGCATTTCAGACATTCATATCTGTTCAGTTATTTCACAATGATATCACAGGACCTTCAACCCTGGTGTCATCCGAAGAAGTACATCATATTACCTTTGACCCTGATATTATTACAGAAAGTGGCATTGCCGATACAAAAAAGAAACTTTCAAAAAGCCTTAGATTACTGAAATTAAAAATATTTACTAAAGGAGACAAAAGGCTTTAGTTGTTGCCATCATATTTTAAATAGAGTACTGCCTTGATCTACCATGACTGTGTTCATAGATATCCCAGAGGTGCTCTCCTCAGAACCAACATAGTCAACGCCAGGGCTCTGCCTTCAAATGCTAGTTCAGTTGCCTATGACCACTTACTGCCATGTTATGCCAGGTACAGCCTCACACAACAGGGATACACACCTTTTAAATATGGCTCCACATGTGCATGTGCTGCCTTAATATGCCCTCTGTAGCCTCCCACGGGTAGTCCATCAACCATTTGGCTGTTGTAGCCTCAGAATCTGCTATCGTATGCCAAATACGTGCAGCGTAAGATTCCACGTTACTGTCATTGTATGCCGGTATATGTTACATATTCCTGGTATACAAATTATACAGAAGGTGTAGACTCGCATGTGCAGGTCCTGCCTTCATAAGCCAAGTGCAGTATACACATCCTCAGGAAGCCATCAAATGACAGGGAATGGCGCTCAATCCGGGTATAGTGATCATGTGTAAGATACCGTGTCACATGGGCAGGGGATCCCATCATATGCCAAGTCAGCCATGAAAGCCTCAGTGCTGCCATTTTAGACAAGTTATATCACCACACGCAAGATACAAATATACATATGCAGGTACTGACATTTTATAAGTACAATCCTAAAAGCCTTAGTAATGCAATCTATTTAAGGTTTATAGACTCAGTCCGAGGACCTTAATGGGCATTGTGGGTGCATAACACCTGGTACAGCCTGAGGGGTAGGGTTTATAAAGCTACTATAATATATAATATATATGTTATTAGTCGTGCAGCCAAATTCCTGCAACCATCCAGGCAGATTTAGTACATGTAGCCTCCTGGGTGATCTCAGGGAGTTGGCCATGGTATACGCTGTGATGCTGCTAGCATTTAGCATTGCAATGCAGTCTTCTGAACAATCTGCGGGCTATACTGGTTCTTCCAGCCAACAGATTGTCCAATGAGAACACTAGATTTTACGGGTTATAATGACACGTTATAGACCGGAGGCCCATACCACGAGTTATGGGCCCTAAAAGCAGAGTTAAAGGTCGGCGTGCAGAGAGGGCATTTTTTCGAGCTGGATGGGCCCATAACTCCCAGAATGCTGTGATGGTGTGGTCTATATGGCTATTAAGGGCCCCTTGTTGTAATATCTCCACCTGCCGGTCAAAAGCCTGAAAACGTTCAATTAGATCTTTACAATAATAATCATAAAGATCCAACTGAAGATGTTCAGGCTTTTGACCAGCAGGTGGCGATATAACTTTTTTTTAGCCTCCTTATTGCTTATTGTAGTGTTCTGCCTAAATATGCAAGGGAGTATATGCAAATGAGCACATATGTGCTGAGGGAGAAGGAGGGGGCAGGGCTTCCAATACAAATGGGCTGCGCCTGCCAGGTGCAGCCTGCCAATTTAATGAAGCGGGAAGTCCGTGGAGCGGTGAGGAGGAGAGGCTGGGCCACGTCTGTCACTTGCGGCTTGGAGAAGATTTTGGTGGTAGGAGGGGGCGACATTACCCTCAAGTTAATGAGAGCAGGATTTAGGGACAGGCTTTTCAAGTGCTTGGCCGGCGTCTGTCAGGTGCAGCCATGGTGACGAGGGGGGCGAGGAGCTGAGTGGTATGGTGGCTGGGCTGCTCTTAGGGCGGTGCACAGATCAAGAGAGGGAGCTCTGTGCTGAGAGCTCTGCCAACAGCTCTGTGTGTGTCGCCATGATGCTTGGCTGAATCTGAGAGGTAGGCCAGTTAGTATAGCCTGCATATTAGCCAATTGCCATAGCGCGTGTGGGCAAAGGGTGCACTAATGTGAGTTAAAGCCTCACATAGCTGTCAGACTCACAAGCACAGGTGCTGACATCATATGCCAAGTGCAGCCCCAAATTCCTCAGAAAGGCCATTCAATGATTTCAATGCCAGGGATAGTTACCATATGTGAGGATCGCCTTCCCGTGTCCAGGTGCTGTTATCATATGCCACGAGTAGCACCCGATGCCTTTCAATGCCTCATAGGGCAGGCATATGCCAGGCACAATCATAATGCAGGCAGTCATTACATGCACAGTGAGGGCAAGATTGATCTACTCTTCACCGCGTAAATCTAGTGAATAGACAACCACTCTGCGGGAACACACGGTCATTCCCTCTTATTTCACGATTAAACTTGCCAACCGCACCAGGAATAGAGGTGGTGATATCATGCTCTTACACAAAGACTTAATTCATGTTAAAGTATCACCCATGGGCACGATACTGGATCGTAAATTGCTTCTACTACATGGCACTACATGGCACTACATTGCATACATCTACACTCAGCTTCCTCCTTATCTAAAGACCCCCTTCTTTCAATCCCTCATTGGCGGGCAACTTTGAAAATACTGTAGCTATCCTCAGAGTCAACTGCAAACACCTTACCATCCTAGGCGATTTCAGCTTTTCGCCTGGATGCCCTTCACGGTAGGCTGTTAGTAAGCGGATTTACAAAAAAAACACATACACACCCTTGATGGATTTTTCTGCCATGAACATATTCCCACTGTGGCATTCCCACTATTAGTTCTCCATATTCAGACAGGCTGCATCACTATAAAGGCTCCTTTAACATTGATTGGACCATGGCAAGAGACGTAGAAAGACGGGCTTCTCACAAAACTAGAATCCTCCAAGCGTCACCCATCCTCAAACAACCAGACAGGAACAGCAGAGGAGCGACTTCCCAACCTGTATGAATCTCACAGCCGCTTGATGTACTGACCCCAAAGAAGCTCTTCAAATGCTCCTAAATGGAGCAAGCACCAAGGGAGTTCACCATCAAACTCAGCCATCACAAGAAAGAGGGCATGTGGCTAGAGCAACTATGGAGAGAAAACTATTTGCTAAAAGATTCCTGATAGCTCTTGATCTGTAAAGCAGAAATGATTAAGGTACACGCCGTCTGTCTGGACACTGTGCAGAGGCTTTACAATATAGCAAGAGGGACATGTTCAAAATTATCAAATAATTAACAAGGCATTCAGTAATCAAACCACACAACCCCAAACCAACAACTCTGCGACTCAATCTTTGCATGCTTCAGCAACCAAGACCACCTGACAAGACAGGCCCAACTAAATCACCCACCCCAGCAATGGACCTAGCACCCAGAAACACCTTGTATAATAGAACCAACAGTTCTCCTGTGAGCCTACAAAATGGCTTACATTAAACCATAGCTAACCCGATGTACCGGCAAGCTAATGTCTCATCTCCAACACACCCTGCACTGCAAAAATCGTCTAACCATGATTCACAACAAGGATTCAGACTCATAACGGAAGTAGAATCCACCCACTAAAAAATCAACGCTAATTCAAACATATCAAGTACATTTATCCTACTAGAGGTTTCCACTGCCTTCTACACTATCAGCCACAAAATCCTGTTAAAAAACACATGGCATCTTTCATCTTGGAAACAACAGAGACTACTTTAATTGTCACCTTCAGGTCACATCCATGCAGCAGCTCATGAGGAGCACCACAAGAATTGAGATTATCATCACTACTTTTAACACATGACCCACCTCTGGGAAATCATCAGCAACACAGGCCTCACATGCTTCAAATATACAAACAATACTCAAATCATCTACAAACTCAACTGTACTTCAACCACAATCAACTGTACCTTGGCATTTTCCACTCATATATCGACTCATGGAAAACAAATCGACTACAACCAAACTCAACCAAAGTGGAATTTATGATTTATGGCACCATGGCAACCAACCTCACATTGAGTCCTTGGCCTAACGAATTGAGAACCGGTATATAGCTAACAGCACTGATCAAAATCACCAGACTCTTCAAGAACCACACATTCAAGTTAAAACCATACCATGTTCAATCCTACTCTGAGCCATCTGGTAAATCATGCTGTACCTGACATTTCCAAATAGAAACCTCGTCCCGGTTCCCGCATCAAGCGCCAAATTGGAATGGACATCAGAAATCGAATCCACTGCACTTTCTTTTAACGCTGGGCACAACACGCGCTTCTAGCGGCTAGCGAGGTCATCGGAGGAACCATCTCCATGTGCTGAAGTTTCAACGACTGTGAGAATCCACAGCCTTTATGTTCGAATTTGGTCTACATGTTCACCCAATTCGATGCCACACACGCCAATGAAGTAATCAGAAGATTGCCATAATGCGAAGGGTCAACCAATGAACCTTTCTTGACATCCAAAATCCTGATGTCACCATTTAACGTCCTGAAGACGGGTTCAGCACACATCTAATAACGGTTTAAGTCGGCTATAGAGTGCTCCATAAAAAATTGTCGCTAGTTCCCAGAAACACATCTCTCTGTGTCGACAGAGCTAAGGACAAGTTATATGAATGAGAGACATCCGAAATGTCCACCACACACCCTTACTAACCTCACAAATTTGTTAGAACTTGGGAATTGTGGTAGTTTTGATTCACCGCAATCAGTGATTTTCACAAAATGTTGTTTTATGTGATATCTTGTGTAAACAAAATGTTTTTTCGTCTTTTTTATACGGAAATTGTTCCGAGTGTTTTTATACTTATTGATTAAAAAATGTTTATCTCTATTGTTCCTGTCTTGATCCATCGACTGACATGATTGGTAGCACTTTTTGCAACTAGACACACCTAGTGCGTGTGTAGGTGGGAAGCTGTCCAGTGGCATTTTTGTTGTATATATCTGTGCTTGGTCCTCAGCCACACAGCCCCCCAAAAAAGAGGACCCCCAGCTCTAATCATTTGTATTTTCAAATAGAAACCATTCAATCTTTGCCCTAGTACTTCCCGGGTTGGATTTCACCAAAACCTCTATCTGGGCTTCCTGGAATATTTGCTAAACCACCTACAAAGAGCCCCAAATGCTGAAGCTAGACCCATGAGACCACAAAGATGGCAACACATCTCCATGGCACTCCGAACACTCCAATGGCTCCCAGTCAAATACAGGACGCAGTTCAAAAGCTTCTGTATCATCCATCATGCCTTCCAGAGCAGGGGACCGAAAGTCATCCTTCATCCACTGCATATCTGTTAGAATGCAGCACTCCAGCAACGCCCAGTGCTTCAACCTTTAATAGCAAGAAAGATCCTCCTTCTCTTTCCAGTCAACCAAGCTATGGACTCAATGCAGAGGAAATCTCTTAATATCTGGCTCTTCACAAAACCACAATAGACAAACTAACATCACACCATCCTAACATGGACCAGTTGGAACCTCTCAAACTACTATCTACTATGGACATGACATGATATATGTAAAGTCATTTATAACGCGCCTGTACACAAGTGTTTCGAGGTGCGACAAGAAAAGGGAGGGAAGACAGAGGGAGGACAAGACAAGCGATCTTACTAGGCCTTGTGCCAATCAGATCATGCAAGTGCGAGGACGTACATTGACAAACTAGAATGGACACACAACTCCAAAAGGCTGGAGTATTTGGACTTAAAAAACATAATAGCTATTACAAACGTGGACCCAAACAATGACCTAGCACTAACCTCACAAACAATGACAAAATACAGAGATGTCAGCTATTTGTACCAACCTCACTGACATGTGCGAATAGACTATGCACACAGCTTAAACCAAGAGCAGCTTGGAGATCGTCTCATTTGGGACGGTCTCATCAATTTTGTAATCCTCTTCAGACATATAACACTGACATTGGCAATAAAATGGAACCCAGAACAGCAAGAACACCTCAGCCCAATTGATGATGGCACAGAAGGGCCTCCACCTTCAGTACCAAAGCAGACTAGAAGTCTACTAATTCATCCTGGCCTTTGACTCCAAAGACAGGACTCCTCAAGAGATCCCAAATTACATTTACTTTCCCCAACTAGCTGACTGACCTTTCAATCTATTAGCACTGTTACACTCCCTACATGAACCCTCACACACGGAGCATGTCTTTGCCTGCAAGCACCACTCCCACTAAATTACCCTTGACAGAGCTGCTCTGAGCTTGCTTGATGGCATGCATTATGCTTAGCCCCATCACATAACCTTACCCCCCTCCAGACCAGTGGCTCTGCCAGCCCACTTATGGCAGCTAATAAACCTTGGCTTTCGTCTCCGGATACATCATATACCCAAGTGTCACCTCCAAAAAGCGCAGAGAATCATGTTGGTTCTTAAGTCTCAGGTGCTTTTGGCCTGCACTTGTCAATACCGCAGAGTTTGAACCTGTCTCTCTCCTTAGCTCAGTAATCTCCCTCTTTCTTTTCAAAATCACATTCCATGAGGCTACAAAAAAGGCAGATATGTGCTATACAAGACCACTTTAAATGGCATTACTTTTCATATGCAAAGTACAGCCTCACATGCCCGACGACACAGCATGCGTATATCTCAGAAGTCAAGGTGCTGCCTCAAACGCCTTAGAAATACCATATAATGACTGCTACTGCCTCTAATGCTTGGTGGATTCACGATATGTAAAGTACATATGCGGTGGTGCTCCTCAGCGGCGCCCTGATTCCAAGGCTCCTCTCTCTGCCCCTCTTTGCCTGTGCTCTTGGCTTCAACTCCCGGCTTTGTTGACCTGCAGTACTACGGCTGCTTATGCTTCCTTTTCCAGGGTGCACCCTTTCCCCCATAAACCCTATTGAAAACGGTGTGCTGACCTGGTTTGTGTGGAAAAAGGAGGTCCCACTCCTTCTCACTCCCCTATGCTATGAGCATTCATTAGGAAGCTGCTAAGGGGTTGCTTTTTGCTTCTGACGCTGTCCCTGCAATCTATGAACCACAGTTAGGACTGCAAGGGCAGGTACCCGGACTACCACAGAGTTGCCAGCGGTACCAAGCATTATCGCTAGCGACCCCTAAACAATGCACATCTGAGGCTGGCAGCCTTTTCTACCCATCGCTTAAACCCTGTCCTAGGGGCCCTTTGTTTCTGGCTGGACACATGCCTGTGTAGTCTAAAGTTGCTCTATTCAATAGCAGCTTCGTCAGGTACCAATCTGCGCCCCCTATCATCGAGCATGCATAAGGAAATTAGGACCTGTCACTGTGACATCAGAATCCCTATGGATTGTATTAAATACAGAGGAGCACAGTGAAGAACCTCCTGCCATTTGCTCAATGCCTGCCCCAGGAATGCAAGGCTCTTCTATGGAGCAAGCTGTTCTCGTAGACCCTGTGGCTTTCTCAAGTCAGCGTTATCTGCTGTGTTTTGTGTTTTGTTTCAGACTCTGTGTTCGCTGCTCCAGTAGCCGAGGGCTTTGCCGTGTTCATTTTGGGCCTGCGCCGCTCCACTGTGGAATAAGAAGGAACCGCACATTGCATCACTCCGTTTGGCGTCCATCTTGCTATTGCATAAGTGCTCCTACTTTATTGCTGCAGTTTGAGTATTTGTTTAATAAATGAAAACACCAGGAAAGTATCAATGTATCTTCTCTTTTTCTTCATCTGACATGCCAACCCAGTGTTTATTGCTTTGATCATATACTTGTCCTGAAAAAACATGTTCCTTTTACTAATTTCATACTAGAAGTATTTGAAAGTCCACTACCCCAGACCCTCTCAACATCCATGAGGTCTTTCTTCTGTACATTCATTACTCGAAGGATAGTATTGCATCGCTGGCAGTAACATTCAGGCCACCATTGCCCATTACATTTGGGCAATACAACATAAAATGACAGAACTGCATGTTGGTCCTTTCTGAGCGGATGGGATTCAACAGTTTGAAATTAAATGGAGTCAAGACAGAAGTCATGACGTTGGTTGGTAAAGACAGACAGTTGTGAGGGCCCGTTATTTTGCCCACCTGTATGAGCATGTGTCTCCAGTCTGTCCCCTCTGTAAACATATTGGATGTTAAACAAGATCTGAGTCTATCTCTCATTTCTAAGTTCAAGCAAGTGGTCTCGTCTGTTGATCATCTTAGGGTTTTTGAAGAATGTTTTTCCCTTCCTGACCTAGTTCTCTGGACTCTCCCTGATTACTGCTGTTGTTGGATCTAGATTGGGGTACAACCACGCCATCATCCCTGGACTGTCAGTTCCTTCTCACCAATGCTAACAGTTGGTCTCTTATCCCCTCTCTTGCCTCTGCCATCCCTTTTACCTTGCACTAGCTGCCCATCAAACATTATGTCCAGTTTAAGGTGCTATGTATGGTGAATAGATGTGTGTATGGCAGAGGAACTACCTTACTCACCTCTCCACTTAGGCACTGTTAGGCAGAATCACCTGCAGTACCCTTTAGGAACACTACAGGAAATTCGGACTACAAGTGTAAGCACAATTCCACCTTTGGTACAAGCCTGTACTACACAGTAAAGTGGTACCGATGGCTGAGCAGCCAGACTTATCTCAAGAGTTTAAGTGAGCAGTAGAACAAGTTACACAAATGACCAACTAATACAGTGATTCAAACAACACTAACTCAAGGTTTCTTGTTAAAAGAATATACATTTATTTACTCAGTCAGTTAAAAAACATTACACTAGCAAGAGCAGCTCAATATCACACACTAATAAACCACAAATACACAACCGGAAAGTAAAATGAACAAGTTTAGCTCCACTGAAGTGGGAGCAAAATGGCACTTCATATACTTTTAGAAGGGATAAAAAACAAGGTTATGCAAATCAACAGCACAAATGCATTCATAGGCAGAGGAAAGGGGTTCAGTAACTACAACCAACAATTCATCTCATAGGCCTTAGCCAAAGCCAATGGTCCAGAGTCTTTCTATTGGATAGCACAGTTCTGTTAGTAACGGTAAAGTCTTTGCCACAGAGTTTAGAAGAATTTGGCTAGGTGAAAAGTTTGACGAATGTTTTTGGAAGGACGAGCCTTTGAAGTTGAGGAAAGTTTCACGCACTTTCTCGATGGCCGAAACGAGTTCCGGTCTGCGTTTGCACAGTACCTTGTTATTGAAGAAAAGCTGTAGCTGAGGCAGTAGTTCCTGGTAGTTTGAGCAGACCTCGCTGTTCCTGGGCTTCAGTCGTGGGGATAAGAAGGAGGACGTCGGGAGATTCCTGCACTGCCCAGGGATGAGGCCAAAAGCTTAGCAAGATGTCGGTTTAAGGTGTGAGTGCCTTAAAGACCATGAGCTGGTTTCCTTCCCTCTGGCTATACGGTTTTCAACAGCACTCTGATGAAAATTCGTCCAGATGGGGACGGTGTCCAGGTGGTTTACGAGTTGGTTGTTCCCACCAAACTCAAGGGAAAAAGTTAACCTTGAAGGACTTCTCTGTCGATTCCTGCAGCAGGGCTTCACCGGTTGTCCAGGAGTTGGAGCAGTCCTCTTCCTTCAACTCGTCTTCGGTTCTTTCCTTCCAGTGGTCGACTCTGCTTCCAAGTCCCAGAGGCCTGCTTTTAAAAATGTTTCCCGCATTCATTCCAGCCTGCTGTCACTCACACAGCAGGGTGGCTGTCCTTGCTAGACAGTCAGCCGGCCAATCACGCCAGAGTGCATTCAGGTCTCCTAGCAGACTAAGCACAGGGAGTTTCGGGCACCTCCCTCACATCCCAGACACTCAGGCGCCAGAGGAGGGCTTCAGTACTGAAGCCCGCCAAAGGCCAACGAACAAAGGGACCAAACCTGGTTTTGGCGCACAGAGCAAACACAAGAGAGACCTTTCCTAAAAGAAATGGTGACAAAAGATGACCAGAGTCTGTTTTTAGTTTTTACAGACAGGTCTGGGGCGCCATATTGAAAAACATGGCTGACCCTATTTTTAGCTACCGTTGTTAGCGGTCGGGAAAAAATCACGGTAGTTGATCTAAACCACTGCCACCAGCCATTTAAAGTAGGAAAGGGTAACATATGGCTGTTACATGAGTGTTTGTACTCAGGGGAAGCTAGGCAACCACTAAAGCACTCTATAGGAAGATAGTGTGTGCTGTGTCAGTACATTTAAAAAGACTAGTAAAGCCAATTTAACTTTACATGATCTGGGAGACAGTAGTCAGTCCCAGAGAAGGTATTTAAACCTTGGGAAGTCTGAACGACATCCCTGTGCCACGGCATTGAAGGTGTTGTGTGACCCACAGAAAAAGATGATGCCTATGGAGTTGTTTTAAAACTCCATACCCAAAGAACACAAAAGTAAAACACACACAAAATACATGGAAGAGTGGGAAAAAGGCTCACGCTCTTCCCAGGTAAAAACAATAAAATCCTAGAAATCCAGCAAAGTTGCTGGTGGTCTCAAAAGGTAAGGGAAATTAGCACATTTTGAGAATTCTCCCTAACAGGCACTACCACCCAATGAGAGCTCTTTGATCCTTAGATGAACTCCAAATGAAGATATTCAATTTTCAAAAGAGTTGGATGGGTGGTCATCCTCAGTAATGGCCACTGCCATATGGAATTCATCTTCTTTTTCATGCTCATTCATACTCAGACTTACTTCATTTTGGCAAATCATTTTTAAAAATCGACTTTGATGCTGGGACTTGATTGTCGGAAGCGGCCAGCGTGAAACTCACAGAGAGCGGAGAGCAGAGCGGCTCACTGGTGCGGCTTGACAATCCTCTAAGGTTCTTTCCTCTATCAGGAAGTCAGCGCCGTACTGAGCAGAGCGGAGGTGAGGCGAGCTGCAGGAGCCGGAGGAGCCGGTAGAGCTGAAGCGGCTGGGCATTGTGGCGTGTGCCGGGTGTCGAGCCGGATGTCGAGCTGTGGGCTGGGCACTGTGAGCTGTGAGACCAGAGTTGTTGGGGAAAAACCTCAGTGCCCCAGTGCCCCAGTGCTCCAGTGCTCCAGTGCTCCATTGCCAGCAGCCCCTAAACAACGCCTGCCGGAGCCTCACACTGTGTTACGCTACGCCTGTGAGAGGAGAGGTGAGAGGTGAGAGACGAGAGGCGAGGCGAGGTGTGGCGAGGTGCGGGGGAGGGGTCCCGTGGTAAATTCGCACATAGAATTGTGGCGAATTGGGGCACAGGCGGGTAATCGTATTGCTGATTGCACTACAGAGTGTGCTGCTCAATTAAACCTCTAATTTTCATTTGAGCATTTGAGCGTTCGGCTTACGGCGCCTTCCTGCGACCTGTGCAGTGCCTGCGCGCACCCGTGGAAGCCCCTGAAAGTCCCGCTTTGCTGCGGTACGCTCTCCGGATCCTGTTGAACTTTTGGCTAATTTCGTCTATTTCAACTACAGCCTCCATAAGGCATTGCAACCAACTTTAGTGGGCGTGCCTATTTAACTGTGTTCGCGCGCGCACCGTGCGCGCACACCTGTGGAAGCCCCTGAAAGTCCCGCTTTGCCGCGGTACGCTCTCCGGATCCTGTTGAACTTTTGGCTAATTTCGTCTATTTCAACTACAGCCTCTATAAGGTGAACAAAAGACTTTAAGAAGGATAGAGACTGCTGATATCGTTACAAATAGATACTTACATCTTTGTTTTCTCTTGTTTAGGCATTGCAACCAACTGTAGTGGGCGTGCCTATTTAACTCTGTTCCAGCGCGCACCGCCCGCGCGCACCCGTGGAAGCCCCTGAAAGTCCCGCTTTGCCGCTTCGCCGCGGCGTCGGGGCATACGGGGTGGGCTATTATAAATTAAATTAATTTTTTTCTCCCCTTTTCCTTAAAATTTTAGATTCACTTATGCTATGTTGTTCTATCCACGTTTTTTTTTTATTTTTTTTTTTAACCTGAGTGATTTAAGTGTTTTAATGTGTTAAATATCTCTGGTTTCCTTCTATGTACTAAAATTGTACTTGAACTAGGGGGCAGCACACAAACAAGTTTATACTTTAATTCATTACTCATATAGCTCCTAACATAGTTCTGATTATGACTGATAAAAGGGGAAAGATTTACAACTTACGCACGGACATGCCATGTCCCTCACGACTACGTGCATTATGTGATTTATCGCATAAAGTTAGCCCTCTCTCAACTCCGAAATCAGTTTGCCCCACTAACAAAGGTCCTCAGTCGGATAAACGAGTTGGGAAGAAACGTACCCGCTCCAACACTCCGGCTGGTGACATTCGAGATTTCGGCTTTAGAGCATTGCATGTTAGTCGTTTGATGGCGAAAATGCCTGAAATAGCCAATTTAAGCGTCTCAAATGTTGAGGCTCAACCTCTACTTGCTAATCAAGAATGCTTAGCTAATAAACAACCTCTAATGAGCTCTCCTACAGCTTCAGACGCTAATGTCAGTAACAAAGGCTGTGAGCAACCATGCAATATTTCCTTATCAGATACTATGATATTGCAAAATGCCCGCACAGGCAATGCCCCAAACATATTGGATAAATCAAAAAGCATCATCAATGAAGTGGATGATGCTGTAATTGATCTTTACTCATCGCACTCATGCTTCTCGGCCAAGGAAGACAACCATGATCTCTCCAAATCTCCTGCCTTATTTCAGAATCAAAGTACTTCTGAAACTGAAACTTCCATCTCATTTATATCTCCGACCCCAAGAAGGCCGGATCGAGCTAACTCTGCTATGACCAGAGAGTCTCTCTCGAAAAAATCTCCAATAATAACTTTAGAAATGATGAATATTGCTATAACATCTCTTGCAAAACTATTCGAAGCTCTTGATACGAAAGTAAACTTGATTCTGGAAAACTTTAAAAACAATGCTATTTGGCAAAGATCGAGTGCTGACTCCTTGACCCCGAGGCAAATGCTTGAGGAAAAAGCTGCTTTGCTAGCACTTAATCAAATACCTGAGCTTATATCATCACTCAAAAGAGTTACAGATCAATATGGTCCTCAAAACAGTCAATGTCTAACTGATAAATTTGCACCAACTCCAAAAACTGCTGTACCTTTTATAGAGGGCATCATTCGAGAGATCCCACCGAGAGTACCGGCTGTAGTGCCCTCGCGGCTTACGAAATCCTACGAAGAATTACCTTTGACGCCCTCTCCTAAAGTACTTTCTATAGTAACATCTATTGATGAATCATGTATACCATCTTCTGCAAAGATAATTCCCACTGTTGGAAATGTACAAGTACAAAAAGAAACCTATATGATTTTCGACAGAAATGTAAAGAAACAAAAATCTGAACTTATTGTAAATGTGAAGAAAACAAAAAATCAAAAGTCTAAAAAGATATCATCAAATGGTCAGACTAAACAGTTAATTAAGTCTCTCTCTAAATCAGCGAGTGGTCTAAGATTGGCCTCTAATGCTATATCTAAAAAATACACTAATTTAGCACAGGAGAAAAAAAGATCTATTAACGACAAAAGGAGGGACTCCCAGATAGATCTAAATCACTCACCATTAGACAAATTGGTTAAGGTGGTGGAAGGTTGTGATAATGAGTGTGCAGAATTACCTGCTGAGGGGCATTTAATAAAACCAAATAAGCCTGACATAGAAAATAATTCTGATCGCCAAGAATCTTTATTCACCGGTGCAGAAATCAGGAAAGCTGTGGATGATTACATGAGTCAACACCGACCAAGTACGGTTCTGTTACACCCGTTGTTGAAATCTAACCCTGTCCTGAATAATAGTCCAATTCTGTGCTCTGAAAATGCTGGTTGTTCACTTGCCTTGCCACTCTGTGATGATATAGTTGGTATAGGTACAAAGACTCCCTCTGACATGCCAGCAGTTCCGGCACCACAGGCAAATGTGCAAACTGAGATTTTATCTTCGATTAGGGATTGCTTAGTGGCCCTAACTATCGAACAAAAGACTCTTAAATCTGCCATGAAAGTGTCAACCTGTGATTATAATTCTGATCTTTCATTAACTGCAGATCAGAAAGTCAATGTCAGAAATGTTTCATTTCAGCTACCAGCAGCAATTGAGAAAACAAACTCTATGCAAGAAACCCCTCGCACAAAGAAAATGGTCACAATGACTTCGGGTAATGGAAATAAAAAATCTCCTCATTTATACTCGATTTTTCTTAGTTGTCGGGGTGGTTCCTTTCCGAAATACACTATGAACAGAGGTAGCATCATGGAAATATTCTCTGATATCCCAATGCTGGAGAGTCTTGCCTCTAGAGACATTGATAGGATTGAATTCCCTGATGAAAATGATTTGACTGTCTCGTGTCTGTGGATTAGATCCCGAGCCATTTTTAACATCATATGGTCTGCGAGGCTGGCGCTCTTTGAATTAGGATTCAAATTAATCCCTACTAATGGTGAAAATCACCCAACTGAAGACATGCAACCTACAGAAAGAATAAGAGCTGCGGGACCAAATCCTGCAACTCTGCCAAATGAAAGTACATCCTCTGCAATTCAAACGAATAGTTGCTGTTGTTGTAAAAATGCATAACTAGATTTTGATGAGTCATGCCCTCTCACACACAAAATTAGAATTTTGAGTTGGAACACCAGAGGGCATAAGCACTTATTTAACAACCCAAAATCCATATTACCAAACTTTGATTTAGTGCTTCTGCAAGAGACTTGGCTTACGATTTCCCCATCATGGGATAATCATCATATACATCTGACTCCTGCAATTAAAGGACTGAAAGGTAGACCAATGTCTGGTCTAACAATAATTTCTGATATCTCAACTGTAACTAATGTAACTGATTGTCCCTCTCCGAATTCCTATATGCAATGGTCTGTAATTCTAATTCAAGGTATAAAATTTGCAATCATTAACTTATATTGGAATCCTGTAGCTATTCTAACATCTAATTTTCTAAAGGATCTCAATGCCATCATGGAAAGCATTGCTGCTATTCCCAACATTATGCATATACTTTTGGCTGGAGATCTGAATATTCACCTTTTTATGACATCTAAAAAAGGAAATTCGGAACGGGTCTCTCAGTGGCTTTCTTTTGTAGAAACTTGGGATTTGTTATTGCTGAATGGTGCATCTAATACTGACATTCCACCTTCTTACACTTGGTCTAGCGGACAACACAAAGCAACTATCGATTATGTCTATGTAGACAGAGTATTATTTAATCAGATTTCCAAATTTCTTGTTCTACCCTCCTTGGATAGTGATCATATGATGCTGACGATTGAATTCTCTGTCCATACTCAGAGTAATTTGCAGGTCCATCAACGACAACTAAAAAATGTGAAGATCAACACACAGCTAAATAGGCTATACTGGACGAATCCTGACTTAGAAGCGTTGGGCGAAGATCTGATTAATGATTATCATCTCCTTTCAGAGAAAACATCTATTCCATTAGAATATTATGACAAAATGCACCTTTTTGCTTCCTTTAGCACAATTGCGCATAAAATGAACAATAACACTCGTTCCACCCATGTATATGATCAATCAATTAGAAATAGAAAATCTTTATTTCGTAAACAAAAAAGACAATCCTTGCTTCTACCGCAGAAATATCGCGGCTCAGCTCTACGTAAAATAAAAACTGACTATAAAAATTGGATAAGAGCACATAAAGCAAGCATGTTTCAAAAAGATGGTGAACAATGGCTTCGAGTAGCTGAGAAAAAAATACCTCTCAGATCTGGAGATTAATTAACTCTGGCACGACATGCTCACAACTTTCATCTTAAACTAATGGTGTATCGGAGGAATGCTGGGTTGAATATTTCACGAACATGTATGATATACCATCGAACAACAGCAAACAAGAGCTACCGAGATTTGAAGGTTCCCCTTTCTCTTTACAGTTTGATATAGATGACATTTTATTCTATATTAATAAGGCAAGTTCATCTAGAGCCCCGGGCCCTGACAGTCTGTCGAATTACACTCTAAAACAGAATCCGATTCTATGGGCTAAAGCTTTACATGCTGTTTTTCTTTCTATTCTGGTGAAACAAAGTATTCCTCCATCTTGGTGCAAAGCTGTGATAGTCCTCATTTATAAAAAGGGTGATCGCAGAAGCCCAGCAAGCTATCGCCCAATAGCATTGCTAGACGCACCTGGGAAAATTTTTTCCAGAATTATTCTGCGGGATCTTAACTTCTGGTTACATAATGAAAATAGACGCGACCCTTTTCAGACGGGCTTTGTTGCGGTGCTAGGTACTGCTATCAATATAACTATACTCAATGCCATTAAAGCAGCCCACGTAATGAAAAAACAAGCTCTGTACTTGGCATTTGTCGACTTTCGAGTCGCTTTCGATTCAGTTGATCGACAATTATTATTTGATAAAATGTCGAATTTTGGTTGCCCGTCAACACTTATTTCATTAATAAAACTGTTACATTCCGATACAACTATGCAAGTCAAATTGAACCTTGACGGGTTGTTATCTAAAACCATTCATACTAAACGCGGCCTAAAGCAAGGCTGTTTTCTTGCCTCTACATTGTTTAATATGTTCATTTTTGACCTAGGCGTAGATCTTTTGAAGGTAATTAATGATGCACCTAAACTCTGCAAGCAAACCATCGCATGGCTTCTTTATGCGGATGATTTGGTCCTTATCTCACAAACACCAAGTGGACTTCAGTCACTTCTTAATCAGCTAGAATGCTTTGTTGTTAAGAATAATCTTACAATTAATTTGGAAAAAACCCAAGTTATGGAATTAGGAAATAATCATCTGAAACCTCGGAAACATAATAATTGGGTCTTGTTTAAACAAAAACTAATGATAGTTGATGAATACAAACATCTTGGTGTAATGTTTAGTAACTCCATTGCAAACAAACCAGAACAAAGTAGTTTGAGTAGAAAATTATCATCTTTAATCTCGCAGGCCAAAATACTTTTAGCCAAATTTGGCAAATTCTCTTGTTCTCATGTTCTCACATTTTACCTACAAAAGGTAATTCCCATTTTGACTTATGGGGCTGAAACTTGGACACCCCAAAAACGAGAATATTGGGACAGAATTGAAGGTCAATTTTGGAAAAAAACCCTTAATCTGCCGAGCTCGACACCAAATGCTCTTCTGCGATTTGAATTGGGCACTCTCTCGATGCACATTCAAGCAGTCTGGAAAAGATGTAATCTTTTACGGAAATGTATCTTGGGAATAACTACGAACAATGTGTTAGCAGCACTGGCAGACTATTTGTTATGCTCTCAACATCCATTTCCAAGGAATTGGAGAACCTCAGTGTTTAATGATTTGAGTGAAGCGAATATATCATTTGAAATGTTACTGCAGATTCCAAACAGGGCAAAATTGAAATTGTACACATTTGACTGGCAATACACACAACAAAAATGTTTAGCATTGAAGGACTTTGATAGAGCACTATTCGGTCATAAGAAATTTCGAAAGGCGGCCGATTATCTATTGAAATGCCCCTCAGCAACACTGAGAAATCAGATTTTAAGGTTTCGATTAAATCTGTGGCCTACAAATCAAATACTGTTGAGAAGAGGTCTAATCAAAGCAGAAGTTGCACATTGCCAATTTTGTAAACTTGTTGAGATGGAAGAGACTCTTAAACACCTACTGATTGTATGTGCTGGTTTAAAAACACAAAGAGAAACGATTATCCATAAACTCACCCAATTACATTATTTATCTCGTTCTAATGATGAGTTATGGTATGAATTGTTTGCCACATCTAAAATCTCAATAAGAATAGCTACTATGCAGTTTCTAAAAGCAATACTGCACCCAGCTGAATCTATAATTATGTTCTAATGCTAAAACATCATGTTATAGTAATGCAAATTCAGCTAAAATTGAATTCTACGGTGTGTGGCTTCTGATTTATGAATTGATTAATTACTGCTACTGTGAATATGACTATTTGATGAGTATACTCTAGAACTTTCAGGACTCTTATTTTTAACAATTGAAATTATTGCACATTTATGTATTTTGAGAATTTGTGATGAGAATGTATATTGTGGTCATTGTAAATGAAAACAATGTATTTTAATGTATTAATTTTCTAGAAAAGTTTTGTTTTGAAAGGTTAAATTAACTTGACCAACCAAAATAAATAAAAAAAAAAAAAAAAACGACTTTTCTCTCTGCTTTTGTTTAAACCTCCTCTCTCAAGACTCTTTCTGTAGCTGATCATTTGCCTCAGCGCCAGGAAATCCATTGTTGGTCATACATGTTCTCTTAAAATGAAATTAACATTCTAAGACCATCACTGAGGGAGAGCACTGTGTTTCACTGCTCCTATACCACTAGTGGTTCACACTGCCACAAGAGCATCTCATTTGCATGGGAGCGTTCCACCATGCAATGTGAGAATATCATGTACTAGAGTGCGGGATGGTGATACTCAGCTACCTAATATGTTAGTGTGGTATACAAAGATGATGGCATCCACTCTTTGTATGTTCTTTAACCAAGTCTCTTTATTCAAGTTCCATCAGGATGTAACGAGAGAGCAACACTGGGCCCATCACCCAGACATACCCATCTCCAACTGACTTAGCTAGAATCTTCACCTCACATACACCCAACGTTCTACAAGGACTAGACGTCATTCTATAAACCAAACACTCAAAAAGTAGTACACAAGACAGCAGTACACTGTTATGAAATCAGCAAATCAATGCACAGAAAGCGAGAACACTACACAACCTCGAGATGAGCACACACACAGATGACCACACACAAAAAGGACTCAGCGCAAGAAACACAAGACATGGCCGTGGCCATGTAACCCTCTATCACCACACTGCAGGATGCTGGCAGGCATCTATGCACATTCATTACTCACTACTCAGCTCCATTCTGCGCCCCTTTGGCAGATTTAACGAGTCACTAACATCCACACTGAACGTCGATGGTGAAAGTACGGTGATGACACAACACAACAAACACAGGAAAATCCCACATAATTCCTACTGACTTCCGTGAATCCCATAACCTTACTGTACACCTGAAACAAGACACAGAAAATAGCTCCAACATGTCCAATTAACCTTACACTCTCAAAACATCAACAGAAAGTCAACTTTATAAGAAACGTGTTTTACACACGTTTCACACCACCTGGTGTCCAACCCTAATCCTATCCAGGACATAACCTACCCAACCGTGAACATCACCATATCCTATGGCCTTCACACATGCAGGTGTGCACATCCCTACCAACAAACCGAACTGAAAGCAAGACGTTGCTTTGCCATTACCCATCAGCACATCAATTCAGACCCACCACCCATGACAGAATGACCACCTTTCATCATGCACCACTAGGACTACACACTCCGTCGCATACTACAGAAGGCGCTACCTTCTATCGTAACACATTGCGTACATACATAAACAAAAGAGGCGCTACCCCTACACTTGCATATCCATTCCTTATACAGGAGGAGCTACCCCTATGACAGAAACAGCTAGCTTCCTCCCAAACCACGACTAAAACTAAGCCAAAGCTAATCAACCATGGAACCATGCCTCCTTAAAATGAAGCTATGCCAAACCAAATACATAAAGATAAACGTTGGAAGTCGCTACCAACCAACCTTAACCACACCATTACCATGCACAAGCTACTCATCCGTGAAAGCACACCTCCTTCCACTGAAGCAATGCAGATAAATGAAGCGTGCTACCCTCCACCATACACCATACCAAACTAGGTACATGCTATTGCAACATACCTGTAATGAACACACATTACACATCCCACTCACATCTCCATAACGAAAACGCAACCTCCAACCCACTGCATCACATTTTACTGATGACACATTGCCCACTCCCAACATTCCATGTGGCTAACATTGCATGCGATTGTTACACTAGTTATACTAGATATGTAACATAAACTGATACATTAAAATTGCCATTACGACACCTTAACAAATAACTTTGTGCATACAAAAAACATTCATAGACGCACACGAAATTCATAGTTCGATAGATAACAATGTCCAACATTGCCGCTTGGAGTCCCCACTTGAAGTCCCATTCCTGCAAATCCTCAAAGCGTTATGCGTAATACAGTCACACCGAACGCATCCTTCTTTCATTACCGATGGCACTATGTAACAACAATCCTACAATTTACAATACTGTATATATACTTCTATGCTTCACTTTACTTAAGTGATATTTCTCTAAAGAATCTCACAAAATTCGGACCCAAAACCTGCAGCTCTACTAAATGTTCATTTCCTGGAACATCTAGCACGTCACCACATGCCGAACATAAGTATGAATTTGACAGTCCTCCTTCGTTCATGAACTCCTCTAGAGTGGTTCCTAAATATGCGTGCAGTATTTTGAAATTACTTCACGGATTTCCATACTGTTGACACCGCAATGCATCTCACCAGCTCTGGCCCTCTTGGCCACCGACCCTTCTGTGTGAATTGATGCGTTGCGACCCGCTCTTTTGAGTACACCAGTCATTATCTTCTCCAACTTGCTACAATTTTCAGATGATTTGGCTTCCTTATCGCCTTCTGATTGTTGATCCATTACTCCATGCAGTATTTTGTCCTTTCTAACTTGGCTCATCACCCTTTCCCGCTGTGCCATTTCTCGATACACAGCACAACCAGTAACGGAAGAACCTGGAAATAGGCTCCTTCACGCATAAAACTGCGTATCAGGGTTCTTCCTCACATCTCTTAACCAGTTAGATCTAACGAGGAAGCAACGGTACCTGGCAATGTTACACATATCACCAACTCCCTCCTTGCAGTTGTGACATCACCATTTCAACGCAGGGCACCAGGGCATGGAGATCTCCCCAGTACCAACTGTCACACCTGCCCTTTAGCTGCAACCTCCTACAGCATGCATTTTCGGAAATAATGTGCCGACCACACCTCATCGCGGCCACTACACACACCACTCTTCTAACTTAATTCCTCTGCTGCCATAGTTACACACCCCAACACCGGGAGCTCTACACCTCCAGACAAATGCTGCACTGTCGGTCCGTCAACACGGATGAACGTTGGATCTCTATAAATCCCGGTGCAATGTGACCTGGAAAATATCCTCTTCTTAACACGCCGACCTGCACTAGCGCTGCGCACAACTAATTTACCTTACGTATGCCGTTCTGGGTGATGGGACATGCCTTTTAGTGGGGGGCAGTGGTTCCTCGGGTGTCCTGCTGCTTCCCCCTCAGCAGACCTCCTTTAAAATCGTGCATGTGTGGTTTCTTCCTTAGATCCTCATCACCAATGTGATATACAGGCTTATAAAGCGGGTCGTGTGGCCACAAAAGTGATGGGTGGAAGGTTTTGAACGAATCTGCACCACTGGCAATGCTCTGGGCAACCTTCCACACCACTGTTTTTTAGCCCGTCTGCGCCATTGCAAAAGGGGTCCAGCCATATGTATATCAGTCAGGTACTGCCACCAATGGTAGCAGCCCAGCCCGAACTGCTAGGCCAGGTCCCTTCTGCACGGAAACACATGCAACCCCAGACATGTTTCGGCCTTGTTGGGCCTCCTCAGTGAGGTGCAGCTTGGTTCCCTATGGCGCAGCGAGCAAGGGACCCACGTCTGGGCATACCCTCTATACAAAGATGATGGCATCCACTCTTTGTATGTTCTTTAACCAAGTCTCTTTATTCAAGTTCCATCAGGATGTAACGAGAGAACAACACTGGGTCCCATCACCCAGACATACCCATCTCCAACTCACTTAGCTAGAATCTTCACCTCACATACACCCAACGTTCTACAAGGACAAGATGGCATTCTATAAACCAAACACTCAAGAAGCAGTATACAACAGCTAGTGATACTGACTGCCCTGGTGAAGAGGGACTTCCTAAATCCCTCTCCATTAGGTCATACCATCCACACAGCAAAAGATACTACTCTGCCTTGGCCCAACAGCTACAGAGCGTTCACACGTCAACTAATGAGCAGCATACTACTTCGAAACCATCCACTTGCTCACTGGCATGAATCCCCGTTACCAGAAAAGATACCATCGACTCAAGCCAGTCCCTCAAATAAGACACCCCTCATGAACAAGAGTCTATAACAATTATGCATTACAAATAGTTACTAACATAACTACACTCATTAAAGGTGGGCTTCCTAAATCTCCTTGATCATTTTGCGAAACATTAAAATATGGCAAAATGTAGGATATCGTCCTCTTGCAAGAATGCAAGCTGAGCTTTCCAAAATTGCCATTTTTTCTAGTTAAAATTAATAAAAATTACAAACTCATCTTGACTTAAACTAGTACGAATTATGTCCTACATGCCAGAAGCTCCCATCCCAGGAATTTGAAATGGAGTATTCCGTTGGGTGAGTTCATTAGGGCCAGGGGGAAATTGAGTAGAGGCTGCTGATTTTATCAGGCATTCCAGGGATATGGCCTCGCGATTTACTGCTCACTAGTATTCTAAAGCTGTTATCAATATGGCATATGACAAAGTTAGCCTACTGGATAATAGATTGGCGACTGTTAATAAAAGGATACCCTGTACCAGCAGGTTTGCACCCTATGTGTTGCAGTGTGCTTGCAATAAGCAGTAAAATTGGTAGCACGATACATGAGGTCAAGGTTTGTGTTCTTCAGCACATTAGAACCCTTAAAAACAAGGACCTCAACTACCCCCAGGGCCAAGCATTTTGCAGATGTGCATGGGGCCGCCTTGACTTACTTTTCTTATTTTTGTATTGATTGTCTTTTTTTTGTGAGGCTACGTGGCGGTAACAATCAGAAGTGTTTAAGATACATGGAATCTAGGAATAACGCTGAGTATGATACGAAGGTTCCAAATGGTCATAGTAAGGATAAACAATGATATACTTTTGTGGGGGAGTGAGTGCTGAAATGTTTTGGCACTTTTTTCTTCTCCCTTTGGCCGGGTAAGGATTTTAGGATCTTTTTCCTTCCTCCCTAGTTATATTTCTACTCCCCATATTCTTCCTCCCTAGATACTCCTACGTGGTCCTCCTCTAAGAAATGTTCTCGATTCAAGTTTTGTGTGAATAATAGCTTGCTTTGCTTGCAGCTTACCTCAGATTCTGAGGCAGTGTTTTTCTGATTCCTTTTATATTCATCACCAATGGGTGTGGGAAGCCTAGATGTTTATGGCCCTCATCATAAGTGAGCTGGTCCGGAAATAAAGGTGCTGGTAACAACGTTAACATCACCTTTTTTGGACCGGCTCACTTCCAGTCTTCCGGTAGGGGCTGTGAACCACCAGCAGGCCTGACCTGCCGGTAGTTCTGGCCACTACCAGCAGATTTTTCAGGGTTCCCATTCCTGTGGAGTCCTATGAGACTGGGAACTTACCCTTCTTCCGGTAGCACCGGGATATCAGGTGGCAGAAACTGGAATCTTAGACAAGCCCCAGCATGCATTTAGCTTTCTTTGCTTCTCTAAGGGCCCTTTCACTTGGCATGGGCTGTAGTAGCATGTTGATGTTCAAATCTCCTTGCATGGGTTTTAGGACCACACAGGGACAGCTGGGGATAGTGTCTCCTTCTAAAGCCACTCCTGCCACTTTCTCCCGGTAGTTCTTATCTTTTGACGCCTATTGATGCAGTGGTTGCTGTGGACTCTGGTTGCCAATATCAATGCCATGTTGGCTAATCTAAGTACCTTCTTAAAAACGACAAGGCACTACCCCAAGGTACCTTCAATGAGGGACTTCTAATTAGGTCATTTTTGTTTCCATCTTCATCAATCCAGGTAAGGACCTCATATCTATCTGCAACTGGTATATTGGTAACAATTTGAACTCACAACATGGTGGTACACATGTACTCACCAGCAGCGTAATACTGCTAGTACATGAGGCTTCCTAGTTAATAAAACTAGTAATTCCACAGCTTTTAAGTAATTGTGCCCTCCTTCTTGTTGGTCAGTTCTTGGTATTTCATATGCCGCTAGGGGATCATCATTCTTTGGTTGAACTAACACTGGCGGTCCGCGATTCGGTCTTTTAGGTGAGGAATCAAGGGTTTCCTGCACGGGTTAGGGGCTTGTACCATAGCATTCCTAGTACCGGTTTCACTGGTGGGGCGCTTCATCATAGTTTCCCGTGTCTCGGTTGCGGTGACGTCTGCAGGACCCTGGCTAATAGGTAAAATTCCCAGGGTCTCACGATTATCATACACTATACAATTATTATCAACCACTGGTGAGACCGGTACGTGCCCTAACAAATAGAAGAAAGATTCAATTTCCCCAATTAAGTTGTTTGCCTCATCTATTGGTTTGCACAATGCTGCCAATGCTTGCAGGAGTTGGTTGGTAATGGATAAGCTAGTGCATTTGTTTGGGTCATCTTACAAAAAGAATCCCGGGCTTGTGCAAGATCTTATAACTCAGTAATTAGGGCTATGTTAATTCACTAGAGTAAACAAGTGAGCATAGATGATAACGTAATAAAACTGTTAAAAAAGTATAATCATGCAAGCCCGCAAAGCCCTTCAGTTGGTAAGTTCAAAAGGGGAGAGACTGCCTGATGACTTAAGGAGTGACCCCCCACCCTCTCTTTACAAGTCTGTTTTTTCATAGGGCCTCCTTTGGCAGGATGTCGTAGCAAGATGAATGAACTAAAAAAGTATTCCGTTTTAATGTTCCATATATGTAGTTACTAAATGGCCAGTTGGGGCGTACTAATCTGTAATGCCAATGAGCTCAAATGTTAAATGACCTTGTTTGCAATGGGAACGCTTGGATTAGCAGACTGTTCCTTAATACAGCGTTGTGTTAAATGAATTCCATACCTTCCAAGCATCTGACAAACAGCCCCAAACAGCAGCATTTTTAACATGCGCTGGTTTTGCTGCATGCGTTTGTCTATGGGGATTGTATCCTTCCCCTTCCTTCAACGTAAGAGCGCCCCTTCTGACGCGGGGTGCAGTAGGTGGCCGTGGCCTTGTATCAATGGCCCTGTACGTCCAGCACTTCCTGGTAAATGATTCCAAACTGAACACTGCGAAAACAGCAACAAAGGACACACAGCCCCAAACAGCAGCGCCATTAGCCTCAGCAGGCTTTTGCGTTTGTCACAAAAGATCTTAAAAGACATGAAAAGCTCTGTCTGTTCAATGGCAACCATGATGGAGTGATGCCAATAGATATACTGTCCTAGTCCATTGTAGTAAAGCATGGACTCAGATAGCTCCTTGCCTTGTTAATCCTCACTGAGAAATTCCAAGACTTTACTACTTCATATCAACTTCAGTACCACATATCTGTGACCATGTCGTGAAAGCACTGGGAATGGCACTGGACCACTGTGCAGCTGAGAAGTTCCACCTTGCAATGGACATGTGGACAGGTGTTAACCTCCACCCATACTTCTCACTCAGCATAGCTCAGGACTGCAGCTGCCAAATGCCATTCACCAGCAGGCCACCTTGTGAATGGAAGGGTTTGACAGCAGGCCCCACAAGAGAGTTGATGTCTGGGAGAAAGTAAAAGAGGTTTTACATATTGGCTAACTCATCATCGTTTACAAGTGTGCTTTGTGGCAGCTGACAATGGATCTAATGTTTGAGCTGCACTGAGAATAGGCAAAACCATGAACAGGCCCTTCAGTACCCATGTCCTCCATTTTGTGGTGACCCCCATATGGCTGGACCCCTTTTGCAATGGCGCAGACGGGTTAAAAAACGGTGGTGTGGAAGGTTGCCCTGAGCACTGCCAGTGGTACAGATTCGTTCAAAACCTTCCACCCATCAATTTTGTGGTCACTGTTTGTCTCACTATGTGAGAGAGGGTATGCCAGACGTGGGTCCCTTGCTCGCTGCGCCATAGGGAACCAAGCTGCACCTCACTGAGGAGGCCCAACAAGGCCGAAACATGTCTGGGGTTGCTTGTGTTTCCGTGCAGAGGGGACCCGCCCTAGCAGTTCGGGCTGGGCTGCTACCATTGGTGGCAGTACCTGACTGATTTGCATATGGCTGGACCCCTTTTGCAATGGCGCAGACGGGCTAAAAAACGGTGGTGTGGAAGGTTGCCCAGAGCATTGCCAGTGGTACAGATTTGTTCAAAACCTTCCACCCATCACTTTTGTGGTCACACAACCCGCTTTATAAGCCAGTAGCCATCTCTAGATGAGGTGATAAGGGTGGCTCAGAAAATATATGCCCACTTATGTTGCAGAGAAAATGAACGCAGTCCCTTTAAGAAGGAGGGACTGCAACAGGAAGATAGAGTTGGGAGAGGGAGGAAAGGGAGGAGATAGGGGTGGGATGGGACTTTGTTGTAAGGAGATTAAAAGAAGGTAGACACACTCTGATGGTGCCCCGTGTTGTCTTTGAATGTACATGTGAGTGGGCCGCAACAACTGGCGGCAAAGCGCCGGAACCCACATCACAGAAGGAGGAAAGCAGCACGTCGAAGGTGCGCGTGCAGACTGTGTGGAGGGCAGTAACCAAGGAAGGAGGCCAGAACAAAGGTAGTGGTGCTAGTGACCGATGACAGACCCGAGATCCTTACGGACCGATATAACATCCCAGAAGGAGGCCGGACCAGGGAAGGAGCTGCGAAGAACACAGCAGCACTGCCAGTGCGAGGACAGACACGCCGCCATGGGAAACGGATCACAGCGTAGCATCGTAGCATCACTTCAAGCTAACGCGGTAAGGAGGACCGCCCGGGGGGAAACAGAACTTCAGGACAACAGAATGTTGCCTCACTGCATAAATCACAAGCGGCTTTGTATTAATCCCCGCCCACCCAGACTAAGAACGATTTCCAAGACGACTGAGCTGCGGCCTGTAACCGGTTGCACCCATCTGGTGTGAGAACGCACGTTAACTTGAAAGTGCCAGGAAACACCCACCACCACACGACTCCAGAGAGGCTGCACACCAGTGATCGCAAACGGACTTCCCCAAATGGAAAATCGGAGGGAGGAAGAAAGAATATACATCGCACTCACGCGACTACAAGGCTGCCACACATTAGCAGCTATGCGGCCTTCCATTCAAGAAAAGGGAGGAGAGTCATGAGCCAGAAATTACACATGGCCCCACAAAAGAATCACAAAAGGACCCAGATAAGCAGGAACACAGCAAGGGGACATGCAGGAGAAGAAATCATACCCAGCCACGCCGACCCCACGCACGCACAAGGAAACCAAGCCCTCCCAGCACCATGTCATAGGGAGCAACACCAGAAGTGGATGCATGCGCACAGTTGACACGGTGGCAAGTCCCACAAACCCGGTCACTTTTCTACGGTGCCCCAACCCATTCACTCTGCAACCACAACATGACCAATGCCAGAGAGGGGAGGAGTGGATGGAGGAATTTGATGACTTCATGATAGCCGTGGAAAACCAAGCAGCACCGAACAAGATAGACAATTTTACAAACTTAGTGGGAAAGGAGATCAAAGGAATCATAAAAACCATCCCGCTCCAAGAGAGAACGTACTAATGCCTCACTGCTGCAAGCAACGGAAAGCTAGTTGTCCTCCCTAGCAGGGACTACGACAGATACACACTCAACCAGTGTACGCAACTACCGCATGAGACCATTGGCAAATTCATCCTCAGGCTCCAAAGGAAAATAACATACTGCGACTTAGCCAACTTCAACGATGATGAAGCTATCAGACTAAGAGTAATTGAAGGATGTATATCTTTACAGTTTCACAAACACCTGTTGACGAAACCCTGCAGACCTTGCGAGGGTATACAAGAGAGTAGATGTGCAAGCAGCTAAAATAGAGAATCCGAAGAAGGCAGACACGGTCGCTGCCCTAGTAACCAACCCGCAATGGCAGACCAGATATCCCGGCACACCAACTCATCAAGAAGCATGGAACACCAAGCAAAGCTCCCCAGCAGAGAGACAATGCTACAGGTGTGGTTTCGAATTTCCCCACAAAGGCCAATGCCCAGCTATCGGACAGATGTGCATAAGATGCGGACAAGGGAATCACTTCTAAGCCACGTGCCGAGAGAAAACCCCAATGCTGCCCACATATAGGCCACCACCACCACCAACACCAAACACAAGATGCAACCCACCCAGAGCACCTACCTCGCGAACATATCAAGAGAGAGACAGCGGGAGACTCACCCAAAACAGGAACACAGTGACATATCCCACTCAACCAGGGTTCATAAGAGCTGTAGAAAACCTAAACGTTGACATGCCCGGAAGACACTTTGAGACACCAGAATACTTCCCATCTGTACAACCGAACCAGGCAGAGGAACAAGGAATGGGACAAGAATACACCACGCGTGACCCGAATGAAAATCCTCTGTCCGAAGAAGAACTCTCTGCAACAGAATCCTACTACGTGTACGACAGATATAGCAAAGAATATGTCCGACTGATATATGACACCTCGGATGATAGTGCGGCACCCAGAGTAACAGTACAGATAGGTGGACTACACACTCCCTCATAGATACAGGGGCCACTGTTAACATGATGAATGAAAGAGCCTACGACGCCATCGCAAGCGCATACCCCTTACAACCATCGCAAGCTTGCATCTTCCATTGGGGAGCGACTATTCCTCTCCAGTCCAAAGGCCAGTTCGGCTGTGACCTTGTACACAGAGGACGATGCATATTCACCACCATTCATGCCATACATAGCCCCATGACAGCAGCTACAAGACGGCTAAGGACTTAATGCTAATCAACATCCAATATGATCAGTCAGAGACAATACAGGGCCTGCCTCCAAATGCACAAGCTCTCCAGACGCTCTCCCAACGGGAATTAGACATCGACGAGCTGAACATGATGTTCCCGGAGCTATTCAAGGGTGTAGGAAAACTAAGAGACACTGTCATAAGACTCCACGTTGACCCGTCGGTGAGACCAGTGCCGCAACACCCCCGCAGAATAGATTTTCACTTACAAGCCCAAGTGACGCATGAACTGCAGCTTCTTCTCGTAGATGACATAATCGAGAGAGTAGACGGGCCCACCCCGTTGGGTCACCCCTGGTTGTGGTGTTTAAATCCGATGGCCGCCTGCACCTCTGTGTAGACATGCAAAGCCCCAACACTGCAATCCAGAGGGAGAGACACCCCGGACCCAACATTGAAGATATGCTGATGAGACTCAATCAGGTCACCAGGTTCTCCAAGCTAGATCTAAACCAGGGCTATCACCAGCTGGTCATTGACCCTGCCTCGAGACCAATAACCACATTCACAACACACGAGGGACTGTTCCACTACAAGCAGCTCAACTTTGGGATATCATCTGCTGCCGAGAGATTCCAAGGAATAAGAAGCTGATCTCGCCCGTCACAAATGCCTTAAATTATAGCGATGATATCCTTGTATTTGGAATTACTCAGGAGCAGCATGATAAACCTTTAGAGTCAGTGTGCAACATCCTCCACAAGGCTGGCCTCACCCTCAACTGACCTAAGTGCACCATCAATAAATGTAGCTTACATTTCTTCGGCCATACCTCCTCTCACCAAGGGATCATGGCCGACCCTGACAAAATAAGCGCCATCATAAACCTGGAGGCCACGAACGACGTGGCAGAGTTGCCCTCCTTCCTAAGGATGGCGGGATACTGTGCCCCTTACCTGCCCCATTATGCCACACTCACGAACCCTCTCAGGAAACTCCTCAAACAGGACTTCCCTTTCGAATGGGTTGAGCATTGCCAAAAGGCTTTCTGCATCTTCAAACAAGAACTGGCTAACAACCTCCGGTTGGCGTCCTTCAACCCTGAGTGGGACCCCAAGTTCACAGCGGATGCCAGCCCGGTGGGCCTGGGCGCCATGTTTGCCCAAATAAACCCAAACAACAAAACCAAAACATAGATAGTCGCCTATGCCAGCAGGGCACTATCCACCATCGAACAGGTGTACTATCCGGCTGAACAGGAAAGCCTAGCTGCGGTCTGGGCATGCGAGAAATTCCACTTCTTCATCATTGGCCAGACATTCGTTCTCATCACAGATCATGAGGCGCTCCTCTCCCTCTTTATTAAAAACAAGATGCACCCACGCATAGAAAGTTGGGGTATCAGGCTACTTGAGTACGATTACACCATTGTCCACAAAGCAGGAGGTGAAGCCAACCCAGCTGATTATCATTGGCACCCTGAACGACTGGCAGAAAACGTCATGGAGAAAGAGGCGGAAGCTTACATTACCTATACATCGTTGAAAGCCCTACCCCCTGCCATCACAAGTCACCTCTTTGCAGATAGAAGCAGGACAGACCCCACCATCCAAGCTGAAATCCACCTGACGAACAACAACCGATGGAGGCACCTCGCGATGGAATACTTCGTGAACGGGGAGGTGGACAGAGGAGACCTTCAGGGAAAGGCAAAAATCCAGAAATAACTCACCACGACAGAGCAAGGGACACTACTGCGAGGAAATCGCCTAGTGGCCCCCAAGAGCCTAAGGAGAGCCCTAGTGATCATCACACACAATGGCCACAGGGAGGTCGCTAACACAAAAAAAATTACGAAACCAAGTGTGGTTCCCGTATATGGACACCATCGTAGAGGACACGCTAATGCATTGCACACCGTCCCAAATGACAGCGGAAAATAGACCCTAATGCCCACTCCAAACAGTACCCTTACCAGAAGGACCTTGGTAGAGGGTAGCAATGGACTTCTATGGCCCTATAGAAGAAGGGGGCCACCTATTGGTGACCATCAATGAGTACTTGCGCTTTCCTCTTGTAAAGCACGTACAATCTACAGCATTCCACCATGTGGTGGGAGTGATTGATGAACTGTTCAGCGAATGGGGAGTCCCCTTCACTGTAAAAACAGACAATGATCCAAGGGCCAAGACTTTTGTAAGTTTGCGGCAGACCTAGGGTTTCGCCACCAAAGGATCACAACACTATGGCCGCAAGCCAACAGCATGGTGGAACGGTTTGTGGCCACCATCAAAGGGCACGCCAGAAAGCAGCCACAGACCAGATGGCGATGCCCCAGGCCATCTCTCAGATGCTGAGGAGCTATCGGAAGACCCCACATGAGACAACCGGGCGGACACCCACAGAGCTCATGATAAAGTATAAGCTGAAGACTCAGGTACCACAGCTAGAAGACTACACCCAAACAGAAGACGCCAAGATTAGAGAATGAGAGGCAGAGAAAAGGAGGAAAGCCAAAGAGTGAACCGACTGGAAAAGAAGGGTGAAAGAACATCAACTCCTGATCGGCTAAATTGTGCTCATGAGGCAGAAGCAACAAAGAAAGACAGTTGCGAGGTACGCACCCAAGCCACTTCTGGTAACCGATGTAAAAGGACTGATGATTACTGTCTTGGGAGAAGAAGGCGAGATAACCAGCAACGCCTCGCTCCTCCGTAAACTACACCAAGAAGAGCCCAAAGGGGGTCCCCACACAACAGGAGAAGAGGAACCCGGGACAGAAGGGACGGAAAGATCCGCCGGTGAGAGTACCGGACGGAGAGACCCGCGAATCACCCGGCCACCCGCAACAAATTATATAGAGGCCCCCACGCCTCATCAAACAAATGTAGACCACGGACCTCCCTGATAAGCAACGAGGGGATGTTGCAGAGAAAACAAACTCATTCCCTTTAAGAAGGAGGTACTGCAATGGGAAGAGGGAGTTGGGAGAGGGAGGAAAGAGAGGGGGCAGGGGAGGTATGGGACATTGTTGTAAGGAGATTAAAAGGAGGTAGACACACGCTGATGGTGTCCTGTGTCATCTTTGAATGCATGTGTGAATGGGCTGCAACAACTTCAGCCACTTCTACAGTGCCCAGAATGTTAGGAAATCTGCAATGGCACTACCAGTTTCCTTACAACCAGCTGAACACTGCAATGCTGACTCAGTGGAATACAACCCTCAGTATGCTGATGTGTTTATGAGAATGAAGCAATAAAGTGACTGACTACTCCAGTTGCCAGAGCTGGCCACTGGATGTGATGCACTTATTGCTAGGAAAAAGGGCAATATGCAGTACCTTCTGCCATCTTTTCATGACCAATGGCATAGAGTCAAGGTGGAAACATTTAAAAAGCATGTGCGTGACAATTCCAATAATGCACAGGGTTGTCATTCACAAGAAGACATGCTAGCCACGTGTAAGGATGCACTAAAGAGACATGCAAATGCATGGATGGAACAAGAAGAGAGAGCCAAAAGTCAGACATTAACAACCCATTATGTGAGTCCATCTCTGCAAAGAAATTTATTTGACAGTGAATAAATATTCTCCACAACTCCTCACACTAGTTCAGCCAGCACCTAGTGGAGGCTGAAGGCTAGGGGATGTGGGAGCCTTGCTTGCTATAAGCATAAGGGTCCCCAAGAGAATTAAGCAGGCTCATTTAAGAACAAATTGTGGGTGCCTATTTTCCTGACTCATGCCAACTTGGTAGTGATGATGATCAGATGCATTTATGTCTTGGCAAGTGGTCATTGTGGCCATCTGTACTTGCTCAATTAGTTATGGAAGGCCCAAGCTGCCCCTCCCGGCTAATATGGAGAGTGAACAGGTTTTTTGGGCTGCTTGGGGTGCTTGGTTGATGAAGGACTGTGATGAAGTAGAATGGCTGTTAATGAGAAGGACTGTGATCAAAGTTAAGGACTGTAAGGCAGACCGTTTAAAAATGAAAATGACTGTGATAAAGGACTGTGATGAAGGAGAAATACTGTGACAGAGAAGGATTGAAAAAGGTAAAGTATAAGGACTGTGACAAAGGAGAATTAATGTGATGAAAGACTATGACAAAGTTGAAGGACTTTGATGAAGGACGGCGACAAAAGAAAAGAACTGTGATTAAGGGGAAGAAAATAGATGAATCAAAAGGATTGTGACAAAAGGCTGTGAAGAAGCATTAAGCTGAAGGAGGAGTCTGCATAGGAGAAGGGCTGTGATAAAGGAATGGAAGGAATGAGAAGGACTATGACAACGGAAAAAGACTGTGATGAAGGATTATGATGAGGGAAAAAGACTATGTTGTAGCACTGTGACAAAGGACTACCAAGAAGGAGAAGGACTATGATGAAGGACGACTATTCTGAAACAGAAAGACTTATGAGTAAGGCAAAAGACGATGACAAAAGAAAAGAACTGTAATGAAGGAGACACACTGACAATGAAAAAGGACTGTGAAAAGGAAAAGGTATGTGGAGAATGTGAGGGAATGTGATGAATGAGGACAGTGATTAAGGAGAGGTACTGTGATGGAGAAGGATGGTGGTAAAGAGGATGAACAATGGAGTGACTAAAGAGGAAAACTACGACAAAGGAAAAGGACTGTAATGAAAGACAAATAATGTGTCAAAGGGTAAGGTCTGTGAACCCAGGGGTCATAAATCAGCAACATGTCATTCTCAAGATGGGATGCAGCATAACTATAACACCAAATAATCAGACCGACTCAGGAAGTTGGTAAAGTCTCATCCGACTGTTTTATTATCAATTGTCTAAAACAGGGAGTTACAACAGACATCAACAGATGTTCGCTAGAGTTTTACATAAAAAACATATTTATATACTAAAATTGTGATTGTGATTGTGTTCCTACAGACAGGTGGATAACTTATGCCTACCTCTAGTGCAAGTCATCTTCATCAGTTATTAGATATACGGTATATCATTTGCTCTTCAAACTATAAGGTTCTTATATGGCCTTCTATAATTGGTTGGCATGCTTGTGCCCTTCTGGAACATTCGCCTGACTAGCAGCACGAAAGCTAGCACCCCAGGTGCCAGTGGGTGGACCTGCCTGTGTCTCCCCACCAAATTAGCCCAACATCCATCATCACCCATGCCTTCTGACATGGGGATTGTCTTTGAACTTGGCCTTGCAAAGTATCCTTGCTTCTGAGAATATATGGGAGCGTGAGCATGCGGTTATCTCAAGTCTAGAGCTGCATGCCCAGTTTCTATTTCCAACCATACCGCAAGTGACAGGAGACCGCAATTTGGCTCCTTTCCTCACATTCTTGCTTCACACCTTAACAATGGATGGTTCCGCTTCTCACGTTCACT
The DNA here is from genome assembly GCF_040938575.1 of Ambystoma mexicanum. Lineage (NCBI taxonomy): Eukaryota > Metazoa > Chordata > Amphibia > Caudata > Ambystomatidae > Ambystoma > Ambystoma mexicanum. The sequence continues at coordinate 804,589,541 of NC_090921.1, forward strand.
GATCTTCAAGGATAGATAACCAGTTCTTGGCCGCTCCAGCTTTTGACACCCGGTCAGACAGTCTTCTCAGTCTTTCCTCGATCTTCAGCCGCTTTCTTGCTGCGACACAGCTTTCGATCTTTCTTTCTCTGTGGGTCTGAGCTTACTAGAATTGTGATATTGAATGTCCAAATTCTATATAATGGTGGCGCCGCCTGCAGTCTATTCACTACCTATAGCCAGCCTTTAAGATTACTTAGTCTACTTGTGTTGCTGCATCGGTACAGTTATAAAATGTCTTGCATTTTCTGCAGTGCTTTTCACACTTGTAAACTTCACTTTGCTTATGGAATTTACTCGATTCTTTTACTTCGTCATCAGATTCAATAAGGTCTATACTTTCTCTTCTTTGGCCACTCTTCTCAGTACGTCACATTTGCTTCTTTTGAGGTCACCAACCTCTCCTTCACTCATCTTCATATTCCTTCTGGGATCTCCTCCAAGATATTGTCATCTTTAAGGGGCTACATCAGATAGGGTTTTCTCAATGGATACCTTTTCTCAAAGGCTCTTTGTGGAATAGGCACGATTAGTGGTGTTGTGCATGGCGCGACTTCTGGCTTCCAACATATAGGAAGGATGGGAGCGCGATTTCTTGAAGAGGCATTCAACTGCTCCTCTACAACTGTGATGATGAGGAGGGAATGTTATGAATAAGATGGACTGTGACAAATGGCTGTGATGAAGGACTATGATAAAGGAGGAATGTGAGGAAGGACAAGGACACTGATGAAGAGGAAGGACTATGACAAAGGGGGAAGGACTGTGATGAATGATTGTTATGGTGGAAAAGGAATATGACAAAGGACTGTGATGAATGAGAAAGACTATGATAAAGGAGAAGGACTATGGCCAAAGAGAAAGACTTGCTAAGGGTAAAGATGGTATTGAAATAAAATAACTCCTATTACAGAGAAGCATTGACAATAAGAAAGGACTGTGATTAAGGAGAAGGACTCTGATGAACGAGAAGGACTGTGATGATTTACAGCTGTGGCAAAGGAGGACTGTGCCCATGGAGGACTGTGAGGAATGAGGACTTTGATGAAGGAGCACTGTGATGAAAAAGAACTTTGATGATGGTTGTGTTGAACTAGAAGGACTGTGATGAAGGCCTGCCAGAAGGACTGTGATGAAGCAGAAGGGTTATGAAGAAGGACTGTGAAGAAGGACTATTTTGAATCTTAATGAGTATTATGAAGGAGAAGGACTGTGATGAAGGAGAAGAACTGTGATGAAGGATAAGCACTATTATGGAGGACTGTGACAAAGGATCATGATGAAGGACTTTATTGAAGGAGAGGTAATGCTTCTCAACACTCTTTCTTTTCTGGATTTTTGGCTGGAAGGTGGTGCTTATAAGTGCCAAAATAGAAAACAACATGATTGGATGCATACACTAAGTTTGAATAGACACACACCTGAATGGACAAAGGGACCCAAATTACAGTGAGCCTCATTACATGTTTGCCTGTCTGCAGTTACCGGACTGGCAAACTACGAGTTCTGCTCACGGGTGCCTTTTCACCTGCCAGGTCGGACCTGGCGGGCGGACCGGCACCCGCGAGCATAGCATGTCGGATGCAACGGCACCATTCTGAATGGTGCCGGTGCATCCAGCCTCCCCATTCCCATTTGAGTCCTATTGGGCTCAAATGGGAATGGGGAGCATTTTTTACCACCGTCCGGGAACGGCCATATACCGGGTCTAGTGGGGCCGTAATTAACCAGTAATTGCCCATTCCCGGGCGCCGTTATAATTCGCAGGTTCGGCAGAAGCCTGCCGGTTTTACTGGCAAGGCTACCGCCATACTTGTAATGTGGGCCAATGTATTGTTATGCCAAAAATATCATATAGGACCAGGGATGCTTTTGCGACTGTCAGCGAAAACAAAAAAAGAAGACTTAAGTTAAAACAACAAACTGAAGAAAATTATGAAAAACATTTGTGGCCAGATTCTCAAAAAGCAGTGCAAAGGAAAGGAGTGCGGACAATGGGCATGTTTCGTTTGAGCTCTTTCAGCAATGATCAGGCCACATTATTCTGTCTGTCATATAGTCATATTTAAACAAACCATCTTGCATATCTGCCTCATGTTCCTCTCTGATTAGTATGCGATAACACTTGCATGCTCCATGTGGTCCACTGGGCAGGGATTACGTGGATCTCAATGTTCAGCACAATACCCCTACTGTTTACGGTGTGGAAATGAAGGTGGAGTATTTATGCTGTGCACCATTACCACCCAAGGGCAGTCTCCAGGCACTCATGTGGCTCTGCAAGAGAAGAGGGTGGAGTGGGGCGTGTTAGTGAGGATAGGATGAGAGGATAGGTTCAGGACCAGGAGGAATTAGCATCTGTGTGAATTGTCTTGTGTGTGGCAGTTGCAAGAGGTCTCGCTTTCAATCGTATGGGTAGCACTCAGTGCCTAGGATGGGTGCTAGTGTTTGTGTTGGGTGTGTGGGTCATGTGAGGTTAAAGAGGGGTTGCGGTCATGCGTACTGCTTAGTTGTATACATTAGGGGTTTCAGAGTCACAGATGAATGTTAGGTGTTTAATTGTATTGTGTTGGTGTGCATTTGTGTAGTGTCAACGGATTTATGGACTATGTGCAAGGGTATGTTCACTCTCAGGTTACTTCCAGAGTCTCAGAGAGCTGGTTGAGTGCAAGGATTAGATTAGCTCTCGGTGTTTCTATGTTTAGTGTGGCTAGCCCCTGGCCGTGTATAGTGGCGTTGTTCATATTGGAGGAGCAGGAATGGGGAATTGGTTAGTACATCAGTTAGTTTGACAGTGCCTCTGAAGTACATCTTGAGTGGCCGCTCGTTGGCACCTTCCCACGTTCTTGGTTGCGGTCCGTTGGCCCGCCCCGCCTCCTCTCCAACCATGGAGGCTGACTTCCCCTGTGGATTTGGGGTCAGGAGTTGGTTGTACCCAGTGTGTTCCTTGTTTCTTGGCAGGAAATAGTCCAGACATTTGCATTTGGCTGTTAAATGGGTGCAAAGTTGGTATTATAATATATGTGAGGAAGTGGTGATCAACCAGGCGACCCTACTTATGAGGGTGAGCAATTGTTGAAGGATGTGCAGGTCCCAACTTTTGCAATAGCTAATGTAAATAGAATAAATGCAGTAACAAGAAAAATACCAGCAGAGGATATGCCCTGATTTTTTTGCTGGAAATGCTCAATACTCACTTTCACACTCATCGTAATAGTAGTGCCAAATACAATGTCAACCACCCCAGTGTAGACATTGTACCTCTACATTTAGTAATGACGTGAGATTTATGGGCTAGTACAGGTGGAGAACACCTCTGAGTTTCAGGTGTCGGGGCTTAATAGAATAATTAAGTCAAACATGTATAAAGGGCCATTCTCCCTTAGTCCTCAAATCTTTCCTCTTTTAATTCCTTATCTCACTTCCTTATTCAACAATTCATTATCTCCTGCTATGGTCCCTGTTCTTTCAAACATGCTAGTCATTCCTATCCTAAAAGAACGTCCCCTCACCATATTCTTTCTTCTAGGCTTCTATCACTCTGCATCCTTCAGTGGCAGATTATCCATTAGGCCAAGTAGGCACCGGCCTATCGGCCCCACTCCTTTTAGGGGCCCCATGACAATGGATCAAAATAAAGCGGTGCAGAAAATTAAAAACATATTAGGAGATCATTTGTTAGGAGGGGGGCTACATTTCGACTGCCTAGTGGCCTTCACAGGGTTTAATCCGGCCTGGCATCCTTGACACTGTTCACAAATGATTCTTTTCCTACTTATCTAACCTCACCTACTCTTTCTTGGGCTGGACAATCATCCTCTTCTTCCCCCTCACGCTTTGGGGTCTCTCAAGGGTCTGTCCTAGGCCCTTTATTCTTTTCTTTCTATACTCTCCCTCTCTCTGCCATTTTTACTTCCTGTAACTTCTCATATCATCTATATGCAGAGGAGACCCACATTTTCTTTTCCATGTCATCATTTTTAGAGTCTCTACGTGTAAAACTCTCTGCCGGTCTGTCTTTCATCCAGTATTGGATGTCCTCACATTTTCTCCTTCTTAACTCTTCTAATATGGAAATTCTGTTCTTCCCTTCCTCTCAAATTCTTCCTCCCCTTCCTCCTCCTTCTATTCTCTTCCCTCAAAACCAGCCTACTTCTGCTCGCTATCCTGGTATTCATTTTGATCATTCCTTGTCCTTCTCTGCTCATATTCTTGCCACTGATCGTGCCTGCTGCTTCCACATTTTCAATATATGTAAAGCTCCTCCCTTTAGAACTTTCAGGGCAACTAAGCTCATACTTTACAGCATCATTCTTGCTTGTCTCGACTATTGCTTCTCTCTTTTTCCCGGTCTTCCTGCTTCTCAAATTTCCCGACTTCAGTTCCTTTTTCACTCATCTCTACATCATATAGGCTCCCTTACTCCTTATACCTCTATTTCTGAGGCCCTTAGTTCTCACCATTGGTTATCCTTCGAAAACCGTCTTCAATATTCTTTTCTTTCTATTGTTTTCAAATGCCTTTCTGGCATGGCACCCTCCTAGCTCAGTTCTCTTGTATACTCGTACAAACCATCTCGCCCCCATCGGTCTGAATCCCTTTTTCTTCTCTCTGTTCCACAGCTTGCCTGTGCCCAATCCCGTTTCAGCTCCTTTTCTTTTCTGTAGCCCCCAACTCTGGAACTCTCTTCCTCTATCTATTCCATCTCTTACTTTGTATTCTGCATCTCGCACACTGCTTAAATCTAACTTTTTCCCCCTTCCTAGGGCATATCATTTTTAGCTGATTAATTTGATTTATTTATTTCCTTTGTTCAGCGCTTGGAGATAAGCACATTATAAGCACAAATACATTAAATTAAATGAAGTCATGCATTCTAGTCTAATACCAGTTGGTTGAGTTCAAGTCAATGTAGCATCTCAGCCTTGTCAGTCTTCCCTCTCCCTGTACCATATCCATTACCTGGCTATACCTCACAAGTCAAGGGAGCCCATCTTGAAAAAATGACTCATTTGGCAGTGGGGACACGTTACATATACACTCTAACGTAATAGGGTCCCCGTTGTCAAGTTTTGGTAATTTGGCAGGTGCCACCTTTTGCCCTTTACATTTGCACCCAGCAGTGCAAAGTGAGTAAATGCTGACTGACATGCCGGCATGCCAGGTATCATTTACTTTTGATTGCTGCTTTCCATGCTCGCATGGCAAGTGGTGCTCACAATTACGATTAAACGCTGCCCGACATGCTCGCATGTGCAGCAGAGTTTATCATTGTAAACACTGTTTACCATGCGCTCATCTTCATCAGATGTAGTATACCACACAAAATGGATAAAGGGCTCTACATGTGACATGAGGATTGCTGTGAGGATCAGCAGGAGTCATACTAATGATATCACAAACCCCCATTCAGCACATTTTCAGGTGATGCACGTAATGCAGTTATACATGTCCCCAAGAAACAACTTAAATTAATGGTGTGTCTCAAGAGGCTCATTCTGTTTGCAACGTGGTGCATGCACATGGATGACAGTGGACACTAACAGGTATGTCAATTAATGAAGTACCATACATGTGCATCCGGTCATGAGGCATTATCCACACATCACTCTTCAACAAAGGAAGGGAGTGGCCATCCACCACAATAAAGATTTGCAGAAAAGCACTCATAGGGCCCGCGCTTAGAAACCCCTGGGTTGTGAGCGCGTTATAAATAACCTATAATATCATATCATAGTTAGAAATAAACACATCATGTAGACATTTAGTTGAGGGTACAAATGCATTGAGAACTTCCACATCGACCATCTGCTCACTTGAAGCCCACTCTCCACCTCATCAAATGGGGATAGCTCCTCCACTTCGAGGGGGCCTCCACAAGTTGCCATGGTATACTTCACATTCCTCCCCAACTTTGCCTTGGTTCTTCTTCTGAGATCTCCCACATGCTCATTGACTTCCTTGGCAGTGTGATTTTCCACTCCACAGTTATTTATCTGATCAGTAACCAGCTGCCAGGAGGAGGAGTGAGGAGCCAGGAATGAGACACAGACAAAGAGGACTCATGGTAATGATTAAAGACTTTTATTAAACTATAAAGGGGTTGGGAAATGCCTCACTGACCCTAATCTAGGAGTTATTTCCCTACCTCAACCAAAACTAAGGATCTGTTCTGTCTCAAGATGTCCAAAGCAAAAATGTCCTGTGCCCGAAATCCTATCCTAGCCTTCACATTCTTAAAGTAAATTTAAGGTGTTAAGGCCTTTCGGCCTTGAAAGTGCACACAAATGTTAACGAAAAGTATAACCCCAACAAATAGGTTTCATATAGATAATGTTCACAGTTCCAGGGGATAACTCCCTTCCCAAGGTTTCTCTCCAACATAAACAACAGTTCAAAAAGAATAACCAAGTTCTTTAAAGCCCAAGAGAATATATTGGATTGGTATTTGCAATTCACTTCACAGACATGGTTTTGCCTGGTCTCCTGCCAGGACTTTCTTAAACAGTTCACTCAATTCCCAGAGGTATGGGTCTTTCTTTGGATTTCAGGTACATACTTGGCTTTGTCTGGTATACTCTCCTGCCAGGGCTTCCTTGGACAGTTCACACAATTCACAATCCCAATGGCATGGGTCTTCCTTGGGATTTTCTTCACACACTTGACTTTGACTTGTAATACCCCCCTGTCTGGGCTTTTTACCACTTTACTCAATTCACAATCCCAAGGGTATGGCTCTTCCTTAGGATTCTCTTAACACACTGGGATTTGCCTGGTGTACTCCCCTACCAGGACTTTCTTATAACACAAGTCTTTTCCTAGACTCACACAATGTGGGCCTCATTACGAGTTTGGAGGTAGCCATGGTGCTATTAGCGCCATGGCTGCCTTCAAACCCGTGTCCGGGTCCAGGTAGTCGGAATGGGAACTTACCGGGTCATTCTAACCTTGGAGGACCCGGTAAATCCCGCAGCTTGTCCAGTCCCCCCCAAAGCCCAGCCTTCTGTGAGTTTTCTCCTGACCTTAACGGGAGCTGCCTGTCCCTGCCAGGTACCTCTCTCCCCTGTGCATCAGCTGTCGGGAATTTCAACCTACCTGCATTGCGTGCCTCCTTCCATCAACTAGAGCGTGGTGTGGGCTTTCGTGCTATAGTGATGTTCATGACTCCCATCCTCTTTCTCGTCCCAGTATTTTTAAAGGATTGAAATACATGGGCTTGACAGTTAGTCCTTGTCAGTCTATTTAGAGGATATTGTAGTATGCTATCAGCAAATCTTGTATCTTGTTGAAGGGGGTTGACACAATATGCCATTAAGGCATGAGGAATGGAGGGGATATCCCTAAAAGTAAAAGTAGTATACCATGTCTCATCTGATAATGCCCGTCTCCCTCAATGACAGTCACCTCCCCCCATGTGGTCCTCCCTCATATAGCCACACCCAGGGTCAGGTTCAGGTAGCAGCGACTGTCCCCTGGCCACATGGGAAGAGGCTACCTCTGGGAAAGAAGTCATGACATCATTAGATTCATCACAGTGCTTTTGGAAGAAGTAATGAAAAGTGCAATGTTCTAATAATAGAGAATTTATCCTAAAAATATATCCTTTTAGATACCAATCGTTTCACAGTTGTTTCCTTAAGCAGTGTCTTGAACTGGTGAAAGTACCTAAATGCTGCTACTTTGCAGAGTGTAGTTATTTTTTCCTAATAGCTCTGAGTCACTTTCATTCCTTGAAGGTTAAAGTCACTGTACGCATGCACACGTGCTAGTGATAATCATGTAGTCCGGAGACACATCAGCTGAAGTCTAGAAGTCTACAAGTCTCCCTCCTGAGTATGCACAGTGGCGCTTAATTGCCTTGGAAACTAGCTCCTAGCCTGAGCAGGCACGGTTTTATGTGAACTCTGAGTTTCATACATTTTGCCTTCTCTTTCTCAAATAGACAAATTGAAGCGCTGCTCAATTAAACTATTTATAAAGAGGTTCAAAGAGAAACATTTCTAAATCCAAATCCTAAACTCTATAGTGGTTAGCGGCACTTCCCAATGTCATGAGTACAGGAAATAACTTGCTGTGCTCCCACCACAATATTCAGACAGGTGCTGCTCCCAAAACCTGATTCCTGCATGAAGACTCGTGGTAAACCCTCTTTTTACTGATTTTTACTCTCACCAAATGCCTCTTTAGCTGGAGCTCTCAAACACAGGACCTGCTGCCTGAAAGATTTAGATGCAAGGCAGTTATGGAGTTTGACCAACATTCCAAGCTGTCTAGGGTTCCCCTCAACCAATCAGTTCCCAGAAGCAGTCCTTCCATCTTGGCATGGGAAGACCTCCATCTCCTGAAATATTTGATTAAGGAAAAAAGAATGCACGCAGCCTAGACTCTTTTCTTGTAATGCCTAACTCTCATCTAATATCTCCTTCTAACATACAACTCTACCCACACTTTCAGTAATAGTAGTTAAGTCAGGTTCAAATTCCCCAATACTTTGCCATTTTTTATTGATGTATTTTGGTTCATTGAACCTTTCACATAACAAAACTCATACAAAACTATCACAATTCATTAAATCATCATAATCCTACAGTTTTAAAACTCCAATTAAAAAGAAATCTCCAGAAAGGAGGTACCCAGTACAATTCTAGTACAATAATATATTAAATCATCATAATTTTTCCAAGCTACAAACAGTAAAAACCAACCCTTGTAAAATCACATTATCTAAAAATTAAACTAAAATGTTTCTAAAAAGATTCAACCTCCAAATAAATGAATTCCATATTATTATTAAATACATCACAAATTTCATTTTTGGATCCAACTAGGGGCTCACTATATGCAATAGGGTAATTAAAATACTAATTGCTTAACCTCTAGAAGACAGCAACACATCTATCAGCCCAGACCAACACTATTCTTCTTTACTAAGTTCCCATCACAGACTCTACAGGGAGAACCATGTTTAGAAATTTTACCACTGCAAGTAAGATCTACAGTAATGTGTCTCAAAGTCTCAACTTCAGTCGCAGTCCCACAGAATCTGCAACTTCTGAGACTTCGGGGGACACCCATACGCGCCTCTAACCCCTCATTTGTAAGATATACGTTAAGTCAAAATTGAAGAAATTGTGAATGCATTCTTGCATTAGGAATCTTGGATAGATAGGCTGAAAGAGTGTTCCTTGGTTTCTGTCATGATCTCTGCTTCCAAAAGGTCAGGGTTTTCCCAACTCCCTTGGAAGCAGATTCATAACCCAGGTTCCGAGTGCCAACCAGTCCCAATTGGGACCTTTTGGACCCAGTCCTGGCGCCAGTGGCACCAGGCTCATAAATATGCCCAGTCCCAGCGCTGGAAGCGCCGGGCTCATAATGCTTGGGTGGACTTACCTGCAGCAGACCATGCTGCTTACTTGCCTGCCAGTTGAGCCTCTGATCCTCTTCTGTTTGGAACTACTTTTCCTGTTGGGTGGGGCTGGAGCCACTCCCTAGATTCAGAACACTGGAACTCTTCTGGAAGGCAGGAACTCTTTTCTTACCAGGAACTCTTTTCTTACTTAGGCGTGGCTGTGGAAGGAGACACCTAAGCACTACAGGAGGCTATTTAAACCACACCCGGTGGATGAATCTTGCTTTGCGTTATTCTGCACCCTCTGCAGCAGAACGCTCATCGTGTCTTCTGCATCCGGTCCTGGGCCTAAGGAAAAAGGCTTACCATCCTGAATCCAGTCTTCAGCAACACCTATAAAGACAAGAAAGAACAGGTTAGCATTCCGGCATCTGAAAGGCAAAGGCTTACCTACTCTTCGTGCGCTCCGGAGGTCTTCACACTGCATTCCGGCATCTGAAAGACAAAAGCTTACCAACTCTTCGCACGCTCCGGAGGCCTTCGGCGCTGCATCCCGCATCTGAAAGACAAAACAAGGTGCGTTTAAAGACATTGGGGAACTTTAATACTCACGTGCCATTACTCCTTTCCACATCTAATCCAGTGGGTATTCCGGCACCCTGCAGCCGCTCCGAACTCGTACCTGCAAAATAAAAAGACAGTTAGAGCGCATCGTGAAGCAGGCAACAAGCGCTTACTTATGTGCTTCCAGGCGCTTCTATTCATCACACGGGCTCCATCTTCAACTCATTTCAGTCCGTCATCCGCCATCGCCGGAACCCTGCAAAACAAGAGACATCATTACTAAAGACTTTAAAGACATTTGAATGACTCGAAACTTACCGTTCGTGCAGTAAACGACGGACAGCAGTCCTCTGAAGTCAAGAGGCCTGCGCTACCTATCCAGTGAAGAAACTGGTTACAGCACCCTGCCCCGAGGCAGATGGAGAGCTCGGCATTCACTTACCTAAGGTGAGAGCGTTAACCTTTGGGGGTCTACAGGAGAGGAGAAGAGGAAAGAGATAGGGACACCCCAATAACCCCAGTTCATTAACCCCATATTTTCTATCTGCAGACATCTTACTCTACACGTCAGGCATACAGTGCACAGAGGTCCAGACCAAAGAGCCAACCGGGGGCTACACATCACCTTTGAAGATACGGTAGTCGCCCAGTCAAGACCGGCGCCTCTGCGAGCATCAGGTGAGCGTTACAGAACGCAAAGCCTACCGCAAAACTCTCGCCCAGGCGCTATGGAAACCTCGGATACTGACCCCCTAGCCCGGTTACTTGGGGAACTAAGGGCAGAAGTGCATGCAGCTCATCAGGAAACGAATGCTCTAAGAAGGGAACTAATTATTTCCAAGGAGAGAACAGACAATCTTGCTAGACAAGTGCTACAGTCACAAGCCGGACAGACCCCGTTACCCGCATCAGGGGCAAATCTTCCTTCAACATCCTCTATGAATCCAGTGCAGATCAACCTACCTGGGAATGTACCTCTGGCTCCGCCCGAACGATTTTCTGGTGACCCAAAGAGGTTTGCAGTATTTATCAATCAGTGCCGGTTGCACTTCTTATGCCGACCAGCAGCCTTTCCAACTGATCAAGCTAAAGTAGCTTTTGTACTTTCGTACCTTAGTGGCAATGCGGCAGACTGGTCGATCCCTCTAGTTCATCAAGATGATCCGGTTCTCCATGATTTTCAAGCCTTTCAGCTTAGTATGGAAAAACTGTTCGCAAGACATGCACAGGGACAGGCCTTGGACAATGAGCTTCTTTCGTTGCGACAGGGTAATCAAGACCTTTTGGCTTATATTACATCTTTCAATAGACTAATAGTGGAAACTCAATGGCCTGAGGACAAAAGGATTACGCTATTTTATAGAGGTCTACGTGGAGAGCTCAAAGACGTTTTAGCCCAAGTAGTGAATCCCCCACAAGACTGTTCGGATTATATAGACTTGGTCTTTCAAATAGATCACAGACTGCAGAACAGGAAGGCCGATCGTTCCAAGTTTGAGGCTCGAGTATTTTCCAAACCGCCAACTCCTTCCAAAGGAGTAGACTCCGGGGAACCCATGCAAATAGGGGGTCTGAAAGGCCCTCTAACACAAAGGGAGCGGGAAAGGAGAAAACAGTTGCAATTATGCCTATATTGCGGAAACTCAGGGCACTTTCTTCGAGACTGTCCGGTGAAACCTGCCAAGAAGGCAGTAGGAGCTGCAGTTACCACAGTTACAAACTCTGAGCAGGGAAACGACCTCGCCCGACAAGAATAGAGGTCCTCTTGCCGAGCGTGAAAACCAGTTCCGTGACCTCGCATTTCGTGATACCCATGGTCCTCATTAGCCCTGATAATCCGGATCGATTACATGCAATTGAAGCTTACGTCGACAGCGGTGCCATCGGCAATTATGTGGATCATGAAATGGTTTTGAGGATGAATCTAACTCTTTGTCCCAAGGCTGTAAAGGACGTCATTACTACGGTGGATGGTACGGAGATAGCCTCCGGGCCAGTAACGCATACCACTCAAGAGGTGACGCTAGTAAGTCAAGATGGACACCATGAGAAGATCGTGTTCGATGTGATCAAGGCCCCTCAGTTTCAGATTATTCTAGGAATACCTTGGTTAGAGAAACACAATCCTCTGATCGATTGGCGAGCAAGAACGGTCCAGTTTCCAGAATGTGTCTCTACTTGTCACCCTCCACCTGGTGTTGCACTGGCCGCAATTTCTTCAGAGACTCCCCAGTTACCTCCCGAATACCTAGAATACCAAGATGTTTTCCGGAAGGATCAGGCTAACTCTCTACCTCCTCATAGGTCTTATGACTGCCAGATAGACCTGATACCTGGATCTACTCCTCCTTGTAGTAGAATTTATGCCCTCACCGAGCCTGAGAATCTTCACCTTCGACAATACCTGGATCAATACCTGGCAAATGGGTTTATTCGTCCTTCCAAGTCCCCTGCTTCTTCAGCTTTGTTCTTCGTTCCAAAAAAGGAAGGAGACCTTAGAACTTGTATCGATTATCGCTCCCTGAACCAGATCACCGTTAAGAATAGATATCCGTTACCTTTGATCCCTGAACTCCTGGACCAAGTCAGAAAAGCATGCATATATACAAAGCTGGATCTTAGAGGAGCTTACCACTTGGTACGAGTAAAAGAGGGCGATGAATGGAAGACGGCCTTCCGCACCAAGTATGGGCTATTTGAATATCAGGTCATGCCCTTCGGACTTTGCAATGCCCCGGCCGCCTTTCAATATTTTATGAACGATGTCCTCAGAGAGCTCATAGATGTATGTGTTGTTGTTTACATTGACGACATCCTCGTTTATTCTTCATCGGAATCTGAACATCGGAAACACGTGAAAATGGTCCTCGAAAGATTGCGTCAACACAAACTTTTCGCTAAGTTGGAAAAATGTGTTTTCAACGTGACTGAAGTTGAATTCTTGGGATTCATATTATCACCTGGCGGAGTGCGTATGGATTCAAAGAAGGTCGATGCAGTTCTCAAATGGCCATCACCATCCTCCGTAAAAGGTGTGCAAAGCATGTTAGGCTTCGCTAACTTTTACCGCAGGTTTATCCCCGAGTTCTCTCGAATAGTCCAGCCCATCACTGCCTTGTTAAAGAAAAACAAACGTTTTGAATGGTCTACCGAGGCGGAACAAGCTTTCCAGGATTTGAAGAATAAATTTATCTCTGCACCAATCTTAAAACACCCTCGCCCGGAACTCCCCTACATCGTGGAAACTGATGCTTCAAGCCTTGCCATGGGGGCAGTTCTATCACAAAAGGACCCGGTAACCAATCAGTTGCATCCCGTGGCATTTTGGTCCCGCAAATTCTCGCCTCCTGAAGTCAATTACACGATTACTGACAAGGAACTTCTGGCTATCAAGTCTGCCTTTAAGGCTTGGCGGCATTATCTGCTGGGGGCCCGACACACCGTTACTGTGATTACGGATCACCGAAACCTGCAATATTTGAAAACCGCAAAAGCCCAATCCTCTAGACAACTCCGTTGGGCATTATTCTTTGCCGAGTTTGACTTCATAATTACCTATCGACCTGGTACAAAGAACGGTAAAGCCGATGCCCTTTCTCGGATGGGAGTGGAAGAACACTTGATCAACCCTAAACCTGTACCAATCATTCCCGAACAAAGAATTCTGGGTGTAATCGCCACAGAATCCATAGAGGAAGTTAAGGATAAAGCCAGGCAACTTGTAACTCCAGCAGACATACAGAATTGGCATCTGCAGGGAAAGGACTTTGCAGTAAAGGACAACTTATTGTATTTCCAAGAACGATTATACCTACCCAGCACAGATTTACAGAAAAAAGTAATCTCTTGTTATCACGACTCTTTAATGGAAGGTCATCCCGGTATAGCCAAGACCTCAGAAAATATCAAGCGCTACTTCTGGTGGCCATCTTGGAAAAAAGATATCAGAGACTTTATAATGTCCTGTGGAGTATGCGCCCAAAACAAGAGTCAAAAGGAAAGACCAGCAGGCCTCTTACGCCCTATTGACATCCCACCTCGCCCTTGGCATACGCTTTCTATGGACTTCATCACCGATCTACCTCCATGCTCCGGATACAATACGATTCTAGTAATCGTGGACTTATTCTCCAAGATGGCGCATTTCATTCCGCTCAAAGGCTTGCCAACAGCAGCAACTCTGGCCCGAGAATTTCTCGAAAACATCGTCCGACTGCACGGTTTTCCTTCGGTTCTAATTTCGGATCGAGGTAGTCAATTTATTTCTCATTTTTGGCGAAGTTGCTGTCGGTCGGCTCAAATTGATGTGAGACTATCGACCAGTCACCACCCTCAGACCGACAGACAAACCGAGAGGACCAATCAAACTCTGGAACAGTATTTACGCTGCATGCTGCAACAAACTGAAAAAACTTGGAAAGATATCCTTTGGATAGCCGAGTATGCCTACAATAACTCTGTCCATTCGGGAACTGGGAAAACCCCGTTTTTTCTTTTGTACGGCAGTCACCCTCGAACCTCGGAGTTGGATCCCCTCCAAGATCTTGAAACACCAGCAGTAGACTACCTGCATTCTACAATCACCCAAGCCTTTAAGGAAGCTGTTTCTCACCTTCAAACAGCTAAAGAACAATACAAGAAAGGAGCAGATCAACATCGGAAGGAACCCCCTCACTATCAAGTAGGGGATCAAGTCTGGTTATCCACCAAATATCTATCTCTAAAAGGGCCACGCACATTCAACCCAAGATACCTTGGTCCCTATTCCATCACTACCATAGTAAACCCAGTAGCGGTCAAGTTGGACTTGCCCCCGCACATGAAGATACATCCGGTCTTCCACGTCTCTCTATTAAAACCCGTGCAACCTCAAACCCGACTAACCAAATCTCCAAAACCTATCCTAGTTGATGGAGAACTCGAGTTTGAAGTCAAAAGCATTCTGGACTCCAAGATCTCCAAATCTAAACTATTCTACCTAATTGACTGGAAAGGCTACGGCCCCCAAGAGAGATCCTGGGAACCTGCTGAATATGTCCACGCTCCTCGCCTAATCAAAAGATTTCACCGAACATTTCCTGACAAGCCAAAATCCCCGGAGAAGCCCGGTTTGGGAGGGGCCTTGAGGGGGGGTACTGTCATGATCTCTGCTTCCAAAAGGTCAGGGTTTTCCCAACTCCCTTGGAAGCAGATTCATAACCCAGGTTCCGAGTGCCAACCAGTCCCAATTGGGACCTTTTGGACCCAGTCCTGGCGCCAGTGGCACCAGGCTCATAAATATGCCCAGTCCCAGCGCTGGAAGCGCCGGGCTCATAATGCTTGGGTGGACTTACCTGCAGCAGACCATGCTGCTTACTTGCCTGCCAGTTGAGCCTCTGATCCTCTTCTGTTTGGAACTACTTTTCCTGTTGGGTGGGGCTGGAGCCACTCCCTAGATTCAGAACACTGGAACTCTTCTGGAAGGCAGGAACTCTTTTCTTACCAGGAACTCTTTTCTTACTTAGGCGTGGCTGTGGAAGGAGACACCTAAGCACTACAGGAGGCTATTTAAACCACACCCGGTGGATGAATCTTGCTTTGCGTTATTCTGCACCCTCTGCAGCAGAACGCTCATCGTGTCTTCTGCATCCGGTCCTGGGCCTAAGGAAAAAGGCTTACCATCCTGAATCCAGTCTTCAGCAACACCTATAAAGACAAGAAAGAACAGGTTAGCATTCCGGCATCTGAAAGGCAAAGGCTTACCTACTCTTCGTGCGCTCCGGAGGTCTTCACACTGCATTCCGGCATCTGAAAGACAAAAGCTTACCAACTCTTCGCACACTCCGGAGGCCTTCGGCGCTGCATCCCGCATCTGAAAGACAAAACAAGGTGCGTTTAAAGACATTGGGGAACTTTAATACTCACGTGCCATTACTCCTTTCCACATCTAATCCAGTGGGTATTCCGGCACCCTGCAGCCGCTCGAACTCGTACCTGCAAAATAAAAAGACAGTTAGAGCGCATCGTGAAGCAGGCAACAAGCGCTTACTTACGTGCTTCCAGGCGCTTCTATTCATCACACGGGCTCCATCTTCAACTCACTTCAGTCCGTTATCCGCCATCGCCGGAACCCTGCAAAACAAGAGACATCATTACTAAAGACTTTAAAGACATTTGAATGACTCGAAACTTACCGTTCGTGCAGTAAACGACGGACAGCAGTCCTCTGAAGTCAAGAGGCCTGCGCTACCTATCCAGTGAAGAAACTGGTTACAGCACCCTGCCCCGAGGCAGATGGAGAGCTCGGCATTCACTTACCTAAGGTGAGAGCGTTAACCTTTGGGGGTCTACAGGAGAGGAGAAGAGGAAAGAGATAGGGACACCCCAATAACCCCAGTTCATTAACCCCATATTTTCTATCTGCAGACATCTTACTCTACACGTCAGGCATACAGTGCACAGAGGTCCAGCCCAAAGAGCCAACCGGGGGCTACACATCACCTTTGAAGATACGGTAGTCGCCCAGTCAAGACCGGCGGCTCTGCGAGAATCAGGTGAGCGTTACAGAAAGAGTGTTCCTTGGTTTCACATCACGAACCACATGATGGAACAGCTTATACTTCCTGCAAATCTTGATGATATTAATCCAGTCATTATCCCACAGCCTTCCCTTCAGACTATCTGTATTTTCTAATAGCTCTTCCCACGTCACATCTAGATATGTCAATAGGTTTGTGCACATACCGACGCACGACTTTAAGCTTTTCCCTGGTACTTATTTCCAGATTGCTCAAACAGCGTACCTGGATTCTCCATTCGAAACTTTCTATAAAGGAACAACATTTTCCAGTTCACAGAGGCAGTAAGAGACACAAGGCCCAACTCGTATCGAATCGCAGCCACGGGGACCCCTAATGGAAGATGTAAAATCCTTCTCCAAAATAGACCTTCCTGCCAATCCCAGGAAATACTGTAGGGAGACAATAATATCTCAGCTCCGTACATCAGACTAGGGACAACTTTACCTTTATAAAGTTAATAGCAAAATTGCTAGAGCCTGTTTCAATTCTAAAGCCCAGATAAGTGAACATTGGAACAACCTCCACATTTTCATTCCCTAGTTGCCATCTAAGACTCCTGCAGGCGTTCTTCTTAGTTCCACCAACAACTATGACCTTGGTTTTAGCAACATTTATCACCAAGTCATTTGAGTCTGTATACATTTGTAACTCTGCCAATTATCTTTCCAGCCCAATGGGTGTTTGCTAGATCAACAATAAATCATCTGCATAAAGGAGTCACAGACATTTCATCTTTCCCACATTCGTCAGGAAAGCTCTAGCATGCTTTAGGGAATTATCTATATCATAAATAAATTAAAAAGAAGTGGGGCTAAAACACAACCTTGTTTCAAGTCGTGCTCTGTCAAAGTAAGTCGCCCACCACTATCCACTCTTACCTGCACAGTGGTATTAGTATGCAGGGCTTTTATAATTTCCACTAAATAAATTGAACACCCCATTTCACCCCATTTCACCAGTTTAGACCAAAGCAAAGCTCTGTTCACACTGTCAAATGCAAGGGCGAAATCCACAACCCAATATAAAGTGGAGCACCCTTGTTTCAAGCTTTACTGTTAAGCAGATCTAACAGAAATCCATTTGTGGCTGTGCCAAAACACTCAGAAAAGCCTGTCTGAAACATAGCCAATTGCCAAATCCTAGAAGTCCACAAGCACAGCTGATCCCGAAGTATTGAAGCAAAAATATTACTGGGCATGTCCAGGGGGGCAATAGGTCTATAATTTTGCGAATTGCTCCTGTCCCCTTTTGTATAAATGGGAACAATAGAAGTGGACCACTTCAAAAGCAATCTATTGTCTTGAATGATCTTATCAAAAATAGCTCACAAAATGTTCGCCCACAGCGTAGGGGTATTTATTTAAGTACATTTTAATTGGCATTTTCATCAGACAAACATTGCTAATCCCCCTCTCTATCCCCCACTGGCCAAACCCCCCGGTCCCAAACCATAACCCCCTCCTTGTATCCTATTTCAGAGCCCCACCACTTTCCCTCCCCCCTCCCTCGCCCCAGATATCCTTTTTCTGACCCGACCCCCGTCTCTTCCCACTGACCTATTGTCCCTTTTTCTCTCTTGCGGCCACCATTAGTAAATCACGTCTCTGCAGGTTCCTTCACCCTTGACCATGGCAGTCCTGGCCAATGTTTGCACGCCCTATCTTCTATGGACATATCACCCCCCAATCGCTTCATTTTCCTCGGGCTACATGCTGCCCTTGAGTCCTGTTGAAGAAACTTCAGAATAACATCCTATTCCATACGGAAGGGTTGGTAGTCTCCTGGCTGGAGTAAGTAACCCACTCTAGTGCAACGAAATTCCAGATTTTCCCCACCCACTCATGTTCTGTGGGGGGTTCCTTTTTTCAATTTCTGGGCAACCACCTGTGCTGCCGCCATCATTAGGATTACATAAGCCTTTCTTTTTGACTTTGTCACTATCCCCTCCAGAACCCCCCCCAGTCCCAGGATGGCTAATCCCCAGCTGCCCATCAATCTCACCCCAAAGATCTCCATCGCTGACTTGATCATAGCCAAATATGACTGAATGCACAGGCAGGACCACCAAATATGTTTCCATGTCCCCACATCCCCACATTCCCTCCATCTTGTTTCAGGAACCTCACAGTAGTACTTATGTAGCTTCTCTGGGGTGAAATGCAATTTCACCATCCTCTTGATCTATGTTTCTTGTATTTGGACAGTCCTTCTGAGCTCGGGGATTTGCACCCATAGTAGCCCCCATTGTTCCTCCTCAATCTGGTATCCCACTGATATCTCTCACCGCTCCGTGTAGCTCCATTTCCCCGGCTCCCCCCCTTTCATGATGCCGTAGATCGGCCCCACAATATGTTTATCCCCTATTTCTGCTGTGACATATAAGGGGGTAAGTTCCCTGGTAGCCTAAAGCAGTCTCTAATCACTTTAATCTGTGAAGCAACATAGTATGCTCTAAAGTCGGGCTCCCCCATCCCTCCCTTGTTCCTCTGCACTGGCAGTACTTGTCTTGTCACTCTGGCTTTTTTGGGGTTCCATATGAATGCCCCTGTATATTTTTGCAGTGCCCAGAAATAGGTGTTGGGTACCCTTATTGGAAGAGCCATGAAGTGGTAGAGTAGTTTCGGTAAGATCGCCATCTTCAGGACATTGAGCCTTCCAATTCAGGATATTGATAACGGTGCGTGTGGAAGAGGAATTGCCATTCGACCATATCAAACGCTTTCTCAGCGTCTAAGGTTAATATAAGGGCCAGAGTCCTTGATTTGCTGACCTTTTCAATGAGGTGGCTAACTCGTTGAGTGTTGTTGCAGGTCTGTCTGCCTCTTATAAACCCTGACTGGTTTGGGTCGATAAGTCCCTGGAGGAGCCACTCAAGGCGGTTAGACAGGACTTTTGTGGATATTTTTGCATTGATATTAACAAGCACGATTGGTCTATAAGATCCGCACTGGGTGCTATCTTTCCCCGGCTTCAGCAGCAACACCACCTTGGCTTCTTCCATCATTAGTGTAATTCCTCCTGATCCCCCAAAGGAATTAAAGAGAGGGACCAGGTGTGGGATAAGGATTTCCCTGCATGTTTTATGGAAGTCCGCTGAGTATCCGTCTGGGCCCGGTGCCTTCCCTATGTGTAGACTTGCTATAGACGCCCGTACTGCCTCTAGCGTTATTTCGCCCTCTAGCTCCTCTCGTTCCACCTTAGTGATTTTGGATAAAGGGCACCCCTCAAGATATTCTATTTGGGCCAGGTCTGACGGTGAGTCTGTCTTGTATAAAGGGGCATAATAGTTTGTGAACACCTATGTGATGTCTAGAAGCGCTGAGCTTTCCCTACCCCCTTTTGTCTTGATCTTTAGTATGGTTCTGGACATGTCTTTCTTCCTTAACATCCTCATCAACAGGCAGTCAGCTTTATTAGCTTTGATATAGTATCTCTATTTGAGTTAGGTCAGTGATCGCCTGGCTGCCTTCATTTGCAGGACCTCCAGCTGGCCCCTTATAAACCGGTATTCCCTCCTGACCGCACCTCCTGCCCCTTCTACCATTCGGGCCACTACTTGTTTTAATTTATCCCCTAATCCCATTTCCAGCAACCTTATTTGTCTATCCCTTCAGGCTTTCAAAGCTATAAGCGACCCCCTCAAAGTGACTTTGAATGCATTCCATACCATTTGTTGGCTTGTCCCAACTGTGTCATTGTTCTGGAAGTACTCCAATATTTTGTCCCTCACCTCTCCCCTTAGGATCTCATCTTTAAGAATGTGAGCTGGGCAGCCCTAAATTCTAACACCTGGTGAGCCGTATGCCATATTTAGGGTCAGTGTAATGGGAGCATGGTCGGCAAGGGCGATTGCACCTACCTCTATCTCAGACACCATTGTGCTGAACGCATCATGCGCGAAAGTTCTGGCTGCTGGCTGCTTGCTTCGTTTTTCAATAACTATGTTCTCTTCTATCTTGCATGTGCAGAGGATTAATAGGAGAAGCCTTGTGCGCTTGCGGGAC
Organism: Ambystoma mexicanum; assembly: GCF_040938575.1. Taxonomy (NCBI): domain Eukaryota; kingdom Metazoa; phylum Chordata; class Amphibia; order Caudata; family Ambystomatidae; genus Ambystoma; species Ambystoma mexicanum. The sequence continues at coordinate 804,610,057 of NC_090921.1, forward strand.
GCGTAATCAGGTAAGGTCAAGGCCCAAGGCTCTTCTGCTATGCGAGTAAGAGCGGGTGAGAAAAGTGGTGGCAGGGTGCTTTGTTAGCACGAGTCTCTGTGCGCTGCAATTTGCGACCACAAAATGTTTCTATTTGGGTCGAAGCGCACGGTACAGACAAGGGCTTAATTGACTTTATCGGATGTTGCTTTTTCTGTTGTTCATTTGTGTCTTCACCTTTCATTGTGTCTTCCGCATAGGTGGAGCTGCGGATGATGATGAATGCGACGGGCGATTTTCCGGAGTCAGGATTTCGAGGTCTGAATTCTGCCGAGGATCCAACCAGGACTGCGAGGAAGCTGGTAAGTATAGTTAGCTAGTTCTTAGTTGCTTCTGAAATGTTCGTACTCCTAATAGGATGTCCTTCTGTCTTTCAGATCGTGACGAGCCGTGGTAAACATCGAGCTGCTAACGCATAAACAACGCGAAGCACAGGCTTGTATCTGGGCGTGGCTTAAGTTGTCAGCCACGCTCAGAGACTAAAGTTCCTCTGTGAATTACTAGAGACCTGCCCAGGAGCCATATTACTGGAACCAGGAAATGCTCAATTTCCTAACGGGTGAAGTGCCTGTAACTGCATACCAGGCCCTAATGGTGGGAGGTGTCTGTAACTGCATACCAGGAATGTCAAGCCAGCACCCACTTAGCCCCTAAGCGAATGTACTGGGCCCCCTTAACACCCAAAGGAGACAAGTGCCCTTATGATAAAGTGGTACTCATGACAGTTTTCCCCCCCAAACCCCCTCCAAATGGTGTACTCCCAGAGCCAGGTTTGGTTGGATGGTTCTGAGGGAATTTTTTAAGTAATCGAGGAGCGTGGATGTTATCTTTGGGTTCCCATGTCCTGTCCTGTGGCCCATACCCCTTCCAACCCACCAAATAATACAATCTCTTCCTGACTACCTTGGAATCCAAAATGTCTTTTACTTCATATTCAGGTTCACTTTCTTTTACAACTGTAACCGGGGGTGTCTGCACCCGTGTTCATGGGTGAACAGGTTTTTAATAAGGAAACATGAAATACAGGATGTATTCGAATATCGGGTTGGATTAATCACTGCTTCAATGGTAAATGGCCCTAAGAACTTGGGTTGGAATTTGCGGGGTCCATTTAACGCGATATGTCTGGAAGCTAACCACACTGCATCACCTACTTGATATCTTGGGGCTTCTTTGCGATGACGGTGTGCAAATCTTTTCTCTGCCTCTTTAGCCGCTATCAGGTGTGTCGTGGCCTTCCTCATGGCTTGTGAAATACTTTCATGTAGCGTCTTTACTTCTGGCATCTCTAAGGATTCCGGCGGGTCATAAACAGACGTTCGTGGATGTCTTCCATGAAGGGTATAGAAAGTTCTGAGTCCCACGGATGAGTGCACTGTATTGTTGTACGTATATTCCGCCACCCACAAAAGGTCCACCCAAGGACTGTCTGTTTGATGGAGGAAACAGCAAAGATACTGCTCTAGTGTCTGGTTAGTAAGTTCTGTCTGCCCGTCCGTTTGAGGGTGGTGAGTTGTGGAGAGTCTTTGGCCAGGATGGTGCCATTGGAATCCCTTTTAGAGCCACCAAATGGGCCATTTTTGAAAATAGGTATACTACCACCAAAACGGTGTCAACCCCTGTACAGGGGTCAAGTCAGTGATAAAATCCATGGAGATGGTGTGCCAAGGAGCAGGTGGTATGGTTAAAGGTTGGAGGAGCCTTGCAGGTTTTTGTTTCTGAGTCTTGTTCTGAGTGCAGATTCTGCACCTTCGAATGAAATGTATGATGTCCTTCCGCCAGGTTGGCCACCAGTATGACCGCTTAACCTTTTCCATGGTTTTTGTCACTCCAGGGTGACCTTCCATTGGGGAACTATGATAGTTGACAATGACTTGTTCCTGTAAAATTGGCGTGGAAATGTACAGGTGCCCTTGATAATATGGCAGTTCATCTTGAACGGACCATTGAGGTACTTTCGATTCCCAGGCTTGCAATTCATCTGCCGACATGCTATGTCTTATCTCTTCCTTCAAGTCTTCCAAAACGGGCATCGAGGTCCCTACAACCCCAAGTAGTCTTTCTCCTGGAATGATATCAACCGGATCTGGCAGAGCAAAACTGTTGTCGCCTTTACTGATGTGACATAATGCATCCGCCTTGCCGTTGCGTACCCCGGGTTGGTAAGTGATGACGAAATCATACTTGACGAAGAAAAGAGCCCAGCGAAGTTGCCGGGACGACTGATCTTTTGCGGAACGCAGATACTGCAAGTTCTGATGGTCGGTGATGATCGTGATGGTGTGTTTGGCTCCTAGTAGGTAATGTCTCCACTCCTTGAGGGCATCTTTAGTAGCCAATAGTTCCTTATCGGTAACTGCATAATTCAACTTAGCAGCAGAAAACATCTTAGACCAGAAGGCCACTGGATGCAATTACCCTGTGTCTGGGTTCCGCTGCAATAGCACCGCTCCCATCACAACGCTAGAGGCGCTCGGTGTCGACCACATACGAGAGATCAGGTCGTGGGTGCTATAGAATGGGAGCCGAAGTGAATTTATCTTTCAGTGCTTGGAAAGCCGCTTCCGCTTCTGTTGTTCAGTCCAACCTTCAATGTTTTCGGAGCAGGGATGTGATTGGATGCACTAACTGTGAAAATCCGGGTACAAACCGTCGATAAAAGTTTGTGAAACCGAGGCAGCTTTGTACCCATTTCACTGACGTGGGAGAGGGCCAAGTGAGTATTGCCTCTACTTTTTGTTTGTTCATTTTAATGCTGTGTGGTGAAAGCACAAACCCTAGAAACTCGACTTTGGTGAAATGAAAAGAACACTTCTCCAGTTTAGCATACAGATGGTTTTGTCGGAGCTTCCTGAGGACAGCACGTACATGAGTGATGTGTTCCTGAATCGTGGTGGAGTAAATTAAGATGTCATCTATGTACACTACCGCACATACGTCCAGCAGTTCCCGTAACAAATCATTCATGAAGCACTGGAATGGTGCAGGGGCCTTGCACAGCCCGAAGGCCATCATTTGATATTCGTAAAGGACGTACCTGGTGCGGAAGGCCATCTTCCACTTGTCGCCTTGTTTAACTCGTACCAGGTGCTATGCCCCCCTTAGATCTAGTTTGGTGAAGAACTGAGCCTGTTTGACTTGGTCCAATATTACTGCAATCAGGGGCAGAGGGTATCTGTTCGCTACAGTGATCTGGTTTAACGCGCAATAATCTATGCAGGTTCTTAGGTCCCCCTCTTTCTTAGGCATGAAGAAGAGGGGAGAGGCTGCTGGTGATTTAGAAGGCCGGATAAACCCCGTTAGCGAGGTACTGGTCCAGGTATGTCTTCAGGTGAACATTCTCTTGTTCGGTCAGTGCATAGATCTGACTACACAGAACTTGAGATCCCAGGTTTAAGGTCGATCTGACAGTCGTATGGACGATGCAGCGGTAGTGTGTTGGCCTGCTCCTTTTCGAACATGTCCAGGAACTCATGATATTCTGGTGGCAACACGCACTCCAACCCCAAGGTAGATCCAACCTCATGGATGGTCTGCAGAAGCCTAGTCACTGCGTCCTTTGTTTCGTAATACAAATGTTTATATTCGTTGGCGAAAGTCAAGATCCTTGTACGCCAGTTGATCTGAGGGTTGTGTGCTTCCAGCCAGGGAATACAGAGAATTATCTGGAACTGTGGGGCCATATAAGGTCCAACGAGATCCTCTCCCGATGCCCATCCTGTCAAAGTAACGTGACCATATCAGTGCACTGAGTCACAGGCCCTGACACCAGTCGGGCGCCATCGACCGCTGTGATGTTCTCAGCCACTGCCTTGGAAGGGATAGGTATACCTATCCTGCTTGCCAGGTCCTTGTCCATATAATTGCTGATAGCTCCACTGTCCACGTACGCATCTAGGGCATGCATCTTGGAAGGTTTCTGTGGGCAAATCAAGACTACAGGAACAACGAAATGCGAGGTCTGTGGTACCTTTTCCATGCTCGACAAGTCAACCTCTAAACTTGGCGGGCGTTGGAGTTTTCTGGACGGTCCCTCTCTTCTCCTTTTTCCAGGGCCCTCACCGCTTTTTGGTGTGGTCTTGCCGGGCAGCTGGAGGAATTGTCCTTCCTGACCACAATATAAGCATAACTGTTCTTGCTGTCTACACTCCCTCTCAGCCCTAGTGAGAGGCCCTTGAACTACTCCCAGTTGCATAGGCTCCGGCTGCATATCAGGCGTATCTCATACTGGATTCTCATTAGGACAAACATACTACGTACTGTTTTCAGAGCGCGCACAGTCTGGCTTGAGATCCTGTAGCCTATGATCCAGTTGTATAGCCAAATCAAAATTTTCCGCACAACCCACGGGCGAATTAACCACCTATGCTTGGACATCTTTCAGTTCTCTCCATCAGCGTCTGTAGAATAACGTTGTTCTCTTTTCCTCTGGCAAATTTGTCTCAGCAACCAAACCGATTGAAGGTAGCTACATAGGCCAGAAAAACCTGACTACATTGACGTAGGGACAGTAATTCGTTGTCCAATGCCTGCCCATAGGTGTGGCGAGTGAAAAGCTTTTCAAGTTCCTGTTGAAAGCCAGGGAAGTTACGTAGCAGAGGATCATCTCTCTTTACTAACGGAACTGCCCAGTCCGCTGCATGTCCTCCCAGATATGACAGCACAAAGGCTACTTTTCATTGGTCAGTGGGAAAAACAGGAAATGCAGGCAGCATTGATTCATGAAAACCCCAAATATTTTGGGATCTCTGGTGAACGGTTCAGGGGGTGGTAGTGGAATGTTCCCTGGGACAACTACCTGAACTGGACCCTTTGGTAGCGGAGCCAGAGCGGGTGGGGCAGCTGATAGTGGGACTTGCCCGACCTGCGCTTGTAATAACTGCCATGCCAACTCGTACGTTCTGTCACTACCAATTCCTGCCACAGGGAGTTTGTTTCCATCCGAGCTGCATGCACCTCTGCATGCAGCTCCCCCAGTAACTGTGACAAGTGATCAACCTCCGAGGTCTCCATATCGCTCAGGCAGTGCTTTCAAAAGGGGCTTTGCGTTCTGTAACCCTTACCTGAACTCTGCAGCAGTGCTGGAGACCGCTTCTTGAATAGGCCTTGAGAAGGGATCGGGTGGGATGTATGCGGGTTCTGACAAAACATAAACCAGGGATTAATGACCTATAGGATTTCTGACCAGTTGGCCCACCTACCCTTCCAATCCCTTGGCCCCTGGTGATTCGTAACTAAGGTGCTTGCAAGCTCACCTGTATGATTTAAGTAGTGAGCTCTCCATCCTGACTTTTGCAGGGGTGCGTGTTCCTGTAGATGGGCTGCTGACCAGTTGCTTCAATGGTTCTCTTGACTTGCGATATTCAGCCCAGAGGAGAAAGTCCTGGCTGCTTGCTTTGTTGTTCAATAACTGTGTTCTCTTCTATCTTGCATGTGCAGATGATTAATAGGAGAAGTCTTGTGCGCTTGCGGTAGGCGTACTCAGGTAAGGTCATGCCCCAAAGAGTGCTTTTCTGCTATGCGAGTAAGAGCGGCCGAAAAAAAGTGGTGGCAAGGTGCTTTGTTAGCACGTGTCTCTGTGCGCTGCGATTTGTGACCACAAAATATTTATATTTGGACCAAAGTGCGCGGTACAGCCAAGCGCTTAATTGATTTTATCGGATGTTGTTTTTTCTGTTGTCCATTAGTGTCTTTACCTTTGATTGTGTTTTTACCTTTGATTGTGTCTTCCACGTAGGCGGAGCTGCAGAGGATGATGAATGCGACGGGCGATTTTCCGGAGTCGGGATTTCGAGGTCTGAATTCTGCAGAGGATCGAACCAGGACTGCGAGGAAGCTGGTACGTATAGTTAGCTAGTTCTTGGTTGCTTCCGAAATGTTCGTACTCCTAATATGATGTCTTTCTGTCTTGGAGATCGGGACGAGCAGTGGTAAGAGTCGAGCAGCTAAGGCAGAAACAGCGCAAAGCACAGGCTCATCTCTCAGTGTGGCTTAAGTAGTCAGCCACGCTCAGAGACTAGAGTTCCTCTGTGAATTACCAGAGACTCACCTAGGAACCATATCACTAGAACCAGGAAATGCTCAATTTCGTAATGGGTGAAGTGCCTGTAACTGCATACCAGGCCCTAATGGTGGGAAGTGTCTGTAACTGCATACCAGGAACACCAGGCCAGTACCCACTTAACCCCTATGGGAATGTACTGGGCCCCCTTAAATCCCAAAGGAGTGGAGTGCCCTGATGATACAGTGGTACTCATGACACTATGTTTTTGTAAAGTAATAAGAGTGGTAGGGCTTTACTGGAATACAGTAACTGCTGTACTCCCCATCCAGATCAGAACTATAGGGGATAGGGGATGTTTAGATTTTTGTATAGGAATTAGCCAATGGGGAACATGGTATTATGTTGTATCTGATATGTTTTGCTTATGTTAATTTGCGGGCGTGTAAAGGGTGATTTCAGTTTTCAGTTCTGTGTGGACTGACTGACACTCCCAGTTGTATTTGCATGTAATAAACCTTTGATTTTATTGCAAACCAAACACTTATTATTGCCCCCCATGTTTGGAATGACTTTATCGATCATTTTTGGGCCTACTCTACAACCGCAGAGTGATCCAAGAAGCCACCTTCAACCTTCCAACTAGGCTTTGAGTTATCTGCCAACCAATACCAATCTTTTATCCCACTCCCGCCCTAGCATTTGTCTCATTAACACATACTTTCCGGGTTTTAGCAATGCCCATCAAGCAAGGAAAAGTGAGCAATGGTACTTTCCCAGCTTAACTTTTGCCAACTTGATTATCAAGAACGTCAGACCTTTTCTCTTTAGATATCAATAAGGAACTTGCTTTCTGACAAATCTTACCCAAAGCGCAGAAATGTGTCTACCTCTGCTAAGAGCACCTGATACACCAGCTTGATTTCAAATGAAGCAGCGCCCGATCTAAACCATAATAATTTAAAAACTCAACTTGTTCAATATCAGATGATTGAATATGAGTAAGACTGTCCACTGATCTCAAGACTTCTAGAACACTCAACCTATTAAGTATAATCATTTCACTGGATATCGGCAAACGCTCCAGGTGAAGACAATTTGACCGTTGTAATTTAGCAGATGAATATTTTGAACCGTCAACTTTAATAGGGACCTCCTCCCTGCGGATGTAGTTTAGCAAATGTAGATGTCCCTCTTCTAATGTAACAAAGGGCGCCTCATCATCCTGCCTGGAGTCAGAGGCCACCGAGCCACCCAGAAGTTCAAAGGGTTATACCACAGAAAGAACATTAGAGGAACGAGGGATTTGGTTCTCTAAATTTGCCACCAAAGGATCTAAAGTAATAATATCACAGGGTGTTTCCTCAAGAGAATACGTAGACATATTCAACAGGGATTTCCTCCAATTTAAGAATTATCTTGAGCCACTGTTACTCAGAGCTTTTGGAAGATTTGATATTCTTGGATTTCTTTTGTTTTTTGTGCCCCTTTTTACTTCCCTGTCTTTTTCTATGACACTTATAAAATATAGAATAGTTCTGATCACCATTTGAATCATCTAAATCATTAGACACTATTGCTGGCTGGCTCTGGTGTATAGACTGCACCAATATACACTCTTCCACCATCTCCCGCTCATTCAGCAAGGCCTGTAGACCTTCTTCCTGGTCTTTAATAATGACGATGATCCCAATTGAGTTTCCAGGTGCATACTGCCGTCCTGGGGCTGTGATACTGATTTGTGTAAATCTAAGGGTATACTCAAGCCTTTTGCTGCTACTAAAAAGCCCTAAATAGAGGAGACCTTTGAGCTCAAAGTGTTCATTTAGAGCTTATGATTATGCAGATTCGAATTTATGGTCTGATAAAGGTGAGCTAAAGATGTAAGTACATAATTTAGGGCTGATATGGTAGTTGCACCCAGAGTGGGTACAATTGTCTGAGGCGCTGCTGGTAGAGGTGAGAATAAAGATGATGAAATTGTGGAAGATGAGGAAGATGATAACCAGTTGGATGCTGATGAGCCTGGAATTCATTCGGGAGAAACCTCCAAACTTCCAAGATGATTCTCAGAGATACCATGAGATATTACTGGACATTGGCGGTCCCATGTGACTCCATTGACAGCGGGCAGCAGTGTAACAAGTCTGCATCTGACACATCATTCATCTGAGCGTTTATCGCCACCTCCCCTAGATCTTCTCGTACACTCTCCATAGGGACAGTATCAGAGTAGCCCCCAGCCCAAGCAACACATTATACTGCACATGCCAGGTCCCAGACTGTACTGTTAAATTAATAGGTATGTCAATTGCTCTCAAAAAGTGTGAATCGGCTGTAGCATTTATAGCTGCCTTAACAAAGGCTGCTATAGCGAGGGAGCTTATTCTTCTTCCACCGAGTCTTCCACTGTCATTCATACTGAATTATACCAGTAATTCAGGAGCATTAGAGTCTGACCCTGGGCCACCCCCAAGTTTGCCCAAAGATTTGCTACGCAATAACTATTTTGACAACATACTCATAGTAGGAAAGGAGACTTACCCGACTGACTACTGTAAAAGGTATGCAGAGTAAAGTTATAAAAATCATCTTGCTGCTAACAGCGGGATCTGACTGGCTGTACACCTTCACTGTCATAATCCCAGTAAATGATGCAAGGAACATCACATCAGTCAGCAGGTCAACAGTGGGTAAAAGCATGGCACAAATGGCATTTGTACCATTCATAACACCCATAGGCTCTCGTAGTGCTTACTGTGATTTTTATACACTAAACATGGCCGCTGCTAGGTCCATTGATAAATCATAGCACATTCTACGCCTCTTCCAGAGGGAGCTACTTTCGCCCCGCCTCCGCTGGAGTGCTTGCTTCTCACCTGGTCCGCTGACAGCGGGTAATGCTACCAGCATCTCTCCTCACAGAACCTGTCAAAGGAGAAAAGACAGAGGCCCTCATTACGACCCTGGCGGAAAGGGGAAAACGATGGCGGAAATGCAATTCCGCCATCGAATAGCGCTCGGTGCGACTATGACCCGTCACCGGAAAGTACGAAGCCATTAGCGACACCGTAGTGAACGCCAACGCTAACTGCACCAAGCACGCGCGCGCGCGCCATGCCAAACCGCAAACACCACCATGGCGCAAGGGTACGCCAATTCCGACCCTAGCGGACATGTACCTAACGCCATCAGGCATGGCGTAATGTACCATTCCGCCATGGCGAGAAGTACGGCATCGCGAATCAACCGTAAACGGCCCCACTGAGTGCCTGTACACCGCTCCCTGCCCACAAAGTACAACTCCCCGTAGGTGCAATGAAGTCACAATGCAACCATTGAAATGTACAAGTCACCCCTGCATGGCAACGAACAAAAGAAACACAAGAGGGGCCAATGGGAGCTGCAGGGCACAGATGGCACGAATACAGAAGCCATCCCAATGGACATGACCACAGTCCCCCACCAAGAAACGCACGCAAACACAGGCACCTGTGACCAGCAATATTCCGAAAATCACATCATTCCACCAGTCCACCTGGCTGACCGGCATCTGTTACACAAAACCTAATCCCCCGCCCCTGAGCATGACAACATTCAAACAGTCATATTGGCAGCCCCCATCCCTGACCTCACTGTGCTTCGTAGGCAAACGCGCCCAGCACAGTACCACGCAACTAAACCCCGAAGCTGGAACCCAATGCAGATCTCCTCACAATACATCGCCCCCCAAATAGGCATATGCCACATCACTTGCAAAGACAAACGCTACACGGGCCAAATCAGAATAGAAATTTAATGCACATCAAAGTCACCAAGCCCATACAGCCATCAGGCCATGAACTACAAAACACTAATCACCATTGTGGGCTGCATCCGCAAGAAATGACCAGCCACTACCTGTGTGTCGCCCTGTTCCCCCATGGTACACAGAGCCACATTCACGTACGAAAAGGCAACATGGAAGCGCACAGAACCGCAGGGCCGACCCAATGGGGAGGCACTAGTCCAGCTGAAAGGCCGAAATGTTGCTCCGAGCCACCAGTACTGCGTAAGGGCATGTGGGCCATTGGCGATCGTCCCATAAGATCGTAATGCTGCTCCACTGATTAACACGAAGCAGCAGGTGTCGGGAGTAAAATCCATCGGCAGGAGTGGCATACAGATGGCAGTGGCAAAAGGGGAAGAGATACCTGTCAACCAAAAGAAAAGAACAAGAACAGAATGGCCATCAGAACTACATTCGAACAACTCACTTCAATGATCACACGAAATCCACAGCCATATGCATGCTAGCCCACTCAAAAGGATCATCACCACCCCAAAACCACTTGCGACTCATGACCATCTATATCGAGGTGCAAACACCATCACAAACGAGTGTACCTGTGCATGCGTCTGTCAAAACAGAATCCATCAGATGGGAATGTTAACGTGCATGGACACAAGTGTCTGAGGGCGCGTCGAGACAGGGAGGGCTCAACAAGGCCAGATAGACGATGGTCCCACTATGGCAGCCCTGCATCACATAGCGTAGGGGAGGCGGATAGATCCCAAGAAGCCCTGTACATGGCAAACTCTGTATCAAATCACCTGCCCATGCATCCATTCATCATTCCCTCATCCCGGGATCAAAACGCATGAATAATTACTCACATAACATTAGAAACATCCATTGAGTCTGTGCGTAATGCAGCCTGCTAAATCCACAGTGCCCCAGCCCGTAATTCCAGTGTTGTGAAGTAACAAGTATTTGGGAACGGCCTGCCTCATCGCCCACGTAGCTATTGCGCATCCCAAACTATTCATATCAATCATTGCTCCCTCGCCATGGGCCCTGTCTCAAGGACATTCAACAATAGAACGTTACATTTGCAGTCAGACCTTTGGGCATCTCCTCGCCGCTAGCTGGAAACCGAAAGCGCCGCCCTTCGAATTCCTCATTTGCAACATCACGTCGAAAAGGCATCTGTGGCCGTTTGAAATCACTAATTATTCCATCGAGTGCGGCTGTGTGTGAAAATGGCAACTGCCTTCACCCACAAATGGGACGCCCCGCCCGTCGTTGCAACTCGGTACAGTGATGCATGAGGGCCCACCGTTACTCGAGTACTACGTTCCACTGACCCTTCACAAGTCCGTTCGCGACTGCACAGATAGTATGGGAAACAATGGGACCACAGCAGAATGAACATATCAACCAATCTTACACGGCCATCGGGTACAAATACATGATTGCAATAGCAAGATACCATTCCCCGATTTGCAGCGTTGTGCGCGGGACGTGCTCGGCCAAAGGGGAGAGCAGTTTGCACAGGTGGAATTAATCACCACAGGTGGAGGCCATACAGCCTGGAAACACATAAATTGCACAGCCAGTCTCCTCCCACAACCACACCAAAATGCTACCGGCAGGACTCGCGATGTTGGCCCTGGGGGACCTGATAGCACTGCAAGTGCTCCGACTCCAAGAAGAAGACGAACACCAACTACAACCAGCCGCACGGAGGAGACGCAGGAGGAGGAGGAGGCCAAGGCAGGGCCAGCAAGGCCCACCAGCACAGCCACTACCACCACGCAGGCAGCCCGCAATCCCACGCCTCCGAGCACATCCGTTCAACCTCACTGATGAGCAGATCCACACCCTCTACCGTCTGGACCGGGACACCATAGCCGCCATTGTGGACATGACACAGGCTGACCTTGTCAGCATGATAGATAGCCCAACCGCCATCCCACCCCTACTGAAGGTGGTGTCTGTACTACACTTCCTGGCCACAGGCACCTACCAGCACACAGTCGGACAGTTGCATGGCATTTCTCAGCCACTGTTCTCACGGACACTATTTCAAGTGCTCGATGCCCTCCTGCAGCACGCAGACGACTACATCTCTCTACCACGCTCGGAGCAGGAAATTACCAACACAAAAGTGGGATTCCATGCACTTGCCGGCATACCGGGTTGCATTGGTGCCATCGACTGCACCCATGTTGAATTGGTCGTCCCACATGCCATGGAGGCCCAGTACCGCAACCAAAAACAATTTCATTCCCTGAATGTACAAATGGTGTGTGACTCCAACAGGATCATTACACATTGTTGTGCCCGATTCCCTGGATCAACCCATGATTCTATGGTCTTGAGGAACTCTACAATACCACGCTACATGGAGCGACATGCAGGGAACAGATCCTGGCTACTCGGTGAGTCTCATTACATGCATGATGATGTGGGGTATGTGAATTGGCAATGTACTGGCAGGAAGGGGGGGGGGTGTGCGTACGTATCAATGGCATTCCACATCATACGTTTCTCGTCCACATACAGGTGATGCTGGATATCCACTGAAGAGATGGCTCCTCACACCAGTCCGGAACCCACGGGACCAGCATGAGGAGGACTACAACCATGCCCACTCACGTACCCGTGTAGTCATAGAACAGGCATTCGGCCTACTGAAGGGCCGTTTCCGCTGCCTCAGCAGGTCTGGCGGGGCACTCCTGTACCGCCATGAGAAGGTTGCAAAGATGGTCATGGCATGTGTCATGCTCCACAACATGTGCGTACGTAGAAATGTGCCCATGCCCCCTGACGCAGTACTGCAAGCACCTGATGATGGTCATGATGAGGGTGGGGATGTGGCAGCACCTCATGGAGTCTGCGAGGCACCGGAGGCCCGTGACATTCGTCAGCATCTCATTGATGTATGCTTCTAGCACTCACGCCTGGTGGCTGATACATGGACACGGGACTCGTGGCACTGCGTGTGTCTGGGACATGCACAATATGGACTCTACGCCTATGATGGCCTTGTACACAAAGATCAATGTCCACACATCTCATTGGTTTATCGTGCACTTTTTATGGCATATGTGATGTCATGTTGAACACCCTATCGACCCGCCACCCAAGTGAGCCCAACACACCCCCTCCACCCTCCTACTTCCCCCCCGAACACCAGTGTCCAAAGATGCTCATTGTCAGTGGGCTGTCGCTATTGCAAGCCCCCTCTGCGGGTATCAGGGGCACCCCTGCCTGTGGAGCGCAGGTTCCTTCCAGATCTACGTTGGGGGCTGCCCTGGACGGAACTTGCAACGGATGATGTGTCTGCCTGCTCACGTCCATGCATGTCCCTAAGGGTTTGCGAGAGCTCAGTGAGCACACGGCGCACTGCGACAAGTTCGGCACATACGTCTTTGGACGTCGCATGCAGTTCCCCCCTCAGGCTCTCGGTGCTTCTCTCCATTTGGACTCTCAGGCTCTCGGTGCTACTCTCCATTTGGACTCTCAGGCTCTCGGTGCTACTCTCCATTTGTGCCCTTAGCGTCTCTGTACCTCTCTCCATTTCTGCCCTAAGTGTCTCAGTTGCTGTTTCTATGTCTGCCTTAGTGCCCCCACATTCATCGGCATGGTCCTTGAGGAGTGTGGCCATTTGCTGCTGTTGTACGATTAACTTGTCGAGGGACTGTTGCCTCTGCTGGGCCATGGCCATTTGCGGGGGTGTCACAGAGGGGCTGTTGTCCTCATGTTGCCTTGCCACAGGGCTTGTGGGGGATGGCCAGTCGTCGTCTTGTGGGTGCCCCTGCGTGGTATCCTCATGTTGTACGGGATGGGACAGACAGGGGGATTGGGACAGGTCATGGATGGATCTGACTTCGACATCCCCGTCTTCGGTGTCCGAGCATGCTGCCATCAATGGGGTGTCACCTATGGTGCTGCTGCCACCAGAGGCAGTGCCTTCTGTGGCATCCATTGGGGGGACCTGTGGTGGTGGTGTTGTGGCCATGCTGGCTGCTGGTGTGCCTGTTGATGTTCCCTCCTCTGTGCTGCCACCTGATTTGTGCTGCTGCCGTGTCTTGATGCGTGCAGCTGAGGTGGAGGGTCTCTGGCCGTTGGTCTTGGCCCTCTTTGCAGGTGTGCTGGTAGGGGTGTCCTGTAGCTCGTCGTTTGGATCGGACCCTGTGGTGGAGTAAAGGAGGGCGAGGGTTATTGATGGGTCTGTGGGAATTGGAATGGCATTGTATCACATGCTTTGGGGTGGTACCTGAGGGTGATTTGGGTCGGGGCCTTGGAGGTGCTTTGATTTGTGTGTGGAGTGAGGGTGCAGTTGTTTGGCAGCCTGCAGTTAGGGTGTGCCTGATGCACGTGTAGTGCGTGTATTAGGGGTTTTTAATTATTTATGTATTTATTGTGGGTTTTAACGTGCGCTATCAGGCCGATGTGTGTGGACGTTCTCCTGGACATGTGTTTCTGTTGCACTATGTGGACGCATGGTACTTCACATGGATGGACTGTGTGGATTTGGCATTGTTTTATCTGGTCCACCTACCTGATTCTTCGGATGTCTGCACTCCTTTCTCCATCCCTCCGACTCCCTCTATGCTCTCCATTCCAATGGTGGAGGCACAGATTTCTTCCCAGGGGGTCAACTTGATGGGTGATTCAGGACCTCCCCCGGTGGCTGTGGCAATGTTGCGGTTGGCAGAGAGTATGCTGCGGACGCGTATCCGCAGGTCGTCCCATCGCTTGCGGCATTGCTGAGGGGTGCGGGGTGCGGTCCCCACCGCACTTACCCGCTGTGCCACCAGAGCCCATATGGCCTTCTTGTTTGCAAGTGCCGTCCTGGTCATTTGCGTGGAGAAGACGACGGCAGCATTCTCCTGGAGGGTCTCTGTTAGCACGGTGAGTTCCTCACGGGAGAAGTGGACCTGCCGCTTGCGGTCGCACGCTTTCTTCGCTACTTTTCCCATTTTACTTGGTTTCGCTAGGGTGGTTGACGGGTTGGGGTGTGTTTCAGGGTGGTGATTTTAGTGGTTGTGTGGTTTTAGTGTTTTTATAGGTGTACGCCGGGATGTTTCCCGTTCCGGGCCCATGTTTTAACTTCCGTTTCCGTATATTTCCGGTCACCGTACTTTACGGTAGGCGCACACTGCGGTGACCGCTGAGAGGGGTGGCGGTATTGCACCTAGGGCGCCGTACGGCGGCGGTGTGGGCCGTTTTGGGGTCATTTCCGCCATCGCAGACTTTGCACTTCCGCCGTGGCGTGGTGCTCGTGCCCGATGGGTCGGAATGGGCCGCACTTTGCTCCTTCGTGCAATGGCGGAAACGCTATTTACGCTGTGGCGCTCCGGTCAGTCGCTTTCCGCCAGGGTCGTAATGAGGGCCAGAGACATTTGTTTTCACAGAAAAAACAACAGAATTCCATAATTATTAAAAAGACTTACCGAACCAAAGTATTTCCGAAGTGTTTCTTCAGTCAGCTGTTTTGTCCATAGCCGCAGCTTCTTCTGTCAGAAGTTCCCTCATAGCTGCAGCATCTTCTTCGCAGCAGTCTTCATTCGCGGTTGTAGTACCTTCATTCAGAAGTTTCTTCAGCAGACTCTGCATCTTGCAAAGGTATTTCTTCTACAGCTATCCGAAAACCTGCAAACAAAAGGAATTTCATTAACAACCGAACTTAATAGAAATAAGAAAGAAGAAGTTTAAATAAGTTACGTACCTGAAGTTTCTTCAAGTTTTCACCGCTTAGTTATTACTGCGCTCTTCCCTGCAGGCTGCAATTACTCTGTATAGACGAACTTACCTTGTTAAACGTTTCTTCATTTGGAGTAATGTCGCAGCCATTCCACAGCCATTAACCTTTTTTTTCGAAATCCAAGAACATGCAAGATTAAGGGAAAATATTAGAAAGAGAGATCTTTCCAATGTAGGGACTATTCAAAATCTAACAAACTATAATATTTTCACCAAATACTTACCCAAGCCAACTCTAGAAAAGCAAGGACATTACAAAGACAAGAGTCTATTGAACACTGCAGCCTTCCAAGTTAAAAGTTCTTCATACCAATGCGCCCCTGTAGGATACAGGATGGAGAGCTCCACAAAACGCAGGTGAGAAGGGAGGGATTAACAAAGGCACACTGCTATACAGTAATTTCCCAGAAAATAGATATTATAGTGGTTGTATTGTTATTATTTTTTATAGAAGAAGAATCCTAAAAGTGCCCAAGTAACAGATCCACTGGCTGAGAAGGCATAATGCTCCCGAGGAGCCCAGGTAAGCGTTACATTCACCAAGAAGACTGCAAAGCACTTTCAGGCATTTCCACGCACACACACACTACCTGCTGCATGTGAATAGTAATAGACTCCAATAGCCAGGAGTGGAAGTTGAGCACCAATAACAAGGGTGAGTAATCAAACTCTCCAAACAGCAGCAAAGCCAGGTAACGACTGGTCTGGCAGACTGCAAAGCACTTTCAGGCACTTCGACACGCTATTCTATGCCATTTTATCAATTGAACACCTACGTGCCCTGACATAAGCGTATTCATGTATACATAATGTTATTTGAAATAGTATACCTTAAATAATTACTCATTTATGCTTAATGTAAAGTCAGCCCTGCGTATATGTGGTACACTTTACACTTTCAACAGGTGTATAAGTCAAACAGTACGTAAGACATCCAGTTGTATATACAGGCCAACCAGTACGTATAACATCATCAGCGTACATAGATAATGTTACACTTGTATGATGCCTACTTTCCTTTCAAGTCTTGTTAAATTCATAACATTTACAGTAACAGCTTCAACACATGTGCTTGTTTAACAGTATGTATAACATCATCAACGCAAAAATAATAAAACATACCCACATTAAGCATAATGTACAGCTTGCAAGACTGTATGCTTAAACTACTAAGTGTAGTCATTCAAAAATAATTTCATAATAATCTTGTAATATGTCACTTATTGATCATAACATTATTACATTGTCATTAACATACACATATTTTACTATTTTAACAACATGTCTTGTTTTGTGTAAGCAAAACATCAACATTAAGAGTAGATGACCAGTCAATTCCACCAAATATTTAGAAAAAAACATAAACATCACCTTAAGTCTTGTAAGTATAATTTATTATAAAAACTAATAAAAACATTTACAAGTAAACATTGCAAAGTTAACAAAAGTAGTATAACCAAATTGTATTCTGTCCAATATATTTAAAATACAATTGTGTTTTATAAAAGCACATTTAATAATACAAACATATGCAATTATAGCAATAATAAAACAAAATTGGGGTTAAACCGAAGTAAAACAAAATGTCTCACAAAAAAAACACAATTGTATTTTAAACATAATAATGTAAAAATATATTAAAAAACAAAACACTTGGTCCTTCAATAAACAAATGTTTGTTATTTATTTTCACCTGAAAAACAAATGCATGAAAAGAAAGCGGCAAAAGAAAAAGGAAAACAGAAAAACACCACAAACATTCCTTCAAAAAGGAACACAAAAAAAGAAACCTAAAAACAAACATGTCACTAGTCAACAGGAAGTTAAAATACACATTCCCACTGCCCACATTATAAATGTACCAACTATTGGTAATGCCACAGAAGAAGCAGTCGAAGATATGTTTTTAAAAGAACAAGTTACTACAGAAACAACAACATTTAATGCACCAGTCAAAGTCTTTCCTTCTGTATCCACAAGTCCTTTACAACATTTAATACACTTCTCAATACTCCCAATACTACCACAGAAGCTACCTGTACAACACCTCATCACTTACATTCCCCATGTGAAACACCTAAAGTCAACAATTTAAAATTAATTAAAGGCACTCAGTCTAAATGGAAATGTATTTCTACAGTACAAATTTCTATTGAAATAAAAATACAACCTCCATTGCCTATTACCAGCACTGCTTCAATAATTGAAAGTGCTGTTATACCAAATAAAACAAATGATACATCACCTAATACTAAACACACTGCTATTTTAACAGTTCATAGTCCACAAATTCTCAAAAATAACACAAATACATTCCCTATTACTGCTACTAGGGCTATTTCAAAAGTACAAACTTTAATTATAGAAGTGGCAAAAAAAGAGGCATAACCCACTACTACTAATACCATTTCAACAGTGCAAAGTACTTTTATATAGACAAAAAAAAATCTTATCACTTTTGACTACTTGTATTTCAAAACCAAAAACTTCATATATACCTAAAAATAAAATAATTGATGTGCCAATGCCACCTCTTATAATATCATAATAGCAGAACAAATAACTTAAAATGTCTTCAATTGCAAGTAGCAGAATTTCAGCAAGTAAAACTTGCATGGCCCACATAACAAAAAATGA
This sequence comes from Ambystoma mexicanum, assembly GCF_040938575.1. NCBI lineage: Eukaryota > Metazoa > Chordata > Amphibia > Caudata > Ambystomatidae > Ambystoma > Ambystoma mexicanum. The sequence goes on from NC_090921.1 coordinate 804,628,269, forward strand.
TAATTGACCTATTACTAGCACTTTAATTTATACATCAGAAAGTCCAACAACTGAAGAAATGTAAGAACAGAATTTCCTTAGTACTGAAAGTAGTAAAAGCATTTCAAGTGCTGTTACTAGCAAAACTAAAAACAACATTAAAAATATTACTACCTCTGGAACAATTCTATTTGGCAAATTAAGATCTTGGATTTGTGACTACTTTGAAACTCCGGAACCATATGATGTGCAAAATGTTACTCAAGTAATTTGCAATATCAGAAAAGATACATTAAAAAGGGGTAACACTCAAAAATATAATTTAGAAATTCAGCAATATTAGCACATATGCAAAAAACATGAGCAGTTATATTTTAAAAATGTATATAAAAATAGTGCAACAAAGAAACTTAAATAAAAAAAAACAGTTCCACTGTAGTTAGTACAACTAAAAAACAAAACACTAAAAGAAAACATTTAAAAACTGTAACAATAGAAAAGGGACATGGGCCCGTACTTTCTAAAGTTTCAAAAAATATCAAGTTGGTGATTCTGTGTCACTTCTAAATGTACCAAGTATTGATCTGGAGTATCTTTATTCTTTTTAAGGCTGCTTGAAATGTAGAACAATAATTTTCAGTAGGTGAAACAAATGTTGCTACTCGTCTGCAAAATGAAAGTATCATCTATTAACACATACTGTTAAAAGGTAAATATTTATAAAAAACAGGTATTTATTACAATATAGCATCAATATACAAATTATTATTTTCAATTTTAAATTTGAGTTTTGTTGCATAGTCATAAATGTGGGCCATTGTCTTTTAATAATAATTAATGTATTACAATAACATGTGTATATTACTAATAATAAATGCATTGCAAGAAAATATTAGTATATTTCCAAAGTAAAATAACATTATATATTTTTAAATAATTATAAATCCCGCCACAATTTATTCAAATGGTTTCTAAACTCTTAAACTGCATACGTATGCATTTTACATAAGTTATATTAATACATAATTAAAATGTTAATTAATTAATAAAATACTAATTTGCATATATTAATGTATGTGAAGAAAATGCGTACCGTAGTACGCTGTTTGGGTAGCACTCCTGGAGCAGCGGAGCGAAGCAAATCCCTCAATCCTCACAAGAATCCATAATCACAGGTTCCACAAAAGAAGTCAGTTTATTTTAAAGAAAGGTGGACAGGGAAGCACACAATGACACGTTTCGCGGTAAACAGACTGCTTGTTCACATACAATGGAGCAGACACAAAGGTAGGACATTAATATGATATGAAACGCTATGGTTTAAACACTATAGATGGATATCATGGATTTAAAATACCTGATTCAAGTTATAACAAATCTGACATTTTGTAATGTGGTTGTTTGACTAATTAACCTTGCAATGCTGCAATAAGGTGCACCGTAATGCTTTAAAACGGAGTAACAATGCTAGATGATGACATAGGGCAGTTTATATATAAAATAGTTATATGTTTGTACAGCTCCACAACAACTAAAAAAAACACATGTATTACATTATCTGCGGCGTAATGCACTGCTTAATCGACACGCAAAATGACAAGGTTTGGAAATTGTGAAATAGCCTTGACGTGTGTTGTCCGCATGGTTGTATTATAAACTGGGATTCATGTACATGTGTCTAGTGCGGTGAGCAGTGACCGTTATAAGGTCACCAAGTTCTTGCCATGTCATCGCGTCTACCAATGGTGTTTAGTGCAATTCAGTGGAGGATGCTACGACATAAACAGCAACAGTTGCCAAGAGAATAAAATGCGCAATGCATATGGCATGTTCCCATCAAAAAATACTACATTGAAATGGTAATTACATATCACAAATAGATTTGTCATAAACATCGTTTTTAACAAAGTGCATAATGCTTGATCCTTTTTCAGAATATCAAATTTCATAGTGCAATGGAGTACAACATTGAAAACATTAGCAGCATATAGGTGCCAAAGTAAAGTGCATAGTGCAGATCTGCTTTTTCAATAAAAATATAACAATTTGCAATATTTCTACCATATGAATGCTAGGACCATTCAATGCAGACAACTGTTTGATCAATAAAATGCATAATGCTAAATCCTATCTTTGAATACTAAAATATACAATGCATAAGGGTACAAAATAATATGACACAATTGACATGTTGATCTCATACTGAAATGCATGATGCTAAATCCTATTTTCTGGACTCCAAAGTGAATAGTGCGGTATAATACAAAATAGTATCACATAAGCAGCATATTAAGCTTGAAATAAAGTGCATAGTGCAAATCTAGTTTAGTACAAGTAAAAGATGCATAATGCAAAGCGATATCAACATCTGCATTCAAGTTAAAGTGCATAGTACGAAAGAGTTACCAATCTCATCAATTAATGTCACAAGTTTAAAACCTCCTAGAATTGCGATAATGAAGTGTAAATAATATTGCACCAACCAAATCAAACATGTTAGGTATAGCCAACCTTGACTAGGAATTCCACAGAATTGCGATAGTTGTGAGCATCTAATGGGGAACTGTAATAATGTTGAGTACCAACAATGGTATACTCAGAGGAGATGGATTCTCCAAACGTAAACAAACCCTTAGACATTACAGTTTATAATGTTACAGTCCATAGGCCATTGTGTGCTCTCAAATCTAATCATGAAAACATAAGAGTCCAAATCTGGATGTCCCGGCTACTCTCATAACAAAAACAAAACCCACACCATGTCAAATAAATGAGGTGTTAAAACCTTGATAACAGGGGAGAGAAATTCTCAAATCCACAGCAAAATTTTTTTATTTATTTATTTTTACATTTATAAAGCGCTCACACAGCCCGCAGGCATCGAGGCGCTGTTACAGAAATTGTTATTAGTTGTGTAATTGTGTGTTTTTCTTTGTCTTAGTTACGTATTTATAACGCGCTTGAACACTCGGAGGTTTCTAAGCGCGGACCCGGGGATCGAACCTGTTGCTTTGTGTCGTCTTGCTTCCAAGACGCGCACGCTGCCGCTGTGCTATCCTCCGGGGAAATAAATACAGTTGAATGAGAACTCCTCAAGATTTAAATGAAAAAAGTAGAAACCCATGGTGGAAACATGAGAAAATGAAATGAGCCATATAACTGCTGTGCCTGCTAATTAACAAAAGAAAAAGAGAAATAGGTTGCTAGAGAGCAGGAAGAGAAGTTTAAAAGGCAGGAAGAGTGCAAGGGAAGGAAGAGATAAAGGGCAGCATATGACAAGGAACCTTTCAAACAGATAACAAGGAACATTTCAGACACTGATACAAAAGTGGATATCTATCTGATAGTTCATGTGCCCAGAAAGGTGTGCAGTTCTTCATCCAAATTATGTCCTCTGGGATTTTTGGTCTCTAAGTCAAGTACACACTTAGTTTCCAGTTGTCGTAGCTGAAGTTCGCGGTTCCCTCCCCCTGGTGGTTTTTGGACTGTGTGTATGCCAAAGAATGTGAAACCCTCCAGCATTCTTTCATGTGTATTTTTGAAATGTAGAGCCATGGGGTATGTGGGATCTGTGTTCTTATTAGCTTGTTTATGCTGAAGAATCCTCAATTTCAGTTTGCCAATAGTACTGACCACATACCATTTTGTACATGGGCATGAAAGAACATATACCCCATATTCAGTATTGCACATTATCCAAGACTTGATCTTAATGTCTTTGGCCAAAATTGGATGATGATAATTCGATAAGTACGTGGCATATTGACAGGCTTTACATTTCATACATCTCTGAAAACCAGAAGTACCTTTACTTAGCCAGGCATTCGAATTGATGTTGGCCCTCAGGCTCATATAACTGGACACCATGCCATCTTTTAGAGACACATATTTCCAGAAAGTGATGTTAATGTTCTCACCAATGGAATCCGTCAGATGTTCATCGAGTTTGAAAACATGCCAATGTCTGTTCATTATTTGGCAGATATTGGTCGACTCTTCTCCATATGTAAGAATCAGACATAGTTTTGTCATCGTTGGCCGTGTTTTGATTTATGTTGGAACCAACTAATGAATCTCTGTCTCGCTCACACGCTTTGACGTATGCCCTTTCAAGCACCTGTTTGGGGTATCCTCGGGTAAGAAATCTTTGCGCCATAAGGACACATTTACTGTCAAAGGTTTCAATTCTTGTGCAGTTCCTCCGAAAACGTATGAACTAACCATACAGTATGCTCCATTTTAATGATGTAGGATGGTTACTTGAGGCATGTAAAGGAGTATTGGAGCTAGTGGGTTTTCTGTATAGTTCTGAAATAAATTACCCTTGATCGACTTTGACACATACATCCAAAAAGACGATTGCATGCTGGCCATGACTTTCTGTGAAATTCAGGTTCAACATATTTACATTGAGAATTTTCACAAATGCCAGCCATTCATCTGCTGTTCCCTGCCATATGATGAACAGATCATCTATGTAGCATAGCCAAAGTGCAATTTTGTCTGTGTGTTTGTTATTGTCGGGATGCTAGACTATAGACTTCTCCCAACAGTCCATGGTGAGGTTCACATATGGAGGTGCAAATGTAGTGCCCATGGCTGTCCCTTGGAGCTGGATGTAATAGTATCTATCAAACAGAAAGATGTTGTTAGTGAGACATAGGGGGATTATCTCAATAATCATTTTACAGTGTTTCAAATAATTCATGGATCTGGTATTTAGGAAGAATTCACATGCTTTTAGCCCATCCTGGTGCTTTATGGAGGTGTGTAATGACACAACCTCTAGTGTGGCCAATAGAAAAGAGGATTCCCATGGAATACCATTGATGTTGTTTAGGAAATCCTTTGTGTCTTGCAAATAAGAAGGTAGTGAAGGGACAAAAGAAACCAATGTTTCATCAACGTATTTGGAGACATTTCCTAAAAGTGCACCACTGAAAGGGGCCCCTAGGGGACCCTGACGTCTATGGAAACAAGGCGAGTCACCACACACGATAGAAACGGCAGACACAAGGTTGTATTCCCAAAGCTAGGGTTTATTGCAAAACAAAAGTCTCAGTTGGCCAACTCAGTCTCACGCCCCGCGAGGTGTATCTCTAGACCTTGAGGGATGCAAGAGAGTGAATTACGTACATCAGTTACATATATACAAAATGCATATCAATATACTGCGAAGCAATAGGAACAGAAAGCAATGAGCAATGGTTAGAAAACAAAATGGCAATTCTTGTTACATCAAAATGGCCGTTCATTGGCAAACTCGAAAATCTATATTCTGTCATATCGTGTATGAGACGGTTGTCCCACGGCCACCAAAATACGTTTGCGGTCACAAAGTATAGGTATCCATTTTTCTAGACTGACAAACCCTTCTTTGGCCGTATGCCAAACGTCTGATCTATTTATTGAAACCTCCTCTAGTGATGATGAGTCTGAAGTACTTATGTCTGAATTTTGCATGCTATCATAAACATCATCGTCTTCATCAATATCTATTGCCTTCAACTCTTTTACTGCTCTCATCTCATTTGGGTCTGGGTCAGTTCGACCATGAGGTTGTTTTTTCTTTGTCATCATATGCATACATCCTTCCGTACATCCCTCAGTTACCTCAGTGAGAACTATGGGTAGACAATGTATACAACAACAGCACGTTAGGAATATTCCAAACACCACTACTAATATTGAGATCAACTTCCATCCCCAAGAACATAGTATTCCCCAAAAACAAGATCCTATTCCCCAGCTCCCTTCTCCAGTAGGGAGTTTGGAGCTTAGGACGTTCATTTTCTTTATTGCTTCAAAGATTGTGGGGGAATAGTCATCGACATAAACGCAACATGCTGATCCCACTATTTTGCAAATTCCCCCACGATCAACCAGGATCACATCGAGAGCCATTTTATTTTGCAGCGTCATTAACCTGATTCCCCTTTCTTCCAATGTCATGTTAAATAGTATATCTGTTGTTGTGTTTATTGTATTTTCTAGGATTCTGGACAGTTGCCTTATACTATAGGAGTTCACTATCTGCCCCAAGAATGGAATTAATGATTTTGCTACATCAGTTGCTATCAAAACACACTCGTCAGTCCTTTTGACTCTAGTTCTCGATAATCTGGCCATGGCTGCTGTTTCTAAGAGGAATACTGCTGGGAGCAGTAGTCCTAGGTAACATGTACCTCCCCTGTTTCTGGGCAACCAAGGATATGCTTTCTCTCCACATATAAAATAAACTGGATCACCTACATATACTGGTTCTATTTCCCATTTTAATACCACTGTATTCATGCAACCAGTATATGTTCCGACTGAAAAAGAGCCTTTCTTTTTTAGACAAAAAGGGACAGTTCTTGGGCTATAATTCACTGTGTAAAATGGGGGAATTGCATCTTTGTCCCCTTCTGTTCTTACACGAAACTTCATTACAGATGTTTTTTTCTGGTGGGGACAATCTATCTTGTCTATTTTGTCATGTTATCTTTCGTGTACTTTTCCTCATGGGCTCTGGGGCTATCACTTGTGCTTTATGAAAAATGGAACAACCCACAGGCTTCATTATTATCTCCTCAAACTCATTCATGTTGGTTCTGTCTATTTGACCCGTATTACTCTCATTCCATTTCCCATAGAACATTGGACCTAAAGATGCACTACATGCAGAACTTAATGGTAGTGGCTGCACATACCACCCTATTCCTTTCCCAGCATGCTGTGGTAAATGGGCACATACCCAGCAATTTGTTTTCTTCAGAATTGTATATGTCATGTTCATGATCAATAGTAAAGTATTATTTCCAAAACCTTCCCTGTGTCTTTCTTCCATTGGGGGCAGGGTATAAGTGATCACCTGAACCGGGCTTTCAGTAGTGGATATATTAATTATTGGTAAAAACATTTCTAATGGGTGTATTGTTTCCACCCACCATAATATTAGGGCCGTCGATATTGGTGCTACCACGCTCATAAAGCACATTATTATTGTCAGTACCAGCATACAATTTGTTTTACCATGCGTTTTTCTTAAGCTTACAGTCTTTATAATTGACTCATTCTCAGCGGTGGTGGTGCAGGAGGAGGCTGGAACCGGTCCCGGCATGTTTCTCGTCGTCCTTCTTCTTTCTTATCACAGTTCGTTGTGGATATCTCTCTTCGTCGCGCTTGCTCTGATGTTAATAAGTTCAATGGAATTGTTACAGTTCAGTTCAGCCTGTCCTTTTTTAGCCTGGACTCGATTATTCGTTGTTAGGCGGGATCACTTTTCCTTTCTTATACTGCTCAGAGGACCTTTGATCAGTTATCTTATCGCCTAAGTATCATGTGCGCCCAGCTTGTCCGCTCTGGTTCAGGACACATGTACTTTTAATCAGTTATCTCACTTGCCATAGTACCATGTGCGCCCAGCTTGTCCGTTCTGGTTCCTGACACATGTACTTTTATGATCGCACCGAGGAGCCACGAGTCTTGAATTGTCCGACTTGCACAATTCTCACGCTTCTCTCCTCTACACCTCTAGTTCCTTCTCCGTCCATGAGCTGAACCAGAGGTTGACATAAACACCAAAAAGAACTGCGGATCACTTTGTCTTTCAAGGCTGCAAGTTTTATCGCCTCACTCCTGGTATCGTGTGATCCGTGAACAGTGCCGGTGCACTTCCAGATTCAGGCTCAAAGTCAGCCTGTGGCACTACTGCAGGTGTTGGTGTGCGCCACACCAATGATGCAGATCCGTTCTTTGGCATGCTGGCAAGTGCTGGTGGGTGCCAAAGGGGTACACTATTTGTTTCTGCTGGTATTTGCAAGGCAGATTTCGTGTCGGCCAGCAGTGATGTCGATTCTGCTGGGTAATGTTGGGGCACTCTTTGCCCTTTCCCCTCTTTGGAAATCGTCTCAGGCTTTGTTTCGAGTTTCACTTCTCGTTTTGGCAGATTAGGTGGCTGCTTGCTGGCAACAGTTTCTTTCGTTTCTGGGGCCGCTGTCTCTTTCCGGTCATCAGTGTCAGGCAAGTCTTTCAGTGCAGTTGGAATCTTCTTGGCATGGGTGGCATGGATCCACGACTTCCTTCCATCCACCCGTATTGCCGTCTGCATCGCCAAGAGTACTTGATAGGGCCCGCGCCACCTGGGTGCTAATGATGACTTTCTTTCAAAGATTTTTAGCAGCACCCAGTCGTCTGGCTCCAGCGCGTGCCCCGGACCGGTGTATCTCACTGGTAATGCCTCCTGCACCTGCTGATGAATCAAACGCAATTTCTGCATTAAAAGGCCACAATAAGTACTAAGCACAGGATGTTCTATCTCACTAAGTCGTTTTGGCTGTGGTGCGCACCATACATTTGCCGGCCTCCCCATCATGATTTCATACGGGGAGAGCCCAGTTTTAGCCTGTACAGACGTACGCATGCATAATAGTGCTATTGGTAATGCATCCACCCAACTCAACTTGCTTCCCGCACAAATCTTGCTAATCTTTGATTTAAGAATCCCATTGTGCCTCTCCACAAGACTGGCAGAACTCGGATGCATTGAACTATGGAATCTCTTATCAATCTGAAGACCAGCACATATCTGTAATACCACTGTGCCCACAAAATGTGGTCCATTATCAGACCATAGGACACGGGGCAAGCCAAATCTGGAAAAGTACTCCTTCAACATTACTTTTGCCGTGCTCATTGCTGTGCAGTCCTTCAAGGGATATGCCTCCACCCACTTACTGAATGCACAGATCACCACCAAGACGTATTTTAAGTTTTGGCACCTCTCCATCTCTATGAAATCAAAATGGATCACCTCAAATGGCATAGAGGGCGGGCCAAAACTGCCTGTTGGAGTCACTGTTCCCTTCCCTACATTGTGTTGCAAACACGTGATACAGTTCTGCACCAACCTCTCTGCATTCTTTTTTATGTTTACATTCTGCCAAAATGGAAAGGTGCGGTATTATTTTCTTCACACAGATGTGCGTAGGGCTGTGGGCCATTGTGACCATTGCAGTCACGTACGAATTTGGCAACATCCAGTTTCTAGTTCCCTTGTCCACCCAACAACCCTCTAGATCCAACTCAGCAGATCCCTCTGCCCACCCCTGTATTTCATCGGCCGTAGCTTCGGCCTGCATTTCTTTGACAGTGGCAAATCCATTTTCTATCATACAGAGTACTTCTTCAGTCTGAACCGTCATCATTTTGGTATGCAAATCAGTGGCAGTTTGTTTCGCAATTCTGTCTGCAAATGCGTTTCCCTCTCCTACTTTGCATGTTACTTTTTTATGTGCCTCGCATTTCACTATTGCTAGGTGCTTTGGAAACTTGAGTGTAGACAGCAATCTTACAATCAAAGGGCCATGTTGAATTCTGGCGCCATGTGATGTCAAAAATCCTCTCTCAGGCCAGAGCCGACCAAAATTATGAACCACTCCAAAAGCATACTGACTATCAGTATATTTATTCACATTAAAATTTTCAGAAATCTCGCATGCTCTGGTTAATGCTATTATCTCTGCGGCCTGTGCTGAATTATAGGGAATCCTTTTGCTTTCTACAACGCTCTCTAGGGTAGTGGTAGCATATGCAGCAGTTGTCGTGCCATCTGGTAATTTAAAACATGAGCCGTCACAAAATAACTCTCCATCTGGCTCTTTCTGTGGGATATCGCTTGCATCAACTCTCCCCTTTGTTTCTTCCTGAGTGACCATTAAGCAATCGTGAGGGGGGTGATTCATTCTTCCCAATTTCTTTTATGGTTGGTGGCATTAATTCTGCAGGATTCAAAGCGCTACACCTCATAATTTGGATATGGGGCGCGAACAAGATAATCTCATATCTTGTCAATCTAGCAGAGGTGAGGTGTTGCGTCTGTGTCCTATTTAATAGAACGTCTATGGCATGTGACACCATCAAAATTAAAGTGTGCCCCAATACCATCCCTTCCGTTTGTTTCACTGATGCAGCAGCCGCCGTGACAGATTGCAAACATCGTGGCAGTGCGCGCTACAGGGTCCAGCGCAGAAGAAAAATAGCCGCACGGCCTATTTCTTCCACCTTGTTCCTGTGTCAAAACCGCCAATGCACATCCTTCACTTTCACACACAAATAGTCTAAAAATGTTCTCATAGTTCGGCGTACCCAAAACTGGAGCCCAGCATAATGCAGTTTTCAATCCATCAAATGCTTTCTGACATTCCTCATCCCACTGTAAAGGCATAACCGCATCCTTCCTAGTTAAATTCACCAACGGCTTCACAATTAACGCAAAATGACCAATGCATTGTCGGCAATATGAAGCCATGCCTATTATGGCTCTGACCCCTTTTTGTGTCTTTGGAATAGGCATACAAGAAATACTTTCTATGCGTACTGGCGTTAGTCTTCTCCCTCCTTTCGAAAGTAGGTAGCCCAAATAGGCCACCTCCTTTCGATTATATTGAAATTTCTTCAAACTAGTTTTATGGCCATGTGCCTCTAGGTGTGACAGTAGTAATACAGTGCTTTCTTTACAAATCTCCTCTGTGTCTGCAACTAGCAATAGATCGTCTATGTATTGCAAGAGTACACAACCCACAGGTAATTCCAGCATGTCTCGCTGCTCTTTTAATGCTCTACTGTAAATACTTGGACTTTCCGTGTAACCTTGCGGAATCCGCGTAAATGTACATGATCGTCCTCCTAATGTGAACGCGAACAAATATCTGCTGTCCTTGTCCACTGGAATGCTGAAGAACGCGTTTTTCAAATCCACTACACTAAAATATTCTGCTGAAACAGGTAGCATTGTCAATATTGTAGTGACATCTGGCACTAGAGGAAATTGTGGATCTACTACCTTATTCAATGCGCGCAAATCAATTATGAAACGGTATGGTACCTCATTGCCTCCTTTTTTATAAACCGGAAGAATCGGGCTGTTGTATGTACTGCCTGTAATTTCCTCGATTACCCCTAATTTCACCAAATCTGTACCAATCCTCTTCAATCTTGTCTCACCTTCAGCCGAAATTCTGTATTGGGGTATTCGCGGTAGGGTAACACCTTCTTTTAAGATGATTTTTACTGGCTCTGTCTTTAAACATCCTACATCATTGTCATGCATTGCCCATATACAGGTTGGTACTTTACTTAGTTCCCCTGGTAACGCTTCAGACATGAATTCTGACACAGGGGCATCGTGTGGCCAAATCGTCAGAAACACCCCGTCTGCCGTGCAATGTATAACGGAACCTAGTTTCTTCAACAAATTTAATCCCAACAGGTTCTCCCCACAATTTTCTGTTAAAAGGAAAGGACAATGTTCGGTGAATGGTCCTATTGTAACTGGGACTGGTTGGGACACTGGGTTTATGACTGTTGTACCTGCGAACCCTACGGAAACATTCTTTTGCCCTGACAGTGGTATATCCGGAAGTGATGGTCTATTGAACACTTCTGCGCTCCTGTATCTACAAGAAAGCGGTGCTCCTCATTCCCAACTCTCATTTCTACGTAGGGTCCTCTCTGATTCCCGGGAATAGACACTGGTTCCGACCCCTGCCCTGGGCTGTCCTAATGGGGAAATAACACATCGTCCGATGTGTAATCATTGCTGTTACTATAATACATGTTTGGCTGTGTATCAAAAACGTTCCCACTCTTTCCTCTATTTCCCCCACTCTGGTTTCCATATTGTTGGTTTTGCTGTCCCTGATTCTGGTATGGGGCATTTTGGTTTTGGCCTTGGTTTTGATTACCTCCGTTGTTGTGATGCTGCTGCATACTATTCCTATTTGGTCCATTCGCTCCTGGGTGTCCTCTATGCTGTCTCCTCTGACCAGACCCATTTCTATTCTGTAGATGCGGACATTGTGCTCGCCAATGTCCTTCCTCCTTACAATACGCACACTGAATCGGTTCCACTGTTCCCCCGTGCATATTCAAATTACTCCTTCTTTGTGCGTTCCCTCGCCCTCTATTATGTCCTAGTACTTGCTGCATTAGTACCTGTGTTCTCAATAGACATTCTTTCAAGTCTGCCCCCACCTGTTTTAGCAACGATAATTGGTTCACCATCTCCTTCTACCCCGGTGATGGTAACTGCTGCCGTTTATTATGCGACCCCTTTTCCCCCTTCCCAGGTCTCCAGGTCTCCCGATATCCCTACTCCTGTACGCAGGTGTAGTAAACATGCTGACAGGTGTAGTAAACATTTTCGAGATAATCATTATCTAATTCATCTCTAAGCTCAAAAAGTCTATATACATGTTCTCTCACTTCTTCATCCCTCTCCCTACAGCGTGCTAATGCACTCAAATCTAACAATCGCTGCGGTGGTAATTTCCCAATTAACTGTTTCCATTTCTCCACCAAATATTCACCCATGCATTCCAACACTACCTGTCTTTCGTTGTTTCTGCGGAAGTCATATATCGAAGCCAATGTTGTCGTCCCATCCTTCCTGTCTATATACATCTCTGCCTGTTGCTGCAATTCCACCTTCCTTTCTTTGCTGATTGCGCTGCGAGTTACCCTTGTGCACTCCCGTTGGTCAGTCCCGCCTCTTGCCCCCGTGGTTTCAACTTCAACCCCGGGAGGAACGGACGGTACCGAGTCTGTATCTGAGGCGGGAGGTGCGGATGGGACAATGGGAATAGTGAGTGTCTGTTGTGTGCCTGGTTGGCTAATAGGAAGTGTTACGCGCGCGGTCTGTGGCTGTGGGAGGGCTTGAGCTACCGGAGGGGGAGCTTGGGCTATGGGCGGGGTCTGGGCAATAGCTACTGATGTGTCTGGTCTTACTTCTGATCTTGGGCCTTGTTTTGTATGGGTCAATATATATTCTATTAATTCATCTGCTATATGTAATTCCCGTTGTGGATATATCTTTTCTATATTCAACTGGTCTCGCCTACCTGCCCTTCTTAGACTCTCAGTCCACTCCTCCTCTTCTTTCTCGTCCGCTACTTCACCTTTTGATTTATGCCTGCACGCATGCTTCGCACTGCTTTTAAATCGGAGCATTGCTTCCTTTCTCCAGTCTTTAATAGTCTCAACTGCTGCAGGACGTGCTTTCTTTCTTATCAACACCCTTTTTAGGTTGTCTATCCTCGCTATCTCAAAACTACTATTAATCGGCCACTGATGGTCTTGTTGCTTTCTGGTTTGCCTATGCCAAGTCTCACAGAATATTATCGCACCCACTCCATACTTCACATACATCTCATACGCCGGCGTTCCCCCCAGGTAGTACAATTTGGCCATCTTCCAAAGATTGTCTACCACAGCGGAAAAACCCCGCTAAGGTGGACAATACCCCAGGCATGTTTCAACCTTCCCCCTGGTTAATCAACCTTACCTAGGGTGTTTGATTTTGCAAAGTCAACTCTCAACCAATATCAGGATTACTTTGAATTGGGGAATGACTCACCTGATAAATCAAGTCGTCTGTATACTGACGCACCAAAGGACGTCGTGTCTGCGTTTCTTGGCTTCCTCCTCGTTTCGGGACCCTCGCCTCCTTGTTCACTAGCCAGGCACGTCGATCAGGGATCAGATGTGTGCAGATCTGCAAAGGAGTCTCTCATCACTTTTACAGGGCGCCCCGAACACCTCTTGATCCCGGCTCGATCGTCCCGTCCTCGCCGTTCTCCGCCTTACTCAATTACAACGTTATGCGATGGAACAAGTGGGGGAGGGTCCCTATTCGGGCGCCATCTTGAAAGGGGCCCCTAGGGGACCCTGACGTCTATGGAAACAAGGCGAGTCACCACACACAATAGAAACGCCAGACACAAGGTTGTATTCCCAAAGCTAGGGTTTATTGCAAAGCAAAAGTCTCAGTTGGCCAACTCGGTCTCACGCTCCGCGACGTGTATCTCTAGACCTCGAGGGACGCAAGAGAGTGAATTACGTACATCAGTTACATATATACAAAATGCATATCAAACAATCAGCTATGACATGTTTAACACCCCCTTTTATTGGGTTTCTTTGAACTTGGTGTGATGATGGACATCTCTGACAATTATGACACCTTCAAACATCTATTCTAGTAACAATTTGCAATTTGTGAGTGCGAAGGCATCGTTCAGTTGTTGAATAGAACACAGCGCTTCTGTTCTTGGAAGCGAGCTACATACGGGGGGAAGAGTTGCATTCCGGACCTTGCTATCTATTAGGTGCTATTCGTGTCCTGGGAGCCGACACGCTCTAGCGGGCTCAGCAAAGGGGGGCCGTAAGAAAAGCATAATTCAAGCCTTTAGCAGTATTATTCTAACATATTCTACCATTTAACGAGACTGGCTGGCAGCTGCGAAATGATTAAATGCCCTGCAGCTCTGCTTCAAGGCTACATTCAGGAAGGAGCCGGGCATTCTTCCTGGCACTGCCTATGTTTGTGTTTCAACAAACTCTTGTTTTCCTCTCGGCCCTGCAGCCTTGTCCTTTTCACATACAGACAACAATGCTTTACAGTCGAGCAGTGTAAGCGGAAAATATACTGTGAAGCAATAGGAACAGAAAGCAATGAGCAATGGTTAGAAAACAAAATGGCGATTCTTGTTACATCAAAATGGCCGTTCATTGGCAAACTCGAAAATCTATATTCTGTCATATCGTGTATGAGACGGTTGGCTCACGGGCACCAAAATACATTTGCGGTCACAAAGTATAGGTATCCATTTTTCTAGACTGACACCACAACGAGTGACAATGGGTCTGCCCGGACGTTTCTTCATACTCTTGTGTAGCTTGGGCTAGAAGTAGATCGTTGGCATAATGGGGAATTTAGGTTGCAAAAATGTACATTCTTCATCATCCAAAATGACTAAGCTTTTCCATGTTTTAAGAAAATCCATGAGTTGAACATTCATACTTCCCGACGGGTCTCCTCTAGTTTCCGATAGCACTCTTTGTCAGTTGTCTCTTCATCATGTCTATTTTGTATGACAATGTTTGTACCTTTGTCGAAGGCTTGATGATACAAACTGGTAGAGTTTGGAGTGCCAGTAGAGTTTTCCTTTCATGGTGTTCATGTTCTATATTAATGTATATTAAACATATCAATATTAAAAAACTATAAAATACACTCAAGTATGTCTTGTACATGGTCCTGTTTACTGCATATAAAACATTGATTAACAGTAAACAAATATTACGACAAAATAAAATTACATATTTGAACAAAAATGTAAATTCAACCTCTTTAATATAAATACTTATAATACATAAGTACAATACATAAGTACAATTATTTTCATTTATACAATTAAAATGTAATACATAATCTATATATAAGTTAATCATTAATAAAAACTACAATAAACACAAATATACTTAATACCAATATATTTTTTTTAAATTCAGTTAATTAATATTAATATTTGAAGACAGGCTGTTAATTGCACCAAGAAGATGTAATAGGATTTCCCGTTCTGTGCTTAACAAATCCATCATGATATCATGCCTCTACTCCGGGCCCTTGGTACTGGAACAGGCAGTTTTATATTAGCCCGCTTACAATACCTGTAAGGACAGCCAGGAGGTTCTACCGAGATATGCGGGTCGTCTGGCACTGCAACTAGAAGAAAGCACATGCAGGTTAACATATGTGGTTCACATAGAGCATTTACGCCTATAATGTTTAGCCCGCCCATGATGCTCGACAATATATGTTAGTAACCCTCCATTGCACTTATAACTGCTTAACTTAGGCACCATTTTAACGCACAGTGGTTACATGGATGTATCCTTGATATTGCACTTATTAGACTGCTTTGGTTAGCATTTGTAGAACGCGAAAGATATGTAGTATCTATGTTTATGTAATATATATGTCTATTGAGCTCACAGAATCCCATTAGCCAAGTTTCTATGGTAGCTTGTCTGTCCCATCTAGAAGATGTTCTATGACATCGAACCCCAGAGAAGATCAGATGACACAGCAACATCAAAGGTAAGAGAGATCTGAACATAAGCTATGCATAAACACTTCACTGTGGTGGATATCAGCCGCAGGCAGGGCTGTCCATCCATGCACTCTAGAATGCAGCTACAACTATGACAAATTCGGTTTAGATGGTCACATAACAGTTTTTCACTGAAACACTAGACTTGCCTCAACACTTCTACCTTTAGAATACAGCGACGGCCTATGACAAATTTTGGTCTAGCTGGGTACACATCGAGTCTCCTCCACTAGCGCTCTGTTGTGACCTCCTTCAGCACCCGCCCACATGCCTGACCTCTTGGGTTGCTTACTGGTGCCTAGCCAGCCCTCGTAAATCCTAATCCTGGCCAACTGCACACATGAATCTTAAGCCTCCTCTTAGAACTTTCCTATATCTGGACTTCTGTCACTGGGGATGTGAATCACTACATCTTAAATTTACCCCCACACAGAATGAATGTATGAATTTTATTGTCATATACAGACCACCCTCCCTTATCTCAGATTTCTGCAATGAACTAACACAGCAAATAAATAACTTGAAGTCCACTAAAACAGCCACGCTACTGTTAGGTGATTTTAATAGGTGGCGAGGGAATCCGTCGGACAAGGAAGCTTTCCTCCTTGAAAAAAACATGAATATTATGGATTTCAGAGTCATAAACAATGAGCCAATGACTGCTAAGGGAAACCAGTTAGATTGGATTGTGACACAAAATATCAATGCTCAGAAGATAGTAACATCGCCCTGTATCTGGTCCGACCATTTCACAGTTACTTTCGAGGTGCATTTGAAACACCCCCTTCGAAAAAGGTTCTAACTCTCATGAAAAGGTCCAAAGTAGACATTTTAAGAATTTAGGGCCTGTTCAGTTGGAACAATGCCTAAAAAAGATTCAGGACAATTTCTATGATGGTGACTCCTGTGAGGATATGCTCCGGCAATCGTCAGACCAAATTTCCGAACTCGTAGAACAGTATGCTCCACTCAAGTCGAAACTGGTCAGAAAAAAGAGTAACCACCATAACTGGTTCAATAGTGAGCTTAGAGAAAAGAAGCCTGGAAAGGAAGTGGCAACAAAAAACGTCACCAGTCACCAAAGAAAACTGGAAATGTATTAATGCAAGATACAGAAAGGGCATTAGAGAAGCCAAAACAGGGTATTGCAACTGCTTGATAGCTTCTGCTCCCAACTCTACTAGTAAACTGTTCAGTATTCTCAAGTCTATAGAAAAACCTAAGGCAATATTTCTTCCACATGCCCCCACACAGGAGGACTGCAGACAAAATTCAGAAAGCTAGAGACACCATAATTCTGGCCAGAGAATCATGCAATATAGATTCTTCCATATCTGTTGCGGAACCTAGACAGGGGGTAGCAGGTAGTTTCAATTTCTACAAGAAAAGTTGGTTAGAGTGTTGACTAACATGAAACTTATGCTCAGAAAATGTAATACCTCCGAAAATCATTCTAGAAAACAAGGAAATGTTCTCACTAGTTTTGACAAAAATTGTCAATGCCTCATTTCAAGAAGGCACAGTACCGAAGTGCATTAAGGAAGGTACCATCACCCCCCTTGTCAAGAAGCCAGGTCTAGATCCTAAGGACCCAAGCAGTTTGTATCCTATCTCAAAGGCTCTGGACAAAATAGCAACAACTGAACTCCAGAAACATGTCGAAGCCAACGCAATCTTGCACGACCAGCAATCGGGCTTCCATGCAGGTCACAGCTTGGAGACTTCCATGCTGGACTTGCAGATATTCATGCTGGGCATTCTTGATAAGGGTAAGACAGGGTTACTAATGTTCTTGGATCTCAGTGCAGCCTTTGATCTAGTTGACCATCAAAACTATGTCAGGTCCTGGATAAAATGGCCAGATGGTCTAAGGTAGCACTGGCATGGTTGACATCCATTTTGGCAGCCCAGGAGGCAACAATTCACTGGGGAGGGAAAGTTTTCAAAGGCAGTCCATATAAGCTATGGGGTTCCACAGGGAGCTAGTCTATCTCCCCTTCTTTTCAATCTATACATGCGATGCCTGTGTGAACTATTGGAAAGCGTTGGCACTTTTTTCACAAATTATGCCGATGACACCCAGTTGGTGATGGAGCTAGAGGGTGATCACTTTACGGACAGTGCCAAGATTTCAACAGTATATAACATTATAGAAAAATGGATGGAGGGTAACTGGATGTGTTTAAATACTAAAAAGACGGAGTTGATGATATTAAGTACCCGTCAAGCAAGAGCCAAGCTAGGGGCAGATTATGAGTCCTTTTACATCAAAGACACACGCATTCAAGTGTCTGCTCAGGTGAAAACTCTTGGGATGATTATGGAAGTATCCTTAGGTGTAGAGGTGCAGGCGGATTACCTACACAAGAATAATTCTTATTACCTCTGTTTACTGAGAGCCATTCGACCCTTCCTGAGCGAGAAGAATACTGCCACCATTGGTAGGGATACCATTCTGTCTGTCACTTTTGGATTATGGCAACTCCCTTATGCTCGGGGCCATGAAGAAATGCTTAGAAAGATGTCAGATCATGGAAAATAATGCGGTTCGCATTATCAAAGGCATCAAGAAAAGAGACCATATCTCTGAGGTAAGGAAAGCATTACGTTGGCTCAAGATCGAAGATAGGATCAAGTTTAAATCCAAGACTTTAGTGGATAGGTGTTTGCATGGCTCCATGTCAGTATACCTCAAGAAAAAGATACTGCGATATACTCCGAATCGGTCACTGAGGTCTGAAGCACAATGTAGGATCACAGTGCCCCCCTTTAGCCGGGTTACTGGATCTGACAGAGCTTTTCCCATGCTGGCAGCTCAGCCTTGGAATATGCTGCCTCTAAACCTCTGAATTGAACCCAGGTACATAGCATCTTAAAACGTACTTGTTTAAATAACTAAGTCCAGACCCTTGGGTAGTCGCTAACCTAGGCGCTATATAGATGACTACAATACAATACAAATGCATACAACACACAGTATAATTTGAAATAGTGCTTTATGCTTTACAAAATATATTAACATTGAAAATGGTTTTTACTAATTAAAAAAATTGAAATCTACCAACATCGATAAAACAAATTAAAAGTTCAAAACATATATTATTTTAATATTGGTAACATGTTAGTGAACTTTTACATACTTCCTCAATTCCTGTCGATTTTCGAAATTATACCCAGAACAAATTGATAAAGTACATAATAGTATTCATATTATAACTTGGATAACCTTTAAGTGGTATTTTTCAAAAGGCTATTATACATAAATAAAACCTACTTGGAATTTTTCAAATTTGGTATTTTTCAAAGGTTTTTATGAAGATAAGGGATAACTTTAGGGGTGATGTATAGTCTGCCACACACATTCTATTGACATGTTCACAAATATTAATCATTTAGATTTTACACAACTACATATACAATACAAATAACATTCGTATATTTCAATTAAATACATTATAATGCATAATAATGTATAAAATGAAATAGTATTTAAATATACTCAGCATATATTTTACATTAAAAAAGTGATTTTAACATCAAAATAAAAAAATCACTATGTACATAAACATTTACATTTTAAAATGTGCAATATCATAAACAAATCATATTTAACAATTACAAATATATATTTCAGTAACAATAAACATAACGGGAAGACAGCTCAGGGATAATGTGTGTGAAAGCAAGACAAGACAGAGCAACACAGGTTGAATTCCTGATCCTGTGCTTAGAGTCTGGTCTATGGTGTTCAGCAATTATAAAAGATGCATTAATTAACATAAGATACAATATACACTAAACAATGAAAAATATTACAATGCAATAAACACTTAGTAAAATGTATTTCAACAAATATATACACAACATATACCATGTACAAACATATTAGTATTTAAATTATAACAGTCACAATTTACATAAACACAAATACAAACATCTAGTTTCTACTAACAAAATAATTACTAAATAATGCAAAATATAAAAAGTTACAAAAGCAGCCCAAATATAATAAACATTAAAGCCAACTGAAACCTTCCCGTGACCCGGGGCCCGATGAGGTATCCAATACAGTTATACGGGTGAATCATTTAATTTGGACAGACATTGTGTAAAACCTACTTGTAAAGATTGCAAACTCGAGGATGATCCCTGAGTTAGGGAAGAAAGCCCATCTCATCCCCATATTAAAAAAAGGGAGCACAAGGAATTACAGATTAATTTTGCTAGTGGATGTTCCCAGCAAAATGTTTGCAGCATGTATCTTGCGAGAATTGGATAGGTGGATAGAAGTCAATCAGGTCTTCAGTTATTGTTTCTGTAAGGGCTTGTCAACTACACACAACATTTTATTGATTTTATATTTATATATTTATATAGCACTGATAAGCCTGCAGGCATCGGGCAGCTCAATTGTAGGCGCAGACGTTAACACATAAGACAATACAAGTTCTTCCCTAAAACTTAATTTTCCTTAGCGAGCTGTTCACCTAAACGGGTTGGTTTTCAGAGCCTTTCTAAACATACCATAGTTCTTCTCAAGCCTCAATTGTGCTAATAGGCTGTTCCATCTCTGGGCTGCTTTTACCCGAAAAGCACGACCCAGTCCATTGGACTTTTTGTATTTGGGGCAGCTGATCAAACCCTGTCCTCAGATCTCAAATTTCTTCTAGGTATGTAAAGTGAGATCTTTTCTTTCAGGTACACAGGTGCCTTTCCTGAAACACATCTGTGTACCAGCATCAAAGTTTTAAAATGGATTCTGTCTTCCACTGACAACCAGTGCAGATCTCTCCTATCCTCAGTTAAATGGTCTCTTCTGACTCTTTTCTTTACAATCCTCACTAAACTGTTTTGCAGTACTTGACATCTGGCTATACAGCCTTTACTTGCGCCCATCATAAGTGCATTACCATAGTCAAGCCTGGATAGGATTGTGGCTCTGGCAGCACTATTATCATCGCTCAAGAATGGTCTAATGGACTTGAGCAGTCGGAGGTAATATTGAAAGTTTTTGAGAGGTAAGAAACCTGTGCCTCGGAGCCCTTTGAGGCTTCCAAGTATATCCCCAGTGTCCTTACCTTCTCCACTACGGTGATCGGGGAGCCTTTCATGTTGATGGGCTTGTATTCTACACTGAGTTGTAGAATACAAGCATGGGCTTGTAGGGATCCAAAAATCATCAGCTCTGTCTCGTAAAGACACATCCAGCTTTCCCTCATCGAGGCTTCAATGATGTTATAAAGGGATGTTACCTTGGCAGAATCTTCGGCATAGCACCCTCTGAGTTCTATCACCAACTGCGTGCCATCTGCATAGTTTGTAAAGTATACTCCGATCTTATCCAGCACTATGCAGAAACATCTTAGATATAAATTGAATAACAGTGGTGATAGTCTTGCGCCCTGTGGGATGCCGCCCCATATGGGTGTTTCGTTCGAGAAGGCCTCACCCCAGTGGATTTTTTATTTCCTCTCTGATAAAAATGAGACGACCTATCTGGTTGCTTCACAAGAGAAGTTGCCTACCTTTTCCAATGCCCATTGAAGCTGCTGGTGATCCAGGTGGTCAAATGCTGCGCTAAGGTCCAACAAAACCAGTAGGCCGGTCTTACTCCTATCCATGGTACTTAGCATCTGAGTCTGTAAATCCAGTAATGCAGTCTCGGTGCTGTGTGCAGTCCTAAAACCGAATTGTTCTGTATTTAAGATGTCATTGGATTCCACGTATCTTTGGAATTGTGATATGGCAACTTTATCCAGGACTTTTAATAAAAAGTTACAATTCGTTATTGGCCAAAGATTACTGGGATCTTTTTGATCAAGACCAGATTTCTTAACCAATGGTGTAATCGTTACAGTCTTAATGATTTCGGGAACATTCCTGTCTCTAAAAGACGCATTCACCATTCTGGCAAACAAGGGTGCAAATATCTCCTTGTTATCAAGTATCATTTTGGAGGGTAGGAGGTTTTCTGTGCATGATGTTGGTCTCATGGATGTTAAAATTCCTTCCATATTCCTCGCCCTGATGGAGTTAAACTTGAAATGTTCCTAGTTGTTTTGTGGAAGGGTATGTCTACTCTGGTCTGTTTGGTTTTGGGTATTAGCATGAGATGTTTGTACAGCCTCCCTGGCCTTTTGTATTTTATTTGGGAAAGCTTCATGTACCTTCATGCAGTCCTCATTTGAGGGTTCAAAAGGTGGAGTCAGGGCCTTAGGTCTATCTACTGATTTGAGTATCTCAAATAGCTTTCTTGTTGAGTTAGCCGCACCTAAGATTTGGCCTTTATAGAAGTCCTTTTTTGCCTCTGTGATGTTTTTTTTTTATAGTTTATGTCTATGTTCTTCCATTTATCATGGTTGTCTTTTGTAGGATTTTTCAGCCAATTACATTCCATTTTCCTTTTTTCTTTTTTCAGCTGCCTCAATTCGGTGTTAAACCATTTTTGGTGGCCACTGTTGGCTCTAACCACTCTCTGTTTAATAGGTGCTAACAAATGTATTAGTTTCTGGGTTTGTGAATTGAAAGTTTTTACAGTATTTTCACATGTATCCTCATCCGTGGTGTTCAGAAGGTTTTCCTCTATGCACTGACCTAGGTGCACCGAGGTAATGTTCTTGAAGTTTTAGTCATTAATACTTTGATTCAGTAAGCCAGAAGGTCCAATGCTCTACCCCTATATATACCCTATATCGATTTTGCCACAGCATTTGACACGATTGACAGAAATAGACTGTGGGCGAAAATGGAGAAGATGGGGCCTCCAGTGCTTATGTGAATTGCTACATTATTACAATGTCGCCAGGGTTAGGTTAAATGAAGATGGAGAATTATCCAACCCCTTCCTGATTGGTAAAGGAGTAAAACAGGGATGCATATTAGCACATGCAGACATTTGCTAATGGTTGCGCGCAACAATAATACAACTTTTCGAATACAAGTTATATTTAAATCAATACGAAACAAGCGTGTTTTGCCCATGCCAAGTCACTAAACATAAAGGAAAAATCCCCCTTTTACTTGCATTTTAAGAGTTAGCGCATCACGCGGTTTAATTCCATGGGAAGGACAGAGCTGAACTAATATAGAATATACGCCTAGGCCTACATTTAACTGATGTGGATTTAACGGCTGTGACTCAGAACATGTTGGCACATTGTACATATATACATATTTTCTTGTGCATAACAGAGATTATCCCATGGCCGAATGGAAAGACTGTGAGGATATTTCATGCAATCAAAACTCTTGGGTAAGGACGATCATTTTGGGTTCAATGTGATATTTTGCATGAAGAAGACAAACAAGGCTTTTTCAAAATTCTACATTATATTTTCCAATGAGAGTTTATTCATTGTTTCTTTTTATTCTTCTTTTTCTTTTGTTCTCTTCCGTTTTCTGACTTCCCACAAACCTCCTATCCCTTCCCCCCTCCCTAAACATGGCCATGGTTGATTTTATTTTATGAATGAACGATTTATATATATTTTCATTTTTTCAATAAGTACCAGAATGGTTTTACCGCCGCGGTTACCGCCAGACTCGTAATGAGGCCCAATGTGTGTTTGAATTTTTGGTTTGTACTATTCACAAAATAATGTGATAATGATGGGACCAATCACACTTAACCATGTTCCATGTGTTTATGTTTATTTATTTTTGGGAATCGCAATTAATGTTATCTTTCCAAAGCCCTGATTTGAAAAAGACGTTTTATACGTCGAAACACGTGTCATCACTAAAGGGCATTACATCTTTTCAAAAACCAAAATTGTGTGGAGCAAATTTGTATTGCAAGTGATTTTCAAAACTCTGCTAACTTAAAATCAAACAAATGGGCGCAAGAGTAACCTTCAATAAAATTGCATATTAGCACCCCTACTATTTAATATATTCATGGCTGACATTGGCGACAACTTTATAAAGTTTAACAACTTCCCACCCGATTGAGGCAAACACAAATCTCAGGGCTTGCATACGCCAATGATTTTGTTATCTTCGACAATACGAATGTGGGCTTTAGCAGAAGTGCCCAGGCAATCTTGGAATATGCAAAAATGAATGGCCTCAGGGTGAATGTTTTGAAATCTAAATATATGTGTATTGGGAAAATCAATAGACCCAGAGCCTGTATTTATACCCAAGAAGGCGTATTTAATAAAGTAGATAGCTACAGCTATGACATCAGCACAGGGAAAGGTGACCTTAATCTTATGAAAAAGTGGCGTATCAAAGCTATTGGAATTATGATGGCTATTAAGAGGTTTGTGCAAAATACCGCTGGTTATAGTTTGCTAGGTATCATAATTTGTAGACAAAGGTTGGTGGCTTCTATCCTATACGCCTTGTGGGCCTCTTGCGTAAATTATGACATCTGGGTGAACAAAGTGGAAGGTCTTAGCTAGTTTAGGTTACTTGGTCTAACTAATGCTTCCCCTGCGGGAGCCATCAGACTTGAGCTGGGATCAACAGTCATAGCCACTGTGTTCCAGATAAACAGAGGCAATCTATACATCAAAGTTATATTGGCAATGCAAGGCACCTTGCTATCAGTTCTGTGAAAGGGAATTATTAATGGCAGTTCCCCCGTGCTCCTGGAGTTTAAAGCAATGAATGTAAGTTTATTTGAACAAATTGCTTGGTCACCAGAATGGAGCTATGGTAGAGAGGTACTATGTAACTCCTTTAAGAGATGTGCTGAAAATGGGACTGGGCCAGGAATTCACGATCACCTAGCCCTCCTGAAATGGTTAACTTTATCTAGAATGTTTTTCCCTTTAAAAAACTCCAACGCAACATCTATCAATTTCCCTCTCCCATCTTGAGGAGTATATTTATGTTAATTCGATTCAACAAACTGCATGTGTTGGCAAATACGGGTGCCTGGGGAGGCATTCCTGTGGAGAATCATGTCTGCAGATTGCGTGGCGAAATAGCTCGGGGCGAAACAATCAAGCATATCACAACGGCCATCCCGCCTCTATGGGGTACATTATTTATTTATTTATTATTTATTTATTCACATTTGTTAAGCACACAGCAGATGTGTTGAGGACTTACATTGTATCCTAGGTGAGAACCTTTGGTTGAATTGTGTGGCAGGCTGTAGCTCAGCCTTGACAATAGCCATAACCAAGGTATGGCAAGTGGCTGAGGGGAAATTATGCAGTGCAGTGAAAAATTAGACCAAATAAGAAATATCCTCTGAGATATAGCTATGGCGATAAGAACGTTGCTATGTGAAGTGGGTTATCTTTCATTAATCCTCTTGGTAAAGCTTTATTTAGTTATGTTGATGATATTTTGTTTTTATTCTTTTATATTATGATGAGTGACGTTTTTATTTGTTATATGTTATTGTTGTGTGAAAGTTAAATATTTAACTGCAACACACAAATAAAAAAGTAAAAAAATACACATTAAAAACATAAATCAATAAAAATGATTTCACATTTTTATCAAACATAAACACATATTTAAAAAATAAATTGCATCAATTTCACTGTACATTTTTTTACAGCCCAGGCGAAATATTGCAAAACAAAAACAGGGTGAGTTAAATTTCTCATGATATTTGAATTAAATATGATATTTTTTAAATATATCGATAAGGCAGTCTTGGCTTGCAGGCAGTGCATGTGTCTGTGCTTAATTGCAGCAAGGACCGTTGGTAGCTGTAATGTGCAAGTAGCAGGGAACCAGCTCTCCCCTATTTTTCTTGTGAGTCAAGCACAGTAGAGGGGGCGGGTAGCCACAGTGTAGCACCGGGCATAGGTCTCCCTTGTGCAGCTCATTTGGATGCGTCTCACTATGATATTATTTTTTACAGTGGGTGGGCAGGGGGGCGAGGACAAGGGCACACTCTGGATCCCTGCTCATTTCACGATGCAGCCATTGATCTTCTACTCCAAACATTTTCTTGTTTTTAACATTCAACAGGGAGGCAACCTTGGCTTGCAGGCAGTGCAGGTGTTTGTGGTTAGTACACAAATTGCAGCTAGGACTTCTGGTAGCTGAAATTGACAGGTAGTAGTAATCCTGCTCTCCCTCATTTTTCTAGTGAGTCAATCAAAGTGGGGTGGTGGGGAAGGAGCAGCCCACGGTGTGGCACTCCAAAAGCTGGCCATAGGTCACCCTGGTGCAGCCCCTTTGGAGTAAGACTCTGCATGATATTATTTTCTTACACCGATGGGGACAGGGGTGCACTTTGGTTCCCTGCTCAATTCACCATACATCCACTGGTCTACTCGTCCAAATATTTTCTTGGCTTAACCATTCAAAAGGGCAAGCAATCTTGGTTTGCAGGCAGTGCATGTGTCTGTGGTTAATACCTCTAATTACAGCAAGATTATCAAGTATAGTCTGCAGGTAGAAGGCAATCGGCTCTCCCATTTTCTAGAGAATCAACCACAGTGGGGGGTGGTAGGGTTTTAGTAGCCCACAGTGGGCACACCAAATCCAGGCATGGGCCAATTTGGTGCTGCCCCTTTGGAGTCCGGATCTTCATGATATTATGTTTTTACAATGAGGATGGAGCAGGGGTGCGCTCTGGTTCCCTGCTCAATTCACAGAACATGCACTTGTCCTCTGTTCCAAATGTGTTCTTGGCTTATCTGGGCAACAGGGAGGCAGTCTAGGTGTTCAGGCAGTGCAGGTGGCTGTGGTTAATGCCGCTAATTGCAAAAAGGACTTCTGGTAGCTGTGTTCTGCAGGGAGGGACTAGCTCTTCCCCATTGTTTAGTGAATCAACCAAAGTGGGGTTGGGGGTGAAGGCCACTGAAGTTTCTACTCCTGACTGAGAGGGCCCAGTGGCCACTGAGGTGTCAACGGGTGTATCACAGGATTCAGTGTTCTTAAGGTTGGCTACTCACGTAAATCCAGAACCTCAGATAGAGGACCAGGTAGCTTCAGATCTGAAGGCCTACCATAACTGAGTGAGTTGTCCTCAGCTGGATGACCAAGTCAGGTTGACTTTTGCCAGGAATGCAGTTCAGTTCAAAAGGGGGTGATCAGCCCGCTCCCTACCTTAGCAAGCTGCCGATGAGAAGAGAAAGGAACTGGGCATCAGTTAAGAAGAATCTAGAGCTTTGCAATTGGGACATAAGTCCACAGAGATTTCATGTGGACATACTTCCTAAGTCTGGATCTCAACACTTTAAGGCAGATGGCCTCACTATATTTACTCATCTCGAGGATGAGCCAAAACCATAGAAGAGTGGAGCTCAACCTTTTTGGCTGGGGGAGGTGGTGTTATGGATTTCCATCTGCAAAGGCGTGAAAGCCCTGTATTTTTAAATCTTTATTACATAAAATGAGGCTGCTAATTCTGTTTCTGAAAGGGAGGTCTGCTAATCAGACCACCTCTCATAAATGCTCCATACCAAAATCATAGTACACACATGCACCATTGCTGAGACAGCCTCCTCCCTTACTCAGCAGCAGCCCTGCACTGGCATAAGTCAGGTTCAAAGGTCACATGTGCATTCCTGGCTGATGCTGGAACACTAGGTTTCTGCAGGCAGGGTTGAGTTTTTAATCTTCTGCACCTGTTTCCAAACTTAACAATTGCATGCCTAAGTCAATATGATGGCCTTTAAATCTTTAGCTAGCAAGCCATGTCTGGTTGGGGCACGGCGACTTGTAAGCTTACATGATTATACAGCCACAGAAACTTGCTTTCACACTCATATTTTCTCTATGAGTAGGCCCCAGCTATGATAGGGCAATTGTCTTTTAGTGTATGGTCTGACCTTCTACAGAACTGCTATGTGGGACAATAGCCAGGCCTCTGCCTGTTGATCCTCATTCAGGAAATGCAAGCCATTCCTTCCAGGGCACAGGACCACTCACCAGGAGATATCCTGGCAATCGGTACTTCAACAACACTGACATAACAAAGCCAAACAAAGTCACACTCACACCAAGGTGCTGCCCACTGGTGAAACCTTTGAAGTCAGCAGGCATGGAAAGGGGGTGGAGTTAGAGTAACCAGACTGAATATATGGGCTGTGAGATGAGTTCCACTATCTTGGTTTCTGTAAAGGGCATCTACCACTTCCTGTCCTCCCATTTCCTGCAGGACAAGGCACTATGGTTATGCTGTCAGAAAGCAAATGTCACTTGTTAGAACAGCTTGGATTGGAACCCTTCAAACAACTTGCCTTAGACTCTTTCTTTGATTTTTCTTTGGCATCTCATGACAATAAGAAGGATTCACTGGGGATACAGCCTATCCCAATGTCCTCTGCAGAGAGGTGAAGACAGAAGACATCCAAGGTAGATGCAAGCTCTGCTTTCTAACCATACCCAGTGAACAATGGGGGTGACATTGCTGTCGACAAGTCCTCTACAATAGAGGCACTGCTACTCAGGAAACTCTGCATCCAAGGCCGATGAGTCTTTCAGTGCTGTTGACCTGACATCGCCTGCCTTCCCCAGCGTCTTTGACCTGCAAGCTGTCGCCGCTGTTGAGCAGCACTGCATCATTGGACCCAGCTCCACCGCTTCCTGACTGGACACTGGCCCATCAATGAAAGTGCCAAGACTTCGGGATGGCAGAGCAAAGCCTGTCTCAATGCTTTTGAGCACCAAAGACAAGACTTAAAGGTACTCTGAATAGGCTCTGTCCACCTGTACTTGTTAGGGTAATTGTGACTTTTAAGCACTGTGCTCTACCGTTTTCTACAAAATAATACCTCAAACATTGGCAGTTGCAGAAATCCTTGCCTGAACACCCCTGCATACTAACCCAGACTGTCCTTCTACACAAAGCTCCTCTGTTTCTTTATTTCTTTTACAAGGGTGAGATTTTACTTTTTTTTAGCTAGTTTGTTTGCACTAACTGTTATTTATTAAAGTTGCTTTGATTTTTTATAATAATAATAATAATAATAATTTTATTGTGTTTTAGTTCATTTTGAACTTTTCACATTTCACAACAGAATAACACTTAAAAAATGTCCAAACAATATAACAAATTTCAAATAACTCTGAGAAAATAAAATAAAAACACGGAACAAAGAGCACTTTGTAGCTCTTCAACCCCACATTCAGGTTCCTAATCAAATGAAGCCAGAATCCGACCAAAGAACCAAAGAACCAAAGCAGAGGCCAGGGGAGGCACCAGAGCCTGGCCCCTTTGTTAAAATTTGATTCAGACTCTTCTCAACATTAATCCAAAATCGACATGGGGCAATTTGCGAAGAGTTTTAATTTGTGTTGAGACAATAGTTCCAGAGAGCTTGTGTTTTAACAGCTTCATTGCTCTGGACCAGCTTGCCTGGTGTACACATATATAATGGACCAGGTCTGACACATTTTGTAAAGACGTGTCTAACTGTTTCTAGCTTCTACAGAAACTTGCAAATTCAGCAGAAACTGGCATCTTTGGCCATCTTAAGCCGAGCCCCTTGTATTGCTATTCGCCACATAGAAGAACTTAGCGAGTAGCCAGAGCACCAACCACCCCCCTTCTACTTCCTCAAATACATCACCCAAACACTATACACGCCCTCTGGGCTAGCCAACTAACGCCCTAAAACACACCCAACAGAAGCAACACACACTTGCAACAAACAAAGCAGGACACTGGACGTTACCCATGCGGACACAACAAGACAGTGCGCACAACCTTAAACACCTGCCAATCTACACATACAACACACATACACACCCAAATCATAACAGTCACATGGATACATCCCAGGCATTGGACCTTACCCGTATGGATCCAACAAGCCAGTGCGCACAACCCTAAATACCAGCAATCTACACATAAAACACAGACAAAACCCAACACAACAAACAGCCACAAAGAAAACATACCAGGCATTGGACCTCACCCATACGGATACAGCAAGCTATTGCATGCAGGCTACCATCTGCAAGCCAACACACACAGACGCCAGTTTCTCCTGGTTCTGGAACTATCTTATCATTCTTCCCTCACTAACCAATCCCGTCCTCTTACTTACAAAGCCACGTGAGCGCCTGGAGACTGCCCTTGGGTGGTATCGGTGAACGGTATATAAATCAACATAACATAACACTGTCAAAGCTGATCTGAGCATGTAGGACCTTTTACAGAAGTTACAAGTCAACTGCTCCTGCTTGAAAGAACCCAGACAGTCATCTGAAAAAGAACAATACAGTCATACTTGTGAATCATGTCGAGCAAGGAGTCAGTGTTTCCAGTATTGCGCACAGAGTTATCAGATGCATCTAATTGGCGCTGCCCCTGACTGTGTCAGGAGCAATAGAGGTCCTACACCACCACCCCACACCGCTTCGAATCTTGACATCAAGCCTCTAGGGCAAGGCAAGCCCTACCGAACCCCCAATTCCTCTACCGCAGCTCCAGCTACAGACCAACCTTACGGCCACCCTCACACCCTGCCACACCTTAACAGAAGAAAAGCCGGTAGCCCCGCCCACCACAAGCCAGGCTCAACTTCCCCTGCCACCTCTCAAAACCAACCTGGACAACAGACTGACCAAGCCCTCCTCCACAGGTCTGCGCTGTCTACATCATGCATCGGTCCATCGTGGTTCAATGACTGCCCCGCCTCTCGTTCCTCCATTCTTCCTTCCCCAACCTGATGATCCTGGCTGCACCCTCCTGAGTCATCACCAGCCTAAGTTGCTTAGTGCTGCACTCTACCTTACATGTCCTTTCCTCTGACATTGGCTTGTTTGCAGTGGTACCCTTTCATCTGACATTGCTGTGCTCCTTCTTTGGATTCTATTCAACTGTCTTTGAAGTGCCCGCATATTATATTCCACTTAATTGACTTTGCTGTGCTTTTACTTTGACTTCCATTTATCTCCCATTGAGGTGGTCACATTCTGAGCTTCATTACTCCTTTGAGCAGCCTGTGCAGCACACCGACCTCCCTCTTTAGTATGGTGTGACTTCTTCACTTCTACCTACTCTTATCTGTCTCTACTTCTTACCATTACTGCATGTCTGTTGCCTGATGAAGGCCCTCATTCCATGAGGCATGACTTTTCCAGGTTGCAGTCATGCTTACCTGTCTCTAGCCAAAATTGCATGTCTGTATGCCTCATGCAGCCCCTTATTCCATGAGGCGTGGCTTTTCCAGGTTGCAGCCCTGCTTACTTGTCTCTTAGCCAGAACTGCATGTCTGTTTGCCTGATCTAGCCCCTCTTTCCACGAAGGGGGTGGGAGGGCTTTTCCAGTTTGCAGTCATGCTTACCTGTCTCTTAGCCAAAATTGCATGTCTGTATGCCTGATGAAGCCCCTCGTTCCGTGAGGCGTGGCTTTTCCAGGTTGCAGTTATGCTTACTTGTCTCTTAGCCAAAATTGCATGTCTGTATGCCTGATGTAGCCCCTCTTTCCATGAGGGGGGCTTTTCCAGTTTGCAGTCATGCTTACCTGTCTCTTAGCCAAAAATGCATGTCTGTATGCCTGATGTAGCCCCTCATTCCATGAGGCGTGGCTTTTCCAGGTTGCAGTCATGCTTACTTGTCTCTTAGCCAAACTGCATGTCTGTATGCCTGATGTAGCCCCTCTTTCCTTGAGGGGTGTGGCTTTTCCAGTTTGCAGTCATGCTTACCTGTGTCTTAGCCAAAATTGCATGTCTGCATGCCTGATGTAGCCCCTCATTCTGTGAGGCATGGCTTTTCCAGGTTGCAGTCATGCTTACCTGTCTCTTAGCCAAACTTGCATGTCTGTATGCCTTATGTAGCCCCTCATTCCATGAGGCGTGGATTTTCTAGGTTGCAGTCATGCTTACTTGTCTCTTAGCAAGAACTGCATGTCTGTATTCCTGATGTAGCCCCTCTTTCCATGAAGGGGGCTTTTCCAGTTTGCAGTCATGCTTACCTGTCTCTTAGCCAAAATTGCATGTCTGTATGCTTGAAGTAGCCCCTCATTCTGTGAGGCGTGTATTTTACAGGTTGCAGTCATGCTTACCTGTCTCTTAGCCAAAATTGCATGTCTGTATGCCTGATGTAGCCCCTCTTTCCATGAGGGGGGGCTTTTCCAGTTTGCAGTCATGCTTACCCGTCTCTTAGCCAAAATTGCATGTTTGTATGCCTGATATAGCCCCTCATTCCGTGAGGTGTGGCCTTTCCAGGTTGCAGTCATGCTTACCTGTCTCTTAGCCAAAATTACATGTCTGTATGCCTTATGTAGCCCCTCATTCCATGAGGCGTGGCTTTTCCAGTTTGCAGTCATGCTTACCTATCTCTTAGCCAAAATTGCATGTCTGTATGCCTGAAGTAGCCCCTCATTCTGTGAGGCGTGGATTTTCCAGGTTGCAGTCATGCTTACCTGTCTCTTAGCCAAAATTACATGTCTGTATGCCTTATGTAGCCCCTCATTCCATGAGGCGTGGCTTTTCCAGTTTGCAGTCATGCTTACCTATCTCTTAGCCAAAATTGCATGTCTGTATGCCTGAAGTAGCCCCTCATTCTGTGAGGCGTGGATTTTCCAGGTTGCCGTCTGCTTACTTGTCTCTTAGCCAAAATTGCATCTCTGTATACTTGATGTAGCCCCTCTTTCCATGAGGGGGGCTTTTCCAGTTTGCAGTCATGCTTACCTGTCTCTTAGCCAAAATTGCATGTTTGTATGCCTGATGTAGCCCTTCATTCCGTGAGGCGTGGCTTTTCCAGGTTGCAGTCACGCTTACATGCTAGTCATAATTGCATTCTGTTGTTTTTTCCTTAAGGCAGTTTACCTACTTGTCACTGCACTTTTTACTTATTTTCCATGTAATGTACATTTTACCCTCTCCCCCTTCACTTCCCTTCCTTCTCTTCTCCAAGCCCTTTTTTTATGTTCAGCACTTGCACGTTTCAAATCCTTCTCACAGCTTAGTCAGAGCGTTTGGTTTGTTTTTTCCCTTCTACCCCCCTCATCCCCTCTCCCCTGATCTCATTCTTTAGCACTTGCACGTTCTGAATGTTTCAAGACCTTTTAAGATCGTTTTTGTTTTATACCTTCAATTTTGCTGTATAGTGCGCAATACCACAATACAAATAAACAATACATAAATAAATAATTATCACCAGCCCTCCCTCCTGCCTTTAGCTACACAGGCCCACTCACAACCCTCCTCTCAATACTAGCCACCCAAGGTAGAAAGGTCATCGTAAACACTGCTCCTTACATGCCATCTTCTTCCTCCTACAACTGTCCCCATGCTATGCATGCATACAACCCACACCATTCCTCCCATCATCACTATTCAAACCAGCCAGTCATAAATGCACTCAGCTCCCAACGGTATGCGCTAAGCCCATCTTCCTCACACAAACCATCACTCCACACGCAAATGCATCTAATATTCCTAGGGCCTCCCACACTGCCCCTCACCACATTGACACACTCTCCCTCTCTCCACTTTCACCATCCCCTCCTGCCCTTGCACAGGTATTGATTGAGAGTTCAAGCTCTTCTCCCACACTGCTACACCACCTACTCCAAGCTCTATCCCACCACGCTCTAGCTACTGCTATGCACACCTCCGCACAGGCACCACCTCCCCTCTTCCCTCAGTGGTCACACCCACACTCTGCACACAAGCATCATGCCCACCCATCTCACACCCTGACAACTATTATGTGCACTCATCAACACGTGCTCTATCATCGCCCATGGCACGGATATCAGGGACCTGATCACCAACCACACTGGGACATCCATGCAGTAACAGAAATATGGCTACATCTCACCGCAGGCCCAGCACTCTCCATCACCATCTCTTCTGACCATACCATCCTCTGCTGTGACCACCCCTCACACAAAGGCAGCAGAGTCGCCCTGATTCATAGAGACACGCGGAATAGCAAACCTCTCTCTACTATCGCTCCTCCCTTCTGCGATCTACTCAGTGCCAAACTATCACTATTGTCTATCTCCACAGTCACCCTCCATGTTATCTACCGCCCTCCTAGCCTTGCCAAATCATTTGATGACAAACCCTCATAGTTCCCTAGCACCAGCATCAGACCAAACCCCAAAGTACTCCTCATGGGGGACCTAAACCTCAGACTTAGTGATCCCTCAGAAAATTATGCCCTCTCACTTGCCAACTCCTTGGCTTCTCTAGGTTTTACACAACATGCATCCAGCCCAATACACCGATTAGCAAGGTTGTTAGATTGGTTTGCTGACTTGGACTGCAACGTGACCAACTCCTCCATTACCCACAACCTCTGGACTGACCCCACACTATCAACATCAACGACCTCTTAACTCATCCCCAAACAACTCCCTCCGACCCTCTACCCCCCACAATTACACTTTGCTCCTGTAACCTCACCAAGGAGCGCCTCTTCCCTGTACTCTCGGCAGATCACACCCTCACCCGTGCCACTCTAACTTCTAATCCCACCAACCTGCTCGACACCTACAACACCACCATTCTAACAGCATTTGACTCCATCGCCTCGCTCAAACCCTGCAAGGCCAAACCAACCACTCATATAAACTCCTGGTTCACACCTAGTATCCAATCCATGCATGCCAAGAAGTGATCCATCGAAGATAACTGGCGCAAATCCGCCTCAGCAGCCAACAAAACCTGCTTCCTCAACGTTTCCAAAGAATACAAGCAAGCTATCCTCAAAGCCACTGCAGACTCCAATAGAATCTCGAATGCCCAATCCCAGTCATTTGAACTTTTTTCCATCCTGCACAAACTGGAAACCGCCACCATACCCACGGGCAATTTTACCAAAGACAATATTTGGTGCCAACACATCCAAGATGCCCTCACTAGCAAAATAGCCACCCTTCAGAGAAACATCAATGAGAAGCAAGCAGCTATCTGTGCTAAATCACCCAAGTTTGACCCCATGTCCACCGTCTCCCCTGCACACCCCCCTCCACTGCCATCACCTTTAGCTTCCTCCCTGTCACAGAATCTGAAATCTCCAATCTCATTGCTGGTCTCAAACCCTCACTCTGCCAAGGGGACATATGCCCTTCCCCACTCATCAAGGACTGTGCAGAAAATCTTATACCAATCATCACCACATTTGTCAACTCCACTTTCATCAGTAGCTCCATCCCACCCAATCTCAACGAACCATGGATCTCGCCTCTCATCAAAAAGGCCTCCATTGACCCCACCATTCCTACCAACTACCGCCCCATCACTACCGTCACATTCCTACTAAGAATCTTAGACCGCGCCGACTACACTCAAATACAAACCTACCTAGAAAACAATAACATCCTCAGCCCATGCCAATCAGGTTTCTGCCCGGGTCATGGCACTGAGTCAGTACTCCTTCACCTAAAAAAACAAATGGACAACATCCACAATTCTGACAACCTAGCCCTCCTTTGACTACCAGACCTGCCGGCAGCATTTGGACTAGTCAACCACCACTCTGCCACCACCTCACCACAGTCACCAACTCGTCCCCTGAGGCTACCAGTTGGATTGCTTCGTTCTTTGAGGACAAAACTGCTCACGTCTTTGCAGGAAGTGCAGCTGCCCACCTGACTCAGGTTCCTTGTGGGGTCTCACATGGCTCTTGTGTCTTCCTGTCCTTTTACATATCTACAACAAACCGCTTTTTGACCACCTGGAATCTTTTGGCATCTCCTACACCAAATATGCTGATGACACTTAAATCTTCATCCCCCACGTAGGCAACTATGAAGAAGACTCAAGCACTATCAACAAAATCTACAACACTATAGAAGTCTGGATGACTGCACACCATCTTTGCCTCAATGATGACAAGACGTAAATCCTCATAATGGCCCCCCCCTTACACTTAGTCAAACTCGACCCCGCCTTTCACTCCTTCACCATTGATGCCTACTACATGCCGGCCGCTGCCTCCATCAACCTGGATTCCAGCCTTAGCAGGACCCGCCATGTCAACCCGATCACCTCATCAGGGGCCCACACCACTAAACTCTTGAATGAAACCAAACCATTCCACACAAGACCACCTGACAATAGCAGGATCAATAATTGGCTCCCGGCTTGACTATTGTAACTCTCTTTTTGTAGCATCTCGGAGCGCAACCTCAACAAACTGCAGACTATCCAGAACTATGCAGTCTGGACCGTTATTGAACTTAACCAAGAAAGACCACATATCAGCCCACATAAAAGCTGCACACTGGTTACCAGTGAAAGAACTAATTGACTTAAAAATTCTTTCCATGACTCATTGATGTCTCTCCAACTGTGCTTTGCCCTACCTTTCACAGAGGATTACGAAAAACACTTTGTACAGACCTACAAGACCAATCTACAGCCCGAGGCTGACCACTCCATGTTTTAGGCACACTAGAGCTGGGGGCTCTAGCTTCCCAGCCACTGCCGCCCATCTGTGGAACTCTCTGCCTCTACACCTGCGTACTGAACCCTCTTACTGCCCATTCAGGTAACAATTTAAAACAAATGTGTGTTCAACTGACAGCGGGCCGCACAAGGAATTAACTAAAACCAGTCTGTCCAGCTGATTTCTCTTCTCTCCCCCTTTCCAAACCAACCCCGTCCTCTCCCCCTCCACCTCCTACCTGTCTCTGCAACCAGCGCTTTGGTGCCTGTGGCTTTTCTGTGCTTTACAAATGTATAAATAAATAAATACATCTCATTGTGCTGATAGAATCCTCTTCAGCCTGGCTTGGGACCAACCCCAGCTCAAATGATGTTAAGTAGCTTTAAGGATAGGGTCCAACTTAAAGGAATAGTGCGCTCAAAAATATTATTGTCCCGAGCGTTCGGGTATGTGGTTTTAAGCAAACGTTGATTGTTCATAAAAACATTTCCTATGCACCTTACCGTAGTTTTCCTCACCTTTACACATGCGAAAAGTGAAAAGCAGGCAGCAGGGTGCGGCCATCTTGTGCTAATCTTATCCGTTTATCCATCGCCCTAAATTGAAGTGCCCCTGCGGCACTAAATCATATCCCCCGCCCCTGAAGCTGACATCACCATTCCTAGCGATATTCTCTGCCTATCTCCATGACGTTACTGTGCAGCGTAGCCAAACGCGCCCTGTCATCACCTACATCTTGGCATCAGTTGATGCAGAACCCGGAATATCAGCACACATCCTCTCACAGCACAGCGCATCCCAATTCTGAATACAAAACACTATTTTTAAAGGAAACCGCAATACTCTTCAATTCATAATGTGCTTTAATTTCACAATAAACGTTCCGAGAACATCCGCTGATTTCCATATTCAACCACATTGGTAATTTATTTCTTTGTTCTCGATCCACAAATGTTTATCTTGAGTCATACAGTGTTCCTTTGGGTATAGGAAGCAAATTGAACACACCGTGAATCGCAAGGCTTCGGTGTCAGCTTGGCGCTAGACCACCATAAACAATGTCTGGTTGCTCCTTATCGCTGGTACCGCGAAAGGTCATATCAGCCCGGCAATCGTACCAAAAAAGCGTGATTGAAATCCAGCCATTTAGGTGTATCTGCAACTGCCTGCTGAATCTGGAAACAATGACATTTGCCGAATGGGAGGATGTAGCTGTGTAGAAAACATAACAGAAATGTGTCTCAGTAGCTGTTCTTTATTCTATTTTATCAATGTACCCATTCATTCTGCACCGTGTGAAAACTAATGATGAACACAAACGTGATACAATGGAAACACAAATAGAAAACATTGTGTAAGGTTGGAGTCTACGATGGGTTTGAGAGGTTAGTGCTATGGAGTATGTTTAGCTCGCAATGGGATGCCGATGCGGATGCTGACGGAAAAATTCGAAGAACAAATAGTCAGCATTTTAACTGAATATTAGTGTAGAATTTTGCGATGGAGAAACCTGTGGGGAACCCAAACGTTGACTACATGCATTTCGGTGCTGTACTGCCCATGTGCCCGGAACAAAGACAAGTACACACAGGTTGTTTTTGCGTGTCGTTACAATATGCCAAAAACAACAACCCATTACAATATTAACCAGCAATACCGTTCATAAAATGAAACCTTGACTCGTTCGTCTATAAACCTGTCTACAGTGAAACGTACATAATATTTGGCATTTCCATTCCCGGCGTAACGCAGAGTATCAGTTCAGATCAACACATTTTCATAAAATGAAATGACATGATCCTTTGTCCAGTTTTGGAATGGTAAACCTTATCATATTTGATGTTAATTCACACCTCACTTCATTCACTCCATTGCAAATCCTCCCTTTCTTACAAGGACGAAAAACAATCAACCCTGCTTAGAAGTGCCTTTGCTAGGTTTGCTTTTGGTGAAGGGAAGCCACCAAACAAAAACATACAGTGTATGATGCATGGGTGTGAACAGCAGATGCGTGGGTGTGAACAGCTCACAAGCAAAAGTCAAACGTGGTGACCTTCACTCCCATGGGAGTGATTATCCCTGCAGACAAACGTGGCATTTGAAATATGTTCGAAAAATAAACAAATTGTTTGCTGGCATCCACCAATGCCACGCGAAATTTATATTGATTTATTTATTTCATGAAAACAGTTCCAGTCAGTGTCCTCCCCATTGTCACATCTGCGAGTGCCCTGTTTTCGAGGAGGGATGTGCGCTGCGGATAATGTGAGACACTCTCAAGTCATAAATACAAGTGCCCTTCCATATATACATAAATACAAGTGAACTTCACACGCACTAAAAAATATTGGAGAAGAGGCGGTTTATCCCGCTCGCCTGAACCATTCTCCTACCGGTCAAATGATATCTAAGCTAAAGTGGGAGACACCTCCACCCCTTCTGTACCTATTTGCATCACCCATGTTTCATATAAGTGTATTAACGCTCTGATAATGTGTATGTTTTGAACCTCATTTTGTTTACTCCCAAATGCCTTCTTTTTAGAGTCCCTCTGCCCCTCTGGTGAACTGCTCACTCTCCCAGTGCCTCGCACAGCCAGCCCCCACCACCTGTCAGCTCAGCCCGTCTCCTGTTCTCACGGCAATGCAGTAATTCATTTTTGCAAGTACGAGTCTCGAATCCTGACATGTGCTCGTACGAGAATATCAGACCAAGCCCTGCCCCAACCTTTGTGCACAATCTGTCTCTGCTGACTGACTCATGCCATCTCCAACCCCCTCGTTCCAGGCCACGGTCCCCTGAACCCATGACCCCTGTTCCTTTTGAACGCATCTGGTCCCCAGACCCTACCCCCGCACCACCTTCAATTCACCTCCCATATATCTAATCAGGAGTGGTCATATATTTTGGTAACACTAACACCTATCCCCACTGTGTTTGAAATCGTTAGACTGCAAAGGCCGCAAATCAAAGATCGGCACTTCTGATAAGGCATCCGATAGCAATGACCCCTAACACATGCCCCCATAAAAATGTAGGTCAGATTGACCACCATCTTCTGCACTTCCTCATACGGTCCAAAATACCCGCGCAACAAAACCCTCTAATGCCTGCCGCCTTAGCCAGATCAAAAAATAATTCTCCCCCTTCTAGAAGCTTCATCCCTAGCACTGCCTATTCCCACCAACCCCACAGAACTGGCTGAGGTCTACAACACAGTTCTCAAAAATGTGGTTGACGCCATCACCCAACTAGAAATAAAAAGAGAAAAAAGCACCAAACATTCCAACTCCTGGTACAACCAGGACCTGCTTGACTTAAAAGCTCTCAAAAGACAAGCCCTGAATAAATGGCAATCTTGCCTCTCTGCCCCTACACGTGAGTCATATCTCACAATCGCTAAGCAATGTAAAAATGCTATCACCACAGCAAAAGCAGCTGCCTACAATTCCAGAATCAGCAATGCAAAATCCCAGTCCAAGGAATTGTTTGCCATTTTCAAAGAACTGGTTGTCCCCCCCACGTCTACACATCAGACCGTAAAGGATGAAAAATGGTGTAACCACATCCAACACGCTATGTTAGACAAGATTAACTTACTCCAAGAGAAAATGAAAGCCAACTTCAACAGTCTGCCAAGGCTGCGCGCCCTACACATGCTGGCGCTGAGCCAGATACATCTACCACCCAAGAATCAAAACCCCTGACACCCTTTGCCTTCAGAGAAGTAACCATTCCTGAGGTCCTACTAATCATGAAGCACATAAAACCATCATTGTGTAAGGGCCATATTTGCCCTGCAAGCATAATCAAAGACTGTGCTGAAGCATTAGCCCCCTTCATTACAGCCTTTATTAATGCCTCATTCAACTCTGGCATGGTACCATCCTCCCTTAAGGAAGCTTGGGTCCGGCCACTGTTAAAAAAAGCCCACACTGGACCCAGACTCCCCGAACAATTACAGACCGATCACCACTGTGCCATTCTTGCTGAAAATTCTTCATAAGGCTGCTTATTTACAGATACAGTCCTACCTGGAATAGCACAACATCTTGGGCAAGTAGCAATCTGGTTTTCGCCCCCGGCACGGCACAGAGACAGCCTTGCTAGACTTAAAAAATCAGCTTCTAGAAAACATGGACAAGGGCAATTCTTTGCTTCTCTTGCTCCTCTACCTGTCGGCAGCATTTGACTTGGTCGACCACAAAATTCTAGAGAAACATCTTACTGACTCTGCCCACTTCTCCCAAGAAGCCACCACCTAGATAACCTCCTTCCTGGAGGGCCAAGTTATGAGGGTCTTCTCAGACCAGTCATCACCTGCTCCATCTCCCATCAACCTCAAGGTTCGTGCACCTTCCCTACCCTCTATAACCTCTTCATCTTACCACTATTTAATGACCTAGAAGGTCTCGGCATAACGTTTACTAATTAAGCCGATGGCACACAAATTCTTCTCCAACTATCTGGTAACTATGAAGAGGACCTCAAAACCTTACAGCAGATATATGCAATCATCCAGGCGTGGATGGCGGCCAATGGCCTTTGTCTTAATGGGGATAAAACAGAAATCCTACTTGTAGGCCCCAAGGAGACCCTAAAAAAACTAGACAGCAAATACAGTAACTTCAGCATCGAGAACACTGTCATCACAGTCTCTACTGCTGTAAAAATTCTTGGATGTTTTTCTGGACTCCACCCTCTCTATGAACAGACAAGTTAATTATATCTCATCATCAGCAGCCCTCACCACAAAAATCATTAATGCTGTAAAACCTCACCTCTCCTCCAAGAAATGTCTCAACATTGCTAGAGCTACCGTAGGCACAAAATTGGACTATTTCAATGTCCTCATGCTAGGTACGTCCTCCAAAAACATCAACAGGCTACTAATCACGCAAAATAATTCTCTCAGAGCTGCTCTCAGTATCCCTAGGATACACAAGTCACACAGTAGATTTACAGCTGGCACTTTGCCCAGAATCGGTTGAGCGGACCATGAAAATGTAGCATGGAGCTGGGCACAGGTGGCTTGGATTTTCAGGTTAGTGCCTTGTGATACACAAGTCACATTCACCAATGGCAGCCCACATACTTCCACTCTCACTGGATAACACATTTCAGCATCAGTATAATCTCTACCAGGCAGCTATCGAATACAATGTATTTGTGCTCCTTCATTAGACTATCGTCCTGCATGAATGTGGTTTGTGACTCAATTGTGGTGGACAAAACTACCAAACTAGACACACTGAAGTCGAGATCTTTGGCAAGTTCCTTGGTCAATTGCGTTGAGGCTTCAATATCTGTTATTGCAGCTTGTGTAATTTGCACACGAATTGGAGAAATCATCAATGTTGATTGTTTATAGGGTGGCTCTTTTTTGGTGGGTATAAATTGTATGAAGTGGTCACTGAGTAATTCAAAAGCATCTTCCTTATATTCAGTTTCTTCTTCATCTTGTCGAGTTCTCAGACTGTAGCAATGGTCCAAAAACACTTTGCTTGCTTCGCCAGTCACATTCAATTTATTTTCTGGCCATTGAGCATAAGCATCTCGAGTCTGCTTATTGACTGGACCACGCCGCGCCTCAAATAATAGTTGCTCCTTGGTGAAATCTGTTTGGCAAGCAGCATCTTTGGTTTCATTTGTTGTCTGTGTCTTCATTCTTCTTTTCCTTCTGGGCCTATAGGAGATAGGTTGCAAAAACATATTCAATGTAATTCCAACATATAGTATGTAGTACTTTAGATTTAAAAAAAAAGATGTTATGAAGGCAACACCAGCCCAAAACACTTTTCGTAAATGAAATTGTTTTTAAGTTACCCTTATTTTCTTGATTTTCTGTAAAACCGTGTTCTTCACTGTAATGACCGCCCCACCAAGCTGGTCCACCACCTCTGATACATGTGCCTCCTCTTCTAATTCCCCACCTTGTATACATCCCTTGAATAGAATATTCATTAACAAAAAGTAAATCGTATTTGATATCAAATTCTTTCATCGCACACATAGCTTACATACATACCCTCGTAAACAGTGTACGTCATTTAGTCAAAATAGACATTTCGAATTTCACCTGATTGATGGCAAGTGGACTCGATCAGAGATCACCGTGCAAAACCTACTTATTGTAATGTTGCACTCAAGCATTTGGCATTGTATTCTGCATTGGGGTAGAAATTGTAACGTTAGAACTGAAATGATAAAAGTTAAACACTGAACGTTTATGTGAATGTCACTGTCTAATAGTATCAGATGTAGGATTTACTTTCTTTCATTCAAGGGGACTGTCAGTACGCATACCTTATACTCTGGACTAGCTACAAAGGATGATGTAATTGTAGTCGAAGTACCAGCATCCCCTGCAACACAGTACTTGTTATAATTTGGATGAAAACAGTGAAATTGAACAGAGACAATCGGATGCAGCCAATGGTACATATAAATAAAAACACATAAATGGAGAATTATGTAAACAAACAATAGGATACGTAAACTATTTCGTATTATTTAAAATTCCATGCATAATACATTCCCGTAATCGAAAAGTGAAAATAAACGACCTGATAGGCGCTCAAAGTTGTTGTTAACTGCGGAAAAGAAATGGATGCAGAATCTTGCTCCTTTTCAGTGTATTGTCACGAAGTGGTAAAGGGAAAATTAGATTTGCATTAGATATGTGGGAAGATCCAACTCTCAATAATATGAACTTCTGCAAGTCTGTATGGCTCAATTGGTATACCGGACGTCTCAGTGATGTCGTCACTACCAATGGTCTGTGCTTCAGTCAATATGCTCACCTAAAAGCATTGACATGGGAAGCAACCGATTACGAAAAGATTATGTTTATTTCGAAGGGCACTATGGCATACTTTCTATGTTCATAATTCGTTTCTATGATGCTACTAAAACCAGGGACAGGTGTCTAGCAAAATGGGGTATAGTTATAAAGAAATAAAATCTGGTAAATATGCAAAGTTTAGTAAGAAACATTTACACCGAAAGCACCAT
This sequence comes from Ambystoma mexicanum, assembly GCF_040938575.1. Classification (NCBI taxonomy): domain Eukaryota; kingdom Metazoa; phylum Chordata; class Amphibia; order Caudata; family Ambystomatidae; genus Ambystoma; species Ambystoma mexicanum. The sequence goes on from NC_090921.1 coordinate 804,671,471, forward strand.
TCTGTTCATGTGCTTACCTGTTCAGTACTCCAAGGCCTACAGCTAATTCATCATCCGGAACTCACGTGGTCCCATGTGTGCATTAATAGAGTTGGAATTGCATTTGGAAGCAATTTACGAGGCGCTCTGAGCCGATTATTTTTAGTGTACTGCGATTGGTTGTACATATCTGGGGTAAAGTGCAAGCTGCAGATGCGGAATCGATCGCCCCTCAAGTCCCCTAAGACATCCTGGGCTCTACTTTCAAGCTCCCTCGGCACAAAGCCACAATATCTGATCCATTCTCTTATTCGATCTATATTCCTCTGGAATGTATACATTATTGTGCCTTTAGGTTTGTCAAGGGTCTCAGAACGGCAACTGGCAACCATACAAGCACGCATTCTTGAAAAATCTTATAAAGAAAAGTACACGTAGTTACAATTTTTTTTTACACGAATGCGTGAGAAAGCTGGAATTATATCATTATTTTTCTATGCAATGTTTGTTTTGGTCACAGAAGCAGGACCTGTGTAGCGTAGTCGACTATACACTAGGATAACATACAGAATCGATTGATGTGATTGATGTGACGCAAATCGTAACGTGTTACTCGTCCGTTGAATGTACTTTCATGCATCAAAAGGAAATATGCTTATAGTCATGGTCGGCGAAGGATGCAATTCTATCCCAATTTTCATTGATGACATTTGCTATATATCGAGAACAGAACAAATTAAACAGAAGACAATGGTAAAGGCAATGAGATGAACGAACATTACACTACAGGATACATTTGTTCGAAGTAGATAGACATTCAGAGATCAAAAAGAGATGATTATGTGAACTGCACTTACCTTGACTAACAAACAGTTAGATTCAGCTAGCAGGCTAGTTAGTAGCAGAAGAACAGGTAGCTTGATCACGATTTGACTTACAGTGCTCAGGACGATCACAAGTTGACTTGCATTGCTCACAGATGTTCTCAGCATAAATATCAAGGGGTTTATAAAGAATTAGAAAAGTGGGTGTGTATGTGAATGAGTGCCAGTAGACACGGGGTCTGGCTAGGCCATGTGCTCAATGTCCACTGCGCAGAAGATACCTTTGAAGTGTACATGGTGTTTGGCACCTTGGCCATCCCCGCCCTGAGAGCCCCCTTGGGAGGGCACTGCCACAGGTGCAAACTGCCATTGATACTGCAGGGGGGGATGGATGTCCAAGAGGCATACAGGAAAGGGCTGGAACACTGCTGAAGGGTGACACACTAATGTGGATTGCGGGGGCGCGGTCTGCTTTAGGGGAGCATGCGTAGAGACACTGGGTCTAAGGAGGCCATGTGTAGAATGGCCCCTGCACGTATGATACCTTTGAAGTGTACATGGTGATTGGCACCTCAGCCGTCCCCACCCTGAGAGCCCCCTTGGGAGGGCACAGCCACAGGTGTGACCTGCCATTGATACTGCAGGTGGGATGGATGGCCAAGAGGCAGGCAGGAAAGGGCCAGATCACTGCTGATGGGAGACACACTTATGTCGTTGCAGGGGCTCGGCCTGCTTCAGGGGAGCATGCCTGGAGACACTCGGTCTGAGGAGGCCATGTGTAGAATGGGCCCTGTGCATAAGATACCTTTGAAGTGTACCTGGTGTTTGGCACCTCGACTGTCCCCACCCAGTGAGCCCTGCCAGGACAAGTGAGCGTGTCCTTGATTCACGGAAAAATTGAAATAACCATTCATAAAAGTTCAGTTGTATTTTATTTTGTTGCTGATGTTGATGACACAAAAGTAAAAAACATTGTATACTTCGGGTTGCAGCACAGTGCGGAAAAATCCCCTGTACTGTCCGCTGTTGCTGGGGAATTTGGCGCAAATGGTTCAAACGACACAGGCGGATGTTACTCGTCGAACGCGGTGTCCAAGCCTCCCATGAAGCCACCATGTAAACGCATGATAGGCCACCAGCCTGAACCACCTGTGGAAGAAAAAGATACAAACTGTATTTAAATGAACAAGATAAGTGTATCAAACCTTAGTTGAAAATGCAATCTTGTATCCTATGCCATTATTGACAGTACAAATGTTACTTCACGGATCAATCAAGTTGGGCTTTAGAGTGTAGACACATTACAAAAGTGAACAACTATGCATTCCATAACATTTGGGACACAGAGAAATATTGTTTCTTGGTTGTACATGAAAGACACATAAGATGACCACTATGATTTCCCCAAATCGCGATTGATGTATAGAATTGCAAGACTAAATTCATTTGGCAGTGATAGATCAAAGTTACGACAATATAGGATACAAACATGAAATGTTAGTGGCCTAAGTGACATCACATCTAGAGTACACTTACTTGTTACTTGGATTGCAAGGGCGAACTGTTGCGCGAAGTTCGTGCATAAGCACCACCATAATCCTCAACACGGACCATGTGAGGCAGGCTGCCCTGAAGTCATGCAGCTCGGTAATGCATTGTGCCCGTGTCGCGTCTTCCCGTATGTAGGCCAAGCATCCAGAGGTTTCTCTGCAGCAGCAGTTCTCCTCCTTGGTTGGCATGACCTTGCACCGATTGCAGGTACACCAGGTGGAAACGTCTTCCATGCAACTAGGCTCAGGCTCTTGATCCGGTGATTCGTCCTCCCAACTGTCGTCCGAAGCCCCATCGTTTCTGCATCTTTCTATTTCGACTAATTCTGCCTCGGAATACTCTGGCTCATACTGGTAGGAATGTATTATTGCCATTGTACGACAAAATTAAAATAGATAGTAATGATAGTACTAGTATCTGTTTGCACGGGCTACGAGCAACGATGATAGCTGAACAGAGCAGAAACGAGCCACAGGATACACAAAAAAAGACACTGAAACGCTTGAAAAAGCAACTATGATGCTGTCTGATGAGAAGCGGCCTGTTTATACTTATTGAGGAAAGAGGCGTCCTGCCATTTCCATGGAGACACATCATTAGCTGGAGCGCAAAGAATGTTGACACGAGACGTGCATTGGCGTTGTGAAATGGCCCGTAAGCAGGGGAGTTGCCCGGTCTGGAAAAGACCCGGGGCTAAGCTGATGTCAGAATTGTTGGGACTGGGGGCTAGCTAGTCTTTTGGCTGTAGCTCCTGAGATTCTATCAGGGGCTACAACCAAAAGATCAGGGGCTATAGCCCCCTTAGCCCCCCCCTAGCAACGCCCCTGCCCGTAAGCATCTAGTGATGTCAGCTTCATGGGTAGGGGATATGATTTAGTGCCGCCAGGGCAGTTCACCTTAGGGCGATGCAGCAACAGATAAGATTAGCACAAGATGGCCACGCCCTGCTGCCTGCTTTCGCATGTGTAAAAGCATGTGTAAAAGCATGTGTAAAAGTGAGGAAAACTACGGTAAGGTGAATAGGAAATGTTTTTGCGAACGATCAACGTTTGCTTAAAACCACATCCCGAACGCTCGGGACAATAATATTTTTGAGCGCACTATTCCTTTAGGCATGAATTTCCAGGGTTTTTCCACTTTGAATTTTAAGGATTTTCTCCAGGGTTTGGTATATGAGATTCTACTGGGTTCAACATGACATCTATATAAAGTTAGGGAGGAAAAAGATGGCACAGTCGATGGTTGGCATTTGAAGAGGGAGAAGCAGCTAAGACCTAATTGTAGCTTGGAGAGTGTAGCTTAGAGTAGACACAAATTGATAATAGGTCCTAACTACGGTTATGGAATTCGTTTGAACCTTTTTAAGGGGAGGTTCTGCGGACATGATTTGATGGATTGTGAATTTTGGGTTGCGGGCAGTACAGTGGCAGGTATTTTGTAGGTGTACAAGAAGGTCAAATAACCAAGAACCCTTTTGCATTTAGTAGGAGGAGAACGGTAAAGCACTGATAATCCCTCAATCTTTTACTAATTATAATTGGTTATTTATAACGCACTTAATACCAGAGAGGTTTCTAATCACGCATTGTCTTGCTTTGAAGACAGGTGCGTTGCCACTGATCTATACTACCCGTGCCAATCAAAGAATGTAATTAGAGAAGGCCAAAGTCTTTATGCATTTATTAAGCTGCCTTTAAGAACAATTATTCAAAACATGGACCTTGAGCCAACTTGTGCTAATTGTCTATTTTCACTTTTCCTAAGAATAGCAGGGCTCTCGTATTGAGTCTGATTCAATGCTAGCTAGCTTATAGCTCAACTGACCCTCCAACATAAAGCGAAGTGCCACTGTAGAAGTGGGCAAACCTTAGAGAGAGGTGTTGGGCCGCCTATCTAGGGTGAGGGGACAGAGTAAGAGACTGACCCTCTTTGAACTATTGCTAGAAATGTTGAGCAATTTATGTTTTGACTAAAAAGCCGGAATATAATACAATGAAAAACTATCTGGTTGATGAGTGTAAACAGGAGGAGGCAAGTCTTTAGTGCTCCTGTTTCTTGCTCAGAACACAATTCTTAGAAAGATATATACAATATTATTTCCAGGGTAGCCGAATGATATATGGACATCCCTTTGTTTTAGTCAGGTCAGCCGGTTTCAGTGGATAATGAAACTGTTCCAATTTCTTCAGGACCCATAAAGGTAGAGTAATACATTTTGAAACCCCCCAGCTGGTATTTGTTGCAAGGCTTGGGCCAGAGCGTGGGTTTTCTGTGGGGGAAAGAGGAAAGCACAGTTATGCAAATTGCTAGTATCTGTGTATTTCTTAGATTATGTCAAAATAATTGAATGTTTAGGAGTCTTACTTGTATCTTCATGTGTAAGAAAATTGATTTTGAAATATGCACTCAGTGCGCTCTGTTGATCCAGTGATACGGAAGAGCAAAAACGAACAACAGGCCTGGGTTGTTAAGACCGTTGATTTTTTTCTGTTGCAAGCACCTAGACAGAAACAGCGATATCCGTTGAGGTGTGGATGCAGGAAGGGTATAGATTTTTCTTATTAACAGTCTGTGTGTAAATCACGGTGCATGGGAAAAAAGGATTTTATCCTGTATATGGACATGCGGTTTACCTGTAAAATTTGGTTTCTTAATCCCATAAAACGTTCACATCGCCTGCAACGTCCGACGTGTGCACCATCTAAGCTGCAAGTAAACACTAATGGTGTCCTTTATCCCATAGTTAATGCAATAAGGGAGCAGGGGGCAAAATGGCAACTAACAGTGTTCTGTACCTGTTTTAGGGCGGACAGCACATCAAGGAGAAGGTAAAGTGTGCTACCATATAGATGTTACATGTACCTGAAAGGAAATGCCCACAGGCATGGATGCAGAAGCCCTGGCTTTTTTATGTTCATTGTTAAATAAAATGATGCAGGTAATTTCATCTCAGAAAGGGTGATTGCTAACCAGACCCTACTTTCATAGACCTTCATGCCAAACACATAGTGTACACCTGTGCCCTGCTGCTTCAGTATCCTGATATACACCACTTGCTCTTCAGTGCCCTTTTGATAGTTCATGTGATAGTCATATCACTTCCGCACAGAGGGTTCATTTAATACCACAAATACATAATTATGATGAACTATCACTCTGGTTGCAATGTAATCTTTAAACATAAGCCATACCTGGGTATGGGTTGAGGTGGCTGGTAATTCACTTACATATTAAAACCACATCTGATTTCAATCATACACATGTCAACATTGTGAGGCGAGCTCATCTATGAAAGGGTAGTGTGTATTCTAATGAGACAGCCTTTGTGAGGTTGGGTAACACATCTCTCCAGCAGGACAGCCCCACCAAGGTGATTCAAACCAAAGGGCCTTTGATGCTATGTATCTGAGAAGAGGGCAGGATTCGTATAATCAGAGGGAGATCAGCACAGTTGGTGAAGGTTTCCACCATCTTGTTTTTCTCTGTACTTCTCCTTCCTGTCGCCTATACTTCCTTTAGCACAAATCACTTTGAGTATGATGCATGAAAGGCAAGGGCCACTTGTCACAAGGACAGCGGTTGTACCCCTTGAAGCAGGCTAGCTTTTGTCCAATCCCCTATGGACTTTTCCCTATAAAAGAGGGAGTCTCCCACTCCTTCTTTTATTCACTTCTGGACCATCAAGACCTCAATGAATAACTCATTTGGAACTCTTTTAGGAGAGCAGTCTCTTCCAAAGGCCCTTTGCCGATGAGGTGAAAACGAAGTGTTCCAAAGCCGATGCAAGCATTGGGGTGAACTGCTGCTGGATGAAGATCTGCCTCTCTGCCGGCTTCACTGGTAGTCAGGACCTCAATTGAGGTGAAGGACCCCTTCAGGTGTTTCCCAGTCTGCCCCATGTTGGGAGTAGGCGTGCAAGAACCATATCTTGTCCCTGAGCCACTGGATTGGGACTCACAACATCCTGAGTGCCAGAACAGGCAGGAACCTTGCTTTTCCCTGTTGAACCACTTCTAGCTACCTTCGAACAACCTTCAACACCTTCCAAACCAACAGAACCTACCAGTGCTGCTTTGGGCACTCTCTCAATCTTTGAACCACCATGCTCGCATCATTGAATCAGCTTAACACTGCATCACCCCAGGAGAGTCCTGTCACTTGTCCAGCCCAGGCACCAGCAGCCCATGCTGATGACTTCAAACTGCTGTGTTGAGCTAAGCATTGAATTGCCAGGAATTTTCATCGCAGCTCGACTCAAAACACTTGACCATTACATCGCTCGCCAACCCGAACCAGTGGTACTCATCATCTCAAATCACGCTCGATCGTCAAACTGATCCTGTTAATCCATTTGACCCACATTGCTTGACACTGCCTCGAATCGCATGGAGCAGCCTTGATGCCAACTTGCCACCTGGGATCAATGCGACTCTCCGCCTGCGAACCCAGTTTCAACTGCAAGCACAACAACTTGACGCCTGGACCAATGCTGTTGAACCGGCAAGTACCTAAAGAAGGTACTTTTGTAAGGCCCCACCCCCTCATTCTTGGAACCCTAAAAACTGATTAAGCCCCTTGTTTACATTTTCCTTACAAAACATCCTTTTTCCAACTCCTTGTTGCATTTCTTGTCTGTTTTTCCTCCCTGATAAGTATCCCTAGTGCTGCATCATTAACTTCTGCATTTCTATGCCTTCCTTTACAGGGATGGGTTTTTGATGTTGCTTTTGATAGCTAAATGTATAACTGATTTGTGTAATTAAAGTATATATATTTATAACACTGTGTTGTGTGGGGGCTTAGTTTTCGAAAAAAACACTATTGAATTCCTGTTAATAACAAGCCTTGAAAAAGACAATAGTTGTGGCTCTTGTACAGGCATTAGGTAGGTATTTACCAGGCACTGTCATAATCTATCAAAGAGATAGGACCATTTGCCAGCTGTTGCCATTTTATGGGCAAATAGTACCTTTATGGCAGTGCCTGGAAGGTTTCAGAAGGTTTAGCACCCACCAGTAAGTGCAGTAAGATTGTGTCTAGACTGTTCATTTCAAGAAGTGATGTGGGTATCAGGCCGGGTAGCATGAAATAGGGTGCAAAAGCAGGTGCAGGAAGCCTGCGAAGTGACTACTGCCATCTGCATTGATGGTGCCCTCAGACCTCCAACATTCACCGGGTGTGAATACCTCAGACACCCACAATGGCCACAGGCCAGGCTACTGCTAATTTCAGCAAAATAAAATAATGTACACTTTTAACACCTTTAAGTTTGCACATACTTATCAGTTGGGTCTACTCTTATAAAAACGGTATATTAGGTGAAAAAAATAAAGTTAGACCGAAACTTCCTGTGGAAGACTGCCCTTCACACTTAGTTACAGACGTAAATATGAAGTTACGAGGGGCCGCAGTTATTGACACTGAGTCCGTGCGGCATGATAGTCTGATGAGGTGTGCAAGCGTCTGTCTGTTTGAGGTGTGGAAGACCGCTAAATGCGCATGCGGAACACTTGACGCAGAGAAGAAAAAACAGAGCTGTTTACCCAGAGACACCACGGATATAAATGCACCATTGTACAGAAATATATAGCACCGGCTTAAACTGGAAAAAATGAAAATTAGAAACAATTTAGAAGCTGTCACTTTTTTGAGTGGCACTTTTTAAGGGATTATCTCCGTTTCTGCTTGAGTACTTCCGGTTCAGATTGAACTATTTGTTTTACATGTACTATTTGTTTTACATGTATCAATGCAATATATGTATATTATATAAAGCACTTTAATAGGGCCATTATCCTTGGACGATTAGCCCTGGAGACCTCCATTGACAAGCAGCGGGTGAACTGGGAACCAAAAGAGGCCCTAGAAATCATGTTAAAAGTGGCCACATATTACTCATTTTGAGCAAGCAACCCTTTGTTCATGAGAACATTTGAAATTAAAGTAGATAACCCCACAAAAGATGCACAGGGTGCAGAGGCCCAGCAGGAAATCGCCTGAGTTCCCTGTAGGCCAGTCCAGCCTGTTGATAAGGTGAAAAAACAAAGGAGCGGGAGGGGAGTCCCGATCCCTGGCAGGATCTGGAGTCAGATAGTTTGAGGGTTGGGTGGTGGGGGGCGGTTCCATAAAGCATTTTGTCCCCTCTTCCGAAATAAATATGAATACCTCCTTCAATCAAGAAAACAGCACTTTTTAAGTTAAGATTACTAGTACATGGGGTAATATACGATAATCTCTCTTTCTCTCTCTAGATCTCTTTGGTATTCTCTCTCTCTCTCTCTTCCTCTATCTTACTTTTTCTCTCTCTGCACATTCTCTACCTGTCTCTCTATGTGTTTCTCTCTCTGACTCTCTCTGTAGAAAGTCAAGTTGTCAGGTGTGTTTGAAACAGCCACCCCACAGGGACGTCATTTCACCAAAATCCATACAAATTGGAATATGGGACCAACAAATACTAATAAAAAAAGATGGGTTACATTCTCAGACACATCCTCGAGTAATTCAGGTAATGAAGACCCTAACCAAACCTTGGGTCACCTTGGGTCACCACCCTTTTCGAGGAAGGGGCGGCCGAAGAGGCCGCAGAATGGCTCCCCAAGGCCGGATGTCACACAATATGCCAATGCAGAACATCCCTGGACAGGGAATGTCCCATCGGGAATTCCAGACACGGAATCGAGCCTACAGGTGGTGAATGGATGTCGCTAAATTTATCAAACATGCAGCAATCTTGGAAACAAGATTATTGGAATGTGGATATCCTAAAACATTGATTAAACATTCTAAAAAGAGAGCCCGATATGCAAACCGAGATTTGCTTTTATTACCTTAAACGTGAGACTGTAAAAAAAGAGGAACAGGTGGGTGTTTCTACATTCAGTCAACATAGTAATGCCATTAGAGGCATTATTTTGAAAAATTTGCGCATTCTTAATGCCTCGGGGACTACTATTCCTAAACCACTCTTTGCTTTCAAAAAAAGTAAAAATTTGAAACTAACTCGGGCAAATAGATCCCCAGTAGAAACTACCATCATTCGAGACACCAATCTTAACTCAGTGGTAGGGCATTATCCTTGCACTTCATGTATGGCTTGTAAATTCTCAAAGAAGACCATTTCTTTCAATGCACAGAAGAGGAATTGGGACCTTCGTACGTTCACAACGTGTAGGAGCAAAAATCTAATTTACGCCATTCGATGTCCCTGTCAGTTGTTGTATATTGGAAAAACAACTAGAGAGGTGAGTACTAGGATTAATGAACAAAGCTCAAAAATCAAAACACGCAATCTTAGTGCACCTATGGTAATCCATTTTGTAGAAATGGGTCACACTGCAGAACAAATTGAATGGTTCTGCATAGAAAAGGTGCAGGCCCAAAATCAATTCCAAATGATAAAAAATTTGGACTATAAAGAGAAATTATGGATTTTCAACCTCAAAACATTAACTCAAGGGCTGAATACCTTGGAATCCTGGCAGGCAAGCTTTTAGAATCAGTAATTTTGTATTCTTTCTTTCCCTCCATTATCCAGTAGACCCTGGATAGGGAATGCACCCACCTTGATGCACCGCACATGAAGCGGATAGGATGATGGAGCTTTATGTCCAGGATATGCGGTGTATCCATCTTTCATGCACCGCACATTATGCCTGTAAGATGTTGGAGCCGAAGGTAGCACGGACAAGCCAGGCAAATTGAGTATGGCGATTTCTTGGGCCAACTGATCGCCCACGGCCACTGTCTGTTCATTTAATCTACATGCATTTTCTGCCCATTATTTACAGTAGCTGCGATTTCTAGCTTTGCACACAGTTTTGGGCGCGAACGTGTGTTGTGTAACGTTCCCCAGATGGAATAATGGATGCCCTTGGTACATATATACATATTTTTTAACATCTTTCTCTATATATATATTTTTCACATCCGTTGCATTTTAGCGGAAAGAAGTGAATGCGTAGCGCCGCGTAGGCTTTACATTCTCTTATGAGCCCTTTAAAATGCCCGGAAGAAACGCCTGCACTAGAGGGCACCACGTTGCCATAACAGCACGCATAAACGCAATATCACGTGACAGAATTTTAGATCATGTGGTCAAGGTGGAGCTATTTAAGCCGCAAGTAGTTAGACGGGTGAGACTATCCCGTGCATTTTTTGCTGTCTAGCTTGAAATCTGCATTCTCTCTCTCTTTTTCTTGGGGTTTAGGCATCTTACTCACAGCAAAGTGAAATATCGAGGCTTCGTGTTATTAGTGGAGCCGCAGTTTAATCTTGCTGGATTTCGTTAAAAAACTCGAACCCTTTATTCGAGTCACACATTTCAAACTTCGAATTTAGAGAGCTTGTTTCTGTGTTGTTGTATTTAGGGACGGAACACAATTCTGGGAGCCAGTGCGGGACGGAATTACGCGTCAAGTATCCACATCTCTTCAGATGTGCCACATTGGACACATTAGGTAATATCGGAGATTGTACTTATGCTTCAGTGGCGATGGCGGCAATATATACCTCCATTGATTTATGTCTTTACCCCATAGGGTGGAGCCATAGTGGGAACTCTACATTTCCTAAATGCAGGAACCAACTTCTGGAAGCTAGTAGACGGAATTGATAGCTGCTCCAGCCATGTTAACAAGGATTTTTTCCTTTTTCCTCAACTAAGGTGAGTCGTGTTTCTCTGTAGTAATGGTTCTGTCATTTCAATATGTAGGGATGAATAACATTTAGTCCTTGAATACCGAAACTGTAGCAGTTATGTGGCATCCATTTCTGTGGGAGGTTTCTTGTTGCAATTTGGTATTAACATGACCAGTGTGGTTGAGTAGCCCACCCAGTACTCCACAATGATCCATTAGACAATTGGTGGTGTGTTTTCTGCCAATGACCTGATTCCACTATATTTTTGGACACCAATTCATGATGGTTGCACTTTATCTGTCTGACACCCACGGTCTACCTTAGAGAGAATTACTTTAGGTAGCAGTATTAGCAGCCGGCTGTTGTCCATGTTTATATATTGATTTCCGATTGTATATTTGGTTTTTAACCTAGCGTACCATGTTGTCATCTATACAGAGGGGACTTATGAGCTTATGTCTCCTGTTTTTCCTTAGAATGTAAATTTGTGTATCTCCTGAAGAAGACATCACTATAATAGAGTATTATGTCGAAACCGCTAGAGACACCTGAGATGAGGTCGTGGTTGAAGCCTCTTGTGACCGATCTCAACTGTCTGGCCATTTTTATCACATTTTTATCAAGAATGTGACTTCACATTCTTTCTATATACAATTTCATTGATGAATTATATGTCATGGTTTTTATAGATTTTATATATTTTGTATCCCTTGGAGTTTTGTATGAATATATTGGACGCTTGATGGTTGCATGTGGATGAATGGACCTACGATTGAATAGGATGAATTTTATCATTACATAGATGTGTTCTTAAAGTTTTTTCCTGCTATGTAAATTGTTGCCATTAAGTGCAGATTAAAATCATGATTTGAGTCATATATCTAAATTGTATCAGGTTTAATAAAATCCCTTGATACCTATCTACAAATTGTATCCTCTGGGTGTCTTTCTGTGATTAATAATACAAGAATGGAACACCATATGTATCATTAATATCAGTGTGTATAGGCCCATATTACGAAATAACTGTGAATACAAGCAGACGTCCAAGGTCAAAGGATAATGTGTTATTAGATAGCACTTATGCTTACGCACTTTATATAGAACACATATACATAGAATATCACACAAACTCTGTTGGTACTCATTTATCAACCTCAGGGATGAAAGGCTGAGTTAGCCTTGCAGGGATTCGAAACCTGCAAATCACACACACATCAAAGCAGTGAGTGCTCAACCCACTGAGCTATCTCAACGGCTATAGCTATCTTACCGGCTATAGTAAAATGAGCAATTAAATGTCTGAATGTACTGAAAGTCAGAAAGCAAATAACACTCTGTAGTGGACACCATTAAACTGGTAACTAAGATTTAACAACAAGTCAGTTCGTCTGCAGGTCTGGTGCAAAGTTGGCGACATGCCAAGTCTGCATATTCCGGGGGTGTACAGGGAGTAATACATGCAATTTTGCAGTGCAGGCCCTCCCGGGTGTGCCCCTCCACACCTCCCCATGTCCTGCATGCAGCCCACACCACAGGGGACCACCCTAACCCCTGGGCATGCCCCGCAGGCAGCCCATCACCCCAGACCATGCCCCGCAAGCGGCCCATCACCCCAGACCATGACCCGCTGGCAGCCCATCATCCCTGACCATGCCCGCTGACAGCCCATCACCCAAGACCATGACACGCAGGCAGGCCAAATGGCACCATGCACTTGGGAGCCCCGACTCATGTCCCTCCACCACACCCCCAGTGATGGGCACCTGCCAGCAAGCCCCGACTCAGGTCCCCCACCCTACCCCCAGTGACGGGCACCTGCCAGCAGGCCTCCAACTCCCTGCGAGATGCCTCAAGGCATTCAGCCTGCCTCAACGCCCGGCGCATGGAGTTCTGCGCCCTGACCATTGTGAGCTGTGCCTCCTCCGCCCGCCGCCGCTCTGCATCTATCGGCTGGCCCAACCGCTGCCACACGGAAGACACTCCCAATCCTGGGTCCTCCTGCCCGATGGCCGATGCCTGCCCCTGTGATGTTGATGGCCCGAGCCATGATCGCTCCCACGCTGAGCCTGCTGCTGCCGTGCATGTGCCCTGCCTGTTGATGCCTTCACGTCCTCCTCTTGCTGGGGTCCAGTTGGTGGGGTGGCCACCCCTGCTGGACCTCCAACTCCTGACTCTGGCAGGGATGTGTCCTCCACCCGCCTGGCCGCTGGGTCAGGGCAGCTCCACAGGGTGCCCAGGTGATACTTCGGCAGGAAGATGGCACTGAGGATGACTACCGCATAGGGGGTTTAGTTGAGGAGGGGGTCGCAAGAGGATCCAGCACATGGATGAACCCAGCGCCGGTGACCTGTCCTAGTAGGGTGACGCTGTCAATGAGGTATTCGAAATGATGTGCATTGTCCTCACGAGACCCCTGCATGTCATCCCGAATACCACGTTGGCGCAATGCCATCCCAGCTAGGACAGGCTCAACACGGTCACGGATTGCAACGTCCACAGGGAGCGGAAGGCCAGTTGTTGTTTGCGCATCCCGTCCCTGAAAACGGGTCTGGACGAAGGCATCCCTGCTGGTGCGGAATGATTCAGTCACAGGATCAGGGACAAAATTACATACAGGTACCTCCGCGGCAGCCTGTGCTGCCTCCTGTCCCTGCCCCTGGACTGCACCACTAGCACCAGTGGAATCCCCCCTCCAGGCCCCGTGCGTGGGCCTTTCACGGCCTCCTCCTCAACCGAACCCCCCACCAAGCTTGATGACTCTGTGCCATCTTCCTCCATAGGACCCTGTGGGGGCTCAGCTGCCCCTACTGCTGCCGTTGAGTCCAACTCCAACCTCTGCCTCTTGGACCATCCCTCAGCAGCTGCGGCCATGGACGTGGCACCAGACTCCTCACTCCCGGAAGAGATGACTACGTGGGAGGAGAGCTTGGCCTTGCGTCTCCGGCTGGTGGTGGGATCCCTGCCGCTGTGCTCCACAGCACCGTCTCCGCCCTCTTCATCAGTCGACGCTGCAGACAGGGAGAGACAGAACACAGACATCAGGGCACTGTACAATGGTCGGATACACACATGACAGTTGCACATGAGTGGCAGTGTCAAACTTCACAGATGGCATCACACTCCCCAATACTCATATCATTTGAACCCACACACATGTACAAATTAACAGGAATCGTGCAGCAAGCAGCAGCATCCACACACATACAACAGCATGAACATCCGAAGGAAGGCCCTTAGCGCGTAAGCGCGTAGGTGACGTGATGTGCGCGGGCATCTCCCTCCGCACGGGTGCATAGTGAATCAGCACATGCAAAAACAGCACATCCGGCTGTCACTGCGTGTAATTGGAGTAACGGCCATTAGCACGTAAGCGCGTAAGTGACGTGGCACACATGGGCGTTTCTGTGGGCAGGGTTTAAAGGTCCGCATGGAACACCATTTGCTTGTACGTGCTTTTTATGGAGAGCGAGCGGGCAATTCTTGTACTTCTTGTCGGTTCACACGCGATTACTTCACAACGGTTGCAGTGCTTACTCCTTGTTTACTGAGACAGCGTTCAATTCTTCTTTTGGCGGGGGTGTTGCTAACGCACCCACGCACGTCTTTTTCACATTCTTTTTCCAGGCAAACAGTGAGTCGCGCACATATTTTTACACTGTGGTTGCCCCTGTGTGTCACGTACCCATTCAGAGGTCATTGTAGCCTGTGTTTAACACGCATACGCATTGCGTGACCCATCATCTTCCCCCAGGGGTCACAGACAGCCTCGCTAGAGCACAGGGGTATGTATTCCATCTAGTACCCTGCCCCTTTCACCCCAATTGCCCAGGACAATTGTTTACTGCAATTCCCATTCGCACAAGAACATCAGTGCCATGGTTGGGAGGCGACCAAGTGGTAAGGGTGGCAAAGGTGGCCGACTTCCAAGAGGTGTCTGCGGTAGGGGACGTGGCCAGGATGAGCAGGGTGGCCCAAGAGGCCAATGTGTGGAGGACCAATCAGGGACACCTATGCCCCCCCAATGTGTCGGGGTGATGCAGCTGACACCATCCCAGCTCAGGCCCTGTTAACCCGGCCCAGATTGGTCACGGAACTGGCACGGGATGACTCACAGGCCGAATTCCGAATCACTAAGTCAAAGCCACGTATAGCAGTGAATGTTGCTGTCACCAGGCCACGTGGATCTGGGGCAATATGTCATATGCTGCCCCAGGTAGCCAGGGTGAGGAGGCTGCAGGAGAAGCTGCAGCTCAATCCACCCCGGCTCTGACTCAACCAGGCAGGACAGTGTTGGTCCCAGAGCATCACACCAAGGCAGTTGTGCCGCTTGGTCCTGGCAACAGCACCCAGCAGCCAATGCCTGCAGTGAGACCTTTGGTCATTGTGCCATTGCCTGCTTCCAGTGCCCAATCCACATGCGCTTGAGCTGTTACTGACCAGAGCGGGGTAAGCCACTCAGGGTCCGCACCACCTCTCAAGAGAAAGAAGCGTGCTCTTGCAGAACAGGCTGCGACCCCATACATGGCTCGCCCCTCCGGCATGTCAAGGAAGCAGAGTTTCAATGATGTAGTACTAGACGCACTTGTGGACTAGGTGTTGACCCATGGCCGCGAGATGCTGGTGACTGCAGAGTGCAAGACTACGACTGTTCAACATAGGGCCCACTGGCAATGCATCGCGGACCAGATTAGTTCCCTTGGATTTGTGAAGCACACAGCTGATGATTGCCCAAAGCGGTGGAATGACCTCAAACGCCGAGCAAAAAACAAGCTGGCTTCCAATTATGCCTCTACTCTGGTGACTGACAGTGGGTCTCCACCAGAGGAGGATGAACTAACAGAACATGAGGCAATCGCTGGAGGGTTCATTGCAGAGGATCAGATCCAAGGCGTGGGAGACCTACAAGATCTTGAGGAAATGTCTGGTGAGTGGCCATGCGTGTGTGTGCAAACCACGTGTATGTTGCTTCGGTGATGTGTTCTGATTGAGTGCCAGGTCAGGCTGTGTAATCATGACTGCTATAGGTCACCCATGTGGTGCCTCCAAACCATACCCCGCCCTTGGGTTTGGGTTTCACAGTATCCCTACTGACCCCAGAAAACACTTTGACCTGATGACTGCACTTGCCCTTCAACTGGCGCATCATGCCACAACATTGTTAATACTGTTTTTCTTTTCATTCTGCCTGATTGATGGAAGCATTTGCATGATAAACACACCGTTTTGTGACGTTCTGGCCCAAATTCACCATACTTCAGACATAGATTTCACCCCACAATGCATTTGTTGACTTTTTATGGAAATGATTTAATCAATCAGGCTGATTGACGTTTGTGCACCTACACATGCACTGCACACGATCACTTTAGAGCCCTGTTTGATTGTTCAACATGGCAATTGACTTTTGTCATGTCCAAGTGACCTACCATTGATGTATCCATGTGCCTAACTTCAGTGTATTAGTAAACACTGGCGTAGTTGCAGCATGTGACACATGTGTGTTTTTGTCACACTCTTTTGCATGTTATATTTCAAGATGTGCGTCTCACATGGATGGGGGAAAGTAGTGATTTACTACCATCTGTGTGTCCTTGTCAATTCTGCCATGGCTATGCTACGTGCCATCTATGTGCTGGCATGTGTCATGTTTGTGGATTGTCCATGCGACTCACAGGCTAATGTGTGATGCAGCACATGTGTTGCTTTTCAATTTTGGAGTCCTCAGTGTCTGGTTTTAGGGTCCCCTTCCACTTCATTGCCAGTGCATGCATGCCAGAGTTAGTGTCATGTGTGACATGTCTCATTAATGTATTGGATGTGTAGATTGTGAAGCCTATGTGTGTCGGCTATGCTGTTCATGCCTGTCTTCATTACTTTTGTTTGATTTTTGTGCAGGTGATGAGGCACTAGATCAGGGGAGCACAACTGATTTTGACAGAGGGCCGAAAGTACCTTACATGAGGGCTATAGTGGGCCGAAAAGTAAATGTGGGCGGGGCTGTAGGCGGGGCGTGGCAGGAGGCTTTTTAAACCCCTAATTTCTACTAAACACATGGAAAAATAATGTTTTTGAGGGGTAACGATTTTTATTTGCATTTCAAACTTACATTTTGTACTACACGTTTTCCATTGTTATAATTTATTTCTATTTAGTTATTGTATCTCGCATGTTTAGTTAACTTATATATATTTTATTGACCCTAGATTGGACATGCCGTCATTTTGGACTGCTACAGTTTGCTATTTGGGTTGCCCAAGAGGAGTATGGCCTTCATTGAGTCAGGTTTCCTCAAAAAGCCAAAGATGAACATCTCCCAACTATGCCTGTTTTAGCTTTATTATTGGGTTCACTCTTGGAGTGCAACACTATGCCCCATGTCCCTCACTCCCAACCAAACACTATGCCCCTTGGCCCCTCACCCCCAACCAAACATTATGCCACATGGCTCCCTCACCCCCAACCAAACATTATGCCCCATGGCCCCCTCACCCCCAACCAAACACTATGCCCCATGGCCCCCTCACCCCCAACCAAACACTATGCCCCATGTCCCTCACCCCCAACCAAACATTATGCCCCATGGCCCCCTCACCCCCAACCAAACATTATGCCCCATGGCCCCCTCACCCCCAACCAAACACTATGCTCCATGGCCCCCTCACCCCCAACCAAACACTATGCCCCATGGCACCCTCACCCCCAACCAAACACTATGCCCCATGTCCCTCACCCCCAACCAAACATTATGCCCCATGGCTCCCTCACCCCCAACCAAACACTATGCTCCATGGCCCCCTCACCCCCAACCAAACACTATGCCCCATGGTACCCTCACCCCCAACCAAACACTATGCCCCATGTCCCTCGCCCCCAACCAAACATTATGCCCCATGGCTCCCTCACCCCCAAACAAACATTAAGCCCCATGGCACCCTCACCCCCAACCAAACACTATGCCCCATGGCACCCTCACCCCCAACCAAACACTATGCCCCATGGCACCCTCACCCCCAACCAAACACTATGCCCCATGTCCCTCACCCCCAACCAAACACTATGTTCCATGGCCCCCTCACCCCCAACCAAACACTATGCTCCATGGCCCCCTCACCCCCAACCAAACACTATGCCCCATGTCCCTCACCCCCAACCAAACATTATGCCCCTTGGCTCCCTCACCCCCAACCAAACATTATTCCCCATGGCCCCCTCACCCCCAACCAAACACTATGCCCCATGGCGCCCTCACCCCCAACTAAACACTATGCCCCATGTCCCTCACCCCTAACCAAACATTATGCCCCATGGCTCGCTCACCCCCAACCAAACATGCCCCATGGCACCCTCACCCCCAACCAAACACTATGCCCCATGTCCCTCACCCCCAACCAAACACTATGCCCCATGGCACCTTAACCCCCAACCAAACACTATGCCCCATGGCACCCTCACCCCCAACCAAACACTATGCCCCATGTCCCTCACCCCCAACCAAACACTATGCTCCATGGCCCCCTCGCCCCCAACCAAACACTATGCTCCATGGCCCCCTCACCCCCAACCAAACACTATGCCCCATCTCACCCCCAACCAAACATTATGCCCCATGGCCCCCTCACCCCCAACCAAACATTATGCCCCATGGCTCCCTCACCCCCAACCGAACATTATGCCCCATGGCCCCCTCACCCCCAACCAAACACTATGCCCCATGGCCCCCTCACCCCCAACCAAACACTATGCCCCTGGTCCCTCACCCCCAACCAAACATTATGCCCCATGGCCCCCTCACCCCCAACCAAACATTATGCCCCATGGCCCCCTCACCCCCAACCAAACACTATGCTCCATGGCCCCCTCACCCCCAACCAAACACTATGCCCCATGGCACCCTCACCCCCAACCAAACACTATGCCCCATGTCCCTCACCCCCAACCAAACATTATGCCCCATGGCTCCCTCACCCCCAACCAAACACTATGCCCCATGGCCCCCTCACCCCCAACCAAACACTATGCCCCATGTCCCTCACCCCCAACCAAACATTATGCCCCATGGCCCCCTCACATCCAACCAAACATTATGCCCCATGTCCCTCACCCCAATCAAACACTATGCTCCATGGCCCCCTCACCCCCAACCAAACACTATGCTCCATGGCCTCAACACACACACAAACATGCACCCATACAGACCCGAACCCCCACCCCCCAACTCCAAACCCCCACCCCCCAAATCAGCACACACACACACAAGCACCCAACCAGACCCGAACCCCCACCCCCCAACTCAGCACACTCTCAAACATGCACCCATACAGACCCGAACCCCCCACCCTCCCAACTCCAAACCCCCACCCCCAACTCAGCACACTCTCAAACATGCACCCATACAGACCCGAACCCCCCACCCCCCCAACTCCAAACCCCCACCCCCCAAATCAGAACACACACACAAGCACCCAACCAGACCCGAACCCCCACCCCCCAACTCAGCACACACTCAAACATACAGACCCACACCCCCACCCCCCAACTCAGCACACACACAAACATGCACCCATACAGACCCGAACCCCCACCCCCCCACTCCAAACCCCCACCCCCCAAATCAGCACACACACACACACCACCCAACCAGACCCGAACCCCCACCCCCCAACTCAGCACACTCTCAAACATGCACCCATACAGACCCGAACCCCCCACCCCCCAACTCCAAACCCCCACCCCCCAACTCAGCACACTCTCAAACATGCACCACACAGACCCGAAACCCCCACCCTCCCCCCAACTCCAAACCCCCACCCCCCAAATCAGCACACACACACACAAGCACCCAACCAGACCTGAACCCCCACCCCCCAACTCAGCACACTCTCAAACATGCACCCATACAGACCCGAACCCCCCACCCCCCCAACTCCAAACCCCCACCCCCCAAATCAGCACACACACACACAAGCACCCAACCAGACCCGAACCCCCACCCCCCAACTCAGCACACTCTCAAACATGCACCCATACAGACCCGAACCCCCCCAACTCCAAACCCCCACCCCCCAAATCAGCAAACACACGCACCCTACCAGACCCGAACCCCCACCCCCCAACTCAGCACACTCTCAAACATGCACCCATACAGACCCGAACCCCCCACCCCCAACTCAGCACACTCTCAAACATGCACCCATACAGACCCGAGCCCCCCACCCCCCCAACTCCAAACCCCCACCCCCCAAATCAGCACACACACACACACGCACCCAACCAGAGCCGAACCCCCACCCCCCAACTCAGCACACTCTCAAACATGCACCCATACAGACCTGAACCCCCCCAACTCCATACCCCCACCCCCCAAATCAGCACACACATGCACCCAACCAGACCCGAACCCCCACCCCCCAACTCAGCACACTCTCAAACATGCACCCATACAGACCCGAACCCCCCACCCCCAACTCAGCACACTCTCAAACATGCACCCATACAGACCCGAACCCCCCACCCCCCAACTCCAAACCCCCACCCCCAAATCAGCACACACACAAACAGGCACCCATACAGACCCGAACCCCCCACCCCCAAATCAGCACACACACACACAAGCACCCAACCAGACCCAAACCCCCACCCCCCAACTCAGCACACTCTCAAACATGCACCCATACAGACCCGAACCCCCCACCCCCAACTCCAAACCCCCACCCCCCAAATCAGCACACACACACACGCACCCAACCAGACCCGAACTTCCACCCCCCAACTCAGCACAAACATGCAAACATACAGACCCAAACCCCCACCCCCAACTCTGCACACAGACCCGAACCCCCACCCCCCAACTCAGCACACACACAAACATGCACCCATACAGACCCGAACCCCCCACCGCCCCCAACTGCAAACCCCCACCCCCCAAATCAGCACACACACACAAGCACCTAACCAGACCCGAACCCCCACCCCCCAACTCAGCACACTCTCAAACATGCAAACATACAGACCCAAACCCCCACCCCCCACACACATCCAACACCTCCCCACCCCCGCATCTCAACATACACATAAAATACATTCAGATCCAAACATCCGACACACATCCAACACCCTCCCACCCCAACATACACACAAAAAACATTAAAATCCAAACATCCGACACACATCCAACACTCCCCCACCCCCGCATCTCAACATACACACAAAAAACATTAAAATCCAAACATCCGACACACATCCAACACCCCCCACCCCCACATCTCAACATACACACAAAATACATTTAAATCCAAACATCCGACACACATCCAACACCCCCCCACCCTCACATCTCAACATACACACAAAAAACATTCAGATCCAAACATCCGACACACATCCGACACCCCCCCACCCCCGCATCTCAACATACACACAAAATACATTCAGATCCAAACATCCGACACACATCCGACACACATCCGACACCCCCTCGCAACATACACACACAAACAAAGCAAAACAGACCCGACACACAAACACAAACAGACCACTTACCGGAGACGTGCTGGAAGGCAGGCAGGTAAGCGGCAGGTAAGCAGGAACGCTGGACTCGTACTACGGCTGGCGTGGTCCAAGGCTGAAATGCCTTCCGGCATCAAGCCTTATGGTCCACGCCAGCCGTAGTGCTGGCCCCCCATTGGTGCAGCACACACGCATTACGTGGCTCGTAGGAGCGACGTGATGCGTGTGTTTGCTGAGCCAATGAGGGCCAGTGTTTTGTCCGGCCCGGAAGACAACAAAGACTTTCCTAATGGAGGGCGGCCGCGGGCCGCCCTCCATTAGGAAAGTCTTTGTGCCTCGCGGGCCGGACAAAAGAGCATGGCGGTCCGCAACTGGCCTGCGGGCCGTATGTTGTGCACCCATGCACTAGATGCTGTTGAGGAGAAGAAGATGGCGCAGGGGCAGGAGTTCTCAGAGCACCAACCAGGCACCAGTGGAGGTCGTGGGGTGGTGGTGCAGGAAAATCCATTAGTCCTACAGACCATCCTGTCCACGGGTTTCTCTGGGTACACCTCCGATGACCTCTATGGCTCACGTGCTGAATCAGACATTGAGACAAATGTCCCGTTGCAGGTGAGTGTTTCTGGCAGGGATGCTGTTCTGTCCAACCCACCTGCACTGGGGGTAGAAAAAGGAGGAATGCAGTCCTGCAGCCTCAGGCAGTGCCAGCAAAGCAAGGTGCACATCACCTTGCCCCAAACAGGGTCGTGCCCGGCAACGCGGTGGCCGTGCACCACCAGGCAATACTGTGTGGGAGAACTCCATGTATACTATTGCAGCACAACAGGGGGCATTGTGTGAGAAGATGGCTCAGGCCGTGGATGGGGTGGCCACTTCCATTATCCCCCCAGAAAGGCAGGAGGAGCTTCAGCAGCAGGCAACAGAGTCCACGTGCCGCTCACACAGGGAGGACATGTTGGCGTCCAACAGGGACTGATGGGCTGAACTGGAGACTCTGTGCACAGCCATATCTTCAGAGTCACAGGCCACAGGGATGCCCTGAAGTTAGAACGCAGGTGATTCAGAGATACTCTGGGTGCACTTGAGGTGTCCCAGAGTACAAGGTCAGAACAGCAGCTGGAGAAGCTAACACGCACAATCTCAGCTGAGCTCCAGGCAACCCGTGGGGAGATCCGGGCATCACATGAGGCCTTGCAGGCAGAAGTCTGTGCTACCTGTGCGGTGCTGCATGGGGATCTCCGGACCATCATCCTGCAGAACCAAACCTTTCAGACCTGCATGCTTGCTGCTATAGAGGAGCATGCCAGGGCTTTGCGTGGTCGGCCTCCCATACCACGCACACTTTATAATGTACCACCAGAGGGTGATGACAGCGACGGCCATTCTCCCACTATAGGGTAGCCGTGCAGGCCTTGAGCCCATGGAGTTTTGTTTTTTTCCTCAACATCCATGCATGTGGGTGTTGAGGTGGACCCAGTACCTCCTCCCTTCTGGGTGCCCCGCCCCCCCTGTTGACACATGTCAATTTTTGATTTTGCTTTTTGAAATTTATTTTGTCATTTTTATTTTTGATAATTTTTTTTCATATTTGATTCTGATTTTCATTTTAAATTACAATTTGATTTGTAAATTTTCATTTTTTTTTATTTTTTCCGTTTATTCTTTTCATTTTCTTTTCATATTTCATTTGATCATTTTCATTTGATTTTTTTAATTTTTTCTTTTTAATTAGTGTTTTACATTTTCATTTTTACTTTGTTTTTTTAAATTTTCATTTTCATTTTATTTTAATTTTTAATTTCATTTTTTTAATTTACATTTCCTTTTTTTGTTAACTATTTCATTTCAGATTGTACATTCATGTTACAGTGTGTTGCTTTGTGTGTCTCCCGTAGGCATCCACTGTGTGTTCCAGCTGGGCACATCCAGGCTTGTCCTGTGTTTGTATTTGAAACTTGGGTTCCTGACACATATGCCACTCCTGCTTACCCTTTCCATGGGCTCGCAAGGGTGTGATCAATTATGACAGTAACTTACACAGAGGCGTTGGGATCCCATAAGTTGTGTGGGCAGTCTGTAGTCCAAACTGTATATATACCCCTCATGGGGATTGGTGATGATTTCTTCACTGCATGGTTGATTTGTATATTGTATTCCATATGGGCCATTATGCATATTTGCATGTAGCTTCTTCATGTCTTAACTAGCCTGTCTCCATTGCAGTTGCAGTTCATGTTGTATGCAGCGCACTGCCACATTTACCTACCAGCAACACACTGGAGATGGAAGGGGTCGATGTGCTACCTTTGTCAGGTTGTGACACTTGAGAGGAGCGCCTGCTACCTTTTTTGAAATATTTGCAAGGAACTTGGGGTTGGTCATCTAAATTCCCGGGGGGCAACCAGACGTGGACTCCCTGCTCACTGTGCTTAGAGAGTCACAGCTCCGCCTCACTGATGAGGCCCAACAAGGCTGAAACATGTGTATGGGGTTGCTGCTGGTAATCTTGTTCAGAGAGGAATTGCCATAGTATTTTGGTGCTGGACTTCCCATGTGGGCGGGACAAAGACTGATATGCAAATAGATATTTCTCATCAGTGAAAGGTATAGTGAGCAAAAAGCATGTGCTGCAAACTCTCATCTCAGAACAGGTTATCATGCCATGTTCTTTCTGGAGAGGAGCGCCTGCTACCGATTTTTAAATATTTGCAAGGAACTTGGGGTTGGTCATCCTAAGTTACCTGGGGGCAACCAGACGTGGACTCCCTGCTCACTGTGCTTAGAGAGGCACAACTTCACCTCACTGATGAGGTCCAACAAGGCTGAAACATGTGTATGGGGTTGCTGGTGGTACTCTTGTTCAGAGAGGAATTGCCATAGTATTTTGGTGCTGGACTGCCCATGTGGGTGGGACAAAGACTGATATGCAAATGGATATTTCCCATCTGTGAAAGGAACAGTGAGCAAAAAGCGTGTGTTGCAAACTCTCATCTCAGAACAGGTTATCATGCCATGTTCTTTCTGGAGAGGAGTGCCTGCTGCCTTTTTTTAAAGGTTGTGACACTTGCACTACTTTCATTTTCTACTGTCATACATTGCCACTGTTGGGTCCTGTATTAATGTTTTGACCTGCTGGTAAGTATTTATTCGTGTGTGCTGTTTCTTTTTCATTGGTGAGAGGGAATTGTCTCTGGCCTGTTTCCATTTGGGACGGTGCACTTTGTGACACTTGTGTCATGTGTTGTGCATTCATTTGTTTGCTTTCACATTGGATGCCATGCCATGCCATGGTGTGTTGGGTAGTTGAGATGGGGTTAGGGAGGGGTTGGGTGACATGCCACTATTTGGGTGTACTATTTTGCAATTGGGTAGTCCTTCATGCTGCATGAATGTGTGACTTTTACCGACACAGCATTGGGTCTGTTTAAGTAGCTAGGGATGCACACAATGTAGCACTTCCAGGAAAACAATCTCAGGGTGGTATGGTTGTGACAGTTGACTGTCCTTTTGTCATCATCATCAATTATCAGCTGGTATGTGCTATGCCTGTGTGCACTCCGCAGGGGTGGGATTTTAGGTGAAGAAATTTGCCACAAGCTGGGTACGGGCTGCCTCACGGTGTGCCCTTTCCCCGCCCATGCGCAGCGGGCGTGCATGTGGTTGGGGATGTGGGGGCACCACCATGTCCAACGGCATGGCCCACCGGGTTGCAACGTTGTTCAGGAAACATGCTGCCACTATGATCCTGCACACTACTGGGGGCGCATATAGCAGCTGCCCACCAGAGCGGTTAAGGGAGCAAAAATGTGACTTAAGCACTTCGAATGTGGGCTCCACTATGCCCCGGGTTGCAATATGGGCTGTGTTGTATCTTACATGGGGTGGTGTGGTGGGGTTCCGTATTAGCGTCATCATGTAGGTGCTCAAGGGTAGGCACTGTCCCCTTGGGAGGTGATAATGGTTGTCAGTGTCTGACATGCATGCATGTGCAGAGACATTTGTACTCACCAATGAACCATGTGTCGCCATGCCTCCCAGCTTCCAGGTCACGGTTTAGGGGTGACATTCTGAATATAAAACTATCATGGCTGGACCCCGGATAGTTGGCATATACTGAGGTGATGATTCCCTTGGCATCACATACAACCTGCACGTTGATGGAACGCCAGTGCTTGCGGTTTCGATAGATGTGCTCAGTGGCCCTTGGAGGCCGAAGAGCCACATCGGTGCAATCAATGGCACCTAGCACTTTGGGGAAGTGTGCCACCACGTAAAAGTCCTGGACCATGGCCTGCCTTTCTGCAGGTGTTCTGGGCAAGTATATGTGCCTGCGGACTGAGGGGTGTGCAGTCATGATCGCCAACACCTGGTGTAGGCAGCCTGACTGCATGGCCTGTGAGATGCCCCCAACTATGGCACTTGTCCGCTGAAATGACCCAGTGGCCAAGAAATGCAGTACATTGAGGACCTTTTCCAAGGGACTCAGTGCTTGGGAGCACAGGGTGGGTGATGTGAGGTCATCCTCCCACTCAGCAACCAGTTCTAGGATGATTTGGGGTGGAAATCTGTACCTCCCATACACCTGGTCATCAGGCATCCCAAATAGGCTGGTCCTGGGTAAAAAAAATGCAGGCCCTGGCTACCTTCCCCCTCCTGCGGTGTCCCATGACCACTGCTGCGAGGAACGGTATATTCATCGTAGCGTATGAGCTTGTTTGTTGTTTGCGTGCACTTTTATGCTGCGCGGGGCCGCTTACGCCTGCTTCCTGCTGGTGTACGTGTTTCCGGATTAGCTCGTCTTTTTGGCGCGCGGGTTTCCCCTGTTCCATTCCATGAATACGTGTTGTTAGTGCGCGTGTGGGAGTTGTGAGGGTTTAGCAGCGGTACTTCCCCCCTAACGCCCACATTTTCACGTGTTGTTCCCCATTCTGCGTGTTCCTCCCCCTTTTTAGGTGTGTGCGCTGCCCTGTGTGCGCCTTCACTGGCCGTCTCACGCACAGCCTTCGGGATGTCGCAATGACGTGTGCGCCACACGCAAATTCAAAGCCCATCTCAGGTAAGCCACACGCAGCGCATTCCATGAATCGAAGAAACGGCTCCGTGCGCGGCTTTAGCACACGTGTGCTGCAATTTTCACGCTTGCGCTCCCCTTTTCAGCGCACATTAATTCCATGAATTACCCTGTAAATGTTTAATGCTTATTTCTCAGTGGTATTTTTTATCAGAAATGAACATTTCTCGACTTTCATGCACTTAATGACATTTAGTGAGCGACTTGGCACCGCTGCATTGAAATGTTCCTAATTCATAGATTGACATGAGCGCAGTTGTTAGGAATAGAAATCCCTCTTTGTATACATTTGGTCTGACTCTTGGACCAGGGTCACTTACTGATTTCTAGCACTATTGCTATTGGCTGGTATAATTATTGTGATGGCAGCTCGCACCATCGTTGTTGATTTGCTTAGTAACAAGTGGAGTTTGAAAAACAGGGCCTAACATCAGCTTATTAGACAAGATCATGTGTGAGCTGATGAAATACGATTTCCCAGTTAGACCTAGCAGTTCTGGCTATTATGTGGCACTTCAGCACCACCCTTAAGCCAACACTATTGCATTGATGCACAGCTAGGAGTGAGATGGCATATGAGGAGGGACACACAACTTGTAGGTGTTGCTTTGTTATTTATCCACCCATTGACAGCCCATGGTCATGTCTGTTCAGTACCTGCCCCTCCCCGCCCACATTCTTCTAGGAGCTCTTTTAGCTATCTTTATCAATTGCAGCTGTAAAATGTGCTACCGGCGAAATTAAAATGTTTTAACCAAGTGTGCCTTTACCCTCCCTTGATTTATATCTTTCCTTGCACTGAAATCCTGTTAAAAACCAGCATTGGTAAAGCCATCAGTTTCATCTGGCATTCTCGGACTATTCACTCTTGTAATAGGGTAGGATGAGAGCTATACAGTCATGTGATTTCATTTGACTGTTCTTTAAGTCAGATTCCCCACCTTAACATGTGAAGATCCAGACATGTTTTCTGGGTTAAAGAACATGTTCTGATTAGTGTCTGCTCATGAGAAGCTGTAAACCGGTGGTGCCCATTTCAGACCATCTTGCATTTTATTCAGTGAATGTATCCTTTGCATCTGACCATTAAGCCATCATATTGTTTCTCAATAAACACCCGATCAAATATCAAAATGTCTCATTCACGCATGACCTTTGTTTTTAACTATCTTTGGTAAGTATTGGTCCAAACTGTTTGTGGACGATGTTGTTACTGAGCTAACTGTGACATTTGCAGTGGCAGCTTTGAAAAGGTAAATACGTTCGCATCTTTTATTAATTTCACGGTTAAATGAAAATATGTGTTCTGTGTGTTGTGTTCTCAATCCTAGTTTGTCTAAGCCTAAACATACATTTCTCTGTGACTGCTTTTTGAGTGGCCACGTGCTATATCCTTATATTTCCCAATGCCTTTTCCAGAAATATTTACAGTGTTCCCTTTTATTTTCAGTTTGCCCTGTTTTAGGGACTGAAGTTGGGGCTGGAGAGGGAAAGTGGCTGAGGGCAAATTACAATACCACCCTAACAATTGGTTGGTAGACAGAGGCAAATCAAAATGCTTTTTCGAAGCACGTTTGGGCTCACTGAGAACTTTGCAATCTAGGCTCAAATGCCTACTCTCCTGGAGTGGCAAGGATGCAGGAATTACAGACCTCACAGATTCCCTGTGGCCACGAGTGAGAAGGCCATCCACTCCTGTGTTCTCTTGGAGTTCTCGGACTAGTAGTTTTCCTACATTTCAAATGTGAAAGCAAAAACTGAAGGGCTTTAGATCCAACGGGAATGGATGGCCTTATCGTGCAGGGCCGCCTGAAACTTCAGAGCTCTGGAATCACAAGTTTAAAACGTAGCACAATAGTGAGATAAAGGACTTTGGGTAGGATTCTCCAAACGTCTTCACGTTTTGGCAATTAGGTGGTGGTTTAAGCACTGCCTATAAGCCACAACTATTGGCATGGGAAGTGAAGCTAGGAGAGAGATGGGATGTGAGGGGGAAGGGTGGGCACATGCTGTGGGTAATGTTTAGATTTGTATCCACCCATTAACCACTGATGGCCATGCTTGTCCCTGTGACCATTCTCAACTACTACATGCCCGCCCCATTTAAAACACCCTTCCCCAGGATCTCTTTGAACTAGCTCTGTGCTTTAAAGGGGAAGCATATGTTATTACCAATGCGTCTAGTGTACGAGAATGCCATATTTGCTACTCTAAACCAGCTCCTGCTGTAATAAAAATGTCTTAACCAAGTGCCCCTTCAGGCACTTGATTTATAATCAATATGTGTGTCCTTTCATCTGTTCCTTACATTGAATTCCTGTTAATAACACGCCTTCACAAAGACAATAGTTGTGGCTCTTGTACAGGAATTATTTAGGTATTTCCCAGGCACTGTCATAATATACCAAAGAGATAGGACCATTTGCCAGCTGTTGCTATCTTATGGGCAAATAGTACGTTTATGCAAGTGCCTGGAAGGTTTTAGAGGGTTTAGCGCCCACCAGTAAATGCAATAAGATTGTGTCTAGACTATTCATTTCAAGAAGTGATGTGGGCATCTGGACGGGTACCATTAAATAGGGTGCGAAAGCAGGTGCAGGAAGCCTGCGAAGTGGCTACCGCCACATGCATTGCCGGTGGCCACAGATGTCCAACATTCACCGGGTGTGAATACCTCAGACACCCACAATGGCCACGCGCAGGCTACTGCTAATTTCAGCAAAATAAAATAATGTACACTTTTAACACCTTTAACTTTGCACATACTTATCAGTTGGGTCTACTCTTATAAAAACGGTATATTAGGTGAAAAAAAATAAAGTTAGACTGAAACTTCCGGTGGAAGGCTGCCCTTCACACTTAGTTACAGACGTAAATATGCAGTTACGATCGGCCGCAGTTATTGACACTGAGTCCGTGCGGCGTGAGAGTCTGATGAGGTGTGGAAGGCCACTTCCGCTCCCAGACGCTGTCTGTCTGTTTGAGGTGTGGAAGACCGCTAAATGCGCATGCGGAACACTTGACGCAGAGAAGAAAGTACAGAGCTGTTTACCCAGAGACACCACGGATATAAATGCACCATTGTACAGAAATATATAGCATTGGCTTAAACTGGAAAAAATGAAAATTAGAAACAATTTAGAAGCTGTCACTTTTATGAGTGGCACTTTTTAAGGGATTATCTCCGTTTCTGCTTGAGTACTTCCGGTTCAGACTGAACTACGTGTGTTACATGTAGCAATTCAATATATGTATATTATATAAAGCACTTTTATAGGGCCATTATCCTTGGACGATTAGCCCTGGAGACCTCCATTGACAAGCAGCGGGTGAACTGGGAACCAAAAGAGTCCCTGGAAATCATGTTAAAAGTGGCCCCATATTACACATTTTGAGCAAGCAACCCTTTGCTCATGAGAACATTTGAAATTAAAGTAGGTAACCCCACAACAGATTCACAGAGTGCAGAGGCCCAGCAGGAAATCTCCTGAGTTCCCTGTAGGCCAGTCCAGCCTGTTGATAAGGTGAAAAAACAAAGGAGCGGGAGGGGAGTCCCGAGGCCCTGGCAGGATCTGGAGTCAGATAGTTTGGGGGTTTGGGTAGGGGGCGGTTCCATAAAGCATTTTGTCCCCTCTTCCGAAATACATATGAATACCTCCTTTAAGTTAAGATTACTAGTACATGAAGTAATATACGATAATCTCTCTTTCTCTCTCTATCTCTCTTTGGTATTCTCTCTCTCTCTCTTCCTCTATCTTACTTTTTCTCTCTCTGCACATTCTCTATCTGTCTCTCTATGTGTTTCTCTCTCTGACTCTCTCTGTAGAGAGTCAAGTTGTCAGGTGTGTTTGAAACAGCCACCCAACAGGGACGTCATTTCACCAAAATGCCTGGGGTAGCGGAAGTGACATCATACAACCCTTGACCTATGATGACATCACAGGAAGTGATGTCAATTGACCCCACCCCAAAGTGAAATTACGGGAAGCAATGGAACACGACCGTTCTCCCCTTGACAAAACAGGAAGTGCCATCACATAACCTTGTTCCTATGTACACTACGAAAAATATGGTTACGATATCACTGTAATGTGATATACATGTCATACAAGAATGTATCACCATATGTATCATTAATATCAGTGTGTATAGGCCCATATTACCAAATTACTGTGAATGCAAGCAGACGTCCAAGGTCAAAGGATAATGTGTTATTAGATAGCACTTACACTTAAGCACTTTATATAGAACACATATACATACAATATCACCCAAACTCTGTTGGTACTCATTTATCAACCTCAGGGATGAAAGGCTGAGTTAGCCTTTCAGGGATTCGAACCTGCAAATCACACACACATGACAGCAGTGAGCGCTCAACCCACTGAGCTATCTCAACGGCTATAGTCATTTTACTGGCTATAGTAAAATGAGCAATTAAATGTCTGAATGTACTGAAAGTCAGAAAGCAAATAACACTTTGTAGTGGACACCATTAAACTGGTAACTAAGATTTAACAGCAGGTCAGTTCATCTGCAGGTCTGGTGCAAAGTTGGTGACATGCCAAGCCTGCGTGCATCTACTTTTCAGGATTCAGAGGTTGACAAAATACATACCATTGGGAGGCTTTATAACTGTGTATTAAAGATCTTAGAGTAGCACAGGGAAAGTAACGCACTCACACGGCATCCCGTACTCTGGGCACTTGTTACCTCTTACATGCAAACAAACCTCCTGAACAGCATGCCAGGGAGATAGGAAAGATAGACACATTACAACACAGTAGTTTTTGTGGAACAATTAACTCAAGAGCCACTTTATGTGCTATGGTCAAACATTTCTACACTGTACACAAGCTTTTAGGCACAAGGATCTTGTCAAGTGATCGAGTACACCGAGATGGAATTTCTTGTGGTGATTGTAACAGAGACAACGATAGGAAAAAAAACGCTATAACTGCAATTTGCGAAAAGCAAAATATATCGTCCGAAATTGTTGCTTATTCTACTCTATATGATTTTTGGAAGTTTTTGTCTGCATTGAGAATTTGGGGTGTTTAAGAACAGACTAAATCAGTGACTCACCACCGGAACTAAGCCTAAAAAATAAACCTTTAGTGAGTTTAGCTCTTATTGTATAGAATTCCAGAAAGACAAATTATTTGTTATTCCTATTCTTTCTTATCTAGGGTCACTGCTCAAAGTGTTACACTTGTGGAACCCCCTGTTTTTTTTTAAAGAGGCCTTCAGTAGAAAGGCAGCCACTCCAGAAACAAAGAGCCACATGGCGCTGGCCACGGTCCAGGAGCTTCCATTAAAAAATACAAATAAAGAATCTTTTTTTTAAAGCGAGGCAAGGGAGACCACAGGGTTATGAAGGGAGACCTCAGGGGTCACAGGTGCGACCCCTGGCGACTCGCAAAGGACGTCCCTGCCACCGCAGCCATTGCCGACAGTGGCGCTTGGCCAGAACAAAACAAATCTCTTGAATGAGGGTGACAGTTGCAGTTTTTTAATGGTTAAAAATAAATGGAGAGCAGCTGGGAAAGATGACTCCATCATTTGGGAACCAACCAGGTATTTGGCGACATGCATTGTCATTGCGTATGTCTGCAGGAAGGCCTCCATCACATTGAGGGTGCATTGTCCTCATGGTGTGGGAGGTAAGAGGGACGCAGACAGGCTCTGTGGGGTTTGCTGGGGTTCTGACAGACTTTCTGAGGGACTAGAGGACCAGGCCAGAGGGTCTACAAGTGCATTTGCTATTTTCTTTTTTTTGTTAATTAGACAAACAGTTGAATTGGTTTTAGTTTGAGCTTGACCCTTTCCCAGAAGGAAGGGCGTTTGGAAGACAAATGGTGTGTGCACTCGGCAAAAGAAGCCATTAAAAAGGAAATTAATTGTGCTAACATTGTGAAGTGGCTTTTTTAAAATGCAATGTATAATGTTTACTCTAATGATCACTTCCAGTATATACTGTAGTCATAATAAGAATGCTAGGCTTGCCATGAGAACATTTGGATCAGGTTGTGGGGTTAATGTTAGAAATAGCCATTAGCTACAGTGTTCTTATTGGTTGAATCTGATCTTTCCTTCACAATTGACCTCAACCCTATTTTTAAACTCATGCATCCAGCGCAGTACTGTAGAAGCAGTGTATCTTTCTATATCGCCTTGTACACTAATAACTCTCTTGTTATCTCCCGATTTAAAATGTCATTTGAATTGTAACAATCTTAGCTAGCATTGCCGGCCACAGCCGCTCTGTACAGATTCCAGCCACAGAGACATCAGATGGGCACAGTGAGGCAAACACACAATGATAGTTCAGGAGTAAAGCCAGGAACACACTGACGCGCCAGACACAGCATTTCTATCAACATGTAGTGTGTTATAAAAAGGTTTTAACAAGTGAGTGTTGAGCAGAGGTATTGAATCTGATGAACAAAATCCAGAAGCCGCATGTCGTCACGGTGTAACATCATGGTATTGGTATGGTATTGTTTATTTATATAGTGCCTATACACAGGCAAGTGTTTCACAGCGCTTAAGGAGGGTGGGAACATGGGGAGAAAACAAACAGTCGCTCAGAGCCTTAAACATTCGGAGACGACAATAGTCTGCACAGGCAGAGTAAGTGCGTGAAAGTACAGTTAACAGTTTGTGAGGCAGCAAATAGGCCTGACGGCGATTCTGCAGATTTAACAGTGCAATTAAGGGGTGAAGACAGGGGAGACAGACAGACCATCTTCATGCGCAGTGCGTACAGATCGAACAAGTGCACAGATGGTCACAGGGAGGGGATAATCAAGTGCACCCGGTCTGTTGAGACCGGGGTAAGTGCAGAGAGAGCCACTCGCTTGGTTTAAATTCGCAAGTGCATTGAGTGAGGGTGGGGTGTAGGGCCCTGAAGCAAGTGCGAGAGAGGACTGGCGGGGGTGCCCGGGACCAGTGAGACTCTGAGGTACACCAGGCAGCCAGTCAGCATGCTGTAAAGAAGAGGAGGGAGGGAAAAAGCAGAACTGGGTTAGCAGGGTAGAGGGAGAGAGAAGGAGGAGAAGAGAAAAGTCTTGAGGAGTTTCCAGAATTTAAGCAGATCCGTCTCAAGATGGAGGACAGCAGGGAGGTTATTCCAGAGGGCGGCAGCTGCTGAGGATAAGGATCTCCCCCCAAATCTTTGCTTGGAGAACCAGCTCACTCGCAGAAGGTTGGAGGTAGATGAGGGGGGAAAGGGGCTTGTGAGGGACAGTATTTAGGTAGACATCTTTGCAGGTAGGTAGCTCCCAGGCCCCAGAAAGCCTTGTGGATAATACAAAGGGTCTTGAATTTAATCCTTGCAACCACAGGGAGCCAGTGAAGGGATTTCAGTGCTGGAGAGATGCAGTACCTGGGCTTGAGGCCAAGGATAAGTCTTGCGGTTCTGTCCTGGATGAGTTGCAGAGGGCGCAGGGCAGAAGAAGGGAGGTTGAGGAAGAGGCTGTTGCAATAGTCCGGCCTGAAGAGAACCAGGGCTCTGAAGACAGTGAGCCTCTGGGGGAAAGTGAGGAAAGGTAGAGTACCTCTGAGGAGGTGATGCTGATAGTTAGACTTTTTAGAGATGTCTGCAATGTGGGAGGAGAAGGAGAGAGTGGAGTCAAACATGACCCCAAGGTTTCGTGCTTTGCAGGAGGTTGCGGAGGCAGGGCCAAGGGTGGCCGGCCAGAGCGAAAGTGGGAAAGCGGGAGCAGGGGTCCCAATGCAAACAATCTCAGTCTTAGTGGCGTTGAGGCAGAGGTCATTTGCAGCACACCAAGACTGAATAGCAGACAGACAGTCAGGTATGAGCGAGGAGGAGGCGGCTGAGGGTAGCCTGAAATATAGTTGCGTGTCGTCTGCCTAGCAGTGGAAGTTAGAGATGAAAGTGGAAATCAAACGTGCCAGGGCAGCCATATAGACATTGAAGAATCAGGGGGAAAGGTTAAATCCCTGGGGAACGACACATGTTGAGAAAGTGATAGTCGAGTGAAAGGCTCAGAGTTCCACCTGGGATGGGCGGTCGGAGAGGAAGGAGGTTAACCATGCCAGAGCCTGATCTGTGATTCCAAGGGTGTCACGGAGATGTGTGATCAGGATGTCGTGGTTAACTGTGTCGAAAGCAGAGGTGAGGTCAAGTTGAATGAGGATAGAGGGGGTTGTTAGTGTCAAGATTTGAGAGCAGGTCTTCACGGGTGTTCAGAAGAGCAGTTTCTGTGCTTCTGGATGCCTAAAGATTCAGTGTGGATGGTCAGCTGAGAGATCGCCAGTTTCTCAAGGAGTTTGCCCAGGAAAATAGTGATGGAGATAGGGCGGTAGTATGCCGGAATGGAGGGGTTGGCAGAGGGTTTTTTGAGCAGAGGGTGCACCAGTTGGGAAAGCTCCAGTGGAAAAGGAGAGATTGCTAAAATCAGCCAAGGCTGGGGAGAGGGAGTCAATATTGGGCCTCATTACGACCCTGGCGGAAATCGAAAAACGATGGCGGAAATGCAATACCGCCATCGAATAGCGCTCGGTGCGACTATGACCCGTCACCGCAAAGTACGATGCCATTAGCGACACCGTAGTGAACGCCAACGCTAACTGCACCAAGTACGCGCGCGCGCGCCATGCCAAACCGTAAATACCACCATGGCGCAACGGTACGCGAATTCCGACCCTAGCGGACATGTACTTAACGCCATCAAGACCGGCGGAAAGTACCATTCCGCCATGGTGAGAAGTACGGCATCGCGAATCAACCGTAAACGGCCCCACTGAGTGCCTGTACACCGCTCCCTGCCCACAAAGTACAACTCCCCGTAGGTGCAATGAAGTCACAATGCAACCAGTGAAATGTACAAGTCACCCATGCATGCCAACGAACAAAAGAATCACAAGAGGGGCCAATGGGAGCTGCAGGGCACAGATGGCACGAATACAGAAGCCATTCCAATGGACATGACCACAGTCCCCCACCAAGAAACGCACGCAAACACAGGCACCTGTGACCAGCAATATTCCGAAAATCACATCATTCCACCAGTCCACCTGGCTGACCGGCATCTGTTACACAAAACCCAATCCCCCGCCCCTGAGCATGACAACATTCAAACAGTCATATTGGCAGCCCTCATCCCTGACCTCACTGGGCTTCGTAGGCAAACGCGCCCAGCACAGTACCACGCAACTAAACTCCGAAGCTGGAACCCAATGCAGATCTCCTCACAATACATCGCTCCCCAAATAGGAATATGCCACATCACTTGCAAAGAAGAACGCTACACGGCCCATATCAGAATAGAAATTTAATGCACAACAAAATCACCAAGCCCATACAGCCATCAGGCCATGAACTCCAAAACACATTTCACCATTGTGGGCTGCATCCGCAAGAAATGACCAGCTACTTCTTGTGTGACGCCCTGTTCCATCATGGTACACAGAGCCACATTCACGTAC
Source organism: Ambystoma mexicanum (assembly GCF_040938575.1). Taxonomy (NCBI): domain Eukaryota; kingdom Metazoa; phylum Chordata; class Amphibia; order Caudata; family Ambystomatidae; genus Ambystoma; species Ambystoma mexicanum. The sequence continues at coordinate 804,707,495 of NC_090921.1, forward strand.
GAAAAGGCAACATGGAAGCGCACAGAACCGCAGGGCCGTCCCAATGGGGAGGCACTAGTCCAGTTGAAAGGCCGAAATGTTGCTCCGAGCCACTAGTACTGCGTAAGGGCATGTGGCCCATTGGCGATCGTCCCATAAGATCGTAATGCTGCTCCACTGATTAACACGAAGCAGCAGGTGTCGGGAGTAAAAGCCATCTGCAGGAGTGGCATACAGATGGCAGTGGCAAAAGGGGAGGAGATACCTGTCAACCAAAAGAAAAGAAAAAGAACAGAATGGCCATCAGAACTACATTCGAACAACTCACTTCAATGATCACACTGAATCCACAGCCATATGCATGCTAGCCCACTCCAAAGGATCATCACCACCCCAAAACCACTTGCGACTCATAACCATCTATATCGAGGTGTAAACACCATCACAAACGAGTGTAGCTGTGCATGCGTCTGTGAAAACAGAATCCATCTGATGGGAATGTTAACGTGCATGGACACAAGTGTCTGAAGGCGCGTCGAGACAGGGAGGGCTCAACAAGGCCAGATAGACGATGGTCCCACTATGGCAGCCCTGCATCACATAGCGCAGGGGAGGCGGACAGATTCCAAGAAGCCCTGTACATGGCAAACTCTGTATCAAATCATCTGCCCATGCATCCATTCATCATTCCCTCATCCCGGTATAAAAACGCCTGAATATTTACTCACATAACATTAGAAATATCCATTGAGTCTGTGCGTTATGCAGCCTGCAAAATCCACTGTGCCCCAGCCCGTAATTCCAGTGTTGTGAAGTAACATGTATTTGGGAACGTCCGGCCTCATCGCCCACGTCGCTATTGCGCATCCCAAACTATTCATATCAATCATTGCATCCTCGCCATGGCCCCTGTCTCAAGGACATTGAACAATAGAACGTTATATTTGCAGTCAGACCTGTGGGCATCTCCTTGCCGCTAGCTGAAAACCGAAAGCGCCGCCCTTCGAATTCCTCATTTGCAACATCACGTCGAAAAGGCATCTGTGGCCGTTTGAAATCACAAATTAATCCATCTAGTGCGGCTGTGTGTGAAAATGGCAACTGCCTTCACCCACGAATGGGACGCCCCGCCCGTCGGTGCAACTCGGTACAGTGATGCATGAGGGCCCACCGTTACTCGAGTACTACGTTCCACTGACCCTTCACAAGTCTGTTCGCGACTGCAAAGATTGTATGTGAAACAATGGGACCATAGCCGAATGTACATATCAACCAATGTTACACGGCCATCGGGTACAAATACATGATTGCAATAGCAAGATGCCATTACTCGAATTGCAGCGTTGTGTGCGGGACGTGCTCGGCCAAAGGGGAGAGCAGCTTGCACAGGTGGAATGAATCACCACAGGTGGAGGCCATACAGCCTGAAAACACATACATTGCACACCCAGTCTCCTCCCACAACCACACCCACTCCGAAATGCTACCGGCAGGACTCGCGATGTTGGCCCTGGGGGACCTGATAGCACTGCAAGTACTCCAACTCCAAGAAGAAGACGAACACCAACTACAACCGGCCGCACGGAGGAGACGCAGGAGGAGGAGGAGGCCAAGGCAGGGCCAGCAAGGGCCGCCAGCACAGCCACTACCACCACGCAGGCAGCCCGCAATCCCACGCCTCCGAGCACATCCGTTCAACCTCACTGATGAGCAGATCCACACCCTCTACCGTTTGGACCGGGACACCATAGCCGCCATTGTGGACATGACACAGGCTGACCTTGTCAGCATGATAGATAGCCCAACCGCCATCCCACCCCTACTGAAGGTGGTGTCTGTACTTCACTTCCTGGCCACAGGCACCTACCAGCACACAGTCGGACAGTTGCATGGCATTTCTCAGCCACTGTTCTCACGGACACTATTGCAAGTGCTCGATGCCCTCCTGCAGCACGCAGACGACTACATCTCTCTACCACGCTCGGAGCAGGAAATTACCAACACAAAAGTGGGATTCAATGCACTTGCCGGCATACCGGGTTGCATTGGTGCCATCGACTGCACCCATGTGGAATTGGTCGTCCCACATGCCATGGAGGCCCAGTACCGCAACCGAAAACAATTTCATTCCCTGAATGTACAAATGGTGTGTGACTCCAACAGGATCATTACACATTGTTGTGCCCGATTCCCTGGATCAACCCATGATTCTATGGTCTTGAGGAACTCTATAATACCACGCTACATGGAGCGACACGCAGGGAACAGATCCTGGCTACTCGGTGAGTCTCATTTCATGCATGATGATGTGGGGTATGTGATTCGGCAATGACCTGGCAGGAAGGGGGGGGGGTGTGCGTACGTAGCAATGGCATTCCACATCATACGTTTATCGTCCACATACAGGTGATGCTGGATATCCACTGAAGAGATGGCTCCTCACACCAGTCCGGAACCCACGGGACCAGCATGAGGAGGACTACAGCCATGCCCACTCACGTACCCGTGTAGTCATTGAACAGGCATTCGGCCTACTGAAGACTCGTTTCCGCTGCCTCAGCAGGTCTGGCGGGGCACTCCTGTACCGCCATGAGAAGGTTGCAAAGATGGTCATGGCATGTGTCATGCTACACAACATGTGCGTACGTAGAAATGTGCCCATGCCCCCTGACGCAGAACTGCAAGCACCTGAAGATGGTCATGATGAGGGTGGGGATGTGGCAGCACCTCAAGGAGTCTGCGAGGCACCGGAGGGCCGTGACATTCGTCAGCATCTCATTGATGCATGCTTCTAGCACTCACGCCTGGTGGCTGATACATGGACACGGTACTCGTGGCACTGTGTGTGTCTGGTACATGCACAATATGGACTGTACGCCTATGATGGCCTAGTACACGAAGATCATTGTCCACACATCTCATTGGTTGATCATGCATTGTTTATGGCATATGTGATATCATGTTGAACACCCTATCGACCCGCCACCCAAGTGAGCCCAAAACACCCCCTCCACCCTCCTACCTCCCCCCCGAACACCAGTGTCCAAAGATGCTCATTGTCAGTGGGCAGTCGCTATTGCAAGCCCCCTCTGCGGGTATCAGGGGCACCCCTGCCTGTGGAGCGCAGGTTCCTCCCAGATCTACGTTGGGGGCTGCCCTGGACGGAACTTGCAACGGATGATGTCTCTGCCTGCTCACGTCCATGCATGTCCCTAAGGGTTTGTGAGAGCTCAGTGAGCACACGGCGCACTGCTGCAAGTTCGGCACATACGTCTTTGGACGTCGCATGCAGTTCCCCCCTCAGGCTCTCGGTGCTTCTCTCCATTTGTACTCTCAGGCTCTCGGTGCTTCTCTCCATTTGTACTCTCAGGCTCTCGGTGCTACTCTCCATTTGTACTCTCAGGCTCTCGGTGCTACTCTCCATTTGTGCCCTTAGTGTCTCTGTACTTCTCTCCATTTCTGCCCTCAGTGTCTCAGATGATGTTTCTATGTCTGCCTTAGTGCCCCCACATTCATCGGCATGGTCCTTGAGGAGCGTGGCCAGTTGCTGCTGTTGCACGATTAACTGGTCGAGGGACTGTTGCCTCTGCTGGGCCATGGCCATTTGCGGTGGTGTCACAGAGGGGCTGGTGACCTCATGTTGCCTTGCCACAGGGCTTGTGGGGGATGGCCAGTCGTCGTCTTGTGGGTGCCCCTGCGTGGTATCCTCATGTTGTACGGGATGGGGCAGACAGGGGGATTGGGACAGGTCATGGATGGATCTGACTTCGACATCCCCGTCTTCTGTGTCGGAGCATGCTGCCATCAATGGGGTGTCACCTATGGTGCTGCTGCCACCAGAGGCAGTGCCTTCTGTGGCATCCATTGGGGGGACCTGTGGTGGTGGTGTTGTGGGCATGCTGGTTGCTGGGGTGCCTGTTGATGTTCCCTCCTCTGTGTCTTTGGCCGTTGGTCTTGGCCCTCTTTGCAGGTGTGCTGGTAGGGGTGTCCTGATGCTCGTCGTTTGGATCGGACCCTGTGGTGGAGTAAAGGAGGGCGAGGGTTATTAATGGGTCTGTGGGAATTGGAATGGCATTGTATCACATGCATTGGGGTGGTACCTGAGGGTGATTTGGGTCGGGGCCTTGGAGGTGCTTTCATTTGTGTGTGGAGTGAGGGTGCAGTTGTTTGGCAGCCTGCAGTTAGGGTGTGCCTGCTGCACGTGTAGTGGGTGTTTTAGGGGTTTTTAATTATTTATGTATTTATTGTGAGTTTTAAAGTGCGCTATCAGGCCAATGTGTGTGGACGTTCTCCTGGACATGTGTTCCTGTTGCACTATGGGGACACATGGTACTTCACATGATTGGAAATTGTGGATTTAGCATTTTTTTATTTGGGGCACCTACCTGATTCTTCGGATGTCTGCACTCCTTTCTCCATCCCTCCGACTCCCTCTATGCTCTCCATTCCAATGGTGGAGGCACAGATTTCTTCCCAGGGGGTCAACTTGATGGGTGATTCAGGACCTCCCCCGGTGGCTGTGGCAATGTTGCGGTTGGCAGAAAGTATGCTACGGACGCGTATCCGCAGGTCGTCCCATCGCTTTCTGCATTGCTGTGGGTTGCGGGGTGCGGTCCCCACCGCACTTACCCGCTGTGCCACCAGAGCCCATATGGCCTTCTTGTTCGCAAGTGCCGTCCTGGTCATTTGCGTGGAGAAGACGACGGCAGCATTCTCCTGGAGGGTCTCTGTTAGCACGGTGAGTTCCTCACGGGAGAAGTGGACCTGCCGCTTGCGGTCGCACGCTTTCTTCGCTACTTTTCCCATTTTTCTTGGTTTCGCTAGGGTGGATGACGGGTTGGGGTGTGTTTCAGGGTAGTGTTTTTAGTGGTTGTGTGGATTTTGTGGTTTTATAGGTGTACGGCGTGCTGTTTCCCGTTCCGGGCCCATGTTTTTACTTCCGTTTCCGTATATTTCCGGTCACCGTACTTTCCGGTTGGCGCTCACTGCGGTGTCCGCTAAAATGGGTGGCGGTATTGCACCTAGGGCGCCGTACGGCGGCGGTGTGGGCCGTTTTGGGGTCATTTCCGCCATCGCGGACTTTGCACTTCCGCCATGCCGTGGTGCTCGTGCCCGATGGGTCGGAATGGGCCGCACTTTGCTCCATCGTGCAATGGCGGAAACGCTATTTACGCTGTGGCGGTCCGGTCAGTCACTTTCCGCCAGGGTCGTAATGAGGGCCATTGTCTTTAATGGTTTTGGAGTTGCAGGGGTGCACCTGTTTGGATGAAGCCATCATAGATTGGATTTGTCTGGTGACATCATCTGGTGTGACGGATGAAAGAAAAGAGAGGGTAAGCGGAGGGGGCCAAGGGAGGCTCCGGTGTTGCTGTATGCTGTAGTATGGAAGATTGTTAATCTTAATCAAAAAAATATAAAACAATTAAAATACACTAAAAATAGAATAGGAATACATCATAATATTATACATCCAATTTCGGTGAGAGACAGGAAAAAAGGCCACTACAGCATACACCATTTCAGTTGTACTCCCAGATAGACAGTATTCCCACTTTCGCTCACAATTCTGTCCTGCACCATCAAAAAAGGCTCCTTTTTTATAGAAGGCCCTTTGCCTGATCACAGTTGGCGCACTACATGATAGTAGTAGATGTTTTAAATGTTCTTTTTCTGCCTCTTGATCACAATATCTGCAAGTCTTGTCAATGCTCACAACCAATCTATATCTAATAAGCACTTTCTTTTGTACGCATCAGATTTAAGCAAAATCGCATAAAAGTATGTCTCGCTTGCCTGTTAGAATAGATGGAAAGATATGGTGCCAAAATACCCAATCTTTTGTGGTCCTTTCTTAAATGTATCAATGTAGAATATTTATGCATTTCAGAGACCGTATTTGCCCAGCCTGCCTCAATCAACATTCTCATCTATCTGCCTGGCCTCCTCCTCATCCTCAAAATGTTTTGCAATCGCTTCAACCGTAGCCACTATCTGCCTCATTTAATCCACGATAGGATATCCAGAGGGCCCGAAAAATGATTGCACCATTGATTCTGATAAATCCTTCTGCTCCTTATCGAGAGTGTTCCATTACTGGAAAGAGTGTTCCTTGTTTAATTGATACTGACACATCTTGCTTAACTCTGCAGGATTCTGAATTTCCCAAAGCTCTATGCTCAGATGAAGTGGTGAATGCTGTGATTATTGGGGTCAACCTATACTCCACCCTGTTCATGGTCTGTGACTGTTACCTTCGGTCCTATTTCTGATCATCATGCTTTTTTAATTCTACCTCTGTGAATCCTTTAAGATTAGATATGCCATGTAAAATGGGTTGAATCATTTATTGTTCTCCTGATGTCATTCACCTGGATGTCCCTGCCTCCATAATTGGAATTTTGGTTGTGCTGCAAGAGTCTGCAAATCAGGTGGACGGACAATGGGAAAACATTTGCTTGTTGCAAGAGTCTGTTGGACCACGTTCCTTCACAGCTATAGTCCACACTTGCAACTGGATGTTTATTGAATGTGGAGCCTGTACACATTACTCTGAATCCAGCCAAATCCCTTCCATGTATCCCACAATATCCAATTTTAAAAGAAGCCGAAGAAGGGCTCAGACCTGTTATATGATATGATATGATATGATATAATATGATATGATATGATATACTGTGGCATTTATAACACGCCTGTACACAAGTGTTTCTAGGCGCGACAAGACAAGGAGAGGGAAACAAAGGGAGGACAAAATAACAATCTTACTATGCCTTGCGTCATTCAGATGGCGCAAGTGCAGGGAAGAGGGAAGGGGATAAGTGCCAGGGGCATGGGAAGGGGAAAGTGCAGTTAACTCAAAAGTGCAGCCAGCGGATGGCTCAGAAGTGCAGAGAGAGGGGACTGTAGGGTTGCAGATACACATCCTTAAGTGCTGCGTAGCCTGGAGGCAGGACATGCAGGCTGCGTAGCCTGGAGGGCAACAGGACATGCAGGAGCCTGGGCCTGAGTTCGGAGGGTGACCAGGTGACCATAGCAGGGAGCAGTCAGGGGCATCAGCAGGGGAGAGGAATAGAGAAAGTGGAAGCGAAAAGGAAGGTCTTAAGTTGTTTCCGGAACCGGAGGTGGTTCTGCTCAAGTTCAAGAGAGGCAAGGAGGATCTTCCAGAGGGAGGCCCCAGCTGAGGAGATAGATATGTTCACAACTCTCTGCTTGGAGAAGCGTCTGACCCTCAGAGAGATTGAGGATGGATGAGCAGAGAGTACGAGAAGGAAGATGTTTTGGGAGAGAACATTGGAGGTAGAGAGGTCCTAGGCCCCAGAAAGCCTTGGGGATGATGCAGAGGATCTTGAACTTGATCCTTACAGCCTCAGGGAGCCAGTGAAGATATTTCAGAGCTGGAGAGATATGCTCCCTAGGCTTGAGGCCAATGACAAGTCTTGCAGTCCTGTTATTGATAAATTGTAAAGGTCGAAGAGTAGAGGCAGGAAGATTTAGAAAGAGGCTTTTGCAATAGTCCAGCCTAGAGAGGACCGGAGCTCTAGAGACAGTGAGCTTCTGGGGAAAGTGAGAAAAGGAAGAATACCTCTGAGGAGGTGCAGCTGATAGTTTGACTTCTTAGATATGTCAGAGATGTGAGGAGGGAAGGAGAGGGTGGAGTCCAAGATGACACCAAGGTTGTTAGCCTCACAGAAAGGAGCAGGAAGAGGGCCCAGAGTGGGCGGCCAGAGAGAGAGAGGAAAGGAGGGAGTGTGTGTCCCAATGAGGAGCATCTCAGTCTTACTGGCATTAAGGCAAAGCGTATTGGTGGCAAACCATTACTGAATTGCAGCCAGACAGTCTGGTATGAGAGAAGAAGCAGCGGTGGCTGAGGGAGCCTGAAAGAGAGCTGAGTGTCATCCGCATAACATTGAAAATTGGAGCAGAAAGTAGCGATGCGGTGGGCAAGAGGTGCCAGGTTGTGGTTGAAGAGCCAGGGAGAGAGGTTAGACCCCTGGGGAATACCACAAGTAGAGAGAGTGATAGAAGAGGGGAAAGACTCCAGTTGGACCTGAGAGGGTCGGTCGGTGAGAAAAGAGGTCAACCAGGCCAGGGCTTGATCAGTAATACCAAGGTTGTCACGGAGCCGATTGAGCAGGATGGCATGGTTGACCGTGTCAAAAGCAGAGGATAGATCGAGGAGAATGCGGACAGAAGAGAGATTAGAGTCAAGATTGGAAAGCAAGTCTTCACTAGTGTTCAAGAGAGCAGTTTCCATGCTTCTGGCAGCTGTGAGGCCAGACTGGTGGTTATGGAGGCAACCACCAGATTCAGTATGTAGATTAAGCAGGGAGATGGCCAGCTTTTTCAAGAGTTTGTCCAGGAAAGGATTGATGGAGATCCTGCAGTAGTTAGCCGGAGAGGAAGGATCGGCCGAGGGCTTCTTTAGAAGGGGGTACACACAAGAGTGCTTATGGCGGTAGGGGTAGGTTCCAGTGGCAAAGGAGTGTCTGCAGAAATTGGCCAAGGCTGGAGCAAGGGTGTTGATGTGGTCCTTAATGGTTCTGATGAGCAGAGGAGAACGTGCTTTGACAAGACTTTCATAGCTCGGACTAGTCTAGAAACATTATTAAGGGTGAACAGGGGCAAGGAAGAGAAAGGAGGAGGAGAGATGGCCTCAGACAGGCCAGGAGTGGTAGAGGAGGAGGAAGAGGAGGTAGAGGAAGAGAGGGTGGACAGGATGTCCTGAGTTTTAATAGTGAAATGAGAGGCCACGGCCATGCAGAGGCTCTGGGAGGGAACAGGAGAGGTAGAGACTGCAGCAAGATTGGCCAGCTCCTTGCAGATTTTGAAGCGTTAGGCTGAATTGTTAGATGCCGCAGAGATGCAGGCTTGGATGTAGGCTCTCTTCTTAGAGAGGACAGAGAGTCTGTACTTCCTTTGGAACAGGCGGCAGGCCAGTTTGTGAAGGGGCACCCCCAATGCCCTCCACTTCCTCTTCCTTCCTCTACACTTGCGTTTAAGGGCGGTGAGGTCAGAATCGTACCAAGAGTTGCACTTGGATTTGGGCTTCAAGTGGGTCCCCATAACAGAGGTAAGGAAATCCAGAGTATTAAAGCTAGATAGATGAAGGTTGGAGAGGGTTGTGTCAGGGTGCGAGTCAGCCATAGGTGCAGGAGCAGGAGAGAAAGTAGTGGCAAAAGCCTCAACTGACACATGTCTCATAGGTCGGATGACAGAGAAGGTAGCTGGCAGTGCTGGAGTCGGCTTGATCTGCGGGGAAGGGAGGGAGAGAGAGAGAGAGAGGTGGGAAGAAGGAAGAAAGTGATCACTCCAAGAGAGAGGAGTGGTGAGAGGGTTAGAGAAGGGGAGGTCTGAGGAGATCAGAACATCTAGGGTGTACCCTGCAGAGAGAGTCAGGCCACAGGGAAGAATAGAGAGAGAGAGCGAATCGCAGAGGTTGCGAAAGAGTCCTGAAGAAGGGCTGGTAGCATCCAGGTAGATGTTCAAGTCTCTGAGGAGGTGAAGTTGAGAGGTAGAGGCAAGGAGCGAGGAGGAGAGGTCAGCCCACTCAGAGAGGAAGAAGGCGACCTGGCCAGGCGGCCTGTAGATAGTGGCCACAGTGAGAGCGAAGCAAGGAGAGATAGAGAACCTGCAGACCAGGCATTCAAAGGTACTGCATTGGAATGATAGAAACAGGGATCCACTACGGGAAAATCAAGGCTACACCCCCACTGGGACTGTTGGTTCTGGGTTCAGAGAGGATCTTGTAGACATCTGGAAGGAGAGTATCGAAACTCATGACAGAGCTGGCCGTGAAGTCTTGGTGAGACCAAGTATATCCAAATCAGGCTCTTACTGGAGATGGCAGATGTCAGAGGAGTGTTTGACAGCTGAACGAGAGTTGAGAGTAGTGATGTGGAGCAGGTTGACACATTTGAAGGACTTCCGGGAAGGGGTACAGGCCAGAGGTACACAGTGCAGATGTGTTGGAGGTGCCCGAAGATGGGCAGAGGAAGAAGGAAGAGAAGGCAGGGTAGTCAGAAAAAGGTGGAAGAGAGAGCCACAGTGGTGGCTGAGGAGGGAGTCAACAGGGTGGGCAGAGAAGCAGCAGGGGGTGTCAAAGAGGTGGCAGAGGAAGGAGTGGCAGAGCAGCCAGAAAGCGGTAAGAAGGGATAGCAGGAGAGGAACGGAAGTTGATAAGGCATAGGAAGCATCTATAAAAGAGGAGGGGATTGGCCTAAGGGCCTGGACCAAGATGGTGCCATTTAAGTAGACATTAATGATGGTCTTAGAGGAGTGGAGGGGGCAGGGGGGCCTCCCCCACCATTAATGGGAGAAGAGGAAAAAGGAGAGAGAACAGAGACCATAAGGGGGGCCATAGGCCTGGAGAGGGAACAACAAAGAGTATGTCGGTAAGGGTCTGTCTGGAGTAAGCACTGGTATAGGTATCAGTGATCAGGTATAAAACCTCTAATTCAGCAAGAGAACATTGTCTCTACCTGAAGTCCTTGCAATACCCCCATTTTGGCTGTGAAAAAGTGTGGGAATGAGACTTACCTATTGGTATAGGATCTCAGTGCTGTCAATGTAATCATTGAACCCACTTTCCTATTTTTTCTATAGGCCTATGCATCCTGCTGGTCAATATGTGTTTGTTTTTACTTATAGAATGTAAAATATAAGTCCACAAGGCTTCCACAGGGATAATTTAAGAGCCTAACACTTTTTGCTCAGATTCTAAAATTAGTTCTTGATTCACTTGGGTTTAAAGGGGAGTCTGTCCTAATCCAGTATGTGGATGATGTCTTACTGGCATCCTCCTCACTAGGCGATTTCCACAAGATTCTCCTGAGTCCGTTACCCAGAACACAATCCCCTCATTATGAGTTTGGCGTTATTCCGGCAGTAAATCTGCTGGAATACTGCCAAACAGATTAACATTTACTGCCACATGGTCCAGTCGATTAACAAGTGGTGGTAGACAGTCTATTGGACTCCATGTGGAATTTTGCTGAATTTATGCGAAATCCTCCACCTCACACCAAACCTGTAGTATGGCAGTGCGGTAAAGCAACAGTAATGGAATTACTGCCCCATTTCTGCCCGTTTTTACTACACTGCTATACTCGCAATGAGGGCCAGTGTCTCCACTCGAGATAGACACTTGTCTAAACCTGGAATTAATGTAATTCTCCAAGTGCCTAAATCGCATACCAGCAAGCAGATGAGAGGATTTCCTGAAACGGCTGGTTACCACATGTAGTGGATAATCGGTTATAGTCCAACAGAAAAACTCTTACAAACTCTTACCCTTGACTTTACTCCTGATCCCTTTGGCATGTCGACTGAAGTGGATGAGGCATTTATAAAAATCAAACATGAGATGTCGAAAGTGCCTGCATTAGGGTTTCCATATTGCCAAAACCCATTTATTCTCTATTGTGATGAACATGATGGATTTACTATAGGTTTTTTTTACTTAAATGCACGATGACAAGCAATGCCGTATTTCCTAATATAGTTTTGCACTAGATGCTGTTGCAGCAGTCTTGCCCCCATGTTTACGTTCAGTTGGTTCAACTGTTCTGTTCTGTTCTGTTAGTAAAGAAAGCCAACACCTTAGTTTTGGGCCATTCAGTTACTGTGGCAGTGTCCCAAGCTGTGTGAGAAATCTGAAGGTGTGTCCCTCACTAGTCCCCGGGGGTCTGTCATCCAGGTGGCCAGGACACTGCCATCTCCATTGCATCCAGTTCCTGGTGGTGGACCATTGATGGAGCATCACCTGGATGGGGCGTCCTCGGGGAGTGGAAGTGGGACACCGACGAGTGAGACGCGGTATCCCCCTTCTTGCAACACCTTTTCCCCATCCTACCACATAGGATATTCCAAAACACTGCACCCCCTTTCTTCACACGAACCCTTTCGCACACCACGAAAGCCAACGGACTATCACCCGAGTCATTTACCTGACATTTCCGAATACAAGGATCAGGCAAAGTCAGGCAATTGACCAAAATCACACACACCTGACAGCCCTTTCCCTTTCCCACATGGATAAAATGTGGAGCACGAGAGCACAGTACGTGAAAGGCGGACCGCATAACGACTCAGCTATCCAAGTACGGCAGTTCAAGAGGAGGAGATAGGCAGCGAGAACTGAAAGGTAACCAGCTCCTCCCTACTGATGAGGTTCAACCAGACCGAAACACGTGTCTGGGGATGCTGTTGGTACTCTTGTTCAGAGGAGAATTGCCTAGCATTTCGGTGCTGGTCTGCCTCAGGGCAGGACAAGGACTGATATGTTTGGGATATTTCTTCTCTGTGAAAGATAGTGAGATAAAGACTCTGGGTAAGTCTCTCATAACCAGGACTAATGTCTGGAAGAGGGACTCCCAGGACCCCCTTGTTAATTTGCATATTCAAGTAACTTTGGGTCTCACCCTAAGTTACTAGGGGAATCCAGACGTGGACCCCTTGCTCACTACTCTTAGAGAGGCACAGCTCCTCCCTACTGATGAGGTTCAACCAGACCGAAACACGTGTCTGGGGATGCTGTTGGTACTCTTGTTCAGAGGAGAATTGCCTAGCATTTCGGTGCTGGACTGCCCCAAGGCAGGACAAGGACTGATATGTTTGGGATATTTCTTCTCTGTGAAACATAGTGAGCTAAAGACTCTGGGTAAGTCTCTCGTAACCAGGACTAATGTCTGGCAGAGGGACTCCCAGAACCCCCTTATTAATTTGCATATTCAAGTAACTTTGGGTCTCACCCTAAGTTACTAGGGGAATCCAGACGTGGACCCCTTGCTCACTACTCTTAGAGAGGCACAGCTCCTCCCTACTGATGAGGTTCAACCAGACCGAAACACGTGTCTGGGGATGCTGTTGGTACTCTTGTTCAGAGGAGAATTGCCTAGCATTTCGGTGCTGGACTGCCCCAGGGCAGGACAAGGACTGATATGTTTGGGATATTTCTTCTCTGTGAAAGATAGTGAGATAAAGACTCTGGGTAAGTCTCTCGTAACCAGGACTAATGTCTGGCAGAGGGACTCCCAGGACCCCCTTGTTAATTAGCAGAAGTCAACGGTACATAGGGCCACCCTCCGTTGATAACCAAGCCAAGGAGAGATGCTTGCCACCGTGGTACCGGCCTTGACTCCAGAGTCAAGAAAAGCCAAGCGGTTCATCACAGCCGGTGAGTTGAAGGGAGAGCCGATAAGAAGCGGAACTGTGTTGAACAAAAGTAGCAAATGGCTAATTGAAGAGAAGTACAAAGAACTGTTAATGCGAGAGGGGAAAACCAGCTGTAGAGGAGTCTGGCACCACGTGGGTGCTCACTCGAGAAACTCTGGGCGATTACCCCATTGGTGAAACTACCATTACCAGAAGGCCTTGGGAACGAGGCGAGAAAGGGGTCAAAATGAGGTGGAAGAATACAAGCCCCCCGACCAGAGAAGACTGGAATAAGGACATGATGTGGGCCAATGATAATGAGGAATTGTACATTGACTTTGTGTTACCCCCCTCCAAACCTAGAAACATATGGTCGAGATATAAACAATACCTAACAGAGTTAAACGATCCTGAAACCCTAATCTCTGAAGAAATCCTGCCAGCCTTGGTTGTGTAAAAAGCAGAATGTATGGTATAATGATATGTTCATAACCTGTGCGCAAATATATAAATAAAGTTGTTAAAAAAAAATGGGCGTACAGGGGTCTTGCAAAATCCTCTGTACAGTCGAAAGTCTTTGACCGGCAGACGTTGAAAAGCTAAGGGAAGTGAATCCTGCCTCATAAGAGAGTAGAAGAAATTGTATGATTGGAAAAGTTGGCAAGAGTTAACCCGACGGAGGGATGCCGATGGGAAGGGGTAAAGCATAAAGTCCAGATGAGCAGTGTGTTGACAAAAGTCAACCCGGCAGAGGGATGTCCACAGTGAAATGTTGAAAACGACATTGTGATTTGAAGAAGGCCATAGTGAACCAGAGGGAGGGAGGCTAAGATTTGAGAAGGCCCTGAGCCTGGAAGAGGGGTATCCAGGGGTGGAAAGCTAGCACCCCATTGACAACTGAGAAAGCTTTTTGAATACAAGCCAGAGTGAACCCAATGGAGGACGGCTGATACTCGAGAGGGGTCTAAGCCCGGAAGAGAGGGACCCAGGGGTGAAGACCCATCACCCCAAGTGCAATCCGAAAGGAACTTTTGTCTGTTATTTTGAATCTATCAGGCCCTCTGAAGCAAAAGGGTTAACCACCGAAGGTCCTGATATCATTAGGAACTGTTTCTGGATCTAAGTCCGGAAGAGGGGTATCCAGGGGTGAACAGTCATCACCCAATGTGCATACAGAAAGGAACTTTTTGTTTATTATTTTGAATATGCAAGGTCCTCAAAGGCAAGAGACTTTTAAGAGAAAAGAGACTTGACCATCGACGGTTCTGATAACTGACAACGGAACTGTCGCCTTGTGCTGGGAAAGCTCGAGAGAGTGCTGTGCTCAGAAGTCCCACCTTGTCCCGTGCTCAAAACGTGGGGAAGGGAGACCCCTGGTAACGCCATCCTGACTTATCATTTGTGAACACTTCTTTTCTTTCTTGTGAATTCTACCCCACACTCTTTTGTATTTAGTAGTACAGTCTGGCAATAGGTTTCTTTAGTATAGGCCCTTTTATTTGACAATACCCCACTAGTACTGCTTTATTTTCATTTGATGGGGGAAGCTTGCTCCCATTTTAGCTTTAAGTTTAGATTAGGCGGTTTTCCAACCTGCATATTCAGTTTAATAAACACCCCTGAACTGTGATCACTTGTGTCTGTCTTTACTGTTGCCACCATGAGTTCCTTACAGCTGTCATGGGATTCAGTAGATATCCAATTCTTACCTACCCAAATGAATAGCCATTATTGTATGATGCTAATGTAACTGCATCACGATATTCTGTTCTAAACCCTGCTTATTTACTCACTAAACCCTCTGATGGTCAGCCTCACGATTACCTTGAGATCAGAGAGAATCTTTTAATTCTCAGACTTGATTTGAAAGATGCACTTTTGTAAAACCCTGCACTAATTTTATATGTTTATGGTTCTTGTTCAAGAGGTTCTCATTAAGTGGGTACACATAATGATTTTGTCGAAGAGTATCAATATCAATTATCAAATGTGTCTTCAGTTCAAGTTGCTGAACTGATCAATCTCATGCGTTCTTGTAGTCTAGCAAAGGCCAAATCTGCCAGAATAACAAGGATTCCAACTATGCCTCTGGTGTCACACTTTCCTTTGTCATGCTGTGGGAATAACATGGCGAATCAGCTGGCACTCCTATATCTAATAGTTCTTATGTTGATGCTTTGTTGGATGCATTGTGATCACCTTCAGCCCCTGTGATAGTTAAATGCAAGGCTCCTGACATCTCTGGTACAGATGTTGCAAATGGTAACTATTTTGCTGATGAATTAGCTCAAAACACAACCGTGAACATTCCTCAGAATGCTAATGATGTCCTGTTCTGGGTTGCAGTGAATGAACCTCCAAATGCCACCCCCACTAGCCTTGTGATGTTGAGGGATCTAGCTACTGAACAAAAGAAGGCATATTGATCCTGGGAAAGTTGTAAGTTGCATGGATACACATTATGGTGCAGTCTGGGTGACCACCTGGTAGCACCAAGATCACATTTACCCTATCTTGCCCCACTGGGTTACTCTTTTTCTACAGTAGATCAACATTAGGGTAATCCTTGTCCTATCTGTTTATCCCACAATGTGGGGCAGGCAGTCAAGATTTTGCCTTCTACACATCCTGCTCAACAAGTCCCTTTCCTTAATATTCAGATTGATTTTGTTCAGTTGCGTACTAGTTTATAGTAGGAGTGCTCTTTGGTGGCTGTAGAATCATAGATGCATTATTTGGGTGTGTTGAAGCGTACCCATGCAAAACCCAGAATGTATCCCTGCTCCAGAAGGCCCTTTCCTTAATATTCAGATTGATTGTGTTCAATTGCCTAATAGTTTATCAAAGGAGTGCTCTCTGGTGATTGTAGATGTTTTCTTTGGGTGGGTTGAAGCTTGCCCATGTGGAAACCTGAATGGCTGTTTGGAGTTGGGATAGATCTTCGACATAGGCTTCATCTCCAGCTTCCATCATCAATGCAGTATCATGTCCCGTAACCGCTAGTGCTGCTGCAGAGGTCAAGCAACGTCAGGACTCTACCATCCATGGTCCTGAACCTGCCTTTCATGTCAAGTTTGATCACTGCTCTGTTAGAGGAAAGTAAATCTGTTTAATTTATTTCTTTGAATAGAAATTGGTGATTGCACCAAGAAGCGAGGGTAAGCCCCATTACCTGGCAGTATGGTCACTGTTGAAGTGACCAAGAGTATGAGAGGCAGAAGTTGAAGCTGTAAGTAACTCTTGTGCTCAATATATTTCTGCCTACCTCTACAATGTTATAATTAGGGCATTCTTGGTAATTGTTAGTATATAAATCTTGGTCTGTGCGTATGGATCAATTTGAACAATGCATGACATATTGCTGAATTCCCCACTTCACCGTTTACACTCCTGGATGACAATTTCTGGCTGCTGTCAGCATTATTTTTCTTTCTGCTTGTGAGTTTTTATGCTGCATATCAACCTTTTGAAAACCTATGAAAGTTGTGAAAACTCCTGAACTACATCAAAAAATGTGTGCAACAATTAATCCAAAAGCAGAATTGAACTGTTTATAAAGAGTCCTTCATACTTACTAGGTGTGTTTTCTACATTGACTTTGAATTCTTTCAACACTTCCTCTCACCCGTTGCAGGGCCCTTGGCCACATTGCTTAATCAAGAATATGAATAGCTTCCTGCATGCTACTTGGCAATAGGCCTATGTCCAGAATTCCACCAACTACTGGTAAATGTGAACCCCATGAAATTGACTCAGACCTGTCGATGGTGCAAGCCCATCTCAACTAGGGAGACATCTGTAGTAACCTGAGATCAATATCTAGATTTTACAGTTCAAAACCATGTATTATTTATATTTCTCTGTCATATTTTCTGGTTTACTAGAATTCCCCCAGCCAGATCAACTTCACAAGAAACCTGCTGCTATTTGACTGTCTTCCACTGTGGAAGGTCTCCTCTGATACACTTATAATTGCATATAATTTATGGGCATCAGTAATTGCAAATATTCCCTGTCTACTCAAAGACATGTTACCATAAATGATGTGTCTGTTTGTTTTGGTATCACTCACAGAGTCAGGTTATGCTACCTAGCATGAAACCTCTGCTTACAGTCAGCTTCCAATATATTGATACAGTAACTGCTATATGGGGAATGAAATGTACTGCCTGCTCTTAGGCACCATACTAATACCATCTCCTCCTATATAGAGAAGAGAATCTGGTTAAGAGAGATGTGCCAAAGGCGTGGGTTCTCTGATACCTGGAGTAGGGATCAAACTGAATCATCAAAACCAAACAGGGCAACAAGCTGGAACACAGTGCACTTGTCTATGCCAAGGGCAATTAGTGAACCAGATACTGAATAGAAAGGAAACTGAGTGCCTGATGCAGGTGGTTGTCTATTTATGGAACCTACACCCAAGGTATCCAAAGTGAGAGAATCATGTAAAGAGCTATACAGCCAGACTGCACAATTGCAAAATGTTTTATATAAATGAAACAATTCAAGATGAATATAGCCAACACGTGTTTCGACCATCCGGTCTTCTTCCAGGCCAATATTCACAAAATAACTGAATCATAAATTACATACAAAGTCATAGGTACATGATTTAAATCAGCACATCATAAACACACAATTATATAATTGCAGGTCAATCCAGAAATTCTTAAGGAGCTATTAATGTTTGTGCTTGAGAATAATGTGTTTGTGTTCAATGAAACGTACTATCAGCAGAAAGTTGGTATAGCCATGGGTGTGAGTTCTGCTCCTGTCCTGGCAAATATTTTCATGCATTATTTAGAACAGGAATATGCACTGATTAATCCTATTTTACAGCCATATATCCATTTATGGCAATGTTTTATCGATGATGTAATTATGGTGTGGACTGGGTCAACAGACCAGCTTGAGAATTTTGTTAGTTATCTCAATTCAAACAACTGGGGGCTAATATTCACCTACTCTAGTAGCAACACTAGCATTGACTTTTTGGATTTAAATATAATGATGACTACCAATGGATATGAGACTAAGACTTTCAGAAAATGTACATCTGTTATTGCTATACTACATGCACAAAATTGCCATAAGAAGGCTGTTATTATGAACATTCCCTAAGGGGAAATTATACGAGCAAGTCAAAATTGCAGCCGGCAATGTGACTATGTACTTGAATGCAAATTTATTAGGAGTAGAATTCTGGCTAGAGGCTACCCTACTACAGTATTTGATAAGGCCCAATCTGAAGTGAGCAAGATGGAACGGGATGCTCTGCTAACACCGAAAGATAGAACCTCATCTAGCAGGCATTTGAGATTGATTACTAGGTATAACACATACGCTCAGATCTAATTCAAGATCTTTAACAAACATTGGTATTTACTGCATCGGATGGTCGAAACAGTGTCAGCTATAATCATCTTGAATTGTTTCATTTATATAAAACATTTTGCAATTGCACAGTGTGGCTGTGTAACTCTTTACATCAACTAAATTGTGACAACATTGTTAGGTTGCCATTGTTGGATAAAGTAGCTAAGGTCATATCATATTCTCTATCGCTGATAACTTATAAAAAGGTGAATATTTGCTCACTTTGGTATTGCTGAACCATATCACCTTGGACAAAATCTTGGCTTCAAAGGGATGTTGTGTGCTTTGGTAGGATCTGAATGCTGAACATTTATTCTTAATTATGCCTGGAACATAAATTATATTATTAAGGATTTCAGAAAATCTTCTTCTATTCTGCAAGAAAATAATTCATACGAAGGGTTGTTTCCAAGTTCATACCTTACTAAGCTGATTGGGGCAATGGGAGCTTCCATAACCTATGGAATTCTGGCAGTCTTTGCTATATTTCTTGGAATGTTTTGTTTGTAGCTGCTGATCAAATCTGCTCCTAATTTTCTTGGAAACAACACTTTGAGCTGGTTTAAAGTTCTGGAACAGTTGATGTTAACGTGGGTATCAGAGGACATGTTTGAGAAAGAATGTCTGAGAATATAATATGAGGCTGGTGGAAGAGAGCCTCAAAGGGAGGAAATCTTTGGAGTAGAAAATGTGCATTATTAATGTAGATCGAAATGTGATTGCAAGTGACATCATGTAATTTAAGAACATTTTGTTCATTTGAAAAAACTAGGCCTCAGATAAGTCAGGAAATGGAAAGCATTTTGGATCATGTGTGTTCAGGCATAAAAGAACCAAAAGGCTCTGCAAATAATGATGCATTTACTCACATGTTGGAATTTGCTGTCCCAGCACAATTATTTCATGGAAAGCTTTCACTGACAATATTGAATAAAAGAACACTGATCAGCTGCTTTCATGCTACCACTCTTAAACTAGTTTCCAATGATTTATTGTACTCATTGCTCACAGTTTCAGAGTTAGCTCAGTTAGGCCCTCATTACACGGACGGCGGTAAGGGTTTACCGGTACCGCTGCTTGGGCCCAGACGACCCAACATGCCCGAACTGAGTTTGACCTGCTCCCATTCACGTTCAACACCGGGTTTGACTTTGCCAGCCCACCAAAAAATGAATCTAGATTCTGTTGACTCTGAACTGCCCCTTCAGTCCACTTGGACCCTAGAGACTGCTTAGGTCACAATCACTCTTGTTTTAATCAAATATGTCCTTTTCATAGCTACTGACTTACCTACCGCCCCTGGAACTATACTCAGAGTTCTATTTTCTCCAGTCTGTTGCATCTTCTCTGTCTTTACTTTGGGTGCATTTTTGTACAGTATTCTATATTTGTTCTATATACAGTGTGTTTGATTAACGTAGATATATATATTTACAGTACCTTGAATGGATATTCCCTTTATTTTGGACTCTGATACTGTGATTTTTGGGTCACTACTGGTTTACCTTCACACCCCTCTTAAGAGCATATCCTTACCCCAGCCAATGTTGCCACAAAAGGCAAAGGAGGTATATCTCTTCACCATCCCTGTTTTACCTTTATTATTGCGTTGTGTTTTGGTTTGTAGAAGTGCTAGGGCTGAGTGGGCCATTTTACCCCTTCTCATCCTTGTAATCCTGCGGAGCACAATCAATTTCATCACAGGCTTCTTTTGGGCCACATATCCAAAATTGTAGTAGTCAGTTCAAAGTTGACACTGGAACCTCAGGTAGCAGACCAGGATGAATTCTTCATGTTCTAAAGTTCAAGTTAGTTTCAGGATACATGGAGGAGAAGAACCCCCACTGGACAAACCATCACATTCTGCTCCCAGGCATTACCTAACTCTAAGAACACTCAGCCAACACTCACCCAGGCAACATTCTCAACAGTCCACTATGTTCCATGTAGCCTTGACATACATTCCATACTAATACAATGACAGGATGCAACACATGCCCAGCTATTACCACCAAAGGTCAGGTTTTGTCATCAAATATAGAAGAACTCCATTCATTCCCTTTTATTTATTTTCAAAGCCCTTCAGTGGCTATATTTCCCTACAGAAAGGCTGTCACCCTGCCTGTGAGCCGTCTACCTAGAACGTGGTGCTGTGCCAGTGACGCCTATCTAAAAAGGGGACAGAGCAGAGAAGCTAACCCTGACTAATTGTACTTATTTTCTTTTCTTTTCAAACTGCTAAATTATTGACATCAGACATAATATTTCTTTCCTGTGCATGAGACCACAAACACCATGCCTCGTGATAAACTACTGCGTCTCTTGCTGAGTTCACAATAGGTGGGAAGCTAATGTGACTTTATTTCTCCCCCTCATCTTTTAAAGGTTGGAATGAAGGTGTTAAGAGACCCAATCCATTCGCTTTTCATTGATGAATTGGACGATCTTTAAATCTTCAGTTTTTATGTTTCTTAACTTTTGTGATCAATGGAGCAGATTAAGAAAATTCACTCGGTTCAAGATTAAGCCATCTCTACAAGGCAAGAGTCATTCAATCGTGACCTTTGGAGTTGGAGGCCCACAGGCCGAGTTATCAGTTCCAAATGCTGGCAGATCTTTTTTGTTTTGGCATGGGGGCTGGAACGAGGGGCCAAAGGTGACTCTAGGGTTGTTCGCAGAAAAAAATTGATCTATTTCGTTTTTCCTCAAGTGTAAGAAAGCCAGCTGTGAGAGAAGCTGAATCCATTGCCTCTCTAGGCTCAATGATCATGGCATCCACAAGCAGGCCCCGCTAATTCAACAATAGAAAGAAGAGGGTGGTTAGATGCATGAATCGCATCAGGAACAACTTCTATTGCATCCACCTCCAACCCGTCTTCATCTCAATAGGTTGATAGATCAAAGTAATGCAACATCTCCTCATCCATAATTATATCTTGCTTTTTTGGATCCTCTTGAGGTCCCAACAGAGGAGCCGTCCCCATAGCTTGACGACAGCTCCTACTTTCCAAGCTTTTGTTCTCAGAAGACAAATGTTGCGGAGGAGTTGGTAATTTGCACAAAAAAAGGCACTTGAGCCATTTCATTTTGGCCTGTTGTTATTTGGCTGATTCCTACTCTTCTTCTGTGTGTTAGGTTGGAAAAAGGGCTGAATAATATTGAGTTTGGCTTTGTTGAAGATGGTAAATTGTTTAGGATCGGCTGGTGAGGTGACTGTTCCCCACCGAAGATTCATTAACTTAGGCTTCCACCAACCCTATTTCTTGTGGGGAAATCTTTCCTCAGGAATTTGGTTCATGAGGAATATTTGCTCTTAGTAGGATCTGTGGCCCTGGTTGCCGTCCACACTCAGCTTCCTCACAACCGGGATCAGCTGGAACCTCTCTACACCTTGGGCCCATGTCCAAGGATATAGTTGCTGAAACTGAGAAGCCACACATGTTTGTTTGGGCCACAAGGAGATGAGCTCCTGTCATTTGGGCATGTAAACTGCCCTGGGTCTTTCTTACCCATTTCTGAGACTCAAGGATAGCTCTCATCAGTATGTTTTTTTCATTGTCTTCTCCACGTGCCAAGTCTGCTAGTCTTTCCTGACACTCTGAGGAGGCTTCAGCCTCAGTATTTAGCCGATCTTTCAAGGCTTCAGTTAGAGATTCCAGGGTCGTATGTTTCGACTGCGAGGAAATCATCAGACAAACATGCTCCTTGATTGCCTCCTGCAGTGACTCATAAACGTAATGAAGGGATTGAGAGCCACAATTAAAGAGGACAATATCATTGCTTGTAGATTTTGTGACTCAAGAATCCTTTCAGCATAGGAACTTGATGACTCTTGATGATGATGTAGGGACTGCTCAGATACTTTGGTTTCAGTAGAGGAGGAAGAGGAATTTCTCAAGATCACTTGGGGCCCTGACGCCACCGGTAACATTGGACTCTGCAGATCTGAGACCATCTCCACGACATAGTTGAAATGTAGAGTCAACAGCCATGGGGCAGATCAAGGCGTTTCTAGCTGCAGGCGGGCACCCATTAGGGTGATCGATGTGGCTCTTAAATACACTGAGCGAAGGCTCAGTTTGGATCCCTTGCCAGGCTCAAGGAGTTGGAGGAGTCTGAAGTTTAAAGACCTCACTCAGCCGTCTCTGGCTTTCCACAGTGGATTTCATTTCAGCCATGTTTTTGGATAGTCTTGCTGCAAGTGCTGCATGTTGCACCTCCAAACAATCTGCTGAAGGTTTAAGCCATTGCTCTGGCTCTGGGATAGAGACCGTGGGTTGCTCCATATGTTCAGGAGAATCTGAACAGGCAAATTCATCCTCTAGATCCATGTATTCCTCTGCATAGTTTGAACTATCTAGTCGTGGAGTGTAGATGTAATTGAACTTTGTTCATTTTGTCATTGTCATGGGATCTACGGCATGGGGATGAACAGTCGGTCTTCTTTTAGATGATTCAGAAGTCATAACAGGATTCATAACAGCAGAAGGCTCTGGTAAGGCTAACAGTAAAGCAGACGGGGAAGATACAGACGTCGGCTTTCTGGTTTCCATATGGGGAGATTGATATGCTCCTCCGTCAGGAAAGTAATAGCCACCGAGGAGTCAATCGCCAGCCATCTCCCAGAGCGTTGGTAGAACATTCCGAACCAGTGGCCCCTTGTACTACCTCACGCCCTCTTCCGATTCTGCAGGTGAAAGGTCCTTTCAAAGGAGTTTTCTTCATTAAAAATGTTGAACTCTGTAGAATTCTGCAGATCAAGCAGAAATACAGGAATGTGGAAGCCGGTAAGCCCTAGATGACAAAAGTAACCTTAATGAGTGAAGCCATAGAGGACCCCCCCAAGGATAGTGGGGGGATCAAACAAAACCACAGGTGAATCTAACAAATCAGCACCCCCCGCCCCCTCTTGCTGGCTCAAGAGGGGAAGTTAGCTGGGGATTTGCTGGGATTTACTGGGGGTTTGCTGTCAATGTATCGTATTGTCAATGCAGACAAATGCGGTGGAGGGCTGATCTGACAAGGAGAAGGAGAATGAGTCCAAACCCTCTGCCCCGCCAAAAAAGGAAGGTGGCAAAGTCAGTAGAGAGAGACAGAAGCAAGCGCAGGCTATTCACCCAATCCACTCATCCAAAACTCTGGAATGTTTCAACAGCCTCAACTTCCGTCAACACCGGCTTCCGTCAGTGGCAGCAAAGGAGAATAAATCCGGGAACCGGCTGGAGTGCCGGACAAACTCTTCATGGAGGTGGCAGCTGGGGACTCCAGCAACCCAGCTACCCAGACTGCCAGACTGCAGCTCCACTCAGCACTGCTCCATGTGCTCTCCGTGAGGTGCAGGACCTTATGAAGCAAGAGACTCCGCCTTCAATATAGACACAGTGAACAGACTGCCAGACGGCAGCACCACTCAGCACCACTCTGCATTCGCTCCGCGAGGTGCAGGACCTTATGAAGCAAAAGACTGCGCCTTCAATGTAGACACAGTGAACACACTGCCAGACTGCAGCTCTTCTCAGCACCACACAGTGTTTGTGTGATACAAGTATTAGGGATTGGGAGAACCAGTTTGCTCACTGATACGGCCTCACTAGGTGTATGTAGTTTGCTATCTAATACCCAGATATTCACAATATTTGTGAGTCATTTCAATATTTTTCCCAGAAAAACTCACCAATTGCCAGATATTGCTATAATTTACCCAGTAACACACACGATTGTTATGCTATCGCTATTATTTGGCCAGTGACTTAAATTGGTGTATAGGGTTTGTATCAAATACTCACTCAGTCCTCGATAACGCGGGTGTGCAAGGGAGGATTGCAGCATCGCTACTCAATTATCCATACATGCTGTTTCTTCAGCCCAAGGCCAGTGAGCCACGAAGGCACCATGTAAAGCAGAAGGAGCTGTGATATTCCACTCCCCTCCATCACACCATCAGTTTGCAGGGGATGGCTGCAGAAGAGGAGTGCAGTGTTCATGTGCTCCTACTCCAACAACTGCTTTACCGCCCTGGAAGCCATTGGCAGCTGCAAGTCCAGTTCTGAGAACACCTTGGCTCCATTTAACAAGTTAATCATATCGGTGATACATGGTGCCATGACTTTCCCCTAGAATGGCTTGGTTAGGCCTCCTCATATCTACACACAGCCTGGTAGCGTTGGATCCCTTTTTTGGCACCGGAATGATGGGTGAGACCCACGTGGTGGGGCCCGTGGCCGGTTCTATGATATCCTGTTCTATGAATTTGTGGAGCTCATCTTCGACTTTCCTCTGGATGTTCACTGGTATGCCGCTATGGTGTTGCTCTATCGGGCGATTTTCCTTTGTCAATGTGCAGCTTGATTTGCCTGTTACGTAGTTTCCCTATCCCTTTGAACAGATTGGGGTACATTTCCTTTATCATGTGCACTGCATCAATGTATTTGTTCACCATGAGCTTGTACAGCACATGTATTAGGCCCATGTCAATGGCTGTCTTAAAGCTAACTATGCAGCCACTCTCGCTTTCTGTCGCCAGTGCGTGTAGTAGCACTCTTTTCGCTTTGTAGCTGCAAGTTCCCTCGAATTGTCCCAGGCATTTGAGGGGAGTTGTATCTCCATATGGGTATATGTCGACTGTTGCTGGACTCAGTTATGGGGATCGTGGAAGTTCCTTGTATATCTTTTCACTGATCACGTTCATAGTAGCCACTGTGTCTATTATGAATTCTGTGGGTCTTTCATTCAGTCCCCTGATCAATGTTGGGCTGTGTTCTGTTGCTACTGTGTTGCCTCGGGCATAATTATAGCCCCTTTTCTGTTGTTTGCTTCCTGAGGAGCTGATGTCAGATTCCGATGGGGACTGTTCGACTCAATAGCGCAAGTGACGCCTGGATCTGCGGTTGAGTCTTGCGCGGGTGAAATACCTCCTTCTTTCTCTTCGTTCTCTCCTGTGCCTGTCATCAGGGGTGTTGCTATATCTGGAAAAGATCTGGGGCTATGCTAATTTTGGGACTGTTGGGACTCAGGGCTAGCTAGCGATTTTGGTTGTAACCCCTGAGCTTCTATCTGGAGCTATAGCCCCCTCAGCCCCGCCCCACCCCGTAGCAATGCCTCTGCCTGTTATCTCCAGATTCTGTCCCCTTGGGCTCAGGGTCCTTGGGTCTTTGCAAGGGATGTGGCGTCGCCTCTGATGCATGTGGAATTGGGAGAAGGGGTCTGGGTTTGTTTCGGGGAGCAGGCTCCCTTCCTCTGTCTCACCCTCTCTCTCTTGATTTAAAGTGTCGTTCATCGCCGCATGTGGAGCATCTCTGCCCAATCGTGGGGCATGTTCCTTCATGTGGATATTCATACCCGCATCTGAAGCAGAAGGGTTCTTCCTGTCTTCTCTCCTGTTGTAGCTGGTGTAAGGATTCTACAGGTGCTGTGGTGTTAAAGCTTTCACCCTGTGAGTCCATTGACCTTTCTGCCCTTGCGAGTGTCAGTATTTTGTCCAATGGGTGGGCTTTTTGTAGTAGTTTTCATCTGAATGTCTGGGATTCACACCCTGCAATGATTTGGGAGTGCAGGGCCTCTGTGTTGGAGTAATTCGCAAAGTCGCAGTGTTTCATTTTAATCCTCAGCCACATAACACAGTTGTCCATGGTCTCACCCTTTGCCTGTTTCGTGCTGTTCAACAGGTGGCACTCATAGTCCACGTTGGTGTGCGGGGTGAAATATGCTGAAAAGGCCCCTTTCAGATCTTGAATGGATTCAATGGACGTGGCAGGCCTCTCATCAATGATGTCTCGTGATGCTGGCCCTATTGCCAGTTTAAGTAGACATTTTTGTCTTTCTTCATCAATGGGCCCCGTGGCCCCCATGTATAGGTCAAAGTCCCTTATCCATCTGACCCACCTCGGCCCCATGTTGCTTGTATCTGTTACATCAAGTCCCTGGTATCTATACTGCCAGTGACTCCAGTAGTCTATATGGGGCATTAGTTTGTGGGACATTTGGGCCTTGTGCCTGTATGTCCTGGGCTGCATCCTAGGGGTCCTCCTGGTCTGACATTGTCCTGTGCCAACTTGCAGCCTTCCACTAAGTGATGCATCCTCCCCCTTCTGTCATCATGGCCCCTTTGTGAGGTACGAGCACCGTGGTAGATCCCTGGCACCGTGCAGGGTTTCAGGGGAGTGAGCGTATTGAGTGATGGCTGACTTTAGGCACAAGCACCATCACGTGTCTTCCCCTCATGCTCCTCACTCACCGTTGTGCAAGTGCTATGCACATCCACGGCCCGGTCTCATTCGACCGCAGTAATGTTGGTTTCTTTATTTGGGTGGGGCACCGCTCTGACCACTGCGGTCCGGGCACGTCTCTGCTGTCCTTGCCTCTCTGTAGTGGGTGTCTCTCTCGCAGGGCGGGGCACCGGCATCACCGTCGCGGCCCGGGGCAGGTCTCTGCCTTCTGTACCTTGCCGCCATACCTTTCACCACCACACCCAGGGTTTTCGCGCTGGCAGCGCAACCTCGTCACCAGTGTTGTGGCGGATCCCTGGTGTGGGATGGCCCGCCAGCACAATGCTCGCTGTGCAGGAATAATGGACGGAGCTGGGAGCTTGCTCTACAACGTCCTTCTTTCTTTCCTCGTGCGTTCTACCCTTGCCCCGCACACCCTCGTTACTTCCTTCCCTGCCTCCTGCTTCCCTTGTGCTCTGGAACCAAAGTGTCAACATGACAACATGACATGTAGCAGTACAAAAAAATAAAATTAGAACTGGAGCGGAATCCTGGGTGCACCGCAGCCAATCAGGTTGATTAGAACTGTCTAAAACCACTGGTGTAGCAGTGCAGTTTCAATCAACCTGAGTATCCTGTCTGCTCTGCCGTAAAGTAAGGCTTTCTGACTCTTCCTGCCACGCCTACTTCAGGCTACTCCAGCCGTTAGCAGCACCACCCCTGTGCCCTCTGCGCTACACTGTGGCTGTGTGCAGCCTGACGTAGAAAAATAATCTGCTCTTCCTTCCTTTGCACTGCTTCTCCCTGCCGCTCTTAACTGTCCTCTCTGGCTCCCTATTTTCCACATAGCAGAAGAAAGGCGCCTCTTGTCATTTCATATGGACTTTGCTTTTTGTTTTGATTGTGGCTATGTTATACTAGTGGTTTTTCGGCTGTTTAACATGTTTGATTTCCGGGTCTGAAAACATAAATCTATGTGGTTAGCCTGGATGGTAATGCTCTGCATTGACGGACAATACTAGCTGATAAATGCCCTACGTTATTTTAAAGGCAGCTGTCTGACATCCTGTTCCCAATCACCGTTCATCCCCTTTCTTCCCTGTGTATCTCCCTTAGGAAAATGTTCTGTTCTTGTCACTGAAGCCTGGTCTCTGACGGTTCCCTGAAAGCCAGTTGAGAGCAGCTGTCTTGGGAAGAGGATGTGCCGCCTGCATGGTGAATGAATACTTTTCGCCTAATTACAAATATGGCGGTGTGGGTAAAAGTCACAGTAATTCCATTACTGCCGTATTCCTGCCGCATTATTGCACCAGCCCACAACGAGTTTGGTGGTAAATTCTCAACCTTATCGCCAAAAATCTGTTAAGTCAGCAGAACTACCGGCATCAGTAATTCCGCCAAAATGCCAAGTGCAGGTAACTATAATCGAGTTTGGCAGTTATTTGGCAGATTTACAACTGAATTACCATCAAACTCGTAATTAAGTCTTTTCTTTCTACTAACCTGCATGTTTCGTCATTGCCTCCAGCTCATCCACAACACCTTGCTATGCTTGGGCCAATTAACAGCTGGGTACTTAACAGCCGATATAGACTGCGCGGCTGCTCTGTAATTACAATCCAGAAGGTTCTATGGTATTAGATTTTGAGTTTGACACATTTATAAAGCGCACTGGACGAAATTAATCGAAATTAGGCGCAGATGTAGTCTTGAAAGGTTTATTTTTGCAGAGTGTTTTGTTGAATATTCTCGCCTACAAAAACTCATTGACATTTTTTCTTTTTAATTTTGGGTGTTCCTTCCGCAAGCCCCACCTTCCCTATTATCAAGTCCCTATTCCCCAACCCCCTAACGCTTATGTCCCCTTACGCACCCACCTATATTTATTGATGAGTTTTTTCAGCCAAACATTTTCAGCAAAAGCCTGGCGATGTAGCAACATTTTAACATCCATCCATTCCCCCAACATCTGAACCCTCCTGCCTCCCGCTAATAATATGAATGTTAGGAAAGCTGAAGTCAGACAAGTACTTTAAAAGGGTCTCTCTATTGAAACAATATCATTGCAGTTCTTTTAACCCCTGCAACGATAATTGGCAACAAAAAGGATTTCCGAATTACCCGTTGTTTGATAATGTTTGGTTAGGAGATGTGACGTCATTCACTATTTAGCTAGACTTTTGAAGGTTGGGAGAAAAACGGAAACCCCGAGGTATGCACATTTTCCACTTGTTTCCGCCCTTGTACTTCCTTGGCACAGCTTTCCCGCCATTTTCACAATTTCAGCTATTAGGGTTGCTGAACTCGGAGCTGGGTTGCGAATAAAGGCTGCGTAGTAGTGATGTGTGGCAGCCCATGGGCAAAGCAATGCTAGTACTCCCACAAACTGCCACATCACATATCCAACCTACAGAAATAATAATGACATATTAGAAGACTTGGCAGAAATTCACATATTTCAAAAAATTCTTTTGCTTTTCCAAACAGCGAATTATAGGTTGGCAAATGATCACGTGTACAAAAGTAACTATCCTTGTACAGTGGTTAATCAGAAACCGATGTTAAATGATAACCGGGACAGGCCGCTGGCGACTCTACCCATTTGCTGAGTTGAAAGAAAAGACACAGGGCTGGTATGTCTGTACGGGGGTTTATATAATGCAAGCCTTGCTGTGGAGCAATGGTATTAGTGGTGCATTTCATTTATTTTATTTAAATTATTAAATAAATCGGAGTGCTATACAACCTACAAAAGCCTCAGCCACACAGCAAAGCTCGACCATTCAATACAAAATGTGAATAAGCATCTTCATAGAATAAACAGTCGCACGAGCTCTTGAACCTA
Organism: Ambystoma mexicanum; assembly: GCF_040938575.1. Classification (NCBI taxonomy): domain Eukaryota; kingdom Metazoa; phylum Chordata; class Amphibia; order Caudata; family Ambystomatidae; genus Ambystoma; species Ambystoma mexicanum. Next base: position 804,737,054 of record NC_090921.1, read on the forward strand.
AAGTTTGGCTTGACCCTGTCAATATACACAAATTAACAACCCCAACCCTTCATTCTTGATACTAATGATCAGGTTTGGGAAGTGCCAAGTCCTTTGGGAAAATCGGTGTAAGGTCGGTGAGTAGCCACAATACTTATGGGTGCCCCTAACGCCTCAGTTATAAAAGTCTGTGAAGAATTTTGATTTATATTCCATTCCATTGCTTTTTAACCACCCTTTACTTAAAAAGCTGTTCTAAAAGATAGAAAATGTACTTTACTTAACTGTAAAAGTCCTGAGAAGTCTTCTGGGACTTTGTTCATCCCCACAGGAACCTTTCCTAACTTTTCCCCCTCTCCTAAAGGAACTTTGTGAATGTTTGGGCACATGGCCTTATTCAACTTAGGGTTGGACTCATAAAGCTTTTATTCCTGTGGAGTGGTTATACAATTGCTTCATTACTTCCTTTGACTTTCAGGTGTATTGGTGAATTGTGTGCATTATTATAATCAACTGTGACTGTATATATGTTTTATATTTAGAGTGTTGTGTGATAATATTACCTGCTTGATTAATGTTCCTAGTGTATTGTTGGGCCTATAATAAATAGACTATTTTTGTGCTTACCTGTCTAAGTAGAATCATTGTGTACCCCTTACCCCACTCACCTCTCCTGAAACATAGCCTTGGCCACTCCCTGCACTTATCTTGAGTGGTTTGGCTAAACTCCCAGAGTTCCCCTGTTCACTATAGCTAGGGTGGCCTCCTAACATCTGTCCACCAGGCCAGAATTTGGAAGTCCATCTTAACAGGAAGTAAGATGGCTTTCAGATCCCTGCAAAGCCAGATCAGAATTGTTGCTAGCTAAACTGAACAGACAGAACATTACAGAAACGTGGATAGCCAAGGAATAAGCTTGAATACGGGTGCATTAGTTCCTGGTGCTGAGCGTGTCAAGCTGTAAAATTGCTTTAATTTGGGTAGATTGTGTGTCTCCAGCTTGCTAGATTTTCTGTGATGGATTGGTTGGGATAGTGGAGAATCAGAGTCTTTGTAGGCAATGCGTCCCAAATTAACCTTGAATCTCTCTCTAAAAGGCAGCCAATGTAATGTCTCTATAATGGGTAACATGTGGGCAAACCTCTCACCCCACTATCAAACTTGTGGCTTAATTGAAAACATACGGAAAGTGTCATGGTGTTCCAGAATCAGGTCTTCTGATGTCTCTGTGCAATCTGCGGTCACAATATTCTATCACAGCAAATCCAATTCGGTCTTTCATTCTTCCAAGGCCATGTAGCAAACATTCTGTGGTCCATTACCACTTGACCCCTCTTCCTGGTCACTGCCCATCCTTATGAGGTTCCCCCTCCATTACAGGAACCATTTTACAATCTTGATTTGTCTGTCCCTTTTTACTACTGGCTATATATTTACCAACAATATATCACAATAACCCTAAATAAAAATGTTTGATTCTGCAAATAGGAACTAGAAGTAGAAGCATGTGATAAATGTATAATTATCTCATTATTTTGCAACATCGAAAATGTCCTTTCCAAAAGCAGATCCTGTGGGTCAAAGATCATACAGAAAGTTATAATTCTTGACCCATAGGGTCCTATGCTTTCTCCAATCACACTTTCTCCAATTGCACTCTGGAATGCTCAGTCTGTATGCAACAAAACCTCATTTATGCCTGACTACTTTCACTCCAGCTCTCCTCCCCTAGTCCTTCTTGCTATCACTGAAACCTGGATTTCTCCATTTGCCACTGCCACTCTGGCGGCCCTACACGACTCCAAACTATCCTTCATTCACTCTCCTTGACTGACTGGCAGAGGTGGAGGTGTCGGACACCTACTCTCTTCCCTTCTCAATGCCGCAGAAATCTCCAATACCATGTCGTCTCCTACCTCTTTTGAATTCACCATCTCCACTATTGCTCTCCCTTACTCGGTTCACATCACCTCCATCTATCGCCCTCCTGGTCCCACTGGATCCTTCTTTGATGATCTTGGACAACTCCTTGAATCTCTTTCCACTAAAAATCACCTCATTCTCTTAGGTGACTTTAATCTTCCCTCTCCTACCACTTCTCAGAAATCTGAACTTTAATCTTTTCTTAGTGAGCACACCCTCCACTCTATCCATAACATACCTACCCACACAAGGGGTAGCTCTTTGGATCTCTTATTCTTCTCCACCTCTCTCTCAGCCACTAATACTACTGTCACACCATCCATATCTGATCACTCACTTGCTTCCACCACCATCACCTTTCCACCCCCTGACCTTTCCTTAGCACTTGCTTCACATAAGCATACAAGCAAATGCAAACCTTCTGCCACCCCCCTCTTTCTGTCCGACCTACAGTTCTCAATTTCCTCCTTCACACCCGATGCCCCTTTCACGACCACTGCCTTCACCAGATTCCAATCCCTACTATATGTCTCATTCTCCTCTCACTTCCCACTGTTTACTTTCACCCGTAAGTCTCAGTATCCTCAGCTATGGGTCATCCCCTGCATATGCTCTCTCCGCACAGACATGTGTTGGCTGCTGCATTAATGGAGGTGTACCCACTTGCATGAGGCCCTGCAACTCTACTCTCTGTCCTGAACTCTCTCAAGTCCACACTTGATAGAGCGAAAAAAGGGAATTCTACGTAATCCTCATTGACTCTCACTCCAACCGACGTGGCACACTAAACTCATTCCTCACTCCTCGTAAGTCTATGACTATCAACTCCACTCTCATAGCTAATGACCTAGTTGAATACTTTGCTGCAAACATTCCAAAATTACAGACTCTCTCCTGACCTTCCTCACTCTCCCTCCTTCTACATATTACACTACGCCTACTCTACCATCATCCTCTGTCTCTAGCCCTCACTTTAGTCACACTAATACTGACAAAGTGCTATCTCTACTGATGAAAGCTAACCCCTCTTGTGCCCCATCAGACCTTCTTGCACCTCAGCTAGTCAAGCCTATTGTCCCTTTGGTGGCCTCTCACCTAGCTGAACTCTTCAACCTGTCCTTCGACTCCACTTGCTTTCCTTCTTTTTTCAAACAGCCACGGTCATCCCTCTCCTAAAAAAGCTAGGGGCTGACCTTAACCTACCGGCTAACCTTTGCCCTGTGTCTCTCCTTCCACACTACTCTAAAGTGCTTGAAAGGGTTGTGTTTAACCGTCTTACCAATTTCAAAGACATCTACAATGTTAGAGATCCCCTACTAGTAGGTTTCTGCTACTGTCACTCCATGGAAACGGCTCTCTTGAATTTGTCCAACTTCATCGCCTCTGCTAAGCACTCCAACCTATCCTCTATCCTAAATCTCCTTGACCTGTCTGCTGCCTTTGACAGTGTCGATCACTCTGATCTCCTTAATACTCTCTTTCTTCTTGACTTTCGAGATAGATCCTTTGCCTGGATTGAATCCAACCCTGCACCTCACCCATTCTCTGTCTGCCGGAGCAACAACACCTCTAAACTCACTCCTCTAACTGTTGGTGGTTCACAAGTCTCTGTCTTGGGACAATTCGTCTTTACACTCTACACCTCTGCTCTTAGGGCACTAATCTCCTCCTTTGGGTTCTTGTAACAACACCTAAATCTTCTTCTCCTTTCGTGAACTCTCCTTTGATCTCGCTATCAAAATTTCAAACTTTCTCTCAGCCATTAAATATTGGATGGCTTTGCACTCTCTGATGTTAAACTCTACCAAAACAGAGGTGCTCTTCTGCCCTGCCAAAAGCTCTCTCCCATCTCTTCCTTTGCCTATCCAGTTCCAACCTGACACTCTCCCCTAGTCTTCTTCAGCTAGAAACCGCAGCGTCATCTATGACCTATCTCATGTTTCAACTCCAAAACTGGAACAGCAGCTCGCCTTGACCTCCTAAATATTAGGAAAATCAGGCACCTCCTTCCTTTCAATACCGCCAAACATCTCTTAACCACTCTTGTCTTCTCTAATCTGGACAACTGTGGCAGCATCCTCTTTGGTCTCCCCAACTATGCTTTCTGTCTAATCAACAAGATCATTAAAGTCGCTACCAGGACTCTCTATGAACTCCCTCACTTCACACCTACTTCCTCGTACCGTAACCAGGTTGGATGGCTGATGATACAAAACAGGTCCATATTTAAATGTGTTCTCCTGGTTCACAAATCTATCCACAGTAAGGCACCACTGTATCTATCCTTCTCTATCCAACTCTACAAGCCTTCTTGTAACCTCCTTATGGCTCCTCACTCTCCCTTTTTCCTCTCATGTCTGCTCTTTCTCTCCTGTTGCCCCACTTGCATGGAATTCTCTTTGCCGGGTATTCGAGAAACAGTCTGCATAGAATTGTTCAAAACCAAACTAAAAGCCTAGGTCCTTACCTCTGAGTTACCTTCTTAACCTACCTCTCATCTGCCTGCTAGCTGACATTTTTCCCTCACCTGTAACATGTCTCTGTCTCTCTCTTCCTCCGCCTCCTCTCTAGAACTTCAACCATCAAGGTCACATCCCAAGCACAGCTGGCTGTACCACCTATCTGCACTTAAAAATGCCCAATGTTCTTTGTCCCTGGTGACTGTTCCATTTACTCCCCTCCACATCCTGGTCAGAATGCCCCTCAAACCCACCCCATTGTAATAACATGTGGTACAAGCACATGACTAAAGTAGGTAGACAAACCACAGGCGAGAGCTGATTTGTCTGCTCACTAATCCCCTATGCCATGAGTGCCTCCAGAACATTTGTAGCAACTGAAATACCAGCAGCAAGAGCACAATGCCTTATGTACCTGTCCATGTTCACAACCTGAGGAAGATTCCAAAGGAGAACAGCAATATTGAGATGGATGTCCAAGGCAACATTATCCTATGAAGACAGCTATATAAAGACACTTGACATGACGGACGAGTACTGGAAAAAAGACCAGGCTATACAATACATAACTGACGGCCAACAGAAAGGAAAGACAAAAACAATAACACTGAAAGAGTTAACGTGTGCTAAGAAGGGACCTAAGGAAATAGGAGGAAAACCAGGATGTTGGGAACGACCAGAGATGATTGTGTATGACCAAGTGTACACAGCTGAAGGATGGCAGGAGGGAGTTGTAGCCAGAAAAGCACACGCACTTGTAGTGGGGCAATTGATTACTAGAGAGCATGTGCCCCCCTGCCTTCCTCAGAAGCAACAGAATTATAAAATCAGAAAGGACACATTTGAAACTGCACTTGAAATTCTCCTGGAAATGCAGCTGGCACAAAGAATAGTTATTTTCACGACACAAGTAGCGGGCAGATAAGGCATTAGCTTGCACAATTAGTGTGTTTTTAAATAGAATAGAGGTGACAGGTAGCCATGTATCCAGAATAGGGACTCACTACACAAGTAGGGCAGCATGACTATAAGTAGGATGAGGTTGCAGCTTACCCATAGGTAGATATATCATGTGCCAGGCATGCACCAGGAGCGGGTAGATAGCTAAATAAATGCAGAGAAAATGTGTCCTACAGAAGAAAATAACATGACAAGCAGCTGCCATTTCTGCACCAGCACAGTAGAAATTGAGTTATGCAGCTTTAAGAAAAAAAACTGGTTAAGCACACTTGAACAAATAACATAATTCATGAAAATGCTGTGGCCAGTTAGATGTTAGCTGCCTCAAAAGGAATGTCAAAAGCCCAAGGCTTCGTAGGGGAGGCTTACATGGCAGAAACAAGATACCATTGTGTGCATCCGGCTGTCGAGGTAAATTAAGTTACAATAACACAGCAGACTATTTGAAGTCTATGCGATGGACTGAACATCCCAGGAAGTTTATAAGTAGATGGCAGATTAAAGCCTCTGCGATTGGCTAGGCGTGACAGAGGAACGTGATGTGGCTAAAAAGACAACTAATTGCTGTTATGAAATCTTAACAGGGTGGAAGCAGCATGACTCACAAATAGTTATTCATAAATGTGTCATGAACAGGATAGCGGTTACTGTTGTGAGAATAGGTCCATGAGGCCTGGCTACAATATGGCAGGAGACAACATGGGCTATTTTATTTAATTAAGAAAAAGACAATAAGCTTGTCCTCTCTCTACTTGTCTACATAAAACATGTCATCATGCAGCCAGTTCATGGAGAGTGTGACCACCTGTTAACTGATGAACACATGTCTTTTTTCACTGCAGAAGTAATTTAGGGCCTACCAATAATATTCAAGCATGATGAAGTTGTACATTTTATGGGATGTTTTATGGGTGGGGCATTAGATAGAGAGTTATCCAATCAGTAGGGTGAGACATATAGATACTATATGTAGCTTAGCAATTAGGATCAATGAGCAGTAGAGATAGGTTTTCATAACTCAGTGATCATGATGACATCAGAATGACTCATTTGTGTTATATAAACTTCTGTTGTCTGTTCAAACATTGGAGAATCCTTGAGTGAGAAAATTGCTTTTAACCTTGTTTTTCCCCCCAGTCTATTGCAATAAAGATGGGTTACCTTGCATTTAGCATACCACAATCACTCTGTGTTCTCTTTTTTGGCAAATACCAGTTAGAGTGCTATTTGGTTTTGACCTCTTTTTTCATCTGGTAGCAGAGTCCGGTTGGGGCTGTGGATGTTGGGGGTGCCCTGTCAACCTCCTTTCTGTACAGCGGATCGGTCAGGGGAGCAGATTTCTTTTTTGGTTGTGCACAACAACAGGAAGCACAACAGGGACCAGCTTTGGAGTGGAACCCTGCCTGGTCTCCCACCGCCCACTGGAAGCAACAGAAGGAGCTGGCAAATTGAGGTTACCCCAGGACCCACAACCCTCAATGGTCCACAGAAAAAGTGAGTTTGCTATCTGCATGGTAACAATTGGGGGTGGGAAATGTATTGTATGGTATTTAAGAAACAGTTAAAAGTGATAAAGGATAGCCCTAGACAAGGTCTTGGAAGACTGCGTCGTAAGGCCCTTGAGGGCCCAACCTTCTTTTGAGGGTAGAGTTAAAAAGACAGAGAGGTAAGGATACCCCGGGGCAAAAGGAAGTAACCGGAAGACTGCAGTATTTTATTGTGTTGTATTGTGTTTTTATTGATTACATTGTTGATTGCCGGAATTGTGTGTATTTTGAGACAGGACTTGTAGAGGTGTTTTTTCTTTGTGTGTTGTGAGAGTAGCAGATAGCATTGTTTGATAGAGGTTGATGGGGTAAGTATGAACATTTAGATTGTGAGCGGATTTTGTTGGTGTGACCCAGATTTAATAGATGGAGTACATTTGAAGTGGGGAGGAGGTGTGAGTAAGGGAAAAGTGCAAGAGAATTGCAAAAACTATTTCTGTTCCAATTATTGGTAAGCTGACCACTATTTTGTATAGTTTATTCTGTGTAAGTGCCAAGCTGCGTGCTGCTTAAAGGTTGTCACCTTGTCAGATACCCCAATAATTCACCTATGCAAGGCATTCCCTAGATATAGTGCCAAAATAATTAAGTATCATGCTGAGTGTGTGAAAGGGACTACTGCGAAGATGTACCTGTCATGGCCACAAGAGGGCACTCACTGTAAAAAAGTACTCCAACACATGTGCACATACTTACACGCTACACACAAGGGCAGAAAGCTCAAGAACAGGCTAGGTGTATTAGAACTCTGGAAGGCCTTTGAGGAAGAAACAGAGGGGCCTAAGAAGGAATGGATTCTTAACATGTGACAAGGGGAGTGCGAGCAGCCCACAGCGCCGTCATCTCCCCCCCTCTGAGGAAAACGCTTACACACAGACAACAGATCTGCCATCACCAGCTGAGGCAGGCATCTACACACAATTCACAATACTGCTAAGCGTATGAGGAGAGCACACCAGCCCGACCATCCAAGGAATATACCCGGTACAAGCAGCAGCTGTAGGGTATAGTAATTGTGTGGGAGTGATGGGCCATTTGGGCTCCCCTCGTACATTCTGCACAATATGGACCACTTGCTCACGCACTAGCGGGGAACGCCTCCATTGCCTTATGCTAACATTAGCATAGGTGGGGCTATTGCGAGATACACTTGGCTTCCATTTTGTGTGCCCTCGACTCCATCTTTGGACTAGGCCTCACTCCGGTACTACGAAAAGGCTTCTCTCCCCTCTGCAGCGCCGGGCACAGTGCGCTCATGGCCCCCACCTTTTCTTCCACTGTCTGAAAGCTTCACAAATCCCTTTCTCACAGATGCGCCGGGGATAATTGAAACAAATAGTAAAATGTATCATCTCACTCTTCCTCTGTGATCACTGTCCTGTGTGTGAACCGGCTCAAACCATGACTTGTAGCTCATCCATCTCCACAAACCTGCTCCTACCCTCTCACCCCCGCTGGTGGAAAATGACTGCCAATGTAAGCCAGCGCCCTCCTAAGGTATTCTCTTGATGTACCAGAAGTGTGATCCTGCCGTACAGCCCACCCTTGAGTGCCCCCACTAAATCCAGACCCCTGTCACAGTATATTGTGTCCTAAAACTAACATGTGTCACCATGCTCCCCACTCGCTTGATGTGCTGAGACCCACCCAGTTACGCAGGTTATCACAAGGGGCAGGACCCCTAGGCCCGGTGCCCCATAACAATCGCCATGAAAGATGATTTAATTACGTGAATGCAATTTATAGGTTTGCAAAGATTTACTCAAAGGTGTATTAAAGATTGTCATTTATTATATGTCTAATGGTAGTTTCTCATGCCAGCTTAGTTAGTAACAACTCTCGTAGTGACCTAACCCTCACACCTCCTGGAGTCAGGCAGCTGGACCTCGCAACGCTCACCCTCCCGCCAACTGGGCAGCCTATCCGGAAGAAGCAGCGCCTACTTCAATATATGTACCATCGCTCTCCAACCAATCCTGCACTGTTGTAGCACCCTATGTTAGTGACGTCACCGATTACACTGTTTCACTTTATGATTCCACGTACGTGTATTGTTTGCCAGAGCGCTCTCGAGGCAGCAGAGTTCTCTGGATGCCAATTTTACATAAAGACTTATTAATCTTGCAACCAGTTCTCTTAGTCTCATTCCCTACTCGGATGTGTTATGCTTTATGACTTTGCATTGGTAAATCAGGGAGTGAGCCTTCACATTTGGTGACACCGACGTGATCCAGAAGGGTGTGCCGAGAGAGGGCCCCGTGCCGTGCAGCGAGATCTGGGACGCCCGCAGCAAAACCATTGCCTCTGCGGTTGACCAGTCTGCACACAAACAGAAAGGTTCCTAGGGACCCCGTCATCTTTGCAAATACCCAACTGCTCGCTGAGGCGGGTCACGGCTTGGTTGTGGTGTGGCCCCGATTGTGGATAGACTGTAAACAGAGGCTCTCGGACCACCCCGGACACGTGAGTACTGGTTGCGAGATTCTCAAGTGAGGGGCAAAATTGTGAAATAGTGGGTGTAAAGATAAAGCGAGAGAATTCGGGGGAAGGTACATTTTGGCATTAGGGACTGTGTTAGTGAAATTGTTAGGCTTTTCTTATCTATCCTTCATATGGCCATTAGGTTATCGTGGAAGAAGAGATAAAGAGGAATATGGGATCCTAGCTCCGAAGGGGGCTAGAAGGCGGCACCGCGTAGCATTGTCTTGACCGGTGCAGGATTTAAGTGGAGATAAAAGAAAAACGTAGGAGCCTCATATGTTCAGTAGGCTCGGAGTAGTAATTTAGAATATTCTTTTTCCGTGTGAGCAGAATTCTTCAAGGAGGTAGCCTAAGGTGGCTCAGAGGTGGGGAGTGAATAAGAAAATAAGAGACTAGAACAAAACAAAGGGGCGATTCACACCAGAGGGTAGTACATGTTATATGTTCAATGTTGTTGAAGTCAATTGTGTTGGTCTGTCGACTAAGTATATGTATGTTTATGTTATCTATGCACAAAGCATTGAGGAAAAGTGGTTTTGTGGTTCCTGAAATAAGGTGTAAGTAAAAAAGGTTATTGACATTGAACTTGGTACAGGTTAAAAAGGTATTGCAAGGAGTACTGGAAAGGTATTTTTTTTAGTTGCACTGTGCAATATACCAAGCATAAGAGTGAAAAACACAGAAAATAGGGACAAGACGTCATGGGAGGGAGTACACCGCTAGCACATATTTGTCAACACCTCCCCATGTACAGTGAAAAAATACAGAAATATAGTGAACAATGGCTTACAGAAATAAAAGGAGAGGGCTTGTCCCAAATATGGCCAGAAGGGGGGTCCTTTGAGAAAAGAGTGTTAGATCTTGTAGCAACCCATTTGTTAGCAAAGTACAGAGGTAAGCAGCTGCAAAACAGATGTGAAATACTAGATTTATGGAGGATGTTTGAAGAAGCATCCCCGAGCAGTGACGTAAATAAAGAAGTGTCCTCAGAAGGGCCTACAGCACCGATGGGGGAGGAGGGAGTAACCGCGGAGGAGTGTACAGTAAAAATATGGGAAAATGACCTCACTAAGATTTACCCATTATTAACGAGGCCCGCTGCAGGATACAGCGATCCCAGTTATGTGCCTGTGCCAAGTGCCCCGATAACCCTAGCTGCCACGACCCCGCCACCATATGACTCAAGATGCCTATACGGGCCCACTCGTGCCCCTCCGGTAGACATAGCACAGCTTACTGGGGATTTAGAAAGACAACTTGCCAGCACACAAATGGAGATAACACGATTAAGAGCATTGTGTGATAGGGGACAGATGTTGCCCGGGGGAGGAGAGGTGCCACCCAGTGTAGCTAGTGATTTTATGCCACCACCCAGTGTAGCGGGGGGTTTGACACCCTCCCCGCCGCCACAGGGAAATGTGCCTAAAGGACCAGAACATGAGTGGAAATCAGGAGAGTTCTTCTTCCATTTAAATGACAAGCCAATAAGAATAGTGCGAGCAGAACTCGCAGATGACCAGGCAGGAGAGGGAGATTCGGATAGGGAGATAGATGAAGTATGGAGCGACTTAGATGACTAGGAAGAGGGGTAGCAGCGGCAGGATTTTTGCTTCCATTACAAGAGGACCCAGAGAATGGGGGAGGTTTCCCAAGATGGCAAGGGAGACTGAGGCAAAGAGTAGGAAACATGTTGTTAAGCAAAGCAAAGAAGGGAACGGTAAGTAAAAAAGGAGGTAAGGCTAAACTACAGATGCCTCTGATACATAAGGGAGCAGGGAGACCCCACTACATACCATGGGCACAGATGGACAAAAATAACTTGTTGAAATTGCTCCCCCCACTTTCAGGTGGGGTAGGGAAGTGGATACACGCATTCTAAAAGCACACAGCAGCAGTGCCCTTGCCTATGGGGGATGTAAAAAGTTTATTGGTGCCAGCAGTTGGAGATCAAGCAGATGGGGTGTGGGTGAAGGCTGTTTTCCTGGGAGTAACAATAAACTGTGACCGCCATGATGGGTCATCATTCAACAATGTGAGGGCACAGGTGTGGGATGCATTGCGGATAACCTTCCCAGACACCCAGACTTGCATTTAGTAATGCAGTTCACAATGGGAGAGGAGGTAGAGGCTGCGCAATTCATCCTTCGGGCGCAGGACATGTGGAGATGAGAAACGGGCACGGCGTGGGACCAATCCATGGCTCTATTTTATTTTATAATTAAGAGAGGGCTCCCCAAGGTGGTACAGAAGGCCTTGGATAAAATAGCTTGGATTGAAGCCAAAGGCTGGCCGGAGATTCAGAGCATAATAGTACACCATTGTAGGAGGATCAAAGAAAGAGAAAAGGAGATAGCACAGAGAAGGTTGGCAGACGAAGCAAAGTGGGTTCAGAGTAAACTAGTGAAGGTTGCGGCAATAAATGCAGCCCTACCCACAGAAAGACAGGGAGAAGGGGAGGAGGGATCAGGAAATACACCAGCGAGGATGGCAGCAACTTGGTCTGCAAACGGACAAGAGCAATAGAGGGGAGAGGAGCAATACGATGGGCCCCAATGGCAGGGCAGAACCGCAAGAGGACGAGGTGGATACCGGGGACAGAGAGGAGGATTTGGGGGAATGGGAAATAGAGGGTTTGGAGGACAAGGAATGAAGGGAGGACCACAAGGATCGTGTTGGAATTGTGGGAGGTGGGGAAATGTTTCCAGAGAATGCCGGATGCAACCAACGGGATATTACCAAGTGCCACCTCCGATGGGAAACAAACAACAATTTGGCCACCCACATCCAGGCAGAACCTATGGGTTACCAATGAGTGGGGGCGGGCAACACGAACAGTGCTATAATGAGTATCCGCAGAGAACACAACAAATGCAACCCAGACAGCAGCCCCAGCAGCAAGGTATGCAACCACAGGCTGCACGTCAGAACACGATGGGAAACACACACACTAACATTTTTGCAACAGCTGCCATGCACCGGCACCGTTCCGCGGTGCAGCAATGATAGCAGACAATGTCTTCTCGGTACCTGGAACAGAGACATACCCAAACTAGGACAGCCGACAGAAAGCACTTGCGTGTCCAGTCTTATCAACTACCGCACGTGCAGAAGAGGAACCACTAGTGGGGGTGGAGATAGGCAACAAACAGTTCATCTTTATGGTGGATTCGGGAGCTGAAAAATCGTGCCTCATGGAAGGCAGGGTTACCGCTCTCATAAAAAAATTTGGAAACACAGGGGTTCTCTGGGGCTATTTTGAAAGTTCCTTACACAAAAGATTTAGACATAACGGTGGGGGGAAAGACAGTGCGAGCACCCCTATTGTACCATGAAGACTCGCCAATACATTTGTTAGGAAGAGACCTCCTGAGCAAATTGAATAGGACATCTCCTTCACAGAACGAGGAATAGTGTGCTCCACTCCAGGGGTATGCCCTTTAAGAGCTATATGTTAATGATAAGTACCATGACAAATGAAATAGCAGTCAGAGGAGTGCCCATAGACATCGACATGTTCATTTATGGAATACGGGTGCTTGCTAAAGTGGTCCGCGATAAAGCGAAAAGAATGGAGAGTGCCATCCGACTTTGTGTTCCGCCCCATTGTGAATACAGATGTTGTGCCAGGTACAGTTATGTCAATTGATTTGGAAGGGGTACAAGTTTCAAGCAAACGTATTGTGGTAATAGGACTGGATAGGCATGTATGCCAATTGAGAACCATGCTGTGCATAGATCCCAATATAGCTTTGCATGATTTGACTGGTGAAGAATTGTTCACTGGCAATGATACAGATGGGGAGAGTATAATGGAAATAAGTGTACCATGTGATATAATGATTCAGCATAGAGAAATACACAACCCCCTCATTGCTAGTGTTAGTGCACCACCCATTATATTCGATGAAGAGATGGAAAAGGTACTGAAAGAATTATGGACAAAAGGCCCACACGATGTAGGGTTTTTGCAAGAGGTCACACCCATAAAAATAAAATTGAAACCAGGTGCAATTCCACCTAGAGTAAAGCAGTGCCCATTGTCAAGAGAGGCAGAGGAAGGAATAAAAGAAACTATAAATGCATTATTACAACAAGGTATAATAGTGCCATCAAATTCACCTTGTAATACAGCGATTTACCTGATCAAGAAAGCGAGGGGTGGGGCTTGGAGAATGATACAGGACCTCCGCCCACTTAATGACGTAATACAAAAGGAATTTCCTCTAGTGCCTAACCCAGCGTCCATCTTGTGTAGCATCCCAAAGGAGGCCACATGTTTCACAGTTGTAGATTTGAAAAACGCCTTTTTCTCATTGCCACTTGACCCCAGTTGTCAGTATCTCACAGCATTCACCCTGGGGGGAAACACATATGAATATTGTAGATTACCACAAGGGTACTGTGAGACCCCCAACATCTTCAATAGAATTTTGCATGAAGACCTTGGGAATGCGTATGTAGTGAGCATGATAATTCGATATGTGGATGATCTCCTCATCTGCAGTAAGAGTGAAGAACAGTGCAGAGCAGACTCCATTACATTGCTAAATTTACTAGCTACAGAGGGGTACAAGGTGGATAAAGGTAAACTTCAATACTGCCTAGCAGAAGTGTTGTACCTAGGGAAGTTGATTTGAAAAGATGGCAAAAGAATTATCCCAGACAGAGCAGCAGCAATACGTCATACAATAATACCCAAGACAGTGAAGGACATGCAGACATTTCTCGGCATATGTAATTATTGCCGCGCATGGATACTGGACTATGTGGCATACACACGCCCATTATTACAAGGATTAAAAGAAGCACAAAAGAACAACGCCCCAATAAAATGGACCCAGGAAATGATGACACAATATTTTAAATTGAAAGACCTCATCACACACGCGCCATTTTTAGCGAACCCCGATTATGATCGGGAGTTCTACCTCTTTTCACATGCAATGGGATACTGATGATGGCAGTTCTAACACAGAAAACATCACTAGGGCACAAGCCATTGGCCTACTACAGTAGCACATTAGACTCAGTGATGCAGGGCCACTTTGCATGCGAAAAGCTCTCGCAGCAGCGGACTTTGCGATAGAGAAAAGCGCCACCATTGTAATGGGATGCTCAGTGACACTGTATGCAGAGCATTCACTATTTGCTATTCTGGAGAGATCAAAATCGACACTCACCACACAAAGAGCAACAGCATACGAGATCCAATACCCAGCCCAAATCTCCATGTAGATGTAAAACTGTAAACCCTGCCACATTCATTACAGAGCCCTGCACAGTAGAAGACATGCAAACACATGATTGCGCCACATATGAGGGAGAAAAAGATGACATTCCAAAAGCAAGTAAAAATGCCCTCAAGGGTTGGGGAAATATACTTTGTGGATGGGTCGGCATCAATCGACAGTGAGTCATGAGAAAAACATGTGGGGCAGCAGTAGTGAGAATAGAAGGGGAAGAGTACGAAGTTATAGTGCAGAAACGCCTCCCATCGTACTATTCAGCACAAGCAGCAGAACTAATTGCACTAATTGAGGTGCTACACACAGCTAAAGGATGTGCAGTGACAATTTATTCTGACTCGGCATACGTGACAATGACAGTACATTCAGGATTGTCACAATGGCGAAGAAGAGGGTTCAGAAGGGCAGATGGCTCACCTGTACAACATGAAGCACTATTAAATGATCTAACTGAGGCACTAGCAGAACCATCTGTGGTAGCATTGGTAAAGTGCCAGGCACACACCAACAACACGGATGCAATCTCACTTGGGAACGCGGCAGCAGATGCCGCTGCAAGAGAAGCTGCGTAGTTTAATGTTCCCCAACAGCTAGAATGCATTGTGAAAACACCAAAACAAGATAAGCAAGAGTAAGGGTACAACTGCACACCCATTCTGCAAGCGATAGAGTTACAAAAACGTGCACCCCTAGAAGAGCAAGAATTATGGGGAAAAAGAGGATGCAAACAGTCACCCACAGACTTAATATGGCGACAAGAAATTACAGGAAAAGTAGTAATGCCCGTGGAATTGTTACAAATAGCATTTCAACAATTACATTTTCCAATGCATGTAACAAAACAACATATTGCAGCAGACATTCAGGAGGAATGGTTTGTCCCCAATTTTCAGGAGCATTTATCCAAATTAACAATAGAATGCACAACATGCCAAACATACAATTCAGGTATGACACTCAGAACATTACCAGGAAAACTCCCTGTAGGACCATTTAGGGAGCTCCACATTGACTATGCAGATATGGGAGAAAGATGTAACGGGGCGAGATACATCATTGTAATAGTTTGTCCCTTCTCACGTTGAGTTGAAGCAGGACCATGTGCCCACCCCAACACAAAATGCACGGCAATCCTTTTGGTATGGGAAGTTTTCTCCAGGTATGGCATATGCGATATGATCAGATCAGATAACGGCACCCATTTTGTAAACGATCTCTTCAAGGAAGTGACAACGTTGTTAGGGGTAAAGCATAAGTTATGTTTGATTTATCACCTGCAAGCTAACGGAATTTTTTGTAGAAAAAATCAACGGCCTGCTCAAAAGTAAATTGTACAAATTGTGCAACACACTTAAAAATAACTGGGTGTATTGCTTGCCCCTATCACTGTTCCAACTCAGAACACAACCAAGTAAGGATTATCATTTGAGCCTGCACAAAATAGTGACGGGACTGCGCAAAAATACACCACTATCCCCAGTAAGAAGAGCATCAGACGCTCACAGAGCTGCCAAAGTGCTAGGGGATAAATTTAAGGAATACCTCACCCAACTGACACGTGCAGTGCGAAGTATAGCAAGGCAAATAGCACCCCCATTTACACAGGATAGTGAAACAGGTACAACAACGCCAGCACAAGACAGCCCCACAGGACAGCTAATGCCAGGAGAAAATGTATATGTGCGCAGTTTCGTGCGGAGATAGAACTCCCTGCAATTTCATGGCCCTTACAAGGTAATTTATTGCACGCCCACCACAGTAAAAGTTAAAGGGTTGAAGTACTGGGTGCATCTCTCAGATGTGAGAAGGGCACATGATCGTACAACACCCCAAAGTGAACAACAGCAGAGCCAAGATGTGGCAATTCCCTAATATAAAGGAAAGGAATAAACGGCATAAAATGGGAAAGTGGAAAACAGGGAACATTGAAAGGATTGAGAAGCACATGGAAGAAAAGAAGTATGGAAAAATGAGCAATGTATATAAAAGGAGTTTAAAAAAGTATGTAGTGTACCTCTCTCTCTTTTTGTCTCTTACTATCTTTCCATGGGCCTCATTACGAGAATGGAGGTAATGAAACAAGGAAGGCGGAATGGTAATAGTGGCATCGTTAATGGGTCCGGGGCATTACGACCCGACAACCTGCCAATACCAGCACCGCCTGTACCGTGCACCCTCATACCGGCATGGGCACGTAAACGCGCCCCTTTGGGGAGCAAATACCGGCATGCCGGTAATAGGAGGAAATCACAACCCACGCGGGCATGCAAATACCGGCATCTCGAATGGCGGTAATCAGGGGCTACATGATGGCAGCCATACAGGCATCACGGACCACCCGTAAACAGCAATCAGCAATCAAGCCAACTGCCACAGGTGCACACAATCCCCACAGGTGGACTCAATGGAGTCTGGCCCAGTATAAAAGGAGTACACCCACACACCACACCCCTTCCTACACCAAAATGATACCACTAGCTGTTGCAATCATGGCACTGGAGGACATACCTATACTGCTACAACTACAGCAACAACAGCAACTACAACAACAACTACAGCAGCAACAACAGGCAGCACAGAGGAGACGCAGGAGAAGAAGGAGGGTGAGACAGGCCCAGCAATTACCACCAGTACAGCCAGTAGTACCTCGTAGGCAGCCACCAATCCCTCGCATCAGACCCAGCCCATTCAATCTAACCCCTGTAACGCTCACCTGGTTCCCACGGGGGCGCGGGCGTGGTCTGGACGGCAGTGGCCTCTTCGAAGGAGATGTTCAGCACCCTGAAGATGGAGTGGGCTGGGTTCCCAAATCTGGCTTGTCTGGCTTGGATGAATACCCTTCTGTGAGCGAAAAGGAAGGGTTAATACTCTGCGGGTTTTGTGTAGATCTCCCGTTTCCCTTCTCACCCTCCTTGCAACCCTTCTGTAATTCCCTGTGGAGACTCACCTCAGGGATTGAAAAGGCAAGCTCTCCATCCTGCTTCTGATGCAGGGGCGCGTTGGGGTCCAGTTACGTCACTGGATAGTAAGTTCAAGTTCGCTTGTCTGTTCCGGTAAGTACCGTAAATGTTTATGGCAAGCTTGAGTATAAACTGTTCCTCTTCTCTTTTGCAGGTAATGGAAGACTCCGGGCTGAGGGCGGTTTCTGTCGAAAACCTGAGTTCAGGTGAGTTTTGGTGTAGGCCCACTACTGTCTTTTCCTGTCTCTTTTTCCTTAGGGGCCAGAGTTCGAGAATGCCGAAGAAATGGAGCTGGCATGAAGCAGAAGCTGAGTCCGACCTGTAAGTGTTAAGTTTTAAATAGTTTGTTTGCTACGGTTCTTGCATTCACTAATGTGATGTTTGCTTTTTCCCCATAGGGGCCGGGGTGCTGAAATGCCCAAGGAATGGCATTGACCCGAAGGTAAGAAGAATTAGCTTGGCAGGTAAGAGCTTCTTGGTTATTTTCCCTTCTCACCTTGCTTTCTTCTCTTCATCTCCCCGTAGGTGCTGGAATGCTGCAGGGGATCCGGATGGGCGTCGCAGAGCCGAAGGCGCCACGTGCAGGTAAGAGAAGTGCGCCGAGATGTATGCGACGCAGTGAGTATTTAAAATGATGTCTTTTTGCAGGAACGTTGGCGCGCTGAATCCGGAATGCAGCTTTAACAGGTAAGGTTTGTTTTCACCTGTTTCTTCTTCCCTTTTCTATCCTTAGGTGTTTACAGGATGCTGGCAGGCGTGGTCGAGGGCTGGAACAGGAGCAGGCACGGTGAGCGTCCAGCTGCTATGAGCAGAACAACGCGAAGCGTGGTTTGCTGTCTGGGCGTGGCTTAAATAGCCTTTCAAGTAGTCCCAGGAATGTATCCTTCCACTGAAGGTATGTATCCTGCCACCAGCCACACCCGTGTGGTTAAGTAGTTCCTTTTTCATCTGGAAGTTGTAGAATGATCTGCCAGGTAAGGAAATTGCAGCATGGTCTGCCAGGTAAGTTTGCACCAAACACTATTCCTTCCATATCTTGTATGAGCCTGGCGCCAATGGTGCCAGGACTGTTATCCCTTATGAGCCTGACGCCAACGGCGCCAGGACTGAGTCCAAAGAGCCCCTATCTGGGGTGGCTGGGACTTCCCTAGTATACATGTTGCCTGCCTCTGAGGGTGCCGGGCCCTGTCTGGCTCCTTGGAGGTAGGCATCATGACACCCCTGACCAGATCCACACCCTGTATCGGTTGGACCGGGACACCATCACCACCATAGTGGACATGATAGGCAATGACATTGCTAGCCTCATAGAAATACGCACTGCCATCCCCCCGCTACTAAAGGTGGTGTCTGTGCTCCACTTCCTGGCCACAGGCACCTACCAGCACACAGTGGGCCAGCTGCATGGCATTACACAACCACTATTTTCACTTCTGCTGACCCAAGTGCTGGATACCCTTCTGAAGCATGCTTGAACCTACATATCCCTACCACTGACTGCCCAGGAGATAGCCGACACCAAAGTAGGCTTCCAGGCACTGGCAGGCATGCCCAATTGTGTTTGTGCCCTGGACTGCACCCATGTAGAATTGGTAGTCCCCCATGCCATAGAGGCAGTGTACCGCAATCGCAAGCTATACGACTCCATCAATGTGCAGATGGTATGTGACTCCAGCAAGATCATCACACATTGCTGCGCCCGATTTCCCGGATCAACACATAATGCCATGGTGCTGCGTAACTCCTCGCTAGCTGTCACATGGAGCGACATGCTGGACCACGTGCCTGGCTGCTTGGTGAGTTGCCTGACTGGCCCATGGCAGTGCATCGGGGTAGTGATGTATTGGGATGCATACTCCACCTGGGTGGGAATGGGGGGGATGCATACTCCACCTGGGTGGGAATGGACGGTGAGTGGAGAATGCATGCAGAGCTAATGACTCCTCACCTGAACCTCCAAACCCCAACATGACACATCATTGGCACACATCTGACGATTTATGTATATCAATGACCACATGTAAGATGCGCAACCTGACCACCATGTGTATGTCAAGCAATGCATGAGTAAACAGGATCACAACTGTGCCAATGTGGCTAGTGTGACCATGCACAGTGTAGTATACACAGCAAAAATGGGATGTGAAACATTGTCGTACAACCACAGTACATCCACCTCAGCATACATTATTTCACCCTGCATCATCTATTCAACACCATCCAGACTACCTCACCATATTGCAGTATCGAATGCATCCAAACAATATTGTATAAATAGCTGTGCCCATGACTGTGTATCCTGAAGGTGGCAGGTCAGAGTGACTCACATAGACCTATCTGTATTCTCTTGCAGGTAATGGAGGATATCCCTTGAAGCCGTGGCTACTTACCCCTGTCCGTAACCCGCGGAACAGCCATGAAGAGGAGGACAATCGGGTACATACCGATACCCGTGTTGTGATTGAGCAGACCTTTGGCCTGTTGAAGGTGCGGTTCCGCTGCCTAAGCAGGTCTGGTAGAGCACTCCTTTATGGCCCTGAGAAGGTGGCAAAGATAACCATGGCCTGTGTCATGCTGCACAACATGTGCATCCGGAGAAATGTACCGCTGCCACCTGACATTGACATGCATGCACCGGGTGAGGATGATGAGGATGAAGATGGAGGAGAAGCAGCACCCCTGCCAGTACGTGATGCACAGGATGGCCGTGCAGTACGCCAATCACTGATTCACGAATACTTCTGACACACAGGGACCTTGATAGATGTGTGTCAGTGGCACATTGTACACTATGTCCATGTGGACATGCACACAGGGAATGTGGGGAGTTAGTCACTGTACACCGTCATAAATTAAATTGATACACAGGAAAAGATGACTGTCCAGCCATTGAATTTATTTAACACAACGGGTGTATTTATATCAACAGAAGAAAGTGCAATCCCCCTACCCCCAAAACCCCCAGTGAACTCCCAAACCCCCCCAGTGAACTCCCAAAACACCCACAGTGAACTCCCAAACCCCCCCAGTGAACTCCCAAAACACCCCCAGTGAACTCCCAAAACACCCCAATGTACTACCCCTAATACTCCGATTCACCGCCAACACCATTTTACCCACTCCTATAGTTCTCCCACACTATTTGCGGGACTTCTTGCTGTCCGGGGGCGGCATTTCAGTGTGCCTCACACTCCGCCATGTTTGATGCACAGGGTCTGGAGGGTCCAGAGGAAGCGGGGGCAGAGGAAGCAGGTGTGGTGGATGGGGAGGAAGCTGTGGTCATTTGAACGCCTGGTGTAGGTTGTGGCTGCTGCATGTGGAGCAGGATGGATGTGAGCACCTGCGTGATGGCCCCCAGACAGTCTCTCATCAACAATCCAGAGGTGTTCACAGCGGCTGTGTTGGCAGCTATGGCGGCTGTGTTGGCGGCTATGGCGGCTGTGGTCCCCGCTATGGCCTGGGCTATTCCACGCCTAGTGTCCTCCCCATCCACAATATATTGCCGGAGCAGGTCCAACATTGACTCCTGTCTGGTGTCCATCTTCACCAGCCGTGCCTCAAGGCTGATGGTGGGAGCAGCAGTGGTCGAGGGTGCTGTGATGGGGGCTGCAATGGCAGTGCTGTCCTCCTGGATGCTGCTCAGGTCTGAATCATGCAGGCAGGGATCCGCACTGCTGCAGGTGGGTGAGGGCTGAATGTGGGGTGGGGTGGTGGGCACGGGGCTTGGGGAGTGTGGACATGGCACATGGGTCAGTCCTTCCTGGTCCACATGCTCCTCCACTACTTCATCCGTATTGGTCAGTGGTTCTACGGCCTCGCCTTGCACTGGTGTGGGTGAAGGCAGCTCAGTGTCCACAGTGTCAGACGCACTGGGTGTTGTAGTGGGCTGCAAGGCTGCCCGGAGGTGGTGTTGTCGCTGGCCGTTGTCATTGGCTGGGACGTGGATGCCCTTGTGGTGGGATCCTGGCTACCATCTTCTCCATCAGTGACTGGGGGTGTAGAAGAAATGCAGGGCATCAGTGATGGTGTTACATGCTGGATGCATCATAGGGTGCTGTGGAGTATTTCATTTATCATGCATTCATTTCTTACAGGTGTGTCACACAGGGTAGTATGAAGGGGGCATTTTGGCATTTGCTGCATGGCAGGTGGCATGCTTTTGCATTGGGGTTTGTATGATGTATTACATGGGCACGGTCCATGTGTGTTGGCTGTGTGTTGGTAATGGGATTGGCACTCAGCATGCATTTCAGTGTGGCAGGGTATGGCACTCCATCTGGACAAGAATATGTTGATGTGTGTGTTGGGACATGCATTGCCTTGCCTAGACTCTCTTCCACATCACTTGTGCAACTTTATGGTTTCCCCTACAGGGATCTACAGGGTCACTCAGCTCCATCTGCAGATGTTGCCGCACCCGTCTTCATCTCCCCAAATCCCTCGATGGACTCCATATTGATGAACACGCTTGCCGTCTCCTCCCAGGTGGTCAGTTTGGCAGGAGAGTGGGGATCCCCGCCTGTAGCCATGGCCTCCCTCCTGTTGCTTGACAGGATATTACGAACCCTGAGGCAGAGGTCATCCCACCTCTTCTTGCAATCCTTCACTGTCCATGGGGTGGTTCCAACAGCGGAGACCTTGCGGGCCACCTCCTGCCAGATGTCCTTCTTGCGCTGCTGCACCTCACGCTTCAGGTTCTGCTCATTTATCACATCAGCATGTGTGGCAAGGGTGTCTGCCAGCATGCTCAGACCTGCATCAGAAAAGCGCTTTTTGCGCAGGCGGGGGGTACTTTTCCGTGTTGCCTTTGACATGGTGTATGGATTGCCACTGGTCTCTCCTGGAAACAACTGGTGGTTTGGGAGGATTGCAATGGATTGTGTTTTTAAAGATGGCCGCCGGCCCATTTCCCTTTCTGACACAATGACATTACTTCCGGGTCCGGTATTACGAGACCGGTATTAGCATGTTGTTATTACCTGGTCGGTATTAAGGAGTTCCTCCTAGGCGGAGGCGGTATCAGCGGGTACCGTGATGGCACTATTGGAGGGTTGGAGGGCCTTTAGCGGCATGCCGGTATGGCCATTACTGGCATGGGGGTTCGTGCGTGCTCGCGCACTCGTAATCACCCACTATTAGCGGCGTCATACGAGCACAGACCCGCTCGTACCTCCATGCCGGTAATGACCCTGTTTTTACCGCGCTACTCGTAATGAGGCCCCATGTCTTTTCTCTTCAGTTACCTCTTGCTATTATTTTTCTGTTGTATAATATGAGTTAAAAGAGCGAGATTACAAAAATGAATATTTAAAAAATAAGGTCAGCGCCTATTAAAAGGTTTCATTTCTGAAAAAAATGTAGAGAGTATCAGTATGAAATATGTAAATGCTAATGTGCGTACTAATGAAAAAAGAATATGTATATACATATTAAGTATTTTTGTGTACTTAGCACTTTTATATCGCCCCTTCAGGTGGAAATATGATGGAGACGAGGGCCCTCACTAACAATGACTCCAATTTAGATAGTGATAAGGTAGATAATAGAGTGAATAGAAATTATAACTATGACTTCGGTTTATATTTTGTAGCAATAGTATTTTCTGTGATGTTATTTTGCCTTGGCCTCTACTGGAGTTTGACTTTCATAATTGGGGATATGAAAGAGTGGGGGAGTGGGGTACACCGAAGGATCAAGCCTTATATGGGCTGGAGTCAAGACAATTTGGTCACATAATACCTCCCTAAATGATGATCTTACAACGTTGTATAAACACTGAACTGTCAAAACCCCTGTTCTTACATATGCTGCTATGGGTGACGATATTGATGATAAAACCAATGAATATGATGATGATTATTCCCTGTTTGGTGCGCCTGACCGACAGACACAAACACACATACAACCTCAGAACCAACCTCATATGGCACTGATATGCACTTTAGCCCAAATGCCCCAACCACCCAAGCTCCTTTAGTACCACAGTCCTGGCAAAATGTTAATGAACGGAGTGATGCGACTTGCCCAGACATTTTTCCTATAAAGTATCAGAGAGTAAAAATGCTGTATAATGACCAAGGGGGGAGCAGGAGGCGAAAAAGGGGGGCGGGGAGGAAAAGTTATGACGCATATCATGGCCTGGGATTAGATGAGATTGAAGATCCCCGTCACCCGGACCAATCCAACAAATGGTACTCAGACATGAGCGCACAGCCAAACAAGCAACTAACGATAGCTGCTATGTCTGCTCTCTCATTCCCCATGCCTCTGACACACCTAAAGTTCTTATACCTCAAGAAGTGCCCTTGTTGGATGCCCAATGTTTAGTTTTTCTAGTATTGTGTAGGATTCGATGCACCTTCCAGTCACACAGAGTTACAATAGAAATGCTGCAGAATGAAAACACGTGCACAAGCAAGCTTCAAGGAGTAATCTGCATCAAGGAACCATTTTTTGTTATCAAAGGGATACGGTTCAGAGAAAACAAGTGGCATGACGAGACAATCACATGTAAAGCAGAGGTATTGCGAGGTCTAACGGAAGAGAACTTTCGATGGGTCAAAGGGACAGGCACGACAATCTGGTCCCAGCACATCCCAAAACTCACATGGGTCACAGCTCTTGAGAAACCCATCAAAACACAGAAAGAAATTGCACATGAACTCTGTTTCCATGGCGAAGGGAAGGTACAGATGGGCTCTAACAGACAATGCAACAAAACGATCATCATCCTGGACATGAAGAAGGGTACAGCAGCACTCATGGACATGTATTGGGTATGTGGCAAGCAAGCATATCTGCATCTCCCGCCATCGTGGAGGGGTACCTGTGCCATGGCCACACTCATTCAGCATTAATGGTGATTCCAGAAAGCAATATCCAAGGGGGGAGAACTTCGGCTGATATATCTGCAGCACCCCAGCCAACAACAACAGAGCCCTCCGCATACGACATTCTGTCTGAAAACGAACTACAAGAGAGAGTGTCCTGCAAAAGAAGGTCATCCAACTACATCTCCGGCAAGTCATCAGGCCTCCTGGCTGAGATTCCAGATAAATACAAGTTCTTCAACTCTGCCAAAACATTTTTTCCTTCTCTCCTGCTGCCAGGTCTTCAGGCGCGAACAAACCCCAAATTGCTGCAGATCGTCCGCTGGGAACTGATCCAACTGGCCAACAACACTGAAGAAGGATTTAACGTGATAAAGATGGAACCCCGTGCACTGCGGTTGATGACAATGCAGAACAGGTACGTCCTGGACCTCCTCACAGCAATGGACGGCGGTGTTTGCCAAAAAATTAGGAGTGCCTGCTGTACATTCGTACCTTCTGAAGACGCGGACAAGGGACCCTTTCCACGTCATCTCGGCGGTGCACATTTTAGGGGAAAAAATGCAGAAGGAAGGCGGAATAGAGTCAAGCAACTGGTTCGACAACATCTTCAATTGGATACCGTCTTGGCTCAGCGTGATGATGAAAATGTTTGTCCCACTCATCGTTTTTCTTTTACTATTTTTCTGTGTGTGCCAGGTGGGCATTCGATGTTGTGCAAAATCAATGCCTAATTCAGCCATGATGATGGTGACAATGGGCAAATTGACAATGGTGCAAAATATGAAAGATGCGCAAATCCAAACAGGGGTGCCAGGTCCCTCTAAGCATTGCATGACAGCAGTATACCGCCATCCTGGGGATAGGGTGGATAACTCATACCACACCACAATCAAAGAGCCACGAGAATTACAATGGTATAGAGAGGTCTGGTTGGACCTGGATGGAGATGGGGGAATATGCATGACATGTACACCTGATGAATATGCCAGAAGGGGTCAGAGCCTATGAACCGTGTGTAGGGCTTGGATGCCAATCAAAGGGACGCACGAAGCAGAGTACTAGCGGAATGAAAATAATCGTTAAGATTAGTTTGTTACTTTAGATGTAACGAAAGGGGGGAATGTGTGGGAGTGACGGGCCGTTTGGGCCCCCCTCATACATTCTGCATGATAAGGACCACTTGCTCATGCACTAGCGGGGGATGCCTACATTGCCCTTATGCTAACATTAGCATAGGTGGGGCTATTGCGAGATACACTTGGCTTCCATTTTGTGTGGACTTTGGACTAGGCCTCGGTACTACGAAAAGGCTTCTTTCCCATCTGCAGCACCGCACACAGCAAGCTCATGGCCCCCACCTTTTCTTCCACTGTCTGAAAGCTTCACAAATCCCTTTCTCACGGATGTGCCGGGAATAATTGAAACAAATAGTAAAATGTATCATCTCACTCTTCCTCTCTGATCACTGTCCTCTAAGTGAACCGGCTCGAACCATGACTTGTAGCTCATCCATCTCCACAAACCTGCTCCTACCCTCCCACCCCCGCTGGTGGAAAATTACTGCCAATGTAACCCAGTGCCTTCCTAAGGTATTCTCTTGATGTACCAGAAGTGTGACCCTGCCGTACAGCCCACCCTTGAGTGCCCCCACTAAATCCAGACACCTGTCACAGTATATTGTGTCTTAAAAACTAACATGTGTCACCATGCTCCCCACTCGTATGATGTGTTCAGACCCATCCAGTCACCCAGGTTATCACAAGGGACAAGACCCCTAGGCCCGGTGCCCCATAAAAGTCGCCATGAAAGACGATGTAATTACATGAATGCAATTTATAGGTTTGCAAAGATTTACTCAAAGGTGTATTAAGGATTGTCATTTATTATATGTCTAATGGTAGTTTCTCATGCCAGCTTAGTTAGTATCAACTCTATATCGTCATGACCTAACCCTCACCCCTCCAGAAGTCAGGCAGCTGGACCTTGTGAAGCTCACCCTCCCGCCAAGTAGGCATCCGATCTGGAAGAAGCAGCACCTACATCAATATATGGACCATTGGTCTCTAAACAATCCTGCACTGTTGTAGCACCCTATGTTAGTGACGTGACAGATGACGCTGTTTCACTTTATAATTCCATGTACGTGTATTGTTTACCAGAGCGCTCTCGAAGCAGCAGAGTTCTCTGGATGCCAATTTTACATAAAGACTTATTAATCTTGCAACCTGTTCTCTTAGTCTCATTCCCTACTGGGATGTGTTATGCTTTATGACTTTGCATTGGTAAATCGGGGAGTGAGCCTTTACATAATCCCAGATATGAATCCCCTGATGAGGAAAGTGATGATAGTAGGAGAAGGGTGGAATTGGTAAAAGGAAAGGCGCCATTAGTGCATGGCACAGTTCAGAGACACAGGTAAGGGATGAGGAAGAATATAGAGAGCTACATAGCTTAAGAAAGCAGCTAGGAGCTGCTAAGAAAGAGCTCCAGAGAGTGAGAAGCATGCAGATAGATGGTCACAGGGCAAGAAGCATACCCATAGGTAATGGGGATAATGGAGAGACTATGGCGGAACAAGAGAAATGTGTAGGAGGAATAATATTGTTGAAACTCGATGGGAAAGGCACAGAAAATAATTATGTGAAGGTAGTGGAGTATGGAGAAATGAAGGAAGCAGCCAAGGAGGAAGTCAGTAGGGGGACACAGGAAGAGATAGAGCAAAATGCACAAAGGGAGAAAGAGAGGGAATGGAGAGAAGCAGCAGAGAAGATGCAGAGAGAGGAACAGGAATGACAAAGAAGGACGATGGAGGTAGGAGAAAGGGATGAGTATGTAAAGAGACTAAATGAGAAGAACCAGCGAATGGCAAGAGAAAAGGAAGAAATTGAAAAAACGACGAAGGAGATGAGCCAAAAGAATAGCAGAAATATGATGTCAGAGATGTGGGAGAAGCGAGTGGGACAATAACCCCAAAGACCAGTGGCAGAGATGTGTTGCCAGAGATAATGAGTGGAACATATGTAAGGGAGCTTGCTAAGGGAGTGAGTTTTGATCTCATACTTGAGAATGTCGAGAGAGGAGAAAGTGACAGGGAGACAGATTAGGTAGACATTGATGGTGAAGAGGGGGGAAGAGGCAGCGCAAGCCACACAAATGGACACCACAGGACCAGATGTTGGAGAGATAGCAGATTTACTGGGGCCACAGCTAAGCCTGCATCCACCTCTCACTTTACTTTTATACATTTATAATGCGCAGGCCATGGACCCGTTGGTTTAAGGGCACAAAAGGACATAGAACGAACGAAAAACAGAAACTCTGCAGGCATGGACAGATTACAAGTGAGTAGTAGGCAGAGGCTGATCTCCTTAGGCAGACAACACCAGTGTCGTAAGTTTTCTTTTGAAGACATCAGTTGAGTCAATGCCTCTTAATTCGAGAGGAAGGTCATTCCAAGCCCTAGGGGCAGCAGCGTAAAAGGCTCCCTTTGAGGCCTGCGTGGTCCTACACCTGGGGATCAGCATAAGATCCTGATTGCTGAATCTAAGCGATCTTCCAAGTATTTTATTAGATAAGAGAACCTGTATATACGTGGGCATTTTTCCCTGTCTACATTTCTGAGTTATTACTTATAATCGGAAAAGGATTCTTGACTCAACCGTGAGCCAGTGAAGAGCTTGTATTGCTGCTGACACATGGGGCCTCATTACGACCCTGGCGGAGTGGGTTTACGCCAGCGGTATTCGCGGCGGACCCGTCCGCCCTACTACGAGTTACCGTAGCGCCATGGAGCGTTTTCCGCCTGGTTTTTCCGGGCGGAGAAATCCATGGCGCTACGGGACCTTGTTGTTAATTACGCCACCGTATTTTACGGTGGCGTAATTAACGCCTTCCCCACTCCCATTATACCCTATGGGGCAAAAATGGGAATGGGGAAGGGTAAAATGGGGAATGGGGATTTACCGCCCCGCCAAGGTCAGAATGGGGCGGTAAATCCGCCAACCCCCATGGCGCTATCGGCAGCTTTCCGCCGTGCTCCATGGTGTATATTGCACCACGATTTCCGCCAGGGTCGTAATGAGGCCCATGGTCTCTCCGGGAGAGGTCCATAACCACTCTTACAGCTCTGTTCTGGGTGACCTGCAGCCTATTGCAAATAGATTTATTAATGCCCATGAGTAGGCTGGAACAATAATCAATTTTAGCTCCCACAATTGCTCTCTGCATTTTCTTGAGAGATAAGGGCTCTCAGGTGGGCTAACAGTTTGATGTGATAGGCACAAGTTCATACCAAGCTACATACATGAGACTTCATGCTGAGATGCTGGTCAGAGATGACCCCCAGCGTTTTAACTTTCTTAAGAGTGGTTAATTTAGCGGATCCTATATGAAAACATTTATATGCTGGTCCCAATTTCTGTATCATATTGGGCGAACCTACAACCAACAGTTCAGTTTTTTCTTTATTCAACACAAGTCTATTGTGGCCCATCCAGGTCTCGATCAAGGCATACGTTTTATTAAACTGTGCCTCATCTAAGTCATGATTTCCAGATAGAGGGATGACGCACTGCGTATCGTCGGCATAGTTTGTAAATATCACCACCTCCTGCACTAGCATGGCAACTAGAGGAACTGTGAAAATGTTCTATTGACAGGGCAAGGTACACGGCCCCTGTGGTACCCCAAAACATATCGATGGGCATAGCTTCTGCTTCTTTAAAGAATATACAAAACAAGGGGGGTCTGGGAATCTCTCTACCAGTACGAACACAGCCCAATGACCTGTTCTTGGGCGAATAACCCCTGGGAGAGACTCTACCAAGTATTTAGCTCACTGTTCCTGTCCCTGCATATCAGTCTTTGTCCTGCCCTGGGGCAGTCCATCACCGAAATACTAGGCAATTCTCCTCTTAACAAGAGTACCAACAGCAACCACATACACGTGTTTGTTTCAACCTTGTTGGGCATCATCAGTGAGGTGAAGCTGTGCCTCTCTAAGAACAGTGTAAAGAATACTCTGCTTTCCCGATTGCAGAGAAAGGATGAGATCCATTGGGCCGCTATTGGTGAAAAATGTGCGACCTCCCCCACCCTGGTGACCATGATGGAGTGGTCCACCAGGTCGAAGGCTGCCGACAGATCAAACAACATCAGCAGAGAGACTTCATTTTTATCCATGCGGTCCAAAAGCCTAGATTTTAATTCTAGCAGTGCCGTCTCAGTTCCAAATCCTGCCCTGAAACCCGAGTGCTGGTTATTCAGAATAGGGTATTTTTTCAGATGCTCTGCAATTTGCTTATAGGCCACCTGGTCCAACATTTTCTGTAGAAAAGGGGTATTTGTGATCAGCCTAAAATTGTTAGGGACATCCACTTTAAGACCTGGCTTTCTGAGAATGGGTGTTACCCATGCACTTTTCAGGTCCTGGGGAACAGCCCTCAATTCAAAAGACAAATTAACAAATTTGCAGATAGCTGCAAGGTAGGTGGGCAAGTTCTTATAATAATAGCTGCAGAGGGGCCATTTTTGCGTTTAGTGGCCTTCAGATGTTCAATAATAGGAGCCAACTCTACTGTTGAGATGGCAGTGAAACTAAATAGTACTCACATCAGTACTGCCCGTAAATGAAGACCATAAATCACCATATTTCTTAGGAAACTTGCCAGAACACCAGCGACACCATGTAGCTGAGACATTGAAAGGGAGAACTCGTGCAGCATCACCTTTGCGCAAGAAAGGGGTAACACAATTCCCACTGCTCCACAAGGGATTAGGGCAACCCCACTATAATCCATGGAATCAGACAGACAAAAATAACTTGATGGATAAGCTGCCATCACTGACAGCAGGGGTGGGCCAGTGGATCTACAATCCAGAGCGAGAGACATCTGGGATAGCATTAGCTATAGGTGACATGAAAAGCCTATTTGCATCCATATTGGATGACCAGGCAGAGGAAGTGTGGAAGCGAGCAGGCTATTTTGCAGTGACAGAACATAACACCACTAAATATGACGTGTCACCATTTAATAATTGTAGGGCTAATGTATGGAAGGCAATGAAGGTGCTATTTCCAGAGCAATCTGACATGAGTGCCATAATGACTAGGAAGATGGGGCCTACTGAGGACCAAGCTGCCTACATCCAAGACATTAAAGAACGTTGGCGTTTGGAAACTAAAGACCATTCAGATAAAAAATATACCAGTGTTTTATCATAGTCTATATCAGTGCCTACCTGAAGAAGTACAGAGACAGTTAAAAAAGATTGTGAGGATTGAAATGAGACCATGGCCAGTGATACAATTAACAATCGTACATCACTGTAGGTTAAAGCAGGAGAAGGATCAAAAGAAAATAGAGGAAAGGCAAAAGGAAGGGGCAAAATTGGTGCAGTGGAAATTATCCAAAATGAAGGTAGAAGGAGCGATATTGATAAATACAGTAGACGAGAATAATGGACAGGGAGCTGTTATGCCATAGCAGGGCATGGCTGGTTATTTTGCAGGAAGAGGGGAAAGTATGTCTAACCCCAGTCGAGGAAGAAGATTTGTTCAGAGAGAGAGAGGATTTGGGTTTGGTGGGGGATATCCCCGCTTTGGAGGACCTGGGGGAACTGGAGTAGTATGTTGGACATGTGGGCAAGTAGGAGTCATGAGTGTGTAGAAGTAGAGGAGCAATGCAGCAAGGTGCAATGCAATATGGGTCAAGAGGGGGGATAGCATATCCAGCATCATATGGTGCACCACAGCAAAACTATCAGTACTATGACTATACACAATATTCACTAGATTAGACACAAGCACAGCATGTGCAGCAACCCCATGGGCCACAGATACAGCCACAGATAGAGCCACAACAACCACAGCAGATATTAACACAGCAGCCACAGAGTGCAGTGCAATAACAACAAGCAGTGACTGGGTGGGATACCAATGTTCTACCACAGACACAGACACCACGGATAGGAGGAGTGACAGCGGTTGGGGGGAACCCTTTTAAAGGGACAGGACTGAACATGTATCTCCAATAGGACAGTTCATAGAATAGCTTGATGTGCCCAATCCTATCAGTAACCACAGACACTAAACTGGAATAGAGAGTGGATGTATCTATAGGCAACCTGACTCTTTCCTTCTTAGTTGACACTGGGACAACAAAATATTGTGACAGTAGGAGATCAGACGGTAGCTTTCCCATTCCTGTATTCCAGGAAGACACCTGTCAACATATTGGGAAGAGATCTTAAGGCCAAACTCAATATGTCAATATCATTCACAGAGGATGGCATAATATGCTCTACACCAGGCATATCTTTCCAGACAGCAAAATAATACATACAAGCCTTTCATGGGCAGAAAGTACAGACGGGAGTACCAGTGGATCCTGAAGTATTTTTCTATGGAGTACAAGTGATGTTAGCATGGCTTCCCCGCATTGAGGGACAGTAATTGAAACTACCCACTGACTTTTTATTCAGAACACAGATACCTACAGATGTTACTGAAGGGGATCTGGTTAGAAATTGAGCTGGAGATGGCTGTAGTGAGGGAGGATATAGTGATTGTACAAGTCACTGATGAGCAAGGGGTGAGTTGGTGCACAGTAATAGCATTTGTCGCATCACACAGACCGACCCATTTGATAGATGATGAGTTTTTTTACTACAGTGACTCTGATGATGAGGTATTGTTTGAAATAAATATACCATGTCAATTGAAAATAGAGTATACAGAGGTACCACAACAAATAATATTAGCTAACAAAAGTACCATCATATATGGAAGAAGATTTGGCAAGGGTACCCAGAACACTGTGGACGACCAGTCCATATGATGTGGGGTTGTTAAAAGGAATTGGAGCAGTAAAAATAAAATTAAACAAAGGGGCAATTTTACCTCGAGTAAAACAGTATCCAATGTCCAAAGAAGAAGATGAGGGTATTTACAAAACAAAACATTTGCTCATTAAGCAGGGAGTGATAGTGCCATCAGAATCTCCTTGCAACACCGCTGTATACATAGTGAAAAAATCTCAGGAGGGTTGTGGAGATTTATTTATTTATTTAACATTTACAAAGTGCACAAAACTCTCGGGCATCACAGATTGACAAGATTAGCAAGATTGCGTGACACACTGCATAGAGACTGGCAAGGCTCAGATGTTCACCTGACTCCTGATGAGTTGGTGACAGGTCGCAGGATGCATGTGCCAATTACCTCACCCATGCGCATGGAGACAGATGCCCAAAGCACTGCGACTGTGTTTGTAAATGATTTGCATGACTATTTGATGTCCATGACTAAATACCTCTCTCTTTCATTTCTTGACAGGAAAGGAAAGGCGGGGTGGTATCGCTAAATGGCACAGAAAAAGACGAAATAGAATTGAACACCACTGCAGTTGTCTACTTTTCCTGTGGGTCAACATAGCCAACATAAGACGATAAAAGAGTGCCACCTCCCTGCCCAACTACCAGTTTCCCGAGGGAGAAGAGAACAAAACCAGACCCAGGACAGGAGCTCAAGTGCATGCTGAGAAAGAATATAAAAGGAATAAGGAACTTGAGAATAAAGAAGATATAAATCACATTGCACCACTTGAGTAACACTAATGCTGAACTCTGAGGATGAACTATCATTGGAACAGTAAGAAAGGAACTGATGCTGAGGAATTTTTGAATACATCACCAGCACAATATTTCTGTTGATGCTGAGGACTGTTTTTCACAAGAACAATCATCTATAACAACAATTTTTTCTACTACCCTGTCTCTACATTGTATTGGGACTATTTTGTATACTATTCTTCACAATAACAATCATCTATAACAGACTATTTTTTCTACTTCCCTATCTCTACTTTTTATTGGGACAATTCTTTATACTATTTTTCACAAGAACATACATCTATAACATACTATTTTTTCTACTTTTCTATCTTTATATTTTATTGGGACTATTTTTTATACTATTTTTTACAAGGGCATACATCTACACTGGACTTTTTTTCTACTTTTATATTTTTACATTTTTATTGGCACTATTTCTATCGTCCACATTTTTATATTTGTATGTTTTTTATCAGCACTATCTTTTATGATATATTTTTCAATGAACCACATAATAGTGGAAGTGGTTTGAAAATCTTCAATCAAATCTTATTATTGTCATTTAATGTGGTTGTAAAATGTTTTGGAAAAGGTATGTACAGCTCGTCTCACTCACCATTGAAAAATAATCACCTACTATTGCCCAGTACTAAGTAAACTGTACAAATGTTTTCATATCCTTATGTTCCTGATATCCTCATAGCACCCCGATCAATACACCGCAGGACACATCTACAAACAATTGACATTGTGGCTATTGCCATGCTTCCGTTTTCTTTTCTCTTTTGTTGTTTCTATTTCTTATTTTATCTCACATTGCATTTAACTGATTATGATAAGATAAATGTGTCGCTATGGTATAATGTTAGTGAAGAAGTTCAAAACAAGCCGATTTCCAGTTAGAGCAGGTGTGGTATTCGGCCCAGTTGTGGAGACAATAAGGGCTAAGAGAAGTATTACAGATGATGACAATTATATGAGAAGGTATTTTGATAATTCCATAAATATTGAAAGAAACTCATGGTATAGGTCAATGGAGAAGATGGGGAGCGAGAGATCAAGAGAAAACTGCTTTGTTTGCTCACTTATCCCCTATGCCATGACAGCCTCTCGAGTATTTATACCTCAAGGAGTACCTGAGTACAGAGCGCACTGCTTGGTACAACTCGCAGTATGCCAGACCAGTGGACAATTTCAGGGACAATCGGCAATGCTAAAGTATCTCACAGGATCAGAATTCCCATACATAGATAACTATCTAAAAGAGGCACACATGATGGAGAATATACAAATGAGAAGTAAGGTGCTCAAGTAAATACTATCAGGTCCAAAAAGAGGAGATGTTGAAGTAGTGGATCACCAAATATTAAGGTGTACAGATGCCCAGTTTAATGCGATACCTCATTGTGCTGACAGACCACAATTGCAAATAAAAGGGAAAGTCTATTGCTCAGGAGGATGGGTTGATGGACTAATGGGATGCAAAGCAGTGGCAATATGGACTGTACCAATAGAAGTGATACAATACGCAGACAGAGTGTGGCATGGGGAATGGAAAGAAACTGCTCAATTTTTAACACGGGTGGAAGATGAAGCAGGACCACTACCCATAACCAAAGTGCAAGCACCAACATTATGCTTTAGAAATAATGGTTCAGTAAAGCTTGGTGACAATGAAGGGTGCAAACGCATTATGGATTTACCAGGTATGAAAGTTGGCACAGCTGTACTAATGGACCATTACTGGGCCTGCGGTACAAGAGCTTGTATGCACCTTCCACCCAACTGGGGTGACATATGTACAATAGTGCTACTAAATGTACCGGCACTGCTAATACCAAAAAGTGAGGTTGACATTGGGACTTGTCCTTCAGTGGCACACAACAGGAAGAAATGAACCCTAGGCCTAAAATGCACATAAAGAACAAACTATTTTTCCAAAGAATGCTAAATTCGATGAAATCCCAGAGAGTCATAAATTGTTTGGTAAAACAACAACGTTCTTCACATCCTTTCTAATGCCTAGCCTGCAAGCAACCACAAATGCACATTGGATGCAGATAACTAGGTGGGAACTGTGACAAACTATTAATGCCAGAATAAAAGGCTTTAATGCCATCAAGGAGGAGTTAAGAGCGGTCAAATTGATGACCCTACAGTACAGGTATGTTCTGGACCTCCTCACAGCCATTGTACATCCACATGAGGAGCAGGCAGGAGCCCTTCTCCCACTCGCCCTAACATCCGACACTGCAGGAGCAGTCTAAAATCATCCTGGCAGCAGCCATCCAGACAAAGCTACACAGCGCCCCAGACCCGGCGCTCGTCTGCAGGTTAGCACATAAAGCGGATGATGTTCCCCCGACCCCAGTGCTTGCTTTATATTTCCATGATCCCTGAGGACACAGAATGAAATTGTTCATGTAATGGCCGCCTATTGATCACCAGCCACGTTGCCAAGCAACGCTTGTGTATTTAAATACACATTTCCGCCGGCAGGCGGAAGGAGCCGGCAGCAGTGCTTCCGGCGAAGGGCTATGGAAAGGGCCCTGTTTTGCGCCTGTTCTGCGCTTGAATGCTCACCATCTGGCTCAACACAATATATGATCCAACCCTGCCTCCTCAATCCTCCTATATCCCTACTCAGCCTACGAACATACTCCTTCATGCTTGCACGATGGTGAACTGGCCCCACTATCCTCCTACCAGCAAATCTAAAACTATTAATGGGCAGACACGAACATTGAGCCGCATATAACCTGTATGACCAGATAGTCAAGCTAGTCACCCCCTTAACCCAATACGGGCTTACATGTAACTGTTTCACACAATTGACACATGCAACTGTCGCAGGCTTGATTATATGCATTACTACTTACCTGTGCAATCTTCTCGCTAGCCTACCTGTGCAATTGATATTAGCCTACCTATGCAATTGATTCTGGCCTACCTGTGCAATTGATACTGGCCTACCTGTGCAATTGATATTAGCCTACCTGTGCAATTGATACTGGCCTACCTGTGCAATTGATATTAGCCTACCTGTGCAATTGATACTGGCCTACCTGTGCAATTGATATTAGCCTACCTGTGCAATTTATACTGGCCTACCTGTGCAATTGATACTGGCCTACCTGTACAATTGATATTAGCCTACCTGCGCAATTGATACTGGCCTACCTGTGCAATTAATATTAGCCTACCTATGCAATTGATATTAGCCTACCTGTGCAATTGATACTGGCTTACCTGTGCAATTGATATTAGCCTACCTGTGCAATTGATATTAGCCTACCTGTGCAATTGATACTGGCCTACCTGTGCAATTGATATTAGCCTACCTGCGCAATTGATACTGGCCTACCTGTGCGATTGATATTAGCCTACCTGTGCAATTGATATTGGCCTACCTGTGCAATTGATATTAGCCTACCTGTGCAATTGACA
Organism: Ambystoma mexicanum; assembly: GCF_040938575.1. NCBI lineage: Eukaryota > Metazoa > Chordata > Amphibia > Caudata > Ambystomatidae > Ambystoma > Ambystoma mexicanum. The sequence continues at coordinate 804,773,502 of NC_090921.1, forward strand.
TTAGCCTACCTATGCAATTGATATTAGCCTACCTGTGCAATTGATACTGGCCTACCTGTGCAATTCATATTAGCCTACCTGTGCAATTGATATTAGCCTACCTATGCAATTGATACTAGCCCACCTGTGCAACTTATTTCTTGCCTATTCCAACCCACTAGTGCAATTGTTGTACAATCAACATTAACCTACTACTAGCCTACTAAGTGAATCTCACCTGGCCCAAAACACTAACTGAGATCCCACGGCATACCCTACACATGCGTGACAACCTGAGCACCCAACCTTTAGCATTTACACTTAGCCTCCTAGTCACTATGTCTCTAGCCACCCTCCTAACGCGCCCGCTTCTGGATAGAAATATGAGACTTAGATCCAGACTATCCCGGCTCTATGATCCTAAAAATACCAATAACCGTACAGTGTTACTCACTCCTAACAACCGGATCCTGCGCAATATAGTAAAAAAAAACCTTGCTAGTCCCAATAAACCTGAAACCAAACCTTCCCCCTACCCTACAAATAAAGGCACACTAACTCTATCTGGATCACTTATCAACGCCAGATCCCTAGTAGCACATGCTTCTGAAATTGCAGACACATTACATAATGAGAATCTAGACCTACTAGCCGTAACTGAAACTTGGCTCCATGATGCGGCAGGTCCTGCCCTTATGATAGCAATACCAGAGGGCTACCAGATACTCAGAGTGGATAGGCCTAACTCTCGCGGTGACGACTTAGCCATCATCGCCAAAACTAACCTCTCTATTAGACTTGCCATTCCAACTACATGTCCCTCATGCAAAGTGCTCACGGCCAAACTTCCCTTATCCAAAAACCGTACTTTAACGATCCACTTGATATACAGACCTCCTGGCCCACTAGGAACCTTTGAGGAGGACCTTACAGATATCATAACTAGCAACACTAAAAACCACTCACAAACCCTGCTACTGGGGGATTTCAACCTCGACTTCAATGAGGATGGAAATAAACATACCCACGCCATAACTGCACTTCTCAAAGATCATGGACTCTCACAAAAAGTCTTATCCCCTATCCACATCAAAGGTAGAACTCTGGACTGGATGGATGACTTGAACTGTAACATTACTATTACAGATAAGGTACCACAATTATGGTCCGACCATCACCTCATTACTTTCTCAGCCACACTCTACCTCCTTAGTCCTAAAACCATTGAGATGGCACCCCCACTTCCCACAAGAAGAAAAAAGGACATCACAGCAGAAAAACTACTCCCTCACCTCCTCCCTTCTCTGAACAACATTAATAATAATGCTGACCCTAAATCTTTAGTGGAAATCTTCAATACTGCCATGTCCCAAGCCTTGGACTCCACCGCCCCTCTAAAAATGTGCAAAGCCAGACAAAAATCCCCCATTAATGCATGGTTCACACCTCAACTTAAAGAGTTAAGACTACAGAAAAGAAAACTGCAAACTATCTGGCGCCACTCCCCGACTACTACCAATAAGGCTAAATTAACAGAACTCTCCAAACACTACAAAAAAGAAATAACCAATACAAAAAAAAATATATTCAATGATAGAATTGCAAAAGCTAATTCCAATACTAAGGAACTGTTCTCTATCCTCCGCGAAATGGAAGCCCCAACTCCACCGGCAGACACTGTCCCTAAGGACAAGCCATGGTGCACTGCAATTCAAAAAGCCCTCCTAAACAAAATCACTACTCTCTAACAGAAAATAGCAATTAAAAAAGCCTCTCTGCCCCCCTCTGAGCAACAACCATCCCCTGACACAGGGCATAACACAACTACACCATTTACCTTTAAAGAAATCTCTATTCTTGATACAGAAAAAATCATTCTCTCTCTAAAACCATCTAACTGCAAGGGCGACAGCTGCCCGGCACAAATTATAAAGGATGCGGCTACAGACCTTGCCCCATTCATCTCCAAGCTCATAAATGCTTCCTTAAAAACCAATACAGTACCCAATAACCTCAAAGAATCCTGGGTCCTCCCCCTGCTTAAAAAACAATCACTAGACCCTACTATCCCCATTAACTATACACCGATTACCACTGTCCCCTTTCTACTTAACATTATTGATAGAGTAGCGTACATTCAAATTCAGGAATATCTAGAAGCTAATCACCTACTAGGATCACGACAGTCTGGCTTCCGCCCACTCCACGGTATGGAAACGGTATGGAAACTGCCCTGCTAGACCTTAAGATTCAAATTGACGAGTTGAAGGACAAGGGACAAACAGCTATGCTACTTCTACTGGACCTCTCTGCAGCGTTCGACCTAGTGGATCACGCAGTTTTAGGCAATCATCTTAGGTCGGCGGTGCACTTTTTAGGGGAAGCCATAGCCTGGGTCCAATCCTTCCTGGCCAACAGGACAATGCGAGTCTTCTCCCCACTAACGGCTGCTGACCCAACTCAAATCTCCTGTGGAGTACCCAAAGGATCCTGTGTCTCACCCACTATGTACAACATATTTACTAAGCCTTTGTTCGACAAATTGGACAGACTGGGTATCACCGACACAAATTATGCAAATGATACCCAGATCCTCATTCCCCTGTCGGGCAACTTTTTGGAGGACACAGCCTTAGTAAACAGAGTTTACCTCCTCATTCAGGCATGGATGACATCTCTGCCTGAATGACGATAAAACTGAGATACTAATCCTACGCTCCGAAACCAACATAAAAAAAACTTAGCCCTAGCTATACCACCTTCAATATCGACAACAATCTCATCAAGGGGATGCCAGTGGTCAAAACACTAGGCTTCTATCTTGATGCCACTCTCTCGCTTAAGAAACAAGTCAACTCACTTGCATCCTCCACAGCTTACACCTGGAAGCTTATCCGTGCATGTAGACCATTCCTCTCTACCTCGAGTTGCATCACCCTGGCCAATGCCCTCGTAATGTCGAGATTAGACTACTGTAACGCTCTCTACTCAGGCGCCAACAAAAATATCATCGACAAAATACAAAGAATGCAAAATAATGCCCTAAGAGCAGCTCTGAATATCCCTCGGAGCGAACACATTTCAGATGCTAGAAGAGAGGTTCATTGGCTAAAAATATCTGACAGGATACTCCTAAAAACAGCCTCCTTTGCCTCCAAATTCTTAAACAACTTAGCCCCCCCTACCTTGCTGAAAGGATAAATAGAAAATCGTCCACACGTCCAACGAGAGCAGCCAATGCCCATACCCTTGAAACTCCTAGATTTAAACGTGTTACAGCTGGAGGATCTAGCTTCCCAGTTATTGCAGCACAAACTTGGAATGCATTACCGCATGACCTCAGAAAGGAACAAACCATATCCTAAATTTAGACTCAATGGGGGTCATTACGACCCTGGCGTTAAGGGTTTAACGGCGCCGTAAAAGGTGTCGGCGCCGTTAAACCCTTAACGCCTGATTACGAGGTCCCTTTGCGGCTGTCATGCCAACGCCGCTGGCGCACGCATTGGCAACCATCATGGACTACTTGGTACTCATTTATCCTCCTAATACTCCTTGAACAACTCCTTTTCACGCCTTGGTCTTTTATTTCCATTTGCTCAACTTTGGTTCTTTCTTATTTTATTCAATTAACTACATTTACCATAATGCACCTGCCTGCAGTCCTCAATTCCTGGCTAATCTCATTCCTCGTTATTGGGACCACAATCCCCAGAAGCCCTAGCGGCCAGTGCTGCTTCCACCTGCACAGGACCAGAGAGGGAGGAGGCAGATCGTCTTCAGGTGTGCTGCTACAGGTGCTGTCAATTAGCCTGCCTCAGAACAGGGCAGGGCTGTATATAAGCAGCTGCCTGCAGGAGCACAGTGTCTTGCATCTTGAGTTCTCCCGGCTCCTGTTTGCCTTGACCCTTTACTTTGTATGCTGTTCCTGTTGCTGCATTATCCTGTTTTGTTCCAGTGCCCTTTCCGGGCTCCCTGCCTTGCAGCCGATCACGCTCCGCTGACTTCTACCTACAGCCCTTGTCCTCTGGGCTTCCTGCCTTGCAGCCTATTACAGTCCTCTGCAGCCCTCTACTGTCAGCGGCCCTGCTCCTCTGGGCTCACTCCTTGCTGCCCTGCTCCTCTGGGCTCCTTGCCCTGCAGCCTGCCTCACTCCGGCTGCCTACAGTCCTTGTCCTCTGGGCTCCCTGCCCTGCAGCCTACCTCACTCCGGCTGCCTACAGTCCTAGTCCTCTGCAGCCGCCTTGCAGCCTGTCTCACTCCGGGTGCCTACAATCCTTGTCCTCTAGGCTCCCTGGATTGCAGCCTGCCTCACTCTGGCTGCCTACCGTCCTTGTCCTCTGGGCTCCCTGCTCTGCAGCCTGCTTCCCTCCGGCTGCCTACAGTCCTAGTCCTCTGCTGCCCGCCTTGCAGCCTGCCTCACTCCGGCTGCCTACAATCCTTGTCTTCTGGGCTCCCTGCCCTTCAGCCTGCCTCACTCCATCTGCCTACAGTCCTTGTCCTCTGGGCTCCCTACCCTGCAGCCTGCCTCACTCCGGCTGCCTACAGCCCTTGTCCTCTGGGCTCCCTACCGTGCAGTTTGCAACCTTCTGCTGTCTCCAAGCCCTTGTTCCCTGGGCTCCCTAGCTTGCAGTCTACCTACCTGGAGTCTGCAGCACATCTCCACAGTTCCTCTGTTCATGAACGCACTGTTGGGTTTTTGGTCCCTAAGAAGTTATCTCTTCTGAATTATACCTCAAAGGTTCGAAACATTGGTAATGTCTCCTCCCTTCAAGACTCTCACCTTGCAGCATTTAACAGTTTTTGGTGCTTCATGATGTGCCTTTTTGGTATAAGACTCTCTCGCGGTGTGACAGGCCTTGGACGTGCTCTTCTTGTTGGTCAGTCTTCAGGGCGCCTGGAGAGGGGCATGGAGAGGGGCATACTGTCATGCCCGTGCCGCTGGCGCACGCATTGGCAACCATCATGAACTACTTGCTACTCATTTATCCTCCTAATACTCCTTGAACAACTCCTTTTCACGCCTTGGTCTTTTATTTCCATTTGCTCAACTTTGGTTCTTTCTTATTTTATTCAATTAATTACATTTACCATAATGCACCTGGCTGCAGTCCTCAATTCCTGGCTATTCTCATTCCTCGTTATTGGGACCACAATCCCCAGAAGCCCTAGCGGCCAGTGCTGCTTCCACCTGCTCAGGACCAGAGAGGGAGGAGGCAGATTGTCTTCAGGTGCGCTGCTACAGGTGCTGTCAATTAGCCTGCCTCAGAACAGGGCAGGGCTGTATATAAGCAGCTGCCTGCAGGAGCACAGTGCACAGTGTCTTGCATCTTGAGTTCTCCCGGCTCCTGTTTGCCTTGATCCTTGTCCTCTGGGCTCCCTGCTCTGCAGCCTGCTTCACTCCGGCTGCCTACAGTCCTAGTCCTCTGCTGCCCGCCTTGCAGCCTGCCTCACTCCGGCTGCCTACAATCCTTGTCCTCTGGGCTCCCTGCCCTTCAGCCTGCCTCACTCCGGCTGCCTACCGTCCTTGTCCTCTAGGCTCCCTGCCCTGCTGTCAGAGCCTTCGGTCTTCTTCTTCTTGCGCAGAGGCAGCACAAACACCTCCCTTCCCGTTAGGTCTTGGGGCCTGGAGACTACACCATCGCAGGCTTCCGCGACCCTTCGGGGAAAGAGGGTTAGGGTCTGTGGATTGGATAGGCTGAGGGTTTTAGGATCACCGGAAAGAGGTAGAGGAAGGAGTTGTGGATAGGGAAGGGGGAATTAGGGTAACATGCTCCTTGGCTCCTGCTTCCTTTCAGTGGAGTTGTGACTTGTCACTCCATGCTCTTTTACCTCATCTGGTAAACTCGGGAGCCTTTGTGCTGGAGCTCCAACCAGTTTGGCCAACTGCTTCTGCAGAGCCTGTGTGATTGCGTATGTTATTCACCAACACCTACTAAACATATCCCAGGTTACTGCATGCACAATCCCCACATTACATCATGTAGAAATAAGCATTCCCCACATTACTTCATGTGAGGGGCAATTCTGTGCTAAGCCCACTCCGTCATTAAAACTACAAGAAACTTAAACTTGGACTTAGCTTCGTTTCCTGATGATCTGCGGCGACTGCCGTCTTCCCTGTCTCAGCACCGTTCTGCGGAATCGTCTTTCTCTAAAAGGAAACAAGGACAGTCAGAACGGAGGTGCGCGCTTGTTCTACCCTTAATGGGTTAATTGTTCAGAGATCGAGTGGCCTGTGTCTGTTCGTTTTCCCCTTACGGGTCTTAGTAGTCTGGACCATGCAATGCCTCCCACGGTGCATGCGGTAGTTATGCAAGCACTACCCATGCAGGGTTAATAGTTTGTGCCCCAAGAGTTAGTTTCGTTTTGCACGCGACTTGGTTTCGTGGTTTTCTTGTTAGTTATTTAAGAAAATCTCTTCCATGCAATTAGCCGCAGCGCGTAGAACCTTGCGCTACTTATCTTAAGTGTGACGCGGGGCCTGGGGTATGCTTTCAGGCGGGCTGGTGCCCCGCAGATGCTTGCCGACCGGAGCTCGTCGGATGCACGTCAACTCAGGTTGCCGGTCAGTATTGCGAGCAGCGCTCGTGGGGCACCGCTCGCGCATGCGCCCTCGCATGGGCGCGGTTCTCATGTGTCCTGCCGCCGGGGCCGCTGGGAAACATAGTCTCTTGGCTGTTCTCCACCCCTGGCCACACGACCTGCTAAAGGAGTGGAGAACACCTCTTGAGAAGCCCGTTGGGCGCTGCAAAGGCCCCCTCCTCCCTCCATAACCCAACCTAGGGGTTCTTTTCCCTGCCACAACACTTGCCAGGGTTCTGACAGTACCTCCCCTCCCTCCGGTGGGCCCAGGTTTAGAAGGATTTCTTCGATGGAATTGGCGGAGGAGCCGAGGAGCATGAATATTAGACGCTGGTTCCCAGGACCTATCCTCAGGGCCATACCCCACCAAATCCACCAGATACCGCAGTGTACCTTGCCTTACACGTGAATCCAGGATAGCCTGAACCTCGAATTCGGGGTACCCTTCGATCAGGACAGGTGGGGGTTTCTTGGGCGGAATGAAAGACGGGGCTGGCTTGAGCAGAGCAACGTGAAATACTGGGTGCACTTTCATATTTGCCGGTAGATCCAGTTTTGCTGCTGCTGGTCCAATCAGGGCGGTGATTTTAAATGGGCCAATGAATCGAGGTTTGAACTTAGGCGACCCCTGTAATCGAAGGTTCCGCGTTGACAGCCAAACCCTGTCCCCGATCTGGTATGGTGGGCTGGGACGCCTTTTCTTGTCTGCCTGTAGTTTGTATGCCTGTTTGGCGTTATCCAAGTTGTCTCGTACCTGTTGCCAGATGACCTCTAGCTGTTCCTTCTTTGTCTCTGCTGCTGGTACCTCTGGGTACTCGTATTGAGGCACTGGCTGGAAGCGAGGATGATGCCCATACATACTATAGAAGGGCGAGGTTTTCGTTGATGTATGAAATGCGTTATTATACGCCAGTTCAGCCAGCCATATCACTTTTGCCCAATTGCTCTCTAATCCTTGTGTCAAACAACGAAGGTATTGCTCTAACGACTGGTTCAAGCGTTCAGTTTGGCCGTCTGTCTCCGGGTGATAGCTGGTTGAAAGCCTTATTTCCATTCCCACTGATTTGCAAAAGGCCTGCCAGAACCTTGACGTGAACTGTGGTCCTCGATCCGAGATCACACTATAGGGCACACCATGTAGTCGAATTATGTGTTGTAAAAACAAGTCTGCCACTGTACTAGCCGAAGGGGTTCCTTGGCAGGGGATGAAGTGTGCCATTTTGGTGAGATAGTCCACTACAACCAAGATGGCATTGTAGCCTTGACTTTGTGGTAGCTCCACTATCAGATCCATAGACACGGTATGCCATGGAGTGGGTGGTGTTGGGAGCGGTTGTAAAACTCCCGCCGGTTTCTGATGTTCCGACTTATTTCTCAAGCAGGTTTCACATTTGGCGATGTGTTGTTGAACTTCCTGACTTAACCCTGGCCACCAGAAATGCCGGAGCAGTAGTTCTATAGTCTTTTTCTTCCCTGGATGTCCAACGAAAGGTGAGTCATGGCACCATCGAATGGCCTGTTGACGAAGAGGCACTGTTGGGAGATACAATGCTGATTTAAAGAAAGGTAGTCCGTCTTTCATGGTTTTGTTTTTGTCTCCGGCTGTCCAATGCACTAATTCCTGTGCCGACATGGCTTTTCTGATGTCTTCAAAGATAGTATCCACAGCTATGCTACCTATGACTCGACTTGGGTCCAAAATTGTCTGTGGCACGAGTTCTGATTGACTGGAATCCGGACTAGGTTCTGGATACCGTGACAGTATGTCAGCCTTCCGATTTTCTATACCTGGACGGTATGTCACCACAAAATCATATTCTGAAAATTGCATTGCCCACCGTAGCTGTCTTGGACTCAATGCTTTGGCTGATTTCAAAAATTGCAAGTTCCGGTGGTCTGTGTATATCGTGACAGTGTGTCGAGCTCCCATTAAGTAATGGCGCCATTCGTCGAAGGCTGTCTTGATAGCAAGTAGCTCCTTGTCTGCTATTGCATAGTTTTGTTCAGCTGGCAACAACATCCGGGAGTAAAAGGCAACTGGATGCAACTGACCATCTTCATCTCTTTGCGACAATATTGCCCCAACTGCATAACTGGAAGCGTCGGTTTCCACAATGTACGGCTTGGCTGGATCCGGATGTCGCAGAACTGGCGCAGTGGTAAATGCTGCCTTCAAAGCTTGGAAACCTTCCTCTGCCTTCTCGTTCCACTGGAACGGAACTCCTTTCCGTAGTAGTTGTGTCATCGGTTGCACCTTCTTAGCAAAACCATCGATAAAACGGCGATAGAAGTTGGCAAATCCTAAGACTGTTTGAATGTCTTTCACTGAACCAGGAGAGGGCCAATTTAGAATAGACTGCACCTTCTTTTCGTCCATAGTGACCCCTTGAGGAGACAGAATAAACCCCAAGAATTCTACTGTTGTTTGATGGAATTCACATTTTTCTAGTTTGGCGTACAAATGATGTTCCCGTAGCCTTTGCAGAACGGCCTTGACATGACTCGGGTGTTCTTTTGGGTCTCGTGAGTAGATTAGTATATCGTCGATGTACACCACTGCAAATACATCGATATAGTCATGCAAAACCTCGTCTAGAAAATGTTGAAACGCTGCTGGCGCATTGCAGAGCCCGAAAGGCATTACCTGATATTCATACAGGCCAAACTTCGTGCGGAATGCTGTCTTCCACTCGTCGCCTTGTTTCACCCGTACCAGATGATATGCCCCACGGAGGTCTAGCTTGGTGTAAATCGTGGATCCGCGTACCTGATCCAGTAACACTGGTATCAAAGGCAGGGGGTAACGATTTTTTATGGTTATCTTGTTAATTGCCCTGTAGTCAATGCATGTTCTTAGATCCCCTGTTTTCTTTGGCATGAAAAACAGGGGTGAGGAAACCGGAGATTTGGAATGTCTAATAAACTCATTGGCCAAGTTACTTTCGATGTATTCTTTCAGATGTTTTTCTTCTGCTTCCGTAAGCGCATATATTCGACTGCAGGGCAATACTGCTCCTTCCACTAGATCGATTCGGCAGTCAAAAGGCCGGTGTGGGGGTAGGGTCTCGGCCGCGGCTTTGCTAAAGACGTCCCGATATGCTTCATACTCCATAGGCAGGTCGGTTTCAGAACTTCCTCCAACACAATGAGTTACCTCCTCTGATGCTCCACAGTTCGTGTGACAGTGAGTGGAATTAAATTCCAGTATCCCGGTACTCCAATCTATGGTTGGGTTGTGCTGCCGCAGCCAAGTCAACCCCAAAATAAATCCGAACTGGGGAGCTGCTATTACGTCAAAGCGGATTGTTTCCTGATGTGTTACTCCACAACTCAAGTGTAAAGGTAGTGTTTGTTGTGTAATCGGTCCTGAGACCAATTGCGAACCATCCACCGACTTGACTTCTTCTGGACGGGATTTATCACACAATGGAATACCCATTTTCAAAGCCACCTGGCGATCCACGAAATTCCCTGTGGCCCCCGAATCCACCATCAATGACACTGGTATCCGCCTTTTTTCCCATCGGAGGCGACCTGCTATCAAAACATGACCTGCCTGGCTATGTTGCACATTCGCTAGAATTTCGGGGGTGTCTTCAACTTTGCTCGTCCTTGCCACCCTCATGGGCGAGCGGTCTCGTTTCCCGAAGGACTTCCCTTAACAGGCTTGTTTGTACATTCCCGCACAAAGTGGCCGGCCTTGCCACAATATAGACACAGTTTCTCTCTTCGCCTCTTCTCTTTCTCCTCTTTAGACAGGGGCCCACGCACAGTTCCGATCTGCATTGGTTCGTCTGTTCCTTTTTTCCGATGTCTTTGGGGTCTTTTGTTGATCGAGCCTGACTAGGGGCTTGTTCTCCCACCTGCGCCGGTCTTGTCGCCGCTCATTTTGTCTTTGGTCCAATCTAAGAGCTAGATCGATCATTGTAGAACAGGTCTCTGGTTGTGGGTCAACCTGTGCTACTAGGTCTTTTAAATCTTCCCTTAGCCCCTGATAGAACAAAGCCATCCTTTTTTCTTGTGGCCAATCGGTTTCCATAGCCAGTCGATTAAAGGCCGTGACATAAGTAACCAGTTCTCTGTTGCCTTGTTTTAGTGTCAATAGTTCACGATCCTTCACTAGCGTTGCTGCCCTACGATTGAAGATTTTGCCAAATTCCTCGAGGAACAAATCCCAATCGTAGAGCAATCCGTCGTCCTTTCGGACCAAAGGGGTGGCCCATGAGGCCGCATCGCCCGTAAGGTAGGAAATCACAAATGCGGTGCGCGCTTGGGCTGTCCGAAAAACCGCTGATTTGGTTAAGAAATGCAGTTGACATTGCATTATAAACTGATTAAAGTTTTGAGGATCTCCATGGTACCTCTCTGGGGCCGCTAGCGGTATTGGCGGTTCTGTGGACACCTGCACCTGTACTGGAATTGGGGATGACACTCTAGGGGTTGGAAGTGGCGTTGCTTGGGCTTGGCTTTGAATCGTTAAAGTATGGACCTGACCCGCCAGATTCTGGTAATCCTGCCTGGTTGCGGACAATTCGGCTTTTAATTCTTGAAGGAGTGTAATCACATCCGCCATGGTTGTGCTGCCTGGGCGCCCGATTCACACGTGGGCTCGCAATTCTGTCAGAGCCTTCGGTCTTCTTCTTCTTGCGCAGAGGCAGCACAAACACCTCCCTTCCCGTTAGGTCTTGGGGCCTGGAGACTACACCATCGCAGGCTTCCGCGACCCTTCGGGGAAAGAGGGTTAGGGTCTGTGGATTGGATAGGCTGAGGGTTTTAGGATCACCGGAAAGAGGTAGAGGAAGGAGTTGTGGATAGGGAAGGGGGAATTAGGGTAACATGCTCCTTGGCTCCTGCTTCCTTTCAGTGGAGTTGTGACTTGTCACTCCATGCTCTTTTACCTCATCTGGTAAACTCGGGAGCCTTTGTGCTGGAGCTCCAACCAGTTTGGCCAACTGCTTCTGCAGAGCCTGTGTGATTGCGTATGTTATTCACCAACACCTACTAAACATATCCCAGGTTACTGCATGCACAATCCCCACATTACATCATGTAGAAATAAGCATTCCCCACATTACTTCATGTGAGGGGCAATTCTGTGCTAAGCCCACTCCGTCATTAAAACTACAAGAAACTTAAACTTGGACTTAGCTTCGTTTCCTGATGATCTGCGGCGACTGCCGTCTTCCCTGTCTCAGCACCGTTCTGCGGAATCGTCTTTCTCTAAAAGCAAACAAGGACAGTCAGAACGGAGGTGCGCGCTTGTTCTACCCTTAATGGGTTAATTGTTCAGAGATCGAGCGGCCCGTGTCTGTTCGTTTTCCCCTTACGGGTCTTAGTAGTCTGGACCATGCAATGCCTCCCACGGTGCATGCGGTAGTTATGCAAGCACTACCCATGCAGGGTTAATAGTTTGTGCCCCAAGAGTTAGTTTCGTTTTGCACGCGACTTGGTTTCGTGGTTTTCTTGTTAGTTATTTAAGAAAATCTCTTCCATGCAATTAGCCGCAGCGCGTAGAACCTTGCGCTACTTATCTTAAGTGTGACGCGGGGCCTGGGGTATGCTTTCAGGCGGGCTGGTGCCCCGCAGATGCTTGCCGACCGGAGCTCGTCGGATGCACGTCAACTCAGGTTGCCGGTCAGTATTGCGAGCAGCGCTCGTGGGGCACCGCTCGCGCATGCGCCCTCGCGTGGGCACGGTTCTCATGTGTCCTGCCGCCGGGGCCGCTGGGAAACGTAGTCTCTTGGCTGTTCTCCACCCCTGGCCACACGACCTGCTAAAGGAGTGGAGAACACCTCTTGAGAAGCCCGTTGGGCGCTGCAAAGGCCCCCTCCTCCCTCCATAACCCAACCTAGGGGTTCTTTTCCCTGCCACCACCCCAACACTTGCCAGGGTTCTGACACCTGCAGCCTGCCTCACTCCGGCTCCCTACAGCCCTTGTCCTCTGGGCTCCCTACCGTGCAGCTTGCAACCTTCTGCTGTCTCCAAGCCCTTGTTCCCTGGGCTCCCTACCTTGCAGCCTGCACCTCTTCGCTGCCTACAGCCCTGTTCCTCTGGGCTCCCTACCTAGCGGCCCTATTCTTTTGGGCTCTCTGTCTGTCGCCTACTACTAATCTCTCTCTGTCCTGTTTTTCTGGACTCCCTGCCTTGCAGCCTACTACAGTCCTCCGCAGTCCACTACAGTTTGCCTGCACCTAGTGCCACTCTTGACTGCAGACCTGCTTCCTACTTTGCAGCCCTTCTGTTTTCCTGACTGCTGCTCCCTTGTTCTCTTCCTTGAGTCCTCTGTACTCCACCTTAGGTTATCTACTTCTGTCTAATTGCATTTCCTTCATTTCCTTCTGCTAGATTGCTCATTGACTTCCTTTTTCGCTGGATATTTCTGTTCTTGTCTTCTCATGTGGCTTCTGTAATCCCTTTGTACAGAGCTTGCCCGTTGGTTTCCTCCGGCAGGCAACCTCTGCCCCTTCCCTTGTCGCGTTTTCAGTGTTACAGACACCCACTGCTGTTTTCCCAGTCATGAGCATACAGCGCGGGCCTCCGTTATAGTAATCTGTGCAGAAGGCTGGAGTTTCCTAAGGTTCGTGAAACACTCTTTCCCATTTCAGCATACACCCCAAGAGGGAATCCAGTTTGTTTGTACCTTTGTATCTTTTGCCCCTTTTGGCTCACAGCTACTGTTTCCTACTCTTCTTTCTTGTTGAACTTCCCGCTGTGTGTGCTTATCTGCTACCTTACCTCAGCACAGCCACCCAAACCCTACTTGGGTACCCCGTGCCACTCTTGACAGAGTGCCATTCCTGACAGCGGCTCCCAACCTTAACAGCTGGTCTGGACCAGCCGTTAAGGTAGGGACCCGCAAAGGGACTTTCAAGGTAATTACGGTACCGCAATTTGCAGTACCATAATTACCGCCTTCCTCAGTCCCATTGAGCCCTATGGGGCAAAAATGGGAATGGAGAAGAGCCAATGGTAAATGGGGAATTATTGCCCCGCCAACCTTGGAATGGGACGCTATTTCCCCATTTACCATTGGCGGACTCGTTACAATACCGGCAGCAACCATGGTGCTAATAGCGCTATTGGTTACCGGCGGTGTTGTAATGAGGGCCAATGTACTTAAATGGCTACGAACGAATGACTGTTAGATTACCTTGTCGGTACCTTACACTCCTGTCTCTGCTGAATGCCTTTTACCGTGATTCCTTCCGTCTGCCACTGTAACTATCCCAGCAGCACCTATGTTCCAACTGTTTTGTATATTATATGCTTCTCTGTACACATTTTGTAACTAAGCTTAAGTTATCTTGACCTCTACTGCGCCCGGCTACCTAATGGGTTTGGTGCGCAATACCATATAAACAAACAAACAAACAAACAAACAAACAGCCATGGAGGGTGGAGTGTGCAAAAAGATAGGGCAAAGCTGCTGTACATATGTAGCTGCACATGATGAGGAGAATGGGACCTTGGCAGAGGCCATATACTCCCTGAAAGAGCTCCATGTTATGTTATGTTATTTTGCATTTATATAGCGCCTTATATACCATTGGTATGGTCTGAAGGCGCTGGTAGGTTGAACGCCCTTGGGAACCGAAGTTCAGGTCAGTAGAGGGAGTAGAGGGAGAGCAAAAGTGCGTGTGCGCACCGGGTATGTGTGCAGCTGGTGCGGAAATCGAGTGGTAGCTGCTTCTTAGCTGTAGGTGTGGTGGTTGAGAGGTCAGGAGTATGTGTTCGCTCTGGTCGGTTTTACCCAGAGCGAGTGTGGCTGCGTTAGGCCTGAGGAGAATGCCTGGCTGGGGGGTGTGCAACCAGCAATGATTACTTAAAGTGATGTGGAGTGAGCGGGAGATGTAGATATGAGAACAGTTATACCGAATGGTGTCATAGTATCTCTGTGTTCTAGATGAGTGGTGGTGTAAGGGGGAGAGTAAGCGTGGGGTGTGGTATGATGTATGTTTTCAAGCGTTTCCATCATTCCAAAGCATGTTAGGTATCGTCCGTTGCACATATTCGTCCGATTCCTCATACTCGTCCGCTTCACAGATTCGTCGGTCATTATCATCGTCTAGTTCACACCCTCATCCAGTCCGCACACTCGTCTAGTGAATACACTCGTCCAGACCACACACTCGTCTAGTCCACACACTCGTTCTGTCCACATGCTTGTCCAGTCCACACGCTCGTCCAGTCCACACACTCGTCCAGTCCACACACACGTCCAGTCTGCACACATGTCCAGTCTGCACACACGTCCAGTCTGCACACACGTCTAGTCTGCACACACGTCCAGTCCGCACACTCGTCCAGTCCACACACTCGTCCAGTCCACACACTCATGTAGTTTATACTCGTCTAGTCTGGATACCTGCTCCAGATAGGGCACTCATTCAGTCTACAATGGTCGTCTGGTCCATCCATTCATCGAAAAAGCCAACTACTCGTCTGCTCTGTCTGTTCATCCATTCCATAAACTCATGTGCTCTATGGTTTTTGTCCGCTCCCTGGATTCATCTGATTATGCACACTCGTCCGCACCACACATTTATCCGCTTCACCCAATCGTCCGCTCTATATATACATCCGCATCCGACACTTGTTCGTTCCGTATACACACCTGTTCCTTACGCCCATCCACGCTACCCATTTATTTTTTCGCTCTCCTTATTCATCCTCTCTCTACAATCATTTGCTTCGCACTAGTCTGCTCTCCACACACGTCCCTACTCCACACTCCTCAGCTCTCTTCTGGTCCCCACGCTCGGCTGCACTCCGCACTAAAACCGCTCTCCACTCTCATCGGCTCTCCACACTCATCCGCTCTACGGACTTCTCCGCTCTCCGTACTCATCCGCTCTTCGCACTCATCCGCTCTTTGCACTCATCCACTCTTTGCACTCATCTGCTCTCTTTTCTCATCCATCATCCGCTCTCTTTTCTCATCCGCCATCTGCCCTCTTTTCTCATCCGCCATCCGCTCTCCATACTCACCCACTCTCCATACTCATCCCTTGATGATAAAATGGAGGAGGAAGTGGCTGGCACTGAAGATGATAGCTGGTTCAGTTCTGGTTCAGTTATCTATTCTCCTGGATGCCTACCTGGCTGACATATACATTCAAATTTCTGTTGGCAATTTTGGTACTGGTCCTAGTGGCTTTTTGCATCTCGAGAATAGCAATATAACAATGCAAAAAGACTGACAAGAAGGCACTCCAAATGACAGTAATGGTTAATGTGGCTGACACTGTACATCAGTACACTCAAACTGTCCCATGTACCCATTGGGGTCACCCGATAGACAACCTGGAGCATTGTTTACATGCCCAAAAGATACCCATAACTACAATGAGTACTGGATGAAATGTGACCACAATGGCAGGTGCTGGATTATGACATGCAGTCCAGCAGAATACGTAGCACAGGGAGCTAACCTGAGGGCAGTCACCGGAATGTTTCTGCCCAAACAAGGCTATAATATGATGAGACAAAAGGAAGGAGTGGTCGATGACTTGACCACAGGGGGGAATGTAGTGTGGCAATTGCAGACTAGAGAGCATGTGCTCGCCTGCCTTCCTCAGAAGAAGTGGAATTATAAAACCAGAAAGGACACATTTGAAACTGCACTTTAAATTCTACTGGAAATGCAGCTGGCACAAAGAATAGTTAGTTTTGCTACACAAGTAGGGGACAGATATGGCATTGGCTTGCACAATTAGTGTGTTTTTAAATAGAATAGACTAGGTGACATGGAGGCGTGTACCCAGGATAGGGGCTCACTAAACAAGTAGGGCAGCATGGCTATAAGTAAGATGAGGTTGCAGCTTACCCATAGGTAGATATATCATGTTCCAGGCATGCACCAGGACTCGGTAGATTCCAAAATAGATGCAGACGCAATTTGTCCTACAGAGGAAATAACGTGACAAGGAGCTGCCAATTTTGCAACTTCACAGCAGAAGTTAAGCACCCTTGAATGTGTAATTCAGGAAAATGCAGTGGCCAGCTAGATGGTAGCTGCCTCAAAAGGAATGTCAAAAGTCCAAGGCTTCGTAGGGGAGGGTTACATGGTGGTAACAAGATACCATATTGTGCATCCAGCTGTTGATATAAATTAAGTTACGATAACACGGCAGACTATTTGAAGTCTATGCGATGGACTTCACATCCCAGGAAGTTCATAAGTAGTTGGCAGATTAATGCCTCTGCGATCGACTAGGTGTGACAGAGGAACTTGATGCAGCTAAAAAGACAACTAATTGCCGCAATGGATACAGGCACCTCAATGATTATGGATGGACGTGACTTGCTGGACCTGATCGACTAATGACAAATATCTAACTGTGCTGACGTGATTAGAGACATCCCGACATAGAAACGTTAGCTATGAAGCAGACTCGTATCCCTGCACAAAGTTACATGGACACACATGTGCACAGACACAGAACATGCTTACACAGTTCGGCAGATAGAGGACAGATTCATATACATGCTGTTGAAAGCCATCATTATTCTCTCTCATTAGACAAATGCAGAAAGGCAGAAATGCAAGGAAACAAAAGATGCAGAGCAAGCTTGCAAACGCTTATTGCAACTAACCATATGGAACTACAGGATTGTATATGGTAACTGAAAGAGTCAAAGTACTACTATAAAATGAAAACCACAATATACACATATAGCAATTATAGCATTACTGTAGTACAAATACAAGAAGCCACAGGCCTCTGAAAAAATTAGCAGAATTAGGCTGCACTAAGCACCAGGCCAGGGCTCACAGCCAAGGTCAGAGACAAGCAGAACATTCCTAATCATTAGAGACAAGGAGGCACCTGCAAAAAAGCAGAATAAATCCTCACTAATTTTAGACCAGAAAGCTCAATTTTACGGTCTTCACCAACGTGGTGCAGCCAAACCGAACAATGGCCACTTACTTGTGGTGGGAAGAGGAGCAGTTCCCAGCCAAGTAGCCACAAAGTGATACATGTGTTTTTTTTTTTACAATATTGTAACCCTGCAGGCATTTTCTAAGGCAAAAGTGGTTATACGAATGGCAACAATGGGGACACATTGTCTTTCTCATCACCTTGAGAAGGTACACAGAGAGTTGAGAACAGAGCTGGGTCCCAGGCCTCGGAAGATCATCTCCAGCCAATCAGGGAACACAAATCCAGGGTTGAATGGCAAAGGGCAAGGGCCAATGGTAATCCTGCAACCCTGCAACAATGCAATAGATTGTTTCTGGGGAAGGTTCAGGCAAACCCGCCTGACATGCACAGGCCAGTCAGATAACCTCTATATGTACCGTCTATAGGTAATACCACTCCAACCACCCAATCGTGCATGCTCTTCGGGGAAGAGCCCCAACTTGTGACGTCAGATGTCAACAAAAGGCACAGACACAGGCCCAGAAGCTGTGATTGCTGAAGAATTCTATTGTTTCCTGTATGATCCCTGTCTGTTAGGGAAGCTCGAACTTGCCCTTGACTCAGTCCTTCGTCCATATCCCAGGGAAGGGTTTGTTGGGCCTGCATGCTCTGAACAGTGAATGCGTAGTGTGAAACCTGGTCCTCCCTGGTATACCTAAACACATGATTCAGCAAACACCAAGAAACAAGGCACAGAAGCCACCCAACCAATTCCCTTGACCAAAGATGCTGCAGAAGGAATAACCGCCCAGTAGGTCCTGACACTCAAACAATGGCAGAACAGAATATAAATCCAGGATATAGCATTCAAGAGAAGATCCAGCTTTGCTCCACTGCGGGAAATGGAGGACTTGAAGGAAAAGGTGGTGATCTTATGGGTCCCCAAAGATTCCGGAAAGAGTAGGATTCAACTACATTATTTTTCTGGTCCTTAAACAATAAGGAAAATAAAGGTTGGTGTTAGATCAGAAACATCTCAACCAGTTTGTCGCCCCACTGCCAAACTTGTGGCTGCATGGAAAGCATATTGAAAAGTGTCATGCTGTTTCACCATAACACTTCCCAACCATTAAGCTGTATCAGAAACAGGTCAAGCAGGACCAGATCATACTGGTGACAACAGAGGGAGAATTTCTAGCATCCATAGATCTGCAGGATGTGTATTTTCTTGCACCTATTCATGAAACGCTCCAGATGTTTCTCAGGTGTGTGGTGTACTCCTCCCAATCCCAGTTCAGATCACTTTTGTTTAGTCTAAAAACACCCTAATGGTTTTAACTAAAGTGCTAGCCCCAGTGCTGCAAGACCTCAGGTGGAAAGAGTTCAGTTAGTGTCTCCCCCAACAGTTGGTTGATCAGGGCCCCATTAAGGACACTGCTGATGGGTCATGCACACAACAACTGCAATCTACTAATGTCTTTGGGATCACTGATATGAATCAGGAGAAAACTCTGCTCCAACCTACAGATGATCTGACTGACACAAGGACCAACTTCAGGATTGATTTGGACAGGGTCATACATTCACATGACCAGGACAGGGCGGTACGACTCCAGATACTCCTGGTCAACATCCTACAATTGGAGGAAACATCTGCAGTGCCCTTTAACAAGCTTCAGGGCGTGTGGTGTTATAATGGGTGGGGGGTGCAATAAAAATGTGGCAGTAATAGCATTACCACTGCATTACCGCACCGTCCAACTACGATTTTGGCAGAGAGGTGGGGGATTCACCTCCAGCTAAGAGCTGGCAGTAAATCCACCACCTTTCTGCTAGAACATGTCAATTTCGGTGGACTTACCACCTGCGGAAATAGGGCTGTAATTCCCCATGGAGTTGACTCCAATTAATGGTGACTAACACCGCCTACCACCAGTTGCAATCCGGCTGCAATACCACTGGACTAAGTGGCAGTACCAGTAATTCCATTTGGTGGTATCTCGTTGGATTTACCACTGAGATACCACCAAACTTGTAATGAGGTCCATCTGCGCTTCTGGTTACACATATCGACACACTGCATGGAAACATTTCGAAGCAGTGGTTGGTATGGAAGAGGATTTTTTTTTTTTTTAACTTTGTTTATTTTAAATCAAGGCAGAATGATAAATACAGACATTACATGCAAGGGTTATCTCAGCAAGTTGACCCCCAGTCTTTAGACCCCCCCTGTGTCTTCTCTCTCTGTCCTCCTCCCCGGATTATCAGTCCCACAAGCTCTGCAAGCGGGTTCCTCCCGCCCAGGCGGTCTGGCCGGCGTCTCAGCGGTCAGGAGTCTCCCTCTGGGCTCGCCTGGTTCGTCAAGATCCAGAGGGCTCTGGCGGGCCTATAGGTCAGGGCGGGGAAGCGGGTATGGAAGAGGATTTTAGGAAAGCACTACAGAGGTGCCTACAGAAAGACATTCTGAACACAGCCTTCCTTTTGAGCTAGCTATCACCAATCACAATTACAACAGACACCACCAGAGTAGGATGGGGAATCACACTGGAACAGTCCAACTACTATGGGAATTGTGAAACAGCATTGACAGATCACTCCTCCAATTGGATAGAGTAAGCTGTGGTCTTCAGGGTCCATCGGATGTACCAGGATCAGACCCGTGGAAGATCTTTGATCATCGGAACAGACAGTGCACTCACCATGATGTACATCAACATGTAGGGCAGGAAAAGGTCACAGCCCCTGGTGAGCTAAGCATACAACGCTGGGTGTTCAGCAGAGAAATTCCCGATATTCCTGATGGTTGACCCCATCAGAGGAGTGGACAGTACTTCAAGTGACCATCTCAGCTGACACTTCCCACCATCCCAGGAAATAGCATCTCAGCTATGGACCTTTTAGGAAATCTGTCCACAATTCAGAGTCCCACTTTTGCGCCTGTTTACATCCCTGCAGAATGCGGCATTGCCTGCATTTTGCACCATGTTTCTATGTGAATATGCATGGGGAATAGATGCCAGGTCATTGACATTCCTGGAAGCTTTGTTTTTATACTTTCTTCTCAGATCACACTGATCACGAAAGTTCTGCTGAAGATCAGGGACTCCAGAGGAGAGTTATTCTGGTGGTAGGGACCCTATTGGCCAAGGAAACCATGCTTCCCTTGCCGACTGGAACTGATAGCATCCCAGGCATGGGTGAGCCCATTATTTCCCCCTCCAGTAATAATACTGGTGGAGGGTCATTTGAGCGACAGATTAAGATGGGAGATGTGGAAATGTAGACGAAAAGCTTACAAGATAGGGGTCGCTAGACACAATTAGCCCTTTCAGCACAACACCCTAGACCCCAACAACCCTAAAGACCTGAAATCATCAATGGGAGAACCTTCTATCATGGGGGGTTTAAGAATAACATAGTGCCTCCCACATATGGGGTCCCAGACAATGCGCTATCCCTCCTAATTGGGTTCTCTTCAGAACGTATGGTTTCCACAATAAGGGCACAATGGGCCGCAGAGATTAAACTATTCCTGGATCTCTGGGAGGAGGTAACGCAAGGGAAAGTAGTAGAACATTGATTTCTTCAAGGTTTTCCTCTGGCATGGCTCATAGCTACTGTGTGGGTTCCACCACAGGATCTAGCAATTCTTGTTAACAATGTTACAATCACATTCTTTGATCCAATATAGACAATCGATTTAAAACTGCTAACATTGAAAACAGTGCTTTCAGTTTCCATCAATTGTGCCAGAGGATTGGGGAGAAGACGGCCCTGCTTCCCAACCACCATTTCTCATGGTATTGCCGGACGCTGTAGCCCCCAGGGGTGGACTGGCCTTTAGGGAACTCGGGAGATTTCCCACTACGCCTCTGCACCCTGGGCCCTTTTTGTGTAGTATTTCCAAATGTTCCTGTAGGAAATGGGTTGGGGCTGCTGAAAATGTGTAATATGGGGCCACTTTAAACATTATTTACAGGGCCTCTTTTGCTTCCCAGTCAACCCCTGTTTGCCCCTCTGCCAATCATAAACAGGGGCATTCCACAAGAGGCATGGTGACAGGGTGTTCTGCTGTTGGACATTTGCAGGGCAGCCACGTGGGCGGTCCCACACTGCAGACTGCATGTGGGATGTCTTGCTTCTAGTGCATTTGGCAAGACTGTCCTGAGCACTGGCATCCAGTGAGGGAAGCTGGGGGTTGGTGACAGCACGACTGAACGAAGTGGGGGTGTTGGTGATAGAGTCAATTAAAATGTGTTGGTGTGTGCAGCAGATTACCACATTGGCTGTGGGGATTATTCCTGGCCCCGTCCATTTCACCTTCAGTATTCTTCAGAAGTATGGACTCGGACAAGGAAGCGGGACATGGAGGTAATACATCAATACCCCTATTCGTACTCTGGCTTTTCCCAGTACTTACATACCTCCTCTCCCACCTTGTATATAGTTCCATGGGCCCATAAACCCCTTTGGAAAAAGAACCAGGGGATTCTGGGAGGATAATGGTGGCATTTCCTTTTATGCAACATGTTTCTCAGTTATTAGTCTTGGAGACCTGGGTCCCAGGGAGCCATCCCTACATCCCAAATGCAGTAAAACTGATGTTACCAGGGCAATATTAATCAGTGAAATGGGAAAGCTGCGATTTGATCACAGGTTTCCTGGAATCCCAGTTAACATTTTGACAGCTGGCTATATCTCCTCTCTATAAAAGGGGTGATAGCCAGAGAATTAATTGGTAGAGCCAAGCAAGAAGCGAGCCAGGGGGTGTTGCTTCACTCAAAAAATCAAACATGAACAGGCATGGCTAAAAACCCATAAGTAGCCTTCTGAATCAACCCCCACAACACAAAACCCATTACCTGGAACCCTGTGTACCCACCTCCTACAACATAAGACCCTATAGAGCCCCCTGATGAAACCCAGAGCAGCAAAGAATCTAAAAACATTTACATTCTTTGCAAATGCAATGACTGAGGGTGTCCCTTATGCCCTGTGTTGAATTTTACATGGGTGAAGGCCAGGCGAATAAAACACACATGCCTTCACTCATGAAAAACGTTATGAAAGGTATTAGGAAGACTATGGGTGACATCACGCCCTTCAAGATGCCTCGGGGCACCGGCAAATCCTTGCATGAAGAATCCTGACCGCCTCTTCACCCTTCCCTTTGCCTGCCTGCCTGAGGCAGGGGCCAGAATGCTGACCCGGGCATCTGCCTGACATAAGAACAGGCAGGAGGAAGGGTGAAGGCCCTCCCCTGGCCGCTGACCCTCTTCCTCCACCGTGATGATGTTGGAGGAAGAGGGAGAACGACCGGGCCTAGAGAGAAGTTCACCACCGTGGCCCAAGCAGGATCATCAAAAAAGTGTAGGTCTCTGTGATTGTATGTGTGTGTGGGTGAGAGAGAGAGAGAGAAATGTGGGCCTCATTATAAGTTTGGTGGTATCTCGGAGGTAAATCCGCTGAGATGCCACCAAATGGATTTACAGTTATCGCCACTTGGTTTGGCGGAATTACCGCCAGACTACAAGTGGCAGTATGGCAGTGTTAGTCCCCATTTATGGAATCCATAGTACTCCATGGAGATTTTGGCAGAATTACCGCTGAGGGTAATTCTGCCAAAATTGATGTTTTTTGCTCGTAAGGTGGTGGAATTACCACCAGAATTTTGCTGGAGGTTTTGCCTCCACCTTATCTCCAAACCCATAGTTTGGCGGTGTAGTAATGCAGCGGTAATGCAGTGGTAACCCTGTCACCGCTGCATTACCACTGTTTTTGGCCACACTTTCAAACTCATAATGAGGCCCAATTAAAGTGTGCCTGCATGTGAGTGGCAAAGTGCATCTGCGTGAGTGGATTGTTCTGGTGGGTGTCATGTGTATGACTGAGAGAGGCTGTATGGGTGCATGACTGCGTGTGTGCATTTCTATATGAATGTGTATATCTGTGTGAGTGAATGAAACATTCACACGGCACACACCAGAACACTAACTCAGGCAGATACACATGTTCATGCATGCAAGCACACAAGAAGTCATGCCTCCACAGAGCTTCTCTCAGTCATTCAGTGATTGAGAAAAGCTGCATGGGGTGTGACTGCTTGTGTGCATGTCTATATGAATGTGTGTATCTGCCCAAGTGAGATGTTCTGGTGGGTGTCACGTGTATGACTGAGAGAGGCTGTATGGGTGCATGACTGCGTGTGTGCATTTCTATATGAATGTGTATATCTGTGTGAGTGAATGAAACATTCACACGGCACACACCAGAACACTAACTCAGGCAGATACACATGTTCATGCATGCAAGCACACAAGAAGTCATGCCTCCACAGAGCTTCTCTCAGTCATTCAGTGATTGAGAAAAGCTGCATGGGGTGTGACTGCTTGTGTGCATGTCTATATGAATGTGTGTATCTGCCCAAGTGAGATGTTCTGGTGGGTGTCACGTGTATGACTGAGAGAGGCTGTATGGGTGCATGACTGCGTGTGTGCATTTCTATATGAATGTGTATATCTGTGTGAGTGAATGAAACATTCACACGGCACACACCAGAACACTAACTCAGGCAGATACACATGTTCATGCATTGCAAGCACACAAGAAGTCATGCCTCCACAGAGCTTCTCTCAGTCATTCAGTGATTGAGAAAAGCTGCATGGGGTGTGACTGCTTGTGTGCATGTCTATATGAATGTGTGTATCTGCCCAAGTGAGATGTTCTGGTGGGTGTCACGTGTATGACTGAGAGAGGCTGTATGGGTGCATGACTGCGTGTGTGCATTTCTATATGAATGTGTATATCTGTGTGAGTGAATGAAACATTCACACGGCACACACCAGAACACTAACTCAGGCAGATACACATGTTCATGCATTGCAAGCACACAAGAAGTCATGCCTCCACAGAGCTTCTCTCAGTCATTCAGTGATTGAGAAAAGCTGCATGGGGTGTGACTGCTTGTGTGCATGTCTATATGAATGTGTGTATCTGCCCAAGTGAGATGTTCTGGTGGGTGTCACGTGTATGACTGAGAGAGGCTGTATGGGTGCATGACTGCGTGTGTGCATTTCTATATGAATGTGTATATCTGTGTGAGTGAATGAAACATTCACACGGCACACACCAGAACACTAACTCAGGCAGATACACATGTTCATGCATTGCAAGCACACAAGAAGTCATGCCTCCACAGAGCTTCTCTCAGTCATTCAGTGATTGAGAAAAGCTGCATGGGGTGTGACTGCTTGTGTGCATGTCTATATGAATGTGTGTATCTGCCCAAGTGAGATGTTCTGGTGGGTGTCACGTGTATGACTGAGAGAGGCTGTATGGGTGCATGACTGCGTGTGTGCATTTCTATATGAATGTGTATATCTGTGTGAGTGAATGAAACATTCACACGGCACACACCAGAACACTAACTCAGGCAGATACACATGTTCATGCATTGCAAGCACACAAGAAGTCATGCCTCCACAGAGCTTCTCTCAGTCATTCAGTGATTGAGAAAAGCTGCATGGGGTGTGACTTCTTGTGTGCATGTCTATATGAATGTGTGTATCTGCCCAAGTGAGATGTTCTGGTGGGTGTCACGTGTATGACTGAGAGAGGCTGTATGGGTGCATGACTGCGTGTGTGCATTTCTATATGAATGTGTATATCTGTGTGAGTGAATGAAACATTCACACGGCACACACCAGAACACTAACTCAGGCAGATACACATGTTCATGCATTGCAAGCACACAAGAAGTCATGCCTCCACAGAGCTTCTCTCAGTCATTCAGTGATTGAGAAAAGCTGCATGGGGTGTGACTGCTGGTGTGCATGTCTATATGAATGTGTGTATCTGCCCAAGTGAGATGTTCTGGTGGGTGTCACGTGTATGACTGAGAGAGGCTGTATGGGTGCATGACTGCGTGTGTGCATTTCTATATGAATGTGTATATCTGTGTGAGTGAATGAAACATTCACACGGCACACACCAGAACACTAACTCAGGCAGATACACATGTTCATGCATGCAAGCACACAAGAAGTCATGCCTCCACAGAGCTTCTCTCAGTCATTCAGTGATTGAGAAAAGCTGCATGGGGTGTGACTGCTTGTGTGCATGTCTATATGAATGTGTGTATCTGCCCAAGTGAGATGTTCTGGTGGGTGTCACGTGTATGACTGAGAGAGGCTGTATGGGTGCATGACTGCGTGTGTGCATTTCTATATGAATGTGTATATCTGTGTGAGTGAATGAAACATTCACACGGCACACACCAGAACACTAACTCAGGCAGATACACATGTTCATGCATGCAAGCACACAAGAAGTCATGCCTCCACAGAGCTTCTCTCAGTCATTCAGTGATTGAGAAAAGCTGCATGGGGTGTGACTGCTTGTGTGCATGTCTATATGAATGTGTGTATCTGCCCAAGTGAGATGTTCTGGTGGGTGTCACGTGTATGACTGAGAGAGGCTGTATGGGTGCATGACTGCGTGTGTGCATTTCTATATGAATGTGTATATCTGTGTGAGTGAATGAAACATTCACACGGCACACACCAGAACACTAACTCAGGCAGATACACATGTTCATGCATTGCAAGCACACAAGAAGTCATGCCTCCACAGAGCTTCTCTCAGTCATTCAGTGATTGAGAAAAGCTGCATGGGGTGTGACTGCTTGTGTGCATGTCTATATGAATGTGTGTATCTGCCCAAGTGAGATGTTCTGGTGGGTGTCACGTGTATGACTGAGAGAGGCTGTATGGGTGCATGACTGCGTGTGTGCATTTCTATATGAATGTGTATATCTGTGTGAGTGAATGAAACATTCACACGGCACACACCAGAACACTAACTCAGGCAGATACACATGTTCATGCATTGCAAGCACACAAGAAGTCATGCCTCCACAGAGCTTCTCTCAGTCATTCAGTGATTGAGAAAAGCTGCATGGGGTGTGACTGCTTGTGTGCATGTCTATATGAATGTGTGTATCTGCCCAAGTGAGATGTTCTGGTGGGTGTCACGTGTATGACTGAGAGAGGCTGTATGGGTGCATGACTGCGTGTGTGCATTTCTATATGAATGTGTATATCTGTGTGAGTGAATGAAACATTCACACGGCACACACCAGAACACTAACTCAGGCAGATACACATGTTCATGCATTGCAAGCACACAAGAAGTCATGCCTCCACAGAGCTTCTCTCAGTCATTCAGTGATTGAGAAAAGCTGCATGGGGTGTGACTGCTTGTGTGCATGTCTATATGAATGTGTGTATCTGCCCAAGTGAGATGTTCTGGTGGGTGTCACGTGTATGACTGAGAGAGGCTGTATGGGTGCATGACTGCGTGTGTGCATTTCTATATGAATGTGTATATCTGTGTGAGTGAATGAAACATTCACACGGCACACACCAGAACACTAACTCAGGCAGATACACATGTTCATGCATTGCAAGCACACAAGAAGTCATGCCTCCACAGAGCTTCTCTCAGTCATTCAGTGATTGAGAAAAGCTGCATGGGGTGTGACTTCTTGTGTGCATGTCTATATGAATGTGTGTATCTGCCCAAGTGAGATGTTCTGGTGGGTGTCACGTGTATGACTGAGAGAGGCTGTATGGGTGCATGACTGCGTGTGTGCATTTCTATATGAATGTGTATATCTGTGTGAGTGAATGAAACATTCACACGGCACACACCAGAACACTAACTCAGGCAGATACACATGTTCATGCATTGCAAGCACACAAGAAGTCATGCCTCCACAGAGCTTCTCTCAGTCATTCAGTGATTGAGAAAAGCTGCATGGGGTGTGACTGCTTGTGTGCATGTCTATATGAATGTGTGTATCTGCCCAAGTGAGATGTTCTGGTGGGTGTCACGTGTATGACTGAGAGAGGCTGTATGGGTGCATGACTGCGTGTGTGCATTTCTATATGAATGTGTATATCTGTGTGAGTGAATGAAACATTCACACGGCACACACCAGAACACTAACTCAGGCAGATACACATGTTCATGCATGCAAGCACACAAGAAGTCATGCCTCCACAGAGCTTCTCTCAGTCATTCAGTGATTGAGAAAAGCTGCATGGGGTGTGACTGCTTGCGTGCATGTCTATATGAATGTGTGTATCTGCCCAAGAGAGATGTTCTGGTGGGTGTCATGTGTTTGATTGAGAGAGACTTTATGGGTGCACAACTGTTTGTGTGTGCATGTGTCTATATGAATGTATGTATCTCTGTGAGGGGCGTGTTTTACTGAGTGCCGTGTGAATGAATCATTCCCATGGTGCCCACTAGAACACAGATACATATGTTCATATATACATGGTGATTGAGGGAAGCTGTATGGGGCATGACAGCTTGTGTGCATGATTTATTCACACGGAACGCAGCGGAACCCAGCATAGCACTTGACTCATGCGGATACAATCATTAATGATTGAGAGACGCTGTATAGGGGCATAACTGCTTGTGCGCAAGTATATATGAATGTGTGTATCTGCGGGAATGATTGAGAGAAGCTGTATGGATGTGTGACTGCATGTGTGTGTGTATGGGCTCTGGCTTGGATGGGGCATGGGTGCAGAGCAATACCAAGGTAAGAAAACATATTCTTGTTAGCTGCATGAAGTGCACGCGATCAGCAAGAACATGCTTTGTTACTGTGGCATGGCATCTTTTTCCGGGCATCTGTGATAAAGTAAGCTTGATGAGTGCTATTACGTGGCGAGACTGGCACATTTTGGTTCAGCCTGTCGAGCTATGATTTCTTAATGTGGTATAGCATTGTTCACTGGGCATCAATGGTAAAGCAAGTGTGGTAAGTGTTTTTACGTGCATAGACTAGCTTACTTTGCTGAAGTCAGTTTGGACTAATTTTTGGACAAGGCATTTTCAATGGCAAGGCAACAGGAGTATGTTCTTATGAGGGGATACTGGCATTATGTGCAAAGCAAACATGTCTACGTTCAGGCTCCCTCGCTGACCTTGGTCACTCACACAGATTTGCGAAAAATATTTACACCCCTCCAATACAAAAATTCACCAGCCGCCACTGTTCAGTCATATCACGTTTAGAGGCAGTGTCAGTGGCCTGAGGTACTTTAAATTGCACAATTTGCTAACTTGATACTAGTTCCCACAAACATGTCTTCATGAAGAAGGCCCCCACATATATAACTTTGTCTTTCTCCCACAGTCTGTGAAGTTAGGCCCCCCACAAAGTTTTAGCCTGTTCTGTATTGCAATTCACAGTGACAAGCTGCCAAAGATACAAGAACATGGCTTAAGCAGCTACAGAACCCCTGTGGAAATTCCCTCAATTAGCACCCGGTTGGGAGAGGGGCAACCTCCCATCCAAGAACGATGCTTGGAACGGGGTCTTTACCTCGTGGTAAAGCCCCTGCTCTGAGCCTCCTCGGAAGCAGGAGGCCACCATCTACCCCCCAGGAAAGCAGGTTAGTCACACTGCGCCCTCTCCTTCCCCCACAGCCAACTCCAAGTTCCACACCCGTCACCCACACCCACCCTTGCTCCATTTTCCTCGCGCTCTCTTGCCCCTCACCACTGGGAACACTCAGTGTTCCTGACACATCTCTGTTGCAGCAATGGCTGCCATGGGAAGGGCGTTGTAGTTCCCTTCTCCCTAATCCATGGTGGCCATCTTGGTCTATGTTTTTTTTAAAGTTGTGATGTGCCAACCTTGCCATTTCTCAAATTACAAAAATATGCATTAGGATAAGCATGCCCGGATGCTAACAAGAAACCCCTCTGGGCGTAGGGGCTTCAATGGGACAGGTCACGCCCAGTCTTCGCTCACGTCATGCCCTCAAGCTTCTAATTGGCCCGGGCATTACCTGGTCCTGTAAAGTCCCCACCCGTCAGTAATACATTGCTTAAATATTGCAATATTGAGGTGACAGGCCGATTTTATCAGACAGAACGGAATATAAAACTTGTTAATTTAATTCGGAGGATGAAGGGCTCATACAATTTGTGTATCTGCCACTAAATAATATAGAGCATTGCACAATTGGCAGAGGCATCATCTTGAAAACACATGTTGGGTTGCTTTTATTCTATGTATTTATTTAGCCGGACACTTTCATAGAATACTGTAACTGTTTATGTAGTTCCCTTAAACTTAATTTCCTATTGACCTTTTCTCTGTTACAATAGTGCCCTCTAGTGGTTTCTATATTGAGACTGGGTTACGCTGCCAAAGCCAAAGCAAGTTGCTCTGGTAGTGAATAACATGGTGCCGGTGTACATGGGCGTAGGAAATGGGGAGAACAGGGGGGATAATCCCCCCCACAATTTTAGGCAGGGGGGTACAATGTGATTTGTCCCCACCACAATTTGGAGCAAGAGAAAAGTAAGGCTATTTATTTTTCCAAATGTGGTGCAGAACATTTCTTTTAAAAATGTGCCTTTATTAATCCAAATGCTTGAAACATATACATACACTGCTTACCTTGCAATGAAGGCTCAGTAAGGTCATTGTATCAGTAGAGTAGGGGGTAAGTGGATGCACAGCTAACACAACCCCTCCCACCTGTATGTAAGAGACTGCAGGGCAAATCCCAACCATACCTGATAATCTGCAGAGCATCTTTTTGAAGACAGTGAAAAGATTTTAGTGTTAAGTCCACAAAATAACATCTGCCTTGTATAGAGCAGAGTTAAAAACAAGTATTTATATACACATAAAATGTATGTGACTGTGTAATGTATTAAAGCATTTGTAATAAAATATTACCATGCAAAATGTCACCTTCTTATAAACAGAGTTTAGCAGAAAATTCATCCATTGAAGTTTCCTTCTCCAACTAGGAGAAATATTCAATGATTATTTTCTCATGGGATAGTATAGTCAGACATTAGGCCAGATTATCAAAAAGCAGCGCAAATGAAAGGAGCACAGCAAATGCACTCATTTCATTTTTTTTCTGCTTTCAGAATTGCTCATATCACCTTATTTGCAAAGTGACCTGAACATTTCTGTTGAGCCCCCTTGCATACATTAGTTTTGGAGCGCACTCCTGACACTAACGTATTACAGGCTTCCAACAACCACGTGATTGCTGCACATGCATTTCACCAAGATGGGCCATTAATGGGCCAGTCTCTGTGAAATGCTCAGAGAAAAAAAAATATTTCCATACCTGCTTTGGGGATGGAAATGGTATGTTAGGTTGAGTTGATTTATACTGCGCACTGCTGCCATATCCATGGTCTCGAGGCACTCTCATGGATCAATAAGGTAAAGGGGGGTAGGTTGATGCGTGTAGAACCAGGAGTGACCGGAGTCTGTGCATGTGTGCTCTCTGGGTGTGCTTTGTTTTGTACGCTACATGCTTATTGTTTCTGGATGGGCGGGGTCCAGTGTTTGTGTTGTTGGGGTTTGTGAGTTGGTTTGAGAGTGATGTGCGGTTTTGGGTGTTTAGCAGGATGGTTCGCTAGCCACCTGGGCTTGGGTGCTAAATTTGTGGTGATGGAGGGTGGTACAGAAGAGGACATGGTTAGTAGGGTGTTGGGTAGTCTCTGGATACTATGTAGCTATGCTATTGTTTTCTTTTTGTAAGGCAATCCCCTTTGCATTGCCATGAGGTTAGAATTGGATTGGTGGGACGAGACAACAATGAAGGAAATCGATCAGTATGGTAGAACATATTGTTTAGGGGACTGTTAGCTGGCTCTGGGGTGGGCAATTATCTAGAGGGGCTGGGTGTTGTCAAGGGGCTATTGGGTTTCCAGGGTCCTCTTGTTCCAATGTGCACATTTGTGTGCGTGTTTCTTGAAACATCGGTCTGTAAATTGCAGAGCGTTCAGTGGTAGGGGTCCTCACGGTTCTGTCCCTCCAGGTTAGAGTTTCAATGCCTTTGTGGATGTGGTTTCGGCATTGTGTGGGGGTATATGAGCCTACTCATGGTTTGGACATTGTGTGAGGTGGAAAAGGCCTGCCCATGAGGGCGATCATTGTATAGTTATTGTTGTTCTGTTTTTATCTTGGCACATTGAATAACCAATTTTTAAGCAATTTCCGGAAGATTAGGTGGTCAACTGTCATCTTCATTTCCTTCGGGATTGAGTTCCATAGTTTGACTATGAGAACGGGGAAAGCAGTTTCTCTGAGTTTAGTTTTCTAATAGTGTCTTGTTTCTATTTGGAGGTTGGTACTATAATTTAAGGATTTTCCGGATGGTATTGGGTGATTATTGCTTGGGGGAATTTGGCTTCTTGTCTGTATAGTGATCTATTGGCAATGCAGAGTGATTTGAAATTGATTTGTTTCTTGACTGGTAGTAAATGTAGAATTCTCAGGGCTGAGGTGATCTCTTCAATTTCTTTCTCAGGAGTAGTCTTACTGCTGTGCTTTGGATGTGCTGTAGTTTTTTGGTGAGGTGTTCGGGCATTCCTAGGTAGAGACTATTTGCATTGTCTATTCTTGATAATACCAGTGAGGCGATAACGAGGTACAGTGTGGGAAGAAGGTGTAAGGGAGGATACCTCTTATTAGTCGAAGATGGTAGAATTATTTGTTTGCTATTGCTTTAAACTGTGGTTCCAGGGTGAGACCACTGTCCATGAGTATTCCCAGGTTTTTTATCACGGTTGACGATTCAGGTTGAGAAACCATACATGAGGGACAGATGAGAGATGTCTGTGTTAGGTTGTTGTCGTCTGGGAAGGGCATTGTCAGGCTTGTTGTTGGCCTTCATCTTGAAAATGAGTTGGTTGTAGTCTGCGTAGTAGTAAGATGTCAGTCCATGAGTTTGTATAAGCTTCATTAGGGGGGGTGCATGTAGATATTGACAAAAAGTGGAGAGAGGCTTGATCTTAGTCACATGCCACATGTGAAGTTATTTGTGTTTGATGTGAACGGAAGGTGGAAGGTTCTTTCGGTTCCTTTGGTGAGCAAAGATTTCTGCAATTGAAGTGCTGTGTTTTGAATGCCTGCTTTTTCCAGTCTTTTGATTGATGTGTGTTTGATTGTATCAAAGGCAGCCGATATGACCAGTAGTATGAGGGAAGATTGTCAGCATTCATCTTTAGGTTGTCCCATATGGAGAGGAGTGCTGATTCAGTTCCTCTCATAGGTCTTAAACCAAACTGGGATTGGTCAAGTAGTCTGTTGGATTCCACGTGGTTGAGCAGTTCTTTGTACAAGTAGATATCAAGATTTTTGCCGGATAGAATAGGCTTGATATAGGTCTGTAGTTATCGGTGTCATTTGTTTGTCCGGCCTCATTTTTTTTTTAAGAATGGTTTAATATTGCCCGGTTTTGGATGATTTTGATAGTATTCCAGTGACCAGGGATATGTTCATTAGTAGTCGGATGTAAAAGGCTAGTGTTTTAGGGATGAGTAGCTGTTTGTAGGTATCTGGTGGGCATGGGTCACTTGGGGATCCAGCCCTATTGTTTTTTTTTCAGTAGGTTGCTGAAGGTTTTCTCGCTAATTGGTTTGAATTGGGTGAATGTTGCGCTGGTTATCAGGGATCTGTTTTCTGGGACGGTGTTGTTAGTTGTCCTACTGGATGCCTCTGTGGCTTGCTGAATTAAGAGTATTTTTGCTGTAATGTAGTCTGCGATACTGTCACATAACATTTGCGAGGGTACGGTGTTGTTACTGAATGAGGTTGGGTTGCCTTTTGGAGGTTTGTTGCCGTTTGGATTCTTGCGGCCTAATGTGCTTTCTTAGCTTTGAACACTGGCGATCTGTATGGATACATTTGTATTGATAGCTATTTTTATCCAGTTCCTTGTAATTTTTCATGTCTTTTCTAGTTTATGGGTTATTTTCTTGAGTTTTTAAATTCCTTCTCGGAACCGTATAGCCACTACTTTTTTTGGTGTGGGTTTGAATGTTTTTAAAGGTGCCAATAGGTCTATTCTATCTGTGATCCAGGTCTGAAGGTTCTTTTCAACAGTGTCTGGTGTTGTTTCATGTAGTTGAGAGGAATCAGGATTGGTGGTTTCTATTAGTTGGGTTAGAGTTAGCCTTTTCCAGTTTATTTTATTTGTCATCAGTTGCTTTATGTTTGTAGGTATACTACGGGTTGGTGTTCTAGCTGCGAATGGGATCATATTATGGTCCCTCCAGATGATTGGTACCCTTGGGGCGGTAGTGGAGAGGGTGTGTCAAGCTCTGTGGGTGGGTCCGTTCACTATTTGTTTGTGATGGAGAATTTCCAAGAGTGCGCTGATGGAGTTAGTTTTAGTTCAGTTTTCTCTTTCAAACCAAATGACGCAATCTCCCGGAATGATGATGTTGTCATGATTTACAGCTGGTCTGGCTATGGCATCAGTGAATTTTGGGGCGAAGTTAGGGTTGTAGTTGTGCAGTCTCTAGATAAGAAGGAAGAGTAGGATGGATGTTCGTTGAGTTTGCAGTTGACTAGGAGTGATTTGCAGTTTTCTATGTCTGTTGACAGTAAATATGTCGAGCTCATTTGGTTTGTGTGTGCCCTGGCAAATTCCTCCTCCTCATCTGCATTCTCTGTTAGATTGTATTAGTTTATAATTGCAGGGTATGGCGTCATGAGCAAGTACTTTATAAAGAGGTTGTACATTTCCATTTGGTGTTTTGCCATTGTTAGGCAGAATTGTATGCAGTACCCTTTGGGAACACCACACACATTTAGAACTACAAGTGACAGTACAAATTCACCTTTGGTACAAGCCTGTACTACACAGTAAAGTGGTAGCGATGGCTGAGCAGCCAGATGTATCTCAAGAGTAAAGTGAGCACTATCAATAGTTACACAAAGGACAGCAATTACTATGATTCAAACAAACACTGACGCATGGTTTCTGAATAAAAGAATATACATTTATTTACACATCAGTTATTAAACATTTCACTATTATCAAGCAGTTGAAAAATAACAATTCTAATACACTACACCACACCCAATAGATTCTGGACAAGTTAGGCTCAAAATGAAGTGTGAGCAAAATGGCACTCCAGTAATTCAAAAGGGAGGGAAAGACAAAGGTTGAGCAGCACCAACAAATAAGTAATCAGGGCAATCTAGAAAAAGGAACTACAGTGAGGAAATCAAATCAAGAGGCCAGGGCCAAAGTCAATGGACCAAAGTCCTTGCAGAGGATCACACAGTTCAGGGTAGTTTGCGGTTAAGTCTTTGACAAGAGTTCAGAACGAAGTTGGTCAGACGAAAAGTTACTTTAAAGACTAGAGAAGGACAAGCCCTCGGATTGGTGAAAGATTTCACACACTTTCACCGCGGCTGTACGAAATGAACAACCGGTTTAGCACAGTACCTTTAGAGCAGAAGAATGCTGTAGCTGAGGCAGACGTTCCTGGCAGGTCCTGCAGGCTCACGGTTCCTGAAGCGACTGTCGGACTGACAAGAAAGAGGAAGACTGGAGGGTCCTGCACTGCCCAGGGAAGAAACTGGCAGCGGAGCAAAGCGACGAATATAAGGTGCACTCCTTAAAACGCAAGCAGGGTCTGACCTTCCTGGCTATCCAGTTCACTGTAGCTCTGTACAGCAAATTCGACCAGAGGAAGGAGGCCTGGCGAGCAGTTTGGTGAACTGGTTGTTCCCTCCAGCTTAAGGGGAGAAGATTCCTTGCAGATTATTCCCTGTCATTGAAGTTTGGAGATTCGGACCCGCAGCAGGGCTTCACCGGGAGGTTCAGTCGTGGTAGAGGTCCTCTTCTGTTAGCTTCTCTTCGTTTCTCTTGATCCAGTGGAGAGTTTGCCTTCTCAGTCCAGAGGCCTGCTTTTTATGCGGTTTTCCCCCATTCACCCAGCCTGGCTGTCAATCACACAGCAGTGTGGCTATCCCACCGGGACAGTCACCACAGCCAATCATACCAGAGTGCGACATGGGTCTCCAATGAGACCCTGTGCAGGGAGTCTCAAACTCTTCCCTCACATCCTGTCACCCTCAGACATACAGGCGCCTCTGTGCAGAAGCCCGCGAAAGGCCGGTGAACAAAGGAACCAAACCTGGTTTGGTGCGCAGAGTAAAACATGAGAAAGACGTTTACAAAAAGAAATGGCGAATAAACGCAGCCGGAACCGTATAAAACTAAATATGGTCCAGCGGGTTTAGGTTTGAGGCTACCAAGATAGCCTAAAACAATACCAGGGCTATTTAAAATAACTGCGGTAGGAAAAATAGGGTAGTTACCACCAGCCAAATCTTAATGATAGGGAATGAAACAATGGTCCATGAGAAACAGACAAAACGGTATAACTAGTAATCCTTTCCAGTACTCTATGTAAGATAGTTTGTACTGGGTCTGTGGATTTAAAAAGACTAATTAAGTCAAGGGCAACATGTTCTGGGAGACAGTAGTCAGTCCCAGAAAATGGAGTCTGAGTTGGGAAGTCGAAAAGACAACCCGGTGTCACTGCACTGAAGGAGCTGTGTAACACACAGTAAAAAGATGATGCCTATGGAGTAGGTGAAGCTCCACAGTCTATGAACACAAAAATGTTAAACACACACAGCAAAACACATGTAAGAGTGGGAAAAAAGGCTCACACTATTACCAGGTGAAACAAATAAATCCTAGAAATCCAGCAAAGCTGCTGAGGGACACAGTAGGTAAGGGAAATTAGCCACTCTGGAGAATTCTCCCTAACAGCCATAGATCATATGTTGAGCAGGCTGTAGTGTTGCATGTGTGCCATGGATAACTCACTGTTGGATGCTTTTCTTCTGGCGGTCAGGTTGAGGTGAGGTGTGTGGGTTGTGTGTGTACCAGTTTCGCGGGGTTGGTTGTTTTTTGGTGTTCGTCTAGATCCTCTGTGCCTTTGTTGAGAAGTTCCAGGGGCTGTCACCTAAAATTAAAAAAATCATGACAGAGTGAGAAATGACCCTGTCATGACTTGCGTCTCCTCCCTGCTCCTTTTTCCAAAGGCGCATCGGGATGACCCTCATTTCAAGGCATTTAAATGCCCTGAATCTCACTCTTATTTGTGCAAATGCGCAAAGGGGGGAAAGGGCATTTGAATGATTGCATCTAGGTTGCACTCATTTAGATGGTACGACGTCCTTTCATCGCAGGATGAATTTTTTTTTTTTTAAAACCCATCGAATTTAAAGGGGGGTTAGTACATTATATATATGGGGTGTGGGTGTTTGGGAATAAATACAAATTAAAGAAAATGGGGGATTTCGGGAAGAACTCCCCAAATATAATGTAAAAAAATTGTGATGGGTTTGTTCGTAAAAAAAAGCAGTAAAAAACCCAGCGAAAAAACATCCCGTGATGAAATGACATGGAACCATTCAGAGGACCCTTGTGAATTGGGCTTCTCTTTTTTTGGCTCAAGTGAGGAGATGCGCAGGCACATCTCACATGCACCAAAACATGTTGAGAATCTGATGCATTGAATTTTTCTAATGACCCACCCTTGGCCTTGCGCCACCTATAAACCACAATTATTGCATTAGAATACAGCTAGGGAGAAATTGGATATGAGGAGGGACACAAAGTATGTCGGTGTTGTTTGGTTATTTGCCCATCCATTGACTGCCTATGGGCATGCTAATCTCTATGGCCATTTCCACCCAGTTCCGACCCCTTCCTACCTGAAACAACCTCCTAAGGAGAACTCTTTGATCTTGCTTTAATTAAGACTTACAATAAAAACTTTACCCTCAAAGTGCCTGCCAATGTTTTTTCAAAGCAATCTTCTGAGAGGTAATTACTTAATTAAAGCTGTAAACATTCAACTGGCGTAATAAAACGTTCTTAACCAAGTCTGCCTTCAGCCACTCGATTTATAAGCACTATGCATGTCCTTCACTGAAGTCCTATGAAAAACAAGTATTGGCAAAGCCAACAATTTTGCCTTCTGTGTAAGTATTTAACATTTGTCAAACACTGCTATTAGGTGCCCAGGTCATCACACAATTGTGCACCTGCTGCCATTAATGGCCAGTTAATACCACTACAGCAGTATGTGGCAAGTGCCTTTCCCATACCTACACAAATGCCCAAATTGTTGGCATTGCCAGTGCTTGTTTCTAATTTTGGCTGAAAGTTGGCAAAGCCGAACTTCTTTAAAAAGTGTGAGAACAACACTCGAATGCATTTCTTTTCGATTAATTAGGTAAATTAAAAGGACATGCATTCTGAGATGTGATCAACATTAAGAAACTCCTTTAATTGTAAAGTATGGAGCAGGCACAGCATATGCCCAAGTACGCTTTGGCAATAAACATGCCAGAACTGCATAGGCAGCACTGCCCATCACTGCGTATACACCCCATGCAGCACT
The DNA here is from genome assembly GCF_040938575.1 of Ambystoma mexicanum. Lineage (NCBI taxonomy): Eukaryota > Metazoa > Chordata > Amphibia > Caudata > Ambystomatidae > Ambystoma > Ambystoma mexicanum. The sequence goes on from NC_090921.1 coordinate 804,811,214, forward strand.
GCACATACACACCACTGCACACCCACACCAAACAGCACTGAGTATAAGCCCAATACAGCACTGTGCATATACACCACTCCACTGCACTGTATGACCACACATCCCAACCATGCACATACACATCACCACACTGCACACACAGAGCATTCCAAAACAGAACTTTACACTGCCTGCAGCACAGCAACGCACACACTTCACCCTACTGTGCATGCATTGCCTGAGCACTGCACTGCACACTCCCGCTGCCTCAAGCACCACACCCATAAATCCGACTGCACCACACACATACAGCCCCCTAGAAAATATGTAAGTGCAGTGCTATCCAAGCATACTGAAGTCTGGGTTTACTATGCTGGGGTTCATCATGCTATCTTGTTCTACTGTGAAAACGACACATAATTTAATGTGGCATTACTGTGCTAGCTCGGCATATTTGAATCTGCCATTGCATATGATAACTTGGCATATTGGTATCTAGCCTTTTTGTGCTAAGTAGATATAATGGAACCTTGCATTAACATCATAATTGAGTGAAACCGAATATTGCACTGCTATGGTAAATGGGCATAATGTAGCCAGGAACCTCTTTGCCTCCTAAATGGACATTGTGGACACTGGCTCTACTATGTTAATTTTGCATAGCCTCAATAATCGATTGAATACCTAGGCATTCGATGGTAGTTGTGCGAGAACCTGATGTATTGAAAGCAAAACCTGGTGATGGTATGAGTACCTTGGATTTTGATCTTAAAACTTTGAAAATGTAAGTATTTGGGCATTTGTGTTACTTGGTATAAGGGTGCAATATATGATGCATGTTGTGAGTACCAGAGCACATGTCCATACCTGACAAATTGTGGTACATTCTGGGCCTATGATGGAAATAGCTGGAAATTAGCATGGGTACCTGGAGATTAACACCAGTGCAAATAAAGTGCTTTTACGTCAGGCCAACACTATTTGCTTTGTTAGTGCTTGTTCTAAGTGGAGTCTAAAATGCCGCAACAGGTATGGTAATCGCCAAATGAGTAACTGGATCTATAAACCTTTTTTGGGACATTATCTATACCACACTCTCCCTCTTAAATGCGCCACCTCCCATATCATCTTTTTTCCACCACTCTCACACTAATTTGTTAGCAACTATCCTACTGTCCACTAATCCCTTCTTTCACTCTCACTTAGTCCCCCTTCTGAACTCTTCCACTAATCAGGGAGAAGCTCTGAAATTATTGTTAAATATCTAGAAATTAAATATGTTTGCCTCTCTACACAATTGAAAACCTTATCAAGCATCCACAAGTATTCTTCAGTTCCAAAACTGGTAGATATTTTTTTAAGGAATCTTCCCAGACAAAGAGATTTCTTTGCACAGGAGAAGCTACTGCACATCCTCTTAACTGTTAAAGTTTCTTCCTGTCAGGCTGCGAGAAGCTTTAGTGTTTTGCGACGACTGAAAACCTGACCGCGTTCAAGTACATCTCAGAAAAGACTGAATCATATTGCTGTGCAATAGACAAAGATATCATGAATCTGGTAGAAATACAAGCAATAGCAAAATAATTTGCTATCTATTCTAAAGCCTTGTTACAACAATTAGATTTTTGAGAGCTTCTAAAAGATGAATAGTACTTTGTTTGGTTAAAATTCCTGCTGTAAGATCTCAAATGTTTGAAGGTTAGTTTTAATTGTCCACAAAAAAATTATTTCTAATACTGTTTTGCTGAAAATGTGTTTATAATGAGTTTTAAGTATTGTGTTGTTGAAATCTCCAACTTATTGGAAGTGTGACTGTGTTTTTAAAACGGTCATTATTTGTTTTTCTTTTTTTAAATAAATCTAAGAACACATATTTAAAGAGCTTTAAGGATTGTCACTGGGCCCTCTGGCGGTTTGGATTGGGTTATGTTGTGTCTGTAGCGAAGTCCCAAAGGTGTCCACTGTCCCCCCCAGATTTTGTGTGTATCCTCCGCCCCTGCCGGTGTACTGGCATTTTACAACTATTTATCAAGCAATTTGTAGCTGGCAATTTCTTTATTTGAGTAAACGGAATTATGTGTAATCTGGCCCTAATGATATTTTATAAATCGTTTGCATTAACGCTCACTTGGCTTTGTCTTACCCACTGCCCCCATGCTTACTTGGGGGCAGTAACTAAGTAGGACCTACTGCCTGAGAGCCATCAATTTAAATTACTATATTAATCTCCATATACATCAATAACTGAAAACTACTTCTCATAAACTGCACAATATATATCTACACACTGTCCTTAATTAATTGCGGTAATAATACAGACACCTCTGAGTTTGAAGATTGGATGAGTATTCGGCATGAGTTTGGGTCACATCCTAACACCCATCTGGATGCCGGCAGCTCCCTACCGTAAGGTGCATGAGCAAGGTGGTAAAGCAGTGAAGTGGCAGTAAAATAGCCCAGAGGTAGTTCCAGCGCAGAGATGCCAATCCATCCAACACAGAGTTCCAAGGGGAGGATGAGGACAGCCAAGGAAGGCTGTCCAGCAGCCAACCACCCAATCTGGAGGTAAGGCAATGGGATACAAGCCCAGCCACTGTGGCTAAATCTGGTATCAAAATGCAGCAGCAGCTGGTGGTGTCACAATCCAACTGGTACTGAAACATGCAGGGTACAGGAGGACTCTAGAACAATATAGCAGAAGTGAGGCACAGCTAGGGATTTGCCCTTACACTCAAGCCATCCAATCACAAACCAGGGCATAAAAAAAGGTTTTGGCGGCCAGCCAATTAGGTTGTCCCCACAAAACACAACAAAGGCTCAGGCACTCCCACAGGATTTGCAATGTCTGAGCTCCATCTAGGTACTGATCTAAATGAATCCAAACCTCTGCACAGCATGCAGGCCTGAGGATAAAGTGAGCCCATGGGTGCACAACGGCCCTTTTAGGCCTACCTCATAGTTGTCCAGGACAAAGAAATATCCCATTTATAGAATGGCTGAGATCAGGACACATAAGTACACCAATAGCTACCAAAAAGGTACAATGGGCTACTAATGTGGTAAATCACTTTGCCTCCTGGTGAGCCAAAGCTAAAGTACATCTGGCACCAGCCTACTCCCTAAATCTAATGTATGTTGATATAAACACTGGGGGGCTAAACTGGGGTACTTAAAAGGCACTCGTGTCCTAGGAGACATATTGGCTCTTATAGAACGGTATATTAAAAAACGGTTTTAGTGGCAAGGGGATTTCAGCAAAAGTCCCATCAACTATACAAATAAGCCAGAGAACTTTATAACCATGGGGGCGAAACAAAAAAGGGAAGGGGTTTCATAAAATGAGACTGCAGAACCCCCAAAAAGGAATGCTACCCTAATACATTGTAAAGCAATAGAACAGACTAATTGACAGCATGTCCCTTTCCGTCCTTCTGGCATCAACCTAGACCCACCCATGTGACCCCGATATTTATATAGCATAACCAGATAATGGAAAGTAAACCAAATCTTAAGACAAAGATGCAACACATAGCGTTTACTGTTACTGGGAAAGTGCCTTGCTTCACTTTTGGAGCACAGTCTCAGTTTTCTATTTCAGTATTAGTAGTCTGTCATCAAATCAAATACAACTAAGGCACCATTCACATGACTCAGAACCTTTTGTAAATGTCCAGTCTCAACTGTAACCCTTATTTACCCACCTTCTTTGTCACATGGCAGTAACTTTCCAGTCTCACATTCAGTCCAGACCTCCTGACACCTATCAGTGGCACATCCTCGATGGATGACGTGGGGTTGTAGTGGATGGGTGTAGACATGAGTGGGTTAGTTTGTGTGAGTGGGGGTAGAGAGTGGTTACATAGCATGGGTGGGTGGGCTAGAGATCGGTGAGGTTATGTCGGTAGGTGGGGTGGAGAGGGGTTTGATGGGGTTAGGGTAGAGAGGTGTGATGTACGGTGGGTTGGTATATGTAGGGAGGGGTGAGGTAGGGAGGGTGTATTGTGGTGGAAAGAAAGGAGGTAGGGTGGAAAGTGAGAATACCGAGGGCTGAGATACAGTGAGTGGGTGAGGGTAGAGAGGGGCAGGATAGGTTGCATTGGTGAGTGGTTAAGATGGGTGGAGTAGGATGAGTGAGGATAGTGTGGGTGGTGTAGCATGGGTGAGTGGGTATTTGTAGTGATTTGGTAGGATGGGAGTGGGGAAGAGAGGCTTGAGATAGAGTTGTAGAGAGGGGTGGTGTGGAGTGGGTGGGAGAAGAGTTGGTTGGAATAATACAGGGTGGGGTAGTGAAGGGAGGTTTAGAGAATGTGGGGGGTGTGGATGGATATAGAGAGTAGGGTGGAGTGAAAATGGGAGAGAATGGTGTGGTAGAGTGGGTAGTTGTCTACCCACAACATGGTGAAGTAGACTGTATGGGGTAGAGAGAGGTGAGGGTAGTGTGGGCAGGAGTAGAAAGGAGTGAGGTAGGGTGTTTGGGGTAAAGTATGTGGGGGTAGAGAAGGATAAAGTAATATGGATGAGGTAGAGTGGGGTTAGGTTGGCTCATTTGGGATATAGAGGAATGAGGTGGGTAGGGTAGTGATCAGTGTGATCACAGGAGTGGGCAGAGTTAGAGAGGGTTGAGGTCCTGTGTGTGGGGTATAGATGAGTGAGGGTTGGATGGAATGGGGAGGGTGAGGTAGAGTGGATGGCTGAGAGTAGAAAGTGTAAGTGATTTCAATCCGGCACTTCACCTAAGTCAATGCCTAGCGTGTAATGCACGACTTAAATCCTTATTTATTTTGTGTCTAAAAGTTCTTTAATTCTGAACGATGTACCACTTACATCACGCGCCTCTCTTGGAACCCTTCCGGTCACACTGAACCAGGAATCAGGCCGGTTTGCAAAGTTAAAATATTAATTTATGTAGTTCACAATATAATCACATCATGTTTAATGGGTATACAATGATCACCAATGGGGTGAGGTAACACTAAGCATTCTCTTTAATCACAAGGAGTAATAGTGAGCAAAACAATTCAGCACAGAAAGAATACTTTGGGGTGTGTTCAAATTAAGTAGCAATGTGGTTACTATTTCCCCCCTGCACACCCCTCGGCCCCCCAACAAGCAATGTAAAGAGATAGGAGGAGAGATCAGGTTTCAGGAATGCAGAATTCAAACAAAATGTCAATCCCAATTTCCCCCCACCAAACACATGAGAGAAACAGAAATGATTGGCAAACTGGCAAAATGATTTTAAAGTTATCTCGGAATAGATTGGGTTAAACACTAAATATGGACTAAATTGCTGAAATTGTTTAAATTCTAATGGGAGCCACTTTATATAGTTGCAGACAAACACTAGCAATGATTTGACACTAATAAGCAATGTGAAAACTTAAAACTGAGGTCGGGTGCAATCAAAAGCTGTTTTACACAATGTGCAGCAAACCTTTCCGTGTGCGGTAATCGCGATTGTGGAAAAACTATATGGAGTTGGTTCTATTGAAAGCCTTGGATGTGAGCTACAAGCAGAAGTTGGAATTTCGTTTCTAGCATGAAAAGCGAGAAAGTTATGGGCGTTTTAGTGGAAGTTGTTTTTTTAAATAGGCACAAAAATGGGAAACGGAAATGCACTTTAACAAGACAAATGGAATTTCTTTACACTAGATTATGACTAGAGAAAAAGAGAATGCCACACATGAATCTCCATCAATCCTGGCCAGGGACCCTTCATGTGGTGGATAATCAATTTCTTTCTGGGATTCAAATTATTTGTTCACAACCCTAATGATTTATGAAACATATGAGAGATTTAATGCAATACAGTTCTGACAATTCAAAAGTATTCCTTACAAGGTCAGGTCCAGAAGACAATATAGGATGGATTTAGATAGGGATTACTATTGACAGTACATATGCTAGTTACACACTATATATGAATGAACAGAACCGTCAGGAATTCTGGTCTGTCAAGATCAGGGATTCTGCTCAGAAATTCTGCTGGGCACACCGGACTGGACAGCAATGCGCTCTGGTCTGCATGGCACAGAACGACTGGACTGGATCTGCAATGGCTCTCTGGTCACAGCACAGCATGACTGGATTGGGTCTTTTGATTCTGGTAATAATATTTTTAGCAGGAAAGCAGTTACAGCACAGCCTGGCTGTTTCTTTTGTTCCCCTTAAATTTCTGGGGTGAATTCTGGTTTCTGGAATTCAAGGCCTAGTTGAAAATGGTTCAACTAAAAACTAATGGAATGGGCCTTTCTGCTTTCCAAGTTTCTGGAGTGAGGAGCAAGGAAGATCTCAAGTTCTGACAGGGTGCTCCGCCAGCAATGGGTTAGTGGGTGACTCTCTGTGTCTTTCTAAGTCCTCAGCTTTCTCTATTTATGCATATGATAAGGGGGTGTATATGCTGGATTATCCTAAGTGTGCCCCCTTTCCAGTCTATTGGCTGGAGTCTCCTCTCTCCCTTTATTTGAGGAGAAAACAGGGTGTCACCATGATGATGTGGGTTTATGAGTCAGAGAATCCTCCCTTTGGCTTTTTAACATAAAATCTACTTTTTGTACAATACATATTTACAAATGTGCAACCTTTCTAACAATAACATATATAGATTACATATTTTGTGGAGCAGATCCTCTTCTAAGCCCCGTCGCTGTAGGATCTTCGGTCTGCTTTTGACAGAAATTCACCCTCTTTGTCTGGAACACATGGTCCAATTTGGGAGAAAATTTCCACAAGTGTGCGCATCGTACATGGGCATAAGCGTGTGAAGTTTCATACTTTTGACATAAATACATTTGGTATAAAACCATAATTTCCACTGTGACTTCCCAGAACATAGCAAAGAGTTCTGGCGACTCTTAAAATGTGCAGCCAAAAATTCAATTCACAATTCTGGGGTTTATATATTTGTCACAACCGTACACAGTAAATTATCAGTCTTTTTAAAATGTGCTTTTTGTCCTTGTGAATCAACAAATGGTTGTCTGTCTCCGCCTCCTTCCTCTTCTTGCAGCTCAAGAGCAATCTCCTCCCTTTTTCTTCTGATAGAGGCCATTTACGATCCTTCCTAATTAGCATCTCCTTGAGCAGGAGGAAGTCCATTGTCTCCTTCCCACAGCAGCCCAAAATCTCCTCCCACCCCTTAATCATCACATGGGTGTGAGTTCCTGGTGGAGAGATAGGCCTGGCCTTTGTGGGGGGAAGTTGTTATACTGGTTTGGCTTGGAGTCAGGCTTAAATTCAAATGTCATTTTGTTGCAATTTGTCCTTGGTTTAAAAAAAACTTTCCAATTTCCAAACAAACAGCTATAACACTTATTTCAGCTTCTAAACCATGAGATTTAAATAGTGACAACCTAGGTTACTCTCAATGGCAGGTCACTTAAATGTCAAACATTAGATTACAGTTGTACAAGTTTAAATCCTTATGATGCAATCCACTGACAGCTGTCATACAGGCGGCCGCTGGTACTGTGCCCAGATTTTGACAGATTCCGCTTTTCATGACATTGTATGTTCATAATGATTTCTTGAATGAAGTGACTAGTAAGACCCAGCAGGAATATTGGATGTTTTATGGTGTTTTGGACCGGCATTCTGCAGTTTCAGCAACCAAGGAAAAGATTTGAAAACAAGATTCTGAATTCCTTTCAGCAAAACACTGCTTTTCATGCAGTCTCCATTTTACTTGTTGGGCAGCCCAGTGACATGTTTCAGGAGTGCGCCCTCTGTTCCACCACTGACAACATGCATGGTAGATTTGGCAGCCATCTTTTCGTGATGCAAAGCGCAATTTCCATATGTTTTGGCGCGCATAGGGGTTTTGCGGCCATTTTGATAATTCTGGCACCATCAGCACACAGTGATGCAGCAGGGCAGAGCATAAGTGGGTTAATACATCCCACAAAAGAGGTGAGGTAGGGTGTGTGGGTGTTGGTAACGAGAGTGAATATAGCATAGGTGAGAGTAGAGAGGTGTGGGGGTAGTGATGAATGGGGAGAGGGTTAATGTAGGAGGTTGGGTGGGGTAGAGAAGGTTGTGGGTGGGTGGGGTAGAGAGGGGTGGGGTAGACCTGGTGGATCTAGAGAGGGCCTGGGTAGAATGGTTGAGGATAGAGTGGGTGGGTTTAGACAGGTGTGGTTAGAGCGGGTTGGTGTAGTGTGGGTTGGTGTAGACAGGGGAGGCGAAGAGAGGGTTTAGTCGAGAGGGTTTGAGTGGTTGGGTGTTTCGAGTTAGCGAGGGATGGGGTTAAATTTGTGGGGTTCGAGAGGTGTTTGGTAGAGAGGGGTGACGGTAGAGTTGGTTAGCTTAGAATGGGTGAAGGCAGAGTGTGTGATGTTAAGAAGAGTAAGGTTCAGTGTGTTGAGTAGATGGGGTAGTGAGAGGTACGGTTCTGGGGTCAAGGTGAGGGCAGGGAGAGGTGGGGTGCTACCCACAAACAGGGTGAGGTGGGGTGGATCTAGCTAGAAGTAAAAGGGGGTTGAGAGAGTTGGGGATGGAGTAGGTGGGGTAAATAAGAGCGAGACAGCATTGGTGCGGCTATAGGGGGATGGGGTAGTGTTTGTGGCTCAGGGTAGAGAGGGGTGAGGAAGGATGGGTGGCTCAGGTAGTGAGAGGTGAGGTAAGATGGATGGCATGGGGTAGAGAAGGGTAAGGTATTGTTGGGTGATTGTGTGTTAAGGGAGTGAAGCATAGAGGTTTAAGGTACAGTGAATGAGGGTAGAGTCTGCATGATGTCAAGTGAGGCGAGATATAATAGGTTGGGATAAAGAAAGATGAGGGAGAGTGGCTGGGGAAAAGTGGGAGGAGGTAGGGTCATTTTGTGGGGCTATGGAGTGGGTGTCAAGAGTCAGTGGGGGTTGAGTGGATGAGGTAGGATGGGATGAGGTAGAGTGTGTGGTTGGGAGTAGGGAGTGTGGGCGCAGATAGTGGTGAGGGACCCTTGTGTCACTTTTGTCCACATGAACCATAGGGCTATGGGTCTGTGCTTATTTCTTTTTCACAGTCTTTCATGGCGTTAACATATGATCCGGCCCACCAGATCAGGTATTAAGACCATTAGCACCCCAGGTAACCAAAGCGACAACACTGGTTGCTAAAAAAATACATTTTCCTTCGTTCAGAGCGCGTCCCGTTGAACGCTGGAAAATCCTTTCCCAAGATGGCCGCCATGGAAAGGGAAGGCGGTGCTCCATTGTGAGCCCTTCTTCCCTTTCCATGATGGCCAACCGGAGCGCTCAGGATGGTGAGGAGCAGTTGCCATTTGCAAAAGGTAAGTGGAGGGAGTCTAGGGGAATAATTAAAAAAATAAAATAAATGGCATCCCACGGTGGAGAGGCAGCATGCGGGTTCCGTAGAACGTGGCCTGAGATCAGAGATTTCAGTCCGCGCTCTGCAGAATCTGATTGACTGCGCCCCCACACCGCTTGCTAATGCAAGTAATTGATATTTCTTCCACATATGTGCTACATCCATATGTAGTCTACTTATTTTTATCTAGTTAGTTAGTAGTAGATGGTTCTTCAGTGAGAACCATAAGCCAAAACTATTACATTAGAGTACAGCTAGGAGGGAGATGGCATATGAAGAGGGTCATACAGCTTGTAGGTGTTGTTTGGTTGTTTACTCACCAATTGAATAGTCATACTAATTCCTCTTTTCACCAAGTTCCTGGCCCTCCCTGCTCAAAACAGATCTTCCTAGGATCGCTTTGAGCTATATTTACCAAGCAGTAACATCAAACTTTGCCCTGCCAGTATATTTTCTAAGCTGTCTGCTGAGAGTTAATGGCTTAATTGCAGCTGCAAAATGTGCTGCTTGGGTAATAAAAGATGTCTTTACCAAGAGTGTCTTCATCCCCCTTGATTTATATGTGTTCCTTGCACTGAAGTCCTGTAAAAACAAGCATTGGTAAAGACAACAGTTTCATCTGACTACTAGTGCTGACATGGCTTAGTATGGGTTAGTATGAGAGCTGTGATTTCATTTGACTATTATACAAGGCTGTTTTCCTACCTTGAGATGTGCTGATCCAGACTAGGTACGAGGGCATGTTCTGATTTGTGGTTGCTTATAAGCAACTTTAAACCAGCCATGCCCACTTCACAACATCATTACATTTTATTGAGTGAATTAGGTCCTTAAATGTATTCATTTATCACGCTGCCATCAAATTGTTTCTGAATAAGTAACCAGAATCCATTAAAATATCAAATGTCTCATTCACACGTGACCTTTGTTAAATGAGTATCTTTGGTAATCATTTGTCCTAACTTTTTGTGCCTGGCGTTTAGAAAAGCCACGATATTGAATTTGAAAGCAAATTTTTCATTTGGATCCAGGGTTGTTACTGAGCTAACTGGGACATTTGCACACTCAAATCTTTTTAAAGATAAATACGTTCACCTACTTGATTATTTCATAGTTGAATACAAATGGGTTTTCTGTGTGCTGTGTGCACCATTCCTAGTTTGTCTAAGCCTACGCACAGCTTTCTCTGTGACTGCTTTTTGAGTAGTAACATGCCATCTCCTTACATTTCCCATGACCTTTCCTGAAATATTTACAATGACCCCTTTTATTTTCAGTTTTCCCTGTTTTAGAGATTGGAGTTGGGGTCTGGAGGGGAAAGGTGGGTAGGGGCAAATCACAAATTACCACCATAACAAATGTTGCAGATAGAGGCAAATCAAAATCCTTTCTAGAAGTATGTTTGAGTTCACTGGTAGCCTTGCATTCCAAGCTCAAATGTTTAATTCTCCTGATGTGGCAGGGAGGCAGAAACCACACAGCTCTCATGTTTGTTGTGGACATACGTGAGAAGGCCACGAGTCCTGTTTTGCTTGGAATGATGGGCCTTGCAGTTTTCCCAAATTTAAAATGGGAAAGAAAAAAAGAAAAGTTCTCGGATCCGAAAGGAAAAAAGAAACCGTTATGGATGGCCTTCTCACGCATGGCCACTTGGAATGTGAGAGCTCTGGAATCACAAGTGTAAGAAGTAAAAAGTATAACAATAAGGAGATAAGGTACGTTCTATAAGTCACAGTTATTGGCATGGCAAATGAATCTAGGAGAGATATGAGATGTAAGGTAGGGGACGCATATGGTATTGTTTGGGTTTTTATCCACTCATTGACCACCCATGATCATACTACTCCTTATGACCAGCCTGAACTACTACTACCTGCCAGCCCCATCTAATACACCCCCCCCCCAACCAGGATTTCTTTGAGCTAGCTCTGTGCTTTTATGGGGAAGCCTGTGCTATTTCTAAGCCGTTTTATGTGAGGTAATGGCATATTTTCAAATGTAATCCCGCTCCTGGTGTAATACAAATGGCTTAACCAAGTGACCCTTCGGGCACTTCATTTATAATCAATATGCATGTCCTTGCATCTGTTCCTTGCACTGAATTTTTTGCTAAGAGTACGCATTGGCAAAACCAATTGTTTGGCCCTTGTAAATGCATTAGAGAGGCATTTGCTGGGCACTGTCATAATACCCCATGGTGCTAACACAATTTGCCAGCAGTTACCATCGTTTGGCCATGTAGTACCATTATGATAGGCCCTGGCAAATGCCTTTCCCATGCCTACATAAAACTGTCCGCTTTGTCAATTCTTTTTTGTAAAAGGAGCAGTTAGCTCGTATGATGAGTGGCTAGCACTGAAAACTACTTTTTGTGACCAAACAAATGATGCAATTTTCCCCTCCCACCAGCCCCAGGCTAGAACAGAGGACAACATTAAAGAGATAGACTTGCGCCAGAGAGGAGAAGCATACAATCCCCATGAAACATGAACAAAATGGCTAGTAATTGCATAGGGTCAAACATTTTGTAGAAGCCAGGGCTACACTGTTCGTTAGGGCTATAGTTGTAGAATCTTTAATGTTTCATTTAAGGGCTCCTACAGGTTAGCCTGCCTAGACCCTTTGTCCAGGGTGAAATACAGGATTTTGAAGCTTTGCTTCTTTATTTTTTACAGGTTTTTTCAGAGCATTGATATTGTTTCCACCTATATGCTGCATTCAAATGTATTCTACTTAAAGGAAGCAGGCTGCTCCATTATGTATAACTAAATACTGAGAAATATTTGCTGAGGGTGGCATTCTGATGTGTGTGGGTAAGTCACCATTTGTATCTATCTATATACCATATGAACTAGGTGACCAATATAGGATGCAACATTACCCTAGCCTCCCTCAATTCCCTGGCTAGAACAGCTGATAAAGTGAAAGAGGGATACATGAAACAGTGTCCTTCGTTGACGGATACGCCCGTCCCCTGTACACCTATAGTACTGTCAAAAAAGGCAGTGAAAGTTTTGGTCAAGATTTTGATGTCTATAGTAGTGGTTATATTCATGAAGTACATACTTTAGCCATAGTGTTCATAAAAATGAACAATGTTTTTAATGATGACGAGTGTTAATCACAATCACATTTAAATTTCAACATAACATAAAAATAGCTCAACGTGTTTCGGGAGAATCCCTTCTTCAGGAGCTCATTAGTCTCTCTTCTAAGAATGTTCAGTAATATCTAAAGAATAAATTAGAATACATTCAAATAGTGTTCAACTTTTCTACACTTTCATATTTTTCCTATTCTGTACATGGTATATATTATTTTCAGATCAGAAAGTTTATCACCTGGCTAGGCTGTGTTTTTTTCTAAAATTCACGATCTGTAGGTCCTCACTGTCCACTCCCTATGGTGAATGTATAGTCATCATCATTTGGACAAATTGATCTGTTGTTCACTATGTTTAGATATTTACACTACACTCGCTTACTTGGACTGTGCTTTCTCCTCTAGTCTTATTTTCAGAGTTCATATTCTATGAAAGTTCATTATTTTATACACCAACTACTTTAGATTTGGAAAAGAACATTATTTAGAAATCTCTGGCAGCTCAATGGGCTCAGCAATGACCCCAGTGTATGCCAATTTATTTATGCACGTATTTGAACTAAAATGTGTGCTAGAGCACACAACTTGATCTACATAACTACTAATGTGGAGGAGATTCATAGACGACATCTTGGGAATTTGGATTGGAACGAGACTAGAACTTGGACAATTTTTTTAATATTTGAACACATGCTACACGAAAATCAAATTCACATTGGAAATAGGCAACCCAGACATCCATGTCCTAGATGTTGTCATCAAGTTTGAAAACAATGAGCTAGAAATATCAGTATATTGGAAGCCCACAGATGTAAACAACACATTGCATTAAACAAGCTTCCATCCTCAACACCTACTTGAGGATTAAAAAAATTATATCAAGAGGAACAAGATAAAAGAGGCAACAGGTGAAATTTTAGACAGATTAAAAAAAGAGGATACCCAAACGAAGAATTAACCAAGGCCACCAGTAAATGTTTGATTCAAAAGAGAGCAAAGTTACTAGCTCCAAGGGAACACACAAATGCTCTGGAGCTCATTCACATTATGAAGTATTCAAGACAGAGCAATCAGATAAACTGTTTGATAAAAAAGAACTCGAAAATAACACAACTTGACCCTCGACTGAACAAACATTTCCCAAAACCCCCAATGGTAGCCTACACTAGAGGGAAGAACTTGAAAGAAAGCCTGTTGAAGGCAGAACGAACAAAAAAGTCAGACCAACCATTCCTGTCAAATCCCAAACCAGAGACTTTCCCATGTCTACATTGTGGACATTGTAATAATATTCAGAGAGGAGATCACATCAGACACCCAAGTACTGGTAAAAAAACGAGTTCTAAGAGATTTTGTGACACGTGACTCCAGAAATGTAATATATGGATTGATTTGTCCACGTGGCAAAATGTAAATCGGTCAGACATCATGCAATGTGAAAGAACGAATTACGGAGCACAAATCTAACATCCGCACAAATAATGAGAACTCTCCAGTGGCAAGGCACCTTCTGGAAACAATCAAAGCAGCCCCATGCTAACAATTCTATGAATCAGGCCAAAAGAGTTTTAGGGGATTCATAACAGCCTCTGCGGTACTGCCAAACAGGTGGTATTTGCAAAGTAGTCTGCCCAACCTGTAAGGATGCCCTAAACATATCAGAGTTGTCAACTGCATCTTTTTTCTGTGTCCTGTTCTCCTTCCTATCTTTAGATATTAGAAACCTTATGCCCGATTCATGGTAAAGTGTGCAGAGATGCCCCAAAGTCTGTGCACTGAGAATGACTTTTGCGTGATCTGGGTATTCATGGAAATGTTTGCCCAAAGTAACCGTATAAGCAAGTTGCGGCCGGAACGCCGCCGACACTCCCACGCAAATCAGCAAAAACAGCCAGAACAGCTACCTTTGTGTGCTACCCTGGGCACCAAAATATAGACACTTCAAACAGTGCATGGGGTCCCCCACAAGCAGCCCTGCATCTCGGGGAACCCGTGCGGGGTCCCCCGTAACTGTTACCGACACCCTATTTCACTCCTGAGTCAGATCAGAACCCTGGCTGCCTACATGCACCCCTAAATCCAAAACCAGATCTTACCTCTGCGTGGTGAATCCGATGCGCAAGTGTCTGTATGCCTGCATTCAGGTGGCAGAAAGTATGTGGGCTTTGCATGGCCATTTCCCCACCAAGAGGTTGTGCACTCGGGTCCATGAATACGTATCATTCTGCGCAATGGTGGGTATGCGATGGGCTGTCTGCGGCCCATCCCTCGCAACAGCCACATTTTACTGTGATCTTTCTCATTTTCCGAGTTCCACCCCCTACCCTGCCCTCTGCGCAAGTAACACCCACGCTGTGTGTGGTGCTTCATTCAAGGCACTCAGCCTCTCTAAGTGATGTACCGAGCCTGCGCAAAGTCCCGGCAAAGTACGAAAAAGTACAGCACAGTTGATTCCATGAATCGACAAATGGGATTTTGCACGCGGTTTTGCGCGCAAAGTCCCTATTTTCTGCAAAGATATTTCCATGAATCAGGCCTCTTGTATCCAATCCCACTTTTGATCTTTTTCCTTGTTGACACCTAAGCACTAGAACGCACTTCCTGTTCCTCTTCGTTCTCCATCTTCTTTCTCTCAGTTGTGCTCATGTCTCAGGGACTATTTGCTGTCTGCTTAAACTCTAATGAACTGATTGATTATCATTATTTTGTACCGTTTGTTACTTTGTTAAGTGCTTTGGCATATAGTGCTATGCAAATTCAATAAAATACCAAATACAAATAGAAATGCAAGTGAGGTGCTTGGAAAATATTAAGGGGTAATTCATAGAAATCAGCGCACAAGTGGCGCACGCGGCTGGCGCACAGTGTGCGTGTGCGGCAGTCTACGCCAGCCGCGTGCACCAAAACCCATTTCAGCGCACAGCGTATTCATGGATTTCAACATCCATAACCATCCGTGGCGCAGAGTGGCACAGCGACCCTGCTGCAGCGCCAGTTACACCCCCAACACCGCCCCGTGCGCCATGAACATCGCACAAATCCAGTACATGGCGCAAAGGCCAGTGGATCAGCATACTGCCCCCAAACCATGAAAACGCATGTAAAACTCCCCGTTCAACCCTCTGAATATACGTCCCCGCTCGCGCTAGCGAAAACGCATGTAAAACTCCCCGTGTGTGTATTTGGGGGGGGTGCGCGGGAACTTTCACACGCGATAGGCCCTGTGCGAGCGGGGTATGTGTATTGGGGGTGTGCAGGAAGTTTCACACGCGATAGGCCCTGTGCGAGCGGGGTACGTGTATTGGGGGGAGCGCGGGAAGTTTCACACGCGATAGGCCCTGTGCGAGCAGGGTATGTGTATTGGGGGGTGCGCAGGAAGTTTCACACGCGATAGGCCCTGTGCGAGCAGGGTACATGTATTGGGGGGTGTGCGGGAAGTTTCATACGCGATAGGCCTTGTGCGAGCGGGGTACGTGTATTGGGGGGGTGCGCGGGAAGTTTCACACGCGATAGTCCCTGTGTGAGCGGGGTACGTGTATTTGGGGGGTGCGCAGGAAGTTCCACATGCGATTTGGCATCGTGGGCCCTCCCGGGTGTGCGGTTTACCCCCTCCCCATGCCCTGCAGGCAGCCCACACCACAGGGGACTACCCTACAACCCTCACCATGCCCTACAGGCAGCCCACATGTTACCATGCACTTGTGAGCACACTTGTGAGCCCCGACTCATGTCCCCCTGCACCACCACCCACCCACCAGTGACAGGCACCTGCCAGCAGGCCCCGACTCTTGTCCCTCTGCACCCCCACCCACCCAGCAGTGACGGGCACCTGCCAGCAGGCCCCGACTCATGTCCCCACCCCAATATGTCATCACAATACACACTCCTGGCCCTTATGTCCACCCAAATCCCACCCCACGCCACCCCAGTCCAAACACCTAACCAAGCATTACATGCGCCCCACATTGAAATCCCCATGTCATGATAGATCCCAAATGACAAGTATGCACATCAATACATGTCCGTCACACACACAATGGGTGCAAGTGAATGAGAAAACCCACATCGTGACATGCATGACACCAAAGAGAGAATAGCACACATTGAAGTATGAAAAAAAATGTATTAAACACAACAGCAAGGTAATGAAATGAAATCACACAATAATGGAAATAATAAAGAAAATGCTGCAAGTCCAAAATAATAAGAAAAAAAGTGTGAAAGCAGAATCCAAATCAATCCAAATGAACATGGGTCCAAAGAGTCTGTCCTGCAAATCAAATCCAAAGGAAAAAAAGAAGACAAATCCATTGATCCATGGTAAAAAAAAATTGAAATGAAGTGAAATCCAGTGTCCAACTATATACAAAGTACAAATCCAGGGTCCATGAGCCCAACCATTGAAAGGAAACCTACAAAAAACCTACATAATGAACAACTATATACAAAAAGGTGGGGCATTGTCCAAGCGCCCCAAATCAAATAAAAACAGAAAGGAAACCTAACACTAATTAACTATATACAATAGCGGCGGGCAAGTCCTACGGCTCAGTTGTTGATTTCCGGGGCCAGGGCATCATCGAACTCCCGTTCCACGTCCTGGAGGCGGGCCTGCTCCATGGCCCCGAGGTTTCGCAGGGAGAAAGCCATGTCCACCTCCAACTCACTGCGAATTGCCTCGAGGCACTCAGCCCGCCTCAGCGCCGGGCGCATGGAGTTCTTCGCCCTGACCATAGTGAGCCGTGCCTCTTCCACCCGCCGCCGCTTCACATCTATCTGCTGGCCCAACCACTGCCACACGGAAGACACTCCCAATCCAGGGTCCTCCTGCCCTCCGGCCGATGCCTGCCCCTCTGATGTTGATGGCCCCGAGCCATCATCTCTCCCACCTTGAGCCTGCTGCTGATGTGCCCTGGCTCTTGATTCCTGCACATCCTCCTCCTGCTGGGGGGCAGTTGTTGGGGTGGACACCCCTGCTGGACCTCCAACTCCCGACTGTGGCAGGGATGTGTCCTCCACCAGCCTGGCCGCTGGGTCAGAGGCAGCTCCACAGGGTGCCCAGGTGATACTTGGGCCGGAAGATGGCAAAGAGGATGACTGGCGCATAGGGGGTTCAGTTGAGGAGGGGGTTGGTACAAGGTCCAGCACACGGAGGAATCCAGCACTGGTGACCCGTCCCAGAAGGTCGACCCGGTCAAAGAGGCATCTGAGATAATGTGCAGAGTCTTCACGAAAACTCTGCAGGTCATCTCACATGCCCCGTTGACGCAACGCCATCCCAGCCAGGACAGGCTCAACCCGGTCCCGGATAGCCACGTCTGCAGGGAGAGGAAGGCGAGTTGTTGTGCGCTCATCCCCTCCCTTAGAACGGGTCTGTACGATGCAGTCACAGGATCGGGGACAGGATTACACACAGGCACCTCCGTGGCAGCCTGTGCTGCCTCCTGTCCCTGCCCCTGGACTGCACCACTAGCACCAGTGGAATCCACCCCTCCAGACCCCGTGTGTGTCCCTTCCACAGCCTCCTCCTCAAACAAACCCCTGACCAACCTGGATGACTCCGTGCCATCTTCCTCCATCGGACCCTGTGGGGTCTCAGCTGCCCCTTCTGCTGCCGAGGAGTCCACCTCCGACCTCTGCCTCTTGGACCTACCCTCGGCAGCTGCAGCCACGGACGCGGCACCAGACTCCTCACTCCCCGACGAGATGACAACATGGGAGGGGAGCCGGGCCTTGCGTCTCCGACTGGCGGTGCAATCCCTGCCGCTTTGCTCCACAGCACCGTCTCCGCCCTCTTCATCAGTTGGCACTGCAGACAGGGAGAGATAGAACACAGGCATCAGGGCACTGTACAATGGTCTGATAAACACATGACAGTTGCACATGAGTAGTAGTGTCAAACTTCAGACATGGCATCACATTCCCGACACACATATCATTTCAACTCACGCACATGAGCAAATCACCAGGAATGTTGCACCAGACAGCACCATCCATACATACATACATACACAAACAACAGCATGAGCAGCTAAAGGTTATCCTGACGTCACATGCAACACGGGGAGTGCAGAACACATGCACACACGCCACCAGACATATATGCATCTGTACATCTCCGCCACCTGTCGCAGTGATAACATCGCCATCCATGTCACATCTGCCAATCAGCCTCCTACATGTCATTGTCACATGCATCCATATGGTGTATCACAGTTGCACACTTGTCAAATACACACACATGCACATGTACATAGTGCAGATACATGCAGGTGGAACCAGCATCCATGTATGATACCACAACCATGCCACAGTACATACACAGACATTTAAAAATGTGTGCACCCACACATGCATTCGGGCAGCATGCTTTCCAACACATACACCATCGATGTGTCTCACACATGACAGGACTCACATGCGGCAGGCTCATGTCCCTGTACATACACATCCATACATGGCCCTACAAAGACATATGTGCAACCTCCACACTCCTGCCACACCTCAACATGCACAGCGTCCAATCAGTTTGCATGTACACTTACCGCTCGACTCCGGACGGTCTGCCTCTCAAGGACCTGGAGGTGGAGTGCTGGGCGTATACATTCCAGGACCCTCATCTGGTTGTTGGTTAGGCGGACCCGGCACCCCTCAGCATCCGCTGCCTTCAAGAGGCGCCGGGCCTTGTTGAGGGTCCTGGACCTGAAGTCCTCCCAGCGCTTCCGGACATGTTGAATGTCGCGGACTGCCACCCCCTCCACGTTGATGGCAGCCACAATGTCCATCCAGATCCTCTTCCGTCCTTTATTGTTGGCGCACAAACTTCCAAAGAGGGCATGATACTACCCCAGGACTCGCTCCACCAGGATACCATCTTCATTTGCACTGAAGCTGGTAGCCCTCTGCCTCTCTGGCTGGGGGTTTCCATTGGTGCCAGATGGTGTTGTGTCTGACATGGCAACCCCAGAGGCAGGTGTGGGTGGGCAACTGGGTCCTGGGGCTGGGCTGTGGAGCAATGGAATACCAGTCGGGAGTCTTTTGTTCTAGCAGGGGTGGTCACAGCAACTGGACCCCTGCAGATGGCTGACGTGCAGGCACCAAATAGCAGGGCACATGGCCAGCAGGCAGGCAGGCAGCAGCAGATGGCAGGTGGGAGCATCCTCAGGGCTCTGGGGGGCAGGAAAATGGCCTTCTGGCCAGAAGCATGGTCTTCCGTGTGTTGTTGCGTGGCCAGCTTGATACAGAGTGATTTGGCACGTGATAAAACTGCACGTCAGCGTGTAATTTGAGGAAAGGCCCTCAGCGCGTAAGTGCATCTGTGATGTTGCGCACAGGCGTTCCCCTCCTGACGGGTGCGTAGTGAATTAGCACGTGAAATAAATTCACATCCGCGTGTGAATGCGTGTGATCCGAGGAAAGAGCCTAAGCGCGGAAGAGAACTGACGTGCGTGGGCGTGTCCCTCAGCACGGGTTAAAGGTGAGCGGGTCCCGGCAGTTCGCTGTACGTGCCTTTCGTGGAGACCAACGTGTGTGTTGGTACTTTGTGTTGTTTCGCACGCCATCACAACTTCACAGCGGATCAAGGATGTATCTCTTCTTTTGGCGGGAATATTGGCTATGCGTTTTTTTCATTATCATGCTAGTCTGACGGTGAGTCGCGCACGCTATTTTTCCCACTGCGGGTGCCCCTGTGTATTGTGTACCCGTTTTCGAGGTCATAGTAGCCTGCGTGTCCCACGTGTATGTGTTTTTCGTGTCCCTGGGTGCCACCGCGTACTGCGGGAGGTAAATTCCACACATGTGGGCTACCGGGGGTTGCGTGCATGGTTTTACAGCAGTTTTGGGGTGCCTGAGCGTTGCGTGACCCGCCACTTCATCACTGGGGTCACATACAGCCTTGCAGGTGCAGGGGTGCTGTTAACATCTTGTATCCCACCAGCTTCACCCCAATTCCCCACAACAATTGTCGTGTACACCTCCCATTGGCACTACTCCATCGATGCCGGCACAACTCCATCTGTGCCATGGCTGGGAGGCCACGTGAGGTGAAGGGCGCCTCAGCTGGGCATACTCCACGTGGTGGTCATGGTCAGGGACGTGGCTGGGGTGACCAGGGAGTAGGGGGACTCCAGGGTGTCCAGGGTGGCTGCAGAGGGGGAATAGGCAGGGGTGCGCCAGCTCGTCACAATGTTGTGCCACATGTTGGTGCAGTCATGCCACCACCCCCTGCGGCTCCAGGAGATGCAGTTCTTGCATTTGACACTGGTGCCCATGTGACCTGGCAGTCCATTTCATCGACTGCCACTGGCCCAAGGGTAGTGGTAGCTGCAGGTGCAGCTGTGGACACCACCACCCAGGCTCAGGGTCTGCCAGCGCAGGCTGTGTTGGCACTTGAAGAGTCCATGGAAGACTTCCAGGTGGTCAGGATGCACACCGTAGGTGCACCCAAGGCTATCCTGACCGAGGCACGTGTCCCTGGGACAGTAATGTCATCTGCTGCCCCGACTAGCCGGGTGTTGGCAAGTGCAGGGGCAGATGCAGCCGACACCACCCCTGTTGTGAGTCTACCGACCAGGACAGTCCCGGTCAATGACTCTGGCCCAGCAGATGCTGCTGTGCAGGGTCCATTCCAGGGCACCCAACAGCCACTGACGCAAGTCAGGGCTTCACTCCATGTTCCACCTGCCACTCCCTTAGCTCATTCCACCAGCGCCACCTCCCATACTGATCAGAGCGGCATTTACCAGCCAGGGTCCGGACCAGCCCCCAATAGGAGGAAGGTTGCACCAGCAGTAGAGGCTGGGACCCCAGACACAGCTACAGCCTCCGGCACATCGAGGAAGAAGCCTTTCTGCAAGCAGGAACTGGACTTCCTCGTGGACTACATGCGGGAACACAACCATGACATGCTAGTGGGGCCGAATTGTCAAACTACGGCTGCCCATCGTAATACCCACTGGAAGCAAGTTGCGGATGATGTGAGTGCATTCGGCCATGAGGTGCGCACAGCGCAAGAGTGCAAAAAGCGTTGGAATGACCTCAAACGCCGCACTAAGGAAAAGCGTGCCTCTAATTACAACATGACTCTGGTGACAGGCGGTGGGCCAGCACCTAAGGAGGAAGACCTGACTCCACACGAGGCGCTTGTTGCGGAGTTCATACCAACAGGAATGGTCGAAGGAGTGGGAGAGATGCTGGACTAAGATGCCCCGTCCAGTGAGTGTTGTTGCCTGTTGGTCGACGACATGTGTGTTTTGCTTGTGTGATGTGTTGTGCTTGACTGCCACTGCATGTCATGTGTACATGGTTCTCATGTGCAAGTAATGCAGTGCTTCTATGATATGTGTCTGCTGTGCAGGATAGTGGACATGTAGAGCAGACGGGGGCTTTCCTCATCACCACACTTGCACCCTAATCACATGCTAGTCACCCAGCTGCCCCTACAGTCCATGTCCCAGCTCAATGGCCCTTCTGCATGTAGCCTGGGGTGTGTTTCCTCTCAGCGCTGGGACTATGTCATTGCATGATTGACGTGCATGTGTCCTCTGCATGCATGCTGGTAACACACGTAGGCATGCTCCCTTGCCCCTCCACCAACCCTGCACCCCAATTTCAACTTTGCACAGGTGTGCATCATGTTGGCGTACTGCAATGGCCTGTTCAAGACTCCTGTGTACATGCAAACTTCCACCTGCCAACCTGCCAGACACATGCAGTGGTGTACATCCTCTGCACTTCATGCATGTTGTCTCACTTGGGCTGTGCAGATGGCAGATGCTCCGCAAGGACATGAGTTCCCATTCATGCTCCATGTGTATTCCATGCATGCCCCTATGTGTCCTTGACTGGATGATCATTGTAGTACGTGTCCAGTATGACCTACATTTCTTTGCTTTTCATCAT
Organism: Ambystoma mexicanum; assembly: GCF_040938575.1. NCBI lineage: Eukaryota > Metazoa > Chordata > Amphibia > Caudata > Ambystomatidae > Ambystoma > Ambystoma mexicanum. The sequence continues at coordinate 804,833,504 of NC_090921.1, forward strand.
CCATTCCATGCCCACTCTGGCTCAGTCCTGCATCACACACATGTTTAGGGTGTCACAGTCTGTGCAGGGCACAGGCCTCCCCCCGTTTCAGGACCGCTCACTCTGTTCAACTGGTGTAGCGGCTTCTGCACACATGGCTGTACTACTGAGGGGTCATCATATGTCCTGCTTTCTGTCCCATCATCATCTGCTGTTTTGTCAGTTGACTCAGATGATGCAATTGATGCTAGCCTCTACTGTCTGCCAATACACAGGTCTCTGGTCACCCTTTCGCTGCCATGCAATGCATCCCTAAATTTCCACTTTGGGGGGGGTTGCTTGTAGCCATGCAACACATTTCATGCACATTGCACGTGATGCCTGGACTTGCCCTTGCACTGCATTCAAGTTAATTGATGCACATCATGATGTACTTGTTCATGTAGATAGTGGATAACGTAAACATGTCCTGCACTGCATCAACCCACTTCTGAGCCGTGTTACACCGTTCTACATGCCTAGTCCCTGATGCTATGTCAAAGTGACCTTGCATGCATGCCAGGTTCACATTTGTGTGTGACATGTGTGCTTCATGTGTTGGCTGTCTGTGTGATGTCTATGTGTGTGTGTGTTATGTGCTTCTGACATGTGTACTAATGTACATTTTTCGTCACTTTCCAGATGATGACGCAATGGAGCCAGAGGATGGTGTTGTCATGCCCGACACAGGTTTGCTATCACACCAGCAACCCGGTACAAGTGGGGGTCGCAGGGTGGTAGACCACGAGAACCCACATGTGTTACAGACCTTCTTGTCTGTGGCTGGCAATGAGTCAAGCCCGGACGATCAATCTGACGACAATGTCGAGTTGGATGTGCATCGGGTCCATTCGTCTGGGGTGAGTGATTCTGATGTGGATGCTCCTCTGTCCGTGACACTTGCACTGAGGGGCCAGACGGTGGTGGGACCTCCGCCTGTGGTGGGTCGGGATGCAGGGTCACCCTCCACACCAGTTGCTGATGTGCCTGGGGCATCACATCGATGGAGGAATGTAGTCCTGAAGACGCGGGCGATGCCAACCCAACAAGGACGTCAGTGCCTTGGGCCCCGCAGGTGTCAAGCCCAGCAACGCGGTGGCCGCGCGCCACCGAAGTATACTGAGTGGGAGCAAGACATGACTGCCAATTCAGAACGCCAGGGGGCAGCAATTGAAAACATTGCTGTGAGCATGGAGCATATGGCCCAATCCGTGCTCCCCCTGCTAGGCAGGTGCTTCTCCAGCAGCGGGCAGCACAGCCCACGGCCCGCTCGCTCAGGCTGGGCATGGCGGCCTCAGACAGGGCACGCCAGGCTGAAATGTCTTTGCGTCAAGCAATTGCTGCTCACGCAGAGGCACACATGGAGGCCTTGAGGGTTGAGTATGATTTCCTCAGATCCACTCTGGGTGTGCTCTTGATGTCCCAGAGGGAGTGGTCAGAGGAGAGGTTTGCGCAGCTTGAGCGTACCATCTCGGCTGAGCTACGTGCTTGCCGGGAGGTGCATCAGTTGTCCAGCCAGGCCACGCAGGAAGAACTCTGTGTTACACGCGCTACCTTGCAAGAGGAAGCACGCGTATCGCAAGAGGTTCTGCATGCTGACTTACGTGTCATCGCCGCACAGAACCAGGCTCACCCGTCCAGCAGACTTGCTGCCGACGAGGGGCAAGCGGCGCCTAGGCGTGGTCAGGCTCCTGTACCACGTCTATCTTTTCAGGAAGAGGCTGACTCGGACGACGAGATATCTCCCACACAGGTCGGGCTGTGCAGGCGTTGAGCCCATGGAGGTTTTATATTTGTCTCAACATCATCGCATCTGGGTGTTGAGCTGCACCCTGTACCTCCCCCCTCCTGGGTGCATCCCCCCGGGTCGTATGTGGCCATTTTTGATTTTTGATTTTTAGTTTAGTTAGTTACCATTGTTTTTGATAGTTTAATTAGGTAATGTAGTTTTTTTATAGTTAGTTTAATTACTTGATATAGTTTAAAATTGCTTGTCTATTGTGCATTCATGTGACGGTGTGGTGCTTTGTGGCTTTTGAAAGCATCCACTGTCTGTTCCAGCTGGGCCCTTCAAGCTTGTCTCGTGTATGTGTTTGCAGGTTGGGGTCCTGACTCACATAGGCCACTCCTGCTTCCCTTATCCATGGGCATGTAAGGATGGTTTGGTGTTACAATCATTTACACAAGGGCTTTGGACTGTCATATCTGTGGCCTGTCTGCTGCTGTACTACTTGTGTTAACACCCCTAGTGAGGATTGTGGGGGTTTAATCCACGGCATGTCTGCATTGGATTTGGGTGGTTTCATGATTGATGTGTCCATTAATTGATATACATTGTGTTGTATGTTTATTTTATTTTCTGTACATGTGCTTGATGTACTTCATGCTGTAGACAGTGGCCGGCACCCTTTGCCTGTCAAAGTCACACTGATGGTGGGAGGAATTCTGATGTAGGTCTCTGACATGGCCAAGTCACAACCAGCATGAAGAGACACACACAGGGAATTTTCCTGCTTTAATTATATGTTTTGCGCCCTCTCTGCAGGAGAATGAGCCTCCAGACCACCTTTGCCAGCAGACATGGGCCATTGTACGACAGACAGCTGGCCATGTTCGGTGGGGCAGACATGCGCATGTATGCGCAAGCAGTGCCACAGGGCTTGTGCTCAGACGTCCAACAGAAGCAGACGTGTTTCCAGGAGCTCCAGGCAAGGTGAGCAGCACAAGGGGGCCACACCGCAGCCAACCTTCCACCAGGCCACTTGCACATACATGCTAAGTAGCGCCACTGATGGGGAGCTTGGACATATATTGTTGTTGAAGCGCACAGTACAGCTAAGATGCGTTGGGGGACAAATGGCAAGTTGCTTTCCAAGTTGTCAGGGGCACACGTAGGGGCTGTCGCACATATCCTCCGGTCCACCCTGCTCCATAGAAGCAGAGTTATTAGCGCAGTAGCGTTCCTAGCCAGAAACTGAAGCAGCGCACAGGGACAACCAGCGAGGCACAGACTTGTGTGCAGTGCATATCATTGACATGTGCAAATTGACACCTGCACTACCTATTTTAATCTGCGGATGCCAGAACACAACTTGTACTGAAGTCGCACCTCGCTATACGCGTCTAGCTGCTCACCCTGGGACCATTGTATGATGTGTGATTCTTGACGCATTGGTCTTACATTTGCTGCTTGCCCACGTGCGCCTGCCTTACTGCATTGACAGTGTATGAACCATCACGGGGCAAGCTAACGTATGGGTACAAAGCAGCAGACAAGAGTGTTTGTTTGTAGAGGAGTCACTTACTTTGGGGCATTTATGGTGTTGTGTGTGTGTGTTGTAGACACACACAGATTAGTAACTCACACTCTCTTTGCAGCATTGAACTGCTCCTGTTACCAGTCCTGAGAGTGCGCAGGCAGGAGGCCAGCACTCACCCCAGAGATAAGTCTCTCTTTGGCTTGCATTTGACTCATTTGGTACAATGTGCATGATGAACATGTTTTGTCTGATTGAGTATGTGTTATTGTGAATAGTTGTTTTTTGTATTTTCCCTACTTTCCATTGACAATCCTACTCCCCTCTCCTGCCCCTCTTTCCACTTATCCTGAATACCAATGCCTGTCACAACAACATATCCCTGACCCTCCTTCCCACCGGGGTCTCAAAGGCCTGTGTAAGTTTGACCTTGCAGGCGCCCAGACCACGGAGGAGATGGTTAGTTCGTGCCACTCCTGCGCCTGGACACCGGAGCTGTGACACTACCCATCAGTTGGTGCATCATGATTGTATATTATGTACCGAACATGGTACCCATTCTGTTTTAGCATTGTTGAACTGTGATACCATGGTTGTTCTATCATTGTGCTTGGACATGTGCTTGGACATTTTCTGCTACTTCAAGTCATCTACTGGAGACTCTTGCAGGGTTTTTTGGTGCCTACAGGCTTTTTCCCTAGTTTGTGGGTTTGGCTCCTTGGAGTTCTCTGCGATTTGGTATTTTTGCCAGTCAAGGTGGCCTCTGAGGGGGCTGGACCGTATTTACATGCAAGGTGGAAAGGGGTAGGGTAATCCTGTGGCCAGGTATACTTGAAGGAAGAAGGCTACATAGCCCAGACACAGTTATTCAGTAGGTCATGGTGATGTGTGAATGAGGGAGGGCCTTTTTTTGTGGGGTACTATGTACATGATGTGTTCTGCTGGTCAATACCTGTTCCTGTGTTGTCTCTACTTTTCAGGTGTGAGGGGATTGGTGTGGTTTGACATGCTGGGGTGTAAACATGGTCAATGTTCACATGTGATGTGTACAGGACACTGAGGGTCACTTGATTTCACATGCATGTATTGAGTGCATGTCCCTACTGACACACACAGTTGCACAATGTTCCACCACATGTAGAACCAAAAAAGACACAGGTTTGGCAGAATAAGTCACAGACCACAGCGCTTGTATGAGTCAAAGATGAGTAAGCACATAGGCTGCAGGTGTCTGAGAGGCGTGGGAGCACTGCCAAGTACAAACCCACTGTTGTAGGTACAAGTAAAACACGGGCAATTCTCGGGCAATTCTCAGTCACACTGCGCCAAACAGTGCAAAATGGGCATGTGTTACAAGTAATTGAAAAGAGATGTAATCATGAGTCCAACGGATTTATTCAAGAAGTAGCTTGACACGTGTTTCGAGTCTTGACCGACTCTTCATCCGAGGCTTGAATTGAAGATGGGACCTAATATTGAATAATTGTGGGACAATGCCAGGACAACTCTCTGAGGCTTCGCAATTGTGGAAATTCAGCACTGCATATAAGCAAAAGTGATCCGGAGAAGATTGCGATCTTCTCTGGATCACTTTTATTCAATATTAGGTCCACTGTTTGGTGCAGTGTGACTGAGAATTGCCCGTGTTTCACATGTACAACCACCCTTCCATGGCCACAGGTGCACACAGATTGCCTTCTGGGGCCCGCTGTGTCCCTGCAGCACATGATCTATGACCATTTGGGGATCCTGTACATGCGTCAATTGGTTATTTACTTGATTAGACCTTTTCATGTGATGCTCAAGGTGTATCTCCAACACAATGGCTGCTAACTGTGCTGTGTGCTGAGCAGTGTGTTGCAGGAGACACACAAAGCACACGGGTTCGGGAGTAGGGATTTTGCCTTGCCCAATGTGCATGTGAACAGGCATTCAGTGTTATGTTCATGCTACGACTGGTGGAATGCATTTGTGTATGACTTGGTATGTGTTGGAGGTTGTTGGTCAATCATTTCATCTGATTGAATGTCAGGCGTCTTTGTCTGGAGCCACTTTCCATTCATCACATGCCACTTTGTATCTTATTGGTCATGTGTTGGGCTTTTGCTATTGCTTGCCATGTCATGGTGTGGCAGACAAAGGTGATGGGGGTTGGGAGGGTTTGGGTGACATACCAGGGATTGTCATGGCCTGTTTTGCGGCGGGGGGGGGGGATATACACCTTGCATGTGTTCCTTTTGGTTACACAGGATTGGTTAGGTTTAAGCAGCTAGGGATGCACACAATGTAGCACGTCCATGGCAACATTCTCAGGGTGGTAAGGTTGCGACAGTTGACTGTCTCTTTGTCATCATCGATTGTCACCTGGTATATGCCAGGCCTGTGTGCACTGGGCAGCGCCTGTGCCTGTGGTTGGGGATGTGGGGGCACCACCATGTCCACCGGTACACCCTGCCGTGTTGCAACATTGTGCAGGACACATGCTGCCACAATGATCCTGCACACTACTGGGGGTGCATATAGTAGCTGCCCGCCAGAGCGGTCAAGGGAGCAGAAGCGTGACTTGAGCACTCCGAATGTGCGCTCCACTATGCCCCTGGTTGCAATATGGACAGCATTGTATCTTACCTGGGGTGGTGGGGTTCCAGATTGGCGTCATCATGTGGTTGCTCAGAGGGTAGGCACTGTCCCCTGGGGAGGTGATAATGGTTGTGATTATTAGGGTTTGTGTATTTGTCTGTGTGTGACATGCATGCATGTGCACAGGCATTTGTACTCACCTAGGAGCCATGTGTCGCCATGCTGCCCAGCTTCCAGGGTCCGGTTCAGGGCGGACATTCTGTATATGAAACTGTCATGGGTGGAGCCAGGGTGGTTTGCATAGACAGAGGTAATGATTCCCTTTGCATTGCATACGACCTGCACATTGATGGAATGCCAGTGCTTGCGGTTTCAATAGATGTGCTCAGTGGCCCTAGGTGGACGCAGGGCCACATGGGTGCAATCTATGGAAGTGCAATGGAAGTGCGCCACCCTGTAAAAGTCCTGGACCACGGCCTGACTTTCTGCGGGTGTTCTGAGCATGTATATGTGCCTGCGGACTGAGGGGCGCGCAGTCATGATTGCCAACACCTGGTGTAGGCAGCATGACTGCATGGCCTGTGAGACCCCCCCCACTATGGCAGTAGTCCGATGAAATTACCCAATGGCCAAAAAATGCAGGACATTGAGCACCTTCTCCAAGGGGCTCAATGCTTGGGAGCACAGGGTGGGGGATGTAAGGTCATCTTCCCACTCCCTGACCAGGTCTGGGATGATACGAGGTGGAAACCTATACCTGCCATAGACCTGGTCGTCAGGCATCCCAAAGAGGCTAGTCCGGGGGGAAAAATGCAGGCCCTGGCTATTCTCCTCCTCCTGTAGTGTCCCACGATCAGTGCTGCGACAAATGGGGCATTCATCGTAGCTGTATATACGTGTTTGTTGATTGCGTGCACTTTTATACTGTGTGCAGGGACCCTTACGCCTGCCTTCCTGTGGCAGACGTGTTGACGCCTGTGCGTGTATTTTAGCATGTGCGTGTTTCCCGTCTTCGATTCCATGAATACGAGTTGTTCGCGTGCATGTGGGCGTTCCGTCTATTTCCCTGCAGTACTTCCCCAGTTATGCCTTCTTTTTCACACGTTGTTCCCCATTCCGTGTGTTATGCCCCGTGTCCCGCCCCCTTTTTGGTGGTGTGTGCGCCAACGTTGTGCGCTTTCCCTGTACGCATCGTCCACAGCGTTCGGGATGTTGCAATGACGTGTGCGCCCGTGTGCGCCACGTACAGATTTGGCGCACATCCAGGGGAAAACTCGTGCAGGCCCTTCCTTGAATCGCACGCTTGCTTTTTCACACATGCGCCAGCTTGCGCTGAGATTTTTCGGCGCACGTTTGTTCCATGAATCGGCCCCCAAATATTATAATGTGGAGACACAGTAAATGCTAGATGGGAGATGAGAAATGTTTCTAATGAATTTGGGAAGCAGTCCCTTTTTTATTCTAAAATATATTTATTCATTTATTTTATTTATTTGCATTTTTAAAGCGCTCACACAGCCCAAGGGCATCGAGGCGCTGTTACATGATTTATTTGTTTTTTAGTTGCGTAATTGTTTTAGTCTTAGTTGCGTATTTATAACGGGCTTAAACACTCAGAGGTTTCTAAGCGCGGACCAGGGACCGAACCTGTGTTGCTTCGTGTCGTCTTGCTTACAAGACGTGCACGTTGCCACTGATCTCTCCTCCCGGATATATGCAGGGATCGAGTTACTAATTTAACTAAAATATTTGTGAGGGTGCAATTAGAGGGAGTTGGTACTTTGAGGAGGAGGGCTTGGTGAAAATTGCTACATTTGTTGGTTTTCAGTGAAAACAAAGTGCACCAGAGATGCACAAATGGTGCTGATGTGTGTATTTGTTATACTTTGTTTTGATTGGACACGAGCCATTTCAATCTTAACGGTTTGTCTGCTGTGATGTTTCTTTCATCATATCAGAACCAGGTATTGAAATACATAAAAAATGGCAATTTAGAATGTATTACATTACGGGAAGATGTAAGGTATATGAAAGCGAGGTATGGGTCAAATCACTTTGAAAACTGATACAGTGAGGAGAGCGAAAAACACACTATTTTGGAGAGATCTCGATCCTCAACTCTACTCTGGAAGGAGGCCACATGAAGACCAAGATGCTTGCGATTGGACTGTCGATCTTCAATTAAAACACATCTATAAAGGTAATGTAGTAAAGAGCTATTTAAAGTTTGTTGAGGTGAAGAGAACAAGTAAGGCCGATGAACGAGATATATGGGCTACACTTTTGCAGATAATGGAAGCTTAGTATGGTACAAAAAATGCACTATTTTATATAAAATTTCGATTTGCATCATGAGCAGCAACAAAAGATTGAGATTCCTATTCTGTCAATCTTGATGTTCATATAGAATCCATAGATACAAATGTATATAGACAAGGGTAATCCACATTTAAAAATTAATATAGAAAACAACAATCAGGTGCAGTTGAAGGGAGCATTTAAGGAGTACGAAAAAGAGGTATGGGCCAAGTTTTTTGATTGCTATTACTATAACCTTATATCTTGAAAAGGATATTGTCAATGGCATGTTTTTCAGTACAAGTAATATATATATATATATATTTATATTTATATATATATGTATCTATAGATATATATATATTCAGTGAAAAAACGTAGTTAAGGGGACGTTATGGTTAAGTTGCACCATTAAAAACCTATGAAATTCAATGGAAAAACATTGTTAAAGGGACGTTATGGTTCCAAGTAAAACCGAAAAACCCCTGAAATTCACCAGTTATGGTGAGCTAAGCAGCCATCACTCACACCACCACTGTGCACTGCTAAGACTAACACCCAGGACATCAAAGATGACATCACAAATGTCATTGATGACATCACATGTGAAAATAATGTTGATGAAAAGTCCCTACCTACAAGGGGTTGTTTTTATTATGTTGGTAACAAGATGTCAGGGTTGATTGTGTAATGTTAAACATGTAATAACTAGCTAACTATTCAAGACTTACTACACACTTGTGCTAGTACAAATAATACATGTGAAGACCCACAATGCAAATAAATCAGGGGCACATACAGGGAAACTAAAGTAAGGAAGAAAGAAACAGCATCATCAAAAAATGTTAATAGCATTAAAGTGTATCTTCATGTATACAAATTAATTGTGTGTTTGAGGTCTGCTGCTACCCCATGCATGTGCACCATGAGCTGAGACCAAACCCTAAGAAAAGTACTTTAAGAACATACAATTGGTTAACGTTTTGATCTACAGCACCTTTTGAATTTTAATATTTGGATTGTCAGTGAATAAAACCACCTGGCCTAGATTTTTCAGTGAACTAAAATAAGTGAGCCAGATGTGTGATTTCATCAGTGATGTCATCAATGACATTTGTGATGTCATCTTTGATTTGATGTCCTGGGTGTTAGTCTTAGCAGTGCACGGTGGTGGAGAGAGTTATGGTTCCTTAGCTTACCATAACTGGCGAATTTCTGAGGTCTTTTGGTTTTACCTGTAACCATAATGTCCCCGTAACAATGCTTTTTCATTGAATTTCATAGGTTTCTATTAGTGCAACTTAACCATAACGTCCCCTTAACAAAGTCTTTTCATTGGATTTCATAGGTTTTTATGAGTGCAACTTAACCATAACGTCCCTTTAACAACGTTTTTTCATTGAATTTCATAGGTTTGTAGTAGTGCAACTTAACCATAACGTCCCTTTAACAACGTTTTTTCAGTGAATTTCATGGGTTTTTACCAGTGCATGCTATTTTCCAACAACTTACTAGTATCATACTTACCCAATAAGCAATATTGGTGTCCATTTACAAAGTTTCACCTTAAAACACTGCCATTTCCCACCTTGTAGCATCACTTTTAACACATCTATACACTTTTTGCAACCTTTTTAAAATAATTTTGCATCCGTACACGTCCGGGAATGTCTAACTTCACCGCAGACCTTCTGGCCAGTGCCACGTGACCATACGCTTGCGCGCGGCATGGTGACATGTTTGCAAAGGCATCTGCACTTCGTGATCGGATCCGTGCTTCGAAGACAGTTTGGAACTGCATTTTCTACTGATCTAGGAACTTTCAACTTACTCATTATCGATTACCTATCTAGTACACAGTACATACTTGGAAGAATTTTATCAAAACTGCGATTTATCTTAAAAATGACATCAGTTATTGCCATCCCTCCTCCCCAAGAGCCACCACCAGCTGGAGGACCTTCAAAACAAAAAAAGAAACATACTTTCAAAGACAATGAAGAGGACCAAGAAGATGAGGTAGAGGAAGTGCCTACTTGTAGCACCAAGTTCAAATCATGGGTGTGCCATTTCTTTGCTACTGTTGGGAATGTACACAAGGCTAAAGCTACCAAAGTGAAATGCACTGAGTGCAATTTTGTACTCAGTCGCAGACTACCTGGACAATATCCTGCGGGACCACCTCCATGCACCACCACACCAAATCCAATGACTGCAATGCTCTCAGAAAGGTTGTTTCTTTCTCAGCAAGTAGTAAGCTATCTTCCTCCACCTCACCTTCCTCAACAAAAACTGTAACCACACAGCGTGGGCTTTGGTGGGTTACAAATAAATAAATAAATAAATAAATAAATAAATAAATAAATAAGGAGGGCTACAGACCATTATCGTCCATTGCAACCCCTGAAATGGGGGATAAAGGCCATTAGCATCCTTGGTTCCCAAAGCGGGAACCCAGGGTGCTAAAACATAGATTTTTCTTCCTACAGTAGGAAGGAAAACCCTTTTCCAAGAAGAGCCAACATGGAAAGAGAAGGCGGGGCTCCGTACACAGCCCCTCTTCCCTTGCCATGGCAGCCTGCAAAACCCTATGAACATATTATCACAAGCACTTTTTTCCCTTTCAAACCTATCCTACCTTCGAATAACTTTACCACATAGCCGGTCCCAGGTAGACATGGCCACTTTAACACCATTTTTTGAACCTAGCGGTCATGACCAGTAGCCAGATTGTCTGCGTCATGAATTTATGCAATGACCCGGACAATCTGGCTACTGCCCACAGCCACAGGCTATACCCCGGTCACCAAAGGTATGTGACTATTTTTTGTACCTACATTATGACACTTGTCAAAAAATAAAACAAAATCCATTCAGTCTTTACACAAACACTGAAGGTTGGGTCTATAATCTTTCTCAAAACGTTTGTCCACATTTGTCAAATTGCAACAAAGTTATAAGCCATCTAAAAATGTTGAGACCCTCTAATTTCGCCCCCTCTTGAGAAAATCCCACCAAACTTTAGAAAACCATTTATATCTAGATCCAAAATCGTTTTGCGAAATGTTGTGCAGATTCGTCAAATGACACCACAGGTATATGCCTTTACAATATTTTGGGAACCCCCCCTCTCATTTTGCCCCTCTTGACAGAATCCCACAAAACTTTGCAAAACCATTCAGGGTTAGGTCTAGAATAGAAAATGCAAAATTACATGCAGTTTCATGGAGTGGCGCAAAAGTTATAAGCCATCCAAAAACTGCTTATCCCCAACCCTGTAATGCAGAAATAGGTACAGGTGTCCTAGGACAGCTGAAGTGTCCGCGGACACCACAGGACTTCCCCAGGACATCTGGAGTGTTCGCAGACTGTCGGGGGTGAAATAACCAATTTTTCGGCTTCTTATGGCCATATCCCATCCCATCCTCATCCCCCCCACCGTCCCAGAGATTGTTTGTTGAGTTTGACAAGTGCAAGTTGCTTTATTTGTGTTTTCACTGCGCCCCCCAAAAGTCAGAGAATCCAAGATCGCAGGCGTTTCAGGAAAACCGACGCATTTCACATTTTCACACCACCCAATCAGCAGCTGCTTCCTGATGTCCGCAAATTTTTCCGGACAATCAAAGGCCAGTCTGCGGACCGAACAGGGAAGTGAGTCCGCGGAGCGGACATAGATATCACACATTTTTTTGCCTTACGTTTGGTAATTTTAAAACAAATTACTGGACAGATTTACACCAAATTAACAAAAGCACGCTTTCGGGACCAATCTGTCAGCTCCTGCCACCAATTTGGTGAAAATCAGTCCAGCGGTTTGGGCTGTAGGCGTGACGGAAATTGTTTCCATATTATGTATATGGGAAAAAAAGACATTTTGGGACCCTCCCTATAACTTATACTTTTTTTTTGCAAAGTTTGGTGATGTTTCGTCCAGGGGGAGCAAAGTTATAAGCCACCCAAAAAGTGCTCTTCCTATGGGTTTAGCAACTTAACCATAACTACATGTACACGTAATAGTAATATATATATATATATATATATATATATATATATGTATATATATGTATATATATATATTCAGTAAAAAAACTTTGTTAAAGGGTCATTATGGTTAAGTTGCGCTACTAAAAACCTATCAAATTCAGTAAAAAAACGTTGTTAAAGGGACGTTATGGTTCCAAGTAAAACCGAAAAACCCCTGAAATTCGCCAGTTATGGTAAATTAAACAACCATAACTCGCGCCAGCACTGTGCACTGCTAAGACTAACACCGAGGACATCAAAGATGACATCACAAATGTCATTGATGACTCACAGGCCATTCGCAATGCTGATGACCCTTACCTTTCGAGGGTCACAGTTGTGTGTATGTACTGCGACGCATTACTCTGCAGGGGGGAGAGACTTCGAAGTGCTTTTGAGACTCTGGTTTCAGAGCACGAGAAGACCTGCTCACTACCTAAGTAAGGCCCACCCTACATCTTCCTCTCTCCACCCGCCCTTTCTTGTCCCCGTGGTTGGTGTCCCCCTCTTACCCTCCTTTTCCCTCCTCTCCTAGTGTGTCGTGTGTAAAAAAACAAAAAAATATATAAAACAACAAAAATAAAAAAAGACTCTTTTCAGAGCCGCCTTTCACAGTTTAAAAATAGAAGTGGAAAATAAATGGAGCAGGGCCTTGTGTATTTTTTAGAAGTCCGCGGACAGTTCGCGAAGATCTAAAATTTTGGGGTGCTGCCCTATCATAACCATTGCACTTTTGTCTGGGAGGAAGTGGTGGCTCTGAAAAGAGCCTTTTGGTGGTGTTTGTTTGTGTTTGAAAAACTTGAAATGGTCAACACCTACTACAAAATGGATGCTGTAATTCCAAAAAAGGTCGCAAAGCATTTTGTATGTGCTACGAAACATAATATTTTCATTGTGAAAAGAGGACATGCCAACATCTCTTAGAAAGGCAAAAAACAGCCTTATTGAGATTGCGCCTCGCTTTCTCCATTTGTGGACCAAATGAAGAAGAACGCAGCCACATTTGTCTCTGCGCAATCCGAAAAAAATTACTTGAGAATTTGGAAACATGTCCATGACCTTCCCAAGTCCTTCTTTTATCGCAAATTGCAAAGAAATTCCTGACACACGTCCCAAACTGTTCCCTCCACAATGAATTATAATTATGTCTGGATGATGCTCTGTCTGCAAACTAGCACAGAGAGGTAGCAAGTACAACCACTTAATTCCACGTACTCAATGCCAGTGCACTTCCACATGTGGGAATCCAAGATCTACAGCTACTCCACAGCTTTCTGCATGCACCTTCAACCAATGTATCCACAAGTCTCCCAAAATCCAAACAATCTGTCTTCTGAAACACACAGCCATAGCTATCTGTTCTTCTCTCAGAAAAAGACTATCTGACAAACTCTCTCCTGGCACAACACACCCACTAAACTTTACTGACCAACCCCTTGCTCTGCTCATTCTCCTTTGCATGCCTTCCCACCCCAAAATCCCTGTATGTAACACGCGACGTCCGTGGACTACTGCCATGCCCGCGTACATATCGTAACATGGACAGACCTTCTACCATTTCTACTTCACTCTCTGTGCCATTCCCTCATTGGATATAGCTAACCAGTCACATGACCATCCACCAATCACATCCAATACCTGTACATCTAACTCCATCATCATAGATCAGCACTTCAAATGTACTGTTAGTCACTCTGAGTACAAGTGTCATATCATTGGAAAGCACCTTCTACAAGAAATACTGTACAAGTCTCCAAGATTTCTACTTGCAGCTGCTATAATCAACTGTCACTTCCAAACCTATCTGCCATTTAATTTATTTTTACACACACATATGCAAAGCATGTGGAACTAACATATTTAAAGTAAAATATAAAGAGTGCACATAGTCAAACAAAATTGGATGCACACACTATGTTCAAATATCAAACAATACTTGTACAAAAACATAAAAATCAATGTCTAAATTAACATCAGTGCTATAAACATACAAAATTACTAATTTGTTTCCTTTACAATTGCAGTGAAGCCCACTCTCCTGAAAAGCAGCAGCAGAATTTGAAGTACAAACAACAACTAACAAGAAACCTGCTCATTCAACAAAAAAAGTAAGTTAAATACCACCATAATATTTTTACTATTACTCAAACACACTGTGTGGTTAATTCATGCTATTTCTGCGCCTAAAAATGGAGATTGTGCACCATTCTGTCCACAAATCCCCATTTGTTAAACAGAGATTTACAGGCAGAATAGCGCACAAATCCCCATTTTTCGGCGCACAAATGACATAACTCAGCCCCTAGAATTTTAATATTATACAACAAACAACTGTTTTAATTCTATACCATTAGATTTACTATTGTGCTTCTCCTCACCATTAGCTTACTTTCTACTGTCATCTGAACCCCAGTTCAGTAGCACATAAATTCAAGAATACCCATTCCAACTAGTTGTAGTTGCCCAATGCACAATCACACACCATCACATACATCTTTATCATCATACTCAGACACTCATGCACACAGCACACATACATTGCAGAACACCCCAACCCATACCTTCTTTTTTTTTTCAACAGACCCTAAAGAATGCCTACCAAAAATCAAGTCCATAGAAAGCAACGCAGAAGTAGAGCAAATGAAAATAGAAGTGTCCAAAATAAGCATCCATCTCTAGCAGAATTTGTAAAAAAGGTTCAAACAAAAAAGCTAATACAGTCATTTAGCGAAACAAAACAAGCTTCAAGTACAGAAACTTCGCCTCCTCTATCAAAATGTAAAACGAAACAGAAAACGATTAACAAGAATTCAGCTAACAATACTTTTAAAACTGTTCCTATAAATCTTGATATAGTACCAAGTAAGCATACCAAAAAAAGTATTTTAGCAAAAATGTTCCGCCACAGAGTCCTTCAAAATCTTATGAAAACAGGAGAGAAATCATGCACAACCCTTAAAACCTACTGTAGGAAATTAATCTTAGAAGCTTTGATAGACAGTGCAATCCTTCTCAAAAGAAAGTTATTTATTTTAGTGTTAAACAAAATGAAACCACTAAGAAAACTAATGACTAAATTACAAAAAAGACTTCTCAATAAACGAAATGTCAACAAAAATAACTTCTTAAATATCTGTGGAGGTGAGTGGAGTCACACTCATATTTTAATGAAGAAGCATACAAACAAAAGCAAACAAATACAATTGCCATAAATAGCAGTGGACGAGGCTATGAAAAAGTTAATAATACCATAATGGAACAAGAAATACTGCTTACAAAAATATCCCCAGAAAACTTAGAATTACCTCTCAATTCAACTGAACCAGAATGTCTAGTATACAAATGGCCATGCACGTCAATGTGTAACATTCCCAAAAAGTCTTTCAAGTCTTTACGCCAATTCCTCAATCAGTATGTGAAAGGCAAAGACAAAATCAAAATTAAACTACTGCAAAATATGGATACCTGTCCAGTGCGCAAGTACACAGGACTACAAGGACATTCATTGGCCTGCATTTCAGGACCTACTTGCAAAACCACCTTCCATCATATCAAAATGATATCAACACATCATTCAACTATAAGAAATCTAGTCCATAAACTGTACTATGCTAAAAGTCCTGCTTTAGCACTAGTTAATTTAAATAACATTCTTCTACATGGTACAGCAAAAAACCTACTTGAAGAAATCGACTATATCCAGAAAAAATATTTTGGAAGTGAAAGCCACTTACAGAATGAAATCGCTTTACAACAAATTAGCAACAATTCTACGCATTGCAACCTTCTACTACACACATACAAAAAAGAAATACTGACATGTAAAAGTACATCTGCTGGAGTACCAAACCATGTGTGTGTATGTTGCCGCAGAACTTTTTATAAAAGTAACACAAAAACTGTAAACCTAACATATATAATAGAAGACAATGAAGATTCTAAATGGTTTGAATTAGCTCTCTACCTTATAGCAGAAAACAAATACGAAATAACTGACCCCTTAATGCTTTGCAGTTACTGCACTACAAAACTTGACAACAATCAAACATACTATCACAAATAATTTGAAATTATTCCCACTACCAAAACCCCTACAACAACTCAATTTATATGAGAGCATCATAATTCAAACAGTGCACCCCTTTCAAGCAATAATACGCCTTCAACAATAAACAGCAAAATTACCTCCCTCTGAATTGGTGAAAGGCATTCATGGCAAAGTAGTGTATTTACCATTAGATCTAAAACAAAATGTGCACACTCTGGGAGTTCAACGTCCAATGGAGCAGTCTTTAATTGTCTTAGTAAATGGTGTACCAACAAAAGGCAAAATAATTTGGCAACAACTCGTAGACTCAGATAAAGTTATACTAGCCTTGCAATATATAAAAAACAATAATGAATACTACAAAGAAATTAATATTGAAGAAAACTTGAAGGAAACCACCGAAATAATTCAAGAGTCACTAGAAACTGGTCAATTTGAGCTTCTAGATCCTGCTACAGTATCCAATACTTTAGACCATTATACAATTCATCCATTGCACTCTAATGACACCGTAGAAGATGCACTAGAAACGTACCAAATGAGACAAACAAAAGGATCACCAATCAGCATATGGGAAAAAAGTATAGAAGCACATGCTTTTCCTCTACTCTTTCCTACTGGCAAAGGAGGAAGGTACGATGATAGACCAATTCAAATAACAGCATCAGAATACCACTCGTTATGGATGTATTGTGAAGATCCCAGATTTAGACAAAATGTGGAATACTTATTCCACCTACTCTTTGAAAGTGAACTAGCAACTCTATGTAACGGAGTTGCGCACACATTAAAATCAGGAACCCACTTTCAAAATATGTCATCTACACAATTATTACAAAAAATGCAACAAAAAGATGAGGTTTTACAATCAAGTATTACAAATCTATTAGCAAACATGCGTGGTACTAAAGAGTACTGTTTCTGATGTCATGGAGATGTACGTTGTATGATAAGAAACCTTGGCCCACCCACTTGGTTTGTTACATTAAGTTGTGCAGAATATGCATGGGAAGGTTTACATGATTTCCTACACATATCAAACAAAACAAAACAAACATAGATATACTAACACCTGGAGAACTTTGTTCTCTAGATCCTGTTAATTTTTCAAGATATTTTCACCATCGCTTCATTTCTATGCTACACTTTATTTGTAATAAAACTGTTCCTCCCCTCGGAAAAGTGCAACACTTCTTTTGGAGAAAAGAATACCAAGGCAGAGGAGCACCACATATCCACATGCTTTTATGGATTAAAGATGCTCCTGAATTTGGTCAAGACAATGATGCCACTGTGTTACAGTTTATCAAAAAATATGTCACTTGTGAAATTCCATCGGAAGCAACAAAAGGTGATCTTCATGCACACATTTTACAATTTCAAAGACACAAATGTGGCAAATATTGTCATCGCAAATACAAAAACAAAGGGAAATACTACACCAAATGCTGCTTTGGTTTCCCTAGACCAGTTACAAAAACAGGTCAAGTAAACAACTTCATGTCTTCAGTTAGACATAGTGTTAAAGGTAAATCACCTACAAATACATATTACATAAAAAGAACAGAAGAAGAAAAATATATAAATGATTACAATGAAATCATTGCCCACTTAAGGAATGCAAACATAGATGTGCAGTACATTGCAGACAATTTCACTGCAGTTGCACGATATGTTACAGCATACTTAACCAAAGCAGAAAAAAACAGAGCTCCAAGACCTTTGGAATGACCTGTCATCAGACAAAACACTGTCTCAGAAATTATACAGTTTGGGCATTAAAATGCTCTCCCATAGAGAATGTGGCTCCTATGAAGCAGCAGATCGTTTAACTGCTACTGCTTTGTATGGAAAATCTGTATATAGTCTGGCTAATTCTTGGTCCTGCTAAATCTAGAAAAAGAGTTCTCAAATCATGCGACGACATAGAAACAATAGCCAAACATGATCCTAACAGCCAAGACATTTTAAAAAACTATTTGCTGGACACATGCTACCCAAACGGAAGTACCACTTTGGAAACCATGTGTCTATACCACATAGCCCAAAACTTCACATACAAAAATAATATAAAACCCGATGAAAAAAAAGGTAGATACAGAGTGTCAAATTGTGAAGGCAGTTTAGTAAAACTCACCAAACCAAATTTAATTAATCATATCAAATTGTCATTAAAGACTCCTCAACATAAAGAACTATATTACATGTCCCTGCTACAACTCTTTAAACCATGGAGAAAAGAAGAACAAATACTAGATAACTATGACTCCTACGAAGATGCTTTCAAAGCAAATGAAAGCACTATAACTGATGTAAACTTTACACACTACAAAACAATGTTGCACAATGAACAGCAACACGAAGAAGAACTCCAAGCCCAACTAGATAGGGACACTCATGACAGTAGTCAACCTTCTGTAACAGGAAGACAAGAACCACTGGGACAGCCACTAATAGCAAATGAGGCAGAATTAGCTATGACGGAAGTAGAAAACACCATGTGTCAGTATGAAGATAAAGAAGACTTAACTATCCTACAATCAAAACTAAACAATGAGCAACATAGCATTTTTCAAGAAGTAACAAAAGAAATTGCACATGGTGTACAACATGAAAATAAAGAATGCACCTGCCAAAATTACAAACCTATACTACTGCACGTCAGTGGTAAAGCTGGTTCTGGCAAAACATTCTTAATCAAAATCATCAGCAGATTCCTTCAACAATTGACAAACAACAAACTGTCAACTGTTGTCTCTGCCCCCACAGGTTTAACTGCCTACAACATAGGCGGTGTCACTTTACACCAATTACTACTCCTGACAGTAGAACACCAAAACAAATTAGACTATTACAAACTTTCTACAGAAGCTTCAATGGAACTACGCAGAGTATTAAAACAAATGAAAATACTACTAATAGATGAAGTGAGCATGGTCTCTAACCTAATGTTGGCTTTGATTCACCTCAGATTACAAGAAGTACTCAAAACAGATTACGAAGAGCTCTTTGGAGGAAAACACATTATTGTTTTCGGAGATCTTCTTCAATTGACACCAGTGAAAGGTGAGCCTATTTTTAAAACCTTAGGACACAAACTCTGCCGGAAAACTGTTGGCAGCATAGGAAATGTCAACCTTTGGCAACATTTCCAATACAGAGAATTAACAGAAAACATGCGGCAATCTGCAGATCTCACTTATGCCAACATCTTAAAAAAGTATTAGAGTTGGTGTACTATCTCAAGAAGCACAAGCAATATTGAAAACCCGGCACATTCATGCACTTTGTGGTGATAATGCATGTGCTACGGATGTTATGGAACAATTAGCCCACACAAATGTCAATTGTATGGCCTTAATGCCAACTCTTGCAAGCTGTTTCAAATTCAAAGAAACAAGGTTAAAAAAAGAAATGCAACGAATAATTGAAATTAGCACCACAGACAAACTAGACATACATGGTATGACACTACCCATGTGTGAACAAGCCACAACAAGACTAAATAGTTTAGAAAATTCAATCTCCAACACAGCTGGATTGGAAAAAATATTAAAATTATCCTTAAATTGCAGAGTAATGCTTAAACGTAACCTTGACGTGGATCAAGGACTAGTTAATGGAGCACTGGGTACAGTTGTTGGCTTTCAAACATACCCACGTGACAACAACATTCAGTTTGTCAATATTCTCTTTGACAAACTTTCAAAAGTGAAAAGGATAGGACACTCAACAGCTCGATTCCTTCTCTTCAAAGACATGTATGTACGCAGAGAACAATTTTCTCTAACTCTTGCATACACAGTCACAATTCATAAATCACAAGGTCTTACCCCAGACAAAGACATTGGTAACACAGTTTTAAAGAAGGCATGAGCTACGTAGCACTATCACGCCTACGTACACTTGACCATCTATTTTCAATCAACTTTGATGCAAGTAAAGTAAACACTGATATTCGTTGCATTTTAGAATACAGTACACTTGACCATCTATTTTCAATCAACTTTGATGCAAGTAAAGTAAACACTGATATTCGTTGCATTTTAGAATACAATAGGCTTCGTTCACTATACACCCCTATCTAAAAACATATCCTGTTCCACAAAAAGTAAAACATTGTAAAAGAAAACTAAATCAAACGGAAATGCAACAGGATGTCACTGCAAATCCTCCAAAGAGAGTAAAAGAGACTAATACTTCATCAAGTACCACAAGCAAAAAAGAACCTATTAGGGAAAGTAAACCAGGTACTTCTTCAAAGAAGGAAGACAAACTCAAAAAAAAGCACTCAGATACAGAACTACCTGGTCCATTTATACTTTCAAATATAACTGGTGTAAGTTGCTACGCAAATGTAGCAATGAATATTCTATTTCAATTACCAACAATTGTTGACAACATTTACTTACACAGAACAGACCAATTGTGTTTGCAAATGTTAGAAATGCAACAAACAATCCTGACAACACGTATAGTGTTCATGGAATAAGACAAGAATTGGACTACTGTGCTGGAATGGTGAAATTCACTGTAAACTCACAGGAAGATCCACAAGAATTTCTAATCTACTTACTACAAGTACTGGAAAACAAAAACATACCTATATATGAAATCTTCCAGATTTCATACATGTGGAAACATACATGCACTCTCTGCAACAATGTGACACAAGAACAAATCCCCAATGAGCGCTTCGTGTATGTATCATTACCTAATTGTGAATCCTTTACATTTCAGCAACTTGTACAAAATGCAAACCATGGTAGATTGTGTACTACCTGCAATTCGGATAATCGCTCCACCTTACTAATACAAACACATAGTAAATATGTAATACTAATGCTTCTACGTTACAATGCAGATGGTACCAAAAACAACTGCAAGCTAACTGGATTCACACATGGTCAAGTATCACTTGGTAAGAAAACCTTCACAACAATAGGTATAATCTATCACACAGGAGCCACAACCAATGGAGGTCACTATACTGCATATTTAAAAAAATGTGGATGGTTTGAATGTAATGACAGTACCATTACTCTAAAGCAGAGATTACCAGCAAATCTTACAAACGCGTATTTAATCTTCTTAAAACCAAAATGTATTAACTAAACTGTACTTAAACATTAACAAAACTTCTATTAAAAAACTATAAACTGTTAGAATATGCCAACAGCTGTCTAACTGCCCCAAGATTCTACAACAACTAAACAGATAAATGAATACCACTAAATTATATCAAACAATAAACAGTTAGAATACGCCAACTGGTATCTAACTGCCCCAAGATTTTCAATAACCAAACAGATAAATCAATACCACTACATTATAACATAAAATAGACAGTTAGAATACGCCAACTGGTATCTAACTACCCCAAGATTTTACAATATCTAAACAGATAAATCAATACCACTTCATTATAACAAAAAATAGACAGAATATGCCAACAGGTATCTAATTGCCCCAAGATTCTTCAACAACTAAACAGATAAATGAATACCACTAAATTATATAAAAAAATGAACAGTTAGAATAAACCAACTGGTATTTAACTGCCCCAAGATTTTCAATAACCAAACAAATAAATCAATACCACTACATTATTACAAAAAATAGACAGTTAAAATATGCCAACTGCCCCAAGATTTTATAATTTCCAAACAGATAAATCAATACCACTTCATTATAACAAAAAATAGACAGTTTCAATATGTCAACAGGTATCTAACTGCTCCAAAAATCTGCAACAAGCCAACATATAGAACATTAGCCAGAAACAAGTGAACACTGAAAACAAACAAACAAATAGACTGTAGTATAACAAAAAAAGTTGTTTTTCAATCCAACATGGATGTTTTTTTTCCACAGACCCAATGATTTTAGCAACAAACACAGAAACTGAGCAAATTGCACAGTACACTGGTTTGTAATCTACTAAATATGAGGGTAAAAAAAAAATTGATTATTCAATGTTATAAGTCGTTACAAAATACCAATACTAACATGATCTTTTCTTTTATCACAGAAATTAACAAGGAATATATGTACACCAGTTACTAAACCAAACAGTAAGTATATTATAATAAGTATAACCATCGCAGCAAATCACACCCATAGTGACTTATAACTTCAGTGTTTATAAATTTGGTCTTGGCCATGCACCCAAGACTCTAGGCCCTGGCCACAACCACCGCAGCATATCACACCCATAATAGCTTATAACTTCGGCGCTTATAAATTTGGTCTTGTCCATGCACCCAAGACTCTAGGCCCTGCCCACAACCACCACAGCATATCACACTCATACTGGCTTATAACTTTGTTGCTTATAAATTTGTTCTTGGATCCCAAAGTTATAAGCCACTATGGCTGTGATGTGCTGCGGTGGTTGTGGCCAGGGCATAGAGTCTTGGGTGCATGGCCATGCACCCAAGACTCTATGCCCTGGCCTCAACCACCGCAGCACAACACACCCATAGAGTCAAACATTTTAACTATGCCATATGGGCACTTTTAATGTCTGCGAACATGATGAGTGTTCTTAGAACAGTTTCAACTTGCCTAGGAACAGTACGGACAGGCATAGTGTCCTCAGGACACCCCCATTTTGTTTATTGACGAACATTTCAGAACACTGCGCGTGTTCTTAGAACAGTTTCAACTTGCCTGTGAACAATACGGACAGGCATAGTGTCCCCAGGACACACCCATTTCGTTTATTTACTAACATTTCAGGACACCGGGTGTGTTCTAAGGACAGTTTCAGCTTGCTTGCGGCTAATAGGGGCAGGTCTAGCTTCCTCAGAACACCCCCATTTTGTTTATTTACGAACATCCCAGGACACTTGATGTGTTCTTAGAACAATTTCAACTTGCCTACAAACAATACGGACAGGCATAGCGTCCTCAGGGCACCCCCATTTTGTTTATTGACGAACATCCCAGGACACTTGATGTGTTCTTAGAACAATTTCAACTTGCCTACAGACAATACGGACAGCGTCCTCAGGACACCCCCATTTCGTTTATTTACAAACATTTCAAGACACTGCGTGTGTTCTTAGAACAGTTTCAACTTGCCTGAAAACAAAAAAAATGGACAGGCATAGCGTCCTCAGGACACACCCATTTTGTTTATTTACGAACATACCAGGACACTTGATGTGTTCGTAGAACAATTTCAACGTGCCTACGAACAATATGGACAGGCAAATTGTCCTCAGGACACCCCCATTTTGTTTATTGACGAACATCCCAGGACACTTGATGTGTTCTTAGAACAGTTTCAACTTGCCTACGAACGATACGAACAGGCGTAGTGTCCTCAGGACTCCCCCATTTTGTTTATTTACAAACATTTCAGGACACCGTGTTGTCCGCGGTCAGAACGAACAGAACAAGGGTGCCTACCACCTAAATAAATACAACATTTAACCCATCTCTTACTCCCCCACCCTCCCCAAACAGTCTTACATGCCAACACATTTTACTAAATAGTATTTTTCCACCAAGTTACACCGCGCTGTCCGCGGATGTCTGCGAATACAAGATGGCGGGCGTGCCCAGAAAATCTGACGCACTTCACGCGCTTCACCATCCAATCAGCGAACACGTTGCATGTCCGCAGACATGACGCAAGCCGATTAGCCAATCAGGACACTGTCCGCTAAGCGAACAGCGAAGTGTGTCCGCGGACCGAACATAGATATCACTAATTTTTTGTGACCTACTTTTTGGTATTTTCACCAAATCTGCAAAAGCATGCTTTCGGGACCAAGCGCTGCTCCTGGTCCAAATTTGGTGAAAATCCATCCAGGGAGAACGAAGTTATAAGCCACCCAAAAAGTGCTCTTCCTACGGAAACAGCAATTTAACCATAACTACACAGCCACTATATATAATATCCTGATCCCAGTTCCTCTGCCTCACCTCTTCTCAGTCCCTCTTCCTTGTACCAGTCCCTCAACCTCATTACAGCACCTCTTCCTCATCACAGTTCCTCCTCCTCATTCCAGTGTCTCATCCTATTCCTCATGATATGATATGATATGATATGATAGTTTATTTATATAGCGCCTTTCCACAATGTGTTTCAAATCGCTTACCAGTTTATTTATATAGCGCCTATACACAATGTGTTTCAACGCACTTACCAGCCTCTCTTAACCTTCCTTGTTAGTGGCAAAGCAGGATATGGTGCATGGCCTCTGGTAATGCCTGGGAAAAATGACCAATGGCTTTGACCACCACAGGCGATGGCCAGTGGCCACAGGTACTTACAGTGGGGGGAAAACATATTGTGTAGTTTAAGAAAACACATAACAGTGCAACTTGACAGTAAAAGAAAAAAGTGTATCGTTCCAGGTGGTGGGAGACACAGCATAACAAAAGTGTTGAAATTCAGTGAAAAAAACCTTTAGTTAAGAGACCATTACGGTGACTACATTCAGTGCAACAAAACCCTTGCCATTCACTGGAAAAAAACCTTAGCTGAAGTGAGGTCAAGAAGCTGGTTTGATGCAACAAAACCCCTGAAATGTATCAGGTGTTGGAAGCCATGCCACCTTAACTATGACCCTGCCATTGTTTAACCAATAAGCACTCTCATGAGACCAAAAATTACACCACTGATGACATCATGTATGACACCACTCGCCTTCAGACACAGGAAGGGCAGGAGGCCTCTCCCTTCATCACCCGCTTGATCCTTAGCCCAGCTGCAGGAGCAGCGCGGCCATTGCATCGAGGCCTCCTCTCAACCAGTGGAATCCAAAGGTGAGGCTTGTGTGCTTCCCAGCTCCCCCTCTGCACCGGCAGCAATACCGGAAGGTTTATTAATTAATCTACTTCCATACTATTACCAACATCGATCCCGTTGCTCGCCCAAGATGGATGCCCATACTCCGACGTTGTTTGTTGTCCTTTGCTAGGCAACTAGTAACGCTCCTAGTGAGCGCACATCTGCCGTCAGACGGAAGCCGGCCCAAATGGAGAAGGCCCTCAAGAAAAGGCCCTGTTCGCCTGTTAGCGCCTCCCCCTTACGCCACCGTGGTCCTTGTGATCTGGCCACAACAAACAACTACAGACACAAAGGCTCTTCAGAGTGGTACACACCAGCCTCGCCGCTCCAAGGAAGGGAGTTCATCAAAAATCTCTCAGTGAGTAGCTCTGCCTCAGACACTTAAAGTGAACTTTATTCTCAGTATCCATCCTGCATCACGCTGTGGTGACCAAAAACTATAACATCCTTCTTATGCATGCAGGTAGTGCAAACATCATTATCCCATTGCACTGTGTACCAAATTGTGCCCGAAATATATTTACTATTGTGTGCATCATTACGCTGCGCACAGTACAACCCTCACCCTTCTCTCACTTCACTACTCTTCGCCGGTAGCTGCCTGGGGCTAACTCAGAGCATACCGTTCTGCACACACTGATCTCAAATCGGCATCCACTGCTTACCTATCGATATTATCATGCTAATTTGCATTGCCTTACCCCTACGGTACTAATGTGCTTATTTACACCACTGCTATCACAAATTCTGTTTTATCTGTCTCCATTTTGATACCAATGTACCAAACCGCTCCACGTCGCTCCCACGGTAATTAATGTCACTGATTATACTGCGTCTGTGCGATTTAATTATTACTGCACCAATCTAAATTGGCTCTAGCAAGTACCTGTTACTAAGCTGACTTACCTTGTAACAAATATTGTTGATGCTCATTCTGCTTCTCAGCTTTGATCGTTATCTGTAGACATGGTGCCCGAGCC
The DNA here is from genome assembly GCF_040938575.1 of Ambystoma mexicanum. Lineage (NCBI taxonomy): Eukaryota > Metazoa > Chordata > Amphibia > Caudata > Ambystomatidae > Ambystoma > Ambystoma mexicanum. The sequence goes on from NC_090921.1 coordinate 804,859,514, forward strand.
TCTCTGACCTAGTTTGCTGTGTGACTTAACGTGCACGTGACCTCACTCCTTACCTGCGTTCTGTGCACCATCTTCATCCTTACCTCCTTGCATCTCCTACTCACACAAATGTGTAACATCACCAACCGCAGACCAGCCCCATCGCTCCTTAGCCTGCTCGCAGTTGCCACAGTAGAGGAGGTCCCAGATATGGCCTTCACTCCAGCCAGCCATTTTGAGGTGCCAGGAACATACTTGGCAAGATATGTGATGTATGAGGAACAAATAAACCAACAGGGAGCGGCACTAGGACTCTGCCCAGTGCCCATCAGAAGAGCAATACCTGTTGAAGTGCCTATAACCAGACAACCATGTGCATCTAGGTACCCGCTGAGACAACCGTACCAGCAGCTGACACGAAATGAAGACTACCTACAGACTGTCCCCGAAGAGACCCAAAGAGCCTTAATGGAAGGCAAATGGTGATGACATAAGAGCCCGGACAGACATACAGATGAACATAAACAACAATCGAAAGATGACACACAAGGACGAAATGTAAAGAATAATGATGTAATGGACTTGTAAAACGAAACGATGTTGATATATAAAGAAACGTAACCATGAAGTGAGATGAAAATATGCAACTAACAAATGCCTGTAAATAGGCTTGGAACGCAATAAGCTAAGGAAACGATACTGCTTGCAATGCTCAGTAGAAGGATAGAGAGGGAAGCGCCAACTATATATCTAGCTCAAACGGACATTATACAAGTGCGACTCCATTTTACAAAAGCAGAATTAAGCCCAGGCTGCAAGGGGCCAACCAGGCCGAGATTCATATTCCAGCTAAAGCAAGAAGGAAAGAGCGGAATCGAAATCAAGCACAAAGCAGCTCATACCTGGGAATTCGAGGTGAACTCAAGGAAGGGAGGAGAGCGGCAACTTCGAAGAATCGAAACTTCTGAGCATAGCAGCCTGCCCCGTGAAGGTCGAGATAAGGAGGCCCCAGGCAGGTGGCAAGGCTAAGAAAGAATCAAATACACGAAAAGAAGGAAAATGAAGCAGATTCACAGTGAACAGACAAGTGACCAGCCAAGCGCGAAGAGGTACCAACGTCTGATGTCACCCAGAACCCGAGGATGCCATAACTTTTCCTGATAAGAAGCTACAGTTTCGAGGCCATCCTCAGCCAACTAATTGACACATAGCCCTAAAGTACTGATTGATGGAAGGGTGGCAGGGTGAATCTTGGGGCACAGTGCATCTGGGTGTCCATTCTGCATGCTGCTAATTAAAGTGGAGATTTATGTCTGGGGGTGTAACCTACCCAATCATAATGAACCAAATAATCTAGGGTCCTATAGCTAGAAGAACCAATGAGATGTTGTATTTGTAGGGACGTCTATCACGAGTGATGTAGAGGGATGGGCATAGACGCCCACCCGATAAGAGTTATCCAATCCTCACACTCTGTTACCATAAACAGATATAGCCCCTATACTTAAGTTACATTTCCCAACCAATAGAATTGCATGACAATTTTGGAGTGTAACACGTCAGTGATGACGAGAATGTACAGGCGATCGCATCACTGTTTTTTTTTGGTATAACATTTTTTATTGTTTTGTGGACATAGACAAGTACAACAACAACAAAAAAAGGGGGGTAGTTGACACTTGGTCACTACACATAGCCCTTTAAACATTTAAACATTTAAACATTTAAAATCACAGGTATACATTTCTTCCTGGCATCTGATTTATGTTTGCATATATTGTGAAGTTGCTACGTCTTGAGTTTCTCGGGATCGTTCCGTTGGCTTATATCAGTTCACTGTTCGGCGCTCAGTGTCTCTTTATCTGTTCTTCGCTTGCCTTCAGTTGTCCTCCCATTTGTGCCATATCTTGGCCGCTTTTTCTGGGCATCCTCTTATGGTATATACTCTTGTCTCCATTGGAACACACATGTCCACGTCTGCTACCCATTTGGCGTACTGTGGCGGTGTGGGCGAGCCCCATAATTGGGCTATGTTTCTTTTTGCGAGACTCGTAGTCGTTGCAAACATGAGTTTTTCAAATCTGGATAGCTCTATATCCGCATCTGTTCCCAGTATCAGGAGTTTGGGGTCCATCAGTATTTCTCGGCCAAGTACTGTTGAGAGCCTATCACAGCATTGTTGCCAAAAGTCTTGTATCCGTGGGCACTCCCATAGGGTGTGGAAGAAGGTTCCCCTCGAGTGGCGACATCTCAAGCAGTTAGGGTCCATCGCCCTTCCCCACTGGTGTAGAGCCTCTCTAGGATAGTAAATCCTATGTAGGATCTTTAGCTGTACCAGCCTGATTCTAGCTGAAATTGCTGATTCCCGGGGGTACATAAGTGCCAATGTCCAGTCCTCTGCTTGTATTTGACCCACATCTCTTTCCCATTTCTCTTTAAGTCCTGTGAGTTCCTTCGTGGCAAACGAGTTGATGGCGTTGTACATTGTGGATGTTACTTTATGTCCGATTCGTTCCATCACTATGTTCCTCTCAATCGGGGTACATTCTGGCACATTTGGGAAATCTATTTCACTTGCAGTAAGTGCGTGCCTTATCTGCATGTAGTGGAATTGCTCCGTGATGGCAAGGTTAAATTCGAATTTCAGGACTTGGAATGTCTTGATTTCGCCATCCTGTATCAGATCTTCTAGTGTTTGTATCCCCGCCTCCTCCCAGGCTACCTATTTGGGAATGTCTTTAAGTTCCGGAAGGTGTTTATTCCACCACAGGGGTTGTTTTAATGTGATCTTCCCCTCCCATCCCAGGTGTTTATGCGCGTCCATCCAAATCTGCGTTCTCTGAGCCACCATTGTGGGTGTAGCTTGTCGGATTTTCTTTTGGTACAGGCTTTCTAGCGGGGTGACTCCTTGGTTTGTTTGGGCGTTTGCTCTGTTATGTGGTATCTTTGGATCCGCATGCAGACTATCATTCACCACCAACATTTGTGCAGCCCAGTAATACGTCTGCAGGTGTGGAAGTCCGATTCCTCCCTCCCACACTGAGCGCTGAAGGGTTCTGAGAGCAATTCGTGGGTGCCCCCTTCCCCAAAGCAGTTTCCTGAGTGCTTCATCTATTTTGTGAAAATCTGTTTGGGGTATATATAGTGGTGCGTTCTGCAGGGCATATAAGAACCGGGGAGGGCCAGCATCTTGAATAAAGCAGCTCTCCCCAGTAGGGTGAGCGGAAGGGCCGTCCAATGCTTGACGTCATTTATGAATCTGTCTCTTACTGGGTGGAGGTTTTTCCCTATATACTGTGTTAGGTCTGTTGAGATTTGTATCCCCAGATATCGGAACTGTTCTTTCTCGATCTTAAATGGGTTATTAGCTAAGGTCGCTGCATCAAGGCCTTTTATTGGAAAGAGCAGGGATTTATCATAGTTTACCTTCAACCCGCTAAAGGCTCCATATGTATTTAGTATATTGGTTACGATGGGACAGGAGCTTGCTGGGTCACTAAGGTATATAAGGAGGTCATCTGCGTATAGGGACACCTTGTCTTCCCAGTTCTGTGCCCAGTGGAACCCCTTCCAATCTAGGGACTCCCTCAGCATTATCGCCAATGGTTCAATTGCAAGTGCAAACAGCATTGCCGAGAGGGGACATCCCTGCCTGGTACCCCTCCCATGTTTTATGGTTCGTGAGGACCAGCCATTGACTCTGATTTCTGCTATCGGGGCATTGTATAAGAGTTTGACCCAGTTTGTGAATTGCTCTCCAAATCCCATTTTGCCCATAATGAGCCACAGGGCCTCCCAGTGGACCGAGTCGAAGGCCTTCTCAAAGTCAATAGTAAGCAGTGCCAATGGGTCCTGTAGAGTGGTCGATCTTTCAATGGCGGAGTGGAGTCTGCGTATATTCATTCGCGTGGATCTTTGTGGCATGAAGCCGCACTGGTCCGGGTGGACCAGGGAGTTTATCACTGTTTGTAATCTGTTGGCCAGTATTTTGGCTAATATTTTAGCTTCCGTGTTGATTAGAGAGATCGGGCGGTATGAGCTGCATGTATCTGGAGGTTTGCCTTTTTTCTGTATTACTACTATGCTGGCTTTTCTTAGGTCTGGTGGTAGGATGCCTTTCTCCTTTGCCTGTAGGAACATTTTGAGCATGTGTGGTGCCACTTCTCCGGTGCCAATTTTCTTCCATATTTCTACTGGAAGGCCATTCGGCCCTGGGGTTTTTCCATTCTGCCGCTGAGATATGGCAGTCGTCAGTTCTTCTTCTGTTATTGCGGCTTCAAGAATCAGCCTCTGGGTTTCGTTTAGTGCTGGGATGGTCGCTGAGTCCAAAATGGTGGCGTCCAGCAGAGTCGTCCGTCGGGCATATAATTTTTCAAAGTAGGTTGCAAAGGCTTCTGCTATGCCCGAATCCGTTGAGGTCCATTCAGTGTTTGTGGTGTGTATCCGGCGCACTTGTAGGTGGCCCTCTTCTCTCTTTTCCAGCCTTGCAAGCATCTTGCCGGCCTTATCTCCTGTTTCGTATATTTTGGCGCGTATGGTTCTGTGTGCTTGTTTCACACATGTCAGCGCCACATTGTGTAATTTCTTTTGTGCCATTTGTAAGGTAGTGTTATCTTCCATCGTTCCTGTGTTTATGAAGTTCGCCTCAGCTCGTTTCACCTCCGTTTCTGCAGCCTTCACTTCGCGCTGATGCGCTTTTTTGTGTGCTGTTGTCCAGCTTAGAATTTCACCTCTCAGAGTTGCCTTGTATGCTTCCCATACTATCTCCGCATCGTCCACTGTGTCTTGGTTCAGTTCGAAGTATGTTGCAGTTGCTTCCTGAATTCTCTCCGTTAGTTCCGGGAATCCCAGGTAGTATGCGTTCATTCGCCACTTCGGTGGGGGCTGTGGTCTTTCTGTCTCAAGTAGCATCGTGAGTGGGGAGTGATCTGAGATCCCTCCGGGATGCAGGGACGCCTCTATCACTTTGTGTATGTTGTCACCGGGGAGGAAAAAGTAGTCCAGTCTGGACATCGACGCATGTGCGCCCGAGTGGAAAGAGAATTGCCTCTCTGCTGGGTGAAGGTACCTCCATGCATCTCTCAGGCCCAGTGCTGACGCAAAGGTAGCCAGCTTAGTTGGTAGCGCCGGGTTTCTGCCTCTTGTATGCGTGCGATCCTCACTAATGTTCATGACCTCATTGAAGTCTCCGCAGATCACCAGTGTATCCGTCGGGTTGTTTACTATTATTGGTGTAATCTCCTCAATTAAGGCTGCCATGAGTGTCGGGGGTGAATAGATTGCAAATATGGTTATGGTTTGGTTCCAGAGTGTACCTTGCATGAAAACAAATCTGCCTCCAGGGTCTTGGATTACTTTCGTTATATCTATCGGCGTTCTTTTGTTTATCAATATTAGCACTCCTCTCGAGCCCATGGAGAACCCTGCGTGAATTGCTTTCTTGTACTTTGTTCTCTTGAAGAATTGGCAGTCTGTGCCTGCCAGATGCGTTTCGGTGAGCAATACTATATCTGGATCTTGCCGATTTACATATTGCATTACTAGTCTTCTCTTTATACTGTTTCCTAGTCCGTTCACATTCCATGTCATGAAGGCTAGTTTTCTTGCGTTATTTCTTGTTGTCGCCATTGCTCCTTGGGTTTGGTGCTATTTGCAGATGTGCTTCCTTTGCGATCCTCATGTTTGCTGTGATTGTTGTAGCCCTGTTTGCCAAGTGTCCGGTGTATACCTGTGTAACTTCCAACGCCCCCTCCCCATACTCCGTCCCCAACTGAAGCATCTGTCGCCCATTGAATAAAACGTTTAACTGATCAAACTAATTTCAGTGCGTAGTGTTCTTCGGTATTGGAATACCTCGGTGTGCACTTGCTGCTGTGGGGGAGTGTGTCTTGCTGGTCTGTGGGCCGCCAGCATTCATTTATCGGCTACAGTTTATATCAGGCTAGGATCATTTAGCTTCATGCCGTGTCTGTTACCGTTATTCATCCTTCTTCACGTTCAGTCGTCTTCTTCTTGTGGTATCACATCCATTTCTTGATGTTGTGGTCTTTCTGGTGGTCTATTTGGTTGTGGCCTATTTCTTTTCGATTCATGACGTTTGCGTGGATTCCAGTCTCCTTTCAGATTTCTCTCTGCCCAGGTCCATGCCTCTTCGGGGTCAGTGAAGTGTATGGTCGTACCATTGTGGTATATTTTCAGTTGAGCTGGGAACAGGAGACCATATTTCACGTTCAGTGTTTGAAGGCGCTTTTTGAGAGGGTCAAAGGATTGCCTCATTTTCTGCACTTCCCTAGTGAAGTCTGGGAAGAAGCCAATCCTGGAGCCGTTGTATGTTATTTCACCCTTTGCCCTGGCCATTTGTAGTATTGGATCCCGGTCTCTGTAATTGAGGATCTTTGCTATTATAGTCCTCGGTTGTCCCCCAGGCAGTGGTCTCCCCGTCGGAACCCGGCGTTCCCTTTCTATTGAGAACAGTTTCGACAGGTTTTTGGGTTCAAACAGGTCGGCAAGCCATTGTTCCTGGAAGAGTTCCATGCTTCCCCCCTCAGTCTTTTCGGGCAGGCCAAGAATGCGAATGTTGTTCCTCCTTGATCTGCCCTCGCCTTCCTCCACTCTGCTCTCTAGTACCTTTATTCGTTCTAGTGCCCTGTTCATTTGCTGACCCATGCCTCTCAATTCATCTTCTGCAACCGATATGCGGGACTCAGCCTCTCCGGTGCGGGATGAGAGCTTCTGGAGATCGTGGCGCAGTAGGGAGACTTCTGTGGAGATGCCGTCCATTTTGACCTCCATAGAGGTACGTGAATTGGATATGGCGTTCATCACATCCCTTAGACATAGGTTTTCTTCAGGAGTTTGTGCGTCAGCAGATCTGCCCGGTTCCATCAGTGGAGGCATGGTGGCGGTTGTGTATTGTTCCATCGTGCTTTGATTAGCTGCTTTTTTGGTTGTCAGCCTATCCCTGCCCATTTCAGTTTTGGCTGATGACTTGCTGTCGCTGAGTAAGGAGTGGTCTTCGGCGATTTGGCACAACTCGCAGGACAGATTGTGCTGTGTCTCTCTTGTTTGTAGAGGGGTCAGTATCCAAAGCGTGCTGCGCACCTATGTGCCTCTTTGTTATATGGGAATTTCTCCTTATTATGCTTTGTAGGTCTTGCCTTCCCTTTTCTCCCCTCTTCCGGTCATAGGGGCTGTCACGGTGCGTGCTTCGCTTGATGGCGCAGCTCAGGGAGGTCCCGTTTGACTGGGGGGGGGTTTGGTGTTTCGCTCCTGTGTCTTATATGTCCTTGCGTCTACTTGGGTTCCCCCAGATTGCCCCTTATTGTATTGGCAGTTCGCAGTGGGGTGCTTGTCTATGGTATGTAACTTTTATTTCACAGTTGTTTCCTGTGCCCCTTCCTCATTGTCACCGTTCCTGTTTGGCCAACGTTATAGGGTGTGTGGGGGAGGTTGGGGGTTCCTTTTCCCCTCTCGCGTAATAAGGTATCTTTATTTCAGTGTTCTGCCGCTATCTCCCCGCCGCCCTCTCTCCTTACCGGCCTGTTGCTGCAGACTGTTAGCGGGCGCTCAACGATATACAGAGCGCCCGCGGGCTACGGTTTTGGGGAGGGAGGCTGCGTTCTGGATTCCGTCGTCCTCTCTCGTCACCAGTCGCTGAGCCAGGGATTAGGGAATAGCCGCTCGCCTTCTCTGTAGGGCCGCTGGGTCCCGGGTCGGGTCTCTGCCTTCTTTGGAGCGGGAGATTGGGCTCCGGATTCGTCGTCCTCTTCCGTCACCAGTCGTCGAGCAGGGGATTAGGGCACAACCGCTCGTCTTCACTGCGGGGCCGCCTGTCGGTCGCCTCCGCTGTGGCGGTGCGTTATGTCCTCAACCTTTCTGGGCTTCCCAGCACTCCAGTGCCGTTCGTTTCCGAGGGCGCTAGTCCGTTGTGTCAGCTCCTCTCACTCGGCGCGTAGCGGCCATCTTGAATTCATTCCAGCGCCGGTTACGGAAATCTTCTCTCGTGGATTTCTCGGAATCCAGTCAGCGGAATGCTTCCTAATTGCAGCCGATTGTAGCAACGGGTGTCTGCTTCTGTTCGATGTGACTGTTCGCCGCTGTGCTAACGTTTTTCTGCAGGATATTGAAGGATTTTGCTGGCGGCCCGGGAGCTCACACGGATCACGTCTCCATGTTGAGCCCGCTGGCCACGCCCCCGATCGCATCACTGTTGATTTCCATTTGTTTCCCCCGTTTTTTGTACTTGTCATTAAACGGACTTCCCTTTGCCAAACTACTGAGTTGTCCTTCTTGATTGGTGTTGGAGTAAGATAATCATGCACCCCATCCTCCTCAAGGTGCAGCTATCTCGTCTTAAAGTACTTGATGGTGAGCTCTGATCCTATGGGCCCGTCAGAGGTCCCTCCGCCCTCCTGTACACTTGGTAGTGGTGAGGATGGTTTTGACCATCAACTATTGAACATTGATTATTGATAAGACACCTATTGACCGTCGACATGAAGTAACTCTATGTCTTCGGCAATATCACGAGTCCTTCACCATTTTGGCCGAGTAGACTGTGAAGTTTCCCGTGGACAATGATAGTATAAACTTGTCCTAAAAATCTGCAGTGGGTTTGAAGGCACCCGTTTTAAAAACAGAAACAATTCCATTCATACGGGCAGTGATCAGATGAAAGACCAAAAAAGGTGGTAAAGGAGGCGGTGATCCCAAGGATCCAGTGAGGAACGATGCGAGAGGTGAGTGAAACAAAAAATTCAATGCTTTGGCAAATGTTTTATAGGCATTAGAACAAGTAAGGGAAAGGTAACGGAGGGAGGCGGAAAAACAAAATAGTCATAAGTAGAGAAGACTGTATATATATAAGGGGATAATGACTCTAGAATAACTGAATAAAATAGAGGATATCGGGGTGGACGCCCGAGAAGACAGAGGATACCGGGGTGACATCCGAGAAGAGAGAGGATACCGGGGTAGACACCCAAGAAGAGAGAGGAAACGCCTTGTTCCTGTGCTTTAATATAGCATCCAGAAGAAACGTGAACTCATAGTCCCACACAATAGGGGAAAAAATAGGCTACTACGATGATTACAGATGTAAAAGGAGTTTGTTTAAACTCCAAGTCGGGGTAATGATAAGAAGGCAGAGATATCTGTGTACAGCTGGTGTCTGTCTAGTCTGTTTAACGTTTGTCATACAAGTTCTGTTGATGTGTCATATGTACAGAAATTTGTCTCCTTGATGTTTGAAATGGATCAATGGATTTTACGCGATTCTATAGTTGAGAGGGAATCGCACCTGAATTGATGTTCTTGAGTAAATTGGTGATATAACATTTTGGCTGGAAAAGATTGGATTGGTGCTTGCAGTGTTTGGTGTTCGCTCATATTGTTGGGAGTGGTGAAATTGCATGAAAGTATAGTTAGAAACAGAATTCAAGAATGGAAGATATTACTCCACTTGCTCACTTATGTAAACAACTGCCTAAACATGCACCCAAGCTTAAGAAATATAGCACTGAGTGGGTTAAGGGTACCGCTCACAAGATGTTTATGCCATGGCCACAGAATGGGTCCTTATCCAAAGCCGTCTTACAACATTTGACGACTTACTTGCATGCCACATATACAGGCAAGAAATTAGAAAAACGTCTTGCTGTTCTAGAACTTTGGAAGATGTTTGAATAGCCGAAGGAGGACGAGCCACCCGCAGACTGGATATTAAACATTTGCACGGAGGGGGGTGAGACACCTACCGCGTCACCAGCCCCACCTGAGCCGGAAATCGAGGGAAGTAAGTCGGAGGGACTCTACCCAATAAGAGAGCTAAAGGCAGCCACGGGGTATAGCAACCCTGCATATGAGTCACCTACGTACAGTAGTGACTACATTAAAGGGAAGGATCAGGAAATTAATCTTACCTTCGCAGTCCCGAGGGACAAGGAGAGACGCAATGATGAGAGGAGGGATCAGGCACAGACAAGTGCACCTCTCAATAAAGAGAGAGAGGGAAAGAAAGGGAAAGGAAGTGGAGACAGAACTGATGAGATACCATTCGCAAAAGACGAATGGATGGGAGGACAGATATTGTTGAAACTCGATGGAAAAGGAAGTGATGATGTGAGACCGAGAGAGAGGTCTGATGAGACACAGAGAAGGGAGAAGGAGAAGGATAAAGAAATAAGGGACGAGATAATAAGAAGGAAGGATAGGCTGAAGCGAGAACAGCTATATCGTGACGAGCAAGGAAAGCCGCTCAGTCACAAACAGATAGCAGCCTATGACCAGTACAGGCAGAACCTGCAAAGGTTGGAAGAAGAGCAAAGAGTATGTGAGAAAAGAGTAAAGAGACGAGAAGATGAGGAAGTTAGAAGGGAAAATGAACGTAGAAACGAAAGGAGAAGGGAAGAAGATAAGGTCAGGGAAAAAGCAAGGAAGCTTAAGGAATTCGATGATGATATTGAAAGTAAGCGTAGACAGAGGGCATACAATCTCGAATATTTGGAGCGGGAAGTTAAAAAACCCAATCCTGTTGTAGAATGGGAGCACTTGGAAGAATTTTTCCCTGCGTACGATTCAGTACCAAGCACGAAATATTGAAGATGACTTCGATACCAGAAGCATCGCGGAAACGATTGATAAAATATATGATGAAATGGGGTTGGAACCAATATCCCAAAGGGAAAGGGAAGACGAGCGCTTGAAAAGCACTCAGCTATAAGACACTGTAGGATGTCACCCGAACTAGTAGGAGCAATAGACTGTCCCTGGACAGGCTAGAAATTAGTAAGAATGATGATGACGCAAGGAGTTGCGCAAATTGGGAACAATCAATATCCGATTCCGGAGAGGAGACGGAGTGCGAGGCAAATGAAGAAGGGAGACGGCGCGATCAGGGGCTCCCAAGGGATAAAGGGGTATGATAGTCAGATGCTAGCGAGTCTGCACCAAGGACATCAGAGTCTGACTGACACGAAGGAACATCCCAGGGTCAGAGGGGGGTGTCAGCATCTGCCTATGCCAACAGGCTGAGGACATTGCCAGGCAGACGACGATGTGGGAATATTACCCCAGAGATAGGCAGGAGAGCTATGGGGAAAGAGAAGGAAGACTACGCAATTCAATTGCCGCTGCTAGAAAAGGGGGGAGTAAGACCACAATATATTCCATGGCCACACATGGATCGAGAGAACTTGAAAAACAAGCTTCCAATGCTGACATCGGGAGCCGGGACGTGGATACACAAGTTAGAAAAAATGACAGGGGGTGTCACATTAGTAATAGGGAACATTAAAGGTCTCCCTATTGCCATACTTGGTGAGAGAGCAGTCGATGTATGGGCAAGGGCTGGGTACCCGGGTGTTACCATAATAAACACTGCCCACGACAGAGCGCCATTTAATAATAGCAGAGCAGCAGTATGGAAGGCGCTACGAGTGCTTTACCCAGACACTTCTGATATGGGAGCTATAATGACTCAAAAAATGAAGGAGTCAGAAGATCTGTTGATTTATATCCAGAATTTCCAAGACGCGAGGCTGCTCGAAACACATGAATCTTGGATAAAATCTATACCTGTATTCTACCACATATTGTGCCAAGGGTTGCCAGAACCAGTGCAGAAACAGCTCAAGAAATTGGTAAGGGTAGAGGCTAAACCTTGGCTGAAATACAGTTGACTATTGCACATTACTGTAGATTGTTGCAAGAAAAGAATCGAAAAAAGGAGGCAACTCGTAAGGGTGAGGAAGCGAAGCAGGTGCAAAAGAAATTATCAAAGTATGCTCTTGAAGGAGCCATGCTGACAAGCCCAGCTGAACAGGACGTACAACAGGTGGCTAACCTGCAGCAGAACAACCAGGGGAACGTAGGATTGTATCCGAGGGGAAGGGGATTTAGAGGGAGAGGATGGCAGAGTAATCAGGGAGGTTTTCAGAGTAATCAAGGAGGCTTTCAAAACGTGCAGATGGGCAATCCAGATATGTCAAATGGACAAATAGCCCGACCACCTCCAGTGTGTTGGCTGTGTGGAATGACAGGGCATTTGGCGCGCTCGTGCAGAAGATAAGGCTCGTGGCAAAATAGTCAAGTAATGGGAGCAGGCACTGTGAATCCGCCTGCAATCTCCCAACAGGGCGGTGCACAGAATCACACAGTGCAGCAGCAAGCACTAGGCTTGCAGCAAGTTGCACAACAAGGGGTTCAAACCCCAAACCTGGGGAACGTGCCGCAAGGGCGATTCCAACAGGCACCACCGCAAATATTTCAGGGCACAAACTCCGGAAGGGGAGGCAACCCTGGGAATGGAGAAAATCCACAAGTGTACAGTGGACCAAACTTATATATGAACTAGGACAGCTCCCTGCAAACCCTGATGTGCTCTATCCTATCGGTGACACCAGACCCTAACAGGGAACCAACGGTGAATGTTGTCATAGGGGGTAAAGAATATTCCTTCCTAGTTGACATGGGTGCAACGTGCTCGTGCATACGGGAGGGCAAGTTTTCCTTGTCTGGTAAGGCCATAGATACTCAGAGTTTTACAGGAGCTCACAGTCGAGCTCCCTTTAGAGACACACTCCCAGTCTCCTTAGGAGAGTGTGAAATGAATGTACCTTTATTGTATTTGCGTCAGACCCCAGTAAACATTTTGGGTCAAGACTTGATGACAAAATTGAACATGACAATCTCATTCACGGAGGAGGGCATAGTATGCTCCACTCCAGGAATGCATTATTCAACGGTATGTGAGATGATCAGCGCATACTCAGGACGCGTAGCCATAAGAGCTATACCATTAGAACCAGAAGTCTTCGCATATGGCATGTGTGTGTTTATGGCAGGATTGCCAGGCCTTGCAGATAGAACCCCTGATGAATTCCTATTCAGACCAAGGATACCTATGCATGAAGAAGAGGGACAAGTATTTCCCTTGACAATACATACTGCAGCAGTGCAATGGAAAGTAGCATTGGTCGAAGGGTACGATGATGAAGGCAGACAATGGTGCGCGATTATCGCCATTGGAGAAGGGTATCGAGATACTGACGTCACTGATGACGATCTATTCGAAGAACACCCTGATTTAGAAGAAACGAGGGTGGAAGTAAGTCTCATATTTTGGGTAAAAATGATCAAAAGAGAAGTGTCACAGAGAATGATGTTGGCACTGATCCGTCCAGCATATTTTGCGGATGACATGGCCCAAGTGCCTGTCTCAGTATGGAGATTTACCCCATCAAGAAATCAAAAGGAGGGCCTTGGCGTTTAATCCAAGATTTAACAGCATTAAATGATATTGTTGAAGCCGAGTTCCCTCTAGTCCCTAATCAATCTACGATCCTGTGTAACATACCCATCGATGCAAAATATTTCACAGTGATTGACTTGAAAAATGCTTTTTTCTCAATCCCGGTACATCGTGACTCACAAGACCTGATGTCATTTACATTCAGACAAATGCGTCTGAAAAGCACGAGGTTGCCACAGGGGTACTGTGAGTCCCTGTCCATTTTCAACAGAGTCCTACAGATGGACCTAAACAATATTGCATTAGGCAGTGTTGTCTTGCAGTATGTGGATGACATTCTAATCTGCAGCGCCACTGAAGAGCAATGCAGGTGCAATTCTGTCCAGCTACTGACTATACTGGATGAGAAAAGATATAAGGTTGACAAGGAAAAGCTACAATACTGTCAAAAGGAGGTACTGTACATAGGCCAGCTCATCTCGCATGAAGGGAAAAAGGTGACCCCAGAAAGGGCTGAAGCTATCATTAACACGGCTAAGCTGCTCACAATAAAGCAAATACAGAGCTTTTTAGGCCTATGCAATTATGTTAGAGCATGGGTCTTCGATTACAGTTTGTATACTAAGCCCTTGCTCCAGGCCCTGAAGAAGGCCCAGGTGACAAAGGAAAAGATCGAATGGACTGAGGCAATGGAAAATGGGTTTACAGAACTCAAGAGAGTGATCTGTATGGCCCCAGTTCTCGGGATTCCTAATTATGCAGAGGAATTCTACCTATTCTCACACACAGATGGCAGCGTTATGACGGCAGTACTCGCTCAGAGAACCTCGTTGGGGTACAAGCCCCTGGCGTATTACAGTGGGAGTCTAGACCCAGTCATGAGAGGCCACTTCCCATGCGAACAAAGCTTAGCTGCCGCAGCGTTCGCCATAGGGAAGGCGACAACCATTGTAATGGGATGTTCCATGACGTTATACGTCGAGCACTCATTATTTGCCATCTTAGAGAAACCAAAGGTTACGTTGACATCTCAAAGAGCGTCTGGCTACGAAGTGATCATATCTAACCCATTGATCAAAATTGTTCGATGTAAAACAGTAAACCCAGCTACATTCATAGCTCAGCCAGTCACTGAAGGAGAGCCGATACATGACTATGCAAACTATGAAGAATTCTATGATGAAATCCCCAGGGTAAAAGAAAATGCCCTGGCGGGTAGTGAGATCATTTTCATTGACGGTTCTTCGAGAATCGACCAAGAAGACGGGCAAAGATACACAGGCGTGGCCGTAGTAAAACACATAGCGAATGGAGAATTTCAAGTACTCATCAGTGCACGAATACCATCTCATTAGTCAGCACAAGCTGCAGAACTAGTGGCGTTGATACTCGCCATTGAGAATCACGCAGTCCAGGAAGTCACGTTATATAGTGACTCCGCCTATGTGACATCTACAGTGCACGCAGGCCTAGCACGATGGAAAAGGAGGGGCTACCTCCGAGAGGACGGCACGCCAGTGCAGCACGCAACCTTATTGGACAGGCTGATTAAGGCACTACAGCTCCCAATGGGCATAACGGTCGTGAAATGCGCCGCCCACTCCAAAGGGACAGATTTGGAAACCATGCAGCAGACATGGAAGCCAAGCGTATGGCATCCAAGAGTGAAACGATCATGGAAGTAGAAGTGGCGTGCACCCATGAACGAATGATGATAGCACGAGCCACACCAGAAGCCTATAATAATATGGGGCAGACCCAATTGATGGAGATCAAAGGGGAGGCCCCTCAGGACGAAAAGAACCTATGGAGGCGTCAAGGGTGTTCTTTAAACCCCTCTGACGGGTTGTGGCGGCAAGACAGCACTGGTAAACCAGTAATGCCTGTAGCCCTACTAAAAATAGCAGTAGAACAGTTGCATTACCCATTCCACATGTCAAAAGAGAATCTAGCAGCAAAGCTCGCAGAAGACTGGTTCATACTGAATTTAGCTGAGCATGTTGCATTCTTTATGGTGAACTGCATAATCTGTCAGCAATTCACCGCTGGGCACACATTAAAAGTAGTGAGAGGAATCATCCCCTGGCCAAATGGGCCCTTTCAGCACTTACATATCGACTATGTCGACATGATTCAAATGTGTAACGGGTACCGGGACTTAATTGTAGTGGTGTGTCCATTCTCTAGATGGATAGAAGCAGGTCCCTGAACACACCCAGACTCAACCAGTGCTGCCAAATTCCTGGTGAGGGAAGTGTTCCCTAGATGGGGGGTGTGTGAGGAGAAGAGGTCAGACAACGGGGCTCATTTTGTTAATGCAGTCTTTGAGCAGATCAGCTTGCTGCTTGGTATAAAGCACAAGTTCTCGTTGGCGTATCATCCGAAGGTAATGGTATCTGTGAGAGGCTCAACAGCTTGTTGAAGGAAAGGATAGCCAAGTTGAAGCTTACTCTAAAGAGGGGATGGTTGCACTGCCTTCCACTGGCATTGTATGCTTTTCGGAACCAACCAGGCTCAGACCATCATCTTACGCCGCACGAGATAGTCACAGGAAGGAGAATGAACACCCCCTCTACCCCTGAAACAGAGCATGATGTGATGCCCAGTCAACCCGAGAGGTCTTGGGAACCGAACTGCAGGAATATCTGAACTGCATGACATCCAGCCTTACTATAATTTCAGACCAACTACAGCGACGACGAAAAGGGTGCAGCGCAGCACAAGACACAGCAGGAGGCACTGAGGCAGATGCAGCTCAAGGTCTACGTTTACCTCTCATCTTCCCTGGAGATGCCGTGTTGGTGAAAAATCACATGAGGAAAAAGTGGGACGAGCCAAGATTCAACGGCCCTTTTATTGTAGAGGACATCACTCCTTCAGCTGTCAAACTGCAAGGCAGAAGTGCATGGATCTTTCTCAATGACATTAAGCCCTATATCAGAGAAAACCCTCTAGCTGCACCCCACCGCAAAGAGACCATAGACAACGGGGAAGAACCTCAGCACGTGCAGACGAGATCCATGACGAGGAAGAAGGACGCATGAGCCACAAAGCCAAGACAAAAGAACTCTTTTTGCAAGTTGTGGCTTAAACTGGACATTCCCTCTAAGCTAAAAAGGGGATAAGGACAATAACAGACACTCTGTGCATCCCAGTTGCAGGGTGAAGAACAAAATTGCGCATTTAAGCCACAACACGGCTGTTGGCACTAACTTGTAAACCAAGCCACACTTAAGCATTGTTGAGAAACAAGACTCTAATAGACTGTGATCGAGGACTTTCATTTTAAGAACTTAACACCGTATCCTGAATCATCAAAGATCAAGAAGTCGTTTTGCAGCATTTATGGTATCCCCCAGCAGAAATATCACAAGGGATGTGCTGTCCTGTTTCCAATTAGTACTAGAGACATATCCGTCACTTGTAGGGAGAGTAACCTGCGTCACAGACTTTATTCAAGATCCTGCCAAAAAGAAAGTAATCCGGAAACTGCTAACTGTCATCAAGGAAGCCTTCACTGTGTTACCAGAATACAGTGATAAGGACGCAAATGCTTCCACCGCAGGCGATTATAGATGAACTCACTTATACACTTTTCTTTCGCATAATCGAAGTGTGCCCGGCTCTTATTGGGAGAACCACAGACACCCTTACATTTATATGAGATCCAACAAACACTGAACATTTGAACCAGCTGTGGATCAAACCAAACTACGTAGTCGCAATCCACGCAGCAGGAAAGTGCAAGGTCTGTTCACGTCAAAAGAAGGGCCTGTGATCCAGAGCCCAGCAAAGAAGGACAAATGGCCCTGTCGCCGTGGACAGCCGACTGGCACGCAATGTCCTGTTTCGCCTAGTCGCCGACTTTCCGGAAATGGTGGGGAGACCTGCCGAGGTTGACGTTATCACCTTCATCAGAGATCCAGCTAATGTCGCGCATATGGCAACGCTCCTCCATGGCATCATGCTCCAAGTGGAACTGTCCAACTTTCAAAGAGAGTATCTGAGGAGATTCCAGTGAAACCTTCCTCCGAGGGACAGATCCAGGAGACAGAGTCAAAGCACTTCATCTTTCTGCCGAGGGACAGATCCAGGAGACAGAGTAAAAGCACTTCATCTTTCCGCCGAGGGACAGATCATGGGTGCAGAGACGAGGACTTCACCATTTTATTTTATTTTTTTTACTTTGATTTTGATGGATTGCTATTTCTCTATTACTTTGCATTGAACAGGTTCCAGCATGTCCTCAGGACTGAAGCAAATTCGGCGGGTGGACTGGGAATTGACCTATTTTGAATATGCACAATGAACGTGCCTCTCCAAAGGTGTTAGTCTAACCTTTTTCCATAGTCTAGCAATGGAACTGTATCCCATAACCATAGACAATCGTCACCCGCAAGAGGGGGGACACTTGCGAAGCACAAGACACTTTATGATACAAACTTTCTGAGAAACAATAATGGAGTAAGTGAAAAGAATAGAACTTTAACAGTTGCTATGATTGAAATGGGGCCCAGAACAGTAACCTGGTCCTTCCACAACCAGAGGGGCGCCCCCGCTTCCCTGGAAGGAAATGCTGCAATTGTCATACCGCATGATTATGCGTATATGTATAGTGATTATCATTGTCTTTCGGTCATTAATAATCAGAACTGCATTCTTTATTGGTGCACGAAGCGTTCCAATTGCAGTGCACCCACCAGATAATGTACGCATGAGTCCCACGAAAGCACCCAGTCCCTATATAGTTATTCCAGTTCCAAGAAAATCTGATGGTAACGTAAACAAACTAAAATTGAATGTAATTAGTAGTGATTCATACACACTTGAGGTAACAAATGAAGAGAAAAGCTGGAGACAGGGTCAGCACGGAATGAATTAAAACATAGCACTGACTACTACACGCACACACACACTGAATGCACACGAACAAGGGCAAGTGTCAATGGCTACAGAACCTCGAACAAAGACAACAGAAAGTACGAGACTGCCTGCCGAACAACCAGTCCCAGAAAATAGTAAAGGTGTCTGAAAAGGAATCAAATGAAAGACCAACTAAAGGAGATATAGCAAATGCCCTCAAGAAGACAGAAGCGGCTACGGGAGAATTCACTGCAAAGACACAAATGTTGATAGATCATTTATTCCTGTTTATAGCTAGAGCAAGGAAGCGACAGGAGGAACTGCAACAACACAACAAAGAACAACAACACAACACAAGAAAAACAACAACAACAGCACAAGAAACAAGCACCAGGTCCACAACACAGCCATACGTTGGGCAGATGGTAAACAGAAGGCGGTTAAAGGCACTCATCGAAGGAATACAAGAGGAGAGGAAGAGAATCGCAAAACCTCCTCCTATCACATTGATGCAGATAATGAAAACCGCTTCACCGACCAGAATGTCTGAGAGTCCTCCAGCAAGGAAAAGTCACACAGACACATTTAGAGATGTAGTTATAGCTAACTACAGAAAGACACTAATAATCAAGAGAAGCCCACATGAAGATAACAATGAACTAAACGATTACCTGGACAGCACAGCACATCTAGTAAACAACATTTGGTACTAACACATGAAAGAGGTCAGAAGAAGAAAATCAGAAGGAGAATGCTTTGCCTGTGCACTTCTACCATACAGCATGGGAAAATCCAAGATCTTTGTTGCTGTAGAAATTGATGTTCCCACCAGCACACTTTTTGTCACACGTGGCAATGTGCAACACCAGAGGACAGTTTGTGGGGAGGGACGCCTTATTTATATGGGCAACTGAAACAGATTACCCAGATAAAGACGGCTACTTCCAGGACATCAAAACAAGAAACAGAGCGCATACTAACAATCACGTGATCACGTATGAAAATCCTGAAGTTAAAGGATCAGGAACAAGATGGGAGGTAAACCCAAGGCTGAACGTCCAAGGAAAGACTCCAGAAGAGGCTCAAATTTGGAAGAACAGAGGCCCAAATGCAGATTTGGGGGACAGTGGTTTCCCCAAATGGATGGGAAGAAGGAGTGGTAATCTGCCGAGCTTGGATGGTCCTCGGAGCCTGCAAAGAAGCAATAGAAACCTCACAAAGACTGTGCAAACCTCTATGGCTGAAGTTGGCAAAGTTACTAACCTGGGTCGAAGACAGAGGAGGGCCCCTGCAGATAGTGCCACTGGAAAGCCCAAAATTGTGCTTCAGGAACAATGGCACAAGGAAGATGGGAGAGAATCAGAACTGCGGATGAATCTTCGAGGCCCCAGGAATGACGCACGGAACTGCAGTAATTATGGATCATTATTGGGCGTTTGGATCCAGAGCATACATCAGACTGCCAGGAGACTGGGGAGGCATATGCACAATATTGAACGTCCACATTCCTGCACTAGTGATCCCTAAAAGTGACCTGAATATTGACAGTTTCCCGAAAGCAGATGCTCACCTGAGGAAAAGGAGATCAGTGGAACTGGTATCCCGAATGAAGAGAGAGAATTACTTTTCTGCCAAATCAGAAGAAGCATTTCATGCAATCCCGTATGAACACGGGCTTTTCAGCCTCACTTCATCAGTGTTCAAAACAATCTTCATGCCAAGAATCCAAGTTGGAGTAAATACGAAATGGTTGCAGATAACCAGATGGGAGTTATTGCAGACCATCAACACAACCATAAAAGGATTCAATACAATTAAGGAAGAACTAAAAGCAATCCGATTGATGACCCTCCAGAACAGATATGTTCTTGACATGATCACCGTGATGGATGGAGGTGTTCGTGGAAAAATCAGAGTATCATGTTGCACATTTATACCTTCGCATGATGAAGAAAATGGAACCCTAACAGAAGCCATAAGTATGCTGACAAACCTACAGAACCAGATGATTGATGAAACTAACGAAGTAGATGATGACAGCTGGTGTGGAACTATATTCTCATGGGTCCCACAATGGATATATTTAAGTTTCTGGGAACCCTGCTATTGATGATACTACTAGAATTTTGTGTTATCAAGAAAATCATCACACAATGCCAGAAAACTGTGAAGAAAGCCATTGGGATGAAGATCATGATCGACATCAGACCAGGATGGAAGCCGAGAGACCTGACAGATGAAGAAATAAGAGACTTTGTGAAGGCCAGCGAATTTGCGCCAGAAGGAACAAACTTTGTGTATCCCAGCAAACAAAGAAAGTATGAGGGAAAATGGATCTATTGCAGCCCAAATGGACAATGTCAGCTTATGACCTGGAACAAAGACGAACACGTGAAAACAGCAGGAAGCCTGAAAGGAGTGATAGAAATATGGACTCCAAAGAAACACACATTCACACCATCATGTACAAGCCCAGAAGATGATGAACAAGATACTGAAGAACCAGGCAAGATGAATCCAAAGGAGGAAGCAGAAGTGGTTGATGAACCAACCAGAGGGGGGAGTGTAGAGGAGGTCCCAGATGGCCTGCACTCCAGCCAGCCATTTCGAGGTACCAGGAACATGCTCGCCAAGATATGTGACGTATGAGGAATAAATAAACCAACAGAGAGCAGCACTAGGACTCTGCCCAGTGCCCATCAGAAGAGCAATACCTGTTGAAGTGCCTATAACCAGACAACCATGGGCAGCTGGGTACCCGCTGAGACAACCGTACCAGCATCTTTCACGAAATAAAGAGTACCTACAGACTGTCCCCGAAGAGACCCAAAGAACCTTAATGGAAGGCGAATGGTGACGACATAAGAGCCCGGACAGACGTACAGATGAACATAAACGACAATCGAAAGATGACACACAAGGACGAAATGTAAAGAATAATGATGTAATGGACTTGTAAGATGAAACAATGTTGATATATAAAGAAACGTAACCGTGAAGTGAGATGAAAATATGCAACTAACAAATGCCTGTAAATAGGCTTGCAACGCAAGAAGCTAAGGAACCGATACTGCTTGAAATGCTTAGTAGAAGGATAGAGCGGCAAGCACCAACCATATATCTACCTCAAACGCACATTATACAAGTGCAACTCCACTTTACAAAAGCAGAATTAAGCCCAGGCTGCAAGGGGCCAACCAGGCCGAGATTCATATTCCAGCTAAAGCCAGAAGGAAAGAGCAGAATAGAAACTGAGCACAAAGCAGCTCATGCCTGGGAATTCGAGGTCAACTCAAGGATGGGAGGAGAGTGGCAACTTCGAAGAATCGAAACTTCTGAGCATAGCAGCCTGCCCCGTGAAGGTCGAGATAAGGAGGCCCCAGGCAGGTGGCAAGGCTAAGAAAGAATCAAATACATGAAAAGAAGGAAAATGAAGCAGATTCACAGTGAACAGACAAGTGACCAGCCAAGCGCAAAGAGGTACCAACGTCTGATGTCACCCAGAACCCGAGGATGCCATAACTTTTCCTGATAAGAAGCTACAGATTCGAGGCCATCCTCAGCCAACTAATTGACACATAGCCCTAAAGTACTGATTGATGGAAGGGAGGCAGGGTGAATCTTGGGGCACAGCGCATCTGGGTGTCCATTCTGCATGTTGCTAATTAAAGTGGAGATTTATTTCTAGGGGTGTAACCTACCCAATCATAATGGACCAAATAATCTAGAGTCCTATAGCTAGTAGAACCAATGAGACGTCGTACTCAGGACGGGGGGATGGGCATAGACGCTCACCCGATAAGAGTTATCCAATCCTCACACTCTGTTACCATATACAGATATAGCCCCTATACTTAAGTTACCTTTCCCAACCAATATAATTGCATGACAATTTTGGAGTGTAACACGTCAGTGATGATGAGAATGTACTATAACTATTGCTGTCTGAATGAAGAATTTGGAAGTTGAAGCGAGACAGGCGATCACATCACCGTTGATTTCCATTTATTTCCCCATTTTTTGTACTTGTCATTAAACAGACTTCCCTTTGCCAAAGTACTGAGTTGTCCTTCTTGATTGGTGTTGGAGTAAGAGAATCCTGCACCCCATCCTCCTCAAGGTGCAGCTATCTCGTCTTAAAGTACTTGAGGGTGAGCTCTGATCCCATGGGCCCGTCAGAGGTCGCTCCGCCCTCCTGTACACCACCACTACATTACACCTCATCATCATCTCTGCAACCCTCGCTTTAGCCACCTCATGGCTCACCAACACCATGACTCCCACCTATACTCTTTCCACACCCCCTCCATCACAGCCTCACACCAGAACACCCACCATTCAAACCATGCTTCCTAACCCTCACACTACTTTACCTAAAGATCAGTCCAACCTTCACTCTAGGCTCCTCAGACTCAGAGAGCGCATGGAACCTAACTCTCACCCTTGCATTCCGCTCTCCACCCAAAATAGAAATCTCAGACTTAGCCCCCGCACCTCGATCATGTCCTCACGCACACAGCTTAATCCCACCCACCATCCGCCCCACTGGCCTCAACCCACTCAGCCTCCACACATGCTCACCAGGTCCAACTAAGATCTCACCCCCTCACAGTAGTCCCACCGATAACATTCCCAACGTTCATACCACCAACCCTCACCCCAATCCCACACCCAAAGATATCAAACCCATAACACATGACCTCAAATGTGCCCTTATCAATGCTCGCTCCATCGCAGCGTACGCATTGGAAATTAATGACCTCATCACCTCCCATGACCTCGACCTGCTGGCCATTACAGAAACATGGCTACATGAAGAATCAGGCACAACCATCTCTCTTGCCCTCCCCTTAGGATATTTGACAGGACCAGAGCATTTCCAAAGGTGTAGGCGTCGCTCTTATCTTTAAAGAGTCTCTCCCCATTAGACTCTGCAACCAACCATGGGATAACAACGCTGACCTCCTTACTGCCAAATTATCACTAACACCAAACTATACCATAAATATCGTGGTCCCATAACTTCTGGTTTCACCATCACCGTCTTGTGGGCAATGCTGGATTTGACTTTTATGGACTTCATTCATTCAAGGTGCGTCACTCTTTCTCAACCCTCATGCTGGACTTCCTTTGCATCTTGTACTCATGGTGGCCCTGAATCATGCTGTTCCCTTCTTCTTCTTGTATCCTGGCTTGCAACATTATGTGTTACTACTGACTTCTGCAATTGTATTCACTCTCCACTCTTGCGGACTGCTTACTCTCTGTTCTCTCCTCTTTTCCCTACTCCCTTCTCCCTTTTCCTATCTCCTCCCCTTACTTTCTTCTATCAGAATTGTCCCTGGACATAATATGATAGCAACCTTGTCTGTTTCCTCCACCCTGCCATTACTGTTTTTTTCCTCCCCACACCCCCTTCAGCACTATCTGAAATGTCGTCAGGACTAGTATGATATTCGCTATTTTTGTTCCTCCCCTCCCTTTCTGCACCCCTCTCCCTCACCTTTTGTTTTTCTCCGGCTCTACCAGAAATGTCGTCAGGCCTAGTATGGTAGTTGCCTGTCTGTTTCCATTTGCTTCCCACTCTCCCCCTCCCTTCCTTATCTATGTCTTAGCTCTTGCACTATCTGAAATGTCGTCAGGCCGAGTACAATAGTTAATTTTGCATCCTTACTGTTCATGGCCTGTAAGAATGTCATTGTATTTTCCCTTGTTCCCTCCCTTGCCTTGAAGCGCTTTGAAACACATTGTGTATAGGCACTATATAAATAAACTATCATATCATATCATATCATATCATATCATATAGACCACCAGGTACAGCTTCAAACTACCAAAAGCACCTCCTACAAATCCTAGGTAACAATTTATAGAGCTCCACCAAAACTCTCCTGCTCGGAGACCTCAACCTAGGGCTGCATGACCCCAAGGAAGGACAAAGTAGCCTCTTCATTTGCCAAAGAGCTCATAGACTTAGGATTCGCCCACAGAGTGACAGAACCTACCCACTGTAAAGTTACGTTCCATTGACTGGATCGCAGACCACAACTGCGCCTCTTCCATTACCAGCATCTCATCCCTCCCTTGGACAGACCACCATTGTATCCAGTGCACCATTTCCTCCAAACATCCCACCAAAACACTCTCATATGCCCCCCCCCGACCAAAGCCAGAAGTGCCAAAAAACTAACATCAGTCAACCTACTCCCATTTTGGACATCCCAGAACTTAAACCACCCTTTGAAAACAACCATACCTCTCTGGCCAACACCTATAACCACATCCTAACCCAGGCTGTTGAGTCTATAGCGCCATTGGAAGAAAAGAAAAATAAATCCATGCATACTAACTCTTGGTTCAAGAAGAGCTATCTGCCCTGTGCACCAACAAACGCATGGCCTTATCCAACTGGCAATCCACGCCCAACCAAGCCACTGTGACTGAGTTTATAAAATAGTTCAACCATCTACAAAAAAGCTATATTTAAAGCCAAGTCTGAATCATACAATAGCAGAATCTCCACAGCCAATTCTAAATCTAAAGAAACATTTTTGATTTTCAAAGAACTCATCACCCCACCTACCAGTCCAGAAGAAATCACTAAAGACGAAGCTTGGTGCTCCAACATTCAAGCAGCCCTCATTAACAAAGTCAAGCTTCTCCAAGACAAAGTCCAATCACAGCACTCCACCTTACCCAAACAAAACAGTCCACCGCTGCTCTTCTCTCCGACCCAGCAGCCCGATATCTCTCCTTTTTCCTTCAGAGACGTCACAGAAGAGGAAGTCGCAGCTCTCCTAAAACACATCAAACCATCCAATTGTAAAGGAGACATTTGACCACCAGCCATCATCAAAGAATGCTATGTTGCACTTACCCCAATCATTACAGCATTCATCAATGCTTCCTTCTCCTCTGGAATTGTACCACATAGCCTAAAAGAAGCTTGAGTCCGCCCACTCATAAAGAAACCCTCCCTAGACCCCACATGCCTGAACAACTACCGACCCATCAGCACCGTCCCCTTCCTCCTCAAAATTCTAGACAAGCTGCCTATAATCAAATCCAACACTACCTCGAATCTAATGCCGTCCTAGGCAGAAGACAATCAGGCTTCCGCAAAGGCCACGGCACAGAAACCGCTCTCTTAGACTTATCCATCATACCAAATAATGGATAAGGGCAAACCTGCCCTCCTGCTTCTATTAGATCTCTCAGCTGCATTTGATCTGGTTGATCATAGCAACCTAACCTCACACCTCTCTAAAGCAGCCCACTTCTCAAATAAAGCCACCTCATGAATAACATCCTTCCTAGAGGGGAGAGCCATGAAAGTCTATTCCGACCAAGCCAATGCAGCCCCCACCACCATTCATTGTGGCGTGCCCCAAGCTTCATGCACCGCACCCACCCTCTACAATCCATTCACAAAGCCACTCTTTGATCTATTGGACTCGCTCGGCATAGCCTACATGAACTATGCCGATGATACACATTCTCCTGCCTCTCACTGGCTCATAGGACCAGGACGCAGCCTCTCTGCTTCAGATTTACACTACCATCCAAACATGGATGGCAGCCAATGGTCTCTGATTAAATGGGGATACAACCGAGATCATCCTCATAGGTTTTAAGGAAACCTTGCCTAAACTCAGCCAAAAATACGACAACTTCCCCATTGACAACACCACCATACCAGTCCTCAATTCAGTAAAGACCCTAGGAGTCTACCTAGACTCAACCCTCTCTATGTCACGACAAGTCAGCGCCATTGCTTCAGCGTCAGCCCACACCACCAATCTGATAAACACCATAAAACCCTTTCTAACCACACATAACTGTCTCTCCATCGCCCGTGCCACTATAGGTGCTAAACTGGACTACTGCAATGCCCTCCTTGCAGGCATGTCGGCTAAAAATAGCAACATGCTCCAAACAGTACAAAATAACACACTCCTCACTGCTCTCAGCATCCCTAAAAGAGACCACATCTCCCAGGCAAGACGTGACGCCCACTGGCTTCCGGTCAAGGATAGGATCAACTTCAAGATCCTCAAACTTACACACAAATGCATCAGCCTCTCAGCCCCATCCTACCTCCCAGAAACCATTTCCAGAAATACTCGACATGACCCAAAATAAGTCACCACGACAACCAACTCTGCATTCCTCCTATCAAAAGAGCAAACGCCGGAGGTATATGTTTTCCATACATAGCGCCATTGTAACTATGGAACGCCCTACCCAACACACTCAGAGCTGAACCATCCCTGCCCATCTTCCACAAAACCCTCAAAACAACTCGCCACAACATTCGCTCACCAGGTATCTAAGCTCTTCTCATCAGATGTAACCACTATGTATGTAATGTAATGTAACTACTGCTTGACCTGTAACCACCAAGCGCTTTGTATCCCCTGTAACCAGCAAGATGTTTTCTCTGTAACAGCGCCACGATGCCTAAGGGCTGATCAATCACATCATTGGAATCTAGACTGCACAGATGAAATTAGATTTAACATCACTGATGGCATCACTTATGACATCATCACATATAGTCTACCAAATGACATCACTGGTACATTTGCATGCTCTATTTCAAGACGTGGAGAATACTAACATGAATAATAAAATGTCAAAAAGCTAGCATTGTAAATAAATGTTAGAATAACTTTAGAAAGTAGATCATGCTCATAAGAATATAACATTTCAGATACACTTCACTCCTCAGGTTTCCAGATGTTTTGGACTACAACTACCATCATCCCTTAACGAATTAGAAAGATTACAACTTCGGGCAGCAGAGGACATTATCTACACTGCTTCTGAAAATCCTGTGTCCTCGAACCATGAACCTCGATTTCCACACTTCTAAAACACATTGCACAACACCTCTGCCATTAGAATGCAGATATCACCCACGATATGAATTCAGTCTAGCGGCACATATGATTCTCCTGCTCCCGCATACTCTCATACCTCCCTGCAACCATCCACATGCCTGCTTAACATGGGTGACTAGCAGGGACTTGCAGCTTGAGAGATTTGCACCTACCTTCATATTGGCTAGAATGCGCACACGCACTGACAAATTTCCCATACCTGGACTTCTGTCCCCCCAAGGGCGTTCAATCTACAGCGCATTGGGACCATGCCAATGGGGAAAGGCGCTATACAAATGACAATCAATTACATTACATGGGTGATCCTTACAGGCCATCTGGCATAACCTTTACCCTTTGACATGTTTATGGCCTACCTTTTAATTGCTTATACTGGCAGTTTGTTGTGGTATAAAAAAGAAGGTATTTAGGAAACTGCTCAGTCTCATTTATGCTACTAATCTTTTTGAGACTGCTGCAAAGTCATAGTTATATTACTCAGTATGTCTACTTGCAAAGAGTACCAATTGAAGGACAGCGTTTTTAAGACAGTGGAGCATTATTACTTGATAAATACTCATCCAATACTGTCTGACTCTGGTGCGTAAGAATCCATGGTTGGCAGTATGTTTCAAGTAACCTGCACACATTTTTTCAAGTAAACTGCACACAAGCTAATTATGTCATATGTGTGGTTATCAGCATGTCATTTGCGATGCTCCCAGCGTGCTCAAGGGCTGCACAATGGAGGGCTCACAGTAAAGTAGAATCCAACAAAGGCTGCATATGCCTGAGAGTTTCTTGCATTAGGCTGACACCTGAACATAAAGATGTCGATCTAGATCTGGATATGCGTGGGCTGCAGAGGCCACCAGAGCCCCCAGCGACCCACTAGCCAGATGGGTACTTTTCCAGTGCCTTCAATGTGCCCGTGTTGCAGAACTGAGACCGCCTCTGCACTAAAGTCGACGACTGAGAATGTTGTGAGCAATACTAATAATTCTGCCCAGGCCTTGTGCTGGTATTCTTTTGAGGTTGTGCTGATGGCAGGGTTGATGTGAATTCACCCATCTTTCCGCTCAGCCCCTCCCATGCAATTTTACAGAGACAACCACAAATGTCCACGAGCATCATATTTGCCCAAACAAAGACATAAGGCAGGCACGCGCCAGTAACCACAGCAGCGCCAGCGCTCGTGGCCGGAGAGAGATGTGTGAGAACCACCTCTCTGCGGAGGCCGGAGAACAGCTATTTGGTCATGTCTTTCTAACACTGTGGCTTTAGATAAAATTGTGTTACTGCTGCAGTGCTATATTATCGGAAACATGCATTTTCTTTCCATAAATGGACACGAAAACAACATGTTATCATAAGCGAATGTAACACCTACCAACTTGTAAAATAAGATGGCAGGATTACAACACAATTCAGAAGTTTGTTTCTTTGACCAAGTTGTGTCTAGCACAGCATCTGCCACGCTATATGATTAAGCTGGAAGTTGCCAGCGTTTGACAAGTAACATTACTGTTGGGCCCCAACCGGTTAGAGGGCAGATATTATTCTGGCCACTGTGTCTTGCACTACAGGTTAGGGTCCTTTTGGGAAATAATTGGTCAGGCAGCACCATTCTTCAAATTCCTGATCTTTTTCAGTTTATCACAGCACCCTGCTGCAACCTCATGGTACATCCACACCCCTCGGAAGAGGGGTTTATCATACACAGTATATGCAACAAACTAAACGTTGTCTTAAGAGAGACTTGGTATTACTAGGTGCAAAAACATATCTCTCTGTTCTCTGGTCATGGTTTTAAGAACTTGCAATTCATCTGGTGTTTCAGGCACAACAGTTAGCTTCTCAATTTGAGACCTCTGCAGGATGGGCTGCCTAATCCTTCTTATGACTGCTTGGGTTGGGGGGACACTGCTACCGAGCACTGCTTCTTAGGACTCCAGGCACTTAACTTTTCAGCAGGAAGGACAGTCCCAGAATTCAGAAAATGGGATTGAGAGATCACAGGGATCCCAGTGATCGATCAAGTAGCATGCAGGCCTGCCTGAAGCTTGCCTTGGCAAACAAGCGTATGTAGTGCGTTCCCTAAATACTGTCCAAAGAAAGTGGTAGGCAACTAGGTATAATTCAAAGGAATAATTAATAACCCTGACCGCTCAGAGGTTCCAGCCCTTATAGTAGTAGTCAGCTCCAGCTGTACATGTCACATTTTCTGTTGGCCGAAAAGCTTCTTTGAAAATCCATTTCACTATTGTTTTTTCTGTAAACATTTTTTTTAAATTAAATTTTAATGTTATTGTTGAAAGCGTGGATGTAGCTCTAGAGCAGCAGAGTGCTGTACAGAGTGTGGGTAGCCGGCATTTGGGCTGGCATCTTTTAACATTAGCTCAGTACTGTGAGGTCTGTGCGTCGGTATGTGTGTCCATTGGAATGAGCCCTTGGTCAGGTGTTGTTGAAAAAGCCATGTTTTGAGAGATTTGCAAAATTGGAGAATTGTGGGGGCATTCTGAGCTGACACCGGGATCGAGTTCCAGAGGGTGGGTGCATGACAAGAGAAGTATTTTTTGCGGGTCCTCTTTTTGCGGAGAAGTTTTGATTTAAGCCTGTTCGTCGATTGGCTGTGCAAGGAGTATGTGCCACCAAATATGTGGAGTTAAGTCAACAGGGACACTGGTGTACTATTCATGACTGCTTTGCAGATGATACAGGCATTCTTGAACAGTATCCGGGCTTGGAGCGGAAGCCAATGTAGTTCTCGTAGGATGGAGTTAATTCGTTCAAATATCCGTGCTCCCGTAAGAAGACTTGCTGCAGCATGGTGGCCCACCTTTAGGGCAGCAGCTGGGAGCCCTGTAAAAAGAACATTTCCCCCATCGAGGTGCGAGACCACAGGGGCCTGCACTATGGTCCGGAAATCCTGCATCGGGATGAAGGGTTTGATTTTTCATAGGGTAGAGATTCTGAGCCAGACTGTTTGGGCCTTCTTGGCTATGTGTTTCTGGAAGGACAGATTGCTGTAAATTGTGAAGCCTAAAGATTATGTTGAGTCTGAGAGTTGTAGACCAAATCTTACTAATCACATATCAATGAGCCATTGTTGTACAAGTTGTCTTTTAGTGGGTGGATTGATGAGGATGAATTCAGTCTTCGATGGTTTTAGTTTGATGTAGGCAGTTGATATCCAGGACTGGATGATGGCTAGGTTATCGCGGAGATGAATGATGTCCTGCACGCTACTTACTCTCATGTACAACTGAGAATCGTCTGCGTATTTATGGATGGCTAAATTGAGATATTTCAGGAGAGTGCCCAGAGGCTCCATGTAAAGAACGTTAAAAAGGATTTTTGAGAGAATAGAGCCTTGGGGGACTCCACAGGAGACCTGGAGTCGGTTAGAGCGCAACAAGTTCATCTGGACAGCCTAGTGTCTGTCTGAGAGGTAGGGGGTAAACCAATTCAGGACATTGCCAAAGAATCACATCCTATCAGCAAGGATGAGGAGAAGGATGCAGTGGTCATCAATGTTGAATGCAGCCGAGAGGTCAAGGAGGACATGGAGGCACGAGTCCAATGATTTGGAGAGCATCATCCACCACCTGGAGGGTGGTTGTCTTGATGCAACATTTTGGGCAGAACCCTGACTGATAGTCATTTAGGAGGTGGTGCTGTTCGATTCTGGTGAGAAGTTGTGTAGCAATGACCTTTTCCAAGATTTTAACAATAAACGGAAGGTGTGTAATGGGCGTGTAGTTGGCCAGGTCGTCTGGGTCTAGGGTTGGTTTTTTCAAAAGAGGTTGAATAAGACCAGTGTTAAGGGTGTCTGGGAGTGATCCTTCTGTGAGGGAGGCATTGATGATGCTGAGGAGCGCATTGAACGCCGCGCCCATCAATTGTTTTATGATAGAGGCTGGAATTATATCAACAGGGTAAGAAGTAGGTTTGAGGGAGGCAACCATTTTTAGGAGATCCAGGGGAAGGAGAGGAGAGAATTCGGCCCAGAGGAGCAGTGTCTGTACAGACATAAAGGGGATGCTAATGCTGTGAGATGTTGATTGGATGGTCTCTCAGAATTTGTCTATTTTTGAAATAAAAAAATGTGTTGATTCTGTCACATTTTTCCTGAGTTGATGGCACTTCGGGGTTGGGGGAGGGTTTGGTACAATGCTTTACTACTTCAAAGAGGGCTGTGCTCCTGTTAGAGGCTGCCTCGATGGTGCTGGAGTAGTAAGCAGCTTTGGACTTGGTAATCAGAATCCTACAGTTTGTGCTCCTAGATTTGAGGTTGGTAAGGACTCCCGAGTTATCGTTTTTGCACCAGGATTTCTTTAGGGCTCTGACTGAGTGTTTGTTGGAGACGACCTCAGGGGTGTACCATGGGGCAGATGGTTTGGTTTTAGCCAGCTGGACTTTAGAGGGGCATGAGTGCCCACCAGTTTCACAGTGAGTGCTAACCAGCTGTCGGAGTTCAGACAAATGCCCTACACCATTTGGACACAAACTTTAAACTTTCCATTCTAGTTGTCATTCGAATTTAAGACAGTAGTGCATTGGCTTGTTGTAGTGTTCCACCTTTTCAGTGCTATTCATTTTGCATGCTTTAGTGCTAAATTAGCTGCAGCAGAAGATCCCTGTATTGCAGACTATTTTGCATGTATGCCAGATTGCTTCCCACTAAGGGTAAGGGAGCCTATCATTCTAGATTTTAATTGATCATTGACAATAATAGTGTGTATAAAACTAACTTACCTCAAAACAAAACTTCTGAAATGTTACAGGCATCATAGGTGAGATCATACCAGGCAGCATGTGAAATTTCAAAATATTGGCTTGCATTTTGGCAAACCTATTAATATTTTGGTTTGGCCAATTTTAGCACAGTGCACATTCTCATGGGCTTTACAGTTGCTGAATGGTTATGTGAGTGGCAGAGGTTTCTGGGCCAGCAGTGGTCAGAGGAAATGTTTTGTTGCAACAATGTTTTTCTGCACATGTTTTTGTTACATTTTCTGAGTTTAGATTAACCTATTGGTTACCTATATTGTGTGGCCAATGGCCACTAAGCGATCGCCACTTTCTATGCGAGGTAGTTTACATTTTCATTGATGGCTGTCTTTTCAGTAATGCAAACGGATTTGAACCAGTTTCAGAATGGGAGGAACATCTGGTGAAGGTATTACAGAGGACTGCTAACATGATCACATTTCTGTGTGCTTTTGATGAGAGAGGTGGCAGAGTGCAAGGTTGCATTCAAGAGTGCACAAGTAGCATTTGTGAGCCCTGTCGTGTGGCATTCCTTCTGTATACTTTCCAGATATTGTGGACTACAACGCCAATGATCCCTCATCACTGACTATGCTGGCTAGGGCAGATGGGTGTTGAAATCCAATACATCTTTTAGAGACTCCAGAGTAAAAGGTGGAAATCAAATTCCCGAGATATGCCATTGCCTGCCAACCCCCTTCCATACCCTACCAATCAGCCCTTCAATGCACAAAACATGAATACTTCTCTAACAGAATCTTAAATGTCTCAATAAAATGAAGTCACTCTGGAATATTGATAAAGAGTTATCTAGTCCGGAAACTGCCACTAAACCCACCTTAGAATTGATAGATAAACTCGTGCCCTTGTTTGCTGATAAAATTAAAACTCTAAGAGCTACAATTTGTGCAAAGAAATATGTCCGAACGTTTAGCTCAAGAATCTCCTTTTGCACCGACTAACCTGTCCACCTTTGACCTGGTATTGGAAACTGACATGGTGAACTAAATGAGGAAGATGAAGCCCCTCCTACGTTTTGCCACCCTCACCCTTTTTTTCATTGCTGGTATGATCCTCTTCACCTTCCTGCAGCTGCTGTGCTCCGTGTATGCCAAGGGGTGGTATCCCCAACTTTGCGGGGCTCTTTAACGAATCTACATACCATCTTTTATCTTTTCTGCTTCTCAGTTTATAGTCAGGAACCACATAGAGGGTAATGGCATCACAGAGAGGGAGAGACTGAGAGAAAGAGGTTGACAGTGGCAAATTGAGAAACTGAAATGGGGTATACCTGCAAGAGGGCAGAGGTAGGAGTGCAGCAGGGATTCCAGATTGTTCTTCCTTGTAAGACCTACTTCCCTCTTCCCCCAACTCACCAGCTCCGATCAAAGACCTCCTATGACCTTACATTATACACACAAAGCCCCCACAGACAGGCCTTACCATTAGATCATGAACAATAAGCAGGCTCTCCTCCTTAGCCCTATCAAACTCACCCGCACCTGTGGCCATAGAAGCAGAATGGTCCTCAAGTCCTCAGTAACTCCAATGTTCACCCATCAAGAGCACAGCTTTTGCTTCTGGATTTCCTGCTATCCCAAATAACAGCCCATTTTGCTTGTCATGGAGAGTCAAGCACAGTGAGGCTAACAAAATGGAAGGATGCTAAATATACCACTTTATATTGCATTTCTGAAAGTGAAGAACCTAGGAATTAATTTTGATACAAACTTCTTCTCTCACCGAGTGAACACTCTAGAAAGTAACATCTTAACAATCCTGTTAAAAATTGGCCATTCCTAAACCTAGGCATGAAACAGCAAGTTGACCTACAGCAAGCACTTGTCTTTAGCAAACTCAATTACTGCAACATATTCCACCTTGGTCACCCCAAATACCATCGAAACGAATTGCAATATGCTTGAAACAGAGAGACCGGACTCACATTTGGAATACACAATGGAGATGTCATCACACCAGGCATGAAGTCCTTACTATGAATACTGGTCAGACAGATGTTATGTTATGCTATTAGGATTTGTTCTGCACACCTGTGCAATTTTTGTGGTCTGCCGGTGCTCAGGTGGAGTTGGAAGAGAGTGGAGGGTTTGGTTAGTTTGGAGGAGAGGGAAAAGCAAGATGGCAGTACTTTAGTGATTTCAGATCTGAGATAACCTCAGATCTGCATGCTTGTAAGCTTTCTAGGTGTTAAATGTAGAAGGCATCAAAGGCTTTGTGTCCAGAGGGGTGGCCTCATGCTGGTAGTGTGTACATGTATTGGCTAGGGGCTGAGTTTGTCAGTTGTATTTAGAGAAGTATGGTTTTGATGTTTGAAGTCTGTGGAGAGGTTTTTTTTGGAAAGTCATGTGCAAGTGGCTGGTTTGCATATGTGTGGGGTGAGTACGGTGGAGAGAACATTAGGTAGGGTGTGTTCTTTGGATTTACATAGGACTTTGAAGTTATTGCTGTCAGTTGCATTATGGTGAAATGTGTTTGGCTTTAATGGTTGATGAATGAAGATATCCTGTGTTGAGGTTTATATACTGTGGGAGACAGGGAACAAGTTCTCTTAGAGTTTTTAAAGTGCCTTGATGTGATGATTTCCACTTGTCTTCGTTTCCTGAGTGCCATGCGATGTGTTGGAAGGTTGGGGCTATTAAGAAGTGTTGCATTAACTGCTTGATCGGTGTAGGCTAAAGTTTCATTCTGTTAAGCTTTGGAGAACCAAGATTTTAGACTTTTCCTGAATTTCAGGTGTTCCTTCCAGGGTGCATATTTGCCTTGGTAGAGTGTTCTATTGTTTGGCCACCATAGTGCAAATGGTGGAGCTTCCGTGTCCTTCATTTCTAAATATTCTGCTTTCTAAAAGTATGTTGTTTGTCAATCTTAGGTTTCTGGTTGGTTGGTAGAGGGAGAGAGAGAGATTTTATTTTGGAGGAATTCTGCTCCTTGACCTTCAAGGGCTTTGTGGCCGATTTAGAAGGCCTGAAACTGGATACTTTTCTTGATTGATAGCCAGTAGAGTGCTCTGAGAGCCAGTTGTATGTGCACCCTCTTGTTGAGTTTGAGAAGGAGTTTGGTTGCTGTTTTGGATCTGTTGAAGATTTCTGTGAGGGTAGTCCAGCATGCCTAGGTAAATGCTGTTTGCATAATCGATTCCTAAATAAATCAGGCAGATGATGACCAGCCTCCTCTGTGTAAAGGAGAGGTAGGTCATAACCTGTCAGATAGAACAGATATGGTAGAAGCACTTTTTAAATGTGGCTTTTATTTGGGGTTCCAGCATAAGTCTGTTGTCCATCAATATGGCTAGGGTCATGACCATTTTGGATAGTTCAGGGCAGTTACCTATTTTCAATGGCCATGGCAGAGGTGTTTCAGGTGCTGTGTAAGAAGAGATTATCACTATTTCTGTTTTGTCTGAGTAGGGGTAGTTGGCTGTCATCTATTAATTTATTTGTATGAGGCAATTGCTGAGGTTGGTGCAAGAGTTTCCGTTGTCTGTCATTTTGTATATGATTTGTGCATCACCTACATATTTGTAACAGGTGAGCCCATAAGACTTTATGATCTTCATCAAAGGGATCAGATAGAGGTTGAAGAGGAGCAGAGAGAGACTTTATGTCGGGTGACGTCACAGGTAATGGGTTGTAGGAATTAACTGAAAGGGAGGAGCCAGTGGATTTCTATCCTGCTCATTTGGAATAATCTCTCCCTCTTCCATTGAAGGGTTGTGCTATGGCGTCCAGTTTCTTCAAGCCTTCTAATTAGTGTATTGTGGTTAACAGTATCGAAGGCTGCTCAGATGTCAAGAAGTACAAATGCTGAGATGATGCTGTCGTCTGCTGCGATTTTGAGGTTGTCGCAAATGGAAACCAGTATGATTTGGTGCCTCTCATAGGTCTAAAACCAACTTGTGAGCAATCTCCTAAATTATCAGACTCTACATGCTCCAAGATTTGGTGTTTTACATTTCTCTCTAGAATTGTGGCTGGGTATGGTATGTATGAGATAGGAAAAATGCTGGAAGGGACTTATAGGCCTCCAGCGTTGTTTTTTTAGAAGTGCTTTGATGTAGGCAGTCTTGAAAACCTTTGGTACAATTTCTGTTCGGAACAGTGTGAGGAATTCGACCATCCGCACAGGGAGAGTGCACTTGCCTGGGCTTTTTGATTTTTGGTAATTTAAAAGAAAGAATGATGGGAAATCAACCTCTGCAAAATATGTGATGCTGTTCCCGCACATATTTTTCACGCTCACCGCACAGCAGAAAAATAGTCATGTACTCCGGGAGGACACCGCTTACCAGCGCCGCCTTCCCCTGTCATGTGTAGCTGAGACCTGCCAGCTGTGGGTACATCAAAAGCCTCTGGACATGGGCAGCCTGATTAGCATTTCAAGGCCCCATGGATTTGCATCTCCATTGTTACACCTTGCTGGTGGCAGCGAATACTGAAGAATGTTAATTAGCATGCCTCAGGGAAGGCCTGGGTGCAGGAAGTGACAATGGAGACCAGAAGCCGTGTCACCTTGGTACTAACACCCCTTCTTGGTATGAAAGGGCAGTGAATGTCCTGTCTGGAACCACTCCTTTCAGAGCATGGAAGTATGTGAATTGTAGGAGACAAAGGTCTGCCTGCAACCCCCTTCTTCAAAGGATGCCCTTGTTGTGACCAAGCGCTGCACAGGGCTCAGTTAATTAGGGAGACACTTTAATGTACAGCAGACAGGAAGATGGGTGGGACTTAGTAGTATATATTGTCATCCTTCCCCTGTCTGTTGCCAAGTGCTCTGATTCTGACCTGAAGCATCACTGAAGATTGCTTGTGGGGACCCAGGATTGGTTCATTAAGGTGGGCTTAGCCTGCACCAATCATTGGGGCCCATTTGGCTTTAAAAGAGGGCTGAGCCCTTCACTGATCAGATCATCTGAAGACTTTGCAAGGAGTAAGAAGAAGGACTAATTTGGACCCCAGCTGAAGGTACAGTCTACCTTACATCTTCTGCCAGTGATGGAGGACCAGGAGTTCCAAGAGGGAAGCAAGATCCCTCCCTTAAACATCTCCCAGGGAATAGAGGGAGATATCAGACTCAGAGGACTTGTCCAGGAGCTACAGAACCCATACCCAGCCAGCACACAGCGTTCTCTGCTAGGTTATGACAGCAAGCTTCCTAGGTGGGAAGTGCCGGCGAGTCGGTGGTCAAAGGACAAGGCCGTTGCCTGCTAACACCCTACTGAGCTTTGGGCCATCTGCCTTGAAAGGACACAAGCCCTGCGAAGAAGCTAGGAGGAGTGCCACACAAGTATCATCCAGCATGCATTTTTTAAGGACAATTTCGAGACAGTGGAGTCCTCGAAACCACATCCGGCTGCACCGCTGACTGTTGTCACGCCACAGTCACCAGAGCCGTCCGAGACACCTCGACCAGCATTACAGATCCACCATCCAGCACAGAGACAACGATTCTTGGCTCGAGCGGTGGCGCCGGACAGCCTGCAGACGTCCGTCCAGCCTCGCTTGCCAAACTGCCTACCGCCTGGTACCTGCACATGTCTCCCACCACTAACTCTGTCTCACGGGCTGCAAAGCATCCTGGAACCACCTTGACACTGTTGAGCACCAAGAATTTCTTCAGCACCAGCTACATTGTGGTTCTGCCACCCTGGTCCTTCTCTGAAGGCACCTAGACACAGTTACACCATTTACCCCCTTTGGTGTTGAAACCAAATAACCTTGAACAGAAGAATGATTGCTTTACCAACTACCCTCCTGGCAGTATCCAGAGTGCATTCCTTTCCTTTATGAAACTGTCTGTCCTCTGTGTTCCTTTACAGTGTGGGTTGTAATTGTAGTGTGCTAGAACTGTCTGTTGTAGTAATAATAAAGTAGATATTTTTATACAACCTTGACTGGACAGTCCCTTTTATCATTGGATAGTTATTGTATTTTTACTGTGTTGCAACTAAACACCGATCCACAACATTTCAGAGATAAGTCTGCCGTTCCATCCACGTTACCAAAATTGGACAAGGAGGTCTTATAATTTACTTGTATTCCAATCTGTTTGGATCCCTTCTGGTGTACTAGAGGTGTGTAGTTGATTAATGGTTTAGAAACTGATATTCATCCCTGGACCACTGGTACCCCGGAAGTTGAATCATCATAAACAGTTAATTAATTGGCAAAAGTAGAAAGCTGGTGTTTCCTTGTTAGGAATAATTGTGTAGATTTTCAGGAGCCAGGGGCCAATTGGAAATCCAGCTTTGTTGCTAAGTTTCACCAATTTTTTAAAGTCTGGTTCAGATATTGGTTTAAAGCTGTTCATCGATGGGGCTGTAAGCTAAATGTCATTGACTGTGGTTTGAATGTTGCATCCAATTCCGTTCCTTGTTGCTGGATTGGTGGTTTGCTGTACATTTAGTACTTTACTTCTGGAATGGTTGGTGATATTATTGCATAGTTTTGGAGAGATGAACATACTTTCCTGCAGGACGTGGGCCCTCTCATCTCATTAATGATTTGATGAAGTTCTTTATCTTAGGTGCATTATTGATTCATTGAGAATAGTAACGTTTCTTTGCTTTCATGATTTTTGCTTTGTTGTGGTGGATCTGTCTTTGGTAGGCGACCTTGTATTGTGGGATGCAGTGTTGCCTTCATGTTTTTTCAAGTATTTGATTACTGTTTGTCAGTGCTCCTCAGTGGGGTGTGAAGCGTCTTGCTGATGTCTTTTTTTCTGAGACGATCATGCAGTGGGTCAATAATGTCTAGTGCTTTTGTTATCCGGTTGTCTAGTGTTGTTAATTTAATTTCCAGCAGTAAGAGTGACAGATCATTGGGGTTGGACTTGGTCTCTTCTAAAAGATATGCAAGTTCCTACAGATTTAGAGTTGTACAGCTTCTTTTGGTGGTGGTTGCTTGTCCTTTGTAAGTCTGAAGTAGACACCTTGGCATGTTGATACTAAAAGGAATAAACAGATGATTACTGCAGGGTAGCTGAATAGCCGGGGAAGTGGTTATTAGGTCTGGTTAAAATAATATTGCATCAAGGGTGTGGCCTGCAGTGTGTGCCACTCCTTTGACCATTTGAGGTGAAAGCTGGCCATGTAGGAGTGCAAGCTGTTGGGTTCTGATTCGGTTTGCTCCTCAAATAAAATGTTGAAGTCTCCAAGGACTGTTAGATTTTTGTGTTGTATCATTAGGATAACAATAACATCTGCAAAATGTTTCTACAAATATTGGATTGTATGGTGGTCAACTGTAAATAAGTAGGAAGGGAAGGTTGTTTTGGTGGTTGAGTGTGAGGTGGATCAGGAGTTTTTCACAGTCTGGGAAGTCCATGTTGTTTGAAGTCGATATTTTGTCATGTTCTTTGTATGCAGCACTAATATTTACCCCTCTCTTGTCGGTCCTGTTAACTTGGATATGTTTGAAGTTGGTAGTGATGGATGTGTGTGCTATTACATTGTAGTCCTCTGACAATCAGGTTTTTGTTCTGAAGAGCATGTCAGTTCCTCGTTCAATATAAATGTCATGAATCCCCATTCTGTGTTAGGGATGGAGCTGTGCATTGATCAGCCTGCAGTGTATCATGCCCTCTGCCACTGGATGACGTGTCAGTGGCATTGAATGCCAGCGTTGCATCCATGCTCTATGTGCAAGCAGTGGCATAACACAAAATGTGGGGGCCCCCCTGCGAGCTATGCTGTGGGAGCCCCCCCAAACTCAGCAACAAATCATGGGTCATGCCACATTCTGGGCCGGCCTAGATTATCATGCTTACACAATACACACAAACGTGCTGCTGAAGGGGTAGGCCAGGCACTGTACTAGGAGAAATATATAAATATGTGTTTTAATGTAATATGCAGCACACTTTCTGAGAAAAATTGGCTAAAAAGCCAGAGTGTTTGCAATTGTTTTGTAGGTGAACACCAATCCAATACATGCAAGTCACCAACAGTGACCAGGAACATTAATGCTTTGCTATTAAAAATGCCATGCCACATTGAAAACATGTCCCACTTGCTGCACAATGTAGACCAGTGTAGACACATAATAACATTACAGTAAAGCATGCCAGGCCACATTTAGACATACCTAGACTAGTTGCACTAAAATACCAGTCAAAGCAATAACACAGATCAAGAAGAGAGCACACATTCAAGCCCAGGTCTCTGACGCCTCTTAACAGCACAGCCAAACTCTTTAAGATCTTTAAGGAACTGGTCAATACTGTTACGGTCTCTACCTCTCCTGTTCCCTCCCAGGCCCTTTTAATGGCTTTGGTCTCTCACTTCTCCGCCAAAACTCAGGACATCATGTCCTCTATCTCCTCTTCCTCTCCCTCTTCCTCTCTTGGCCCCCCTTTGGCCATTTCTACCTTTCCTCCTCCTTTCTCCTCTTTCTCTCTGACAACACCTGACGAGGTTTCTAGACAAGTCCGATCTATGAAAGTGTCATCCAAACAGGTGCTCCTCTGCTCCTCCAGAACCATCAAGGACCAGATTGACACCCTCGCTCCAAGCTTGGCCAATTTCTGTAATTACTCTTTCGCCACTTTAACCTTCCCTTCTTCCATTAAGCACTCCCTTGTGCACCCACTCCTCAAGAAACCGTCTGCTGATCCTACCTGCCCGGCAAACTATTGCCCAATCTCAATCAACCCTTTCCTGGGCAAACTCTTGGAAAAGCTGACCATCTCCCTGCTTACTCTCCACACTGAATCTGTTGGTTATCTCCATGAGCATCAGTCTGGCTTCAGAGCTGCCATAGGCACGGAAACTTCTCTCCTAAACACCTGTGAAGATCTGCTCTGTAACCCTGATTCCAGCATTCCTTCTGTCCTAATCCTCCTTGATCTTCCTCTACTTTCGACAACGCCATCCTGATCAATCGACTATGTCAAGAGCTGGGCATCACGGATCAGGCCCTGGAGTGGCTTACCTCCTTCCACTTGGACTGCCCCTCCCAGGTCCAACTTGGTCCTTTTCTCTCTGCTACCTCTCTATCTACCTGTGGCGTTCCCCAGGGCTCTATCCTCTCACCCTGGTTTTTCAACCTCTACTTGGCCCCTTTGGCCCACCTGATCTCCACCTTCTCCTCTAACTTTCAGTTTTATGAAGATGACACACAGTTTTCCTTCGGCTCCTCTCCTCTATCGCTCACTCCTGACTTTCTACCTGCATTCAGGATTGGTGCACCTACAACAATCTCTGCCTTAATGCCATTAAGACAGAGATCCTTCTCATTGGGACCCCTACCCCTGCTTAACCCTCTCTCACTCTGGCCACCCAACTTGGGCCCTCTTCCTTCACCTTCCTGCGAGGCAAAAAACATTGCTGTCATCTTCAACTCCACTCTCTCTTTCTCTCCTCACTCACAACTCGGACGTCACCAAGAAGTCCCACTACCAAAGGGACTCTCCTTTTCTCACTTTCCCTCAGAAGCTCATTGTCTCCAGAGCCCTGTTTCTCTCTTGGCTGGACTACTGCAACAGCCTCTTTCTAAATCTGACTTCCTCTACTCTTCGCCCTCTGCAACTAATCCAGAACAGGACTGCAAGACTTATCCTTGGCCTCAAGCCCATGGATCGTATCTCTCCAGCCCTGAAATCTCTCCACTGGCTCCAGGTGACTGCAAGGATCAAGTTCAAGACCCTGTGCATTGTCCACAAGGCTTTCTGGGGTCAGGGCCCACACTACATCCAACGCTCTCTTCCAAAATATCTTCGTTATCGAGCCCTTGCCCCAGCTACCTCAAACTTTCTAAGGGCTAGACGCTTCTTGAGGCAGAGAGTGGGGGGTAGATCTCTCTCCTCTGCAGGTGCCTGCCTCTGAAATGGCCTCCCTGCCCCACTCAAACTTGAGCAGACCACCTGAATTTCTGGAAGCAGCTCAAAACTTTCCTCTTCTCCTCTGATTTCTCTCCGTCCCTTACTGTCCTACCTGACCTACCTGTCTGCTGTACTGACTGGTTGCTTGACTACCCTCAGAGTCTCACTGAGGCTCTTTCTTGATCAGTCACCCTTGCGATGCCTCCGGGCCTACCATGCACTTAGGGGCTATAACTGTAACCCTAGAGTCCTGTGTTCTCCTTGCACTACCCAGAGCTGCGCTGCCCTGGCTGCACTTACTCAGAGCATTACTGCCCTGTTTTCCCCTCTCCTCTTCCTTGCACTTCCCCACATCCCTTTCCCCTTGCATTTCTAGTTCTCGCACTTTCACGATCTGAATGACACAAGGCCTATTAAGATCATTTGTCTTGTGCTCCCTCTATCTTCCCTCCCCTCTTGTCGCGCCTAGAAACACATGTGTACAGGTGTGTTATAAATGACTTATATCACATCATACTATATCATCTTAGCACAGATGCCCAGAAAAATATACAATGCCGCAGTAGGAAATGGCTAGACTGGCAGCAACCAAATGCCAGTCTAGCCAGGTAATTACACTTAGCAGGACAGCTTTATCAGAAATGCGCAGTTAAAAAAAAGTCATACCAAAGTGAAGAATGACTAGACTGGCTCCACGAAAATGCCTCTATAACCACTAATACCACATATATTGCTTGCTTAGCCTGGACATGAACAACCATTATGATTTATTGCACAATACTGCTGCCGCACATCCCTGCTCCCTCCCACCCCTACCCCAACCACCAAAATCAGCTCCTTGGACCAGAATTACCTTCACATCCCGCTTCCTTCTCCCTGAGCTTACGTATGAGGCTCCTTGCCTCATAGGTAAGTACTTGGAAGAGGAAGAGTGGGACTAGGAGTAATGAAGATTACAGGTAGCTAAGTAAGGCATTACCTCCATGTACCTCTACCTCATCCCAGTACTTGTGTATGAGGCAGAGTCCCTCATACAGAAGTACTGCCTCATACACAAGTACAGGGAAGAGGAGGAATAGGGCTAGGAGTAATGACGATTATCAATAAGTAATCAAGGCATTAAACATAAGTAGTGGCGTAACAGCATTGAGTTGACTGGGCTTCAGCACTCCCCCCACTCTAAGTTTTGACTATGTGGACTCAACCTGGCTGACCTTCAGAGCAGTTGCTGGACAGAACAGGACACAGATGTCAAATGGCAACTGGGTTTCGATGTTAACAAGGGCCCAGCACTTACTAATGTAAAGCCTTTCACTGTTAGTACCTGCATTCAAATGCCACATTTTCTAGGCAATTTAAATGGTGATGTGGGTTTAGTACTTGCGTGCCAGGGGAGTGATTGGAAGGACCAAGAGGGAACAGGAGACCGCTCATTCTCGCAGCAGTCCATAAGTGGGTGCTTTCAGCCTTAAAGGAGAGAGTTAACTGCCTGTAACATTGAAGCTGCACTAGAATAGTCTCATTAAAATGTGTAAAGAAGTTAGATGCCCGCCACACAAATAAGTTTGCCCCTCCTCCACGGCCCGTGAAGTTAGGGCCTCTCCAAACATTTGAAGGATTAGCCCCCCCAAAATATCGGTTTTGTTGCACCCCTGAACACAAGCACACACACCATTCACCATATACACACACGCACAACCAGACATACATACATTTAAATGTGCACCCTTTCACCATACAGGCACACCCAAGCAGCCGTCCATACATTTAAGAGTGTGCCCTTTCACCATAGAGGCACAAACACCAAGGCACCCACCCCTACATTTAAGTGTGCAACCTTTCACCATACACTCACACAGGCAGCCACCTATGCATTTGAGTGTGCACCCTTTCATCATGCAGGCACACCCAGTCAGCCACCCATACATTTAAGTGTGCACCCTTTCACAGTACACACACACACACACACACACCCAGCAACCCATAATTTGTGTGCACCCTTTCACCATACACTCACACAGGCAGCCACCTACATACTTAAGTGTACCCCCTTTCACCATACACTCACACACGCACATGTCATGGGTTTGAGGGGAGCCATATTACTTCAAAAAGAAATTGTTTCTTTTTGAAGTCACTCTAACTTCATAAAGAAATGATTTACGTTAAGAACTGAACCATAACAGAAGTAATGTCTTTATGAAGGCAGACTGACTTCAAAAATAAGCTATTTCTTTTTGAAATCGTAGGGCTTCACCCTCCCCATGACATGGAGGCCTCCAGCCTGGAGTGTTCCATGTCATAGGTTGGGGTGAGCGCTCAGACTTCAAAAAGACAGTGGGCCTCATTGTAAGTGTGCCGGTCGGTACCAATGCTGCTGGTAACCCTACCGGCACCGTTGTTACCTGACTGGCACACTATGGGTCTGCTTGCCGGAGCCGCTGTGCCCGGCAGGTCTGACCCTGCTGGGCACAGCGACCACGGTAATCAGACCGTAACAAAAGCACCGGTACCATTATTACCAGTGCCGGTGCTTCTGTGGTCCCCACTCCCATAGAGTCCTATACACTATGGGAATGGGGAGTCACAGAATTACCGGCGCCTGACTTCCTGGCCACCGGGTTTGTAATACCTTGCTGTTACTGGGAAGTCAGGCGCCGGTCTTTTTTTGGGGTTTGGCGGCAAGCCACTGGTTTCACTGACAGGCTTACTGTCAGACCCGTAATGATGCCCAGTTTCTTTTTGTAATCCCTCTGCCTTCATAAAGAAATTATTTCCGTTAGAGAAATAATTTCTTAATGAAGGCAGAGTGAATTCAAAAAGAAAATGTAAAGAAAAAAGAAGGGACATTTTTATTTGTACATTTTTTTTCTCCAAATGGGGCCCCCTCCCAGGACATTTTCTAGCGGGGTCTCCCATGCCATAGGTTGGGGGTGAGTGCTCGGACTTCAAAAAGACAGTGGACCTCATTATGAGTGTGCCGGTCCAGTACCAACGCTGCTGGTAACCCTACGGGTACCGT
The DNA here is from genome assembly GCF_040938575.1 of Ambystoma mexicanum. NCBI lineage: Eukaryota > Metazoa > Chordata > Amphibia > Caudata > Ambystomatidae > Ambystoma > Ambystoma mexicanum. Next base: position 804,904,119 of record NC_090921.1, read on the forward strand.
TGTTACCGGACAGGTACACTATGGGTCTGCCTGCCGGAGCCACTGTGCCCGGCAGGTCTGACCCTGCTGGGCATAGCGACCACGGTAATCAGACCATAACAGAAGCACCAGCACCATTATTACCAGTGCTGGTGCTTCCGTGGTCCCCACTCCCACAGAGTCCTATACTCTAAGGGAATAGGGAGTAACAGAATTGCAGGCGCCAGTTGTACCACGTCTCATATTTCATTGTTAAAAAGGTCTACTAGGTTACAGGTTGGGTTATTTATTTTGTCTGATTCTATGTAGAAAGTGGTTCCTTTGGTCTGTGCTGATATGAAGGATTGTATAGGCTAAGGGTTCTTGTTATGGTCTCTAGCATCTGTGCTGTGATAAGTGGGCCATGGTTTTTAAGTCGGTATTCTGTAATTTTAATATTAACTTTGTTGCGAGTTAGGTTGGCTATGTGGGCTTCCAAGGTTCTGGTTCTTGTCCTCATTTTTCATTTTTCAGAGTTGTTTCTTGTAGTGAGTTCCGTGGCGGGATCAATGAATGTTGGTTGTTGAAAAGGTAGCATGAAACAAAGTGGGCTTTGGATCTGGCGTGTAGTCTTTCTGCCCCATCAGCACATGGACATTTATTTCTCTGTATTGTATATGCACCTCGGTAGGTAGATCATTGAGTGGTGTTTTTAGTATTGGTGTTGTGCCTGTAGGATTTCCTTGTGACTCGACTGTCCTTTCTTGAGGGTCCCATTATCACTTTGCTATGGTTCTATGCTGAGGTCTGGGCAACTTAAAGATGTGTCTATATTTTACTCTTGTGGAGTTTCTTTTACCTGCAGGTGATTGCGTGCATGTAAAGATCTAATACACCACAGCCTGCATTCACTCGAAGGATGCGTTTAATGTAAAATGGTGGGATTGATTTTTATCTGGTTTAGTCCCTTTCTAAGAAGGAAGGATATTATGAGAAACAAAACAGTGTGTCTTCTCAGCAAAGGAAGCTGTTAATAAAGAGGCTATTGATCAGTTTTAATAACATTGGAAAGTGGATTTTTAAATTTTTAGTATATATAGTCTTAATTATCACTTCCATTATATATTACAGCTAAAAAAAGAATGCTATACTATTTTTACTGCACACTGAACATCTTCAAAGCCTAGAATAATCATATGTTAGGCAGAGTTTGTATGCAGTACCCTTTGGGACCACTACACACAACTATGACTACAGGTGTTAGCAAAACCAACCTTTGGTATAAGTCTGCACTATACAGTTTTTGGTAGCGGAAGCTGAGCAGTCAGGCTTATCTCAAGTGGGAATATGAGCTGTAATGATGTTACACAAAGGTCTACAATCACAGGTGTTCAAATAAACTCTTACTCTCAAGGTTTCTTGGTTAAACACTTATTAATTTATTCAACAGTCAGTTATAAAACATTCACTAGAAGGAGGCAGTTAAATATCATACACAAATATACTTCAATACTATACTCATTAAGTTTCTACTTTGAAGGACGAGCAAAATGGCATTCAGAATACTTTGAAGGAGGAGCAAAAAGGAATAGGTTCAGAACATAAAAGAATTACAAGTTTCTTAGACAGTGGAGATACTTTGAGTTCACCAGAAGAGTCAATTCAATTCAATAGGCTAGGCCAAAGTCAATGGGCTAAAGCCTTGGATAGGATAAAACGGTTCTTGTAAGTAAATGGTAAAGTCTCTGTAGAAGTTCTCAGAAGTAGTGTGTAACGAGAAGAATTATATGTTGGTTCATAAACTGATTAGGCCTGCTAGTTGCAAAAGTTTCAAGCACTTTCACAGCGAGTCCTGCACGGCACTGGGACTGGTCAAAAAGCTTGCACTGGCAATTCTTCTATTCCGGTAGCTGTAGTAAAGCACACAAACTGGTGTCCCCCTGGTTATTTGGTTTCCTGCAGCACTCTGAGGTCAATACAACCATCTCCGAGAATGGTATGCAGGTGGCTTAGTGTCGAGTTGATTGGTGCCACCAACCCAAAGGGAGAAGTCGTCCTTGCAGAGCTTCTCTGTCAACATGAATTTAGCGATTCAGACCTGCAGCAGGGCTTCACTGGGCAAACCAACGGTCCAGGAGTTGCAGCAGCCGTCCTCTTCAAGCTCTTTCGTTCCAGTGGTTGACTCTGCCTTCCAAGCCAAGAGACTCAACTTTTATTCAGTTCTCTCCCATTAAGTCCAGCCTAGCTGTCACTCACCCAGCAGGGTGGCTGTCCTTGCCAGACAGTCGGCCAGCCAATCATACCAGCATGCATTTGGGTCTCCTAAGAGACTAAGCACAGGAAGTTTCGGGCACCTCCCTCACTTCCTGCCCACCCAGACACTCGGGCGCCAGAGGCGGTCTTCAGTCCTGGAGCCCGCCAAAGGCGAATGAACAAAGGAACCAAACCTGGTTCTGCGTGCAAAGCAAAACTCTAGAAGGACCTTTGCCCAAAGAAATGGCGAAAAAAGAAGACCGGGACCTGTTTAAACAAAGGGGGCTCAGGCGCCATCTTGAAAAACATGGCTCCCGCGATTTAACACTACCGATGTTCGCTGTCGGGAAAAATAATGGTAGTTGGTTGAAAAACCACTCCCACCAGCCATTTCGAGAGGAAAGGGTTGCATTTGACTGCTACATGAGTATCTTGACACAGGAGATACTAAGTAACACCTCCAGCACTCTATTGTAAGATAGGGTGTGATGGGTCTAGGAATTTGAAAAGACTAGTAAAGTCAATTTCACTTTACTTTCTCTGGGAAACAGTAGTTTATCCCAGATAACGTATTTAAACCTTGGCAAAGCCTGGAAAGGTTTCCCTGTGCCACTGCACTGAGGGTGCTGTGTGAAACACATGAAAAGATGATGCCTATGGAGTGGTCTAAAACTCCATAACCAAAAAGAAACAAACACAGAAAACACATTGAATAGAAAAAAGTTCAAAGTCCCAAAGTTTAGCAAAGGAGCTGGAGGGCTCTAAGGTGGGAGGAATTGGCACATTTTGAGAACTCTTCCTAACACCTTAAAGGAATTAACATCTTAAAGGAATTAGAAAACCCCACTCCTCCCGAAGATACCTGCACAAAGGATAAACCGTGGTGCACAGGGATCCAGAACGCCCTGGCCAACAAATTCTCAGGGCTCCAAACCAAAATTGGAAACAAACGGCAACAGCTCACTCATGACCCCACCTCCAGACCCACCCATCCCCCACCCACCGCCACTAGCTCAGGCTTCACCTTCAAAAAGGTCACCACACCTGAAGTACAAAAAATGATAGCATCCTTGAAACCCTCGAACTGCAAGGGGGACAGTTGCCCCGCACAGATTATCAAGGATGCTGCCAGGGATCTCTCCCCTTTCATCACCAAATTAATAAATTTGTCGTTCTCCAACAACATGGTCCCAAGTAATCTGAAACAATCCTGGGTCCTACCCTTGCTAAAAAAACAGACCCTCGACCCAGACATACCCACAAATTATAGACCCATTACCACTGTCCCATTTTTACTAAAGATTCTTGACAGAGTGGCCTATCTACAAATTCAGGATTACCTTGAAACTAACCTATTACTAGGTACTCGCCAATCTGGCTTTCGTCCCCAACATGGGACGGAAACAGCCCTTGTTGATCTCAAGAGCCAGATAGACGAAATTAAAGATAAAGGGAGGGCTGCCATCCTGCTTCTCCTCGACCTCTCCGCTGCCTTTGACCTGGTTGACCACAAAATTCTGTGCAACCACTTATCATCGGCAGCACACTTCTCCCACTCACCGGTCACATGGATCCAATCCTTCCTGGACAATAGGACCATGCGAGTCTTCTCACCCATAGCAGCAGCCGACCCTATTCCCATTACCTGCGGTGTCCCACAAGGATCGTGTGTTTCACCCACTTTGTATAATATATTTACAAAGCCCCTATTCGATAAACTGGACCATCTGGGTGTCACCTACACCAACTACGCAGATGACACCCAGATACTCCTCACTTTATCAGGCAACTACAACGCGGACGCCAACAGGATCGGCGAAGTCTTCTCCATCGTTCAGGCATGGATGGCCACACATGGCCTCTGCCTGAACGATGACAAGACTGAACTGCTCCTTGTCGGCTCACCCAACACTATCCGGAATCTCAGCCTGAGCTACTCTAGCTTCATCATCGACGGCAACACTATTCCCACTGCCAAAAGTGTAAAAACTCTTGGTTTCTATCTCGACACTAACACCAACCTCGCCAAACAAATTAATATGACTGCCTCAGCCACTGCTTACACTGGGAAACTAATTAGAGCCTGCAGACCTCTGATATCCCCCAACAATTGCCTCACTCTAGCCAGAGCACTTATACAATCCAAACTGGATTATTGCAACAGCCTGTATGTAGGTGCCAATAAAACGGTTGTCAACAAACTGCAAGTCCTACAAAACAACGCACTCCGTGCCGCCCTTAATATTCCCAGAAGAGAACATATCTCAGCCACAAGAATCACATGCAAATGGCTCTCCATCCAACAAAAAATAGACCTAAAAACTATCTGCCTCACCTACAAAGCTCTTAACCACCTGGCCCCACCTTATCTAACCGATAAATTCATCTTAAGACAGAATATTAGAACTACCAGATCCTCTAATACACTACAACTGACAGTGCCCAAATACTCCCTCAAAAGAGCCGGTGGCTCCAGTTTCCCAGTTCTAGCCTCACAATTATGGAACACTATTCCACTGGACATCAAATCCACCCCTACATTTCAACCTTTCAGAACTAAGATCATCACCTGGTTACTTAACAATTAACTAGCACTGTATGTATGCATGTCACTAATTCTACTATAACTGCTCTCATAACTGATTTTGTAACTATACTTATGCTGCACAATTGTACAAATGTTCCTACCTATGCCTGTAACCTGATGCTTAAGCGCCCATATACCTCTGGGTCAGGAGCGCTATACAAATAAATAAACAAACATAAACAAACAAACACCATACATATTATTTTCTGAGAGGGAATCTGTGCCTGAGGGTAAGACTTTCTTTGCATATAATCTACAGCCATCTGTAGAGAATAATAAAGAAATATATATATATATATATATATATATATATATATATATATATATATAAAACTCACCACAAACGGCACCATGAGGTGCGGGGTCGCACTCATAGCTTGATCAAGCACCCGGTGTGGGTGTGAAACGTGTTGCTTTTTCCTCCCTTTGGATTTTAGACATTACGACATTAATTACATTAAAGATGTTTTTACTCAACTTTATTTTGTCCTGCTCTGTGCTTGAATTCTTCTGTGTTACATTTTTGGTGAGTTTTATGTTTATTGAGGTTGGCATTTCGCTACGTCTCGGCACCACTATACATTATTCTGTTCCTGTATGGAAAGTGCACATGGACATCCAGTGCACCAAGTTCTGGATACATTTAAAAAACAAAGGGAGGACTGCACTCCAGGGACCTTGATATATACAAATGAAGAAAGGTAGTCTGAAGAATACAAATAATTATCTTATTAAATACCCAAGCCTCAGAGAGGTGGAAAAAAGCAGGACACGTTTCGCACCACTAGTTGCTTGATCATATATATATAGCTTCATCTTCACACTGAATCTTTTGGTTGTTTCCATGACCATCAGTCTGGCTTCAGAGCCACCAGAAGCACGGAAACTGCTCTCCTGAATATCCGTGAAGACCTGCTCTCTAACCTTGATTCTAACACCCTCTGTGTCCTCATCTCACTTGATCTCTCTTCTGCCTCTGATATGGTCAACCATGCCATCCTACTTAACCGTCTCTGTGACAACCTGGGTATCACCGACCAGGCCCTGGCTTGGCTGACTTCTTTCCTCTCCGATCGATCCTCCCAGGTCCAACTTGGGTCCTTCCTTTCCTCTATCTCTATCTCTACCTGTGGTGTTCCCCAGGGGTCTAACCTCTCTCCGTGGCTGTTCAACCAATACCTGTCACTTCTTGCCCACCGCATTACCGCTCTCTTTCCTAACTTTCAGTGCTATGCGGATGACACTCAGCTCATTTACAGGCTCCCTTCAGCCACCTCTTCTCCTTCTCTCATCTCTGACTGTCTATCTGCTATCCAGGAGTGGTGTGCCGCCAATGATCTCTGCCTTAGTGCCAGTAAGACTGAGATTATCCTCATCAGCACACCCAAATCCCTCCTTTCCTGTCACTTTCTGGCCAGCCTCTCTTGGCTCTCCTCCTGTTCCCATCTGTGAGGCTAAAAACCTCGGGGCCATCTTTGACTGCACACTCTCCTTCTCTCCTCACATCTCTGACATCTCCAAGAAGCCACACTACCAGCTGCTCCTCCTCAGAGGTATTCTTCCTTTCCTCTTCTTCCCCCAGAAGCTCACATTCTCCAGAGTTCTGGTTCTCTCTAGACTGGACTACTGAAACAGCCTCTTTTTTAACCTGCCTGCCTCTACTCTCCGCACTCTGCAACTCATCCAAAACAGGACCGTGAGATTTGTCCTTGGCCTCAAGCCCAGGGATTGTATCTTTCCAGGACTGAAATCTCTGCACTGGCTCCCAGTGGCGGCGAGGATTAAGTTCACGACCCTCTGATTGTCCACAAGGCTTTCCTAAATATCTTCCTTCTCGAGCTCTTCGCTCATTTGCCTCCAACTCTCTCAGGGTCAGTCGCTTCTCCAAGCAATGGGTTATTGGTAGATCTCTTTCTTCTGCTGGGGCCTCCATCTGGAACAACCTTCCTGCCTCTCTGAAACTTGAGGAGAACCATCTCCGGTTCCTGAAGCACCTCAAGACCTTCCACTTTGCTTCTGCTTTCTCTCCTTCTCTCCCCTGCTGATCTCCTGGCTGAAACTGAAACTGCACTGGTTACCTGGCTACCCCCTGATCTCGGGCCCAGGTCCCCTCCCCGCCAGCTGCACACCTGCACTGTCCCCTGGCAACCCTCACACTTGGGGACTGTTCTGTATCCCTACAGCCCCCTACCTTCACTTGACTCCTGATGTCTGCACTTACCTTTGTTCTTGCCACCAGCTGGCCGCACTTTTATCTATTATCCTTATTTATTTGAATTTTTATCCTATGCACTGCACTGCCCCCTCCAACTCGCCCCTGCACTTTTCCCCTTCCCCCATCCCCTGCACTTGCATGATCTCAATGTCTCCCGGCCTAGTAAGATCATTGTCTCTGTCTTCCCTCTGTTCCCCCTCCCTTGCCTCGTCGCACCTTGAAACACTTGTGTATAGGCGCGTTATAAATGCCATTTCATATCATACACTCTGCCTGGACAGACTGGTTATCGTTCAGAAACTCAAGGGCTCTGAATGACTGTTGTTTTTCTCTCCTGCTCCCTCCCTCCTTGAGAGCCTTGAAACACGTGCCTTGTGTATAGGCGCTTTACAAATAAACATTACCATTACCATTAACATAGAACATGGTGAGAGTTTGTAAACATTTTTAAAGGTGAAGTTGAGGTTGATCCCGGCCTTACCTAATCAAAATGTGATAGATACATTTTTTATCTTGTATCAGCTAACATCTTTACATTAAATGGTAAGAGGTCTGAAAAACCTCTACATATCACAAAGAAATAATTAAAAACTCTACAGAAACTACACCCAGATCTGAATCTAATAAACCAAAAAGAAATGGTGGAAATGTAGTTATTCTAGAAAGAAAAGAAAGACTATATAAAAATAGAATTGAACAACCTAAAACAATGAGAGAGTACACAACAATTAATTATAATTCTTGGCAACAACTAACGAAACTCACAAATGAGAAAATTAAACATTGGAATAGAGAAGGCTTGAATAGTGGTAGACATGTGTAAGAACTTGAAATGAGAAATCCTAAAATTCCTTTCATATATTTTTTACCAAAAATCTGTAAGAATTATGACACATTACCTACAGGAAGAACGATTGTGAATGGGATAGATTCCTTGTTAGAACCAATCACAGGCTTTGTTGATAGTTTCATGAACCCAATGGTACTTAATCTTCAATAATATGTTAGAAATAGCATGCACATCTTGAAACAACTAGAATAGTTAACTTGGAAGACAGATTACTGTTTAGTGACTCTGGATGTGGTATCCTCATACACATCCATTGAACATGAAGCAGCTTTCACAGCAATTGAATATTTCTACAATATAAAATCAGCCAGATTCCTCACAAAGCTGATGTTAATAACACTAAAATATACCATTCTCTACAACAAAGAATGAGTGGTATATTTAGATTTGTAAATATGAATTATTTATTATACCATTGAAACAAAAACATTTAGGAAACAAAACCAAATATGTCACAAAACATGATTACTAACAATATAACCTTATTGGAGTATATAAGGACAAAAATAAACTGTAGCAACATTGTATTCTATGAGGAACAATGTACATTCTTAGAAAATAGATTCAAAGAGAGAGGATACTATAAGAATATTGTCGATAAAGCCAAAAAAGAATCAGAAAACAGATTGAGAAAATATTTACTGATACCTAATTATCAGAAACAAACGTCAGTTTATTACCAACTACAAAGCTTAGAGTCTACTAGAACATAAGCTAATTAATAAGCATTGGGAGATCTTATTAGCAGCCAAAACATTGAAAGCAGTGATTTACACTAAACTTTCATAGTATGCAAAAGGGCAAAACCTTTAGAAAGTATGTTATCACAACATTTTGAAAGAGGGTTCAGAAATAAAAGAAAAAACAAAATGGTTGGACAAACAACGGATTCGATTTTACAAATGAGGGCATTTTAGTGTGTGTACATTTGTAGATAACAATGTACAATTGTTTAAAGAAAAATTAGGAAAACAGTGAAGATCGTAAAACTTTATAAATACATAGTGTGTGCAATTACATAGATTTGTAAACATGTTTATAGTAAAAGTATGATCAGAATGTTAAAGAACAGAATTTATGAACACTTAAGATCTATCAAAATCAAAATTGAAAGACCTGGATATGGTAGGCATGGATAAAAAAGTGAACAAGATTATGTGACAATGACAAGACACACATTGCTATTTGACGGGCAACCTAGATTGTAACAAGAAGCAAGGAGAATTTTACATTCATGCAGTATAACATATGGATTACATAATGACCATGAAATTGACTCCTTTGTGCCATAATCAAAGGGGCATTGTGACATAAATATACAGCATACACCAATTTGAATGGAAGAAATGAAGAATATGGAGAGCTGCATAAAGTTAGAGGTTTACTATTAAATGATGAGTGTATATCTGTATTAAGACATACACATGGTAACAGATATTAGACTAGTAAATATGACAGCAGATAAACTATGCTCCCAATGCACACCATATGACAGTAAGATCATATAACAATGCCAAAACTCATACCTTATCGCTTTGGATATAATTTTCTATCAATAATTTGAACTAAATTTGGATGGTTTGCAATATTATTGATAATTATAAAGCATATATACCAAAATTATACAGGTCTACTTCATTTTAAATACTTATTTGATGCAGCTTCTAGTTTAAGTCAAAATACCTATATTTGATAGAGATCTTTGAGGAGAATGTCATGGGATAGCGAGAACTATCAATACAAAGAAATCTATAAAGCTACATTTTGAAATAGATAGCAATGGTAAAATAACAAGGATTTATTCGTATGACAGGTTTAATATATACAAGCACATAATCATGCACTACGTGCTATGAATGCTTCTGCATTTGAAATGGAACTCTATGGTTAAAATGTGTCCTTTTTTAATTTTCACAAACCAGAGGCACTATAAAAAGGAATTTAAAATGGGACTCGGTAGAGATCGATTGCTAATGCTCCACATTGTTCTCAGGCTGCAAGTTGTAATAAAGGTAAGTTTAGAAAGGTATAAATTGAGTCACAGTTGGGAGAAGGGATTGAGTTTCAATGAAAAAAGTGGAAATTGTTACAAATTTTGAAAAAAGTAAAAAATATAGTTACGTCGGAGAGGGTACTCATTTGTAATGGATGCCTATAGGATGCTAAGTAAGTACACACAGACTGATAATGAAATGAATTACTAGTCAAATGTAGACACATTTAAAAAAGTGTTAAGAAGATCATGCCATATATTGCTAATACAAATACAGTATTTTAAGTAAAACCAACACTAGAAAATAAACTGGCTTAAACTTGACAATGCAGAACTAAACACAATACCTAGCAACCACGTGAGTTACAAATAACTATTAACTATAAATAATACATTTATTTAAAAAATAATATTACACCTGTTAAATCACATAGATCGATTTTTGTGAAAGAAGTGAATAAAATATAGAGGATCAACCCACAAAATATCGAACGAGATAGCTTCACATTTGAAGTAAGAAGATCAAATTAGACATTAATCATGCAGTAATTCAAGGCAAATGTAAACATTGTTATTTCCATTTGGGTAAACCAAGTCAATCACAGCTAACAATGTTAACAAAATTAATGTTATTACGCTGATACACATTTCGAGAAAATATCATTTGAATTAACAGAAGAAAGAATGATGGTTCAATCAGAAAATAAGATTTATCATTAAACAAGATTAACACTGAAGAGGTTACATTCAACCGTTTAGAAGAAGAAAAAAACGTTTAACAGTAGGATTGATTTCATGTTTTGGTTCATTTATACACATTAACTTCTATAATATAAATTGATGGATAAGGTTTTAGCATTTTGCATTGCTACCTAATATTAATTATTAATAAATATATCTTGCCATTAAGAATTAGAGAGAATTAGAAAGTTAATAGCTGGAATTGTTTTTCCTCAACATATGTGATGCTTCTCTTATTGTCTTTTTACCTTATTTTTATCTTTCCTTTTTTTGTTGCTTTGTTGTGGTTTTGGACTAACTAAATAAAATAATCCCTGAAGGGGCTTGCAAGGTGTAATGTATCAGAACAATAGTTACTTTGTGAGTGAAACAGGTGTAGGCTGGCAGAGTTTGTTTTCCTGATATCTAATCTGCTTGGTTTTGAAGTGATTTACTTCATAGGATAGGTTAACTTTCATAGGATAAAATCACTTTTTCTTTGGCAAGGATACATTGATTTAGGAGTTGTAACAAAAATTGTGTTTGTGAAAATGTGTTGATTTGAGTATAAAATAAATGTTTTCAATTCTATCAAAAGTACACATTTTTTGATGTGCCTCAATGTAGATTAGTTTGAGCTATTTAAGAAAAACATTTCTTATAGCGCCTGATCTTGATATCAAATTCACCTGTACCTGAAAACTCTTTACGGATGTGGGCATGTTAAAGAATGTAGATGACTTTGATCCACATGACAAAACATGTGCAGACTTTAATGTATTACACACTCTTTTCTGGTACTGTGACATTGTAGAATCTCATTGGGTGTGTGACAGTTACACGCCCCTGCCCAGATACATGGTAATCAAGGGTTTCATAAACGGGATTGTGAATACTGAGTTTATTAAAAAGCACGATGTGCCTGTGTTTAAAGAATATTTTGTTACCATCAGCATTGTGATAATTGATAACCAGGAAGCTCTCGTCTGCACCCGCAAAAGAGTTTTGACTATTTATCATGGTAGTAATGAAAAACTATGAGGACCCGTCGCTTAACAGAAATTATTACATGGAACTATTACATGGCCCAAGCAAGTCAAGGCATGTTTGCCTTCCACAGCCATGTACAGATACTGTTTGGTTGGTAGATTTAAAAGTTTATTTAGAATAGCCATACTAGCATATTATAAGCACACACCTGCACATAAAGCCGGACTCAGCCTGGACAATTATCCATGAGCCATTGCAACGTTCCTAAAAAGAAAAAGTTGAATGGTAAGGCGTAACACATTTCATGTATAGCAATCCCTGGAAACCACACGTGGCATGCTTATGCATAATGCCTGTCAAGGGCTACCCATGGATAAGATTTTGAACAGATGCATGCATGACTTAAGCTATAATAACTTTATGAGGAAACACTTTGTCATATCGCAATCAGGGCAAAACGGCTCAAGAACACATGCGTATGTATTATGTTAGGTGTGTAATATCATACCGGCTGTCAAAATAAAAATGCACAGCTGCAAATATCGGAGCTTTGTACATAAAACTTCATCACTGCATTTTGTTCAATGTACTGTTGGTGTGCTGATCTGCGAGGAGATGTATGCACACGCATGCGCACACACACACACACACACACCTCTGAAAGGACAGACATTCTTGTGCTGTTTTACATTTCCTACTTCTCATGTAGCTATTCAATTAAAAGTAAAACCTGGAAGAATTTGTAATATTTTGGCTGTAGTCAAGAAATTATTTTCTGAAGGATTTGCACATTTTTACATTTAGTTAAGTGGTATATCTCACACTGCCATCATCTGATTTGGTACTTTACTGCACGTCATGTTCTCTTAGAATAACTCTCTTAGAAGAGTGTTTCAAAATGTAATGTATATACTGTCTCACCCTGGTAGAACTATATTCATATGTACAGGAAAACACACACAAGTACACACACACACAGCCACACACACACACACGCTGTTGGATGATATGCTGTGAGGTACTTTTCAGAGGATACACAAATATATATACACACATATTTGCCTCTTAATCTATCTCTGCAGCCCTTTCTCCTTCTCCTTCTTCCTCTTTCCCTCCCTTCCATCATCCATTTCTCCACATATTTGCCTTTCTCTTCCCATTAATCCATCTCGCTCTCTCTCTTTTATCAGGTTATTACTTTATTTATATCAATTTATTTTAATTTGTATATCTATTTATTTAATAGCAATTATTTAATATAATTATTTTTATATTGGATTACTGTTTAATTGTTTTTTTATTGCATTTTGTATATTTATTTTATTATATAATTGTATCTTTATTTCAAATATTTGAATTATTTTTTATGTCCCAAGAGTGCACTATTTTGATATAAATATGTTCTTCCTGTGTAGTTAACCCAGGACATAGCTGCAAGCACAGAAGATAACTCTGTGCTCTGTAAGTATAAAACTGTGATGTGCACTAGAAAAATAAAACCAGGCGACCAGTATTTAGCATGTTACTGTAAAAGTATTCTGTTGTGTTTCTAATTCTTTCATCACAGAGTGTGTAACTACAATTTGGCCAGTTTCTGACCAGTATGCAGCTGCAGCCCCATACCTTATGTCACTTGCTTGAAATCCTCCTAGAATCAAAGTCTGAAAGCTCAACCCCCGAAGTTTCAAATGACGGTCCGTTTGCAAACCAGTTCACTCAATATGTATGGCCAAGAATGTGAAGCAGCAGCATTAGTCGTCCCAAAAACAACTACAACTAAAGGTTACCACAAGTGCTGGAGGCAGCACCAGTTCTAGATGGGGACGGTGATATCTATAGATCGGCCAGACTGTTGTAGAAGAAATTCAGCGAGGCTGCTGTAGAATAAATTCAATGGTGTAAGGTTTAGCATAACATTATTACTATTTTGTTTACAGGTATGCAAAAACGTGTTCCTTTATAGGGGCAATGAATATAAGAAGCGTCCAAGACCCAAGATGCCAGGTCCATCAATACTGAGGGTACCTCAATGTTATATATATAGAGTACAGGGCTATGACGACCCTTTTCTCAGATAAACCTGCCCAAATCACTTTAAACATCAAAGGCGGTAACATATCACAGGAGGGTACTACACTCTCATGATTTGCATCATAACTTGCATGCCAGAGCCCACCTCCACCCAAGGTGGTCTAAATGCCCATCTGGGGCTGGGGCAGAGGCTAAAGCTGTACCCAAAGCAAAGCTCTGGACAAAGTTGGGTCTCTGCGCGATAGTGCAAGAAAAACTACTACCTATGAGCAGGCTTACTATTGGATAGCAATACCGTTGTGGGTTTTCCTCTAGAGGATCTATGTTTCACTCCTTATTAGTCTTGTGTATATGATCCGTTGTGGGTTTTCCTCTAGAGGATCTATGCTTCACTCCTTATTAGTCTTGTGTATATGATCCGTTGTGGGTTTTCCTCTAGAGGATCTATGTTTCACTCCTTATTAGTCTTGTGTATATGATCCGTTGTGGGTTTTCCTCTAGAGGATCTATGTTTCACTCCTTATTAGTCTTGTGTATATGATCCGTTGTGGGTTTTCCTCTAGAGGATCTATGCTTCACTCCTTATTAGTCTTGTGTATATGATCCGTTGTGGGTTTTCCTCTAGAGGATCTATGCTTCACTCCTTATTAGTCTTGTGTATATGATCCGTTGTGGGTTTTCCTCTAGAGGATCTATGCTTCACTCCTTATTAGTCTTGTGTATATGGTCCGTTGTGGGTTTTCCTCTAGAGGATCTATGCTTCACTCCTTATTAGTCTTGTGTATATGATCCGTTGTGGGTTTTCCTCTAGAGGATCTATGCTTCACTCCTTATTAGTCTTGTGTATATGATCCGTTGTGGGTTTTCCTCTAGAGGATCTATGTTTCACTCCTTATTAGTCTTGTGTATATGATCCGTGTGGGTTTTCCTCTAGAGGATCTATGCTTCACTCCTTATTAGTCTTGTATATATGATCCGTTGTGGGTTTTCCTCTAGAGGATCTATGCTTCACTCCTTATTAGTCTTGTGTATATGATAAACATAAGATGCTATCAATTTCTTCCCTACGCCGTTTAATCAGTAAAAGAACAATATAACAATGCACAGTCCTTTAAACTCACAAAATAGAAACACATTAAGAATGCGTTCACTCTCTTTTCTTTAGCCTTTATGTATATTCAGGGCTTAAGTCGAGGGTACATGTGGGTGGACAGAGTTCCCCCACTTTTTTCAGGAGTCCCCCCACTTTTTTCAGAGAGCACCTTGATATACTAATTTCTGGTGACACCACCTTCAATTGGTATGTTAATGACTCCGCCCACTTTGGGCCCTGTGTGTATGTATTCTCTTGTAGAGATAGTAAATGTGAATTTAATATATAAAGGTCAAACAATATACAGTTTCTAATACTGACAATACATTAGTTGAGTAGATATCCAGCATCCTACTCTTCTCCTATTCACTTCTAAAAGGTGAAACGACCTACATCCAACCAGCAATGTGTGTATGTAGCCATTGTGGCCCAGTAAAAAGTTAAAATCATACTGACAATTGTAATGCTGTAGATTGGCAATCCATGGGACAGGTAAGGGTATACAGACCAACGTCTGGATAACCCATTAGGTGGAAAGGGTTAAAATCTCTGTCAAAATGTCCAATCCCTTTGGTGGGCAGTTATATAAAAACAATTTAAAGGCGATTTGCAGCATTTGATCAAAAAGAATACATTTAAAGCACTTTAAATACTCCTATGAGGATTCTCCCCAGCCTTCCTCTGTGCTTCAATGGCTGCACTTATCATGGCCAACGAAGTACAAAGGGGCAACAGAGGTTAAATATGCACACTGTGATAAAAAATCAATACCACAATAACTTCAGTGGCTCATCAGCACAATGGATGTTTTAAGGCATCATGGTGACTTATAACGGTGCAACCATGGAAAAGTAAAATATGTGTTGCAAAAATGAGTAGACATGGCTTATTCCAGACCCCAAAATATTGAAAGTAAAATTAAAATAAATTTGGAAAAGTGCACATTTTGAGGCACATGAGCAGTCTTTTGTCTCAGGGTGAAGGCATCTGAAATCTGTTTGCTGCTTGTTTACAGCTTTGTAATTTAGCTTTGCCTCCAAATTATTGAAGCTAGCATTAAAAATCACAATTTGGAAAAGTTGTCAAAGTGCTACTTTTTAGACTCATACATGAAAATTACAGTCAGTCCCTAATCATTAAATCTGCTTTAAAAGAGAACGTGTCAAAGCCAATCGCTTTGAATGCACGTATGTGAAATTCATCTTCTGTCATAGTCATAGTCAATAGACATTTTGCAAGCATATTTTGAATGTAATCTATGACAACACACTCTATAAATAGTGCCTGAACAGATTGCCCAATACATTGATTTAACTGGCACAGATGTTAGCGATGGGTTAATGCTAGGGTATCAATATCACTCCGTTAGTTACACCAACATCGATGATAACACATCCGGGATCAATCGTGTGCATGACCCTGTAGTCCATATCATGGCCACCAAACCGGTAACAAAAAAACAGGGCCAGCAGTGTTCAGACCCCCATGGTAATGGCTGTATATGCATCCCTCTTAACAGTCACAGATGGGCCTCTGTAATTTAGGATACCATAAACAGCTTTTTTGATGCTGCACACAAGGATACCGCTCTAGTGGACGACAGACCACGCACGCCCACTTAGAGAATTGGAATGGGATGTTGGTAGCTGAAACAGAGGAAGGCTCTATTCACTTTCAATGATTGTTAGGGGGTCCAGGTAAGTACTTACCACAGATTCCCGACGCCTACACCACACACCATGGTATATTGCAGGTACAACGAAATCACAACGACAATGCCCTTGTAGAAACAAACAATCCTGACAACTACTCTATTATAAACAGAGCAATAGTAACAACTTGTAAATCGGTAGCAAAACTGCTACCACTTTTCAGAATTCAAGGGTTATTTGTGAACACTTTGACTATGGTACCCACTGTTTCTTAGACATCCCTCAAAACACAGATAATAGGAGTAAGCGCCACCATTTACAAGACCTGGTGAAAACCTTAGAAGGTTTAAACAATGAAGACCAACATTGCTTAGAGAGATGCATTTTTTCTTTGTACGGATGCATTTGACAACAACATTTTAATATAATTGGCAGTAGGCCGTCTAGTGCGTCAAAATGTACGTGCTAAGTTAACGAGATATAGAGCAACATTTAAGAAAAAATCTAAAAAAGAAAACTGATCTTACTAATGGTTACATATCATTTCTACCTCATAATGCCGCAGTGACATCAACAATGAGAGACCGTGGTCTAGTGGGGGGTAAAGAATAATATGTTGATGAGCCTGTGTCAACAGGTTCCAATTTTGTTAATTTAAACCAGATAACATTGTTTGTCAGATTTCAACACTGCAATACAGGCTCTCTTAAACAGTCTCCAATGATTGTGTAAGGCGATAATCTGAACAGCCCTTTTTTCATTTGGCATCATTTTAAAATGCTTTTAGATGCACAGAGCGTTCTCAGCTAAATTCAGGATATGCTACAGAGTAATATTGAGATTCATGTTTAAGACTCATGGGGCCACATTACGAGTATGGAGGCAGCCATGCCCTTAATAAGGGCATGGCTGCCTCCATACCGGGTTCCAGGCCCGGGTTCCTTCAATGAGGAATTACCGGGCCATTCCAACCTTGGAGGACACAGTAATTCCTCATTGAGAAAACCCATCCCCATTCCCATTTGAGCCCCCATAGGGCTCAATGGGAATGGGGAGGGAGCTAATAACGGGGCCGTTAATAACGGGCCCGTTATGAGCTCCCTGGTCCCCTTGTGGGATCCGCTAAGGACGTTTGGACTGACCAGACATTCTGAGCAGGTCCTGCAAGGGAACCTCATAATAGGGCGGAATGGGTTTACTGGTACTGGCATCGTTAAACCCATTCCGCCCGCCTCGTAATGAGGCCCATGGTCCAGATTGTGAAAGCCAAAGATGGGGACATTTACAGATCCTTAGACACTCTGATACTTAGCAAGCATATGCAAAATTCCATCTCAATTTAACCCTAGAGACAGGCAATTTATGTCTGCCTGCTAGTAAATCTGGACCTGAGACCCTCTGATGCTCTTATACGGAACACTAGAACAGCACATTCTGTACTCGACGTAAGGGTCGATCATTTAGAGTCCTAAACAAACATTGCAGCATTTGAAAAGCATTTTGATGCCACTATTAAGGTACTCTATTTTTAGAGTACTAAGTTTGTACTACTAAGAGCACACATCAATGCATCAGTCATTCCTAGGTTAGCGTTCCAACCCACCGGTAACCAGCGGGTTGCCGCAAACCCTGCAACACTGTTTCTGCCACCTGACATCCCTGTGCTACTGAGGTATCTAGACGGCAGCGGAACAGTTATTTCCCATTCCCATGGAGTCACACAGGACTCCATAGGAATGGGAAACTTGATACACCAGTACCGTTAATTACGGTGACAGTGCTTCAGGGAAAAGCATGCCGGTAGGGGCCTGAACTCCCGGCGGGTCAGGCGTGCTGGGAGTTTTGTGTCCATACCGGCATGCTTATATATTGGCGGTCCAGAAAGGGTGCCGGTACGTTGCTACTAGCACCTTTATTTCCGGACCGGCAAACTTGTAATGAAGCCCAAAATGTTGCACTTTGTTGCCAAATGAGCAGGTTGCCATGACAAACCTACAGACAGAGATATGTGTAGGATTTGTGGTTGCCAAGAAAACCCTGCAAAATGAGTTAAGTGTAAATGTTTTGGTATTTTATGCAGATCCACAGCATGCCAAGAAAGACACATTCAGAAGGTGGCCTTGAGGGAGGTTAATTGCAAATCTTGCATAGATTGTCCTGTATGTGGACACTATGTAATGCAGGAACATGATTGTAAAGGACAGATATGGAACATTTGCGGTGCAGTGGTTACTGATGTAGCGATGCACATGTGTTATTTGATCCGCATAATACTTCTTCCCAAAACTGAATTATAAATCATTGATAACTGGTACACACGTTCCCACTTACATTTATGCCAGCCACTGATCAAACGACTCCAATTGGCTGTTTAAGGGCAATGGTTGCATAAACAATTTCATCAGAACCTTCATAGACACTCCTTTCTGGGGTTTCACTTTCATCATGCGCAAGTCCAATGCCTATGTTGTTAATTTTGACTTGTGTCAGCTGGTTAAAGAATACATTTAACTATTACCTTTAACACAGGTGTGTAAACTCATGATATTGACTGTGGTCTCTTTAAAGAGCAGTTTTACTGATTCGTTCAACTTTCTGACTATGATCTTGAGTGAAGGGGTACTTTCCTCAGTTCTTTAACACCATGCATAGCTAGGATGATGTAGGAGCAGCGCCTGCTAAACATTTTTATGTCATGGACCCAATGATGCCTGATGTAAAATCAGAATTCCTCAAATGGCATGCGGCCAACAGCGGTAATATATTCATCTTTTATTATTATTATTATTATTTATTTCTTAGATAACGAAACACGCCCATAGGCCTCAGTACACTAAGACATGAGCAACAACACAAACAAGCAAAAAAAAGAACAGAGAATAAATACAGAATAACTAAAAACACAACACGCTAAGTGCCAAATAGATAACTCTTTACAGCAGCCTTAAAGCACGCTGAAAAGAATTCCAAAGAGCTGGAGAGATGTGATCAAACATAGTGTTAAAAGTCCCCTGTAAATTGAAGCGAGTTATCTCAAGACGTCTGTTATCATTTAACTGCAATGTTCCACGAGCAGGCACACGCTTAATGCGCCGAGAAAGATAAATACGACCAGAGTCATGCAGGCACTTATAAGTAAGTGCCAGTATTTTATGAGAGATACCTGCCTTAACAGGCAGTCAACAAAGTGTCAGCTTAGCGACTGCAACAGGATTGTGGCGGGAAAGATCAAAAACAGGCAGACTACATAATTCTGAATAACCTGAAGCTTTGCCAGTTTGAACTGTGAAATACCAACAAGTTGGCCATTACAGTAGTCGATCCTCGACCCAATAATGGCATAGGCCAAGATCGCACAATAATGGTCCAATAAATAAGGCTGAATTGGCCTTATGAGTTTAAGAAAGCACATGCAAGTAGTTAACATGCTGAATCATCGTCAATTGAGCATCCAAGACTACTGCCAGAGTCTTCACCTAAGAAGCCACAGGAATAATGCAATCTGAAATGAGAAAGGATACCCATTGTCTAAATTCCTTAGACGGGGCAGGATCCACAGAATCAGTAACTCGGTTTCAGCATCATTATGTGTCAAAGCATTCTGTGCCACCCAGGCCTGAATAACCAAATAGATACAATTGATAGCCCTAGAGTCTTCTTCATAAATACCCATCAATTGGAGGAGTATCTGTGTTTCATCAGCATAGTTACTATATTTGATGCCCAGACTATCCAATAGGTCAAAAAGGGGACCAGTATAAAAATTATACAATGTAGGGGCCAAACAGGAACCTTGAGGCACTCCACAGGTCAAAATGGTACAAAGTCATTCCCAACAAAAACTCTGGCACATTTGTCTGCTCAAAAAGACAACTCATAAGGACGACACAGGAGAAAGGTTGGCTACCTCTATAAGATGCTCAACCAGAATAGAGTGGTCAACCAAATCAAAGGCCGCAGGAATATCCAACAGCATTACTAGGGCAG
This sequence comes from Ambystoma mexicanum, assembly GCF_040938575.1. Taxonomy (NCBI): domain Eukaryota; kingdom Metazoa; phylum Chordata; class Amphibia; order Caudata; family Ambystomatidae; genus Ambystoma; species Ambystoma mexicanum. The sequence continues at coordinate 804,924,448 of NC_090921.1, forward strand.
TATGACTGCCATCATTAATTCCAATAATATTAGACTTGAGATCAATGAGGGTGGTCTCAGTGCCGTGCCTAGCAGGAAATCCCGACTGTCTTTCACTAAGGATTCCATACGTTTCAAGATGGTGCTGTACCTGCAGATAAGTAACCCGCTCCAGAATTCTTTAAAGAAAAGGGACACAGGTAATGGGACGATACTTATCAGCAATAATCCAACCTTCCTTAACACTACCCGGTACAATGGAGGAGTTAATGATTTATGGGATAATAGACACCAAGGAGTCCATACAATCCTTGCTCACAGAAGCGGGAAAGCATCACCCTTTCAAAAGGAGCTATGTTCCTACTGCCAACAGAACATTCCGAGGAAATCATGTACCTACTTTAGGGACGGTATCAAAGAGATGACTCTACATGAAGACTTTGTAGCAGACCACCACAACCTAGAAGAGATGGATTATGAAGCTTTTCTAGACCTCTTTCAACATGTTACATTAACATTTGTGTGCATGGCTATGTACTGTTACATGTTTTTAAAACCTGAGACCATAGCCTTAGTGAATAAGGATCTCTACCATGGTACCTATGCCATCCATACAGTGGCTAATGTACACATCAGAAAGAGAGAGTATCTTCATACAAATGGCCTTATTGGGCAGGTGTGAGAGTACGATGGGCTTGCATTATTTGGAAGGCTATGCTGTATTTGACGTGTGCCCACTGCCTTTGAGGTTAACCAGTGCTTTTATCATGGCTGTCACCAATGCTACTCTGAAAATTATTTAAACCCCCTAACTAAAACAACCCATGGACATCTGTATTGTAGTACTATAGACCACCCTCGATTCACCTACAAGGATTTAAAAGACATAGATCAGTACTCTGGTATAGTAAAGTGCAGGTGTTTCAAGGGGACAGCTTTACTATCCGCCTTTACATACACATGTTATGGATCAGCTGCAGCTCAGGTGCCTATATCATGACACGGACGCTTTGATTTTTGCGACTGCAGTGGGCGAGCCAAGTCCTCCTTTAAGAGACCATTTTGATGAATTGATGAAGGAGCTGTCCCCTGGTGAGCACATTGTGGAATTTGTCTTGGCAGGCCCAAAGAACCATGCCTATCATACTCTCATGGGTAAGATGTGCAAGAAGGTTGATGAGATTACTTTAAACATTTGCAACAGCTTTAAGATGCACTTGGACATCTTAAATCCGATGGTCAGAGCATACGTGGCAGTGGAGGGCCCAAAACTGGAAAACTCTAGAACTGTGGAAACAGTGGAAGATAATGACACTTCTCTTAAAGATTAAGCACGACCCTACATGCTGTGTTTAATAAAAGAGTTTTCATATCCAGCTGTAAAACACTCCCTTACGGGTGTTGACAGTGTCAGTGTCAGACTGTTCACCCTCTTAAATGCACTGTTGCTTACAGAACTCTTTCTCATGCATCCTGCCAGAACCATCTAATTGCAATAAACGTTATTTTATAAAAAATATTTTGAAAAACACTGCAAGCAAGCTGTTACATTCACCATCAAGTATTGTTTGGATATATTTGTGTTGGCAAAAGATGTATATGGCACTAACAAGGACGATTCCGTTAATAAAATTTGTTTAGGGGATGCCCTAATGATGACTGTATTTTTCCCCTTGACCTTGTGAACCTGGTGAAACACCTGATGGATGACGACTGAAATAGTCCTGAAATTGAGAATGTGATCACATAATATATAAGCCATAGAAAGATGTCCATATTCTATTTGTCACAAAATCTATTTCAGAAGGGATGTTGCTCTAGATCTATAAACCTTAATGCCTACTACATTGTACTATCTAAGAACCCCCATGATAAATTACAGATTAATATGTTGGGTAGGCAGCTGTAACCCTCCAAACTATAGTTATTTTAAGAATCCATTGAGGACGCCACCAAAATGGCCAATAGTTATCTTTTAGTTAATATAAAAGTCAATATTCCAGAGGATGATAGGATGTGCACATGACTTTATCCTCCAGACATTCGTGTGATCTACATCTTTAAGAAGCTAGGAGTTGGTTATAAACACCAAAGCATCCACACACAAATGTGAGTGATACTTTCCGTTTCCTATCATGTTGGCACATCTACGGTGAAACCTTGATGTTGTATACCTTCTAGCCACTGCTACTTCGTACCAGAGAAAATCTCCCATCTGCTCAGCCTCTGATTACTTGGGGAATGCCTTTGCAGAGATCTCCTTCAATATCCTTGTAGGCAATCTACTGTTATCTGTCAAGCACATGCAGACTTTGAAAAGGAAAAGAGTCACATCAAGAAATTCAGTAGCAAAAGAACCACTCTTAAATCTAAAACGAAAATGGTAAATCAGTCAGAGGGTTTTATAAGTAGCCTGCTGGGCAGAACTATTCCACTAATCTCAGGTCTTTTAATGAACCAGCAACGGAGCACGTGGACAAGCACTACCTGGTCCTCAGACACAAGCTGGAGAATATACATCCTTCAACCCCTCATGCTTATGGCTACATTCATAAAACAAAGACAACCAATCCAGATTCTGAGATGACCATGGTCCTCAAATGTATGGAAATGTCAGCACAGGTCAGGAAGACCATTTATAACACCTTTCTATAGAACTATCTCTCCTAAGTATCCCAAGGTGATCAGGCGCCAAGGCGCTCATTACGAGATTGGCGGTGAAGCAAAAAGGGGCAGTAATTATATTACCGCCACTTTTCCCACACCACCAAATTATAATATTGTCGGATTTACCAACGGCAGAAATGTCAATTGGTAAATTCACTGATTCTTGGAGGAAAAGTAGAGGATTTACCTCCAACATTTTGCTGGAGGTAGATTCTTCACTTTTCCTTCAAAGATCAGTGGATTTACCACATGGTAAATCCACTGGTGGTAAATTCACCAAAGTTCCATAAAATGGGAACTTACACTACCTACTACCACTTGTAATCCCATGGTAAACACACAGCCCCAAGTGGCGGTAACAGTGTATCCGTTTTGTGGTATTCTGGCAGATTTACCTGACGCATATCAGTCCTGAGTTTGAAGCTACTGTGGTATTACCCCTGCCACAGGTCTTGCCAACAAACGTTGTTGTTCATGTTGAAGAGGCCTTGGCCAACATTAACCCTTTTCTAAAAGAAGAATGCAGATCTGATGGTGTCCAAGTTAGGTGGTGCTAAAGATGTGGTTTCCTGGGCAGACAAAGGGGGAACTTGTGCACCTAGGGATCTATGAGGTTTTCCCAATTTCTTTGCCAAAGTACACTTTTGCAATTTTTTGTTCCAATTTGTAAAGAATTTAACCACAAAATGCAGCCCTCATTCCTCCCCATCTATATACCTTACCGCAGTTTACCATCCCGTTTTTGCAGAAAAATCAAGTGGTAGTAAATGCGGCAAAAATAAATGTATTTTAGCAAAAGTGTGGACTACCGTACTGCGGAGAGACTGTGCACAGATCCAACCTGTTTGAGTCCGTATGGGGCCTGACACAGAGTCACGCCTTACCTACACAAAAGACACCTCGAGTTTAGGATGTGTTCAGTAGTGGGGCATCAGAACTGAAGGTGCCCTCCACAGTAATGCATAATGATGCCAGCCTCGAGCACATGGATGAGCTCAAATAGACTCTTTAAATCCATGGCCACTGAAAAGGCCATCAGGCCGATCCCTGAGGCTCCACATGTCGCTGTTCTTCCCACACATGTCTCCCTTGCAAGGTGATCCAGACACCCTTGAACCCATCATGAAAAGGACATTTGTACCTGTCCAGTTGGCTCCTGTTATGTAGTTATTTATTTATTACATTTGTATAGCGCACAGCAGCCCATGTGCATCGATGCGCTGTTACTTGCAAGGAGCTTAGTTACAGGCTGGGGGCGTTATATTGAGATATCTGTAGGCGTGTGTAATAAAGAAGGATCTTCCCCGACTCCCGATTAAAGTTTAAAAGATGTTAGAGGGCGATGACAAAAGAAAATTCAACATGTATCCTGATTTGTATATGTGCATTAATATGTATGTTTTTCTGTAAAGAATGGTTGTCAAGTTGAAATAAACAAAATGTAACCAACATATGACCTCTCGCATTTTAAATATGTAATATCATATTGTGCGTAAAAGTAACTGTCGGTGTGTAATAAAGACGGACGAACATTGCCTGAAAGTGGCTTAAAGTTAAAAAGAAGTGTGGAATCCAGTAAAAATATCTTTTCAATGTGTGTCACTCCTTGCATATAAAAGGCCGTGCGCTTTGAATAAGCATACATATATGGCCATGAAACACAAGCTGAAGGGAGCACTCCGGTTCCCAGTGTATCTGGCAACTCATGTAGTGTTCTCTTTCTAGCGCTGTCAAGCCTTGGGCGCTCTTCAGGAAGGCAGTCCCAGGAGCTGATGATTAATTCATCGCCCATCAGTGCAGGCTAGGATGGTCCTTGAAGTTGGGGTGCACCTGTCACTTTGACAAAAGATATCACAATATAATACTGTCGCCCACCAGTTGCTGGAAGAAGGCTGATGTGTACACACACGCACACACACGCACGCACGCACGCACGCACGCACACACACACACACACACACTGTCAGACCTTTGTCCTCAGATTGCAAGATTGCAATGTGGCAGAACTTCCCCGTGATTCACCTAAGAATTATGAAATATATACATTTGCTATTGGAAACGAAAAAGTAAATTCAATTCTTCTTCTGTCACTTCATGTTTCTTGGGTTGAAGGCTGTTCACAAAATTGAGGACAACATAAATTAGAAAAATGTTTAAAAATGTCTTAAAAAAAGGAACAATGTAGTTCAGTCAATATAACATAAAACATGAAGAACAGGGTGCAGAGCATTCTATTTTTGTAAAATTGGCAAGTGTCCTTTCAAAAGGGGCTTTTGCAGGAACCTACCCACCACGGTGCCTCTTTCTGACATTTTGGGCAGCAACAGATGTGCTGACAGAGGAAGCAAAAAGTGTTAGTGCACGATCAAAGCGTGAACAGCCACCAAAGAGGCATGTTTGAAAAGGTGTCTCCCGCGCGTGGAGGATGTGGTTGTTTGCCAACGTACACAATGATCTCCATCGGAGTTTGGATTCTACTGCATCAGTTCAAAAGTAAGTAACTCTTCACATTTTATCAGCAATTCCATCACGTGCATTGATTGCAAAGTCACTCACTTCAGTCTTCTAGTTCAGTAGCAATGCCCATGTCTGGATTAAGAACACAGCTCTGGCCATTAACATTTACTTAAGAAGCCAGGCTCTGTGAATTTACTGTACTTTTGTGGCATCATAAATATTTGGTTTTGGTATAAAAACATTCATACAGAATAACATTGTGAAAGAGACTTTCACAGCTATTGTTTCTTAAAAATAATGACCTGAAAAAGTGAGGCTGATGATGGGATAATTTCAGCAAAAATGGAGCTTATTCTCCACCCTACAAACCACGGTGCTGTGTACGTATGGTGCGCTTCAGGTCAGACAGTGTGATGAACTTGTTATGCTGCAACAAGTAAAGGTGCTGAATGACAATTGCCCTGCCACTAAATGCCAGTTCTTTCTGCAAATACAATGATAAACACATTTCAAGCAGATTTGTATTGACTATTTAGATGGATTTCCTACACTTGAAAGTGCTGAAAATTTAGCAAAGACATTGTGGTCCAGTGGTCAACTTTAGAGCCTTTTAGCCAGTGGCCCAAACTTGATTTGTTTATCTACCTAAAACTGGTGTGATCTTGGACAATCTCTGTATTGCTCTGCGACTCTGTTCCTCTACGAAACAACATTGGAAGGCTCATATATAAGCTGTATGGTATCAAAGCGTTCATGTCAGTTTGGATGCATTTATGGGTGGTGTTGCACGTGCAATTAGCCTGGGGCAAAATGTGTCCTAGTGCAAACAACATATTCTTTCAAACCAATTTCCAAGAGGGTAAAAGGAATATGCCAAGGGCAAACATTATCCTGGTGCAAAGATATACTGAAAACAGTGGTTTTTTCGCTATGGCCATTTTTCTTCATCTTCTATAATATTCTGTTGAAATCAGTGGGAATATAAGGTGCTTTCATTGATTTGTGGCACTTTGACCAACGTGAAGTTTAGGTAGATGTTCCGCCTGGACTCACAATGCACATGTGAAATCATCAGGCGTTTTTCATTAGCAGAGTATCGCTCGGGGTGCTCAAGTGAAGACTTTTGGCTGGTTTGTATCTCCAAGTCAAGGGCAGCAACATGTTAGGTTGCAACACCAGTGAGGAATTACACATGTACACCTCCAACACATAATTATCATAACTATTCATGTCCAGAAAAACAGGCACAGGAGAAAAGCAGCGGCACTTGTGTGCATCGAGTGGAAGGATTAAATCATGGACACCGAAGAGTGCTTGATGTGGCTGGAATAACATGCATGATACAATAAGAGTTAACACTTTTCATTATCATTTGACATTTTTATCCTAAATGTCTATTTTGTTTTAAAAGAAATCTTATAAACTGCTGTTAAGCCTCCAGCCGGTCCCCGCAATATCGAGGGATCACTCTACTGGTGCGAGTGAGCATCCTACCTTTAAGCGGGCGTATGAGTTGGCTTGCAAACTCTCAGCTCTGTGTGTGTGTGTGTGGATCCGGGGACATTGAAACTCTGCTACACGTCATGCTGACCTGCACCAATTCCATTAATATACGAAGATTGTGGCTTAGGCACCATTCTATCAAGTATAACATTAGAACTGCCGCCGAGGCAATGACGTTTCTTTTAAGCCTTAAAGATACCAATGTTTTGATGGATATTTGTGAATTTGTGAAAGCAGTGTTTTTTTTTTTAATCGGAAGGCCTTTTCAATTGTATGTAGACATTTTTAAATATTTATTTTGTTTTGCACTGTCTGGATATTTTCATGTTTTCATTACCTCCATTATTTAATTCTGTGCAATATTTGGTTTTTGCATGGTTTTTAAACTTTTAATGGCGTGGCGGAGTAAAATAAAATATTAACCCATTTATATCAGATAAGTTCATTGCATTTTAATTTTCACCATATGTGGAAAAGGTTACAGAGTGTAATAAAAAAGGGTAAATTGAAGCAACCATCACTACTTACATTTACCTCCCCAAGTGTACATTTTACCAGTTAAAAATTGGCAATACATGTTTTTCCCATATTACCTTTAAGGCAACAAAACAATGATAGCTGAATAGATTCTGTGGCCTCGGAGCACTATAAGCTCCTCACATTTGATTTGTGTCCCCTTCAACGGTAAGCACTACCTCTCAGCAACTCAAAAAGGAGATGCAGAGTGGAGGTTTTATTGGGCCACTAAACCCGTCCATTGCATAACCTTGACACAGCATTCCCAGGATAATTATACTGACTCACAAGCTGTGGCCCATGCTCGTTCATTTTCCACTCAATCTTCCACCTTTCCTTGAGAAACATCACAATATTACACTTTAACAAACACAGCTTCAGTGCAGTAGTGCAACAGCAGCGGCTGTTGCATGTGACCTGTTCCTGTAAACTGTAAACATTTCCTTTTGGTCCTTCTCGCTCCCCGTCCTTTGGTCTCTGCCCCAGCAGGTGGGGAAATAACACTGGATGTGATTGGATGCATTACTCCATTGCACTTCTTTGTGTGGACAGTCCTGATTTGTAGTCCAGCATCTGCATATTTTACTTCGTTGTCCCATTTACAGATCAATTCTGTCAATGCATCTTGATTGGGAATTGCAGCAGGCTTCTCCTTACTAACCCCCAATTGGTTATTTTCTTCTTACTATAATGTTATGTTATGCTCTTCTGGTGCAGTGAGGAGTGGGGTCAGAGTTTTGGAGCATTTAAAGTACCCAGACACTACTCTCTTCAAATATGTGTACCGTAAGAAGGTCATCATTTTGGCTAACAATAGTATCTTGTGTTTTACAATATGTTCAAAACCTGTGGTTTAAAAATCCTGTACTAGCTGTTATCATGCTCCCATAGAGGTGTACAATGTTTATTTGGCCCTGCTGCGATTCTAACACACGATCTCTTCGTTACATACGCATATTTTCCCACTAACATGGAGAGCGTTTAATGGGGTTGCAGTCAGCCAACAGCAGGCTTCAAATGTATCTCTGCAGGCTGCAGTAGAAACATAAACCCTGTGAGTTATCTGATTAACATTGGAACATGGAACCTTCAGGTTACCCATCGTTTCTTCAGCAAATGAATGAACTCCTGAACGGGGACATCATTTCACCAAAATGCCTGGGGTAGCGGAAGTGACATCACACGACCCTTGACCTCTGATGGCATCAGAGGAAGTGATGTCACTTGACCCCGCCCCCACATGACATTATGTGAAATGATGGCACACAACCTTCAGATGCGTCTAACACCAGTGTTTCCACCCTGACCATTCAAACACACACTTTCACATTCCTACTCATTCACCCACCAGTTACTCACTCATACACCTTCTCCTACATCCACTCCCACTGCATTCTCCACACAGGCACACACCCACACAGAACATTCAAAAACACACTGTCACATTCCTACTCATTCACCCACCAGTTACTCACTCATACACCTACTCTTACATCCACTCCCACTGCATTCTCCACACAGGCACACACCCACCCAGAACATTCAAACACACACTTTCACATTCCTACTCATTCATCCACCAGTTACTCACTCATACACCTTCTCTTACATCCACTCTCACTGCATTCTCCACACAGGCACACACCCACCCAGAACATTCAAAAACAAACTAAGACATTCAAACTCATTCACCCACCAGTTACTCACTCATACACCTACTCTTACATCCACTCTCACTGCATTCTCCACACAGGCACACACCCACCCAGAACATTCAAAAACACACTGTCACATTCCTACTCATTCACCCACCAGTTACTCACTCATACACCTACTCTTACATCCACTCTCACTGCATTCTCCACACAGGCACCCACCCACCCAAAACATTCAAAAACACACTAAGACATTCAAACTCATTCACCCACCAGTTACTCACTCATACACCTACTCTTACATCCACTCTCACTGCATTCTCCACACAGGCACACACCCACCCAGAACATTCAAAAACACACTGTCACATTCCTACTCATTCACCCACCAGTCACTGACTCATAGCACATACATACATCTTACACGAACTTCAAACATGCAAAATACACATCACAAAAAAAAGCCTTCTTACCTGTTTTCCCAGCTTCGGTCCATCACTCCAGGGCAGTCTCGGCTCCTGGTTCCTGTATATGACCGACAAGGAAGCTAGAGGAGAAGGGGTTGGAGCTGAACGTGGCATGTGACACATCCCACATTTCATGGTCAGCTCAACCTACTGAGCGCTTCCTTCTCGCGCTGCAAGTCCGCTACGGCCTGTGACGTGCCGCCCCAGACCTGGTGTTTTAAAAAAAGATAATAATAAACATTTTTTAAAAAATACAGCGGTAGCAAGGGCGACCATATTACCCCCAAATGACGTCCCTAATCCTGAATCATGAATCGTTCTGCTAGTTTTGGATCCAAAAAGACGTTTTATAGTGGCTGCCTATGTCCCGTTAATGCCATTTATGGGTAGCCGGGGGTAGCAATCACTACCACCGGTCATGCCCTTGTTACTCAGGGCACTGCATTTTTTAACGCTAGCCTACGGCCTTTACACTTAGTTTCCATAAAGTGATGTATTGCACAGTAAAAATGCACCACTGGCTTGAAATGAAATGTTTTCATTTTGACACTATAAGAGTGTGCAGTCTCATTCTTATTTTCAAAATGTACATCAGCTTCAGCAGTGGAAGCCATAGGGAAATCGTGGAGGATTGTGAGATTATCCCTTGGCATGAGGAAATTAAAGGTTTTCCACAAAATCACTTGTCATGGCATCTTTAGAATGATTGTGTGTAGGGAGCTGTATTTAACTGCATAAAGTGTGTGTATGTGTGTCTCTGCGTGGTCATCTTCTTACCTAGTTAGCTTAAGTATGACTTTTTGGGCCTGATTTACAAAGCCTTTTTTCAGTGGGGTTTCCCCATTCAAAAAGTGATTTTGTAACTCTAGCCCTTTGTGTCTTGTCTGTGACCTTTTTTTCTGTGCACTTTTATCAATTTCAGAAATTGCTCTCTTTTTCTACAGTGTGTAGAAAGAGATGGCAGTAGTTCAGTGAGTTAACTGATTGCTGCTTGTAATTGAGTCCATTTTGCAGCCTTTCACGGGAATGAATCCCAACAGAGTCCACTCAGCCTTTCAATTTCATCCTTCCAATAGTGCAAAACGGGATACCATTGTTTGGATAACATTGTTATCTGTTAAAAACAGTGCAACACATTATGTTTGCAAGCACTTTATTGAAAACATGATGATGAATCACACTTCTTTGTCCCAACACGCATTGATAAAGATATTTTAAATATGTTTAGGTTGATTTAGAATGGGGTTTGTTGCGTTTTAAGTCCTGTTTATTAAACACAAACAACGTCTCCTCATGAAAGGGAATAATGTTGATCTAAAACTAAATATATGATGGCAAGAGATGTGGTCTACTTGGTAAATTGTAGACGGTGAAACAAGGACATCTGGTCTCTATTCCTGGCTTATCCACTTGGCCAAATTCTGTGATACTGGACAAATCCCCTTTCCTCATTGGTTCTTATTTTCCTTAATGGCTCTACTTGAAATCACCTAAAAAGTATTTCTCTTCAGTTGGCCAATCAAGAAGCTGCAACATTCACTCCTAAAATGCACCTTAATTATAAGCAAAATGCATCCACCTCAAATTGCTTCTGCACTATTCTGGGTCTCTTAGACATTCATGACTACTGGACCCTGGGTCTAACATCTGCCACACCTGTAGGCGTGACTGGTCGAGTAGCACAAGGCATTAGACTACTCTTGACATGTGATAGAAACACCAGGGAATGGACATCTGTACATTACATAAGCTGCCTATACATGGCTTATCAGGCTTTAACTGGCATAAAATGGCAGCACTTGGGCATATGAGGCCTCTCCTTGCTTTTGATAACTATACATGGCGTATGTGGATTAGCCTTGCATAATATGGCACTACTCTATGTAAGACTGCACTTAGCATAATATACCAATATCTTTGCATGTAACACTGCATGTGTCATACCATGACAACACCTGGCGACCATGTCTAGCACATGAGAATTTAACTTGCATGAGTGGGCAGTAAACTGGCTATATGAGGCTGTACTGGTCTATGATAGTTCTGCCTGGTGCTCCCCTGGCATATCATGACTGCGCCCATGGCATTTCTGATGCAGCACCATAGTTAATGCATGGTGGGAAACGGAAAAGGAGTTTTATCAGCTTTTTGACTATTTGCTTTGTATCAAACTTAAACTTAATGTAGGTATTGCTTTTACATATGTGATGCCACTATGGCCTACAGTCATATGCCATTAGTTCCTATGATGTCGTTAGGAGTAAAGGTCATGAGAGGAAAGTTCCTGTGATATCATTAGGTGTGTGATGTCACTTCCGCTACCCCAGGCATGTTGGTAAATTGGCCTCCCTGATACAGCCCCTTGGCTATCTCACTTGGAGTTGCACCTGGGGCCTGTGCACAGAACTCTGCAACATATATGACCTCACCTAGAGGGACTGGAACCCGTGGCCTCGAGGTTACTCATCTATATCAGCAAGATATGTTCAGTCTGCAGTCATATTTTGCTCGCTTTTCTAGGCCATTATTCTTGGCGCATGTAGATGTTTTGCAAAGGCTGCAGCGGGGCTGGGAGGGAAGACAGGAGTCATATTTGTTCAGAATTCTAAATAGAGCATAAACGCATACATTCAAAAGCATAGATTCATAAAAGCATGGCGTATGCAGATGAAGTGGACTGGTTTCAAAATGAAATACTTTGTAGAATGTCTGTCCAATCTAATAGTACTTATTCTATTGATCACTGAAGGATGAAAGACCCGATTGGCCCATTCAGCAGTCCATAATGTGAGCTTGTATGTTACACAGATCTTTGTTACACGTGCATTCCTTCTCTGAGCTATCATGCCAGGAAGGGACCGTGCTTCAATTCTTAATTGAAATGAATTTTGCCAAAACTATTTTGAAGAATGATGTGAAAGATTAACATTGTAGTGTTTATGTGGTATAAAGAACTTTGAGGCACTCATTCTGAGCAAGGGGTAGTGGTAAGAATATGTCTTATTTTTACCCCCTGTTTAATTATGTGCCAGATAGAAATCCCGTTATGTTATGAGTTAAAATATCTCATAACCCCATTGTCGCCTCTATCCAAGAGAAGGAGTAAAACATTTTAAAAACTCCACAGGCGTTTCTTAAACATGTTCTCCGAAAGCACTTTCTTGCGATATAACAAAAAATGCTTGTGCCAGGTGACAAACTACAGGAGTCAATAGTGGGTGTCTCTGACGCCCACCTTCTCACTACCTTCAACTACAGAATGTACCCGTTTGTGCATTAAAACAATGTGTACATTAGCGTTATGGTCCATTGCAGTACACATTCGATGTCGTGTGGCAGTCCAGTAAAAATAGCGGTAATTCCGTGTTGGAAAAAAGTGTCGGTAGCAGAACTACCACCACGTTTTACACGCACAGCAGAACTTGTAATGAGGCCCAATGTCTTTCTGGGACAGTTGTCAAAAAGATCTGAGGCCCACAGGCGTGTGGTGCTTTATAAACATTTAAATAAATAAATAAAATAAATAAGATGCCCTGGAGCATCAAAGGGGAACTTCGTACATGTGTTAAGGTCAATAGTAAGAAAAGGGTGGAGTACTTTCCTTTTCAGAGATAAGGGTCCATTTTGTTCTCATAGCCTCTGTGATTTGGGGTCATGTGCAGCTCAAAGGGCTGCTACAACCCATACTTGACTCTCAGAGTTTACATGCACTGAGTGCATATGGTTGGAATTACAATAACTTTGCACCTACATGTTCTATTTATTGCATCAGTGAAAATATGTATTACTTCAATGCATTTTTGCATTGGCGGTTGGTGTTACGTTTTGGTAATACAGGCCTAGTCTGCTTGATGTGCTCCTTTTTGGGAATCAACACAGATTGAATTCTAAAAATATGTACTCCAGTTCATGTTATCAAAATGTGAACTCATGTAGTCACAACCTACAGGTTTGGAACCAGATGCTAAATAGGGTGGAGTGGGGAAATGTGTAGGCATATCCAATATATACCGATGTGGCGGGCAGATTGTCTGATAAGTAGTTTTTGAAAAAATCTGGCGGTGAATGTTTGGAAAACTATCACTGTAATTTGCCTTCAGTTGTTGTTGAAGTTGCGATGGTGTAGTGCATGAATGCGTGTTCACTGTTCATTTTTAGTTTTGGCTATTAGTTGGCGCTGAAAGCGCTAACTATAAAGCCGAAACTATTGTCATTAAAATAAGAGCTTTAACATGAGAGCTTGAAACAGGGGCTTTGGATGCAGGTTTGCTGTAATGCTTTTCAATGCAGGTTGGCATATAAGGATGGATACATGGTAGTGTCCTACCCATTTAACGCCCATCGCTAAGTGAAATTAATAGGGGTTTCCACCCATTCCCACCAATCTCTGCCCACAACACACCTCTTTTTGAACTCTATGGCAGAATTTCTACAGAATTTCTACTGTGTTGTGAATTTTTTCCTTCCAAAATGGCGTTTGCCATGTTTTAATGTTGTTAAAAAGGTTTTTGACTTGTTTGATGCTTTAAAATATATTTCCAGCAGCTTTCAAGTTATGTTATGTTACACATTTCACAGTATTTCGATTAAAAATAAACAGTTTCCTGTAATACTTTCGTTTTGGTTTAAAATGGCTGTGAAAATGTACATCTAGTGACTTGTGGGGGATTTGTTAAGTGTTTTTAATGTAAGGAGCACTGGATTGGCTGTGCAGTGAGTGATGTCAGTGGTTCTTCAGTTTGTGTTTGTTTACCAGGGCAGCCATTTTTTTTTGGCATGGCCTTACGTTATATGCAATTCCCATTTGCATCTAAACAGGCTGTTTAGTTTATCATGTATCCTTTTTAAGTGACCGCTTCTGGGCTATCGCCAAGGGTGAACATCCATTTATGGGCATTTGTCAAGATCTTGGTTCATTTTTTTTGTGCGAGAATTGTTTTGCCTGCATTTCCCTAAAATGTTCCCTGATGCAAATTGTTGTATTGTATTGGTTATGTTGTGCAGTTTCAGAGAGCAATTAAAATACACTAGATATATGTGTACTCTTGTTTACACCAAAGCAGATGCAAAAAAAAAGAACAACAAATAATGGGTGTCTGCATGTAAAGCTCGTTTACTTTTGGAACCAAGAAGTGCGATAGCTTGAGCTGAGGCTTTTCCCACTCAGCTCAAGCTATCGTTTACAAGGGGGGCCCCAGGGGGAACGCAAAGTGTTTCCCCCCGGGGAGGTTTTTGGCGCTGCACACGGGCAGCGAGTGGCCGTGGGGGGCAGAGCGCCTCCCTTGGGTATTTAAGGGCCAGGGAAGGTTCGGGAGGCAGGCGACGGTTGGACTTTTTGATTGTCCCGCCCTCCCACCCCTTCATTTTGGGTTAGGTCTGGTGTCTGGTTTTATTAAATGGGGATGGGGGACCATTGTACTTGTTTTCTGCGTGGGTTTTTTACGTCCCATGTCAAGTTCTTGCAGGGTTTTTTGGTCTGTTAAGGAGCTATTATATGGTAGTTTTGTGTGACAGGACGGGGCATCAGTGAAGTTGTAACATTTTGTTGCTGATGTAGCAGGTCAGACTGACTGCAGGTCATAGGAAGGGGGAGTTTGGTGTAGAGGGGACTCTGAGGGGTATTGAAGTGGTCCTGGGCTCCTGGGGCATGGCCCCTTTTGATGTGGGGGGAGGGAAGCACAATGGGGGAAGGACACGGGAAAGGATGGGGTGGTGCTGTTTGCACAAGCGGGCCACCCCGGGGGAACAGGTATTGAGCCTGGAGGGGCATGGCCCCGGGGAGAAAGCGGGACGCCTGGAAAAGGGTTAAGGAGACGGTAGGGTCCAAGGGATAGTTAGGGCGGAAATGGCTTTATTTAATTATTGAGAATGTTTAATTATTTAATTGGTTGTTTGAAATATGTCTTTAGTTTGTAAGGCCATGGAGCCAGGTAAGCGTTTAATTGTAAGCTGTGGCCTGTCACATTAAAGCAAACTTTTCCACTTTTAAATGAGTCTGGGTTTTTGTGCAGTAAGCCAAAAGGCGTTTAATGCCGGCTGGCTCCCTCGGCAGAGAAATAAACGGGCGGCAGGTAAACGGCAGCAATTTTCTGCTTTGCAAATTATTTGACAATCAGCACGTAAAGAAAAAAAAATGCTCTTCATCTCGTGGAATCACAACTCCCACCAGGATATGCACCGGATGATAGCACGCTGTATGTATTTCGGGACAGTATTGGGAAAAGCCATGTTCGGTAAGAATGCTCGTACCACTTAGACAATGAACGCATCAGGTAAGTAACAACATTTGGACAGCAAGTCAATACAGCTCTGAATGGCAGGATGACCAGATAAAAAAAAAAAGAATGGGACAGGTCATAGACATAGACGTAGGACTAAAGTAAATGCAAATGAAACTGCAGTCCCACTTCTATGTCGCTGTCCTGTTGTGGGGGTTAGGGAGCCGTTTGCTCACAGGCACACTACTCTTATTGTAGGAGAGTGGCCGGGGAAGGGAAGGAGGAGGAAATGGGGGCATGAAAAGCATTCACGCCCCAATTCACTCGCAGGAAGAGTCACGCTGGGCCCGATTTCGGGATTTCGAAATTGTGTCCTGGCAAAAAAACGAGACCAATAAAATTAAAAAACTCCCAGGATCCTGGGTTGGAGGGCTATTTCCTGGGACTGTCGGGAGAAACCCGGGACGTCACCCTACTGGTCACCCTACTGAAATGTCTCCAACAATGAGCGAATTCAGACCAATACACGGTTGGAGTATTTGGCCTCCTTATCGACAAAGGTTGCTTTCAGTCACACCGTATCTATTCCCATATCAATCATCACTGTAAATGAATACAGCATTATCATCGACGAAGACATCACTCAAACAGAGCATCCAAAGCCCCCGTAAAAGGCAACTCGGAGGCCAGCAGTGTTCTCGCATAAAGATTAGAGATTAGGCACGCCTCTCGCACACGGCTTACGTGAAATACACCAAACTGGCACTGAAATGATTCACTCCGCAGTCTGCACTTCAAGGCTTCGGATCCAATCACCATGTTTAAGGCGTGCTAAATTTCTCTAGATAACACAATTAATCTGGTACGAAAATTAAGGTATGGAATTGAACCGATAGGGACGATTTACGTGGCCTGTCAAAATATTGGCAGCTTTATAGAGTGAGGTGTCCCTCCCTGTAATGTGGAAGCTTCAAGTTTTACATTCCCTCCTTTGAATCCCTGTCAGCCTCCCTGAATCTTGGAGAGTGTAATCAATGTTTGCAGGGGCCGTAACGCCGCGCTGAATATTCCACTCCTGTGATAATCAAGCGGCTCGGCGCACAACCATATACAATGTGCACAAAATGGACAGAGCGCCACAGGCGCTATTTCTGTATTTTTATGAAAGTTACCGCCTGGGTCGTACCTTTACCACCATGGTGTAAACAACGTTTACACCATGGTGGATGGCGGATTTACCGCCCCATTC
The DNA here is from genome assembly GCF_040938575.1 of Ambystoma mexicanum. Taxonomy (NCBI): domain Eukaryota; kingdom Metazoa; phylum Chordata; class Amphibia; order Caudata; family Ambystomatidae; genus Ambystoma; species Ambystoma mexicanum. The sequence goes on from NC_090921.1 coordinate 804,941,159, forward strand.
CAAGGTGAGTGGGGCGGTAAATCCCCATTTCCCATTTTACCCTTCCCCATTCCCATTTTTGCCCCATAGGGCATAATGGGAGTGGGGAAGGCGCTAATTACGCCACCATAAATTACGGTGGCGTAATTAGCACCATGGTCCCTTAGCAACATGGATTTTAACGCCTGCAAAAAGCAGGCGTTAAAATCACCATGGCGCTAAGGGACCTTGTAATCAGGCGTTAAGGGTCGGCGCCGTTTACGGCGCCGTTAACCCCTTAACGCCTGATTCGTAATGAGGCCCTATGTCAGGAAACAATAAAATGCAGTCAAGGGCAATCAACCAGGACTGAGGGTGTTCAGAATACATTAAACCCAAATCCATATGAGTTACTGCTTTTTTTTTAGTTTTGGATACCTGAGGCATCCTGACCGAATGAGAGGCCGTGTAAGCCCTCGTCATGTGTCCAAGATCCCCCTTCCATCCGCCATCCCAAACGAAAAATAAAAGTGGCAACCAATATCCTGAAAATAAAGTAATTTTTGCAACAAAAAAAAACGTGTTTGTTGCCAGCTTGCTGTGAATGAAATGCGTGCGTTTGTGAGTTAGTGTGTGTGTGTGTATATGTGTGTGTATGTGAAGTGTGTGTGTGTTCAAATGAAATGTATAATGTGTGCTAGATGCCAGCATTTGTTTAGTGGGGGTGAACCAGATACCGCTCCAAGCCACTTCAGGGTTGTGGTTTTATAAAGAAATGCAAAGCTTCCAAAGATCTCCATAGAAATGTCATGTATGTCTGCAGTTGCAATCCCGATGGATTCCGCTGGCCTGGTACCTTATGTCCAGAGGCATTTTTCCAGGGCTTGGGCTGTGTCTTACTTAGGGCCCCACGGGAGTTATGGGACCGATTTGCTTTAGATCAGCATCTGTCGAGAGTTTCAGCCAATGGAGCAGAAGACAACATGTCCAGTTCGAAGCATTATGTGCTGTGGAAAGTAACCTATTCCATCTAGGTTGTACAGGACATTTAGAGTAGGGGTTATGCTGTCTACTGGAACTAGCTGGCCGTTTGTTATATTTCTGCAAACAGCATTTGATCACAGTGTGTGATCTTGGACAATAACTGTTTTTGTACGATAAAGTAGTGTGCTGGCATATATTGTGGACACTATAAAATAACTACATGCTTTCAAATGCATGCAACACACTTGAATAGGTGTTGCACATCACTGCTTTCATAGCGTTTTGCTGCATAAAAATACTTAAAAAGGAAGTTAGTCACATTCCTTCCCACTCAAAACTTAGCCTCACAAATTGTTTGTTTTTAAAAACCAACGGAAGGCGAGGCTCATACAAGTCAACCCTAACCTTCTAAGTTTGTACCACTGACAACTAGCCACAGAGATGTTTTTGACCACCTGTGTTGAAGGATCAGCACACAGGACATATAAGTATACCAGAAAAAGCGGGCGGGTGAGTATAATTCCCCGCCTGCTCTCTCCTTCCTCTGTGCTCTCATTCTCGCTGCGTTCTTATTTCCCCCTGCGCGCCCATTCCCCCTGCGCTCTATCTTCTCACCTGTGCTTTCACACGGTTTTGTAGCTGCTGCCATCACGGTAGTCTTTCACATGCTACACAAAAGCCAAAACTGTTGTCATTGCCAATGCTTGTTTTGTATTGTTCTAATCTTGTTGAGGAAATGTACTTAATGAATTGTTCAGCATGACATGGATTGAAATTTGATATTTTAGAAAAATCAACTCACAAAATATAAGTTGATAGCTTTTAGTGGCTCATACAAAGTTGCAATCCATAAGGGGTCGCGTCCATTAAGCTGTCATATCTTCAGTATTGACATCATTGTCAGTCTTTTTTATTTATTTATTGATAATTTGTTAGGCGCGTACACAACAAAATTGTGGCTCCAGAGATGAGGGCTTGAATGTGGGCCCGCTTCTCAGAGAAAATAGAAAATCCCTGAGGACATCTTGGAACCTATAAAATCCCTTCATAGAAATACATCAGTGAGAGTACGATCGAACAAAGGAGGCAGCCTGTCTAAAGTAACTCAAACTGCAAAAGGGGTAAATCAGGGGTGCCCCCTTGCCCTGACCCTGTTCAATTCGTACTTATGGGATTTTAATGACCATGAACCGAATGTTAGATAAGTTCCTCCAACAATAGGGGGGGGTCCAAGTCTCCCGCCTTCTCTATGCGGATCATCTAGGGGGGGGTCCAAGTCTCCCGCCTTCTCTATGCAGATCATCTAATTTTGTTAGATCAAACAGCGATTAGACTCCAACACCAGTTAAATAACCGGGCAAACAACATCACAAAAAATTACTTAGAAATCACCAAGAAGAAAACTAAAATCATGATCGTTGAGAGAAACCAACAAAGAGAAAAGAGGATTTCCATTGGAAACTGGAAGGCTCTGAAATAGAACACGTGAAAGAGTTCCAGTACCGGGGAGTGATCTTGAATAACAGCAAGCGAGAAGCCCCAATGCAAGCCAATTTATTTGAAAAAGAGAAGAAACTAACTTCACAAGCAAGAGCTATTGACAACAAGCTTGGTCTCGTCTCTATGATCCCAGTTATCCAATTTTATAAGGGAAAGGTCGTTCCATTCCTGATTTATGGATCAGACGCAATGCCACTGGTCCCGGAGTAGATCTGGCTCAGACTGGAAGGTTATTTTTGGCGTTGAGTGTTAGGTCTACCAATATCGACCTCAATGGCATCAATACGCCACAAGCTGAGCCAACAATCACTGCAATCGATGGCAAAAAGAAACTCCTTGATGCTTTATAGAAAAACAATCATAGATGATCGCACAAACATTTTTGATGTCGTAAAGGCTGAAATTGAAGGAAAGAATAAAATACTGGTAGACTGGGCGCAAGGTAATCAGTTCAAATTAGGTGAGATAAACTGCACAGAAGAAGAGCTAATCCAAAACCTGAATAAGGTAAAAAGAAAACTAGAAGAGTGGGATTGATTCAGACTATCTCGACAGCTTCCTGAAATAAACTGACGGCTCACCTAGCACCAGCAGCAAATAAAATCTATGAACTATATGAGGAAATGAGAGGAAATTTCCTAACAAATCTTTGCGCAACACTTTTTTACGGATACGCTTGAATATCCTTTCAACAAATGAAATTAGAGCCATAAGAGGTCTGTCACCCACCAACAAGTGTCGATTCTGCAACAATGCAGAACAAGTGGAAACAATCAGACATCTGCTGCTATCCTATACTGGACTAACCACAGCAAGGAACATCCATATGAGTCATCTTTTTAAAGATCTTTGAATCTGGAACGTAGAGGATTGGTGGTTCCACCTAATGGAAGGAGAAACACTGTCTTACGTGATTGCAGTAGCACAATTATTTCAAAAATTAGAGCTCTAGAAATAAGGAGACAATGAAGAACAAGAGTGCACGGACACGATACAAAGAATGTATCGGTTTTAGACTGGAATAAACAATTGTAAACTTGCATGACAATTGAATCAAGAAATAAAAAAAAGTAATATTGCCTTTGGAGCAGGCGACAGGCCAGTTTGTCAGAGGATGAACCCGAAGTCTGCCACTTCCCTTCAGCAACTTTGCACTTATGTTTCAGAGATGGCAGGACAGAATCGTACCAGCCGTTGCATTTAGAGGCAGGTTTCAGGCAGATCCTCAGGATAGGGGCAAGAATGTCGAGGGTGTTTAAGGTGGAGAGGTGCAGGTTAGCAAAGACAGAGTCAGAGGGAGAGTCAGGAGCAGGGTTGGGAGGCGGTATGATATTGGAAGCAAAAGCAGCGACTGACAGTCACTTCATTGGTTGAATGACAGCGAAGGAGGCTGGCAGTGCGAGGGGCGTCAGAAAAAGGACAAGGGGCCCCAAGAGGGAGGATAGGAGAGAGTGGTCAGACCAGGAGAGGGGAGTGGTGACTGGGTTAAAGATAGATATGTCCCCATAGATGACAGCATCCAAAGTGTGGGATGAAACGAAAGCGTGTTCCTGTGTAAATAAAATTAGACAACTGATTGAAAAGCTACTAGCGATCACTCTACTAGTAGCTGTCACGAATAAATCATATAATTTAGTAAAGAAATTGTCATATACCACCTAACATACTTCGCTTGTGCAGTATATTATTGACACAAAACAACAAAGACATAGTAGTGTGAACACAAGTGTAATTGTTTATTGATAAAAAGAAAGCGAATTATAAAGCTTGTGTAAACTGCATTTGGTTACAACATTGCTTCTGAAAGAAAATAGTGAAACATTTCACAGAAAAAGTTACAACATCTTGGTAATATACAAATACATTTAACTTTGAAAGGAAAACAAACAGGAAAGCTGAATATAACAGATCACGCTCAGTATGACAGCAGCCTAGCTCTGTCTATGAGGCTAGATGTGCTGGATAGGTCATGAAACAGACTGTAGCTAACTGTCCCTAGCTCAATTAAGGCCTTTTTATGTGGCAAAATCAGCCCAAACATATAGGAAAAGGCCAGGTAAATTTGAATTACAGAGCAAATGACAGTGCAGTTTTAAACTTATGCAAGTTAATCATGAAGCTGAAAAAATGTACATAAGGCTGAAATAATGTACATTATACTGTCATTAACGGGCCCGGTTGTTAGCATCCTCCCCATTCCCACTGAGCCCTATTGGGTGCGGGTCCAGCGAAAGGGAATTACCTGGCCCTCCAAGGTCGGAATGGCCCGGTAAATCCACTTTTGCGAGACCGGGACCCGGTACCCTGTTTGGGGGTAGCCATGCCGCTAAAACTGGCATGGCTACCTCCAAACTCGTAATGAGGCCCACAGAGTATGTGCATTGAGTGTGATAGCCTTGAGATGTGTTCAAGAGACCCTTAAAAGTGTGGAGGTTTCCATGCCAAGGTAAGGTTATTAAACCTCCGTCCTGACAAATCCAGAGAGTAATCTTTGTTGGCAAGCCAACTGACAGAGGTGTCAGAGCCACGATTTGACAATGCACATGTGACTGGAAGGAATACAAGAGGGAGATGAGAAAGAGAGGTGTCAGTACCCCAGTGCAAAACCTGAAAGGCTACAAGGTTAAGACTCGATGCCAAAGATGAGACTTGGTGTACAAAGATTGTACATTAGATGAAGAGTGATCCCTGATTTAACGTGAGTTCCTTCTCTAATGGATCAATGTGTATAGAATATAAACATAGACTAAATGCAATCCTTCCGTGATAGATATGTTATGCCATGGGACATCCGGACATCCAAAGATTGCTTTGGAGACAAAGAGACCACAGCCCAAACCCAGATGGCAAACAGTGCACCCCACCAGATGAGATGAACCCCACACTCGACCACACATTTACGGATTCCGGCACATGATAACTGCAGCAGAGGCGAACCATATAACAACACTAAACCATGAGCTTCATATGCTGCGTACTCTGTAATCCTCAGGGTCGGACGGGGGCATACAATTGTCGTGGGCACCAATGAAAAAGTGGCCCACAGTTGCAAATGGCAATTCATTCCTTTTGTGACAGGCCGTTTGAGTAGTACCCAAGGGGGAGTTTTATGATAAAATGGGATGTAAATTGTGCATTTTAAAGACTATTTATTGATTAATTCTGGTCAAAACAAATAGCCGCAAGGTGAAGTAACTTATCAAACTGGCCCACATTGGCCAAAAAAGTGGCACACACTAGCATTTTGTGTTTTTGGTTGGGCATTGCCCTATCGGCCAGTGGAGCCTGATAGTCCTCCATGCCTGCGAGTGGGACCCAGGCGTCCATCGTGTGGGGCTGCACTAAACGTGGAGAAAGCAGTATGCACATCCCTTTCCAGAAAGATGGTTCTGTGTGGAGACGGGCTAATCACGAGTCAGCCGGTGGCCCTTCAATTCGGAGGTAACGCAATTTCTGCTGCATTTAAGGGTCCGCCCAATCTCGAGTCTGGCAGCATTTAGCCCCAGCTCTGATCTGGGGGTAAATGCACTGACTTTGCGCCCATTTTCAGGCGCAGTTAGCGAGACACTTTTAGCGCACGCTAATTACGCTTACAAAAATGCCCCATAGAGTCCAATGGACTCTGAATAGAATGAGGATTAACAGCATCATCAGTACTTGTAGCGGTAATGCTATTTGTGTTGGGCGGTATCTCGGCCGTATAACCGCCAGATTACCGCCCAACTCATGATGAGACCCGAAGGCTCCACAAAACCCCACAAACGAATCACGTGCAGATTTGCCAGATAATTACACTACATGCCAAACGGCACATAATCCCACATGCACTTTTGGAAGACATCACATGACAAAACACTGGTTGCATAGTAAATAAAAACAACACAATAAGCAATACAGTGCAATACCCTTTCATTGTTCATGCACAATTGTCGGACATAAGTCGTTAAATGGTACATCATTATATATGGAAATTAGCGTTGTTTTCTGTTACGCACATTTGGCAGATATTAACCGCAACATGCCACATCGGGAAAGGGGCAATGATGGCACGGCTCGTTATGAAATGCCAAATACTTCTGATGTGTTCCCCAATTTTACCCGCGCTCACAACAGTAGACCCACACCTTCAACCCATCAATGATCCAGTTTTGAACAGAGGGCCCGAAGCACTGAGCAATTCAGGGTTAAGCCACCTACACTTACCTCCAACTATGATGGAACCTAGTGCCAACTAGCCAGGAGTCCTAAAAATGCCTCCCTACACTGGCCTCTGGCTCACAGACTGTCCGGTACTCCACAGCCCCGGGAGGTGGGTCCACTTACTCCCAGTTTACCATGGGGCCATCACTGGGGGCCGTGCAGGAGAGCTGCCCTTTCATATAAGGGAGCATGCTAAAAAAGGTGTAGCTTCAGGGCAGACTTTACCCCCTAAGGGCTTGCAATCCCCCACTGAATTACCCACAATCCCACCAGCCCTCATCCCCCACCACACTGCTGATACACAGGAATAGGTAATTTGGTGTAAATACACTGGGTCTGTCACAAATTCCCCAGGTCTCCAGATACCCCATGCACACAACTCCAGGAACCAGGCCAAACACACCGCGAGGCCAACTGTGCTCCCACTCATCCCAATCTGCAACACCATCGCAGACCCCCCATGGCTGATTCTTTCTGACCTCAACTCTCTCTCTCTCTAAGAACTCTCCATTCGTCCACTGCCAGATTCCTCCCCCATATACTGCAGCCACCCAAACTGCATTCACCTTATGCCTCATCCCCTCAACACAACCCCCCAAAATATCACCCTAAAACCTCCCAGGTTCACTCGAACCCCAGAAAGTAGACGGACCTTGAGCATGTGTGTGTAGACAACTGTTCATGATTTAGGAAGTAACAATCCTGGAGGAGGATAAAACACAATTACCCCACTATAAATGCAAATTATAAATTCAATTTACTATCATCAACAATGAAAAGATACGACCTAAAGACCTGTTCAAAAGTGCTGGGCAAGTATAAAGTGCAATGCAAAACGTGACGTGTGCTTACTAAAACATTAAACATTTCATAATTCAATCAACGATTAAAACAATTCAGCCATACAGTTCAGAAAAAACAATACACACAAAGACCACAAAACATATTGAAAAACTGCAATACATACACAAAACTATAGACCGGTTGTGCTTGTTATTATTCGTTATAGTAAACCACCTCTGTCAATCGAATGACTAATAGTGCCACGCTCCTTCCAAGTAGGTGTGTACATTATAACCCAACATGTTTCATTCCTAATTCAATGTTCAAAATATCAGGAAATTCTTCAGGGGATATAATCTCTTTCACTATTAACACCTTAACCCACTCGAATAATGGGATAGCATGTCATTAGATCACTAAACTACAACTCTCAATATATTCCAATTCCTCATGACACTGAATTCCATAGGTGCTGTGGTTCACTGTGGAGAGCGTTGCTATCTGCATCACAAAACACACAACAAACAACTTTAATTACTTGCTGCTTTATGTTTACAAATGCATCCGCACAAAGACCATTATTTCCAATTAAGATCTAATCCTAAAGCTTACTTCGAATAATTATCGAGTTAATGGCTGTAGGCTGGGAAGAGTACATTTTGTGTAATTCCCAGAGAAAACATAAGCCATGCATCCCTGGTTAGCTTCCTTCAATGGTACACAACGATATGTGCTAGTGGGTGTACTTAATTCACGACAACCAAAGCGAGAAGCACTTACTTTTACAGTTTTTCATCTGTGCATCAAAAGAATGGTGTTGTGTCTTGTATTCCAAATAGTTCACATCTAAATGGGCATTCACAACTTTATTCCGACTTGGTGCTGTAACGACATATATACACCTCATTAATTCTTCTTAGCATAGAGTATGATTGTAATTAGTGCTTGCTTGTCAATAGTGCCAGCCACAAAATATCTAACTAGCTCATGTTAAAACACTATCACTTACTTTAATATGAGCAGTTGCTCACGTAGTTCCTGTCTAATAGTCGACCCTCAAATTAAGGTCCAGCTACATCTAGTTGGCCTACGTTGCAACGCGTCATAAGTCATAAATCGCAGGCTGTGGAGCAAAAACAATACACTAGGTGACTGGAGGGTTTTGCGCTCTCCTTAAGATGTTAGCACACACGTATACTGGCATAACTGGATCTACACGGAGACAATGGGCCTCATTATGACCCTGGCGGTCCTGTAATGTACGGTGCCGGTACGGGACCGGCACTGTTCATTACGGGCTGCCCTATTACGAGGACTGCTGCGGGACTCGCTAAGGAATGCCTAGTCAGACCAGGCGTCCTTAGCAGGTCCCGCTAACAGTCCAGGATGCTAACAATAGGCACATCGTTAACAGGCCCGTTGTAAGCATCCTCACCATTCCCATTGAGCCCAATGGGGCTCAAAGGGAATGGGGATTAATTTTTACCAGGTCCCAGAAAAGGGCAATTACTGGGTCCGCCAAGGTCGGCATGACACGGTTATTGCCCTTTCCTGGGACCCGGTAAAAAATAATTACCGGTGGCAGCTGTGCCGTTAATAAGGGCACGGCTACCACCAAGGTCGTAATGAGGCCCCATGTCACTGATTGGAAGCAGTCACCATTTCAATGTGATAAACAAGTATATACGTTAAAGATACCACCCATTTTCTCCAAATATTGGACACCATCTCTCTTACTACAGAATATATAATATATCCGTTCAGGTTTACGTATTAGAAGAGCATTGGATTCTTTCATTTATATGAAGGAGTTACCTTATCACGAAGATACCATTTACGAAGTTACGCGACAACACGATGAACATTTTAGCCCCCAAATACTAGTTTTCGTACATTGTATCCGTCGACCTCAAAGTCGAGAATATTTCCAATTTGCCCTTCAGCCATATATTATCTTCAGTCTGTAGGCTTGTGTATACGATATGAGCTGTACATATGAATAACGCTTGACGTTATAGATACTCTATCACATTAAAACAGATACTACAACATGGCCACTGTTTTCAACGTGGCTTGAGATGTCCCCATGGCAACGCCATGTCAACAACCTTAAATACCACTAACACAAAGCGCGCATTCGCGTGGCGTCCTTCGAGGATTCATCGCATATCGTTGCTAGTTAAAGAACTCTCTTCCCGCACACTACACGATATCCTCCCTTTAGCATGATGATCTTTAGTACTCGTATGCACACTATAACTTTCTATTCATAACAAGACACATATGTGTTCCACAGAGCTTTAATGCGGCCAGCAACCTGTTTTTGTACTACATTTGCCCGGCCGCTACATCGCAGCTTGAAATAATGTTAATCGCACCTTCAGGTTAGTGCATTTCTTCATCACCCAGGATTATATCACACCGAGCACTAACATTCAAACTAACTAAACTGTTGCCTTTTTCCCCCTTTTCTTTTCTTTTCTTTTCTTTTACTTTGCTATACCGCTTATTTACGGAAATACCGATTCACCGGCATTTCTATCATGGTTGGGCACGAATGTATCTATGATTTATCTCTACATATGTTGGAAATTATTTAACATTATACTTGATTTCTGATGTGCGTTGGCACCAATTTGCATATATATAATTAAAAACAGTGCCATCAATTTACGGCATTCGAACGAGAATGTAATTTACGATTTATCTACATGGTTGACAGATTTTGTAACATGAATGTGGGGGGACATGACATCATGGTAACGTACTGTGTTGACGGCACCCTACTGCTTTTTGCTGTTTCCTGAATTAATTTGATATTCACGTCCTTTGCATATAACTGCTGCTGACAATTAATAATTAATATATTTTGTGAATTGTGGGTCATAGATCCGTTTATCAATTTTATTCGATCGGATCATATGAGTACACTAAATGAGCTGGCCCTGAAGAAGGACTTTTGATTCCGAAATGCATAGGCCATTATGAGCTCACCCAATGCATCTGCTTTGATAAAGATGTATAGCTGCTAAGCATCCAAATGTGAATAAATAACAATATATCATTTTTTTCAAAACATACAAATAGAGTATTTGAAGCCTTATTACTCTTGATTAACCAGCAATAAATAGCCACTTCCCGAACTCGGTTGGTACTCTATATGTAAGTGTAGCTTGACAATACTCTCAAAACTCGCATTGATACTTATATACAATGTACAGATAATCGCCACTCAGCTAATCAGGTGACAATCAATGTTGTCATTCAGCCCAAGTTAATGAGTTCTTGTTTTGAATATGAGGTGTGATTCAAATCTTTCAAGCTTCATTTGATCATGTTCAGCACTTATTTTCATCAGAATAGTCCATTTGAGTTCATCACATTTGTGGTCAGCTGCTTGGAAGTGTCCCACCATAGCAGTTGTCAATACTACATTCCGAATGGAGCTTGTGTGCTCCGTGATTTTTGTCTTAACCTTACGTTCAGTTTTCCCTATGTACATTTAGCAAAATGGACACCAGATTGCGTAAACCACCCAACTGCTATTAGAATTAGTGAAACAACGTTGTTGCCAGGGTTTAACCAGCCCTATATCCACCTCATATGTTCTCGCTGTTTGCCCACAGCATTTGCAATTGCCACACGGTCTATGTTCAATTGGTTTGGGTGTTAGGTTCTTCATAGATATCATTGCGTGTCACCAATTCTTTCTAATTTTTACACCTTTTTTTTACACCATTTTTTTGTAGGCAAGCCTAGGTTGTTCCAGCGCATTGTTCCCTTTGGCCAAAATATGCCAATTTTTCAGAATGATTCTTTTAATCTGATTGGTCAAAGTATTATAAGTGTTGACATATGTAATATTGTCACTGACCAGTTTAACTTTGTCTATAGTCAAGCCAGGCTTCCCTGTTGTTGTTCGAGGCTCGTTTAAAAGCCTTCCTGATCGTTTTCTTAGGGTACCCGTTCACTTTCAAATTGGTGTTCAAATTCACAGCCTATTTTTCAAGCTCCTCTTTATTCATACTGTTAAGTTTCAATCATAGTAATTGTCCTCTAGGCAAATTTTCTCTAGTGTGTTTGGGGTGAAAGACAACAACGAGTTCTTGTCTGTTTCCTTATGAAACGGTTTCACTTTTAAGACACCGTTGTGCTGGCCTGCGTATCACCTCAACCCAACCCGCTAGAGCCCACACTGTGTACACCATGATCATCAGCAGTAGCCTCCACTGCTCAAGATATGGGATATGGCATGAAATATGGCCGATTGGGGGGGCATTTGCAAAAAAGGAATGCCACCAAACCCTGCATACTCTCCAAGGCTGGGTATCCAAGAGGCACGGTACCAAACCCCCGGACCCGGAGGTCAGGTACAGAAATAATGGCTACCCAAAGTAGTTCAAAGCTCTGAGACCTGACAGGTGGACCACTCATCATTAAATACTTTCCTATCTGAGTCTAGCCTCCTGTCTCCGGAGACAATAGGCCTCATTACGAGTCTGGCGGTAACCGCGGCGGTAAAACCGCCTGGTTACCGCCGGACTCCTTTTACCATTCCGCCTCCATGATTCCCGGAATTACCGGGGCATTACAACCCCGGTCTTCCGGGAATCACGGAGGCGGAATGGTGTTAATCCCCATTCCCATTAAGTCCTATGGGACTCGATGGGAATGGGGATCATGGAAACACCGGCAGCATCTCGTAATGCTGCCGGTGTTTCCTCGTCCGCCTGCAGGCGGGCGGTGTTAAACCCGCCAGGTCAAACATGGCGGGATCATCACCTCCCGCCTGCAGGAGTCGGGATCAGGCGGTCCGGAAACAACGGTGGCGGCGGGTTTAACGCCACCGTTATTTCCAGACCGCCTGACCTGTAATGAGGCCCAATGTGTTCCCCCTCCCTTGCCTCGTTAGGGTTCTGTACTCTGAGCTCCCTCTAGGTGTTATCCACTCCATCCAAATCTCATAATGTGCCACAAAAAGCATCAAACGATGCCCCACTGCTCTGCACAGAATCCCCCCAAGCACCTCCTCTCTGCATGGTGAGCATGAGATCGGGTGGCCATCCGTCTCGTATTTCGCGGGACTTTACCGTATTGATGGGTTTTGTCCCTGGGTTGGTCCCGGAGCTGGCACATGCCCTCTGCGAGACACAAAAAGTTGTGACTTTTCTTTGGCCCCTGCCTGATCGAGTTCACACTTCCATGTGATGGATGGAGCTCAGGACAGCAGAGCGGCTCTTCCAGGGGCCTGTGCATCATTTTAACACGTTGCTCTGTGACAACAGAAAATCACAATGGGAGCAATTAGTAATTGATCAGAGGGATGGGGACTGTTAGTATGAACTATTTTCCTTTAAGAAATGTGAATGAGGATAATGAGAAATGGGAAGGGTGCATAATACAACATGCTGCGTGAAATAAGACTATGGTTTTAGAACCCAAGGGAGATTGTTTTGCCTGACATTATTTTGCCTGTTGCTGCCATGTCTTTGCTTGCCTGTAGGATGGGGAAAATAAAGTTAATGCCATGCTCATTTTTTTCAACATGTTTCTATGACAATATATATAGTGTAAATTTAGTTTATTATGACAAGCTAGATTAGTACGCTGTGTGTCTTCTTTTCAAGCTAGTTCTGTAAACAAATCCTTAATAAATATTTTTAGCTACTGGGGTAGGGCAGCCAACCAATCAGGTTGCACATATCGTGGGCTGAATCCCACGATCCAATCCTGCATTCCAAGCAACCTGATGGCTGATTCCCCCGCCTGCCATCTTGCACCCACCCTCCCTCTCCCTTCCCGTCAGGTCTCTGGTCCCCTCGATTTACCGTATTTCTTTCAGCAGCGGCTGCACAATCGCTGCCGCTCCAGCCTCCTGGGACGCCATGGAAATGGGAGAGGGCCTTTGTACGGTGCCCCGCCTTTCAGACTCACGGCGGCCATCTTAAATAAGTATTCTACTTCAATTAATAGTACGCCCGTTCATTGAAAGAAAACACATTGCTCTTAGCACTCCGGGTTTCCGGATTTAAAACCTGGGATGCTAATAGCACTAACACCCAATACGGCACACGACATCGGCTTTTGGGAATGGTACCGGGCACATCGGTAAGGCCTTGGGCCGTTGCCACCCGATCCCGCCCGCCCTGCGGTTATAGTTCATTAAATTGCTGGAAAAATACAATTTAAAATAAAAGCAAAACATTTATAACGTTAAGAAAATTGGGTCTCTGTTATGTTTTGCCATCTAGTGGACTTTTATGGCGTAACAAGACTGGTTAAACGATATGGAAAACTCATTCACCACACCTGTTATTCTTAAATGTGTCTAATGTAGTATACTATTAATTGTACTTATGGGACACACACCCCAAACACCCCCTCCTGTCCGCTTACGCACTCACGAGCCCTCTTACAACTCATTCCTTCATATTAAAAAAACAGTGCCTTCACTTTAAGATGGTATCCACCCATATTATCGTTGCTTGCCACAATTATTAAGATTAAACGATATTTTTAAAATTGTGTTTTTTCAATAGATGTTTACACCGATAATATGATTGGATACCAAGCTTGCATTCTACATCTGCATGGTCCGTTTCTCAAGTCCTTTGATTCGCATATGGAACTTGTGCAAGGTATGGGAACTAAAGGAAGAGGCAAGGGAGCTACAGGTTTTCCCCAACCCCTGTGAATAACTGAGGGATAGGTGCATGCCAGACACGCGCATAAGTATTGGCCCCTTTAGCCCACGTGGCAGCGAAATGCTCATTTGCAGTGACGACCATGAAGGACACATCCCTGCAAATGCATTGTGTCCATTCCCATCTCGCTTTCAAGGACAGACATGTAAGACACGCTAGGCAACATCATGCGGTGCATGGGTATTTCCATCTGGGGTTGAGGAGGGAAGGTAGGGCTCTGTGCAGGCCACTGTTGGATTATACTTCTGCCTTTGAGAGATTGGAGATCAGGCCCAAGGCAAACAGCCGATGAGACTGAGGCGTCCTTGACTGTATGCCTTCATGAGTTAGGAGCTTGCTTGGGAAAGCGGCGGCCACTCGGGCAGGACACCACTCAGGCACGTGCACAATTCTGCAGCACATGGGCAGTGGCAGATTTACTTTTGGCACACAAGCCACACACAGGGTCCAGGACTTTATTGAAATTGTCTGAATGCATCGTACAGGGAAGTGAAACACATTTGGTCTTGGCGAATCCCACAATCATTGTTACAGAAGAAGAGAGAGAATTAGGGTTCTGAAATGAGAATACCTGGTTGCCATAGCAACGGGCAATGCCATGGCATGAAACTACCAAATCACTGAAATCTATTGTTCCAAATTCCTCTGCCATAATACACAATGAGAAGTTCCCTAACATATTTGCTCCAATCAGCAGCTTTGTAAGAAATACGTAGGGGGCTGTGCTTTCCATTTCCCAGCTGCACAGTGATATCATATTGGGCTATTTTGGGCTCCTTTTTTCTCTAGATAACCCACCCTACCCCAGTGCTCTCTGCTGCCACACTCCCTTACCCACCACCCAGTCTCTCTACAACCATTCAACCACCCCAACTCTCTGTTCGCGTACCAACCCACCGGACGCCCACCCACTCACCCAACCCCCTCCCTCTCTACACTACCCCCACTCTCTGCCCGATAATGGCCACCCACCCACCACTCTCTCTAACCCCAGCCACCCCCAGCTCTTTGTACCCCCGCCCACCCTACTCCCACCCTCTCACCCTACCCCCTCCCTCTCTACCCCACCCAAGCAATCTCCACTCTCTCTACCCTCACAAACCCAATCCCCTGCTCTCCAACACTGCCCACCCTAACCTCACCCAGTCTACCACCACCCAACCACCCTACCTCCACTCTCTTACCCCCACCCTACCCCACTCTCTCTACCCCCGCCCACCTTATCTGCCCTCTCTCTACCGCCACCCACCCTACCCCTACTCTGTCTATTCCTACCCACACACAACCTACTGTTGCTACCCCCACCCACTCACTCCACCTCCACTCTCTCTTCCCCACTCACCCACTCTACCTCCACTTTCTCTACCCCACCCACCCTAACTCCACCCTCGCTACCCCCACCATCCCACCCTACCTCCATTCTCTCTACCCTCGCCCACCATAGCCCCACTCTCTACACCCACCCAAACTACCTGCACTCTCTCTACCCCATCCACTGACCCTACTGCCACTCTCTTTACCCCACCCACTGTACCTACATTCTCTCTAACTCCACCCACCCTATCCCCACTATCTCTACCTCCACCCATCCATCCTACTCCCACTCTCTCTACTCATACCCACCCAATCCAACCCTCTCTACACCCACCCACCTAGCCAACCCCACTGTCTTCACATATCACAAACACACCCTACCCCAACTCTCTACCCCAGCCAACTCACCTTACCCCCTCTATCTCTACCCCACCTACCCTATCCCCCACTCTATACCCACACCCACCCTACCCCCACCCACTCTACTCCAACCCATCCACCCTACCCACTCTCTCTACCACCACCACCCTACCCTCGCCCCAAACTCTCTACCCCCACTCCACTACCCTAACTCTCTCTACCCCACCCACCATACTATCACCCTCTTTAACCCCACCCACCAACCCACACCCGTTCCACCCACCAACAATAACCACACTCGTTCTATCCCCCACCTATCCTACCATCACTCTCTCTAACCCCACACACCCACAAAACGCCCACTCTATCTAGCCCCACCCATCCACCCTACTGCCACTCTCTCTACCAAGACCACCCACACACCCCCAACTCTCTGTACCCGCACCCTACCCCCTCCATCTCTACCCCACCCAACCAATCTCCACCTTCTCTACCTTCACAAACCCAATCCCCCCTCTCTGTATACCCTATCTACCATACCTCCACTCTCTACCCTCACCACTCACCCTACTCCCACTCTCTCTACCCCTACCCACCCACACACGACACTCCTGCTACACCCACCCACCAACCCTACCTCCACTCCCTCTACCCTCTCCCACCTACCACCACTCTATCTAAACCCACCCTCTGTATCTCCACTCTCTACCCCACCCAATTTACCCCCACTCTCTACTCCCACCCACTCTCTTTCTCCACAATCACCCACCCTACACCAACTCTCTCTACCCCACACACCTTACCCCCACTCTCTATATGCCCACCCATCTGCCCTACCCCCACTCTTGCTACCCCAACCACCCATACTAATTGCACTCTCTCTAACTCATCCATCCACCCTACTGCCACTCTCTCTACCCCCACCCAACCCCCACTCTCTCTTCCACCTACCCATCCTACTCCCACTCTATCTACCCACACCCAACCTCCCCCACTCTCTCTATCCCTACCCACCCTACTCTCACTCTCAATACCCCCACCCACCTCTCTCTACACCCACCCACTCACCCTACCCCCACTCTCTGCCACCACCGACACAACTCTCTCTACAAATCGCCCACCCACCCCACCCCCTCTGTATGCCCCCTCTCATTCTTTCTGTCACAGGCTCGCCTTATTTCTTATCCTCTCACTGTCAACCTTTCCCGCTCACATTTCCTCTTGCTCATCATCAATGGCACCCTCTCTCAATCGTTTCCTCCCTTGCTCCATTCTCCTTCCTTCTCATTCTCAGGCACACTCTCGACCCTTATCCCATCCTCCTTTGAAACTTTGCACTATCTTCCTTGCACCCTGGTGCCTATGAATGCAAAATGCAAAGAACAGCAGTAAATGCTAAAACTATTAGCTTTACCAATGCCTTTTATGAATACAGAATGACCTTACATGCTAGGTAAGGCTTTACATTGGTGAAAATACTTACCACAAAGCATAGAGGCAAACATATGGCTTCCTACAAAAAATAAAAATATTTGAATGTCTGTAAAGTGGAGGTGACAGATAGCTCCAGTAGCGTGTTGGTTCAATATGCACGGTTTCTCTGTGCCTTAAGGGTGTAAAGGGATTTCTGAAGTTTGTTGTGGTAGGGGAGATGATTGAATGCACCCTGAGATTTTCCATTGTTTGTAAATTGAGTATATTTAAAGGATGATTCTCTTAATCAATATTTGCCATGGGTCTAAGTCTGATCTTAATAGACTAAGAAGGGATGCCATGTGACATATCTCTTGTTTAGGATAGGGGAGTTTACACATTCAGACCTGCCATGTGTGGCCTGGCCATGAATTGCAACCTGGACATTACTGCCCCATATTTCCTTTCCACCCCTTGATAAGGGATGGACGTGTAAAATAAGCACTCCAGATTCTCTTTGAAAATGTGTCCCTTGGAATGTAGTCTCAAGGCCTGCATCAATGAAGGGAAGAGAACCGGTAATATCACAAAGGTCAAACTCCACCCTTGTGGGTGCTGAAAGGCAAGGCATATCTAAGTAAGGGAGCCCCCTGTGGTTTTCCATGGATGTAGGGCAAGCTTGAAAAACCCTTACGCTAACAGCCTGGCAGGTTTCCTTTGTGAATAAGAAGACCTATGTATTTCATGGACCAGGTGCACATTTTGTTTGTCACTATATGCATCTCTGGGTAATGGGAGAGTTCTAAGACTCAGGTCCTCTGCACTTATGTTTCCCCATAACATATGAGCAAAAGCCCAGAGGACCGCAGCTGAGGCTGTGCTCCACTGGAAAATAGTCAGGTTAAGTAAGCCAAACAAAAGCAAAAGGTTTGGGGGTCCATAAATGGAGGGGAAATTGCACCTAAGGAAATCTTTCCTTGCACTCACCAATTAGCCCCCCCACCCCTCCCAGACCAAGGACCGGAGGAATTAATCCACACCTGTATGGGCCTCATGTTCAGGTTGACTAAACATTCTGGACAACCCATCAGCATTGCTATGTTGGAGACTTGGCCTGTGCTCAACAGTGAAGTTATGGGCCACCTGAGCAACTTTGGATTCTCTCCCTTCATGTTCATTACCCACTTTAAGGGTTTATGGTCAGTTTGCACAGTGAAGCGGGTCCCATGGAGGTAGGGCCTCAGCTTCCTTAGGGCCCGCACAACAGAGAAACATTATTTCTCTACAATGGACCACCTGAGCTCTCTGTCCTTAAACTGGTGACTAATGAATCCAATCATGTGTTCCTTGCCTTTATCATCTACCTGTGAGAGTACAGCACCTATCCCATTGTCAGAGGCATCGGTCTGCACAATAAAATCACAATTGTAGTCGGGGGCCCTGAGAACAGGGGCCTGGCACAGGGAGTCTATTAAGCCACTGAAGGCCTTCCCGCACTCCTCAGACCAAGAGACCTTCATGTTTTTTTTTTGGAGTAGTGAGAGCAGTCAGAGCGGCAGCTATGGTACCATATTCTGCCATAAAACTTTGGTAATACCCAGTGAGACCTTAAAAGGCTATCACTTGGGTTTGTGTAGTGGGGGTAGGTCAGTCTTGTACTGCTTATACTTTACTGGGCAGAGGCTGAATCCTCCCTCCACCTACTTCATACCCAAGGTAGACCACTGATCCTTGTTCAATCTGGCACTTACTGGCCTTAATGGTCATATGGGCCTTCTGCAGAGCCTTCAACACTATTCCCAGGTGTTTCACATGTTCTTCCCAGGTGGCACTGAAAACTGCATTATCATCCAGATATGCTAAGAAGAATTCTTCCAACCCATTTAGGACATGATTCACAAGCCTTTGAAAAGTGGCAAGTATATTCTTTAATCCAAAGGGTATTACCCAGAAATGGTAAAGGCCCTCTGGGGTTGAGCATGCTGTCTTCTCCTTGGCATGTTCTGCTAGGGCTATTTGCCAATACCCTGCAGTGAGGTCAAGTGCGCTGAGGTATGTGGAGGCACCCAAGGTATCCACCAGCTCTTCAGTACTAGGAAGGGGGTGAGCATATGTCCTGGTGCCAGCATTCATAGCTGTATAATCCACACAGTACCTCACTTCAGATGTACCTGCTTTTGGCACCAGAACCACAGAACTGGACCATGACTACTGTAGGGCTCAATCACACCAAGATCCAACATTTTGTTCACCTCGGTTTTGATGTAGGATCTCATCTTGTCTGACATCCTATATCCCCTATCTTTTGTAGGTACACTATCCGCAGTGTCAATGTTGTGTTTGCACCAAGGTGTCAAACCTGGGGTTAGTGAGAACAAGGGGGAGAACTACCTCAGCAAAGTTCTTACTTCCTCTTGTTGATTAGGAGACAGGTGAGAGGCCACTTTAACACCCTCAATGGAGCCATTTGTAGGGCTACTTTGGAATAAGTCAGGAAGACGTTCTAATTCTTCCTCTTCAATGTCAGATGCCAAATGTAGTGCAGCTATTTCAACCCTTGGGATCAAAGCCATCATCCTATTTGTGTGGAACACTTTTGGGGCTTGACCTGGCCTCCTAAGGTCCACTAAATAGTTCATCTCACGCAGCTGCTCCAAAACTGTTTAAGGGCCTGACCATTTATCCTGCAGGCCTCTAGGCCTTATACGGTTCATAAACAGGACGTCTTGGCCTGGGGTAAAGTGGATACATGAAGCCTTTTGGTCATACCAATGTTTTACTAAAGCTTGACTAGCTTTCAACTTATCACTGGCCTGAGCCATAAGGGTGACCATTCTATTCCTAACCCCAGCACGTATTCACTAAATTGGTAGATATTGGAGTAGGTAGCTCCCACCCTTCATTGACTATGGCCAGTGGTCCCTTTACAGGGTGACCAAAAAGAAGCTCAATGGGGCTGAAACCAACACCCTCTTGAGGTACCTCTTTGTAGGCAAAGAGTAACCATGGTAACAGGAGATCCCACGTTCTCCTTTGGGGTTCTTCAAGAGGCCCAATCAAACTCTTGAGAGTGCTGTTAAATCTGTCAACTAAGCCATTTGTTTGTAGTTGGTAGGCAGATGAAAATGTATAAGTGACCCCACACTTTTTCACATGGCTTGCTTGTACTTGGACATGAAGTTGCTGCCTCTGTCAGAGATAACCTTGTTAGGCAAGCCAACCCTAGTAAAAAATACAAGTAATACTTTGGCAACTGGCCTGGCAGTCACTGTCTTCAATGGGATAGCATCAGGATATCTGGTGGCATGGTCAACAAGCACCAAGATAAACCTATTGCCAGAGGATGTCTGAGGGTCAAGGGCACCAACAATGTCTATCCCTACCTTCTCAAATGGTTCCCTCACCACACGGAGTGGCACCAATGGAACCTGGATTGTTGACCTACTTTTACCAGAAATCTGACAAGTGGCATAATTCCTACAGTGGCCTTCTACCTCGACCCCCATCTTGGGCCAGTAGAAATACATGGATAGCCTCGGCTTGATTCTCTTGATCCCAAGGTGACCAGCTAGAGGAACATCTTGGGCCAGTTGTAGGAGGAAGGATCTTACTTGAAAGGGGACCACCAACCTCCTATGGTCACCTTCAGTAGACTCTGTTGGCTCACTTTACAGGAGTTCACTTTCCCATTAAATCCCATGTTTCCCAGGTGGTTCACCCTCAAGCTGGGAACAGGCCTGGCTCCTTAGGCCTTCTAAAGATGGGAACTCAGGTTGGCCCTCACTAAACTCTTCCCTATCAGGACCACCTTCAACCAATAAACATTAGAGTTCAGGATGCTTGGCCAACTACCTCCGCCTCAGTGGTATGTGAGTTTCAGGGAATATTCTCTTTCCCTCTGTTGAGTTCCTTTTGACTTGGGTTTCCCCCTTCACATTGGCTCAGCCTTGGCTTGGCCAGGGCATCCTTTGTGATCTTGTGCATGGTCTTTCTGCTATGTCCCCCACAAGACCTAAGTTTGTCATTTCCAACCAAGCAGAACCTTTCCAGGGACTTACCTCTGAACACTCTCAGGTATCCTTACTGCTGTACCATTTATGGTTTAATTTATAGTAATTACTGGGAACTTAAGAGGGGGGCATCAGCTAACTTGGTGGTCATAAATGGAGCTCTAGCAAGTGCTTCATGGTTTACCAAAGTGGAATCCACCACAGTTCTGCTGGCCCACTATCCCTAAGGGCAGGAGTGCCAACCCCATTGATTAGCACACTGTCTTTAAAGTAGTGCTTTGTATTATCAGTATACTAGCATAGGCCTCTGAAATTCTAGGCTCCCAGGAACCCCGGGATACTCAGATTACTTCAGACTCTAACCCACTGGGGAAGGAGTCCGAAGAGAAGGATGCCCCTGTGACAATTTCTTCTTCCTCATAAGAGGGGAAGGACAGACTCATGTAGTGGACCCCCAAGGTTTTGACCTTACATCTGGGGTCCACCTTCACATGGTCACTTGCTCCACAAGCCACAAAAGATACATTGGGTCTTGGGACATAGGGAGGATTACTGCATCCATAGCTATGCTTGGCAGGATGACTCCCACTACCCTGAAAATTCATTTTTGTGGCTCGTATGGGAGGAAGACTTATCAGTACCCCCACCCTCCTTATCTTTGTGCTTTTTCCCCTCATCCTGCTTACCAGAAGAAGGCTTGTCTTTATTGTACATTCTGTGTGTCACGCATAAATCTGCTGCAATTACTAACTTCTTTGTATCTATCTCCTTAGAATCAGCCAAGTGCTGCTTAAATTCAAGGGAACAAGAAGCAAAACAATGTTCAAGCATGACAAAAAAAATCATGCCCTCAAAGGTGGTGACCTTGTAACCTTCCACCCAACCAGTCAAGTTTTTCAAGTTATCAGTCTCATACGAAAACTAAGTATTACCTTCTTTCTTGTTGTGATGTCTGAATCTTTTCAAGTATTGGTCAGGATTCTCCTCAAACTTCAAGACCAGAGTTTGCTTCAATTTTGCAAAGTCTTTTCTGTCAGCATTTGCCATCTCCATAAGAGCACTGCAGCCAGAATGGGGTAGTCGACTGAGCAACCATGCAATCCTATCAGCATCCACAACTTCTTGCACTTCACATGCATACTCAAATGCAGTTAACCAGTCCATGATGTCGTTCTTGTCATCATACATACTAAGCAGATCCTTTGGAAATCTTGGATGAGAGGAGGAGCCAGACCCATTACCAGATCCTCTAGAAGAGCCATCAGCAGCTTGTAACTTGGCAAGGTCCCACTGGTGATCCCTGTCCTTCTGTTTCTCTGCTTTCTCCATTTCATCTTAGCCATGCAAAATTCAAGCTCCTTCTGGTTAAATGGAAGCTCTTGTCTCTTGAATTCAAGCATATCCTCGACCTCAGATCCAGCGAACGAAATATGGGACTCTAAATCATCCCTATCATCAGCAGTCTCCTCTATGAAGGCAGCAACAGTCCTTTCGGCACTGTTACTGGGAGCAGCCCCAGCAACTTCTGCACTTTCATAAGAGGGTAAAGCTGTGATTTGGCTCTCCTGCCATTCCATGATCTTCTGGATCATGCCAGTTTTTGTGCCAGAGGCTGACAAGCCTCTTTCTGCACAGATCTTCCTTAGCGTCTCAGACTTGAGAGCACTTAGTTACATTCGCAATTTCTTCTGTGTTAGAAGTGAGGCAGGTGGATTACAGTAAAATTTAAACTAAGGTCACTGTGTTTCTTGTTTGAGTGTAACCTGGATATTTCACCAGTGCGCAACACTGGGTACCTCCGATCTTATCCCACTGCTGTACGCCAAAAGATGGATTTCTAAACTCTGACCTGGTGAGCAGAAGTTTAGGAGGTCACCATAGTTTAGTGGAACTGGGGAACATTCTGGAAAAGCCAGACCAATCACGGTAGCTTGGCAGGCGGTCAAGACTAAGTCTCTGGGGAGAGGGGGGCGAGAGTGATCGGAAGCCCACAATGAGCACACACAGTAAAACACCACAAAATACGCTTAGACAAGTGTATATACAAAATACATATACATTTATTATAGGCCTTAATAATTAGACATGAATAAACCACAGTAATATCAAACAGTTACCACACACACGCCTTTCACTATTTAACAAATACACAGTTACGTTTCAGCTAATGCGGTAAAGGGGCAAACACAGCCACCACCTGCAACAGAAGGGTAGGTTAGCACAAATATAGCATTAGGCAGTTCTTCAAAATCAATCCCTAACTTAAGCAGTCCAGCACTACGAAGTGGGGAGCCTTGTGCTATAAAGTACAGTAGTGCATTGAAACGCGCAGTCGTGCGTAATGAGAGAAAGCGGGTCCTCTTCAGGAAGCTGTAGCAGTTCAGGAAGGGGCCTGAGGTGATGAAGAACAGTGTCCTACTATTCGAGGAGGGTCTACCCTTACAGGCAGAGTGACTTTTGAGTTTCAGGAATAGCTAAGAAGCGCAGGCTAGCCCACCTACGGTGAGTAGGAATTCTCATGTGTAAGGAGCAATGGCTGTGCCAGAGGGCTACCAGTAAGTGATGCAAGTATGACCCTCGACACAATAGTGGCCAAACTTTGCCAGTCTAGGCCAGGTCGCTTGTATGTTCAACCCTTGCAGTTGCACGTCGCTCCGGCTCTCAGCGGCTGCGGGATGGGACGATCATCTGCGGTGGGACAGTAGCCTTTTCTCATCTCTCAATGAAGAAAAGAGCACCGTTCCAATGCAGCACATCTCAAGGCACAGGGGGGCAGGCAGGCAAGGCTCCTACAATGACCGTCACCACAGCCGTGTGACACAGGGAGCGCAAATGCTCACAGCATGGCACCCTCCCTTAAATCACGACCCAGAGGAGCTAGGACTACGAAATTTGGCGGTACAGGGCCTAGGACCACAAGCTGGCGATTACTTAAGTCTCGAGTGTCAACTTTGGACAGCAGTGCTCCTATGTGCTTGAGCTGGTCAGTTCGCTGGATGGCCCAGGAAAACTTCCAATGAGGCTCTTTGGGAGGGTAATCAGGAGGTGCTGAGTAGTTATTCTCACTATTCCAAAGGGTCGAAGTGATCAATGCAAAAACAGGGGTCTGACGGAACAACAGCGGGCTCAGGGTGCCAAACCTTCCAGCACGTCTGTGGCAGTTCCACAGGTCTGATTTAGCGTTTCAGGCTCCTTCTGTAGTTCAGAGTGAACTTCAGGTGATCCACCTGGAATGGATGCAGAGCCCCTTCTCTTATCCAAGATTTGTTTTGCGCTCAAATGTGGGATAACCAATTGAAGATCTGCTCTCTTGCATGCATGCCAGGCATGGACCAATCATGGTCCATGGTGGTCCCAGTCATTCAGGCATACCAGACATACTGGCACCAGTGGTGTGGATTGGAACCAGACAGTCCCAATCCTCTTCCTGGGCACTAGCACATGTGACATGCAGGAGTCCGCAAAAGTAGCAGTTTTTGCGCGAGGCTACATGCCCAAATAAGGAATTCCTGGGTTTGCTCGGCCTGGGTGAATGCAAAGGGACAAAATGGCCAAAGGACAGAACAAAAGACTTTGTGGCACAGCCATTTTCGGCACTGGCCACAGTCTTGAGCCAAATGTTGTAAACGCGAAGTGGTTCATTAAAAAGAAGTAAAACTACTGTAAAAGTAACTGCTGCCACCAGTTCGTCCTAGGCACACTTGTACAATTACCAACACATAGTTAGAGGGTGTGTAGAGCCATAAAACAAAAGGACCCCTATGCATGATACTGTAAGGTACTTTGCACATAGATAGAAAGTTACCAAAAAATGGCAACATAGTCAAAGACTAAGGGAAACAAAGTTTCCCAGTAATGACAGTCTGACGGACATGTCAGTTTCACCATAACAGATGAGCAAAAGCCCAGAGGAGTGCAGCTGTGGTTGTGCTCCACTGGAAAAAGTCAGATTAGGTAAGTAAACAAAAGCAGAAAGTTTGGGGGGGTCCACAAATAGAGGGAAAATTGCACCTAAGGGAAATCTTTGCTAAAAGTTTCAATGCCTGATTCACAAAGATGGCAAATACGTTCATTATATAGGACTTTCTTCCTGGCCCTAATGTGCTCCTGAGTTGGAAGTAAATTTAATCGAAGGTGTAAAATAAAGAGCACATTTTTGTCAAATATGTACACTACTTGGTGGCAATATTCATTTTTTCGAATTGAGTCAATAGTTGGAGAGTCTGAAACCTGATCATGGGATAGATCATCTGTGATGAAATGTGCC
Organism: Ambystoma mexicanum; assembly: GCF_040938575.1. Lineage (NCBI taxonomy): Eukaryota > Metazoa > Chordata > Amphibia > Caudata > Ambystomatidae > Ambystoma > Ambystoma mexicanum. The sequence goes on from NC_090921.1 coordinate 804,966,652, forward strand.
AATGCTTGCATCTGTAAGTCCTGAATACAAGCATTAGGCCCTTCACATTGAGCAGTCAGCATTCCCATTAATGTGCTAAAATCAGAGCAAACAGATTTCAATCTGACGTACGGTTTACACTGTTGAAGGAGCCAGAGAGACTGAAGCGATGGCAACCCAAGTTCCATTCTCAGTGCCTCAACAGATGCCGTGCTTGACAGGCCCAGTAAAGATCTAAGGATTTTACCTTCAATTTTGTCAAGCCATGAAACATATTTCGTGGGGAGAGCCTTTAGGTTATAAAGAAGCCCTGGAATGACACTAGTACGAGATATAGCTAGTATACCTTCCACGGTGTACCCACCTTTTCTGGTGACAAAATGCTTAATAGCAAGAAATTTGTTCCAAGCTTTAGAGGCAATAAAATCACCATAGAAAGTGGTTGGGGGGTTAGATTTAATTGGAAATATACATAGCTCTCAACTACTTCTAGCTTTATATTATCCAATTTCCATATGAAGGATGACTTGTTAAAATGACTGCCCCCTATAAGCATGACATTTGTCTTATTGTTGTTGATGTTCATAAAATGTGTCTTTGCAAATCTGGAGAGGGTGTCTACTGAATGCTGGAGGCCAATAGGAGTGTAAACTAGGACAGTGTAATCTGCGTAGCCTAGCCATGCTGCAGCCTCACTGCCAATGCTCAGAGGATAGTTCTGAGCAACATTAATGATCTCATCCATATCGGAGATGTACAGATTGAATACCACGGGTGCAAGTACGCACCCCTGTTTTAGTCCCTGATTAGTGGCAATAGGCTGTGTGAGAGCACCGTCCTGGTCACCTCGGATTGTCACTGTGGTATCAGTATATATGACTCTGATAAGATGCAGAAGTAAGGGGTTATTTCCCCAGCACATGAGCTTGCTACACAGCAGAGGCCGAGACACAAGGTCAAAACTCTTGGCAACAATATAGTCTTCTGTTGGAACATCTTAAAGCCTCTGCTGTGATATAATGTGTAGCACAGATACTATGTAATGTGCTATGTGCTTTCTGAAATCCAGTTTGGAATCGTTTGAGGAGACCCCTTTCCTCAGCCCACTTAGTTAATTTCTTTAAGATGATACAGCATAGGATTTTAGCACTTGAATCAATCATTGCCAACAGTCTGTAGTTGGAAGGGTCCTGCCAGTTCCCCTTTTTAAAAAGGGGGACTAGGATGGTCTTCCTCCATCAGGCACTTTTCCGCTGCTCTCAAAGCCCTGATACAATGTAAAAAGAGTTTTGGTTAAAAATTCAGGATTGGCCTTAATGGCCACATTGGCAATACCATCCGGCATCGTAGCCCGAGATGCTTTTAGTTAAGGTACCCACCTCGGCCAACTCAGAGGAATTATCCATTACCAATTCCTTATAATCAAGGTCAAAATATAATTCAGTAATATATTTGGCCCATGCCTCCTATACTGTATTAAGTTCAAATGGTGCTATGCCAGCCATAACCCTTTTGTAGCTGGCCCAGAATTTCTTGTTGTCATTACCTCTGAGAAGGCCAAAGAGGAACTTCCAGTTGGAGCTGTTAATAGAGCACTTATGTTGGCACACCCAATTCTTATATGGGGTGGATAGAGTGGCCAATTGCACCACTCCATCCACTTAAGACAAGTTAGGCAACCTCTTGACATATTCTCTGGCTGTACGGTATGATTGCTTTTCCCGGTATATCAATGCATCAAACAAAGTCTGATGATCTTTATTAGAAGAATTAGAATGCCATATGTGATTTAATTGTAGCCTGTGAGCCAAATTCGACATCATAGTTTTGATGTCTCAATTGTTCTTTGACAGCCAGCTCTCCAATAAGGCATGAACAGAGCAGATAACCTGACCAATTTTCTTAACCCTGGCATCTGACCATAATATGCTCTTGCCCTTAGAATTTACCTTTATTTCTGCATTAATACGTGTAAATTCACGGGGCTGAGCCAACGTCAGAGACCAGGTAAGGGCTGCGTGGTAACTGACTGTAGTTTGATGACTACTTATAGGACTGCATTGGTGTTCGATACTGAGGGCTACAGACGTAATCAATACACGACTTTCCCATTAGTGCAGGTGCACCAAGTGGAGGTAGTACCCTGGGCATTATTGCTTTATTTTTAAGGCAGCTAAAGTCATGAATGTCAAGAAACTCCCCCCATCCTCGTTAATCACTATTACTTTTATGCTCTGGATAAATTATAGGGCCTGTGTTCTTCTCAGTTTTATCTACCCACGATTTAAGATGGGGATCATGGGCATTGAAATCACCTGCTTTAAGGACCTTAGTAGCTGGATATTAATCGTGCCAGCATATCAAGATCTTCTCATTGGTACTCTGAATGCCCCTTGGTGGCAAAGCCACAAGGGGGATCATATAAATTAATGATTAGCACCCTTTGGTCTTTACTTAGGGATTCTGCCAATTAAGCGGATAATACATGTGGTGAGTATAAACCCATTGAATAAGTCTCGAGATACGAGAGTTCAGCGCAGGAGTTTATCAGAGTGTCGGTGTGGTGGCTTTCTTCCTTGCCAGTCCTGCTGTGGACCACTATTGCTGCTGTTACTTTAAGTCCCCACCCACTTCGGCAACTTTAAAATAACCCCTTGGCGTGAAGCGCCGGCACGATAGTTTGGTGCATGAGTTTATCGGAGTGTAACTGTGGCGCCTTTCTTCCTTCGTGATCCTGCTTTGGACAACTATTGCTGCTGTTACTTTAAGTCCCCACCCACTTCGGCAAGTTTAAAATCACCTCTTGGCGGGAAGCGCTGGCGTGAGAGTATGCGCAGGACTTTATTGGAGTTTCACGCAGGTGTGCGGGTTGTGCACAGCCCTGTGATGGTGTTGACTTCTGGTCCACAGAGACAGCACCAGGCCAAGAAAGGTCTGCCTATAAACAGATTGACCCCAGAAAGAAGAAAACCTCACACGCTATCTGAACGAAGAAGCTTGGAACGGTTTGAGATGGAACACGAACGCACTCCTGGAACCCAAATTCAGGTGAGCTCACTGGCGTGTCCTGCGCATGATATGCAGGACAGGTGGCATACGCTGGGGATGCCTGAGACTGTTTGGGTGAATGTTGTGAAAATATCTAGGGACCCAGCGACCCGTGCACCAGAACCACCTTGACTCACCGTTAATGACGTGGAGAAAATTACTGAATACCGAAGCATTGCCCTTATTGGACGATCCAGATGAAGCCGACTTTACCGATTCTACTTCCGAACATCCATTTACCAACACGCTCACTCAGTTTTCTGCATCTCCGAGTGCAGAGCAGGATTGTGAAGTAATCATAACAAACAACACCAGAATTGTAGGGTCAGACACAGAGGATATGTTCTTGGAAAACTTCTCACAGCATGGAGGGAAAATGCCACAAGAGGCTATATCTACTCATACAACAGTACTTACAATGACTATCCCTAAATCTGCTGAATCTCTTCTCCAATAAGCTACTTCCCCTGCTTTCAACGCGACAGAGAGCGTCTACAGCGCCCCATTTCCTGCAATTGGTTGTGCTGCGAAACTCTCTTTGGACATCATAGAGATTGAATCCCTGATATCCAATCATGAAAAGAGAAAATCAGTATTTGGATTCACATTATCAACTTTGATGAGAGACATTAAAACAGACTTACAGGCCGATTCATGGAATTAATGTGCGCTGAAAATTTCCGCGCAAGCGCGAAAATCGCAGTGAAACCCGCGCACATCAATTCATGGAAGTCTGTCCGCGTGTAAATCCATGGATGTGCGCTAAAATCCTGCGTGGCGCACGCTGGCGCACACATCTTCAAACAGCGCACAGCGAAAGCGCACATAGCGCAGCGCACACAACAAAAGTATGCGTAACACGGGGCGTAACACGCGGAATGGAGAACAACGCGTGATAATGTGGGCGTCACGGGGGAAGTACAGGAGGCAAATGCGCGGAACGCCCACCTGTGCACCTACAACACGTATTCATGGAATCGAACGGGGCTAACGCGTGCGCCAAAAAAGACGCGCTAATCCGGAAACACGTACGCCAGCAGGAAGCAGGCGTACTTGGACCCGCGCAGAATAAAAGTGCGCGCAAACAACAAACAAGCTCAGACGCGAAGATGAATATACCGTTCCTCTCAGCAGTGGTCGTGGGATACCGCAGGAGGATAGTCAGGGCCAGAATATTTACACCCAGAACCAGCCTTTTTGGGATGCCTGATGACCAGGTGTATAGGAGGTACAGGTTTCCACCTCACATAATACTCGACCTGGTGAGTGAGTGGGAGGATAACCTCACATCACCCACCCTGTGCTCCCAAGCACTGAGCCCCTTGGAAAAGGTGCTCAGTGTACTGCACTTCTTGGCCACTGGTTCATTTCAGCAGACAAGTGCCATAGTGGGGTGTGTGTCAGAGGCCACGCAGTCACGCTGCCTGCACCATCATGACTGCACGCCCATCAGTCCGCAGGCACATATACCTACCCAGAACACCTGCAGAAAGGCAGGCTGTCGTCCAGGATTCTTACCGGGTGGCACACTTCCCCAAAGTGCTAGGTGCCATTGACTGCACCCATGTGGCTCTACGTCCTCCCAGGGCAACTGAGCACATCTACAGAAACCGCAAGCACTGGCATTTCATCAACGTGCTGGTAGTATGTGATGCCAAGGGAATCATCACCTCAGTATTTGCCAACTATCCAGGGTCCACCCATGACAGTTTCATTTACAGAATGTCAACCCTAAACCGGGACCTAGAAGCTGGCGGCATGGCGATACATGGCTGCTTGGTGAGTATAAATGCCCCTGCACATGCATGCATGTCAGATACTGAGTAATGTCACAACCCCACTAATGATACCCATCATCACCTCCCCAGGAGACAGTGCCTACCCTCTGAGCACCCACATGATGATGCCAATTCGGAACCCCACCACACCACCCGAGGTGAGATACAACAAAGCCCATATTGCAACCCGGGGCATAGTGGAGCGCACATTCGGAGCGCTCAAGTCACGCTTTCGCTCCCTTGACCGCTCTGTTGGGCAGCTGCTATACGCGCCCCCAGTAGTGTGCAGGATCATAGTGGCAGCATGTGTCCTGCACAACGTTGCAACACGCCGGGGCCTGCCGGTGGACATGGTGGTGCCCCCACAACCCCAACCACAAGCACAGCCGCTGCGCAAGGGAGGGGAAAGGGCACGTGGTGAGGCAGCCCGTACGCAGCTGGTGGCTAATTACTTCACCTAAAATCACACCCCTGTGGAGTGCATGAACACTGAAAAATTCTGAACAATGTTGTTGCAAGATGACAGTTCAAGGGCAACTGCAGTAATGTGGCGCTAAATCGCTACTGTGGGCAGAAGGGATACTGTCATACCCAAATCCAAGGCCAGTGAATGTTTTGGAGGAAGCACATGGGTGACCCATACCACTCAGGTTCACACACGCTCACCTGGCACTCAATCAGAACCTGTCACCCACACAACATACACATGGATTACAGACACATGCATGGGCACTCACCGGACAATGCGTCGTAATCTGGTAGGTCTCCCACGCCTTGGATCTGTTCCTCTGTGACGAAGGTTCCAGCAACAGACTCATGTTCAGTGAGTTGGTTGTCCTCTTGTGGAGACCCACCGCCAGTCACCAGAGTAGAAGCATGATTTGAGGCCAGCTTGTTCTTTTCTCTGCGTTTCAGGTCATTCCAGCGCTTGTAGCAATCATCAGCTGAGCGCCTCACAAATCCAAGGGCACTAATGATGTCCGCGATGGCCTGCCAGCGTGCCTTACGTTGACCAGGTGTGGTCTTGCACCCTGCAGCCACCACCATTTTGTGGCTATGTGCCGACACATAGGCCACTAGTGCATCAAGTTCGGTGTCATTAAAGCTAGGCTTCCTTGACGTGCCGGAGTGTGTAGCCGTGTCTGGGGTCTCAGCCTGTAGTGCCAGAGCACCCTTCTTCCTCTTTTTCAAAGTTGGTGCGGATCCTGAGTGGCTTACACCGCTCTGGTCAGTAGGGGCAGACGCGCCAGTGGACTGGGTACTAGGAGTGTGCGAATGCACAATGACCATAGGTCTTGGTGTAGGCATTGGCTGCAGGGTGATGTTGGCAGGGGCAATGTCAGTTTGATGGACCGGGACCGACACTGTCCCGGCTGGGAGGCTCAGAGCTGGGGTGGATTGAGCTGCAGATGCCCCTGCAGCCTCCCCACCCTGCCTACTTGGGGCAGCAGATGACATAGCTGCCCCAGATCCACGTGGCCTGGTGACACCAACTTGCACTGCCACACGTGGCGCAGACTTGCTGACCTGGAAGTCAGCCTGGGAGTCATCCTGTGCCGGTTCAGGAGCCACAATGGGCTGGTCCAACAAGGGCTGAGCGGGATGGTGTCAGCTACGTTTCCCACAACCATGGGGGGGGGCATGGGTGTCCCTGATTGATCCTCCACACATGGGGGTCTAGGACCACCCTGCAAATCATGGCCACGTCCCCTACCGCGCCCCCCACACCCACCTTTTGGAGGTCGGCCACCTTTGCCTCGCTTACAGCTTGGTCACCTCCCAACCATGGCACCGATGTTGTTGTGCGTATGGGAGTAGCAGTAAACGATTGTCCTGGGCAATTGGGGGTGAAAGGGGTAGGGTACTAGATGGAATTCGTACCCTAGTGCTCTAGCAAGGCTGTCTGTGACCCCTGGGGGAAGATGACGGGTAATGCAATGCACAGGCACCCCGAAAACAAAAAATAACGTGCACGCAACCCCTCATAGACCACGTGCGTGGAAAAATGAATCCGCACTACGCTGTGGCACCTAGAAACACAAAAATAAGCGTATGCATGTTACACGCAGCCTACAATGACCTCTGAAGGGGTACGCGACACCGGGCAAGCACAGTTGGTAAATACGTGCGCGACTCACCGTCTTCCTGGAAAAAGAAAATGAAAAAGACGCGCGTGTGCGCGTTGGCAACACCCCCGCCAAAAGAAGAATTGTACGCTGTCTGAGGAGACAGGACAAAAGAAGAAGTGAACGCTGTTTGAGGAAACAGGCTCAACAAAAAAAAATGAATGCTGTCAGAGGTAACAGGAACTTGAAAGGCTGTGAAGTAATCGCGTGTGAACCGACAAGAAGTACAGAATTCACCCACTCGCTCTCCACGAAAAGCACGTACAAGGCAATGGGGTCCTACACGTACCTTTTAAACTGGCCCACACGTACAACGTCACTTACGCGTGTATGCGCTAAGGCCCTTTCCTCCAATTACCTCCAATTACACAAGCTGAAACTCGGACGTGCAGTTTTTGGACGTGTACGATGAACATGCACCCGTGTTGAGGGAAACGCCCACGCGCGTCACGTCACAGACACGTAGGCCCTTTCCTCGAATTACACGCATTCACATGCAGACGTTCACTTTTTTCATGTGCCATGAACCACTTTGCCCACGTCACGTGGGAAACGCCCGCGCATGTAACATCACAGACACGCTTACGCGCTAAGGGCCTTTCCTCGAATTACACGCAGATGTGCAAGATTTTCACGTGCCAAATCACTCCGTATCAAACTGGCCACGCAACAACACACGGAAGACCACGCTCCTGCCCAGAAGGCCGAATTACTGCCCCCAGAGCCCCGAGCACGCTCCCACCTGCCATCTGCTGCTGCCTGCCTGCCTGCTGCCCACGTGCCCTGCTATTTTCTGCCTGCACATCATCCATCTGCAGGGGTGCAGTTGTTGTGACCACCCCTGCTGGAACTGAAGACTCCCGACTGCAATACCATTGCTCCACAGCCCAGCCCCAGGACCCAGTTGCCCACCCACACCTGCCTCTAGGGTTGCCATGTCGGGCACACCACCATCTGGCACCACTGGCAACCCCCTGCCAGAGAGGCAGAGGGCCACCAGCTTCAGTGCCAGGGAAGTTGGTGTCCTGGTGGAGCAATCCTGGGGCAGTTTGATGCCCTCTTTGGAAGTTTGCGCGCCGACTATGAAGGACGGACCAGGATTTGGATGGACATCGTGACTGCCATCAACGAGGAGGGGGTGGCAGTCCGCGCCATCAAACATGTCAAGAAGCGCTGGGAGGACTTCAGGTCCAGGACCCTCGACAAGGCCCGGCACCTCTTGAAGGCAGCGGATGACAAGGGGCTCCGAGGCCACCTGTCCGACCACCAAATGATGGTCCTGGAACCCATAATCCCAGCGCTCCACGTCCAGGTCCTTGAGAGGCAGACCCGTCTGGAGTCGAGCGGTAAGTGTACATGCATACTGGTTGGACGTTATGCGTGTCGTGGTGTGTCAGTAGTGTGCAGGTTGCATATGTGCTTCTGTAGGGCCATGTATGAATGTGTATGTACAGGGGCGTGAGGCTGACACATGCGAGTCCTCTCATTTGTGAGACACATGGATGGTTTATGTGTGGATAAGCATGCAGGCCAAATGCAGATGGGGGAGCACACATGTTTGAATTACTGTGTATGTACGTTGGCATGGTTGTGGTGTCACACATGGATGTTGGTTCCAGCTGCATGTATCTGCACTGTGTACATGTGCATGTGTGTATATTTGACAAGTGTGCAACTGTGATGCAACATGGATGCATGTGGCACTGACATGTAGAAGGCTGAATGCCAGATGTGACATGGATGGGGACCTCATCACTCTGACAGTTGGTGGATATGCACACATGCATGTAAGTGTGTTGGTGTGTGTGCATGTGTTGTGTACTCCACGTGTTTCATGTGACGTCAGGCTCACCTTCGGATGCTGATGCTGTTCTATGTGTATGGATGGTGCTGCCTGGTGCAATATTGCTGTGGAATTGCTCATGTGTGTGAGTAGAAATGACATGTGTGTTAGGGAGTGTGATGCCATGTCTGAAGTTTGACACTGCCACTCATGTACAACTGTCATGTGTGTATCAGTCCATAGTACAGTGCCCTGATGCCTGTGTTCTATCTCTCCCTGTCTGCAGCATCAACTGATGAAGGGGGCGGAGAGGGTGCTGTGGAGCAAAGCGGCAGGGATCGCACCACCAGCCGGAGACGCAAGGGACGGCTCCCCTCCCAGATTGTCATCTTTACGGGGAGTGAGGAGTCTGGTGCCGCGTCCCAGGCCGCAGCTTGGGCAGCTGAGACCCCACAGGGTCCGACGGAGGAAGATGGCATGGAGTCATCCAGGTTGGTGGGGGGTTTGGAGGAGGAGGAGGCCGTGGAAGGGACACACACGGGGTCTGGAGGTGGGGATTCCACTGGTGCCACTGGTGCAGTGCAGGGGCAGGGACAGGAGGGAGCACAGGCCGCCGCGGGGTTGCCTGTGTGTAATCCTGTCCCTGATCCTGTGACTGCATCATCCGGCACCAGCAGGGATGCCTACGTCCAGACCCGTTTTCAGCGAGGGGATGGGCGCACAGCAACAGGCCTTTCTCTCCCTGCGGATGTGGCTATCCGGGACCGTGTTGAGCCTGTCCTGGCTGGGATAGCATTGCATCAACAGGGCATGCAAGGTGACCTGCAGTGTTTTCGTGAAGACACTGCACGTCATCTCGGATTCCTCTTTGACCGCGTTGACCTACTGGGACGGGTCACCAGTGCTAGATTCCTCTGAGTGCTGGACCTTCTTGAGACCCCCTCCTCACCTGAACCCCCTACATGCCAGTCATCCTCCATGCCATCTTCCCACCCATGTATCACCTGGGTACCCTGTGGAGCTGCCTCTGACCCAGCAGCCAGGCTGGTGGAGGACACATCCCTGCCACAGTCGGGAGTCGGACGTCTTCCGTGTGGCAGCGGTTGGGCCACGCCATAGATGGGGAGCGGCAGCGGGCGGAAGAGGCACAGCTCACAATGGTCAGGGTGGAGAACTCCATGCGGAGGGCACTGAGGCGGGCCGAGTGCCTCGAGGGAATTCGCAGGGAGTTGGAGGCCAACCTGTCATCGTCCCTGCGAACCCTCGGGGCCATAGAAGAGGACCGCCTCCAGGACATTGAACGGGAGTTCGATGATGCCCTTGCCCGGGACATCCAAAAGTGAGCCGTCGGACTAGCCCGCTGCCATTGTAAATAGTTAGTTAGTTAGTGTTAGGTTTCATTTTGGTTTTCATTTTTTTTTGGGGCGCTTGGACAATACCCCACATTTTTGTATATAGTTCTTCATTAGTTAGTGTATTTTTGTAGGTTTCATTTGGACAGTTGGGCTCATGGACCCAGGATTTCATCCTTGTAAATAGTTGGAGTGTGGATTTGTCGGCATTTTCTTTTTTGATTTTTCCATGGAGCAATGGATTTTACTTTTTCATTTCTGTTTGGATTTGCTTTGTTGGAAGGAGACTTTGGAGACATTTTTGATTTCATATATTTTGGATTCTGATTTCCTTTTTTTATCATTATGTGACATTCTGCATTGTTTTCCTTATGTCCATTGTTTGGTATTTGATTTTCTTTCACCACATTTTTTGTTCAATACATTTGTTCCCGTACTTCAATGTGTGGTATTCTCTCATTGGTTTCATGCATGTCACGATGTGGGTTTTCACATTCACTGGCACCCATTGTGTGTGTGTGACGGACATGTGTTGATGTACATACATGCCATTTGGGTTGTTTCATGTAATGGGTATTTCAATGTGGGGTGTATGTTATGCTTGGTTGGTTATTTGGGCAGGGGTGGCGTGCCGTGGGATTTTGGTGGCCATGAGGGCCATGATTGTGGGTCATGTTGACATGTTGGGGGGGGAAATGAGTGGGGGCCTGCTGGCAGGTGCCCCTCACTGCTGGAGGGTGGGGGTGCAGGGAGAAATGAGTGGGACATGAGTGGGGGCCTGCTGGCAGGTGCCCCTCACTGCTGGGGGTTGGGGGTGCAGGGGGACATGAGTGGGGGCCTGCTGGCAGGTGCCCCTAACTGCTGGGGGGTGGGGGTGCTGGAGGACATGAGTCGGGGCCTGCTGGCAGGTGCCCCTCACTGCTGGGGGGTGGGGGTGCAGGGGGACATGAGTGGGGGCCTGCTGGCAGGTGCCCCTCACTGCTGCGGGGTGGGGGTTCTGGGGGACATGAGTGGGGGCCTGCTGGCAGGTGCCCCTCACTGCTGGGGGGTGGGGGTGCAGGGGGACATGAGTGGGGGCCTGCTGGCAGGTGCCCCTCACTGCTGGGGGGTGGGAGCGCTGGGGAACATGAGTGGTGGCCTGCTGGCAGGTGCCCCTCACTGCTGGGGGGCGGGGGTGCAGGGGGACATGAGTGGGGACCTGCTGGCAGGTGCCCCTCACTGCTGGGGGGTGGGGGTGCAGGGGGACCTGAGTGGGGGCCTGCTGGCAGGTGCCCCTCACTGCTGGGGGGTGGGGGTGCAGGGGGACATGAGTGGGGGCCTTTTGGCAGGTGCCCCTCACTGCTGGGGGGTGGGGGTGCAGGGGGACATGAGTGGGACATAAGTGGGGGCTTGCTGGCAGGTGCCCCACACTGCTGGGGGATGGGGGTGCAGGGGGACATGAGTGGGGCCTTCTGGCAGGTGCCCCTCACTGCTGGGAGGTGGGGGTGCAGGGGGACATGAGTGGGGGTCTGCTGGCAGGTGCCCCTCACTGCTGGGGGTGGGGTGCAGCGGGACATGAGTGGGGGCCTGCTGGCAGGTACCCATCACTGCTGGGGGGTGGGGGTGCAGGGGGACATGAGTGGGATATGAGTGTGGGCCTGCTGGCAGGTGCCCCTCACTGCTGGGAAGTGGGGGTGCTGAGGGTCATGAGTGGGTGCCTGCTGGCAGGTGCCCCTAACTGCTGGGGGTGGGGGTGCAGGGGGACATGAGTGGGACATGAGTGGGGGCCTGCTGGCAGGTGCCCCTCACTGCTGGGGGTGGGGTGCAGGGGGACATGAGTGGGGGCCTGCTGGCAGGTGCCCCTCACTGCTGGGGGGTGGGGGTGCTGGGGGACATGCGTGGGGGCCTGCTGGCAGGTGCCCCTCACTGCTGGGGGGTGGGGGTGCAGCGGGACATGAGTGGGACATGAGTGGGGGCCTGCTGGCAGGTGCCCCTCACTGCTGGGGGGTGGGGGTGCAGGGGGACATGAGTGGGACATGGGTGGGGGCCTGCTGGCAGGTGCACCTCACTGCTGGGGGTGGGGGTGCCGGGGGACATGAGTGGGGGCCTGCTGGCAGGTGCCCCTCACTGCTGGGGGGTGGGGGTGCTGGGGGACATGAGTGGGGGCCTGCTGGCAGGTGCCCCTCACTGCTGGGGGGTGGGGGTGCAGGGGGACATGAGTGGGAAATGAGTGGGGGCCTGCCGGCAGGTGCCCCTCACTGCTGTGGGGTGGGGGTGCTAGGGGACATGGGTGGGGGCCTGCTGGCAGGTGCCCCTCACTGCTGGGGGGTGCGGGTGCAAGGGGACATGAGTGGGGGCCTGCTGGCAGGTGCCCCTCACTGCTGGGGGTGAGAGTGCTGGGGGACATGAGTGGTGGCCTGCTGGCAGGTGCCCCTTACTGCTGGGGGTGGGGTGATGGGGGACATGAGTGGGGCCTGCTAGCAGGTTCCCCTCACTGCTGGGGGGTGGGGGTGCAGGGGGACATGAGTGGGGGCCTGCTGGCAGGTGCCCCTCACTGCTGGGGGGTGGGGGTGCAGAGGGACATGAGTGGGACATGAGTGGGGGCCTGCTGGCAGGTGCCCCTCACTGCTGGGGGGTGGGGGTGCAGTGGGACATGAGTGGGACATGAGTGGGGGTCTGCTGGCACGTTTCCCTCACTGCTGGGGGGTGGGGGTGCTGGGGGACATGAGTGGGGGCCTGCTGGCAGGTGCCCCTCACTGCTGTGGGGTGGAGGTGCTGGGAGACATGAGTTGGTGATCATATTGCAACGTGACATGTGGCTTGGCTGGGGGGCATGCCCATGGTGGATGGGCTGCCTGCGGGACATGACCAGAGGTGCAGGATAGTCCCCTGTGGTGTGGGCTGCCTGAAGGGGCAGTGGAGGGGATAGAGGGGACACCTGGGAAGACCCACACTACCAATTCACGTGTAGGGCTCCCTGCGCACCACATGGATACACGTACCCCGCTCTGACAGCAAAATCGCATGTGAAACTTCACACGCACCCCCGAAATACAAGTACCCCGCTCTGACAGCAAAATCGCGTGTGAAACTTCACGTGCACCCCCGAAATACACATACCCCGCTCTGACAGCAAAATCACGTGTGAAACTTCCCGCGAACCCCAGTAATACACATACCCCGCTCGTACAGGGCCAATCGCGTATGAAACTTCCCGCGAACCCCAGTAATACACGTACCCCGCTCGCACAGGGCCAATCGCATTTGAAACTTCCCGCAAACCCCAGTAATACACGTACACCGCTCGCACAGGACCAATCGCGTGTGAAACTTCCCGCGAACCCCAGTAATACACGTACCTCGCTCGCACAGGGCCAATCGCGTGTGAAACTTCCCGTGAACACCAGTAATACACGTACCCCGCTCGCACAGGGCCAATCACGTGTGAAACTTCCCGCGAACCCCAGTAATAGACGTACCCCGCTCGCACAGGGCCAATCGCATGTGAAACTTCCCGCGAACCCCAGTAATACATGTACCCCGCTCGCACAGGGCCAATCGCGTGTGAAACTTCCTGTGAACACCAGTAATACACGTACCCCGCTCGCACAGGGCCAATCACGTGTGAAACTTCCCGCGAACCCCAGTAATACACGTACCCCTACTCGCACAGGGCCAATCGCGTGTGAAACTTCCCGCAAACCCCAGTAATACACGTACCCCGCTCGCACAGGGCCAATCGCGTGTGAAACTTCCCGCGAACCCCAGTTATACACGTACCCCACTTGCACAGGGCCAATCGCGTGTGAAACTTCCCGCGAACCCCAGTTATACACGTACCCCGCTCGCACAGGTCCAATCACGTGTGAAACTTTCCGCGAACCCCAGTTATACACGTACCCCGCTCGCACAGGTCCAATCACGTGTGAAACTTTCCGCGAATCCCAGTAATACACGTACCCCGCTCGCACAGGGCCAATTGCATGTGAAACTTCCCGCGAACCCCAGTAATACACGTACCCCGCTCGCACAGGGCCAATCGCGTGTGAAACTTCCCGCGAACCCCAGTAATACACGTACCCCGCACGCACAGGACCAATCGCATTTGAAACTTCCCACGAACCCCAGTAATACACGTACCCCGCTCGCACAGGGCCAATCGCATGTGAGACTACCCGCGCAGCGGGGTACATGTATTCGGAGGGGTGTGCGGGGAGTTTTACAGGTGTTTTCGAGGTTGTGAGCCTGTGCGCCATGTACTTGATTTGTGCGCTGTACATGGCACACAGGGAGGGGTTGGGGGCGTAACTGGCGCTGCTGCAGGGTCGATGCGCCATTCTGCACCACGGCTGGTTTTGGATGTTAAAATCCATGAATACGTTGTGCACGGAAATGGTTCTTAGCGCATGCGGCTGGCGCAGAAAGTCGCACGTGCACACTGTGCGCCAGCCGCGTGCGCCACTTGTGCACTGAATTCTATGAATTACCCCCTTAATATCCACCCTGATGCCTCTTGCTTCCAGTGGTCCAGCGGAAACGGTCTCTGGTCCAGCAGAAGCCATTCCATGTCTCAATCCAACTGACAGTTTAACTTCTACTCTCCTACAAGGAAAGAGAAGCCAACAAACCACACTTGGGAGACATTGCTTCAGCAAACCTGAAAAAAATAAAGATACTGCACAATATGGCTCAGATGCTATTAACAAACCCAAGTTGGAGATATCGGAGGCATTCAATACTCTCCAGAATAAGAATAACGGAGGAGAGTCAAGTAAGGAGGCAACATCCTTTTGTCATTGCCGATCAAGGATTCAAGAACCATACCCATCAATAACTACAACGATGATGGAGTTGCAAAATAGTCTTATGGCGGCATCTACAATATCGCTAGCACCGTTTCTTAAACTCTATGAATCATACAGCAAAGCGATGAAGGATCAAGTGACCATCCTCGCAATGATTGACACGAAGCAGATACACCTGTAAGCATTTGCAAACAAAATATAAACAAGAATGGATTTAGGAGCAGAGAGTTCTGCACAAATGCTCTCTGATGTAGCAAGGAGCAAGCATAATGACAAGGCCAGTATGATGACAGCAATGTAGGAAATGACCAAAGCACTTTGCCTGGAGAGAAGGCAAGAACAGGGTTTCCATAAGACTGTAAACATCTCGAAATTGAATGAAGAGTCGCAACATGGGACTTCCTGTAAGACAAAGATGGCGAAGATCTCAAACCCCAAAACTAAGGACATGGAAAACTCTAGCCTGTTGACCCGGATCAAAAAAGGTAGTGATCACAACCGTCCCCGAGTTGCAATGGCAAATCATGCTCCATTATCTTCCTTAAATACAATGGATTTGAAATTGAACACAAAGACCCAGGAAATAGCAGAGACAAAACATTTTTCTACATTCCCACAGCAAAATGCTGAGGAACGCCAGACGTTTGCTGTTGACCTGGTTGAAAGGACATCAAAACAAAAAAAATAATCAATGACATCTCGACAGAATGTGGAGACGAAACATTTGCTATTTTCCAAAGTCTACCAACACAGACATGCACAAAGCCTGTCCCGGGAAAGAAAATGCAAAAGCAACAGTCAATAAACCAACTAGGAATGGCCAACTCAAAATCTAAAGGCTTGCAGACATTTTTGAGAAATCTAAAAATACCAGTTCCAAATTCAGAAAGCCCCTCTAAAAACCAGAGAAAAAGTGCAGCTGAAAAGAATCCTCCCGCTACTTGCGAAAAACAGGATGGTACCAAATCCTCTTTGGTCGAAAGAAGAAATTGAAAAAGGGATATCCTACTGAAACTCTCAGTATATATAACTGCTGAAGAAGATGGTGAAAAGATCTCACCCATAATAGATACTAAACTCTCGTGTGAGGAAATATCTGACAATGAACTGGAATGCTCAATCAGTGTCCCCTTCTGAGCAGAGATATCCAACATCCACACAATATATTAGCAGCTACGCAGGGATCCTGTTATGCTCACCTGACTCCCACAGAGGTGCTGGCCTGGTTCGCGCTGCTGTGACCTCTTCTAAGGTGATGCGCAGGGTTCGGAAGACGGACTGGACCGGGCCCCCAAATCTGGCTTGTCTGGCTCGCAGAAGTATCCTTCTGTAGGCGAAAATAGGGGATTAACTGTCTGCGGGGTAATGCAATCGGCCTCCCACTTTCCCCTCTCACCCTCCTTGAAACCCTTCTGTGATTTCTCGTAGCGTCTCACCTTAGGGTCTGGAAGGACGAGCTCTCCATCCTGCTTCTGATGCAGGGGCGCGTTGGTATCCAGTTACTTCTCTGGATTTTCGGATTGGTGAGAACCAAACTTGCTTGGCTTCCAGGTACGTTTTTTTATAAGAGGTTCCCCTTGTGTCCATGCATTAATGTACTAATGCTAGTGTCTTTTCCCCATAGGGGCCGGGGTACGGAATGCCGGGGAACAGGCAACGACCCGAGATGAGAGGTGAAATCCTTGTTGAAATCAGGTAAGTCTTTAATGAGCGTTTTTTGGTAATGTCTTTTCATTCGCTCATTAACGCTGATGTCTCTTTTTCCCCTTAGGGGCCGGGGTCCGGAAATGCCAGGATACGGCGCGGACCCGAAATGAAGAGGGAATGAATCAACAGGTAAGTCTTAACATGGCGATTTAGCTTCCCTTATTCCCTTCTCTCTCTCTCACCTTTTGTTCTGGTCTTTTTCTCCCTAGGCGCTGGGGCGTGACTGCGAATCCGGATGATTGCTGCTGAACATGGAGGCGCCCTGTAAAGGTGAGTGGAATGCGGCGCTGCAGCGATCGACGTGATGAGCTTTTGAATTAAAGTCTTCCTTTTCAGGATTGTCGGCGAGATGTCTCCGGGATGCGGATTTAGCAGGTAAGGACTTTTCCTTCTTCTGTTCCCTTCTTCTCTTCCTTTGCAGGTGATCCAGGATGCTGGCAGTCGTGGCAGAAGTCAGGATGCAGGAGCAGACACGGTGAGCGTCCAGCTGCTAGATGCAGAACAATGCGAAGCACGTGTGGCTGTTCGGGTGGGGTTTAAATAGCCTTGGAAGAAGTTCCAGGTATGTATCCTTCCTCCAATCAGGTATGTATCCTTCCCCGACCAGGCCCGGATGGTAAATTAGTCCCACAGGTAAAGTAGTTCCTTTCAGGCCTCAAGGAGGCCGGGATCCTGCAGCATGGTCTGCATCAGGTAAGTGCACCCAAGCATTCCCATAATGAGCCTGGCGCCTATGGCGCCAGGACTGATGTCTTTTATGAGCCTGGCGCCAAAGGCGCCAGGACACAGTCCAAAGGGCCCCAATATGGGGTTGCTGGGTCCTTCCTTGGGGACTGGATGTCCGCTTTCGGGGACGCCGGGCTTGAACCGGCTCCCCGGGAGCGGGCATCATGACAGATCCCTTTTCCAAACTCTTGACCAAAAACGAACATCCATGTTAAAGGCTAAAGAACAACTTCAAGAGACAAACCCAAAAGTGCTATCAACAGAAGAAGCAAAAAAACGACCCCTCTTTGAGGACCCACGTCCTAAGTCCTTATGTAGCACTATCATCATTGAAAGATTGATGGAATGTGCTGATGGATTAATTCTCAACTGCACTAACGTGCTAAGACATGTAATACCCAATCTGCAGTTTATCCAAACTCAAGACATTAAAATTGTTGAGTTTATAGAAGAAATGAGAACTGATTGGATTGCATTGCATTTACACTCCAGAAGGACTCAAATGACTATACTGGATCAGACTGCTGCATTTCTGCCTCTTGGATTAGATTTAACATGTTCTGTATCAAAACCCTTGTGTAACCAGACAAAAGGTGAGACACCTAACATACCACGTGAAACTCACAGTTTTCCAGTGACAATTTCAACAAATCATATGCAAAATAGAACATTAAATGACTATGCAGACAAAGAAAGCAGTTTTCAACATATGAAAATAAAATTGTATTCCCTCAATGAAAGACTGCCCAGAGAGGTAAAGGCTATAAAGAGGCATACTCCATTAGAGTGGAAAAACAAGCTAACATCTCATATCAAACTTACCTCACGAATGGCGAAGAATCAATAGCCACTACGTTTAATTGAGAACAATCCTTGGAAGCTTTGTTCGTGGAACACGTGAGGCTTCGCACACCTCTTTAAAGAAGGTAATCAGGAACTACATAAATGTGATATGATCTGCTTACAGGAGACCTGGCTTTGTAAACAAACTATCTGCGATGGATATACAACAGACTTGAATCCGCTCACAAGAAGGATTGGACGTCCTTCCTCTGGGCACCTGACTCTAGTATAATCTGCAGTCAATTTGACAGTCACCGAGATGATAAACCCTAGCCCATTCATCCAGGTGACTGCAGTTGAGGCACTAAACAACAACCTTGTAGCAAAGGCCCTACACAACAACGTAGTAACACAGAATATGCTAGGGTTTTGCAATCTATTCTGGAACTGTGCAGGCATCAATGATAACACCTTCATTGATGTCCTACTTTCTATAATTCATGACTTGCAGGGGCGCTATAAACTAATGAATTTCATTATATGTGGAGATTTGAATATCCACCTTTTTACAAAAACAGGAGCACTAATTCCCAGAAGCAAGCTTCCACTCAAAGCACAAATATGGTTGAAAGAATTACAGATAAGAGACATCCATCTAATAAACGGACAATTGAGAGAAGACATCCCTCCAGCGCCAATTTAGCAGAAAGGTCAGTCGCAAGCGTATCTCGATTACATCTTCACTTCTCTAGCACTACTTACGTCACTTGATACTATGAAGATTATCCCTGCATCAAATAATGACCATCATAGGCTGATCCTTACTTGAAAGGCATGACAAGAAAGAACAATGGGATACAGACTACCAAGACTAGAATTGAATAACAGGAAAAATAGGCTCTGTATCAGCTCAGACCAAGCACAAGTCCTAACAGAAACCTTTCTTAACAATTCAAGAAATTGAAGCTTGAGTATAAACTGGCTCCTACTCCCATATAGGATAGTGGACTCCAAACCATCGAACTAGCCTTCCAAACATGACTACGCCTATAGTGTGGAACTCGCAGAAAGAAAGAAACAATTGCAAGCCCAACTTAAGACAGTAATACCTCTACCGCTGAAAGGATCGCCAGAGGCTAACAAAAAAATGGAAACAAAGTTACCGGAATTGGCTGTGCAACACTTGAGCGCTCCGCTGCAAAAAAAATGCAGAACACATGCTGGGCGCCTTAACCCAACGAAATACTCGAGATCTATGTGGCCTTCTGAATGGGAAATCACAACATGTATCAGAATTGACTTGGGTGAACTATTTCACTAATGTTTTTGCAAGGAATCCAGACTGGCATGAATCTAATGAAATTGAAACCCTAAATAAATGGGATATTGAATGGGAATGGGATGAGATACTGTTACAAATTAGACACCTCAACACCTCTCGTGCCCCTGGTCTAGATGGGCTTACCAACTCGACTTTAAAAACAAATCCAGAAGCTTAGACCGATCTCTGCCATCTAATCTTAAAATTGATAATGGAACTTAAATAATTCCCTGGTACATGGAAAACTGCGGTCCTGATACCCATTTTAGAAAAGGCGATAGAACGATTGCATTGAACTATCGCCGCAAGCCCTTTTGGACCCCCTAGGAAAAGTGTTTGCCACCATGCTCCTACGTTGATTGACCGAATGGTCAATACAATGTAATAGAAGAGATCCACGCCAAACTGGATTTGTCAAGGGATCTGGCACCAACATCAATCTGATGATTTTGAATCTTCTGAAATTGGAGGCAATAAGAGCAAAATCCCAAATACATGCAGTGTTTGTAGATCTAAAACTTGCCTTGACAGTGTTAATTGCGAGAATTTATGGAAGAAATTGCACTCATGGAACTGCCCAGTGGATCTTCATACAGGGTTACAAGCCCTATATTCCAACACCTCGATACGTGTGAAGCTATCAGGAAAAGGAGCGATCACAGAGGAAATCCCAACATGGAATGGGTTGAAACAGCGACGTCCCCTTGCAGCTACCCTATTCAACCTATATATTTCAGACAATGTGGTGAACCAGGAAGAAATAACAGCATATCCCCTGATTCTAAATGGGATCAATGTGCAATGGATGGTATACGCGGACGATATCGTCCTACTCAACAAAATGCAAGTGGGCCTCCAAAGAGGAGCAAATGCCCTGGCAACATACGTCTAAGCCAATGATCTCACAATAAACATAGGAAAATCTCAAACTATGTCCCTCGCGCATCAGTGAGGCAAAAAGAAGAATAATGTCACCATTTATTTGAATGTTATGTTATGTTATGTTATTTTTGCATTTATATAGCGCCTTATATACCATTGGTATGGTCTGAAGGCGCTGGTAGGTTGAACGCCCTTGGGAACCAAAGTTCGTGTCAGTAGAGAAAGTAGAGAGTCCAAAGGTGCGTGTGCGGACCAGGTATGTGTGCAGCTGGTGCGGAATTCGTGTAGTAGCTGCTTGATAGCGGTAGGTGTGGTGGTTGAGATCAGGAGTATGTGTTCACTCTGGCAGGATTTATCCAGACCAAGTGTGGCTGCGTTAGGCCTGAGGAGAACGCCTGGCTGGGGGGGTGTGAAACCAGCAGTGTTTACATAGAGTGATGGGGAGTGAGCGCGAGAGAATGCAACAAAAACTGGAACATGTTAAAACAATTAAATACCTAGGAGTGTGGCTTAACTCTAGTAGCTGTGAACTTGAAATGGGAGAAACATCTGAGATCAAAAACTGAATCCCTAGCCCGTCAAGGTATGATTTTGCATGAACGATACAGAAAGTTTTCTTTACACCCACTCATTGCCTTCTATCATCAAAAGGTAGTTCCAGCCCTGACATATGGTGGTGAAGCAATACTGAATCTGACATGGCAAAATTGGGACCTGCTAGAAGGAATCTTTTGGAGGAAAACACTGTCTCTTCTGAAAGCATATCTGGTGCAACGGATAAGATTTGAGTTGGCACCACAATCTATGCACTCAATCATTCTATGGAAATCGCTGGATTTCTTCAGGAAAACCATAGTTGAGGACAAGTTACCTCCGATTGACATATTGAGAACAAGACTCACTACTTCTCAGAACACAGTGCTCAACAAATGGAAATCAGTCTGCGCACAAGCGATCGAAAATCAGGAATGCTCAACTGAAATTCTACAGCTGCAACCGTTGACAGTGAAGGCAAAAATACAGCGCAATGACTGGATTGAGACTCAAGATCAGAAAAGCCACTACACAATGGCTATAAATTGCACCCAGGAAAGTAGGACCCTGAATCAGCTACCTCTATATTTACAGCTATTCCCAGGCCAGCAGATCCGAGATTTGTTTTTTCCAATGCGCCTCAATCTTCTGCCAACGAAAGAGGTCTTGGTTCATACTATACAACTGACGGACCAATCCAGCACCTGTCGCTTCTGCATAGACCCAGCGCAACACAAATCTTTACATCATCTCATAATGGTATGTGAAGCCCTTGCTCCTACAAGAAGAAAATATAGCGCCATGCTACCATCAGAAGCCTCCCCTCTATCCCCAGAGGACCGCTGGGATACTCTGATTATGGGGGGACAAAAAAGCATTATATTTAGTGTTGTGCAATTTTGGAAGGAAATCATTGACTCGACTTGCATATAGTTATATGAGAGAGCTAATTCTAGGACAGCCTCAACACACCGACTTGACTGGATTGTGTTTTACATTGACTGGATCTTTTTAATTGTGGTTCTGTTCCGAACAGAAATGAATTGGGATGAATTAATGAAAAGTTTGTAATAAAACTAAATCATTCAAATAAAAACAAAAAAAGAAGTCTCGAGATTAAGAAATGACCTAGCACCAATGGCCAAGCCTCCCTTAGCACGACCTCTCTGAGATTGAACAGATGTTCGACATAGGATGCTAAATCCATCGATACTAAATACTTTAGTTGCTCAAGTTTCTTGTAACAAAAATATTAGCCATGACCAAAGAAATACCCAAAGGTTGTCTTAGAAAATAAGTATAACCATGTGTATTCCATGAAAGCCAATTAAGGGCATGAGTAGTGTCAGGGTGACAATTAATTCCAGCTGTTTCTGATATCCACTGGTGCACTACTCGAACGGCAGTGGATTTCACTACGGTTTTAGGGGATAGGTCATCAGGTTTACTCTTTCTATCCAATCATTAGTTGACACAGAGTGCCCTTTGTTAGATATATGTAAGGGCTGAGTTTCCTCTCTGGAATCAGTACTTATCATAGATTTGCGACATACAATATGCTGGAAACCCATATATTTTAAATCTAGACAACATGAGTACAACAATGCCAGTACCAAAGGAGAAAAACATTCAATAAGGGCCTAGTTCATGGTACTGTCAATATCCGGCAGTTCAACGTGTATAATATCTTCTGAGCCAATCATTTTCAATTCTATTCCGAAATGGGCTAGAATTCGTAGGGTTAAATTCTTCTAATTTTGCCCATTTCCCAAGTTGTAGAGCATTGTCATTCTGTAATGAACTCCCCTTTGATGCCTGGGGCAAAGCCCATGGTTGAACTTCTGAAGAATACACAGTATCAGGATTTCACCTCGAGTGTTCGCAAAGGGTACAGCTTCTCTATGTTGCATAATTTCAAACAGTCTAATGCTATCTGGCTGTTTCCGATATTCATTGCCAGTCCTTAAATTAGATGCTACATGGACAGATTCTTGAGCATAATGAAAAGGAGGCAATTCTTTGGGCTTCCAGCCCAACTTGCAGTGACCTGTCCATGGGGCCATATAGCTGTACCTGTCTCTCCGTTGCATCCTCAAGTACCCTGGTGACCGTGGTGTTCTTCAGTGAAAAATGAACTTTGTTGGAATTTTTACAGGGACAAACAGAAGTTATCTTAGTTGCCTTAAGCCTCTCTTGTTGTTTCTTTTTCAAATTACACCCTCAACATTTTGTTTTCCAAGTGGGAGAAGAAAGAGGCATAGAATCAGAGTTATCATGAATAACTTCCACATTTGGGACAATCTGTGGAGAATTAGGTATAACTACTTGCTCATAATCCCATCCTTGATCGATACACTTTTGCAATAGGTCATTATCCGTACCGTAGGAATCTGCAGGTTTTTTTGAATAACGGATAGGTTCGATTTGTCCGTAATTCTGTGTGGGCTCTGAGCAGGTACCAGCGATTGATCTAGGCCGATTAAGTTTGGTTGAGATCCATTAACTGCTATATAACTATCTAATGTAGCATCAACCACTCTTTCTAAAATGTGCTTAATCCCCTGCTGTTCTATGTTAGAGCAAAGGGTAAGTAGTGGAAGGACCATAGAAGCTTCATATTAAGAGTAGTATTGGCAGCAACTTCTTCAATAAATAAAGACTCTGTAGAGGGAGGACCATGGTCCTCTTCACTACAACTAGAAGTATCAGAGGAAGATATTACATTTCCCAAATCCGGGGAGCGGATACATTAATCCTTATGTTATAATCACAGCGTTCAATGGTACTGGCTATCATAACTGAGGGGCCCATAGAATCGCGTCGAATTCAAAAACACACATTAAGCAAATAATAATTATTTTCTATTACTGGTGACACATAGGGACCAAATTCCAGGCTCTGCACATTTGTATGTCCTGGTGGAGCAATGTTTCCAATATGCCCACTGTCGGAAATAGTCAATGGCAGAGAGTCAAAAAGGGTATTTTAGATAAAATTTTGCGCCTGCAGGCTAGTTTGTCTTTTAGAGCGGCTAAGGTGGGTAAAGGACTACGCATGCGTTTTCCTGCATGGATGGAATTACTCCTCAAGCCATATTTACAGGGCTTTGCAGGCTTGTACAATATGCAAAAGCTTTTATTTTTAGATAAAAGATGTGCACATGTAAGGGGGCCCTTACACGGAGAGACCCGGCAGTCACTGTGCACAGCTAGCTACTTGAGAAAAAACAAACTGCAAAGCCAAATGAGAAAAAGCAAGACAGAGCAAGACAAACTATATATGAAATTAAATATGAAATTAAAATGCTGGCCAGCATGTTCACTTAGTGCCAATCAGGTGCAGGCTATGCTGCGCCGCATTACGTGCCTCCATAAGCTTACACCCTTATCACCAGGTGAGGTCTATAATGATGCTCGACCCAAATGTGGATGCAAGATGGTACCCCCCCTCAGGGGCTGCTGAGATATCTGAGGTCTCTAACAGCACTGCAGATAGTTACACAGAGTCACGCTAGCACTGGCTTAAAAACCAGCATCAAACCGCAGGCTGCTCCTTAGCTTCTGCTCACAACCACAGCTCCTGCCTGGAGACAATCACGAGGAAAGGACCTCTGTACATCTCTGCATCTCTACATTGGATTGTCAAGCTGCACCAAACATCCGCATAGGCATTGGCCGCTTCCGACAACCCAGCTTAGTTTCCAATTTGCATATCAGTCCGTCCCCACCCCAACAGCAGTCCAACATCGAAATTCTATGTAAGATACAGTGAGCTAAAAGATAGTTATAGACCCTCCTCAGTAGGAACCTATCTGTAGAACAGGTTATTTGGCTTTGGTCATTCTCGGTAAAGGGGATCCCACAACTTTGCGAAGTCTCTTCAAACAACCTACACAGTATTCACAATTTTAAAAAGATATTTATTCCCACAAGTTTCCCAATTTACATAAGCTCATTCATGATGGTCTGTCAATCTATTTAAATATTGAGTTTCACTCTATGAAAACGGTAAGGGAAGAGACATTTATTATTCGTCAAAGTGTTTTTTCTGACTTGGTGGCAAATCCAGGAAGGTGCAGCTCCCACTCCGATAAAGAATACAGGGGACAAATCCAATCTTATCTGACTCTTGTGTTCTAAGGAATAAAGTTTCCTCAATTTATCGACTCTGATACCACAGAAATGAAGGAACAGTTAAACATACTCCTATATCAGGAAGAACTTGAGGATACAAACAGGAAGTTAGAAACCTGCAAGCAGGAAATCGAACAGAAAAATATCAGGACATTTAGAAGAGATACGCTGGACTATTCTCAGAATATCGTATTCACGTGGCAAGAATTTTGAGAACAGAACCAACCTTTTCAATTGAATAGACAACCTAATCAACCAAGACAGCCTAAAACACGGGTACAAAGACTGATAGATCCAGTGACACATCAGGAAACAGTAGTACTAAACAACCTACAATTCCAGGCATAGACAATAGTGGTATTGACAGTGAATAGTTGTATTGACGTGAATCCCTCACTACCAACTGGGCAAACAACTTCATCCTCCAGTACACCAGATTTTTTAGGGGGAAAACAAGGAGAGGGCACAAAAAGAGTAAGGGGCAAAAAGAAGACACTAAATTAGTGGTCAACATTTCCAATCAGATATTTTCCAAACATGAAATGCACCTTCTTAATTTTGGATTATAATTTGTTCTAACTAACAATACCTCTCTTTTTGAGGAACACATTAACATACTCAAACTAACAAGAAAAATGTGTCAAAGCACTGTTCTATTCAGTACCTCCAATAGAGGAAAGATCAAGAACATTTGACTACTTGGAAATGAAATCGAAAAGCACATTCATTCCCAGTTTCAAGAATTCAGTGCTTGACTTGTTTGAAAACTTGATGATTAAAGATCTAAAATCTATAAAATACTTTGACATCAAAGCACACCACTTAAAAAGACAACAACACAAGTTACTCTTACAACTAGCTAATGCCACATCTATAATGATCAAGCCAGCGGACAAGTGGGGTGTGATTGTTCTCATGGATAGTGAATTCTACATTCAGAGCTGTTTAACACTCTTGAATGACAAAAACACCTATCTAGTATTAGATCAGGATCCCACAAATACCATCAAACCGATGATTGAGGAAGTATAGCTGAAGGCATTGGATGAAGAATGGATTACGGAAAGAACGAAGGATTGTTTGTCCAATACATTTTCCATTGTGTTGGTTTTCTACGGACTCCCTAAGATCCATAAGAATCTTAACACACCACCTTTGAGACCAAAAGTGGTGGCTACCAATAGCATTTTTGACACCCTTGCTAAATATGTGGATAAACAGCTTCAACCGGTTGTACAAAAGACTACCACCTACTTATGTGATAATACTAATTTCCGCAACATTATGGAACAACACACTGGTTTTGATCAAGATTGTTTTTTATTCACTCTGGCTGTGCAGAGTTTGTACACGTCTATTCCACATAGTGACAGGCTGGATGCCCTCGATTCGGCTCTCCTACGTGAAGACTTTTTTCCTTCTAATAAAGTGTTCCCATGAAGTTGGCTAAGATCATTTTTTACAACAAATAGTTTTTCTTTCAAAAACAGTTATATCACCAAATATCAGGAACTTCAATGGGGTCATCTATGGCCGCAGTTTATGCCCATTTATTCATGTATGTATTTGAGAACCAACACATACTGGGACATAATATATGGAAGACCAAACTAAGCTTGGGGAAAAGATGATATGTTTGGGATCTGGAAAGGTTCCAAATAGCAATTGTATACATTCTTGCAATATCTCAATACACACCATCGTATCAAATTCCCACAGGAAATTGGAACACCCAGCATTAACTTTTTAGATGTTCTCAT
The DNA here is from genome assembly GCF_040938575.1 of Ambystoma mexicanum. Taxonomy (NCBI): domain Eukaryota; kingdom Metazoa; phylum Chordata; class Amphibia; order Caudata; family Ambystomatidae; genus Ambystoma; species Ambystoma mexicanum. Next base: position 804,993,348 of record NC_090921.1, read on the forward strand.
AACACTGAGTGGGAATAAACTCACCACCCCTATTTACCAAAGACCCACTGATGTAAACAACACATTGCATTATGCAAGTTACCATACAGACCATTTGAAAAAGAATCTACCTTTTTGAGTCAGTACTTGAGAATGCAGAGAATCAGTTCAGAAGATTAGACCTACTGGGAAAGTATGAAAAAAATGTCCAATAAATTCAAAATCAGAGGGTATCCCAACAATGTATTGGAAAAATCTTGAAACAGATCCACTACCAGACCAGAAAGGATCTTCTCACACCCAAACCACAGGATAAAAATCCACCTTTTGTACACTTGATGAAATTTTGACCCTCAACTTTGCAAACTATTTCTAAAATCCATCTTAAACTTGAGGTAGAAATCTTAGAGATAACCTGGTGAAGGCTGAAAAAACAGACCGGGCTAAACAAATATTCATGGGTAAATGCAAATGTGGCACCTTCCCTTGCTTACATTTCAGTCACGGAAATAACATCCAAAAGGGCGATCACATAAGACATCCTAAAACTGGATAAAAAATCGGCATTAAACAGTTCGCCACTTGTGACTCGAAATTTCTAATACAAGGTATAATTTGTCCATGTGGAAAATTTGATGTTGGCCAGACCACGCGGAAAGGAAAGGCTAACAGAACATAAATCTAACATCAGAACAAATAACCAGAAATCCCCTGTGACCAGACACTTCACAGAAATGTGACACTCTGTAGCAGAGTTGAGGTATGTATTTTTGAAAACTGTAAAAACTCCCTCTAGGGGAGGAGACACGAATACCCTTTTAGCCAAAAGAGAAAGGTTTTGGATTCACAGATTAGACTCCTTGGCTCCGACAGGACGCAATGAAAATTTTTCTCTGACACCATATCTTTGACTATACCCTGGAAAACCATACAGAATTGATTGACACCATAAACCTATCTTTAATTGAGTGACACTGGGGTATTAACACATTATTGGTGGATTTTCTATTGTCATGTAAAAGGACATTTCTAATTGTTTGTCATGTATTGAGATACACTGAAGCATCGTAAATGGAATATTTTCCTTTGTTTACTGTTTAATAATGTGTATGTACTCATGGATAATGTAAGGACATGTGGGTATTTTTTGGCTTAATCTATAGAACATATGGTACTCCAAATATCTTCAATTGAATGACATAGGGGTATCCACACATCATTGGTGGATTTGCTATGGTTATCTTAAAAGGATACTCATCTCTGGGAATTTGGCCCATTTTCTGCAAATCACAAATTGTTAATTGATTGTCAGATATTGAGATGCACTAAAGCATTGTACATATAATATGTTTTTAAACTGTTAAATAATTATTTTTTATTTATTTTTTATTTTTTTAATTTGGTTGGCTGAAAAATATCAACCTTACAAAATTATTTACAAAGATTATTCACATTACAAAAATGATTACAAAAAATCATTCAGCAGTTTTAACACTAAAAATTTGAAAGACAATTAAAACTTTGAATCTAAAAGAAAAATTCATCAATGAATATTTCAAAACACAATACCAAAAACAGTTGCACAATGGAAGCTAATCCCCAAAGCTTTATAGCTCACAATATACAAGTGGGAATAACTGCACTGACAAATTGGAGTAGTGCAATTTGAATAGAAATTTTAGCATTAGACACAAGATGAGCCCAAATTTCCTCACTGGATGGAGTCAGAACAAAAGGACTGCACATCTTAAACAATTGTTTCCGAATTACCCTTAAAGCTTGACAATCCACAACCATATGCCGAAATGTTTCAACCTGTTCAACATCTTTACAATACCGACAATATATTTTGTCTTTAGAAATGATTCTTCTTCTTCCTAAGATCTGTCTGGTAGCACACAGATTCAATCGAATGCGCAGCAATTGGGATCTAATATAATTAGATGGACATTTTACTAAGTACGGCTCCATAGTGCGTAGTTTTTTATGGGGCCGCACTAAGAAATCACTGTCCACATAATTTAAGCATTGGCAGCGAGTTTGAATCCAATCTGCCTGGTAAAGTTTTTGTCTAGCTTTAGTTGGATTCATTAGTAGAAGATTAAGCGAGATGTCAGCACTGGATAAAGCATCCAACACTAAATTGTTCCATAATTGTTAAATTATGCGCGTGTAACCATGGCCAATGTAAGCATATGAGTGTATTTTTTGATGTATTCTGTAGAATACATTGTACTCCAAATATTTGTTACTAATGACATAAGAATGCAGTTCTGTTTCAATTCTTACATATGGTTACTGTATGTTGTACCATTTGGTGACAGATGCAATTAAGGCGGTGAAATTCACAATTTGTGATGAAATGCACCTACAAAACATTACTAGCAATATGATTGAATCGATACGGTCCAACAGCCTGGCTGACATCCCGTAGCTAAGCGCTTCCTCTGATGAGGGCAGTAAATTCATGGATTTATATTTTTTAGTGCTTTAGTGCTTGAGGGAACGCCTTAAAGGACGCTACTTTAGCTACCCATTTACTTTTCTCGCAGAACATAAGCCAAGAACTATTTAAAATTGATACTCCATCAGAAACGCACATGCTTTGTAAGCAGGTAAGACTAGACCCTTTATTTCCAGATTTTGAAATGACAACAGATGCCCACAAGGCAGACTCCACATCATAAATATTTTCTATGCTCTTCAGATCTATCCTGAGTGTGTTACATCTAGACTCACAGTGCAATGGCGTCACGTTAACTACTACAGCTGGATTTGGAACTTCGGTTGAATACATCATCAACCAACGAGAGGTAGGCTATTTGACTGCCTCCTACATAAATAGAATGGAATAATGGAATGCACATAAGTTATATTGGCTAGTGGTCATTCTGCACACATTTCTTTATGTTTCTTAGACTGTTTGGAAAATCGACACTGCGTATTTCTAATCATCTTAACAGCACAGTAGTAACGTAAACTGCTATTGGAATACCACCTGCATTTGCTCAGTATCACGGAGTTAGGCACTCTTTCTTGATCATTAATACGTATGATTTTATAGCCTCTTCAATTTTCTTCATTAGAAAGAACATCTTTATATACATATGGCATTTTATTTGACAGACCCTGTAATTTTGCTTACTAATCCACACCTAAATTCAGTCCATGAAACACATCCCGTACCACATTGTTTGGAAACATTACTTCAACTAAGGTGAAATGTTTACTTGTTTTCTGATTTCTAAGATGGCGTGGTGCCAATTCTGCGATGACTATGCAAAACATTTACTGAATCATCAGAGTCTGATACCAGTCTTTAATTAGTTTTTTAGGTGTAATAGGGGATTGAATATTGAACATATGATTGGACTATGGGTTTTTACTCCAGATGAAGGGATAGGTACTCCCGAAACGCTCTGAGCTCTTTTTATAGATTTATTTTGTCCAACTGTTTTGTATGTTAAATTCACACTGTGTACAAAGAAAGGTTGATTAAATTCAGCACTTTTTAAAATGTATTGAATGTATTGTCTCACTGGAAATATACAATCTTTTGGATGACTGTGTCCAACAAACATAACTTACTACCAATTATATACATTTTGACTGGTTAATCACCAGTAGAGAAGGTGTGCAGGGGATGGGAGTGTCCATCAATTGAGGACACTTTATTCCTTGCAATTAGTTTGGCGACTTTTTTTGTTAAAGCTGCTTTTTCTCCCCTGCACCTTTAAACAGAGTAACTTTACTATTTGAACGTACATTAACTATTGCACAAGAAGGTGTGCATTCCCTCCATTTGTTGTGTCCGTGCTTCAATTTGTTGCCCCACACAATAGTATGGCAATTCAGTCAATACAAGCATTTCTGTGATCAAATAGACGGTGTGCATTTCTATGGTTGATAGGAGGACCATATGATATTCTTAGAGGACCATTTGTTACACCGGGTAGCCACAAATTCATTCCACATGATTTACAGCAGTTGGAAGCACCTGTGATGTTATGATAGGTTCATGGTGTCAGTCAATTCTGGACTCTATCCTGTATTTTGGTCATGTATGATTTGAGAAAACATAAGATGAACTTCTGCTCCAAACATGGAACATAAATGTATCTTTCTGCTCATAGCACATGCATCGTCGTCGTTTGCACCATCAACACGATATCGCCATTCATAGTCTCCGGTTGATATGTGATACGCTGTTTTGTGCATTACATGCCAGAAATTGAAAGTCCGCTCCTTAAGCATGATCACATAGACTAATAGACCCCTTGCAGCCTTTGAAATACCACTTATCATTTTTTGTATTCACATAAGGATGAAAAGAGCTAAACATATTGTTGTGGGAGCAACCTTGCCTATTGCATTGCTTGAGATTGTGGAAGCCTACCGGGGGCTGAGGGGTGCCCATGCTTCAGAGCAACATGCAGAAACATTCACTGGAAGTGCAAACATGCCAGTGAGACAGCGGGCTAACCACTGCAAGAGTCCAAAGTATTGCTCCTTTGTCATAGTCGCAAGCACAATTGCTGCTTTCATTTCTTCAAATCAAAGTATACAAATAATAAAAAGGAAGCAGGGTTGGTCTTCTGTTCCGGGGCGGTGCAGGGTGAATTACCAATTGTAAGTTGGGATTCCTTGCAAGGCGGCCGGGAGCATGCATTGGAGCATTAGGTAATTATTACAAACAGGAGTCAAGTCAGCGGGAAATATATATATTCACTTTAAAGGCATAGTCCTACCATTGAGGAGATGGACAGTGTACTGCTGGTCATAAAACAGACCACCATACATCAATCAATACATAATAAAAAGTAACATGTTTATTAAATTTCTTTTGAATTTATTTCAATATGTTAAAAAACAGGATTAAATAGCCTACAAAACTTGTGCAATGCATAAAGTTGTATCATACAATTTAAGAAATAAAGTGCATACTGTGGTAAAGTGCTAATGCCAATTGTAAACCTCAAGAGAATATCGGCAAGAAATAGATCAATCTTAGTAAATAACAAATGCAAAACCCAAGAGTGACTGGGGGGTATCCCTAGGTGAATGAAGGGGATCACTCAACCGGGGAAGCCCACAGAAGCTCGGAGATGATTCAAATGCGCAAATAGCAAATGTATATCAGTAGCACATTCTAAACAATGCAAAAAGTCAAAGTCGAATCAATAATAGGAATCATCAAACAAGAGGACCAATTGTAAGAAAACTCAATACCAGAGTAAATACACATCTAAAAGACATACACATAAGAATACGAGTTAGGGATGCTGTGCGTGTTGGAGCATTAGGTAATACACATAAAATGTTGCAACTCGGTCAACAATAAAAAGGCATTCTTTGTTTTAGAAAACAATAGAGTATGTTTCCATGCACTGCCTTTACATTCAGCATTGTAAGAAGGAGAGGTCAATTCACATCAGTCAACTGTGCGATCATGGAAGCAGCGAAGGTTGTGTGAGTGTAATGTTCATCCTCCTCCACTATTAGCAAGCGTTTACTAAATGCCAGTGTAAACCAAGCTCAGAAATTATTTCTACATTCATAAAAGAAACTGTAACTGCAACATTTCTGATGAAAATATGAAACTCAACTACTGCGTCCAATAAAATCTCGTTATCCAATAGCAGCATGCAATTGTTACACAAACATACGTTTGTAGACTGAAATAAAATCACCTGAGGATAGATTAAATATTTAAAAATGTTTGGGGGGGCAGTGCGAAGATGCAGAGTAAGTGTTACATTTCACCATTATAAACCCAGGATTATAAGTCTAAGAATGCTAAATTTAAACCAGGACTGGACTTGTATCTCCAGAATAGAAGAGATAATGTTGGCATGCATATATATATATATATACACACACAAGTCCTGAATACTACATTGCTCTTTCTCCAGCAACAGGTAATGTTCTTAGACTTGCACAAGTCACAGTACATATGTTCTGCCTGATGGGAATCACAACCAGTAATTGAGGCTATATTTTCCTATATGGGCAGACGGTTACCATTATATGGCAAGATGCAGCACCACTGGTGTGCCCATCAGGGTCGGCTGGGGCATAACATTGTCTCGGGCACCAACGAAAAAGCGGCCTGCAGTTACAAATGGAAATTCATTGCTTTTGTGACACTGTTTGAAAGTACCCAACGGGGAGGTGTTTGATAAAATGTGATGATATGATATGGCATTTATAACTAACCTATACACAAGTGTTTCAAATTGTGATGCAAATTGTAAATTTTAAAGAATATGTATTCAGCAACACTGGTCAAAACTACTAGCCCCATAGTGAAGTAACTCATCAAACTGGCCCACATTGGCCAAAAAAGTGTCCCACTTTCACCAAAAAACTGGCCTATGCCAGCATGTTGCGTTTTTTGGATCGGCCATGGGCCTATTGCCCTATAGGCCAGTCCGAGCCTGGTGTCCATCAATGGCCATCAATATCAAGAGCAATGCGCTGATAGGTTTATGAGATGAAGATGTAGCCATGGTCATCTGGCTCACAACAAAATATCTGAACTTCAAGTCAATGTTGCTGGTCTGAAGATCGAAAAAGTTCTATCCACCAAACTTTGCCATTCACTATGTTTGGATGCCACCTGAAAATGCCGCCGATTGTTGCACCGCAAAGGTCACGGTGAACCTTACAGAAAAGGAGACAGATCCTGTAACTTTGCTGCTAATACATACAAGTATTCCTCTGGTTGGACTTCTGTTTTAGGTGATATGGTTTATTTTACTGTTCTGCCTGTACCGCTTTTTATAATATGCAATGTGTTTCTACAATTACATTTAAATCGAAAATTCTAAAGTTTTATTACTGTCTCGACTACATTAATTATTCCCAAAAGAATAATATAACTGAAAAATGTTTTTGTGATGGAACAAAGATAATGAAGGCTGTTATGAATTGCTTGAGTGAGTGTCTACCGCATTTGCGTGGAGACACATGATTGCTTAAGTGAATAGTGGGTACGTGTTGCTCCAGCAACCAGGGCTGCAGCCTTGTACGTCACGAGTAGGGGCGGGTGTTCACGTTTACTGCCGCCAAGGCATTTGCCAATAGCTAGATGGCAGCTGAGATTATGTTATCACAAGATGGCAGACAAAAACAAGTGCAGTTCACAGCCATAAAGCGATGGATGCTCTGTTATGTTATGTTATGTTATGTTAATGGTACTTATATAGCGCACCGTCACCCACGGAATTGGTCCCCAGGCGCTCTGGAGGATCTGTAAATGAGAAGGTGGGATGGGTTAGTAAGGTGAAGAGGGAGTGGGATAGTGAGAGGAGTGGTGTACTGTTGGCAGCTTCAACTCGGTAGACACCGGGTGCTGAGCTTTGGTGCGAGTATTGGATCGGTGTCAGTCCGCGTGTGCTGTTGGTGTGACTTATGTGTTGTTGCAGTGTGGTGAAGTGCGTGCAGCTTGTTGTGCGAGAGATGGTTGTGTGAGTTTTTTAAGTGTGCAGAGAGTTTGAATTTATATTGGTTAGAGGGTTATGTGACATTTAACATGCAAGCATTCACAGTTCTGTCTAAGTGTAGCACCCGCTGACCTACTCAATTCAGTCTGAGTGTGGCACTCACCAATCTTCACAATATTATCCAGATACTGCACAGGCCAATGTTCATAATTCTATCTAAGTGTGGGACAGGCTAACATTCTCATTTCCCTTTAAGTGTTGTGCTTGGTAATCTTCATAATTCCATCTAGGTGTGGCACTCGCTAACGTTCACAATATTATCTAGATGCGACGCAGGGCGAAGTTAGGAAATCCGTCTAAGTGTGGCACACGTTAGCATTCACAAGCCTGTCTAGATATGGCGCAGGCTGACGTACTGAATTCTAAGTGTGGCATATGCTAACATTCAAGTTCCATCTAAGTGTGGCATATGCTAACATTCACAATTCTGTCTAGATACGGCGCAGGCTAATGTTCTCAATTCTAAGTGTGGCACATGCTAACATTCAAGTTCCATCTAAGTGTGGCATATGCTAACATTCACAATTCTGTCTCGATACGGCGCAGGCTAATGTTCTCAATTCTAAGTGTGGCACATGCTAACATTCAAGTTCCATCTAAGTGTGGCATATGATAACATTCACAATTCTGTCTCGATACGGCGCAGGCTAATGTTCTCAATTCTGTGCTGCTGAGTGGGCATTTACAGATTTTGTGCGAGACTTGCCCGCTCAGGCCCTACCCTGTATACGCCTCTGTTCAAACGTAACACTTGGGTTAACCTTTCTTTTAAGGATTTCCAGCATAGAACAGTGTGCATGCTGGAGATCAAAAGAGCAATGCATGGAGCCAGCTAGCCAACAGTTCTCTAAGTAGTGCCATGCTTTTTTGATAAATCATTGACAACATTTCCCAAAATGGTTTGCAGGCTCCTCAAACTTTCTTCAAAGAAGTTCGAGGAAATTCCGGGGCTTGAGAAAGGCTGATTCCTGCATGCCCACATTTGATTTACCAAACTGTACAGAGATATCTTGAGTGGGTCCATTGATCCACTAACCTGTTTTATCATATAGTAATAGGAAAGTAGTTAATATTGTTCCTTCCTATTATGCTTCGGCAGCAGACCTTGGTGGCTCAATAGACCTTCTGCAGACATATTTGAGCATCCCATTGGTCATAGGTTCAAATAAGGGCAGGGAGGCCTCCACCTTTTACCATTCTGGAGCTGATGAAATGAGTATATCCGTGATAGGCAATGACCAGTAATACTGTGTCAAGAACGTATACCATTTGTGCTGTGCACAGTGGCAATGTAGGCTTCCTATTACTAATTATATTTTCACTGTGCAATACAAGTAAAAAAGACCACAACAAGTAGAACTCTCTTTTTATAACAGTTCTTGAGTTATGACCCAAAGTTGCTCTCCATCTTTACCCTATTCATTAAGGTCCTAATTCGGGTATAGACATGTTCCCCCATCCTCATATAAACGATCTGAATTTTCACGAATGCAGGCCCTGTTTTCTTCTCCAGCGACCTTAACAATGCTTATACTTGACCCACTAACTTAATGTGGGTCTAGAGAATAAACCACATTGTGTAAATTATGCCCATTGACACTCATCATGTATATTTGTTTCTCATACATACTCATTGTCAAGATCCTGCAAATGGATTTGGGTTTGTATTCAATGTTTGGTAAGCCAAGCCTTGCTACTGGATTACATATCAGTGTTTGTGAAAGAGGTTGGCTTTTTTGAAGTATGTAAAATATTGCACAAGTTCTTAATGTCACAGCTGACCTCAATTTCTTTCTCTTTCCACAGTTATGAATGCCAATGATCAAGTTGTCACTCTTATGCCCGATAAGGTTATCACTGAGGTTGGCGGTGCTGCTGTGCTGAACTGCAGCTTCACCAAATCACCAACCAACATTTTCTGGTACAAAGAGAAGGAGGATGGAAGCTTGATTTTCCTTCACCAAAGCATCAATAATCCACCAACCGCAGCAGCTCGAGAATACTCCAGTATATTATTCCATGTCTATTCTTGGGTCATTAACAACACTGTGCAATCTGTTTCAGGGGTGTATTACTGTGCAACCAACCCCTTTGGAGAGCCTCGTCTAAGCAACAGAGCCAAGGTTTTTATCACAAGTAAGACTAAAAGAATGATGGGATTTGATACATGTTCTGTATTGCTTATGAAAATATAGCCCTATTGTGATTGATCGCTGGTCTTAGATTGCAACACCTACAACTTTCCAATGGGAATGGCTATGCACTGCTACTGGTTAGAGTGATTTGACATGTACTAAAATCCCCAAAATGTGTATGATTTGAGATGTATTTACATTGTAAAATGTATAAAATGCTCCACCAAGAAGCATCAAAAAGACTTATATTTAAAACGTAGGAAATTATAATATGCCCCTTACTTACAAGACAGTTATAAGAAATATTAAAACCATACAGTTTCAATTACAAGTTCCTTTCTCTTAAAGCTGCACATATATTTCATGGATGTTTGCATTTTGGAGGGATCAATGCTGCCAGAGGTCTAGTAGGACGCCAGGCAGCATTGAGCTCCCTGGGATTATTTAATTTATTTATTTTATTTATTGTGCATTGTGTAAGGCGCTTATACAACAAGTAAATTGTGTTTTAATGCACCCACAGGGCAAGAGAGAGGGACCATGGGAGTACAATTAGATATAAAACTGTTTGATAGAGGCGGACCTACAAGGCCTTGTGAGAATTCAGAACGTGCAAGTGCAGAGAGAGAGAAGGGGTGGGAACTAGGGGGTAAGTGCTAGGTGTATCAAGTGGGAAGTGCTAGGGAGTGAGCAGCTGTAAGTGCCTAGGTGGAGTGGTGTACCATCAATAAATAGGTAAGTGCAAGCCTCTGGTGGTTCAGGCCAGTAGGTGCGAAGGCAAAGTGCTGGGAGAGCATAGGCTGTAGGCGATGGTTTAGCAGAGGAGGGAGGGAAAGAGGAGGTGAAAAGGAAAGTCTTGAGGAACTGTTCCATAGGAGAGAGCCTGCTGAGGAAAGAGATCAGCCACCACCTTGCTGTTTGGCAAAGCGTTTAACACACAGAGTGTTGGTGCAAAAGGAATGTAAAGTTCTGGTTAAGGAAAGAGATCAGCCACCTGCTACAGGAGAGATCAGGGGCAGGGACTGGGAAAGAGCCTCAGATCTGCCACAGATCAATAGTTGCCCCAATGTGAGACTGATTCAGCTCACACACAGTTTTCTGGCACATGATATTAGTAATTCCACCTTTTAAGAAATTAAATAACATATATATGGACCTCATTACAAGTGTGGCGGTCCAGAAATAAGGGTGCCGGTCGCACCGTACCGGCACCTTTTCAGGATCGTTACACTACACTCTGCTGTCTGAACTGCTGGGCGCAACAACCCAGGAAAGCAGAGTTGTCACGGAAGCACCAGCACCATTACCAACAGTGCCGGTGCTTCTGTGAATCCATTCCCGTGGCATCCGGGAATGGGGACTTATCAAATCTGTCACTTGACTTCCCGCTCCACCGGAACTTGTAATGTGCCGGTGACACTGGGAAGTCAGGCGGCAGATTCGGTGGTACAAGGATGGCAGCAACCCGCTGGTGCTGCCAGTGGGTTACTGCCGTCCTCGTAATGAGGCCCATAGTCTGTCAAGAAAATGGGTGAGAGCTATTCTCTGAGCTGATTGCAAATGACTATCATTTGTTTAGGCCTATGATTTGTACAAACTGGAATATAATCAGTCTCTATTTTTTTAAACTAAATCTGCGTACATACATTCTTAAAAAACATGAGAAATACCACGATTTTAGATTGCTACAGTGTCCTTATAGTTCTTCTACTGAATAACCCTGATATTATAGTTCAGAATTGCCACAGAGTGTCAATAACAGTAAACCATGTTGGCAGTAAATCGGCCCATGTACAGCTGATGTACTGCCAAACACGTAATGAGGCCCTTAGTGTATATTAGATAGCGAGTAGAAACACTACCAATTTCAAAAGAGAGAACAGAGAGTAAAATATTGAAGTTTTAGAAAAGAAGGGTAACAATGCTGGGGGTAAATGAAGGGAGGAAGGATGTTGGTCACAAGTAAATCGGGTACAGAACTGTCCCCTTCATCTCTCACCCACCCCCTTCTGTTCACACTGCATTATCTGTCCTTCTTGTGGAAAATCAGGTTTGGTTTGATTTTCCAAAGTATATATTCAAAAAGATAGCTCATCAAAGCATGTGAGAAGCAAAGTGCTGCTCACAGCCTTCATCCAAACTTTTATGTAAACAGCTTTCCTGATTATCGAAGAGGAGCTATGTGCAGGAGGAAGGCCTGGCTGTAATTGCAAGGGCTAGTAGGAGCACTGACCACCCAGCATATCTAAGAGTCAGGTGCACCTGGCACCTAAGTATGCATGTCCTACTAACAGCTACATGCGTGATGGGTGTTCATTTCAGGAGTGTAGTCCTTGAAAGGGCCCATCATTAGCAATGCATATTTTACTTTTTCAACTGTGTTTCCGGGATCTAAAGAAAGGTTCAATGCCAAGTTAGTCCAGTTTTAAAATCATCACACACATTGCAGATTTTGATACCTTTCATTGGACTAACTGAACATTCTTTTCTGAGATGGAACAACACTTTATCTTACTAAGTCCCAATGATGTGTAAAGGAAAGCTACAGCACAGCTCATTCTAAAAAAGAATATTTCAACACTGCATTGGCTGGTGGAACAGAATGAATGGAATGTGGGCATGGAATTGCTGTCTTATCTAAAAGGCCAAAAAAGCCCCTGGAAGCAGGCGACATACGGGTTTGTAAACAGTACTCATTTTGAGAGTTGCATTTAACAGCACAAAAGCAGAAAAAGCCAAATTCTTTTCATATGTAACCATAAAGGTAAGCACAAGCAGTCTTTAGGTGGACCCTACCAGTTTTCTAAAATTACTCATGTTTTTCTAAAAGGTGTATTGAATTGAGAGGTTTGATAACACATAATTGGATAGCAGGGTCAGTAATGCATTTTACTCACAGTCTAAAACAAGTGTTTTGCAGCCTCTAAGTAGCGTTACAGCATTTTAGTGATTACAATACAGCAACTGAGGTTTCCTGGTTGGTATACAATTTGGCACTACAGAAATGTGAACTTAAGGTTTAACTGGTGCAGTCTCACTAGACCTGAAGCTACACAATGGTTTCCTGGCTTGCATACAGTGTGGCAAATGAAGAAATTGACCAATGGTGCAGTGTCTGCTGTTATGTCAGCTTGTCTCCTGCTCGGTAATGGTTGCCAAAAATTTGAGCTTGGATGCCCAAGATTTCCATTGTTAGTGTCCTGTGCCCCTCATGCATTAGGGATCCTGAACAGTAGTGGCTGACAGCTGTTGGTGAGACATGGTACTTAAGGGGAGTCTTCTGACTTTGCTGATGTGATTGCATTGGTGGACCTTGTCTTATAGTTAGCCATAGCGTGCCATAAAACCAATATCAATGTTAACACTGCCGTCTTTTAGATTAAGCATCTTCAGGTACTTGAGCTCCCACATCCTTCCTTGTGTGATATTTGAGAGGACACCTTTTGAAACCATCAATGATTGATCCTTTAATGAATGCCCATCCTGGGTGAAGTGTTAACCCACTGGTGTTTCTGTTTTGTGGTTCGAGGTGGTGTATATATATATATATATATATATTTGTATGTATATATATATATATATATATATATATATATATATATATATATATATATATATATATATATATATATATATTCATCCTTTTATCCAGCTCTTTGCAGGTCAGTAAAGCAGCAGGGTGGAGACGGTATGTGGGTTTGAAATGAAAATTCCTTTTATTCAGGGTGTACAAGAAACACGTCAGTCCGTGTTAGGAAAACGCTCAACAGAAAATAAACCAAGAGGTTTGTAGGCTCGTTGTTCCGCTCTGCGGGTGATACAGGAGTAAGGCCCTCTTAGACGTCGGGTGCTCTCTGTCCTAGCATGCCCAGTGTCCTCGCTCCACTCCTCGCAGTACTCCAGCTGTGGACACAGGGAAGACAGAGAACGCCCATGGTTCTGTGATCGTGAATTTTAAACATTTCGCCCCTCCTCCCCTCCAATCAGCTGGCTCTCCCAACCCTTCCCAGTGTGTCTGGTTGAATCCCTCCCCCTTTCTTTCAAAGGCCCATTGAGTCTCCTTTTCCACCCGCTCTGTCCCAGGTCTGCCCGGCTTCTCCTGCCCCAGTGTCTCTAGAGGATTTTGGTCTCCGACTACATGAATACGGTAGGTGTTGCCATTGTTCTTCTTTGGTTTAAACGTAACCTGTGGCTTTTCAACTATCAGGGTTTTGACGACCACATGGTTTTGCGGGGTATTGTGGGATTTCTAGTCCGTTGTGCTGCACGCTCTCTACCTGATTTTTGCGGTGTCGAGTTTGTTTTAGATAATTCCCTAGCCGTTGTTGCCTCCGGCAATGGAAGATGGTAGATGTCCCTTTCTTGGGATCCGTGAGTTACATGTTCCTTCGCTAGGAGGATGTTCCTGTGGTATCCTGTACTCACCGTTTCTGCCGGGCTGCAGTGTTTGGGCATCTCACCGTGCCCATGCTGTACACTCCGCTGGGTTGTTTAGGGGTTTCTGGCCCGTATGTGTTTCCGGGGTCTGGATGAACTGTATGTTCTGTGGTTTTCATTGCCTCTGTTTGGCAGGGCCCCCGGGACCGAGTAGTCTCAACCTCACAAGGTCTCACCCACATAATTGCTTTGAAAGCATTTTTTGCATTGGATGAGATATACAACATTGGATGATCTGCAGTTGTATGTCCCTTGTATCTGCATTGCTCGGTTCTGTGGTGTTGTTTTGGCAGATCTGGTGCACATGTGTTGGCATGTTGCACATCTCCTGATGTTGCAAGGGTACCTTCCAGGTCTTCCTTGTTCTTGATCTATTGGAAATGTACTCCTGGTCAGAGACTGTACTAGGTTTTTTAGTTGCTTGTATGCAATTAGGGGATCTTCTTGGAAGATGTCTTTGAGCTCATCATACCTGCTGAAAATTGGCTGTAGCTCCTTTACAATCCTATACAGTTGGGTTAGTGCCGGATGGTAGGTGGCAAGCAAAGGTGTTCGTTCTGTCTCTCTTCTGTCTTTGTATTGTAGCAGGTTTTCTCCGGTTATTTTCAAAGCATGGTCAAATTCCCTTTCAATTTGTCTGGCCGAGTGACTTTTTTTCAAGAAGGATTCGCAAAGTGTGGCAAGTTGGGTGTCCCTTGTCTACTTGTTGGAGCATATGTGTTGGTATCAGATGGCCTTCCTGTCAATAAAGGGCCATTTTGTGTTGCTTGGACACTTGCTCTGTGCAGGTATTTATTCCTGTCAGTGGATCTCTTGTATACAGCTGTTTCTAGATGTCCATTTCTTTCAACCAAGATGGTAGTATCCATGATGTGAATGGAGTATTCCATGGTGAACTTAATGCATCAGTGGAAGCCATTTAGTGATTCATGGAATCAGAGATGTTTTTATCGGAGGACAAAAGGGGCACTTGCCCAGGTCCCACACCTTGGAGGGGGCCCCACAAGACTAGCTGATCTGAAAAAGAAAGATACCAGTGTTCAACAGTCTTAAATAGCAACCATCAGGATATTTTATGGGGTGCTGCTGAGGCTCTAAACCCACTGCCTTTCTGTTTTGACAAGTGCATTCTGCCTTGATCAATTCATCATGTTTTGCTTTCTGTGTTCACTGTGGTATACATTCTTTGTGTGTTCCTTATGGCACAACTCTGTAGCATGCTTTCCTTCCTGTGCTAATTATGTTGTTTGTGTGTGATAGGCAATGGTGAAATGCATATTGATAAATTGAGTGCCACAATAGTTCAGAAGTTATCTCAGTGTGTGAAGCCGCCATTGCAGAGATATGTGTTCATATGCAAAATTAGAATATCACACTCCAGCAAGGCTGGCTCAGCCTTTCCTATGTCTGAAATGTATAAACCAGCCTGCATATGTACTTGGTTTTGCAGAACAACATCTGCTATTATCAGCAATGTACCTGTCATGGTCATGAAGTCAGGGGCACAGGCATGTAGGGTTCGCATGCACAGGAGACCTGGGTGGACACTGTCCTGGCGCCAGGCTCATGAACAAAAGTTAACAAGAACATCCATTTAACACCAAAAAGCTTTTATTATGGACATAGCACTTCAGGCGCATTAACCTTGAACATTCTATCCATTAAGCAGCCCCAAGTGTATTCTTGGGTATGGCTGCTAATGGATTGCCTTTGCACGTGCTCACTCTCTAGGAATGGCAGGGTGTGGCTGGTAAGCCGTCCCTAATGGGCGTCCCCACAATTTTAGCTATATAAGCTGCCCTGATCCTCAAGACAGACGCTTCGCGTTATTCTGCACTTGCAAGCAGCGTAACGCTCACTGTCGCCTGAGGTCAGACTTACCTTTGAAAATCCTGCTTCCTGGACATCCTGCTTCCTTCCAGCATACTTACCTACTGGGGGAAGCTGTTCTTACCTGTACATCTCTTCGGCGAACCAAGTATTCATCTTTACACTTTCGGGAACGCCGAAATCTTCATCTTGGCACCGCAGCACAACACGCTCCATCGTTGACAGCAGAGCCTGCAAGGGAAAACAGAAGACAAGGTTAGACATCGAAAAAACAGTCAGTTTAAGGTTGCGCTTCACCATACTTAGCGCTTTTCCTTAAACCATCACTTACCTGCTGTCAAACATTGCGGTAGCATCCATCTTCCATCCGGCCGCGTCTCGCGTCTTACAGCTGCATTGAGGGTGCATTTCCATCTAAGGGAAGAAAACAGAAGAGAGACATTATTGCAGGCATAAATAGGACCAACATATAAAGACATTAAACAGAACGAACAGCATCACCAGCGCTCAAGAAAGACTTACCAAACATAAGGAGAAGCATAGTCGCAGCTGGACTGGACTAATCCTTTTCAGGGATCAGTGAAGGAACTAGATCCCATTCGACGTGCCCCTGCCAGAAGTAGCAGGACGGAGAGCTTATCTTCCAATATTCACACGAGCAGTATCACCATGTACCACCGCTCACAGCTTTTCTACTGAGGGAGAGGCCTGAAGGGGGTGATTCAAGTTCAGGGAGGACTGCAACCGTGCCCCAATGCCTCCGCAGAGACCAGGTAAGCGTAACAGTACCTGTACTAGGATAGGGGTTTCTATAAAAACTAACATATCATCCGTATGGTGAAGGTTTAGAAATTGGTTTGTTCAGATGGGGTGTAGGCAATCACCTCCAACGATGGCATAAACCGTTAGTCCAAGAGGTGAATACGTATACAAATTCAAGACTATGGAATGACAGCATTCATGTTTGTTTCCTGGATTTGCCAGCAGACGATACAGTGATCCTGGTCAAATCATCTAATATATCTTACATTACTGTGCTGTCTTCTGTGAGGTTTGCCATCTTGCATGCTGCTGGTATCGTTTAGCCCATTACTTGATCTTTCTTCTTATGTAGGCTATTTGGGTGGAAGGGTTGGTAGACAGAAGAGAGTTTACCATATGTTGCAGGCCTCAGGCAAGCATATTTTAAGGTCTGCTTGTTTGACACAAAAAACGGTTTGCTTTTTAATAAAAGTCAAAGGTTTCTATGCACGTTTATAAATGAAAATGTCACAAGTCATTATTTAAAGCTTTAATATACATAAGACAAATCTAGATTACATTTCTTAAATCAGATCGATTGGTATGCTGGTTCTTATATACTTCCATTGATGATGGGGAAAATGAAGCTAGAATAATTCCCATTTTGCATATAACCCTTCTATAATATGTTGTTTAAAAATGGTCATGTTTGGTAATGTGATTTGAGTACTTTCAAAGTCTGTTTTTTTTAAACAAATTGGGTTGGTTTTAGTTCATGGTAATAACTGGAAAAGAAAACATTTAAATATGCAGAAATTACAGAGTTGGCAGAAAATTCCCTGCTTCACTCCTTCACCAATGTGTGATCATGGGCATCTCCTTGAATTTTGTATTGCTTAACCTTTCAATAGTGAGTCTCGGGAGGAAAGCTCAGGGGCAACGTGCTTGCGTTGGAAGCAAGCACACACAGAGCAACACAGGTTTGATCCCTGGGTCCGCGCTGAGAAACCACTGGATAATAAGCGGGTAATAAATAACAGATCATATCATATAATTGCCAGTCCCTAAAGCTTTAAAATTGTCAGCCCTTCCGAGTGATTTCCTTCTCATGGAATGATCTTCATAAAAGCCTTGTTCATGATATCACTGTGTTAATAGTGAGCATATTTATATCGCACACCACAGGCATTTGTTCCTTTGATATCTAATGGCAATACTATTTGAAAACCATATCCCACTTCTAATCTCAGTCTGTCTGGATAAAGACACCTTCCTGGTAGCTTCTAATCAGCCTCCACTATCCATGTGTAGCGTTTTCCTTCCTTCCAATTGCTGGTCTTTATTCATGCATGAGCACTTTTGCATTCTGTGATGCAGCTAATGAGAGTTCTGTGTCTATTATGGGTTGCATGTACCTTTTACATACGGTCCTGCATTAATACTACATCTACCTTCCTGGATGTTATTGATAAAAAGTATCCTGTATGTACTAGAACAGTAACCGCTTTATAGACTGCTAATGTTGGTCTTCAAATGCTACTTGTTTATCGTTCTGATTAGAGCAAGAATGAAGAGGACAAGGGGACGTAAAGGGAGTAAACATGCTTATTATGCTACGAGAAAGCATATCAACCTATTGGTTGGGAGCGCAACAGGTGGGGGCTGAGGGGTGCGGCCAGTATTCTTGATCCCTTAATTCCATTGGTTTGGTGGAGAGGGCCCCCAAAGATGTCCGTGCCCAGGGCCCCAAAAAGTGCTTAAGATGGCCCTGCATGGAATTGTTTAAGAGAGTCTTCACCTTCTGTCCAAATTAAGAATATGTCATCAATGTAGCGCAGGTTGTTAAGCGTCACGTGATTGTGAAATACCTGAGTTCTGTGACGATTCTGACGTTGGAGGCCCTCAATGTTGGTCTTGTATCTGACTTGGCAAAGCATTGTCTTTGTTGTGCACCAGAGTGAAGAAGGTGAATGCCAAGGGTCTGGTTCAAGCACCTCTCATGGACTGTGACACAAGTGATAATAGAACTGATTTCCACTAGATATTCAATATCTACACCACAATGAATGAAATCTTAGTGCACTACTCACATCGTGTGAGCTTTTTATGGTGTCCCAGCTAGATGGGTACATTTTAGATATTGAAACCACAACTCCCAAATGTGGCTAATGAGACGCCCCTGGGTGAATAAAAACGGATGCAAATCCCACGTTTATCTGAAGTCCATGCAAGCTAATTAGCTGTTCTAACAATGATCTAATAGCCAGCCTTGTTACTTTCAGCATTTTAGGAGTTGTGTGTTCCACCGTTGCTCTTTTAGGACGATTTAAAACGTCCATGAACTCTGTTTTTTTCCATACTATTGGTGAGATGAGGGACAGTTTCCTCTTTATATATCCCTATTAGATAGACATTACATCACATGCTACCTAGGGTTAGGCACCCACGTTAGGGATAGGGTGTCCTTCTGATAGGGATAGATAGCACATTGTTTTCCCCACCTGTGTTTACCTGAATTATTGGCTCACTGAACTCTCTGCAATACTGTTTCTCCTAAAGAACCGTTTGTGATGTGATACGGTACTGTTTATTCAACGGTTAGGGAATGTAGTCATTCTCACTATATTATCTTTGAATTTAGCCTGATGTTCTATTTTATGAATTGCATGTATCATTTTTCTCTATTAATGCAGAGCAGAGAGCGATGTAAACTTTCTTGGTCTGTGCATCTCACTTCCAGATACAACCCAATCTCCCCGTCTCTCTATTCTGTTGCCGCAAGAAGATCCCCAGCTCCCTGGTGAAATGGTGCTCCTGTGTGTGGTGTCCGGGGTCACCAATGATTGGGGCCCAGTGCTCTGGCACATTGACAGCCATGAATTCCAAGGGCAGACAGATGCTGGTGTGTTTGATGCAGAAGGCGTGTTCAGCGTCCGGAGCTTATTAGTGGTCCCCGGTGAGATCTGGAGACAGAGGAAGAGCTGCAGCTGTTCAATCATAAACAATTTGACAGGACAGACCTTCACAACTACATTTTCCAGAAAAACAGGTATGCTATGTGCACACTTTATACTTATGTCAGCTTGTTTCTGAGTCATCCATCCTAAGTTTGGTACGTAAGGAGCTGAAGCCACTGTGAGATAAAGTGATTTGTCTCAGATAAAATAATTATTTATAAGTGCTGATAAACCCCATTTCTACTTCGTTCTGTCAGGAACAATGTAACCACTAGATTGCATGAGATTCCTCCCCGCGTCACTTCACTATGACACAGGACTAACCTAATTGGTTACAAATTAATGAATTAATGAACATTTCGTATGCAATACATGACAAATTAAAAGAGATTGGTTAACCAAAAATGGCCACAGTTCATTGATAAGCTGAGTCTCCTGATTCCAACTGTGAGTAAGATTAGTTTGTGCCCCCCTCCATCTTGTGAATTGGTTTAGTCCACGTTTGCCAACATTTCGTTTTTGCTTCTATTCAGGGATTAATGGTAGAGATTTGGATCAGGAAACTGACCGCTCATGTTTGGTGGATTGACAAAACATTTGTAAAGCATTAGAGACGGACCCAGAGGGCTCTGTTCTGTGGTAGGTGATCACTGACCAACCTAGTGGCCCTGATCCAAAGGAGAGGACCTCTAAAGAGGGTGAAAGTCACCTGCCACACATTAGAGCCGATGACAAGGGATCTAATTATGTTATAGCTTGATTAGGAGGCAACAAGACTCACCAGGGGCTTCCTGCAACACAGATTGTCCATGTGTCCATGCCCAGCGCCCGGTGTGTACAGAACATTAAGGGAATCTTGAGATACAGACTTTACAGGTGGTTAGAGCATCCATTCCAAGCATTCTGATTAGCTAGGGAGGTGAAACGGTCAAAAGAATAAACGAGAAGCCTGGAATGCAGGCTTTGATTGGTGGATAGAGTCTGCGCTCTTCACTTTCTAACTGTCCAAAGAGAATCAGATATGCAATGAAGTAGCTTATTTAAGCAACAATACCTTATTTCCCTGAGGTTCCCTGGATGGTAAAGGCCAAAGGTACACATAAAGCAGAGTTTACATTGCACCTTGCAGAGGGTTATTTGCAGTAGTTATCACAATTCATTTAAGTGCCCTAAGTACCACTTTTGAATGACAGCAGCTGCACAGAACACATGGAGAGTTTTGGGGTTTAAGTGAAATGCACACAGGTCATCTCATGTGCAAATCCTCAATTCCCCATTTGAGCCCCAGCAGTTGTACAGAAGGCCTGGATAGCGGATTAGTTTTGCACATATGCCATCATATTTATAGATCCTAAATACCACCTATTTACAGCGTGACTAGCTCATCGCCATTTGTGAATGGCTAGAAGCACTCACAACAAAAGAAAGTCAATTATTCAATGTAATTGGTAGGAAGAACAGTACATTTGACCAACACCTGCACAGACTTAAAAAGGGTGCCTTCGAACTTCCTTATTAACTGCATGCACACACAAGCCTTGTAATTAGAGCAGCTGAACAGATTTAGAGGCTATGAATAGCGGTAAGAAGCAGATTGCACGAGTAAGATGTAGATACATATTCGACTTCCAATTTAGAAATTACCAATTGACAATGGGAAACGCCTATTTTTCGAGTGCATTCAGGATTGAATTCAGAAACATCCATTTAGAAATATATGTTTAGCGGTCCGCTCAGAAGAAGCAAGACTAAAGATATGCCATCAATAAGTCAAAAGAATCCAAGCAAATCATTCAGAACGAGATAAGCCAAAGGCCCCCAACTGCTGACCTGTGGGACATTTTGCAGTACGTATCTTATTAAATAAGCTATTGCAGTCTGCTAAAGAGCCAGCCTCAATATCTGGTACTGTCCACTTTTTCAAGCAAGCGTGGTGCCACTTGTTATAATATTAAAAGAATCTGCTGTGCCTGGCTGATTGCCCACGACAGATCTCTTAAACAGCCAGATCAGCAAGTGGAATAATTAGATAAGATTAACTTTGCCTGGACTTTGCACTGCAAAAATACACTTTGCACAGCTCCATGAATCAGGGTTTGTGTCGGCAGTGCAAATTCACTTTGAACTGGGCAAATATTCCATGAATCCTTGTACGGGAGACAGAAAAGGAGGCTGTTTACAAGCCAGCCAGAGAAGAAGGCTTAGATGGAGTCTGAGTTGTATTTAAGCCAGCCCCGTATTACGTATGTCATGTTAAGCCATGATAAAGTATAGAAGCGCTGGAATGTGCATTCGGTTATATCTATTGTTAGTATGAGGGACATTGAGAGGACTCTAAAATATCAAAAAAGGAGAAAGGCAGCAAGATCAGACTTTGTCCCAGTAGATATTTATTTGGATGAAACCACGATATGGTTGCCGGTTTTGTGTAAACTCTTCAATGCCATTATCAGATTAGGAAAGGTGCCCTCTTCTTGGCAACAAACACTGATCATCCCCACATACAAGAAAGGAGGAAGAGATTTGCCTGCCAACTACCATCTGATTTCTTTATTGGATAGCTCTGGAAAAATATTTGGGAACGTTTTATTAAGTTACCTCCAAGAGTGGGCATATTCAAATCATATAATTACCAATTTACAGGCAGCGTTCCAGGCTAGCAAAGGGACTGCAGATCAGTGCTTTAGTCTGTTTCTTTTAATCCAAAAGTATACTGTGTTATTGAAAGCTAAACTATATCCAGTATATATAGATTTAAGGATTTATTTTAATAGTATCTCTGGAAAGATGCTGTGGAAAATTCTGCGCTCAAGGAAAGCCCCCGCACATTTGATCATTTTAATGCAACAGCTCTATTCTGAGCACTGTGCAGCAGTTCCTTATGGACTTGGAGGTGAACTAACCGCTCATTTCAATGTAAAGAAAGGTGTAAGGCAGGGATGTGTTCTCGCCCAGCTTTTGTTCTCTGTGTATATACAAGAGGTAACAGATGCATTATTAGCGTGGTGTTTAGACTGTCCTAAGATGGGTACAGAAAAAAATCCAACTCTTTTTTACGCTGATGACGCTGTGATTTTGGCAACCACAAGGCCTGACGACCACCCTGAACGTCTTCAAGAGAAAATGCAAAAAATTCCAGATGGAGGTAAACATAGGGAAGATGAGGGTAATGGTTTTCAGACCGACACATACAAAACATTATCCCCTTACATTGGAAATTAATGGTATAAAATTGGAGCAAGTACAGTTTTTTGATTACTTCTGTTTTCGGTTCCAGGACATCGGGCAGTGGTCAGCGCAGATAGAAAAGTCCAGCATTAACCTTCGCAAACAAAGTGGGGCTATTAAATCCTTTTTTAATAAACACAGGAGTGGTGCAGTTACCTATGTGCTGGAATTATCATTATATGGGGCTCACATTTGGGGATGCAGGGACACAAGGGTGTTGGACAGGGTGGAATGTAATTTTCTGAAACAGTTATTGCTGCTACCACAGAGTGCTCCTTCAGCAAGTGTGCCATCACATACGATTGAAACCAGTGTTATACTGGGTGAGACCGTAGCGCACAGACGGATTAAAGAAACAAAGAGAGGCCTTAGGTCATCTCTTGACTTTGGTGGTAGGGAGAACCCTATGGTGGGTGAAACATATAAAGGACATTCTGATGGCTTTAGATGAAAGCGAAGCCTGGGAGACCTCCTGGCGTGTGAATGACTTAACTCGCACCAGAATAATAAAGGGTGACGACATAAGATCAAGAAATCACCACACAGAAGCAGTAAATAGGTTTAGAATTGGGCCCAGATTATTTATTGCACAAGTCAGGGACTGGATTTGAATGTTACATAGATCAAATGAATCCCCCTTTTGAAAAAGCAATGTATGTCCGATTAAGGTTAGGAATATTGCCATTGTCGTCCTTCACTAAGCATAGTGAAGAGATGATAATGGAGACTGCCCGCTTTGGGGGGCGAAAGAAGAAACAGTAACTAATTTCCTCTTGACCTGAGCAATGTATAACAAACCTAAAGATTTCTATCTGCGCCCAATATTCAAAGCAGTAGGGATATGCACAATAAAGGATGCACTGAATCTATGCAAACACTGGGTAATGCCCCATGTAGTTTTTTCAACTGCCCGTTATAAACATAGGGCTTGGATATATAGATTAAAAGCTTGAGAAATGGAGACCAAATGTTACAAAATGATTCTGACCACAATTGTCTGTTTGAAAATGGTATACTTTTTGATAGAACTGCGAGGCTGCAAGCTTGCTCTCCTCAGTCATTTAGCTGGAAATATGTGATATCGTTTTTTCCTCTCTTTTTAAAACTTCTGTAAATGATATGTGAATTATGAACTTTTTGTTTTTAAATTTTATATTACTAAATCATTTTTATCTTGAGAAATGTTACCCTAGAAAGTGGTGCTTGATGTGAATTATGGTTTTCTGATGTGCCTGTACTTGATGGTTTTAAAGCTGAATAAAAGTCAAT
Organism: Ambystoma mexicanum; assembly: GCF_040938575.1. NCBI lineage: Eukaryota > Metazoa > Chordata > Amphibia > Caudata > Ambystomatidae > Ambystoma > Ambystoma mexicanum. Next base: position 805,017,429 of record NC_090921.1, read on the forward strand.
GATGATATCTTTTTCTATTTTGCAAAGAGTCAGGTGCCTCGAATTTCTAATTCTGCATTTCCTGGAGTTGAATTAGAGGAATAAGGAATTAAGGGCTAGCATTATTGATTCTGGTTATGTCCTGAAACTGAATGAGAGCCCTTAGGTTAAAGCTTTGCTTGTGTAATTTGCAAGACAGATTCTAGCTTGGAAAGGCTATAAGGTAAGTAATGTCTGCATAGTTTGTGTTGAAACAGCATGTCTTAAGAGATGTCTTTAATGAACGGATTTAGGCCAGAAGTTATCTCAAGTAGCAAGAAAATTAGCATCACTGTACATACAACAAAACAAGCATTAATCTACACCCTAAATAGGCCTTAGGCAAATAGATTTGAAACATACTTGATTTTAGAAACAATTATCTTTAGAACAATTGACAAAGTGAGAACAGACAAACAGAATATTCTTTTAAAAAACACCAGTTGATATCATGATTGTACACCTAGATGCAACAAGCAGAAATGTTTAAAATGAATTGAAATAATTAGGATCGCTGTTTGGAATTTCTGAAAGCCAAGGCATGTTGATTTTTAGTGAGAACTAGCTGATACACCCGGCATTGCCCGGACTTTCATTCCCTCATAGTTGCAGGTATCTCTCAGAAATTTGGCGCAGTTTGGTGAAACAGTGTGGAATTGTATAAGGAACAAAGCTTTGCAGGCCACAAACCCCCCAAGCAAATGTTGACTTTTGCTGAAATCTGGGGAAAGGGATGGGATGTCTAATTGTCATGTAGACAGTAATGTCCGGAGGGTCCTAACAGGTGACTGTGCATAATTTGGTGCAGATTGGTGAAACGGTGTGGAATTGTATAAGGAACAAAGCTTTGCAGGCCACAAACCCCCCAAGCAAATGTTGACTTTTGCTGAAATCTGGGGAAAGGGATGGGATGTCTAAATGTCATGTAGACAGTAATGTCCGGAGGGTTCTAACAGGTGCCTGTGCATAATTTGGTGCATATTGGTGAAACGGTGTGGAATTGTATAGAGAACATGCGTGAAGCCAGAAACCCACACACACATTTTCCCTTTTGCTAAAATCCAGGGAAAGGGGTGGGGTGTCCAAATGTCATGTAGCCAATAATGTCCGGAGGTTCCTAACAGGTGACTGTGCAAAATGTGGTGCAGATTGGTGAAACGGTGTGGAATTGTATAGAGAACATACACTTTGCCACAAACTCACAAACCCACATATTTTAACTTTTATATGTATAGAATTCTTTTTATTATGGTGATTCAAAACAACACATTTTACACAATAGGCTTATCTCAAATCTTTTAATAAACACCTTAACAAGCATAAAGTAGTTTGCTATAAGCTTTCAAAAGTCCAGTCGGTGATCCAAGTAGTGAAAATAAAAATCCTCTTTTGTTACTAATAAACACGCAATTGAAAGTGAACTCATAACAGACTGATTCAAAACGGAGAGGGGAGTAGATGAGAGATTTGCATATTAGGATGCATGGTTTTGATTAAAAAGTAGATAAAGCAGTTAATCACTGACTCATTTTTTTCTATTTATTGACAACAGATTAACACCCACCACACCCTTCATTAATAAACTCATGACGCGGACCCCCTGCACCACACAGGGTCAGCCCAATTCCAATACTGTATCTTAAAGTCCACACAACCCAGCCCCCCCTTTCCAAACCACTCACAAACCCACCCAAACAGACAAGGGCCCACAGTCAAGTGCAAGTGCAACCAGTTGATCACAATGAGAGGCCACAGTCAAAGTGCCGCCAGGTGGGGTGATCAAAAAATCAGATCCTCTAACCAACTAAACATCAGTTAATTCCAAGAGACCCAGCCTCTCCACCAAATTCAAGTGCTCTGTAACCTCTGTACTCCAACGTTCCTTCCGAGGAGAGAAGCACACTGTATTGAGTGATGATGGATGAAATGGATGACCCGTGTGAGGATAAGCAATATTATTATTATTATTATTATTATTATTATTATTATTATTATTATTATTATTATTATTATTATTAAGTTCCCCATCAGAAGAATCCTGCTACCAGGGATTATTGCACCAAATAAAGTAAGAATCATCTCCACACTCGTTCCTCACAGCCACCGAGTGTCAAGAGCTTGTATCCAAAGCATCAAAGGTGGTCGTACCTTTGACTAACCCTTGATGAAAAAGGGGGTATCAGAGTTGTACCAGAACCTGTGAACATAGCCATCCTCCACCAGGAAGTCTTAAATCAATGAGAGGAGCCAGATTCGCAAACCAAAGCCATCCATCATCAAATAGCCTTAAACCAAGGCGGGGAGTCGGAATCGTGGCCCTTAACACTGTGGAGACATTACTTTCAGCGTCGGCCTTGTATAGCATAGCCATCAGTCTTAACTACTGGTGCAAACATAGGATGGAAGACTTTCACCGTAGAAACGTTTTGCGTCACTGTGCTAATGTTGTTTCTGCTCCACGAACACTACGTAAAAAAACTTGTTCCTCTTATCAAACCTTCAGAGGCTGTCTTGCATATTTCCACATTTCAATTCCCAGCGGAACACATATATATCGAGTAAGACCCGCAGCAAACCCATTGGGCATGCCGAGCAGACTGAGGGAAAAATACATACCAATACTGCCTCTCTTTAAACTACAGAGATCGCTGCACTTCCATTTGGTGCCCTTTTAATAGTCACAGCTCTCAGAACATAGTTCCATGTCCCATCCAATGCAGGTTGACCGTCCAGATGTTTTTTAGCTCACGTTCAATCCGACACAATCAAGTAGTCAGTGAGCCCCAGTTAAGAAGACAAGTACCAGCCCCTCGGAGCACAAGTGAAAGTTACCTCCGTTCCTCACCGCAACTATTGTGTCTGCGCATCCAGTATCCAAGTTCCACCGTCCCCGTCTGTTCGCCGGCTTCCCCTCTTCAGCCCTGCTCATTCCACTTCGTAATCATCGTCCGGATCTGTCGGCTTCCACTGGAGCGCTTTGCGTATGCCGTGTAGCATGCCCAGCGTCACGTGACCCACACCGACTGTGTTGTTTTGTTTTGAAGGGTCCTTTTCTCTTTATACTACCTCCATAATATCTTTTAATCCAACCCAAGATTCCATGCAGCCGTTTACCATTGGTCATTTCCACTTTCTGTAATTACCTATATACATTGAAAATAAGAAAATAAAAACTGCAAACTAAGTTAAAAAAAAAAACTATTGCCAAATTGCTTATATAAGTAATCTCTTCTTCATTGGGGGTATGTTCTTTTGTGATCCAGAAGCAGAAACAGTCTCAATAGATGAAACATCAAGATCTGATAAGAAGGTTTCAGCACTCTTATTGTCAGAAAAGGAGTGAATCTTTCCCTCTATCACCAACCGGAGAATAGCCGGATACACTTATAATGCTGCAGTTTCTTATTCGTTGACTTTTCCTTTGCCATAGTAAAGGCTCTCCTTTTTTCCAGTACATCCTTGCTCATGTCCCCAAAAATCATGATCTTATTCCGACCCCATGCTAAATCACCCAACTCAGAATCAGTTATTTTGTGGGAAATCTCAGAAACTTCACTATCAAGTGCCTTGGTCTATGACCAAATACAGGCTTCTGTCCCAAAGACCTATGTGCTCTCTCCATCTCCAAAGGGGTTTTAGGGTCCAAATACAACATTGATATCAAAGCCTTTTCCAAAATTGCCATGGGTTTCCTTGCTCAACATTTTCAGGAAAGCCAGCCACCCTATTGTTTTCTTCAAGAGAAGTTTTCTTGCTCTGACAGTTTAAGCACCATTTTCTCATTTTGTGCTTCCATATTTCTTATCTTGTCATATAATTTCACAGTCTTCTCATCTGCAATGGTCAAGTGATCTTCAATAAGAGCAACCTTAGTAGTGAGGTCCACATATCTCTCCTCAGCATTAATCAACTTGGTTTTTATCTCTATGTCCAGAAGCTAGTGAGAGGTTCCAGAAGCTTGTCATCTCTTTTCTCAGTTTCACCTTCTCCTTTCTGCCTTTTAGCTGGTTGAGAGGTTTCTGTTGAGCCAAGGTCAGTCATTGTAGTAGAGGATGTAATATTAATCAGGGCACAGGAGCACAGCCTCTCTACTGCCATCTCTGAGGCTGACAGTTCTAGAATAATAATAATAGGCACAATTTTGACTTGGTTTACTTGCGCTAAAATTCAGGCTGAATAGCTCTGACCCTTACAGGCTTAAGGTCCAATACTACCAGCTATCTGAAAAGTTTTTTTATTTACTTGGTCCAAATGCTGTGTCACTCGTAATTTAGTATCCAAGTTAGGGCTTAAGTGTTTGTATTTTGGAACCACTTAAAGGGCCTCCCCATTCAAGTGCCAACACATCCCCTTCGCCTTTTCAGATGACGCTGTGAAAGCCATGACCTTGATTTTATTCATGTTAACTACCAGGGAATTTAAATCAGAGAACACTTTCAAACAACACAGGGATGATTTCATGCCATTGCAGGGGTGAAGTCTAATAATACAATGTCATTGGCGCAGCCCATCCATTGTAGGGGAAAGTCACTCAGTTTCTGGGCTATTGAAGATGGATTAATGATAGCCTCGCCCAGGTCGGACATATAAAGGTGTAACAACATTGGAGCGAGAATGCAACCTTGTTTTAGTCCTTTCTGGGTGGAAGTCAAAATTTGTGATCCTACCATGTTGGTCAAGCCTAATATTAACCCAAGTTTGCTCGTGGAGAGAAGATAATCATTTTTAGTAAGCCTGGCGGAATGTTACAATTGCAGAGTTTACGCCAAAGCATACTGACACAATCACACCGACAAAGGTAATTGTATTTATCTTTCTTTATTGGCGAGACCCCGCAGCCTCTAACTGCGGCTCCCCTCGCTCAACGGCCACTGTGGAATGTTGATTGCTGAGCGTACATCAACATTCCACCAGTGTGCCTATGCACGAGCCCGTGCGTATTACAACATATCCTCTTCCCTTGGATAAAAATGTTGGCACCAAAAAATGTTTTTTTCAACAATAGAAAATGAAACAACATCACATGACATGTCATAAATTCAACTTACTTTAACAGTTATATCCATACAAGTAGCATGGATAATATTAAATGTACTTCACTCTTAACAAACATAATCCCTAAATCTTATGGGACGTCCACAGCTCCTACCCACACGATCCCTTTGTTGAACTGGATCAGGTTGCTGAGCCATAGCATTCTGAAATTCCACATTGACCTGTGGATCAACAGGACCTAGGATTGGTACCCCCTGCTGCTGTTCACTCCCAATGGGTTGTGACACCACAGGATTATAATCCATCGCTGTTTCCTGTGATTCCTCCTCACATTCCTCACTATCCCTGTCCACACGTCTGCATCCATCCACCACCACACGCCTCTTACTCCAAACAGAGCCATCCTCCAAGTGCACATGCCCTTTTCCAACTTTAACAACCTTCCTCACGGGCATAAAAGTGCTGTACCCTTTATGAACTAACCTAGGATTCTTTATGTACACCTGATCCCCAGGCTTTACATTCAACTCCTTCCTACTCATTTGTGAGGACCCCACAGTCTGCTGGCGCTCTAAAATGCTGCGATGTATTGCTTGCAAATCCATTTCGCATGGGCCACCACCCCCCATAGGCAGGGTTCTCAACCTTGTACCTGCCTTCCTGCCCCTCATAAGTTCAAATGGAGATCTTCCCGTCAGCACGGCAGGAGTTCTCCTATATGCAGCCAGGTATTGTGTCACAACTTCTTGCCAGTTCAAACCATTGGCCAAAGCCAATTGTATGGCTGACTTAATCGTGCCATTGGCCCTTTCAACCAGACCATTTGCCGAAGGATTGTACAGAGCTGTCCTATAATGCGAAATGGCATGCTTTTCCAAGAATTCTCTCATGGCTCTAGAAGTGAACTGCACACCATTATCCGTAACTAAACTTGCCGGTAAACCCTCACGGTCAAACACTTTCCTCAGAAAATCAATTACGGTATTGGTCGTAACACCTGAACACGCCGCCACCTCAATCCACCTGGACGTATAATCCACCAACACCAACATGTATCTGGACTCAGGCTCTAAACAGTCAAACGGACCCATCATGTCCAAAGCCAATTTCGACCATACCTGCTCTGGAAACTCAACAGGATGCACCGGTTGTGGATGCAATACCTTACTCTTATCACTGACAGAACACGCTAGACACTCTTTCACCACCTGTTCCACATCCTTGTCCATTGACGGCCACCAATACTCCTCTCTCAATCTCCTTTTAGTCAATGATGGGCCCAAATGACCATCATGTGCCAATTCCACCATTCTCCCCCTCAAACTTATCGGGGGTATCAATCTACTACCCCTAGAGACACCCCAGGGACCCTCTGCTAATTCCTGGAGAACCTGGACATAACCTTTCCCTTCCGGCCTCTCCTTCACAGTGTGCCACCCCTTCACCAGACCTTCCTTAATCCACTTTAACTCAATGTCATCCTCAGACTCCTGATCCCACACCGACTTCTCCACAGCCGAAGTGACCAAAGCAACCTGACACTCCTGCAAATCATCCTCCTTAACTACTCCCCCCTCACTGTCCTCTACAACTGGCAAATGGGACAAACAATCCGCAACAACATTAAACTTCCCCGGAACATACTGCAAGGAAAAATTGTAATCTTGTAACTGTACTGACCACCTCGCAATCCTCGGGGATACTGCCATGACTCCCTTGGAAGAAAATACCTGTACCAATGGTTTATGGTCCGTTCTGACTACATAGGGTATGCCCCACACAAATGTCCTGAAATGTTTTGAAGCCCACAGCACGGCCAAAGTCTCTTTCTCTATTACAGAGTACCTGGTTTCCACATCTCTCAAGGTCCTTGAAGCAAAAGCCACCGGGACCCATTCACCATTAATGCATTGCTCTAGCACTGCCCCTAGGCCCACCTCACTTGCATCCACTGTCAACGCAGTTCTATTTTTTGGGTCAAATGATTTCAGACATGGAGCCTTCTCCACCTCCCTCTTAACCAACTCAAATTCTGCCGCACACTCCGCAGACCATACAAATCTTACACACTTCCTCATAAGAGCTCTCATGGCCACTGTTTTTTCCGCGTAATTTGACACAAATTTAACATAATACTCTGCAAGACCCAGAAAAGCCCTTAGCTGATCCTTATTAACCGGAGCTGGCGTATCCCTCAACACTTGTACCAACTCCCTTTTTGGACTTATACCTCGTGAACTCAAAGTGTCTCCCAAATATGTGACCTCCTCCACCCCCACTTGACACTTTGTTAATTTTACAGTCAGACCTCTCTCTTTAAGAATCTGCATGACCTTCCTTACCCTTGCATCATGTTGCTCCCTGCTGCTGCCCCAAACCAAAATGTCATCTTGAAAGTAGCTGACACCCACCACCCCTTCAAACGACTGATGCATCAACATCTGAAATACTGCCGAGGCCGAAGCCAAACCAAAAGGCATGCAACAAAATCTGAACACCCCAAATGGAGTCACAAATGAAGTAAGAGGTCTCGATTCAACATGCAGGTCAATTTGGTGATACGCCGTTGACAAATCAAAAGTTGAAAAATATTTAGCTTCACCCAACGTCAACAGCAACTCATTAATATTTGGCAAAGGATGCCGATCCACCCATATGCTGGCATTTAATTCCCGGAGATCCACACACATTCTGATGCTGCCGTCACTCTTCTTCACTAAAACCACAGGAAACAACCACTCCGAAGCCTCAATGGGTTCTATTATTCCTGCCGACTGCAACTTAGACAATTCCGCCTTAAATGCCTCCCTCACTGAAACTAGCACCCCCCTCACCTTATGAACTCTAGGCACTGCACCCTTCCTCAACACAATGCGGTGCGTAAAGCCCCTAAGATTACCCAGGATGTCAGAAAATACTTCCGGAAACTCACTCATAAGCACTGTCGGGGTAACTCTTACATCCTTCTCTTCCATTCCCTCCCTGACACTGAGAACCGGTTCTTTTTCACCTGGATGAATTTGTATTTTTAGTGCAGCCTGCTCATCCCACCCCAACACACTTGTCCCTTTTTGAGCCACATACAATTTACCTAAGGTTTGCCTTCCTTTGAATGAAAAATTTGACCAATCATATCCCAGAAAGTCAATGGAACTTTGCCCATATGCATATGGTCTGATGTCTGGAGCCAACAAAGTAGAGATCGGTTTACCCAAAACCTCTTGATATACTTCCGGAGACACCAGGGTATAAGGTGACCCAGAATCCACCAGCATATCCACAGGGTGCTGGTCCACCAATACCGACACCCATGGACCCTTCCGCCCACCACCCTCCACATGTAATATGACAGTCTGTTTGGGATCCCCACCTGATGCGCCATCCAGGCCCATAGTCAACTCTTCTGTAGTTACATTTGCGACCACCTGCCCTTTACACATTCGTGCAAAATGGCCCATCCTTTTACATTTCCTGCACTCTACATTGCTAGCCGGACAGGATTTCGAATCCACTGTGTGACTTGACCAACCACAATTTTTGCACACTTCTTTACTTTTAGGTGCTCTATTCCCTTGTACAACCCCTTTGTCCAAACCCTTCTTGCTCCTTGACACCACCGCATGCACCGTCTCCTATTTCCATCCCTTTCAGTAACAATTTGTACACTCGCCTTGGAGGCTTCAATTGCTCTAGCAATCTCCAAAACCTTATCCAGTGACGGATCGCTCTCAATCCACAATCTCTCTCTAATTTTTTGATTTGACGTTTTCATCATAATCTGATCCCTTATATGTTCCTCACCGTTACCCGGGAACCCACATGTAGCCATGAGCGCACGTAAGGTAGTAACATATGAATCTATACTTTCCGCGGAACCTTGTGCCCTAGAAAAAAACTTATACCACTCTAAAACCACATTAACTCTTTTTCCAAAACGTACTTGCAATTTCTTCAAAGCCGTCTCATAGGCACTTACAACCATTTCCCCTTCACCTCCCCCTTGAACCATTACATTCTCTCCAGGCAGGTGACGAAAAACTCTCAAGCCCTCAGTACCAATACAATTAAGCAAAGCAGCCTCCTTTTCATCATCGTTGAACTTTGCCCCACCAGCAGCCCGCAAATATACCTTAAAGGCATCTACCCACTGCTCCCAAGGCGCAACCGGCTCTCCTGTGTTAGGCAGAAATGCTGGTGGGGGCCTAGCTGCTGTATGCAACATGGCCGACTTTACTGCCCAAGACCTTGTGCCCACCAAAATAACCTATACAAACTTTTAAGTGCCCTTATAATCAGAGAATTGTCCTCTCTGACACTTTGAGTCAGTGGTCACCACACCAAGGTGACCGCAGCCGGATATCTTCCCCTGTAGCCTTATGAGCGTGCACCCCCACGCATATGCAGTACAACCAGGTTCTGGCACAGGGTGAGTCACAACCAATGATGAATTTTGCCAGCACCGGGTAAGTCACAATCCAACCAGAATGACCGCACACGAATATCTTCCCCTATAGCCTTGTGAGCGTGCACCCCCACGCATATGCAGTACAGCCCGGTCCTGGAACAGGGTGAGTCACAACCAATGACGTATCCAACGATATGGTATGGACAATCCCAGCCCCAGCCAAGATGCTTTAACTTTTCTGGACCCAATGGAGTGGGATGTCCCAACCTTACCAGCCCCACACTTCCAGATCCACCTTAAAGGCCACGTAGCTGACGGTGTTCTCCTCCTGTCTTTTCCAATCCACCAGCCGCCACAGACAGCTGCTTAAGAAAGCACACTGCGCACTGCCCCTGCAGCCCCTCCTGCTTCCTTGGAGCGACCACCGGCAGCGCTGAGCAGCACCTCCTGCTTGCTTGGAGCGACCACAGGCAGCGCTGAGCAGCGCAGGCGTCACCACAGCCCCTCCTCGTTAGCTGAGAAGATGCTGTCGGGGCGGAGCTAACTGCCCGAAGGACTGCTGATGCCTGCTGATGCCTGTGATCACGGCCCGTCCTGGATCCTCAATCCCGTTGGGCAGCCAACGCAGGGACGCCACCAGGGGCGGGGCCAGCTGCCGGCGGACAGCGAATGCGGGGCCAGCTGCCGTCGAACAGGAAATGCAGGTGCGCTTGCGCACCTGCCTCCGATCCGGGGAAACACACAAACTGCCCACGGCAAACCGGCGGCCACAGTTCCTCGTCCTCCGCTCCTCACAGAGTAAGCGCTCGCTCTGCACAGCCCCAACGGATCCAGGCAACCGGTGGCAGCCCGACAGCACCCCGCCTGGGCGCCTGAGGAGCTCCTCAACCTCCTCTCCTCCACAGGGCAGCTGCCCGCCCTGACCTGCTCCGGATCAGGCCCGTATCAGCAGCTCCACGAGATACCAGCGATCCAGGTAACCGGCAGCAAACCAGCCGCACCCCGACTGGGCACCCGAACAGTTCCTCGACCTCCACACCTCACGGGGCAGCCGCCCGCCCGGCCTTCAGGCCCGCAGCAGTAGCTCCAAAAGATCCAGCGCGGATCGGCCCCCGTCCACACCGACTGCGCCTTAGACGATGGGGAGCCAGACAGCCGGTTCGCACACGCGTGGGACAGGGTCTCGTCCAAAATCCAGGTCCTCGTCGCCAATGACACAATCACACCGACAAAGGTAATTGTATTTATCTTTCTTTGTTGGCGAGACCCCGCAGCCTCTAACTGCGGCTCCCCTCGCTCAACGGCCACTGTGGAATGTTGATTGCTGAGCGTACATCAACATTCCACCAGTGTGCCTATGCACGAGCCTGTGCGTATTACAACACATACCTCTGTCGCAGGGCTCAAACCAAGGGTACACGCAGGGGGACAGAGTCCACCCACTTTATTCAGAGAGTGTACTCCACCTCCCCTTGCTAAAATGAGACATTGTGGGGCGTGGCTAGCCGAGGACGCCGTTGGATGCTTCCTCAGTGAGCTCTAGGACTCCTTCCCCATCCCGAGGCCCCAAAACCCCCTAAAAAGATTTAATTGCCCAGGGAGTCAGCTCCGAGGGTGTCGGAAATTCGTGGGAGCTAACTGTGTTCATTTGGAGAGCAGCGGGTCTCCCATGGAGGAGTAGTGAGCTGAAAGGCGAGGAGCCCTAATGGTCCTAGCCAAAATGGCAGATGAGACTAAGGTGGGAACCCGGGGTGCGTTAAATCGTCTCTGTTGAAGATATGAGCGAAAAGTGATCAGCCAAATGGAATCCTGAGCATAGACAGAATATCCCGACCCGAGTCACCGGTGATCGTAAGCAAGGGGCCCCGGCTGGGAGTCTGGAGCCGAGGCACCCCGTTGGGAGGACCTTTCCCACCCCCCCAGCCTCGCATGCAGTCGCTCTCGAGACGGGTCCTGGGAAGAGAACCCTGAGAAGCGGGTAAGGAGGCGTTGGGTGGCGGCAGGGTCAGGTGCAGGAGAAGCAACAAGCCACAGTGCTCGATGCGCCTCAGGGGGCTGCCCGCGCCCCCTGCGCATACACTGGGTGCCTTGTGAGCCACTGGGCGGGCATCAGAGTGCACAGGCAGCTGTGCAGCAAACGGTAGGCAGTTGAAGTGATTCCAGTCCTCCAGCGGGGATTCAGAGCATCAGATACTGCCCGGTGGAGCGTTCGGGCAGCTGCGCAGATCGGGGCGGTCTGCAGTCTTCCAGCATTGAATCCCAGGGGAAAGTAGTAAGGAGTCGTAAGGAGGCACTCAGCAAATATAAAGTCACTGGAAAGGGTGACGCGAGCCGTAGGAGTTGCCCGCGACCCCAGTAGGGGTGCTCTATGGAACCGTAGAAAGATATCTGGAGGGCACCATTCTGAGCCCTCCAGAGCTCCCCAGCAGGCAACACACCCGCGAAAAGAACGGGGAGCAAGAAACACACCTACTCATTACTCTGTGATTAGTTAAGGAGACGGCGGAAAGGCAAGGAAGTATTGAGCGGCGGCCAAGGATCAGTGGGTGTCCCCCTGGGACAGAAAATCAACAGCCATGTCAGAGCAGGTTGATCAGAGGCCCCCGCGGGCCATGGCCACTGACCGGTTCATCAGCGCCTATACAAGGAAGGTGTCTCACAAACCACATAGTGAAAAGCAGTCCAGGGGACTGATAATGGCATTGGGCCCCTGAATGTTCAGGAGGGTGAAAAGCTAACTGGGTGGGCCCCTGAAAGTTGCACCACACTGTAAGAGGGTGCAAGGAGTCTGGACAACCCCCAAGATGCCAGGAATCCAGCACAATAAGCACCTCCACCATCGTGGTAGCCTGGGTGGCGACCTACAGCAAGAGAGCACAGCCCTGTGATGCAACACCGTAGACGAAACTGCTTTGGGTGATAAATAGAGCGACCTTAGGATTGTTTATGCCGGTCCTCCATAAGGCATACAACACCGGAGGGACACTATAAAACAGACAGAATAGGAGCGCCTCTACTGGGGCACAGAGGCAGTGTTCTTGTGGAGGCTAGAGCATCACCTATCTGGGGCAGGCAATAAAGGCGTGGTGCAGTGGGGCCCAGCCTAGTTGCAAAAGGAGAGAGTTCTCCTCCCCCATTCAGACAAAATGTCCAAGCAAACAACAAAATCAAAAGGTTTGGAATCGGGAGATATCAAAGCCCTGATGCAATCCACAGAGATCCAGAAACGCAGCCAACTATAAGCGATGGCCCAGATACATTCCCCTCCTACGGAGGGTTCAGGAGAACCGGAAGACCCACCAATCCGCAGATCGGATCTTCTAGCGATGCTGCAGGAGCTCAAAAAGGACATTATAGGCAGCGCATCTGACTTAGCCAAGTCCATTGTGGACCTTAACAAAGGGGTCATGGCGGTAGAGAAAAGGGTCGATGAGGTGGAGACTGTGGTGGTGGAACAAGGACATGAGCAAGATGATCTAGCCAAAAGGGTGCATGAACTCGAGAAACAAATGGAGCGTGTCCAGAACAAGCAGGAGGATGCCGAGAACAGGTCCAGGTGAAACAATATTCAGATCAGGGGGATCCTGAGGTCTGTGATGGACTCCGACCTGCAACAATATGTGACAGACCTGTTCCGGAAACTGCTGTGCGCAGAGGAGGACAGAGAGATCATACTAGACCGGACGCATGTTAGGGAGAATTCTCCAGAATGGCTAATTTCCCTTACCTATTGAGTCCCTCAGCAGCTTTGCTGGATTTCTAGGATACATTTTTTTCACCTGGTAAGAGTTGTGAGCCTTTTTTCTCACTCTTTCATGTGTTTTACTGTGTGTTTTACATTTTTGTGTTCATAGACTGTGGAGCCTCACCTACTCCATAGGCATCATCTTTTTACTGTGTGTCACACAGCACCTTTAGTGCAGAGACACAGGGTTGTCTTTTTCAAACTTTCCACTTTAAAACTCAATTTTCTGGGACTGACTACTGTCTCCCAGAACATGTAAAGTTGCCATTGACTTTATTAGTCTTTTTAAATCCACAGACCCAGTACAAACTATCTTTCATAGAGTGCTGGAAAGGGTTAATAGTTGTCCCTTTTTGTCTGTTTCTCATGGAACATTATTTAGTTCCTCTTTCTTTAAGATTGGGCTGGTGGCAGTGGTCTCTACTGTATTTTTCCTACCGCGGTCTGTGAAAATAGCCTTTGTACTGTTTTAGGCTAATTTAGTAGCCTCGAACTTAAACCCGTTAGACCCCATTTACTTTTATTTGGTTCCGGCTGGGTTTATTCGCCATTTCTTTTTGTAAAGGTCTTTCTCGTGTTTTATACTGCGCGGCAAACCAGATTTGGTTCCTTTGTTCGCCGTCCTTTGGCAGGCTTCTGCTCAGAAGCCCTCCTTAGGCACCTGAGAGTATGGGTGGGCTGAATGTGAGGAAGGGGTTTTAGGCCCCCTGCACAGGGTCTCTTTGGAGACCCAAGTCACACTCCTGTTTGATTGGCTAGGTGACTATCCCACCAGGACAGCCACCCTGCTGTGTGATTGACAGTCAGGCTGTGTTAATGGGGGAAAACTGTATAAAAAGCAGGTCTCTGGGACTTGGAAGGCAGAGTCGCCACTGGATTGAGAGAACCGAAGAGAAGCTGAAGGAAGAGGACTGCTGCAACTACTAGACCTCCTGGTGAAGCGCTGCTGCGGGTCCGAATCTCCTACACTTCGACGACAGAGAAGATCTGCAAGGATTCTTCTTCCCTTGAGCTGGTGGGACCAACCAGTTGGCCAAACACCAAGCATGCAGTGAACCGGATAGCCACTAGGACCGGACCCTCTTTGCGTTTTAAGGAGCGCACCTTTTATTCGTTGCTTTGCTCTGCTGCGGGTTTCTTCCCTGGACAGTGCAGGACCCTCCAGTTTTCCTCCTTCGTGTCAGTCCGACAGTGGCTTCAGGAACCGTGAGCCTGCAGGATCTGCGAGGAACCTCCGCCTCAGCTACAGCATTCTTCTTCTATTAAGGTACTGTCCAAACCCGGTCGTTCGTTCCGTCCGACCACGGGGAAAGTGTTTTAAATATTTCGCCAATCCGAGGGCTTGTCCATCTCCACTCTTTTAAGTAACTTTTCTTCCAACCAATCGTTTCAAAATTTTGGCAAAGACTTAACCGCAAACTACTCTGAACTGTGTGATCCTCTGCAAAGACTCTGAACCATTAACATTGGCCCAGGCCTGTTTATTTGAATCCTCACTGTAGCAAGCCTTTTCTAGATTGCCCTGCCTACTAACTTGTTGGTGCTGCTTGATTGTGAATAACCTTGTCTTTCCCTCCCTTTTTAAATTGCTGGAGTGCCATTTTGCTCACACTTCATTTTGAGCTTAACTTGTACAGAATTCATGGGTATGGTGTAGTATATTAAGATTGTGATTTTCTGCTGCTTTACGTTAGTGGTCCATTTTACAAATGATTGTGTAAATAAATGTATATTCTTTTAATCAGAAACCTTGAGTCAGTGTTTGTTTGAACCATAGTAATTACTATCCTTTGTGTAACTTCTGATACTGCTCACTTTACTCTTCAGATAAGTCTGGCTGCTAAGCCATCGCTACCACTTTACTGTGTAGTACAGGCTTGTACCAAAGATGAATTTGTACTTTCACTTGTAGTCTTAATTGTGTGTGGTGTTCCCAAAGGGTACGGCATGTGATTCTGCCTAACAACGCATACGGTCTACTCCACGTTTCAACTTAACAAAAATCTGACACCGGATGTGCTGACCCGGATACACTTATTCGAATTGAAGGAGGACATAATGCGGGCCGCCTGCAAAAAAGAGCCTATAAGCTTTCGAACCACTCCTGTCCAGCTGTACCAAGATCTGGCCCAAGTTACTCTCATCAGGAGGAAACGGCTGAGGGTCGTCCCAGACTGGCTGAGATCTAAAGGTGTGAGATATCGTTGGCCATTCCCGACGGGTCTCCGCTTCGAATGGAAGGGTCAGCGGTACACAGTTACAAAGGAAGAAGATATGGAGGCACTCATGAGGGAGGAAGAAGGCAGCGAGAATAACGATAAAGAAAGCACCTCACCTAGAAACAGGGAGAGAGAGAAGGCAGACCTGAGAAGGAAAAATGAAACCGGCACACCCCCACCCCCAGGGGTGCAGCAAAGAATCCAAAGCTACGGATCCCACGTGAACGGCAGTTCGTAAAGTACAAATGGGATCTGCTGGGGAAATTGGAGAGCTAGGAACAGAAGAGGCTGAGTTCAGTATTAATGTGCAATCTGCCGTAGTGGTGGGCAAGCATGCAAGAGTTCAAGGGTTTTAAAAGGGGGGAGGGGAAAGGAGGAGGGGGGAGACCAGATCCCAAATTTCACAGGTGGATAATGAACCCGGTGAGTCGCTGTGGCAATACCACAGTGAGAATTTTTGTTGTAGCTCAAAGATTGGTTATAATTTGGGAAGTTGGGGGGGACACGAGAGAACACGACACTTGGGTGGAAACCACACACGACATGCATGGAACGCTCAAAGGGGCGGAGGAGCTGAACAGCACTAGGGCAGTCAAGCTACCACAAACAGATACTGACTGACTTAACCTTTCTAATACTAAATCTCCAATTAAAAGGAAATCAATCATGAGTAGGCTCTTGGACATGCAGGCTTGGCTGATATGGGTACAGGAAACGCACCTGCTCCCGGAAGACGAGTACAGATTAAGACACAGGGCCTTCCCCATGCAGTTTTTCGCCTCCAGTGGGACAAAGAATAGAGGTGTGGGTATTCTGGTGGCTAGGGGAATTAGCTTTGATAATCAATTTATAAAAAGGGACCCGGAAAGCCGCTACCTGGTAGTGGGAGGGGTTTTATTGGGCCAACAGGTCACCCTTGTAGCGATCTATGCCCCCAATGAGAGACAGGGTCGCTTCTTGCTGGGGCTTCTGCCTAAACTTGCAAATTGGGGTGTGGGGCAGTTCCTGATAGGGGGCAATTTCAATGGCGTAATGGACGCTACAATGGACAAGAGCCTCCCGGACACCCTTGGCAACAACATGTATAGGTAGGTCCCAGCCAAGTTTCTCAGGGAGCTACAACTAATAGAAACATTGCGTTTCTTTCGCCCACACTCATTATTCAGCTGTGCGTAGAAGCTACTCTCGAATCGATATGGTGCTCATCTCAGATACCCTGATCCCAAAAATTACGGGATTGTAAATTGGGGTGCGGTGCTCATCAGACCACGCACCGGTCTCCTTAAAGATGAAGCTGTGGTCCCCGCAAACCCATAAGCCATGGGGTCTAAATGAGGTAATCCTAATAGACTTAGCTCTCAGAGCAGATATAGAACAGGCCCTGAGGAACTATTTTAAAGAAAATGTCATACAGGGGGTGGACTGGGCCACTATCTGGGATGCTAGTAAAGCAGCGGTACAGGGTGAATTTATAGCAAACACTGCAACTTATGTTAAAAGAAGAGGGGGTGAGGCAGGAGCTGGAGGCCGAAATAGCAATGGCTGAGGGGGAATGTAAAGACAAAGGCTCACAGAGAATGTGGCGGGAACTTAAAAAAGCTAGGGCGGCCCTAGAGGCACACTTGGCAGATGAAGCTGCCCACCTTCTTTTGCGAACCAAACCATTTTACTATATAAATAGGGACAAGGCCAACCGGTTCTTGGCAGCCAAACTAAGACAGCAGAAAGCCTGGAACCACATTGCCCAACTTAGTCATCGGGGAGGGGATATAGTGAGAGGGGGAAAGGAGGTAGCGGAGGTCATGTACCCATACTATACTGACAATTTGAAGGGGGAGGACCTGGAGAGGGAAGCACAAGCAGCGTTTCTGGGCCAAGTGACCCTGCCACAGATCTTTGAGTCGGAAAGACAAATGCTAGAAGCACCCATAACGGAGGAGGAGGTGGGGGATGTTATAAGCGCATTGAAGAGTCATAAATCACCAGGCCCAGACGGGCTAAGTAATGCATATTACCAAACATTTAAGACCATCCTGGTGGGCCCCTTAACAAAGTTATTTAATCATATACGGGACAGGGGGTACACTTCCGGGGATATGGGCCCAGCCACCACGGTACTACTGTTAAAACCAGACAAGCACCCTTTGGAATGTGCAAGTTATCGCCCTATTTCGTTACTGAATGGGGATGCCAAAATGTACTCTACAATCCTGGCCCAGAGGTTGGCAACCGTTCTCCTGAAGATAATCCACCCGGATCAGGCAGGATTTGTGAAGGGGAGGCACACTTACGATAACATTCAGATAGCTATAGATACCATCGAATGGGGACAAAGGACAGGACAGCGGTTTTCGGAGATGTCACTGGACGCCTCTAGAGCTTTTGAAAGTCTAAATTGGGGATTCTTATGATTGACCCTTGAGAAATGTGGTTGTGGGCCCATTTTTACCGTATGGTTTTGGCTAAATATGGGAACCCGACTACACGATTAATGATTAATGGACAGCTCACAGAGAACATCCCTATCCGAAAGGGCATGAGGCAGGGGTGTCCACGGTCATCATTGATTTTCTCTATGGCCATGGAGCCTCTGGCGCAAAGGGTCCGGGATGAACAGGGAATTCACGGGGGTGGAGGTGCGAGCCAGGTGGTCCCAGAAGGTGGCTCTCTAAGCAGACGATGTCCTTATGTTTCTGAGGGACACAACAACCTCACTTTCGAAAGCAATAGAGCTGCTGGACGGGTTTGCAAGGGTCTCCGGGTTTCACATTAACTACCCCAAATCTAAGGCACTTAACATCTCTGAGGCTCCAGAACGTGTGTTGGAATGGGAGGGACGCTGCCCCCTGAAATGGGAACAGAAATCTATAAAAATTCTGGGAATACACCTAATGCCCACATATGAGAGATGTATGGGGCTAACATCCCGGGCTTGCTGAAAACACTGATAGAAGACCTTAAACATTGGGATATGCAGGAACTATCATGGCTTGCTCACATAACGACAGTTAAAATGACCCTCCTTCTCAGGTTTTTATATGTGACCAAAGCCCTCCCAATACACATTCCAGGCCCAGCAATTAAAAACGTACAGAAAGAGGTTATGTCCTTCATCTGGAAGGGGAAAAAACCTAGGGTCCCTAAGAAAGTGTTATTTTGACCACAAGCACTGGGGGATTTGGGGGCTCTGGATCGCACAGGTATCTTTGGGCAGCACAAGTAGCACCTATGTTACAATGGGCACCCAGGGTAAACCAAGATCGTTGGGCGTCTCTTGAACGGGAGGCAACTAAGACACCCCTAGAGAGTTTCGGATTCCTTGCGGCGCTGCATAGAGGTAAAGGAGGCACGCTATTGGAAACAACTAAGGCCACCCTGTGGTACTTGGATAAAGCACTAAAGGGAAAATGGATGAATACTGGGGGAGGCCATCTTGCACCAACGGCTCATAACCCTGAGTTTACACCTGTAATGCAACCTGACTTTTGGACACTCTGGGGAGGGAGTGAGCAGGCCCCATTATTGGGGGATCTCTATATAGGGGGGTCACCCTTAACATTCGAAGGATGTAAAGATAAATTTCACTTCCCTGAAAGGGAACGCTTCCACTACATCCAACTTAGACATTGGATCACAAACACTAAGGTTCCAGGAGGGAGCAACTCGGGACCCAATAGGGCTGGAACTCACTGTGAAAGAGGGAGCCATGGAGAAAGGAGTATCAAGACTATACCGGCTGATGGGGGAAGCAGACCTGGAAGAAACCCTATCATATATGCAGAAATGGAAATTAGATGCGGGAAAACCAATACCGAGGGAATCATGGAGTTATAAATGCCATCGAGCCGCCAAAAGTTCCAAGTGTGTTTCAGTTAAAGAGGCGGCATATAAACTCTGTCTGAGGTGGTACATGATGCCACAGCGACTGCACTCCATGGACCCATCCTACCCCCTATCATGCTGGAGGAGTTGTGGGCAGCCTGGGGACCTAATCCACATGTGGTGGTCCTGCCCAGAGATTTTGAGCCATATCAAGGAGATTCCTATAGACCCTGTGGTGGTTTTAGTAGGTGATGCATTCTAAGGGAGCAATGCGAAAACAGGAAATAAAGCCAGCCTTATCACTCACATGCTGAGCACGGCCAGAATAACCCTGGCGCAGGCGTGGAGGAACAAACAGGGGCCGATGGTGGCTATGTGGTGGATGGAACTGTGGGGAGTGATGGCCATGGAAAAGGCCATGGACTGCAATGGCTTATGGATCCTATGTGACATTCTTGAATACTTGGATGCCGTTCCATGAATTATGGAAGACAGACAGCAAATGTACTTTAAACCCAAGTTACTCCGCAGGGTCTCTGTACTGTAGCTAGGCAGACCCCAGGAGGTCAGTCTGGCCCGCAAAATATCCACAAGTGCTGAATTGAGTTATCAGGTTACACACAAAGGTTGAAAGAGTTACATTGGCAATGGGGGGTTAGGGGGAGAGGAGGAGTTATAACAGTTAAACTCGGAGCCTATGGAACATGGAGATATGGTGATGGGAATGGACAAAGGGGGGAAACGAGGTGAAAATGATTGTTAATCGCACCCATGTATACGTTTGTAAGTTGTGCTCCTGGGAAATGAACAAAGTTTGTAAAAACTAAAATAAAAAGAGAGACATTGAGTGTCCTCTTTGAATGTATGATTTAAAGATGACCTCAGGGATCAAACCACAGTCGCCAGGTTTGTAGGCCAGACACTTGACCACTGCACTATATAACCTGATGAAAAACAGCAAACAACTAAAGGTGAAATGTTGCATTTCAGTACTGCAAGTCCCAGGGAAAACATTTGTATTGTTTCTTGGAGTTTAAAACATGCGCACCTTTTAACGTTTTCAAAAACACTATTAGAAGATAATATCCTCTCTTGGTTTTGTGTGTGTGTGTTGATTTTATGAAAGGCAAATGCCATTCGTCCAGTGCAATGTGGGTGGTTATGCAAAGCCCATTTAATGAAATGTGCATATTTCACCTTGATATGCTAATTTCTTGAGACATCGATTCCCATTGTGTTGTTTGTGAGTCCCCCTACTTTCATTTTTAGGGCTTGACCCCTTCTCTGTGGACCGAGGCACTGAAATCAATAAATGCAGCATATACCAGCTTCCTACTTACCATCCCTGCCTGCTGAATAACAGTAACCAAGGCAAAGGCATTTACCGTGGTTCTAAGGTCCTTCTGGAACCCCGTTTATTGAGCGGGATAAGATCATGCTGTTTTACCCATTCCTCGAACTCCTTTAATAGCAGACGGGCAAAGATTTTAGCTGGGGCGTCCTTGCCAGTAAACGGTAATTAGCGGGGTCGGCATGACTTCCCTTTTTTAATACACAGATTATAATACTGTCCCGCCATGAAGAGGGGATGGATTGAGTCAGCCGATCCAATAAAATAACCAACTTAGAGCAGTCGCACAGTTCTCTGGATCCACCTTAATCAATTAGTTACAAATTCCATCTGGCCCGGGAGACCTTGACCACTTACTGGTCGTGATTAAGGAGCAGATGTCATAACGGGATTTCGTGAAAAGCCAACTGGTGGTTATCCTAGCTGGTGAAGGCGGCATCGTCGCCAACCCCCCAAAGGACCGTTTTACATAGTTGACCCAACTCTGTTCCTGGACGCTGTTAATATCACTAGTCATAGGTTTATTGTCCTTAAAAATCCTCGGGAACGTAATAGGATAATTGGTGAGGGACAAATGCACAAGTACCCTCCAGTGAGAGCATTGAAGGTGATACTTGTGCCTTCTTAAGCACTCATAATACAGTGATGTAATGGTTTTTACTCGCAAGGCAGGATCAGCCACATTAGGTGCCAGATTGACTAAATCACGCAACACCATTTGCATCTCTCTTTTCTTCGCATGGATTTGTTTGTCAAAAATATGCCGATGTGGGGTTTTAGGACCAGTGCCCCCAATGGCATGGCTTCCTCTCTTAGCAAAAGATCTAGATCTGATGTTCTCCACACATACTTCATAATCGATAATAGCCTGTTTGGCAAGAGCCAAGGTGGTTTTAGCTTCCACAGCCATATGGGCTCCATTGTATTCACCAAGAGCTTCCAGAGCCCTGGGCAACACTTCCCCTAACATTGTCACGCCAAGAGATGCAGGTGAGGGTCGAGTTGACACACAAATCCCCTGGTGATGCAGAGTTAATAGGGCTACTATACAGGTTCAGGCAAGTAATAAAAGGGCAATGATCACTTTCCTCGTGATGGGCAACACACATGTCAGAGATCAAAGTAGGGGCATTAGCAGTAAAGATATAATCTATTATGCTACAGCAGTTATACCCAATTCTGGTAAATTACGGTGGAGTATCAGAAGGGTAAAGCACCATTGGCCATGGAAAATTCAATCGAAAAAAGTAAACTAGCCCAATTTGGCCTACGCTTACTTACAGGCCTGGCCGAGGCTACCACCCTCAATATGAGAGGAGAGGTGCTCCAATTCCTTCCCCTCCGAAGACACATCAGTGGGGATCCTAAAGTTGAAATCTCCACATGCCAGAACTGGAGTAGCTTTACTTAAATTGTGAATATATGTCTCTACTTCCTTGATGACCTCATCATGGCAAGCCCTATAAGGAGGGTCATAGATACTAATGATGATTACATTTTCATGTTAATGTAAAGCGCTGCTGAAGGACAGGTGATTCTCCCAATAAGCACATTGACTGATTCACAGGGTAATTCCATCAAACCCAATGGATTCTTCATCCCCAGTAATAATACCCCTTCTGGCGACCCAGAGGCCCCTGAATAGCCGGGCAGCAGAGAGTGTGCCATCCTTCTATTGTTCGAGGGGTCATGAGCCAAGTCTCCTGAAGAGCAATGATGGAAAGGTTATCAATGTGCTGGAGTAGGCCATCCTGGTCAAATAATGAAGATGGCCACGGGTGTTCCAACTAAGAAACAAAAAGGAGGGCAGGAGTCAATACTAGGAGGGCGATTTCCCATGTTGTTCAAACATTTGGGCTAACCATTCCCAGTGGGACTCCCCCCCAGTAACCCCTGCCCAAGCACTGTCCCGGATGGTCATAGAAGGGGTACTAAAGCTATTTGCTCCCATACGTTTGTTTGTGGCAAGATGCTGCAGGAGATTAGAAGACAAAGAGTGCCATCTACCCATATCACCCAGCCCACCTAGATTGGAACCCCATGCGTCATCCACCTTCACAATTGAACATTCACAGCCCAATCTATTGAGAGACATACAATGGTCCATGACATATGCAAGGGTACTCTCTGAAAAAAAAATATACTATTGAAGTAGGGGATCTAACGTTTTCACAGATGTACACAATCCTCATATCTCTACTTCGAATGAAACGGAGAGGAATAATGCTATGAAACAGTTCTAGGAGCCGGGATTGGTTCAGAAAATATATGCAATCATTGTAAAACAAGCTGAGGATTTGTAGAGTCTTTACTTTGGATGTAAGTATGTAAGCCTCGCCAGTGGGCAGGACCTCTGCAGGCATGCTGCCAAAGTCAGTCTGAACCAGTGCATTACTGGAAACTTGCCCGCTTCTGCCTTACTGGGGACAGCAAAGAGATCCTCTAGATTATACATTGGCTCATCCAGAATCTCAACCACTTTGTTATTTCTCTTATGTTGACAAGCAGGTGTTTTTCTCTGCTTTGTTGACTATTGCTCTGAGAAGAGTGATGGATTCCTCTGGGTACGAGCTGCCCGCCCAGTAGCAGCTTTAGAAGTGGAGATTAAAAGGGCGAGTCCGAATGGGCAGGATCAGACTCAAACACTGCCTCAGGAGAATCTAATGTGGCACAGTTTGTCAAAATTAAGCCCTTCTGCAACTTTAGCTGTTGTCCTTTTGGGGGGATGATACAGGCATTAGAACAGTCATCCAGGTGATATACCCTTTGCATCAGCAAGCATCTTAATTTTCTTTTTGGTCACAAGCTCACTTGCTTGATGGGTGACTTTCCTCTGTTTCATTGTTTTCTCTTATACCAGTCTACAGAAGTCGGGTCTGCTCCCACACCGTGTCACGGTTCAACCGTGGAAAGTATGGAACAAATGGCGGCTTCATTAGGCCACCGCAGAATCAGTACCAGCGTGCTAGTGTTTCATGTGCCTTTTGTTTACATAGGCCGACACGCCCCCTTGCCAGACGCGCTGCAACTCTTTCGAACTGCCCGCGTCGGACCGCTCGGTGCTCTCTCCGTGTGGTTTTTGTTCAGTTTCCTACGCTCTCAGCCCTCTTACCTTACCACATATCTTCCTTGCCTATGGTTGCTATCCTTCGTTACGGCCAAGACGATTTACTTAATTCCTTTTCTTTTTCCTTCTACGGTCGCGTCCTTCCGCGTACCGTGTTTGCCTTCCTTCTCTCTTTTCCCCCTTCGCTGATAGCCTGCCTCGCACGTCAGCGCTTCCTTCCCCCTCTCTTGCACCTTGCCAGCTTCACCTTTTTCTTTCTCTCTTACTATCCTATCGTTCCTCCTTTTTTTGGTTAGCCATCATTCTCCAGCTCTCCCTATCTTACCTGTATAGGTGGCTGTCCTACCTTCAGAACCAATCTGGACTCCGAGTTCTCAGGATTGTGCCTCTTCCAGGAGGTACAGCTAGTACGCCATTACACCGAAGCTGACCTGGGTCCACTGCATACTCCGGTTAAGGAATTGGATCGTTTCTCCGAAGCAAGATCTACATCTGCAGGTTGCTTCCGTTCAGGGTTTTTTGCGCCTTACCAGGCTTTTTCCCTGTATTTTTGGGGCGAGCTCCCTCGGGTCCGCCTGACGATTCTCAAATCATTGTCAAGGTGGCCTCGGGTGTTGAGCGTCCTTTTCTCTACGAACGAAGGAAGGGGAAGAAGGCGGAAAAAGGTGAAGAAGTACGAAGAAAGGAGAGAAGAAGAGATAGAGAGTCTAACCTAACCCTTACACCGGAGGTCACAGGTGAGGAGGCACAGGGGGAGGCTTCTGCAGATTCTGACAGCTTGCAGCGCCCTTTAAAACCCATGGCGTCCCTTGAACAATATCAAGAGATGGTCAACGCCATCCAAGGTCTTCAGGCAGAAGTCCAGAATCTACGTGCCGAGAATCAAACCCTAAAACAGCAAATAACCGTCAGGGAAGAGACTCGTGGCGATCTGCCCCCCCTTGTGTTCTCATTTGGGAAGTATGAAGGAGATCCCAAGACATTGAAGGAGTTTTTGGATGCTTGGACAGTGTATTTTACCTTTCGCCCCAAGGCTTATGAATCCAACCGCTCCAGGGTGGGGTTCATAATCACTAACTTGACTGGAAATGCCCTGGCTTGGGCTACTCCTCTAATCACTCAAGAAGATCCAGCCATTAATGACTATTCCCAATTCACTCAACTTCTAAGATCCAGGTTCGGATGAGCAGAAGTCCAACATTCTGCCTATGAGGCACTCCTTGATATCAGACAGGGGTCACAGGATGTCCAAACCTATGCCTCCTCATTCAGTAGATTGGCTACAGAAGCGGCCTGGCCTGATTCGGCTCAACAGACCCTATTTCGCCGTGGTTTACATGAAGAATTGAAGGATGAACTTGCAAGAATGGCCCGACCTCATTCCTTCAGAGACCTGGTTACGCTTACCCTTCAGTTAGAATACCGCTTGCAGGAGAGAAGACAGGAAAGACGAAGGACCAAGATTCAATTTCCCTCCAGAACGACACCCATGAGCCCTCCTGGGAAGACTCAACCGGAAGAACCCATGCAAATTGGGGCCGCAAGAGGTCCTTTAACTCCGGATGAACGACAACGCCGCAAGAATCTGGGGCTCTGCATGTACTGCGGATCCTCTAAACACCTGCTTCGAAATTGTCCCGAAGTTCCGCCCAGACGGTCGGGAAACGGAT
This sequence comes from Ambystoma mexicanum, assembly GCF_040938575.1. Classification (NCBI taxonomy): domain Eukaryota; kingdom Metazoa; phylum Chordata; class Amphibia; order Caudata; family Ambystomatidae; genus Ambystoma; species Ambystoma mexicanum. The sequence continues at coordinate 805,042,721 of NC_090921.1, forward strand.
TTCCCCGGTCCTGAGCAGGGATAGGATCCGGGCGGGAAGGACTAGTCCCTGTCGAGATAGCCAAGAGAACGTACCCACCGACGACCATCGCCTAATGGTTTTTTCAATCACTTTGATCTTCGGAGCCGGCCCTCCGATTGAGACACTCGCTATGCTAGACTGTGGGGCCGCCGGTAACTTCATGGACACTCATTGGGCCTTGGAACACCAATTCCTTTGCTGTTCAAAGAAAACCCCATCCCTGTTGAAGGGGTAGATGGCAACCCGCTATCCTCTGGACCAGTTTCACAAGAGACCGAGATTGGTCTAATGTCTCTTTTGCAACATCAAGAACAACTCTCTTTCGACATCATCAGGGCAGCTCATTTTCCCGTGATATTGGGAATCCCGTGGTTACGTCGCCACAATCCCCTGATTGATTGGTCAGCCAATACCATCCACTTCGCTTCCACTTATTGTACGCAGCATTGTCTCCCCTTGGCTCACCCTGCTTTTGCAACTAGCCTCTCTATGCCCGTATCAACCACAGTGGTGCAGTCGATTCCCCCTTATTACCATCAGTTTATGGACATTTTTGAAGACAAATTACCTCGTTCCTTGCCTCCTCACCGATTAGAAGACTGCAATATTGATCTGAGACCGGGAGCTTCTGTACCGTTTGGCCGTATGTATCCAATGTCTCTCCCAGAAAGAAGAGCGCTCAGGGAGTATCTTGATGCCAATCTACAGAATGGACTTATTCAGGAATCTCATTCCTCGGCGGGGGCGTCCATGTTTTTTATACCGAAGAAGGGAACCACTGAGTTGAGGCCTTGTATTGACTACCGTGGTCTCAATAGTATGACCATCCGAGACCGCTATCCTATGCCCTTAATAAAGGAGGTGTTGGAGGCGGTTAAGGGAGCCAGGATCTTTACTAAACTTGATCTACGTGGGGCATATCATCTGCTGAGAATCCGAGAGGGCGATGAATGGAAGACGGCCTTCCGCACTCCACTAGGGCACTTTGAGTATAGAGTGATGCCTTTTGGGTTGGTTAATGCCCCAGCAATATTTCAACGTTTCGTTGACAAGATATTCTCGGACTTGCTGTTTTCTTCGGTAGTGGTATACTTGGATGATATTTTGATCTTCTCCTCCAATCCGACCGAACACAAAAGACATGTCACTGAAGTATTACAAAGATTAATGGACCATCAGTTGTTGGTGAAACCCGAGAAGTGTATCTTCGAAGTATCTTCTATCTCTTATCTGGGCTTTATCCTCTCCCGGGAAGGGGTACAGATGGACCCAGGAAAGGTTAAGGCAGTGCTGCAATGGCCTGTTCCAAAGACCGTAAAGGACATCCAACGGTTCTTAGGTCTCGCTAACTTTTATAGGAGATTTATTCCCAACTTCTCCGACAAGGTCCTACCCATTACTCTGATGCTAAAGAAAGGAAGAAGGTTTGAATGGGGTCAGGAGGCTGATCAAGCCTTTCAACAGCTCAAGGCATCTTTTACCTCGGCTCCAATTTTGACCCAACCTAATCAATCCTTACCATTCATAGTTGAGACTGATGCCTCCGGAGGAGCAATAGGAGCGGCACTGTTACAAGAAGGAGAGGATGGCGAGGAGCATCCAGTGGCATACTATTCCCGAACTCTAACTCCTAGTTAAGTGAATTATTCTGTGTTAGAGAAAGAGCTTTTGGCCATTCGTCAAGCTTGTATCGAATGGAGACACCTACTTCAAGGATCCACTCATCCTTTTCAAGTACGCACGGATCATCGTAATTTACAAGTGCTGCAACAAATGGAGTGTCGCAATTCCAGACATGCTCGTTGGGCTTATTTTTTTTCACAATATGATTTTGAAATCACCTACCTGCCGGGGAAAGAGAACGTATTGGCTGACGCTTTATCCCGAAGTCTTGAAGAAGAAGATAAGACTAGGGGTCAGCCGAAGGTAGACCACATCTTATCAGGAAAAAGATTCATTGGTGCTGTTAATTCCTTTTTACAGGAAGTGGAACAAGCAACTAAGGTAACGACTGATCCAATTTTACGACGAACGGACCTGGAAAGGAGAGGACCGTTCTACTTTCTACAAGGTAGGCTATACCTACCCGCAAGAGACCTGCAGATACAAGCAATGTCTTGGTGTCACGATCTGCCATCTGCGGGACACAAGGGCCGTATCGCTACCTTAGACCTTTTGTCTAGACAATTCTGGTGGCCAAACATGCATCAGGATGTTAAGGAATATGTGGCTAGTTGCCCGGTATGTGCTTCCAATAAATATTCAGCATCCAAACCTCTAGGCCTACTTCAACAAGAACCGCTACCATCCCAGCCCTGGGAACTTATCTCGACTGACTTTATAGTTGATTTACCGCCATCTTCGGGCTACACCACGATTATGGTCACAGTGGACTCGTTGAGTAAGTTGGCACACTTTTCCCCGCTCTCAAGCCTTCCTTCTGCTCCTGAAGCAGCGGCTGTCCTCTTGAAGGATGTTGTCAGACTACATGGTTTACCCAAGAGTATCGTTTCTGACAGAGGGACTCAATTTACCTCAAGGTTTTGGTCTGCAATGTGTAAATCATTGGGTATTAAGCGCGCCCTCTCCTCGGGCTACCACCCCCAGAGTAACGGCCTTACAGAACGACTTAATGCCACCTTAGAACAGTATCTCCGCTGCTTTTGTAGCCAAGAACAAGAGAGATGGGCGTCATTCCTCTCTATGGCTGAGTTTGCATACAATAACTCAAGACATTCCGCTATTGGGGTCAGTCCATTTCTGTTCACTTATGGGTATCATCCCAGACACATTCCTTTCTTTGGATTGCCTCCCACAGTCGTACCTTCTGTAGATACACACTTGGAAGACCTGCGATGCATACAGAGAGACGCCAAGCTACAACTTGAAGCCAGCCGATCTCAATACAAGAAATAGGCAGACCGCAAGAGGTTACCTAACCCCGGCTGGACTCCAGGTACCAAGGTGTGGCTGTCCACTAAGTTTCTTCCTAGGTGGACTCATGCTGGGAAATTCACTGCCCGGTACATAGGTCCGTATCTCATAGAATCCCAAATCAACCCTGTGGCTTTTCGTTTGAAGTTACCTCCTAGTCTTAAGAGGGTACATCCGGTATTTCACACCTCGTTATTAAAAGCCTTCCAGCCAGACACTTACGGCCACAAGAAGGTACGACCTCTAACTGTCAAGAACCCACCTCCAGATGAATACGAGGTGGAAAGACTTGTTGACTCCCGATACAAGCATGGAACCCTCCAATATTTAGTGCATTGGAATGGTTATCCTGTGGAGGAACGCACGTGGGAACCCAGAAGGCATATTCACGCCCCCAGGTTACTCAGGCGCTTTCATCACCTTCACCCGGGTAAACCCGGTGGTAGTTTACTGAAGAGGGGGCATGCTGTCACGGTTCAACCGTGGAAAGTATGGAACAAATGGCGGCTTCATTAGGCCACCGCAGAATCAGTACCAGCGTGCTAGTGTTTCATGCGCCTTTTGTTTACATAGGCCGACACGCCCCCTTGCCAGACGCGCTGCAACTCTTTCGAACTGCCCGCGTCGGACCGCTCGGTGCTCTCTCCGTGTGGTTTTTGTTCAGTTTCCTACGCTCTCAGCCCTCTTACCTTACCACATATCTTCCTTGCCTATGGTTGCTATCCTTCGTGACAGCCAAGACGATTTACTTAATTCCTTTTCTTTTTCCTTCTACGGTCGCGTCCTTCCGCGTACCGTGTTTGCCTTCCTTCTCTCTTTTCCCCCTTCGCTGATAGCCTGCCTCGCACGTCAGCGCTTCCTTCCCCCTCTCTTGCACCTTGCCAGCTTCACCTTTTTCTTTCTCTCTTACTATCCTATCGTTCCTCCTTTTTTTGGTTAGCCATCATTCTCCAGCTCTCCCTATCTTACCTGTATAGGTGGCTGTCCTACCTTCAGAACCAATCTGGACTCCGAGTTCTCAGGATTGTGCCTCTTCCAGGAGGTACAGCTAGTACGCCATTACACCGAAGCTGACCTGGGTCCACTGCATACTCCGGTTAAGGAATTGGATCGTTTCTCCGAAGCAAGATCTACATCTGCAGGTTGCTTCCGTTCAGGGTTTTTTGCGCCTTACCAGGCTTTTTCCCTGTATTTTTGGGGCGAGCTCCCTCGGGTCCGCCTGACGATTCTCAAATCATTGTCAAGGTGGCCTCGGGTGGAGAGCGTCCTTTTCTCTACGAACGAAGGAAGGGGAAGAAGGCGGAAAAAGGTGAAGAAGTACGAAGAAAGGAGAGAAGAAGAGATAGAGAGTCTAACCTAACCCTTACACCGGAGGTCACAGGTGAGGAGACACAGGGGGAGGCTTCTGCAGATTCTGACACACCGTTGCAGCTCGGGCTAACTTTGTTAGCAATTGTCATGGGTTTTGACCCATGTTGAATCAATAGACTGGGTAGATGTGGGGATGAGCTGTCGCCGCCCATTATTCTATCCCAGAACAAACTAAATCAATAGACTGGGTGGATGTGGGGATGAGCCATCGCCACCCACATTCACGCCAGAATAGGAGAACTGCGCAGTTGGCACGAGACCACTCCAAAGATGCAACCTTCTTGTGGGGAATTCATTTTCTTAATCCCAAAAATGGTTGCATTACCAGTACTCACCACTATCAGAAAGCCAGCGTTTTAAAACCACCAGACTTTTGTGTAAAACTGCACAAATGAAACAAAACCAGACCTAGGAAAGACTTACTAAGAGGTGGATACAATGTAAAACTATATTCTGAAATGACTTGAAGGGAGTAATTATTTAATGTATAGGTAAAAATTGTCAGTTTGATTTGAATGTAGAAAACTGGGAACAAAAAGTGACATTTAGCTGAAACCTGGCTTAATGAAACTGAATTCTGCCTGACAACTACCCCCGGCAGGAGTTGATACTGGATCAACAGCTGTGTTCCCTGGCTGCCAGGCCTGGCTGCATCCTGAGGTCACATGGCCCTGTTGATTAGATTAGGGGTGGAGCAGCTGGAACTACAGGGAGTTGAATAAAGGCCTGTCCTGGACTCAGGCAAATGTTATATTGGGGGCGTCGTAAAAGTGGCTTCCTCTTAGGGGAAACTGGGAGGGGCAGTGCCTCTGCTAGCAGCTGAGCTTGGGGGAAGTGGATAAACCAGTTATTTCACCCTGTGATGTGGGAAGCCACACCCCTTTTTGAACAGGGCATAATTTTAAAAAGATAGATAACTCACAGTGCGGACTTGTCAGAATTACATAAGTAATATCATTATTTTTGTGATTTTTCTGTGAACATTTTGAGATGCGTTAGGACCCTGTGGTGTATTCTGGGGGGTTGCTAGCGGAAAATAGGGTCTCACTCCAAATGTCTGCATGTTAAAAATCTGACACTTCATCAATTAATGTCCATACTCCTTGCACACATGTGTGTAAATTTGGGTAAATGTCCGATATTGCAAAACCAGTTAAAAAGCGCAAAATGTTATCATTTTTGAATGCAAGCCCCCAGGAAGATCAGAGGTGGACAAGCATGGACCATAAGGAATATATAATGTGCACATGTATTTTCAACAAATTGTACATCTGGGAAGGATGTATTTGAATCAAATATAGATTTGTGGGCAAACTGACCAGGGGAGGATCCTCTGACCCATAAAACCTACAGCATCACTCTGACTCACATTTCCTTCCCCCAATCATGGGAGAGGGGAGAATTGGGCCAATGACAAGTAGAGAGGGGCAGGCTTAGCTAGGCCCAGGCACACACCCATTTTCAAAACACATAAAAAGAGACTGCTGGGACAGGTAGAGACATTCAAATCCAGTTGCTGCGGAGCGTTTTGCCGGACCACACAACATCCAGAAGATACCAGTTCCAGACTAACTCCAGCTACATACTCCAGAACCTAGAACTTATACTTTAGAACCTAAATCAGAGGCCTAAAACCACAAGCTGAGTTCTCTGCAGCAGGCCTCAAATCATTGCAAGCTACTCACAGCCGGGCGAGCTGCTTGAATCCCTTGCCAAGAACTTTTGCCAGGACCAGTGCAGAGATCCAGGAGCCGTGCAGAGACCGCTGTATCCGGAGAGACCAGACCAGAGATCCAGAGTGACCCAGACCGCTGTGAGCAGAACCAGAGAGCTGACCCAGATCACTGTGAAGTGCTGAGACCAGAACCGGAGTCCAGTCCAAAACCTGACCAGATCCGTGGCAAGGCCTATTTCAAATGTATATTGTGAGTACCTAGCAGAACTGTGCAGAACCAATCTCTTAGTTAAAATAATCTAATCCAAACTATTTTAACCTAAGTAGAACAGCTTTAAATCCGAAAAACTACCTTTATTTAATCGTCCGTATCTCTGGAACCATTTGGGATAGGAACGAAATTTAGCTTAGAATCTCAGCTTTCCAACGAACTTAGAATCGACTTGCTACTCCTTATACTTTTGCCGTAATCATGATTCACGCACTCGCGAATTTCACCGCGATTTGCGATTTGGTTAAAAATCCAGCCACGTGTAACCATCAGCAGTCATTTCTTTCCTTGCTAAAAATTTGTTTGCCTCTTAATCACCATCTCTGAATCATTGCTAAAGTGAGCCTGGACTCATCCCAAGTATCTCTCACTCACCCTGAACCTCCTAAAGGGAATTAAAAGCATTTTCAGGATATTTCTCACTTCATTGCCACCACATTCAAAGCACTTGGGCCTGTGTTTTAAAACTCATACCGGTTTTCTCTAAGCTTGCTGGGGGGGAACTGAATTTCGTATTGTATTTGATTGCATTCCTGAGAACTGTGTGCTCCTCTTTCCATCTACTTCCATGTCTTACATTGCACATGGGAGGGGGGTGAATTGCCAGAGAAAAAGTGATTATATTATCTTTTGCTAAAATCATCTCAAGTATTTCTGTACTGCATTTTATTCCTCATTGCTTTTCCCTTGAAATCATAAAAGTATTTTTGCTACTTGATCCATCCTATACTAACTCCTCATTGATTATAAAGAAGTGTGCTAGTGTCAGATTACCCATTGTTGATTAACATTGTATTTATAAGGGTGATATCGATTATTAATTTATTATAAAAGCATGGTATCTATATTTTGTCTTATTTCTCAAATAAACCTTTTAAACTTGCAAAACATAACTACTTCTTGGCTCAGTGGGGTCAGGGGGATTCTAAGAGAGGGGTGTTATATAGGGGTAGTCATCCAGAACTCATGAACTGGACATAAAGATATATCAATAAGGGTTTCCATTCAGTATCCCAGACTAGGCATTGACTTAGCTGTAGTGTTGAATTGAATCTTCTTACAAATTGGGGGCTCGTAGCCGGGGATTCCGGATTAGATCTATCACTTGTGCAGATTAATACAGTGTGCTAACTGACAAGATACATACATCCGGTCGGATCACCACGCTGTGTTACGCTGTAAAGCACTCCTCAAAAGGACGCTCTAAGGGAAAGGTCTGTTTTGCAAAAATAAAATACAAACTTCTGTAAGTCAGGAAGGAACTCAAATTCCAGAATGACGACCTTGGTAGATATGAAAATAGCCAGAGAGCACTTCTTACATAAGCTATTTGTGAGAGGTGAGTGGACTCATCAGGACCAGACGGTCTGGTTGCAGGCAATCGCACCCCAGATCACTGAAACAGGGTCAGATACATGGAGAGACCAGGGTCCCTTACATGTGGCCCTGAGTGAACTATATATGGCCCCTAAGGCCAAGGATGAGCACAACAAGATTGCCAGGGTAGCAGCATATTTATATTTACATATGGGAGCCATGCAGGACAAATGTGCTGAAGGCCAAGATCTGGCGAGTAGGCAACTGCTGGCATTACAGAAGGCCCAATCTGATCTAGACTCTTCTGAGCAGAGGCTGCACAGAAGCCAGGAGTCAGAAAATGAGAGTAGACAGTACATCATTAAAATAAAGAAGGATATGGATATCCTGCAACAGGAAAAGACGGACCAGGATACCAGAATTCTGGCTTTGCAGAAGGAGCACCAAGACAGTCTGGACTCCTTACTGCAGAGCCAGAAAAAGCTGGAGCAACAGATCAATTTCAACACGGCATGCACAGAGCAGGTAGCCACCCTGCAAATCCAACTAGACAGAGAGAAAGAGGAAAGCAATAAATTGATTCTGAAAGACCTGGATACCCAGGAAGAGTTTGATGAAGAACGCCAGAAATCTGGTGCCTTTCAAAGGCAGAGGGACAACCTGGCGTCACAAATGCAGGCTCTTGGTCAGGAAAGGGATACCTTAGGCCAGGAAGTCTGCCACTTAAAAAGGAAAATGGAAGAAAATCACCTGGCCCTCCAGGGACTGGGTGACCTCCAAAAAGAACACCAGAACATGTTAGAGCACACCAAGAGGGTGGAGGATGCTCTGGCAAGAAAGGAGCAGGCCAATAGGGACACAGCTCAGGAGGCAAGCCTCCTGCAGCAAAGACTGACCCAGTGCTCCAGGACAAATCAGGAGGCACAGAGAGAGAATGAGGCTCTCTGTCAGCACAATGATAGGCTCCAGCAACAGGTAGTGATGCAGGAGAGACTGATAGAGTCTAGTAAGGCCTTAACTGAGGAACTGAAAGCACAGGCTCTTGAATTGCAACAGGGAGCAGGGGCGGATAGAGACCAGGTTCGCTGGGAGAGGGAGACTCCTGAGCATAACCTCAGGAGCCCTAGTACCAGAGGCCTTCATATCTCTCAGTCCCTGGACTCTGCCAACCCCTGGTGCCCTGGCGCACATGAGCACCGGGCCACAGGGATGGCAGATTACTATCCAACCAGAAGTATGGGGCTCATAGGCCAGTACCTCCCAGGAATGGAGGGGCGGGCATCCGGGTATGGGCACCCAAGCACAGTGCAATTTAGTGGGGAACCCCAGGAGAGTAGGCCCATTAAGGGCATCCTGAAAACTTCTCCCCGGTTAGGTCAGTGGGGGGGGTACCCATCAAATCCTGGCAGCAAGGAGGAATCTGAAGACTCCTCTGAACGGTGCAGGACACAGGAGACCAGGTCCCCACATTCTGCCAGCCATTCCCAGGCTCACAGAATCCGGGAAAACCTGGAAGATCAGACAGGAACCTCTGGGAGCAGTGCCTCTGAGTGAGAGGATGAATGGACCAGGGTTACCCGAACCTAAAAGGCCAATAAGGCAAAAAGGGACTTGCTTAAGGACCCATTGAAGCAAATAAAGGCAATAAGGAGTGTTATCACAGGTGAGAGTGGAGAGCGGTTCAATGCGGAGAGCGGGTGAATGCAGAGAGCGGGTGAGTGCGGAGAGCGGGTGAGTGCGGAGTGCGGGTGAGTGCGGAGAGCGGGTGAGAGCGGAGAGCGGGTGAGAGCGGAGATCGCATGAGTGTAGGAAGCGGATGAAAGTGGTAAGCGGATGAGAGTGGAGAGCGTAGGAGTGTGGGGAGCGGATGAGCGTGGGGAGCGGATGGGTATGGGAACGCATGAGTGTCGGGGGCGCATGAGTGTGGGGGCGCATGAGTGTGGGGGGCGGATGAGTGTGGGGGAGCAGATGAGTGTGGGGGGCAAATGAGTGGCGGGGGCGGATGAGTGTTGGGGCGGAAGAGTGCGTGGGGGGCGGACGAGTGCGTGGAGGGGCGGATGAGGGTGTGGGGGGCGGATCAGTGCCAGGAGCGGATGAGTGCCGGGAGCGGATGAGTGCGTTTGAGTGTGGAGAGCGGTTGTGTCCGGAGAGCGGTTGTGTGTGTAGAGCGATTGAGTATAAAGAACCAAAGAGAGCAGAGGAGTGCGGAGACCGGAGGAATGTCGAGAACGGATGAGTGTGGAGAACAGATTAGTGGGGAACCGATGAATAAGGAGAGCCGACGAATGAGGAGAGCGAAAAAGTGAATGTGTAATGTGGATGAGCGTATGGAGTAGATGTGTATATGAACCGAATGAGACTCTGGTGCAGATGAAAATATGGAGCGGACGAGTAGGTGTAGCGGATAAATGTGTGGTGCGCACAAGTGTGTGTAAAAGACGAATGCATGGGCCAGACAAATACATAGAGCAGATGAGTCTGTTGAATAGATACACATAGAACAGACGAGTAGTTTGATGCGCCGTTGAGTGGGTGGACCGAATGACCATTATGGACTGAACGAGTGTCCTAGCTCTATCTAAACCAGTATGTAGACTCGACGAGTGGATAAACTACACGAGCATGTAGTCTGGACAAGTGCAAGTGTCTAGACCTGACGAGTGTGCGGACAGGACGAGTGCGCGGTCTGGACGAGGGTACGAACCAAACATTGGCTGCTGACTGGACGAATGGTGGAGCGGTCAAGTATGAGGAACGGACGATTATGTGCAACGGACGATTCTTAACATGCCTTGGAATGAAGGAAACGCGTGAAAACATACATCATACCACACCCCACTCTTACTCTCTCCCTTACACCACCACTCATCTAGAACACAGAGATACTATGACACCATTCGGTATAACTGTTCTCATATCTACATCTCCCGCTTACTCCACATCACTCTAAGTAAACACTTGCTGGTATCTCACCCCCCAGCCAGGCGTTCTTCTCAGGCCTAACGCAGCCACAATCGTTCCGGATAAAGCCGACCAAAGCGAACACATACTCCTGATCGCTCAACCACCACACCTACATCTAAGAAGCAGCTACCACTTGATTTCGCACCAGCTGCACACATACCTGGTGCGCACACGCACTTTTGGACTCCCTCTACTCTCTCTACTGACCTGAACTTCGGTTCCCAAGGGCGTTCAACCTACCAGCGTCTTCAGACCATACCAATGGTATATAAGGCGCTATATAAATGCAAAATAACATAACATAACATAACATTATCATAAGAACGCCAAGTATTCTGTTTGGGAGCACTTAGAGCTGTTTGAGCAAATGATGGAGACTTTTCATTTGAAGGACAGCCAAAGCTGTATTCAATGGTTTATAGTCATAATGTCGACAACAAAAATGTCGACAGTCAAAAAGTCGAAAAAAAAATGTCGAAAAAAAAAATGTCGACTTTTTTTTTCAATGCATTTTTTTTTCGAAATGGGGGGGTTCCCCCCCAGCCCCCCTTTTTTTAAAATTTTTCCCTTTTTTTTTACTCCCGAACCCCTAAAATAAATATATAATTAAAAAAAACGAAAGTCGACATTTTTTTTTTCGACATTATTTTGTCGACATTTTTGTCTGTCGACATTTTTTTTTCGACATTATGACTCCCCACCGTATTCAATATGTAAAGTGGACCTTCTCACCAGAGTACTCCAGTTTCTTTGCGGGGCTGGAGGACCAAAATCATTCAAGGTGGTCCACATACAGGGCGGCCATCTTGAAACATTTTTCTGTGCACAGAAATCCCCAAGAGGCTCGCAAGGCAGCCTACAATTTGCAATGTGGGGAGGATCAGGCCCCACAAGAGTTTGTGCAAGAATTAAAGCGTGCTTTTGCGCAGACCACCAGAAGGGTGCGCACAGACAGCAAAGAGTTTGTCAATACATTTTTCCATGCTCTCCCTAAATATATAATGACCCAGCTCGTGAGAGATTTTCATGAGAAAAGATCTTTAGACTGGGTCATTGAACAGGCTACCCGGATCTATGAGGTGCAGAAGCCTATCGAAAAATAAAAATAACGCGCCGAAAAACACCAAAACCAACAGCACCCCTGCTGCTGCCAAGGTGGCAGAGGTAAAGGTTGCCCCCGTTTTAGATTTGGAAATGGGGGGGCCTAAAAACCTGCCTGCACCAAATAATTCACAGCCCAGAAGGCCCTCGGGCCAGTCACAGACAGGGAGTCGAGGAGGTAGTCCCACAAATGGGGTCCCCCGCTCCCCTGACTATGTAAGTCCCGGCTACAAGGGAAACCGACCAATCCTGGGTTATGTGTGGACTCCTCCAGCCCAAGGGGGGGGATCCAGCCAAGCACCTAACCCAGGGAACTTCCCTCCCAACTTCCCACAGGAGGGCAGAAATTCTCCAAATCCTGGGCAGAACTTTTTCCCCAGGTATCCACCCAATTTCCAGCCCCAAAATCATCCATCCTTCTTTCCCCAATTCCCTGAGCCCAGACAACCTAATCCAGGAGAGGGGAGGCCAAGGGTGGAGGGGTACCAAAATCTTCCCAACCAGGGGTACTACCAGAGAAGGGATAGCTACCCTTCCCAGGATCAGCCCAGGGGAGAAAATAGAGCCCCGTATCATCCTGAGCGGGTTTCACAACTTGAGGGCCAGGTCCAAAATATGGCACGAGATCTGGGTCACATACTGAGGGCTCAACAGAACCCTCAGATGAGCATGCCACCGCAGAATGCCCCAAACTCTGGACCTGGTGCTCCAGAACAATGACGGGGGCAGCACCCCGATAACCCACCGGTTCCCAGGGAGGAGGCACAAGGGGAAGGGGGGTGTAAAGCCTTGGAGGAAGCTTCCTTCCCAACTTGTAAACAGCCCCTGGAAAACCAGGAACCGGAAACAAAATCTCCTGCCCCTGAAAGCCTGCCTCCCAAGGAGCAGAGGGGGGGTAGGAGAAACAAAGGACCCAAACAGACCCACTTTGTGGAGGAGGTACAGGTCTTCCAATTTGAGGGAGAGGGATCCTCAGAAGATCCTGGGAAAAGGATCTTCTCCTTCAGAGATGGGGGAACTCCTCCCAAAGAAAAATGGGTCCCAAGGGATTCCAATCCAGACTGGGGAGATATGGAGACTGAGCTACCGCCGCCCATCATCTCATCCCAGAACCCACAATACCGAAATCCCCTGGTTCAAACCCATCCTGGTGACTGCCTCCAAAAAGGGGGGGCAGCCCAGAACCGGAACCAGGGGAACCCACAATGGCTCTGATCTCCAGTTGCCAACTTTTTCTCTCAGATTCCCAAGACTCTCCACAGAATTCTGCCCAAATCTCTTCTCTAGCAATGTCCAAAACCAGAAAGTTAGCCCACCAGTTGTCCAAAAATGTGCATTATCTGTGCCCCCTTGAGGAGAAGGAGGGAAGATACTATGCCCCGGTACAAGTACAGGGGCAGGGTACAATTTTGGCACTGGTGGACACTGGATACCAAGCTACCCTTCTGTCCAAAAGGGCCTTTGAGGAAATAAATGCAGGAAGGGGGGAGAATTACCGAATTCCTCTCACCTCTCTTCCTAGACAACTGCAGAACTTTGACGGGAAGGAAATTCCCGTGGAGGGGACTGCAGACTTGGACATTAAAATTGGGCGACACAAGGTGAAACACCCGGTCATAGTAGTGACTCCAGAGGGCACCCCTTGTTTACTAGGGAATGACCTCCTGAGAAGGTTGTCACCCCTAATAGATTGCGTAAACAAGGTCCTCTGGACCCACACTAGCAGACCAATAAAATTAAAACAGAGTGTCAACCATGTTAGTTTAAACGGCACCTGCCACATGGTTGAACAAAAATCTGACCAAGTACAATTTCAGTTCCAGAACAACCAAATTCCAGACATGACAGTAATAGCAGTAGGACAACAGACTGGTGATGGGGGTCCTCTCTATTTCTGAAAATCAACCTTCCTTCCAGTTTAAGGTGGTATTCCACACTGGAAGGAAACACCCTGAAATTCTTTACTAATCCACAATCAGAAACTCCCACTCCTATAGTCCAGAAAGATGTGAAATCAGCTCAGAGCCTGGCTGATATTCAGCAAATTGGAGAGCAGTTGTTCATCCCTGTCCAGTTAAATGATGGGAAGGACTCTGTTCTCGCTCGAGTGTGTGTGAACAATGGTAAGAGCTTCATCAGCAAAGCCATGTTACGCCAACTCCCAAAAGATCCAGCCATTCCCATATTCAAACTGATAGACAAATGGGAAATGGACCTGGAAGCACCTAATTCCAAACATCTCCTGCCAAGCAGGTGTATGCTCAAAATCTCCATTGGCAACAAGAGCATGGTCCATAATAGTTGGGTCGTGCGAGACGTCACTGCCGCCTTTTACTTAGGCAGTGACATTCTCAATCGCTTTGCCATTAGTTTGGACCTAATAAACTTCAAAGCTTGGTCCCGATTAGCGGATAATCCCATGGGCTTTGATGATCCAGAAAAAGCATTTAGGTCAGCTCAATTGCTACCTTATGCAGTTGAAATTCAGATCAAAGAGGAAGTCACCATCCCAGAAAGGACCCGACAATTCTCCCTGGAAGTGAAAGTTAAAAGAGGACAAAAATTGCAAAACCCTGATGCTTATATACATCTAAACGCTTCTCTCCAACAGCAAGGGTTGGGGGTAAACCCAACTCCATTAGTCAAAATAGAACATGACACCATTCTAATAGAGGTGGATAACAGCGACGTAAAGAGTATTACTCTAGCCGCAGGCACCATTATTGGAATGGCGGTTGATGACCGACATTTTTCCATCGATTTAGGAAATTAACTGTTAGGACCAATCCCCAAGGACTGTTTTGACAGTGCAGTGATGACAATACAACACCAGACAGGATTTTTACCCAGCATGGGGGGAACTTCCTGGTGTACACTTCCTGCCCCTATGCTAAGGAAGATGTGACTTGTGACTTCAGGAGGGATGAGGTGATTTTCCAGGTCCATGAGGGTTGCCTTTGCAGTCCAAATCAGCACTCTGACCAGGGACTTCTCTACCCAGCTGGAGGAGGCCGCTGAGATAGCCAAACCAGAAGTCTTTCCAGGCTTCAGGCAGATGGTGGAAGAGAGAGTCAACCTAGCTGATGCCTGTGTGACTCTGGAACAAAAGCAAAAGTTGAAACAAGTTTTCTTGGATTTCCAAGATCTCTTTGCGGTAGACTCAAATGACTGTGGCCGCACCGACATCCACACAAAAACAATTCCCACGGACCCTGGAATGACTCCAGTGTTTGTGAAGCAATATCGTTTGCCTCTCGCCTCCATGGAGTCCCTTACTGAAATAATTAAGAACCTTGAGTCCCGGGGAATAATACGTCCAGTACACAGCACCTTCAATAATCCAGTGCTGGGAATATTGAAGCCAAACGGCCAGTGGAGACTCTGCGCCGACCTTAGGGAGCTCAACAAACGGGTCCATACTTCCCGATGGCCTCTGCCCTACATTGACCAAGGGCTGGCCCAGATTCAAGGGTCACAAGTATTCACTGCAATAGACCTGACCAATGGATACTGGACCGTGCCTGTCAGTAGGGAGGACCAATACAAACTGGCTTTTACCTTTGGGGGCCAGCAGTACACATGGACCCGGACTCCCTTCGGATACCTCAACTCCGGCAATGAATTCAACATTTTCCTACACAAGGCCATGCCCGACCTGGGTGCAAGGGGTAACCTGGCTTATGTAGATGATGTCCTCATCAAAAGTTCATCTGTGGAGGAACACATAGCGGAGATCCGTTATGTTCTGACACAGTTGAGGGCCGCCGGAGCAAAACTTTCCTTTCAGAAAGCACAGTGGTGTAGAACCCGTGTTAATTTCTTGGGGCATGAGATTACTCCTCAGGGCCTCTGTCCCCAAGAAAAGAAAGTGGAAGCACTTCAAAAGCTGAAAGACCCCACAACTCTGTGGGAACTAAGGAGCCTCCTGGGACTGACTAATTACAGCAGAAAGTTCATTGAAGGCCACGCAGAGATTACTAGACCCCTGATTCATCTCTTGAAGGGGGGGGGGTCAAGTGGGAATGGGGTCCAGAACAATCCAAGGCGGTAAGACAACTCAAAAGAAGCCTCTCACAAGTGCCTTGCCTAGCTTACCCTGTCAGAAACAAGGAGTTCTTCCTGGAGACGGGGTTCTCTAATACGTGCTTGACAGCAGTATTATACCAAAAGCATGACAAGGTCAATAAAGTAATCTCCTATGCGAGCAAAACTTTATCCTCTGTGGAGGAAAAATTCAACGATTGTGAGAAGGCACTCCTGGCAACGGTGTGGGCATTAAAGAATTACCGCCCGTTTATCCAGGGGGAACACATCATAGTGGAGACTCCACACCAGCCTCTGCAATATCTCCAAAGTGATAGAATCCGGGTCGGAAATGTGAGTAATTCCCGAATTACTTCCTGGATTCTGTCAATGCAAGGCTTTCCTGTGGAGGTCAGATATGGCCAAAACAAGAAGAGCTCCCTCGCGCAAGGTCTGGCTGACTTGCATGATTGTGCTGGAGAAAGCTGTCTCGAGGACAAAAGTCTAAAAATCAAGGACAACATGGAGGTATACCTTAATTCCCCACACAAAGTCTTTGAAGAAGACAAGTGTGAGGGAATGCCCACTGTCTATGTGGATGGATGCTCTTACCATGTTGACAACGACGGGGAGAAAGAACTGGTGGCTGGCGTAGGGAATGCATGGGTGAAGGAGTTTCCAGAACCCTCCGCTGGATACAAAATTGGTCCCCGAAGTAGTCAGGTGGCAGAGTTGATGGCTGTGCATCAGGCCATCCTCACTGCTGTCCAACATCAACTCCACGAACTGGTCATAATCACCGATTCGGATTATGTACGGAACGGGTTCGTGGAGCACGTGGTTAATTGGAAAACCAGAGGCATGTTATGTGCTAATAACAAACCCTTGAAACATGGGAAGTTAATCCAAAACATTGATGATCTGTTCACATCGAATGGGATGACCATCTACTGGAAAAAGATCAAGGGTCATTCCAAAGTAGAGGGACCAGACAAAACTGGAAATGACTTAGCTGATCAGCTGGCCAAAACCGGGGCCATCCAAGGGGATCTAATCGAAATAGAGTCCCTGTTGGGGGAAATCCAGGTCACTGCTATCACTAGGTCCCAGACAAATGCTCACAATGATCTTTCAACTGCCCAATGGAGCAAGGAGACCCCTGATGCTGATTTGATTACAGCTCAGAAGGGGGATCCAAGTATTGGTAAGTTTTACCAACCCCCTGATGACCCTGAGAACTTTCCCCTGACGGATACCGATTGCATTGGGAAAGAGGACCTAAGAGTGTTGATGAAATGTCCAAAAATGTTCCGAATCCAAGACGGTTTGCTGGTAAGGAAATCCAAAGCTGGCCACAATCAGCGGGTGGTTCCTACCTCATTCCGAAGCCTGATGTTAAGTCACGCCCATGATGCGGCCACCGCCGGTCATAGGGGGCTTCACACAACACTGGAAATCTTAAGAGAGGTTGCATACTGGCCACACATGGGGCAGGACCTTGACCAATACTTGAAGGGGTGTCTTGTGTGTGCACAATTTCAGCCATCATCCCTCATGCACCGTGCACCTCTCCAAAAGAGGGGGATGACACTGCCATGGTCAGATTTGCAAATCGACTTTGTAGGCCCTGTAATCCGCTCGTCTAGAGGAAACAAGTACATGTTGACCGTTACATGCTTGTTTACCAAGTGGGTGGAATGTCTCCCAGCCCAAACTGCAAGGCAGAAACAGCAGCTGCCCTGATGATTAACCACATCTTTTCCCGTTTTGGTCTACCTCAAAGGATTGAGTCAGACAGGGGTAGCCACTTCACCAGTGAAGTAATGACAAAGATGTGGGAGATACTGGGGGTTAAAAGGAAGCTACACATTGCTTACAGGCCAGGTTCTTCTGGAGCAGTAGAGAGATATAACCGAACCATTGTGAGCATCTTAAAAAAGTTTGTGGCAGATTCGGGGCCAAGTTGGGAAATCTGATTACCTCTGGTCCTAATGGCCATCAGATCTACCCCTTCATCTGCAACCAAAATGTCGCCATTTGAGTTGATGACTGGACGCAAGATGGTGCTTCCCTAGCATTTACTCTACAGAACCCAAGAGCAAACATTGATAAATGCCCCCACAAATCATGAGTATGGGGAGAATTTAAGGAAACACCTTCAGCATGCTTTTGCCTATGCTCAGCGGAATCTAGAAAGATCAGCCGAGAGCATGAAGACCCACTATGATTTAAAAACTACCCGAAAGGAATATAAGGTGGGTAATCGGGTCTATCTATACAATTTCCAAAGAAACCAGGCCAAACAGAGAAAATGTTTGCCTACATGGAAGGGACCGTTTGAAATTATAGACAAGATCTCCCCTGTGGCCTACAAGATCCGCATCCCCAAAGGCAGTTTGGCAGAGGGGGAAGACAAGTGGGTACATATAAATCAGCTAAAGTGTTGCCATCCCAGGCACACTCTGCAGCAACTGGAGGAGTCCTCTGCAATACCAGAAGGGACCGCTCCAGATTAATTCAGTCCAACCTTAAAATATCCCACATATATTCTCTAAAATGTTAAACTCTTGTAAGCCACTGTCTTTGAATGATAACTTGTATCTCAAAAGTAAAATGTTAGGTGTGTTAAAGTATAAAATGTATATGTCTGCCACACCATTAACAGTGGTGGAAAAATGTCTACGAATAGGTATTGCCGCTTTTCCTTTGTCGTCCTAGGAGAAAGAAAACCTGGAGACTGACCAAGGAGGACGACCGGGGACCGGGAGCCGAGACCCAAGGGGCCCAGGGTACCGCCCAATCCTCCCATCAGGACCAGCAAGGAGAACTGATTGATCGACTGGAGGGAGGAAAAGATGCTGAACTGTGCCACCTACAGGATTGGAAGAAGATAATGGGGACATACCAGCGCAAGGGCTCAAAACCTCCTTTGCACCCGACTTCCCCTCGACTTGAATCAAAGCGCAGTCGGGCGGGGGATTTGTCATGGGTTTTGACCCATGTTGAATCAATAGACTGGGTAGATGTGGGGATGAGCTGTCGCCGCCCAATATTCTATCCCAGAACAAACTAAATCAATAGACTGGGTGGATGTGGGGATGAGCTATCGCCGCCCACATTCATGCCAGAATAGGAGAACTGCGCAGTTGGCACGAGACCACTCCAAAGATACAACCTTCTTGTGGGGAATTCATTTTCTTAATCCCAAAAATGGTTGCATTACCAGTACTCACCACTATCAGAAAGCCGGCGTTTTAAAACCACCAGACTTTTGTGTAAAAGTGCACAAATGAAACAAAACCAGACCTAGGAAAGACTTGCTAAGAGGTGGATACAATGTAAAACTATATTCTGAAATGACTTGAAGGGAGTAATTATTTAATGTATAGGTAAAAATTGTCAGTTTGATTTGAATGTAGAAAACTGGGAAAAAAAAGTGACATTTAGCTGAAACCTGGCTTAATGAAACTGAATTCTGCCTGACAACTACCCCCGGCAGGAGTTGATACTGGATCAACAGCTGTGTTCCCAGGCCTGGCTGCCAGGCCTGGCTGCATCCTGAGGTCACATGGCCCTGTTGATTAGATTAGGGGTGCAGCAGCTGGGGACTACAGGGAGTTGAACAAAGGCCTGTCCTGGACTCAGGCAAATGTTATATTGGGGGCGTCGTAAAAGTGGCTTCCTCTTAGGGGAAACTGGGAGGGGCAGTGCCTCTGCTAGCAGCTGAGCTTGGGGGAAGTGGATAAACCAGTTATTTCACCCTGTGATGTGGGAAGCCACACCCCTTTTTGAACAGGGCATAATTTTAAAAAGATGGATAACTCAAAGTGCGGACTTGTCAGAATTACATAAGTAATATCATTATTTTTGTGATTTTTCTGTGAACATTTTGAGATGCGTTAGGACCCTGTGGTGTATTCTGGGGGGTTGCTAGCGGAAAATAGGGTCTCACTCCAAATGTCTGGATGTTAAAAATCTGACACTTCATCAATTAATGTCCATACTCCTTGCGCACATGTGTGTAAATTTGGGTAAATGTCCGATATTGCAAAACCAGTTAAAAAGCGCAAAATATTGTCATTTTTGAATGCAAGCCCCCAGGAAGATCAGAGGCGGACAAGCATGGACGATAAGGAATATATAATGTCCACATGTAATTTCAACAAATTGTATATCTGGGAAGGATGTATTTGAATCAAATATAGATTTGTGGGCAAACTGACCAGGGGAGGATCCTCTGACCCATAAAACCTACAGCATCACTCTGACTCACATTTCCTTCCCCCAATCATGGGAGAGGGGAGAATTGGGCCAATGACAAGTAGAGAGGGGCAGGCTTAGCTAGGCCCAGGCACACACCCGTTTTCAAAACACATAAAAAGAGACTGCTGGGACAGGTAGAGACATTCAGATCCAGTTGCTGCGGAGAATTTTGCCGGACCACACAACAGCCAGAAGATACCAGTTCCAGACTAACTCCAGCTACATACTCCAGAACCTAGAACTTATACTTGAGAACCTAAATCAGAGGCCTAAAACCACAAGCTGAGTTCTCTGCAGCAGGCCTCAAATCATTGCAAGCTACTCACAGCCGGGCGAGCTGCTTGAATCCCTTGCCAAGAACTTTTGCCAGGACCAGTGCAGAGATCCAGGAGCCGTGCAGAGACCGCTGTATCCGGAGAGACCAGACCAGAGATCCAGAGTGACCCAGACCGCTGTGAGCAGAACCAGAGAGCTGACCCAGATCACTGTGAAGTGCCGAGACCAGAACCGGAGTCCAGTCCAAAACCTGACCAGATCTGTGGCGAGGCCTATTTCAAATTTATATTGTGAGTACCTAGCAGAACTGTGCAGAACCAATCTCTTAGTTAAAATAATCTAATCCAAACTATTTTAACCTAAGTACTACAGCCTCCTAGAAATCGTGTCATCTGTCATTTGTAAAGCTGCACAACTGTCACCTGTCAATTCTGAAGCTGCAAGCTGTCACCTGTCATTTTGAGTTTACTTTAAATCCGAAAAACTACCCTTATTTAATCGTCTGTATCTCTGGAACCGTTTGGGATAGGAACGAAAGCTTAGAATCTCAGCTTTCCAACAAACTTAGAACCGACTTGCTACTCCCTATACTTTTGCCGTAATCATGATTCACGCACTTGCAAATTTTACCACGATTTGCGATTTGGTTAAAAATCCAGCCACGTGTAACCATCAGCAGACATTTCTTTCCTTGCTAAAAATTTGTTTGCCTCTAAATCACCATCTCTGAATCATTGCTAAAGTGAGCCTGAACTCATCCCAAGTATCTCTCACTCACCCTGAACCTCCTAAATGGAATTAAAAGCATTTTCATCATATTTCTCACTTCATTGCCACCACATTCAAAGCACTTGGGCCTGTGTTTTAAAACTCATACCGGTTTTCTCTAAGCTTGCTGGGGGGGAACTGAATTTCGTATTGTATTTGATTGCATTCCTGAGAACTGTGTGCTCCTCTTTCCATCTACTTCCATGTCTTACATTGCATAGGGGCGGGGGGTGAATTGCCAGAGAAAAAGTGATTATATTATCTTTTGCTAAAATCATCTCAAGTATTTCTGTACTGCATTTTATTCCTCATTGCTTTTCCCTTGAAATCATAAAAGTATTTTTGCTACTTGATCCATCCTATACTAACTCCTCATTGATTATAAAGAAGTGTGCTAGTGTCAGATTACCCATTGTTGATTAACATTATATTTATAAGGGCGATATCGATTATTAATTTATTATAAAAGCGTGGTATCTATATTTTGTCTTATTTCTCAAATAAACCTTTTAAACTTGCAAAACAGAACTACTTCTTGGCTCAGTGGGGTCAGGGGGATTCTAAGAGAGGGGTGATATGTACGGGTAGTCATCCAGAACTCTTGAACTGGATATAAAGATATATCAATAAGGGTTTCCATTCAGTATCCCAGACTAGGCATTGACTTAGCTGTAGTGTTGAATTGAATCTTCTTACACAATCATCGTTCAGAGAGCAAATCCATTAATGCAGAAGTAGTTATGTGGATTGAATCCAGGCTGGTCGGGTTGAGCTTTGGAAGTTTTAGGAAGAGTGTCCAAGATGCTCACAGATTTAACAATTAGGGAACTTTAGTGATAGTGTCATCACATTTAGTTAAAAGATTGGTTAGCAAGCTTTCCAGAATGTGGAACATAGCAGCAGACGAGCCGCTTGCACCAGCAGGTGATGGTGAGTCATTTAAGTCGCTGAAAGACACTTCATCAAGCAGCAATACATTAGTTGACAAAGGTTCCAGCGGCACTTGAGGGGGTAAGGCGCAATCCACCGGCTGGGGGACACCATAGCCTCCACTCTGGCCGCCCATGCCACTACTCCAGACTCAATCCAGCTAGATACAGATACTGGACTTACAGTGGAGCAACTGGAAGGAGCGTCGGTCATCAGCACCACCTCATCATCGGTTGTCAGGCCAGTCGCCAATGCCGCCACCGAATCAGGGGGAAAACTTTACAGAGGTGTGGCTGGCACAAGGAGGCTGTTAACCACCGTGTAAGATTCCATACACAGCATCAACTGGGGTAGGTATGACCAGAGTCATAACGACCGATTTGATGGTTTTCGACCCGATACATGGAAGGGAGGCTGTAAACTCCTCAACCAAATCAGTACAAAAGGCAGCAGTGATACCTCCATCCATTAGACCATTATCAAGTGATAAAAAAAGTCAGTGATTTTCGATTCCGGCTGATTACCCCTTTTGGACGCCCACAATTGGATTGTTCTTTGGGGGCCAACCGTAGTAGCTCTGCAGGTATTTTGTGCAGGGGCAGAACACAGTAAATCGCCTGGTGTTAAGGATTTAACAGCGCAGTCAGCGCAATCGGCACGGGCAGAGCTAATTAATGTCCCTTCAGTCTCCATGATTTAATCTAAACAAGAGACAAGTACGATTTGCGACTTTATGCCATCGCTCCTGGTTTAGCAAATGCAGTCCATTTTACTGCTCGTACCGCAGTAGCACTAGGAGCCCATCTCTTTGCCATTTTTACAGTGGACTAACAGCTGCAGGTGAAGAAGGTATTTGGCTCAAAGGGAAAAAAAAAACCTGCAAGCACAAACGTCTGTTTGGCCAAATATGAGAATTAACAAGGACGACGGTGACAGCAGAGTCCTGTTTAAGAAAAAGTGTATCGAGCCTCTTACTGCCGCTTCACCCAGTTAAGGCTCATTAGTGCCATCACCGTTGGTCAACAAGGTGAAATCTCAGGCAAGCAGGTGAAGAACTGCAGCAATTAAGGGAAAGTCCTTGGAGCACTGGAGCAGAGGAGCACGCAGAGGAAATGGTTCTGTTCACACAGAGTCACAGAACACCCAACACTCTGCAAACATTCCACCACTAACCAACCCACACAATTCTCATTCTAATCCCTCTGCTTACACCTCTCAAAGGCTAAACATAACACAACCATACCTATATTGCACAGCAAACCGCACACACTTCACTACACTGCAACAACAAAACAAACCACACATAGCCTCGCACAGCAACGCATAACTACCAACTGAAAAATCGCACCAAGGCTCAGCTAACGGTATAGACCGAACTGAAGCTACCAACAGCACATCCCAGCTCTCTTGTGCTTTTTCCCGCTCAGTCCCACTAACTTACCCTACACTCTTGCTTTTCAGATCCGACAGAGCACCAGCGGACCACTCGGAGGTATACATATCCTATAATATAACAAAGATATAAACGCTAGTAGGGAGCCAAATGAATGACAGGCAGATCACTGAAGAAAGGAAAGAGATGAACTCTAGAGGGAAACGCAACACTTGGATATGCATACCGCTGAACCATCAATTCCTTAGCACGATGCTGGGCTATGTAAAGGTGCCAGCCATTTGAATGCGTAACTTGGGAAAAGCGACATACTGAGATTCTGATTCTCTAATATATCGTTATCATTGAGAAACAGAGTGAATCATCAAGTAAACTTGCATGGCTAGCAAGTAGGACTCCAAGTGTATAGAGTATAGTTACAGAGCTTAGACTCTATAGTTACCATTGAACATGATTTGAAAAAGAAGGTTTCCGAGACAGCATGTCCTGTTTTTACAAATAAAATGTTATTTTAATCAGCCTGCTAAGAATAGAAACAGCATGCATTGGTAAACACAGTCCAATGCATTTAATGTTGTTGAAAGAGCTGGCTTCATTCTATTTTAAGCAGCCTCTTGTCTAGAAGCTGATGCTTTTTATTGTAAGGGCACAAGCCATAATAAATATGGGCAGATTGTAGAAGCAGAAATGCTTTAGGAGATTTGTAATGCTGACCAAGACAGTCATTAGAAAAACATTGTAAGAATGACAGGGTTATTGGAATAAAAAAAGGTGTTTTGATATATTTGTCAGATGGTATTATGAGAGAATTGAGATATTATGTAGGCAACATTGATTGTATAGTGTTGCGTGTTCTAGTCAAACAGGGGTGGGGGGTGCATCCAGGAAATTGAACATGATCTCAAGCTGTGCAGTCATTTTGCACAGCAGCATGACTCATACATTGAGGACATCTCAAATATTATGAACAATTTTTACCATCTACAGTCCAAGTCTCGGCTTTAAGCCAAGCTAATCAGTTGTTTCAGAACACAGAGGGTCATTGTAGCTAGCATATCCTCCGGCTCTAATCCAATGGTTGTTTTGTTTATGTAAATACTACCTGATGTTCTATAATAACAAGGCCCTAAAAGACTACAATGTGCTAGAAGGGAAGATTGAGGTGTTTTTGGGCTAAGCCAGATGCGATGAAGATTGTTGAGTGATGAGCCTGGAGATAAATGTGCCCATGGCGCATCCGAAGACAGAATACTTTGGCACATGCAAGGTCATATACCCTTGGGGCATGTAGAAAAAAACTTTGTTTACCATATTTCTGAGAGTTCTGTTGAACAAACGAGCTAGAAGCTATAAAAAGACAGTTTCTGGGAGTGGTGATCACAGATCCTGGAGAAATACAGACAGGTTAGAGGACCTGAAGCAGGCTGGAAATATTCTCCCCATTATGGCCTATTGGGAAAGGAGGGTCTGATTCTGATCCTTTTTTCTGCTTGGATTCTGATGCATTTAAATTGCATTTTTGACTCCAGAAGCTCAGGAAGCCTTTTCTTTTGACTTTTTGGGAGAACTTCTCTTTTTAATTAAGCTGCATAGCAAAGCATTCCTAGCTATAGCAGTGAACTTAATATCCATTGAACTATTTCATTCAGATTTGGCTTTTGCTTGCATCATGGTCAATTCCAACTGACACTAAATCTATTACAGCTTTTTTGTGCAGACAACAAGCCTGTCTCCAGGCATTCAGCTTTCAGCTCTCTTCTTCCTCTTCACAGAGGAACGTAGTGAGTATGAGAGTCAGTTTTACTCATTTTTAATTTCACTTTGGGAATGAAGAGAAGTATTGAGAAGGCAGTTAATTTCATGAGGCAACTGTTTAGTTAGAATTGATGAGCATTTAATTGCTTTTAAGGCACTATTATTTTTTTGAGATGGTTGACTCATTTGGAATGGAGATATAGACTAGAAAATGATAGCAGTGTGATCATGTATAACCTTTTTCATACAGTGTTGTGATGGATCTGGCGATGTCATCACTCCTTTCCCAACGAAAGTCTCTCCCCAAGTGGCCACGGAAAGGCAGAAACTACCTCATCCTGACCCTGAGGGCGGCTATCTGAGTGAGGACCACATGAGGGGAGACGACCCTCATGGGAGTGAAATGGACTTGCTAGGTGGAACATCATATCCCCCTTGCCCCTTAGAGCCTGACAACAAAGCCCATAATTCCGCAGTCCTCCATGGCATATTGTAATGTTAGAAAAGAACAATCAGTTGTGACAAATAGCACAACTTTCATATCCTTATTTGAAAATGACTGACAATACTGAGATGAGGAGGAGGACTAGAGCGATGAAGATTGCTGAGGCTGGGACACAAGAGGCATGTTCTAGTTGTTGGGAGATTTCGATAGGTGCTGGGACATTCAAAAATAGCAAGCATCAGACAAGATGTCTCAATAATCTCAACACGAGTCGGGATATCTGATGGAAGTAAGCTGCAGCGTGGAATGGGGACATTCCTGGAGGTGCCTTCAGAGGAAGCTGTGAAGCGGGAAGAAGGCTGTCTGAATGTCATAAGTGGACAAAGTTACTTAGGGAGGTCCGAGGCATCACAGGAACTGGAGAGCCATTGAGACATCTGTCACAGAAGGAAGGGAGGAAGCCCCTGGGAGAACCGAAGACCACGAAGAACACCGAAACTGCAGAGTGAAGCCAGTGAGCCCATATAGGGAA
Organism: Ambystoma mexicanum; assembly: GCF_040938575.1. Classification (NCBI taxonomy): domain Eukaryota; kingdom Metazoa; phylum Chordata; class Amphibia; order Caudata; family Ambystomatidae; genus Ambystoma; species Ambystoma mexicanum. Next base: position 805,068,760 of record NC_090921.1, read on the forward strand.
GTTGGGATGATATCGGGGTGCTTCATGGCGTGTATTGCATACCATTGATGTGAATAGGGGAGCTGGGATGCCGAGACATTTGTTGAGAGAAAAAAAAGGCAGATGAGAACGGGTCGAGGACCCAATGTATAAAAGAAGCAAATCGCAAATCTGGGAACTGTTTAAACATTGAGAAGAAGGAAAGTTTGTTCATTGCAAGAAATCCCTGTCAGGTGAATATACCATGCAGAAGGATTGTGAGTCTGGGACGCACACCCCATTTGTGTCAATCCAAATCATTGAAAGCTTAATAAGAGAGTGTACCAGGTGGACAGAGGAAGGACTGATACTCACTCTGGCACTTGTTGAAGTTTCGGGAGTGTGTAAAATCCAGGGGAAGGGAGTCAATCCCCCGGAACTGGTGTCGGGACATTTTGTGACCAGGGAATCATTCCCCCTGGTGCTGACAAGAGGCTATGAAATGTGGAGCTGCTGATTGACCTTGTGTACATCTGGGAAATTTCAAGGGAAGAGTCCTACCCCTTGAGATTGTGAACTGTGAGAATCTGGGAAAATCTCAAGGGAAGACCCATACCCCATTGAGAGTGTGAACTTTACGGAATCTGAAGAAACTCAGCGGAAGTAAAGACCCCCCACCCTCCCTTTGAGACTTGTGGAACTTTGTTTTGAGCACCTTTCTTGAAACTTTGTGTTGGAACTTTGGAATAGAGCTGTGAGTGGTCAGCTGAGAGACATTTTCCTTTTCACTTTATATGCAGTTTAGAGTGTAAGGGTCAGGCTGGGATTTGGACAAAGAACGTAGAACTTTGCTTCGGACATTCTAACATGGACACCATTTCGTTTTGTTGAGGCAGGGATACCCTTCTACGAGTTAGGGTCAGATAGGATTTTCCCCAACCGCCCTTTTATTTTGGTTAATCAAAGTCTTTGCTAACGATTATGAACACCTGGTGTCTGCATATTACGCCTGATTCATTACAGTGTTTTATGTGTAGTTACAATAATAGTTGCAATGCTTTGTATTACTTAGTTCATTTAATAATAAATAAATGCACTTTACAGGGGAAGGCAAGAGCATTCATTGGGTGTTCTTTATTTAGAATCAATTAATGAGAGTTTGTGATGTAAATGTGGGGCTTCTATCACAAACTTGGATGGAACAAGCCATGGAACCGTTTTAAGCTCATCACACTGACACACCCTTTGCACAATGCCTCAATCAAGAAACCCAGGAGATCCGCCTGAGGCAGGTTAGTCTCCCCTGCTCTTGCCATAAAAAATAATTCATGACTCTCCATCTACTTTAACAACATGGCAAACACGCCACAGCCAGGTCAATAACACACTGGAACTCAAATAGTTAAGTCTATAATTTAATTTCATAAATGGAGAATTCTTTCCCCTAAATAAACGATCACCTCTCCATCTCCTAACACCTGCTGCTAGACACAGGCCACCGTACACACAGCAGCTTTATGCCCACTAATACCACATTCACCTAGACAGCAAGTTCGGAGCTCCCGCCCTTAGAGCTGTCACACACTCCACAGGCCTCCACAAGCCAATAGGTGATCTAGTCTCACAGCATTGTTATTGTTTTAATCTTCGATTCTCCACTCTGGATTAAAACCACACCCAAGTGTCACCGTCGCAAACCACATAAACCACATTGCCACTCCTTAATATGTCAATATAACACAATTATCACATTACATCTGAGATCCCCAATGTCTCACATGTTTCATTCCTCTTCGGCAATGGAGGAAATGTATCAAGAGACTATGCAGAGAGTTATCACATAGTTTATACGAGGGAAAAGTGTGTCACCAAATGAGAAACCTATGTCATTGTGCAACACGCCATGAATCACCACAAGCTGTGAAGGCAATTACATTATGTGTGAGGTGCCACTCGAAAATAAAAGAGGTCAAGATTTGAATTACCCCTATTGCCTAAGGAAATGAAGGATGGCAGACAATAAGCACCTCAAATGCTACGCAATAATTGTGTTATACTGAAATAGATGGCTGGAGACAATATTTTAAATATATATTTTTCAGCAGAGGATGTTCAACATTGCATACTCTTATGACATCGTGTTAAAAGGAGCATTTAATTGATATAGATGAGGTGTCTTTGTTTTGGTTTGTTGCATTGTAAATGTCTTGTATTAATACAATGAGGAGCAGATTACTAATGATATATGTGTTTTCATCAGAGATAGTGTAACCAAGAGTTAGGAAAAGTTTCTGTGATACAATTTTTCGGGTAGCAGTAGCTGAGGGAGAGAGTATATTGGTAGTGCTCCCAAAGCAAGCAAAGCCATTTACCCTGATGAATCCCAAAAGGACGAAACAATAAGTGGATGTTGGGTATCTTTGGCCAGTGCTTTTTCAGGTTGAAGGAACCTATGTTTACAGTGGCCCTGCCATCAGTTATGGCATATTATGAGGTTTTGCATGGGTGGATTATTAGCTATTGCACACAACAGTGTGTGTTTAAACCCATCGTTACACTTGCAGTGTCAGAACAGGAATTCTTGTGCAAGATTCCTAACTAGTTTTGCACTGAAATTTAAAATGTGCATTTTTTACCGGTGGGATATGGCCTGATAGCACTAGAATGTATGGATTTGCTTAGAGATGGCATGAGCAAAATGCGAAACTTGGAAAATGTGGACTAGACATGTGATGAGGGTAAAGGGAAGAAGGATTATGATTGGCTTTGGGCATATACTGACCTCATGGATGATGGGTGCTCAGAGACTACCTGATTGTTCAGATCATTCAAAGATAATATTTCAAGGTAATATGGGAGTTCTGATCAGAAACCTCTTCTGTGGTAAGCTATATCCTGGGTCCCCCCTAAGTTTTCAGTAGAGAGACCACAGGCATGATAGTCTCACTTTGGGGCTCACATAATATTAGCTGATAGACGGAAACAATGAGAGGCTTCCCCCACACCCCCACCACCCAGCCCCGCCCCGGCTAGAGTAGTTATCATGTGTGTTCCATGAAGCTGCGACCATCGGTTCCGCATATAGAGTGGAGACTGGCCACAAACTAGCAGCAATTACTCTGTGACACCTTTGAGGGATAAAAGGATCCATAACCATAGATGTTTATTTGGAGTTATCTGTACCAGCTAAGTGGGGATTAATATCTTATCTTTATCCACACATTATGAAAGATAGAAAGAAATGGTGGGTAGGGGGAACCCTTGGTAGATTGTGGGCCTCATTACACGTTGTGCGGTAGGGATTTAATGTCACCGGTAAGGGAATACCGGTATCGTTAAATCCCCATGCCAATTACGACCCGGCTCACCACTATTAGCGGCACCACTAAGTACGGTGCCACTAATAGCGACTAGTCCGCGTTCGCGCGACCCTTCATCCCGTAAATAACGCCATGCCGCCAATAGCACACCATCACAAGCCAAGCGGACATGCTAATAGCGGCATGGTAAATCCCCCAAACCCCTTACCGCCATGGCGCTAATACCGGCATCGCGAACTACCCGTTAATAGAACTGAGCAGTGTTCCCACCTGCCACAGGTGGACACAATCAGCACAGGTGGAGGCAATGGACACTGTGGCAGCACAAAAGGAGCACACCACACCCCTTCACACACCCCTTCCCACACCAAGATGTTTTCAGTACTAGCAGCATTGCATGGGCTGGAGGACATGATTGAGTGCAGCACCAACAACAACAGGCAGCACAGAGGATACACAGGAGGAGGAGGAGGACGGCAAGACAGACACAGAAAGCACCACCAGGGCACCTAGTCATACCACAGAGGCAGCCACCAATCCCCAGGATCAGAGCCAGTCCATTTGACCTAACCCCTGAGCAGATACACACCCTGTACCGTCTGGACCGGGATATCAACACCAGCATTGTGGACATGATACATGACGACATTGTCAGCCTCATAGACATCCGAACTGCCATCCCCCTTCTACCAAGGTGGTGACTGTGCTCCATTTCCTGGCCACATGCACCTACCAGCATACAGTGGGGCAGGTGCATGGCATCTCACAACCAGTATTCTCACGCACGCTGAACCAGGTACTCGATGCCCTCCTGAAGCATGCACCTGAACACATATTCATGCCACAGACTGCCCAGGAGATCGCAAACATCAAAGTTGGCTTCTATTCACTGGCAGGCATCCCAAGCTGCATTGGGGCCATCGACTGTACCCATGTGGAATTGGTGGTCCCACATCACAATGAAGTAGTCTACCGAAACAGGAAGCAATTCCACTCCATCAATGCCCAAATGGTATGTGACGCTAACAAGATAATCACTCATTTTTGTGCCTGATTTCCCGGATCAACCCATGATTCCATGATCCTGCAGAACTCAACCATACCACACTACATGGAGCGACAAGCCGGACTACGTTCGTGGCTACTTGGTGAGTAGCAGGGCAAGCACATGGCAGTGTGATTGGGGGGGAGAGATACATACTCCAACTGGGTGTGATTGGGGGTGGGGAGAGATACATACTCCAACTTGGTGTGATTGGGGGGGAGGGATACATACTCCAACTGGGTGTGATTGGGGGGGGGAGAGATACATACTCCAACTGGGTGTAGCCTGTCGTCCGTAGGACAAATGGACATACAGATGTACGCCAATGTCCATCAGGGAAGGCCGCAATGTACTTGAGAAGAACCCGCATGCAATTATAAGCTACACAACATAGAGACCAATCCATTTCTATGACTATTACACATCCATCCACATCCACATTGCACATTATGCCACACCACATAATACACGATTCAGCAACATGGCGTCAAGATGGTAATACAGTATCAGTTCAGCACAACATCAGTACGGAAATGTGCCCTTGAATGCATGCAAAGGCATCACCCCTAGCCATAGCATTGAACCACACACCTATAGCACCAGTGAAGTGATGCTACACAGCATGGCAACATCAATGTCGGAATGGCAGTACACTAGCAGTGTGGTACCAAATATGCCTGGTCTCAGGGACACCTAAGACCTGGCCTCGCCCAGGACATGTCAATTGCTGTTGGAGGCATGATTCGGGCATGTCCACTTGCAGGGTCAAGTACACCTTTGCACATTGCAGTCACACCGATCGTCTGCATGCATGCTGGTAGTCGTGGATCACAATCAGTATGCATAGTTGATTTGTGTGACATGTACATGCCACTCCAGAGTTGAACAGTAACAGGTCCCCATTCTTCCCCCCATACAGGCGATGCCGGCTATCCCCTGAAGAGGTGGCTCCTTACCCCTGTATGGAACCCACAGAACCGGCACGAAGAGGTCTACAATCATGCACATACCCGTACCCGTGTCGTGATTGAGCAGACATTTGGCCTTTTGAAGACACGGTTTAGGTGCATAAGCAGGTCGGGTGGCGCTCTCCTGTACAGCCATGAGAAGGTGGCCAAGATCACCATGGCATGTGTCATGCTGCACAATATGTGTATCAGACGGAATGTGCCACTGCCCCCTGACGTTCAAATGCAACCACCTGATGAGGATGATGATGGTGATGAGGACGGAGGTGACAGGGATGCAGGTCATGCAAGGGGCGATGGCCGAGAGGGACGTGATGTGAGACAGCATCTGATCAACCACATTTTCTGAGTAACATGGTTTCACTCTCTACGATGGATATGGGTACAAATGCACTGGTGTCTGCGTTGAAGTGCACAATGGACCCTGTCACCAATAAAGTACACATAACATACACAAGTCCGTGTTTTGATTAATTACCAGTGTATTAAGGAATTTAAAGATGTATAAGTGCATGTCCCCAACCATCCCACCACCCTTTCCCCCTCCCCCCACAACAGTCCCGAAACACCCTTCCCCCCTTCCCCCACAACAGTCCCTTATGTGTCTGGCACAATGTAGTTGTCCAGATGCACGCGTGGAAGGTTCACCCTGCAGTCCCTATTCCCCATTGCCACCACTAGCATTAGGAGGCTGGGTTGACGTGCGCCTGGTGGTGCGCGTGGAGCGGTGGAGGGGGCTTGTCTGCCGCAAACTAGCGGATGATGATGTGGCTGTCTGTCCAGGTGTTGGTGGTGGGAACTGACAGTCTCCATTATCTCCCCCCTGAGACGGGCAGCCTCCTCCACATGCTGCCCAACCAGCACAGTTATGTTCTCTTGGCGCTGCCTGATGCTGGCCAGGTCAAGAGCACTGTGGCGTTGTGGTGGTGTGGATGCTGCGCCTTCCTCTGCTACCAGGACATCTGGTGAAGCCACCTGTGGGCTACTGAACCCTCCCATGTTGTCCTCGCCAGTCTGGCCATGGACACTGGACACAGGTGTTTCCTGCGGAGTTGCCTCTGGGCTTCCTGGGGGGTTGGGGTGTGAATTTCCATGGGGAACTCCATTGAGTCCTCCACATCTGAGAGCGGCGCTGTGGCTGCCGCCTCTCCTGTGGAACTTGTTGCAGCAGAGGATGGGCCCTCCGTGGCTGGAATCTGTGGTGGGGGGTTCACTTCAGAAGGTGGGGCAGTTGTTGCTGGTGTGGACAGTTGTATGTTAGCAGTGGCGCTCCACTGATGTTTGGCACTCTGCATGGGGACTCTTCTCCCTTTGCCCCTTGATGTCGTGGGGTTGTCCCCTGTGTCCTGTGGCCTTGGTTTTTCCGTGGCAGGGGGTGCCTGAGTTGCAGTGCCAGGATCTTCACTGTCTGTATGTGAGCCTGTCGGGGACAAAGATGGGGATGGCATTGGTAGGGATGCAGGTGATGTGTCAGTTGAGTGGCTCATACATGCATGGTTGTGTATGGCACTTGTCTCTGGTGATGTGTGCGTGTGTGTGTGTTTGGGTTTGACACTGACATGGCCAGGGTTGTATGCATGTATGGATGTTTGCGCATCCATGAGGTGATTATGGGCTCACATTTGGGGGGACCTGAACATTCACAGTGCATACTTTCATGTGTACACTCACCTCCATCTGATGTAGTTGCAACACCATGCTCCATGGTCCCGACTCCCTCAATCAATTCTACTCCAAACATGTTGGCGCAGGTCTCTTCCCACTCCTTTAATTTTATCGGCGAATCAGATCCACCTGCTGTGGCTATGTTGTGGTTCGCAGACAGGATGCTTCTGACCCGGAGGCGGAGATCATCCCACCGCTTTCTGCACTCCTGGACAGTGCAGGTGGTGGTGCCCACTGCACTCACTTTCAGGGCAACCTCTGCCCAGATTGCCTTCTTGCAGATAAGGGTCTCTCGACGCATGTCGCTCGCAAATACCAAGTCGGCATTCGCTGCAAGGGTCTCTGTGAGCATTGTTAGCTCCTCGGTGCTAAATTTCTCCTTGCGCTGGAGGTTGGTTGTTTTTTTAATGGCCTTAGGCATGGTGAGGGTGTCCTTGTGGCTTTCCAATAGCGAAGTAGTCAAAACAGGTCCAGGGGGCAGAGGATGGCAATGGATTGTGTTTTTAAAGATGGCCGCCGTGCTCCTTCCCGTTCCTGTGCGATGACGCTATTTCCGGTTCCGCTATTTAACGGTGACCGCTAATTGTGATGGCCGTTATTAGCGGTGACTGTTATTTGCATGTTGCGGGAGGTCGGAAGTGCTATCAGCGCTTTCACCGGTGCCGCTAAGGGTCTTTTTGGGGTCTTTAGCGGCATGGCGGTATGGTCATTACCGGCATGGCGCTATGCTCGTGTCCGCGTACTCGTAATGGTACGCTATTAGCGGCCTCTTGCCAAAGCGGACACGTTAATTGCGCCATGCCGGTAAATTGCGATTTTTACTGCACAACGTGTAATGAGGCCCTATGTCTTGTTAAGTGTTTCATGACGGGTTTATATTGCGGCATAAGGAAATGTCACTTCTGGCTAACAATTCCTCTGAAGCTTTTCGTGTTTGACCTGAGTTTGCTTGTAAGGTGTGCTAAGTTTTTGATAAAATATTGTAGTTTACCTGTGGGACAGCATCAAATCCAAAGAAAGATTTGCGTAGTATGTATTGTTGTCATCAAAAATAATGTCAGCTCCCCAACTACTTTCTCTCCTCCTTCTCTTTAGATGGAAACTGCAGATATGCAATGTACTTTGGGCTTCCGTGCACCCTCATCCTTCTATTGATCCAGATAATGCTGCTTATACTCTGCAGAGAAAGACTATTTGGTAAGTGTTTATGTTCTCCTGTCAATAATATGTCTATAAGGCCTTCATCTGGAAGGGCATGCAAAGTATCGTCTGAATGGTTACAATCGTGGTCTTTCCTGAATAGATTCTCCTGATTGGTTGCAACAGCAGGCTCCTGTATGCCTTGTTACTCTTCATTTGTTGCATTGGAAGTCATTTCATTTGGCTGTTTGGAACACACATACAATTAACTGAACGTGTTGTTGGCGTAGTTCTGAGGCAGAGATCCTGATAGCATAGAGTGAAGTTTGAAGAAAAATCACAGGGTGACAGAGAGCATGACAATGATTAAAATACAGGCCCGAGTGTGACCTGGATACAGGGAGTATAGTGATGGAGGTACCAGGCCTGATAGAGAATGCGCCCAGTAAGACAGGCCACTTGCCCATCCCCAAAATGACGGCAGACACTGATCTCTTTATGTTTCCTTGTTGATATATTTAACAGCAGAGAGAGGAATTGACAGCTCGGGAGGGTGAACTACTGGGGTTGGCATGGGGAGTAACTCCTAATTCCCATAGCACCTGGTGAGGTTGTTTGGGAGAAATGGGATATCAGTGTTTGAGTCAGACCATTCTGAGTGTATTGAAGCCAAACCATAGCTCTCCCCTGTCCAAAGCAGCAGGTCAAGCCTGACAGGTTCTAGACCTCACCCTAGGGTAACCAGGAGGCTGCACATGTGACGCAGCCCCAGAAGACTTAGCAAATTAAGGAACATTGGAGTGCAAGGATGTTCAGGGGGTCCAAGCTCTGCCTGCTTGGCTGTAACAATTCTGGAGTAAGAGATGATGACAGCAAACAAAAATCACCTGAGGGCATCCTGGTGTTAACCAATGTATGTTGCCTATGCTGCAGTTCTCAAATACACACAGACCAAGAGGCTGGAGGATGGTGTGCAAGGAACCACGGGGCAGACAGGATATTCAAATAAACATTGAAAGTGGTTTTCACTTACAGACATGTGTGTGTGCAGTCCATTTGCAGAGCATTCGAATGACCAGAAACGACTTCTTGGAGATGGAGCCCATGAACAAACAGAGACAGACAACAGGCTAAACAAAGGCAGACGCAAAGATCCGTGTCTTCAAAGAGCAGCCGAAGGGAAGAAAATTATTCATGGATACCAACAAGCAATGACTTTCAGAGGGTATGGGCAGCATGACAAAGATCTCCCTCCCTTCTTGGCAGCGGTGTAGCCAGGATTGATAACAAGTGGGGCCTGAAGCTAATGTAGAAAGGAGAAAGGGCCCTAGATGTGGAACCGAACGTGCTGAGCTCTATTTTCTTATGTTCTTTTGTTTCTGTAGGTGGTGGCAAGGTCACAGGTTTGTGTTGAGGTGAAGCCCACACCTCAATTGTTTACTGGAGAAACCGTTTTTTTTTTCCTGGATATCGCGCATTTGTTTGTTGAGAGAAGAAATAGATTTTCCATGCCGTTTTTCTTGCGTTTTTGTGCTAGGTGCATCAAGTCTTTATTTGTTGTGATATTTTTGTTTTTGCTTTTTTACATGGTGTGGGATCTTGGTCCCAGTTAAAAATCAGCTGACACGTGTTTCGACCCATAGGTCCTTTTCAAGGCTGATACATGGGTAAGATTACACACATTTGATCACATTGTGTGTATTAGTGTGACATTATTGACATAGAGTTTGTGAAATGGCGCAAGATGCATAGTGTTAGGTGACATAACATGGCAGTAAATGACACCGTTATATTATATAGTGGTCATGTTTGTTAGACATAATGTTGATACATGAAAGGGAAGGAAGAAGAGGGAGAGAGAGAAGTGAGCGGTGAGGTTAGCAAGTGGTCTAGAAGTGGTCATGTATTATAAGATGATGGAGGTCTGGTCCTCTTACCTATGTGGAGTCTGTCCTAGCCACCTGGGGGGTCCTTGGTTGTGAGCTACAATAGTTCCTGTAGTTACAGCTAGGCTCTTGTTGGGCCCTGTAATAGAAGTTTCCATTTCAGTCTGGTGGACCCTGCTGGCGGTTACTTTCATGCCTATCCCCTGTCATGTCATTATTTCCCTGGTGTGTGGTCTCAGGGGTGGGGGCTAGATTGCCAGATGGCATGCATAGGTTCCTTCACAAGTTGGGTGTGCATTCTTATGGAGGCGCCCGCTAGGTTGCTTGTCCATGTACTCTTGGGTATATAACCTGTGATTGGGTTCTTGCTTCCAGTGCATTATTGGGTCTTTGTTGTGCCTAGACCGGCGGTGATTGTAGAAGGCATCTTAGGCATCTATCATCATTGGAAGTAAGATCGTTATACCTGACTATAAGCCTTGCTGAGTAAACATACTGATGTGTTTTGAACCAGTTGCTGCTATCCGTGATTGGGCAGGCCCAGGAAAACGTCATTGCCATAGTCAAGCAGTGACTGGACAGTGGCAGGGATTGCATACTTGCATCAAGTTTGAAACGCATTAGGCAACAACTGCTTTAAAACATGCAGATGGAAAAAGCACAAGGATGCAACTTGTTTGATCTGGGATGTAAAGATATGAATTTGGTCTAATTTAGAGCCTGCATTTTTTAGAGGTGCAGGGCAAAGACACATTAAGGCAGGCCAAATTGGGGACCCAGAGCTTGATGCCATAACCTACTATCATAACCTTGGTCTTGCCACTCTTCAATTTTAGGTTTCTAGAGTTCATCCTGCCAGACATGGCATTCATACACTGGTGAAATTAATGGGCGTCCAGCTGCTTATTTAACCATATGAGAAGAGGGTTGTCATCCTCGTATATTTAGAAGACAAAGCCAAGAGACTGGAGGAAATGTGCCAGTGGGCAGATGAAAAGGTTATGAAGAAGAGATCAAAGGAAATGTACTCAGGAGACACTACAGCGAAGAGGGGACAGCTAAGCAAAGTGGAGAGGAGGGGATATACCTGCACCATACTGCATAAGTCAGGAAGGAGATGAGCCAGGCTACGTAGGGTTTACCAAAAACACTAGAGCTTTGAACACAGTTGAAGAGGATGTTGTGATCAAAAGTGTTCAAGGCTGCAGACAGATCAAGTAACCTCCGATAACAGTCAGCTGACGTGTATCATCCACCACTGCTAAAAGCGCAGAATCTGTACTCCGGCCAGGGCAGAAGGCAGCTTGCACAGTGGCGGTGCATCCAAATCTCCTCAAAATTGCCAAGATAAGTGGTCACCTGACATTCAATCATTCATTGTAGGCAGAGCAGAATGAATGGCAATTGACTAAAACTGAGGGTTTCTGGAAAGGTGTCTTCAAAGGGGGTAGTAGTAGATTTCAGTAACAGAAGAACCACATCAGTGGCAAATGTTGTGTTGGGAAGCCGAAGAGTGCAGGGATGACAACTTCATGATGACGTTTCACAATTTTGATAGGTGATATATCCGAAGCAGATGCTGAGTTAGTAAACAGTAGAAAAGTAAATATTTGCTGCAGAAGATGGAGGGAAAGGGATCAAGGAGAGTGGTGACGGTGGAAGGGTCTGGGTGAGCGCAGTAGAGGGTGAAATGAGAACTTTGAGATTTATCATGGAAGAAACTGAGAGCTCCTGCATTGCAGGCACGCAGGAAGAGGTTGAGGAGGGGAGACGGCTCCTTAAATATGGTAAAAGAGCCTTTTTGTTTGCATATTTCTCTTGCCACTGTAATCAGCCTTCTCTAGTAACAGTGTTGGAACATATAAAGTGATCTAGCTCCATGGGAAAAGCTTGGAGGCCATTATCTTGTCTCAGCTTTAGTAAAGGATTTTCAGCAGCTAATTCTTCTTCTTCTTTAAAAGTTTATTTTGGCTGGTGTCATAAAGGTTTGCAACAAATAAAAAACAGCATATGCTCATATAAAATACAAATTACTAAGTGTGACTATAGCAGCAATTATTTCCAAAGAATACAAAAAGGCTTTTCAAATTCGTAGTGACATATACTCAAGTAAAATACAGATACATAATATAATCATGAGAGTTTGCAGCACACACTGTTTGCTCACTGTACCTTTCACAGATGGGAAATATTCATTTGCATATCAGTCTTTGTCCCGCCCACATGGGCAGTCCAGCACCGAAATGCTATGGCAATTCCTCTCTGAACAAGAGTACCAACAGCAACCCCATAAACGTGTTTCAGCCTTGTTGGGCCTCATCAGTGAGGGGAAGCTGTGCCTCTCTGAGCACAGTGATCAGGGAGTTCACCTCTGGTTGCCCCCAGGTAACTTAGGGTGACCAACCCCAAGTTCCTTGCAAATATTTCAAAAAACGTAGCAGGCGCTCCTCTACAGAAAGAACATGGCATGATAACCTGTTCTGAGATGAGAGTTTGCAGCACACACTTTTTGCTCACTGTACCTTTCACAGATGGGAAAAAACCATTTGCATATCAGTCTTTGTCCCGCCCACATGGGCAGTCCAGCACTGAAATGCTATGGCAATTCCTCTCTGAACAAGAGTACCAACAACAACCCCATACACGTGTTTCAGCCTTGTTGGGGCTCATCAGTGAGGTGAAACTATGCCTCTCTGAGCACAGTGAGCAGGGAGTCCACGTCTGGTTGCCCCCAGGTAACTTAAGGTGACCAACCCCAAGTTCCTTGCAAATATTTCAAAAAACGTAGCAGGCGCTCCTCTACAGAAAGAACATGGCATGATAACCTGTTCTGAGATGAGAGTTTGCAGCACACACTTTTTGCTCACTGTACCTTTCACAGATGGGAAAAAACCATTTGCATATCAGTCTTTGTCCCGCCCACATGGGCAGTCCAGCACTGAAATGCTATGGCAATTCCTCTCTGAACAAGAGTACCAACAACAACCCCATACACGTGTTTCAGCCTTGTTGGGGCTCATCAGTGAGGTGAAACTATGCCTCTCTGAGCACAGTGAGCAGGGAGTCCACGTCTGGTTGCCCCCAGGTAACTTAAGGTGACCAACCCCAAGTTCCTTGCAAATATTTCAAAAAACGTAGCAGGCGCTCCTCTCCAGAAAGAACATGGCATGATAACCTGTTCTGAGATGAGAGTTTGCAGCACACGCTTTTTGCTCACTGTACCTTTCAGAGATGGGAAATATAACTACCTTTTTTGAAACATAATATAACCATAGCGACAATTGTAACAATGGGATACACATTCAGAGCCCCTCATAAAGATATTATCAAGTTAAAAGAAGGTGAAAAGACCCTGACTTGGTAACAACTCTTAAAGCAGCTTTTAGACATGTAGTGAAACATGGAAACAGATAAGAGTATAGCACTCAAATAGTATAATCAAACATTTCAAACTGTGCTATACACAGTAAAACGAACAAGAAGATAATGACTAATACAGGAATTTAGTCAATTCAAAATAAGTCGCTGATTGCCACTTTCCTAATAAATACAGCCCTCCTTAAAACGTCTAAAATGGCCCAGGGACCATATGGGTACTCAGCTAAAAGAAGAGGAAACAGAGCTGGCCGGCACTGAGTGAAGTTAAGTTGCCTGAGGACAGGATGGATGATGGCTTGCCTTATATGATGATATGCAGGGCAAGAAAACACAGCTAATTCCAGAGTGAACTACTTATATTATGGGGGAATTTAAGGGCAGTGCACAGGATTTTACAGGGTTTGAGTGAAAGATAAAAAAAGATTAGCAAAAAGGGCTGAAAATTCTGACTCCAAAACCAGAGACCTATACATTTCCAGTTGTGGCTGCATCGACATGGATAATACGTGCAAGAAATCCTGAAAGGGATGGACAGATGATCAAACCAGAGCAAAGGTGGAGGAGTAGGAGGCAAGGACAGGGCAAGGTTAGAAAGTATGACGTGAGGGTGTGGCCCAAGTGTATTCTATTGCTGAAAATCGAGAATGTTCAAGGTATTTATAAGGTTATGGACTGAGGGCCCAGGAGGGCCCTCGACCTAAACACTGAAATCACATAGAATGATAGGGTTAGGCGAGCAGAGGGCCAGGACACCCAAAGATCCAGGGATCACATCAGAAAAGGCTTTACCCAGAAATAATCGACCGGCAAAGCATATCGAAAGTTACAAGATGGTGTGAATTTATCTGCTAGGGTTTCACATTTGGCAAGAGGTTAAAAGGGAACAAACGAAGAGATAAAATAATGTTTAAATACCATAACTACGACGCACCCCGGAAATAACCAGTGGTCAGCATGAAACATGTTAAATCTGGGAGTGATAATAGCCGCAATAGTGAAACTAGATGATTCTCAAAGCCAACTTTCGGTGATACCCAGGCCTTTAAAAAGTGAGTCAGAGAGAGCCAAGAGTCTTTAGATAATGAATCAATGATCAAACCAGCTGCGAGGACCACAGCATCGCCAGTTGTGCCTAGGGCTCGGTGAATGAGTAGAAGGGATGTGGAGGGCACGGGTCCCTTATTGAGGGGAGCATAGACCCTGAAAGGGCATATCCTAATGGTTGGCACTTATTATGGATTTGAGAAAATGCTGGTGGGAAGTGTGGACCATCCCACTTCCTAAAACTGTGCCAGCAAGAGCGAGAGAGCACAAATACCTACCTGGCTCTTCTTGGTACTGGTGGGGGAGACGAAGTTGGAGCACCAGCCATGGTTGGTCAGTCGACTCTGAGTCTCAGTACAGACTGGCGCAGCTGGTGCACCTCCAACATGCCAGTGGTAGAGAAGCACGGCGCGCTCTGTCATAAAGGCTGGTAGAGTAGAGCAGAGGTTCAAGGAGCATCAGATTATGTAAAGGAGCTTCTGTGCACCCGGAAGACAAAATATAAACCACCAAAAAGAATTGTGCTCTACAAGGAAACAACGTATATGCAACACATAATAAAGATAGCAAACTAAAATAATTATATGGCCAATCTAGATTTTATAATGTGAATCTATTACAGCGGTGACAGATGATTTATGTGTTAACAGTAAGGGAAAACCAGGAAAGGATGAGAAGGTGGCCAGTATCTAGAGCATCCCCTTCACTTGCCCTAAAATAAATTGCACAAAAGTCACAAAGCGCATCTCAATGTGTGCATCATTGATGCAAGCATTTATATGCCCTTTTTCGTTCACTTTGCACATTGAGCAAATGAGGAGACATTTTCCGGAATCCCAAATTCACAAATGTGATGTGTTTTAAAATTCACAGAACACTAAAGCATCCCTGTTACCCTTTAAGATCAATACAACAGTGCCCTTTCTGACCCTGCCTTGCATTTTATGTAAGTGGCAACACAGAGGTATGAACCGCTGCTTTTCCACTTGCAATTCTAGCCCCCAAACAGAGATAGAAACACATTTACATTTTTTTAACATTTCACAATCAAAGACCTATTAAAGGGCTTGTTATTGTGAAATATACATCTAGCACCCTCGTTGGTCAGGGTAGCCTCTCATAAATGAGTGTCAGGAATAAGCTGCCAACACGAATCTGTGTATGGGCTCCCAGAGCATCCTTTGCACTGCCCCACAGCCCCCCAGAAATGTGCAGGTCACCTTTGTGAATAATGTGCCCGAGGCATTTCTTTAAATCACACAAGTCAATACAATTGTGTTTTGTAGAATTGTGCCTAATGTGTAATTCTGCCCTTTAAAAGAAAGGTTTCCTTTTACTGTTGAAACGTGTATACATGTGTCCATTTCTCTCATACAGCAACATGCCCTCTACCTCCTAATTATTGTACTGGTTGCTGAAACTCTTTAAACATTTTTCTCACTTTTGCTTTCTAAATTGATACATTTTCAAACTTTCATCGTCGGCCTAAGTGCTATGGGTATGTATTTTCGTCCGATTCACATAGAAATGTATACTATTCAAAATACAATCTTACCATTACACTCACATTGAGGCTCTGGGGGGGGGGGGGGTGAAGGGACATGGCAGAATGTCTGTGGAATATGCTACATCCCCAGGAATGAAATGTGCTAAATCACAGGACAGGTTCGGGTCATGTTGGCCAATTTTGTGGAATTTTCTGGTTTTCGGCTGATGAAAATGGCAAGACTTCTGGCCAATCTGATTGGCCGAAATTTATTTGTATTTTATTTGTAACATATACAGTGCTTTATGCCAAGGCGCTGAATAAAAAAGGACACACTTTACAGTACAATAAAATGCAATATTAAAAACTCAGAAAAAGTATTCATAGTTGTTCTTCTAGATGAAGGAGATGATTCTTAACAGTGATACGAAATAAAGAATAGGAAGTAATAGAGCGGAGGGATAGAGGAAGGGTGTTCCAGTGAGATGGAGCAAGCAAAGTGAAAGAACGAAACCTTGAATGGGCACAAGGGGTGGGTGGTGCCGAGGAACTGATAATAGATATTGAGACTGAGAGCGAAGCACACGAGTAGGAGAATAAACAGAAACAACAGAAGGTGGGTAAGAAGGCGCAAAGCAATAAACAGACTTGAACATAAGTCAAGGGGGACAGCAAGGCTTGCAACAGGGCAGAAAGAATCATGAAACATTCTCTGATTGCTTCGGTCATTCCTGTTTGTGTTCCGGCTTCAGGCAGATGCAGGGGAACAAAGCGAGCTGCTACTGGATCCCATCGATCCACTGAGTTGAACTGAAGTATTCTGCTTCTCCCTAATTACCCAGTTAAAATACGAGGCAGGTACTGAAAGAAAGACGAGAGGGAATGACAGAAAAGAATGACAATTGCTTGTTTTAGAAAGGGGTCGCGTGTGCCAACAATCTATGTGAACGTTCTCTAGGTTTGCTTGCAAGTGACTTTAATTATCACCGCCCATCATACGCAATTGGCATTTTATTAGCGGTGAAATCCTTATTGAAAATACCTTTAATTCTGTATAACAGAGGTCCTTTGATGTACTCCTACGCAAGGAAGCGTATCTCAGCCAACCATGTGAGTGGTTTTGTTAGCAAGTGACTTTTGGTATTTCCTCATATTGTAACTAGTTGGTATTCAATTCTTTGTGGACATGATACTGAAAAAAGATGTCATTCTTTCAAGCACAGCTGCCATTTCTCAAAATTCCACCTTTATAATCTGCCACTGCTCGAATAGCAGCTTTGCCAAGCAGTGGCAGAGGCAGTTTTTAGTGCCTGGGGGGGCACATGGCTCGTGAGCGGCACCAGGATTAAAACTTATTCACTGTCATTCAAGTCTCAAAATTTGCACTCGCCCCTAGCCATTGGTTAGTGATAATTTGCTCTTAGCAAGTGTGCTGTGTGTATGTGGCCCGCTTCCACTCCTCCAAGACCATCATTAATGTGTATCTGAACTGCACCATCTTGGTTCTCTCCAGCATCTCTAGGCTTGGTTCTCTCTAGGCTGGATTACTGCAACAGCCTCTTCTCAATCTGCCTTCCTCTACTCTCTGCCCTCTGAAACTAATCCAGAACAGAATGCAAGACTTATCCTTGGCCTCAAGCCCAGGGACCGCACCTCTCCAGCCCTGAAATCTCTCCACCAGCTCCCGGTGGCTGCAAGGATCAAGTTCAAGACCCTTTGTATTGTCCACAAGGCTTTCTGGGGTCAGGGCCCACACTATATCCAGCGCTCTCTTCCAAAATACCTTCCTTCTCGAGCCCTTCCCCCAGCTACCTCCAACTCTCTAAGGGTTAGACGCTTCTCCAAGCAGAGAGTGGGGGTAGCTCTGGTGCCCCCCTCTGGAATTGGCTCCCTGCCCCTCTCAAACCTGAGTCGGACCACCTGAAGTTCCAGGAGCACCTCAAAATGTTCCTCTTCTCTTCTGCTTTCTCTCTCTCTCCCCTGCTGACCTACTTGTCTGCTGTACAGACTGGTTGCTTGGCTACCATCAGACACTCACTGGGTAGCAAACTCATTGATCAGTTACCCTTGCACTGCCTCCGGGCCTACCACACACTTAGAGGTTGTAACTGTAACCCTACAGTCCCTTGTTCTCCTTGCGCTACCCAGAGCCGTGCTGCCCTGGCTGCACTTACTCAGAGCATTGCTGTCCTGTTTTCCCCTCCACTCTCCCTTACACCCCCTTACATCCCCTTCCTCCCTTTCCGCTTGCACTTCTCATTCTCGCACTTGCACAATCTGAATGACACAAGGTCTAAAAAGATTGTTTGTCTTGTCCTCCCTCTGTCTTCCCTCCCTTGTCTTGTCGCACCTAGAAACACGTGTATACAGGTGAGTTATAAATGACTTATATCATATCATATGTGGATAATCAAGGGGTCAGTGAATTCTTACGTCTGACTAGTAGCTTGTACTTGAAATATATATTTCCCCAAATTACTGCAAGTGACCAACCGTATTAGGGGGCCCAAAATAATTGATAGAGGATTGGGGGGTGGGGTGGTACGCTCCTCGAGAACATCTTTTAAGCAATGGTTTCAATTGGTAGATTTTGCAGGGCAATTTTTGAGCAAAAAGGGTTAAAAGCCCACACAATTTATTTTTTTGTTCTTTAAAGTAACATGTCACGGCTGATGATTATTTTCAGCGGAGGCCCTATTTATTTCCCAAAATTACCTGAGCGTAGAGCGAGGGAGAAAATGTAACAGCTCCCCCCTGAGAACAAATTTAAAGTAAAGTGTTAAAATGGTACATTTTATAGCACATTATTTTACAAAAATGTGGTAAAATGCCATCCAATTTACAATTGTATGTTTTGGGAAACATGATAAAATCCAGCAAATGCCAGTTCATCAACAGTACAAAGAAGCATTTCACAACATTTTAATTAGGATTCAGCCACAACCCATTTATGCCAGTAATAATGGTCACTGTAAATCACTGGCATGAGGATTCAGCCACCATCTGTTCGTGCCAGTAATACATAGTTTCCTGTGGCCATGCAAGAGAAGGTCATCCAGTCCTGTTTTTGCTTTGAATTCTGGGTCGTTTTCCAAAATTTGAAATGGGAATGAAAAATCTGTAAATCCCAGAACCCAAAAGGATTAAAACAGGACCCTATGCACTTTTCAGACACGGCCATGAAAAATGTGAGATCTCCGGTAATAATGGTCACCATAATGCACTTGCATGGGGCTTAGCATGAGCCCACAAATCAACATTGCTAATGATTGCCACCCCTATGCATGGGCAGTGTGTGCCATAGCCCAGGGCCCTAGGCTCATGGTGCCCCAGAGTGACTTGTATATGGAGCAACTCTGTGAACAAAAAGCTGGGTACCCCTCTGACGGGTGATAGCTGGAGGTAATATATACTAACAAAACATGACTATCTACCACCAGACAATATTACTGATGATGGTTTAAATCCAATTTCTTATTTTTGGGAATTGAAATCATTTATCCCACTTGTCACCTTCCTGCTATGACACTGAAAAGAGATGTGTTTAAAACAATATTTATTGAAATGGCAGCAGGCAATCCAGAATTAATACAGAGTAAAAACATTAAATAAGAAAAGGAAAATCAATACTGAGAAAATAGCATGGGGCATTAATAGTCCAATGTAGTTAGAAAAAATAGAAGACCGGAAAGGTGTGTTTTGCTGTGTTTTTGGCATAGAGACATAGAGACCCAAGTTTCAGAAAGGGTAAACAAAAAACATGTTAACTGCGAGTCAACAACTTAATAGAAATAAAGGTAATTGTTCCCTTTTAGATTGACCCTTGCGTCACACCATTTTTGCCTTAGGGAGCAATAATACCTTAGTCATTCATTTGATTAATTATTCGTTCTAGTATTTTTACTTTTTCTTGGCATCTCTAAGGATGCCCTAACTGTTTAAACATGTGTGTGGCATCACAATGATGGCTGGAGAGACCAGGTGAAAAAAAGGCTTAATCCCCAGTTGTTTCATGTTTCGGCTGCAAAGGTAGTGGTGAGGCCGCCTTCCTCAGGGCGTATTTGAAGACCCCTAAACTTGTAGTCCAGGCAGCACCCCTCCCTGCGGGCAGCAGCAGGCATGCTATTGTAGTAAATGATGGACGTCCCCTCAGAAAAAATCTTCTCAAGGTTAGACGCTGCGGCTTAATGGAATGGGCTCCAGAATCCTCTACTGTATGAATGGAGAAAGGACTGCAGTCTCAGGAGTGGGGGCGAGCACTGTGTATTGAAAAGCACACTGGCAAAGGTTACTCTGAGTTGTTGCTGCCCCCTTAACAGTCAGTGGATGATTGAACTTCTGGTTATGGAGGGGGAGACTTTCTCCCAGTTTACGAAGGCAGAATGCCCATGAAATCAGACAGTTCTAGTAGAACGCCTTATTAAGCCAGTAAGACCGCACAGAAAATCTTCTGTGCATCTGGTTCTTAGGCGGTGGAATACCACTGAATGTATACTAAAGGGGGTGCGCTGCTTTCAGACACAAGGGTCCCAGCAAGGCCATGCAGTCACCTCTTAACCCCCCTTCCCTGTAATGCTCTGGCGACAAATAGCCCTACTGGAGTGTCATATATACTTATCACTCTTTGGTTTGACAGATAATTTCAAATGGAACCTAGTCATAAGTAATGGCTCATTTAAGCAACAATTGTTTTGCCCAAATTCTTAAAGTTTGGGTGGTAAGAACTGCAAAAAGGGCATTTTTATTCTGAAAGCAAACACAAAGCACCATCTGACAAAAAAAGTTTCAAGCTGTCTCCCTTATTTTCAAGTGTTCTTATTTGACATACCAAAACACGTTTTTTTGGTAGAATGCCACATTTTTCTCACAACATATCTGAAGCATCCCTTGAAAAACAACCAGGTAACCTCGTCACACATGTTCTTTTGATTTCATTATTTAAGTCTGGAAAGTGCATTTACATGGCCCACAGGCAATTGTTTTAGCCTTTCTCTGAACTGCCTTCTGCTGGTCATAGTCTTTCATTCAAGTTGGGGGTATAATAATGCTAGAATCGACTGATGACAAAATGCCAGAATCCAGTGATATCCCAACATACAAACCCATCATCCACACAATCACCCATGCATGCATTGCATCCACACAAACACTTGTACCCAGACAGTTACAGACACAAGACTCACCCAACTCTTGCAGGCTCACAGACGCACTGCATGCATTACATACAAAAACTCATATTTAACAAAACACGTACCTTTCTTCTTCTGAATCAACTTTTTGGACAGTGGGAACGGGACATTCTGTGGACAGCTGACCCTCCTCCTTGTCCCAGTACTTATGTATGAGGCAAGGTGTGTCATAGACAAGTACTGGAATGAGGAAGAGTGGGACTAGGAGAAATAAAGATTAATGGTAAGTAATCCGGGTTTTTGCCACAAGCACACACATTCACACACAACCTGCTCCTTTACACATGCACTCATTCACCATTCACTCAAACAAGCACGCCCAGCCACCTAAACATCATGCATTCATTCACACACATTACATGATATATACACAAATGCATATTACATATTATACACACACACGCACACACTCACACACACATTTTGACATTTAAAGAAAAATGGCCTTACCTTCCAGAATCCTTTGCTGTTCCTCTGCAGGCATGACTCTGGCTCCCCTGCTCCAGCACTCATACAAGGAACCAGCTCTAGTTCCTGTCATGCGCAGTCGAGCACTGGAGCCAGAGCGATCCATTTCCTGGGGTGGTGGCTCTGACTTAAAAAATAAATTATTTCCGTTTCGGAAAACCAAAATGGAAATCATTTATTTTTGACATAAGAGTGACTACAAAAAGAAATGATTTCTTCGAAATCTGAGCCCTCCCCCCGGGATCACAGAGACAGTGCTAGGGGTCGCAGTTGTGACCCCTGACAGCCCACAAATGATGTCCCTGGGGATGTTAAGATAATACTGGGCTGAAGAGTTGATTTTAGGGGTTGGAGGAAGAGGGGATGTGTGGGAAGGGTGGGAAAGGAGAGGGCTGCACTAATAGATAAAGGTCATCAATGATAAAGCAGGCATGCTATGTATTAGTGGCTAGACTAGCATTTTGGTACAGCCAGTATAGTCATTTCGTACTGTGGCACGACATATTTACTGGGCACCTATAATAAAGTAAACATTATAAATATTATTACCTGTCCAGCCGACATTTGGGTGCAGCCAGTACAGACTTTTCTTACTGTGGCATGGCATATTTTCTGGGCATATATAATGAAGAAAGCATCATAAGTGTTATTATGTGGCTAGAGTAGCATTTTGGTGCAGCTAGTCTAGAAAGGTCTTACTGTGGCTTGACATTGTGTACTGGGCATCTCTGATAAAGCAATCATGATAAGTGTAGTTACCTGGCTAGACTAGCATGTAGCTGTAGCCAGTCTAGACTTTCCTTACTGTGGCATGGTATATTTTTCTGGGCATCTATTATAAAGTAAGCATGATAGGTGTTATTATGTGGTTAGAGTGGCATTTTTGTGCAACCCATCTAGGTATTCCTGTGGCATTGCTTTTTTTTTTACTGTGCATCATCGAGGCTACAGAAAACATGATAAGTGTTATTACATGTCTAGCCTACATTGCGCAGCCAGTTTTGACATGTTTTCTTATTGTGGCATTGCATTCTTAATAGCAAAGCGATAAGATAGCTCTGCGGGTTGAGCCCTTGCTGCAGTGATCTATGTATGATCTGCAGGTTGCAGGTTTGAATCCCAGTGAGGTCTACTCAGGCTTTCATCCTTCCGAGGTTGATAAATTAGTACCAACTTTGGTTGGCATGATGATTGCGTTTAAATATGTGCTTTGTATAGTGCTTTTGCAAAAGCGCTATATACATAACAAATAATTAACATGAATCAGCTCCTTTGGATTGTTGGTGACTTGCAGCTATTGGCTTTTTGGATACTGTAATATTGCAGCAACTGCCAATGTAGGGGCTCTACTTATCATATGATGACAATATCTGACATGCAGCTATAACTGGCATAATATGGAAATAACGGGCCATACAATGCTTAAGTGGCATATCTATGGCAGTGACTCAGCCTATGTTGATTCTACTGGGTCTAACCCTATCATATTTTGACCATGGCATATGAAGGCAGCACCATTGTTAAAAAGTGGTTGGTATCTAAAATAATCTTTTCTGCTTTGGAACCTATTTGATATTTTAAAATGTGGACATTTATGTACTATTTTTATGTCTGCAAGCCACTTCTGATGATGTCACCCGGGTGAAAGAGGAACTGATTCCATCCAGGTCAATGGGCATGTGACATCACTTCCGGTGATGTCATCAGATGTGTGATGTCACTTCCACTACCCCTGGCCTTTTGGTGAATCGACATCCCTGGCCTGGCACACAAAAAACAGGGTGTGGCATGCACTAGAAGGAATGGTGTGCCGGCGTCCTTGAACAAATATGTGGGCCACGTTGTCCACTTTGGTGGGTGAACCAAAGATGCAAGCCTGTTTGTAGCACTGGACCACTGGACACTCTGGCTTGCAAGCTTTTTTTTTTTGTAAATATAAATATATTCAGTGATAAAAGATTGTTAAAGGGACGTTATGGTTAAGTTGTCCTACTAAAAACCAGTGAACAAACGATCTTACAAGGACATTACTGTTGACTTGCCCTAAGAAAAACCTATGAAACTTCTTTCAAACAGTTCCTTACAGTGACATTGGAGTTACTCTGTAGTAATGGCAAGCTATCCGTATTATGATTACATGTAAAACCCAAAAACCCCAGACATTCGCCAGTTATGGTAAACTAAGCAACCATAACTCGCGCCACCACTGTGCACTGCTAAGACTTACACCCATAACATGAAAGATGACATCACAAAGATCCTGGAAGATCGTTTGTTCACTGAATTTGATAGGTTTTTAGTAGCACAACTTAACCATAACGTCCCTTTAACAACCTTTTTTCACTGAATTTCGTAGGTTTTTACCAGGACACCCTTAGTTTGTTTAGATGTACCATATAGTATACCAAATGTATGTCTACATGCCGATGGCAAATGGCAAGGGGGGGTGCTCTGTCAGACATTAGTCCTGGTTACGAGAGCCTTACCCAGAGTCTTCAGCTCACTATCTTTCACAGAGGAAGAATATCCAGAACATATCAGTCTTTGTCCTGCCCTGGGACAGTCCAGCACCGAAATGCTAGGGAATTCTCCTCTGAACAAGAGTACCAACAGCAACCCCAGACACGTGTTTCGGTCTGGTTGGACCGCATCAGTAGGGTGGAGGTGTGCCCCTCTAAGAATTGTGGGAGTTGTAGTGCAGATAATGGGAGGCGTGGCTCTGTGAAAAACATTGCAGTCAGCTCGGGTACGAAGGGCTGGCTGTATCAAGAGGCTTCTTCTTGTGTTTGTGTGCATTTACAAAGATTGAAGGGTGCATTACCTACTGGAGAAATGCGTGCTATACTTCCTCGAACAGCACCAATGCATTTTGGATAGGTTGCAAACAAGCCTCATTTTTAGTATCAGTCTCAAGAACGTTATTGGTGTGAAAAATCCTCATGCTATGAAAGGTAATGTTTCCATTGTGCCAGTAGGACATGGTCACATGTCCGAAAAAGGCACTAATAGCCTTCGTGAGATTATGTGTCGCTTTCTATATTTGCAGACAAAATCAAGAAGAACGCAGCCAAATCCATTTCTGCTTATAGCTTCAAAAAAGTATACAGCACTTTGCAAACATACACATAACCTCGCTAAGTGCCTCCTTCATCGCTAACTGCAGAGAAAATTCGGTAACATGTCCTAAATGTTTCCCTCCACAATGACAAATAGTAATGGCTGGATATTCCTTCATCACCAAAGTATCACAAAGAGGAACCACTTCATGCACGTACTCCATATACCACTGTACATCTACATTGTGGAATTCAAAAGCAGCTGCCTATACACAGTGTTTTGCATTACATTTCAACCTATTTATCTAGTAGTCCCCTAACATACATACTGTCTGACTCCTGAAAGACATACCCATAACCTTACGCCTCTCCATTTGTCTCCAAAAATACACCTTCTACCAGTCTGTGCGTACACACCACATCCAGAAACCTTATTGCACAATCCCTTAGCCTGCACAGTCCCATTTACATGGCCGCCATCCTGAAAAGTCCCAGATGTGCCACGTGTAAACCTGCAACTACCGCATTCTCCTCGGACTATGCGTACTCTGTGCGGGAGTGGGGAATTAAATGTGAACCACAGTAGGTGTTGTAAATAAAATCTGATATGCCTTCTGGATTTCTAACGTTCTATCTTTATTAATCCAATAACATGAACAGTACAAACTATTCAAAATGGTACATCTTCAGTCCATGAGCTGCATGCCATTAACAGGACAGGGTGGTTTAGTGGAGAATGTCCCACAAGACTCTTCATGTCTCCCCTACAAGGAGCGGTGGGAGCACGACCTGCTGTGTGTCCTCTGCGCCATCTTAATGCCGCTCTCGCCCTCTTTCCCCAGCTTTTCCGGGTTCTGCCCTAAATCTCGCGAGACTACGCGTCCCGCCAGATGCGACCAGTAGGGGATTCATTTTGTAATGGTGCATTTATTTGGTAGTGGTAGCTCTGTTGGTATGTGCTTAAAAAACAACAACATTATTTTCTGTTTCTATAGTGGTTTCTGTTTTCTTATCCTCCTCACATTCCTACAATGACATTTTCAATGCAGCTTGCACATTGTAAAATAAAGTAGCATTGCCAGTGGGGGACAAAGAAATGCTATTGGCATGGGAAATGGGCACATTTCGAGAACCAATCACGTCATTGTCACAGGAGAACATCCCAGCAACTCTCATAAAATTACACATTCTTCTCTTCAGAAGACACATTCTCACCTCTTGCTGTGGACAGCATACATTGGAAGAGTCCCATACTTTCCTTAGGGGCATACATCAGAAAAGCAACTTGGCAGTGGGAAAACTGCGCTCCACTACTTTCATTCACTTCTTCAGTTGACGGAGCACATGTGCACAAGGCACAGGACCCAAATGCAAGGCTGCGTAGTGCACAACCACAACATGAGCACTAGTGAAAGTGGCGACGTATCTGCAAAGTGCAAGCACAATTCCAAAAGTGCACACGTTCGCACAGCACCACAAAGCCTTCACTCACTCCACATCGACATTGCCATGAAAGCCTCTTCACACAGCATACTTGGGCAGATCTAGAACAAAGCTATCACTGACCAGCAACACTGTATGTTTCTCCATTTCTGCCAGGCTCACTACGCAGAAGAATAAAAAAGAAATTACCGGCCCTTCCTGTGAAGCACTCCTCACAATCTTACAGTAACGTCTTCAATGGAGCTTGTAGATTGTAAAACAAAATAGTATTGCCAGTATGGGACAAAGAAATGCCATTTGCATGGAAAAAGTGCTCATTTCTAGAACCAATGATGTCATTGTCACAGGAGAACATCCCAGCAGCACTCATAAACTCACACATGCTTCTGTTAATCAAACACCTTCTGACCTCTCGGTGGGGACAGCATACATTGGAATACTCCCATACTTTTCTTGGGGGTATGCATGAGAAAAGCACTTTTGCAGTGGGAATACTGTGCTTCACTGCTTTCATTTACTTCTTCAGTTGATGGAACACATGTGAACAAGGCACGAGACCCAAATGCAAGGCTCTGTAATGCACGACCACAACATGAACAGTAGCAAAGGTGGCAACGTGTCTACAGCGTGCATGCACTACGCCGAAACTGGTCACATTAACACTGCACCACAAAGCCTCCACTACCTCCACATCAGAATTGCCATGAAAGCCTCTTTCCACGGCATACTTGTGCAGATCTACCACAAACGCATCACCGACCAGCAGCACTGTACGTCTCTCCAATACTGCCAGGCTCACTATGCAGACTAATAAACAAAATGTTACCTCCCCTTCCTGTGAATCACACCCTCTGCATCTGATTGCATAATTCCCACAGTCCCATTCCCAGCATGTAGAGAAAGGCAGGATGTGGCACGTGTGCTTCCCCAACTACCGTGAGGGCCGCACCCCAGAGAAGCAAGAGGAATCATCTTTCTTTTTTACTACTTTTTGTGCAGCACTACCTCATTGGCTACTGTTCAATAGTCACACACGCATCCACCTATCACATCCACAACGTCCGCATCTTACACTGTCAGTTGTGTACAACATTTCATATGTACATTTACACATTCAGACTTGAAGTGTCGTGTGCTTCCAAAGCACCTCCAGTACAAAAATCAGTAAAACTATCCACCATTTCTGCATCCACATTCGTCCACATGGGCACCCATCACCGCAAACAACAGGTATGAGTACTTTTTGTGCAGTACGTTTACAAGTCCGTTATAAGTGCCTCTGAGCATGGTGTCTGCCACTGAAGTTCCATAAGGTTCTTAGAAAACATACTGTTTTCTCTACCATCACCCACCATCAAGTGCCAAAGCAATGGTACATGTTTTCAACGTTCCCATTTACCCATATCAACTTTTGTAACATCGAAACAGGAACTCTGTTCTTTCCTTCCGACAATGCTACCAATTTTTTTTCTGCACTAACCCATCTCCTACATACATCATTAAAATATGCCACAAATGCAACACTGTTTGTGTCTTACCAGCCTAAACCAAGTGCACTCATTGAATACACACAAACAGCACACCTGCCACTTACCTAGCACAATAAACACACTTTCTTCCTGCTGTAACCCATTTCCTACAAACTTTATACATATATCGCACACAAACAGCACTGTACGTATGTTTGCAATGTTAACAATGCACAGACAAGGCATACATACAACCAAAATGCCTGCCACTTACCGTGCACACTTCAACCATAAGCTTCACCATTCCTCTGTACACATAGACCTTCTGCCACAGTTTTCACATACAGACCACAACCAGAAACCTTATTCAGCAGTGCCTTACCCACCAGAGTCCATTTTCCATGCCTGCCATCCTGAAAAGGCCCAGATGTGGCACATGTAATTCTGAAACTACCGCGCACTGCGCTCAGTTGCTAGGAACGGGAGGTGAAACACATTTGATACAGCGTAGAGGATTTCATCATTACTGGTGGCTGTCAAAACATTTCCTTTTTTAAAATTTCTTTCAAATTTTGTTTATTCCTTTTAACGTGCTTGCAAACAACCTTCTTTATTTTTGCTCTTCATATCAGTTTCTGTTGCCTTCACCTCCTTACATTTCTACAGAATTCAGGTCAACGCTTCCTGCACAGTGTAAAATAAAACAGCATTGACAATGCCGGTCAAAGAAATGCCATTTCCAAGGAACCAGTGGATATTTGGCAAAGTCATGATCTCATACTGGGTGGAGAGCATCCCATCAGCGCACATAAATTCACGCATGCTTCTGTTTATTAGACGCCTTCCAAGGTCTGGATGTGGACAATTTACACCGACATGGTCCCATACTCCTCTTGGTGGTATGCACGAGAAAACCACCTTGGCAGTGGGGAAAATCTGCATCACTTCGCTCATCAACTTCTGACAGAGCAAACGTGCACACGGCATGTAACCCAAATGTACAGCGCCATAATGCACCAAGACTACACAAACAGTCGCGACAGAGGCCACATATCTGCAAAGGTGAAGCATACTGCCAAAACTGCACTCATTCAGACTTGCCCACAGAGCCTCCACTCCTTCCAACTGAAAATGATCACCAATGTCTCTTTGCACGGCATACCTGTGCAGATCTTGCACAAAGGTGTGACTGACGATGAGCACTGAATGTGTCTCCATCTCTCCCAACCTCACTGCACACAGTATTGGGAAAAAAGAGTAACACCCCTTACTGTGAACCACACCCTAATCAACTGATTGGACAATCCCCACAGTTCCATTTCTATGGCCAACATGCTCAGAAGGGCAGGGTGTGGCACGTATGCTTTCCCAGTTACAGCAAGGGAAGCAGCCCAGTACAGCAGGGCCAGTCCTTCCTCCCTTTCCACTCTTCTTTTTGCTTCACACCCTCATTGGGTACAGTGATATATTCACACACGCATGCAGCAATCACATCCAAGACCTCTGCATCCAACAGTATCAAGTCTCTACAGCACTGCATATGTATCGTTAAGCACTCCGAGTACACGGCGCATGTCCTCACACAGCACCACCAATACAAACTTCAGCAAAAGAATGCACTATTTCTGCATCCAAATTCATCCAGAGCAGCACCCACCACAACCTTGCCCATGCACCCAACAGTATAGGCCTTGTGCACACCCAAAACAACATAATGGAGCTGTGCGTGTGACCATGTGCCTGGTACCACAGTCCACAAACGTAGTATAGCCAGCTGAACTTCTACCCAACACACGCACCCTAACAAACCGATGCATGAAACAAGCTACAGTTAGCATAATCCTCAAACATAGCACAGCCTACGGCACCCCACCCACTTCCAATCACAAAGTATTATGTCACTGCCAACCACAGCACAAATTATTCACAACATTGCCCCTACTCCCAGCACTCTGCACAAAGGAGAGTACCCAAGCACATATGACATGCAGTGCAACCCTAGGGACAGTCCTTCTTCCTTGTCCACTGTTCTTTTTGATGCACACCTTCATTGGGTACTGTGATATATGCACACACGCATACAGCTATCACAAACAAGACCTCTACATCCAACACTATCATTTCTGTGCAGCACTGCAGAGGTACCACTAATCACTCTGCGTATACCTCACACGTGCTTCCAAACCACCTCTAGTACAAAGTTCAGCAGAAGAATAAACTATTTCAGTATTCAAAATCATCCACAACACCACCCATCACAACATTGGCTATTCACCCAACGGTGTAGGCCTGGCACACACACAGCACAACATAATGGAGCGATGCATGCGACCATGTGGCCAGTTACTGCAATCCACAAACATAACAAAGCCAGCGGCACTTATCCCCAACCCACGCACCCTAACTAACCGATACATGGAAGCATGTTAGACTTAGCAGAATCCTCAAACATACCACAGCTTTTAACACCCCTACCCACTTCCATTTGCAAACTATTATGTCACTGCCAACCAAAGCACAAAATCCTCACAACATTGGGCCTACTGCCAGCAATCTCCACAAAGGACATTACCCAAGCACATACAGCATCCAGTTCACCCTGCCCTCTTCTATACTGACAGTATTTGAATACTGCACCCACGGGCCACACTGGAGGACTTCTCACTACAGCTTCTCCAGCCATACACTGAAATGTGTACAATGTTGCAACAATGACCACACCCATGCAAGCAACAGTATACACATATGAACTCACTGCCAGTGCTCTACCAAGTCTAAAATGTACTATACAACTATTCTTTAAAGGTCACCACCCTCTTGCAGATGCAACGTAAAAACTGCATTGCTGCGGTGGGTAGGGTGATGGCCTGCGCTCTTGGGGGCATGGCCTACTACCTACGGCCTTTAGCCATGCACCCAAGAGTTTAGGCCTTTGCCCATCCACCATAACATAATGGAGCGATGCATTGAAGCTCTGCCCAAGTTCCACAAACGTACCACAACCACCACCAGTCGTTCCCAACCGCTGCACTGTCATACAGCTATGCATGGAAACATTGATCAGTTACCACAATCTACAAGCTTTACACGGCCTGCGGCACCCCTACCCACTGTCATTTACACACTACAGTGTTACTGCAAACCGAACCACAAAATCTTCATAGCAGTTGCCCTGCTCCCAGCACTCTATTCTTTGCACAAAACCAATACTACATAGAGCAATACAGTAGTCAGCACTTCGCGCAAGACACACTACGCAAACCCAACAAATATACAGTTTCACCCTATCCACGTCTATGTTCACAGTATTGCAACATTACACCCACCCAGTAAACAGGATATACCTCCTCATTCAGGCATGGATGGC
Organism: Ambystoma mexicanum; assembly: GCF_040938575.1. Lineage (NCBI taxonomy): Eukaryota > Metazoa > Chordata > Amphibia > Caudata > Ambystomatidae > Ambystoma > Ambystoma mexicanum. The sequence goes on from NC_090921.1 coordinate 805,099,642, forward strand.
ATCCCATGGCCTCTGCCTGAATGACGAAAAAACTGAGATACTGATCCTAGGCTCTGAAACTAACATTAAAAAACGTAGTCCTAGCTACACCTCCTTTAATATTGACAGCAACTTCATCAAGGTGATACCTGCTGGCAAGACTTTAGGCTTCTATCTTGACTCTACACTTAAATTCAAGAAACAAGTGAACTCACTTGTATCTACAACAGCCTATACCTGTAAGCTCATCCGAGCCTGCAGACCATTCCTCTCTACCACGAGCTGCATTACCCTAGCCAATGATTACCCTAGCCAATGCCCTTGTAACGTCTAGACTACATTATTGCAATGCCCTGTACTCAGGTGCCAACAAATATGTTACGGATAAAATTCAAAGATTACAAAATAATGCTCTAAGAGCAGTGCTGAATATCCCCATATTTCTAACTCTAAAAGAGAAGTTCACTGGTTAAAAATAGCTGACAGGATCCTCTTGAAAACATTCTCACTCACTTCCAAATGCCTGAACAATTTAGCACCGCCATACCTTGCCGAAAGGATAAACAGGAGAACCGCTACCCGCCTGATGAGAGCCGCCAATTCCCACACCTTAGTGACCCCTAGATTTAAACGACCCACAGCTGGTAGTACCAGTTTCCCTGTCAAAGCTGCTCAATCTTGGAACGCGCTCCCAGTTGACCTCAGAGCGGAACAACCGTACCCTAAATTTAGACGCAATGTACTTAAATGGCTACGAACAAATGACCTATAACTTGCTACGCCTGTACTCTGCACTACTACTGTCACTGTATTTGCCTTTGACTGTACCTATTGATTGTAACATGTACTATACTATAAACGAGCCAGCGCTTCACCACTCCAACCGGAAGTGGCAGTAATTATATACTACCTGTATGTATATGTACTTATTTGACACATTCTGTAACCAAGCTTTAAGGTATCTTGTCCTACTGCGCCCAGCTACCTAAGGGTTTGGCACGCAATACTAAATAAACACTTTAGGATGCCCTATGAATCAGGACACCCATAGAATCAACAGTGTATACAATGCTGACAAACGACACACACAAAGCAGCAATGTCAAACCTACTTGCAGCCAGTGCTCAGACTGTTAGGTCCAACGGCCCTAGCCATGTACACAAGGCAGTAGGTGCTTGGCAAGCACAACACGCCGTGGAACACCGAATGGAAATATCCTGATATCATCTAAAATTCACTCCCCATCCCCAACTGTGTCTGTCAACATTCACCACATAAGGTAGTCGCTTGTGTAGCTAACCAACAATGAAGTACATGTGAGTACTTGCGTTAATACTTCATCGCGCACAATATGTGCGCTACAGCACAGTACGGTTATAATAACTTACCGAAATCAGCAAAGGAGAAGGGAATGCACTATGTACACATATGTATACAATCCACATACCACCATCACACTGATCACATGCATGCCTCCATTGCCTTGCAGTGGCTGTGCCCAAGCCCTTTCCTCCTGGCTGCATGCAGAGGCTTACAGCTCCGCCCATGCACCCAACAGCAAAGGCCTTGGCCACAACCACTACAAGGCAATGCAGCCCTGCATGGGAACATGTACCCACGTACCATAACTGACTAGCATACCACAATCACCGGCATGCCCACCCAACGGCGCAACACAATGAGAACCCACAAAAGCAACATAACCAGAGCCACCCTACCCACCCCCAGAACACATTATCAATATCTTTGTACCATCCGCAAAGCATTCCCCATTCCCAATGGAGCGTTCATACACTCAGCGCAAACATTAGTCACCTGAAGACGTCGACGCAAAATGCTGCAATACTTGCGGACACCACTCGGGCACCACTGTCTTGTTCGACCTAAACAAATATATAATATGTTCTGCTTCTCACTCCGCCAAACATCTCATCCCCTCTTTTATGCACCTGACCGTCCAAACCATGTTTTGCAGCCCCTTCCGCCACCGCAATGTGCCCTCATACACCATGGACGCGTCTCCCAAACATTTTGACGCACGCTTCGCTCCAGCCAACCACCGGCCGCGTCCAATGTTGGCTGACATCACAGCACACTGCAAGCCAATGACACTTCTGTCTGCTGAGCAAACAGGGAAATGGGTCCACTGAGCGGAGCCAGATATCACTAATTTTTTCAGACGTACATTTCACTTAATTTCATCAAAAGTATTGCTCCGATTTACACCAAACACAAAAGCACGCTTTCTGCTGCAGATTTGGATGAAATCAGTCCAGCCGTTTGGGCTGTAGGCGTGCGCAATGTTTTCGCCCATTCAGTGTATGGAAAAAAAGAATGTGGCACCCACCCTATAACTTCCCCCCCCCCTTGAAGAAACCTCCCCAAACTTGCCAGAAGAATTCAGAGTGGCCCATATACTTTTTCTGCAAATTTTGGGATTCGTCTAGGGGGAGCGAAGGTTTAAGCTGCCAAAAAAAAGGTCTTCCTATGGGTTTAGCAACTTAACCATAACTACACGGCCGCTACCGCGTGTTGTGTAATATATGCACATATACATATATATATATATATATATATATATATATATATATAAAACAAGGTCTGGTGAGTGCATCAGTGCATCAACCCCGCTTTGTGGAAGTCAGGGGTGAGAATCGGGCATCATTGAGGGGCGACCGACCTCGCTGCCCTCCCGGCTCTGCCGCTGGTTCCAGGGGTCTATGTCATGTGTCACACAGCTATGTCTGAAAGTTACTTATAATTTTCCTTCCTATCATAATCAATTGGCATTTTATCCTGTCGAGAATGGCAATGTAATTGTGAATTCCGCTGTCATTCTGTCAAATAAAGCTGTCATTTCACAAAATCTTTAGAAACTCCCACCGTCCCCAATCAATGCATTAACAGAGGATTTCAAAGATAGAAGTTCCGTTAACAAGTTACTTTTACTTCCAAGATTAATGATTTAGTAGTCAATTCTTTGTGGTCTGGCTACGGAAAAAAGCTGTAATTCTTTCTAGCAAAGGTATCAATTTACAGAATCTCACTGGTGTCGTCTGGATGTACTCCAGGAGCTTCTGCGCAGAGGTCTATGCAATCAGGTGTTTTTTTTCACAGTCGCTTTTAACTTTCCCTCCCATAATAATCAATTGAAATTCTGGACTGTATGCAATGGGCTTTGGAAATCTCTCTCAGTCTTCCCAAAAATAATGTAATTTCACAAGATCTTCTTAGAACTTGCCACTGTGCCTGGTTAACCTCTCTGCCAAAGATCTTGGTGTTATGCCCTAGGGTATTTCCCAATGCGAATTTAAAATGTCCTTTACATAACATATTTGGTGCATTGAAAACGAAGGCATGAACTATTTCTGCTTAATCTAGGTATGCCTCTTGGGTTTATGTGATGAGTATTACAGGTAGTTGAACATTTAGAAATGCACGAAACAATGAGGCCTTGGGTGATGTTGTCAAATTACCCAAGAGGATGTTTAACGGTTGCATAGACCTTGAAGAGGGTGAAAGAAGCAGAGGCAAGACATAGGGCCTCAAGTGAAACAGGACATGCAGTTCTACATGGAATCCTCATAACCAGTTTTCTGTACGGGCCTCCCAGTGGGCAAACAGTTTTATGGATCGCCGGTCCTCTAATGTCCCTACCTCAATCTCCAGTCCAGATATTACCAGGGTGGCTTCCTCACACAAGACAGGAGAAATGAAATGTCATAAGATCATGTCTGACTTATTCCCGTTAATGGAGGAAACATAAGGCCTCTTTCAGCATTACTTGAGCATTAAGGAGCTGCTCTGGCAAGATTAATTTGATGGTAGCTGTGGTGACAGACTGTGGTGACACAGCAGAGTCACCACAGTGAGGCCACGGGAAGGACAGAGCGGCACGTCATCACAAAAGTGACGGTTGAACAGCAGTGAACAACTATGGAGCTAATCTCAAAACTGAATTGGTTCCAAAGGTGGACTCTGACCAGGAGTGACTTGATTCTGTAATTGATATCTTGCTCTCTGAAGCAATTCAATTTCTGGATTATCAGGTTTAATTAAAACCTTCTGCACTATGTATCTGGTCACCTGCATGCTAACCCAATACGTGTGAAAAAAAACGCGTGGCCTATGTTTTTTCCCTAATCTAAAGTGTGTCATGTGCGAGATTTTGGGGTGGATATATAAACCATGGATAAATGGTGCTGTTGGAGAGGAAGAGTGAAATCGAAGTTGTTGCTCATCCTTTTCTTTTCTTTCTAGGAGTGAAACAGCAGCCTAGAGTGAGGTTGGAGATGACTGAGGTAAGGGTTTGCACCTTGTGTTCGAGCCATTGGGAAACATATGCTCTGTCCAGTGGCGCTATTTTCAGCTTCTTCCAACCACCATGTTCATCCTTTGCTTTCTTTCAGACTCCTTATGCAACTGTGAAGTAGAACGCCATCTATACCTGCGTCCCGAAAGATCCTGTTCTCAGCGTTGAATAGGACTTCGTCCAGCTACAGTCGCGATTACGGCTGCCTTGGCCCATGCAATGAAAAGAGCACTGAACCGTGTGTCCAGTGTAGCCCGCTTTGTCTTGCCAGCTGCTGAGTCTTTTCTGTTTTTAAAAGTTCTATCTTTGCACAAGTTGTATATGCTATGAGAACGTTTTTTTAGCACATCAGTACAAAAATGAATGTCCATGAAGCAAACTGTGCAGAAATTTGCTATACTGGCACCGCAGTTTAAGTACATTATAGCATATGACGCAGATGTGTCTTGCAATCGAACGAAATTCGTGCATTTGTCCAAATAAGTCTACAACACATAGAAGTGTCTGAAGTTAGCACATTCTCTCTGCTATGAACTTGGACATTCAAGAGAAACGGCATCATCAATTCTGAATAATTGACTATCATACAAGAAAGGCTAAACAAATTACATAGTAGTCCTATTTGGTGGGAATGGCACACATTAAAGCTATTCATAACAGCTAAAAAGGTCGAAATCAAATGATGGCTCATCAAAACTAAAAAAGGGTCCATCTCCCCTCACATCATGCTCTGTAAGGGAGGAACTGTTATTGCCTCTGGACTAAGTCTCACTATCTGCGCTGCACATGTTTGGGGATATTTTAAAATCGGTCATCATGCATAGTACATATCATTTATAAATCTGCAATATCGACATGTGTGTGTTTTGTATTTTGTATTTATGTTTATTTAGATAGGTAGGAGTTCTTCAACAGGAAACCTTAAGGATGGGGGCTCGTGGCTGGCAAAGCCACCCCGTGCGTGTGCAGAGGAGACGTAGGGACAGATACAATGACCCGGTGTAGTAGAGAGGCATTTGGACTTCGAGGAAGCCCAGCTCTGAAATACAGTTACAAATGCACATGTTACAAGATGCATAGTTTGAGATATAGACTTATGGTATAATTTAGTGTCTCTACAACTAAATATAAGTAAAAGGGGGATTGGGGATCAGGTGGTGGTGGGGAGCTCCGCTGCGTCCTCCTGTTGAAAGTGGTGCCTTTTAAGGACTGCCTGGAAGCCAGATATAGTGCACTTGATGTTGGAACATAAGGATTTCCAGTGGTGGGGAGCAAGTTGGGTTAAAGGAGCAAATGAGAGAGGCAGCACAGAGAGGCTCTGGCTGAGATCTCAGAGTGCGAGAGAGGGGGTAACGTGAGACAGAGTTTGGTGGGTATTGGGGGAGACCAGCCGTTGGATCAATTATAAGAAAACTAGAAGGAATTTGAGTGGGGAATGTTGGAACAATTGGGCATGGACAGCCATCCCGCCTTAAGGTGTTAAGCATAAGTGGTTAAAAGTCAGGAGCGATTGAAAAGGGTTCCGGTACCACAATCAAGTGCCTTGCCAAATGGGCTGAACGAGGAGAGAGGAGTCCCATGAGGCGGCTGGAGGTGTATTCTAGAACACTGAAGAAAAGGTTGATGGATCTATGTGATTATGCTGCATTCACAAAACTGGCAGTAAAAACATCAACAGGAATACTACAGCTGAGGTGCTTACCACAGGGACTGTAGCACCAGCATACAAATCTGGAATGGTACAGAAAATAGTTTAGGTGGGGTGAAAGGTGAGAAAGGGGGGATTTTGCAGACACTGGGAAGAATAAACCTGGCAGCCGTAGTAGTAGTAGAGGTTAATCATTTTTGAAGTTTCTGGTTGCTGTCAAAGAGAACCCCAAGGTGGGCTGCCAGAGAGCACGGGGTGAAGGTTTTATAGAGAAGAATAGAGTACCAGGAAGATAAATACTAGAAGCTGCCATATGATGGTCTGGCAAACAGTCATAGTGGGAGTAAAATATGAAACTCAAGTAATGTGCCCTGGGCTGGAAACTGGTACTTGCGGCCACATTAGTGGGGTGGGGACATTAACCAGCTAACCTCCAGAATATCTGGGACAACGATGTCTGTGCTTCAAAGGGCAACCTACATTACCAAATAAAACAGGAGAGGTTTACAGACCTGAGGCTATAACCCCATGCATTGGGGACTTCTTTCACACAAAGCTTATAATGAAACTATCAAGCTGAGCAATATACAACCATGGGATGCACAAGTAACATCCACACTGTATTATTGTGTTGGCTGCCCTCGTAGCAAGATCTAACTTTTGTTCATTGCATTCACAAACACCATTACAGCACACTTTATGCATCACAAAATTCATTGGCCTCTGGTACAATGTAACAATCAGATTTCCCCACCACTAGTTGTGATCATGCAGCGGCCCACTAGTGTGTGAACTGATGAGACAGCTCCCAAAGGCACTGACTGGCCAAATGTTCACATGTTATACTAAGTGTTTTTTTATCTCTGTGGTTTTTACCCTTGGAGCTCTGAGATGCTCAGTAGGTCAACTTTAGCTAGCCCCAAAAGGTGATCCATTTAGTACAACCATAATTGGGGTCCATGGCTTCAACCATTTAACTTGTGCATGTGTATTTCAATCATTCCTTTCCTGCAGTACCACACAGCGATATCCTTCCCCAGTGCACACTGCTGGGAGACCCAGGCCACAAACCAGGATGCCCTCAGAACTGTGCCAGTGCTGTCTGCGTCGTCTGCTCCACCCCTCATGCACCTTACTGTGCACATACTCATCCCAGGCCTCCACACAATGAGCACGACAAAACCTCTTTGCAGGCCCTTCCCTCCATTTGACACCAGAAGTCTGGGACACGCCATTGGCTGTCTTCTGCGTCACTCTATCTCTCTTATTTAGCACCCACCTATATTGTGAGTCCGAGCATGCCTCTCCTCTCTAACTTTAGGAACTCCACCCTGGCACAGGCTCCTTTGGGTGGCACGCAGATTTTGTCAGCAATTCCTCATATAGGGGAAATCGGGCCAGAAACTGTCCCTGACAAATGGAATGGTTAATGCCCGCCCCATAGCATAGGTCAGGCTCCATAGGTCTCACAGGACCACCTCACAGCAGCAGCCCCCCAGGAACTCCTCTCTCTCCCTCCAATTGCGTTTTGTTTTTTCAACCATCCTCCCTGGTATAGTTCATTCTTCTGGCTCAGTGGGGGGAATCTGGAGCATTGCGACAAGAATATGAGATGATATGGCATAGAAACATTAAATGGATACATTTATTTATAGGATCTGCTAGGGTGACACAAGCAATTTCATACCCCCTGAGTTAAAGTTAAAGCGCCAACCGACAATTCTGTGCAAGAAAACAGAGGGTGCTTCTCAAAACTTGAAATGTATTCAAAGGAATAGAGTCACATTCAAACAAAGGTGGTTTTCAGCATTACTAAGGAACTCAATACAATACTGTGCATTTATAAACAACTAGTTAACCAAATAAAATTCTCTGTGCTTATATGAATCTCATTACTGGTTCTTGCGCAAGAATTCCTTTCCATAATCAAATATATCTGTCTGTATTACACTCTAAAAGGACCTAGGCATTGTAAATATTTCAATTGCTTCTGTCTAAGCAACACAATTTACTTCCATGGTATCATCAAGTGTTTTCATAAATTTAACCATATAAACATTCTACATGAACACTTGGGTTTATGCAGTATCTAGTAAAGTATGGTATTGGAGAAAGGATACTTGAACAATTGACATTTATAAATACATATTTATTCCACATGGTTGACCTGTATGTGTGTGGGGTTGTGACTGCATTGGGAATGATCAGGTCATTTAACTGTAGGCAATGGCAAGTTTGCATCTGACTCTTTCAGGTTTGTATTAAAATAATAATTTTATCAGAATAATGTGCTCTGCTCTGAACACAAGTGTGTGCAGTCTTCTCAAAATATGTATGTGCACCGTTAACTGCACATACGTGGCTAACTTTCAATGTGCATGTGTGTGTGTGTGGTGTGTGTGTGTGTCTGTATGCAGCTATACTCTACATGCGCATGGGCCAATTTAAATACACATGCGTTCAGCTTTAAATATACGTGTGTGCGCAGAGCTTTCAATCTACTCGTATATATTTGCCTTGAGCTCTACAGTCTGGGATGGAGGTGTCAAATGTACATTTGTACAGCACCTTTGCCCTGTCACATTACACACAGGTCTGCTTGTGCTTTTATAAGATAAAGTACTGCAGTGGTTTAACACTTTGCAAGAATTTCAATGAATACAAACAATTCCCTCTAAACATTTCTGTTGCGCTAACATCTAATTTATGGCTAGGCTCCCCAGTATGCTTTAATGCATTATATCTCCTAGACAAAAGTGTGCCGTGAATAAACTATGGTCCAGATGACTCTACAACAGTTTAAACCACAGATTCTGTTGTAAATGGTGCTTAATTTTATGAAAGCAACATGCATTTAAATTGCACCAAAATTGCATTCAGTTTAAATTGCACCTCTCGATACAAAATGCATTGGTCATTTAAGGAAATTACATATTACTGGGTATTCAAAGTAAATGGGAGATAATGGCCATTATACCAATGCACCTGGGTCATTGTCATATTAGAATTTCCCTCCAACTGTCAGCTCCTTTGATTTCTTGGATTTTACCATTGATAATATAGGGACAATTTGGCATTAGTTCTACTTACTTTTTAAATATGACTTTGATTTCTGGAGAATAAGTAGAGATCCAGTCAGAAATGAATTACTCCATCAGCAAGCTCTCTTTTCAGCTGTTTGTCTGGAAACCAATTTGCAACCTAGGCTGGTCATCTCTCTCTCAATGGCTTATGTCTTTAGGTCTTTAGTCTGCATGGGAATCAGTCATCCAGATGGGTTCAGTCCTGCTCCCCCGTCCTCCTCTGTCCAGTTGTTTTCAGGAAATCACCAATGTTCATCTCCCCCATATTAATCCTTCATATTTTTTTAATTCTCCTCTTTCCTATATGCATGCCATTATACAATATTCAGCTTCTCTCCAGCGTTGTGACTAGGTGTGGCTTATATCAGTCCCATGACTGAAAAGGGAGGGATAAACTCACTCCGAATGTAAAATGGCAACTTAGTTTATGCCACATAATTCTGGATGTGAACATACAAGATGGATCAAATATAGATCAGCATGCATACTAACATGTGGAAAAGGTCACTATGCATTGTGTACTTCAAGAGATTATATTGTTTACCAATTATCTCAAAATGTTTCCATTACACCACAAGCACATTTTAAATTAACTGAAAGACAGAAATTTGTTTTCTTAAAACTCCATGCATTCTCTTTCCTATGCAGTTTGTTAATAATGAAATGATGCCTTCAGCCTGAGATGCCACTGTTGATGCATGGCAAATAATCTCTTTTCCATTTTACTGCCATAGAAAACCAGTGATTTCCAATGGAACACACTTGTGGTTTGTCTTGTGACTTCAGGGAAATATTATATGAAATCTATGATTTGCAACTGGTCCCACATTGATAGGACCTTGCTTTCAAAATATATGATTTTTCAAATAATTTCTGGGTTTAAAATGCCATCCCTTCTCTTTCCGATTCAGTTTGTTAATGACGAAATGCTGATTTCAGTCTGAGATGTCACTGTTGATGTATGGCAAATAGGCTCTTTTACATTTTACTTTTGTACTGGGGTCTCTCTTCCATCCCATCAAGCTTTCTGACATCAGTGGACTCTGACAGTGGAGACAGGAACAAAAGGAGGACTTACCCCCAGGCACAGGTTCACAGGCATCTTTAATACAGGTTCAAAAGACACTGTAAGCAGCGGCAGCACAACATTCTTGCTTCCCCTCTTATATAGTCCCTTGTCGATTTGATTGGGTGGCTTGCCTGTCGCTCACCAACCCCAGATTAGTCACCCTTGGCAAGCCCTGGCTGACTGACACATAGAGTGATAAGCTTATCCTAGACTCAGCTAAAAATAATGACTTATCCTTCAACTCTTGCCAAGAACCAGCCCTTACCTGCTTCTCGAGGTCCTGCCAAATTTAATTGTCAGCTCACACTGTGAAAAACTTCATGAGCTCATTTTATTTGTTGTGCTGTCTAATTGTTAGCTTTCCTATGGCCTTATCTGATCTACTATCAATCATGTCTGCTTTTCTTGCCAATAAATTCTAAATATATAATACCAGATGTGCTTATCTCACATTGAAATGCTGCCAACAAATCTTTCATCATCTGCATGAGTCAGGGCTATTCACACCTGCTTTCAAGACACCATTTTTTATTTGGCATCCATTTTAGAAAATATCTCAGTCTTTCAGTATGTTTCAGCCTTGCTACCAACTGTGAGTTGTTTTTTACTTTTGAGCATAACTCATTTTCTATCCAGTTTCCAATATATATTTTTGCATATTCATGATGTCTGTGTCCGTGTAATGCCTGAGGCACCCTTCACTTCCTGAGTCATTCTGACCCTAAAAATATATGTCACCCTATATGCACTCTTTACCTTTAAAAATCACTATAATTCTGATTTTTGCAATATTGGAACCATTGATTAGCCTATCATGTTACCTGTATTCAGATTGGGGGGGGTCTGGTACCCCTATACACTGACATAGAAATCTAAAAAAACAGTGGTTTCCAATGCAATGCACTAGTGGTTTGTCTTGTGACATTCATTAACTTTGATGCTGGTTAAAACAGGATTCAAGCAGGGAAATCTCACATGAACAAAATAACAAGGCTTTAAATCATGATCATGGCCTCATGGCTGCATCAAAAGGTGGGGGGTTGAACTCCTCCTAGCCAAACACAGTGACTTGTTCAGGCATGCTCCATTTCAAGTTACATAATACAGTGTTTGTCCAAGTTAAATGAAATATACAGAAACATAAAATAGAACATTAAATGATGTTCCTGTTTCTGTGTTGTATTTCACATTATTTTGTTTAAGGAGAATAGATGGCAAGTACAGTCATTTAAATGAATACAGTTTTCCATAAAATGCAGGTGCATACTATTATGTGCTTGGGTACCTGGGACATAACTGAAATTGAATCTTGGGGCTTTGCATTTGTGTTATGTTCTCCAATCAATGTTCTGAAACCGGCCTTGTCTTTTTTACATGGGGCACAGTTCCTGTTTGGTTCTCTTTCTGTCTTTAGCATTAACCAGCCAGCTGTCCTTAGCATCAACTTGCCGGTCTCCAAAACACATAAAAAAGGCCTTGGCAATGGTCACAGTTCATGGGATTCACTTTAACACTGTTGAAAAATGTTCTTAAAGCAGAAATATCCAACACAAAACAAACTCTTTCAGGCAATGCCTCTCCCATCCTATGGACAGAAAAGCTCTGTATTGTCAGTTTATTGAAAGAAAACTATCTGTGCTGTATTTTCTCCCACAATGCAATCCCTCTTGCTCATCAGCAACCATTTCAGGGCTCAAACAGTCAATACATTCCCAAAGAAAAATACATACATTACGAAAATGAACAGTGTGGGGATTGGTGTATTCTTGGCTGGTGTATATCAACCCTACGCAACCCTGGCAATGTGGAGATTAATTTTGCCATGTGTTACAATTTCTGATAACACTATTGCATTGACATCAGCATTGTAGTTATGACACTTTGTGAAACTGTAAAAACAGTATAAACTATCAAACACTATGACATTTTGTAAGGGCGAGAGTGTAAATGGGCAATTCCCCAAGGTAATCCAAAAGTAAGGCAAAATGTAGCTAACAATAGATTGCACCAGTTGCAAGAATCAGACAGCTCTGTGGAACTGAACTGAAAACCACCTCAACACCTCTACTCTGAGCTACAATATTTAAAGCAAAAAAACACAAAATTAACATGTTTCTAGAATGCAACATTAATTATAATTGTAACATTTCCATTTTCTACTCTTCACTGAACCCCTAAAAAACACTATGTATTAAACAATATGATTGGATGTTTCCTTTCTCATGACCATCAAAATACCACCCCTCAAACATGACATTTCATAGTCAGCACAAAATACATAATTTTTATTGGCTGGGACCCTTCATGTTGCAATTAAAAAGCTCTACCTTAATTAGACAATACTATTCCAGGCAGCTCAGGCTGTAGTATCCCACTGAGAGGAACCAATCATGTAGTGAGCCATAGTCAATGAGGTCAAAGCCCTCAACCACCTGTTAATGCAAGGAGGTAACTGTAGGACAGTTTTCATTTTTCAAGTTTATTTTTACGTCTTTATTACTTAATTCAAGAGCTAATTCTTATATAATTTACATCGGCTGTTTACACCTGCTTCATGACATAATTTGCTTCTTCTTGAACTCCATATTCAATTGAAGTGCAATCTGAAAGTAGGATTGTGGCATATAGATACTGTGGAGTATCAAAAGAAGGACACAGACGTGGTAAAGGCATGTTCCTACTGTGAAGTTTATTTAAAGTAAAATAAGGCCTATATCTCCCTATAACTATGGGGTGTTCCCTGCCTGGTTTACTAACTAAGGTGCTCATCAGTCAGGATGAATGTCCATAAAAATGTCTGGCCTCTGTCCAAATCTAAGCTATCTGGCCCTACCACTATTATAACTAAGTAAGGTCAGGACAATTAATCCCTTCTCCTGGTGCGTACGTACGGTCAGACGTTTCTTCACACCTCTCTTACTCCTTTCTTTAGACCATACGCAAATAGTCTTATGTCATCCACTTAATCAAGGTTTGCAGTTCTCGAAGGGGACTGATAATTCCCTGGTTCTTATTCTTCCTTGTCATCTTAAGTGTGTTTAGGTTCCTTTTCTCCCTATTGTAGGGTTCCTGAATCTCTGTTACACTTGTTTCCTCTCTTCTGTGGTATCTCAAATTCCACTTGCAATTCCTCCCTTTCCCGGGTGCAGTTTCATGAATGGGGTTGGGCTTCCTGGCTTCACCGGTTTGTTTTCCCCAAATGTCTCTCTTTTCTGTGCTCTCTTTCTTATCTCCCAGGTATGGGTGGGCTTTCCCTTTTCCCCAAAGTGATAAGCCTCCAATTTAATTTCTTTCCCACGCTATGGGTTTCGTATTTCTCTTTATCTCATTCAAACAGTTCTGTTTCACTAGATTATTTCCAAAGTGTTCCCATTGGTACTGGGATGAGTTTTGATGAATTTATAATGAGTCCCGCTTAGCTTGCCGGTATTCCCATTAACCATTTTACCTTCTGAGTTCTGGGGCAACTTCGGCAGTGCCTGCAGGCCCCTGGATTATCTTTCCTTCTTGTTGCCGCTCCGTGGCTTGCTTTTCACAGACTATCTTCCTAGATGTGCCGTTCTTGTCTTTGGGATGTCACAGAGATCCTGACTCAGACTGGAAGCTGCTTATTCCCTTGGATGGTCTTGGTGATGTTGTACAGGCAGACTGCCCACCACTCTGATTATGTGGTCACGCAACCACTGCTCTTTCTCTTCCGCCTTGCTTGACTTTCTTCAGGTCTTGTATGCCAGTTGCTCAACTCAACTGTTTTGGTTCTGTGCTAGAGTTGCTATGTCGTAAATTGGTTCTGCGTTCTCCCAGAGCCCCACCTTCTTCCGCTCTGTTACGCACAAGGAAGTTTCCCTGCATCTCTCATGTCCTTGCTCAATCTCATCTCTCTGCCTCCTCTCTCTCACTCGTTGGTCTTGCATCCCTTTTCAGCCTCCTCATTGCAGTCCATTGGAGACTTGAATTTAAAGAATATCTTCATAATAAAACTTCACATTATCTTCATGAGCTTGATAACATTTTGGTATATTGTATAAGTTTATATAAACCATCACTTGGAGGCCATCAGGAAGTTCCTCACTGGAACAAGAGGCATTGTCCCCAAAGGGGTTGTCTTTCCCGGTGAAGTCCCACTTGCCTCAAGCCCTAGAGAAGGTGTTGCAGAGCGGGCTCACCTGCCTAGCTACACGGTGGGGCTCCCCCTTGGGTAGAAGGGATGAACTTCCTCAATTCATCACATACCCCACCCCTTATCTTTCTGGCTTCCTCTTGTTTGCTGATGGGGCAATCAACTCAAGAAATCAACATTCCCTTGTTCTTGACCTTTTCGATGTTCAACTGTAAAACACAAGACTTGGAGATCCAAAAACCACCTCATGACTTGAGGATTGGTTTCCTTTCTCAAACAAAACAAATTTAATGGGGAGTGCTCCGTGATTAGTCAGAATCTCCTGCCTGTTACATAGTATCTTATATGGGGGATGGCCCATTTTATGGCCAGAGACTCCAGTTCTACAGTGGCCTAGGATCGTTCTCTGGGGAAGAGCTTCCGACTTGTATATAGTATTGGGTGTTCTATGCCATCATGTCCTTGGGAGAGCAAGGCCCCTAATACCACTTTTGAAGCATCAGTTTGCAGTATAAAGTCTCGATTGAAATCGGCCATTTTAAGCAGGTCCACCAAGGTCAGACCAACACAGCTGGCTTGATCTGTTTTGTCCCAAAGTAGTTTTAGTGGTTGGGCATTTTTGAGCTAGTCTGTTTAATTAGCTGCAATTGTGGAATAATTGGGCATGAATCTCCGATAATATCCAGCTAACCCAAAAAAGGCATGAAGATTTCTTTTGGTCTCAGGAACTTGTGTTGAATGAACTGTCTTTACTTTCTCATTTTGGGTGTGTATCAGCCCATTCCCTATGAAGAATCACAAGTACTTCACAGCAGATTGAGTGAGACACATTCAAGGGTTTTTCTTAGGTACCTGGTGATTTCATATGAATGATGGATGTCGTCTGGCCAGCTATCGCTATGCATGACAATATCATCCAAATACGCCCCACAAAAACCTGAGTATTGGGACTGGGGCAGGAAAAGGCGTGCAGTGCATGTTAAATGGCAGGTTCAGTGAACTACATTTCCCAGCAGCCTTGGGGAAAGTCTGTAGTTCTGAGCTTCGCCCGCAGTCACAGCTGATGCCAGTGAGAGACGATTTAATGCACCGGCCACCCATGCTCAGGTGCAGATTATTAGAGGTTTCCAGCACGAGCGGTCACAGTGGCGTGTTCAAGGAATTCTGGAGCGGGCAGGGATGCCGAAGGAATGCTGCAATATCTTCACCCCGGGCCGCAGCAGCGATTAAGGACGGCCCGGTCAGTGATTCACCTTGTAACTTCAGGTCCGGGTTGCCCCGCGGGGTCCTGGACACGCAGATAAGTGCTGGCATATTGCATGAGGAGGAAGGGTTCATGGACCTACATGTCGTTTAAGGAGAAACCCTTGAATGTAATGTACTGTCATGTTTGCTTTTGCATGCCCAATGGGCCATGTGTTTGTTTTTCCATAAGAGGGGAAAACCTTTGTATGTGACATACCACTTGCTCTTGTGTCAATATGTGTTTTACATACTGCAATAAGCTTCATGTTCTGTGTTGCCATGCTGCTTTAAGTTCCATGTTATGTGCTTCCATGCTGCATTAAGTTCCATGTAAAGTACGTCCATGCTGTACTTGATGTTATGTGCTTTCATGCTGCATTACGTTCCATGTTGTGAGTGTTCCGCATTCCCAGTAGTAGGATTTTAGGTCTAGGTTGGAGTCTCCAGGTTAAGGTTCTAGGTACTGATGACATGCAGATTTAGTGGTGAGAGTAGGTCAGGAGTGTTGGTATATGTGTGTTTGCTTTCCCCAACTTCCCCAAAATCTATCCAAATACGCTACCCTTATCCTCTTTCCGGTCTACCTCATCTCCCCTTCCCCATCCACAACCTCTCCCTAGTCCCTCTTCCTCCCATTGGCTGCCACGTGGCTACCTGTTAATTCCAAAATCCAGGCGCCCATGCCAACCACGGTGGGAGGGTTGATCTATTCGGCTTCTGTGGTTCGGGCGAGAGTGTCGATACTCTCTTCCCCTTTGAGTCTTGACATTAATAATGTAACCATTAGCCTCTGAAAAGTGGCTGGGGCCTGTGTAACCCAAAGGGCAAACCTTTAACCTGGAATAAACCTTGGGGGGTGGAGAAAGCAGCTTTTTCTCAATGTGATGGCTTTAATGAGACCTGCCAATAGCCGGTTGTTAAATATAATGTAGAGGTGTATTTGGCCGAACCTAGCATTTCTATACTGGGCATGGAATAGTTGTTGAATATCGATATGGAATACAACTTTGATGCAAAAATGCTAGGATTGATCCGGTTTCACCGTCAGGGAAATGGGAC
This sequence comes from Ambystoma mexicanum, assembly GCF_040938575.1. Taxonomy (NCBI): domain Eukaryota; kingdom Metazoa; phylum Chordata; class Amphibia; order Caudata; family Ambystomatidae; genus Ambystoma; species Ambystoma mexicanum. Next base: position 805,116,157 of record NC_090921.1, read on the forward strand.
CAAGGACTCTCAGAGGGCTCAATTATATCACCTTGAGCATTTCCTCAACCTCTTGTTGGTCTTCTCTGCAGATGTTCTAATGCAATGGAAAAGAGTGACCACTCAGCTTGGTTGATCTGAAAATACCTCTGGGAACTGCTCTTGTAGGTGAATAATGTCAGCCTTTTGGAAAAGGGAGAGACCAGATGGAACTAAAGAGGTTTCTCTATCAGACTCCATTACGATAGCAGCAATAGTGATGGTGATATATTGGTCAAGGATTAATTGCCACTCGTTTAGCAGGTTTACATGATACATTTGGGTTTTATGTTGTCTAATTGGCTGGGAAATGGGAGAAACCTGAAGGTGTCACCATATCTAGTCCCCGGGGATCTGGCATCCAGGTGGCCAGGACACAGCCATCGATATTGGATCCAGTACATGGGGGTGGACCAGTGTGGAAGGATCACCTGTATGGAGGGTCCTTGGGGAGTGGGACACCGATGAGTGAGACACAGCATCCCCCTTCTTTGTACACCTTTTCCCCATCCTACCACATAGGATATTCCAAAACACTGCCCCCCCCTTTCCGACACAAACACTTTGGCACACTACGAAAGACAATGGACTAAGAGAAGAGCCTTTTACCTGACATGTCCCAATACAAGGGTCAGGCAAAGTCAGGCAATTGACCAGAATTAAACACACCTGACAGCTCTTTCCCTTCCCCTCAGGGATAAAAGGTGGAGCACGAGAGCATAAGACGAGCAAAGCAGACTGCAGGACATGAGAGCTAACTCAGCCTGGCAGTTCAAAAGAAGGCAAAAGACAGCGCGAGTTAAGAGGATACCAAGGGGAGAAGTGACCTTGCCCTTATCGACAGAGACCCATGAAGCCTCAAGAAGGAATCGTAAAACTGTGAACAATAGCCAGCGTGGATTGCAGCAGATCTCAACGGTACCCCAGAGGCCTCCTCCTCTGACAGCCAAGCTGGGGAGAGATGCATTCACAATGGTACCGGCCTTGACTCTACAGACAAGAAAGCAAAGCAATTCATCACAGCCGGTGAGTGAGTCAAGGGGAGAGCCGATAAAGAAACTGAACTGTGTTGAACGAAAGTAACAAACAGCTAATTGAACTTTGAATAAACAAGGAACTGTTGATATAAGAAATAGGAAAGCCAGCATAGCATAATCAAACACCACATGGGTGTTCACTCGAGGCAATTACCCTGCTGTTGAACTACAGTTACCAAAAGGCCTTCGGAGAAAGGCAAGATTAGGGGTCAAAGTGGTCACGTGGGGTTCTTGTAAAATCCTCTGTACAGTTGAAAGTCTTTAACCGACAAATGATTGTGAAGCAAAGGGAAGCAAATCCAGCATGATTAAATTAAGCGTGAACAGCGTGTTGACAGGAGTGAACTCGGCAGAGGGATGTCCACAGTGAATTCTTTGAAAAGACATTAAGATTTGTGAAAGCCAGAAGAAACTGCAAGACAAGGGGAAGTGAAGTGTCCCCCTTGTCATTTGGGGTCCGAGCCCAACCGTGGGAGATCCAAGGGTGGAAAGTCATCACCCAAAGTTCACTGAGAAAGGCACTGTTTGGTTGTTTTGTAGAACATGACTTGTGAGATGTCTACACCCGGAAGAGGGGGGACCCGGAGGTGAAGCCATCACCCAAACCCATACGTGGAACTGAACTTTTGTGCTTGTTTGTTGGAAAAATCAGGCCCTCGAAGGAAAGAGTCTTTTTTATTGAAAATAGACTTAACCATTGCAGAACCTGATGGCTGAAAAGGAACTGTTGGCTCGTACTGGGAAAGCTCGAGTGTGTGCTGTTCTCAGGAGACCCACCTTGTCCCGTGCTCTAAATGTGGGGAATGGAGACCCCTGGCAAACACATCCTGACTTATTATTTGTGAACACTTCTTTTTTGTTTTTTTAAACCCCTATCCCACAATCTTTCTATAATTGGTTGTAAGAAGTTGGCAATAGGTTTTTTTAGTATAGGCCTTTTACTTTGACAAGACGCCACAAGGACTGCCTTTTTTTCATTTGATGGTCGACGATTAATCCCATCTTAGATTTCCGTTTGAGTTAGGTGTTTTTCCACCCTGCATTTACAGTTTAATAAACACCTTTGAACTGCAATCACTTGTGTCCATCTTTACTGTTGCCACCATGAGTTATTTACAAAAACCAGATAATGTAAAGGGCCTTCCATTTATAGGATGGTATATGGACCGTGCCATTTAGAAATCATCTTGTTTTCTGAAGTCGGCAGAAGTACCAAGACTGATTGGCCCTCTGAAAGTTACAGGGTATGTCCCACTCTGGTTTCATGGTCACGCCACCACCGCTCTTTCTCCTCTGCCTTGCCTGGCTTTCTTCTGCTCTTGCATGCCAGTTGCTCAGCATTTCTTGTTCCATGCTGGAGCTGTACTGTCACACGTTGGCTACGCAGTCTCCTATAGCCCCACCTTTTTCCGCTTCATTACACACAGGGAGCTTTCCCTGCAGCTTTTGGGTTCTCGCACTCTCTCATCTCTCAGCCTCCACTCTCTCACTCTTTGGTCTTGCATCCCTTTTCAGCTTCCTTGTTGCAGTCCATTGGAGACTTGAATTTAAAGGATATCTTTAATTTTTTGTTGTTCATAATAAAATTTCACGTTATCTTCATGCGCTTGATAACAGTTTGGTATATTGTATACGTGCATGTAAGCCATCACTTGGAGGCCATCAGGCAGTTCATCACTGTAATGGGAGGCCTTGTGCCCAAAGGGGGACTCTCTACCAGTGAGGGCCCACTTGTCGCGACCCCTAGCGAGAGTGTTGCGGAGCGGGCTCACCTCCTTAGCCTCACATGGGGGCGAGGGACTCCCCCTTGGGGAGAAGGGACAAATTCCCTTAATACATTAGTCTTAATCTGTTTGATGAAGTTGAAGATATTTGCAAGCTCACTATAGTTCTTTCTGCTGAGAGGAAGGATTCACTGATTTCTCAATGTTGGTATTATGTTCGGCAGATAGCTCATGAGCCAAGTGCTTGCTTCTTAGGGCCAGCCTGTGTTTTGCAAGTTTTATTGCTGGAGTAACTCATAGCCCTTCTTCTTATATATGCTGACAGTTTGAGAATCATTACTTTGAGCAATAATCACACCTAACATTACTGTGCTTATAAGATGGTGGAATCGGTATGAAGTGCCATAACAAAACCTGACATTATTATTGTTATTATGCAAATCCTCTGCCAGAGAGCTTTGCATTCATTAACCCGCAGTGAACCTTCCTCATCAATCATCTATGTGCACCAAAGATGGAAAGGGAGGTTAGTACCCATCCAAACATACTATCATGAACTTCTGGGCTAATTTACAAACCCTTTCTTGTAGGAGACACAGGTACATGTCAAAGTAACTCCAAGTCACCCAAAAGCACGTATTTGGATCTTCTCAAGTTAGTCTAGTGCTGACTACTAAGAGCCAACAGTACATTTAACAGAGTTACAAAGTATGTTCATTGTGCTTCATTATAATCTCTAAACTCCTGTTTGCTACTTGCTGCAAATGCATTGTGGGAGATTTCAAAAAGATGCGCAGACCTGGCTTTCTGCCACTGACATCCTAATGAAGTCTAGACCAAGCCTAACTTCCTTACCACCATTTGCTATGCTGAAATCTCTGGTTTGCCTGAGCAAGCCCTCCCCAACCACTATGATGCTATATTCCTAACTGTACATTAGGTAAATGTCTCAAGGAAGGTTGAAAACAGCAATCCTACTTAGGGGTGTGTGAAATGTTGCCCTGGAAATGTACGCTCGTTCCGCCGTTCCACTTCGCAGACAGAGGCATGGTAGTATGGTACAAAGCGATATGGCTGAGCGAAGGCCTAGCAAATGCACCACGTGAACTTGAATCCCAAATGCACAAAACAAATAGATGCACAATTATGTTACGCATCAATTTTCTATGATGCGCATGATTTGCATTTCTTGCGTTTGTATCTTCACCTAATCCATAGCAAAACATGCGCTTGTCTGGCTTGTGCATGCGCTTTGCCTCGCATATCACCTCTAACAGAGCAACGCATGTGCTCTCCTTCTTATGCAGGCACTTCACATGACGCTACTGTTCGGACAAAGAAAAGCGTGAGTTTCTCCTACTAGTGCATGTGCTTCACATCATGCTTCACTACATACCAAGCAAAGAGAGCATTTCTATTGCTCCTACATGTGCTTTGCCTCAAGCTTTACTTCGCCAATTGAAGCAAAACCAAGCAAAGTGATTGGCTGGCTTGTCTCGCTCTGCCTCTATAAGTGAGCTTTACCTCCCAGTCTTCACCAAATATGTTCCAGTTGGGGAGAGGAGCCTACTCTTCAGCAACAAGCAGAAGAAGGCCTCAGCAGACAGCTGCAGCACCACCACCGTATCACTACCACATCACGTTGACCCTTTTCCCTCCCTTTTCCCTGTCTTTACCCTCCTATTCTCTCCATTGTTCCACTCCTTTCCCTCTCTTTGTGCTCTCTTCTTCCTCTCTCCCCCTCCCTTTTCCTTATTTTCTTCCTCTTTTTCCCTTTTCTTTTTCTCATCTTGCTCTCCCCTTTCCTTTCATTGATTTTGCGTTCCCTCCTTTTGAAAACACTTCTCTGTTTTTTTTATAAATGTATCTAGGATGAAGACAAAAGGCAATTCTCCACCTGCAGATAGGAGTGCGAGCAGCATGCCATCACCTCAGGGGGAGCAGGACTTAATGCTGCTTCTAATCAGCACAGCAGAAGCAGCTCTCAGATATTGGCTTGGGCAAAATCATGTTTTCAAACCCAGAAGTGCCTTCTTCCCTCCCACCGACTGCTGAATCAGACGAAGAAGAATCCAATAATCTATACCTCCCTGCTAGAGCCCTTTGGTTTTCTAGCTGCTACTCTCTGCAGATCAGACTCTTTTCCAAGCAGAGAGCAGGGTGTAGATCTTGCTGCCTCCTGCTAGGCCTCCCTGCCCTTCTCAGACTTGAACCAGATCTCCAAGGTGATCTCGTTCCAGAAGATTCTCCAGATCCTCCTTTTCTCGCCCTACTTCCACCTCCTTCTTCCCTGCTAATATCCCCCTCTGCCTCGTTTGACGGGCTGCTTGGTTCCTTCCTTCTGATTCATACAGGGCACCAGGCCCTCCTCTCGATGAGTGTACCCTTGCACTTGGTCTCCCCTGAGCCCCTAGCCTTCACTTGCCCTACTGGGCTCCCTCCCCCTGTACTATCCTGGCTGGGCCTGCACCCCTTTGAGTCCATTCAGCCCCATCCCTCGCACTTAGCACATGGAACTTCTTCCCCTACACTCTTTGCATTCCCCAAGCACTTGTCCACCTGGCCTCCCCTTAGCACTCCCCTAACCCATGGGTCCTTTCTCCCTCCACCCCCCAACAATAGCGGACTCGCCACTCCGACCTACACTTCCTTTCACTCCTTTGCATTAGTGCATTCCTCTCAGACTCGCCACTCCGACCTACACTTCCTTTCCCTCCTTTGCATTAGTGCATTACACTCAGACCGGCACCTCCCACCCTCCCCTATCCCCTGCACTTCTTGTTACTGTACCTGCACGATCTGAATGACACAAGGGTCACAATTTACGAGATGAATGGGCCGGTAATTGCCCATTCACGGGTGGCGGTATTGCCGGGCTCCCGATCCCCATTCTGCCCCTTAGGGTAGAATGGGAGTGGGGAGCATGGATGCGCCAGCACCGTTAATAACAGTGCCGGCGGCATTACAAGTTATATTTGCGGGTGCCGCACAACCCATCAGGTAAGACCTGCCGGGCTGTCAGGATCCTGCGAGCAAAACTCGTAATGCGGCAGGACGGTATGAACAGTGCCTCTTTTGCCTTGTTGCACCTTGAAACACTGTTTTCTGTATAGGCGCCTTATAAATACCCAATAAATATCTAAATAAAATAGCAAATCAACATCTAGGAGGAGAAGGAAGAGGAGGAAGAGACATACTAGTGTTCCATCTCTTCCGCTTCATACTTTGCTCAACATAATCTTTGGTTACCAGTCAAAATGGTGGCGGAGCCTAGCACTAGCAGAGTCTACATTATGGAGAGTGAGCAAGAGGAGGACCTGGACGTGGAGGAGTATGCCCACCCACATTGATGTGCAGGACCGAAGCAGCACCAGCATCAACCACCACTGGAGCAACCATTGCCAGACCAGAAACAGTCACCACACCTGGACCAGCATCAGCCAGAAAAACTGGACATGCAGCTGCCACCACAACTGGACCAGCAGCTGCCACCAGCACTGGACCAACAGTACCACCACCAGACCAGCAGCCGCCAATACCACTGGACCAAACACTCACTGCCACTACCACTGGACCAAACATTGCCACCACTTCTAGATCAGTGGCTGCCAAAATGACTGGACCAGAAGCCACCACTTCTATACTGGCAGCCACCATCACCAAAACTCTTGCAGCCACCACCACTGCTGAGCCAGCAGCTGGCACGTCATCATTGTAAACATGGAGCCACTTCACCCATCCAGCAAGAGTTATCAGGAAGGCTGCTGGTGTCTGCAACCAATGCAGTCAGGATGTCCAGCAGAGTCCCAATAGGGACATTTTCTTTGTGCATATTGGCCATGGTCCTGCACCTCGAATGCCATGGCAATATCAAGGAAGGAGTCCCAGTAGCAACCACAGGCAAGGAGGAGACCATTGGCACAGCCACAACCACATGCACCATGATAACCACTGGTACAGAGGTTACCATCCCTTCTCAAAGTTCCTCAGCCAGAAGGCTACTACAACCTGTGATGATGATGACCAGCATTGCATTGAAATCTGCTTGACAGGCCCCTGAAGTTCCTGCTCTTTTGGGGTGAGGGATATCAGTAGTACAAACACAAATCAGCAAGCGGTTCCTTGGCTACCTTGTGACATCAAGCCATTTCTGTGGGTTGCTTCTGGGGTACGGTGAGAGGATGCTTGAGAATGTTTTGACTGTTTGCATGAAAAAAATATGAAGCACCCACCAGAACAGCACTGGCTGCCAGACAAGAGGAGAGCGACATCAACCAGAGGTCCCAGGCTACAAGGGATTCTCATAAAATTAAAAGGAGACCAGGACACCTTGAATGGGCAGAAAAAGAGGAGGAGGTCAAGAAGAGCAGCATAACCAGCATGGATAGCCAAGCACATTGGGAGGCTAGCTCAGGTGCAACATGCTCACCTTGGAAGCATGACGACACGGAGCAACACAGGTTCGATCCCCGGATCCATGCTTAGAAACCTCTGGTTATTAAGCGTGTTATAAATAACCAATTAGAATTACATCACACTAGAAGCACATAATGTGTTTTCTCCTCTCACTCTTACTCTCTTTTCCTCCCACCAAGACTAACCTATCTTTTCATTTTTTCTTGCCCTGTCAGAAATGGCAGGTTGGAAGAGGTGGCAATGGCAGGGCAAGGAGTGGTCTTGCCTCAGAACAAAACTACTGAAGATGGTAGACCCAGAAATGATAGCTACATACTCATTTCACTTCAGTTTACATGGCAGAGTACACCGTGAAACACATCCTCCTGCATTTTATCAGACATGTAGGGCTTGTGCTACCATGTGACACACATTTAAAATGGTCAAATACTGTGTGCTGTAGAGGTATGTAGAAAGAGTAGACACACATTAGTGATTTGTGTGGTTTGTTTGAAATCACACAGGCTCATCCAAATTGTGACAAGCAATGCAGAAGTCTTATTCTGAAGAACAATTTGTAACCACTGTAACCCATCATCACCATCACTGCTCCCATCTTCACCTGAATATGAGTGAGTGGAAGGGAAGGGTTTTTGGGTATGAAGTTGTGGTTCATTATTATGAAAGTCAGACTCAATATCCGCAATGTTGACAAACATGTCCTTTCATCTGTCACTATCCTCCTCCAGCAGAACTGAAAACACTTTCTAATTGGACACTTGCTGGCGGATGCTAAGAATTTCAACCACAACACAGGCAAGTTCAGGCCCCAAAGGTTCACTTTTCCGGCAGTACTGGCGAGGCTCACCTAGCACGCCCATAGAGCATTTATTCTACACAAATGCTGCTATAGTGTCTGAACCACTATGAACATGAGACACACCACGGAGGAGACTGAAACTTGAAAGATAGCATCACAGCAAATGTTGCTTCAACCACCTGCATGGGCAGACTGTTCACCCCTCCACTCCCGTTGGAGTAAGATTGCTGTCAGTGTTTCTTAAGACTCCTTTCATTTAATCATCAACCTTGTTTTGCACCTGAGAAATGTGATGGGCCGCTAATTGGGAAAAAGCACCACACACAGTCCCTAAAACATGTGTCTGGTAAAGTGGCAAGTTGGTACCTGTCACTGTTTTTAATTACACATATCTCTGGGTCAGCCTGCAAGCACATTTTCATCTTATCACATAGGGTCCCTATTTCCTCCTCTTCTGTTTAACCTTGCAAAATACCCACATGCCTCAGAATTTCCAGTAATTTCTCCAGAAGAGAAATGAGTGAGGACCGCTTTCTCATGACTCACTCTCACAGGTGCCTCCTTGAATGGCTATAGTACATTGCACATATGGCAAATAAAGTGCCATTGGTTCACTGATAGAGAAGTGCCACCTAATGCCTTGAATTGATAGGGTGCCAATGTGCAAACAAGTATGCCAAGGCGTTGTTCAAGGAAGCCTTCTAACATGTACAATGTGGAGTTCCAGTGAGTATCAACCGTCAGCTTGATTTGGTGATTTGGCAGATGGTGTGTGTCTGAAAGCAGGCCAATGAACCGTGAGCAGTGTAGGGACAGATGAACAGTGCAGCTATCCTATGAGCACACTGAAGCATGTCAGCAAGGATGGGCTGTTTTAGGATTCATTTCACAACAAGATTCATCACATGAGCAAAACATGGAATGTAGTTATCTCAGCCTGATGCAGTGCTGCCACATCATTGCAGCCATTTGCTGCTGTGATAGAGCCAACGTTAAGGTATTCTGAACTAAGCAACTCTGTGATAAATGCTCAAGGTTTTCCCAAATTTCTGATACCTTGGGTGCCATCTGATCAAAGCAGAGAATTCCATGTCAGTGTTATGTGTTTGAAGACATGGCAGGGGATGGTATGCTGGAGTACTCATTGTTACATGTTTTTGTCTGTGCAGTGTGGGCTTGAAAAGGAAAACCAGTGCACATGTATGGTCATGTAGTCAGAGTCTGAGCACTTTTCTGCAGTTCCTTGGTTCGGTGTGTCTTCTCTGACTCTTGCAGTGCATTTTATAGTTCTGAGGATCTTTTGATATAGCCCTGGAACTGAAGTCTAGGAGAAATAATGGCAGCTCTCTTCCACCTTGGTGCCATGCTCGCTATCAGTTCTCGGAAGCCATGGTTCTCAAAGGCGATGGACAGCAGATCCACAGCAAGCAGCTTTGCAGTTAGAGCCATGAGTTGCCATTCAATAGGGTTTTTGCAGTCATAAGTCATTTCCCTAAAGCCTCAATTAATACACAATATAGTCCACAGGTGCACTCCAATGTTATAAACTAGACTACTTGATTATATAAAGATTAAGGTGGAAACCAGTGTCTATAGGCTGTGGAACACTCGTGTCCCCTGAACTCCTTGTTTGAATGTATAACAATCAATCAGAAGTAAGAAGGATATTACTGCTGAAAAACGTATCCCTCTCCTCCTCCCTGGCATCTCTGGAATGGAAAGTAACACGCCTGACGCATTGGTAAATACCTTTAACAATGCTATGACTAAGGCACTGGACATGATCGCTCCTCTCAAATTGTGCAAAGCTAGGCAAGTAGAGCACCTGAATGCCTGGTTCACTCCCCAACTCAAATCCTTAAGATCACAAAAAAGGAAACTCCAATCTATTTGGCGTCACTCCCCCTCTGAAAATAACAAAAATATTCTAACAGAATTTGCAAAAATGTACAAAAAAGAAATAACCAAAGCCAAAAAGAACACCTTCAATGACAGGATTGAGAAAGCTAAATCTAACAGCAAAGAATTATTCTCCATCCTCCGTGAACTAGAATCCCCAATCCAACCGGTAGATAATGCCCCAAAGGATAAAGTATGGTGTACGAACATACAAAATGCTCTATCGAATAAAATTTCATCCTTACAATGTAAAATTGCTAAGAAAAAGCCCTCACTAGCACCCCCTGACCAACAAACCACTCAACCCTCGGCGACTAGGACAAATACACCCTTTAGATTCAAGACCATCTCCATAATTGAAACAGAAAAAATAATACTTTCCCTTAAACCTCCTAACTGTAAAGGAGACACTTGCCCAGCACAGATAATAAAGGATGCAGCTAGAGACCTAGCCCCTTTTATCTCCAAGCTTATAAACTCCTCATTCAAATCTAATACAGTACCAGCCAATCTTAAAGAATCATGGGTCCTCCCGTTACTTAGAAAACAAACTCTGGACCCTACTATCCCCACCAATAACAGACCTATCACCACCGTGCCATTTCTACTCAAAATTTTAGACAGAGCTGCTTACATACAAATCCAGGACTATCTGGAAGCAAACCACTTACTTGGCTCACGACAATCGGGCTTCCGCCCACTCCATGGCACTGAAACACCGCTGCTAGACCTTAAGACACAAATTGAAGATTTAAAGGATAACGGAAAAATAGCTTTGCTACTCCTATTGGACTTGTCAGCAGCATTTGTCTTGGTGGATCATGCAGTTTTATGCAACCACCTCCAATCCACCACCAACTTCACCAAAGATGCTATAGCTTCGGTCCAATCCTTCTTAGCTAACCGGACCATGAGAGTCTTCTCTACTTCAGCCGCTGCCGAACCTATAAAAATAACCTGTGGGGTCCCACAAGGTTCCTGCGTCTCCCCTACCATGTATAATATCTTCACCAAGCCTTTGTTTGACAAGTTGGACAGACCGGGTGTCACAAACACTAACTATGCAGATGACCCACAGATCCTCATACCCCTTTCGGGCAACTTCGAGGCGGACTCAGCCTTGGTGAACAATTTTTACACCCTCATTCAGGCATGGATGGCATCTGATGGCCTCTGCCTGAATGACGAAAAAACTGAGTTACTAATCTTAGGTTCTGAAGCCAACATCCAAAAACTCAGCCAGACTACACATCCTTTAACATTGATAACAACCCTATCAAGGTGATCTCCGTAGTCAAAACATTAGGATTCTACCTGGACTCCTCTCTCACTCTCAAAAAGCAAGTCAACTCCCTCACCTCATCCACAACTTATACTTGCAAACTCATCAGAGCTTCCAGACCATACCTCTCGAGTGCTTGTTGTATCACACTAGCCAATGCTTTTATCATGTCAAAATTAGATTATTGTAATGCCCTGTACCAAGGAGCCAACAAATATAGCACAGACAAAATGCAAAGACTGCAGAATAACGCCCTGAGGGCAGCGTTGAACATCCCTCATAGAGAGCATATTACCGAATTCAAGAAAGAGGTTAACTGGCTAAAAATAACGGACAGAATTCTCCTCAAAACAGCATCCCTCACGTCCAAATGCCTGAATAACCTAGCACCTCCATACCTAGCGGATCAAATTACTAGGAGAATAGCTGCCCGTCCCAAGAGATCTGCCAACTCATTTATGCTGGAGATTCCCAGGTTCAAACGCTCGACAGCGGGAGGAACCAGTTTCCCTGTTAAAGCTGCACAATGTTGGAACAAACTACCAGTTGACCTCAGACTAGAACAACCCTACCCTAAATTTAGACATAAGATACTCAATTGGCTACACACCAATGACACCTAACTGACGATTTACACCTCTACCTCTCCGGCCCCTACATGACCCTTGCTTCTGCTAAATCACACCGTTCTCTGGTTAACCATGCACGCATGGTTATCTGCTCTGTCATATATGTATGTACCATGGATATACAACTGCGTAGACATGTAAGGTAGTATATACATATGTGTATATGTATGTGTGCATATACTGATACTCATGTTAATGCTTCCTTGACTTACCAAGGCTACTGCTATGTATTTGATGTATTTTGTATCCTGTCCCTATTGCAATCACCTGCTCTGTGTATTGCTACCTTGTACTGTAACTAAGTTATAAGATTTCTTGATTCTGCTGCGCCCGTCTACCTAAGGGTTTGGTGCGCATTACCAAACAAATAAACAAACAAATAAACAATGTTTATAGGTGTCAACTCTTTTTTTGAAAGAAGGATATTCAATCACACACATTATTTTGTAAAACAACATGTTATTAGAAAAATAATTTTACGGAGAAATGGTAACAATCAATAATGTACAAATAAATCACAAACAATTTCATGAAATCCAATACATCTATGCTCTATGCATTGCAGGAATATCCCTTCGTCAGGATCTCAATTTTGCAATATTTAGTGTCCTTCAGCCTCTACGGCATTCAACTGAATCTAGTAAAGAATGATAGAGAGAACAGTTTCTTCAGAACGCTCCATTGCTGCATTTATATACACTCACAGTGTTAATTCTGTCTGTCATTGCCCATCATTCATCATTCACCTGGGGTGGGTCCTGAGATTTATATCCTAGTATCTGGTATTGACGTGTCAACCTTCTTAATGAATTGCTGTTACTGTTTTTTCCAGCAGACACCCTCGGCTGGCATCTGTTTCCTGTGAGTGCACTTTTCTTATTCCATGGTGAACACTATTTGCCAGCACCACTGGCACATAGAAGTCAACAGCAGTGGAATCCAGGTCGATTATATCTGGAAACACAAGTGCTACCCACATATGGCAGCAAATGATGGCCATGGTATTTGCCCACGCGCTGTGAAGAAGCAACGTGCAAAGATCATTATTAGGATCTGGAGAGTTTTAACCATATTGTGAAACAATAATTCAACATGTTCCCTACCTTATACTGTCTAACTACAGGTCTAGGTGAGGTGACCCATTTATCAGTCTGCACAAACCACAATTGACAGGAAGGTAGAAAAATGCAACGCAAGCACAAACATTAGATTCAACAATACAACCTGGCTCCATTCCCACCAACATATGTTTCAGTGTATTATCAAAGTGATATCTGTGTGAGAACACAGTTGTTGCAATTCTGCCTCCAAAATGCTTAGTCTTGTTGATTTGTGAAACAATAATTGAACCTGCTCCCTGCCTTAAACTTTAGAACCAAAGGGCTAGGTGAGGTCACGCATACATAAGTCTGCACAGACCAGAAGTGTCAGTTGGGCACACAAATGTAATGCATGTGCAAGCATGAGATACAAGCATACAAGCTGACCCCAATACCCCGTCCCCACACACATTTCAATGTATTTTCCAGGTAATACATGTGCAAGAACCCAGGTGTCTGAGTTCTGCAACCCAAATACTTACCAGCATTCAGTTTTCAAAAAACAATTTAACTGGTTCCCTTTTATTTTCTAAGGAAATGACAGGAGAACACAAAGCCTGCATGTTCCCTTACAGCACAATACCCCCATACCATATTCCAAAGACTAGCCTAGCAATAAAGCAAATAGTAATAGGCCTCACCACACATCTGACCTTAAGACCACGCAGGCATAAAGAGACAAGATAATTACCTAGTGTGGTGATGAGGAGCAACAGCAGCGGTATCAGCATAGTAGGCGTAGTAATGGTAGTAGTATCAATTCATCAATTCATCCTTTTGGAATGCAGTAATAAAATCGCGGCAAAAACGTTGCCTTTACAAATAATCGCGGCAGAAATGACGCAGTTTGACCCGGATATAGGTGTACCCTATTATATCATTTAAGGGGAGCGGGGTTTGCGGGGGTGTCCCCCACTCCCCTTAAATAGTATAATGGGTCTGGAGGCTGCGGGGGAGTCCCCCGCATCATTTAATTGGATTGTGGCGGCAAAACCACAGCCTTTTTGCCGTGATTTTTTGTGTAAGCGCCATTCTTTCCGCGATTTTAACACATGGAACCATCCTGTTCAGATTATTTGAATCCATAAAAGTACATTACAACTAAAACATATTTTTAAAAATATTAAATATACCTTATAAAATATAACATTTTAGGAAAAGTATATTCATATTAAAAGTTTCCTTAAATCTATAAGAACTCACCCACCCTTACAGTGTATTGGTAAAATTACAAATAAAAGGGATACAATCACAGTTCAATATTAATCACAAAATACAACGCACATTTCGAATAATAACTACATTTATTTTACTAATACATCAATATTCTATACATTAATAGCCTGATTCATGGAATTATTTGTGTGAAAAACGCAGATTTGTGCGCCTTTCTGCCCGAAAGTCCCTATACTTCAAACAGGGATTTTTGGCCAGAAAGGCGCGCAAATCTCCGTTTTTCACGCAAATAATTCCATGAATCAGGCTGTAAGCAGATGATATGCCTTAGATGGATGACCTTTGAGCCATTAAAATTCCCACACTTTAGATCAATCATATTGAGTTGCTCCCAATCATCTATTAATAATTGCTGCTGTCTTTAGTGTGCCGATTCTGTATGCCACCATAAGAAATAAATTTAGTGTGCGAGTCAATCTCCTTGTTCCGGCTAGCAGTAAGTGCAGGAATGCTGGTCTTGCTTGCCTAAAACCCCTTTCCCTTAAAAATGGGATCAAAGTCTCCCTTCCTATTTGGTCATATTCTTGGCAAACAGTTGTGAAATTGGGAAGGATTGCCATCAGGTGAGGGTGAGGTAACATGAGCTTTTTGATTTTTAATGAATAATAATCTCTGCTGTTCAAACACCCCTTTCATAAAGCTCCATGGCAAAAGAAAAGTTCCCACATGTGCTGCGTCCCTCTGCATCAGCCTCCCGTCATCTGCAGCACCTGCCCTTCAGTACTACAGGGCGGGCTGAAAGGTCATGCGACAGCTTCTGCACCTCATAATTGTGGCCCTATCATTCTGCTGGCAGGGTGAATTCTAATTATAAACAATACATGGTATTTGTAGGGTGACTGGTAAGAGCCCACAATTATTAAAACCACATCAAATTGGTATCATACAAGTGTCAAGCCTATGAGCCAGGTCAGCTGTGCGAAGGGTATGTGGATTCATGGCTAGCCTGCCTTTCTCTACTTCAGCAAGTGAGGAATAAGGCAGAACAAAGTCTCCTCTGATTATCTGGGAAGATGGGTAACACCTCCCCTCAAGCCCAAGAGCTCTCACCAGGAGATCTCCTCGGAACCATACTTCAAAGAGGTACACACTAACAAAGGCAAGCCAAATACCAGTTGGTTGCACACAAAAGGGCCTTTTTTGAAGCCCAATGCTTGGGATGGGGTTAGAGTAGTCAGAAAGAACACAGGGAATCTGAGGATGGTTTTGTCATCTTTTTTGTCTGTGGGGCTCTTTTTCTTTCCTGTCCCCTCCATTTCCTGCAGTACAAGGCAAAGGCCACTTCTAACAGCTGCAGGGATCCAACCCATTACAGCAGGCTTGCTTCTCACTAATCCCAGTGGCTGTTTACCTTTATGAGAAAGGGGTCTCCTGCTCCTCCTTTGATTCTAAACTGGACACCACAAAGAAAACCTTTCTGGAAACCCATTGGGATGCAGTCCATTCCAAAGTCCTCTGCCATAGAGGTGAAGATGTGTGCATCCAAGGCATAGGAGAACTGTTTCCTCTAACCAAAGAATTGTGAAATGCACAAATGTACAAAAAAGAAATAACCAAAGCCAAAAAGAACACCTTAAATGACAGGATTGAGAAAGCTAAATCTAACAGCAAAGAATTATTCTCCATCCTCTGTGAACTAGAATCCCCAATCCAACCGGTAGATAATGCCCCAAAGGATAAAGTATGGTGTACGAACATACAAAATCCTCTATCGAACAAAATTTCGTCCTTACAATGCAAAATTGCTAAAAAAAAAGCCCTCACTAGCACCCCCTGACCAACAAACCACTCAACCCTCGGCGACTAGGACAAATACACCCTTTAGATTAAAGACCATCTCCATAATTGAAACAGAAAAAATAATACTTTCCTTTAAACCTTCTAACTGTAAAGGAGACACTTGCCCAGCACAGATAACAAAGGATGCCGCTAAAGACCTAGCCCCTTTTATCCCCAAGCTTATAAACTCCTCATTCAAATCTAATACAGTACCGGCCAATCTTAGGGAATCATGGGTCCTCTCGTTACTTAGAAAACAAACTCTGGACCCTACTATCCCCACCAATAACAGACCTATCACCACCGTGCCATTTCTACTCAAAATCTTAGACAGAGCTGCTTACATACAAATCCAGGAATATCTGGAAGCAAACCACCTACTTGGCTCACGACAATCGGGCTTCCGCCCCCTCCATGGCACTGAAACAGCGCTGCTAGACCTTAAGACACAAGATTTAAAGGATAACGGAAAAATAGATTTGCTATTCCTACTGGACTTGTCGGCAGCATTTGTCTTGGTGGATCATGCAGTTTTATGCAACCACCTCTAATCCACCGCCAACTTCACCAAAGATGCTATAGCTTGGGTCCAATCCTTCTTAGCTAACCGGACCATGAGAGTCTTCTCTACTTCAGCCGCTGCCGACCCTATAAAAATAACCTGTAGGGTCCCACAAAGTTCCTGCGTCTCCCCTACCATGTATAATATCTTCACCAATCCTTTGTTTGACAAGTTGGACAGACTGGGTGTCACCTACACTAACTATGCAGATGACACACAGATCCTCATACCCCTTTTGGGCAACTTCGAGGCGGACTCAGCCTGGGTGAACAAGAGTTACACCCTCATTCAGGCATGGATGGCATCCCATGGCCTCTGCCTGAATGACGGAAAAACGCAGTTACTAATCTTAGGTTCTGAAGCCAACATCCAAAAACTCAGCCAAACTATACATCCTTTAACATTGATAACAACCCTATCAAGGTGATCTCCGTAGTCAAAACATTAGGATTCTACCTGGACTCCTCTCTCACTCTCAAAAAGCAAGTCAACTCCCTCACCTCATCCACAACTTATACTTGCAAACTCATCAGAGCTTCCAGACCATACCTCTCGAGTGCTTGTTGTATCACACTAGCCAATGCTTTTATCATGTCAAGATTAGATTATTGTAATGCCCTGTACCAAGGAGCCAACAAATATAGCACAGACAAAATGCAAAGACTGCAGAATAACGCCCTGAGGGCAGCGTTGAACATCCCTCATAGAGAGCATATTACCGAATTCAGGAAAGAGGTTAAATGGCTAAAAATAACGGACAGAATTCTCCTCAAAACAGCATCCCTCACGTCCAAATGCCTGAATAACCTAGCACCTCCATACCTAGCGGATAAAATTACTAGGAGAATAGCTACCCGTTCCAAGAGCTCTGCCAACTCATTTATGCTGGAGATTCCCAGGTTCAAACGCTCGACAGCGGGAGGAACCAGTTTCCCTGTTAAAGCTGCACAATGTTGGAACAAACTACCAGTTGACCTCAGACTAGAACAACCCTACCCTAAATTTAGACATAAGATACTCAATTGGCTACACACCAATGACACCTAACTGACGATTTACACCTCTACCTCTCCGGCCCCTACATGACCCTTGCTTCTGCTAAATCACACCGTTCTCTGGTTAACCATGCACGCATGGTTATCTGCTCTGTCATATATGTATGTACCATGGATATACAACTGCGTAGACATGTAAGGTAGTATATACATATGTGTATATGTATGTGTGCATATACTGATACTCATGTTAATGCTTCCTTGACTTACCAAGGCTACTGCTATGTATTTGATGTATTTTGTATCCTGTCCCTATTGCAATCACCTGCTCTGTGTATTGCTACCTTGTACTGTAACTAAGTTATAAGATTTCTTGATTCTGCTGCGCCCGTCTACCTAAGGGTTTGGTGCGCATTACCAAACAAATAAACAAACAAATAAACAATGTTTATAGGTGTCAACTCTTTTTTTGAAAGAAGGATATTCAAT
This sequence comes from Ambystoma mexicanum, assembly GCF_040938575.1. Classification (NCBI taxonomy): domain Eukaryota; kingdom Metazoa; phylum Chordata; class Amphibia; order Caudata; family Ambystomatidae; genus Ambystoma; species Ambystoma mexicanum. Next base: position 805,134,122 of record NC_090921.1, read on the forward strand.
CACACACATTATTTTGTAAAACAACATGTTATTAGAAAAAGAATTTTACGGAGAAATGGTAACAATCAATAATGTACAAATAAATCACAAACAATTTCATGAAATCCAATACATCTATGCTCTATGCATTGCAGGAATATCCCTTCGTCAGGATCTCAATTTTGCAATATTTAGTGTCCTTCAGCCTCTACGGCATTCAACTGAATCTAGTAAAGAATGATAGAGAGAACAGTTTCTTCAGAACGCTCCATTGCTGCATTTATATACACTCACAGTGTTAATTCTGTCTGTCATTGCCCATCATTCATCATTCACCTGGGGTGGGTCCTGAGATTTATATCCTAGTATCTGGTATTGACGTGTCAACCTTCTTAATGAATTGCTGTTACTGTTTTTTCCAGCAGACACCCTCGGCTGGCATCTGTTTCCTGTGAGTGCACTTTTCTTATTCCATGGTGAACACTATTTGCCAGCACCACTGGCACATAGAAGTCAACAGCAGTGGAATCCAGGTCGATTATATCTGGAAACACAAGTGCTACCCACATATGGCAGCAAATGATGGCCATCGTATTTGCCCACGCGCTGTGAAGAAGCAACGTGCAAAGATCATTATTAGGATCTGGAGAGTTTTAACCATATTGTGAAACAATAATTCAACATGCACCCTACCTTATACTGTCTAACTACAGGTCTAGGTGAGGTGACCCATTTATCAGTCTGCACAAACCACAATTGACCGGAAGGTAGAAAAATGCAACGCAAGCACAAACATTAGATTCAACAATACAACCTGGCTCCATTCCCACCAACACATGTTTCAGTGTATTATCAAAGTGATATCTGTGTGAGAACACAGTTGTTGCAATTCTGCCTCCAAAATGCTTAGTCTTGTTGATTTGTGAAACAATAATTGAACCTGCTCCCTGCCTTAAACTTTAGAACCAAAGGGCTAGGTGAGGTCACGCATACATAAGTCTGCACAGACCAGAAGTGTCAGTTGGGCACACAAATGTAATGCATGTGCAAGCATGAGATACAAGCATACAAGCTGACCCCAATACCCCGTCCCCACACACATTTCAATGTATTTTCCAGGTAATACATGTGCAAGAACCCAGGTGTCTGAGTTCTGCAACCCAAATACTTACCAGCATTCAGTTTTCAAAAAACAATTTAACTGGTTCCCTTTTATTTTCTAAGGAAATGACAGGAGAACACAAAGCCTGCATGTTCCCTTACAGCACAATACCCCCATACCATATTCCAAAGACTAGCCTAGCAATAAAGCAAATAGTAATAGGCCTCACCACACATCTGACCTTAAGACCACGCAGGCATAAAGAGACAAGATAATTACCTAGTGTGGTGATGAGGAGCAACAGCAGCGGTATCAGCATAGTAGGCGTAGTAATGGTAGTAGTATCAATTCATCAATTCATCCTTTTGGAATGCAGTAATAAAATTGCGGCAAAAACGTTGCCTTTACAAATAATCGCGGCAAAAATGACGCAGTTTGACCCGGATATAGGTGTACCCTATTATACCATTTAAGGGGAGCGGGGTTTGCGGGGGTGTCCCACACTCCCCTTAAATAGTATAATGGGTCTGGGGGCTGAGGGGTGTCCCCCGCATCATTTACATGGATTGTGGTGGCAAAACCACAGCCTTTTTGCCAGGATTATTTGTGTAAGCAGCCATTTTTGCCGCAATTTTAACACATGGAACCATTGAATCCATAAAAGTACATTACAACTAAAACACATTTTTAAAAATATTAAATATACCTTATAAAATATAACATTTTAGGAAAAGTATATTCATATTAAAAGTTTCCTAAAATCTATAAGAACTCACCCACCTTTACAGTGCATTGGTAAAATTACAAATAAAAGGGATACAAACACAGTTCAATATTCTACAGGGCTGCCAAACAAGGAACGCAAAGCGGCTAACGTGCATATCAGGGGTACGTGTGAAGTTATACACGCGATTAGCCAGGGTACGTGTATTACAGGGGTACGCGTGAAGTCCTACACGCGATTAGCCAGGGCACGTGTATCACAGGGGTACGCAGGAATTATCACACGCAATTTGGCTGGGTACGTGTATTACAGGGGTACACGGGAAGTTCTACACGCGATTCGGCTGGGTACGTGTATTACAGGGGTGCGCGGGAATTCTCACATGTGATTTGGCCAGGTACGTGTATTACAGGGGTGCGCGGGAATTATCACACGCGATGTGGCTTGGTACGTGTATTACAGGGGTGCGTGGGAAGTTCTACACGAGATTGGCCAGGGTACGTGTATTACAGGGGTACGTGGGAATTATCACACGTGATTTGGCTGGGTACGTGTATTACAGGGGTACACGGGAAGTTCTACATGCGATTCGGCTGGGTACGTGTATTACAGGGGTGCGAGGGAATTCTCACATGCGATTTGGCCAGGTACGTGTATTACAGGGGTGTGCGGGAATAATCACACGCAATTAGGCTGGGTGGGTCCTCACAGGTGTTCCCTGTACACCCTCCACGGCCCCTGCAGGCAGCCCACAAAACAGGGGACTACCCTGCACACCTGCTCATGTCCCCCTGCACCCCCACCCCCCAGCAGTGCAGGGGCAGCCTCCACCAGGCCCCCACCCATGTCTCCCAACACCCCCACCCCCCAGCAGTGCAGGGGCACCCTCCACCAGGCCCCCACCCATGTATCCCACCACCCCCACCCCCCAGCCACCAGGGGCACCCTTCACAAGGCCCCCATCCATGTCTCCCACCACCCCCACCCCCCAGCAGTGCAGGGGCAGCCTCCACCAGGCCCCCACTCATGTCCCCTATCACCCCCACCCCCCCGCCACCAGGGGCACCCTTCACAAGGCCCCCATCCATGTCTCCCACCACCCCCACCCCCCAGCCACCAGGGGCACCCTCCACCAGGCCCCCACCCATGTCTCCCACCACCCCCACCCCCCAGCCACCAGGGGCACCCTCCACCAGGCCCCCACTCATGTCTCCCACCACCCCTACCCCCCAGCAGTGCAGGGGCACCCTCCACCAGGCCCCCACCCATGTCTCCCACCACCCCCACCCCCCAGCCACCAGGGGCACCCTCCACCAGGCCCCCACTCATGTCTCCCACCACCCCCACCCCCCAGCAGTGCAGGGGCACCCTCCACCAGGCCCCCACCCATGTCTCCCACCACCCCCGCCCCCCAGCCACCAGGGGCACCCTCCACCAGGCCCCCACTCATGTCTCCCACCACCCCCACCCCCCAGCAGTGCAGGGGCACCCTCCACCAGGCCCCCACTCATGTCCCCTATCACCCCCACCCCCCGCCACCAGGGGCACCCTTCACAAGGCCCCCATCCATGTCTCCCACCACCCCCACCCCCCAGCAGTGCAGGGGCAGCCTCCACCAGGCCCCCACCCATGTCTCCCACCACCCCCACCCCCCAGCCACCAGGGGCATCCTCCACCAGGACACCAACTTCCCTGGCACTGAAGCTGGTGCCCCTCTGCCTCCTTGGCCGGGGGTTGCCACTGGTGCCAGATGTTGTAGTGCCCGACATGGCAACCCCAGAGGCAGGAGTGGGTGGGCAACTGGGTCCTGGGGCTGGGCTGTGGGGCGACGGAAAAGCAGTCGGGAGCCTTTGGTTCCAGCAGGGGTGGTCACAGCAACAGCACCCCTGGCTGATGTGCAGGCAGCAAATGGCAGGGCACGTGGGCAGCAGGCAGTCAGGCAGGGGCAGATGGCAGGTGGGAGCGTGCTCAGGGCTCTGGGGGGCAGTAATTTGGCCTTCTGGGCAGGAGCGTGGTCTTTCGTGTGTGAACGCGTGGACAGCTTGATACGTAGTGAGTGATTTTGCACGTGAAAATCCCACACGTCTGCGTGTAAATCGATGAAAGGCCCTTAGCGCGTAAACGCGTATGCGCGTCTATGAAGTCACGTGTACGCGTAGGAAAAAGTTGCGTGACACGTCCGAGTGTCAAAGCGTGTAATTGGTGCAAATGGACCTACACGCAGAAGTGTCAAAGCGTGTAATTGGTGCAAATGGACATACATGCAGAAGTGACAAAGCGTGTAATTGGTGCAAATGGACCTACACGCAGAAGTGGCAAAGCGTGTAATTGGTGGGAATGGGCCTAGCACGTACACGCCGCGTAAGTGACGCTGTACGTGTGGGCCTGCATATAAGGTACGTGTAGAACACCAATTCCTTGTACTGCTTTTCGTGGAGAGCGAGTGGGTGAATTCTGTACTTCTTGTCGTTTCACACGCGATTTACTTCACAGTGTTTCAAGTTCGTACTCCCTGTTACCTCTGACAGCTTTTTCTATTTTTTCTCTTGTACTGGTTTACCTGGGCCTGTTCCCTCAAACAGTGTTCCCTTCTACTGTTGTCCTGTCTCCTCAGACAGCGTACATATCTTCTTTTGGCGGGGGTGTTGCCAACCAAACGCGCTCATTTTCCACGCTCTTTTACCTGGCAGACGGTGAGTCACGCACGTATCTAACATCTGTGCTTGCCCCGTGTGTAGCCTACCCCTTCAGAGGTCATTCTAGGCTGCGTGTGACACGCATACGTTCATTCTTGTGTTACTGGGTGCCACAGCGTAGTGCAGGTTTTTCTTTCTGCACACGTGGTCTAGGAGGGGTTGCGTGCACATCATCTCCCTTTTTTGGGCCTCCGGTGCGTTGCGTGACCCGTCATCTTTCCCCAGGGGTTACATTCAGCCTTGCTAGAGCACTAGGGTACAATTACCATCTGGTACCCAACCCCTTTGACCCCCAATTGCCCAGGACAATAGTCTACATCCACTCCCATACGCACATTAACATCAGTGCCATGGCTGGGAGGAGAGGATTCCGTAAGGGTGGCAAAGGTGGAAGAGCCACAAGTGGTGGCCGTGGTGGATCCTGTAGGGGACGTGGTCGTAACTTGCAGGGTGAGCCTGTCCCCCCATGTGTGGAGGACCAGTCACGGGCACCCATAATCCCCCCCTCCCCCCCTCCCGTTGAGGCTGATGTGGCTGACACCATCCATGCTCAGCCCTTGTTGGACCAGCCCATTGTGGCACCAGACCTGGCTGACTCCATGGCTGACTTCCAGGTCAGCAGGGCTACGACACGTGCTCTGGTGCACGTTGATGCCATCATGCCACGTGGATCTGGGGCAGCAAGGTCATCTGCTGCACCAAGGAGGCAGGGCGGAGAGGCTGCAGGGGCAGCTGCGGCTCCATCCACCCCAGCCCTCACACACCCAGCCAGGACAGTGTCGGTCCTAGTCCATGCTGCTGACATTCCCCCTGACACCATCACACTAGAGCCAATGCCTGCACCAACTCCCATGCTGAGTGTGCAATCCCACACTCCTGATACAGAGTCCACCAGGGCTCCTGCCCCTAGTGTCCAGAGCGGCGCAGGACACTCAGGATCACCACCACCTTCCAAGCAGAAGAGGAAGAGTGCTCGTCCGGCACAGGCTGATGCCCCAGACACGGCTACACAGTCCGGCCCGTCCAGGAAGCCCAGCTTCACGGATGACGAACTGAATGCACTTGTCGAGTATGTGTCCGGACATGACAACGAGATGGTCATTGTTGCAGGGTCCAAGACCACACCTGCACAACGCCAGGCACACTGGCAGACCGTTGCGGACTTCGTAAGTGCCCTTGGAATCGTGAGGCGCACAGCCAATGATTGCTATAAGCGCTGGAATGACCTAAAGCCAGGGCAAAGAGTAAGCTGGCCTCAAGTCATGCCGCAACTCTAGTGACTGGAGGTGGGTCTCCAGTAGTAGACATGGAACTCACTCCACATGAGTCAGTCGCTGGGACCTACGTCACGGAGGAACAGATCCAAGGCGTGGGAGATCTGGCTGATTACGAGGCATTGTCCGGTGAGTGCACATGCATGTGTGTGTCATCCATGTGCATGGTGTGTGTGTGAGGGCTTCTGTTTGTGTGCCGGGTGAGAGTGTGTGTGCCTGAGTCGTATGGGTCAGCCATGTGCTTCATGCAATACTTCCTGCGCAGCTGCATTTGGCCATAGCAGTATCCCTTCTGCCAACAATAGACATCTAGCCCAACTGCACGCCAGTTGCCCTTGAAGTGCCACCTTGCCACAACATTGTTGCTTATTTTTCACTGTTCATTCAGTCAGATTGTTTGCATTCCCCCACTTTTACTAGCCATGTCGCTGTCCACTAGTCACATGTCTGACATGGCTATGGTAAAGTGGAGTGACTTTGTTACCTGGATATCATTTGTACACACATGTCCCTGTGCAATTGGACCATTTCAGACTGGCAGCTCCAGGTGAAAAATCTGACCTGTTAGAATTAGAAAAGCAATTACATGCGGGAACTGGACTGAATGAATAGGTGCTGCCCTCCTCTCCATCTTCACTCAATAGCAATGGTACATGCCATGTGTGTGATGGCATGTGTGTTTCACCTGGCAATCACAGGCCAATGTGTGATGCCACTGCCAGGCAGCATGCAGAAAATGTGTTCATCTTCCATCTTGGTGTCATCAGTGTGTGCCATTTGCCTGCACTTCATACGCAGTGAGGGTGCATGCATGGGAGGGTTTTAGTCATGTGGGACATGTGTCAATCAAGTACTGGTTCTCTTGCTTCTCAGCCCTCATTGTGTGCCATGGTGCTAATGCCTGTTTCCATTTCTTTGTTTTCATGTCTTTGCAGGGGAAGACGCACCTGATACTGCTGGGGTTGTGGAGATGGTGCAGACCCAGGAGGTGTCCGAGGGCCGACCAACCACCAGTGAGGGACGTGGTGTGGTGGTGGGGGAGAACCCACAAGTGCTGCAGGTTGTGCTCTCAAGGGGTGTCTCTGGCTGCACCTTCCCCGAGCTGTACTCAGGTGTTCATTCGGATGAGACCTACGTGCCGTCGCAGGTGAGTGTTCCAGGGAGGGATTCTGTTCTGTCTCACCCACCTGCACCAGGGTCAGAACCCTCCATGGGGATGTCAGTGTTGGCAGCTGCGCCTTTGGTGGTTACGGATGCAGGGTCACACTCCGCGACATCTTATCCTGTTCCTGGGCCAGCAGATCAGAGGGGGAATGCAGTCCTGCAGCCTCAGGCATTGCCGGCACAGCAAGGCGCAGTTCGCCTTGCCCCAGACAGGTGTGGTGCCCGCCGACGTGGTGGCCGTACGCCACCTGGCAATACCGCATGGGAGCAATCCATTTACGGTATGGCAACCCAACAGGCTGCATCATCCGAGATGATGGCTCAGGCCATGGATAGGGTGGCCACTTCCTTTGTCCCCCCAGAAAGGCTGATGGAGCGACTAGAGCAGGCAACCGACTCCATCTGCCAGTCACACAGGGAGGACATGTTGGGGTCCAACAGGGACAGGCGGGCGGCACTGGCGACTCTGCAGGAGGCCATCTCCATTGAGTCCCAGGGCCACAGGGAAGCCCTGAGGCAGGAGCTCCTTCACCTCAGGACGACTCTTGTTGAGCTTGAGGCTTCAACACACCAAAGGACAGAACAGCAGCTGGAGCGTCTCACCTGTACGCTCTCAGCTGAGATGCAGGCAACGAGGGCGGAGGTCCGGGCATCCCGTGAGTTGTTGCATGGGGACCTCCGCACACTCATCCTCCAGAACCAGACCTACCACACCCGCATGCTTGCAGCCATGGAGGAGCAGACTAGGGCCTTGCGTGGGCTGCCTCCCATAGTGCAACCACCTCCGGATGCAGCTGCACAGGGTGATAATAGCGACAGCAGTGATACTCCCACAACAGGGTAGCCGTGTGGGCCATGAGCCCATGGAGGTGTTTTATTTTCCCAGGATCCACGCAGGTGGGTTCTGGTGTGCATCCTGTCCTCGGACCTCCTGGGTGGCCTCCCCAACCCCCCCGGGCCCATCAATGGCCATTTTTGATTGTTTCTTATTTTTATTTTTATTTTAATTTATTTTATTCCCTATTTTTTTGGGACGATTTGTTGGCTTCCGTGGTTCCTGTGGGCATACGCTGCATTGTGGCTGGGCACATGCAGGCTTGTAATGTATTTGGTTCAGATGCTTGGGTTTGAGTCACACACACCCCTCCTGCTTCCCGTTTCCATGGGCTTGCAAAGGGTGTGCCCAAGTGACAGTGAATTACACAGTGACGTTGGACACCCATGAGCTGTGTGGCCAGTCTGTAGTCAATACTGTGTATACATTCCTAGTGCATATTGCTGTTGTGTTGTACACTGCATGTTGCATTGATGTGTAACTCATCTTCTGTGTCTACCTCCCAATTTGCAGGTCCCTTCCTCATGTCTACACAAGGACCTCTAGTCTGGAGATGGGGTCCATGTTGGCAGCAGTGCACCTACAACTCTACATGGCGCCAACACTGCACAGTTGGTAGTGGTGGGAGTGCAGGCATTTCCAGGTGGTGAGACTACTAATATGTAACATTTGTGATGTCATGTTAATGGTAGTACGTGCTCAAGTATGTTGTTGGTCCGGCATTGCTGTGAGCATTTCAGGTGTTGCAGGTTTCTAATAGGGACACTGTACATAGTGACACTAGTGTCATGTTGTGGGGATTACTTTGTTTACCTGCAAATGGCATGACATGGCACGGTGTGTCGTGTGGCGGTGCTGGGGTTGGGTTGGCTGACATGGCACTGTCCTCTTGTTGCATTTTGCAAGTGGGTATTCTTTTTAGCTGCTTGAATGTGTAACTCCACAAAACTGCATTGGTGGTGTCTGTATGGGTAGGGATGCACACATTGTGACACTTCCAGGTGAACAATCTCAGGCTGATATGGTATTCACGGTTCATTCTCCAGACATTCAGGATCAGTGTCAGGTTGAGTCATCATTGATTGTCAGATGGAATGTGCCAGGGCAGTGTGCACTCCACAGGGGTGTGATTTCTATGTGAAGTAATTAGCCACTAGCTGTGTACGGGCTGCCTCCCACTGTGCCCTTTCCCCTCCCATGCGCAGCGGCTGTGCATGTGGTTGGGGATGTGGGGCCACCACCATGTCCACGGCCAGGCCCCGGCGTGTTGCAACGTTGTGCAGGACACATGCTGCCACTATGATCCTGCACACTACTGGGGGAGCGTATAACAGCTGGCTGCCAGAACGGTCAAGGGAGCGAAAGCGTGACTTTAGCACTCCGAATGTGCGCTCCACTATGCCCCGGGTCGTAATGTGGGCTGTGTTATATCTTACCTCGGGTGGCGTGGTGGGGTTCCGAATTGGCGTCATCATGTGGGGGCTGAGAGGGTAGGCACTGTCCCCTGTGGAGGTGGTGATTGGTATCATTGGTGGGGTTGTGACCTTGCTCAGTATCCAACATGCATGCATGTGCAGTGGCATACATACTCACCAAGCAGCCATGTATCGCCATGCCGCCCAGCTTCTAGGTCCCGGCTTAGGGTGGACATTCGGTAAATGAAGCTGTCGTGGGTGGACCCGGGATAGTTGGCATATACTGAGGTGATGATTCCCTTGGCATTACATGCTACCTGCACATTGATGGAATGCCAGTGCTTGCGGTTCCTATAGATGTGCTCAGATGCCCTGGGGGGACGTAGAGCCACATGGGTGCAGTCGATGGCACCTAGCACTTTGGGGAATCGTGCCACACCATAAAAATCCAGGGCGGCAGCATGCCTTTCTGCAGGTGTTCTGGGCAGGTATATGTGCCTGTGGACTGATGGGCGTGCAGTGATGATGTTCAAGACCTGGTGTAGGCAGCGTGACTGGGTGGCCTGTGACACCCCACCCACTATGGCACTTGTCCGCTGAAATGATCCAGTGGCTAAGAAGTGCAGTACATTGAGGACCTTCTCCAGGGGGCTGAGTGCTTGGGAGCACAGGGTGGGTGATGTGAGGTCATCCTCCCACTCACTCACCAGGTCCAGTATTATGTGTGGTGGAAACCTGTACCTCCCATACACCTGGTCATCAGGCATCCCGAAAAGGCTGGTTCTGGGTGTGAATATTCTGGCCCTGACTATCCTCCTCCTCCTCCTTTGGTAGCCCACTGCCACTGCTGCTAGGAACGGTATGTTCATCCTGGCGTCTGAGCTTGTTATTGTTAAAGTGCGCAAATTTATGCTTTGCGCGTGTTCTAGGCGAGCGTGTGACCCGCGCACCCCTGGAATCCAGTTCCCAGTCCAATAGCGTGTGGAAATTCCCACACACCACGGGATACAGGTGCGCTGACGTACTTGCGTGTGTAAGTGCCCGCGCACCCATGAAATACACGTACATAGGCCAATCGCGTGTACGCGCACTTTTGTCCAATTACACGCTGACGTGCAGTATTTCCACGTTTGCTCCGTCATCACGTGCTGAGTGGGGAACTCCCGTGCGGGTCACATCACAGACGCGCTTACACGCTGAGGGACTCTGGTCCAATAGAATCGCGTATGCGTGCTGACGCGCTTACGCGCTAAGGGCCTTTCCTCGGATTTCACGCTGACGTGCAGGATTTTCACATGCCAAATCACTCCGTATCAAGCTGGCCACGCGAAAACACACGGAAGACCACGCTCCTGCCCAGAAGGCCGAGTTACTGCCCCCCAGTGCCCCGAGCAGCCTCCCACGTGCCATCTGCTGCTGCCTGCCTGCCTGCCTGCCTGCTGCCACCGTGCCCTGCCATTTGGTGCCTGCACATCAGCCATCTGCAGGGGTCCAGTTGCTGTGTCCACCCCTGCTGGAACTGAAGACTCCCGACTGGGATTACATCGCTCCACAGCCCAGCCCCAGGACCCATTTGCCCACCCACACCTGCCTCTGGGGTTGCCATGTCGGGCACTTCCACATCTGGCACCAGTGGCAACCCCAGGCCAGAGGGGCACCAGCTTCACTGCCACCGAAGTTGGTGTCCTGGTGGAGCATGTCCTGGGGCAGTATGATGCCCTCTTTGGATCGTCCCGCTCCAGCAAGGAAGGACGGGAGAGGATCTGGGCCGGCTGTGTGGTTGCCATCAACGCGGAGGGGGTGGCAACCCGCAACGTCCTGAAGATCAAGAAGCGCTGGGAGGACTTGAGGTCCAGGACCCTTGTGAAGGCCCGGCGCCTCGTGGAGGGGGGCCGGGGCCGCATGAGTTCCATCCAGATGAGGGTCCTGGAACGCGTACGCCCAGCGCTCCACGCCCAGATCCTTGAGAGGGAGGCCCGTCTGGAGTTGAGCGGTAAGTGTCCAAGCATTACTGTGTGAGACAGGGCATGTTGCGGTGTGCTGGTTCTATGATACTTGCCTGTATGTGTGCCATAGGCCATGTATGCATGTATGTGTGCAGGGACATCATAGTAATGCATGTGCGACCAGTGATGTGTGACCCACATGGTTGTTGCATGTGTTCAAATGCCGCATGGGGAGCCCTATGCAGATTTTGAACATGAGAGCATGCCAGTCTCTGTACCTGGACATGGGTGGGGGTGAGGGATGGGTGCTGATGCCAGGTACATATATGGTAGCCATGTCTGTGTGCCTGACCTGCGTGTCTGTGACGTGTGCATGCCATGGATGCATGACACATGTGTGTGACAATGCACAGATTCAGTGAAGCAGCCAAATTACCCTTGTATCTGCTGTGTTTGGTGTGTTTGGGGCCAGATGGATGTGACTGAGGTGAAGTGTGTGCATGTGATAGGCATGAGCCATGATGCATGTGAGTTACATGTCATTGAATGTTTCAAGAGTCCATTGGACATGCATGGAAATGTCCATGGCATGCACCATGCCTGTTACTGTGTGTGTTTTGCCTGGACTGACCCATGTGTTGTGGAGGGACATGATGGAAGTGTACTTTGACAGTGGTGCTCATCTGCTATTGCTTCCTGTCTAGGGGACCATTGTACAGTACCCTGATGCTTGTGTTCTTTGTCTCCCTCTAGCAGCGGCTAGTGAAGAAGAGGGCGGAGACGGCGCTGTGGAGCAAGGCGGCGGGGATGCCCCCACGGCTGCAGCGGAAGGGGTGGGTGAGCCCCCACAGGGGCCTGCTACGGTGGGAGACGGTGAGGAGCCATCCAGGTTGGTGGTTTGCACAGAGGAGGAGGAGGCCGCCACTGGGGCACACATGGGGCCTGGTGGGGGCATCCCTGCTGGTGCAAGTGGTGCAGTCCAGGGCCAGGGGCAGGAGGCAGCACAGGTCACCGTGGAGGGGCCTGTGCATGTCGCTGTCCCTGACCCTGTGAGTGCACCACCATGCACCAGCAGGGATGCCCCGTCCCAGGCCCGTCCGCAGGTAGAGGGGATGTCCATGTCACCTGACTCCCCTCCACCTGCGGACGTGGGAACCCCTGGCCGTGTGGAGAAGGTCCTGATTGGGGTCGCGATGCGCACGGCTGTGATTCGTGATGCCGTGCATGCTTCCCGGGAGGAGCACGCACGTCATCACGAAGTGCATCGTGCCGACGTGGCCCAATTGGGATCGGCCATGTTCGGGGGTTTGCTGCATGTGTTGGCCAATCTGGCGGCCCTCTCCTCCTCTGTGCAGGCTATACACCAGTCGTTCTCCTTGCCGTCTTCCGGCCCAGATGACACCAGGGCCCCCTGTGGACCTGCCCCGACCAATGCAGCCAGCTCGGTGGGGATACCATCCCTGCCACAGTTGGGAGTCGGAGGTCCAGCAGGGGTGGACAACACAGCAACTGGACCCCAGCAGATGGAAGATGTGACAGCATCATCGGGCAGGGCACGTGCACGACGGCGTCAGTGGTTTCCATCAGCCTGGATGCCGTCGTGCTGGCAGAGGCAGTGGCGTCGGAGGCAGCAGCAGGCTCGACGTGGGAGGCATCATGGCTCGGGGCCATCAAGATCAGAGGGGCAGGCATCGGCCGGAGGGCAGGGCAACCCTGGGATGGTGGTGTCTTCCGTGTGGGAGCATTTGGTCCAGCGGATAGGTGCGGAGCGGCAGCGGGCGGAAGAGGAGCGGCTCACCATGGTCAGGACGGAGTTCTCCATGCGTCGGGCGTTGAGGCGGGCTGAGTGCCTCGAGGAAGCTCGCAGGGAGTTTGAGCTGAACATGGGGTTATCCCTGCGAGACCTCGGGGCCAGGACAGAGTCCCGCCTCCAGGACATCGACATGGAGTTCGATGATGCCCTGGCCAGCAACATCACCGAGTGAGCCGCAGGACTTGCCCGCTGCCTTTGTATATAGTTATTTAGTTAGTTAGTGTTAGGTTTCCTTTATTCATTATTATTTTTTTGGACCGCTCGGACAATGGCCACTTTTTTGTAGATATTTTTTTCATTAGGTAGTAGTAGGTTTCATTTATGGTGTTGGGCTCATGGACCCTGGAATATTCGTGTATATAGTTTGCTTTTTGAAGAAACTTTTTTTTAATTGATTATTGTGTTCACCATGAGGAAATGGTTTTTCATTATTTTCCTTCCACACAAATTGCTTTGGACAACATTTGTTTTTGGATTACTTTTATTTTTTATTTTTACATTTGTTCTCGGACATGGACCATTTATTTTGTTATCCCCATTGTTGTATGTTTGATTTGTTTACTTATTTTTCATCTTTAATACATGTTTTTTTAACTTTCACTTGTGGTATTTTCTCATTGGTTTCATACATGTCATGAAATGGGTTTTGACATTCACTTGCACCCGTTGTGTATGTGTGTGTGACGGACATGTGTTCATTTACATACTTGCCATTGGGGTTGTATCATGTAATTGCATTCACTATGTGGGTGGATGCAATCCTTGCCTGGGTGTTTGTGCTGGGTATGCTGCCCATTACTGCCATGATTGAGTATCGTCAGGACCTGGGGGCAGGGGGACATGTGTGGGTGCCTGGTGGAGGCTGCCCCTGCACTGCTGGGGGGTGGGGGTGGTGGGAGACATGGGTGGGGGCCTGGTGGAGGGTGCCCCTGCACTGCTGGGGGGTGGGGGTGGTGGGAGACATGGGTGGGGGCCTGGTGGAGGGTGCCCATGGTGGCAGGGGGGTGGGGGTGGTGGGAGACCTGAGTGGGGGCCTGGTGGAGGCTGCCCCTGGTGACTGGGGGGTGGGGGTGGTGGGAGACATGAGTGGGGGCCTGGTGGAGGTTGCCCCTGGTGGCGGGGGGGTGGGGGTGATAGGGGACATGAGTGGGGGCCTGGTGGACGGTGCCCCTGCACTGCTGGGGGGTGGGGGTGGTGGGAGACATGGGTGGGGGCCTGGTGGAGGGTGCCCATGGTGGCAGGGGGGTGGGGGTGGTGGGAGACATGAGTGGGGGCCTGGTGGAGGCTGCCCCTGGTGACTGGGGGGGTGGGGGTGGTGGGAGACATGAGTGGGGGCCTGGTGGAGGGTGCCCCTGGATGGTGGGGGGTGGGGGTGGTGGGAGACATGGGTGGGGGCCTGGTGGAGGGTGCCCCTGGTGACTGGGGGGGTGGGGGTGGTGGGAGACATGAGTGGGGGCCTGGTGGAGAATGCCCCTGGTGACTGGGGGGTGGGGGTGGTGGGAGACATGAGTGGGGGCCTGGTGGAGGGTGTCCCTGGATGGTGGGGGGTGGGGGTGGTGGGTGACATGAGTGGGGGCCTGGTGGAGGGTGCCCCTGGTGACTGGGGGGTGGGGGTGGTGGGAGACATGAGTGGGGGCCTGGTGGAGGGTGCCCCTGGTGGTGGGGGGGTGGGGGTGATAGGGGACATGAGTGGGAGCCTGGTGGAGGCTGCCCCTGCACTGCTGGGGGGTGGGGGTGGTGGGAGACATGAGTGGGGGCCTGGTGGAGGGTGCCCATGGTGGCAGGGGGTGGGGGTGGTTGGAGACATGAGTGGGGGCCTGGTGGAGGCTGCCCCTGCACTGCTGGGGGGTGGGGGTGGTGGGAGACATGAGTGGGGGCCTGGTGGAGGCTGCCCCTGCACTGCTGGGGGGTGGGGGTGGTGGGAGACATGAGTGGGGGCCTGGTGGAGGCTGCCCCTGGTGACTGGGGGGGTGGGGGTGGTGGGAGACATGAGTGGGGGCCTGGTGGAGGGTGCCCCTGGTGGCGGGGGGGTGGGGGTGATAGGGGACATGAGTGGGGGCCTGGTGGAGGCTGCCCCTGCACTGCTGGGGGGTGGGGGTGGTGGGAGACATGGGTGGGGGCCTGGTGGAGGGTGCCCATGGTGGCAGGGGGGTGGGGGTGGTGGGAGACATGAGTGGGGGCCTGGTGGAGGCTGCCCCTGGTGACTGGGGGGGTGGGGGTGGTGGGAGACATGAGTGAGGGCCTGGTGGAGGGTGCCCCTGGATGGTGGGGGGTGGGGTGGTGGGAGACATGGGTGGGGGCCTGGTGGAGGGTGCCCCTGGTGACTGGGGGGGTGGGGGTGGTGGGAGACATGAGTGGGGGCCTGGTGGAGGGTGCCCCTGGTGACTGGGGAGTGGGGTGGTGGGAGACATGAGTGGGGGCCTGGTGGAGGGTGTCCCTGGATGGTGGGGGGTGGGGGTGGTGGGAGACATGAGTGGGGGCCTGGTGGATGGTGTCCCTGGTGACTGGGGGGTGGGGGTGGTGTTAGACATGAGTGGGGGCCTGGTGGAGGGTGCCCCTGGTGGCGGGGGGGTGGGGGTGATAGGGGACATGAGTGGGGGCCTGGTGGAGGCTGCCCCTGCACTGCTGGGGGGTGGGGGTGGTGGGAGACATGAGTGGGGGCCTGGTGGAGGGTGCCCATGGTGGCAGGGGGTGGGGGTGGTGGGAGACATGAGTGGGGGCCTGGTGGAGGCTGCCCCTGCACTGCTGGGGGGTGGGGGTGGTGGGAGACATGAGTGGGGGCCTGGTGGAGGCTGCCCCTGCACTGCTGGGGGGTGGGGGTGGTGGGAGACATGAGTGGGGGCCTGGTGGAGGGTGCCCCTGGTGACTAGGGGGGTGGGGGTGGTGGGAGACATGAGTGGGGGCCTGGTGGAGGGTGCCCATGGTGGCAGGGGGGTGGGGGTGATAGAGGACATGAGTGGGGGCCTGGCGGAGGCTGCCCATGCACTGCTGGGGGGTGGGGGTGGTGGGAGACATGGGTGGGGGCCTGGTGGAGGCTGCCCCTGGTGACTGGGGGGGTGGGGGTGGTGGGAGACATGAGTGGGGGCCTGGTGGAGGGTGCCCCTGGATGGTGGGGGGTGGGGGTGGTGGGAGACATGGGTGGGGGCCTGGTGGAGGGTGCCCATGGTGGCAGGGGGGTGGGGGTGGTGGGAGACATGAGTGGGGGCCTGGTGGAGGCTGCCCCTGCACTGCTGGGGGGTGGGGGTGGTGGGAGACATGGGTGGGGGCCTGGTGGAGGGTGCCCCTGGATGGTGGGGGGTGGGGGTGTTCGGAGTCATGAGTGGGGGCCTGGTGGAGGGTGCCCCTGGTGGCAGGGGGGTGGGGGTGGTGGGAGACATGAGTGGGGGCCTGGTGGAGGCTGCCCCTGCACTGCTGGGGGGTGGGGGTGGTGGGAGACATGAGTAGGGGCCTGGTGGAGGCTGCCCCTGCACTGCTGGGGGGTGGGGTGGTGGGAGACATGGGTGGGGGCCTGGTGGAGGGTGCCCCTGGATGGTGGGGGGTGGGGGTGGTGGGAGACATGAGCAGGTGTGCAGGGTAGTCCCCTGTTTTGTGGGCTGCCTGCAGGGGCCGTCGAGGGTGTACAGGGAACACCTGTGAGGACCCACCCAGCCTAATCGCGTGTGTAACTTCCCAAGCACCCCTGTAATACACGTACCAAGCCAAATCGCGTGTGATAATTCCCGCGCACCCCTGAAATACACGCGCCCAGGCTATTCTCGTGTGGAAATTCCCGCGCACCCCTGAAATACACGTACCCTGCTGAAATCGCGTGTTAAACTTCCCGCGCACCCCTGAAATACACGCGCCCAGGCTATTCGCGTGTGGAACTTCCCGCGCACCCCTGAAATACACGCGCCCAGGCTATTTGCGTGTGGAACTTCCCGCGCACCCCTGAAATACACGCGCCCAGGCTATTCGCGTGTGGAACTTCCCGCGCACCCCTGAAATACACGTACCCTGCTGTAATCGCGTGTGGGACTTCCCGCTCACCCCTGAAATACACGCGCCCAGGCTATTCGCGTGTGGAACTTCCCGCGCACCCCTGAAATACACGTACCCTGCTGTAAACGCGTGTGGGACTTCCCGCGCACCCCTGAAATACACGCGCCCAGGCTATTCGCGTGTGGAACTTCCCGCGCACCCCTGAAATACACGCGCCCAGGCTATTCGCGTGTGGAACTTCCCGCGCACCCCTGAAATACACGTACCCTGCTGTAATCGCGTGTGGGACTTCTCGCGCACCCCTGAAATACACGCGCCCAGGCTATTCGCGTGTGGAACTTCCCGCGCACCCCTGAAATACACGCAACCAGTCTATTCGCGTGTGGAACTTCCCGCGCACCCCTGAAATACACACGCCCAGGCTATTCGCGTGTGGAACTTCCCGCGCACCCCTGAAATACACGTACCCTGCTGTAATCGCGTGTGGGACTTCCCGCGCACCCCTGAAATACACGTACCCTGAAGGAATCGCGTGTGGAACTTCCCGCGCACCCCTGAAATACACCTACCCTGATGGAATCGCGTGTGGAACTTCCCGCGCACCCCTGAAATCCACGTACCCGGCCAAATCGCGTGTGAGACTTCCCGCGCACCCCGGTATACACGCACACGTATTTTTTGTCAGCGTGTCCGTGTTTGTGGGTACCCCTTTGCACGTCATTTGTCCTGGAGGGCCACAGTATAGGACATTCATCATGGCAGTATATGGGTGCTGTTTGTTGGCGCACCTTTTGGCGCACATTTCTTACAGCCGCAGAGACGCTACCGCCTGCTTTCTTGTGGCGGTCGTGTTTGTGCCTGTGCGCTGGTTTGAGCGTGCGCTTTTTTGCCCTATTCTATTCCATGAATACGTGTTGTAGGCGAGCGTGTGGGCGTTCCGCGCACTTGTGCCCTGTACTTCCCCCGTGACGCCCACGTTTTTGCAAGTTGTTCCCCATTCCGAGTGTTACGCCCGTGTTCCGCCTACTTTTGTTGTGTGCGCCGCGCTATGTGCGAATTTCGCTGTGGCCTGTGCGATTTTCGCTGTGACCTGGCGCACGCTGTTAGATGGCCTGTGCGCCAACGTGCGTGGCGCACTTTTTATCGCACATCCGCTGGTTTTCTCGCGCACGGACTTCCATGAATCGACGTGCGCTGCTTTTCGTGCGATTTTCGCACTTGCACTGCAATTTTCGCTATTCCACTGCGATTCGCACGTTTTTGCCCACTTGCGCCGCACTAATTATTCCATGAATCGGCCTGTTAGTGTGCAAGTCAATCTCCTTGTTCCGGCTAGCAGTAAGTGCAGGAATGCTGGTCTTGCTTGCCTAAAACCCCTTTCCCTTAAAAATGGGATCAAAGTCTCCCTGCCTATTTGGTCATATTCTTGGCAAACAGTTGTGAAATTGGGAAGGATTGCCATCAGGTGAGGGTGAGGTAACATGAGCTTTTTGATTTTTAATGAATAATAATCTCTGCTGTTCAAACACCCCTTTCATAAAGCTCCATGGCAAAAGAAAAGTGCCCACATGTGCTGCGTCCCTCTGCATCAGCCTCCCGTCATCTGCAGCACCTGCCCTTCAGTACTGCAGGGCGGGCTGAAAGGTCATGTGACAGCTTCTGCACCTCATAATTGTGGCCCTATCATTCTGCTGGCAGGGTGAATTCTAATTATAAACAATACATGGTATTTGTAGGGTGACTGGTAAGAGCCCACAATTATTAAAACCACATCAAATTGGTATCATACAAGTGTCAAGCCTATGAGCCAGGTCAGCTGTGCGAAGGGTATATGGATTCAATGCTAGCCTGCCTTTCTCTACTTCAGCAAGTGAGGAATAAGGCAGAACAAAGTCTCCTCTGATTATCTGGGAAGATGGGTAACACCTCCCCTCAAGCCCAAGAGCTCTCACCAGGAGATCTCCTTGGAACCATACTTCAAAGAGGTACACACTAACAAAGGCAAGCCAAATACCAGTTGGTTGCACACAAAAGGGCCTTTGAAGCCGCATGCTTGGGATGGGGTTAGAGTAGTCAGAAAGAACAAAGGGAATCTCAGGATGGTTTTGTCATCTTGTTTGTCTGTGGGGCTCTTTTTCTTTCCTGTCCCCTCCATTTCCTGCAGTACAAGGCAAAGGCCACTTCTAACAACTGCAGGGATCCGGCCCATTACAGCAGGCTTGCTTCTCTCTAATCCCAGTAGCCTTTTACCTTTATGAGAAAGGGGTCTCCTGCTCCTCCTTTGATTCTAAACTGGACACCACGAAGAAAACCTTTCTGGAAACCCATTGGGATGCAGTCCATTCCAAGGTCCTCTGCCATAGAGGTGAAGATGTGTGCATCCAAGGCATAGGAGACCTGTTTCCTCTAACCAAAAATTGTGAAATGCATTTGTGTCTCAAAATTTAGTTGGCCAAAATGGGCACCAGAGTTCTACTTCTGGAGATACTCTACTAGTGTGTGTGAAAAGTATTAGCTGACTCCCTATACCTCTTCATTTAAATGTATTTTTATACCTCTCCCTTCTTAATAGCTATTCCATCCATAGAAGTACGTCAGATGCATTCGATAACATTATGTAACATAACAATTTGAACCATGTCTCCTTAGCATATTTTTTTGAAAAATAAAGAACGAGCAAGTGGTATTGCAACCATTCAAAGTTCCGTTCTACATTTGTTCTGTTGTCTGGGGATTGCGTATGATATGTTCATAGTTTTCTTTTTCGTTTTCTTAATTAAATATAGCCCTCAGCACCCGTGCCTTCTGTGGTAGATAGTAATTGAATTATTCTCCTCCAGGGCTGGAATGGCACCGTTGCCCAGATTAAGGGGCCTATATTCCGCTCGGGACCTAAACATAGGTGATGGGCCATTGTCATCAGGGTCAGCCCTTCCTGCGGGGGAAAAATGGCTCATTCAGATCAACGAATTATTACAAGACCTGCCAAGCATTAGTACATCATGTGCAAAATAGCAATGACTACTGCAGGACTCGGAACAAACACAATGGAGAAAGAAGATGCTGCTTCTCAGGGTTATTCTCCCTTCTCCATCATGGTACACGCAAGCGTATTTATTTATTAATTTATCTATAGATTTATTCCACAGGAGCAACATATCAATGCCTGTGAATTTCCAGCCGTTTCACCTTTAAAAGGTGTGCGTCTTCACAATAATGGGATTTTTTTAGCAGCTTGATGGAAGAGACTCCCAGGGCCTGGTGACCTGACCACCCTTTTTACAATACAATTGCTTTTTGAAAGAACAGTGAACTTCCCAGAGATGAATGATGGAAAAGAACACAGCCAGAAGCCCAACCACTGATAACAATCGCCCCATTTGTGAAATCATTATTTACCAAGATTTCCGATTGTGTGAATCAGAAGAATTATGTATTCACTTTATTAAGTAGAACGGCCAGGGAAAAGCTCATGATAGGGAGTGTATATTCAATACATTCCACTATGTGAAACACATGTTGCCCAATCAGAGATTGATCTTTAATAATCTATTGCCAATTTGCAGCCTGAGGAAGAGTGCACAGCCAATCAGGTGTCTGGAAACGAGGGCGAGAACTGTTTGTTTGTTTGTTTATTTATTTCTATAGCGCACCTTAACACTGAGGTATCTGGGCTCATACGACAGTTACAAGATAACATGTACAGTGGCAGTTACAGTTACAAGTATACATTGCGCAACGGGATTACAAAGATATACAAGGGGAAAGCAGTAAAGGCAGCAATGGTATACCTTGGTATAGGAAAACAGGAGTGCAAAGTTATGTGATCAGAAAGCAGTGAAGACAATGGTTGAAAACAGGATCCTGAGTTCTGGTTCAGGTAAAGTAGTGCAGAGTGCACCAGTGTTTATTCGTCTGCACCTAGTGTGCATACGGATAGTAGGGGGCAAAGTAGTTCTAGGTTGAGTCTTTAGGATACTAGTGCTTATCAGTAAGCCATTTGATAGACATGCTTATGAAATTTGAGAATGAATTGGTTCTTTTCAGAGAGAGGGGGGAGAGAGTTTCACAGCTCTGCAGCCTTAACATGGAAACTAATCCCCCCTGACTTTTGTAGCTTGTATCTGGGGACTGTCAAGTTGGGAGTGTTAGAGGATCTAGTGACTTTGGTTGAACATTTGAGGTTGAACTTTTCTGTTAAGTATTGGGGGGCCAAAGGGTTTAGTGATTTATAGGTGAGGGAGATGGTTTTGAGTTGGATCCTGTCCTTGATGGAGAGCCATTTATGTTGTCTCCTTGTTTATGATATGTGAGCTCTCCTAGAAATGCTCAGAGTGAATCTAAGGGTGTTATTTTGCAAGATTTGTAGTTTATTGAGAACGTGTTTACTGGCTCCCAGATAAAGTCCATTACAGTTATCTAACTTGGAGATTGTTAGTGCTCTTGCGAGGGTGATGCAGCTCTTGTTAGAGAGCAGAGGTTTGCAAGCCCTGATCAGTTTTCCCATATAGGCGGTTGCCGAAGCTGTTGCGTTCACTTGTTTTTTTGAGTTCATTGTGGCATTGAGATAAAAACCTGAAGTTTTTACCTCTTTGGCCACTGGGATCGTTTTACCGTCAATATTGAAGGAGGTGTAATCTGTATTCAATTTGTTGAAGTTGGCTTTAGTTCCTACGATCAGCAGCTCAGTTTTATCATCATTCAGGCAGAGGCCATGTGTGGCCAGCCATGCCTGAATGATTTGATACATTTTGTTCACTAATTGTACATCATCATCGTAAATACCCGCTAGAGGGAGTAGGATCTGGGTATCATCTGCATAATTAGTGTAGGTGACACACAGATGGTCCAGATTATCGAAAAGGGGCTTTGTGAAGATGTTGTACATTGTGGGGGATACACAAGAGCCTTGGGGGACTCCGCATGTGATGGGAATAGGATCAGCTGCTGCTGAGAAGACTCTCATGGTCCTGTTATTTAGAAAAGATTGTATCCAAGTAATAGCATTCTGGGAGAAATGGGCTGAAGAAGCGAGGTGGTTGCAAAGTAGTTTATGGTCAACCAGATTGAATGCTGCCGAAAGATCCAGAAATAATAGCAAAGCCATTTTCCTATTATCCTTGAGTTCATCAATCTTTGCTTTGAGGTCTATCAATGCCGTTTCCATCCCATGTTGGGGTCTAAAACCGGATTGTCGAGTTCCTAAGAGGTGGTTGATCTCTAGATATTCCTGGATCTGTAGGTAAGCTACTCTGTCCAGTATCTTCAGAAGAAAGGTGACTGTGGTAATTGGCCTATAGTTTGTGGGGATGGTCGGATCAAGTGATTGTTTTTTAAGGAGTGGTAGTACCCACAATTCTTTTAGGTTACTGGGTACTATGCCTGAGGTAAATGATGCATTGACTAGTTTGGCTACGAAAGGTGGCAAGTCTCTAGCAGCATCTTTGATTATTTGTGCCGGGCAGCTGTCGCCTTGGCACTTTGACGGTTTAATGGAGGACTTTCGTGAATTTGAAGTCTTGGGATAGTTGCAAGGTAGGCCTTATAGTGAGGTGCGGGTTGTCTGAGTTTTGAAGGTTAAGCCATTTTTCCACAATTTTGGCTTGCAATGAGATAATTTTGTTAGTGAGAGCATTCTGAATGTTGGTGCACCAAATTCTGTCTTTTACATACAGGTCCGTAGGTGTAATAGGCATTTCCATCTCTTTGAGGATCATGATTAACTGTTTCGTGCTGGAGCTGGCTTGATTAATTCTGTTGTTGTATGATTCTCTTTTAGTACTTATTATTAATATTATAATAATTATTATTATTACCAAGTATTTCTTCCTTATATTTTGCTGATAGGTTCAATAGGTTTGTTTTATTCTCGGTGGAAGGGAGAAGTTTCCAAGTAGATTCCAGTTTTCTTTTTTCGGCACGTAGCGATTTTATTTCTGGTGAACCAGGTGTTCAAGTGGGCTTTTGGTTTGCCTATGTGCAGTTTATGGGGGGCGATGGTGTCCAGAGCATTAGTCATAGAGGAATTATATAGCTCTACTAACTTGTTAGGTTCAGAGATTTCCTCTGATGAGTTTAGCGTGGGGATCTCGAGAGGCAAGATGGCATCCAGCGTGATCTTGTGTTTGTTTGTAGTTAGGCATGGAGGTGCTACCAGGCTAGGTTTTGTTTTTTTAATAATTGCTGGTAGGGTGAGTGACAGAAGGTGATGGTCTGTCCAGGATTGGGGTATGATGGCGTTTATTATAGTGTCACAGTTAAGGTTGGCTACCCAGTCAAGAGTCCTGCCTTTAATGTGGGTGGGTTGGGTGATTTTGAAGTTAAAGCATTGTTCTCTAAAGGTGTTAGCGACTGTGAGTGCTTGGTAATCATTCGGGTCATTCAGTCCTAGATTGAAGTCACTGAGTACTTACATTTGAGCAGATTTTTTGACATTGTCCATAGATTGAAGTCACTGAGTACTTACATTTGAGCAGATTTTTTGACATTGTCCGTTAGTATTGGCTAGAAGCCTATCTCGAAGGAACCAATGGGACCCGGGGGTCTGTATATTAACAGGACAGTTATAGTGTGGGACTTGTTAATTGGTATTTTGGCTGTCAGTAATTCGCAGGATAACTATTTAGGTGCAGTAGCTAACCTAAGATCTAGGCTTGATTTGGCTATGATGGCAATTCCCCCGCCTCTGGAATCAGCTCTGTCAACTCTTACAATGTTATGGTTGTCTGGAACCACGAGTAGGAGTGCCGGTACAGCTGCAACATGCAGTCAGGATTCAGTAATGGCCAAGAAGTCTGGGTTATCGGTGGTGATTAAATCAGCAATGTCAGTTGCATGCGCTACCAGTGATCTCGCATTAATTAGCACACCCTTAATAGGCTGTGTGGCAGTTTTGGCAGGGAGAGTCCTTTGTTTATTTTGATTTGGTAGTTTGGTCTGGTTTGTTGCATTTTTGGTTGGGTTTTTTATCGGTCTGGTGATGTTAGTAGGGATATTGGGGAAGCAATTAGCATGGGGCATATTCGGCAATAGCCGCAGTCTATTGCCAATCCTAAGATTTCTGTCTATGGTAAGGCAAGGTTTACTTTCAGGCTCAGGTTTGATGTGTGCTCCTTTATCTTGATATTTGGTAGGTAGTGAATGGAGTCTATCACTGAGTCTGAGGTTTCTAGCTAATGTCAGAAACAGGGGACTTGAGAGCATAGGTTTGATAGGGGATCCATTTTCATGCTGGTAGAGTAGGGGTGAAGGCTGGAGCGCTTGTTTTTAATTTGGGTAGGAAGTACGTGGGTCTAATGGTTGAATCCAAAAGGTAGTTATAGTTGAGGGCAGGTAAGAACGGTGTAGCCCTGATTGCCTTGGAGTCACAAGGCATGGTTGGACACCAGATGTATGCAGGCCAGGCATCGTAGGTTGAAGTAAGGGACTGGTTATCGCAATGAATACACTTACTAGTGACTGGAGCAAGGCGTGCATGGTAATTTAGAGGGTGGCAAGTTTGTGGTATGAAGGGTTGCTCTGTTGATAAGATGATAAGATGAAAAGATAAAAAGATGATAAGACTGTCATTGCCCGCCCACATTTCAGCTACCAAAGTCTCTTCCCCTGGTGCCACAATTTTTTTGGTTCACCCTGGCCCCTCCTGCAGCCCCTAAGCCCCTCCCTGACCCTCTCCCTGCCCACCACATCATACCCCTGCAACCTCCCACTCACCCATAACACACTCACCTGCTTGGGCTCAAGGCACCACTACTCCTTCCTGTTTCGTCGCCGCCATTAAAATTGAAAAGGGACTTGATCCCTTTTCTCTTTTCTATGGCAGCTGCCATCTTGTTTTTGTTATCTTTTATAGGATATTGGGCTTATTATTATATTTATTGAGTGTGGAACTAGCTGTGAGAAGCAAAGGAGCACTTTACAGAGGTATACAACAATACAGATGCACAATGAAGCACTTTACAGAGGTATACAACAGAACAGATAATAATAATAATTAGGCTTTTTCTTTGCCCGGGCCCTCACTTTGCTTGGTCCTGTCTAGGCTTGGGCTGGCAGGCTGTTACCGACCCTTTGCGCCCCCCCCCAATGCTGGCATGATTGCTACAATAACTTGGCAAATTGTAGATTGAGCAATAACCTACCATATAGTATCATATAACATTGAATATGACATATGTCATTATTTTATGAAAACAACAACTATTAAATGAGATTTCGTAAATTTATTAAATGAGATTGATTCACTACAGTTCATCATTTCCATATTTTGAGTAATTGTTAACAAAAGGTTGATCTAACAAAGGAGCCCAAGGTGAGAATATTGTACGTTAAGTAGGAGTTCAGACACCTAGTGGTCAAGTGTTCACATTATTCTCCCTTCCGCAGAGTCACATACAGGTTCTGTATTTATATTTTGATTGCACTAATTATCAGTAATTCCATTAAAACCAAAAATTTGGGTAGGAAGTACGTGGGTCTAATGGTTGAATCCAAAAGGTAGTTATAGTTGAGGGCAGGTAAGAACGGTGTAGCCCTGATTGCCTTGGAGTCACAAGGCATGGTTGGACACCAGATGTATGCAGGCCAGGCATCGTAGGTTGAAGTAAGGGACTGGTTATCGCAATGAATACACTTACTAGTGACTGGAGCAAGGCGTGCATGGTAATTTAGAGGGTGGCAAGTTTGTGGTATGAAGGGTTGCTCTGTTGATAAGATGATAAGATGAAAAGATAAAAAGATGATAAGACTGTCATTGCCCGCCCACATTTCAGCTACCAAAGTCTCTTCCCCTGGTGCCACAATTTTTTTGGTTCACCCTGGCCCCTCCTGCAGCCCCTAAGCCCCTCCCTGACCCTCTCCCTGCCCACCACATCATACCCCTGCAACCTCCCACTCACCCATAACACACTCACCTGCTTGGGCTCAAGGCACCACTACTCCTTCCTGTTTCGTCGCCGCCATTAAAATTGAAAAGGGACTTGATCCCTTTTCTCTTTTCTATGGCAGCTGCCATCTTGTTTTTGTTATCTTTTATAGGATATTGGGCTTATTATTATATTTATTGAGTGTGGAACTAGCTGTGAGAAGCAAAGGAGCACTTTACAGAGGTATACAACAATACAGATGCACAATGAAGCACTTTACAGAGGTATACAACAGAACAGATAATAATAATAATTAGGCTTTTTCTTTGCCCGGGCCCTCACTTTGCTTGGTCCTGTCTAGGCTTGGGCTGGCAGGCTGTTACCGACCCTTTGCGCCCCCCCCCAATGCTGGCATGATTGCTACAATAACTTGGCAAATTGTAGATTGAGCAATAACCTACCATATAGTATCATATAACATTGAATATGACATATGTCATTATTTTATGAAAACAACAACTATTAAATGAGATTTCGTAAATTTATTAAATGAGATTGATTCACTACAGTTCATCATTTCCATATTTTGAGTAATTGTTAACAAAAGGTTGATCTAACAAAGGAGCCCAAGGTGAGAATATTGTACGTTAAGTAGGAGTTCAGACACCTAGTGGTCAAGTGTTCACATTATTCTCCCTTCCGCAGAGTCACATACAGGTTCTGTATTTATATTTTGATTGCACTAATTATCAGTAATTCCATTAAAACCAAAAATTTGGGTAGGAAGTACGTGGGTCTAATGGTTGAATCCAAAAGGTAGTTATAGTTGAGGGCAGGTAAGAACGGTGTAGCCCTGATTGCCTTGGAGTCACAAGGCATGGTTGGACACCAGATGTATGCAGGCCAGGCATCGTAGGTTGAAGTAAGGGACTGGTTATCACAATGAATACACTTACTAGTGACTGGAGCAAGGCGTGCATGGTAATTTAGAGGGTGGCAAGTTTGTGGTATGAAGGGTTGCTCTGTTGATAAGATGATAAGATGAAAAGATAAAAAGATGATAAGACTGTCATTGCCCGCCCACATTTCAGCTACCAAAGTCTCTTCCCCTGGTGCCACAATTTTTTTGGTTCACCCTGGCCCCTCCTGCAGCCCCTAAGCCCCTCCCTGACCCTCTCACTGCCCACCACATCATACCCCTGCAACCTCCTACTCACCCATAACACACTCACCTGCTTGGGCTCAAGGCACCACTACTCCTTCCTGTTTCGTCGCCGCCATTAAAATTGAAAAGGGACTTGATCCCTTTTCTCTTTTCTATGGCAGCTGCCATCTTGTTTTTGTTATCTTTTATAGGATATTGGGCTTATTATGATATTTATTGAGTGTGGAACGAGCTGTGAGAAGCAAAGGAGCACTTTACAGAGGTATACAACAATACAGATGCACAATGAAGCACTTTACAGAGGTATACAACAGAACAGATGCATAATAGAACGATTTGCAGAAGTAACAACAGAACAGATATACAGAGGGGGGTAGGATACAGAGGGACACAATGGAGGGGTACAGATGTACAGGGTGGTGGGAAGGAGGAAGGATGGCGTCTAGTGATTCAGGTGGCATGGTGGGTGACATGATGATCTAGGTGTTGAGGAGGAGAGACTCCTAGAAGAGGTGGGTCTTGAGTTATTTTCTGAATTGTAGGAGCCTGGTGGAGAGTCTGATGCTGATGGGGAGGATGTTCCATAGTCTTGGGGCGTAGGCAGAGAAGGCTTTTTTCTGGTCCTTTCCTTTTTGCAGCTGCGGATTTCAAGTCTGCATGTGTCCTAGCTTCTGGTGGTGCGCTGTCCGCCTGAGATGCCGAGTTCCTCCACGAGGTAGCTGGTTGACTTGGGGACGACTGCCTTATAGATGATGCAACAAGACTTGAATACAAAATAATAACTATTCGCACTCGGGACAACATCCCCTGGTCATGAGGAATACCCGGCCAGTGACGGCCCTGAGCCTTTGCCCGGGCCCTCACTTTGCTTGGTCCTGTCTAGGCTTGGGCTGGCAGGCTGTTACCGACCCTTTGCGCCCCCCCCAATGCTGGCATGATTGCTACAATAACTTGGCAAATTGTAGATTGAGCAATAACCTACCATATAGTATCATATAACATTGAATATGACATATGTCATTATTTTATGAAAACAACAACTATTAAATGAGATTTCGTAAATTTATTAAATGAGATTGATTCACTACAGTTCATCATCATTTCCATATTTTGAGTAATTGATAACAAAAGGTTGATCTAACAAAGGAGCCCAAGGTGAGAATATTGTACGTTAAGTAGGAGTTCAGACACCTAGTGGTCAAGTGTTCACATTATTCTCCCTTCCGCAGAGTCACATACAGGTTCTGTATTTATATTTTGATTGCACTAATTATCAGTAATTCCATTAAAACCATGTAATAAACATTTTACTAATTAACACAGAAATCTTAATACAACCCTACTACATACTATGAAAGAAAAGCAATTTAAATGATCATTCACACCCATGTTCCAAAAAGCAATATCTGTCAAAATATTACAAATCATATTTAAAAATAAATGTTCAGAGGCTATACATTGCTTGTGGGTTTGCTTTATATTAGTCAGGCATGAGTGTAAAGATATATCTGTTCATAGTCTTTTCGTAGTACATTACTTTATAGATCTCCCTGTAGCCCATGTTTACAGTGCTAACCATCAAAATAAAAAACGACGCCAAGACTAAGGTACCCTATAACTAACGTTAGGGGGAAATTAAAACTCAGACTATATATGATGTCCTAATTGTTACTCTTCTGGCGTGGTGCTCTTCTTGGAGAAGGAGGTTCAACCACCGAAATGTCGAGTCATATTTTACTGCCACCGGTCTCTCCCTTCTTCTTCTTCCTCTTAAGATTCTTGGTGTCAAAATCGAGGTATGTGTAGACGATGTCACCCTGTGTACAAACGTTAATGAAATAGTGCATGTTATTTTTAATTTATTGTATTGGTTTGAAATCTTATACAATATATCAAAATATTGAACAAAAAGAACAAAAATATCAAAAGAATCCCACAAAATTACAATCATAAGAATTAAATCCCTAGCTGTACAGCCTATACATAATTAGAATACATCATTGATAAATAGTGTATGTGTAAAACAGGAGCAACTGAAATATTCAAACAATGAATTATTGGCAAAAAGTGGCATGTAATGCTGGAATATTTTAACAAGTGCATTCTGGGTATTTAACCACTTCACCTCCAGACAACAGCATGTTGGGCCAAAAAACAACAGAATAATGCAGCAGATACAGGTGTTGATCAAGTTGATGTCAACAGAGAAAAACAATGCTTTCAAAGGTGCCCTGGGAGGTTGATTCCATTGAGGTCAGTGAGATAACTGTGTTTGTTGGAGGCCTGAATGTACGTTCACAGGTCTTAAAAAATTAGGCTGAATTTTGAGATATGCGTAAACTGGTCATACACGTCTCATCAAACGTGCACTTTTATTCTTCAGAAGGCCTTGGTATACTTTCCTTGATGAAAGATGAAACAAGTTATAGGGTTTGAATTTCCCTATATAAATCAGAAATGTGCAATAAGGGCACTTGTGGTGGCCATCTTATATGTGAGATGTCTATTTGTTTTGTCATTTGGGCTAATTGTAGGTATGAAGCGATAGAACTCCAACATTGTATGGCTTTTTATTGCTGTCCCTATCAATGTAAATTTTAAAATGATAGATTTTGCAGTTTTTTGCGAGTGCAAAATCTCTGTAAACTGGCAGACCTGCTTAAACCTACTCATGAGTAGATTTCTGTAATTTAGGATAATTAAGATATATATTTACTACATTTATAGTAGTTTAACTTACTCATGAGTGGATTCCTGTAATTTAGGATAATCGAGCTATATATTTACTATATTTATAATAGTTTAACTACTCGCAGATTCATACACCTGATTTGGCCTGCAAACCTCAACTCACACCCAATACTGTTCCCAAGATCCTCTGCCTTTGGAATGTAATTATTGAACAAAAGGGTGAATGCGTCACACAGAAACACTACAAAAAAACATAATAACAATAAAAAACAATTCCATCCAGGATGCTTTACAAAGGGTACAGTGAAATACTTTGACATCAATGATTCAGTTTAGGATTGGAGGTCTATTTGGGAAGAAATGGCCCTCATTATGAGTTTGTCGGTAAATCAATTGATTTGGTTACAGTTACCACCCTTCGGTCCAGTGGATTTACCACAGGATTAAGAGTGTTGCCATGTGGTATAAGTCCCCATTTTCTGGAGTCCACAGAACTCTATAAGGAGTTTTCCAGATTTACCATGAGCAGTACTTCAATGCAGTAAATTCAACGATTTTTGGCGGTAAAGTGGATGATTTACTTCCAGATTTTTGCTGGAGGCACATCCTTACTCTTACCGCCAAAACTAGTGGTACAGTGGTTTGGTAATGAGGCAGTAAAATTGCTGCAGCAGAATTGCCTCCACTTTATCACCATTTTTGGCTACACCATCATAATCATAGTCTTAGGAGGATAGCTCAGGGGCAACATGCTCGCCTTGGAAGCAAGATGACACAGAGCAACACAGGTTCGATCCACAGGTCTGCTCTGAGAAACCTCTGAGTATTAAGCGTGTTATAAATAACATATCATAACATATCATATCATAATGATGGCCACAAATGGTGACAATACAGATTAATAATGCACGTTATGTACATTATGTGCAGATACAAATAATAAACACATTAAGTACCATCATACACAGGTGAGGTCCATGTCTGAGTGCCACTGCGTCCCGGGAGGATAGCTCAGCGACAACATGTTCACCTTGGAAGCAAGACGACACAAAGCAACACCGGTTCGATCCCTGGGTCCGCGCTTAGAAACCTCTGTGTATTTTTAAGCGTGTTATAAATACGCAACTAAGATAAAAATAAACTCCAATTGCGCATCTGTCAAGTCTTCTTTCTTGAAGGAAAGATCACAATGGCAACAAGCCCAAGAAACCCAAATAATTGTCTCCTAGAAGCAAGACCTACAGATATAAGTCTTTGAACCACAATTTGTTGAACAGGTAGTAAGGTGAATGGACAACACTATGACGGAATGCATCCATATGTGCTGCTATGGTAAATCGCCCTCAGTAAAGGGAGATTGCCACAGAGTGGCAGCACCAAGAAGACAGGTGAGACGAGTGGCATTGGTAGGGGCAGGGTAGTTCAAAAAGAAAAAGAGAAAAAGGTTTTCATATGTAAACAAGTATTTTAAGCTCTATGTAGAGAAAGTAGAAAGCACAAAGAACTTCCACAGATTGGAACAAAAAGTATACTCATACAAAGACAAATTATCGGAGGCGAATTGTAACTTGTAATGTGAATTGTCCAAACACAAAAACAAAGAGAAGTCTATTGTTGAATACATGGAGGGATGAATACTGAGGCAAATTATTATTTAAGGAAATACGCTTAAAAGAGTAACGCCTTTCAGGGCTTTCAGAATTACTAGCCAGCTGCAGTAATCATAGCTGCCAAGGCAGCCAAACTAAAGATTAGAAGGGATGTTACAGATGAAACAGCAAAATGGGTTATAGCAAGACTAGAGCCACTGATTCAGGGATATGAAGGATTAATGGAGTCAGTTATTAAGGCCTAAACATAGACAATCCTACACATATGCAACAACCTAACATGGACGTTACACAGTTTTCCGACTCATTGTGCCTGAGGAGACAATATTGCATTAGACATACACTTAAACAAATACTACGGATACAGTAAAGCCAGGCTGCCACCCATGGGAAGACAATATCTTTGATGAAAACTATGATCATGGATCAATGGCTTGTTGATCAATGGAGAGTTCTCTACCCCAAAGATAAGAAATGCACTTTAATTCTAACAGACGCAGATTCAAGAGTTGATCGCTTTCTAATATAATTTGCCAAATCCCAGGGAATTTTTTAGATATAGAATTAAGGGGACTCTCCAAATGCTTCTCATAAAACTGTTTGCTGAAGCCTATGAATTTCACAGAAAGGCAGATAATGGACGTTTGTCCGAAATCTTCTCATGGACCAATAATATAAAACAATCTTGGGCTGAAAGATTGATGACTACATTAAGCATAATCAGAGGTTTTCTGGACGCAATTATGATTTGGGACACATTTAATAACTATATAAGAGGCTAGATCATTGCTTATGGTATTCACAGAAAGTAGAACAATATATGTGTAATAATGTATTTAAAATAAGAGACACAGAGGAGATAGACAATCAGAAGGAGTATGGTGGGAGAACATACATGAGACCATATGGGATTGTAATCTGGCCTAATGACAAATGGTTCATAGGCAATGGAGACAAAACCAAATAGCTATCTGTGAACATTTTGACAAGGGAGGAAAATGGCTATCAATGCAATCTAATAATAGAGGAGCAAAGCAAAATAAGAGCCATTGGAAGACAAAGCACTGGACTAATTACTAACAACCCGGATCAGATGTTTTCAGAATTTTGGGAGAATTACAAAGATTGTATAATCACGCAGAACCCTTGAACTCCAATGTAACTCTTGAGGAAATATAAGAGGTATTGGGTGGAGTGCTTGACCCCCAAATTATGAAAAACAAGGAGTTTTCCTGCATTCTAAACAGTACAAAATTGAACAGTATACATCATTTATAATAAACATTGAATGCAAAAGTAGAGGGCAACATGTACAACAGGTAAGGTTTTCTTTAGACAAGGACATGGTGTAAACGTAACCATCAGTGAAAAATATTAAATGAACAAGATCAAAAACAGGTGATAATTCACAATAGTTTTGAAGTAAATATTTACATAAGAGTAAACATGTGGAAAATCCTCTAAATACAATGCATAGTAAGAAACAATATGCAGATAAATCCTAAATAGGAGTCAATGGGTGAATAGCACAGATCACAATTCAGTACAAATAAGTTCATAAAATCTCAACAAGTATACATTTTTGGGTTTTAAAGAGTTTTTTGGAGACATCCATGGTATGATTCCCTGGAGTGTGTCCAATGCGGAGTCTTCCTGACTTCGGGATTCGGTCTGCCTCCACTAAGTGAACAGAGAACTTCGTTGGCATCCTCTTGTATCACTCTACTTTTCCCCAACTGCCGGTGGGCGTTTGAATCTCTTGCACTGGAGACTTCGGATGCTAGCTTCTTTCTCCAACAGGTCTGGATACTGCTGTGCTGGCCACCACTGTGCTTCTCATTATGGCTGCGTTCGGCTCCACGACTGGACGTGACACATCTGATAGCCCTTTGTTCATTTTTATACATTGTATCCCGTTCTTCTCATGTCTCATGCGGATTGCACAAGTCCTAATTCTTTGTTACGGATTTTTTCCTCATGCCTCCTTGGGGCCACGGCGTACCAGTGTTATCAAAGTCAATGATCTTCATGTGTTCTTCCTCTTCTTAGTGCTTTTGGTTTTAGGCCCTATGTTACAACAATACCTAGGTTTGCTTTCAATGTATTAGGTCTGTACATTAGGGAGGGCTAAGGAGTGTCAGGGAGTAATAACATTCAAGGGGCTATACCCCGGGTGATTGTCCTTATCCCCAGAGGGGGAGTAACTCCCCATGAGGTCCGCCCACATTAAACCCCCCATAGGGGGACTATTGGGTAGTGACTGCATCTCCCTAGCCTCATGGAAAAGGGCTCTGCCATGGGGAGAAGTGAAGACGATGTGTGAACCACCACATATCCTTCCCCTAATGCTGCTGGCTTCCCCATCTCCCTCTAAGAGAAATCGGGAAACAAAATCGAAATGTCCCTGTTCTTTGCCTTTCCTGTGTTCCAAGTGAAAACAGAAAGGCTGGAGATCAAGGAACCAGTGCATTATCCTTGGGCTTGTCTCATTCCTCAGACTGAGCCAGGTGAGTGGTGAGTGATTGGTTATTAAGGTACCTGTTAGGCGTATTTTAAATACTCCACCATCCAATTGATTGCTGGGACTCCAGTTTGATGGTGGCATAATGTATTTTCCATTGCAAGAGCTTCTGGCTGATATATAAGACTGGATGCTCTAGCTCTTCATACTCCTAGGATAGAACGGCCCCTATGCCTACCTTGGAAGCATGCATCTGGAGGATGAACACTTTATTGAAATTGGGAACTTTCCAAACAGGCTCTCTACATAAGATGGGTCTCAGTGTATTAAAACGTGCCTGATCTTCCTTCTGCTATCAGAGTTTTTGTGGCTCAGCATTTTTCAATTTATCAGTGAGGCAGGATGTTATGGCTGAAAAGTTGGGAATAAACCTCTGGTAATACCCAGGCAGCCCCCAAAAAGTCCTTAGGTCTCTTTTGGTCTTTGGGGGAGGTGTTTCTTGTACAGCCCTGACTTTTTCCAGTTGGGTTTGGACCAGCAGATTTCCCACAAAAAAGCCTAGATATTTTACCACTGACTGGGATAAATGACACTTTTTGGGATTAGTGGTAAAGTCGACTTGCCTCAAAGCATGGGTGATCTCATACAAGTGGAACATGAGATCCTCCCAGGTTTTGCTGAGGATCACGATATTGTGAAAATACATGCCACAACAGTGGGAAAAGGGTCGCAATATATGGTCCTTCAGTTACTGAAAGGTCACTGGGACCCCATGAAGTCCAAAGGAAAGGACTTTGAAATGAAATAACCCTTTGAGGTGGAGAAAGCCATCTTTTCTTTATCAGAAGGGTTCAGTGGCATCTACCAATAGCCTGTGGTTAAATCAATCATGGAGATACATGGAGCCGCTCCGAGTCGATCAAATAGGTCATCAATCCGAGGCATCAGATAATTGTCAAACTGGGACACAGCATTCAACTTGCGAAGTTTATACAAAACCTCCACGACTGATCAGGTTTGGCCACAGGAACTACTGGAGACAATCACACACTCTGAGATGGTTCAATTATGTCTGCAGTGAATATTTTCTCCACTTCCTGGAGGACTATCTCCTTTCTCGCCTCTGGAATTTGATAAGGCCTTAAATTAATGACTTTGCCTGAGGGTGTGTGATTGTAGTGTTTGGCATCTTTCACTCACCCGGGTTTATTACTGAAGACATCTGGGAACTGATGCAGCAAATCCTAGGTATATTGTTGTTGTTGCTTAGGGAGATCAGAGAGGATCAAACTACATTCAGCTGTTAGTGCAGAAGAGGATTCTACTGGGTTCTCCTTCCACTCCTTTAGGAGGTTGATGTGGTATATTTGGGATTTTAAGTCTCCTTATGGTTAAAAGGACCTATCCTTTCTAAGATTTCATATGGTCCATAGCATTGTGAAAGCATTTTGTGCTCTGAGGTGTGTAAGAGTACCAATACTTTCTGCCCGATGCAAAAAGACTGTAAAACAGTCTTCTTGTCATAATGACTCTTTTGGCCTTCTTGTGCCTGTCCTAGATGTTGTTTTTGGATTAGATCCTGCACTATGGTCATGTGCTCTTTGAGTCTCGGAGCTTTTTGGGACACAGGTAACACTGCCTCGTCTCTTTCCTCCCCGGTCTCCCAGAGCAAACCCTATGGAGGCTTGGTGAGCTTATCTGATGAAAAAAAGGGCCCAAGGGATCATTGTCTCCCAGTTGCGTCTATCTGCTTCCACTAGCTTTTTCAAAATGTTTTTAAGGTTTTATTAAAATGGTCTACTAGGCCGTCTGTTTGAGGATGGCACACAGAGGTGCGTAGGGTTTTTATATGGAAGATCTCCTTTACCTCTGCCATCAAATTTGACATAAATGTACTCCCTTGATCAGTCAACATTTCTCTTGGGAAATCTACCCATGACAGAAAAATGAGTGTTTAAGAATCTTTTGTGAGATATCATTTTTCAATGGGAAGGCTTCCGGGTACTGGATCTCATAATCTAGTATTACTATAATATACTTATTCCCTAGTTTGGATGGCCCCAACGGACTCACTATATCCATGCCAATTCTAAAGAATGGTACCTCTATTATATGGAGGGGTTGTAGTGGTGCAGATGGAGGGGAGTGTGGAGCTGTTTTCTGGCATAGGGGACATGTGGCTATAAAGTTCTTAATATCAGCATAAACCCCTGGCCTCTAAAATATGTTGATAATCTGCCGCTGTGTTTTTGCTGTTCCCAAGTGGGCCAAAGTCAGATGGGCATGAGCCATTTTGAGGACAATTCTCCTATGACTTCTAGGGATGACAATCTGGGTCCTGGTTAACCCTTCTGCTGTCAGGTATTCCCTAAATAGAAGGCCTTGTTTTAGAAAAAAAAATGTCCCATTCATAGACCTTCCTTTCTCTTCGGGCACTATCTTTAGGAAGGCTTCTCATAGGATAGGATAATTTTGCTGAGTGAAAGATTAGGCAGAAATTATCTATGCCTCTTCCCCAGTAATTCTCTTGGTTACTGGTGTTACAATAGCAGGGGGTTCCTCATCAGCCTCTCCAACACCTTTAGTGCCTTTTTTTGTGACTTCTTATTCCTGAACCTCTATGAGTTTGGGAAAAAGGGCTGCTTCTTAAATTCCCTAGGTGATATTCTCGCAATTTTTTACATGGTAAATGTGTTTCGCATTATTCTGTATTAATATCTTTATGTCACCCCTGTAAGTCTGTGTCTATTACTCCAGCCATTACATCCAGGCCATATTTCCAGGCTAAAACG
Organism: Ambystoma mexicanum; assembly: GCF_040938575.1. Lineage (NCBI taxonomy): Eukaryota > Metazoa > Chordata > Amphibia > Caudata > Ambystomatidae > Ambystoma > Ambystoma mexicanum. Next base: position 805,170,634 of record NC_090921.1, read on the forward strand.
GATTTTGACAGTAGGTGGATGTAGGTACCCTTAGGAGGTGACAGAATTAGTCCTGTGGGGATCAATTGGCATTCTCCTACTTCTATAGAGACATCCCAATTGCTGTGTAAGTCACAACCTATAGATTCACTAGTAGCTACAGTGGGATCAGTGGCCTGACTGCTTAGTTTGGAGTGTTTCAGGGTTCCACAATTTATAGCAGTTGGGTCAGAACCCACTACTGACACCATATATAAGGGTATCAAATAAGAAAGCTGACACAAATGTGGCATGGTTTTGTTAAAAACATTTATTTCCCAAATAGAAAAAAAACCCTGTCGGTCCCTATCTCTAAGAGGGGATTCCCTGCCTCAAATTAAAACAAAAGGAATTTTTAGAATGTCCGTCAAATCAAAGTTTCACCGCCCTGTGTCAAATCCTACACTAACCTTCGCACTATTACTAAAGGATTGCAATTTGAATTGGTTGTTTACAATTGGTTATTTATAACGCGCTTAATACCCAGAGGTTTCTAAGCGTGGACCCGGGGATCGTACCTGTTTGCTCCGCATCATCTTGCGAGCGCATTGCCCCTGAGCTATCCTCCCGAGACCTGGATAAACTAACAGAAAGTTCCTTCTTCAGGAGAACAGTTCCCTTCTCCTGCTTCTTGTGTCCAAAGAATGCTCTCTTACAACAGGAATGCCAGGGGGATTGACTCACTTCCCCTGGTTTATGGGTTTCACCCAGTCTTTAAGTTATTTCCTGTCCAGGAAAGTGCCTCCCTTCTCCTGGTTTAGATTTACACAGTTTCCAATAAAACCAGGGGGCATGATTGCCTTCCCCTGGTGTCTCCAGAGCAACTCTCAGATCAGGACCAGGAGAATACTTCTCTTTTCCTTACTTGATACAGTTCACCATAAGGCCAGGGAGAATGACTCCCTTCCCCTGGCATCTTCAACAGAAGTCCTGGGCCTGTCACAGGAGAATGACTCCCTTCTCCTGGTGTTGCAATACAGCCAGGGGGAAAGATTGGCTTCCGCTGCTGTGTTTATTACAGCTCTTTGTTTGACACCCAGATAATTACTCCCTTCTCCCGGTATTGCTTGGCACAGTTCTTGCTCACTGTTGAGGTTCCAGACCCTTATCTGCTGGCCAGTGGTTTCCACGCTATCACTGCACCGAAAACAATTTTATTTGATACTCTCTTTCTCACTGCTGGGGTCTCAGACCCCTCTCTGGTAGCCAGTGGTTTCCTCATTACAACTGCATCGAGGAAGTTTCCCTCTGATGCTCTCTTTCTCACTGTTGGGGTTCCAGACCCTTCTCTAGTGGCCAGTGGTTTTGTTACCGCTGCCCCAAGGAAGATTTCCTCTGATGTTAGCTTTCTCACTCATGGGGTCCCAGACCCTTCTCTCAATATGCCCATTAACATCCTCGCTAATACAGGGCCAGGGAAAAGCCTCTGTCTTAATCCCTGGGTATCCTCCGGTTCTTGTGTACCTCTCCTTACCTCTTATGGGGCGCAGGTACATTGCTGGGACTTCTTGGGACCGGGTCACACTCCTACGGCTCTGTGGGCATCTCTCCTCTGTAATCATGGCTTTGCAGCATCTTCCTGGCTTTGGGATTCGGTCCGCCTCTAATCTGCGAGCGTAGAACTTCTTCAGCATCCTCTTGCCACTCCCCCCTTTTCCCCAGCTGCTGGTCAGCGTTTGAATCTCTCACTCACGCTGGAGACTTCAGATGCCAGCTGCTTTCCCCAACAGGACTGGATACTGCTGTGCCTGAAACCAATGTGCTTCTCGTTATGGCTGCATTTGTTTCCATGGCTGGGCTTGACACATCTGATATCCCTTTGTTCCAAATTATGAACTGTATCTATTTCCTCCCATGAAGATTCCACAAGTCCTTCTCCTTTATAAGGGATTTAATCCTCAAAAAGTGACAACACCTTGTGAATCGTCACATAAAGCAGTGGTACTAGAGTTTGAACCTCTTTTTTTCCCCACACAGGCATACTTGTAATGAGGACCAATATCTATATAAACTGCTTAGGTATGTTTCTGTACTCAGCCAATTCAAGTCATCAGTGTCAGTTTCCCCTCTGCTGTCCAAATGGTAAAGTGCACTTCTGTGTGCCCTTCCACTTCAATAACAGCTACCTGCTTAACAAACAGAATGAGCACGGTTTTATACAGTCACCTTCACCTTCCACTGTCCCAAACATTTAGAACAATTTCAAGTTACTTCTCTTCACACAGGGCACCGTGGTTCCATTGTCAATGAACAGTTAATTACCGGCTCAACGTTGCAATCTCTAAAGAGCGAAACGCTATAGCATAAATGCCTCCTCACGAGCTAAAACTGAAAGTAGGTGCTGTAATTGAAAGTAGGTGCTGCAATCATGCTACTACACAATCTTATGCCATCACGGGGACTCTGCAATGGAACAAGGATGACAATTAGGCATCTACAAAGACACATCATAGAAGCCTGTGTCATCTGTAATCGGTGGAACTTAGACACTGGTATTATACGGGGCATACTTCTCATTCCATCTGATACAAATTTGCTTTTCAAATTCAAAAGAAGACAGCTACCTAAACGTTTAGCCTATTTAATGAGCATTAATAAGGGGCCTACACCCCCTTCCTGGAAGTGATTGGTGGTCATTCTGATATTTAAGAAGGGGAGCAGACGTGACCTTATGAATTACCAACCGATATTGACATTTAATATCTGCTATAACAGCATATCTTATGCCGGGAACTGCTAGTGCTTAATACAGTATTACCAACGTATTAGCAAAACAATTGTTTCTTATAAGAGCAGAATTAGTAGGTTTCAGTAAAACAAGGATTTGTGGTGTGGGAAATATGACAGAATATATACACAGAGTTAGCTCTATTACTTATATAGCCACCAAATTATCCCTCCCATTAACAAACAAAAAATGGCATTTGACAAGCTTCTGTGGGATTTTCTATGGGTGACAATGGCAAAGATGTGAATAACTGAAGATTTTGGAGAGGCACTTAATACTCTTTAAAAGAACGCACAAGCAATGGTTATAGTTAATGAGCAAATATTAGAAACATTTCCAATAGATAAAGGGGCCTGTCAATACTGTCCGCTTTTCCCATTATTCGCACGATAGAGAGAACATTTAGAATGGTCTATAAGAGATTAGAACTAATTAACAGTGTTTTGTCACATAAGTTTCAAAACAGATTCCTTCTCCACATTATGCAGATGTGCTGCGTGTATTGTTCAAAGTCCATGTAAACACGTAAATAACTACTATTACTCGGCACTGATGATATTAACATTTATAGGGCATGGGATATTCACTTACCACACTAAACCTTCTTACATGCACTGAAATCAAGCAGAGCATACCATAATGGAGGGAACCAGAAGAGTTACTTAGAAATCCGCATTGCAAGGCATTCAGAAAACATGTTCAAGGAATATTGTGAAAAAGTCATGATGCAGAGTCAAATGGGTTTAATACATTGGTAAAACGACAACATTCTCCAGTAGCTAGAAACAGAATTGTGAAAATAGTCACATCACCAAAATATATATGTGTCACTATTTATTACATTAACACTTTATAATCCCCAAGGTTTTCCTCAGAAATAACTGTATTTTGCAAATACCTTCATGGAGGACAAACAAATATCTCAGTGGTCATTGGAAAGTCTTGCAAGACCAATGAAGGATATCATTTATTCTAGAGAGTATTATAAGGCTACCAACCGATACATGAATGAATTCACAATTGAAGAATTCAAACCTACATCAATTTCCTACAAACATGGTCTAGCCACACTCGCCAATAGTTAATACACCAATAATCGAAGGAAGCGGTAAAAAGGAGATATTAGAATTTAGGAATTTAAGGATTCTCTAAGGGTCTACAGGGAGAAAAGAGCAAAGGGCTGAGCAAAAGACACAAGCCCAATATCGGGCAAAGCTGGTAGGAAACTTACTTAACAATGGTAACATAACAAATGAATCTTTAAATGCAGATATCATACTTACCCTATCATATATTCAGTATGAAAGGACCTGATCTTTCAGTCAGAAAGAGACTAGCCAGAACCTCCGTAAATCTTGTCAACTAAAGCATATTTTTCAGGGTAAGATTAAGGAGCACCACATCTATAGGTTCTAGAGTGTTCTCATTGGGCATGGGAGTAGAAGGGTGACAAACCCATCCAGCGAAGGCAGCAGGACCTAGACATTCATATTTCTATTTCAGGTTGAAACAGTATACTCCAAAATTTGCTGACAGCTTTGATTGAAATAGCATTTATCCGTAATAATTGATAATTCTCCACCTCCTTTTTTCACTGCAGGGTTTAGCTAATATGAAAAGAGAAACAAGAATGCAGTGTTTTCGATTTAGCATAACTTAGTAACATCTTATATACTTTCTCTATTCTGATATGGGGTGTTTAGGAAATTAAAATTGGTACTATGTCGGAGGATGAAGGAAACTTTACAGGTTATGGCCAAAGGAGAGAAGATTGTTCAGGGAAGAGCAGATTTAGAATCATTTGTAAAAGTACACATTGGTAAGACTTCATATTCTTAGAGAAAGTGGCATATGGAGAAATGTAGGGAAAGTGCCAACATTAGGGTCACATAGAAATTGATTCTTTGTGAAGTAAAGTGTAGGGCTTGTGATAAATGTAAAACCTGACAATGCTGATAGAAAATAAAAGGAAGGCTAACACGGTTGAATATGAATAACCTAGAGGGAAACATTGATATGTGCAACACTGTTAACGGTAAGGTTGAATTTTAGCCTAAAGATGACGTTGAAGCATTTATTAAATATATATACTTAGTAGAGAAAATCACACAAAACACCAATCATCTGAGTTTCTTTCCTTGCTGGATTTCCTCATACAATGAATGAAGCTGGAGATTATTTTATGCAGCCATTTACTCAACCTGAGATCAGATTGGCTTTAGGTTCCTTGAAGTCTGGCAACGTGCTGGGCACTGATGGCTTAATAGATGAGTTCTTCAAAATATTTGACACTCACACAACGCCTAGCCCTTTAGAGGTTTTTACAGAACATATGGATAGAGGTCTGGCATGAGAGCTTTCCAGAAGCCATGATCGTACTCATCCCAAATGAAGCAAGGTCCTGGAAACTTGAAACAACCTCCCCAATTACTCTCTTAAATGTTAGATGTAAACTGTTTGGAAAACTCCTTGCCACGCAACTGTTCTTCCTGAAGCAAATGACTCTAGATTGAATAGGTTTGGTAAAAGGCTGACCTGACTCATGAGAATTAAGGCTGCTTTGCAATGTTAAACTTAGATGAATGTAGTGAGCTGTTGCAGCTCAAGACGCTGAGAAAACAATCATTCACATGGAGTGGCCATATCTTTGAGTGGATCTTGAATGGCATAGGATCAGTAGCAAGGGTATAGATTTGATTAATATCCTATAGGCTGCTCCAAAACCCACCTTATGTGTTCTAATCGATTGTGGCCTGATGCCTTTGAAATTGTGAGAGGGACTTGTCAAGGTCTTCCTTTTTACCCACACTATTTGTACTGGCACTTTAACCACTTCTGGAACATATCAGAGCAAGTGGGGTGTCAATAATATCACGATTGGGCCAAAATAAAGTATAAGATGCAGCCTTCAAGGTTGACATCTCTCTCTTTATTTCTAAACTAGATGCACATCTGCTGGATACATTCTGTCCAATTTCTGCTTAAAAACTGTCTCACCCCTATGATATAACTGTTCCCTAATGCATCAATGTGAGGTAGGGATGGGGAACAGAACGATTTACAATATTTCATTCTTCATAGAACATTGGGCAGTACAGTGAATGCGACCTGCAGAAGCTGTCTGGCAAAGCTAGCATGGTTTCTGGCAGGAGGGACCAGGGGCGTCATTTGAGACTGTGCTTATTATATGTCGTGTCATGTTATGTAAGATGCTAGTTGAACAGTGCATCATTCCCCAGTTGCATGACTTCCTTGCATTGATGGTTAACAATGGGGGTGAGGCGTTATTTCTCAAGGGACTGTTGTCCTGAGGGAATATTTCAGCATCTGTTATCGAACAACGAACACACCGAACATCAGCACAGGACTTGGAAACAGCATTTGCCCCTCCCACTAACACTCTCTCCCCCTTTTCTCACAGAGCCATGAGCAGCGAGGCCAACAAAAATATCTGAAGTGCTCTATATAAAACCTCTTTAAATTACATTACATCACTGTACAAGGTGACTATAACATGCATATAATGCATTATCTGGCATTATTTGGCATGACTCTTGCCTTTGAGGGTACATTTGGCATGATTTGGCAGGGATTTAGGTTGGTTGCCTTTAACAGAAAAGTTTGAGGCCGAAAAGACCGTAGCTAACTTGACCGTTATGGTCAAACAACCCAAAGTAAATGCCTCCCCAAACATACCCCACAATCACCCCACCTTTTTTCTTTTAAAGGCACACCTTGTTGTGTGCCGCCGACTACCTGTGGCACCGGTTCCCTTCACTTACGTGCTTGGGTACCGGAGCCGCAGGGTCCTTTCCTTTTTTTAAAAACTTTATTCCCGTATGCGTGGGACACCCCGCAACCCCCTGAATCCTAAGATTCTGAACATGAGAAGCGGGGGACTCCCCCGCAATCCCCACTATTCATGTTCAGTATTTTCAGATTGTCAATGGAAATGCCCAAAAAGACTGCATCCATTCGTACGAATGGTACAGGCCTTTTTTGGTATTTTGTACCATTTGTACAAATGGATACAGTCTTTTTGGACGTTTCAGGTTGGCAGCACCTACATTCATGCGTCTGCACCTTACATCTATTCAATATACCGTACACACATGGCATTAAGCGGCATGAGCACACTGGAAGGGGGAGCTGGCCAATCAGGATGCTCAGAAATCAGGCTGCATTGTATGGTACAAGTCTGTGTTCCAAGCAGCCTGTGTAGCCAGCGCTGGTGACACTCTACCATCCAAATTCATTCCGAACAACCCCAACATCTTTGCACCTTTTCTAGTTTACTTCATTAATTCTTCTTTTCTATGTAGTTCGGTTCTGGACTGTCTTAAATCAGTCGTGGTTACCCCCTTGTTGAAAAAACCAGGCCAAGACCGTCAGTCCCCTTACTTGCGACCCGTTACCAACACCTTTTTCTTGTTAAAGATGATTGACAAGGTCGCCACAATCCAATTTCAAGCACACTTGGAATCAAGAGACACTCTCCATCCCTATCAATTGGGTTTTCGGGCAGCGCACAGCACTGCGACCGCTATGATAGACCTTCAGAACAAGATGCTCGCCACAGTTGAGAAGAGTAGGGCTGGACTGCTGGTACTTTTGGATATGTCAGCTGCTTTTGATTTACTAGATCATACCTGCCTCCTAAAACGTCTGCTACAGCATGGTCTCTGTTCCAGGGACGCAGTCTCCTGGATATCCTCTTTCCTTGGTAACCGGACATCTAGAGTGTGTTGGGAGCAAAGCCTCCTCGGGTGCCACACTGATCCAAGAGGGAGTTCCCCAGGGGGCATGCTTATCACCTGCACTGTTTATCTTGTTCATTCGACCTTTATGTGACCTACTCACCATCTTGAATGTCAAGTTCTGCAACTACGCTGAGGACACTCAGCTTCTTTTTGAACTGAGTGGTAACTATGAACAAGAATACGGACAGTCGCAATATGTGTGTAGCATAGTTGACGACTGGATGAACCTAAATTCCCTATGCCTAAACCCATGGATAACTCAACTGATGAACTTCGGCTCCAAGCAGGCTAGAAGCAAATTGCCGGATAAATATTCATCCATGTCCATCAGTCAGAGCCCTATTGATATCCAAAACAAAGTCAAAACTCTGGGCATCTATATGAACGCTGAGGTAAATACTTCAGCCCAGGATGATGGAATTATTCACGGTGCATAGTGTCACTTGAAAGTGCTCAGGCACTAAAAGTCGTTCCTAACTGAAAAGAACTGTGTTACTCTAGCAGGGGCAATCATTTTGCCCTGGCTAGATTATTGCAATGTGTTGCTGCCTTGAGTCTCATTGCACTGCACAAACCTCTTGCAAACCATTCAAACGATGCGGTTCTAACGAAAAGAGATCATGTGTCAGGTGTGCGGACAAACCGGCACTGGGTGCCGTTTAAGGCTCTATCACTTGTCCACAAATGTGTCTTTGGCCAAGTGCTACTCTATTTGAAGAACCACATTACCCCATATACCCCTCCACCGTCACTCCGCTCAAGTTGCTGCCACCTGTTAAAGGTCCCTCAAGTAAGGAAAAGTCGAGGTGTCTGGAACTCTTTTGCTCGATTGCTGTTCAATTATTGTACGCTCTTCCTCTGGCACTGTGGTTGGAAACAAACCAACTGCTCTTTAGAAAATGTCTAAAGACACACTTATTTACTTAGGACATCTTGTTCCATCTTTTCCTGCATTTTGTGTTGTCTCGTCTTGCTGACCTTTTGCGTGTTTGTGTTGCGCCCCGATGCCTATGGGCTTTCGGCATCTCATATATGAATAAATAAAAATAAATAAATAAAATAAAAAATCTATATGTTGTAATATCTTTCATTAGCTTGAAGTTCAGAGGAATCAGAGGCTTCACTTGGCATAGGATATCAGTACCTGTTTCTGTGAGGATGTACTTTTCATATTGTGACGACATCAGATATAAAATGCATAATATTGCAGCACAAAGGCATTGTTGGCGACACACAAAATATATAATGGCTGCACCTGGACATGTGATGTTGTACTTAACATATTATGATTATTGCATGTGAGCCGATAACATTCCTAAGATGGTAATATGTACATAACTACACTTGGCATATTATGGCAGAACCTGAGGCTATGTAACTCTATTTAACGTATTTTGACTATACGTTGCAGTTGAGACTATACATGGCATGTCATCAACTTCAACTGGTTTCTTCTTACTAGGCAAGGGATGTGAGCATCAGTGAGGCTTGGTCTTTTATAACAATTGATGAAAATGTGGGCGAAGCCAAGGGCCATGGCCAGAGGGCCCCGGAAGATTATATAGCATAACAAAACTCTTGAAATTCAATTTAAAAAAAGGATTCATACAGAAATAACATTTTTCGAATTACCACAACAAACCTCATGAAATTGAGCAGGTGTGGAAAGTGATGACCCTCTTAACTGTGAGTCCCCCGTAACTCAGCCCATGAGCACATACATGACATCACAGCAGGGAGTAACAATTAGGTTCATAATTAAATCATCAGGAACTTCTCTAGAGGAATTCTGAGTTAAGATGGTGGAAGCTTCCCACAACTGCTGAATTTCATGGGTATTGTTAAGATAAATTAGATAATCTGAGCAGATAGTAATGTTTTTAATATGCCAGTCTGTATGGTTATCGCATAGCAATACAATTTCACCTGTGCAGAGAGCATTGTGAGTACGTCAGAATAAAAGAAAAATACCTTTATTTCCTCATGCCACGTCAAGCGCTGCGAAGAAATCGCCCTGTCAATCCCAATTCACATATACATTAATTCCACACCTCTAACTCCCCCGATCCTGTGCTTGCTCGTCATTTCTTTGATGTCTATTGTGTGTATATGCAAGCATGCACAAAGAAAAGAGGATCCGTAGATGGAACCCTCCTGTCCCCTGCACACCTTACAATCCCGTCAATTGACGGTTAAATCGTTAGTTAATGAAAATTTGCTAATACGTTCTTGTTTAGTCTATAAGTTCAAAAAGGAACAGCTATAAACATAACTGTAGTACAGAAAATGTGTTTAATGATTAAAAGAGAAAAACATATTCGTCAAAGAAAGTACAGTTCAACTTATAAAATGGCTGCTGGGGGTCACGTAACTAGTTAGCATGCAGGAGTCTTGTTCGTTATCGGAATTAACCAGACAAATCGCTCCACCAACTAAGAACGGCCATGCGACCCCCAGCAGCCATTTTTTAAGTTGAACTGTACGTTCTTTGACCAATATGTTTTTCTCATTTAATCATTAAACACATTTTCTGTACCACAGTTATGTTTATAGCTGTTCCTTTTTGAATGTATAGACTAAACAAGAATGTATTAGCAAATTTTCATTAACTAATGATTTAACAGTCAATTGACGGGATTGTAAGGTGTGCGGGTGACGGGAGGGTTCCATCTCCTGATCTTCTTTTCTTTGTGCAATTTTATTGTGGTGGCTGTGTCAGGGCCACTTTTCCTCCCCTGCACATAAAACTATTAAATACCTGATTCTTTACCATTCATTGAACAATCTTAATCTAGTCAATCCAGGTGTGCTCCACCTAACCCTTCGTTTTTATGCAAGCATGGCCATTTCAGTCGCCCCACAATGAGGAGACAGGAGAGTACCAGAGATGCCATCTCCAAAGAAGGTGTGGTTGCCTGGGGTGCGAGGTTAGTGAACTAGAAGGAAAGAGGGGGACTAACGTGGGTAGAGTTTGTATTTAAGGAAAATGATTCAGGTAAGGCATAAAAACAGTAGGCTGGGTGTTTAGAGTGATCAAATGACTCCATGGGGGTGCTGTGTACAATGCTTTATTACCGTGCCTAAATCCAATGGTTTGCATCAGGACCAATCATACATACATTTGCTTGATGGATGAAATCCAAGGACTCAGACAGGAGGGGCAAGGCCCATCCCATTTGCCCAACATTCTCACCTCAACTCACTTTTGCTCAGAGATCTAACTGACAGCTGGTGATAGTTGATATTTGCTTGTTTGATGGATACAAACGCATTAAACCATCTCATGCAATTGAAAAGGTTATTTACATGCTGCTGAACATTGAGTGTGTTGCAGAGGAGAGCCATTTACCTGTGTGAGCATGTGTGTATGCTTCCAAGCAATGCAGTTCTACTGAAGAAAGGGGGTGAATACAAAGAGAGAGTCATGAAGAGAGCCAAGCGAAGGGGGCCAAATAATTTCCATCATAGACCCCGCCCCCCATGTGGGCCAAGTTCACATGTTTAGATCGCCAGAGACCTTTCAGGTAACTGCACACCTATATCGAATTCTAGGAGAACCCTTTCTGCCTTTCACAGTTGACAAAAAGGACTAACGTTTATTTGCATAAAAGCTAAATATGCTATTTATTATGCAATTGAAAACTCAAACCTCCACCTGGCATGCTGGAGCAAATAAAAACGCCCCAAAAAGTGAATATATCTCCCTTATTGCCCTATGCCCATATGTATACTGCAGAGGCCAACTATGTTGTGAAAGTCTGGCTACATCACTGCCAGGATGACAGAGAGTGCACTGTAGACATGAAGCTGTGGTGTCACCTGCCATGTGGAAGGTTTGTTTGTTAGTTTATTCACTTATTATGTGCACCAGACCCGTAAGTAATAGGGCGCAGCAATATGAAAATGCAAGGCTTACATAGTTACACAATATACAGATATATACAAATATGATATAGAGGCTTATGCAGTTACAACATTATACAATGTGCAAATATAGCAGCTTATATGGTTACAACAATATACAATGTACAAATATACAGATTACAGAGTGTTACACTCCGTAGAACACTTAGACTCACAAGTAGAATAGTATACACATGAGTTTCAAGTAATAGCGCAGTTAGATGAGGATAATGTCCTGTAGAGTAGGAGTAGGTAACTCCAGCTACGGACACAGCCTAAAAGGTAGGAGGCTAAGGGTCAGTCGAGATGATGTGTTTAAACATTTTTTATGAAGTGTAGGTAAGCTTGGTCGGTTCTCAAGTCTTGTGGCAGTAAATTCCATGATTTAGCCGCCTTTACAGGGAAGCTATTACCACCAATAGTGGTAAGCCTGTATCTAGATATAGCCAGGCAGTTAACATTGCCAGCTCTAGTTGGTCTAGGAGAAATTCTTCTCTGAAGTTTGTCTGTAAGGTAGATGGGGGCAGCATTATTGAGAGCTTTATGAGTCAATGACAACATCTTTAGCTGTATTTTATTGCCAGTAGACAGCCATTTATGTTGGCGTCTAAGGCTTGCTTGGGTCAGTGGTCGAAGTGAGCAGGAATGGTTGGCAGCAGAGTTAACAGTTCCACTACTTTTTGCAACCATTTGACCCATTCCAGAACTGTTCTTTGTGAAGTTAAAGCACACTTTTCCCCTTTACCACCCAATAGCAGTTACAGCTACACTGAAATCTGGTTCAACTCAATGGGCTGTCAACCAGCATGGCTGCAACCCTTGAAAAATGTGTTGCATGTTGCTGCCCATCTGCCTATCCTACCCCCCACTGGGGTCACACATCCACTACTATTTTTGGAACACTTCTACCACTGGCTTGTGTATTTATCTCTTACCTGGGTGCTCCCTGTGTCTGCTGCCGGTGCCACAGATAGACCTCGCTGGGATCCTGAAACAGGTAAACATATGCCTTCATGATAAGTGTCCCTTTAAAGATTCCACCCCTGCACTTGATGTATTTTCCACCTGGGACAATTTTAAATGAATGAGAAACTTCACAGATCTATGCACACCACACATACACATAGCAAAGCCCAGCACGCAAGTTGCTTGTTCCTATTTTCATCTCACTGTAATGTCGAAATTGTGCATAACAAAAGAATATTAACCAGGCAACACACCCTAAACAGAACATACAAAGAACAAGTTATTAAACTACACAGGGGAGGACCAGAAGGTGAGAATGTATTAGGGGATATTAGGGACATGGTTTAGTATAGTCAACATGGGGTTCTCAGATTAGAACCGAGTGTACAGGTAGCTGAAAAGCATTTCATATCATTAAACATGTATATCACTAACCACTGCTTCATACACAGTCAAGACAATATTTTGGATTCTGAGATGCTTATGCTCAATAAGGCAAAAGTATAATACATAGTCAAATAAATGTAATTCACCATACGATTTGTGTGATGTTGGTTCGCCTCCTGCTAGAAATGGGCCTCATTCCAAGACTGGAGGTGCGGAAACAACGCTGCCGGTAAGTTTACCGGCACCCTTGTTTCCAGACTGCCACACTACAAGTCTGCCTTTTTACGGAAGCACCAAAACTGTTTGCAACGGTGCCAGTGCTTCTGTCTCCCCACTCCCATGGAGTCCTACGGGACTCCATGGGAATGGGGAGTTCCCAAACCCGCCGCCTGACTTCATGTGCTGACGGGACTTGTAATGTCCCAGTGGCACTGGGAAGTCAGGCGGCAGATCCGGTGTTTCCGGGTCGGCGGCAACACGTCGGTAGCACCAGGGGGTTAACGCCGACCTCGGAATGAAGCCCAATGTTTCTATTTGCAGTTCAAGGCCTGCCCATGCGTCACATATTTCATTACTAGAAAACATGGCCCACCCCCCTGCTGGGTCTGGACTATTTTAGGGCCGCATGAGGGTGGTAGCGTGCCCTCACCTGCAGCCTTTTCCTGGGCAAAGATTTCCAGGGCAGTTCACTGAACAATTTGGCTGATTCACCCAAAAATTCGGGTGGTTCAGATTTTGCTCAAACTAGTGGGATCGAATTCAAGTCAAGTAGGATTAAAAGCAGCTGATTTGCCCTGTTATATTCAGTCGTGCACGTTGAAAATGCAAGGTTACTGTGAAGGTGAAGTAATGCAGGAGGTCGGAGATGCATAACCCCAATGACAGGAATACAATATAGACCATGCCACGCCCCAAGGTTTCTCCCCAGAATAAAGACATGAGCAGGAAGAGTGGCCATGCTTTATTTTTTACTGGATTTTGTGCACCCATATAACTAAAGGGAATGCCAGAATAGTGCCAAAATCTGCGAACACTGGCACTTTAAACCCAGTTTTGGTATAAGACCTCCCTCAAATATTTGAGCAAAGAGGTTTTTTATGTCCTTTTTGGAAGCTTTCAGAGTGGCAAATGACACAAAAACATGCCCTGTCCGCAGCTGAGAAAGAGTCCCTAAAATGTATAGAAAAATACCATTCGAAAAGTGCATTTGTGATGCATCTGCATTGTTCTGAGGGGGGATGTGTGTGTCTTGTCTTGTTGTTTGACCAGATCCAGCCTTTATTGTTACTGTTTTTAGAAACCATCGCTGCATGAAATGGCTCATTCCTGAGAGTTTCCCACCATTTCCCTCATCTGAGATGCAGTACCTTTATCACAGCGCCAGTAAACCCTATACAGGGTCAATGACAAGGTCAGCAACAGTAGAAGGACCCCAGCCACAACGGGAGCCGCACAGCCAGTGACATCACCAGATGGGAAAGCTAGGGAGAGGACATAGAAGAAATATTACCCAAAGTACATGCACAGGCATGAATGCACACATACAGGTACACACACAAGCATGCACACACCCAGTTTTTTTCTGATACAGAACCTCCCTCCATCTCCTTACTGCCAACTCCAATATACCCTCTCCCGAAACAGAAATGCTCACCCCATTCATCATCTCTAGAGCACACATGTTGGCGTCCAAACCCCAACGGCCGGATTACATCCCCCTTTGGGACACTCAGGAGAGTCGTGGTGTCTGCCAGGAAAGTTCACCACCTGGGAATCTAGTTGGACCCAAATCTCACAGTTTAGCCAAGTGTTTCTGTTCGGGAAAGTGTGCAGTCAAGGCAAGTTGGCTAGATGTATAATGACATTTTTGTTAACCCAACAATGTAGAATGTATTATAAGTGCTATAATACTCGCGAGAATTGATACAATACAGCAAATTTACTAAAACTAGGCTGCACTTGAAATGTGCTAGTCATCGGCTGACTAACTGCCTGTTGAGAGGGGCATAATGGATACAATAGCATCTGCAGCATTCCTGGAGTCATTTAGGAAAACTCAAGATCAACAAGAGTCTGAATAAACATCTGCAACAGGAACTCTTTGATCTATGCGGCAATCACCAAACAGATGTGATCAATTCCTGTCAATTATTGGCCCTGCTCTTTGGAATGTCTTGCAATGTGGCCCTACTTTTATCGAGCTCACATTGGGCTGCAAGTGGGATGAAAAGATAAGTGGGGACCTAACATTTCAAGCAAGAATATGCATCTGAAGACCTGCCCTGAGAAGCATAACTAAGGATGTAGGGCCTACTAGATGTGAACAAGAGCCCTGTGTGATAAGACCACACACTGCACACACATTTATAAAAATATGAGTGTGACTTACCCATTGATGTGAATACCCAGGGTGTTTAACTGGATAACTTGAATACCAATGTAAAAGTGCCTTTGCGTCACAAAATGGAAGGTGGCGCCTGTAAACCAGGAATGTCCTACACAGTATCCCGTACCAAAAAAACAGCAATTGTTCCATCTTTCATGTTACTGCCACCAGACGTAGTAACAACTTCTCCCTGCACGTGGCAAATCATTACTTTGTGGTATAGTTACCTCCTATGTTTCAAAGCAGGAAAATAGCCTTCCCACCCCTCTGTTTCTAGGCCTAGGTTGAAGATGTACAGGGTAAAATAACGGTATAACAGTATGAGGTGACGATGAATACATAGTTGTAAAGGAAACAATTTATAAGCCAGAGGAGAGGCAAAACGTTTTTGGAGGAATGCGGAAAATGGGAAAAGATTGTGTGAGGAATTCGACCATTGGCACAGGGAGAGTGAGCTCGCCTGGGCTTTTTTGATTTTTTGATAAATAAAAATGAATGATGGGAGACCAACCTCCTGAGAAATGAGTGTGGCCATTCAGCACCCATTTCATGTTTCCCACACCAAACACATAGTCAGTCACCTGTATACTGGGAAGACAAAGCCTACAGGAGCCATCTTCCCCTGTCATATTCACATGGCATGTGACAGCCCTGGGTACATCAAAGCATTCCAAGAAGGGGGAAGGCACACCTTCCTCCAGCCATGAGCAGCCTAATTAAAATATCAAAGGCTCAGAGGATCTGCATTCCTTTGTTCTCCGGCTGGTGGCAGTGAATACTAATGAGAGATAATTGAGGCAAGCCTGCCGAGTGCACTTGGTTGCCGGAGAGACAACATAAAGGCGGGGCTAACAACCCTTTGGTGTGCAATGTGTCAACTTGAAGCTAGTTCCCACCCCTCTTTATGAAAGGCAGTGAAATGCATGTCTTGGTCCACTATTTACCATAGTAAAACCCCTGCAGAGCTGACCCCTTTCAGGGTGGTTGCCAGAAGGCCTTCCAGAAGGGCATTGCCGACATCTAGTTGGAAGGGCACAAAGGCTTGCACTGCAGATCTGAAGTTGTTTGCTGGGATGAAAGACTTTATTTTCTGCAAGGGGGGAAAGTTGTTACCAAACTGTTTGTGTCTCCCTTGCTATGTGCTCCTTAATCAATATGTGTGTGCTGATGTAAAACCCAAAGGACCCATATAGCCAGGTCTGCATGTCAGGGTGTTCTGTGTAGTCGGTCACCGGTAGGAATTCTGTCTTGGAGGGACTGTGCTTTAGCTGAGCACTGTTACACCCAGGGTTGGATCAATGAGAGGTTCAACTTGAGCTTGTGGGTGTCTTTGTTGGAGGAAATCTTGAGGTAGAGCTGTATGTTATCTGTGTGTTGGTGGATATGGATATTGTTTGAAGTCAGGAAGATTTTGGCAATTTCCATGCAAAAGTTGGCAATCATGGGGAAGAGGATACATCCTTGCTGGGCCTCCACAGTTCATGGGTAGAGCTGGTGGTGTGGAGAAATCCATTTGGATAAATTGGTGGCGGTTTGCAATGAATGATTTGAATGAATTAGTGGGGACCTAACATTTCAAGCAAGAATATGCATCTGAAGACCTGCCCTGAGAAGCATAACTAAGGATGTAGGGCCTACTAGATGTGAACAAGACCCCTGTGTGATAAGACCACACACTGCATACACATTAATACAAATGTGAGTGTGATTTACCCATTGATGTGAATACCCAGCGTGTTTAACTGGATGACTTGAATACCAATGTAAACGTGCCTTCGTGTCACAAAATGGAAGGTGTCTTCTGTAAACCAGGAATGTCCTACACAGTATCCCGTACCAAAAAAACAGCAATTGTTCCATGTTTCATGTTACTGCCACCAGACTCAGTAACAACTTCTCCCTGCACGTGGCAAATCATTACTTTGTGGTATAGTTACCTCCTATATTTTAAAGCAGGAAAATAGCCTTCCCAACCCTCTGTTTCTAGGCCTGGGTTGAAGATGAACAGGGTACAATAACGGTATAACAGTATGAGGTGACGATGAATACATAGTTGTAAAGGAAACAATTTATAAACCAGAGACAGAGTAGAGGCATAACGTTTTTAGAGGAATGCGGAAAATGGGAAAAGATTGTGTGAGGAATTCGACCATTGGCACAGGGAATTGGAAGGGCACAAAGGCTTACACTGCAGATCTGAAGTTGTTTGCTGTGATGAAAGACTTTACTTTCTGCAGGAGGGAAAGTTGGTACCACGCTGTTTGTGTCTCCCTTGCTATGTGCTCCTTAATCAATAGGTGTGTGCTGATGTAGAACCCAAAGGACCCATATAGCCAGGTCTGCATGTCAGGGTGTTCTGTGTAGTTGGTTACCGGTAGGAATTCTGTCTTGGAGGGGCTGAGCTTCAGGTGAGTACTGTTACACCCAGGACGGGATCAATGAGATGCCAGACTAGTGCTTGTGGGTGTCTTTGTTGGAGGATATCTTGAGGTAGAGCTGTATGTTATCTGTGTATTGGTGGATATGGATATTGTTTGAAGTCAGGAAGATTTTTGCAATTTCCATGCAAAAGGTGCCAATCATGGGAAAGAGGATACATCCTTGCTGGGCCTCAACAGTTCATGGGTAGAGCTGGTGGTGTGCAGGAATCCATTCAGACAAATTGGTGGCGGTTAGCAAGGAATTATTTGAATGAACTGAGGGTGGTCTCGCTGACCCTCATGCGACAATGTAGACAAAGTAGAATGTCTGGTTGTTAACTGTTTCAAATGTGGCGGAGAACCAGGAGACTAGGATGGCTCCTAGTCATCTCGAGGATGGTAATAGAATCATTGATCACCTTGATGGTAGCCATTTCTGTGATGCATCTAGCTCTGAAACCAGAGTGGTTGGACTGAAGGAGGTGGTTTGCATCGATGTTGGAGGTTTTGTGTGGCTCCTGCTTTCTCAAGGATTTTAGCAGTAAAGGGAAGATGGGTGATAGGGCAGTAGTTGCTAAAATCATCAAGGTCCAGTGCTGTTTTCTTAAGAAGCTGAAAGGTTTGTTCAGTCTTGAGGATCTAGGGGAAGGTGCCATGAGTGAGGGGGCAGTAGATGATTGCCAGGTAAGAGTGGAGTGCTTTAGTTGGAAGGATCTTGAGAACGGAGAAGGGAGGATGTCATCTGCATATAATGTACTCCTAAGCATTGCTAGGACAGCAGTCAGGTCTTCCATGGTGAGTGTTTTGAAAGTTGTCCAGGTAGTGGTGATTATTGGGAGATGGGATCTATGGGGTGAACTGCTGGCTAGGGGTTTGGTGTCTATGTGCTGGAGGATCATGCTGATCTTCTTGATGAAGAAAGAGTTTATGCTGTCAATTTTTCAATTCAAGTGTGGTGCGGTTGTGTTGGGCAGAGGGGTTGGATGCAATGCCTGATGAATTTGAAGAGAATGTACTTTCTTTGTTGGCCATTGCTATGGTGTTCTGGCAGTATTTGGGCTTATCAGTGGTAATCAGTCGTGTGCGTGCAGCCCAGAGTTCCTTGAGCATGGGGAGGTTGAATGCACTGCAGGATTGTCACCAAGTCTTTTCTTGTTTTCTGATTGTTCCTTTTTGAGGTTAAGTTCTTGAGTGCACCATGGCATGGAATGTTTATGCTTAATCGTATGTTGTTTCACTGGGGCATGGCGGTTGATGTTGGTTGCAAGGGTGGTGTTTAGTTCTTGTAGAAATTTGTTCTAATCCTGGTTCATCAGAGGAAGATCACCCCATGTCAGGTGGTTGTTGGCAAGGTCTTCTGTGAGAGCTTCTGCCGAGAAGTGCTTGAATTATCAGAAGGCTTGTTTGCTAAAGTTCAGATGGGTGTGCTTAACTGGGCTGGTGTGCATAATGTCAAAGGGGATTGCCAGATGGTCCTACAAAATGAGCAGGATTGGGGAGCTATGATGGAAGGTGGGCAGGCCGGTGATGATGAGGTTGAGGATATTACCTTTACGGTGTGTTGGGTTGTTCATGTGCTATGTGAGATTCAGAGTTTTGATAAGGAACTGGAGATGTTCCTTCATGTACGTGGTTGCTGGGTTGCCAGGGATGTTAAAGTCACACAGGAAGATGTTGGTGTGTGTGAGAGAGATGGTGGTGACCAGGTCCGCGAAGTCGCACATGGAGGAGATGCTGGGCTTGGGTGGCCTGTAGATGAGGTGGAAGATGTCTTTTTCTTTTGGGAAGAGCAAGAAGTGTCACAAGAGGTTCATGAAAGTGATTTACAGGGACCATAATGGGATAGCTTGTGGCTGAATGCGTATGTATATGGGTGAGTGAGGGTGTATTGCTTTCCAATGTGACCATGAATAAATGTAGATAATGGCTTAATGTGTGAGTCAATGAATGCTGCTGATTGTCTGGGTATGTGAATGGGGAATGTTCCAGGATATGCATGGGTTACTTACCTGTAATAGGTACTGGGATGAGTAAGAGGGACATAAAGGTAATAAATGCTGTTGAAAATAAGAGTGAATTAATGCTGCTGGTTGCATGAATGTATGAATGGAGAATATGCAAGTGGATACTTGTGAACATTTGTATTTGTATTTATCGTTTGCTTGTTAGGCGCTTATACTGCAAATACATTCTGTTTCAATGTGCCCACAGAGCAATAATGAGGGAACATGGGATTGCAGGACAATTAAAATATACAAGAAATACAGTGGGGAAAGGGACGGCCGAACCTACAATGTCTTGTGAGTATTCAGAACGTGCAAGTGCAGCAAGGAAGAGGGCAGTGGGGTAGGAGCTGTGGTGTCCATGCTCGAGGGTGAGCCACAGATGAAGTGCAAGGTGTGGTAAGTGCTATGCGGCCAGGAGCCGCATTGGGTTGAAAAGTGCGAATCTCCAGTGCAGAGGGTGTGCCGAGGCAAGTGCTGAGGGTAGACAGAAGCTGGGGAGATTGGGTGTGAGTGGTCAGGGACCCGAGGATGCACAAGGGTATATGACATCAATCCCAGCAACTGTGCGATTAGCAGAGGAGGGGATAAGGGAAGGAGGAGGAAAAGAAGAAAGGTCTTGATGTGCTTTTGGAATTTAAGAAGGTCCTGCTCAAGATGCAGAGGGAGGGGAGGCTGTTCCATAGGAGGGATCCAGCTGAGGAAAGTGAACAACCTTCTGCTCTCTGCTTAGTGAAATGCTTCACACAAAGGGAGTTGGTGCCAGAGGAACGTACAGGTCTAGAAGGAGAGTATTTTGTAACAGAGAGTTGCAGATAGCGGGGTCCCCGGCCCCAGATAGGTTTGTGGATGATGCAGAGGGATTTGAATTTGATCTATGCAGCAACCAGGAGCCAGTGGAGACATTTTAGGGTAGGAGAGATGCGGCCCCTGGGCTTAAGGCCAAGGATAAGTATCGCTGCTCTATTCTGGATTAGCTGAAGGGGTCGCAGAGTGGAAGAAAGTAGGTTAAGGAGGAGGCTTTGTCAATAGTCAAGCCTAGAGAGAAACAGGCCTCGGGAGACATTGAGCTTCGTGGGGGGGGGCGGGGGTGAGAAAAGGGAGAATTCCTTAGAGAAGGAAGATTTGAAAGTGGGAATTCTTAGCAATGCCCAGAGTGTGAGGTTTATACTGGTATATATTGTGGGGAAAGGCATAATGAAAATGTGTTTGGAAATGCTCTTTTGCACTGTTGGAGATTTGTATCTACTGGATTTTTTCCTGAGTTACACTATAAAACCGACTGCAAACTGTCTGGATTTTTGCCTGTTTATTCACAGAAATTGTGCTGCATAATGTACCATTTTAAGCCACTATTCAAAGAATGTGCTCGTTGGATACCCTCAAAAAATCATTGGATGGTTTAGGCTACCTCAATAGGCTCTGTCGCTTTCACATATTTGTGGCAAATATTTACGCCCCTCCAATAAGAAAAATCACCAGTTGACAATAACAATATTGGCTGAAGGAGATGGTACACAAACATGGATATTGTTGCTGTGGAGGGATGATCCCTCAAAGCCCGTGTCCACTCATTAACTGTACAGTAGGGCAGGTCATTTATCCAATTTAACTCAAATATAACAAAACACAAGATGGGTATTTACATTTTTAAAGTGTTTTAAATAGCCCCCAATTGTTGCTTAAGGCCAATTTCTGAGCATGTGTGGACTGATCATATAAGAACAACATGAATACTTGTGAGAGACCAGATATGGGGAGCAGGAAACATGGGAACACAGCTTCATATAAGCACATGAGCAAGCAAGCATAAACTCATATTGGAGTTTGTATAGATGAGAAAGGCGAATGGCTAAGTGGGATATTGGAGTGAGGAGCTTTAGCAAGTGAGGGTAGATGGGTTTAGCAATAGAAGGATGTAGGAAATTGTGGAGCAAAAACCTAGCCAATGGAAATGAGTTGTTCTCATCTCCTCTCAGTTCCTCTTCCTACATCAAGTTACAACATTGCTTACCTTTGTAGACCAGGCTCCTCTTCACCCCTCTGTGGGATGAGTTGAATTGGGACTCGCAGGTGATCTCTCCTCTCGTACAGGTCTCCATGGGTAGGGCAATATGGCTTATGAATGTTGAGGTTCCACCTCTTCCTCTGATTGCACTCATCAGCCCCTGCTGTGGGGTCCCAGAAATGTTCCAGGACACCCAGACCTGCCCAGAAACAGCCCTGACCACACAGGCCAGAGGGACAATGCCCCCAGGAACATTCAGCCGTGGTGGGAGTGTCACAAGCAGCACTGACGTCCTTTCCGTGTAACTGTCTGAGAAGGAACACAGGCAACAACAACTCTTAATCCATAGTATATGGCACATACATATGTGTAAACATTCCAGATTTCCGAAAAAAACCAAAGGCCATTTAAAAAAAGACACACATTATAGTTCAACTATACCTGCCTGTCACACAAGAAGCACACTAAAACACGAGGAATGTGTTCCCTCTTAGGTATTGTGCAATCTGTGAGCAATGCATGTAATTGATGTGCTTGTATATGTTGCAACACATGGCTAATTCCAAGGAGCAGTGGGAGTGCTTTTACAAAGAATGTTAACTCTATCATCAGCTTATCAAGCATGAGGCGTTGCTCTTTGAACAGTAAATTGGATGGAGTCTGGGTTGAGACCTTGTTACAGTATTACAGATATGAAGGGACATCAGCGGTTTGACTGGGACAATCCTAGCCGGCATGCTATACAGCTCTCTTTCACATTATACATATTTAGAGTTTGAGGCACAAGAAGTTAAAGTGATTTGCCCAGAATCAAACATCTTTTTTATCAAGTGGCATAACCAGATTTTAGGTCACCATGTCCAGCAGATTCTAGCATTAGTAACATACCCCCAGATCACATATGCTGGTAAGGAGTGGTTAACGAGGTTCCCAGAGAAGTGACACATCTCTGTGACATGAATACGAAACATCGACAACTCAGGAACAATGTCAAAATGTGGGTTGCCTAGTAACAGTAAGGAGGTGATTTTCAATGGGTTGATATGTTAAATGGAGGTGTAAAAGTGAGTTGTAATCCTTTTACTTCTCCATTTAACACCCTGTCCCATTTTTTCTTGCCTTTCCATTGGGTGGGAGTGGAGCAAAGCAGAGTTTGAACATATGCTTTGCTTTCCTCCTCTGTTAGTACCAATGTAGAGGGGTTGAAAAGTCTGCTTGTACCAGCCCAAATAGGAAATAATATGTACCTGCATTGTCACCAACCTGCCCTAAGAGACCCCAGGAGCCCATGCTGTTTTGCTTTTTTAGCAAATAAAATTATGCAGGTAACTCAGCCTCAGAAAGGGTGGTCTGCTAATCAGATCTCCCTTTCAAAAAGCTCCATGCCAAAACCATGAATAGTGCATACATATGCCATTGATGTACCAGTCTCCTGACTTCTACAGTACCAGCACTGCAGTGGCACAGGACATGTTCAAAGGTCTAACGTACATTCCTGAAAGCTGCTGGAACAATGTTCCTGTAGGCAGAGGACGATTTCTAACTGACTGCACCTCTGATCCAAATTATAATAATTGTGAAACCTAAGTCAGCCTGGTGTCTTGTAGATCTGTAAACATAAGCCATGTTTGGTTGTGACATGGTGGCTGAAAAGGTCACACAATTATCCAGGAACAACAATTTGATATCACAATAGTGTTATCGCTGTGAGGCAGGGCCCATCAATGACAGGATTGAAGTGTATTAGTATCTGCTCTGATTGGCTCCCAACATGCTACCATGTTAGACAATGGCCAGACTGCTGCCTTTTGATCCTCCATCAGAAAGGGTTACCCCTTCCTGTTTGGGCACAGGAAACATCTGCAAGAGATTTCCTGGGAGACAGAGCTTCAAAGGCAGCATTGAGATAACAAAGCCTGGTTTATGGCAGGGTTCGGAACACTGGTGTCCGTTTAAAGACAGCAGACATTAGAAGAGGGCATCATTAGAGTAACTGAAAGCTACAGGTAGACTAATAGAGGGGTTCCACCATTTTTGATTGTGTTGGGGCTTTCTAACAGTTACTCTTTTTGCTCCCTATTTCCTACAGGACAAGTCACCCTGGGTAGGATGTCAGAAGGCAAGGGTCAATTTACAACAATAGGCATTGGACATCTTACAACAGGCTTGCTTTGGACCAAGCTGCTGTGACAGTCACATTCACTTGACCTCTGTTGCAAGTACAGCCTACTCCAAAGTTGTCTGACAGAGATGCAAAAAAGAATGCATCCAAGGCAAATGCAAGATCCATCCCGTATCCATTCCTGAATAAGTTGTGGGTAGAGAGCTCTTGGATCTCGGCCTCACTGCTGGATGTGAACATAATGGACCTCGTTCAGGTGCCAAGCACCTTCCTGGAGTGAAGGTGCAGGATGAAAGGAGTCACCTTGTCCTGAAGACCCTGGATTGAGCTCTCAGCAACACAGAAGCCCAGAATCAGCTGGAACTCTGTCCTACCACACCAGCACGGCTGTGAGTCTGCTCAAGCTAATAAAGCACTGGCAGTGCTACTTTTGGCACTCTCAGAAACTTCAAAATGCTTACTGCATCTCGAGCAATCCAGGCACCGGCTCATTCCATTGTTGCGGATTACCTTGGATCTAGAAGGATTTTACCTTCCTTGGATTGTTGAGAGTGTGTTGTAGCACTTTGAAGCATACTATATGTGATAGATGTAATTACCAATAAACATCTCAGACCAGATAATCGGACAGACCCAAGAAAGATGTAAAATACTGCTTTAATCTCAATTAAAGAAAGCATGGAGTTATACAGCTATCTAAAAGGATGCTTGCATAACCACACTTCCTCTTGCATATACAGAGTTTATGTATCTTTTTATACATAATCTATGACATCATCCTACGTGGCATTTTACAAAACCTATTAACGGGAGAGATTGGTTAAGGGGAACATATCTACCAATAGAATGTATACAAGTTAACATCTCATTGGCTGCCCCTTGTCTGTAGGACACACCCTGAGCTATTTCTAGATACGTAGTATACTGATTATAGCAGAGAATATGGCAGCAGATTGGTAACTGCAACATTGTATGTAAACGTGTCTGACAGGCCCTATGACTGGTTGGAAACCCCATCTAACCTTGGACATTTGGCTTGTTTAGCAGCTCATGAGTAGAAAAGAAACCTAGGTGCTCAGGATGCGTCAATTAATTTCTTGTTTTCCCAATTAGTCCATCATATGTCATCAGTCTGATCCTTAGCCAAGGCCTTCTGTTTGTAGTTGACCGCATAGTCTGCTTGCTGTTCTGGAACATTGAGGGGGTACGAACAGCTGGGTTTTAATGAATAACCCTTGTTTTCGACTTCTGAGTCACGTGTTAGCAGACCATGATTGTGTCCATTTCAGTCTTTCATTTAGCACTATTTGATTTTATTAAACAGGGTGCCATTACCCTCTCTGGCCTTAGAGACTTGCTCACTCCACCTCACATAGGCTTTTGCCCTCATGATTATTCAGTACTTGGCCCTTGCAAATGTCCTTGTCTCTCCGAATCTTAGCAGAAATATGTCTTACGCACATGCTCCATTCCTTCGACTCCCTTTGTGCCGAGCAACCATCTGTCAAAATAGCCTTCTTAATCCTTGGCCAAGGTACTCCCTTATTCTTCTCACAAAAAGCATCTTCTTCATTAGTTCTTTAATTTGCAGGGGTAGGCAGCTCATCTTTTTGAGGTAGCAGGGTTGATACTTAACAATGGCCATCATCCATTTTCTTCCAATGGCCATCCTAAATGTTCCAAGCTTCTATGTATCTTTTCTACCTTGCGTTACAGTATATGTACAGTTATTGGTCAGCATATGATTTCTTTGTCTTTAGGTACATATTTCTCTTTGTGCTTCAGTTAAATTGTCCATTTGAAGTATTTTCATATCGTTACAGCATAGGTTCATACATCACCATTATGACATTATTCTGTCATTTTCAGACTTTGTTTTGAGTTCATCCATAATTCCCATAGCTGCATTCTGGCACTTTGGCAGTGAACATTATTCTTGGTAACTTCCCTCCACTGTCTCAACATGAAGGTATCTTCTGAATGGCTGTCTGAGTGCATATCGTCTTTCATGCAGTTGACACAGTATGGCCATTTGCATAAACTCGTTCATGGGTTCCCAATTGTAGCTCTTCGTCTGCTACTCCAATAAGATGGTGGTGAGGGGGCAGGGACAAGAGGTGAGACATCCACCTGCTCCTCTACAACAGGGTGGCAAAATGTCTCTTTAGCTAACAGTTCCTTGGTGTCTTTAACAAACTCACAAAGTTCTTGTTTGACCAAAAAGTTCTGCTCCAGCAAAGGGTTCAGTAATAGTCTTTTTGAGAAAGAGCTTGGATCTTGGGAGATTGCCTTGTATACTCCCCTACTTGGAATCCGTATACAACCTTCCGCTGCCTGGCATACTCGCCTCCCAGGACTTCTGATATGTTTCACAATTACTTAATGTACCACAATAGCATATACCATGCAACGTCTGGTATATCTGTTTGTGGTGACTCTTTATTCAAATACATTCGCTCAATCTTCTTCACTTTGGTGTTTAAAATTGACCCTTTTAAATCTTTGTCTTGTCAGCATTCAAGCATTCATCTTAAAAGAATTTTGCCTTTAAACTTTGCCGTGGCTGTATTCAAAACAATCTTTATTTATTTTCTTTATTGTAGTATAGTATTGAATAAACAAAACATTTCACAATTTGAAAATGAGTGAATTTAAACGAGAAGGTAAGAGAAAAGAGATAAAGAAAGCAGAAAGAAAGAAGAAAAAGAGAGAACATGATAAAATGACAAGAAGATCGTAGTTTCACATGTTTTAATCTGTAACATAGAGGTATAGTTAATATGTCTCTGGAGAAGTTGATTACCAGCAGGTTTCCAATATGTTAGAGATCTTCCTCCGCAGTAGGGTGAAGTAAATTATGCTAATCAACTTCTCTAGAGACATATTAACTATACCTCTATGTTACAGATTCAAGCATGTGAAACTATGATCTTCTTGTCATTTTATATTTTTCTTTCTTTTTTTCTTCTTTCTCTTCTGCTTTCTTGATATCTGTTCTCCTTCTTTCTCTTTTAAAGTCAATAATTACGAATTGTGAAACGTTTTGTTTATCCAAAACTATACTACAATAAAATAAATAAATAAATAAACAAATAAATAAAACCAACTTTATCTTTGTGTAATTTCTGCATCACACATTCTTCTTATTTGTTGTTGAATCCGCCCTTAGCTCTTAAATGGATTTAAACAAACGTTGCCTTTGGATATTTGGTGCATTAGCACTCTTGTATCATTCAATCACTTTTTGGCTCTGTTGTCGGAATGCCCCGGGGTTCCAAATGGCTCTGGGTGGACTCACTGGTCTTTCCCAGCATCTCCAATGGCACTCAGGCTTTTTCATAGCAGCCTCTTCCTCTGCTTTCCAGTTCGGGGTATGCGGACGCATCTCCGGTGTCCAGCACAGCCCAGCGGCCTTGGCCAGCTTTCCATCGCCACCCAGAGTGAAGACTGCTGTCCGGTCGAGCGACCCGGCCTCAAAGAGCTTTTGCACTGCTCTAAGCTTCTCCACAGGCTTCCTTGCTTGCAACCGGCATCTCCCTCTCCTATACAGTAGCCTTCTCTGCGTCGCCAGCCTTCTTGGTGATTCTCACCTTCCAAAGCCTTCGTGCGGATATCAATGTTCCTCTCAGCATGACTTGCTGCGCTTGCCTTTCTCCTCATCTCAATGTGGTTGCC
Organism: Ambystoma mexicanum; assembly: GCF_040938575.1. Classification (NCBI taxonomy): domain Eukaryota; kingdom Metazoa; phylum Chordata; class Amphibia; order Caudata; family Ambystomatidae; genus Ambystoma; species Ambystoma mexicanum. Next base: position 805,198,010 of record NC_090921.1, read on the forward strand.
ATTTTTAAATGTCCCGCTCATGACAGGTGTGAGAAAACAACTTGTGTGCACATTGCATTCCAAGCTCCTGTCACTCTGCATAAACTCCATTGTCCCCTTCCTCGTCCCAGTACCTGAGTGGTTATGGGATTTGAAGTCCATAACTTCTTTGGGTTTTTCTCATTGTGGATTTCACAAAAGGGCACTGATCAAAATATGTTATGTGTGAGTTATGGGTGTCTGAGTGGAAGGCGGAAACCAGTCCAAAATAGAAATAGGCCATTAAGAACCTGGGTATGAAAGGGTCGTCCTCATCAGAAGGGGGAACAATGTGACTCCTTCAATTAAGTCATAGCATCTCCTCGGTAGACGTCTCCTCCCATGTGATCCTCCCTCATAATGCCGCCCCCAGATTCAGGATCATATAGCGGCTGCTTTCCCTTGGCCACCTGGGAGGAGGTCACCACTGGGGAATCTGTGATAACTCCACTGGATTCATCACAATTGTCTGTGCTTCTTTTACAGGGCTAGGCTTATCTAGTGTTTTCTAAATAGTTGTTTGCATTTGACTGTTTGATTAAAAAAACTTTATGTTTATAGAACCTTGTTTGGAAATTCTTTTATTTTGGAACCATTGTACTATTTCTGTTTGGGTTGCTACTGTTATCAGCTCACACCAGTCTTGAAGATATAGCTTATCATCGGCCTGCTTTACCAAAAGTGGTGAAGGACCTTTCAGCTGTGTCTATTTAACCTTCACGGTTGGGATCACTGCTGGTTTAGTAGTAGTGTGGGGCTGAGAAGCCAATTAGAACCACTACTCATCCCTTTTCTCGTGCAGAGCAGTAGTCATTTCAGCACAGAGGGGGAACTACGTACCTTCACAATGTAAACCCCTTTGGATATTAAGGGTCGAACGACATTGAACTATGACCATCACCTCAGAGTACCATAAACAAACATGAAAAAAGAAGGGCAACGGGACCCTACAACTGCTGAGCACTTTGAGTGACTTTTCTGGACTTTGTAGCTTTGCTTTCAAGAACAGAGCCTGGACATTTGGAGACAGGAAGTCAGAGCAGGTGATACACTGTGTTTGATCCATTGTGATACTTTGTTTTTACTTCAATCCACACATTGCACATACACCCAAACAGTGCACATGCAGACCCTTGGACAGCATATACATATGAACACACACATGAACACACACCATTACACTGCATAGACAAAGGGCCTCATTACGACCCAGGCGGTAAGTTACCGCCTGGGTCGTACCTTTACCACCACTACGTTTACGCCATGGTGGTTGGCGGACTTACCGCCCCATTCCGAGGTTGGCGGGGCGGTAAGTCCCCAATCCCCATTTACCCTTCCCCATTCCCATTTTTGCCCCATAGGGCATAATGGGAGTGGGGAAGGCGTTAATTACGCCACCGTAAATTACGGTGGCGTAATTAACAACAAGGTCCCTTAGCGCCATGGATTTTAACACCTGCTAAAAGCAGGTGTTAAATCCTCCATGGCGCTAAGGGACCTCGGAATCAGGCGGTAAGGGTCGGCGCTGTTTACGCCGCCGTAAACCCCTTACCGCCTGGGTCGTAATGAGGCCCAAAGTGCATAAGCAAACGTTCACTTCACATGCATGCTCCCACTGAACACACTGCCATTCCACATACATGTACATACTTTACATACATGTTCACTCTGCATATGAAGGTTAACAGTATAAATAAACCCATACAGTACACACACACATACACACACAGGGACAGACTCTCACATTGCATACATTCTTGCACAGTGTGCATGTATCCACACCCTGTGCATACACCAACGCACTCCACATTAACCAACACATAGACCAAAACACTGCACTTATATACTCACACTACACAAACACAGAAACACATATTTGTACAACCTGCCCATACATCTGCAGACCTCAACTACGCCTACACACTGCACATGTCCTCTCACTGCCCATATACCCACACACTGACAAAACACCCACACACTGCACATTTAAAGTGCACATGCTCTCACACAAACAGCATGCACACATCCAACGAATAAAGAAACATAGGCCCTCATTATGAGTCTGGCGTAGCCGTGCCGGTAAAAACGGCACCGCCAGAGTTATTTTTTTCCGGCAATGGGCAATGGGGACTTACCGGGGCATTACAGCCCCAGAGATCCCGGTAATCCCCCATTGCCGGGCGCTGGAAAATATTACTCCCCATTCCCATTCGAGTCCCATTGGACTCAGTGGGAATGGGGAGGACGGTAGCACCGACACCATTCATGAATGGTGCTGGTGCTACCATCAAGGTCTGCAAGCGGGTGTCGTTCCGCCCGCCAGGTCAGACCTGGCAGGCTGAAAGGCACCCGCTCACAGAACTCGGAGTATGCCGGTCCGGTACCACCGGTGCCAGTACCTTACCAGCACCACTGTTAACGGACCGGCATACTTTTAATGAGGCCCATAGTCGTTAATGAAGAAGGGCAGGCATTAGCTATTAATTGAAATGAATTCATATTTTTTTCCCAAAAAAAGAGATACATAATAAAATTTCACATACACATTTTCTGATTACTTCAATAATTGCATAAAACTCTTCATATGGAGGTATTGACTATTTTCAAACCTTTGAATGCAACCAACACACTGGGTTTGTTACTCAGCACTTTCAGTAAACCAGTCCATGCGTCCTAAAAACAGGCAAAAAGTGATGTCTGGTAAGAATTGAGCAAGACAGCGCTTTTCCATTTGTGGGCAAAGTCTTAAAAAAGAACACATTGATAATACAAAATTATTGATGTAGTACAAACAGTAGATCACAATAAACTGGAAGACGAAAACATGTGAAATCTGATTAATTCCAAATGGCTCTTCCAAGATGCATATGGAGCTATGTGATGTGTTTCCTTTCACTCATTGACCTTCTCTGAACATATGCACACAAGTTATTTGTGTGGTATATTAATACAGTTTATTTTAATTTTTTTACCTCAACCATCTTAAAGAAAGTTAATTCAAATTGCTTGCTCCTCGATACCGGTATTGTAAAGGAGTCGATTCCTGCTCATTGACATAATTCAGTAATAAGCTATTTCTGGGGGGGTACTGTGAAGAGCTGACTTCTTCCCAGCAGGAGTACAAGGCTAAAACGCCCACTCAGCCCTCACACTTCTACAAACCAAGAGCCAACACAATCATAAAACTAAAAGAGGTAAAGTAAAGCCTTTCCCTTTTGTGGTAATGTGGGCTGAAGGAAGGCTATATACTCTTAGGAGGGGTGTGAATGTGGATCAGTAGCACCCCAAACAGCACAGTATAACAGTCCAAAATAAAGGAATGTCAAATCAAGATTCTATAAAAATATATTCTTTAATCAGACACACCATGTACAATACTAACTAACCAGAAACACTGTAAAAACCCACCCATCTAGAAGAAACACAGAATATGCACATATTTAATAAATGCAGCAGTATGGGTGATGAGACAAGGGAAAAAAGGCAATCAAAAGACCACAATGTTCAAAAGGATATTTCATCGAGTTGCAAAAGGGGATTAAAATATAAAAATTAGCTAGCCAGTCTCTAGGGCCCAAAGATGGACCAGGGGTGCGTTGAAACAGGCTTCTTGGCGCAGATCGTGGTGTCAGCTCGGGTCAAGGATGCAGAAGTCACGATGGCCCAGAGGCAAATGGAAGGTGGCTGCAGCCTCGAATCGTCTACTTGCACTGCGCGGATAGGGCACTCCTCGGGTTCAGTCGGCGGTTGCAGTTCTACAGCGGTGAACTGGTACCAACATGCACAGTCAAGGGAATTCTATGCAGAGGCTCAGAGGTCCCTGTTTGGGGAACACCAGAGTGGTGATGAAGAAGCTGGTGTTTTTCGGATGGCGGCTCTAGCAAGGCAAGGTAACAGAACTTTGTGGTTCGAGCTGATCAACACAGACTTTTGGTGATGCTTTTGCTGTCTGATGGAGGTTCAGAGAACACAGAACATTTATGGGCAGTGTCGGAAGGTCCTGCTAGATTGCTCAGCACGGAGCATGCTTGAGTCAAGTCTTGGGGCAAATCATTATCGACAACAAGGGACTTGGCTGTACTGGCTTCCAGGTGCTGTGAGTCTGACTGCAGGGTCTCGTGGACCAATGTCAGTCCTTTTCTTGGGCTCCCAAACATGGGAGAGGCAGTCAAGCACCTTCAGGGAACCGGCAATACATTGAGGTCCTAGGCAACAGGGTACCTGGCAGAGAGGTAGGCTTATGGTCCAGCAGCAGAGTTCACCCGCCAAGATCCCTGGGGAAGGTTAGAGGACAGCTGTTGACTCTGCCTTGGAACACCTGCCTTCCCTTCACAACTGGATGACTTTAGAAAGGACTGCTCTCTCAGCAGGGTCCAGTGAAATCTTCTCAAGTGATGATCCAAATTTGCTTTAATATGATTCAAAGAAGTGGTGGGAGTCCCCTTCTTTTATAGGCAAACGTCTGCAGGTAATTGGACTAAAGCTAGCCTGCTTTAGGAGTCCAATACTGGTCCTTGAAATTAGTGAACTTTGCCCTTCTGATGTCACACCCAAAGTGCTTTGCTCCAGAGGAAGTGGAAGGTAAAGGAAGAAGAAAGAGATGCAGAGATATTCAAACTGGTGGAAGGCTTCCTCCCATGAACAGAGTTCCCTTGACTATTCCTCAGCTCTGCCCCTTCCCTTCTCTCTAAGAACAAAGGCCTTTAGAAATACAGCACCCTGGTTGTGAGGCTTGGCTCTCTGTGAATGCATGTGCCTCTTGGTTTCTGTTCCCAGGACAGCTTCTCGTGGAGGGGTTGTCCCTGGGGAAAGGGTGTCACCTGCCCTTACAAAGGAACAAAGAGAAGCACTCTCCCAAAGCCACAGTCCTGCAATTTGGCAGGGTCGGACTTGTCTCAGAGGAAAACACATAATTCTTCAACATCTGAACTGGACCCACAGGGCTGATACATGTGCAATATCAATTTAATATGGCTGGGATAAATAACTCTGGCAGATGCTGGCCACTATACTCTAACTCAGGTATGGCTTATATTTACAGTTTAGAGTGCCACCAGGACAGGAACCCCTGAAATATGCAGTTTTTGGAACAGGGGTGCATATCCTAAATGCAGCTCATTTGCTGCAGGGACTTAGCTGTCACTGCAGCTGTCAAATGGGTAGCTGTGACCTCTTAACATACTCTGTGCCAGTGTTAGAGCAGGTGCTGCAAACCAGGATATTGATGCAGCAGGTCACAGATCCTACTATGGTTTTGTCAGGGATCCTATGAAAGGGTAATCTGAACAGCGCATTTACCTTTCAGAAATGGAATTAACAGCATCATTCTGTATTTAATAACAATCTAAAAAGCAATAGCTTTCACACCCTTGCTAGATGGCAATTCATCATATGTACGCGTGACCTTTTGATGACAGTTCCTGACGTTAAGGTGTGCACTGTAACCACACCCCCTAGGGCAGCCCACTGCCCATGCAGAACATTCAGCTAAGGGCCCCAAGGCAAAGGGCAGCTCCCAAAGAAGCAGCTCCAGACCGTGTTTGCCCGTGTTCGCCTGAGAAGCCAGTAGCCAGCCGTCAACCAGCAGCGACTGACAGGATAAGTGTGGTCTGGGTCGGGAGTACAACAATCACTGTCTTCCAAAAAACCCTGCCTCTCTCATTACCTACACAACATAAGCACACCAAAATCAGCCAGCTAGTAAAGAATAGCCCTTCACTTCTGTGTAACAAACGCTCAGTGGTGTTATTCACGATTGTGTCCCATATTTAGGCATTCTCCATCTATTCAGATACCTCAAATCTAGGTGTTTGCACTTCTGCTGTGCCTCCAATTAAGGCATTCACATTCTGTCCTGGTGAAGTTTAGTCATGCGTCAGACTCAGATAGACAATTGTGAAGATTAGCATTGGGTCACATCTAAACAAAGCTGATTCTAGCTTGCATCACATCTAGACAGAATTGTGAAGACTAGCATTGTGTCACATCTAGACAGAATTGTGAAGATTAGCATTGCATCACATTTAGACAGAATTGTGAAGATCAGCATTGTGTCACATCCAGACAACTGTAATACTAGCTTGCATCACACCTAGACAGAATTGTGAAGATTAGCATTGCGTCACATCTACACAGATTTGTAAAGACTAGCATTGCCTCACATCTAGACAGCTGTAATACTAGCTTGCGTAACATCTAGACAGAATTGTGAAGATTAGAATTGTGTCAAATCCAGACAACTGTAATACTAGCTTGCATCACATCTAGACAGAATTGTGAAGATTGGCATTGCATCACATCCAGAAAACTGTAATAATAGCTTGTGTCACATCTAGACAGAACTGTGAAGATTAGCATTGCATCACATCTACACAGATTTGTAAAGATTAGCATTCCCTCACATATAGACAACTGTAATACTAGCTTGTGTCACATCTAGACAGAATTGTGAAGATTAGCATTGCATCACCGCTAGACAGAATTGTGAAGACTAGCATTGAGTCACATCTAGACAACTGTAACACTAGCTTGCGTTACATCTAGATAAAGTTGTGAAGATTAGGTCTGTTCCCCATTAGGTTGTCTGACCTCTCCCTCCCTCTCGCTGCCTGATATCTCTTGTCTCCAATATTATTTAGCCTCACTGTGCCAGATAGCCATATCTCAAATTTAGCCTGTTTGTGCCATATAGCCATACCTCATATTTAGCCTGATTTTCGTAAGATTGTGCCAGATGATAGAAAGACCCATTAGGCATCTTCTCCCATCATCCATGTGTCCTAAACCCAGGTGCTACTGTATTTGACTACTGAAAGACCCACTGGGCATCTTCTCCCATAATCCACCTGTCCCAAACCTAGGTGCTACTGTATTTGACTACTGAAAGACCCATTAGGCGTTTTCTCCCATTATCCGTGTGCACCAAACCCAGGTGCTACTGTATTTGACTATTGAAAGACCCATTGGGCATCTTCTCCCATAATCCACCTGTCCCAAACCTAGGTGCTACTGTATTTGACTGCTGAAAGGCCCATTGGGCATGTTCCCCCATTATCCAGGTGCCCCAGACCTAGGTGCTACTGTATTTGACTGCTGAAAGACTCATTAGGTGTTTTCTCCCATTATGCAGGTGTCCCAAACCTGGGTACTACTGTATTTCACTGCCTACAAATCTAGGTGCCAGACTATGTAGTGTCTACTGCTGTACCCTAGTAAGGTGTCTCTCCCACCGCCCAACTGTTCCCAAATCCCGGTCCCACTGCATTCAACCATTCATTGTTACCCCCCCTCATCCCAAAATCCAGATTCTAAAGTGCCTTACTTCCTACTGTAGTACCCTTTGTTAGGCGTGCCCCCTCCCCCTCTAATAGGGTATCACAAACCACCCGCCCACTGCCCTAACCAGGTGCCAAAGGCCAGGTAAGTACACATATCTAGCGCTGTATCCCAGTTGGAGGTGCACCTCTCCCTAGACAAATAATCTGGTGTACCCATCCCACAAGACAGAGACCATGCCACACAGTGGACAAAGCAAAGCAACATGCTGGTGCACCGGTAGTCCTGATGAGACCCACCACAGCCCAACTCAACCACCACCAACACACAGCCCATCACCCAGTAGAGGAGCAGCTGCATGCCTCTGCAGGAAATTCCGTCCCCCTACCTCCTATATGTTGGAAGCCTGAGATTGTGCCGAGTTTGACACCAGCAGTTGTGCCAGAACCGGAGCGTATATTCGAAAGAAGGTACCCATTGAGACAATCCTATTGAACGTATCCCAGAAGGGACGTTAATCTGAGGGTGGAACTCCCTGAAGGAATATAAAAAGAGAAAAGAAAGAAGTCTGTGACGTCTACGTCTCAGGATATTGGCTGAAGAGGATGTATGGATCCTACAGAAACTAATGACGAAATAAAGAGTCAAATTAACTTTTTAATATGAAAAAGAAGATCACATGTGCACGAAGAAATGAAGAGAATCAACCATACACTAATTGTACAGACGCTGAAATGCAAGGCAGACTAAGTCATCATAGAAGCTGGCTATATGTAGTGAATAGAATGCAGGCAGAGCCACCATTGTGTAGCAGCTGGACATCATATCATGAACTTTAGTAAGCCAGGACCCATGAAGAAGAAAGGGAGAATTGTGTTTTAGCAAGAATAAACAGAAATCGTGGAGCTGCATGGCAAGGTTGTCTGTCCTGGAGTTAAGACTGAAGCAGCCATGGTCGGCTATCTATTCTGGAATGGAGTGAACGTGCAAAGGATGAATCATCCCTCATTAAGATGCAGAGAAAGAACACCAACAGTGGCAAGTTTTATTCATTTAGAGCATTTAAGACCTGCAAAATGGACCAAATCGTGATCTCCTATCACGTAAGTCAAGGATGAAAATAGAGTTGAACTTGGAGTCCCAGAACACGATGGTGAATGCCCACACTCCCATGTATTCCCAGAGACAAGGATACTTTGAAAGGCCAAGTTCAAAGAGAATCTTCATGGCAGAAGGCTTGTGTGATGAGAGATGCTGGGTTAATTGGGTGGGGAGGTAGAATCAGGCCCATCTCCTTGCACCTGCGTCTGGGCTTACGTGCTGCTAAATAAACTGAATGTTCCAGACATGGCACAAGCATGCCAACCAATTGTAGTGGTCCATATAACAAAGGACCTTATGGTTTAAAGACCAATGAGAAACCAAAAATCTAATGGTTTAAAGATTACATGTTTTAGAGGTAGGCACATATTGCCCACCTGACAGTGGGCAGCCAATCATAATTTAGTATGTTACTACTATGCCTGCGCCTGAGTCCTGTGACGCGCCTTTGCCGCCACATGTCAATAATGATACAACTATGCCTATGTCTGCTTCGCGGCGGCCAAATTAAGTCGCCAATAGCCCACAGCTGGCCACTCCGCCTGAGACCTTCAGGGGTGCACCCTTACCTACTGCCGTCCTTAAATGCACATTGGTTAACGCCCGATCGCTACCAGCTCATGACCTAGATGTCCATGACCTTATTATTAAGGATAACATTCACCTCCTTATAATTTCGGAAACATGGTTGAATGAAGCCTCTTGCTCAGCCCTTTCCCTAGCCATCCCAGATGTGTACACGATCTTCAGACAAGACCGTACCCACCAGAGAGGTTGTGGAGCAGCCCTCATCACCAAACAAACCTTTGCTATTAAGGAGATCGATGGGGTGCACGGGCATAACTGTGACTACCGTCTACTCAAAATTAATTTCTCCCATAACTGCACCATTGCAGTCCATATTGTCTATCGACCCCCGGGTCCTATCGCAGAATTCCATGAGCCCCTCATCCACTCTCCGTCTGACAACTTGAAAAAGACGTATTAAGTCTTGCTCCTGGGTGATTTAAATCTTGGCCTCAATTACCCCAAGGATGTCTATGCCAAGAAAGCGAAACACTCCAATGCCTGGTTCTCTCAGGAGCTGCTGGAACTACGTTCCAAGAAGAGGCTTGCACTCTCAGCCTGGAAAATGAACCCCAATGACACCACTAGGAGGGACTTCAAGGCTATCTCCAAAGACTACAAATCTAGCATAATCATAGTCCTGATATATTGTGGTTTCACCACCACTGTCTTGCAGCCAATGTTTGATTTTGACTTTTTGAACTTCATGGACTCATGGTGTGTCACCCTTTCTCAACTCTCATGCTGGACTTCCCCTGCATCTTGTGCTCATGGTGGCCCTGAATTATGTTGTTCCCATCTACATCTTGAATCCTGGCTTGCATTTGCTGTTCTCTCTCAACATTATGTGTTACTACTGATGTCTGCATTTGTATTCGCTCTCCCCTCTTGCTTCGCCCCTCCCCCTCCAGCACTATCTGAAATGTCATCAAGCCTAGTACGATAGTCGCTTGTTTTGTTCCTCCCCTCTCCTTTCTGTACCCCACTCCCTCACCTTTTGTTAATCTCCAGCTCTACCAGAAATGTCATCAGGCCTAGTACGGTAGTCGCCTGTCTGCTTCCATTTCCTTCCCACTCCCTCCTCCCTTCCTTATCTATGTCTTAGCTCTTGCACTGTCTGAAATGTTGCCAGGCCGAGTATGATAATTAATTTCACATTCCTATTGTTCATGGCCTGTAAGAATGGCATTGTATTTTCCCTTGCTCAATCCCTGCCTGAAGCGCTTTGAACCACATTGTGTATAGGCGCTATATAAATAAACTATCATATCATATCATATCTGGTTCAGACTGAAGCACACACATAGCTGGCTGGGCATGATCCTGGCCTGAAGTGTATATGTGGCTCAGACTGAAGAACACACATGGCTGGATGGCCATGATCCAGGCATGAAGTGTGCATGTGGCTAAGACTGAAGAAGTTACTTGAAGCTTGATTAATCACCTCAATCTCAGATTGGAGCATTTAGGTGCGTTGGTAAGTGTTCTACCAAATTCAGTATGTCCGAGGTTATTCTGTAAAAGCAGATACTTAGTCATATGCTGCCAGTAATCTAATCATGAATGAAATAGTTACATTCCAAAGCATCTGGTCTCGCCTTGTCTAGATGTGAATATTAGTAGTTCAATGGGGACAATAAATCCCTCGTAGCTAATTACATTCAGTAAAATAAGAATCTGTTCAACCTATAAGGTAAAAACATAAAGGAGTATTACCAAATAAGTTGTCTATTCTTCTTGGCAATGATAGTCAGGGAAACTGCCCAATTGAATTTACTAGTCACTTCTCACGAAGCGCGCAATGTCTGTAAATGTCAGGGAAGGAGTTTTTCCAGTCCGTGGCTACGGACCTGCGGATAGATGTGTTGTTTCAAATAGTCTTATCTAATAACAAAAAGAGATGATCATGAGGCCATGTTGTCCCCCTATCTTATGTCTGTATCACATAAATCCTTGTAACTAGATTCAGTAAACTGACCTTGTCAAGAGAGAAAGGGGAATACCATCTTCAAAGCAAGCTAGAGCAAGTCCTGACCCTGAGGGCAGAGGGGGTGGGGGTTGGAGGAAATAGAGAGGCTCCGTCCCCAGCCCTGGTTGCTACTTTGCATACCTCTATCCCAACCTTACCTCATAATGGATATACTTGCCAGTGTTTCTCCTTCTCCCTAGGAAATTCAAGAGCAGTTGCAGAGGCCAACAGAGAAACCCAGGCAAAGAGATCAGCTATAGCCCCCCTCACATCTGCCAGAAAAAACAGTATGACAAGAGCAACCACACATGGCCATTGCTGCACATTTGTGGGCGAGAGAGAATCCAGTGGCAACTGCATAGTACAGGGAGTGGCAATGCACACCTGGAAGTGAAGGAAGCCACTATGGACTTGCAGAGGCGGAGAGTGGGGAACCAATCAATGGACATGACAACCCAGGTGGAGGACCTGCCTCTACCCTCCCGAACCCACAGACCGATCAGGAACAGCAAAAGTAGAAAGGCTGATCAGGCCCTGTACCTACTGGGGGGGAGACCAGAAACATGAACAGGGCCTGGGAACTGTCACTCATGCCGCAAGCCTGCATAGAAAAGTGTGTCAGGCTTAACCCATTTTAAAGCCAGACCCTTACATATGCACAACCTGGGGACGACGGAAGATACAACAGAATAGGTTATGTGAACTGAACCAATCAAATGGAGGGAGATATATGCAGTGGACATGGGAAAGGAAGAGTGGATTATTTGAATTTGGTCAGTAGTGGAGGTGGAGGTGGACCAAGAGATCATTAGGAGGAAAGTGGGAGGGATGGTGTATATCAAGAATCCTTGGAGATGGGGAGGTATTGGTTTGGAGCGATAGTGGCTCTGAAGTGTGATTGGTGTGTGTGGGAGACACGTGTGTGGAGAGACTAATGTAACGTGTGAGTGGGGCTTTTACAGGCTAAAAGGAGCGTGACTGAGTAGCCATACAAGAGAAGTAGTACTGTGGGAGGAGGAGTAGACATGTGGGATGAGGATTAATAGTAGTGTGGGGGGAGTGGTAGCAGTATGGGACAAATAGAAGTTGTGGAAGGGTTAACATCAAAGGGTGGATGCAGGAGAGCAGAGATTGAAACATCGGAGGGACAGAAGGTTGGAATGGAGTATTCAAGGGAGAGGAAGGAAGTAGAGTAGAAGGGTAAAGCGATGCTGATCATGAAGGAAACCAGGTGAATCCTACAGAGCAATTGCAAGTCACAAACCCCTTCCCAATTTGAGGAATAACCCTGGGCGAGAGTAGGAAAGGTTAGGAAGTCCTGAGCCTGCATTTAGTGATTCCTCATTAATCTATTATATAGGTAAAACAGTAGGGATTACCATTCGAAAGCATTAACAAGGGGTAATGGATGCCTGGGTTAGGGAGGGGCTCACAGAGGCATTGAGAGGGACGTTGTAGACCCCACAACATTTTAATAAGCACCCTTGAACTATTTACAAGATTCAGAGTGTTTTGGCTGCACCATCAGTGACAGTATTGTATTGCATTCTTTATTTATATAGCGCTCTTTCCCCGATTGTATGGTCTCATTGTGCTTTGTAGAAAAAGTAATCAATCTATACAGCCTTTGTTAAAGAAGTGGTTCCTTGGCGACTGCTTATTATCTTTGTAAAAAAATGAGTATAGAAAGTTTTAAAGGGTTATCTGCATGAGAACTTCCCAACTCTGCGTGGCTGCTACACAGATATTACATTGAAGAAGGAAAAAAAGAAATTTTGGGAAGATGAACTCAAATGCGCTAACCCCTTTGAATGAATATATAAAGGCGAGTCTTTTTAACAGTCTTGTAAATTTTATTAGTGTTTTTTCACACTAATAATTTTTATTTTCCTTTTAGGATTTCAAAAAAAAAGAGAACATTCATATTCCAAATAAAGCTGCACACCAGTATAAAGTAGTTCATAAAGTACAGTGAATCAGATATTTCTCTTTTTCTTTCAATAAATCAAATATTTTCATAAATTGCTTTCAAATAATTCTCTCTCTCGACACGTGTTTCCCCATTGTTACTCTCAATGGTTCTTCAGGAGAGGAAGTTTTAGTAGAATGTTTCGGTACTAAAAAGAAAAGAAAAAAAGGGTTGGCCAAATTCTTTTTTAGTAATGTATTGGAGTTTTTTTGCCCAAATAGTAATTATATTAATTTTTTCAAAAGACTCACCGTTCTGATTTTCTGATTATTCACATATATCATGTATTATTTTTCCAAAATAAAGGTTTTTTTATATAATGTTCATCAGGATATTTGACTTAGTTTAGTCTGTAGAATATGGATCCAGGTTTAAGCTGTAAAAGGGAGAATGGGGGAAGAAGATAAAGTAATTGCTTCTTGTTTTCAATCTATAGGGAGTGAAAAATTTGGTCTTAAAGAAAGGTTCTAATCAGTTTCAAGGCAGAGAGGGTACAGGCTTCTCATTTTCTTACCTTATGTTGATGATATTTTGTGGTCCTGTGCCATGATAAGCACCCAAGTGCTAGGATATCTAACTGAAGCTTATTTTGGCTTTTTATTGCCGCGATCGTGACGTGATGACGTCATCACGCCACACCCACGTGATACCGTGTGGCGCGATGACGTCACCACGCACGTATTCGCGGCCCAGCGGCCATTTTGAAAATAAGTTGAGGTGCATTCAAATGTTGTTTCTCAGCAATACGCCAATTATATTTAGCGCTTGCTGAGAAAAGTCCAGAACGATCATTTTAAGGAGCCATTTTAGAATTAAATGATTATGAAAAAAATCTTGCTGCGCCCTCATTATTAAATGTGACACAATTGCGTGGATACGCACAAGTTTTACAAGTGGCAGTAATTTAAGGATAAGGTAAAATGATACAATTTCATTATAACTGAGTAATACGAATTCTAGATCGTATAAAGCAAAGACAAATTAATTAGAGAATAAAAATTATAGAATAAGCAATATGGTAGTTTAAAGCCAGTTATACATTTCTGTGTCACAATTTAGACCAGTAATACATGTGTCCATTCTACAAATCCATCTGCATTCCCTTTTTCTTAGTTGGTCTTCCTTATTTCCTCCTCTTGGTGAAAGGTTAACTTTCTCCAGACCAAAGATTTTTAGTTTAGAGATATCGAAGTCAGGATGATTCATGATAACATGAACTGAGATAGGGGATCTCAAATCTTTACTTCTGATGGCTCTTATATGTTCAAATATTCTTGTTTTCAATTTTCTGATAGTACTCCCAATGTATAACTTCTTGCAAATACATTCTATTCCATAAATGACAAAAGTTGAGTTGCAGTTTATCATTTGATTTATATGATTAGTTTCACCATTTGGTAATGTGATTTCTTTCATCCCTGGTTTTATGTACGGACATAGTTTACAATGACCACATTTGTAGGTGCCTTTGTTTTCCGTACAAAAGAAGGATTTTGTTTCATTGGGTAATGGACCCATAAAGCTTGGACTGATCTTATTTTTGATTGTTGGTGCTTTTCTAAAGCAAATGTTAGGGTGGTCATCCAGATGTTTTTGTAGACTAAAGTCTGTCATAAGGATGTTCCAATGCTTTCTGAGTATCTTTTTAATCCGGTAAGATTTTGTGCTGAAAGTGGTTATAAATGGAGTTCTAGGGGATGTCTTTGTTGATTTTGGTTTGTTTTCCAATAGAGAATCTCTAGAAACCAATTCCGCTTTGGTAATTGCTTTTTTGATAGTTTTCATTCCATACCCTCTCTGTAAAAATTTTTGATGAATATGACAAAGATTCTCTTGAAAGGTAAAAGTAGTGCTGCAATTTCTTTTAATTCTCAGTATTTCTCCATATGGAATATTGTAAATGGTATGTTTTGGATGATGGGATGTTGCATGAAGGAGACTGTTCCCAGCTGTAGGTTTTGTGAATAGTTTAGTTTGTATTTGTGAATTTTCGACAAAAAGTTCAAGGTCCAAATATTCAATTTTAGCGGCACTGGCTGATTTGGTAAATGACAAGTTGAAGGAATTTTTGTTAAGATAATTGACATATATGTCTAGATCTTGAAGGTTTCCTTCCCAGATTAATAGGATGTCGTCTATGAATCGTCCCCAGAATCTTATATTTCGTTCAAAATATTGATGTTTCCAAGCATGTTGTAGTTCAAAGAGGCCCATGAAAAGATTTGCATAAGAAGGGGCAAATTTTGACCCCATAGCTGTTCCTTGAAGTTGTTTATAGATGTTACTGTTAAAGATGAAAATGTTATTGTGTAAACAGAAATGTAGCATTTCAATTATCATTTTATTTTGTTCAAGAAATGAAACAGATCGAGTTTTGAGAAAAAACATTGTACTTTCCAAACCTTTTTGATGCTGGATACTTGTATATAATTGAACTACATCTAATGTAACAAAGTAGTAGTTAGATTCCCATGGTATTTGGTTGAGTTGTTGAATGATATGTTTTGAGTCTTTGACATATGAAGCTAGATTTGCTGCCAATGGTTGTAGATGTGAGTCAATATATTGTGAAATACTTTCTGTCATTGAGCCAATGCCATTTATGATTGGTCGAAGTGGTGGAAAGTCTTTGTAGCTTTTATGGATTTTTGGTAGAAAATATATTGTAGCCATAATTGAGTTTTTGCTGATTAGACTTTGAAATTCCTTGTCACCTAGAAGGCCAAGTTCATGCCAGTTTTTTGTTTTTTCATTCCACAAAGTTTCTAGAGTAGGAATTGGGTTGTTATTTAACTTCTCATAGCATTGTTTCACATTTAGTTGTTTAAGTCCTTCTCTTATATAGTCAATTCTATTAAAGAGGACAATTTTGCCCCCTTTGTCTGCAGCTTTAATTATGATGGATTTGTCCTTAGATAAGTTTGTAATTGCCAGTTTTTCTTCTTTTGTTAAGTTGTAACTTGTCTTGATATGTTTATTGTTTAAATAGTCTTTCCGTAGATCGTTACTGACTGTTTTGTGGAATACATCTATGACATTTTCTGAAGATAGAATTGGTATAAATGTTGATTTTGGTTTTATACTCGTTTCTTCCATTAAGTCTGTTTGTATGTCCTGTTCCTCTAAGAAAATTTCTTGGGTATAATTTTCTCCTTCTTCAATGTTTAGTAAGTCCACTGTATCTTCGACCATTTTAACAGTGAGTTCAGACGGTGTGCTCATTTGATGAATAGGTTTTTTAAAGGTTTTTTCTTCAAAGAATTTTTTTAATTTTAATTTCCTACAAAATTTGTACAAGTCAAGTTGTTGCTGGAAATAATCTCCTTTATATGTTGGACTGAACGAAAGCCCTTTACTTAGAGCTGTGGTGAGTGCTGGTGTAATTTCATATTTTGATAAATTTATGATTAGATTCATCTTCTCCTCCCTTGTCTTTGTGCTCTTGTTTCTACACCTTGATTTCTTTCTTCTATTTTTTCTTCTTCCTCCTCGACTGCCTCTATGATGTTTGAATGGGAGATATTTAGAGATCCTAGTTGTTTTGGTGCTCCACGAAATAGGGGTTTGTTTGTCCGTGAATTGGTCCTGTGTCTTTTCAATTCCTCCAAAAAAGGACATGTTTTGTTAGAGTTTTGCTGTTTCTCGTTGGGGGTAGTTGATATGGGGATAGGTGCTGACACTGATGTGTCTTTTTCACTCGATGTTTCTACATCTGAGGTTGAAGGAGTGGAGAGGTTGTCTTTAGGCGATGTTTTCCTTCTATAAGGTTGTTTTCGTATTTCACTGTCATATTTTCTTTGAAAAGTAAAGATTCTATTCTTAATGTAATCATTTTCGTCTCTGATGAAGGTTCTTTGTTTCTTGAGCTTTAATTCTTTCTCATAATCTCCCAAAAAATCGTCTAAGATCTGATAGTTTTTAAATGTGATCTCTGGACATTGAGCTTGTTTAATTGTTTCTTTTATTTCTTCTATGTTCTTCATTATTCTTTCATGAGTCAATGCTGCTTGGTTTATAAGCCGTATCATCATTTCCTTTGAGGTATTGTGTAATAGGTCTACCCAATCATTGAGTGCTGATATGTCTTCATCTTCAAAAGACGGAAAGATACAAATCCTGAGTCCTCTAGGAATCCTGTTGACCTCCAAATACATTTTTAAGGTTTTGATTTCCCACCATTTATTAAGTTCTTGCTTGCTTAGATTTTCTAAGTGTTCAAAGAGATTCTTGAGTGAGTTTTTGTTTGATTGTTTAGAGGCAGAAGAGCTGGTTTGTCCATGTCTTAAAAAAAGTTCATTTGCTTGTGTTTCTCTTAGATTAAATGCTTCTTCCATTTTGGAGATTAGTGATTAGAGCGTCTGCCAGGAGCCTTCTTATATAATTTGTAGAAAAAGTAATCAATCTATACAGCCTTTGTTAAAGAAGTGGTTCCTTGGCGACTGCTTATTATCTTTGTAAAAAAATGAGTATAGAAAGTTTTAAAGGGTTATCTGCATGAGAACTTCCCAACTCTGCGTGGCTGCTACACAGATATTACATTGAAGAAGGAAAAAAAGAAATTTTGGGAAGATGAACTCAAATGCGCTAACCCCTTTGAATGAATATATAAAGGCGAGTCTTTTTAACAGTCTTGTAAATTTTATTAGTGTTTTTTCACACTAATAATTTTTATTTTCCTTTTAGGATTTCAAAAAAAAAGAGAACATTCATATTCCAAATAAAGCTGCACACCAGTATAAAGTAGTTCATAAAGTACAGTGAATCAGATATTTCTCTTTTTCTTTCAATAAATCAAATATTTTCATAAATTGCTTTCAAATAATTCTCTCTCTCGACACGTGTTTCCCCATTGTTACTCTCAATGGTTCTTCAGGAGAGGAAGTTTTAGTAGAATGTTTCGGTACTAAAAAGAAAAGAAAAAAAGGGTTGGCCAAATTCTTTTTTAGTAATGTATTGGAGTTTTTTTGCCCAAATAGTAATTATATTAATTTTTTCAAAAGACTCACCGTTCTGATTTTCTGATTATTCACATATATCATGTATTATTTTTCCAAAATAAAGGTTTTTTTATATAATGTTCATCAGGATATTTGACTTAGTTTAGTCTGTAGAATATGGATCCAGGTTTAAGCTGTAAAAGGGAGAATGGGGGAAGAAGATAAAGTAATTGCTTCTTGTTTTCAATCTATAGGGAGTGAAAAATTTGGTCTTAAAGAAAGGTTCTAATCAGTTTCAAGGCATTTGGAGGTCAACAGGATTCCTAGAGGACTCAGGATTTGTATCTTTCCGTCTTTTGAAGATGAAGACATATCAGCACTCAATGATTGGGTAGACCTATTACACAATACCTCAAAGGAAATGATGATACGGCTTATAAACCAAGCAGCATTGACTCATGAAAGAATAATGAAGAACATAGAAGAAATAAAAGAAACAATTAAACAAGCTCAATGTCCAGAGATCACATTTAAAAACTATCAGATCTTAGACGATTTTTTGGGAGATTATGAGAAAGAATTAAAGCTCAAGAAACAAAGAACCTTCATCAGAGACGAAAATGATTACATTAAGAATAGAATCTTTACTTTTCAAAGAAAATATGACAGTGAAATACGAAAACAACCTTATAGAAGGAAAACATCGCCTAAAGACAACCTCTCCACTCCTTCAACCTCAGATGTAGAAACATCGAGTGAAAAAGACACATCAGTGTCAGCACCTATCCCCATATCAACTACCCCCAACGAGAAACAGCAAAACTCTAACAAAACATGTCCTTTTTTGGAGGAATTGAAAAGACACAGGACCAATTCACGGACAAACAAACCCCTATTTCGTGGAGCACCAAAACAACTAGGATCTCTAAATATCTCCCATTCAAACATCATAGAGGCAGTCGAGGAGGAAGAAGAAAAAATAGAAGAAAGAAATCAAGGTGTAGAAACAAGAGCACAAAGACAAGGGAGGAGAAGATGAATCTAATCATAAATTTATCAAAATATGAAATTACACCAGCACTCACCACAGCTCTAAGTAAAGGGCTTTCGTTCAGTCCAACATATAAAGGAGATTATTTCCAGCAACAACTTGACTTGTA
Source organism: Ambystoma mexicanum (assembly GCF_040938575.1). Classification (NCBI taxonomy): domain Eukaryota; kingdom Metazoa; phylum Chordata; class Amphibia; order Caudata; family Ambystomatidae; genus Ambystoma; species Ambystoma mexicanum. The sequence goes on from NC_090921.1 coordinate 805,217,006, forward strand.
CAAATTTTGTAGGAAATTAAAATTAAAAAAATTCTTTGAAGAAAAAACCTTTAAAAAACCTATTCATCAAATGAGCACACCGTCTGAACTCACTGTTAAAATGGTCGAAGATACAGTGGACTTACTAAACATTGAAGAAGGAGAAAATTATACCCAAGAAATTTTCTTAGAGGAACAGGACATACAAACAGACTTAATGGAAGAAACGAGTATAAAACCAAAATCAACATTTATACCAATTCTATCTTCAGAAAATGTCATAGATGTATTCCACAAAACAGTCAGTAACGATCTACGGAAAGACTATTTAAACAATAAACATATCAAGACAAGTTACAACTTAACAAAAGAAGAAAAACTGGCAATTACAAACTTATCTAAGGACAAATCCATCATAATTAAAGCTGCAGACAAAGGGGGCAAAATTGTCCTCTTTAATAGAATTGACTATATAAGAGAAGGACTTAAACAACTAAATGTGAAACAATGCTATGAGAAGTTAAATAACAACCCAATTCCTACTCTAGAAACTTTGTGGAATGAAAAAACAAAAAACTGGCATGAACTTGGCCTTCTAGGTGACAAGGAATTTCAAAGTCTAATCAGCAAAAACTCAATTATGGCTACAATATATTTTCTACCAAAAATCCATAAAAGCTACAAAGACTTTCCACCACTTCGACCAATCATAAATGGCATTGGCTCAATGACAGAAAGTATTTCACAATATATTGACTCACATCTACAACCATTGGCAGCAAATCTAGCTTCATATGTCAAAGACTCAAAACATATCATTCAACAACTCAACCAAATACCATGGGAATCTAACTACTACTTTGTTACATTAGATGTAGTTCAATTATATACAAGTATCCAGCATCAAAAAGGTTTGGAAAGTACAATGTTTTTTCTCAAAACTCGATCTGTTTCATTTCTTGAACAAAATAAAATGATAATTGAAATGCTACATTTCTGTTTACACAATAACATTTTCATCTTTAACAGTAACATCTATAAACAACTTCAAGGAACAGCTATGGGGTCAAAATTTGCCCCTTCTTATGCAAATCTTTTCATGGGCCTCTTTGAACTACAACATGCTTGGAAACATCAATATTTTGAACGAAATATAAGATTCTGGGGACGATTCATAGACGACATCCTATTAATCTGGGAAGGAAACCTTCAAGATCTAGACATATATGTCAATTATCTTAACAAAAATTCCTTCAACTTGTCATTTACCAAATCAGCCAGTGCCGCTAAAATTGAATATTTGGACCTTGAACTTTTTGTCGAAAATTCACAAATACAAACTAAACTATTCACAAAACCTACAGCTGGGAACAGTCTCCTTCATGCAACATCCCATCATCCAAAACATACCATTTACAATATTCCATATGGAGAAATACTGAGAATTAAAAGAAATTGCAGCACTACTTTTACCTTTCAAGAGAATCTTTGTCATATTCATCAAAAATTTTTACAGAGAGGGTATGGAATGAAAACTATCAAAAAAGCAATTACCAAAGCGGAATTGGTTTCTAGAGATTCTCTATTGGAAAACAAACCAAAATCAACAAAGACATCCCCTAGAACTCCATTTATAACCACTTTCAGCACAAAATCTTACCGGATTAAAAAGATACTCAGAAAGCATTGGAACATCCTTATGACAGACTTTAGTCTACAAAAACATCTGGATGACCACCCTAACATTTGCTTTAGAAAAGCACCAACAATCAAAAATAAGATCAGTCCAAGCTTTATGGGTCCATTACCCAATGAAACAAAATCCTTCTTTTGTACGGAAAACAAAGGCACCTACAAATGTGGTCATTGTAAACTATGTCCGTACATAAAACCAGGGATGAAAGAAATCACATTACCAAATGGTGAAACTAATCATATAAATCAAATGATAAACTGCAACTCAACTTTTGTCATTTATGGAATAGAATGTATTTGCAAGAAGTTATACATTGGGAGTACTATCAGAAAATTGAAAACAAGAATATTTGAACATATAAGAGCCATCAGAAGTAAAGATTTGAGATCCCCTATCTCAGTTCATGTTATCATGAATCATCCTGACTTCGATATCTCTAAACTAAAAATCTTTGGTCTGGAGAAAGTTAACCTTTCACCAAGAGGAGGAAATAAGGAAGACCAACTAAGAAAAAGGGAATGCAGATGGATTTGTAGAATGGACACATGTATTACTGGTCTAAATTGTGACACAGAAATGTATAACTGGCTTTAAACTACCATATTGCTTATTCTATAATTTTTATTCTCTAATTAATTTGTCTTTGCTTTATACGATCTAGAATTCGTATTACTCAGTTATAATGAAATTGTATCATTTTACCTTATCCTTAAATTACTGCCACTTGTAAAACTTGTGCGTATCCACGCAATTGTGTCACATTTAATAATGAGGGCGCAGCAAGATTTTTTTCATAATCATTTAATTCTAAAATGGCTCCTTAAAATGATCGTTCTGGACTTTTCTCAGCAAGCGCTAAATATAATTGGCGTATTGCTGAGAAACAACATTTGAATGCACCTCAACTTATTTTCAAAATGGCCGCTGGGCCGCGAATACGTGCGTGGTGACGTCATCGCGCCACACGGTATCACGTGGGTGTGGCGTGATGACGTCATCACGTCACGATCGCGGCAATAAAAAGCCAAAATAAGCTTCAGTTAGATATCCTAGCACTTGGGTGCTTATCATGGCACAGGACCACAAAATATCATCAACATAAGGTAAGAAAATGAGAAGCCTGTACCCTCTCTGCCTTGAAACTGATTAGAACCTTTCTTTAAGACCAAATTTTTCACTCCCTATAGATTGAAAACAAGAAGCAATTACTTTATCTTCTTCCCCCATTCTCCCTTTTACAGCTTAAACCTGGATCCATATTCTACAGACTAAACTAAGTCAAATATCCTGATGAACATTATATAAAAAAACCTTTATTTTGGAAAAATAATACATGATATATGTGAATAATCAGAAAATCAGAACGGTGAGTCTTTTGAAAAAATTAATATAATTACTATTTGGGCAAAAAAACTCCAATACATTACTAAAAAAGAATTTGGCCAACCCTTTTTTTCTTTTCTTTTTAGTACCGAAACATTCTACTAAAACTTCCTCTCCTGAAGAACCATTGAGAGTAACAATGGGGAAACACGTGTCGAGAGAGAGAATTATTTGAAAGCAATTTATGAAAATATTTGATTTATTGAAAGAAAAAGAGAAATATCTGATTCACTGTACTTTATGAACTACTTTATACTGGTGTGCAGCTTTATTTGGAATATGAATGTTCTCTTTTTTTTTGAAATCCTAAAAGGAAAATAAAAATTATTAGTGTGAAAAAACACTAATAAAATTTACAAGACTGTTAAAAAGACTCGCCTTTATATATTCATTCAAAGGGGTTAGCGCATTTGAGTTCATCTTCCCAAAATTTCTTTTTTTCCTTCTTCATTGTGCTTTGTGGTTGGAACGCCCTCAGTAACCACAGTCAATGTGTAGGAGGTTCTAAGAGTTTAGTTTAAGAGATGCTTGTGTGTATTTTCACCAGTTTAGGACTTAGGTGGCTGGTTAGGCTCCAGTAAGCAGGCCAGAGGTCAGCCACGTGGGTGGGTGCTGTTGGTGGTTTAGGATAGAGTGCTATTGCTGAAGATTCGATGTGAACCCAGCTATATCAAATTTTATTTTCATTGGTAGTTGCTGTATTCTAGTGGCAAAGGTGTTGAGGTACAACAGGGGTTTCAGTGTGGACGGCTATGTGCGCTGTTAGACCGGAAAGGCATAGCCATAGCTGCATTCTATGGTGCATGCATGGCATGGCCATGCCTGTAGCCTGTGTACACAGACGTGGTGTAAGGTATATACGTACAGTATGCTTTGATGTAGTTCGGCTGCAGCGTTCTTTTTCTTTGTTCAATGTGGACGGCATGGTCTTGTTATTCATGGTCTGTCTGGAGTGAAACTCTGAGCAGCAGAGCGAGGGAGAGGGGTGCAGAAAGGGGAGGGGAGGAACAAAACAAGCGACTATTGAACTAGGCCTGACAACATTTCAGATAGTGCTGGAGAGGAGGAAAAAACAAGTAAGGGTAGGGTGAGGAGACAATCAAGGTTTCTATCATGCTAGGTCCAGGGACAATTCTGATAGCATAAGTGCATAGAAGAAGGGGAGGAGGGGGGAGATAGGAAAAGGGAGAAAGGGAGAGGAGGAGAGAACAGAGAGTAATCAGTGACAGGAGTGGAGAAACAAGAGGGGAGAGTGATTACAATGCAGACATCAGTAGTAACACATAATGTTGCGAGAGAACAGCAAATGCAATCCAATATTCAAGATGAAGATGGGAACAGCATGATTCAGGGCCACCATGAGCACAAGATACAGTGGAAGTCCAGCATGAGAGTTGAGAAAGGGTGACGTCCAAAAAGTCCAAATCAAACATTGGCCGCAAGACAGTGGTGGTGAAACCACAATATATCAGGACAGACTCCTGCAGAGGTAAGATGTAGGGGGGAGGGCTATAGGGGGGAGCAGAGTAGAAGAATCAAGCAAACAAGCAACACTGGTAAGCAAGAAGGGGGCCCAAACGGAACATCACAGGGGGACCAAAGTGGGGGGGGCACAACAGAACATCACAGGGGGACCAGAGGGGATGGGGGCACAGCAGAACATCAAGGGTGGACCAGAGGTATTGTAGATGTACAACGGAACATCGCGTGGGACCAGAGGGGATGGGGCACAACGAAACATCACAGGGGCACCAGAGGGGGTGGGGCATACAACAGAACATCAGGGGGGACCAGAGGGTGTGGGGGTACAACAGAACATCAAGTGGGGCCAGAGCAGATGGGGGGCACAACAGAAAATCACAGGGAGACCAGAGGGGGTGGGGGCACAACAGAACTTCATGGGGGGTCCAGAGGGGGTCGGGGGCACAGCAGAACAACACGGGGACTAGAAGGGGTGGGAAGTACAACAGAACATCACAGGGGGACCAGAGGGGGTGGAGGGGTACAACAGAACAACACAGGGAAAGGAGGGGGTGGGAAGTACAATAGAACTTCACAGGGGGAGCGGAGGGGGTGGGGACAGAATGGAACTTCATGGGGGGGCAGAGTGGGTGGGGGGCACAATGGAACATCACGGGGGACCAGAGGGGGTGGGGGCACAATGGGACATCACAGGCAGAGTATGGAATATGCACTTCAGGCCAGGATCATGCCCAGCAGCCATGTGCGTTCTTCAGTCTGAGCCACATATACACTTCATGCCAGGATCATGCTCAGCCAGCCATGTGTGTTCTTCAGTCTGAGCCGCATATACACTGCATCCCAGGATCATGCCCAGACAGCCATGTGTGTTCTTCAGTCTGAGCCACATATGCACTTCAGGCCAGGATCATGCCCAGCCAGCCATGTGTGTTCTTCAGTCTGAGCCACATATACACTGCATCCCAGGATCATGCCCAGACAGCCATGTGTGTTCTTCAGTCTGAGCCACATATACACTGCATCCCAGGATCATGCCCAGACAGCCATGTGTGTTCTTCAGTCTGAGCCACATATACACTTCATGCCAGGATCATGCTTAGCCAGCCATGTGTGTTCTTCAGTCTGAGCCACATATGCACTTCAGGCCAGGATCATGCCCAGCCAGCCATGTGTGTTCTTCAGTCTGAGCCACATATACACTGCATCCCAGGATCATGCCCAGACATCCATGTGTGTTCTTCAGTCTGAGCCACATATACACTGCATCCCAGGATCATGCCCAGACAGCCATGTGTGTTCTTCAGTCTGAGCCACATATACACTTCATGCCAGGATCATGCTTAGCCAGCCATGTGTGTTCTTCAGTCTGAGCCAAATATAAAATTACATGCAGGGGCTCAACAGGATAAAGGTGGGGGACCCCATAGGGAGCCATATTACACGCTCCTTGCCATGGCAGGGAGAGTGTACAATTCACTTAAACCCTCCTGAAAATGCTTGCATATATTTAATCACTGGCCGACATGCACGCATGAAAATCCATACCGGTGCATATGCTGGAGCATTTGTGTGGTGGAACGTAATTTTCCCACAGAGGACAGCTTATGTTTTCACTTAAGTGGGCAATTTTTGCCATTTGCACTGCAATGAGACAACGGAAGCCTCTTACACTTCTCTATTTGCACTCTGCAGTGCACTTAGAGTAAACGCCGCCTGCGTTTACAATGATTGTACAAAAAGGGATTTCCATGGGAAATCATTGGTTTCACGCCATCTCATGACGCCGTGAAACAAATTTGTTTTTAAGGCAACGGGCAAACGGGAGGCGGAAATGTAACTCCTGTTACGCACCGGCGCCTGCCTTAAAAAACAATGAAAATCCCCCAGACCCTGAATGGAGGTATTAAGACAGGTGTGGTACACTTGTATTTAGCCCCTCCATTTACACTCTGGGGGACTCCAAAATTGACCCCTTTGTACTTTGGAATCCCGGCAGTCCTCATATGGCTCTTCATCTATACAAGGCTAATAAATTCTGTTCCGTTCAATTTTGCACTAATAACAGAATCCGGTATGAATTCCTGTCCCACTACCATGAAATTCCCAAAGGGAACAAGATCATTTGTAAGCCCTTCCCTCCCCCGCCCCACTAATTCCTAAATTGAAATATCTGATTAGGGCTAGAAAAAGTGCTCTCAATCTGTTATGGTGGAATTTTAGGCGATCATCCATATGTCACAAGATTTGTCTTAAAAAGTAGCCATGCATTAAAATGGCAATGACCTCTTTCTTGCAAATGCTGTACTTTGTTTACTTCCTAGACGAGCCTGGGTCTAGATTTGAAATGTTCTATGCATGTTGACCTCACCACTGCACCATCACTTGGGAAGCACTTACTTTGCAGCCCGCCGGCAAGGTCTGCACTAAGCATTAAAGTAGCCATTACTTCGGCAAAGATACCACCCAACACTGATGAGTTCCGTAAACAGAGAGAGGCAGAAGTCTTCATAAGACCACTGAATCCTCTGGTGACTTACAATAGCGTGTTCACATATATAGGTGGGTTTTAAAAGATGGTGACAACTTCCCCCCTTTAATTCTTAGGCCCTGATTTACAACGCGTTTTTCAATGGGGTTGCACCATTATTAAACACTTCTGTGAATCAGGCCATTAACCCCTTGTTTCTTCTGGTGAAAGACATCTTCCAGTTGGGGATATATATGCAATCTGTGCTACTCGAATACACGCACCCTTCTGCGGCTTAATGCTTGGAAACCATGATGTTTATCAGGTGTATGCAAATCACGTCCCAGCTGGCTTTTTCTTGTTTAGAGTGGCTTCCATTAGTCTCCTCAGTGAGCTGCCTTTTAGGGCAAGTGTTGGCGCTGTCACTAAACATTGTGATGCCATTGCAACTGTAATAGGTTATTGCAGTGGGGTAGTGAAGCAATCTCATTATAAGCGTGTAGGGGTGTCAAAACTTGACTGCAATGATACAAATATGCGCAGGGTTTTCTATAAATAAATCAGGCTTCCATGTGGCATACATCTTTATGTGCAAAGCAGAATGTATGCATGTGTGTATGTTTGCCCGGCTATACAACTCCACACCGTTGAACCCACTGCTACCACATTTTGCATGTATTCCTCATTTGTCTGGGGCAAGATTGCAGTCTATGTTTGGATGCAAAAAATGTCACTCTGTAGACACCCTCATTCACTGATGCTCACCCCGATTCACTACAGTAGGTACTAAAGGAGGCAACATTTTGAAAAGTGTCTGAAGCTAAATGTTTGACACGTTGGTTATTCCTTTGCAATTAATTACTATTGCATACAGTTCGAAAGAGTTTATTAAAGCATTTTTAAAGGGAATTACAAATATATATATGTTTTTTGTATCACACCACTCCAAATATGAGAAATGGCAAGGTTCAGTTTACTTAAATTCATTTAAGAGAAGAGAGCACAATCAATCAATCTTTCTTGGACATTTTCTCAAATGTGCTGAAGCCATTGAGTGACTGAAACATGCCACACAAAAAACGAACATCACTTGGAAACGCTCCATCTGATGCAAAGCGAAAATCAATATCAATAGCTTCTGAAACACAACAACAAACAGCAGCACAACTTGCCGAACAGAGGAGAAGAGATACTTTCTCCAGGGCAAAGGAGACACCAGAGCAAACTGAAGCAAGACTTGCTGACATGAGGACAAGAGCAACATCTTCCAGGGCACATGAGACACCAGAGCAAACTGAAGCAAGACTTGCTGACATGAGCACAAGAGCAACATCCTGCAGGGCACATGAGACACCAGAGCAAACTGAAGCAAGACTTGCCAACAAGAGGACAAGAGCAACATCCTCCAGGGCACATGAGACCAGAGCAAACTGAAGCAAGACTTGAGGACATGAGCAACATCTTCCAGGGCACATGAGACACCAGAGCAAACTGAAGCAAGACTTGACGACATGAGCAACATCTTCCAGGGCACATGAGACACCAGAGCAAACTGAAGCAAGACTTGCTGACATGAGGACAAGAGCAACATCCTCCAGGGCACATGAGACACCAGAGCAAACTGAAGCAAGACTTGCCAGCAAGAGGACAAGAGCAACATCCATCAGGGCACATGAGACACCAGAGCAAACTGAAGCAAGACTTGCTGACATGAGCACAAGAGCAACATCATGCAGGGCACATGAGACACCAGAGCAAACTGAAGCAAGACTTGCCAACAAGAGGACAAGAGCAACATCCTCCAGGGCACATGAGACACCAGAGCAAACTGAAGCAAGACTTGAGGACATGAGCAACATCTTCCAGGGCACATGAGACGCCAGAGCAAACTGAAGCAAGACTTGCCAACAAGAGGACAAGAGCAACATCATGCAGGGCACATGAGACACCAGAGCAAACTGAAGCAAGACTTGCCAACAAGAGGACAAGAGCAACATCCTCCAGGGCACATGAGACACCAGAGCAAACTGAAGCAAGACTTGAGGACATGAGCAACATCTTCCAGGGCACATGAGACACCAGAGCAAACTGAAGCAAGACTTGCTGACATGAGCACAAGAGCAACATCATGCAGGGCACATGAGACACCAGAGCAAACTGAAGCAAGACTTGCCAACAAGAGGACAAGAGCAACATCCACCAGGGCACATGAGACACCAGAGCAAACTGAAGCAAGACTTGCTGACATGAGCACAAGAGCAACATCATGCAGGGCACATGAGACACCAGAGCAAACTGAAGCAAGACTTGCCAACAAGAGGACAAGAGCAACATCCTCCAGGGCACATGAGACACCAGAGCAAACTGAAGCAAGACTTGAGGACATGAGCAACATCTTCCAGGGCACATGAGACGCCAGAGCAAACTGAAGCAAGACTTGCCAACAAGAGGACAAGAGCAACATCATGCAGGGCACATGAGACACCAGAGCAAACTGAAGCAAGACTTGCCAACAAGAGGACAAGAGCAACATCCTCCAGGGCACATGAGACACCAGAGCAAACTGAAGCAAGACTTGAGGACATGAGCAACATCTTCCAGGGCACATGAGACACCAGAGCAAACTGAAGCAAGACTTGCTGACATGAGGACAAGAGCAACATCCTCCAGGGCACATGAGACACCAGAGCAAACTGAAGCAAGACTTGCCAACAAGAGGACAAAAGCAACATCCACCAGGGCACATGAGACACCAGAGCAAACTGAAGCAAGACTTGCCAACAAGAGGACAAGAGCAACATCCTCCAGGGCACATGAGACCAGAGCACACTGAAGCAAGACTTGCCAACAAGAGGACAAGAGCAACATCCTCCAGGGCACATGAGACACCAGAGCAAACTGAAGCAAGACTTGCCAACAAGAGGACAAGAGCAACATCCTCCAGGGCACATGAGACACCAGAGCAAACTGAAGCAAGACTTGCCAACAAGAGGACAAGAGCAACATCCTCCAGGGCACATGAGACCAGAGCAAACTGAAGCAAGATTTGCCAACAAGAGGACAAGGGCAACATCCTCCAGGGCACATGAGACACCAGAGCAAACTGAAGCAAGATTTGAGGACATGAGCAACATCTTCCAGGGCACATGAGACACCAGAGCAAACTGATTCAAGACTTGAGGACATGAGCAACATCTTCCAGGGCACATGAGACACCAGAGCAAACTGAAGCAAGACTTGCTGACATGAGGACAAGAGCAACATCCTCCAGGGCACATGAGACACCAGAGCAAACTGAAGCAAGACTTGCCAACAAGAGGACAAGAGCAACATCCTCCAGGGCACATGAGACCAGAGCAAACGTCCTCCAGGGCACATGAGGCACCAGAGCAAACTGAAGCAAGACTTGCCGACATGAGCACAAGAGCAACATCCTCCAGGGCACATGAGACACCAGAGCAAACTGAAGCAAGACTTGCCAACAAGAGGACAAGAGCAACATCCTCTAGGGCACATGAGACACCAGAGCAAACTGAAGCAAGACTTGCCAACAAGAGGACAAGAGCAACATCCTCCAGGGCACATGAGACCAGAGCAAACTGAAGCAAGATTTGCCAACAAGAGGACAAGGGCAACATCCTCCAGGGCACATGAGATGCCAGAGAAAACTGAACCAAGACTTGCCAACAAGAGGACAAGAGCAACATCCTCCAGGGCACATGAGACACCAGAGCAAACTGAAGCAAGACTTGCCAACAAGAGGACACGAGCAACATCCTCCAGGGCACATGAGACACCAGAGCAAACTGAAGCAAGACTTGCCAACAAGAGGACAAGAACAACATCCTCCAGGGTACATGAGACCAGAGCAAACTGAAGCAAGACTTGCCAACAAGAGGACAAGAGCAACATCCTCCAGGGCACATGAGACACCAGAGCAAACTGAAGCAAGACTTGCCAACAAGAGGACAAGAGCAACATCCTCCAGGGCACATGAGACCAGAGCAAACGGAAGCAAGACTTGCCAACAAGAGGACACGAGCAACATCCTCCAGGGCACATGAGACACCAGAGCAAACTGAAGCAAGACTTGCCAACAAGAGGACAAGAGCAACATCCTCCAGGGCACGAGACACCAGAGCAAACTGAAGCAAGACTTGCCGACATGAGGACAAGAGCAACATCCTCCAGGGCACGAGACACCAGAGCAAACTGAAGCAAGACTTGCCAACAAGAGGACAAGAGCAACATCCTCCAGGGCACATGAGACACCAGAGCAAACTGAAGCAAGACTTGCCAACAAGAGGACAAGAGCAACATCCTCCAGGGCACATGAGACACCAGAGCAAACTGAAGCAAGACTTGCTGACATGAGCACAAGAGCAACATCCTCCAGGGCACATGAGACACCAGAGCAAACTGAAGCAAGACTTGCCAACAAGAGGACAAGAGCAACATCCTCCAGGGCACATGACACACCAGAGCAAACCGAAGCAAGACTTGCCAACAAGAGGACAAGAGCAACATCCTCCAGGGCACATGAGACACCAGAGCAAACCGAAGCAAGACTTGCCAACAAGAGGACACGAGCAACATCCTCCAGGGCACATGAGACACCAGAGCAAACTGAAGCAAGACTTGCCAACAAGAGGACAAGAGCAACATCCTCCAGGGCACGAGACACCAGAGCAAACTGAAGCAAGACTTGCCAACAAGAGGACAAGAGCAACATCCTCCAGGGCACGAGACACCAGAGCAAACTGAAGCAAGACTTGCCGACATGAGGACAAGAGCAACATCCTCCAGGGCATGAGACACCAGAGCAAACTGAAGCAAGACTTGCCAACAAGAGGACAAGAGGAACATCCTCCAGGGCACATGAGACCAGAGCAAACTGAAGCAAGACTTGCCAACAAGAGGACAAGAGCAACATCCTCCAGGGTACATGAGACACCAGAGCAAACTGAAGCAAGACTTGCCAACAAGAGGACAAGAGCAACATCCTCCAGGGCACATGAGACACCAGAGCAAACTGAAGCAAGACTTGCCAACAAGAGGACAAGAGCAACATCCTCCAGGGCACATGAGACCAGAGCAAACTGAAGCAAGATTTGCCAACAAGAGGACAAGGGCAACATCCTCCAGGGCACATGAGACACCAGAGCAAACTGAAGCAAGACTTGCCAACAAGAGGACAAGAGCAACATCCTCCAGGGCACATAAAACACCAGAGCAAACTGAAGCAAGACTTGCTGACATGAGGACAAGATCAACATCCTCCAGGGCACATGAAACACCACTCGATCAGGACACGGGCAACACCGGGAACCGCATCTAGCAATACTTAAAGAGGACCATTGTGCATGCCGTGGGCTTTCTGTTAAGACTTTGGCTCCCATTTCATATTAGTCTGGGACACTTTAACACTTATTCTCCATCTATTTGACACTCGGTCTGGGTTAAGGTGCTACTTTCGTAAGCAGAAAAATAGCATCAATGTGTGATTGCTTTGCAATTCTGGAAGCGACAGTTGCTTGTCTTTAATAAGGGAGTGGACAGTTGCTGCGCATTCACGGATGGTAGTCCAATGATAGTGCTATTTGCACTAGTATAACTTTCGCCCATTGACATGGATACCTCCAAGTGTCTTGGAGTGGCTTCAGTTTATTTTCGTTTGCTTTCATTTCGTTTCAAAGGCATAACACATTGACAATGACTGTTTTTAGGAATCTTTTAAACAGGCCTGGCCAATAAATGACAAGACATGTCTAGAAAGTGGCAGCCAGCTAGCAGCCCAGACATGTGACCAGTTGGTACTTCATCTTGGTTTTCAAGTCTGGTTGTCCTAACACAGTGGGCATCATTACGAGTGTGCCGGTCTGGTAACAACGGTGCCGGTAAGCCTACGAGCACCGTTGTTACCAGAACAGCAAACTACGAGTCTGCGGGCGGGTGCTATCCCGCCCGCCCGGTCGGGACGGCACCCGCCCGCAGACTTTCTTGGAAGATGACGGTGCCGGTGCTTGCATCATCTACATTCCCATTGAGACCTACGGACTTGTAATGAGGCCCAGTATCTTTGAATATGCGCTGGGAATGTGGTGGATTGGCAATAGGGAATGTGAGCCGAGCAAGAGAATGAGCGAGGTAAATGGCAATTTGAAGGTGTTGCATGCCTGCAGTCAGAGGGGAGAGCTGTCCTGTTGCAGTGGCTCGTTCTTCAGTGTCTAAACACATTGAGCCCCAAAACTGATGTTATTACAGGGGGGCACAGAAGCCGTCATTTGGATTAAACGCCAGGCAATGAAAACATGTTGTGCCTCAAAATTGTATTTTTTCTGCAACTAATTATCTAACACTAATGCACAATGAACCCGTTCTAATGTTCCGGTGCAGGGGCGCCACACTGCTTTCTTCTTTTTAAAAACGTGTTCTTTTACATCTTGTATCCCTATACATCTGCCGTTAATGGTCCTGTCCATTCTAGTTCCCTGCGATTTATCGCGGTGGGAAAACATGCAAATTGTAGTTGGCATTTGTTTACAAACTTTCTTACCTCCCACAATGAGCGTGGCGCCACTGGAGAAACGTTGCCCCGTTATAGTTGGGTAAACGCAGAAATACACGCCGGCCTCGCTGCGCTGGACATCGAGGATTTCCAGTGTCGTGCCGCAGTGTCCGAGACTGCAATTATATTTAAGCCCCCCAGGTCTCTCCGCGCCACAGTAGTGAATACATGTAACTTCCTCCTCGGTTCCCCTCCAGAACCAACGCACAGCATGTTTTCTATCGCAGAATTCCTCGGATAACAAACAGGAGATCTTGGCTGTTTCATGGATTCTAACGGCGAGGGGCTGCTCCGTCCGATGCAGGTGCAGCTGCACCCCCAGCACTGCAATGGTTAAAAACACAAAGTTAATGCTGCGCACACAGTATCACCCCAGGGCCACGCCCGCTCTGGAATCCATGAAGAACTCGGGCGCTGCCCTGGGAATTGGGTGTTGGTGACTTTATCTAGAAATCTGAAGTGTACTGGGCCATTATTCCTCGTCCTTCATAATCCATTCTGCGCAGTTTGTATTTCAGAGATCTGCCTTACTTTATACAAAGTCATTAACATAAAATAGCATACCATGTTTAACTGTCTCTTCAGCAAAATCATGATAGTTTTAGAAAAACAATAAAACACGGCATTTTCCTATGAAAGAAGTAACAAGTGAAGCGTTCCATGGTCATGCGCCCCAGCATGTGTCTATACGTTGCTTCTGTTGCCTTGGTGTTGGTGGATTGTGTTTACCTTTGCAGACGAGGATGAAATATCCGATGAGCATCTCGGCTCTGAAGCAAGTGGAGGTGTCCGCGCGCGCTCCTTCAGCAGCAAGTGACGGGGAAGCCGAGGAAGGGCCTGTGCTGTTCCTAAGGCCCCACCCACGAAGGGCAAAGAGGGGTGTGTAACATCAAACAGTGGTCACATGGTATGTTCATGAAATGATTTCCACCAGTTAGGCACAATCTGAAATGCATACATTACCTCCCTGTCCTTTCTACCATGTGCCAGAGCTTGCTCTTTGGAGGCACCACCTCCTCAACCAAATCCAATTCGCACCACCTCCTCAACCAAATCCAATTCCCACAAATCATTGTTCTTTTTGAACTCCTCCCCATCTCATCTGTGTATGGAACTTTTTAGCTTGCCCAAAAAACTCTGTTTTTTTCATCTGTCATTCCAGACAGTGCCTATTGAGGTGGCCTGCTGGGCTGGCCGCCCTATTTCTGATTTTGCCTCACTCCTGTGCTTTGAGGAAGCATTGTCTGCACTCTGGAACATTTCAGATAGGTCTTCTGTGGTGCCTGTTAGGCTTGGACTGTAGTGGAGATCAGTGGTTTAGAACCCCAGTGAGTAGGTTGTCCATCAGTGGTCCCCTGGGTGAGCCGCTCAACCCAAGATCAGGGGTTCATGGGGTACTACTAGGTGTTCCCTGGGCTGCCATGATGTGCATAGGGAAGGTTTCAGTTAACTGAGAAGAGAAGCATCTTGTCCAGCCATAGAGACTCCCTTTTTCTTTTAGCCTTATGGCCTCCATGGTGTAGAAATGACATCTAGACAGGTGCACCAGCAGTGCTAACATCTGAGCTAGGACCGTGTCACATGGCGGAGGTGCCGCATTCTGGTAGGAGGCAGCCTGCTGCTCCCTCTCGGATGCTTTGACAGAGTAAGGCTTTTTGGGAACCCTTGGGCTGTCAGTTAAACATAAAGGCTATTCCAGATGACCAGGGGAGGGGTTGGCTGGCATGGGCCTCTGTCTCTCTCTCTCACTCTCTCTCTCTCTCCCTCTCTCTACTTTCTCTCCCTCTCTCTCGTTCTCCTTCTCTCTCTCCCGCTCTCTCTTCAGGCCTCCTCACCTTGAGTTCTTAACTATATGAAACTTGGGCAGTGCGGGCAGATGGCATCCCATTTTTGAGGGACCTCAGCAAAGGGGATCCACAGTTTTAATATTCAAGGCCTGCCCCATACTGTTTGGGTCTGCTCACAATGGTGGGCCCCCTTTCACTATGTGGTATTTTGGTATTGCAAAACAGCAATCTTCTTTCCTGTGAGGAATTCGACCATCCGCATGGTGGGCGTGCACTCGCCTGGGCTTTTTGACATTTTTAATTAAATGGGATGATGGTAGACCAACCTCAGGAAAATGTGTAGGGTTATTCCACACACATTTTCCTATGCTCACACCAGAATAAAAGCGTAGAGCTGTGTACTCCGGGCTGGACACCGCCTACAGGCACAGTCCGTCCCTGTCATATTTAGTTGGAATGTGACAGCCAAGTAGGGCACAATGTCATAATCGGAAGGGTGAGGCCAAACCTCCCCCCTGCCATAGACAGCCTGATTAACTGACAAAGGCTCCATAGAAACGCCATGCTCTTTTTTTAGGCCCTGAAGCTGGGGGCAGCGATTAACAGACCAACAGAGGGTAGTTCAAACAGCAAACCTCCTGGATAGGGAGTGCCAGACGGTCTCTGAACCTATAACCAAGGACAAGGCAGCTGCTTGCAACACACTCCTCAGCTTTGGGGCGTCTGCCTTAAAGGACGATATGAGCCTGCTAGGGAGAATTCTCTTTTCTGTGCTAATTCCCTTCAACCTTAGAGACCCCTGCTCTTTTGCTGGACTTTAGGAGTTTTTAATTTTCACCCCCTGGAGCGAGTGAGCCCTTTTTCTCCCTCACTCATGTATTTTTGATCTGATTTGGATTTATATTTCCTTTGTTTTTGGAGTCTGACAAACTCCATAGGCATCTACTATGTTTATGGTCACACACAGCACCTTCAGTGCAGTGTCACAGAGAAATCCTTTCAATTTCTCTTAAGGTTTAAATACCTTTTCTTGGGTGAACTACAGTTCCCAAGAATAGTAAAGTGAAATTGACTTTACTTACCTTTTCTCTCTGTAGATCCAGCACACCCCTACTTATGTGGCGTGCTGGGGGGTTACTTAGTAGCCCTTTTTCTATTTACTCATGTAACATTTTTATGTCACCCTCATAACTTTAAATGTCTGGTGGCAGTGGTTTAATTTTCCAACCATTGTGCTTTTCTACCGCAGGCTGAATCCTCAGCTGCAGTATAGCACCCATGTGTGACCATTGTGTCAAAATGGCTCTGGTCTTCTTTTTTCGCCAGTTCTTGCTTATGAGATCTTTCTTGGGTTTTACTCTGTGTGCCAAACAAGGTTTAACCCTTTTGTTCACTTTCCCTTTCGCGCGCTTCAGTACTGAAACCTGTCTCTGGCTCCTGTGTGTCTGGCAGGGCAGGAAGCGAGGGAGGTACCCGAACCTCCATGTCTTTAGTCTCTTTGGTAACCTGAACACACTCAGTCATGATTGGGTGGCTGGCTGTGCTTACAGGACAGCCACCCTGTTGTCTGAGTGACGGCTAGGCTGTGCATGAATGGGAAAAACCTGCATAAAAGGCAAGGCTTCTTGAACTGAAGACAGAGGCGACCACCCGAAGAAACATCTGAGGAAGGAATTGTGAAGAGAAGCTTGCTGCATCCTCATGGACCGTTTAACTGCCCAGTGAAGTCCTGCTGCTGTGCTGAAACTCCTTTTCCGAATCGACTAGAGAAGCTCCGGAAAGGATGATTTCTTCCCTTGGGTTGGTGGGATCAACTAACAGCAAGATGAACTTTGCTGGAAGACCTTCCCCAACTGGCTGTACTTCTTTGCTGCTGCTGGAACCGAGTGCCAGGGGTCGAGAAATCCTTAGTCAAGTGCATTGTCTTTAAGCCGGACCGAAGCTCCAGGAAGATCCTGTGGACCCTCCCGAAGCAGGATGACCCAAGTTTGAGTCACCTCACCAGTGTGCTGGACTCAAGGAGTGAAGAAAGCCAATCTAGTGTCCAAGATCGCCAATGGTGCTATTTGCCGGGAGCTGAAACCACGTAGTGCTGCTGAACTAAAAAGAGGCCATAGCTGCTACCGACCTCTGAACTGCTGTGCAAGAGTCCTCCAGACGTCCTCCCTCTTGTCCCCACGACTGAGGCCCAGGAACACAGGATCTGCAAGTCTGCAACCAGGATATAAGCCTGCTGGATCCTCTACCTTTTACCCAAGGTACTGTTGTGACTAAGGGGTACTTACCTATATGTCTGTAGCTTGCTTGTCTCAGTTGAGATTTGCAGTAGCTGCCGTTCTAGTGTTATTCTGGCTCTAACCTTTTACAAGTGTAACAGCTTGTGGCCCAACAGTGACTTTTTACAACAAACTCTAACTTTGTGCAAGACGTTTTGCTATCTAAGAAGTACCTCAGCTCCATAGACTTTGTTCCAAATTGACTTTGGCTGTCCTGGCTCTCTGGAGACTGTCCTGACCCTTTCACTTTGATTCAAACTGTCCCTCATAGGTGATACATTGGCTTTGAACTAATAGTGCTGGGAAAGTTTTTATCTAAACTTCATTGGGGGATTTAAAAGTGCTGATATGCTCTGAGAACCTGTTAACCTTTTTCCTTCCCTCAACCTTTCCTTTCCACAACCTCAGAATTCTACTATGTACAAAAGTGACATATAAATGCTGATTCTGTCCTAGTAATTGAAGTCACCCCAGGGTGTGGGAAGTGTGTACGAAGCATCTCTAAGGAGCAGCTACTTGTTTATCTTGATTCTGAGAACGTGTTATGAAGTGTATTTTGATTGTTGCACATTGCCCTTTTTAAAGAATGCTTATTTAAAACTGACTGTTAAATAAATAAATAATTATTTTACTAGAAAATCTTGAGTGGAAGTGTTATTTGGATATGTGTGGATTTCGAAGCTACAGCTCTACAGCTCACATTTAGCCCTCTTGAGATAAGTCTGGCTGCTCAGTCACACTACCAACCTGTGTGGTATAGACCTATATCAATAGGTGGGTTACCTAATCTCAAGAGGATAAGACTGGTGTAGTTTCCCACAGTGTTACTGCATACAATCTTGCCTAACCAAGCCGATTGAAGAAGCTGGGAGAAGTGCCTTGACGAGCATCTACCGACATCTGCCGTAAAAGACATTTTTGAGCCAGTCGAGTTCCTCGATCCGAGTTGGCTACAGCACTGACCGTTGTCAAGCATTAGTTGCTTAAAGACATCCGAGACATCTCGTTCAGTGCTTCAGAACCGCTTCAGAACTACTGATCAGCACTGAGATGACACGTGACCGCAAAGCGCAGTGTAGGCCAGCCTGCATCCATGCATCCAGCTTCACTCGCCGAACCGTCTTGCTGCCTGATATCTGCAGCTGACTCTCACCTCAAACTGTGTCACAGAAACCTGCAAAGCGCCCTGAATCTGACTCGACCCTGTCGAGCACCAACAACGCCTACAGGACAAGGTACATTGTGGTTCTGTCCCCCAGTTCCTTCCCAGAAGTCGCATAGAGACATTTGAAGACCCTTTCCACCTTTTTGCTAAAGCCAAGAAACCTTAAACTGTTGTGGTTATTAATAATATCAATTACCCTCCTGTCAGTATCCAGAGTGCATTCCTTTTCCTTCTTTGAAACTGTCTATCCTCTTCATTCCAGGGTGGGTTGTATTTCATAGTGTTGTTAGACTGTCTGTTGTGATTAATAAAGTAGATATTTTTAGTACGACCTTGACTGGACACTCCTTTTATCATTGGGTAATAATTGTATATTCGCTGTGTTGCAACTAACCAAGTATCCACAACCTTTCAGAGATAAGACTGCCGTTCCATCCATGTTAACAAAATTGGACAAGGCGTTTTATAATTTGCTTGTTATTCCAATCTGTTCGGATCCCTTCTGGTGTCTTAGAGGTGTGGGGCTGATTGATGATTTAGATACCGATATTCAACACTGATACCTCGGAAGTTGATTAATCACATTTTCTGTGGTTTGAAGTGTTTGCCAGGGGGTGGGACCAAGCCCTCCCATATGAGATCAGACGCACTGGGCTATACATAGACCACATTTATGATAGGATGTTGCTAGGAGTGCCACATGTTTATTGTGCACGAAGAAGCCTCCTCCTGAATGCTTATACTGGCAGGTTGTGAAATAACAAAATATTTGCCTTGTTCTTTTCATTTTTTCGATGCTTATACTGGCAGGTTTTGAAATAACACAACATTTGCCAGGTCCTTTTCATTTTCTGGTATTACGTGTTAGGTGGTGGGTCATACACATTGCTATGAAATGAGCAAACTAAATGTTATGTTATGTTCAAGGATATTTATACCGTGCACTATCACCACCGTAGTGGTCCCCTGGCGATCTGGCTGATCTGAGAAGGGAAGTGGGTGTGTTAGTAAGGTTGAGCGAGAAGAAGAACAAGAGAGCTCTGATGTGCTGTTAGCAGCCTCAGTTCGGTTAACACTATTCGCTGAGCTTAGGTGTGCTTTTCGGTTGGTAGCCGTCGTGTGTTGTTGTGCGAGGCTATGAGTGTTATGTTTTGTTGTTGCGATATAGTGAAGTGTGTGAGGTTTGTAGTGCTTTGGAAGAGTGGTTGTGTTTGTGTATAGGGTGAGAGTTGTATGCAGAGGAGAGAGAGGGGTTGTTTAGTGGGGTTGGTTAGTGGCATCTCTAGTTAGAGGCGATACATGCTAGTATTCACAATCCTGTCTAGATGTGGCACAATGCTAATCTTTATAATTCTATCTAGATGTGATGCAAGCTGATATTCACAATTCTGCCTAGATGTGACACAAGCTAATCTTTACAATTCTATTTGGATGTGACTTAATGCTAATCTTCACAATTCTGTCTAGATGTGATGCTAGTTAGTATAACAATTCTGCCTAGAGCAATGCCAGTCTTCACAAATTCTGTCTAGTTGTGATTCGAGCTAATCTTCACAATTCTGTCTCAAAATGATGCAAGCTAGTATTACAATTCTGTCTAGATGTGATGCAATGCTCATTTTCACAGTTCTGTCTGTATGTGACGCAATGCTGATCTTCACAATTATGTCTAGATGTGACACAATGCTCGTCTTCATAATTCTGTTTAGATGTGACGTGAGGTATTATTACAATTCTCTCTAGATGTGATGGAGGCTAATCTTCACAATTCTGTCTGGGTATGAAGCAGGGTACTATTAAAGTTATGTCTAGATATGGCGCAATGCTAATCTTCGCAATTCTGTCTAGATGTGGTGCTAGCTGACATTCCCATGTCTGTCTAGATGCAACGCCAGCTAATCTTTACAGTCCTGTCCAGGTGTGGTGCAAGATGACATTCACAATTCTGTCTAGATGAGACGCAAACTGCCATTCATAATTCTGTCTAGATATGATGCAAGCTAGTATTACAGCTCTGTCTAGATATAACGAAAGCTAATCTTCACAATTCTGTCTGGATATGACGCAAGCTGGTATTATAATTTTATCCAGATATGATGCTAGTTAATCTTCACAATTCTGTCTAGAAATGACGCCCTCTAGTATAACGGTCCTTTCTGGAAATTACGCAAGCTAATCTTCACAATTCGGTCTAGATACGACGCAAGCTAGTATTACAGTTCTGTCTAGATATGACATAATGCTAATCTTCACAATTCTAATTGTGATGCTGGCTCATATCCGCAATTTTAAGTGGACTAGCTAGCACAGAGTATATTCTACCTAGTTGTGACATATTGCTTGCTAACAGTTATCTTGATGTGAGAGATCTGGCATAATTAGTCTATCCGGCACAAACAGGGTAAATGCTGCTATCTGGCACAATCAACCTAAACGCGTAATGCTGCCATCTGGCACAATCCGGCTAGATGTGAAATTCTGCTATCGAGCACAATCAGGCTATCTGGTACAATCAGGCTAAATGTGAAATGCTGCTATCTGGCACAATCAGGCTAGCCGACACAATCTGGCTAAATGCGAAATGGTACTATCTTGCACAATCAATCTGTCTGGTAAAGACAGGTTATCTGGCACAATCAGGCTCAATTTTAAGTTATGTTATGTGAAGGGATATTTATACTGCGCACCTTCAATGCCGAAGTGGTCCCCAGTGCTCTGGTGGATCTGAAAGTTAAGAGGGTAGGATCGGTTGGTGGGTGTACCGACATAAAGGTAGAATGAGATTAGTGGTGTTCTGTTGACAGCTTCAGTTCGGTTAGCGCGGTTCGCTGAGCATGGGTGCGGTTTTCAGATCTGTGGGCTCCCATGTGCTGTTGTGCAATACTATGTGTGGTTTGTTTTGTTGTTGCAGTGCAGTGAAGTGCTTGCGGTTTGGGTTGCAGGAGAGTGGTTGTGTATGTTTAGCGTTTGAGCGGCGTGTGCAAGGAGTTGGGTTAGTGGGGTTTTCCCATACTTTTGGGTGTCTGTCTTGGGTTTCTTTCTATGTTCTTGCTGTCAGTTGGAGCATTCCCCTGTGGTTCATTTGCCAGGTTCTGCGCGAGGCAGCGGCCTATGTCTGAGGCTGTCTAGTGCTCCGTGGGAGGGACAAGGGGTGAGGGCCTCCCCACACAGATTTGAGATTGCTACCGTTATCAGTTGTCGTTTGGTCATGATGGTGCTCTGTCTAGCATTCTTTCCCTTTGTTCCTAGGGGGTGGTCCCCTCCCTATGAGTTCTAAGTGCTCCCTTTCCTGTCAGGTGTTAGTATTTAATTATTTGTCTCTAGCAGCGGACCCGTCCCTGGGATTGAGCCTGGCAAGGGGACTTGAATTCATTTTGGTTCTGTGGCGAAGAGCCAGTTTTGAGTAGTTTCCTGAATTTTAGATGGTCCTTTGTATTTCGGATGCCTTTTGGGAGGGTGTTCCAGGTTTTTGCTACCGGGTGACAGAAGGAGGAACCCCCTAGCTTTTTAATTGTGTAAGGTTTTGGTTCAAGGCGGATATTGTTGCATGATCTGGGTATTCTGGTTGGTAAATCGTTATTTTATTTTGTAGGAATTCTGCTCCTTGGCCATTGACTGCTCTGTGTGTTATGCACAATGTTTTGAATGTGATTCGTGGTTTGACTGGAAGCCATTGTAACATTGTTAGTGCTGGGGTTATGTGGTTTCTTGGTGATAGTTTGAGGAGGAGTCTGGCCGCTGCGTTTTGGATACATTGGAGTTTCTTCAGTAGGTATGCTGGCATTCCGAGGTAGAGGCTGTAGGCATAGTCAATTATTGACATGATGAGGGCCATGATTGTCAGTGTCTTATGGGTGAAGGAAAGGAATGGTAGTCTTAGGTTATACAGGACCTCCCCATGACAAGGGTGCCCACCCTGATGACCATCACATTTAGGAGGGGAAACATACCTGGGAAGGCTGGAACCACACTGCACTCCTCCTCAATCAAGG
This sequence comes from Ambystoma mexicanum, assembly GCF_040938575.1. Classification (NCBI taxonomy): domain Eukaryota; kingdom Metazoa; phylum Chordata; class Amphibia; order Caudata; family Ambystomatidae; genus Ambystoma; species Ambystoma mexicanum. The sequence continues at coordinate 805,239,801 of NC_090921.1, forward strand.
GCCTATCGGATGGGGTGCCGGATCTTGACCCTGTTGTGTTTCATAATCTTGTATTCTTGGCAAGCTACACTGCTTGTTTTTATGAGGTAATGTTATTAACTCATTCAGGCCCAGGAGCAGTGATACTGAATGTGTTGATGCAGGGACTAAAGGCAGCGGGAATGCGCTCTGATGGACCCGTCAACCACATCGGTCTCACAAGGGGATGAACAAACACACATGGCATTCCAGTTCTTGTAGTGTTGGCAGCAGTGCAGTACTTCCTTAGCTCCCTACCCCGGGGTCAGGGTTGACTCACTACACAGGACCACAGATGGGATGGGTTGGGCCACTCTCTGTTTGACCACCGTGGTGGTGCTAGAGCACAAATGTGCCCCGTCCTCAATCACATTTTAGGCTACAGATATTCCTTCCACTCTGTACTCCTGATTGTGGTCCACAGATGTAGCCAAAGCTATAGAAGTTGTTTTTGCTCTCCATCTGGATGTGGTCTGTATGATGAAAGGACTGGATAGTTGTGTAGTTGTTTCTCGAAGCAGCTCAATAGCAGGACTCATGGTTTATTACCAGGAGTTGTAGCGCAGGGACCTCAGTTCATCCCATCAAGGGATTCTCAGCTGCTGGATACTCTGGTACTGTGGATTCTGTGCCATATCCCTAATTGGTCCAACTGCATCTAGTAGTAATGTCCGGGTTCACATCTACTTTGTGGCCATTGCAACAGGTGAACTTCAGACTGCTGAGAGGAGCTAGGTAGTTTATTCTTTTCCACTGCTCCCATCCAATGTGATCAAGTGCGTTTAGTTCTCTCATACATGTTTTGACAGGGGAAAGCAGTGTCTTTTGTCTATGATGCCCAGAGGTTCTCTCCCCTTTATTTATTTATTTGATTTATATATGTATATGTCATGGTTGCGGAGTGTTGGAGAGTGTCAGGTGTCCGGTGGCGGGCGTGTGAAGCAAACAGAGCAGCACCTTACTTGACTGGTAAGCGTAATTGCTTGTTCTGCTTGTATTTAATGAAGCATAACAGCTCCCATCGATCTGGCTTTCCATAAAAAAAATTATGCATTATTTGCAGATGGAGAAGCTGATAGTGAATAATGATATTCAGCAACACACGGCAACCCTACCTGGAGCGAATATTACTTCCATAAAAGTCACGTCCCGGAATAGTCATACAACTTCCCGTTACAAAGAGCAATAAAGATTTATTTGACTCTCCAATAATAATAATAACTCATTATAAAAATGTGCATTGGTTTACAGAGGGCTTGGTTGGGTGGAGAAAGTGAGTTATTCTCGACAAAAGAAAATGACAATGTAATAGGAACCAATCTATCCGCCTCTCTGGATTTAGTGGCTCTAGCATCCACATTGGATTCATCTGATTGCTCCGACTCTGATAGTGATGACGAATCAAATCAAGTGTCGCAGTCTGAATTAACTCAATCAGACAAGCACAGTTTGGGCAATAATATAACTCTAATTGTATCTAAACTAGAGACACTGGAATCAATTAACTAGTCCACACACCTCCCTTAGGTTCTCCCCGTGGTACCTTTGTTCACAAATGTAAGGGATGTAGCCGGTTCACCTGTAAACCCTCTGAACATTAGAGGTTCCCTATCTTCTGTAACCATTATACTAGTACTTCTATCTGTCTTGTACTAGGTTCTCCTGTAACCCACGAACCACAGACAGCCTTTCATTCATGTGTAACTAAGCAAGCCTCCTTGTAACAGTGCCACGATGCCCAAGGGCTGCTTTGTGCGCTTTATAAATGTAAAAAATAAAATAAATAATAATAATGATAACTATGCTAGTTAAGAAGCAAGTGGATCCTAAAACTATGGTAGCAGCTATACTTGATATAATCTTGGAAAATTCTGACTCAAGTGGAGTACGCGCAAACATGGCAGTTTCTTACAGATGTAATTCCGAATCAACAAGTGGTCCAGAATACATGGAATACATCTGGTGAATGTTACAGATATAAGTATAACCTGATTTTAGATTCTCAAGATCCGTCCATAAGTGTTAGATCTCAGGTGCCTTTGCCTCCCCCTGCGCACCCCGATTGGGAATATGATGAAATATTTATTGCTACTTATGATACATTATCTTTATAGAAGACCAGCCTGTGGCTTTATTGGAACAGATTGACAGGACAGAAAGGAGAGAGAATTAGTAAAGGGAAAAATACAAAAGGGAAACTAAAGAATTTTCTTTTAATCACAAAGCAACTAGCAGATGGCACAACAAGGAGAACTAGATTAAGTGGTCCTGTGGATACATGAATGCAAGGGCATAAAAGAGTTTTAAAGGTGACCAGCACCCCTTCAGTCATCAAAACTTTCACTACTACAACAACTGCAACACAGACTATCCTTACATTACATTACAATATTTATATCGCGCACTGTGGACCCTGAGGCATAAAGGCGCTGACAATTGGTGCAAAGCAGATAACATAGAACATTTAACTATCGAAGATTAGAAGTTCAAAGGGGTTGATCGCAGAGCGAGACGTGTTGGAGTTATGCAAATAGATACCTTTTTAAGTCTTTCTTAAGGACTGACAGAGAGCTTTGAAATCTTAATGTTGTTGGTAACTGGTTCCAGAGTTTAGGGGCAGCCAAATGGAAAGCCCCCTTCTCCTGGGGAGAAGAAGCAATCCCTGTCCACTAGACCTCAATGCTCTATCATTGACTTTGTTAATGATAAAGTCCTGCAGTTATGATGGCATAAGACCTTGTCTACATCTGAATGTTATGGCTAAAATCCTATACGTAATGCGTGCTTCAATCGGAAGCCAATGAAGAGACCGCCTAGCCTCCGTTACGTGATCTCTTCGAGCCAGGCCCAGCATTACTTTTACTGCCCTATTTTAAATTGTTTGAAGTCGCTGAATATTTCCCTTACCAAGGCCAACCAATAAGCTTCCACAATAATCCATCTTGGCCCCTCTGATGACTCTGGCGATTGTTTCTGCACTAACCTGTGTTATAATAGGCCTGAGATGGTGAAGCAGTTTGACATAGTACACTGATGCAAAAACCATGCTAGTAACATGAGGACTCATAGATACCGAATGATCTAGAATCACCCCCAAGATCTTAAGTTTGGGGACAGGGATAATATGGTTAACCCCTAACCTGAATGAGACATATTTACTATCCAGTTTACTCAGGGCGGATAAGCTACCCATTATCATGAATTCAGTTTTGGTTTTATTTAGAGCCAGATTGTTGTTAAGCATCCGATTCTCTATGATGTCAAAGACTCTACTTAACTCGACTTCATCCTTAGAGTGACAACCTGAGAGCGGGACGACACATTGAGTGTCGTCTGCGTAGTTTGAGAACATAATCCCTTCTGCCTCTAAATCAGAGAAGAAAGGCGCCATGAAAATGTTATACAGACAAGGGGATGTACTCGCTCACTGAAGTACTCCAAAAAGAACCGGGATAGGCAAGGCTTCTGCTATTTCCGAGCATACTCTTCTGTGTCTGTTCTTCAAAAAGGATGCAATCCACTAGACTGCCAGAGGTGAGAAATTAGCCACCTCAGCTAGTCTGGACATCAATACAGAATGATCGACCAAATCATACGCTGCTGACTGGTTGAGCGAAACTAGCAGTGAGAGAGACCCTTTATCTATTTGATCCAGCAGTTTTGACTTAAGCTCAAGAAGGGACGTCTCTGTACCACAGCTGCGCCTAAAGCCTGATTGGTGTGTATTCATGACAGGGTAGAGGTTTAGATGTTCCGAAATCTGACCATATGCCACCTTATCCAGTATTTTTAGCAAAAACTGTGCGTTAGAAATCGGACGAAAGTTCAGAGGGCTATCCCTTGCAAGACCAACTTTCTTCAGTATAGGCGTGAACATAGTTTGTTTCAGGTCATCTGGAACATTGCCTTCATACAATGAGATGTTAACAAATGTGAAAATTGCCTATATGAGAGGAGGGGGGCACGTTTTTATTATCAAGGAGGAACATGCATCCCCTATACACCAGGTTGGTTTTAATTTATAAATGACTTTTTGTAAAGTTTCCTCTGTAATTGGATGAAAGTTAAATTGAACAACCTCTGGATTACTCTCAGGCAACTTGAGGAGCCCGCTTATAGCCTTTAGCAGTAACTTCTTATTTCTTTCCAGCATCCCCACTCTTATACCCAAGAGTTTGTTTTGCATGGTGTGTTGTATACGCTGGCACCAGATGGAATCCCTGAGCTCAAGTTGATCAGCTGGGGGGGACTACCTCCTGTTCTTTGAGAATTTTAAAAATGTCCTTAACATCCGATACAGCGTTAGCTATTCTAGTGTTGCGAAATTTCTGCTTTGTTTCCCAGACTGCTGATTTGTAATCCTTTACTAGAGACCTATAGGATTGCAGGAGATCTGGGGTTAATACTGATTTCCAAGAGTAGAAAGCCTTAAGCGTTAGGACCTTAAGCTTTCTAAGCTCACCCGTAAAACATGGTTGACTTTTATGATCTTCATTCTTCAATTTCTTAGGCTTCAACAGCGCTAATGTATTGGAGATGTTGGCCATATTGAGTGCTAAGCAGGAAGACATGGCTTAAAGCCGAGTATCCGGTGAACAGCTAATTTTACTATCCATAACGACATGATGTTTTTAGATTTCGAGACAATGAGTAATCCTTAGCCTGGTTCCTCAATTTCACAGGAAATGAAACAGATAATGAAAAATGTATAAAGGCATGATCTGACCACAGACATGGCAAAATGGAGACATCAAAGCAGTTAGTGTTAAGTGTTGGTAACCAGTCAAGGGTGTTTCCAAGTACATGAGTGGGTACAGCCACCTGCTGAGTAAATCCTAAATCAGATAGCGACTGCTGTAGCTCTTTGGCATAGGTATCCACAGTGTTGCCTAGCTAATGATGAATATCACTGAGGATGATGAACTGTGAAAGGGGTTTAAGCCAGGGAAGCACAAGATTGTTAAGTGCTTCGGCCCATTTGTCCTTCAGTGAAGTGGGCGTAATAGAGAAGAAGAAAGTTGACTGTTGTTTCCGCGTTCATGGCAATTTTAATATATAAAGAGTCTATTTATTTTGTGATAAGACCTGCGACTTCCCATATAGACAAAGTCTTTTTAAGGATAAAGGCTACTCCACCCCCTCTACACCGCTGTCTATCCTTGCGAATCATAAAATATCCTGTTGAGATTGCTAAATTAAGACTAGGACCAGCAGCGTCTGACCCCCAAGTCCTGGACACAGCAAAGAGGTCTATATTGTTCTGTTCAATATAATTGGCACCTTTAAGGCGTGCTTGACTAATGAGTGGGTATTAAGTAGTACACAACGTAGTTCTAAGATTGGGGTAATTGGCTATGGACAAGTTGAGCCTAAAATAGCGAAAGGGGGAGGATATGTTTGAGCTAACTTGCTCAGTGTGATAACGACGTCCGGAGTGCTTCACGGGAGTATAGCTGTGGCATCCTTGTTGGTATGGATGCAGTCTTCAGCCTGAATAGCCCCTGAACAAAGATTTTGATCCCTCTTATTAATTATAGTTTCTGTCTTCGTCAATGAACCCCAATAACAAACATTAGTGGTACCCGGTAACTGAGTGGATTGAGATGCGGGACTGACCTTTAACGAAGATAGTAAATTGGCCGTACGTTTTATCGACCAAAAGCTTTGCACCATCTGTTTCTCAGGTAGCCTTGAAACCAGCAACTGCATAATTCTCGTCTCAGAGACAGAATGTGGGGGTTCCCTGTCCTATGACTGTATCTTTACAAAGAGCTTATGCTGGGGAAGAGGATCTAAAAGCAACGGGAAGATGAATTATGCGGCAGGAAAGTAATCCTTCAAACTATAGCCCATTCATGTACCAATCTAATCTATTAAAGCTCTTTAAACATAATCACTACATCATTATGATTGAATTGCCCAGGGTAGGCAGTGATACCAATTGGGCATTAATTGAATTTTCGTCTCCTTTGTTGGTTGCCTTAATAAAAGCAAACATCAAACTATTGGAATTATGGGTCTTTCTCTTACTATATGTTGGAAAGCTAAAAACGTTGTGCAATTTTCAGAATATAATCCAGACACTATAATAGCTCTGAATAATTCAGAAAGACTTGCGCTCATGGCCTCTCATTTACCAACGGGGAAGGAACATGATACTTTGCATTCGGTTTCTGAGACTGTGCAGTATGGATCTAACTGACAGTTATCAGAGAAATGTTTACTAACATGTCTATCTTGGAATACATGTGGTTATTGTTCTTTTTTAGTGAACCCAGAGGGCTTTGCTTGTGTGACAGGTGGGTACCTTTTCTTTTTACAAGAAACTTGGACAATAAAGCCTTTTCACATAGATGTCTTTGCAATACTCCATAGGTTGGCAAGTTCATCTATTAGCGTTAGGGCGAGTGGAGGGTTGGCTATTGCCTCTCGGATAATTTTTGGAGTTATTTAGTGGGCCAATTAGCTCTCATTATGTTCTTTCACGCATTTTTCGCCCAGGGTAATCAGGGAGTTGCTTATCCAATGTGAGAACTAAATCAGAAAGGTGGTATTATGATTGCAAGAGTTTTGAATGTATAAAACCTAGATTTCACTCACATTGCACTGTGTCTCTGAGGGCTGGAATGGCGATGGCTTTTAAATACATTCGAACTTGAATGTTTAGCTTTTAGGAAACCAATTTTAACTTCTGCTACTTTTACTTGGTCAAACAGTATTAGCCGTTCCAATATTGACTATGTCATTATAAATGCACCTAAGGTGAAAGATTGTTGTCCCATTGTACTACAAGAAAAAAATGTGGGTGATTTTATACACTGTCGTGGCAGATTGACATTGCCACTGTATCTAGGCCCAAGTTATTTAAGGAAAATATTGGGGTGAGTAATCAAGATAACCGGTTAAGATGGACGATGGCAAAGGTAAATGAGATAAATGGAGCTCTCCTGGCCAATCGTAAACAATTAATAATCCATATGAAACAAAAAACGATTGGCAAATTAATGAATTAATTGAGAATATTACATATTGTACTTCTTTGGAGAGCTCAAAATGCTTTGATAACTGTAAAAAATGGCACTTATCCGCATTTGACAATTTGATACACAAAGAAAAAAATGCCTATAGAAGTGCCAGGGCAAATGTCTGTAGTAATGTCCACCTGTCAAAAAGACAGAAATGCCTCGAAATTACTCATTTAAAAACACGTTATAAAAACTGGCTGTTTCAACACAAATATTCACAGAAAAGTGCTAAATGGTTAACCTTTTTAGGGTTATTAAAAACTCAGAATAAGAGAAGATTTTGGCTGTTCTATAATAAGAGTAAGGTCACTTGTACTTCAATGGAGTTAAACCCCATTTTCTCTATTGTATGGAATTCATATATCAATGAACCATTATGATGTAGAGAGTGACATAGTTTTAAAAGATTCTTGAAATACTAAGTGCTTTTCACATTTTATAGAGTATGATTCCGAAGATATAAGAAATATCATTGTAAAATTGAAATCCTCTTACGCACTGGGACCCAATGATATCCAAATGTCCTTTATAAGGGAAATCCACTCTTTTGGTCTGAAATCCTTTTTAAAGTATTTAGAGCAGTTGAAGTATCAGGAATACTGCCTGGCACAAGGCAAACATCTATCCTTATCCCTTTTTTAAAAAAGGGCATGAAATTGAATTCAACAAATTATCGATTGTTAGCGATGCAGGATTTAAGCCAAAAGATATCTGCCACTATCTTATTAAGAAAACTGACAAAATTGGCTAAAGAGAAATAAACCTTTTTAAACGGGATTCAGGAAAAATTATAGCACTATAAGTAACATTCTTATGATTCATTTTCTAGTGGCACAAATAAAAAAAACTGACTGTGGATTATAGCCAAGCATTTGATAGTGTATCTCCCCCTCCAGTGTGGAAGAAATTAGAAAGGTGGGGGATAGATACACAATTGTTGTATTATATTAAAGGGCTATATACAAATACAACAGGGCTGTCTTTCGGCCCACACTCTATTCAATTTATACGTGGCTGATCTCCCAAACATCTTAAAAGTTATACACAATTCTCCGCCTAAAATAAACGGTGTTCCAACTAGTTGGCTTGCATATGAAGAGGACACAGTTTGATTTGACTTAACACTGATAGGCTTGCAAAGATCAATTAACGCTTTGGCTTCATAGGCAAAGACAAAGACAAATCACATGACCATTAATCCCATAAAAACCAAGTTGATGGGTTTGGGAGGCACTGTTCCAAAGAAACCTTTGTTTATTTGGAAACTAATAGGTAATGCATTCAATATGGTCAAGGATTATTGCTATTTGGGATTCCATATTAAAAGAACCCCATCTTTAAATTCTATAGAGAAATGATTATTCTGCATGTTTGGAAAAAAGGTCTGTTGCTCAGCAATATGTGTGAAAAATGGGGGACATAACATAATGGCACTGATTGAGTTATATAGAGTAAGTATTGTGACAAGCTTAATGTATCGTTTAGCGGCTTTGCCTTGAACGCAAGTTAACTAGTTGAATAAAATAGAAGAAAAAATCCTGCAAAGTTTAATAAACCTCCCAACTTGCACTCTGGTAGAAGCCTCTCTTGCTACATGCTGGGCAGTTCAGTGTACTTCATTATGTTTAAAAATGATGTCAAGCAAACTAAACACCAATGATTTACAGATCTTTTTGGGTAATAATGTCCATTTTACATGAAAGAATGAGTTTCTTGTGGAGATTAAAACATGTATGGTTGATTATCTGCGTGACCTGGAAATCAGTTTTGAGTAACCATTGGTAAATTCTGTTATAGATATTGCGCTGAAAAATAAAAAAAAATCAAATTTTGACAGGATCTCGAATATTGAATAGCTTTCAAAACCAGTAAATATGCGCAATATGCCGAAGAAAGCTTTATTGCAGATACACCATCCCCTTATTTGACAATATTTTGCTCAAAAGCATTGAAGCACTTCATTTTACTGGTGCGATACAATTTGTTGCAAACAATGGACCAAGTGGGAGCCTGTCAAGGAATCCCACGCAAAGCTTGTTTGTGCCAAATATGTGGGGAGGTTATTAAAATGAGCAGACATATCTTTATGTCTTGTTTGTTATTGAAAAATCAATATAGAAAGGCATATGCTAGCAATTGTGTGAATTGCAAATATATAGAGTCTGACCAATTTTGGAATACACTATTTAGAGATGATTCAGTAGTCATATCATCTTCTGCTTTTTACATTTGGAAAGAGATCCTGAAACTCGTTGAGCAATAGGAATTCTATCATAAAAATGGTTATAGTTTTACTAATGTCCTGATCAAATATTGTATGTATATGAATTTGTTTGTATATTCATCTCTTTGTATGAATAATGTAATTTTAATTGTGTACTCATATGAATTCTGGTTCAACTGTATTTAAGGCTTGTTCAATAGCCGAAAATACACAATAAATACAATTAAAAAAAATAAAACAAAGTTTGTATACAGGGAGGAGCAATGCTCTTTTGATCACGAAGGAATGTACAATAGATAAGAAATCAGATTTGACGGGAAGCAGTGAGCTTCTTACAATGGAGTGAGTTTGAGTGGCATTCTGACCAGGTTGGGGGGGAGTAAATGTAACGGTCACCTGGGACAATACTTGGGTGGGCAATGTAGAGAGACCCCTCAATGCTCACGCCAGAAAAAATTCACCCCACTAGGGAAAAAGACCCAGCACACCTCTTGCAAGGAAAACAAGTTTTATTTCCACAAAAGTAAAAACACGGCAGCAAAGAACTCTGCTGCCATGGAGAGCGCTAATTAAAATAGCATAAGCAGGATGTTATAAGGGCACACAAAGTCATCAGTGACACATATTACATAGGTTACATATCCCCACAGCTGGTTGGTGCGACCCTATACATAGGCTACCTGCTCCATATGGAATTCCAGGCCATTGGTCCCAGCTCTTCCTGTCCATCTTCTTACATGTGGGGTCCTTCTTCGTACGTCATCGGGCAAGAAGCCCCTAATTGGTAATTAATACTTCAAAGTACAGCATTCCCTATCTGTGGCCTAATGTGCACCTGGTACTGCAGACATGGGCGCATAGGATACATTCGAGGACACACTAACTTACAAACCCCAGCTCGATCGCAGACGCGTCTGTGTCGTTCCAAATCTCCCCACCCTGCTTTTACGCCAGTTACTTAGCTCCCCTGGGACCTAGCAGCACAAATCACATGACCTACTGCTGGGGGCAGTCTGCCCCTATTCTCTGATTTTTCTGATCGATTGACGATCTAAGAGTTTTATGGTTGGTCGTCTGGCGCAGGCTGGTACCTCGGAATGCTGAGGTCTTGGGACGGGGGCAGCTGGGCACTATAACTTATAGTTAGGACTGGGGAAGGTCGGAGGCTAATGCCATACTTCTAGTAGGACAACTGTTCGCAGGGAGTTCTCATCTCCCGCATGGCCTTGCAGGGCACATTCCTTCTGGGATATGAATGCTGGCAGGATAGGGCAATTAAAGGTTTATGAATCTCTGCGGCTCTGGCCTTTCTCACCGCTGCCCACGTTACAACCTAGTCTTGGATGCATACACTTATTTCTACGTTCATGGCCTGGGCCTACTTCCCTGGCTGCAGCGCAACATTAGGCTGCAATTTCACGATGGCTGCTCATGACTAAAATGGCGTTTCACTCCTAATGCAACCTATACCTGCACATGCCCTAACCCACCCATAATGCAGCTTCGAGCAACATCCCCTACCCCCTTTAGCCTCCCCAAGCATCTACAACACACGTTAAGGCCTCTGCCAGTCCACCCTGAACCTCTTGGGAGGCTGGGACGATCGCCCCAGCTTCCCAACAACAAACATAGATTAAATCTTCTCTCTTGCCTTTATGAGGCTACAAAACAGATGCTTGGCATGTAAGGTTTGAATAGTGAGGTTTTCGAGGTGCCCTGTAGGTGGTTAGATGTGGGGCATCTTTGCTGTAGAGATGGTTTAGTTCTTTGGGGGTTGCCTCAATGGATCTGTTGGAATGAATTGAAAATAGGGGTTCACGTGTATTCGTATTGTTCTGTTTTCAGGGCCTGCAACTTCTATATGTAAGTCTCTTGGCTCCGAAGCTACTGAAGTCTGTTGAATTCCAGTGCTGCTATTAACATTCTACTTGGGGCAGCTCCCTCTCACTGCTAAGGGTTGATTTTAGAGGGCATTTGTTTTCCTCCTTGATGAACCTCGATGTGGGCACTTCTCTTGGTGCTTTGGTTATTTTAGTCCAGACACATTTAATAGCATAAAATGTTATTCTGTTGGTTGTGGGAAACCACCCTGTGGTACACAGCAGGTGATACATCTTCCTTCTGGAAGGGACGCATTTATGTCATTTGGAGTCTTGCATCTCCTTGGTTGAGGAGCAGGGGTGCCTTGTGTCAGTCTTTTTGCTTGGCTGCATTTCTGTCCCTTGATCAGCTAGTTATCTCCAGTGTGCCTACACGCCGACAAAGGGTGGTTTGGTACACGAGGTCCATAGGAGGGGGTTCTGACCTTATGGCTTTTCTCGGAAGGGCCTGATTTCAGTTGTCACTTTGGTTTTCTCCATCATGGAAAAGGTGGAAACTCAAGTGGACCATGTACATTTCTGATTGTAAGTTTGCCTTTCAACAATTTGGCACTGTAGAAGCCTCATGAGCTGTCTAGATTTCTGGGCTTCCCTTTAAGAGTGTCAGATGCAGGTTGGCTGTCATGGTTTCATTTCACTCTGATCTCTGCTTCTCTTTTTTAGCAGCCTGATAACCTATTGGCCCTGTACCCCTGATGATCTCTTGAAACCACTGATTTTCTTAGTAGGACGATTTGGGGGTCTAATGCAGATACTGCATAGTTTCAATCTTCTGGCTATGCTATGCTTCATAGAGTTTAGTACTGGGGTGACATGGAGATATTACTCAGAATACGGGTACTCTTCATTACTCCAGCCCTACTCTTCCTTGTGACAGTACTTATGATCTGCCACTCCTGTTCTTTTGGGCAGATTATCCTGGAGTATTGGGTATCAGAGGAGGATTGGTTCTTTGTTTTTTTCTCTTCCCTCATTTGCACACTCACACACAGACACACAATCTCACACACTACTAATGGGTGCTGGCAAGTGGGTTAACCCAAAGAGTGTTAAAGCAGTTATATAGTTCAGACTCTGAAACTTTAGGCCACAAAGGAGCACATTTCATTGCAGGATTGCTGATTGAAACGTTAGCAAAATAATTGCTCATGTGTTCCACCTGGTTTAAATGTTGCATTTAACCTGAGGAAATCATATGGCATTGCAGGCACTCTTGTAGTATTTCTCATGAACCTAGGTCAAATCCCACACTACATTTGTGTTCCTTATATGGCATGGCGATAGATGGAAATCACACTGCCCATGTGCAAGGCTTCAGCCGAGTGCATGGTGTCGTGTCTGGCAGTGTTACGGCTTACGTATGCTACTACGGGCTTCCTAGCAGTGGCAATGGTTGTTAAGTGGTTTGAACGTTCATCTCGTAAAAAGGAAAGAACTGGGGATTCAAATCTCACCTCATACCGTGAGTACAGTTCAATTGGCCGTGTTTTATCAGTTTATGTTATTGCTTTTGTTTTCCTGTGCACAAACAGTAATAAAACAGATTTACAGTATGGTAGTCAAAGTGTATGTCCACTTGTAGCAGCAATCAGCCCCTTGTCTAGGCCTGTGCAACATTAGATAACTTGAGGCGGCCTGTCCATGGATCAAAGTGGCTAGATTTGCGACCCCTTGATGACCAATACAAACAGTTTCTAATGGCAGAAAGTTAAACAAAATACTAATAATAAAGTGTACTGCCTATTCTATATTTTTCTGGAAGCAGTTGGCATTAAAGCTTGATAACCAAGATATCTGTCTGGGTATCTCTGTGTGTGCTTGGGAGCTTCAGACGGTCTATCCCAGGGCCAAACATATCTTCTTCTACTATAGGTTTATCATTTGCTTTATTTAGAACTACACAATCCAGAGCGCATTTGGTGGAAATGAGCTGTTTGGATAAAAAAAACTAACAAAAATGCTAATTCCAATAATGCTATTAAGTAACTGTAATTAACTGCAGGACATGTTTTATTTATTTATTATTGTGTTATGGATCCAAAAGATAATTATACAAAACCTTTCACATAACAATTCATCTTATGCAGCAAAAAAAAAGATAGAACAAGAAAAAAAGAAACAAATAGTTTCAAAAGATTAAAAGAACATTATGGATATGAACGATTTGGAATTCGTCTGTTATCAAAATTATTAAAAAACAGCACTATATCAGTTTGTAGCTTCATTTAAAATGTAATATTATTTAGTCACATATCTAGTTACATTTAAAATTAGAAATGGTTGTTGACACTCCATCAAACGGTTCCAGAACTGGTCAGTGACTAACTCTCTTGTGTTGTTCAAATATGTATCAAAATAAATCGCTTTCAAATCACAAGTACCTTCACACTCTGTAATGAGATGCCTAATAGTCTCTAATTGATTACTTTTACAAATCCTACAAGTGCCATTCATACTATTAATTCTTGGTCCCAGTACTTCCATGGTAGTAACACGTTTCAATCTGAATCTCAAATAGATTGCTCTCCTTTTTGGGCATGGAAACTTCATCAAATAAGGAGGAATAGTGCCTTTTTTTCTAATTAGTTTTAAAGGTTCCAAGAACAGTGAATAGGAAATCAGTCTTTCTCTCCTCCATCTCCAGTCCAAATCATGCAATTGTTTTTACAATTATCTGATTATTAAGGAAATCAGTGGTAGTCACCTGCAACTCATTAAGAAGATAATCCATTCAGTTACCACAAACCATTGTCAGACTTGTTGTTCAATTTTATTTTGAGATCACAAAATGATTAAAGCATTGGCGGATTCAATAGCTTTGAGTATAAAGAAAGCGTTTCCACTGTGTATGTTGCTGCAAAGATATAAAATAAAGTTTGTGTTTCAGTATAGATATTGGCAATCTTGATGAAATGGTTAATACAGATTTCCAAATCAGATCTTCTAACTAATCAAAACTTTTACAGTTTTTGTATAATTTAAGTTTAAACCCTTATGTCAGAAAATACACCACTTTTGCTTTTTAGTATCTGATAAACAGAACAATTGTGAACTTGCAGTATTTGTACTTTATTGTTTTTAATTGGGCTATTAAAGGTTTTAATTTGCCTCTTAAGTTGCTCAACAACTTTCCTTCAGATGTTGCATGAGACAGAATAAATCCCAAGTATGTTATATCTCTACCTCTCTCAATTATATCCTTGCCAATATATCAATGGAAATTCAGTAGTGTCCATTACTTCATAAAGATAAATATTTTGAACGTAGCTTTATTTATAATCAAAGCGTTTTGTTGAGCGTAATTAGCAAATATGTCAAGCTTACGCTGTAGACTTATTGCTGTTGCAACTAAAAATGTTACATCGCCCATGTAACCTAACCAGTTTAATCTAGAGTGGCTGTTTTTAATCCGTTTATGCCCAAATATAATTGTCTGAGAGTTATAGGTCAAATAAGGTTTGCGCCAGAATGCAGATATTACATAAGCCTCTCGTTGTTTTAATAGGGATTGATACATCACCCTCTGTATTAAGTCTGATTTGTGGTATGCTCATGAAACATCATTAGCCACTTCAAGAGACCTTCACATATTTTTCATTTGTATAACTTATTCCAGAGCTTGCCCCCATCCGCTCTGCCAAAGGCCGGGGACAAATCTATAGTGGGCATATATATCTGTCATTTATTCTTGCTGTTTGAAATCATATGTATTACGGTGAGTGTGAAATAGAATTTCAAAATTCCAGATAACATTAGAAAAAATCTAAACATGACTTTACCTGAGCTTAAAGTCATACTTAGATTTTTCTCTGGAATTTTGAAATACTATTTGGGAATTAGCCCACAATTCTACTGAATTCAAACAGAGTGAAGCAAAGACCTTACTTGCTACATCCATAAGGACGATGAGGTGATAATTGTGTGGATCTCCCTTTTTGAAAATTGGTACAACTTAAGCATTAGGCCAGAAGGATGGTAACCTCAGTGATCTAACAATATTTGTGAATAGAGCTAATAATTCAAGTTTCCCATCAGCCAGGATATTTTTTATATGTAAGATTAGCAAGACCATCTGGGCCTGTTGCTTTGGAATTCCTGGACTTCAGAACAATCTACTTTATAATTTGTGAGGAGAATATCACCTTCAAATGTCTTAAATTCACTGCATTTACATACAGAACAGTTTTATCAGGCAGGTGTCATGATTCCTGCCCCTCATGTCCCCAGCCCTCCAAGATGTCAGGCTGGAGCCAGGCCACAATCACCTACATGGCCCTCAAGGACCTCCCCATCCCTCTAAAGACCCACTTGGAGTCAGACTTGGCGCATGTGGCACCAGACTCACTCACTCCCATAGGATAACATTGGGGATTGGACTTGTAGTGCATTGATGGGGACAAGATGGATGCCCCCACATATTTTGGTTCCCAGAACTGCATGTGCAGTCTAGTCTTTTGGGTGTGGTTCAGCCCAGAGACACGTGGGATACCCAGAGACTATTTAAGCCACGCCCAGGTTGAGAAACATGCTTTGTGTTTTCTGCACCTGCAGCGTGACACTCACCGGGTTCGGATCGGTCTCCAGTAGGCCTGCATCTTTCTTATGCACTCAGCTCCTGCAAGAACAAGAACACCGTTAGGAACAGCCTTACCTTGCGGCGCTTCTGCCCATCATTCATCGCTTCTTCTGTTCTGCTGGCATCTTTGGCGGAGTCATTCCCATCCCGGCATGCTGTTTTCTAAGGAAAAGGGAAAAGAACAGAAAAAAGGCATTAGTAAGTGTTCAGCAAATCTTCGTTTATTTTTAAAGACTGTACAAGCTTCAAACGCTTACTTGAATCCCAGCCGCTCTGGGGGAACTCTGTCTCCAGAACTTCTCATCCATCTGCAAGAGGGAATAGACACTCCAGGTTAGCGTGGAAACATCTAGAGGTGCTGCATACCGTGCTTACTCACCGCATTTCTTCTTCATAACCGTCATCCACGCTGAAAACATCGCGGCACCTAAAAGACACAGAAAAATAACTCAGTTCAATACAAATACGAAAGGGTCGCATCGTGCATCGCGCTCTCACTCACCTTCAGCGCTACTCATCTCAGCAGCACGTCGCTATCCCCTGAACGCTGGCCATCATCTAAGGAAGGAAAGGAACAAAGTTAGAGAACTCTTCAAAAGACTCATTATGCTTACCTGTTGGACTCTTGCCAGTGAAGTAACTAGGCAGCAACAAGCCCACATCAATCAACGCGCCCCTTCGCTGAAAGCAGGATGGAGAGCACACTTTCCAAGAAAACAAGGTGAGCTGTGGATCAAAGGGAAGGGTTGGACCCCTGGGAAAAAGGGGTTCAAGCACACAGAGACAATAGGGAGTTAAACTCTACCAATCCTGTGTTTCAGGCCCAGTCTCCAGTCGAGTAGACTCCAGGGAAGGGTTCGAGGTCGTAAAAGGTCAGAACAGGCTGAGTGACGTGGATACCAGGTGAGCGTTACAGCAGGGAACTATTATAAATACTTAAAAGGTGCTTCACCCACTTTTCCTCAGTTATCAGATCAATAGAGACCTTCTTGTTTTATCTTTGAAATGTTGGTCAATTCACATAAAGAAGTACTTGATTTGACACAGAGTTTTTTGCATATGCTGGCTGTCTAAAATATACGTCATGTATTTGTGCATTGACAGCCAATTTGTATAATTCTACTTTTCTCGATGTTTTGTTAACTAAAACATTGCCCCATCATCCCAGTGGGATTTATATAATCACCATTCTCATTTCTTACTTTTTTATGGCTACCAGATTCTCATAGGTATGTAAATAGACCTTGTCTTTGTAAACTAGGGCATTCCTGGGGAGGTCCTCAATGAGCCTTTTTATTGCTTGATCAAAATTACTTGGGCCCAAGCATGCGCAAATTAGCTTATTTCCTATATTAGCCGGGACAACCATGGCAAGATGGTTAGCTCCTACACAACTATAGGAAAAAGGTATTTCTGAAGCAGTTTGACAGGTATGATCACCATAAGGGGTATGAGTGATGCTCAGCAGAGAAAACAGTTAACATATGGAGGCCAATATATATACGTAATCAATCATGGAACTGCTCTTTCCTCTCCTCTATGTGCCCACTGGATTAATCGACCCTGATAGTGAACGTTCCAGGCAGGTTAAACCCCATGATTTCATCTGGACCTCCCATCCCGTATATAGGGCTTTTTCTGTTTCTTATATCTGAAACAGAAAGGCCTTTCCCATTGAACATTACAGCAGCACAATCACAGTAACTATTCAGATCACCTGCTATTATGACTCGATCTGTGTTCTCCTCAGCATGTCAATCAGTCACACTCTTGGTTATATCTCTTATATCTTTTTTTTGTTGAAAGGATGACGTAACTCTTCTCTTTTCGTTCAGTTGTTTGAATCATACTGGACCCCCCCAACCCCGATCACTCTTCCTCTATTTCTTAAATGTCTGTTTGTTTTTGTGAGCGCCTTAAGACCCATGGGCGAACCACCAGCAGTTCGTCCCTACTCTGCAGTGATTTCCACCATACCATAACTCACTACATGCAATCACTACTAGATCCAAAAGTATGAAAACAAATATCCAACAAATACCCAACAATAAAGATGTTTAGGTTTGCCTGGACAACCATTGAAGAGTGGAGGGTAGCATGAAGCCAAGACCAATTCGTTTTTTATGCCATGGTCACCAACCTTGAGCTTGTTACTGTGACTTTTCTGCCCACCTATCCCCCTCTCACCCACCCTAAGAATTTTCAGGGCCTCTCTGTTTACTGCCAGGCAGTTTTTGTCTGTCATCACAGCCTTATATCTAGTAGAGTCATGATGTTCCCTTAGTTTCACAATGCAGTGGGATAGGTACAGTCGCATGTGTCTAAACTCGTAGATGTAGTCAGAAATTAGTTCTGCCACTATTACAGAATGGAAATTAACAATCAAGGAATCCAAACGGTTCAATGAGAATTCTACCGCATCAATATCATTGCAATTAATCAAGCGTAGTGCCAGAATATTATTGAATACATACAGCAGCTTTGGTCTTTTAAGTGGGCTATACTCTTTGGCTTCCAATACTGCTTTGAAACAAATAGCTCTAGAGTTTTCCAATCCATGCCTTCTTCCATGATTTATAATCTCTGAAAATTGACCTTAGTTTTTACCCACCACTATATCTGATGATGCCTTCAGACTATTGGACATAAAGTAGGTAACTTTCTCTGACACATGATTTTTAAGCTCTGAGAAGATGGGTTCGGAAGATATTGCCAATGAAAAAGCTTTGCAATGTCCTTATGACAAAGCTCTGTCATCTTTATTTTCTGTTTGAAATGATATTTCTTTGTTGGATTTATCTTTAAAGTATCAAACTATTTTTCTTGTTGCTCCACCAATTGTAGCGATCTTAGGAATTTTCTCGAAGAGTGGTTAGTGTTTAGGTTCTTTTGTTTTATATTTTTAGAGATTTTATTAACCCGCCCTTTCGATGACCCTTTGATTTTGTTCTCCTTAAGGGATTCTCTTTGGGGGTTTTCTTCATTGAGTCACTTAAACTTTCTATGGTACTGGGGAATAGAAGCAGTGTTAAGCTCATTCACTCCTCTGCATAAAAAGAGCCCTCAATAATGTCCGGGCTGGGTAAATTAGCCTTTTTTTAGAGCATTTGTATTTTTCCAACATACCTTTCTCAATGTTGGAGAGGCACCCAATGAGATATATTTTCCCCCTCCGTCTTCCCCTTTTATCACCATCCATTCTATCCAGTAAAGACTTTAGTGATTGTGAATTATGTTTGACTTCATCATGAATGTTGTCATAAAGGCGACCATTGGATTGCAGCAATAAATGTAATGCAGAAATAGTGAAGGGTTCTAGCTGTTAACATTTCCAAATGAGCCCTTTGTATAATTTTCGGGGCACCCCTAGGATTTACCCCACGTCTATAAAGAACTAATTCCTTTTTTTTCATTAATTTCCCCCGAACCATGCATAATTGTAAACAGGAGGGGGGCGCGGCTACATGGCTACTTGAGGAGAAGTGAATCCTGCGAGCTCCCGAGATCTGTCGAAAATCGGCAAGAAAATGCGAGCCCAAACAAACTTGAAGTCACCTCCATATGAATGTGGGGGGCATGCAATATTGAATAGCAGGGAAAGAATACAGCTGATTAGAGGAAGCATCGTACCCGAGAAGTTTTGGTGACCTCTGGAAGGAGATGTGGGAAGATGGCGGCCACTCACAAGCAGGACAAAGGATCCGTGCAGTGACACAGCCTCTGGAAGGAGGAACGTCTTGCGGACCCAGGAGCAACAGTAGTGTTAACAACCGGTCAGAGCTGAGCCGCTCACAAGATATACTGTAGCGGATAAGAATAGAAAGGAACAGTGATCGCGCGCGGCACCAATATGGAATACAGTGTAGCAAGCGTCACATGATGTACCTTAATGATAAATGCGGGGCTCCTATGTGACACAATCGACTGCCGAATGACTTTGCGCACAATGGATGGCGTGGGATATGGCAACTAGCTGTACGAAGGAATTGAGCCAATCCAGAAGAAATAAGGGAATTGTACTGAGAGGCGAACCCAGGGAATTAAACTGGCAGATGGCGGCCACTACAGTGCAAGATAAGGTTTCATGCAACAAGGTGGCTGCCAGCTGATGTGTGCATCGTGGGTACGGGGCAACCGGGAAGTGGAGCAAAAGGCTGGCAGGATGTGATCGGAAGACACACAGAGGTCTAGACACCGAGTGTCGATAGAGAGGTGGACACCATAGTGTACAGCATATGCGCTGAAAGCACGGACATAAGAGCGGAAACAACAAGCGGTCCGGAGCTCTGCAGACTATGGAGCACGGACAAGAGCAGAGCAACTGATAACCTACGAATAGCACAGTACCCAGCCAAGACTACACGAGACACGACAACACCACCAGCAAGCAGCAGAGATCCGATCACGAATTGGCACGGACCCACACAACGCTGTGGCCCCCAGGACCAATGAAGTGGCACCAATAACCAGGCTGCAGGGCACGCAAACAATAGCATGAAGGTCTGGCTAGTGCACTACCTCTAAGCTGGCGCTTCCATGAAACCTGCATGGTGTGCTTATAGAAGCTGAGACATCCCAGCAAGGGAACCCAGATAAGCCTGGGCAAAACAACATTACACAGACGGTAGTGAGAGAGCACCAGCGCGGTGGATAAGGAGTGTCAGGCCTGGATTCAGCCATATTGCAACCGAAAGGAACCAAGTGACGACCTCAAACACACAAGCATGTAAGGGAAGCAGATAGAACTACAGAAAAGGCCTACTTAAGGGCAGTTTGATGTATGCGGGTGCCACTGGCTGTAGGACTGAATTGGAGGGTGAGACACAACACAAATAACAGCCTGCGCTAAGTGAGTCACAGAGAGGGAGGAGAGCCTACAGGCGAGACATTGTGGCCTCACCACTGGGTCAGTGGAAACACACGACACAGAATTAATCAACGTGACTATGGAATGCCCTCCGCCAAGCTGAAGGACACGCCATGAGGGACGCTAGACAGGGGGTGAACACAGAGGGACGTGGTATATAATAAAACCAAAGTCCTCTGAGCATTGAGCTAGCCACTAAGACAACAACAGACTCCCAAACAAGAGGGGCAACAAGGAGACATAACAGACCCCGACGGAACAAGAGACTAGCAGAGACCAAGACAAAGGAAACACCACGCAGATCCCTACGCGATACTAGGGAAAGAGTCAAGCGGGCACGTAGTAAGTGCAGGTCACGTGAAGTAGACACCATATACACCTGGAGAGACAGAGACAAATAACTAATACACACAACAAAAGCTAGTGTGCGGAAGACTGGAAGAGAGGAACACAGACACGCTCCAGAGAAAGTGCCTCAATAGACCTCCAACCTTAGGCAAGGTGCTAGTGCCAGGGGTGTCCGCGGCTGACAGGCACAACAAGAAGTGCCAGAGAAACAGTGACCACAATGTCGAACAAAGCAAACAATGCCAGGATAAGACAGTCCTCCCTGGATACGTTCACCAAACCAGCCCAAACCAGCACAAACGATGGAGGGGGCAAAGTCACAAACACAAGAACAAAACGAAGGAGAACCTCAGGGATGAATGGATAAGCAAATACTGGGGGCTATTGCAGACCTGAAAGCCACACTAGAGCAGATAATTGACGCAATGCAGATCGATATGAATCTACTATGACAAGACGTCAGAGCACTGGCAGAACATACCGGAACGCTAGAAAAAGAAGTGAAAGCAAATACTGCCAGCTGTAAAGTCAATACCTCAGATGTCTCCACCTTGCAACAGCAAATACAGAACCTGTAAAACAGGGTGGAGGAAGCAGAAGGCTGAGTCAGGCGCAACAATGTGAGGATCATAGGGCTACCAGAAGATGAAGAGGGGAGAAACCCTACCAACTACGTCGAGGATATGTTTATACAGGAAATAGAAGCGGGCGCGCTGACCCTGGGATTTACGATTGAACGGCACACAGAGCACTGATGAGGCGACCACAACCAGGCGCCCCGCCAAGGCCGATAATAGCTAAAATTCGGAATTATAAAGACAGGGAGAAGATACTGGAACACTTTCGGAAGGGCGGCACCATCAACAGAGCATCGACTTCCATAACAGCATACCCGGACTACACCTACCAGGTGCAGAAGAGAAGAATGGACTACGGGGCAGTAAAGAGAAGATTGCGCCTGGCTCAACTCAAGTTCCTACTATTGTACCCGGCCAGGATAAAATATTGTAAAAAGACCGACCCATGTTCTTTGAAACACCGGATGACATGGATAACTGGCTGGATTCCCAGAACTTGCCGACTGAACAGTGGGACCGAGCAGATGAGGAGAGTGATAAGTGACACCTCAAGGGGAGTTCTAATGTATAAATGGAGATGTGGGAGGGAAAATGTTGAAACAATGCTAGAGACATTGGGACTATTACCTAATAATACATGAGAGCTATACCGATTAATGGAATATGGGAGTGATGCGCTCTGTGCAGGAACATCAAGACAGGAACCGTCTTACCCCCGATAGTTAGTTTAGAAGGATATTGGTAGTGCAGTATCCACCTGCAGCGCTCTAAGTAACGGCAAGGCGCTGTGAACAGAGCGAGACGCAGGGATGCCTGAGATCTATTTTGGGAGCTGGGCAATAGTTGGGTCTAGTGTTGGGGGGAGGGGAAAGGAAGGGGAGGTGGGAGGGAGGGTGAGGAAGGGGAGTTGGGGTTGTTCGGAGGGAGGGGGGATAGTTGGTGTGTCTAAAGGGAGGGAAAGGGGGGAGTTTAGAGTGTTGAGGGGGGACAAACCTACAATCACAAGCCACTGAGTAAGAAAAGGAGGGTAGGGGACAAGATGGATGGAGTACGGAATGGATGAGATGGGAGACCTGAAGATAGAGACCTGGAATGTGAGGGGGCTAAATGCTTATATCAAATGGAATAAGGTCATGATGTACCTGAAGAGACAGAAAATAGATATTGGGCCTCATTAGGACCCAGGCGGTAAGGGGTTTACGGCGGCGTAAACAGCGCCGACCCTTACCGCCTGATTCCGAGGTCCCTTAGCGCCATGGAGGATTTAACACCTGCTTTTAGCAGGTGTTAAAATCCATGGCGCTAAGGGACCATGTTGTTAATTACGCCACCGTAATTTACGGTGGCGTAATTAACGCCTTCCCCACTCCCATTATGCCCTATGGGGCAAAAATGGGAATGGGGAAGGGTAAATGGGTTAATGGGGACTTATCGCCCCGCCAACCTCGGAATGGGGCGGTAAGTCCCCCAACCACCATGGCGTAAACGTAGTTTACGCCATGGCGGTAAAGGTACGGCCCAGGCGGTAACTTACCGCCTGGGTCGTAATGAGGCCCATTGCCTTGTTACAGGAAACTGATTTGACCAAAGATAAGCAAGAGGTGGTGGCGAGGAAATGGAAAGGGACTACCATAGGAGCAATGTACTCGGCGTATGCCAGAGGGGTTATAACGTGGATAGCACCACACGCCCTGTTTAAGCTATTAGAGTCCACTATTGATAAAGACGGGAGGATGGTGTTAATAATAGGGCTGGTAGAAAATAAAGAAGCAAACATCATCAACACTTACGCTCCAAATCAGGACACCACGGCTTACTTTAAGAACCTATATTCCAGGATTAGCCCATATATGGATGGGGCAGTAATATGGGGGGGACTTCAACTGCACATCGGACCCGAAGCTCGACAGATCAGATGGGAAGGTCGGAATTCCTAGCCCAGTAGCGAAGGCCTTGGGTACCCTGATAAGTGACTATCAATTAGTGGATGTGTGGAGAATGCATCACCCACAGAACAGAGAATACTCACACTGTGCTGTCCCAAGAAACCTGTACACCCGATTAGATTATATGTTTGTAGGATCAGAGCTAACGGGGGAAATAACGAGAGCGGAATACAAGGCTGTGGTCCTCTCAGACCATGCCCCGTTGATAGTAACACGGCAGAACTTACATCCGAGGGCGATAATCACGACAAGGAGACTCAGGGCCGAGGCACTAAAAGATGTTGGCCTCATTACGAGTCTGGCGGTAACCGCGGTGGTAAAACCGCCTGGTTACCGCCGGACTCGTATTACCATTCTGCCTCCGTGACTCCCGGAATTACCAGGGCATTACAGCCCTGGTGTCCCGGGAATTCCGGAAGCGGAATTCGGTAAATCCCCATTCCCATTGAGTCCCATAGGACCCAATGGGAATGGGGAAGTGGAAACACCGGCACCATCTCGTGATGGTGCTGGTGTTTCCACGTCCGCCTGCACGCGGGAGGTGTTCAACCCGCCAGGTCAGACCTGGCGGGAAGATCACCTCCTGCCTGCAGGACTCTGGATCGGGCGGTCCGGAATTAACAGTGGCAGCGGGTTTACCGCCACTGTTAATTCCGGACCACCCGACCTGTAATGAGGCCCACAGTGTTTAAGGAAGACCTGAGGAAAGAAATACAGGAGTACTTTGAGCATAACACTGATAGTGTAGAATCGGCTGCTACACTGTGGGAGGCATTCAAGGTGGTAGTAAGGGGGGGGGCGGCAATATCAAAATCAAAAGGATTGCAATGCGGCATAATACAGGAATTGCATGACGCAGAAAGGAAGGTGGAGACCATAATGCGGGAGGGTGTGAGATCCCCAAAGGAGGCTGAGGCATATGTCAATTACAGCAAGATTGCAGGGATCACTGGGAAAGACTATGCAACCTAAACTATAAAAAATACGTGGAGAGGCAGCACGCAGAGGGAGATAAGCCGGGCAGACTACTAGCCTAGTTATATAAAAGCGAGACCCCAGACAAACAATTAGAGCTATGCATGGGATGGATGGGCAGACACGAGATAACCAGGAAGGAGTGAAAAAATGTTGTTTTGAGTACTATCAGAGATTGTACACAGACATAACTGAGGGGAGGAAATAGATGTGGTGGAAACATTAACAGAGAATAATCTTCCCAAACTCGAGGCAGCGGAACAAGAGAACTTGGAGGCTCCAATCACGCTAGAAGAACTAGAACAATTAATTAAGCTACTACCCACTAATAAGGCCCCAGGGTCAGATGGACTCCCGAGTGAGTATTACAAAACATACAGGTCAGAATTGCTCCCCCCGATGTTAGCAATGTTGAATGAGGCGTTCGACAGGGGCACATTTCCGGAGTCCCTAAGGGAAGAGATTATCATTATGCTCCTTAAACCTAAGAAACCGAGCAAGGACTGTGGATCCTACAGACCGCTATCGATGACCAACCAGGACAGTAAGATACTCACAGCAGTGATGGCCGATAGGCTGAGACCAGTCATAAATAAACTCGAAGGAGCATATGCGACAACCTTAGAAGACTCCATCACGTTATAAAGCAGACATAGGGGAGAGGTGGCTATAATCTCACTGGATGCGGTGAAAGCTTTCGACTCAGTCAAGTGGCCGTGGCTAATGGCTGTTTTAAAGGAGTATGGTATTGGGCCTGCATACTTGAAGTGGGTCCAATTGTTATACAGCGAGCCAATGGCTCGGGTCAGAACGGGAGCCACCATATCAAAACAGTGGCAACTGAGCAGAGGCACTAGACAGGGATGTCTGTGATCCCCGATGCTTTTTATCTTAGCACTTGAACCCCATGCGGTATACTTGAGGCAACAATATGGAGAAGTGGGGATCAGTACGAAGGGAGGGCAACATCTGATATTGATGTATTAGGATGATATGCTATTGTACCTGAAATATCCCGAAGAGAACCTACAGTATATTTTGGAGGTTATGGAGTGATACGCGACGCTGTCTGGCATAACGGTTAACCCTAAAAAGTCTAGCATATTCCCCCTAGGTAGATATGTAGGAATACCACAACATAAACTGCCTGTATTACAGGTAAGGTGGGAAACTGAGACGTTCAGATATCTGGGAATAGATATATATCACAATGTTGAAGTTGAACACAAGCAGAACACAGAGAAGGCAGTGTCTAAAATTGAAAATAGCATGACATTTTGGGCCAAGCTACCGCTGACCATGATGGGGAGAGTGGCACTGTTAAATATGGTAGCACTGCCCAGGATATTACACTACTTTGCGAACATTCCATATATGATACCCAAACGATTCTTCGCTAAAATACAGAGTATATGCAGGGGGTTCATATGGCACAACTCCAGGAATAGAATAGCGTTATGGAAGCTAGAGAACCTGTATGAACAGGGGGGCATCAGATTGCCCAACTTTGAAGTATACTACTTGGATGGCCAACTCCAATATGTGGCAAGGTGGCTATCGGAGGAACCTACACCAGAGTCCAAACTGTTGAGGTCCGAGTGCACCCCTTATTTTCTGAATGAATGGATGTGGCTGTCAAAATCGCAATGGGAAGAAGGGACAAGACTGCTAGACCTGGGTGGGAAGATGTGGCAGAGAGGTAATGGAGAACCCGTTCCCGTGCTCCCCACAGATGCCGCTAGTGGCAGTGGAAGGGACAGATGGGCAAATGAGGAAGACCATCAGAAGGCAATGGAAACCAACAGGCATTGCGACCTTCTGGGATGTGTGACAGGACAGAAAGGCGATAGAGTTTGATACACTGGTAGAAGACACAGGATTACACAGAGGACAATACTTTTTTTATTTAATTTTTTATTTGGTTAGTTGATAAAATCAACAAATTCAATTAATAAACATTACAATACATTAAGCTTCTGTGATAATATAAAACGTGTCTTAATGCATTTCATAATAAAATAAATAATGATAACATAACCTAAAAAGAAAGCCCATGTGTCTAAAACCTGGACCTAAGTGAAGAATTAATTCCACACAATTGAATGTCTGTACAATCTAAAGCTTCTTTTACAACAGGAAATGCAAAGTACTTAGGTCATAACAAAACATTACCAGATGTATCTATAATTAACTTTCCATGTCTGGTAATACTGCTTCAAGAAAGTGCACCATGGCTACTTTTACTGCCAATCTAGAACTTGAAAATATGTGGTTAGAATCTAACAGACTATCTGTGACAAACAGATTTTTAAAAAACTTCAGTCGCAGTAGTGATAACATAGGGCATTCCACAATCAAATGTTGTAAAGTCTCTTTTTGGAACATATTTGAGCAAAATCGGCAATTATTCTGATTTTGGCATATTTGATTTTGTCTAAAAAATACCTCCTGAGTGTTACATAGATTGAATCTAAATCGCATATATTGCCTGCGAATGTGTGGAGTAGGGCATTTAGTCAAATAATCAGCCTTCATTTTGAATCTCTTATACCCAAAAAGAAAGACATCAAAGTCTTATAATAATTACAACTCAGTTGATTACAGATCCAATCAAACTGGAACTTTGTGTTTTTTGATCATCCCGGATTGCTAATCACCAATTCAAGAGTTACAGAGGCATCTGCTAAGGCATTAAGTATATATTTGCGCCAACTAGCAGGAAAGTTATTTTCCAATTTTAAAAGATGGTGAGCTACAATACGTAAGATGTTGGGCGTTTCTATGTTGGGCGTATTTTTACATCATGATCGTATATGTGTAAACTATGTTGTTTTCTTGTAGATCTTAATGTGCCATGTTGGAAAAGTTGCATTGTGTCACTATATACAATCCCAGCATTGGCCAATACACTTGAACCATGCCCCAGTGACTTGGACAGATAATTATTGAATTGGCAAAGAGCACCCTCAGACCATCAAAGTCGATTCAACCCTGGATTTACAGTCATTTAACCTTTGTGATGTAAGCTTGGGGAGTAAATCTTCGCTAGACCACTTAATTGTGAGCATGTTATGATCACTCAAATCAGATTTTAAAACACAAAATTCCATTACATTCGGCAAAATAATGTAATTCACATATATGTAGTCAATTATTGCTACGCTATTGCCTCTGCTCCATGTCGGATGTGGTGGAATATCCAGCTGATGCAAACCATTTAGCATGTGTAGACTACGAGACTTAGTGAATTGGTTGCAACAGAGTAACCTGCCTTTATGATGTGAAATGTCTGGATGGACACAGTTGAGATTAAGATCTCCATCTAATATGATATGGGTTACCAATTTATCACAAACAACCAGGTCTGATAGAGCATTCAAGTCATTAAAGAAACAATCATCTGAAATTCCCACTGGGTTCCAATAGATGTTAATCAGAGCACACACAGTCATTTGGATCATTACTTTGATTAATAACATGTACTTGTAAGGAGCAGCCCAAAATTCAGATTTCAAACCCATGTCTGTTTTTATGGCTATTAACAAGCTAAAAGAGGGTCTTCCTCAGTTAGATTTAATTGCGGAATTAATATGGATTTCATGACTATCCCATACTGGAGACGTGGTGAGCCATGTCTCTTGAAGTAGTGATTAAATCCCCTAGTATTCCAACTGAGAAGGGAAATATCACCATTCCAATTCTCCATGGCTAGTTACTGTTGGTTATTCACACACCTACAATGACAATGTTTGAGATTGTGAGGGCTCTGAATCTCTTTATTAAGAGGACTAGGCCCTAATTTGGTACAGCACTCAACCTGTGTAATAGGATTGGATTCAATAGATGGAGACATCTCAACTAAAAGTACAAAACCCATCTCATGTAAGAGGTCTTTTGAAGACCAGATGATATTCTGGACAACACGTGACTCCATTCAAAATCTTACAGAACTTAAGTTTTTATCATTCATAAACTCAACTAATTCAATATCGGATGAATTAATGTCTTCCAGTTGAGATATATCTGAGAATATTGCCATCACTGATCTACGATTTGAGTGCACAGGGGAGGTTGACAAGCAAATATTAGCGAGTAAGGAGCCGGGCGTTTAGATGGATGCAACTTTAATGTATTAGTGGATCTACCTTTACCCTCGATCTTCAATAGTGCAGTTTCAATCAAAAGCATAATTTCAGATGATAGTTCAAATGAAGCAGTGTTTCCACTGTTCCATAAATAAATGTTCTTAGTGTCAGACAAATCAGAGCTGGAGGCAGCATGCAAGGCATTACTGGCTGTGACTGATGAGGAGACAATTGGGACAAGTAAAATTTCGGGGGAACCTACAGACCCTAGTGTTCCCACTTGAGCCGTTGGCTCAGCGCATGTTTAATTTTGACTGTTGGGAAATGGCTTCCCCTGAGATTGTACATTTTTTGTTTCACTCAATACAATGCCAGTTGGAGGTTGTCCATTGCGAGAGTAAACATCCAAAGTTATTAAGGCAGGATGACCAGCCATATATGCATCTACGGCTTTACGTATTTTCTGTTGATGAATATCAGGTGATTTCATTTCTTTAATTTTCTTTCCATTGGGCCATACCTGAGTTTTATTCATGGTTGAAATGCCTACCTTAAGAGGCTTTGAAGCTATGTCGTTTTGTTGAGTAACCTCCTTAACTAATTCTTCTAAAGGAGCATATGCGAGAGCATGCTCATCAATCAGAGGTTTACTGATGTTTATTTTAGCTTGCGATTGCAACCAATATTTTTTAATCACAGCCTGAGAGGCTATTAGTGCACTCTTTTTAGGCAGATTAATAGCTTTTGAAAACTGTTTCGACCCGGATGTGGAAGATTTTTTTGCGAATTGTCGATTTTTCGTCAATTTTACTTGGGACATTTTCTTAATTTTCACTGATGAATTTGGGGTGAAAATTGTGCATGCGTTTTTCTTATTTTTAACTGATGCATCCAATCGCGTTGTACTTCAATGACCCCTGAATTCGTGGAATTAATGGGTTCACAGGCATCATAGATGACTTTGCTAATACATGGAACCGAAGGTGCTAACTCATTTAATCTAGTTGGATTGGATTTAACAGTCAATGCAGATCCGAAAATAGCCTCAAAAGATGTTTGACAGGAAACAGATGCATGATCGACATTTGTTTTTTCTAGAATCCTCGTAGCTTCAGCTTTGGGTCTTTGTAGTAATCCGACATCTTTTTGCCAAGTGAGTATTTTTTCTATTGAGATGGCTTGATTGCTCAATTTTTCATATAATGTTTTGAATAGTTTACTCAAAGACTGAATAGCAATATTCATGGCCTGAAGGGTAACCTCCAGGAGTTTGTCATTAGGGACTATATTAGGAGTAATACTCACATTGCGTGCTGGGGCTTCAGGTCTCTGCAGTGTTGGATGCATAAAAGAAGAAACCAAGTCAGAGCCAGAGTAACCGACATCTGGAAATAACACTGGTAATGCCGATACATTGTCAGGAATAGTATGAGCCGAAAAAGCCAGAGCCATTAGGATCAAGATCTAACTCAATTTCAGCTGCGCCTCCCTGTGCGGTTAAAAGCGACAGACCTGACACCCCTATAGTCGCCGTAGATGGAACAATGTTCAGAATCATGCTATCACTCAATGAAACATTTTCCGTGTTCACACAATCACTGGGATTTTGACCAGGTGCAGAGGTCTGTTCAACGAGTGCTTTAGTCAATTTTAAGGATGACATTTTGGAGGAGTCTTGTTCCGCACAAGGAGTAATTGAAGTCGGTCTCAGCCCGGCTGCAGAGATAAACACTTCCTCTTGTTGTTTTGCCAGCAACTGTTTTTCCTGTGTGGAAACATCCATTACATGCAGGTCTGGGGAATGCCGCAGGGCACCCAGCAAAGACTGGGTAACGGCTGTACCATGACAGCAGGCCCAGGGTGGGGGGCGCAGGCCAGCTCGGGCCAACGCCCCCCACGCGGTGCAAAACTTTCCCAGATACACGATGTCTCAGGGACAGCAAGAACGGACAGGCAGGGTATGATTTCACACCTTACTCATCCGCAACACAAAGGGGAGGGAGAAGCCACCCAAGACAAATGGCAGGAAGCTCTGCCAGAGCAAAAGGTGCCCCCATCCCCTAAGGGGGTGGGAGACTCAGACAGTCGGCGCCATGCTGGCCTGGGGGCTGGGTTACAGCTCCCAAGAAAGCACCTACGTGCATATATGGGCAGCGCTGGTGGACAAGACACCAGCAGTTTTGTGGACCCTACACGGGGACCCAAAACACAAAGGGAAGTGCACTGTGACCCCAGTGCCTTCCAAAACTCACTTTTCCCGAATCAATTTCGCTGTTTACTCAGCGTGTTGACTCGGGCTTTGGTGAAGAGCTCAAAGCATCCCGGCCGGTGGGGTATCATTGTCCTGGTACACCCACGCCGGCAGAACACAGACGGCAGCAGCGTAAACCCCTTTCATCTGACCGAAGACGGCAGGACAACAGACCTAACAGTGCAGGGCTGCAGCAACGCCCAGGCTGAGGAACCGTGACTTATTCAAGCAACAAGAGAGAGTCTTCGCCCAAATTCAAGTCGGCGGCAGCATCTTCAAGTAAGTCACACTCCGGCAGCAAAAGCCTAAGCCACGCAGGAGAAACGAGTGGCGCGGGACGGACATAGAAACAGCCGGGTTTTAAATTGTTTGTTGGACTAGGGTGGGGGTTATAATTAACAGTCGCTCAGATAGCACAGCGAGTAGATTGCTCGCTCTACAGAGCCTGCCAACACAGTTTTGAGTCCCGGAGGTGTCAAAAAAAAAATCAGCCGTTTCATTTTATTGCAGAAGGATCCACATTTCCTTCACCCTTCCCCACAGGCCGGCCAAGTGGCACCGCAAGCAGTGCACTTGCCTCGACATCCGTACAGAGCCGGCAAACGCATTTTTGAAACCCTGCAGAGCAAAAATCGGCCCCGCATCCCCCCGCGGTCAATAAAGAAGCACCACACACTGTGGTCAACATAAAGCACTGCTCAGACACCCGAGGGTCAGCAGCGTTACATAAACGCTAAATTAATTTAAACATACAGAAAACAAACTGCCCCCCGGCCTTACATTTTTTCCTATTGAAAGCGGGTAGAGCTTACGTGACAGCGGGACAGTGCATGCGAACGCAGGTTTTAAAGCACGGCCGCTCTCATGTGTGCTTATCAGCAGCCCGAGGTTGGAACAAGCGTCAGCCAGCCGAATAGCTCAGCTAGTAGAGTTCCCACTCTGACGTCTCGTGCAGAGACAGCTGACTACGGTCCAAATCCCAGCAGAGGTCCATAAATAAGCAGCACACATCATGGGTATTCATAAGCATTTGTTCAGATAATTTTGGGCAATGTAACACTCGAGTCACGACAATCACGGTTCTCGCGACCCACGCCCTCTCAATTTGGTTGTTATTAACAAAGAGCGTTTCAAAAGCAATATTTCCGATGTTGTCATTTCATAGCACATGTGAAATGCAAAGTTAAAGTAGTCGGTGGTCAAGATAACGCGTGAGTCATGGCAATCACGGGTTTCAACCCCCCTTTTGAACAGGCTCTTAAGAGCAACCCTGGATTTACCTACAGTAAATCACAGGAGCAGCACTCGAATACAAAACTGTTTAATATACTGGCACAAGACAAAGCACAGTACCAACTAAATTTCCTCAAAAGCACGGGGAACACAGAGGGCTACACCCACAGAGAGCAGTACCCCAAATACGGGGCACAGAGAACAGTACCCCAATTACGGGGGTACGGACAGATTGCTTAACAGAACAACAGTACCCCAGCACGGGGTCATAATCAGCAAAGCATTTTTCTATCCAATAGGAAGATGGCGCCAAAAAGGAAACCACAGGCACCGAAAGACACAACAAAGAAGATAATATCCCCACTATTACAGGCGGCAGTAGAGGCAGCAAAAGTCTATGGTTGGGCATGGGGACGGGAAAATATGTACGGGATGCCAAAGGGAAGTCCAGTGCAGCCAACAGGCGAGGAAAACATCTCCCCAGCACCGGCAAAGAAGAACAGATCAGCAGATTACAGCGGAGGAGGTAAAATGAATAGAAATGTGTCCGCATTATGTGAAAGCATTAAGGTCATGCAACAAAGTATAGCAGAGTTAAGGGGCAAACAAAAAAATCCAGCAGAGGAGATTGAGGCGCAGGACAGCCCACTTGAACCCACAATAATAGTGGAAAACCTCACACCCACAGAGTTAACAGGCACGGGAGGAGGCACAACGGTACCCAACGGGGCACAGTGGCCTTTACAAGCATGGGCTAATCCCATTAATAACATAGCAGACCCAGTTGGCGTAGGCAGCAACATCAATGGGGACATCATAACATTAGAGCTGAGATTCAAGAATTTTTAGACAGAGATACTCAATAGATATTAAAAATCTTTAGCATGGAACATAGACATAACGATTAAGGAAGCTATCTGGCAAAAATAATTTATCGAGATTTTCTCACTAATTGAAGCCCAACGCAAAGGCAGAGATGCATTCCGGGACCCCAAAAAGATAGAGGAGAAGGCCATAGCAAGAAATGCACAGGTGGAACAAAATTGGGACAATTGGTTCAAGGCGTTCACCGTCCTCGCAAGCATCTACCAGGAAACATTTCCAGGGGATGGTATAAAGTTATGGGCATATGCGGATAAAATAAGAGAGGTAAAAACAACACACAGGGGAAAGATTTGGTTAGCATATGACATAAGATTCAGAAGAAGTATGTCTGAAAGAACAGCAATAGAATGGGACGAAGTCCAGAATGACCTCCAAATAATGAACGGGGAACTTACATCCGAGGAGGAGGTGACACAACCCACGGGCAGAAACACTAGAAACCCCAAGTCACAATCAAATAGTCGAGGGCAAGATAACGAGAGGCATAAAAAGAACGAGCAGCCCTTTTGGAAGAATCAGCCATGGACGGCTAAGTCAAATGCCCGGGGTCAGAATGAAAACAACCACCTCTCTAAAGCCAACATACCATGCAGGAATTATGGGAAGAACCAGTGTACATGGGGGAAGGAGTGTTGGTACAAACACACCTGCACCAACTGTGGGGGCGAGCACCCCACATGTAACTGCACCCGACTCCCGGCAAAAATTTCTAAGAAAGAGGAACGCTAGCGGGACAGTAATAAAACTAGAGCCCGGCAAAACACCGATAAATCATCACAACTTTTAGAAAGCAATAAGGGACTACCCCGACAAAACAATCAGTACAGCAATATGGACAGGTTTCACAGATGGTTTCGTAATCCCTTTCAAGGAGAAAGGGTCAGAGAGCATCCCAAAAATCCTAAAATCAGCACAAGACAACACAAAAGTAATAAAAGAAAAATTAGACAAAGAATTGCAGTTGAGTAGAATAGCGGGACCTTGGGACATTATGCCGTTTTCAGAATTTCTGGTATCACCACTAGGTTTAGTACCTAAAAAAGAGCCAGGAAAGTGGAGATTGATTCATCATTTATCTTATCCCAAAGGCAATTCACTCAATGACGGGATTCCACACATGGAGTCAGCTGTCACTTACACCAATTTCCAAGAGGCACTCAGGCTAATCCAGGTTTGCGGTAAGAACGCTTTGATGGACAAATTGGATATAGAATCGGCTTTAGACTACTGCCGGTCCACCCCAGCTCCCAGCGCTGGTTGGGGTTTTCATTTAACAACAAATTTTATGTGGACCGCTGCCTACCAATGGGATGCGCAGTATCATGCGCGCTATTTGAACAATTCAGCTCATTTTTCCAATGGGCCTTCCAAAAACAAATGCCTGACGCCAGGATGATCCATTATCTAGACGATGTTTAGGTTAAAGAAGATTTAAAGATCTGGAACAATTTCCTGGAGACATACAACGGGATCACACTCTGGCGCACACCAGTTAACACCAAAGGAAAAAGGGTGCTCTATACAGACGCAGCTGGCAGCAGGGGCTACGGGGCCATATTGGGCAAAGAGTGGTTGGCGGGCCTATGGCCAGAGTATTGGCACACAGCAGGATGTGTAAAAAACATCACATTATTGGAGATATTCCCAATCTGGTTAACCATCAACATATGGGCCCAGCAGCTAGCCAACACTGAGCTCATGATATGGTGCGACAACATGGCAGTAGTAGGGATCCTAAACAGGAGAACCACAAAATGCCACAAAGTGCTCAAAGTGCTGCGAGCTATCACAGCAGCCACACTACACAAAAATATAATTATTAGAGCAAGGCACATCGCTGGGGCTGATAATAACATTGCGGATGCCTTATCTCGCTATCAGTGGTCCAGATTCCGGGAAGTAGCACCACACGCCAGCGAGAAGGGAACGCAGATTCCGGCAGACTGCTGGAGAATTATGGATAAATAGAAAAAACTCCATCATCATCTGTGAGAAAGAGCACAGGGTACCGGGTGCTACAACAAACAGGCATCTCAACAACGGGTGCCAGCTGCATGCAGCCTACAAGAAGCAAGAACCCTGTGACGGGGTTCCTAGAAAAGATGGCAGAAAAGGCACTTGCCAGTAGTACCACGGCACAATACAGTAAGTGTTTACAAACCGTTTTTAAAATAACAGACTGATAACACAGAAAGACATAGAGATCTTTCTACAATGGGCGCATGAGCAAGGTTTTAAGAAAGAGTGGGCCAAAAGGCATTTTGTAGCAATCTCGTATTTTTCAAAGATACGGGGGGATTCGGATCCTACCCACAGCACACTAATCGCATATGCAATGAAAGGCTGGGGAAAAGCCGAGGGGCCACAGATAGATACCCGCCGCCCACTAGATTTTCAAAACTGTTAAAAATCACGGCTTTGCTTGTAGACATATGCACGCACCCCTACGAGGTATTATTGTTTAAAGCAGCCTTTTTTCTGGCTTACTTCGGGGCATTCAGAGTGGGGGAACTGATAGCGTCCAGCAAAACAGCAAACAACGGCTTGGGGATCATGGAAACCAGGGTAAGCAAAGAATGCGTATGCATCGATATAAAACGCTCAAAAACGGGAGCAAAAAGAGTCATAAATATTTTTTGCATAGACGATGCAGCCAACTGCCCGGTGTGCATTACCAACCAGTACTATGCACTACGACCGAAAGTGGGGGGGAGATTCCTAATACATAGGGACGCCACGGCACTAAGCCATTATCAATTTAAGGGAGTGCTCATGAAAGCGATTAGCAGAGCAGCCTGGGACCCTAAGAAATTTGGCACTCACTCATTTAGAATTGGTGCAGCAACCTCTGCATGGCAAGGAGGGCTGGGTGCACAACAAATTAAAAAGATAGGGGGGCGGAAATCGGATTGTTTTAAAAGATACATCAGACCGGAGCTAATAAAGCACAACTTTCTCTTCACCCCCTCTGCCTCCCTTTTTCATTCCCCCTGCAGATGACACAAGAGAACAGAGAACCTCTTTGAAATCTGCCTGGATAATAGGACACTCGTTCGTTTTCAGGACGGGACGCTGGGCTGAGGAAACCAAAGACGGCACAACATTTAAAAACATGATTGCATCCTGGTGGGGCTACAGGGGCCTACTATGGAATGACGTGCATGACAAACTGGCTGAGTTAGTGGCCTACAGAGACCCCCCAGAATATTTAATAATACATCTAGGGGGAAACGATTTAGTAAAAACAGGCAGGAGAACGCTTTACGAAGACATGATAGCATCCCTAGCAGGGATTGTGCACAATTGGAAGGAGACAGAAATATATTTTTCAGCAATCCTACCCAGAAAAATATGGCAGGGGGTAAATTGTTATAAATCCATAGACGAATCCAGGAGAAAAGTAAACAGAAGCATGGAAAAATTCTGTATCTCCAGGGTCATAGGTTTTATTAAACACCCTGCCATAACTTTAGGTGACCCTGAACTGTTCCACACCGATGGAACACACTTAGCAACACGCGGGATGGAACATTTCTACAGAGAAATCACAGACACACTAGCAAATAGGGGATGCAAATAAGGAAGCTTTTGGAGGGAACACAGACCGCCAAAAAGCGGTCTATGTGTGGCGGCACGGGTCGGAGGGGAGAACCTCAGGACCCGGCACCCAAAAGGGTATATGATATGATATGCAAGTATTGTTACTGTTACCAATAACCATATCTGTACCAATAAAAACTACGGCCTTTTTATTGCCAACAGCAGCACAATGTGTGGTGTAACTAATTCCTGGGGGGGGCCCAGGGGGACACCGGCCAGCTGCACACACAGGGGGTGGCAAACAGGTACAACAAGGCTAAGCTGCCTGCATATGGGTACAGCAGTTATGGGGATTGCCGCAGGGCACCCAGGCAAGACGGGGTAACGGCTCTACCATGACAGCAGGCCCAGGGTGGGGGGCGCAGGCCCACTCGGGCCAACGCCCCCCACGTGGTGCAAAACTTTCCCAGAGACACGCTGTCTCAGGGACAGTAAGAACGGACGGGCAGGGTGTGATTTCACACCTTGCTCGTCCGCAACACAAAGGGGTGGGAGAAGCCCCCCAAGACAAACGACAGGAAGCTCTGCCAGAGCAAAAGATGCCCCCATCCCCTAAGAGGGTGGGGGACTCAGACAGTCGGCGCCGTGCCGGCCTGGGGGCTGGGTTACAGCTCCCAAGAAAGCACCTACGTGCATATAAGGACAGCGCTGGTGGACAAGGCACCAGCAGTTTTGTGGACCCTACACGGGGACCCAAAACACAAAGGGAAGTGCACTGTGACCTCAGTGCCTTCCAAAACTCACTTTTCCCGAACTACCTCCCACCCCAGAAATAAGGAGAAGAGAAGAAGGGAAGAGAAATCAAGTCACTGCACGGTGACCAGAAACACAAGTCGTGGGACAGCGAAGGCGGCACGGGTCGGAGGGGAGAACCTCAGGACCCGGCAGCCAAAAGGGTATGTGATATGATATGCAAGTATTGTTACTATTACCAATAACCATATCTGTACCAATAAAAACCACAGCCTTTTTATTGCCAACAACAGCAAAATGTGTGGTGTAACTAATTCCTGGGGGAGGGCCGGGGGGACACCGGCCAGCTGCACACACAGGGGGTGGCAAACAGGTACAACAAGGCTAAGCTGCCTGCATATGGGTACAGCAGTTACTTACAAAACAAACAAATTTCTGTAGAATTAACCATATTGGAGATCAGTTTTTCAATCTTACGGGCAGAGCGACCAATAGGAGTCGAACATGAGTAACTCACTGCACAATTGCGGATGGTAACTGCTGATGAATTCTTCTCATTAGGCAGCGCTGGTGGAACGACCATGGAAAGCATGTCAGTTTTCAGTGTGCGGACTGTGTGAAACATGTTGACTTTACTGGAAGTACAGAAGAAGCACCCCAACCCCTGGACTCCACAACGTACGCGGTGAAGAGGCAAAGAGGTACTTCAATGGTACTTCTCTCGATGCACGTGCGCTGGTGCGTGCACGGAACTGCTTTTGAAGGTACGTGCCCAAATGGGCGTGGCTTGTACAAAAAACGATTTACAAGCCAAAATAACAGGCTTTGAATGGCTCTGAACAATAAAACAAACAAATGTTAATGAACACACTATTTGAAAGTCTGTGTACAAGTCCAGTTAAAAGTCTTGATATAGATGAAAGTACCGTGTCAAGCAGGAAATGTATCCACAAAAATCGCACAACGAGCGGGAACTGAGGCAAAGAGGTAGTTCAACGATACTTTGCTCGGTGCGCGCATCACATACTTCAG
The DNA here is from genome assembly GCF_040938575.1 of Ambystoma mexicanum. Classification (NCBI taxonomy): domain Eukaryota; kingdom Metazoa; phylum Chordata; class Amphibia; order Caudata; family Ambystomatidae; genus Ambystoma; species Ambystoma mexicanum. Next base: position 805,278,017 of record NC_090921.1, read on the forward strand.
GCTGGTGAAGTTGATAAAGGGTACTTGGTCTGAGGCAGAGTTGGCCAGACAGCTCTACGCTGTCATAGAAACATTTTACGATGTGTCAGATGGGGGCCATGAGGTCTCCCGAATATACGAACTGCTGATGTCTAAAGTTGGGAAGGAGGTGATCCAGACGAGACGAGATTGGGAGGAGGAGGTGGGGGAATCAATGGGAGACAGGTTGTGGATCAGGGCACAGGGATACCACAAAAAAGTATAAAGGAACATGAGGTTGCAACAGATTCAGTTATACATCACCCACAGAGCATATATGACCCCTAAGAAGATAGCCAAGTTTAAAAATGCTCGAACACAGACATGCCCAAAATATGGAGAGGTGAACGCAGGAAAGGTACATATGTTCGGGGGATGCCCTGAAATAATGAGATTTTGGAGGGAGGTGGCCCACCACATGGCAGGAAGAGAGATAAACTTGGATGTGAACTCCCTCTGGGCTAGAATGTTGGGAGGGTTCCCCAGGCCGTGCAAACACAAACACGTGACCAAACTCAAAGACTTGCCATACATACTTGCTAAATGAAGGATAGCAATGAGTTGGAAAGCGAGTAGGAGACCGAAAGTAGAAGCTTGGTGGCACAATCTCCAGAAATGGACGAATGCTGAAACAACGGTGTGTAATGAGGCAGCAAATAGAGGTGGAGAGGAAGAGTCGGACACATTGATAGCCTGGAGACAAATAGTAGTGACACTGTCTGCGTCCGACCGGAAAGTCCGGAAGAAGACAGCCCTTCAGGTGGAGAGGAGGGATAGAAGCACATAGAAAATTGAGGTTTGTGGTAGGCTCGGAAAAAGGGGGTGGGGTAGGTGGGGCGAGGGGGGCAAACAACATGAAACTGTACTTGAGAAATGTAATGCATATTTGTTGCTAAACTGTATGGTGATTAAGTTGGAATCAATAAAAAAAAATTTAAAAAAAAAAAGGATGAGTGCAGAGAGAGAGGCAATTCTGGTTTTGTAATGTGGGAATAGAAAGCCCATTGGGAATCATTTTTTTCCAGTTTCAAAAGTCAAGGCCTGATCAATACCATGGGAGAAATAATGGGTCATTTCCCCACTACCCATGGTCAGCATTTTTTTAACAATCAGAGAGTTGGAAATTGTTGCAGTTGCTGCATCCTGTAGCTCTCTGTTAGTATCAGATTTCAAATTATCCGGCATCAAACCATATTCCCGATCAGTCTCATCGGGGATCTTACTATCCAGTTGACAGCCAGGTTATAGTTGGGATGCCTATGTTTAGACATTCACACCGTGTATGGCCACGCTTGGCTTTCTTACCTCTTCTTCTTTTGCAATTTTCCTCCAAACTGCTCCACCTGATCCTTTGCTCCTGCAGTCGACTGCAGCTGACTGCACTTTCCCTCTGCACTTCCGCGCCACACTTCGCGTGGGGCTGAGGCTTTTAACCAGGCTCTTCCTTGAGCAGGTGATCACACGGCTCCCAACAAAGCTCACAGGTGAGTAACAGTGCAGCTGACTCCACTTTGCCTCCCCACATCTGCCCCATGGGGAGCAATTTCCCTTAGTGCTTGGTAGCCAGGGGATCTGCCTATGTTCTCGGGCTTCAGGTCTTCTGACTGTTGGTGCTACATTTCGTAATTTCTTTCATTTAGATCATTTTGCACTACACAACTCATAATGCATTGACCTCATTACACCCCTTTGGCAAGAAAACTCTTTGTCGAGTTTAGATTTGGCATACTGAGGGTCGCTTCCATTACTAAAAACTGGGGCGGCTCGAACAGTAGGCTATGTGCACTTTGTGGCGTTGCTGAGGAAACTTTGGTGCATTTTATGCTGTTTTGCGAAGATCTTAGGGGCATAAGAAAAGCTTAGCTGAAACCTCTTTTTAACCGTTGGGCAATTTGTGAAGTTCTAGAAGCAGTTAATTTCTGCAAGTGCACTGCTAATCCAGACACACTGTATTGTGTGGAAAAATATATCTACAGGGCCTGGTTACGCCGAAGGAATTAGCTTTGTATTAAAATTCATGAGGCCAGCATTTTAAAATAGGTTTCAAAGAGAAAGAATTTGCAATATTGTGTTCTAAAATATTTCCTTTTTTACTTGGCACGGAAGTTTTATTCTGTGTTTAAGGAGAGATGACTTTTGTGTGTTGTTCTGAAAGACAAAATGTCGAGTCAAGTTTGTGATAATGGTGATGATGCATTGAGCAGAGGAAAGAAAGCCAGAGCTGCTTTAGAGTTTATTACCAGGTAAGGTGGCACTGATCACAGGGTGATGTCTGCTGAGGTACTGTGCTGCAGTAAAGCTCATGTATTGATATAGGCAACATGAGGCTTATTACATATTGGCGCCAAAAAGGGGAGCAAAGTGACCAGTAACAGTATATAACCATATACTACCATGAGCCATCCGCCACCAACCGCCTGCTATTGTTTCATGAGACCAGGCCAAGCATCAAGCCAGGCGTGATGGGTGCGTGCTTTTTCACCGTGTCACGACTTTCTCGCATGCTACTTTATTCACTACCAACTGTGGCCCCCATCGGAAGTGGAGGAGTGTGTTAATCTCCTGCAAGATGCCCATTACTTGAAGTCTGGTGGCTCAGTAACGTTGTCTTGGGCAAAGGTATGGGTTCACACACACACAGGAGGGATTTCTGGCTACACAGAATCCAAATGCAATTTGAGCCCCATTATTAAGACACCAAACTCGTTGCTGTGCTTGCATAAAAACATGTAAGAACCTATGATAACAACTCCAAACTGGTCCCAGTAGACTTACTAATGCACAGTGGATCTGTGGGGGCAGCACTCCCATACTTTGCATGATAACCGCATCCATGATGCGGGCCCCTAAACCCAGGGTCACTTTATATCGATGTTGTTGCTAGGCTAGGACAGGTGCACATTTAAAATAAAATAGCCTTGTGGGCTATGTAAAATGACCCCCGTTTTATTGCATTTATTGTTTGCCATTTCTGTCTGTATTTATCCATATTTCTTTTTTGTTGCTCTATAAGAAACCTACATGCAGTTAGTACTGTTCCACATGAATTCAAATTAAAAAAAATGTACCTTAGCATTTGGTTTGGTTTGGTTTGGATACTTGCACAGGGCAGAGCTCTTGTCATTCAAGCTGTGCTACAGCATAATGCCTGAGCTGGGGATCCATAAAGCCAGTACATCGGCTCATTATGAGGGGTTTAATTGAAAGGGTTCTATACAATGTGGATGGATGTTTGCTAAAATAATGAATGCAATGTATTGTGGTACTATCAAGTTTATTCAATAAAAACATTTCTTTGGAAAAAAAACACATTGGACATACATGAAACTGGGCTCCAGCAAATCAAGGCAAGCAACACTTCCACTTTCACTAAGAATGGGCAGCATTTTGGGTGTGTGGTTGGGTAATGACAGTTGAACAGCATCTCTCCTACACAGCGGCACGGTTGTGTATAGCATGGTTACTGAGCGGTCCGTCATGAGTGGTGGTGTGTCTAGCAGCGTCTTAGCGCTACACTGCAGGCCTTTGTAAAAGCTAACCATTGTCCTCCCTTGTGAGAATGGGAACAGGTCAGTCAAAGCAAGTGCCACTTCCCTCGAAGGAAAGTCTAGCTCCTTTTATGTACACAACACACACATTATTTGTCCAAGACTTGCATGTCTGGATAATTGACACCATTTTACACATAGTGACATCACAAAGCAATTTCCTGACAGGGTACTTTTGATCTTGATAACATTGTTGATTTAAGAGGCACTCTGGAGACCTTGGGATCAAAAGTTAACCAAAAGCAGTGGGATTCATTCTTTGATTGGTACGTGGCGCAGAGGCCACTAAAAGGCGTTCCGAATCCAAGACAGGAGCGGTTAGAACTGAGAGCAAAGCGAGTAAAGTTGGACGTCCGTAAGAACAGAAAATGTTCCAGTAAACTTGTTGCAACTAGTATTAAGGGCATACCCCACCAAAAGAAACTCAAAAGCATATTTTAGAGTCGTATAATCCTGCTATATTGAATCTTGCACTTGATCAAACACCAGACCAAGCCCAAGCAGCTGCATCTGCCCCGCCATCCTCACCAGGTGGGCAGACCCAGTTTAAGAGCACAGATTCATCCCTCGTTGAACCACCAGTATACAGATAAGCTACACCTATATATTACTGGGAGACTCTACATTACAATCGCCTTTAGCCATTGATGCACTAAACAATAGATGGTCATTTTCTAATATATAGAAAAGTCACGAATGGGAGAGACTTGTCCATTTTCATTTTGGGTACCCAGTCCATTCCTCCTGTTCCAGGTTGGGTCTTATCTGATTTGCCCAGGTGCATTGCGGGACTTGTCGTTTTTTGGATAGTGCTGCCTTCCAGGTAACTCATGAAAGAGACGAGAAGGAGACCTGGCCAGAACAGAAGCTGATAGGCACCGGGACAGCAAAGGGGTACCAATACGGATGCATATCTACTCATTTTGGGGAGCTAGTGATGGGAGCCCCGTTCAACCCCTGCATACTGCCCTTGGGGTATATATGGTGCTGGCATTGCCCTGATAGGTCTCCTACCACAGGTTGGGAAGGGTCCCTGGACCTCTCTTACAAGGTGATGTCCATGACCCATTTACAATAGACAGACAACATATATGTGCATAATGATCACTGTAGTTACAGCAAAAAATGTCTGCAATGGGAATCTGAGTGCCCTCACTGTCCAGCTCTACAGTCAGTGCAGCCAACTCAGCTCATTCCCTCTTTTTCACTGTCATTTCTACCTCCACCACTCCCTGATATGCTTAATTAGAGGACAGTCAAAGGGCAGTATTATTGTTGCACCACTGATTCCACTATATCCTTCTGCGTCACATGTTTACTCTGCTGTTAGCAGGAAGAGTGCTTCTTAGCTTTTTGATTCCGAAGCGTCACACTCAGCTTTAATGGCTTCTGAGTTTGCACGCGTCTCCTATTTCAGATGAAGTGGTAAGTGCAGTCATTATCGGGGTTCAACCAGTAGCCCATGCAGTTACATGTCTGTGAGTTTGGGTCCTAATACTTAGCATCATGCATTACTAATAAATAAACCCTCCTATTGCAGTGAATTAATTTGTATTCAATCTATGGTGAAATTATTCGGATGTACATATACATAGAGAATTTGAATTTTTGACTGTGTTGCAAATTTGAAAAAGGAGCTGCGGAAAGACATTCCCTCTTTGCAGCAGGGACTGTTGGACTGGTCCCTCTGAAATTGTGGTCCATGCATCCAAGTGAAGCTGGAAGCTTATTAAATGTGGAACCATTGTACATTACTCTGGACCCAGCCAGACTTCTTCTGTGCATCCCACAATTCCTCCACCTCAAAGAAGCGGAAAAAGGTATAAAACCTGCGATTGTATCACTGTTTAATCAAGAAATTATTGTGACTACCAGCCGTCCTTAAAATACTTCTATTTCGCATATCACAATGGCTGGGAAAGAAAAATATCAATTTGTACAAGACCTCACTACTGCTAACACAGTGGTTCTGACAGCTTTCCCTGTTGTTTCCAACCTCACACCTATTTTATCAGACATTACTGCCACTGCAACACACTTTACAGCAGTGGAACTATGCTCTGCATTATTTTCTATTACTGTGCACTATGCCGGCCAGAATGTATTCGCTTTTACTTATAAAAATCTCCAATATTGTTTTGCTCATTTAGCACAGGGGTATGTGAAAAGTCTGACACTAATTTCTTATATTATAAAGCTATTATAATAAAGTATTGACTTGCTGTGTTCAAAGAGGGGTCTATCTTAATTCAGTATGTAGATGACCTTTTATTAGCATCTCGCTTAATACAAGATTGCAAGCATAATTCTCTCTATCTATTGATGACTCTTGCTCTGAAAGGACACACAGCCGCTAAAGAAAGGCTTCAATTTCTCTAGGTCCATTATCTTGATAATGATATCTCCACTAGGGAGAAACACCTTTCTGAAGATCAAATCAGTGTGACTCTCTTGGAATAGTTGGCTATTGCTGGCAGTGGATAATGGGCTAGGCTTCAACTATTAAAGTCCTGTTGAACCTCACTCATAATTCCGTACCTGAACCTCTTTCCTGATCATCAGAAGCCTAAGTGCCTTTTGCCACAATCAAGCAAGAATTTTCAAAGGCTCTGGCCTAAGGTCTGCCGTATGTAGATCTTGATTTCGGGCCCTGCTGTGTGTCAAGGGTGCGCACCTCCCTCACTCCAGGCCAGGAGCAGTCTCCATGTGATCCAACCACCTCCACTCGCAGACCAACTGGAAAGGAAGGGACTGACTGAAACCTGCAAATAAAATCTCTGTTAAACAGGAGATGGGCTATGCCCTGAGATTTGATCTTATCTCCACCAGATACCAAGGTGTATTTTTTAGGGTTCCAGCAGGGACCCTGTTTTATTTATAAAAACATAAAACACAGTTATTAAATCAAGATTCTTCAAACATTTTCCCCCTCAAGCTAATCCTCTTCTCCGTCCCCCTGGTGTGAGTTCTTTCTGAGGGAGCTGCCCCGTCAGCCCCCCCTCCTTTAGAGGGGTCACAGGAAGACTCATTGGTGAACCTGATGGAACATGGAACAAACCCCTAACCTCCCCCTGGCACAACCCACTGCAGAGGGGGATGAGTAGATGGCCCCAATGTGTGGTCCCACTCCCTACTCGGCTTCCGGTGGGCCACTGCTTCCCTTATCAGCCTCACGCCAGGGTACAGAACAATACAATTTTTCCCTCTTCACACTTTACCTACTCAACATTATATGCATGCCCCTACTTAAACCCCTACTCAATTGTAATTCCCCAACTTAACTATTAATATGCGCTTTAAGTAATGAATATTATTATGCGTAACTATAAATATAAAAATACACTTAAATATACCTCATGTGTTGCTAGCCTTGGTGGTTAGGAGGGTTCTGCTCCCTGATGGGAAAATAGGGGCTGGTCCCCCAAGTCTGAGGGGCCCCATCTTGGTGGTTCTTCTGGGGGGCCTTGTCCATCACACACCATCAGCAATTGCATCCCTTTCTACACCAATTAACCTATCTGACCTTACTCTCCCACTTACCGCCTTGCATGAAAATAGGGGTGGTCACAGTAATGAGCCACCATGGTAGTACAGCTTAAGATTATAGGTGGACATGCAATGGGGGACGGACAGCAATGTCCCAGAGGAAAAAGGCAGAGGTAAAAAAAACCTCTGTAGTTTCTTAGAGAGGATTAAGTGGTGCTGCATGCGAAAGATAAGGAAATAATGGGTGCATCAGTAGTGATTGTACCTGATTTGCAATGTGCTCATCTGATCCAGCCAACTGAATTTGCCTTCAGCGTTAGACGCAATACACAATGCCATCTTGAAAGCAAATAGACCATGCAACACAGAGCGGTCTACTGTGTGAAGGGAAGACATTGCATAGCAGGTGACAGCATTCTCAGGTGACCAAGCCTTCCGAGGCATGATCCTGAGAGTATGCCTCCTCCCATGGTGCACAGGCCCCAGTTTCCAGGGGTACAGCTGGTAGAAATATTGAACAAGTTCAAGGGCATGAATGTGAGAAGCAGGTTCCCAGAAACACTCTCAAACATTGTAGCCTTCCCAAAGCAACCAGATATTGAAGTGTTCCCATATGGTATCTTGAACCACACAATCTTTGGACAACGTACTCAGGGGCTCCATCGACCAGTATCAGAAGAGGTGCAGGCTTGTTCTTTCTCAGGAATGGGCTCAGATGTATGGGATTCAATAGGGACAGGTGGAATACAGGGTGTATCCTCTTCTATCTACAGGGTAAGGTCAGCTTGTAGGTGGCAACATTTATGACCTCCAAAATGGGAAAGGTCCCACATACAGAGGGAAAGACTTAGAGGGTTTCAACCTCTTAGGTAGGTATTTGGTGTCCAACCATACCCAGTCAACCACTCTGTAGTGGATTCAGGAGACAATGCTTATCCGCCGTCCAATTTTACTTGTTAACAAGTATGTATGAGTACAGAATGTGCGTTAATGTGTCCTTCATGGATAGTCTGGATATGCTGATCGACTGTCGGGATGCTGGTGGTTCTTAAAAGTTACACGGAAAGACTCTAGGATGGAACCATATGTACAGTAGAAGGGAGAGGTACGTGTGGAAGTGTGTATCAAATTATTGTAAGCAAATTCTGATGTAGGTAAGAGAGAAACCTTGTCACCCTGAGCAGTAGTGGCAAAATATTTTCGGTATTGTTCCATTGTTCCGTTGTCTGATTTATCCTCTCAGTTAGCCGGTTGTATTGTAGGGTACTGGACGAAAGAGATATTTATTTGCCTTTGTATGCCAGGAGAAACACACAGTTTGTCCCAGAATTGGGCGGTGTATTGGGACCCTCAATCCGAAATTATGACAGATAGAAGGCTGTGTAAATGAAATATTTATTTCAGAAAAAACAGTAGCCATTTCTGAAGCATCGAATACTTTGGGGAGTGGAACGAAGCGTGCCAACTTGGTAAATGCAACTATTGTAACCAAAATTACGGTATAGACTTGGGAGCAAGGTCATTCTAACACAAAGGGCCTCATTCCAAGGTGGGCGCAAAGGGATTACCAGCACCGGAAAGGACCCCGGTGCCAGTAATCCCTTTGCGCCCTATTCTGAGGTCCCTTTACGGCCCCGTCCTTAATGCCTGGTCTGACCAGGCGTTATGGATTGGACCCGCAAAGGGACTTCAGACCTAATAACGGTACCGCAAATTGCGGTACCGTTATTAGCACCCTCCCCATTGAGCCCTCTGGGGGCTCAAATGGGAATGGGGAATGGTATTTTCAATGGGGACTTACTAGTCCCGCAAAGGTCAGACTAGACCGGTAAATCCCCATTGAACGAGGGCGGACATGGTACCGGTATTGGTGCTAATAGCGCCATGACTAGCACCATCCTTGGAATGAGGCCCAAAGTCTGTAGCGATAACTTCCCACAATGTTGTTAGCAGTTGAGGTTACTTCCTTACTGGACAGGATGTCGGTTTCTTGTTTTGGGCACAAATCTTACAACTGGATACGTAATCATGAACATTGGTTAGAATAGAGGGCCACCAAAAGGTGTGGACTGCAAATTCAGTAGTGGATCAGATTCTGCAATTTCCTGGCACTCTGCTATCATGGCAAAGAGCTAATATCATTTGTTGAAAATTGGTACAGGGTCTAGGTAATTAAGATCCTTTGAACAGAAGTCCCTCTTTGGTGGAGAACGAGGGCTCTTGTACAATGGTTGGATTTTCCTGTGTATATGTTCATACCTCATTCTGGATTTTCTGCAGAAAGGTAGCTACAGCATATGCAAAGGATGTGGAATGAAACTCTGGTTCTTTGGGAGTATGTTGCTATGCATGAAGAGGATACTTGCTTGAAAGTGCATCAGCCACTAAGTTGTCGGTACCTGGTAGAAAGGTAACACAGATGTCATACTGTGCAAAAAGAAAAAACCCACCCGGCGTGTCTACTGATGTGGCATTCCACCTGTTGCAGAATACAGAGGTTTCTCTGGTCTCTGCAGATTTTTACTGGGTGGCGGGCACCCAGTAGTAAGTGTTGCCATTCTTGAAAGGCAGTTTTGATTGCCAGTAACTTCTTTCCCAGGACGGTGTAGTTGTGTTTGCTTTCTGTAAGTGTAGGACAGAGGTAGGCAAGAGGGTATTCAAATCTGTCTTCTTGTGTTTGTTTTAATTGTTTGTTTAATACCACACACAAGGCGCAGAAGGAATTTGTTTGCTTGTACGATAAAGGGGTATGTAATACCGCGATTGCAGTGGTGAAAAAGTGCATTAATAAAAAGCATCTCCTGTCTCTTGTGTCCATAAAAAAGGTATGCCTTTCTATAACAATCTTGTGAGGAGCAAGGTAACAGCTGCATAATTTATGATACATTTTTTATAAAAATTGGAAAGACTGAATAAACGCTGGACATCCATAGGGTTCTTGGTGGTGTTCAACTTTTTGATTGCTTCTACCGTTATGGGATCCATAAAGATTCCTTCTCTGGAAAGTATACATCCTAATTATGTAACAGAGGAAACATCAAAAAGATATTTTTCAGGTTTCAACAGGATGTTGTTGTTCCTGGGGCTTTTTAGCACTTTGCATGCATGGACTGTATGAGTCCTTGAGAGTCTGAGTACACTAAAATGTCATCTCGAGAGATTATTGAGAGTGAAAAATAAGATCAGAAAAAATGTGGTTGATGAACCGTTGAGAAACGTCCAGAGCATTTGTTAAACCAAAGGGCATGACCCTAGATTAAAAGTGGCCATATGGATTATGAAAGACTGTCTTCCATGTTCCCCCTTATTTTACCCTAATCAAGTGATACGCTCCTCTCGAGTAGAGTTTGCTGAACAAGACAGCCCCACCCACAGCGTAGTCTATTCTCGAAATAACGAGGAGATGATGATTTGTGTTTTGTGTGGGAAGTTAAGGAATGTTAATATCCATAGATCTCTAGATACAGCATACATATATTGAGGTTCGCAATACACCACCCAATTCTGTGACAAACTATGCGCTTCTCCTGGCATATAAATATCTCTTTCGTCCGATTATCCCCTGTCATCCAATGGGCAAACCGAGAGAATGAATCAGACAATGGAAACATACTGATAGTATTTTGCCACTTCTGCTCAGGATGACTTGGTTTCTCTCCTACCTACAGCAGAATTAGATTGTTTGTAGGTGAGGGAAGCACTTCTTTAGTATTTTGTTGGTGTGTTGTTTCAAGTGTTAAGTCATTGTCCATTAATATTCCAAGGTTTTTAACTACTTTCAAAGTTTCCTGTTGATTTTCCATTTTGGTAGGCCATGGAATGTGATGTTGGTTCAATGGGCTGTTGGGCGTGATCATGATTTATGTTTTGCCCAGGATCAGTTTAAGACAGTTGGTGCTCATCCATGTGTTTATTTATGTGAGGCAGTTCATAAGTGTTTATTCTGGTTCTCCAGTAGAGTTGAATTTATAGATACATTTGTGTGCCATCTGCATAGTTGTAGCAGGTGAGTCCATGTCTCTGGATGAGATTGATGAGTGGGGTCCTGTAGATGTGGATGAGCAGTGGTGAGAGCGATGTGCTTTGTGAAAATCTGCAGGTTGTTGTCCGTGGTGCTGAATTGAAGGTGGTTCGACATATTGTTTGTGTTCTTTCTGTCAGGAAGGATTTTAACCATAGTAAAGGCCTGTTGATGATTCTTATTTCTCGGAGTCCTTTGATAAGGGTTTCATGGGGGACTGTTTCGAAGGCTGCAAATAGGTCCATTAGTAACAGCGCTGAGGTGATGTTGGAGTCAGCATTAGTTTTAGGTCATCCCAGATGGAAAGTAGTGCTATTTCCGTTTCTCTTCTGGGCCTGAAACTGACTTTTGCCTGGTCTAGTATTCGGGTTGTTTTCTACATGTTACAGAATGTGTTCGTAGACGCAGCTTTCTAGGCATTTTGCTGGGTGCAGGATGTTTGATATTGGCCGATAGTTGGTTAGGTCTGTTGTGTTTCCTCAGGCTGCTTTAAGGAGTGTTTTGATGCATGCGTTGTGAGAAACCTGAGGGTTTTCTCCGAAGTAGATCCCGGCAATTCCATATTCAGGTGGCCAGGGAAGTACTGGCCCTCTCTTATCCCAATCCTAAAGGCAGACAAGCTGGGAAAGATCACCTGGGTAGGGGATCCCGGGGTTGTGCTCAGGGAAATGCCCCAGGTGATATGCAGTATTATACCGGGGAAGAAAGTGAGGAGGACGAAGTCCCTGCATCTTTTATGGGCTGTTCTACATCTACCTCCCTTCTGCCCAATAAATCTCCCTTATCAGAACAGAAGAACTCAAACCCCATTACAGTAGGAAATGACATCTCCCACAATCCCCTCTGCTCATTTCATGAACCCTACCAATCCCGTCCCTCGGGGGAATTATTTCCCAAACTCAGAGTTGAATATGCACACACACTTTTCCACACCATGAAAAGCAATAGACTTATTCAAAAGCTGTTTACCAGACATGTCCCAACCCAAGGGCCAGACAGAGTCAGGCAATTGACCAGAACCACACACACCTGACGGCCCTTTCCTTTCCCCACAGGGATAAAAGGTGGTGCACAAGAGCACAGTGCGAGCAAGGCAGACCACACAACGAAACAGCTATATAGGCACAGCAGCTCAAGAGGAGGAGAAAGGAAGTGAATATCGAGAGGCTGACAAGGAGAGACAAGACCTTTCCGTCTTCGACTCAGACATGCGAAAGCTCCACAGAAGGAATCGTAAGACTGCGGACAATAGCTCAAGTGTGTTGCAGCAGATGTCAATGGTACAAAGAGCTTGCCTGCGCTGATAAGCAGGACTGAGGGAAAAGCCTGCTACCATGGTCTTGAGTCAGATACAAGAAAGCAAAGCGGTTCATCACAGCCAGTGAGTCGAAGGAAGAACCAATAACAAACCAAGCTGTATTGAATGAATGTTGCAAAGTGGCATATTGAGAAAAAGTTCAAAGAACTGTAAAATTGTTGAGGGAAGACCAGCTGCAGAGGAGACCGGCACCACTTGGGTGCTGTCTTGAGATACTCAGGTCAGAGTGGTCATACAGGGGTCAAATAAAATCCCCATACAGTCGAAAGTCTTTGACCAGCAAATTGTTGAAAACGTAAGGGAAGTGAATCACACATCAAGAGAGAGAGACAGAGAGAGAGAGAGAGAGAGAGAGAGAGCAAAAGGAATTGTGAAGTGGCAAGAGTGAACCCAGAGGAGGGATGCCTATAAAGAGGGGCAAAGTCTAAAGTCCCAAGAAACAGTGTGTTGACCAAAGTGAACCCCGAAGAGGGATGTCCATGTAGAACTATTTAGAAAGATAGTAAGATTCAGAAATTCTAGGAAAGCCATAGTGAACCCGGCGGAGGGAGGCTGGAATTCGAGAGGGGTCTGCGCCTGGAAGAGGGGGACCCAAGGGAGAAGAATCATCACCCTAAAGTTGTGGGGAAAAGCCATAGTGAACCCAACCGAGGGATGCTGAGATACGAGAGGGGACTACACCCAGAAGAGGGGGACCCAAGGGTGAAGAACCCTCACCTTAGTGCCATAAGGAAGAAACCTTTTGTTTTGTTCTTTTTCTGAAACATATCAGAACATCGGAAGCACTACCAAGGGTTCTGATATCGCTAAGAACTTTGTATGAGTTAACGCTGGAAGAGGGGAGATCCAGGGGTGAAAAGCCATTACCCAAAGTGCAACCAGAAGGACATTTTATTTGTTATTTTGAGTACATCAAGTCCTCGAAGGCAAGAGACTTTCAAGAGAAACGAGACTTGGCCATCGATGGCCCTGATGGCTGAGAATGGAACTGTCATCTTGTGCTGGGAAAGCTTCAGAGTGTGCTGTGCTCTAGGATCCCACCTTGTTCTTTGATGAAAACGTGGGCAAAGGAGACCCATGCTACCGCATCCTGACATAGTATTTGTGAACACTTCTTTCTTTCTCCTGAATACTTTCCCACAATCTTTTTGTATTAGTTGTAAGGTTTGGCAATATTTTAGTATAGGCCCTTTTTTGATTTGACAAGATGCCACAAGGGCTGCTTTATTTTTCATTTGATGGTCGAAGTTTGCTCCCATCTTAGATTTAGGTTTAGATTAGGCATTTTTATAACCTGCATGCAGTTTATTAAACACCCTTGAACTCCTTGAACTGTGATCACTTGTGTCTGTCTTTACTGTTGCCACCATGAGTTCCTTACAGTGTCAGGTAATGCATTCAGAACTGCGTCTGAAGGAGATGACAAATCAGGTGATTGACTCTGTTGTCAAACTCTCACCTGTCACTTCATTTCAGGAGGTAGAGGCAATGTCTGCTGGTAACGGTCCCTTTTCCAGAATCGGGAGTTGTGCAGATAAGGGCGACCATCTCTGGACACCGTCCTGCCTGAGGTCTGAGTCTCAGGCTGGTTGACACCCCGAGTGAACCTCCAATAGAAAAAACCCTTGGAAGGAGGGAAAAGCCTATTTCCAGATGACGAATAGGTAGAGGCAGCAATGGTAAGAAACAGGTAATGGCAGGATACAGTGATAAGGCCATGAAAGGCAGAAAGAGGAGGAGTACGCTCACGGAGGGTCAAGGAGAGAGAGCCCAGGAAGGACGAGACCAGCAAGCCAGGAAACAAGGAGACAAGGAATATGGAGGCAAAAACTGGAAATTTAACAAGGACACAGATCGCTGAGCTAGGGTAAGGTTAAGTTAGCGTTGAGACGCAAATCTCCCTGTTCATCTCCAGGAATGATTCTTGACTGGTAGAATTACAGTATTGGTGACAGGTTCACCTCTGCAGGATGCAGCAAATCTCCATGACAGTCATGAAAGTTAAACCAGCATGCAACTGACTGTGAGTGCCATCTTGGAGTGAAGTGAGGCAGCCGTCAAACGAGGTGAAAACCTCCATCGTCTCCATATAGACCACAGCATGGAAGGGTAATTATGACAGTATGCCAATTAGAAGCTCTGTGGAACATTTCCTGTTGCAAGTGAATGGTCAAAGAGGTTGCAGAAGTATTATGCAGGTGGTTTCTGGATGCAATAGTCTTGTATATGTCTGCTGGGCAGGGGTCTGCTGGTGAGCCTGCTCTGTTGGATTGATTCACTAGGCTGCAGCTGTAAACAGGTTTCTGTCGAATTGGGTGTGAAGTAGTTTAGTCTTGTGCTTGGTTCAGGAGTTGGCTGGTTAGGGGTGTTGTTGGTGTTCTTGGGCATAGTCTTGAAAACTGGCTGGAAGCTTGTCATTATGTTTTTTAAATGGGTTGCAAGATCATCGCACAGTTTTTGTGAGGGAAATGGTGTGTTGTTTCAGGCTGTCAGGTTTCTTAGCTCCATGCTGATGCTGAACATCTCTTTCTGGGTGTTGCTTTAATTTGTGATATACGTTTGGTGTAGTATCGTTTTTTTGCTTTGAGGATTTCGACTATAGTCGTAACTGTCTTTGGCATGTGATTATTTTCTGCTGATCGTAGTTTTTCCTCCATTCTTGCTCCAGTTTCCTATTAGTTTGCTTCAGTGCTCTGAGGTGACGTGTGAACCATCTCACTGATGTTTTTGTTTAGCATGGGGGTTATAATAATGAAGTAAGTCTCCAAATATTCTTATGCAGTATTTATTTAGGATAGCACAGAGATATAGACTGCAGAACCTCCAGCCTGAATGGCTCATTTCTGACTGCTCGCCCTCCTTGAATGTTCTCCTCTAACTATTCAGGCAATAACAGTTCAAAGAAGAACCTGTAAAATCACAGTTCCGCATGAGAATGCTTCGATACAAATGATAACAATGTGATAACTTTTTATACATCAACATGCATAAGCCTATGTACAAATGATAAAGATTAATACAACTTTAGAATACACCTCCGTCTCTCTGCAGACCCTGCTGATTTAATTACTTACAGCAGGGCAGGAGAGGGAAAGATTTTCTTCAAGTGTGCCAGCCTCTCCTTGTTCCAAGCTTCGCCTCCACTCACTCTTGCTGTATTGCCATAAACTATCTCCACAATCTTCACCCTTGAGCACTTAGACTCACACTTCCTTCATTTCCTTGGCAGCAACATTTTGACCTTATCACCTTGTGTGAGCAAAGTATTTTTGAATCCTGGCCTGAGAACATACTGTATTGTATCCACCCGTGCATGCTGTCTTATCTGATCTGTAATATTACAAAGTTTTAGGTTCCAAATGGTCCCTTATTTTCAGCTTATACAATTCTTGGGCGAGCCATATTTTTCTAATGATTGATAAAATTAAATGATGTGCTCTTGGTCACTAGGCTGCACCGTGGTTTTCTTTGGGTCTGAAGCTGATCAGACTAAAAACCTAATCTAACTAATTGTCTTTTCTGTGAAAGAAAGACGAAAACCAAATGTCTTGCGCTCTCAGCGAACTTTATAATTTAAAAAAATGGACAGATGTAATCCAGTTATTGAGGTTTTTCCATATTATTATCTTTATTTTCAAAATGATAAATCAATCAATGTCCTCAGATTCATGCCCTCTACACGTGTTTCACTGTCTTTAATTTGAGACAGATCTTCAGGAGGGAATATCAAGTCTATTTTCCGGACTTGTTGCTGCTTGTGCTCTTGTGATACAACACTCCTGGCTGTGGGAAAATCTTTACTCTCCCCTGTATAAACATGTTCTTTAGCATTATGATCTAATTTCATCCCCAAAGCTGCTTGGCAACCCCAAGACAAATAATTCCCACCAACATTCATCAATAAATATCCTGCTGACTGTATTTCTATCTTGAAACTATAATTCAGCATGCATCTCACATATTATCTGGATAGGATTCTCAGCAAATGCATTGGCCATGACAGCAGCTTCCTTTAACACACAACACCCTAACTGTTTTTCCCAGGTATCTCTCCCAATGAGTGTGCAGTCAGCACCACTGTCAATCAACAATAAGATCCCAACTCCATTTACATCAACTGCTGCCCTAGGTTTTTTATCCTGGTGCCCATAACTGCATTCACCACCCGAATGATCCTGAGGCCCTCTTC
The DNA here is from genome assembly GCF_040938575.1 of Ambystoma mexicanum. Taxonomy (NCBI): domain Eukaryota; kingdom Metazoa; phylum Chordata; class Amphibia; order Caudata; family Ambystomatidae; genus Ambystoma; species Ambystoma mexicanum. The sequence continues at coordinate 805,294,597 of NC_090921.1, forward strand.
TGGGGCTGAGTCAGAATCTTCATCCTCATAGCCGTTCTCGTGAACACTTCCAGTCCTATCAGAGACAAACCTGCAACAGATGGCTAGGTGACCTCTCCTGCCACACAACCTGCCTCCAAAGTATAGAGTGCTTCATTTCGTATCATTCACAAAGTGTTGAAAATTGCCACACCTAAAACACCTTTTTTGCTGGCATTCCACATGCCTATGCATCTATCATACGAGTGACACACTTCTTTCTTTGTCACATTACTCTTGCCTTTGATCCTGTCCTTATTCCTCCAATAATTCATCCAAATGCCCTCCTTCTTGGGCCATTGGTGCAGACTCAAAGCATTCTTCCCCTTTAACACAACATTATGCTCCCCAGAACCCTTTGTGATCTTCCTTATTGAGCTGTCTTTTGCAATGCGCAGTGTGCTCAACTTGCTTGGCAATTTCAATGGCATGGTCAAGGTTGGGGTCTCGCTCCTTCCACAACTCTTCTGTGACGCGATCATCAGCGCTCTTGATCGTCATCTAATCTCTAAAGTGTTCCTCCTGACAGTGCTCAAATTGGCATTTAATCGCCAGACCTCTCAAAACAGTGATAAATTCCTCAATAGGCTCCCCTTTTCATTTGTTCCCTGGTGGCAAAATGATACCTCGCCAATATTTTGTTTTCTTTAACCTCTAAATATTTATCCAGTTTTGCAATGATGAAATAGAAACTATTTAATGCTGTACCGACCGAGGGTTGTGAAGGTTCTGGCATCATCTTATATATCTGCTGCCCAGCAAGACCCAGTGATACAAAAGTGCTTCCTTCCGCTCAATAGCATAATTAGCCATACAGAGCCAACACAAACTTTAAAAATCCTCCCTCCAGTCTTTCCATCTCACCTTGGGCTCCCACGCTTGAAGTAAGAACAAAGTGGGCACTGTATATTTGCCATGAGACTATCTAATCCCCTAGCACTTCACTCCTTACAGTAATGTACTGGTTGCAGGCTAATGGCACCAGTACCTATGAGTCTCCTTCAAACATCAATATGAAGCTCCCTTCATACTACAGTGCAACACTCCCAGCTTCGTCCATTTCCCTTTGTTTTTTTTTGGAAAAGCGAAATTGAGATGAGGAAGAAGAGCTGGAATTCATTGTTATGTTCGTGCCGAGCATGAAGGAACAGGATCCAAAATGGCTGCACATACTCTGACGACACCAGATACTTAGCTCAAATGTGACTGACTACTGTGCCAGGACTTCCTGAAACACGCATGAAAGTGTGCAGGGGTCCATTACTCTAAGCTCCTTCTCAGAACGGCAATGGGTAGGCTCGGGCCATTGCGAGTCAATTACCCCCTCTCGCACCACCAACAGGGGTCCTTGGGTCCCCTCTACACCCCAAATGAGGGAGATCATCACTCCAGGGACTGCTGCACCGCAAAGAAACACCCGGAATTTGGGCCGCACCTCCAGGCTAAAGACAGCCTTTTAGGTCCTCACGCCAGCCGTCCACTCCAGTGCAGTCAGGACAGTCAGGATAACAAAAGGGTGCTCGTCCCAGTATAATGAAGTAAGTCTCCAAATAATCTTATATGGTATTTGTTTAGGATAGCACAGACTATAGATAGAGACTCCAGCACCTCCAGCCTGAACAGCTCAATTCTAACTGCTCACCATCCTTCAACATTCTCCTCTAACTGTGCAGGCAATAACAATTCTAACTAGAACCTCTAAGATCACAGTTCTGTATGAGAATGCTTCAAGACAAATTGTAACAAAGAGACAACCATTTACACATCAACATGCATTGACCTATGTACAAATGATAAAGATTAACAAACTTTACAACACGGGTGAACATTTGTTCTGGTGCAATATCATCTTGTGTATTTGTAATCCATATTTGGATTGTCTCAGTTCTTTATTTAATGTCGGATGAATCCAAGATTGTAATCAGTGGTTTTGTGTATTTCAATCTGCTGTTTAGGTGCATCGTATTTATGGATTTCCAGTTTCTTCTCTGAATTGGAGGAGTTTTTGCAAGATTAGCATGTATTTGTGTCGGTGGATGGATCATGAATGGTACTATAAGGAGGTTGCTCCAGAGGATCTTCTTTGGGGGTGCAGCTGTAACCAGGTTTCTTTTGCAAAAGATTGCATCTAAGGTGTGCCCTGGTGAGTGGGTCCCTCACTTCACCAATTGTTGTAGATGCATCATTGATAGTCGATTTGAAAATATTTTAGGTGAGTTGGTGTTTTCGTCTTCAAACTAGATATTGAAGTCTCCTAGTAGGACCATGTGGTCTTGTTTTATGGTGATTTTGGTAATTAGGTTTACTAATGTGTCTGTGAAAGAAGGGTGGCGGTCTATAGATAAGTACAAACAAAAGGTTGGTTTGTTGCCCCTAGGCTATGTGGGGAGGAGTGATACAGTTTGGGAGGTTTAGTGGTGGTGCTCTTGTCATCTTTAGGTGATCCTTGTGTGCCAAGGTGAGGCCTCCTTATCTTTTTCCTTCTCTTTTGGCTTGTTTTAGTTTGAAGTTGCTTTGTAGCGATTTGTGAGCAACTACCTTCAAATGTTGTATTGGCCAGGTTTCGGTGTAGAATAGGATGCCTATTCCTCCATCAGTGAGGAGTTTGTATATTTATCTCTGTGTTGTGTTTTGACATTAATCTGGCGGTGACCAGATTGCAGTAAATCATTTTGTTTTCTCTGGTTTGTTTGTCCTTTGAAGTTGGCATTGGTAATTTTGATTTGATATTGGTTTGTCTTTCTTTTAGATTCTGCACTGGATTTTGTTGGTTCTGTGTCATTGTTTAGTAGCTTTAGAAGATTGCGTTTTGGTTTGATGTGTTCTTCGAAGTTATCGTGTTGATGATTCTTTATCTGTCAACAGTTTTTCGGGAAGAACAGTGTGTTGAGTTCACTTGGTTCAATTGTGCTTCTTCTGTGCATTTCAGCTCTGTCTGCAGTGTTTTCAGCTCCCCTCTTTATCTGTTTGGGGTGTTTGTTGAAGGATGGTTGTGCGAGCCGGCAGTAGGTTGATAGGTAGCACTGTAAATAAAGTGATTTTAGTCTTGTTCTGGCTCTCTTCCATAGGGCAGTTAGGTGTATAATTTCTTGGTGTTAGTTAGTTCTTTAGCGTGGTGTTCTTCCATCTGGTTTGTTCTTTTATCTTTCCTTCTTGTGTGTCAGTCTTTATTTTTTAGATTGGTGTTGTTTGGTTACAGGCTTGTTGGCTGGCTGTGAGTTTCTTGTTTGACTTCGGGTTTGTTTTTCCAATTAGGTTAGTGGTTTAGGTCTTTCCGGGTGGGTTGTCTGGTCCTCCACAGGTTTTCTTATCATGTGATATCTGGTCACACAAATTCTATGAGGGAAAGGTTCTTTTCCTTGGTTAACATGTATTGATTGGCGTATCAGCAGGCAACACTTGTTTGAGCTGTGTTTCTTCTGGCTATTCCAACGAAGAGTGAGAGGGTGTATTGTAGAGGGTGATGTTATAGGGCAATATATCACAGGGGCAGAGTATCACAGGGGCAGAATATTATTGGTGCAAAATATTGCATGGGTGAAATATCACAGGGGCAAAATATCCCTGCTGCAAAATATCCCAGCAGCAAAATATCCCAAGGAAGAAATATCGGGGAAAACTATCCAGAGGGCAAACTATCACAGGGGCAAAATATCCAAGAAGCAAGGTATCCCAGGGGGGCAAAATATCTTAGGGGCAAATTATCCAATGGGGCAGAATATCCCATGGGGAGGAATATCCCACGGAGAGGAATATCCCAGGAAGAAAAATATCTCAGGGGGCAGAATATCACACATGGCAGAATATCCCAGGGGGTGGAATATCATGGTAGGCAGAAAATCCCAGGGGGGGGGGGGGGCAGAAAATCCCAGGAGAGCAGGTCTTACCAGGGGCAGAGTATACCAGGGGGCAACGTACCACAGGGGACGACTACCACTGGGGGCAGAGTACCACCAGTGGCAGAGTATCTCAGGGGATAGAGTATCGTACGGGCAGAGATTTGCAGGCAGTGGGCTGCTGGTGTTCACAAGGAATAAAGTGTCCTCAATTAGTGGAAATGCATAGACAAATGATCTTTTGCAATGTCAGCGACTTGGATCTGTTGGATTTTTTGGTGAGTTGGTGAGATACACTGCAGAAACATTTGTAAACTGTGTCGCTTCTTACCCAATTTTTCACAGAATGTGTGCTCTAAAATGCACCATTTTAACCCATTATTTAAAAAATGTTTTTGGGGAGTATGGCTGGTAAACCTTGCACTTGTTACTTTCACCCTGAATTCAAAATTAATTACTCTGCCCCTTTTCCAAATAGAGATTTTGAAACATATATACTCATCCACGTTGTGACATGAGAATGTTCATGCATGTCCTTCCATGACATTCTTATTTTCAGTAGTTTCTCTTTTGGGGGGCAACATTAAATCTGATATTGACAGTTTGAGGATGTTTGTTTTGCTGAGGACTCTCAGGTTCTCAAAAGGGCACATTTTAACAGAGGGAAAATGTATAGGGCCTCATCACGAGTTGGGCGGTATCCCGGTGGTATTTAGCAAAGATGGGATGAAGCCATCTCTTTCTCAATTTGGCATAGGCAGAGCAGAACAAAAGAAAGTGCATGTCAGATTCAACTTCTGCAATATAAAATGGGCAGAATTTAGAGGAATCATGGGGCCATTTGTAGGTTCGTTGGACCACAGGTGAAACATTCAGTCTCAACTTTATAAAAAGTGCCCACTTGGAAACATATAATTGAAATACAATTCAGGGGCCATGTTGATCTTAAATTATAAATAACCTGCGAAAGTCGTAAGGTTAACAGAATGTAGCATCAGAGTTTCCTTATATAAGATGCCGAGTTAAGAAGATGCCGAGTTAAGACCTAATTGTTTTCACGGTTTTGCAGAGATGGGCCCAATTTGCCACACAAGCATAAAAAACAATACTCAATAATGGTAAAACCTAGATTTATTCAAAACACAGAATAACGGCCGGGACAGCAAACAAACAGCTCTCGTATTACAATGATTGTGAGCACATTTTATATTAAAAACAAGTAAACAATATCGTAACAATATGATATCAGTTGCAAAAACCTATGAGGGGTTAGGAATATTTAATATTCTAAGGTATATTTGGATTACATATGTTTTAATTTCCTCATTAGGTTATACTTATCTGATTGCTCCTCCTGAGCCCAGCCCATCATAGATAATAGTTTCACTACATCATTACATCAATCCTTAATTGGCTGACATTATTAGTCATGAGCAGTGTGGCAATAGGGTTTTTTATTGGTTGGTACCTTAATCGCCAATCTTGGATATGCCAACCAGGGTAGGGGAAAGAGAGTCCATGGTCTGCAATAATTCCAATTCAAAGCACTCCTCGTCATTCCAGGCCATGTGCCCTATCTGTTCCTTTGTATTTGGCCTTGTGCATCATCTTGTGTCTGCATGTGTGCTAGGGAGTTCAGCAGGTGTCTTATCTGTACTTGGCTCATAATGAATAGCTAGTGTTTTCATGTCTTGATCGCATGTTAGGGGACTGTATTGGAGAATTAATTTCTTCCTATTTCTAATGTCTACCTATTTATTGAGTTTTTAGCTAATTTGAATGTGCATATTGTACTCCTTGTGGCCACTGGAGACACACTTCATCTATCTGTGACAAAGTCCTTTGGCATACTGATCTCATGCACCTGGACATCAATGGCTGATTGTTTCTTTATAAATCTTAATTAGCTTGGGAGTCTGCTGCTTCTTGCTCTGGGAACCATTATCGTTCGGCACATCCACTACTCCCGTCTGTGCATCTAAAAATGAAGCTAGCTACAAAGCTTCTAAAATACATGTGCTTCTATGAATTCAACATCTTGTCTGAGGCCTTGCTAATTCTTAGGCCTGCTACAGCCTCTGTGCTAGGAAAATGGCTGTAATTCAGCGCTTTTAGCCTCCTTATTGGGGACCTATATTTGTCTCTGTTCATATTACATTCAACCATACATTTGTTTCCCTGCCTGTGTATGCTGATTCTGCCCTGCCTATAATTGTATCTGTCCTATCCATGTAATGAGCCCCTCTCTTGGTATCATGAATCCTCCTCCCTTCTATTCTATATACGGAACACTATTTGTCATCTCTGCTATCTAACTGTAATCCCTACTAGTGTTGTGCAACCTAAATGATTCTTTATGGCAGAAGTGTATACATTGATTGTTTAAAGTATTGTTTCTTGGAACCTGCCTTAGTTTGTCTAGTCTCTTGCCTCTAGACTCATGGGGTCGTAGAGTTGCATCAGCTGGTAACGTTTCAGACCTGTACAGTACTGATGAGGGTTAGGGGCAGTCAATGGCAAATGCATATTCATCTGAGTAGTGGCAATAGCTGGTATCTGCCCCATTACCCTCCTCCACTGGTCGAATCTTTGACCAACCCTGCACTGCTGCCCATTCCATTATAGTCATATTTGGGTAGCTATATTTCCCTGACCACCCTCAGGTTGCTCTATGTGATCACTGTACCACCGAAAAGTCTACAAAACAAATGCTGATTCCAAAAACAGTGAGGTGATAGATCACTTTTGCCTGCATCCCCATACCCTCCTCTCCTTTCTCTCCCTACTTACCTTTCAGATGCACACTTCTGTGTGAGACGCTGACTCCCCTCTATCCGTGCAGCGTCAGTTCCCTTCCACTAATGTGTGTCGGAATTGGTGCCGCAGGGTACTTTTTTCTCCCTTTTCTATTACACTTTATTGTCCCCTGCTTTTCCTTTTTTTAAAAACGTTATTGTCCCCCATGTAATGGGAGTGGGGGACACCCCTGCAACCTCCGCTCCTCTTGTTTTGTGTAATGGGAGTCAGTATTCTGAAAACAGTAAATGTGCATTAGAAATCTTTTTGTCAGCATTTTTCGGTTGATACCCCCCTCAGGCTACCTCCTTGTGCTACATGTTCGCTTGGACCACATGTCATGAAACAGCAGTCTCCATCCCCTTCACAATGCACCCAGTATTCAGTTCAATTGAGGGGGTCAACAGGACATTGCAACAATGTCATGGGGGGTACAACAGGATGATCTAGTTGGTACATATGGGGTAGAGCATCTGTTTGTGTATATCTGTGCATTTGATCACCTACATTCACTATTACTGTAATTTCCAGAGCCTTTTTGCTAGCCTTATTAGATCAGTTCAGTGCTATTTTCAGGACACAGAGAGCTGTCAGGACCAGTACCAATGTAGCGAGTACTATCTTGAATGTGTTCGCCAACAAGGAGGGTACCCATGAAAACAGGTAGTTAAACTAGTCCTCATTTTCAATGTACTTCACCTCTATCACCATCTTAGTGTGCATCCCCAGAAAGGTTGTTATGGCTTTTGTAAAGGACTCCTTCTGTTCATGGTTTGTTGGTTTGTACGCACAGCAAGATGAGTCGATTTGGGCACAAATGCCATCCTCCATGGCCGTGATGAGATCGAGAACATACCTATTTTGGAGGCTCATTAATCTGACTGCTCTCAACTCCTCTTTAATTGTATTAAACCCCTTCACTGTCACATTTATTGCTTGCAATAATCCCATTTGGTTATTTGTAACCATTTGACATTTTTTTATGCTTGTAAGTCAGGGGCAATGTAGGAGGTAAAGAACTTTGATGTGCTGCCA